>NC_137107.1:46395377-49035377 GCF_949357685.1 Gobio gobio
GGAAACACATTCACTTTCAATAGTCGCGGACGCAATTAGAAAAAAAAATAAATAAAAAAATCCATGTATTGATTATAATATCGTAGTCATCTGTACAGCTGTAAACACAACTACAGAAAAATTTCGCAACAGCACATTCGCGTTCAGTGTGAAAGCTCTCATTACACAAACAGCTGATCAAAAAATAAAACCATCGCGCAAATTATTCGCGCGTCAAAATCGCATCCAGTGTGAAAGGACCTTTAAGAATAATGTGCTTTTCATTACTGCCACAGTGTATGATTGCAGAAAGAATATGTTTGTATTGAACATTTATGGAGCAACATTGTCTGAAAATAAATCATAAAAGTGGTTTATTTTGTTTAAAAATCTAATAAATGTATGAGGTGGCCTTTCACAAATGGCAAAACACACAAATACTTTAGCTAAATAATGTTAGCTAAATAGTTAATAACTGTTCAAAACACTAGCAAAGTTTGAACTATTTTCTGTTCATTTTGATGAGTTAATTTTTGTTCAATAAATACTGTCTTTAAAATATGTTAATATAGAAATATATATAAAAAATACAGAAACAAAACAATTTTGAAAGCATTGAAGGAGATCCCATAATAATTGAATATAGATTTACAGTAGTAACAATAAGTTATTTTATTTGATATGATTAAATATGATGTATGTTTCATTATATGATCAGTTCATGACTCAGAGAAGGATTTACTGACCAAAACCAAACTGTGAAATATTTCACAAATCTCAATTGTCTATTTGAGCCCTGGCGTGGCCTGACTATAGTGACCAGTTTTTAAACTTGATTTATCAAATGGCTTGAACCGTTGGACCATTTCAACCTGCAAACTATCATTGCCTGCCATCTTAAACTGTGAATAATTGAGAGTGATTGTAAGTGTGATGATCATCTGCTAAATGAGCAACAGCGACCACAATTCACACCTTCAGTCAGTGAAGCCGCTCCCACAGCCGTTCATGAGAGTTTAAATTCTGGGAATATTCCCATCTTCCCACAGGAGAAGAAGAAGAAGCAAGCAGGAGGAATTACTCCTGGAGAAACTACAGACATACTATTGTAAAGATGGAGATTAAGGAAGAACCCTGCAGAATAAAAGATGAAGAGACAGAGGAACAAACAGGTTGGTGATTTCCTTCATTCTCTTTAATGAGGAACATTAAGATGAAAACTGACATATAACAATACATCTAAACTCAGTAGTAAACTAGATTTGTGCAACTTCCGTTTAGATGCTCTCATGTTTCGGTCTCCATAGGAACACAATGTCAAAATGGGGTAAAAAGAGCTTTTTGACAAACTTTTTGAACTACATTACAGCAATAAACTGAAGAAAATCTTAGAAAGTAAGTGTTTTTAGCACCAGCGGATCTGAAGAGAATGCCGTATGCCTTGCATTTTATGTTAGGCTGGCAAGAGAAAAAGAGCATGGCTTGCAGCACTTCAGTTAAAATACTCCCAAAAGAAGGTGTATACAGGTGCTGGTCATTTAATTAGAGTATCATCAAAAAGTTGATTTATTTCACTCATTCCATTAAAAAGGTGAAACTTGTATATTATATTCATTCATTACACACAGACTGATATATTTTAAATATTTATTTCTTTTAATTTTGATGATTATAACTGACAGCTAAGGAAAATCCCAAATTCAGTATCTCATAAAATTAGAATATTACTTAAGACCAAAACAAAGAAAGGATTTTTAGAAATCTTGGCCAACTGAAAAGTATGAACATGAAAAGTATGAGCATGTACAGCACTCAATACTTAGTTGGGGCTCCTTTTGCCTGAATTACTGCAGCAATGCGGCGTGGCATGGAGTTGATCAGTCTGTGGCACTGCTCAGGTGTTATGAGAGCCCAGGTTGCTCTGATAGTGGCCTTCAACTCTTCTGCATTGTTGGGTCTGGCATCTCGCATCTTCCTCTTCACAATACCCCATAGATTTTCTATGGAGTTAAGGCCAGGTGAGTTTGCTGGCCAATTAAGAATAGGGATACCATGGTCCTTAAAGCAGGTACTGGTTGCTTTGGCACTGTGTGCAGGTGCCAAGTCCTATTGGAAAATGAAATCTGCATCTCCATAAAGTTGGTCAGCAGTAGGAAGCATGAAGTGCTCTAAAACTTCCTGGTACAACTGTTTACTTATGCATTTTGCACTACCACACCGTAACTGGATGATGCTCATTTGCACTGCCGACTGTTTTTACAGTACCTACTGTTTACATTTGTATTTTGCACTGTACTTCTAACTGTAATATGCAATCACTTCCACTGCACTTTTACACTTTTTTTTCGGATAGCTTCTGTCCATAATTTATTGCACTACCTTAATCCACTGCCATATTCCTCATTTTAGCCTAACATATCATTGTATACCTCTATCTGTAAAATTCTGTTTATAGTAATAGCCATCTGTATATTATATTATATTCATAGTACATATCCACCTGTAACTTCTGTTTATAGTAATAACCATCTGTATATTATTCACTGTACATATTCACCTGTAAATTCTGTTTATAGTAATAACCATCTCTCTATTTATAGATATATTTATATATACTCAGTACATATCCATGTCCTGCACTTATGCAAACGTTGTATATCCTGCACTTGCTGCTATTGCACTTCTGGTTAGACCTAATAGGGATGTTGCGGTGACGGATTTTTTCCACCGGTTAATCGACGTGTAAAAAAACCGGTAATCCCAGTTTCACCGGGGTTGCATGTCGGGGATTTCGGGTGGCCGAAAATGCGGTCGTGCAGACGTGCACACGTATCAATTTACTTTCACTTTAATTAGCGGCAATTCAGTAGCATTTGTTTGAATTAATCATGGGTTAATTTATTTTATTCTTAATAAAAATACACAAAACAATAAGACACTCTCATAGCCTGCCTTTTTCAGCAAAAAATTTTTTTTTTAAAAAAATCACCGCACAACCATCGAATATGAAACGAACGAACATCAAAAACTTCGTTAAATAAGGTAGCCTACCCGATTAATCACTGGACACGTAACTGCAAAAAAAAAACCTAATATAAAAATTATGTCGGGGATTTCGGGTGGCCGAAAATGCGGTCGTGCAGACAGTATCAATTTACTTTCACTTTAATTAGCGGCAATTCAGTAGCATTTGTTTGAATTAATCATGGGTTAATTTATTTTATTCTTAATAAAAATACACAAAACAATAAGACACTCGCTTGTATTACACACACCTTTATTGCAAAATGAATAATAACTTAACACCATGCAAAAACTAAACAAAAGCACTTATGAAACACCTTTAAAGTGCATTTATTAACAAAACAAACCACTGCACACATCGTGCAAGTATCAAACAAGAAATTATATTTGAAAAAAATCACTATTCGTTAAATAAATAGCCTGCCCTTTTCAGCAAAAATAAATAAATAAAAATAAAATAATAATTCACCGCACAACCATCAAATATGAAACGAACGAACATCAAAAACTTCGTTAAATAAGGTAGCCTACCTGATTAATCACTGGACACGTAACTGCAAAAAAAAAAAAAAACTAATATAAAAATTAAACTCAAGTTAAGCTGTTAAAAAAAAGAGGTAGGCCTATTAACTGCATACACCGTACAAAAGAAATATAAATAGACTAAATGAGAAACAATAAACGAAAAACCTTCATTTTAAATTGCAACAGGGAACAAAACGTGATCACACTGCTTGTTGCATACATCCTTACATATTCCTGGCCAGAAAAGCCAACATATTTACCATTTCTGGTTTCAAAAGAGATCTTGTTGGGGTGATTATGTTTCCCATCGTGCTGAAAACTCTCTCGGATGCGCAGCTTGTTGCACAAACACAAAGATATTTTTTGGCTACTTTTGCCAAAACGGGGAGCCTACTTTGATTTTCTTTCCACCACACCAGAGGATCTGTCTCAGCATTAATGGAGGACTCGGGCTCCTGAACATAAGTTGCGATTTCAGTGAGCACCCTTTCTGGAACAGTCAGTGTTGATGCAGCACCTGTTTTTCTTTTTAATAAACTTGCCAGTGTTTTCCTCTTGTGCGGCGGCTCCTCTGCGCTTTCATCCTTTCCCCCTTCCTGTTCTGTCACGGGTTGCGCTGACTGTTCTCTCCTACCCAAAAGGACCGCTTCTTCCTCAATTATCCTCCTAGTCTCATCAACATTTGGATCGTAGTTACCCCGGTAGCGCGGGTCCAGGAAAGTCGCCTTGCGCATAAGCTCCTTGCTTTCTTCAGGCAGCGCTTCATATTTCTCGTCTAAAATAGCTATGATGCCGGCTTTTAGGCTGGCTGTCAGTTGTCTATCCTCATTTGATGGGGCCAAAGTGTCCTCTTTAATGAGATGCAGCATAGGCAGAAGCGATGACACGGTAACATAGTTCTCGCCGGACAGGATGTCGGTGAACTCGCTTACTGGTTTCAACGCTTTATTTACCGATTGCAAAACATCCTCGTCTTGCCATGTGATGCTCACATTTGCTTTACGGTCATCTGCAAGTACTCGATTGATGGCCGGCCTCTGCTCTAGCATCCTATCAATCATTTTCTGCTTATATCCCCAGCGAGTTGCACAGTCCTGAGAAAATAAAAACATTTGTTATAGCCAGTCGTTATAACCAGTCGTTTAAAAATGCAATATTACAAATCACTATTAAAACCTATAAAAATATTAATAATTAAAAACATGGTTTATTATAATTATTTATTATCATTGTTTTAATGTGTTTTTGTTTGTTTGTATGTTAACAGATGCTTTTGTCACAAACTATTTGAGGCTACAATAAACTTACCGTCACCAGCGAGTGTTCAGGAAGGCCAAGCTCGGCTTGGGCTTTTTGCAGTTCCCTTCTCCTTCTCCAGCTGTGGGAGAACATGCCGTTTATTGCACGACACACAGCTAGAGCACGGTCTGTGCGGGCTTTCTCTGTCTTGTCGATTGTGTTGGACACAGCTAGGTTTAGGTTGTGCCCAAAGCAGCTTAACCAGGGCCAGCCTAAATTACGAACAGCTGCTTTTACATTAGCTCCACTGTCCGTTGTGATACAAGATATTTTATTGTCGTCTAATCCCCAATCACTTAGGGCCTCCTGCAAAGCGTCGGCCAAGTTAGCTGCAGTGTGATCCTCTGGCAAAAAACTAGTTTGTAGGCATTTTGATTGTAGTCCCCATTCAGTATCAATAAAATGGACAGTCAGAGACATATAAGGGGTCATCTTTGTGCTCGACCACATGTCCGTGGTGAGTGAAAAATGCTCAACAGTTGAAATAACGTTTTGCAACTCACTCCGGACACGGTTGTAGGCACGTGGGACAGCTGTTTTGGTGAAATAGTAACGCCCTGGCAGTTCATATTGGCTGTCGAGTGTGGTTATGAGGTCTCTGAAAGATTGCTTTTCAACAGTATTAAAAGACACCATTTCCTTGCATATGTATTTCGTCACTGCGTCAGTGCACGTGTTCCACCTCGCACTGTCCCTTTTATATTTTGTGCATCGCGCAAATGCACCACTTATCGAAGGCTGTGTTTGTGTGTCAGGCTTTTGTGGTCGATTTTTTGCCGCTGGACCCATCTTGGCCGCTTCATTTTTGTGGTGTGCTTGAAGATGTGCGTGTAAATTCGAAGTGTTACCTCCGGATGCTGCCACTTTCATCAGGCAAAGTTTACAGGTTGCCTCGTTAACGTTTTCAGGTTCCCTGTTGGCATTTGGTTTGAATCCAAAATATTTCCAAATAGGTGCTTTTGCATTTCGCTTTGAAACAAGATCTTCCGCCATCCTTTGCCAGTTAGCTCACCTCACTCTCCTCAAATGATAAATGAAACCGGACACCTTTTGCTTTACTGCAGCGCTCGTTCCGCTTACGCTAAATTACGAAGGCACGTATTCACTAACTGAATTAAGTGCTTTATTGCTATAGGCTAAAACTTCAACATGACGGGGACGGTGCCGGTTGTCAAGTGCTATGACCGGTAGGTGGGTTAAACACCGTGTATCACCGGTAACACCGACTATCGCAACAAGCCTAAGACCTAAACTGCATTTCGTTGCCTTGTACTTGTACTTGTGTAATGACAATAAAGTTGAATCTAATCTAATCTATATGGCTGTTGACCTTGGACCTCAGAAAACACAGTGGACCAACACCAGCAGATGACATGACACCCCAAACCATCACTGACTGTGGAAACTTTACATTGGACCTCAAGCAACGTGGATTGTGTGCCTCACCACTCTTTCTCCAGACTCTGGGACCCTGATTTCCAAAGGAAATGCAAAATTTACTTTCATCAGAGAACATAACTTTGGACCACTTTTTTTCGTTTTTGTCTTTAGCCCAGGCGAGACGCTTCTGACGCTGTCTGTTGTTCAAGAGTGGCTTGACACAAGGAATGCGACAGCTGAAACCCATGTCTTGCATACGTCTGTGCGTAGTGGTTCTTGAAGCACTGACTCCAGCTGCAGTCCACTCTTTGTGAATCTCCCCCACATTTTTGAATGGGTTTTGTTTCACAATCCTCTCCAGGGTGCGGTTATCCCTATTGCTTGTACACTTTTTTCTACCACATCTTTTCCTTCCCTTCGCCTCTCTATTAATGTGCTTGGACACAGAGCTCTGTGAACAGCCAGCCTCTTTTGCAATGACCTTTTGTGTCTTGCCCTCCTTGTGCAAGGTGTCAATTGTCGTCTTTTGGACAACTGTCAAGTCAGCAGTCTTCCCCATGATTGTGTAGCCTACAGAACTAGACTGAGAGACCATTAAAGGCCTTTGCAGGTGTTTTGAGTTAATTCGCTGATTAGAGTGTGGCACCAGGTGTCTTCAATATTGAACCTTTTCATGATATTCAAATTTTATGAGATACTGAATTTGGGATTTTCCTTAGTTGTCTGTTATAATCCTCAAAATTAAAATAAATAAACTTTTGAAATATATCAGTCTGTGTGTAATGAATGAATATAATATACAAGTTTCACTTTTTTTAATGGAATGAGTGAAATAAATTAACTTTTTGATGATATTCTAATTATATGACGAGCACCTGTATATGTGCTCTAATCATTTTGAGGACTAAATCCCACAAACTTCATCCCGATCAGCATCCTGCATGTAGGATATGAGAGCTCGTGTTTTCAGTGCATTCAGCAGCTAACTTCGGACAGCTTTGTGTCTTCTATGCACTTATTAAACTTTGGCGGGTGAGGCACTAACAAAACACTAATTGCTACACTGTAAAGTGGTGGCACTCTGGAGCCATGTGCCTTTTAAACCATTTTCATAGGTTTAACATCACATTATCAGCTTGGGAAATGCACTAATTTGACTAGAAACACCGGAGACCGGAAATGTAAAGCATCATTCCTACAGTCGGGCGAGACTTTCGCATTCAGAAAAAGGTGGATTAATTTAAGGCAGAAATGGTGAGTTCATTGAAGTACAGAAGACATGTTGTTAAATGATTAGGATGTATAGAAAAGTCTCTGAGTCAGTAAAAAAGTCAACAAACTGAAAAAACAAAACCAACGTTTTTTTTGAGGTGATGTAAACTAGTTAAAATTGGTATTGAAAAAAGTATCGCTCAGGAACCGGTATCAATTTTTTGAAGGATACCCAGCCCTAGTAGTAAAGTATTGTTTTGTTAAATACAAGCTCACTTATATTTCTGTTTGTTCTCATGTGGCTTTGATTTTAGACTCGATGGAAGTGAATGAAGACAAGTGCCACCGGTTTCAGAAACCTGGAAATGCTGCCGTTTCACAGAAGTTCACACAAAAACAAGCTAAAAAAACTGCACCCAAAGGACCTCTGACCTGCCTTAAGTGTGGAAAGAATTTCATGCGTAAAAATAATTTAAATGCGCACATGAGAATTCACACTGGAGAGAAACTGTTCTCATGCACTCGGTGTGAAAAGAGTTTTACTCTGAAAGCACACTTAAATTCTCACATGAGATCTCACACTCAAGAACTTTTGAACTGCTCTGAGTGCGGAAAGAGTTTCATGTCTAAAAGTTGCTTAAATCGGCACGTGAAATCTCACACTGGAGAGAAACCGTTCACATGCACTCAGTGTGGAAAGAGCTTTGCATCCAAAGGCTGTCTCAATAGGCATTTGCAGATTCACTCTGAGGTGAAGCCATTTCGCTGTGATCATTGTGATAAAACTTTTGCTGTGGCATCAAACTTAAGATCACACCTTAATGTTCATTCTGATGAGAAGCCCCACATGTGTTCTGTTTGTGGAAAGAGTTTTACACGACTGCCATGTTTAAAAGCGCACGAGCGTATTCATACTGGTGAGAGACCTCATATGTGCTCTCACTGTGGGAAGGCCTTCTCTGGGTCCAGTGACTTGATAAAACACGAGAGAATTCACACCGGAGAGAAACCGTACAAGTGCTCTCACTGTGACAAGAGTTTCGCTCAGGTAGGATCCTTGAAATATCATGAGAAATTTCATACTGGAGGGAAGTCTAATCAAAATATTCATAAGAAAAAGCATCGCCAGAAGTTGTCTTATGCGCAGAATTCATGTTCAGATCCATCACTTTCAAGCGAATAATTTGATGTTCTTCTGATAAATCAAAAGATGGTATTTCTTGATGCGTAGCGACACCATCTGAGAGAGAAATTTGTTCAAATGACACAAGGATTGGTGAAGATTGTTTAACTTTTAAAATTGTGGGAGGTCAAAATGTCTTTTGTTGATGTTGGGGAGTAAATCTAGTAAAACTGACTGAATGACGAGAATCAGTCCTTCACATCTCCATCATATGATGAACAAATTCAGTTTAGTCTGACTGTTAAAGGTCCCGTTTTTCGTGTTTTTTTGAAGCTTTGATTGTGTTTACAGTGTGCAATATAACGTGTTCATGTTTCGCGTGTAAAAAAACACAGTATTTTTCACACAATTTACTTATCTGTATACTGCTGTTTTCACTGTCCTCAAAACGGCTTGAAAGATTTCCCTGTTCTATGAAGTCCCTCCTTCAGAAACACGTAACGAGTTCTGATTGTGCCAGCGGTTCCCGTGTTGTGATTCGACAGCAGCTTAGGGCACGCAGAGCGCACGTTACCGGAAAGGTCACGCCTCTCACCATAACGGGGATGCATGCGCTCAATGATCTCTAAGTACAGCGTACCTGGGAAAGCCAAACAAAGGTGACTTGACTCCGGGATGAAAATAACAGCGTCTCGACGACATGGCAACAAACAAACTATACGAACGCAACCGAACGCAACACTTCCTATTCTCCACGCGGGAGCAACAAGACCACGCCCCCTTTTTCGCACGTTCTTGTGAGCGGAGGTTAGTCGACATACTGCTCTACTGACGTAATTAAAGCAGGAAATACCAGGATGTAGTCCTAACCAGCCGTTCTCTGTAGGCTTTGAAAGGGAACTTCTGTTAAATAAAATATCTCGCTTGGCATTGAACTTTGAGCTTTATAATTTTACAGGTATTATAAATGCTCTAACAGCAACATTACACACTAACTAAAGTTTGAAAAATGGGATCACGAAGAACAGGACCTTTAAGAGCTGATGCATTATTATTAATGTCATTATATACACTTACATCTTGTGTAATTTGTTACATAAACGGAAAAAAAAGAACAAAACCTACTTAGTGAATGTGTTATTTACCAGGCGAAGGGTTTTGATTGTAGCTGCATAGTAATGGATTAACCCTGCATTAATAAATCACTGTTTTCAACAAAGAAGTGCAAGTTTGTTTTTTTCAATCTTCTGCTTTCACAAATATACACACAACACTACTCTCTTAGTTTCTATAGCTGTTCTCTATGGTAGTTTGTTTTCATATGAACATGATATTGATAACATTATATATTTTTATACTTTTTAATGTAATATATATACACGCGCACACACACACACACACGTTTTATTTTTGTAATATATATTGTGTCTTTCAGTTTTTTTTTTAAGAGACACTGCCCATCTTGCCTCCTTCTTGACAGCCTACATTTCGAATAATAGCTTTGATTAATAATGAAAGTTAAGGTTTCAAAATTGTGATTGTTTGGATTGTTTTTTTTCTGCCGTCGAGCCACATGCGTTCACTGAATGGCCATATGGCTCGCGAGCCTAGAGGTTCCGGACTGCTTTTGTAAGCAGACAATTATGAATCTGGGATTACAGATACAAACTTATTGTATTTTACTTTTACAATGAGCAGAATTATTACAACACAAATAAAAAAGTATTTTGGAGGCAGTGTCGGAATGAGCAGTCAAGCAAGACACGCAACATAGCGACATTTCAGACTGACAGATACGTAAAATATAAACGGGACATTTGATACATTTTAAAAAAGGGCAGGGGCTCGAGCCCCCAAAGCCCTCCCCTCTGCACTTGCCTGGTGTGTGTGTGTGTGTGTGTGTCTTGTCACAAAATGCGGCGAAAACTCCTACACAACGTTAAAAGTTAGATTAAGGTATGCACATGTCTGTAATGCTCTCTGATAATGCGACTAAAATAGGCATACTCCACATGTCTTAATTCAATTTTTGTTTAATTCGAGTATGGCTTTAACTGGATTAAGGTAATTAGAAATCGCTGTTTATGTGGTAGTTTCTTAATCAGAGTATGGTCTTAATCAGATTAATATCGTAGTATTGTTGTCCACGTAAATGTACTGTATGTTTTAATTCATACACAAAGCCAGAGGGCGCCCTCACACAGAAATGCAGTGCACAATTTAACAAATTAAGACACATCCAGCTCATTTCCATAATGACCAACGCCAGCAGTGCAAATTAAGAATAACATGACTTGGCAAACGATATGTTCAGAATGTCATAAATTCTCTCCCTTTAGCGTTCGCTCTCTTTTGATAGGTGTAAACCGAGTTCTGGCTGTCCTGCTCTGCCTTTGAGAAAATGAGAGCTCAGACGAGCCGATCTGGAATCTTCCCTGTATGTCGTCATACGGGGAACGGTTACCTCCCCTTCCTCTGCTTTGCCCGCCCAGAGAATTTGGAGAAAATGGATTCAGTTTATCAGTCGCGATATCAGCACAGGCTTTACAAACAGACTTTACCATATTCGACAGCACCGCCACAAACAGTGAGTAACAGTGTTCATTAATGCCTGATCTGTGATCAGTGATTTCTGATGTGTAGCTAATCATTCAAGTTCACTCAGACTTTCTTTCGAAATTGTTTAATACTGTCAGTCTCACCGCTGGTCGTCTTGATGCCCTAAACGTAATGCATCAGTGAATCAAGCCTGTGACTAAACAATCAACTTCACATCGTTTCTGTTAGTAGCATGAAACAAATCTGTTATTTAAATGATTAAACTAGAGAGCGATCAAAGAACACTCTTTATAATACTCGAAGCTGTCAATCACACGTCGCGAGTGTATCTCCACACTTGTCCAAACTGCTGTTATAATGAATGACGCTGTTATGCTCCACAGAGCTCTTACTGTATTCATGTCGATGTCGTGTTTGCTGTTAGTTGTGGTGAAAGCATTTTGTGAGAGAAAACGCGCTGCAATGACGAGATTACTGCATTCACGCGATCAACAGACTGTGTGTGTACTCAATGCTCATCACTGCAGCTTTTCATGTGATGGGAATAGATCATAAAATAATGCTATAATCAACACTTTCAAGATTCGTTCATCTCGACGGCTGTAATGGTAAAAAAAACGTAGTAAAAGTATTCCAGAGGGGTTCCACATGTGTAACAAAGTTCGTAGAATAAGGAGGAAGAAGACAGGGTCGCGTGACTGGGACTCGTGTTTATTCAGAACTCTCAAATACAAACAAAATAAACTCACGCTCTCAACAACTCGGTACAATAAAACTTTCGCAGCAATCTTTATCCAGCTCTCTGTCTCTCTGGTCTCTCTCTCTCTCCCTCTCTCTCTCTCTCTCTCTCTCTCTCTCTCTCTGTGCGAGCAGATCTCGCTAAACCACGCCCCCTCTACAACATAATCTAACTCTCATTTCAAATGCAAAGATGTCAGCCAATCACAACAGTGGCCGTTTTCACTGAAGTCTCACATCAGACACGCCCCTTGACAAGCCAGAGGGGTAATATCAGTATAGAAAAAATGCCTTTTATTTCTAAATTATGACTTTTAAAAAAAATAAAAACCATACTAACAATACAAGTACACCTCAGAAAACATTATAAAATAATAAAAACAATCCATGCCATGGGGCCTTTAAATTAGCATCAAACAAACAATATAATCCTTATTCTCAGTGAATAAAGTTTAGTGGAGAGCGGGCACAAACTAACGCTTTTTGACTTTCTCAGTTTGTGTAAATCCACTTGGGGTTCAGAGTATTTATTTTTTCCCACATTAATTGCACACATGTCTAGTACAATTATGTGGTTTTGTTTCATTAATACAGTGTATACTTTTTTTCAAGATTTACCCCGAAAGAATGGAAGTGAAATGTAACATGCGCCATAGGTGGGGCACATTGTAACATGAGCAAATGACAGCTTCAAATGTTACCTGATATAATCAAAAAAATATCCAAGACAAACTAAAATATTTTGTCAACAAAATACAATTATTAACTTTTTAAAATAAAATAATGGCATTTTTTAATCATTAAAAATATAAGCGTTTTTGAGTTTGACTACAAACACATCACCAAATACAGCTATACAGCAGAGTTCAAAACATAATAATGAATAATTTCTGAACATTAACTCTGTCAGTATTCAACCTTTTCTCATGGTTTCTCAAAAGAATTCATAAAAGTATAGAATATAATAGCGTAGTTCTAATAGGGGCTCATTGTAACGCAGTGTTACAACACACCCCACCTGCACAACTGGGATTTTTGACCTCGTGCGAGCTAACGCGTTTCACTGGGAGTGACCAGCTGTATTCACTAACGACACTTACCGTGAGTATAAATTGAGTAGTACTCCGCGGAAGCGGCAGCCCTCGTGTGAAGCCCTCCTCGTGTGAAGACCGAAGAGTGTAAAGACATCGACTCTACTCTGTGCGACTCCACTCGAGCAAGGACACCGACAAGGCACTTAAGTATAGCTTTCCTTCTACTTTGTCCACTTTTGTGTTTTGCTTGTTTTCATCTGTTTATTTGTCTGACCTGTTTTCATAATGTGCTTCCAAATCTCTACTATTACCACACACACCCGTAAATCACGCTCAGGACATTCTAGACGCCGTAATCCCAATAATCTGCGTAGTGTACCTATTTCCTCTGCTACATTAATGTCCATTCCAATTGGTCTCTGGAATTGCCAGTCTGCTGTAAACAAAGCAGACTTTATTTCATCTCTTTCCACTCATTCACATCTCAGTCTCATGGCTCTAACTGAGACATGGATCAAACCAGAAGACACTGCCACTCCTGCAGCTCTCTCAAATAATTTCTCTTTTTCACACACCTCTCGCCCGATTGGGAGGGGCGGAGGTACTGGTCTGCTCATTTCAAAGGATTGGAAATTTGAGCCCATCCCTTCTCTATCTGGCAACTGCTCATTTGAATCACACTCAATCACGATCACTCACCCTGCTAAAATCCATGTTGTAGTTATTTATCGCCCTCCAGGTCAACTGGGTAACTTCTTGGAGGAGTTGGATATGTTACTCTCTCACTTTCCCGAGGATGGCACTCCTCTGGTACTGCTCGGTGACTTCAACATTCACCTTGATAAACCACAGGCTGCAGACTTCACCACTCTTCTGACCTCATTTGACCTTAAGCGAGTATCTACTGCAGCTACTCACAAATCAGGTAATCATCTGGACCTTATCTACACGCGCTACTGCTCCACCGACGACCCTTTAGTTACTCCATTGCACACCTCTGATCACTTTCTCATCACTCTTAACCTCCTACTGACTCCTGACACAACACACACTCCTCCCCAGATCACCTTTCGGCGTAATCTACGCTCACTCTCTCCCTCCCGTCTATCCACTATGGTTTCATCCTCACTCCCTCCACCTGCTCAGTTCTCAGCACTGGACACTAACAGTGCTACTGACACTCTTTGCTCCACTCTAACATCTTGCTTGGACAACCTCTGTCCCGTTTCAACCAGGCCAGCCCGCACCACTCCCTCTGCCCCCTGGCTGTCTGATGTTCTCCGCGAACATCGTTCTGGGCTCCGGGCGGCAGAGAGGAAGTGGCGAAAAACTAAAAACACTACTGACCTGACCCTGTATCAGTCTCTCCTTGCTTCTTTCTCTGCTAATGTCTCCACTGCTAAATCTACATACTACCACAACAAAATCAACAACTGCTCTGACTCTCGTGCACTTTTCAGAACATTCTCTTCACTCCTTTGTCCTCCTCCCCCCCCTCCTTCATCAACTCTTACAGCTGGCGACTTTGCATCATTTTTCACAAATAAAATCTCCTCCATCAGCAGCCAATTCTCCGCACCACAAACCGACACGCACATCTCAACAACCATCACACATACGCTCCCCTCTTTTTCTCTGCTCTCTGAAGCTGACATCTCCAAACTCATCCTTTCCAACCACCCCACTACCTGTCCACTTGACCCTATCCCCACTCACCTCCTTCAGGCCATCTCTTCTTCTGTTACTCCTGCACTCACTCACATTGTCAACACCTCTCTTCACACCGGGACTTTCCCCACAGCATTTAAGCAGGCTCGGGTAACCCCACTGCTTAAGAAACCCTCTCTGAACCCAGCACTTTTAGAAAACTACAGACCGGTATCCCTTCTGCCTTTCATTGCAAAGACACTCGAGCGAGTTGTTTTTAACCAGCTCTCTACGTTTCTTGAACAGAACAACCTCCTGGATATCAACCAATCTGGCTTCAAAAGTGGCCACTCAACTGAGACTGCCCTGCTCTCGGTTACCGAAGCACTGAGACAGGCAAGAGCGGCTTCCAAATCCACAGTACTTATCTTACTGGATTTGTCTGCTGCTTTTGACACAGTTAACCACCAGATACTCCTGTCAACTCTCATGGAGATGGGCATCTCAGGAACTGCTCTCCAGTGGCTCAAGTCTTACCTCTCAGGTAGGTCCTTCAGAGTGTCATGGAGAGGTGAAGTGTCTAAGTCACATCATCTAGCCACTGGAGTTCCCCAGGGCTCAGTGCTTGGACACTTCTCTTCTCCATCTACATGTCATCACTGGGAACTGTCATTCAGAAACATGGCTTTTCCTATCATTGCTACGCTGATGACACTCAACTCTACGTCTCATTTCAACCAGATGATCCCACGGTTGGTGGTCGTATCGCTGCCTGCCTAACAGACATTTCTGCCTGGATGAAGGAACATCACCTGCAACTCAACCTTCCAAAGACAGAACTGCTTGTGGTCTCAGCCAACCCAGCACTTCATCATAATCTCTCCATTCAGCTAGGATCATCAACCATAACTCCGTCCAGGACAGCCAGGAATCTTGGAGTTGTGATTGATGATCAGCTAAAATTCACTGACCACATTACTGCAACATCCCGGTCCTGCAGATTTGCGTTATACAATATTAGGAGGATCAGACCCTTCCTATCAGAGCAGGCCACACAACTCCTGGTCCAAGCTCTTGTTCTCTCCAGACTGGACTATTGTAATGCTCTTCTAGCGGGCCTTTCGGCATGCACTATCAAACCCTTGCAACTGATCCAGAATGCAGCGGCAAGGGTGGTCTTTAACGAGCCGAAGAGAGCGCACGTCACGCCTCTCTTCATCAGTCTCCACTGGCTGCCAATAGCTGCTCGCATCAAATTCAAGTCACTGGTGCTCGCCTTCAAAGCAACCACTGGCTCTGCACCAATATACCTAAACTCGCTTGTTCAGACTTACACACCCTCCAGGAGCTTACGGTCTGCCAGTGAACGACGCCTTGTAGTGCCATACCAAAGAGGCATGAAATCACTCTCACGGACCTTTTCCTGGACTGCCCCCACCTGGTGGAATAACCTGCCTATCTCAATTCGAGCCGCCGAGTCTGTAGCCATTTTCAAAAAACGGCTAAAGACACGTCTTTTCCAGCAGCACCTAACCAATCAAGAATAGCACTTAACATTCCATTCGATTCATTTTCTGTCTGTCTAATTTATTTAAAAAAAAAAAAAAAAAAGTCGTGTGTTCTGTGTTAGATTAACTGAGACTTGTTACTGTAGCCCTTGACCGTTCTAGTTGCTTCTATTGCTCTCATTTGTAAGTCGCTTTGGATAAAAGCGTCTGCTAAATGACTAAATGTAAATGTAAATGTAAACCGTGGCTCGTGTCTTCTGCTGTTAGATCAGCATTAAAGAACCATCTCAACTGTTAAATAACAGATATAAGATTAAAATATCAGATTTGCCTTATTTTAAATAAACACAAAAAACAGAAATGAAAACTAAACTTAAGTAAGAAATGTACTTTTCCTATGGTTAAATACATGTTCAGTAATATCTTTCAGAGATTTTTTTATTTTGGCGCAATTTTTTCTCTAAATAACGTTGATATGGCAACTAGCAAATACACTAAGTTTCGTCATTCTGGCATGTGTGTAAAGGGTTAAAATATGCGTGTTACAACTAACCCCGCGCTAGGTTGTGCCCCGCGCTCCCTTACTTATTAAACGAAGAGATTGAAAAAAATATTGCATAATCAACAAATAGGTGGCGATGTGCACTAAGTAGGTTATGTAACTCGCCATTAAACAAAAGAAGAAGAGGAAGTAGAATGGCACGCTCTTTCTTAGGCTGCGTCCGAAATCGCGTACTATGTGAGTAGGTACTACATTTGAATTTGAACGAACTTCGTGACCATTAAAAAAGTGCATTCTATATAGCAGTGGTCAACAACCTTTTCAAGCCAAAGATCCCTGACCTCAGCCTTGATGAAAGGCAAGATCTACTTATAGATTTTTCAGGGCCGATTCAGAGTTTTTTTTTATTTATTTCGAGAACATGTCGTTTTTTTTCTTTTTCTTTGCTTAAGCAAATTATTTTGTTGTTTATTTGCTCTATAACAGCCCAAACTAGCCTTAAGAAAATTAGCCATTTGAAATGTGAGGCAACCACTGCATTTTAATCACTACCCAAACAAAGGTACACACATGTAGCATGAGCAGTGTTTTTTTTTATTTAAATTAGATTGCATAATTTCAAGACTTTATTCAGCTTTAGCTTTGTAAAATTGATACATAAGACACACCTGCACAAGATGGACTGAATAAAAATGCTAATTCACTTCTTGACAGTAGATGGTGCTTATGGAAAAGAAGCGTTTCTTTGGGTACCGCTGTAAAATGCCATCAAAACTATTCTGGAGACATTTTCGTTCAGAGATACATTAATTTACCCCCCCCCCCCCCTCCTCCCTCCCTCCCTCCCCAACTGCAACTTTTACTTTCCTTGGCAGTTTGCTGAAGAGATATTCAGCTGCAGTAGCGCTGTCATAACTATAGCATCGGTCGATTTGTGTTGTGTGAATTGAGGTTGCAGAGAATACATTTTAGGAGCATAAGGAGCGATTTCGTGCCTTGATAATGTGTTTGTACGGCTTAACACAGAGAGGCCGGATAGCTGGCCTGAATGGTTGTAACGTTAGTCAAGTGAAATTAAGCAAAACTCACGTATCTGATATTTCACAGGGGTTTATTATCAGCGTCGTCGACCCCACGCGCACATGGCGCAGTTTGCAAAACACTTCACTAACAACTGTGTTACTGAACAGAAAATAAACAGTGAGAGCAACAGAAATATTACACGCATACGTGCGCCGTTCACAGCACGCGCTCCGTCCACGGCACGGACTGCCTTCCCTTCTGCATTAAAGGAGCGGTACATAATTCTACTTGTTACATGTTGTTAATTATTTTTCGGTTATTTATCGGGAGCTACCGGGACAGTGATAAAGATCGACCAGTCGATCGCGATCGCCGGGTTGGCGACCACTGCTATATAGTATGAATGAATCAATGAATGTAATCCGGACGTACTACATCCGCCATGTTGTCATGATCATGTGACCTACCAGCGTCAGTTGCGTCCCTTCACCTCCATTCATAAATCCTCTCCCGTGGCCTCATGGGACAGTAAAGTGTCCATCGTATGCGCACTTCAGAATCTCGCGGGAAGTAGAAGATCAGCCGGGTACTTTTTGCCTACTGTTTTTTGAATACTATGAATTCGGACATACTACTCTGTTGGCGTACTGTTTTTTGCGCACTATATAGTAGAGAAGTATTCGATTTCGGACGCAGCTTTAGTGTCTGTTTCCATGGTGAATCATCGATTCGTTGCTCTGTTGAGAATGTCTTGTCTGTTCACAGTTAACATACTCTGAGTTGACTGAACTTACTCCCGGACTCGTTTTTGGAACCAGCATACCTCGTGTAAGCAAGGTTTGGGTTAATCAACCGGGAGTTTAGGGTATATGTGACGGTAAGTTAACCTTGGGTGCTTCTCAATATCCGTCCTCGTTTCCTGGCTCCCCCATCCTCCATCCCATGACCCGGAAACCGATGAGCTCAGCCATCTTGTAGGACATCTCCACTCTCTAAATGCACCGCAAGGATGGAGGAGTGAGGAGGCTTCCTGAGGAGTCATGAGAGGGGATACACAGGTGTATCCTTTGCGGAAGTGTTTTATCGACGACTTAATGCGACTTTGCCTGCCGGGAAGAAATCCGCTGTGTAACCTGCAACAGTGGGCTTGGCAGAAGTGCGCATCGAGGGCGCATATCGACCTCAAAGGGGGCGCTTGCGAGCACCCTTCTGAGACATAAAGTGACCAATGGGACACCCACAGTACTTGTACCGAAAGTGCACATGTAGTGTGCCATTTGGGACAGGGCCTAAATGTGACGCACGTGTTAATTCTCCTCCCACTTCACGTCATCTTGCCTCAGTTTATTAATTATATTATTATGTTTACATGTACAAGACACAAATGTATGTCAAGTAACAACAACTGTAGGACAGTTGCAGAATTACATCAAAGCACAAGAAAATTAAACAAACTGTAATACTATACAACAAATAAAAAGCAGATAACTGGGAATAATTCATTGTTGATAATAACTGGTAATATTAAAGCTACACTATGTAACTTTTCCGTCCACTAGAGGTCGCCTGTTCAAAACAAAGGCGTAGTTTGATGACGCCACGTTTGAGCGCAGAATCTTGGGACATGTGGTTTTCACCTCACAGCCGGTGGAAAACAGTCAGGATAGGACTCGGGCAGAAATCATGTTCATGGATGCGATTATTAACATTACTGTAGTCTGAAGCAGAGCAGGACCGAGTGTTGTGGAGCTGAGCAAGGCCGCAGGAGCGATTGAAGAGCGGGACTGTTATTATGGCATAGTCGCCGGCGGGACTTTTATTATGACACGGTTGCCGGCGCCACTTCCTCTTTTCCAGTCATGAGTATGAGGTAACGCAACCATAGTTGCCAAGTCCGTGTATACCACGCGACTTTGGGCTTCTTTTTTTGGCAAGTCGCGTTAAAAAATCACGAGTCGCGGGTTGCGGTTTTTTGGGCTTATTTTAAAAAATGTGGTTGCTTGTTAGGAAAATATAATAAGCAACTTCGTTTCTTTACATTTATGGTCGCTTTTTTGTCCAATACATTGACTGACACTGTCTTCTCACAACAGGCATTCAGTGCAACGATACAAGTGCTGTAGTAATCTGTCCTTTTATATCCCGCCTCCTTCTCCCCTTCATTGAAGAAAAATCGCGTTCAACGTGCAGGCATGTGACGTTATAAATGCACGTAATGAAAGTTAGTAGACTTAAATAGACATTTTTACAAACAATAGCACAAGCAGAGATGGAGAGGAAAGAGGGAGGAGAGGCACCTAATTTAATTAAAAAAATATTTTTGTAATGTATTTAAAATTACAGGCTATTATAAAAAAACAAGTCTACTAATAATAACAGTAGGTATGGTTCGAATTAATTTTATTTTAAATATGTGGCTATATTGCAGCGCTGTAGTGCTTGTGTCCCAATGTGCACACTATCCATCCTAAATAGTGTGACATTAGTAATTTTCAGTACTATCTAGGGCAGATAGTGTGCACAATGAGATGCAGGGCTTGTCTTTTTCACGGTTTGCAGTGTGTGTTGTTCACTACTTACTGCCCCTAATATGTGTGCACTAACTCCGACTATGGGTTACCATAATTGGCCTCCATGTCACTCTTTACTCTTCAAACCTCTTCTGTTCACAGCTGATCGGAGGATATTGTGTGTCCTTTATTGCAATTTGATGATTTTTGGAAAATCACATCTGTTTTTGCTTTTCAAACTCTGAGAGGTTTCAGTTTAATATGTTGCAGGCTCATTTATTGATAAAAAAATTATTTATTATAAATAATATTGATGATAATAAATTATATAATAATATTGGGCTTGTTTTGGGCTTGTTTTTGAAGCTGCGGTTGCTTATTTGTCTCGCGAGAGTTGGCAACACTGAACGCAACTCTGTTTATCATATTAGATATATCTGAGTGTGTTGAAAAGGAAGTTATGACGTTCGCTCGGCGGCTGCTATGACACTTGTTCACACTGCAGTGAGAGTAAATTGTTTCACTGAATAAAACCGGAAACCGAGGGTGACGCAGATATGACGCAATCGACAGGCGACTCCCTCACACGCATAGCTCACACGTCCCGGCTCCTTGGTTAAAATAGCAATTTCTCACGATTTACAAATAGTTGGAAACATTTGGGATATTCTAAGTACTCAACTGAACAAAATATATAACACTGGCCTAGTGGTTTCTGGATATTTTACTGCAAAAATCCTACATAGTTCACCTTTAAACAAAATATGGACAAATGTGGTATTTTTGTGGAGGTTGAAACTATTACAATATAAATAGTTATCTCTAATGTTGAAGAATCCCGACGTGCAAACGAAATCCAGCGGTGTAAAGTCGTCATTAATTGACTAAAGGGAGAGAGGATATATAATTTCACTTAATTCAATTCCTCCATCCTTGCGTCTTTTCCTTGCGTCCTTCCCTCGCATCCTGAAGGGGTGGAGATGAGGCGAGGATGCACAAATAAGAATTGAGAAGCACCCCTTGCTTTCTGGAAAACCCCTGTAGTCTTGCGTTTAACGGGACTTAATTTGCACTGAAATCTGTTTCTTCTCACAACATGCCAACATGAACGCAAGATGTTTTGTTGTTGCTGTACGTGTTCATTTTTCTGTCATTTACAGATGTAAATATGGACACCTATATGAATTTACATCTAAAGTATGTATTATTGTTCCAAATGTAAAGTGCCGTACAAATACAATTTATTATTATTATTATTAAAATTAGCCCATGATTTCCTCACCCTCAAGTCATCCTAGGTGTATATGACATTTCAGACAAACACAATCTGAATTATATAAAAAAATCTCCTTTCTCTTCTAAGCTTTATAATGGCAGCCCAAAATTTGAAGCCCAAAAAAGTGCATCCATCCGTTATAAGTGCTCCACATGGTTAATAAAGACCTTCTGAAGCGAATCAATGGGTTTGTGTAAGAAAAATATCCATATTTAACACGTTATAAAGTAAAATATCTACCTTGCGTATGCCATTATAAAGCTTGGATTAGCCAGGACATTTTTAATACAACTCTGATTGTGTTTGTCTGAAAGAAGAATGTCATATAAACCTAGGATGACTTGAGGGAGAGTAAATCATGGGGTAATTTTCTTTTTTGTGTGAACCATCCCTTTGGATAAAAGCATCTGCCAAATGCATTTATTTAAAGTGACGTGCATTGCAAAGTGTTTACTTTAGGTTTTGACTGTTTTAATAATGTGTTTCATTTCAATTATCTTACGGTAAAAGTGTATAAAAAAAGTTAAAAACCATATTTGTTGTTATTATACATATATATATATTCCCTATATATATATATATATATAATTCGGGTGTTTATATATCATTAGTCCATACTCCGGATCAGTGGGTGGCGGTAATGCACCCGAGAGTTGTTTGCCAACCGCCAATAAGAAAAGAAGAAGATCAGCCGCGCGCAAACAGTGCTCATTCAAGCTGAGGACGCGGTGAATGGACGGCGCGAGCGCATTTAATGTAAGTGTCAGTTCAGTTGAATGATAAAGTTTGTGCTCTTTAACTTAACGCTGTTGAACCGATTTAATGCTTCTGCTAACATAAGAGCGAGCAGTTGACACGCGAGTGTTTGTTAGCTACCATGGCAACATCAGTAATGTGCCAATCATCGACAGGCAGACAAACCGATACATTTAAACACACTCGCTTTATGAAGAGGTGTGTTTAAATATTTGGTTGATACAACGGGGCAAAAGGCACACCTTAAGAATAATGTAATTTTCATTACTGCCACAGTGTATGATTGCAGAAAGAATATGTTTGTATTGAACATTTATGGAGCAACATTATATCTGAAAATAAATCATAAAAGTGGTTTATTTTGTTTAAAAATCTAATAAATGTATGAGGTGGCCTTTCAAAAAGGGCAAAACACACAAATACTTTAGCTAAATAATGTTAGCTAAATAGTTAATAACTGTTCAAAACACTAGCAAAGTTTGAACTATTTTCTGTTCATTTTGATATGAGTTAATTTTTGTTCAATAAATACTGTCTTTAAAATATGTTAATATAGAAATGTATATTAAAAATACAGAAACAAAACAATTTTGAAAGCATTGAAGGAGATCCCATAATAATTGAATATAGATTTACAGTAGTAACAATACATTTTTTTTTATATGATTAAATATGATGTATGTTTCATTATATGATCAGTTCATGACTCAGAGAAGGATTTACTGACCAAAACTGAACTGTGAAATATTTCACAAATCTCAATCGTCTATTTGAGCCCTGGCGTGGCCTGACTATAGTGACCAGTTTTTAAACTTGATTTATCAAATGGCTTGAACCGTTGGACCATTTCAACCTACAAACTATCATTGCCTGCCATCTTAAACTGTGAATAATTGAGAGTGATTGTAAGTGTGATGATCATCTGCTAAATGAGCAACAGCGACCACAATTCACACCTTCAGTCAGTGAAGCCGCTCCCACAGCCGTTCATGAGAGTTTAAATGCTGGGAATATTCCCATCTTCCCACAGGAGAAGAAGAAGCAAGCAGGAGGAATTACTCCAGGAGAAACTACAGACATACTATTGTAAAGATGGAGATTAAGGAAGAACCCTGCAGAATAAAAGATGAAGAGACAGAGGAACAAACAGGTTGGTGTTTTCCTTCATTCTCTTTAATGAGGAACATTAAGATGAAAACTGACATATAACAATACATCTAAACTCAGTAGTAAACTAGATTTGTGCAACTTCCGTTTAGATGCTCTCATGTTTCGGTCTCCATAGGAACACAATGTCAAAATGGGGTAAAAAAGAGCTTTTTGACAAACTTTTTGAACTACATTACAGCAATAAACTGAAGAAAATCTTAGAAAGTAAGTGTTTTTAGCACCAGCGGATCTGAAGAGAATACCGTATGCCTTGCATTTTATGTTAGGCTGGCAAGAGAAAATGAGCATGGCTCGCAGCACTTCAGTTAAGATAACTCCCAAAAGAAGGTGTGTGTGTATATATATGCGCTCTAATCATTTTGAGGACTAAATCCCACGAACTTCATCCTGATCAGGAGCTTCATGTAGGTTATGAGAGCTTGTGTTTTCAGTTCATTCAGCGGCTAACTTCAGACAGCTTCGTGTCTTCTACGCACTCATTAAATAGGGCTGGCTATCGATTCAGATGTTCCGACTTCGATTCTCGATTCAATTTCGATTCAACTCAATGAATATAAATTTAATTCAAATAGCCTACTATATTTATTAAAAAAAAGAACAGTGAACATGAGTTTACAAGTGGGTAATTAAAAATAAATTAAGAGCCACAAACCTGTACATTTAAACTCTTTTTATTTTAGGTACACTTGTGTACATTAAAACAGAACCCATCTCTATATTTCAAATGCATACAATTATGTTAAATAAAATACAATTTTGTTTTTATGGATATTTTGATACACTTATTCTAAAACATAAAAAGGATATTGGATGATTTTCAGTAAAGGACAAGCATTTCTTGCCATTTAGCCGACCGTCATTCAGACTCTGTCCGTTTTTATGGAGCCTTTTTCCTCCAGGGGCGTTTGAGCTTTGATTCATACCCCGGATGATGCATTATATTTCGTCACTATCTGTTATTTGCAGCCTGTTTTAATTTGAGTTTTAGTCTAGTCTTTGTGTCAAGCTGTCATTTTAGTTTTTATTAGTTTTAGTCACGTTCATATTCTTTTTAGTCTAGTCAAGTTTCAGTCGACTAAAAGTCCGAGCATTTTAGTCTTATTTTAGTCAGAATTATCCATGACTATTTTAGTCTAGTTTTAGTCAACGGAAAATTTTATTTAAAGGCCCACTGAAATCAAAATAAAGTTTTTTAACTTTTAGTATGATTATCTTAGCCTTAAGGTTATGAATAAGCTGGTGTGTTCCAAAACAATGACAAAATTCGCATTTAGGAGATATAAGCTTTCAAAACATAGTCTCTCACTTCCGTTAAAACGTATCAAAGATTTTGATGTCATCATCGCAGACTTCACCTTCTCATCAAATCTTCTGTCCAATCAAAGGCTCTCTAGAATCTGAAGCCCCGCCTTATAAATAGACGCTGAACTGCGTCTGTAATCGGTCAGTTGTTCACACATTTACTAATTTCTACATGGTGGAAGGCACACAGCGCACTATACATGCGATAGGAAACGATTCAGACAGTGTAAATGTGCTTTCAGTTGAGGCGAATGAAGTCACGCGAAGTTTTCACGCGCACCACACACACACACACACACACACACACACACACACACACACACACACCAACGGCTCTGGTCTATAGTTAGACTAGAGAGACGAGAGCGCAGCGCGGATCATATGCGAGAGTCGGCGCAGACAACAAAGCATATCAGACCCATTTAACTTCTGCACAGAGTGACAACAATTTAAATGAGCAACAGCGACAACAATTCACACCTTCAGTCAGTGAAGCTGCTCACACAGCCGTTCATGAGAGTTTAAATGCTGGGAATATTCCCATCTTCCCACAGGAGAAGAAGAAGCAAGCAGGAGGAATTACTCCAGGACAAACTACAGACATATTGTTGTAAAGATGGAGATTAAGCAAGAAGACTCCGGAATAAAAGATGAAGAGACGGAGGAACAAACAGGTTGGTGTTTTCCTTCATTCTCTTTAATGAGGAACATTAAGATGAAAACTGACATATAACAATACATCTAAACTCAGTAGTAAACTAGATTTGTGCAACTTCCGTTTATCCCAAGAACTTCATCCCGATCAGGAGCTTTATGTAGGATATGAGAGCTCGTGTTTTCAGTGCATTCAGCGACTAACTTCGGACAGCTTCGTGTCTGTGTCAGACTTAAAGGATTAGTTCACTTTTAAATAAACTTTTGCTGATAAGTTACTCACCCCCATGTCATCCAAGATGTCCAAGTCGGTCTTTCTGCAGTCGAAAAGAAATTAAGGTTTTGGATGAAAACTCCAAAATCTTCTCCATATTATTATGACTTCAATGGGCTCCAAACGGTTCAAGGTCCAAATGACAGTTTTAGTGCAGCTTCAAAGGGCTTTAAACGATACCAGATGATGAATAAGGGTCTTATCTAGCGAAAGTTTCTGCGAGAAAACGAGCAGTATTTATACTGTTATTTTACCTCTTTTCAGACGAACGTGATCATCTTTGAGCTCCGCCATAACTTCTGCTAACTTCCGCTAAGTGAGGTCAAAATGTGAGATACATCGTATACATCTATGACCAGGCTCTATTTTGACCTCACTTAGTGGAAGTTATGGCAGAGCCCAGAGATGATCACGTTCATCTGAAAAGAGGTAAAATAATAGCATAAATACTGCTCGGTTTCTCGCAGAAACTGATCGTTTGGCTAGGCTAGATAAGACCCTTATTCATCATCTGGTATTGTTTAAAGCCCTTTAAAGCTGCACTGAAACTGTCATTTGGACCTTAAACCGTTTGGGGCCCATTGAAGTCCATTATATGGAGAAAAAAACTGGACTTTTTTCATCCAAAACCTTTCTTTTCGACTGCAGAAAGAAAGACATGGACATCTTGGACGACATGGGGGTGAGTAAATGATAAGCAAAAGTTTATTTAAAAGTGAACTAATCTTTTAACTTTGTTTGTTGTCGTTAACTCACCACAGCTACGTCTTCTAAATAATGCCGCAAGTGGGGCTTGAATAGAGTGACGTCGTCTGTGCAGTGCGACCTGATGCAGCCCCTGAATGAGACGCATAGAAATACTGCAAAATAATAATAATGAGACAAAAAAAATATAACTTCTCATTTCCTCATCATCTCATTTTCGTCAGCAAAAATGAAATTTTAGCGGTTTTTATTTAGTGAACCACATTTAGTCTCATTTTTATTCCTCAACAATATTGCATTATACATTTAATAAGTCATCGTCACATGACAGCATTTATGTTGCGTTGCGTTGCGTCTTGTTTTCATCACGCGATAAAGGTTCGTTGACGGCGATATTTAGTCATACTTTTCGTTGACGAAAGCAACACTAATTGCTACACTGTAAAATGGTGGCACTCTGGAGCCATGTGCTTTTTAAACCATTTTCATAGGTTTAACATTACATTATCAGCTTGGGAAATGCACTCAATTGACTAGAAACACCGGAGACCGGAAATGTAAAGCATTATTACTACTGTCGAGCGAGACTTCCGCATTCAGAAAAAGGTGGATTAATTTAAGGCAGAAATGATGAGTTCATTGAAGTACAGACGACATCTCTGTAAAAGTCTGAGTCAGTAAAAAAAGTCAACAAACTGAAAAAACTAAACCAACGTTTTTTGAGGTGATGTAATCTAGTTAATATTGGTATTGAAAAAAGTATCGCTCAGGAACCAGTATCAAAGTCGAGGTATCGGTATTGAAAATGTTTGAACAATACCCAGCCCTTATAGTAAAGTATTTTTTTGTTAAATAAAAGCTCTCTTATATTTCTGTTTGTTCTCATTTGGCTTAGACTCGATGGAAATGAATGAAGACAAGCACCACCGGTTTCAAAAACCTCAACATTTCACAAATGACAATGGAAATGCTGCCGTTTCACAGAAGGTCACACAAAAACAAGCTAAAGAAAAAGGGCCCAAAGGACCTTTTACCTGCCCTGAGTGTGGAAAGATTTTCGTACGTAAAAACAATTTAAATGAGCACATGAGAATTCACACTGGAGAGAAACTGTTCTCATGCACTCAGTGTGAAAAGAGTTTTACTCTGAAAGCACACTTAAATTCTCACATGAGATCTCACACAAGCGCTAACACTCAAGAACTTTTGACCTGCTCTGAGTGTGGAAAGAGTTTCACGTATGCAAAATCCTTAAATCTGCACATGACATCTCACACTGGAGAGAAACCGTTCACATGCACTCAGTGTGGAAAGAGCTTTGCATCCAAAGGCCGTCTCAGTTGTCATTTGCACATTCACTCTGAGGTGAAGCGGTTTCGCTGTGATCAGTGTGATAAAACATTTGCTGGGGCAGCAAACTTAAGATCACACCTTAATGTTCATTCTGATGAGAAGCCCCACATGTGTTCTTTTTGTGGAAAGAGTTTTACACGACTGCCATGTTTAATAGTGCATGAGCGTATTCATACTGGTGAGAGACCTCATGTGTGCTCTCACTGTGGGAAGGCCTTCTCTGGGTCCAGTGACTTGATAAAACACGAGAGAATTCACACCGGAGAGAAACCGTACAAGTGCTCTCACTGTGAGAAGAGTTTCGCTCAGGTAGGATCCTTGAAATATCATGAGAAATTTCATACCGGAGGGAAGTCTAAACAAAATATTCATAAGAAAAAGCATCGCCAGAAGTTGTCTAGAGCGCAGAATTCATGTTGAGATCCATCACTTTCAAGCTGATATTTTGATATTCTTCTAAAAAATCAAAAGATGGTATTTCTTGAGGCGTAGCGACACCATCTGAGAGAGAAATTTGTTCAAATGACAAGATGACGAGAATCAGTCCATCACATCTCCATCATATGATGAACAAATTCAGTTTAGTCTGACTGTTAAGAGCTGATGCATTATTAATGCCATTATATACACTTACATCTTGTGTAATTTGTTACATAAAACATAAAAAAGACATACTTGAATGAGTTAATGAACCATTTTTCTTCATTTGAAGGGTTTTGATTGTAGCTATGCATAGTAATGGATTAACCCTGCATTAATAAATCACGATTTTCAACAAAGTGCCAGTTTGTTTTTTCAATCTTCTTTCACAAATATACACACTACACAACTCTCTTAGTTTCTGAAGCTGTTCTCTATGAAAGCTTGTTTCCGCCACAGAATAAATAAAATAAAGGTAATTGCAACTTTTTATCTCGCAGTTCTGACTTTTATTCTCAGAATTGTCTGGTATAGCGTCGCAATTGAGTTGTAAAGTCATAATTGCGTGATATAACCAATTTTGTACTTATAATATTTGTTAAACAGGCTTAAATGTTTGCAAAATGTATTAAAACTATATAAAATATGCTATATCTACTGTAAAATATGATTGAAAATAAAAAAAATATAATGTAAGGCTGCAACTAACGATTATTTTAATGATCGATTAATCTGTCAATTATTTCTTCGATTAATCGATGCATCGGATAAAAAAAACATTAATTTCCAATCCTTTATTCAAAAACAGAACTGACAGTGCAAATTCACAATGCAAAAAATCTTCAGAAAGTGCACAGGTTGCTACAATAAAAATTACAAAATTTACAAAAAATGTGGGTGCTCGAGCCCCTGCCCTTTTTCAAAATGAATCAAAAGTGCCCCTCTCAGACAAATATCAATGATAATATAGTGGTCAATAAAACTGAAAAAATGTGATTATTATAACATGACAATATACAATAGTAACGAACGGCTCAAAAGTCAGACAATTTCTGTTGAGGCGTTGCCATAACGCGTTGCTATGGGTCGCGTGCGTTTTGATTGACAGCTGATTTTCCACTTTTCGCAAACGGCTCTCGAGCCAAATATGGTTTCAGAGAGTGTGTGGCCTTACGGGAAAAAAAGTAAACCAATATTTTTTTTTCATCCATAATCAGAGCTAATGTGTTGATTTAATTACAAATCTATATATTAGCTATATATTTTAAAGTATTACACAATTCACCAATGCCCGTTTGTCATGTATAGGCTATACACCAACCAATCGTGATCTGGCAAAGCAAGTTCCAGTTCCATTGGGCGATGTGAAGTGGAGCGGTAAATTTCTGTTCTTATTCATAAATCGGTTGAAAATTACATGGAGGGACGAACTAATGTGTGTGGAACGATTTCCTGCGGTTTGTCTCATTTTGACAACAAATAAATCCCTGCGCAAAACCATGCAGCAGCAAAAGTCGCGTTAATGGTAAGTGTTAAATTCACTTGTATTTATGTATATTGATACACCGTTTACTATTTCGTGAAACTATCAAAGTTAACAAAACCCAAGTGCCACCGGCACCTACAGGCCTAATATGTGAATTGTAGGCTGGCGAAATGGTTACATGAAAGGACTTTATTATATTACCATTTATTTTTTAATATTGTGCAGCATTATGAAAGAAGTCTCTTATGTTCATCAAGCCTGCATTTATTTGATAAAAACAGCAATATTGTGAATTATTATTAAAATAATGGTTTTCTATTTTAAAATAATTTAAAATATAATTTATTCCTGTGATCACAGCTGGATTTTAAGCATCATTGCTCCACTCTTCAGTGTCACATGATCATTCAGAAATCATTCTAATATGAGGATTTAATGTCAATGATGGAAACTGTGATGCTCTTTTCAAGATTCTTTGATTAATAAAAAGTTAAAAAGAACATAATGTAATAATATTTCACAATATTAGGATACTGTTTTTTCTGTATTTTTGATTAAATAAATGCAGGCTTGATGAACATATACACACACACACACACACATATACACATATATATACACACACATATATATATGTGTATATATATGTGTATATATATATATATATATATATATATATATATATATATATATATATATATATATATATATATATATATATATATGTATATGTATATGTATATGTATATGTATATATATATGTATGTGTGTATATATATTTTTTTTAACATTTGAGCCCCTGCCCCTAACAAACTCTCTGCATGGCCCTGCTCTCTTTTGTTGTTTGATTAATATTAAGAGCACAAATGTTAGCAGGTTAATGGACTGCTGTCACTTTAACACCGAATGCTGACCAAAAATGACAATAGATATTAGTCATAGTTTTTGTCATTAAAAGCTGGTTTTGATTTTGTCTCTTTTTGTCTGTGAAAAATGTTGTTGATTAAAATACTGACAAATTATTTGTCAACGAAATTAACATAGCAACAGATTGAAAAATGAATGGGCCAAAAAAGGCAAGTGAATAAAAACGTCTTTAGTCTTGCAAACTATACCACCCCTGCTTTACTACTGTTATTAACAAGCTAACGCTAACTTGTCAAGCTGGATGACGAGTAAACAAGCACCAGAAGAGCTACTGGAGGGACGGCATTCTCCTCACTTCCAAACGGAACAAAAGTGGGATTTTGTAGTGACTAATGCCGCCTTCACGTGCTATCGGAAATGTGATAATCCCGACTTCTGAAATCGTGATTACAAGCTCATTTCATTCGTTTCAAAATGTGAGGGCGTTCATGTGCAATTTTTTTACCTAGAAACACGTGTTTACGATAATTCCGACAGCATTAACGTTCCCCTGCTGTTGAACTCCGTTCCTCCTCATCAAGGACTCCAAGATGTTTTTGTTTTAGGTGCTGAATCACCACCGCGGTGCTCCCATGACATGTTGCGTCGCTTTTGCTGCAATTAACACACTTTTTCAATTTATTAATGGCGCTTTTCGACTGGTACGCTTGGCTTGGTTTGCTTTTCCGCTGCGTGTTACGACGGGTACAGCACGCCTCACCCGCTTCCACTCTGCTTTTTTTATATTCAAACATCTCTGCGTCTTATTGACGGGCATAATAGTCGCGCGACACAACGAATCGATAATGAAATTCGTTGACAACTCTTTTAATAATTGATTTTTATCGATTCGTTGTTGTAGCCCTGTTATCATGCAAGCCAGTGGCTGTGTCGAGTATTATGCTGCGTTCACACCAAACGCGAATATAGCGTCTGGCGCGAGTGATTTCAATGGAAAGGAGGTCCCGTAGCGCGGAAGGCGTGTTTCGCGCAGCGCGAAGGACGCAAATCCACCTCATTCGTGCGAATTTATCGCAAATTGAGCGTCTTGCGCGATACGCGCGTTACACGTGAGTGGTGCTTTTGTGCATTCACACGTTTGAAGCGAATTCGCGTCTGACGCCCGAGTTGAACAATGTGAACTTTGGCGTCAATTCGCGCCGCGTTAAATGTGGTAAAGTGACGTGATGATAAACCCTGCATAATTTAAAAATACTACTATTGTCACAAAATGTAGTTTTAAGACTTTTTCAGGTGAGAATGTAGTTGTGTAAAGCTCAAATCTGTGGTTTATTTATAAAGAGAGCGCCTATTTAAAAAAATAATCTTGTGTTTTTGGAGTTGTGAGATCCAGTTGATCACCGGGTGTTCAGCGCTCATTTACCCCGGCGAGAGCAGCCTTTCCTCGGCTAGTCCTTCTGACATTTGCTGCTGGCTCTGATGTCCTGTAGTGGTGCATCTTGTGTTGATCTAACGGGCGATCTTTGGTGTCATGAATATATAATTTGTTGTCTGCCAAATCGTTTTGCCTGAGGGCAAAGAGAAGTTTCATAACTTTATTTTTTAAGGATATTTAAATATACATGCAGTGAAGATAATGTAGGAGTTGCCTGGACCACATTTGTGTGGCTATTAATGTTTAATATATATTTTTAATGAAAATGAAAAGAGGCAGAGTGGTGTTTTGACATATTTCTCCTGGAGTGCCTTAAATGCGCCTCAATTTCGCTCCCAACGCTCGATTTCTATGCGCGTCCAATTCGCCGCGGACGCGAGAATGCATTGAAAATGTTTGTGCGTGAAACTAGACGCGGTACACACGATTTTGACGCTCTATTCGCGTTTGGTGTGAATGCAGTAAGTCCGTAGACATTAATTCTAGTATGAAGTTAAAAGAGGCTAGTATTGTAGTAAAAATGAATCGACTATGCTGGGTTAAATTAACCCAACACGTATTCTGTCCTATATTTGGGTTGTTTTTAAGTGTTTTATGGGCACTGCGGATTGTATGAAACCATTGAGCATATGAATGGCTAATACTGGAAACGGAAGGAAAAGATGCAAACAACATGACTTTGGAGTATTTGTTGAGTAAACAGCAAATTAATAAACATATTAGAATAGCTCTGATGCATATAATTCGAAAGAATATAAAGTGTTGTTTTCGCTGATCATTGATGCTCCAGTGCAGTAGGCGGCGGTAATACATCACAAGAAGAAAAGCCTGCGCGTGAACCAACTTTTCTTTTTTTTTTTTTCTTTTTTTTTTATTATAGATTGTTCAAATACAACATTTAAGGCATTTTTTACAATCATAAATCCATTTTTTTTCTGTATTGATACAGCATTTAAAGAAAAAAAATTACAAAACCAAACATAAAAACACAAATAAAAAATAAATAAAAGGGAGTCTGAGGGTCTTAATCTAACAACATATACAAGTCCAAAGTAGAAGAAAGTTTCAGGGCATTTCTGTCCATCATCCATTTAAGAGATTTTGCAAATCACTTCAAATCATTTGGGATTTGGGACGTTTTAAGTGCCTTTTATGGGTCTTGGGAGTGTAAATGTATTGAATGCCAATGGAGGCCTATCTGAAGCCTTTCTCAGCCATCAGCTTTCAACTAAAATATCTTCATTTGTGTTCTGAATATAAACGTCTTACATAAAAAGTCTTACGGGTGTCGAACGACATGAGGGTGAGTAAGTAATGACATTTTCATTTTTGGGTGAACTAACCCTTTAAATCATGTTTATCAGGCATTTTGGAGACATAAGTGAATAGGGAAAGAAATTACATATCAATATTCCTATGAAATATTGGGCATTATTATGAAAATGTTGCCAATTATTACTCCCATTATTACACTTCTTTTTGCATTGCATGTTGCACCAAGAACACATTAATATGCAAATGAGATGGTGTGAAAACCCAAGTATGGCCATTTCACCCACATATTTCATAAAGTAAAATGGTATATCAATGCATTTCGTTATATCTTTCATAACAGTTCAGAATCGTCTTTAAAAAAAAGTTTGTTTAAAAAAAATCCTGAAACCTAAAAATTGATTGGGGTGAATTAAAATTAATCCCATTGTTTTTGCCTATACATGCAATTTCATGTCATTTTATTTTTTTAAAACTGAGTCCTGGTGTCAACTACAGAGGACATATCATAACATATGAATAAAATATCATTTAAAAAAAAAATTGTGTTCCATTTGTTTCTTATGCTCTAAACAATGTAAAGACATGAAAAAATACTAAATTCAAAACACTTTCTTTTTCTGGGTCCCAGGAGGATATACGAAGCCCAGAGGGCGCCCTCGCGCAGAAAGGCAGTGCACAATTTAACAAATGTAGACACATCCAGCTCATTCCCATAATGACCAACGCCAGCAGTGCAAATTAAGAATAACATGATTTGGCAAACGATATGTTCAGAATAACATAAGTAACGTTAGAGATAATTCTCTCCCTTTAGCGCTCGCTCTCTGTTCTCTCCATCTGATGGGTTAACAGACTAAAAATCACCAGTTCACTAAATTCAGTGTTTAGAGCAGTTCATGACTCAGAGAAGGATTTACTGACCAAAACTGAACTGTGAAATATTTCACAAATGTCAATGGTCTAGTTGAGCCCTGGTGTGGCCTGACTATAGTGACCAGTTTTCAAACTTGATTTATCAAATGGCTTGAACCGTTGGACCATTTCAACCTGAAAACTATCATTGCCTGCCATCTTAAAGGAACACTACACTTTTTTTGAAAATAGGCTCATTTTACAAGTCCCCTAGAGTTAAATAGTTGAGTTTTACCGTTTTTGAATCCATTCAGCTGATCTTTGTATCTGGCGGTAGCACTTTTAGCATAGCTTAGCATACATCATTGATTCAAAACAGTCCATTAGCATCTCATTCAAAAAATTACTAAAGACACTTTCAATATTTTTCCTATTTAAAACTTGACTCTTCTACAGTTACATCGTGTGCTAAGACTGAAAATGAAAAGTTGCGATTTTCTACACCTATATAGCTAGGAACTACTTTCTCATTCCTGCGTAATAGTCGCGGATCTTCGCGGCCGTACCATGGCTGCAGCAGCAATGATATTATGCAGCGCCTGAAAGTAGCCCCAGCTAGGTAACTTTCAATGTGACCGGCACTAAGTTCGTGTAGTTGTGTTCTGTTTGTGGAAAGAGTTTTACACTACCACAGTATTTAAAACCGCATGAGCGCACTAGGGATGGGCGATATCTTATCGTTTACGATATACCGGTAAAAATTCTCCCCACGATAAGAATTTGTCTTCCCGCGATAATAACGATAAAGCCTAGTTGATGGCGCGACCCATCCGCACAGTGACGCCGCTGCCCGTCTCTTGATGCCCTAAGCATTATTACTTTATGATGGCCGCAGTGGCTGCATTCGTCAATTTGTATAGCTGAACGGGGGTTGGAGAGAGAATTTTCTTGTGATGCCCCCCGCAGCACTCGATGCCCTAAGCGCCGCGCAATGGGAGCGGTGGCACTGAATCCTCATCTCACATGCAGAGCGAAAACAACTATGGCGGAAGCTGCGGAAGAGTTCATAGCGAAACGAGGGGCTACCTGAGGGCGATCTGAACCTGTACATACAGATGTATTTCACTCGCTGAGCACTTGGAGACTGAGCGCTTAAGAGATTTGCTCTGTCTCAATCGATCGGCAAAGCATACTATTTCTGTTCAACTCAATGAATGCGCAGTGTATTTGATGCACAGTAAACACTAGTGTGAGGCGCGCGACTGAGAGCACTCAGTGTTTCACACACACTCAAAGAGAGAGCGAGAGAGTCTTACACAACACAGAATTGACGTGCTACACGTAAACAATATCCTTTGTTGTATTTTCCTGCAAAATAATGGCGTTTATTTGGAATTATTCAGCCTTTCGTGAACAGGAAGAAACGAATGCACAAACGGGAATCTCATTGGCTGGCGTGCACCTATTACGGTGCCTGTTTTGATTTCAGCAAATCAGTTTGAATGAGCACAGACAATGTGATTAATATTCATGAACCCAGAAGCTCATTAATCCTTAGTGCAGTTTATTTTTATTAGTAGAAGAATTCGTGGTATTATCTTATCAACTCAAATTACTGAAGTTCTATAATTTAATCATTATTTTCAACTTTTTTGTAATCTGAAGACCTTTTTGCGATAATTACTTTTGCTGTCTCTGCTATTTTTACCACTGTTTGCACCATGAGTGTATGAATAAATACAGAATCGGTTTACATGTAAAACTTGTCATTGATTTGAATTATTATTGTTTGTATTGTGTGATGTTTTTCAGCACAGTTGCACTATTTAAACATTACCTGCACTTTTACAGAAGACAATTATATCTGCAACTTTTCCATTTCTGAAAAGGCTGGTGTGGAATTTTACATTTTAAAAAAAAATTATGTATTTATTATGTATTATAGGAGCCTATTTGATGACATGTACGTTTTACTTTAGATCATTGTTTGTTTTTCTGAGACTGAGAAGAATGCATGCAGCTCTCACTTGTATCCAAAAACATGGGGAATGATACTACATTTATCGTCATTGATATCGTTATCGCAATAAATACTAGAAAATATCGGGATAATTTTTTAAGTCCATATCGCCCATCCCTAGAGCGCACTCATTATGGTGTGAGACCTCGCGTTTGCTTTCACTGTGGGAAGACCTTCAGTTCATTCAGTGCCTTAAAACTACTCCTGGTAATTAATGTCGGACAGAAACCGTACAAGTGCTCTCACTGAGAAGAGTTTCGCTCCGGTAGAATCCTTGAAATCTCACAAAAGAGTTCATACTGGAGGGAAGTCTAAATGAAATATTCATAAGAAAAAGCATCCCCAGAAGTTGTCTAGAGCGCAGAATTCATGTTGAGATCCATCACTTTCAAGCTGATAATTTGATATTCTTCTGATAAATCAAAAGATGGTATTTCTTGAGGCATAGCTACACCATCTGAGAGAGAAATTTGTTCAAATGACATCATGAGGATTGGTGAAGATTGTACATTGGAAATTGTGGGGAGGTCAAAATATCCCAAAAATGCTTTTGTTTATTTTGTGGAGTAAAACTAATTGAATGACAACATCTTTCACATCTCTATCCATAAGCTGAACAAATTCAGTTTAGTCTGACTGTTAAGAGCTGATGCATTATTATTATTAATGCCATTATCTATATCCACTTACATCTTGTGTAATTTGTTACATAAACAGGGAAAAAAAGAACAATTTTGATTCAGGCAACTGTAATAAAAGGGTTTTGATTGTAGCTGCATAGTAATGGATTAACTCTGCATTAACTAATAAATCACTGTTTTACTAAAAAAGTTAAGTTTTTTTAATGTTCTTCTTTCTCACACACACACACACACACACACACACACACACACACACACACACACACACACACACACACACACACACACACACACACACACACACACACACACACACACACACACACACACACACACACACACACACAACACACACACACACACACACACACACACACACACACACACACACACACACACACACACCAGAAAATCAAACTGAATATGAAAAATGTACTGTGCAAAGTGGACAAAAAAAGTGCAAAAAAATACTTGTTTTAAAGCTGCCATCTAGTTAAAATATGACCCAACATGCAAGGTCTTTGTAACAGTATGGTCAAAATCAACTAAAGATGAATTTATTATAACTCAGCCATTGAAGCTGCCCATGACACTGCCTTATTTATTAAGAATGATTAAAAATCCTGACAGAGTTGTATAGCTATTTTTTTAATGGACAATATAATTCAATATTTACTTGTTGTATTGTTTGATATCTTAAAGATTTCTGCCTTTTAATGTAACTGTGTATTTTTTATTTATTTGTTGAATTATTAAACCCTTTGTTAGGCAGTTTTACATTGTGACCTCATGCTGAGGACAGGTCAAATTACATGTGTTTCCAAGTATAGAGTGTGCTTTTAAAATAATACTAAATAAATTGTTTAAAAGAATAAGCAATTCATGTCCTGAGTATACAAATAGATGTAACTTTTTAAATATTTTTTTGTTGACATTCTTACTTTTTTACATAAATAGGGCTTTTGTGTTTGGGACATGTTTTGTCCCTTATTTCAAGAATCAGTGAATCGAGAATATTAATAATCTTCCTCTAGGTGGCGGCATTTGTTTTCATTTTAACACTGTGTACAGTCGTTGCAGCCATCTTGCTCTTTGGTTAGTAACACTGCGCTTTGCTGTTACACACCGTGAGTACATTTATTTAGTCATTTATTAGGAGAAATCTACATTTGACCATTTATACATGTATTGAATTCGACCAGTGTTCGATTCCTGAACAAATGACTCTTAAGATCCGGTTCATTTTAGTGAATCAAAAACGATCTGTCCATTGAAATATCTGACTCTGACCTAACGAATTGAAATTGAACAAGAGTGAAAGACGACTTTACTTTCTCCTAACGACTTCGCTCGGGTGGATCGCATGTCTTGGGTGGCTGGAATTTGTGCTCTTCATGAACAATAATCAAGTTGAATGAATTCGGCCAAAACAAAAGCCGCCGCGAGATGTCTGAGATACGGAGGGTGTCGTTTTACCCGTGGGCCGGACCGATTTTAATGTCGTTATTCGTCACCTTTATTTCTGTAGCGCTTTTCTCACCGAGATGCTTCAAAGCAGCTTTACAGTGATGATAGGAGATTAATTTTGTTTTAGATTAAAAGCTAAAGTAAGTTTTTGATTGATTAATTTCTGTTGTAAAAACATGAAACAACGTATGTAAAAATATATTGCACAAAATGAAAACAATAATGTAAATATTATTATTATAAGTGTGAATCATTTTTTTAAAGCACATTTAACTTCTAAAATAAATATCAATATTTCATCTCTTTAATGTCTTAGTGTGTGTTTTGATCACAATTTAGACTTTTAAAAAAAATAAATCTAATTTCAGCTTTTTATCTCATAATTAGGACTTTTAATCATAATTTAAGTCATCATTTTGACTTTAAGTCCAAAATTTTATCTCAAGAATTATTAAAGTCCTAATTTCAACTGTTCATCTGACAATGATGTCATATTTCTGACTTTTTATCTAATAATGAGGGCTTTTAAAATCATATTTTCAACATTTTATCTTAAAATGATGACTTAGCATGTCGTATTTTCAACTTTTTATCTCACTATTATGACTTTAAAAATCATATTTTTGACTTTTTAATCTAATAATGAGGACGTTTAAAATCATATGTTCAACATTTTATCTCTTAATTACGACTTTATGATAATTGAGATGAGCTGATCAGTAATATAGTTGAATATTTAGTGTCCCCATCTGAGCAAGCCAAAAGCCAAAGGTGAGAGAGGCGACGGTGGCAAGGAACCAAAACTCCATCAGGTGGCATGATGGAGAAAAAAAACCTTGGTAGAAACCAGGCTCAGTTGGTGTGCTAGTTCTCCTCTGGCCAAACAGACAAATTGCAGCTGCAGTTTTTTTTTTTTGTTATGCTGGTAATTTAATTACGAACTCTTGGGTTATAAGAGAACCAAGAACATAGTTACGTATATCCGTAATTTCCTGACTTGTTGACCAACTATACGTAATAGGTCCATATGATTATCAAATAATTACTCTTTTTATATATGTTCCGATGACCAGAATTTTCTATTTAAAACGTGTATTTAAACCCCAGTCACAAAATTCATTTCTTTTCACCAAATCATATTAAAGCTACACTGTGTGATATTTTCCCCCATCTAGTGGTGAACTGGTATATGACCATCCAGTGAATTTTAGTTTCTGTTCTGTTCAATTCCGATTTCGTTTTAACTCCTACGGTGGCCGATTTAGTCCAAGATTAATATGGCTTCCAGTTCGACCTCGTCCACATTCGACACGGTGCCTGTGGGATATTCTGTGCGCAGTGGGATGGTTGGAACTCAACTGCCCTAATTATTCGGCTAGAAAGAACTGCAGCTAATCCAGAGTGAACTTTGATGATAGTAATGTTTATTCAGTCATCCAATTGCAAGGCATAAACAGGTTTGCATGGATATGTACATAAATGTGGTTTCTGTGAGAGAACAAATTAGGATGGTAAATATACATGATAATGACATGACAGAATATACACAGTTAAGAACTGTATAACTATACGTATAAGTTACATTTGTATAATGTAACCGTAAACCAGAGCTTATTGTACCATATATAGGCGCTAAATGCAGCTGCATTAAAAGGAGCGGAGCTGCCGCTGCTGCTGCTAACAAGCGGTGTCGGATTACAAAAGTGTGTGCGCAGGTTTAGCTCTGTATAACAAGTGTTAATATGCCGATCAGACCTGATACATATTTCCATCAACATACATTATAAGCAAATATTTTCTATAAACGAATAAACATTGTTAATAACTGAATGATTATTCAAATAGGTGAGCATTACGCTATTGTATGTTGACACAAAAATACTTCTGAGGTGACATCAACTGAATTACGCGATGACACTCTGAAACACATCCACAATGACAATAACTATTATTACTTACGGAGTTATTAACGCACAGAAATACCACACAAGGAAAAACAGACTTTTGAGGAATAAACAAGCCAGGAAAACGCCGTATAACTCTGTTACTGGAGCTGCTGAGATGAAAACTCTGCACATGCACCAGACAAGTCTGAACAAGTTGACGCGCACAGTGTTAAAACCGGTTAAAACGCGAAAGGCGAAGCTTGAATTTACGGGTATGTCCCTCTTTGGCTAATGTACTTTCAAGATGGAGGGGCAACATGGCGACCACCGTTAGATCCCATTACCTTATGTATTTTCAATGGCATATTATAAACTTACGAGAATACTTTATTACTTGAAAGAAGTAAATATACATTAATGAGCACATATATTTTTGAAAGTACTAAGTGTTTTTAGCTAAGAATAGACTAAAAAAGTTACACAGTGTAGCTTTAAGACAGGCGATATGCTCTTTTATATAGATATAGCGCGTACCTCCACATTTGCGTGGCCAAAACGAATAGCGTTCGTTTTTTTCTGAGGTATGACGTGTGAGATGTTTTATTTAGTTTAAAGTTACTAAAATAATGACACTGGCATATAACCTCACAACATATTATCAGACACTGAACCAGCACAAATTCTTTTATCGGGCACTTTTTACTTTAACTGTGTTCGTCAGAGTTATTCGCTAAGTCCTACTTATTTATTAGACATTAGTATATATATATATATATATATATATATATATATATATATATATATATATATATATATATATATATATATATATATATATATATATATATATATATATATATATATATATATATATATTTATTTATTTATTATTATTATTATTATTATTATTTTTTTTTTTAATTGCAACTAGTAGCATTTCTTATCCTACTAGTCACAACTGCTTTTTAACTCATCTTATGTTATTATGACTTGTCAGAATGGCCAGAGTTCAGTTTAAAATCTTAATAGTAACATTTGGAATAAATACTAGAATTTACATTTACATTTAGTCATTTAGCAGACGCTTTTATCCAAAGCGACTTACAAATGAGGGCAATAGAAGCAACTAGAGCAGTCAAGGGCAACAATATGTTGCTATCTAATAAATCTAATAAATAGGTACTATTGAATAAGTACAATTAGCTAATGAATAAGTACTAATATCTATTTAATAGGTACTAGTATCTAATGAATAAGTAATAGTATATAATAATAAGTTCTAGTAGCTATTGAACAAGTACTAGAACAGTGCATCTGGAAAGTATTCACAACGCTTCCATTTTTCCACGTTTTGTTATGTTACGGTCTTATTCCAAAATGGATTCAATTCATTATTTTTCTCAAAATTCTACAAACAATACCTCATAATGACAACGTGAAAGATGTTTGTTTGTTTTTTAATCTTTACAAATGTATTAAAAATAAAAAATTTGGAATAAGGCTGTAACTTGATAACAAAATGTGGAACGCTGTGAATACTTTCCAGATGCTCTGTATCTAATAAATAAGTACTAGTGTCTATTTAATATGTACTACCAGTGGTGGAAAGAGTACTTAAAAAGCATACTCAAGTAAAAGTATACTGTTACTTGTCAAAAAGTGTAGTGCTAGTAGAGTAAAAGTACCTGTACTAAATACTACTCAAAGTAGGAGTAAAAAGTAGCCCTTTTAAAAGTACTCAAGAGTAGTGAGTATTATGCTGTGAATGTTATTCCACCTTACCCTGCAAATTAGAAATGTAGTTTACTTGTTTATGGATGATTCTCAGTAAGGACAAAAAACATGAGATCACCAACAGTATTTCAATATTTCTCCAAGTTTTATTTTTGACTGCTAGCACTAAAAATACAGTCATGTAATATTTTAGAAAGCAACCAATAATCTGGTAACATTTATGACAACCATTCTGTAGAGGTTTTCTTGCAGGTTCATTAAAAAAGGGTTGCAAAGCGTTGTACTTAGACAATTTTAGAGTTCTTTCTTTTCAAGACGCATTCATTGTACTGCTTTAATTTCAATGGATGTTTTCTCAGTAAAAAGAATACACTTCAGAAATCAGAATCGAGTAACTCACAATTTTCACCACTGATTATTTTTGCTTGCAATTAAAAAAATAAATCTGATTTAAATATAAATCTGTTGTTTTATGCGTTATTTGCTATACATGGACTAAAATGTTTAGCACATTACATTAAAATATGCACTTCAATAAGCCGACAGAAAGCAGGTTAATGCGTTTACATGCTGAGCGAAATTGATGTAAGGGACACAAATCTAGCAGTGACGATCGGTAAATAAGTAATGCACTGAAGCCTGTCAAACAATCAAGCTAAATGAAGTGTTTCCAGCAGATGGCACCGCGAGCTTGTGCAGCGCTAACAGAATACGTACCATTGTGCGTGTATTAGAACATGTAATATTCTGCAGTTTATTTATAGTAATTTAAGGCGATTTCACGATTGCAGGCTGGTCGCTATCATGGTTGATTTCACGGGAGTCACAGGACTGATTATTCATCTTAGCCAATCGACAGGAAAAAAAAACGTTTAACAGCGACGGCAGGTTTAGGGAAAATAGCGCAGTAAAAGTACCAATACAGCACTTACAATGTACTCAAGTCAAAGTAAAAGTTTTTTATCTACTTAATAAAGTACAATTCCTGAGAAAAACTACTCAATTACAGTAACGAGAGTATTTGTAATTCGTTACTTTACACCACTGGGTACTAGTATCTAATGAATGAGTACCAGTATTTAAAAAAATAAGAACTAGTATCTAATTCATAACTATTAGTATCTTTTATAAAGGTTCTAGTATCTAAAGAATAAGAACTGTTACTTAATGGAATGGATACTAGTATAGTAGTATAGTAAATGTTACTATAGTATCCATAATGGGAATATTCTCATCTCCCCACAGATGAAGGGAAGCAGGAGGAATTACTCCAGGAGAAACTACTGACATACTATTGTAAAGATGGAGTTTGAGGAAGAACCCTGCAGAATAAAAGATGAAGAGACAGAGGAACAAATAGGTTGGTGTTTTCCTTCATTCTCTTTAATGAGGAACATTAAGATGAAAACTGACATATGAAAATATATTTAGATCAAGATACTACCAGACTTATAGTAAACTAGATTATTTTCTCAATAGAGGCTTGTCTATATTTCTGATTTGTTTCTTGTTTGTCTCTCTTTAATTTAATTTTGGAAAGTGAATGAAGACAAAGGGCATCAGTTTCAAAAACCTTACTTCCTAAATGAAGATGGAAACGCTATAATTTCACAGACTGAAAAGAATTTCACACAGAAACAAGTTAAAAAAACTGGAATCAATGATTTTTTCACCTGCTCTGAGTGTGGAAAAAGTTATGAGCGTAAACAAAACTTAAATGTGCACATGAGAATTCACACTGGAGAACGACCGTTCACATGCTCTGAGTGTGGAAAGAGATTCCTCCACAAAAGAAGCTTAACTGTGCACATGAGATCTCACACTGGAGAAAAACCGTTCACGTGCACTGAGTGTGGAAAGTGTTACACTCACAAAGAAAGCTTAAATTTGCACATGAGAGTTCACACAGGAGAAAGGCCGTTCAGCTGCTCTGAGTGTGGAAAGAGTTTCAATAACAAAGGAAACTTAAATGTGCACATTAGAATTCACACCGGAGAAAAACCGTTCATATGCATTCAGTGTGGAAAGAGTTTCAATCACAGAGAAAGCTTAAATTTCCACCTGAGATCTCACACTGGAGAAAGGCCTTATATATGCGCTCAGTGTGGAAACAGTTTCATACAGAAAGGACACTTTAATGAGCACATGAGAATTCACACTGGAGAGAAACTGTTCACATGCACTCAGTGTGGAAAGAGTTTCAATCACAAAGGAAACTTTAATGTGCACATGAGAGTTCACACTGGAGAAAAACCGTTCATATGCTCTCAGTGTGGAAAGAGCTTTGCATTCAAAAGTGTTCTCAGAAATCATCTGCGCTCTCACTATTGAGTCGTTAAGCTGTGATCAATGTAATTTGTTTTGGTTTTGGAATGCTTTTTTTAATATTGTATAGTTATTAATTAAGCCTGCAGTACAAGTCATTATTTTGAAATAAAGAAGAGATGACTCCAGCTAACTGCAATGACTTCAGATGGTCGAAACTCTGAATAAACATGCACCAATGCTAAATTTTCCATGTATTGTAATCACTATATTCACATGTAATAATTACTTCTATGAGCTCATTGTTCCTGCCGTAAATGTGTGATTTATATATATTTCTGAAATCCATTTTGCTGAAAACATTATTCTAAATTGTGATTTAGACATGCATTTTCTGTAAAGCTGCTTTGACATCAAAGCAAATTTAAAAGTACTGGCTAATGAGATACTTGGCAGACTGTGCTCACTCAATGGCTGGCCGTCTAAGTGGTTTCCGCAGAATAACATAGGGTTCATAGACAATTGGAAACGTTTTTGAGGCAGACCTGTTAAAAAGAGATGGTATTCATCCCTCCTGGGGTGGTGCCGCTCTTCTCTCTAGTAATATGGCGCACAGTCTTAGAGTTGAAACTTGACTAACTGGGGCCAAGGTCAGGAAGCAGACAAACTGGTTAGAACTGATAAAGACAGGTACATCTCAACACATAGAGACTCTTTCACTTATATATCATCACATAGAGACTATGTATGTTCCCTGAATTGGTAAATACAAAAACACTCGAACACATTTAAGGGTCAAAATGTAATTGATGTTTAACAAATAATAATAATTAAAAAAAAAAGATACAATACAGATGAACAATTTATAAAGCTCAGTTTGCTGAATATTCGATCCCTTTCTACAAAATAATTTTTTATAAATTATATGATTACAGATCATAACCTATATGGCTGCCGTCGCATCACCCAGGTGGATGCTGCACATTGGTGGTGGTTGAGGAGATTCCCCCCTTCTATGTAAAAAGCGCTTTGAGTGAGTGCCTAGAAAAGCGCTATATAAATGTAATTGATTATTATTATTATTATTATTATAACCTAGATGTGCTGTGTTTGACAGAAAGCTGGCTAAATCCAGACAAGTACATTACTTTAACCCCTAACCTCCCAAGATTATTGTTATAAACACATGCCTCGTCTGGCTACTGTATACAGGCCACCAGGGCACAATACAGACTTTACCAAAGAATCTGCTGATTTTCTATCAGGGTTAGTACTGGCCGTAGATAAAGTCCTATTTGTTGATGATTTTAATATTCATGTAGATAATGAAAAAGACACATTGGGATTGGCATTTAGAGACATTCTAAACTCTATTGGATTTAGGCAACACGTGTCAGTCGCTATAATCATACTTTAGACCTAATATTGTTGCATGGAATAAATGTTGATGTTGAAATTCTACAGTAAAGCTATGAAATCTCAGATTATTATCTAATCTCGTGTATACTCCATTTAGCCAAGGCTGCAAAGCCGACTCCTTGTTACAATATGGTAGAACTATCACCACTGCCACTAAAGATTGCTTTATAAATAATCTTCCTAATCAGCTTCATCTCCTCAGCATCCCATAGCTTAATTAAATAAATCATACGAATGTGTTTGTAAGCCTTTCTCCAAAGACAGCAAAACATGGTTAAATGACTTACAGAATGATATTCAAATAATAATTGACGTGCTCGTCAGGAGTTGATTGTTTTTTTAGAAAACGCTTCTTAAAAATGAAATGATTTCTGTAGATTTAGTGATCAAATTCTGTGTGGCCTCACACTTTTCCATGTAATTGTACCACCTGACTAGCAGCTGATCTGTGTGTGCAATTTCACAAAACTATAAGACTTTCTGAATGTAGATAGTTGAAAACATCAAAAAAGGGTAATCAATAAATTATGAATGGTTTACTGCCATTGTGTATATATGTAATCAATATAAAAATCACTAGTGTTTTATAACATAATACAATCTAATTACAAGAATGACGTTTTTGGGAATCTGATTACTTAATCCAGATTACAATGTTACCCAGCACTGCATTTGAATATAGAGGGGGATTTAATACTACAGTACTGTAACTGTACATGAAATAAGAACTGTAACTGATTTTATATCAAGTAAATCACCCCTATATACACAAACATAATTCTCTTCACATGATTCCAATTAAATTAATGATTAAAGCATAATTAAATGTACAAATATTATTAATGATTAATTAATGAAGTGTTCCCATCACTCGAGGGAGGAGAATTGCTGTACTTGTTTGGGAAATTAATGTTTACATGAACTTTATGATGGATATTTATTTGAGAATATTATATATCTTTAATGAGAATCTAACATTGAGTTGATGTGTTTCAGTTTGAAGAATGTATTATAACCGCATTGTTGACTGTGTGACTGTGTTTTTCAAACATCTAGTGGTTAAAATATGAACTAAAGATCTTGATCTCATGGTTTATACGTTATAGAGAAACAAGAAATGAAATTAAGTCATTCAATAATTATTTTTTGTCTCAAATATTATGTGTAGTCTCGATTCTCAGAATAACTTTAGATCTTGTACTCTAGATGGCGCTATTTGTTTTTAACTAGCCCAGGTGATCTTTATTTAGTCAATCGCATAGGCCATCGTGGTTCATGAAATGACTCGAAATAGGCTGTTAATAAGTCTGTGAGAATATTCATTTTATTTATTTTGTTTACTGCGAGAAATCTTAAGCTGACAACTTGTACTTGCATTGAGCTCGACCAGAGTTCGATTCCCAAACTAATGGTTCTTAAGAGTCGGTTCATTTAGTGAATCAAAAAACACATAAACCAGCCGTAGCGAATGTGATTTAGGGATTGAATACCCTAAATTATTACCATTATCTTGCTCTTGCGACTTGAAATAAATCAGTGTTATAGATATATAATAAAACTTAAAGGGATAGTTAAAAAATAAAAATTAGCCCATGATTTCCTCACCCTCAAGTCATCCTAGGTGTATATGACATTATTCTTTCAGACGAATATAATCAGAGTTATATTAAAAAAGTCCAGGCTAATCCAAGCATTATAATTGTAGTAATAGTTGCTCTGTTTTTGAAGTCCATAAAAAATGTATCTGTCCGTCAAATAACGTGTTCCGGGCTGCTCCGGGGTGTTAATAAAGGCCTTCTGAAGCGAATCGATGCGTTTGTGTAAGAAAAATATACTTTATCAAGTAAAGTTCCAGCCGATTGCCTTCCGTGGAAAAGTGTTTGAAAGTTGAAAGTGAAACTCAAGATGCCTACATGACGTCATGATGAGCATTCCTGGTCGCGTTAGTCTTTCGATCGGCAGAGGACCTTTCAACACTTTTTCCATAAATTGAACAAATGTACATTTTTGGGTGAACTAACCCTTTAACTGTGTTCCAATATTCACATGAAAACGAGTAAAGTTGTGCTGAGCGATATGCTTTTTAATCTAATTAATAAATGAATCCAGGTAAACATTAACTTTTTGCTGATTCTGGGTGGACTATTTACACATATGACCTCAATGGTAGAAGTAGAACTCAAATTCTGAAATTGTTTCTAAACGGCTATTCAAAACACTTAAAGCTGGATAATTGAGAGTGATTGTAAGTGTGATGATCATCTGCTAAATGAGCAACAGCGACCACAATTCACACCTTCAGTCGGTGAAGCCGCTCCCACAGCCGTTCATGAGAGTATAAATGCTGGGAATATTCCCATCTTCCCACAGGAGGGGAAGAAGCAAGCAGGAGGAATTACTCCAGGAGAAACTTTAGATGGGATTTGAGGAAGAACCCTGCAGAATAAAAGATGAAGAGACAGAGGAACAAATAGGTTGGGGTTTTCCTTCAGTCAAAGTTACTTACCCTAATGTCGTTCGACACCTGTAAGACCTCCGTTCATCTTCGGAACAGAAATGAAGTTATTTTAGTTCAAAACACTGCATCATGAAGCTTCGAAGCGTTATGAATCAGTGAGTCGATTCAGCGGTTTGGATCGCCAAAGTCATGTGGTTTCAGCAGTTTGGCGGTTTGACACGCGATCCGAATCATGATTCAACTCACTGATTCATAACGCTTCAAAGCTTCCCTCTCTCTCCTGGTCCTGACTGCTTCAGAGCTCTGAGAAACAGCCACAAGACAAAACAACTGGATGGAGAGGAAGAGGAGGAACTGTACAAGCAAAACAACAAAGTACAACATGGGCTGGAACATGACAAAATATGTACTGATCCCACTGGAGCCAAAGCTTGTCATCAGGTTTGAACTTCAGAAAGGCTACAGGATGAACCACCGCCAGGTAACGCTTAACACACATCAGACACTGAAACAGAGGATGACCAGTGGCTAGTCCATCCAAGACTGCCACAACTATCCGGAGAATTTGAAATTCATAAGAGAGAAAAACAAAAACAGACTGTTTTATATAAGATGATCTCACAGACACAGAAGAACTCTAATGCAAGTCCATTACCGTTTCCTTTTACTATAAGCCATATCACATAAGAGTTGGTAGGAAAACCCAAGAGCAAAAGTACTGGGATTGCACTGAAATGATTTTCCACCTCAGTGCCGCTGTAAAAGAAGTGATCAGAAGAGTTTGATCCATCCGTGTTAGTGTTAGTCCACCAGGACATTCTGGGACTCTACAGAGTAAACCCTGATCAAAATACTTTAAATAACACATTAGTAAAATAAAAAAGTTCTGTTTCCAGTTTAAATTATTATGTGATTGATAAATTCAATTTTAAATCACATATAATATTTAGAATTTGTGTCTGTTTGTATGGGATGTGTCCTGAAACCCTGACATGCTAATACCTGTATATTACGTGACTTCATATCTTTAAGAGACAGACTGTGATATTTATATAATTAAGTGTATTATCGTGACATAGTAGATCTGTAAAACACGTTTTGAATGAACAATATCAGTAATTCATCTCTACAGTTTACACATGAAAATAAGTTTCCACATTAAGTAAAGAATACAATTCACAAAAGCCCATCAAATAGCTAGTAGTCAAATAGCCTACTTGCCATCATAACCACCTGCAACATACAAAACATTGAAAACAGATGGACTAATCTTCCGTCACACTGCTTTAGCCCAAAACAACATCAGCTTAAATTTAAACCAAACAAAACCAACACCTAATATTTTCTGCAATTTTCTTAGGGCTTTTCACACTGCGCTTAACCCGGCTATAATGCTATATTGTTAGAATTTTAATACCTCAAACCCTGTAAAACCTTATTCATTTAATTAAAAAATATGTACAGATATAAAGAAAAACATAACAGAGAGACAAGTGGAATCACAATAAGTTATTAATCGCAAAAATGACCAAATGATGATGTGTTGCAGTTGCAGTCCTCTCTGGTGGTATATAATAGTTTGTAAAAGGTACAAAAAGTGTTGCCAACTATTTTCAATGGAAAGTAGCTAAAGCCTGCTTGAAAAGTCTCTACATGGCAAATTAGCATATTCATGACTCCACCACAACATATTTGAATTCTGCCTTATGTCAGCAGTTTCCAAGTTTTCTCTCCTAACATCCTGTTCTCAATGACATATTTTCTGTCAGACAACAGAACAAGTATGATGAAGTGATTTGTGAATCAGCAGTCACTTCCACTGAAATCCAGCCTTTACAATCGCTGAAGCATTCTACTTATCATTATTTACAGGCCTCCAAAATACTCTCCAGCCTTTGTTGAGGACTTTACAGAGCTGTTATCAGCAATCTCCTCTGAGTTTGACTGTTTTGCTATTGCTGGGGATTTTAACATTCACATTGACAATGCTGAATCCAGTACAACAAAAGATCTCATGACTGTTCTTAACACTTTTGATTTGACTCCGCATGTACACGGACCCACTCATGATCGTGGACACACTCTAGATTTACTCATCAGTAAGGGGCTAAACATTTCGTCGATAGTTATTAAGGATGTGGCACTGTCTGATCATTTCTGTATTTTCTTTGATATATCAATCTCTCCTGCCATTGAAAATAGATCTGTCTCTGTCAAAAAAAGATGTTTAAATGAGAACACTAGTGTACTATTTATGAAGGCCATATCTCTGACACCCAGCATATACGCAGACTCTGTTGATTTTCTCCTTGACTCCTTTAACTCAAAAGTAAAAAATGTAATTGATGATATTGCTACTGTGAAAGTCAGGAAAAAGAATGGTAGACCTAAAGCACCTTGGAGAAACACAACAGTAGTCCAAAGAATGAAAAGAAAATGCAGGAAAGCTGAACGCATGTGGCGGAAGACAAAACTTGTAGTCCATTATAACATTTATAAAGACTTTTATAAAGTGGAAGCCATATATAAAGCCTTCATGATTTCAATGTGGAGCTAGGCAAAGCAAGACAAACCTTCTTCTCAAATATTATAAACAGAAACATAAATAATACCTGCACTCTTTTCGCTACTGTCGAGAGACTAACAAACCCCCCAAATCACATCCCCAGTGAATTGCTCTCTGAAAGCAAATGCAATGAGTTTGCATCCTTTTTTTCTGAGAAGATCAATAATATCAGAAAGGCGATCAGTATGTTTTCATGCTATGTTGAGGTCAGAAAGACTCCACAATTTAAGAAATTAGCCACCATGTCTGATTTCGAAGCAATCAACTGTAATATTTTAGAAGAAACGGTACAGCACCTTAAAACATCAACCTGCGCCCTTGACACACTCCCCACTTCTTTTTTCAAAAGTGTTTCAGTGAGGAAAATAAGTATTTGAACACCCTGCTATTTTGCAAGTTCTCCCACTTAGAAATCATGGAGGGGTCTGAAATTGTCATCGTAGGTGCATGTCCACTGTGAGAGACATAATCTAAAAACAAAATCCAGAAATCACAATGTATGATTTTTTAGCTATTTATTTGTATGATACAGCCAGGGGCGTAAATCACGGGGGGGACAGGACCCCCCCAATCTGAGGGCTGTCCCCCCCTAAAAACCATGCTGAGTATTGTAAATAATATAATGATATATACTTAAAATAAATGTCTAAGTAGTAAAACAATACAAAAGCAAACGGGACAAAAAATGCGTTTAAGTTTAGAAACATTTTTAGTCCAGTACATTACAAGTACGATTTTGGCTGTATTATTTGTGTCCCCTTCAAAAATTGCTCTTGAGAAATGTCATGTTTATCGTCCCCCCCAACTGTTAGATGAAATTTACGCCCCTGGATACAGCTGCAAATAAGTATTTGAATTTTGAACACCTGTCTATCAGCTAGAATTCTGACCCTCAAAGACCTGTTAGTCTGCCTTTAAAATGTCCACCTCCACTCCATTTATTATCCTAAATTAGATGCACCTGTTTGAGGTCGTTAGCTGCATAAAGACACCTGTCCACCCCATACAATCCATTTCAATCTCCCTCGGACTGGGGCTCCATGTGAGATCTCACCTCGTGGGGTCTCAATGATCCTAAGAAAGGTGAGAAATCAGCCCAGAACTACACGGGAGGAGCTGGTCAATGACCTGAAAAGAGCTGGGACCACCGTTTCCAAGGTTACTGTTGGTAATACACTAAGACGTCATGGTTTGAAATCATGCATGGCACGGTAGGTTCCCCTGCTTAAACCAGCACATGTCCAGGCCCGTCTTAAGTTTGCCAATGACCATTTAGATGATCCAGAGGAGTCATGGGAGAAAGTCATGTGGTCAGATGAGACCAAAATAGAACTTTTTGGTCATAATTCCACTAAATGTGTTTGGAGGAAGAAGAATGATGAGTACCATCCCAAGAACACCATCCCTACTGTGAAGCATGGGGGTGGTAGCATCATGCTTTGGGGGTGTTGCACATGGGACAGGGCGACTGCACTGTATTAAGGAGAGGATGACCGGGGCCATGTATTGCAAGATTTTGGGGAACAACCTCCTTCCCTCCGTTAGAGCATTGAAGATGGGTCGAGGCTGGGTCTTTCAACATGACAATGACCCGAAGCACACAGCCAGGATAACCAAGGAGTGGCTCTGTAAGAAGCATTTCAAGGTTCTGGCGTGGCCTAGCCAGTCTCCAGACCTAAACCCAATAGAGAATATTTGGAGGAGCTCAAACTCCGTGTTTCTCAGCGACAGGCCAGAAACCTGACTGATCTAGAGAAGATCTGTGTGGAGGAGTGGGCCAAAATCCCTCCTGCAGTGTGTGCAAACCTGGTGAAAAACTACAGGAAACGTTTGACCTCTGCAATTGCAAACAAAGGCTACTGTACCAAATATTAACATTGATTTTCTCAGGTTTTTAAATACTTATTTGCAGCTGTATCATACAAATAAATAGTTAAAAAATCATACATTGTGATTTCTGGATTTTTTTTTAAAATTATGTCTCTCACAGTGGACATGCACCTACGATGACAATTTCAGACCCCTCCATGATTTCTAAGTGGGAGAACTTGCAAAATAGCAGGGTGTTCAAATACTTATTTTCCTCACTGTAACTGTTTAGAAGCAGATCTCATAGAAGTGGTAAACGCCTCACTTCTTTCTGGGACTTTTCCAAACTCCCTTAAAACTGCAGTAGTTAAGCCCCTCCTGAAAAAGAACAATCTAGATAAGACTATTTTGAGCAACTACAGGCCAATCTCAATTCTCCCCTTCATAGGCAAGATCATTGAAAAAGCTGTTTTCAATCAGCTGAACAAATTCTTGAGCTCAAACGGATACTTTGACAATTTTCAATCTGGTTTCCGACCGCATCATAGCACAGAGACAGTGCTCATAAAGATAATAAATGATATTTGCTTAAATACTGATACAGGTAAATTATCAGTGCTGGTACTACTTGACCTCAGTTCTACATTCGACACTGTTGACCACAACATACTTCTTGACAGGCTGGAAAACTGGGTCTGGCTTTCTGGGATGGTCCTGTAAACTTCAATCCATTAGCCCAAAAAACAGATTCTAACGGCTTGGTCAAAAGGAATTCTGCGTGTAAGCCTTTTCAGCATTTTGGTGAAGTTCTCTTAATTTATTGATATCTCATTTTAAATCTGACTCCATTAATAATTTTATCTGACTCCAATTTTATGTGACTCCATAAAGTGTTACGTTTAGAATTTATCAGCTGATTTTACGATTAGTTGCGATTTAATTTAGATCGTTGATTTTCTTAGTATCTTCCTAGTTTTCAAATTTGTTCATCAAGAGACCCGATATCGCACAGAAACAAATGCGTATGGACCGCGCGTTCACGAGCACAAAACGCTTACTTCTGATATTAGTCAGAGGATGCAGAGTGGATATTTTACCTTTAAGTGGTTGCACATGCTCACTCAACAAAAAGTGTAATTTTAGTAATACCCACGAAAGCCACTGCAACTGCAAAGTGCTAATACAGGAATAGTCAGAAATCGGATTATCGTGCACTCTGCGCTCCATGCTTCAGTAGTGGCGTCAACGGTGTGATCTATCATAACCCTAGATTTTGCTTTAATAAAGAAGTATACATCGATCCATACTAAAATAATTATTTCAGAATTATACAAGATAAATCAAGATTAACATATATTTTGGCCAGACAAGAAAATAATTAAGCAAGAATCCATGGTACACAACTGATCAGCGTAAAAACATAAACACAATCGCAAAGTGTCATCATGTCTGGCACAATACATGCAGTTTGGGTCAGTGTCTGAAAGACATGGGGGTTCTGACTACAGAATGTTCCCCCCTCAGTTTGGTTACCCTCCCTTAAATACTCCAACTAGAACAAAAGGGTTGTAAATATTTGCAACACAAACACCTGGTTTTGAGGGAGTGGATCAGATATCTTTGAAGAGACTACTCAAAAAGGAGAACAGAATTCTCATTAGTTTTCAATCTTTCTAATACTACTAGTGACTGCAGTGAAACTGAGACCATTTTACCATTCGCACCGAGACCTTTAAAAAGACATCAAACATGAAAGGGATAAAACAATAGATTTACAAGATACATCATCACTGGTATATCTGCATTTGGTGACTTGAACACAGGGCAAGGAGAGGGCAAAATGGGGAGGGGGGAGAAATGTTTGTCAGGGTGTTGTCACAGTTTCTGTGAGATCTTCTCTCAAGATTAGTGACTTTTATTGTTCAATTGCTGGGGTGTGTATCTCAGCTTTTGTCTTGGCACCAAAACCGATCCTTACAGACGGCCCCTGGCCCATTGGGACAAATTCAGATTAGTTCCCAAGGGGACATACTTGGACATTCCTTATTTCCATATTTTGGATGTCCTTTCCGAAGTGTTCATGGTGCTGATCCTTGAGTTAACAGCACAAGTCAATGGGTGCCAGAGTCAAGTAGTCACCTGAAATAACAACATTAAGACAGGCTGAACATGAAGATGAAAACACTGCTGAAATACAGCTCAGCGGCACAGTCCCTTTAGGTGTAGGCGTACTGTGCTGATTGGATGCTGTAGCAATTAGGCAGGATATCTGTTATCCCGTTGGTCAGGTTTGTTTCCACCTGCCAATGATTGTGAGGGTCTGTAGAATGACTTGTTGTCCCAAGTCAGTTGCATTAGTCAGCATGAGCAGAAAGTGTCAGTGGAAAGTGTCTTTACACTTTGAGGAAACATCTGTGTCCTCCCCAGGATACTTATTAATAGCTGACCCTTTGAGAAATCCTCGGTCACCTTCAAGCAGAAGGTTTGGTTTGCCGGGCAGGTCAGATCTCCATGGGTGAACGAATCATTTCACTGATGATGCTCCATCGTGTGCTAGACACCTGAACAAATTCTGAATAACCATGCAATAATTGAACATCGATGACTTTGTGGTTATTGTCAGATGGAAAAAAAAAAGTTGTTGAATAATCACAAGAACATCAAAATAACAACACATGATAAACTCCTGTCAGAAGTGCGAGTGGTAAAAACGGTCTCATTTCTCAGTGTCATATATTTAGTGAGCAAATCTCATTTGATCGCCAGATTCTTCAATACCACTAGAGATATGGAAGTGGAATTTAAACATGGTCTGGATGAATTGAAGGAAGGATATCAAAACTGTCAATAGAACAGTATATTTACCAGCAGTATGCATAATTAAAATATATCACATAATTAAACATGGAAATACACAATTGAATAATTGCCATTATAAAAATGTTTATATCAGTTGTTTTAAATGCAAATCATTATTGAATTCTTATGTTTCAATCGGATTACTTAGAGAATGAGATTTACAAAAAAGAGATTTAAAATCTTTAGTTAAACTTTGGCACTCATCTTCTGCGCATTTGATGTACAGGCTCTAAGATCTAAGTCACACTTAATGATGCAGGTCTGACTGAGAATTGTTTACTTAATTTATGGAAATGCCTGCATCCCAGATCTAAGTCTTTAGATATATTTGTATTGTCATTAGTCATATGTTGGAAACTAGGGGCCCTTCCAGTTTTCAACAATGCTAAGGACTGGACATATTAAACATTTTGTCCATCAGTTTACTGAACAATTAATTGTCCATTAATTAATGTGTGACAAAGCGATGCACATGTTTTATGCATCTTGTAGTGTTTACATACAGGAAGTTGAAATGGCTATAAGCCGTAAAATTGTTCAAACCAAAATAAAAAGGGAATTATGAAAATAAAAATTTTCAAACCAAATAAAAAGGGAATTATGAAAAGAATTCATTTTGTCCTGTATGTATGAAGATTAATAGTGTATGATAAATTTGCATTATGTGTATGATTTTGGCCTGGATAGTCCCATGATCTATGCCAGGAAAAATATGTTGTGCGGTGATAGAATTAAGGAGATGTGTTGTGTATGTATGTGTGTATGTGTATAGGAGATGGGCAGTGTTGTGCGTGAACGAGTTCAAAAGAACGCGTTCATTGAACACACTCATTTTTTCGTGAACGTTGAACTGAACGCAACACCTTTTTAAATAAAGAACTTGAACGTGAATTAGTTCACATTACGTGTCATGAACGGCAGACATCACTGTAAATGAACGTTGGAATTTGTTTTCCATTGAAAACTGAGTGACATCTGTTTTCTCTTTTGAAACGCAACGAGAGAAAGTTCCTCCCTCCTGTATTCTCGCTGGTGCCGCTTAAATCATGTATCACCAGACAGAAATGGTTTTGACATTGTGTGCGCAATGCATTGCGGGCAACGTAGTGTCCGGCTGAGAATAGTTGAATAGCATACTGGCTTCCGCACAACGTTACCCGTGATGAATTGCAGCAGAGCGGGGTAGGCATAGCAACGCCGCGTAGCAGGCAACGACGAGAGCGCGGAGGGCTAGAGGAGCGAGAGAGAGAGAGAGAGAGAGAGAGACAGACCAAAGACGAGAGTGAGAGAAAGCGCTGCAATTTAAAAAAAAATGGCTAGTGGAAGTGATGGCACGGAGACGGACACCGACACCGACAATTGCAGTGTCATGAGCAAATGTCTACAATGAGCAGCTTCAAAGAACGTATAGTGATTTCTAGCTCGTAGTGTGAAAAAAAGTATTTATTTGAATATCTCACGAAAAAAGTAAAATGAACTGAACTTTGAACTAGTTCAGAATTAAAATTGTGAACTTTGAACGTGAACTGTTCACTTTGAGCATGTATGAACTGAACTTGAACTAGTTCAGAAAAGCTGTGAACTGGCACAACACTGGAGATGGGTGGTGTCTATCCTACCATAATTTGTGTTGTATAATTTTATTCCAGTTTTTATACTGGGAAGCCATTTAACTATGTGTGCTGTGAGGTGTGAATGGCTTCATGAAGTCTCTTCACTCCCATCTCCTAGATGTTAAGTTGTGTGTGTGTTCCCTGGCTTCAGACCCAGTGGAATCTGGATCTGAAGGGTGGTAGCCATTCACCTGAAAGGAAAAGCACAGAGCGAAATACAGTTTAATATTGAACCTTTACACAAATTTAATTAAGATAGATGGTGCTATCTTATTTTTCCTTTACTGGTCTTAGCCAGATAGTTGTTGTAGATGGCTTTAACCCAGGGGTGGGCAAACTTTTTGACTCGCGGGCCACAATGGGTTCTAAAATTTGACAGAGGGGCCGGGCCAGGAGCATTTGGAGGGAGTGTTTGGGCCGGATATACTAAAGCATTAAATGTAGTGTGTGCAAACCTCATAGCACAGTAAGAACACTACAACCCAATTTATTAACTGTCTTTCAAATGCGAAAAATAGCCCTTATCAGTTAATAAATGTGTCTCAAGGAATATGCAAGATATGGCATTTACATACTATTTCGCAGATACTGGGAGGAAGAAATGTAAATAGATTAAAATAACATACGCACTGTGATTTATCAAGATTGCGTCTGTTTTTAATAAGTTTCAATCGAAGGTGCAAAGTTAAAGAAATTAACATTTATTGAAAAATGGAATCACTTTCAACATTCAAAACATATTATTACACAACGAAATACTCAAGCTCAATAATATCTACTTGTGTTAAACTCCGCAAAATCATGGATGGATTGTCCTGACCGCGCGCTCTACAAACTCGCCACGGACGCCCTCGCCTTCACGCGCAAACAGTACACGTGTATCGTTGCCAAGCACACAGACATAGGCTGTATTAAATATCCTACCTGCAGCTGAAAATTTAAATTTAAATTAAGAGCGATGTGCGGCGTTTTAATTAAGCTACTGTACCGCTGCTGTGCGTAAATGCGCATTGCTCTTAATTAAAAGACGCACTTCCAAACTTTCCATATGCATTTTTTCATAACACAGCAGAAAAACTCATCATTTCAGTGGGAACAGTGTTGTTGGTCTCCCTTTTTTGCCAGTGCATCAAAGTCTGGAGTTAGTTTTGTTGTGGCAATTCTCACGACAGATCTGAGGTGTTGGTCAGTTAACTTGGATCTGTGATGGGCTTTGTTGATTTTCATGACGCTAAACGTCTGCTCACACACGTATGTCGAGCCAAACAACACCAGCATCTTCTGCGCCGTCCTCCGGAGGTTTGGAAACGTGGTCTCGTTAAGTGAAGCGTAAAAGTCATTCAGTTTAAGAGACTTGAACTTCTCCTTTGAGACGGAGTCAGACTGAAGATCGATCAGTTCCAATTACAGCTCCTGCGGTGCTGATTCGGGGTCTTGTGACAGGGGACAGGACACCAGTTGAAGTGACTTGTCAATTTTTTCAAAATCACAGAACTGACGGCAAAATTCTCTGTGCAGATCGTCCAGTGATTTGCAGTATTTCTTCGCATTTCGGGCGGCCTCTTTCTGCACGGCTAGTGTGGGGAAATGTGCGAAAGATTTGTTTGACATTTGCCTGGAGAATAAAACCAGCTTGGATTTGAAGGCTCTCACATTTGTGTACATGTCGTGCGCAAACTGATCTTTCCCCTGTAGCTTCACGTTCAGCTCATTCATGTGTGAAAATATGTCCACAGCAAACGCAAAGTCACAAAGCCAGTTTGTGTCGCTCAGCTCGGGGAATTCTTCGGATTTCCCCATTAAATTAAAAAATGAGCGAATCTCGTCTTTGAGCTCCCAGACTCGTTGAAACACTTTCCCGAAACTTAACCAGCGGACGCGAGAGTGGTAAAGTAGGTCCTGGTGATCCGCATTAGTTTCTTCCAGGAACGTAATGAACTGACGATGATTAAGTCCCCTTGCTCGTATGAAGTTAACAAGTTTTACAACTGGATCCACGACGTGATTAAGCTGCAATACAGACTTACACAGAGACTCCTGATGAATGATGCAGTGAAGTAAAATAACATCCTGGTCAGGGTTTTCTTCTTTCACTTTATCCTGGATTCTTTTCAGCAGCCCGATGTTTTTTCCAGTTAAATTTGGCGATCCATCCGTGGTGACATTGGCAAGTTTACTCCAAGGTAGCTTCATTCTCTCGATGACAGCAGACACCTGTTCATATAAGTCCTCTCCTCGCGTTTTCCCTTTCAGTGATTCCATGCTCAAAAGCTCCTCCGTTATCTCAAAACTTTCGTTAATCCCTCGGATATAAATTAGGAGCTGAGCAGTGTCTTTTATGTCGTTACTTTCATCCAGTGCTAGTGAATATAACTTAAAGGACTCCGCCTTTTTGTTTAACTCGCTGACTATATCTTCGTCAATCAGTTCCACGCGGCGAGTCACTGTCCTGAGTGCTAAACTGATTTTTTCAAACTTGGCTTTGCTCTCCGGACACAAGAGACCTGCTGTCTCTACCATGCACTCTTTCAAAAACTCGCCTTCGGAGAAAGGCTTGCTAGCCTTTGCTAATTTGAATGCCAGCAAATAACTTGCCTTGGTACTTGACTCTTGAATTGCAGTTTGTCGGTGAAAAAAGTTCTGTTGACTCTGTAAATTAGCTGCCAACCTCTGAGCAGTAGCCGCCCGTTCTTGTGTTGACTGCTTGCTAGCATATTTTGCATGCTTCGTGGCAAAGTGACGGCTGATATTATACTCTTTGAAAACCGCAACAGCTTCTTGGCATATCAGACATACAGCCGTTGATCGGACTTCAGTGAAGAAGTATTTTGTTGTCCACTCCTTATTAAACACTCGGCATTCGCTGTCCACTTTCCTTCTCTTTGGTCCGCTCATTTTCACAGAAGGGCTTAATGGTGACGTGAAACGAAGTGAAAATTAAAGTGAAATAAAGAGAAATACGCGTCACTCCAATAACGGTCAATGTGTTTTGAGTGCGCCATCTATTGGGGAAACGTGGGCATTGCAGGGAAAGGGGGAAAAAAGGAATTTTTACTATAATTTGGACAAGTTCGGCGGGCCGGATTAAAAAGCCTAACGGGCCGTATGTGGCCCGCGGGCCGTAGTTTGCCCATGTCTGCTTTAACCTGTTACGGTTTTATGCCATTATGAGAAAATTTATTGTAGTTTACAAAGACATGTATCATTATCATGATCATGTTTCTGTGAAGAAAAAGGTCATATAAACTGATTTATAATGGTCAGATCTGACTGTGTAAATGCAGTCAGACCAGTTGCACCTTAAGTTGCTGTTGCAGTTGTGTTTACACAATCTGCTGTATTGCGATTTTTATCACACCCAGGTCCCCTGGGGCAATTTCTTTAAATGATGCTGTTTATACAAGTCAGATCTGTGTTTAGAGCATCAGGTCACCAGGTGTTTATGGTGTCAATTGAACTCTTGACCATTTGGATCTCTGTGTGACCCCTGTAGAGTGAACGCCTTAAGTTAATATAACACACAACTTTCATTACTTTCCCAGTAAAATGACTTCCCCATAAGGTCCCATGTAATCTGCCGCTCCCAGAGAGGAATTCGCTAACACTTGCGAGTTTCATTGCAATGGAAAACTTGTACCTCCCCTTTCTCATTGGGTTAGAGATCAATGAAATGTAAATTATTAGGCCTTGCCTGAATTCAGCCTATTCAAGTTACAACAATCAGGTTAATCATTTAACTGGGCATTGTAATTTTTCTCATTTAAATTCTTGCACAAATAGAAGGTACAGAAGTTCTTTCTCTTTAGGTTTTTTTCTCTTCAGTTTCTTCCTTAACAATTCTTTCTTTAACCATTTATATTCTCCTTGCCATCATTTCAACACTAATAGTGCTCTTGCCATCTTATTTTCCTACTTGCACATTCTACATTCTAATCCTTGCAAGAGTGGAAAGTTTCCACGCAGTGAGGAAGTGTTTTTTATTGTCTTTCCCATGTTTCTCCTTTCCTGTTTTCTCTTTCAGGCAAATCTCCCCTAGCCTGGCTCCGCCCTCCTACGTACTTCCGCTCAATTTTCATTTTCCTTCAGTACTACGTCTGGGACGTAGATATGCTTAGGTTTTCGCCAGAACAATTTTTACCGGTCCAATCAGCGAACAGAGGGAGTGGCTGAGAGCGATGACGTTGATGTTGTGCGCTAGTTTGAGTTGTAGTTCAGTAATGGCGGCGGAGAAAGATGCGAGTGTGTGGCAGCGCTGACGAATGTCCAGAAGTTAAAAGTGTGGCGAGGTGGACGAGCGAGCGAGACCGGTGAGTGTGATTGAGACACATCGGTCTCGAGTCCTCTCATGAGGGAGCACGGTGGCATATAAGGACGAGCGACACCGGTGAAGGACGAGAGAAGACCAGGCCTGGATTTTAAGTTGTGTTTTGTTATGTTTGTGCGCGGCAGTCCGTGAGGGGCCGCCACTTTTACTTTCATTTTGTGTTTATTATTTGATTAAAAGTTGTTAAACGTTCGCTGGTTCCCGCCTCCTTCTTCCCTGAACAAACGAACTCCCGTTACACGGAGCAAGAACAATCACTGCTGTACTGCTGATGCTGTGGTCCGGGAAAAGTATTTTTCAGCTCGCTCCGTTAGTGGTGAAGGAGTTGCTGAAGCCGTCCGTCTCCCACCACCCTCGAGAAAAACCCAGGCTCAATTATCGACTGCTTTTGACAAACACCAAGGTCGTGTGGTAATGTAATTGCTGTCCGAATCCACATCTCTGAGTTTTCAAGAATATATCACTTCAAAATTCACTGTTTATATCCTTTATAGACCCCTTCAGAGCACTGTGCGGTTGCGTGAGCTGTAATTTGCATTTCTAGACTTGTACTTCTTTAAATACTAGCAAGTGTTTACAAGAGCAAAATATTTCATCACCGCTCAAAGAAGAAAAGCACGTAAACATTTGAATTGGGCTGTTATTCACGGCAGCATTTATTCTTATCATACCAAGCATATGACATTTTATTTACAGCATATACAATCATGTTATGATTGCACGAGATATGCACCACGAGAGCAGCGCGTTCCGATCACAAAACTCTCCTCTCCACCGTGAATAAATAACAATCCGAATGCACGAGGTTTTATCGCTGACACTGAGGTGGTGTGCTCAGTTAATGTGAGAATCAAAGGCGAACGGCGCGTAACATACATCACGACCAAACGTTAGCGATTGGTTAGGCAGATTCAGAGTGACTCTTGGCAGATCCAATAGTTTTAAACTTCAACAGAGGACCCGCCTTCAAGGAAGTAAACGCTTGTCAATGGAGAGTGGCCAGACTCTATGTACAAATGAAATGTACGAGAGTCTGGTAAAACCAGGCTAAATCTCCCCAGCATGAGGCGCCACAAACTCACAGGGGCCTTCTTGGTCAAGCAACCAGGCCCCTCCACGAATGCCAGCCCGCCAAGCTCGGCACTCTTTGGGGGGTATTTAGCCAGGCGGCTGTCCTATGCTCTCTAGCATTTTGGGGGGGGGGGGTACTCTGGGTTCGGGCCAAATTCCGAGCTCGAAGCCCTCCCCTCAGACAGCACGCCAAATACGCATTTAAATCTACTCTCCATAAATTATATGTAAGTGTTAACTCGTGAAATCAAGTGTTTCTTATTTTCACTGGCATGCATCTTAAGTATTGAGGGTTAGTGCATATTTGAGCCTACATTCGGTATATTCAAATACTTAAGTATTAAAATCAGATACTCTGTACTTTTACTCAAGTAGTTTCCAGGTATACTCTTTACATTTAACTTACAGTGTTGCATTTATAGTTATGGATAAGTTTAGATTTAGGTGAGGTATTATCTATATAACTGTAACACTCTAGGAAGGTTCTAGGAAGATGAAGATAACTCAGGGTTTTGATAATAAGATACCAATTACAAGCCAACATGTGAAACAGTGTGCTCATGCACAGACAAAACCAGACAATGAACTGAAAAAAGGATATTTTCAATGATAAAACAATTCCATTATTTTATTTTAAAAAAGTTAATAATTGTATTTTATTGACAAAATATTTTTGTTTGTCGTGGATATTTTTTTATTTTTATATCAGGTAGCATTTTAAGCTGTCATTTGGTCATGTTACAATCTACCCCACCTATGGGGCATGTTGTCACATTCTTTTAGGGTAAATCAAGAAAAAAGTATACACTGTCTGTATTAATGAAACAAAACCACATAATTTTACTAGACGTGTGAAAATAGTGCAGGAAAAAATACATGCTCTGAACTCCAAGTAGATTTACACAAACTAAGAAAGTCAAAAAGCGTTAGGTTGTGCCCCGCTCTCCCCTAAAAAACTTTATATTTGTATAATTCAGCAGGATGATAGATCAGTTATAGAGACTTCATAATGAGGATTAAAGTAGAATTATTGATTATTTATGAAGGGCAGTTTCCCCATTCTATAAAGAAAGAAAAGTGGATTCATCAAACCAGACAAAGTTAAAAAAAGGGAGCTAATAATAGACAAGAGTGTGTTGTCACTGTCTACGGTCATAAAAAGAGCTAACAAGATTGAATAGGGAGCATAGAATATAAGCATGGCCCCAGTAGTTATTAGAATGAGATAAAACGCTCTTCTCTTCATGTGGTTTCCCTCCTCTCGGTCTCTCGCTCTCTCTCCTGGTCCTGACTGCTTCAGAGCTCTGAGAACAGCCATACAACAGAACAACTCAACAGCGAAGAAGAGCAAGAACTGTGCAAAAAAAAAAAAAAAAACTGTACAGCATGGGCTGGAACATGAAAAAAATGACAATGATTCCACCGGAGCCAAAACTTGCCATCCAGACAATAACAGAGCAGATCACTTTATATCTGAGAGGTTTGAACTTCAGAAAGGTTACAGGATGAACCAGTTAACGCTCAACACAGATCAGACACTGAAACAGAGGATGGCCAGTCCATCTAAACTGAGCACGCCGACTGAGCCTGGTTTCTCCCAAGGTTTATTTTTCTCCATTAGGTCACCTGATGGGGTTTTGGTTTCATTGCCACTGTTGCCTCTGGCTTGGCGTGCTCAGTTGGGGACACTAAATTTTTCAACTAAATATCGAAATAAATCTAATTTTTAAACTAAATTAACAATTTAAACTAAATTACTGCTCTAATTACTGATCTAAAGCCCACACTGTCACTGTATGATAATTTAAATGAACTGATGACATTTTTTCTCCAGAATGGCTAAACAGCTGAATAAAATTATGCTGCATTATTTTCCTGTTTAACACTGTAAAGCTGCTTTGAAACAATCTGCATTGTTAAAAGCGCTATATAAATAAAGTTGACTTGACTTGACTTAAAACTTCCACAACTGTCCAGAGATATTCAAATTCATAAGAGAGAAAAATAAAAACAAATCCCACAGATAAGATTATCTCAAAGACAGCGAGGTTCAGACTGAAGAACTCTGCCGCAAGTCCATTGCCCGTCACTATAAACCATATCACATAGGAGTCGATAGGAAGAACCAACAGCACATTGAGAAAATATAGTAAATTATTTTTCATCTCTGTTATTAAACAAGTTACTGGACAAGTTTGATCCATCAGTGGGGAAGATCTCACTGGAGATGTCTTCACCGTTTGCAGTCAAAAACACAACTGTGATCTATGAATGAGAGATACCAGTGTTAGTCCACCAGAACATTCTGGGACAGTACAGAGTAAGCCTGATCAAAACTACAATAAATAACATACATTAGTAACAGAAAACAGTTCCCTTTCATAAGGGAACTTGCGCTGCATCAGAAAGACGCTACGGGGAACACCCCCAGCGCGACAGGTGTCTGAACTACTATCGAATCACAGCAATCCTGTTGACCGGTGAAAGCCTATGATGTCATCAAGGTGCGACCAGGAAGTATATAAGGGCGCCTTGCAAACATGTCACCACTTTTTCGTCTTCAGGGACTGTTCTGTCTGAATGCTTAAACGAGTTAAGGTATTCCAAATTCATTATTATATACACATGAGTCGTGTGTTTTTTGCCTGGGATCAAGAGCATGCACAGTCAGCTCTTATTGAGTTACAGCTCTGTTTGTATAATTTGAGCGTTTGTCAATCTGAAATCGCTCTACTCTCGTCTGGTTTTCTTCACGAGGGAAGAGGGCTTGGCATCAGAGACTAATGATGCGGTCCCCGCTCATGCCGAGGCTGAGCGCGGACGCACGTCACGGGTTTCTCGGATAGAGCTCGCTGAAATCGTCATGGAAAGGCTTTCTTCCCTCTGACGATCTGGCGGCTGACGAGACTTATCTGCCAGTGCTCTAGGGATGGCTGTGAGAAGGGGGATTAATCTTCTCAGCCATTCCGACCCTGTATGCTGAGCCGTTGAATGTTATAAAACGCGCTGCAGGTGGGCTGCGGCCACCATGTTGGCGCGTTAGAGGAGAGATCGTTCGTATTGGACTAAACGATCGATTTTTCCTCAGCCATAAATCATTGGCTCAGTTGGGCTTTCATTCCTTCCTGATCTTCCTATTTACATCGAGAGGGCATGGAATAACCTATATTCGTCTCATATTCACTGTCATCAGCGGTATGACATCAGCGTATGTCGCTGATGGCGGGAGGATAGGAGAATATGGGCATGTGTCGTCGCCTCCGATTGACTGGATGTTTGCATCTGGGAAGCTGAGAGCTCCAACCCTGCCTCCTAAACGATGTGTCGCTTTAATGGCAGGACATACATGGCAGCAGGTCAGCCCGGTGCTACTTCTTAAACCATGGCAGTGTTTCATGCGCACCAGGCAGGTTTGCTGAGGGATCTCGATCAGGGGATGTTTTCCCGATGCGGTGTTTGCGCAACAGGTGGAGACTGGGCCCGAGGGCCAGCATCGCTGAAGCGCATTTGGCAGCGTCTGAGGACCTGCATACCACTGAGATCCGGGTCTCAGGCAGGCAGAAGGCGTCACGGTCCGAGGACCGGAGACGGGGCCCGAGGGCCAGCATTGCCTCTCGTACGCCCTCTCGGCACAGAGAGGCAGACTCCCGGGAGAAGTAGGAGCTGTGTATCACAAGACACAGTCAGCGTTGATGTTGGGTCTTCTCCATATGGGTTAGCTAAGAAATACTTTGACCCTCATTCCTCTTCTTCATCATCTCTCCAGGCGCTTCTTACATCCGGCCGGGGTGGGCCCGTGATGATGTGCTGGGGCCCGCCTGGTTGGTCTGTGAGTGCGCCTTCCTTAGGCCCATGGATGTAGTGCACCTAAGCATTCATGTGTGAATAAAGCTTGTGGGTGGATATCATAAATCACCTTTCTTTCCAATTATGACATGCATTTTGGACTTCAGGAGATTGTCTTGACCAGGACCACACCCCTAAATGCATTGAATGCAACTGCCATGTGATTGGTTGATTAGATAATTGCATTAATGAGAAATTGAACAGGTGTTCCTAATAATCCTTTAGGTGAGTGTATTAGGGCTGTCAATGTTAAAGGGGTCATGAACTGGCTTTTACGTTTTTTTTATACTGTTGTCTGAGGTCAACTTATGACCCAGACAAAGTAAACCAGACAAAGTAAAGCTTTCATTGGGCACAGGACCCCACTGGCAGATATTTGTAGATGGCAACACCCAACATGCTTGCTAGATTCTGTAGTCTTCATGTAGAGTCGGTATTCTCATGTGTGCTTTCTTCAAGTAGTAACACCGGGGACGCACTTGGTGTCTTGTTTGCTGCCGGATTCCTCTCTTTATGACCAGACAAATGTGCTATCTTTCTCTCAGGCGAGTGTTTGAGCTCCATATATATATATTAGTGGGAACAACAAGTATTTGATACACTGATTTTAAATTGATTAAAAAATATTTCAGACTGATCTCATGAAATAGCGTATGTATGACACGCCAATTCGCTATGCCATTTTGGCGTGCTCTCAAGACGCATAATCGCTTTTTAGCACCTTTATCAACGCCGTTTCATTCTATCCCCCTACACTGCTCCTACCCCTAAACCCATCACACACACAAACACACATACACACACACACTGCCCCTGCCCCTAAACCTACCCATCACAAGAAACATTCTGCATTTTTACATTTTCAAAAAAGCATAATTTAGTATGTTTATAAATCCATTTACATTCACGCGGAATCACACGGCGTTGACATACACGCGGAATCACACAGCGTAGACATACACGCAGAGTTGATGTTCGTTTCGGCGTACACATACATGCAGAATCACACGGCGTAGACATACACGCGGAATCACACGGCGTTGACATACACGCGGAATCACACGGCGTTGACATACACGTGGAATCACACGGCGTAGACATACACGCGGAATCACACGCCGTTGACATACACGCGGAATCACACGGCGTAGACATACACGCGGAATCACATGGCGTAGACATACATGCGGAATCACACGGCGTTGACATACACGCGGAATCACACGGCGTAGACATACACGCGGAATCACACGGCGTTGACATACACGCGGAATCACACGGCGTAGACATACACGCGGAATCACACGGCGTAGACATACACGCGGAATCACACGGCGTTGACATACACGCGGAATTACACGGCGTTGACATACACGCGGAATCACACGGCGTTGACATACACGCGGAATCACACGGCGTTGACATACACGCGGAATCACACGGCGTAGACATACACGCGGAATCACATGGCGTAGACATACACGCGGAATCACACGGCGTTGACATACACGTGGAATCACACGCGTTGACATACATGCGGAATCACACGCCGTTGACATACACGCGGAATCACACGGCGTAGACATACACGCGGAATCACACGGCGTTGACATACACGCGGAATCACACGGCGTAGACATACACGCGGAATCACACGGCGTAGACATACACGCGGAATCACACGCCGTTGACATACACGTGGAATCACACGGCGTTGACATACACGTGGAATCACACGGCGTTGACATACACGCGGAATCACACGGCGTTGACATACACGCGGAATCACACGGCGTAGACATACACGCGGAATCACACGGCGTAGACATACACGCGGAATCACACGGCGTAGACATACACGCGGAATCACACGGCGTTGACATACACGTGGAATCACACGGCGTTGACATACACGCGGAATCACACGGCGTTGACATACACGCGGAATCACACGGCGTAGACATACACGCGGAGTTGATGTTCGTTTCGGCGTACACATACACGCGGAATCACACGGCGTAGACATACACGCGGATAGCTCAAAATGCGTACAGATAACACGCCATTTGGCTTTAGAAAGTGGCGTGTATGTTTAGGCAAAGTCATGATGTCATGTTGAATATTTGGTAAACACATAATAGTAACATAATAGTAAAATTGTAAGCAGCATATGTAAGTTACGTATAAAGATTGAGACCAGGCTGAAATTAGATAAAACACAATACGTTTTTACTATTTCTATTTGATAAAAATAGTATAATTACAAACATTACACTTTTATAGATATTTCAGAAGCCCTATATACATAAATTGTCATGAGACAATTGGTCACAAGATGGCTATAACCATAACAACTTGACGTTTTTATTAATTGATATTATATAACTTTCTATTTGTATATTTCAGCAGGAGGATAGATGATTGATTATAGAGATTACATAATCAGGATTAAAGTAGAATCAGTGATATTTTACATTTACACATCTGGCAGACACTTATATCCAAAGTGACTTACATTGCATTTAAGGTATACATTTTACATTTTGTCAGTTCTTGCTTTCCCTGGGAATCGAATCCATGACCTTAGCTCCACGCACTACTGTTTGAGCTACAGAAAAGCCCCACTTGATGAAGGGCATTTTCCCCATTCTGTAAAGAAAGAAAAGTGGCTGCACCAAACCAGACAAAGTAAAACAAAAAGTACTAATAACAGACAAGAGTATGTTGTCACTGTCTGTGGAAATATAAAGAGCTAACAAGATTGTATAGGGAGCATAGAATATAAGCATGGCCCCAGTAGTTATTAGAAGGAGATTGTAATGATACAGAAGCAGGAACTATTGAATGTTGTTTTTAACAGGATTAGAACCCCGGTCTCCTGGACTCAGAGCTGATGTTCTTCCTGAGTGAGCTAACTCAAGGTTGAGGATTTTGAGACCCAAGTGCAGAGGAATAACAAAAATATCAAGGAGACGAGCGGTATAAACTCAAAGTAGCTTTTACTTTGTAGAATGATAAAGAAACAAAGTATAAACAAAAAAACTAGCATCAAAGCTTTCAATGGTCACAAAAAGGAAAACAAAACAAGCACAATGGCTCACAAAAGACTCACGGAATGCACTGGGATACACAGGTAGGTAGGCTCAAGACTGAACAAAAAACAATGACTGAAGGCAAACTTAAATAGGGCCCAACACAGGTGAGTATCATCAACACTGATTGTTAGGTACAACTGAGAGTCCTTGCCAATGGTTTCCCCCTGGCAACTGGGAGGAGGATTGCAGGCAAAAGACCTCCTGCGCCCCCTTGTGACTGGGAGCCATACCGCTGATCATGGCAGGAGTGTGACCCCTAGCGGTTGGAGGTAGTATTGCTGGGTAAAGTCTTACAGGAGCCCCCTCTTGATGAACGGCTCCTGACGTTCCTCTTAGTGCTGTTTGACTGTTGTCTGTGGAAGTCCCTGATGAGGTCCGGGTCCAGTATGTCTCTAGCTGGTACCCACGAGCGCTCTTCTGGACCATAGCCCTGCCAGTCGACCAAATACTGGACCCCTCCCCGTACTTTGCGCATGTTCAATAATCTTTGCACGGAGTAAACACGTTGCCCCTCCACCATCCGAGGAACTGGAGGTAGTCTACCTACAGGAGACAAAGGAGAGTAGATGACAGGTTTGAGGCATGAGACATGGAATGTGGGGTGTATGCGCATGGACCTGGGCAATAGGAGTCGGTAAGAAACCGGGTTTATTTTCTTGAGAACTTTGAAAGGTCCAATGTATTTAGGACCAAGTTTCCGTGACTCGAGGCGCAATGGCAGATTCCTAGTTGAAAGCCACACCCTCTGTCCAGGACGGAACGATGGACCTATCCGTCTACGTCGATTGGCCTGTTTCTGTTGTTCCTGGGACGACTTTAACAGGGCTGCCCGAGCTCTCCGCCAGATCCCCCGGCACCTCTGGACTAACTGGGCCGCTGCTGGAACCGGTGCTTGTACGTCCTGTTCAGAAAATAGAGAGGGAGGGAACCCAAACTGGCATTCAAATGGAGACATACCCAATGATGAGTGATGGAGAGTGTTATGGGCAAATTCCGCCCAGACCAGCTGGGAACTCCATGTGCTCGGGTTGTGCGAAACAAGACACCTGAGGGTCTTCTCAATCTCCTGGTTCACTCTCTCTGTCTGACCATTGGATTGGGGATGAAACCATGAGGACAAGCTGATGGTGGAACCGATTAGACGTCCAAAAGCCTTCCAGAATCTTGAGGTAAACTGGGAACCCCGATCAGAGACCATATCCTGAGGAAAACCATGAATTCTAAAGACATGTTGCATGAGAAGTTCTGCTGTCTGGCCTGCTGTAGGAATTTTAGAGGTGGGAATGAGATGACATGCCTTAGAAAATCTGTCGACTACTACAAGAATCACTGTGTTACCTTGAGAGTTGGGTAGGCCATTAACAAAATCCATGGATATGTGGGACCAAGGTCGTCTCGGGATAGGGAGGGGATGTAGTTTACCTTGAGGGAGGGCTCTAGGTTCCTTATTCTGGGCGCAAGTGGAACATGCAGCAACAAATCTCCGGATATCAGTCGCCATGTTGGGCCACCAGAACTTAGATTGGATCCGCTTCAGGGTTCGAAGGACTCCGGGATGTCCAGATGAAGGTGCGGCATGACCCCACTGCAGTACTTTGGACCTGATGGTGTTTGGCACAAAGAGGAGACCCGATGGGCCATTACCTGGGTCAGGTTGGCGATGTTGAGCCTTTCGTACTGCCGTCTCCAAGTCCCACTGGATGCCTGCCAGCACTCTGGACCTTGGTATGATGGGTTCCGACCGGTCCTTTTCTCCCTGTGACTCGAACTGCCTTGACAGAGCATCGGGCTTTATATTCTTGGAACCGGGTCTGTAAGAGAGGACAAAGTCGAAACGGTTAAAGAAAAGGGCCCACCGAGCTTGGCGAGGATTCAACCTTTTGGCTCCCTGGATGTAGGTGAGGTTCTTGTGGTCTGTCCATATCAGAAATGGGTGTTTTGCCCCCTCCAACCAGTGCCTCCATTCCTCCAATGCCATCTTAACAGCCAGCAGCTCCCGATTCCCAATATCATAATTCTTCTCCGCTGCTGTCAGCCGACGTGAAAAGAAGGCACAAGGATGGAGTTTATTATCCCTAGTCACTCTCTGGGATAGAACGGCTCCCACACCAACATCTGATGCGTCCACCTCAACAATAAATGGTAACTCAGGATCTGGTAGAGTCAATGTGGGAGTTGAAGTAAATAGCCGTTTGAGTTGTTCAAATGACTGGTTAGCCTTCTCGGTCCACTGGAAGGGTGTGCCAGACTTCCTGGATAGAGCTGTGAGAGGTTCTGCAATGGAACTGAAGCCTCGAATAAATCTCCTATAAAAGTTGGCAAAACCCAGGAAGCGTTGGACTTGTTTCAATGAATCAGGGCGGGGCCACTCCAGGACTGCACGAACCTTGCTGGGATCCATCTGCACACTGCCACATGAAAGGATGAAACCCAAGAAAGAGACAGTAGTGACATGAAACTCACTTTTCTCCAGCTTGACAAAGAGGTTGTTCATGAGCAGACGAGATAGAACTTGCCGAACGTGTTGAATGTGGTCTTCGTAACTCTGGGAAAATATTAAGATATCATCGAGATAAACAAACACACATTGGTTCAACATCTCTCTCAGGACATCATTAATAAGGGCTTGGAAGACGGCTGGGGCATTAGCTAGCCCGAAGGGCATTACCTGATACTCGTAATGCCCAGTAGGGGTGTTGAAAGCCGTCTTCCATTCATCCCCCTCCCGGATTCTCACCAGGTGGTACGCATTCCGGAGGTCCAACTTAGTGAAGATGGTAGCGCCCTGGAGGAGTTCGAAAGCTGTGGCCATCAGTGGCAGTGGATATCGATTCTTTACGGTGATGTTGTTTAGGCCACGATAGTCAATGCATGGCCGAAGACCTCCATCCTTTTTACCCACGAAAAAGAAGCCAGCCCCTGCAGGTGACGTGGAAGGCCGAATAAATCCATTCTCTAGTGCCTTCTGAATGTACTCATCCATTGCCGACCTCTCTGGAGCTGACAACGAGAAAAATCTACCTCTTGGAGGGCAAGTTCCTGGCAGCAACTCAATGGCGCAATCATAGGGTCGGTGAGGAGGAAGAGTATCGGCCCGCGACTTACTAAACACATCCTGGAGATCAACATATTCCTGAGGAACTCGAGATAGGTCAGGAGAAGGAACAACCTGAGCAGGGGGTGTAAGTTTGACCTGAGGAACGGCTAGTAGGCAAGGCAAGGCAAGGCAAGTTTATTTGTATAGCACATTTCATACACGGTGGCAATTCAAAGTGCTTTACACAGAAATGAAATAAAAATATTACAGTTATAATAGGAATTTAAAGAAATAAAAAATAAAGAAAATATTGAAAGATAAAAATAAAGAGTATAATTAAAAATAAAAATAAAAACAGGGTTAAATTTAAGCATATAAATTAAAATGCAAGCAGTTCGGACAAAGCACGTACAGTGGCACAGCTCATTCAGTAAATGCACAGCTAAACAGATGTGTTTTGAGTCTGGATTTGAAAGTGGCTACTGTTGGAGCACATCTGATCTGTTCAGGAAGCTGGTTCCAGCTACGGCTGGCATAATAGCTAAAAGCAGACTCTCCTTGCTTTGAGTGAACCCTTGGTATTTCTAATTGACTTGATCCTGATGATCTGAGTGATCTGTTGGGTTTGTATTTAATCAGCATATCTGCAATGTATTGAGGTCCTAGGTCATTGAGTGATTTATATACAAGTAATAGCACTTTAAAATCGATCCTAAATGTAACTGGAAGCCAGTGTAAAGATCTGAGGACTGGTGTGATATGGTCATATTTTCTGGTTCGGCTCAGGATCCTGGCAGCAGCGTTCTGTATGAGCTGCAGCTGTCTAATGGTCTTTTTGGGAAGGCCGGTGAGAAGACCATTACAATAGTCCACCCTACTGGTAATAAAAGCATGAACGAGTTTCTCTAAGTCTTGCCTTAGTACCTTAGTTCTTGGCATATTAGACTCATGCTGGATCCCGAGTTGTCGTTTAGGCCCCAAAATAGAATCAGGAGATGAACGAATTCCAGCCGTTGGACATGCACACCTCCATCTGGTGAAACGGCTAGTTGGCCAGTCAATCTGAGGATTGTGGGAAATTAGCCAAGGGTAACCAAGAATAACTGGGAACTCGGGTGTGTCAATGATAAAAAAAAACAGTGATTCTTGATGAGAGTCTACTTCAACTGAAATGAGAATGGTACGGTGTGTTACCTGGCCGGACCCCAGAGGTCTGTTGTCTAAGGAGGTTATCGTGAGCCGATCCTGGAGAGTTATGAGTGGTACCTTCCAGCTCTTGGCCAGAGTACTGTCCATGAAATTGCCAGCAGCACCTGAGTCGATGAATGCAGAACTCTTGTGCCAACCATTACCCCAGGAGAAGTGCATCACCGTCGAAAAGCCAGCTGAAGATCGGGGGTCAGTTATTTCTCTCGTCTCAGCCCCCCTCTCTCTGGACGAGAAATCTCTTTTCCCACAAGCTCAGGGCAATTTGTTCGAAAATGCCCCAGTTCTCCACAATACAGGCAGCGCCGCTCCCGCATACGTTTGTCCCGTTCAGATTGTGATAAGCGGTTTTTGCCAAGCTGCATGGGTTCCTCTGTGCAAAGAGTTTGGAATGCAGGTTGAACTGGACTGAAGTTGCTTTGGGCTGTGAGTCGGTCTTGTTGTCTTTCAGACCTCCTATCCCTAATTCGGTTATCCACTCGGATGGCAACATCAATGAGAGAATCTAAGTTAGATGCAGGATCTCGGAAGGCCAATTCATCTTTTAACTCCGGTGCAAGGGCTTGATGAAATGCTGCTTGAAGAGCCTGCTCATTCCAGCCACTCTCCGCTGCCAGGGTACGGAACTCAATAGCCATTTCTGCTACACTGCGCGTTCCTTGAGTGAGTTGAAGTAATCGTTGGTCATTTCCGACTCCTCCTCCTGGATGATGGAATACCCTCCTCATCTCTGCTAGGAATTGCTCAGAGTTAGAAGTAAATGGTGAACAACGTTCCAAGAGAGCTGTAGCCCATTCCAATGCTCTTCCAGTCAGTAAGGTGATGATATAAGCCACTCGACTGCTGTCAGTAGGAAAACTACTGGGTTGAAGTTGGAAGGCTAGGGCACACTGAGTGATAAAGCCCCGACAGCCCCTGGTATTTCCATCGTATCTCTCAGGAGGTGGACGCCTGGGCTCGAGAAGAGGAACTGCCGGAATAGGTTGAGGTTGGGGAAAAATTGGAGGTACCAGAGGTGGCGTGGGTAACTCAGAGACCTCCTGGGATGGAGGATTTTGAGGCAAAGCTAGAAGGTTCAACCGCTGAAGAATCTCTGCGAGCATCTGTTCATGATGCTGAATAGCGGTTGCTTGATTGGTGAGCTCAGATAGTATTCTCTCCACATTTGATGAAGGGCCTTGACTCTCTGCTGGGTCCATCGTTTGGTTCAGTCTTGCTGTAATGATACAGAAGCAGGAACTATTGAATGTTGTTTTTAACAGGATTAGAACCCCGGTCTCCAGGACTCAGAGCTGATGTTCTTCCTGAGTGAGCTAACTCAAGGTTGAGGATTTTGAGACCCAAGTGCAGAGGAATAACAAAAATATCAAGGAGACGAGCGGTATAAACTCAAAGTAGCTTTTACTTTGTAGAATGATAAAGAAACAAAGTATAAACAAAAAAACTAGCATCAAAGCTTTCAATGGTCACAAAAAGGAAAACAAAACAAGCACAATGGCTCACAAAAGACTCACGGAATGCACTGGGATACACAGGTAGGTAGGCTCAAGACTGAACAAAAAACAATGACTGAAGGCAAACTTAAATAGGGCCCAACACAGGTGAGTATCATCAACACTGATTGTTAGGTACAACTGAGAGTCCTTGCCAATGGTTTCCCCCTGGCAACTGGGAGGAGGATTGCAGGCAAAAGACCTCCTGCGCCCCCTTGTGACTGGGAGCCATACCGCTGATCATGGCAGGATTGTGACCCCTAGCGGTTGGAGGTAGTATTGCTGGGTAAAGTCTTACAGAGATAAAACGCTCTTCTCTTCATGTGGTTTCCCTCCTCTCGGTCTCTCGCTCTCTCTCCTGGTCCTGACTGCTTCAGAGCTCTGAGAACAGCCACACAGCAGAACAACTCAACAGTGAAGAAGAGCAAGAACTGTGCAAACAAAAAAAAACTGTACAGCATGGGCTGGAACATGAACAAAATGACAATGATTCCACTGGAGCCAAAACTTGCCATCCAGACAATAACAGAGCAGATCACTTTATATCTGAGAGGTTTGAACTTCAGAAAGGTTATAGGATGAACCACTGCCAGGTAACGCTCAACACACATCAGACACTGAAACAGAGGATGGCCAATGATTGCCAGTCCATCTAAAACTTCCACAACTCTCCAGAGATATTCAAATTCATAAGACTTTCTCATGAATGAGAGATACCGGTGTTAGTCCAGAACATTCTGGGACTGTACATAGTAAACCTGATCAAAATACTTTAAATAACACACATTAGTAAAAGAGAACAGTTCTCTTACCAGTTTAAATCAGCGTCTGGCCATCACACTAACAGCAAATATTTTATATTTTTCCTGTTTGGCAAATACATGTCAAATACATGCTATCACTCAGCCACCTGCCACATACAACATACTGCAAACAAATACTCTTCAGTCATACTGGTTTAGCTTAAAAAAACATCACCTTCATGGAAATCAAACCAAAACAACACCTGAGTTAACTTAATGCTCATTCCACAAATATGCTATCTATCTATCTATCTATCTATCTATCTATCTATCTATCTATCTATCTATCTATCTATCTATCTATCTATCTATCTATCTATCTATCATCTATTTTTTTTGATGAACTATTATCCAAACATAAAATTAACTTACCATGAAAAGTATCTAATTTCAGATGTCTATTCCCCTCATCCCGCAATGTCATAATTTGTTGAATAATAAATATTCTATTCACTCTAGTAAACATAGTGTAATGTGTCCCATGTTTTGTTTGCGACCCCGCGGCCGGTTGATCTTACATTTCTTAAAACTGTCACACAATTGGTACTGTAAATTTATTTAAAGAAGATGGGTAAATCATCTCAAATACATGTTTTCAATACTAACTATAGGGATGACTGCATTCGTCAAGCTCAACCTTCAACTCTGGTACTTCAAAATGTAAATATGCTAAAATATGTTCAGTTCTTTTTCACTTCCCTTCAGGGGAATCCCCGCTACCATTTTGAAGTGCGTTCAACTTCGTCAAGTGGGCGATGGAAGTTTATTTGGATAGACCCTCGACCCTTCGATTTTGACTGAGTCTACTCAACATGTACACTTCAGGCACATGACTGTGGACTTGGACCGCTTGTCACTTGAATGCAATGTAGTTTCATGGAAAATGAGCTGGTATATACTGTAGTTAGTGTTCCCATCTAGAGGGCTGCATTGGGATTGAGTCCCGCCGTTGTTTTGGTAGGCAAAATCATGCGGTATAACGTTATATGTATCCACATATTGCGCAGCTGGCAAATACATAGCTACTTGATCATACCTCACCAAAAACGCTCAGCACTCCCTGCAGGTCAAGTTGACTGTTTGGTGTTTTTGACAAACAATACATAGAAGTTTAGTGAGTGGAAATGGATTGTTTCTAAATGTCCGTTTGCTATTTTGTGTTCACATTACGTTCTGTTGAAGCATGTTTTCTCAGGTTTCCTTTCAGTTGGTCACGTTCGACGTACGTCGGAACTAACCAACGAATTGGGATCTGTTTTTTGTTTCTCAATCTGTTTTGCAAAGCAGTCTATTTTTATGTGCAAAGTTTTTGATAAAAACGAAATTATATTTGAATGTATTTTTTTTTTTTTTACATGCAGGCCAGGGAAACGAAACAAACAAACCCATGAATCTCTTTAATAATATCAATACAAATACGTGTTTTTTTTTTCTGCGGGACGGGAGAAGACACAAAATCAATGCATCTCTATTATTGTGAGGGAATAAATTCTCAGAGTTTTGCGGGTGCGGGCGGGAGTGGACATACATATTGCGGGAGCGGGCGGGAGTGTAACACATACGTTGCGGGAGCGGGCGGTAATGGTCAGAAATTCGGCGGGTGCGGGCGGGAGCGGGATGAAGAAAACAGTCCCGCGCAGGGCTCTATTCCCATCCCAAACTGAAATCCTCTTAGTAATGGTCATAGCTCAGAGGAGTTTTTTCCTCTTCATGCATAGTTCCCTTTCCGTCAGTCACATTCATTGTTACGTCGGATGAGTAACGTATTGGGATCTCTTCTGAGAGCCCAGGTAGACCTGTTTACTGCCCTGGACATGTCGTACTGCCAGTTGTTTTATTAGCTGACCGAATGGACCCTTTCTCACCCCGTACTATCTTGGGATCTCTCATTTGTGTTAACGGCATTCCAGAGACCCCTCTTTGAAGCACTGCAGTGAACTGAGCTGAAAATGCTGCTTTCATCAAGAGGGTAGGGGACCAGCTCTTATGGAGACAAGCAGAGGGGAAAGGCTGTCTCCAAGCAGAGGTTGCCCACTAAACCCAAGGCGTGCCGTGCCCCCTTTGGTTGAGAGCTCACTCTTCAAGGAGTGTTGCTTTCTCCTGGGCGCTGGTGCACAGCGCCTCACTGGCAGATATTTGTAGACGGGCAACACCCAAAACGTTTGCTAGATTCTATAGTCTTCGTGTAGAATCTGTATTCTTCTATGTGCTTGCTTCAAGAAGCCACCGGTGACCCTTTTGGTGTCTTGTTTGCTGCGGCATTCCTCTTCTAAGGACCAGATAAATGATTGAGTGTGTGGACAAGCTCTCTCTCTTCTCTTTCAATGTCTGAGCTCTCTTCCTCACTTAGCCCTCTCTCTTACACCTCTTCACTCACTTCATGCTGTATTTCTTCTGTCTCATCACCTCTATTTAGCTGTTTGTCATCCATTTCTTAATTTTTTCTTCCACCACTCCATCTTCTCCTCTGCTGCCTTCCACAACTTAATTTGTACGTATACCTTTTTCTTTTTTATCCGCACCTTCCACTCCCACATTATCTGACTCTGATTTTCCTTTTCTTTTGGTTTAAAAAACTCTGGATGTCAGCTTTTCTTTTCATAGTATCCTGCAAGACATAACAACAAGTACAAAGTTTAGACTTTCTAGCTTTCTAAATGTACACTACACTCAATAGTTTCATCTCCTTAATGAATACAAATTAAAACATTACACGTTTCACACATACTCCATCTGCAGTGCTTGGGTGCTTATACCATGCAGAAGAAGTGCGCGCTGTTGTGCTTTCACATATGCTGCGCTTGCAGTGCACAACTGATCCACGGTTGTATACCACAAACACAACATTTATTCATAATTTTTTATTTCAAATCCAAACGTTGTTACTGAACATGGCTTGTCACCATTGCAATACACTCTTTCATAGATGTCACGTTTAAACGCACTACATTTAAACAACGTTTTATTCAATTCATTAGCCTACTTTATATTTATATAGTCTAGACTACTTTAGATGGATATATTACGTTGTTCATGCAAGTGGCAAAACATTTAAACATAGGCCTATGTTATAGCCTATGTTAAAATCAAAAACATTTTACAGTCTTTTTTTTTTCTTTTCATTTTTAAATCTTTTTACAAGAAATCCTGCAGGTCATAAAGAACTTTGTTTTTCCACCTCCAAGAAAGGATGAGTGCTCTCCATTATGTCTCATTACCTTAAGGTGTCGTTTTCATTGCTTTACCCAAGGCAAAAAAGCCATGTGTTGACTTTGAAACAGAGTAAACTTTATATGCATCTGTGGTGAAATTTCACGTCAATGCATGTTTATTTTAATGTGAACAATGCTCTGTCACTTTAATTCAGCACGTGCAGCACAGAAAAAAATTGTCTGCAGAGCCTATACTATATATATATATTTTTATATATATATATATATATATATATATATATATATATATATATATATATATATATATATATATATATATATATATTAGGGCTGTTAATGTTAAAGGGGTCATGAACTGGCTTTTAAATTTTTTTAATACTGTTGTCTGAGGTCAACTTATGACCCAGACAAAGTAAACCAGACAAAGTAAAGCTTTCATTGGGCACTGGACCCCACTGGCAGATATTTGTAGATGGCAACACCCAACACGCTTGCTAGATTCTGTAGTCTTCGTGTAGAGTCGGTATTCTCATGTGTGCTTTCTTCAAGTAGTAACATCGGGGACCCACTTGGTGTCTTGTTTGCTGCCGGATTCCTCTCTTTATGACCAGACAAATGTGCTATCTTGCTCTCAGGCGAGTTCCTCAGTTGGCAAACCCTGTTTGAGCTCCTCCAGCATATATATATATATATTAGTGCTGGGCATCGATTAAAAAAAATTAACTAATTAATCGCATTTTTTTCTGTAATTAATTGCGATTAATCGCAAGTTTTTAATATTTGACGTTTTTAATATTTTGATATTGTAATAATTTCAGTTACTCTCCAAATTAATGTATAAACAATTTAAAGACAGCATATTTTAAATATGTGTTGAATTGTCATATTTTTATGAATGAAGGCCAGTATCACTGATACTAAAGTGTCTATGAAACATGAATGACGTTACATTAAAGTATAACTGAAAGCTCCCAATTTCAACATTTATTAGGCTTTAAAAAAAACAACTTTTAATTTAAGTGAACTTATAACAATCTTTACATGAACCCAAAATAATAAATGTTATATTTACCCATGGCCTTCCATGTTATACATATACAGAAATGTAATAGTTATCTTTCTTAACTGCATAAATAATAAATTAAATATAGATGAATCATCAAAGCTAAAATTGTCTCTGTTCCCGTTGTTCTTTGATGAACATTAATGACAGGCATCATCAGTGCTCCTGTCACTTTAAGAACAGCAGCGGATCTCACGCGCTGTCCCGCGCATCTCATTTCCTCACAACTCTTTAAGTTCATTTAAGACGTTATTTAACTAATTTAAGACTCCTAATATGAGAATACTCAAAATCCTCTGTGTTATTGTTTGTTCAAGAGCAAGAGCAGGAAACTGACGCGAGTCTATCTATGCGTCGAGTGTGTGTGTGTGTGTGTGTCCCTTGATTAGCTGACATGAGACGCATCCACACAGACAGGACACTGACACACACACACACACACACACACACACACACAGACAGACAGGACATTGGCATACAGCGCGTTCTCTTGTGTCTTGTCACGCTTGGAAGCATTTACATGAATAAGAGCGTGATGATCATGTAACGCTAAGCAAAAATGGATATAAAAACGGATGCTGCGTTATTTGCGTTAAATATTTTTAATGCGTTAAGCTGAAAAAATTAATCGCCCGCGTTAACGCGTTAATTTGCCCAGCCCTAATATATATATATATATTAGTGGGGACAACAAGTATTTGATACACTGACGATTTTGCAGGTTTTCCTACTTACAAACCATTTAGAGGTCTGCATTTTTATCATAGGTACACTTCAACTGTGAGAGACAGAATCTAAAACAACAATAATGAAAATCACATTGTATGATTTTTAAATAATTAATTTGCATTTTATTACATGACAAACGTATTTGATCCCCTACCAACCTGTAAGAATTCCAGCTCCCACAGACCTGTTAGTTTTTCTTTAAGAAGCCCTCCTGTTCTCCACTCATTACCTGTATTAACTGCACCTGTTTGAACTCGTAACTTGTATAAAAGACACCTGTCCACACACTCAATCAAACAGACTCCAACCTCTCCACAATGGCCAAGACCAGAGAGCTGTGTAAGGACATCAGGGATAAAATTGTAGACCTGCACAAGGCTGGGATGGGCTACAGGACAATAGGAACGCAGCTTGGTGAGAAGGCAACAACTGTTGGCGCAATTATTAGAAAATGGAAGAAGTTCAAGATGACGGTCAATCTCCCTCGGTCTGGGGCACCATGCAAGATCTCACCTCGTGGGGCATCAATGATCATGAGGAAGGTGAGGAATCAGCCCATAACTACACGGCAGGACCTGGTCAATGACCTGAAGAGAGCTGGGACCACAGTCTCAAAGAAAACCATTAGTAACACGCTACACCCTCATGGATTAAAATCCTGCAGCACACGCAAGGTCCCCCTGCTCAAGCCAGCGCATGTCCAGGCCCGTCTGAAGTTTGCTAATGACCATCTGGATTATCCAGAGTAGGAATGGGAGAAGGTCATGTGGTCTGATGAGACAAAAATAGAGCTTTTTGGTCTAAAATCCACCTGCCGTGTTTGGAGGAAGAAGAAGGATGAGTACAACCCCAAGAACACCATCCGTGAAGCATGGAGGTGGAAACATCATTCTTTTGGGATGCTTTTCTGCAAAGGGGACAGGACGACTGCCCCGTATTGAGGGGAGGATGACCAGGGCCATGTATTGCAAGATCTTGGCAAACAACCTCCTTCCCTCAGTAAGAGTATTGAAGATGGGTTGAGGCTGGGTCTTCCAACATGACAATGACCCGAAGCACACAGCCAGGATAACCAAGGAGTGGCTCTGTAAGAAGCATATCAAGGTTCTGGCGTGGCCTAGCCAGTCTCCAGACCTAAACCCAATAGAGAATCTTTGGAGGAGCTCAAACTCCGTGTTTCTCAGCGACAGGCCAGAAACCTGACTGATCTAGAGAAGATCTGTGTGGAGGAGTGGGCCAAAATCCCTCCTGCAGTGTGTGCAAACCTGGTGAAAAACTACAGGAAACGTTTGACCTCTGTAATTGCAAACAAAGGCTACTGTACCAAATATAAACATTGATTTTCTCAGGTGTTCAAATACTTATTTGCAGCTGTTTCATACAAATAAATAGTTAAAAAATCATACATTGTGATTTCTGAATTTTTTTTTTTGAAAATCTCTCACAGTGGACATGCACCTACGATCACAATTTCAGACCCCTCCATGATTTCTAAGTCGGAGAACTTGCAAAATAGCAGGGTGTTCAAATACACTGTGTATATATATATATATATATATATATATATATATATATATATATATATATATATATATATATATATATATATATATATATATATATATATATATATATATAATAAACTATATAAAATTGATTCATAAATATTTGGTAAACACATAATAGTTACATAATAGTAAAATTGTAAGCAGCATATGTAAGTTACGTATAAAGATTGAGACCAGGCTGAAATGTACTTGTAAAAGCATTGACAATCATCAGATAAAACACAATATGTTTTTACTATTTCTATTTGATAAAAATAGTATAGTTACAAACATTACACTTTTATAGATATTTCAGAATTGGTCACAAGACGGCTTTAACCATAACAACTTTTACATAACTTTCTATTTGTATATTTCAGCAGGAGGATAGATGATTGATTATAGAGATTACATAATGAGGATTAAAGTAGAATTATTGATATTTTACATTTACACATTTGGCAGATACTTAGGTATATCCAAAGCGACTTACATTGCATTTAAGGTATACATTTTACATTTTGTCAGTTCTTGCTTTCCCTGGGAATCGGATCCATGACCTTAGCTCCACGCACTACTGTTTGAGCTACAGAAAAGCCCCACTTGATGAAGGGCATTTTGCCCATTCTGTAAAGAAAGAAAAGTGGCTGCACCAAACCAGACAAAGTAAAACAAAAAGTACTAATAACAGACAAGAGTGTGTTGTCACTGTCTACGAAAATAAAAAGAGCTAACAAGATTGTATAGGGAGCATAGAATATAAGCATGGCCCCAGTAGTTATTAGAATGAGATAAAACGCTCTTCTCTTCATGTGGTTTCCCTCCTCTCGGTCTCTCGCTCTCTCTCCTGGTCCTGACTGCTTCAGAGCTCTGAGAACAGCCACAAGGCAAAACAACTCAACAGAGAAGAAGAGCAAGAACTGTGCAAACAAAAAAACAATGTACAGCATGGGCTGGAACATGAAAAAAATGACAATGATTCCACCGGAGACAAAACTTGCCATCCAGACAATAACAGAGCAGATCACTTTATATCTGAGAGGTTTGAACTTCAAAAAGTTTACAGGATGAACCACTGCCAGGTAACGCTCAACACACATCAGACACTGAAACAGAGGATGGCCAATGATTGCCAGTCCATCTAAAACTTCCACAACTGTCCAGAGATATTCAAATTCATGAGAGAGAAAAATAATAACAGATTCCACAGATAAGATTATCTCAAAGACAGCGAGGTTCAGACTGAAGAACTCTGCCGCAAGTCCATTGCCTGTCACTATAAGCCATATCACATAGGAGTCGATAGGAAGAACCAACAGTACATTGAGGATATATAGAACATTATTTTCCATCTCATTGCTGTTATTAAACAAGTTACTGGACGAGTTTGATCCATCAGTGGGGAAGATTTCACTGGAGATGTTCATCTCTTCACCGTTTGCAGTCAAAAACACAACTGTGATCTATGAATGAGAGATACCGGTGTTAGTCCAGAACATTCTGGGACTGTACATAGTAAACCTGATCAAAATACTTTAAATAACACACATTAGTAAAAGAAAACAGTTCTCTTACCAGTTTAAATCAGTGTCTGGCCGTCACACTAACACCATATATTTTATATTTTTCCTGTTTGGCAAATACATGTCAAATATATGCTATCACTCAGCCACCTGCCACATACAACATACTGCAAACAAATATTCTTCAGTCATTCTGGTTTAGCTTAAAAAAACATCACCTTCATGGAAATCAAACCAAAACAACACCTGAGTTAACTTAATGCTCATTCCACAAATATGCTATCTATCTATCTATCTATCTATCTATCTATCTATCTATCTATCTATCTATCTATCTATCTATCTATCTATCTATCTATCTATCTATCTATCTATCTATCTATCTATCTATCTATCTATCTATTGTGACGAGTCCATCCAGAGGAATCAGCGTCGCCCTGGCAACAACACACCTGCACGTCATCACCATGGGCTGATCGGTCACAGCTGCACCTCATCAGCCCGGAGACATATAAGCAGCTACGGATGAGCAGACAGACAGACTCTGGTCTCGAGCTGGATGTACTGCTGGACTAACCTCTCTCTTATTTGTTCTCCTAGAAAGCAGCGAGTGACCGACAGCCCACTTCACTGGAGCACATTGGACACCCACTTTCACCAGGATCGAGCACCACAGAGCACGAGGATTCACCAGCCACCACGCACCGGCTCACCGACTGTTTTCACCCTTACACGAGCACTGTAAATAAAATCCACCCTCCGGGGCCTTTTGCACTCAACCTGCCTTGTCATGTGATTCCTCACCCCGTGACATTGGTGGAGAATGCGGGCAGAAGCGTGAGGAATCACCGACAGGTTCACCGCACCCGAAAATCCTAATCTTCTCTGTTTGTTTTGTTTCTGCACGCCAGGACCCGGAAGTAGCGCGCTCACACCCCGAAGATGGAGGAAGTGTTACAGCGCCTCACGGAGGTAAGCATCGGCCAGCAACAAATCGCGGAACATCTGGAGAATGTAAAAAACATAAAATTAACTTACCATGAAAAGTATCTAATTTCAGATGTCTATTCCCCTCATCCAGCAATGTCATAATTTGTTAAATAATAAATATTCTATTCACTCTAGTAAACATAGTATAATGTGTCCCACGTTTTGTTTGTGACCCCGCCGCCGGTTGATCTTATATTTCTTAAAACGGTCACACAATTTTATTTGGGCCAATAAATGGCAGAAAGAAGATGGGTAAATCATCTCAAATACATGTTCCCATTCAGTCGGTCACGTTCGACGTACGTCGGACGTACCGACAAATTGGGATCACTTCTGGGAGCCCCTATCAGCTTCGAGCTATCTAGAACCGGCCAATGAACAATTGGCGTGCGAGATTTGCATCTCGCGCCTCGCCCCGCACCGCGGGTATAAACAGGAAGCGAGAGCGAATGCACGCTGTCATTCACTTCGGAGCCACACAGGCGTATGAAGGACTCACTCATCTTCAAACAAGACGAGTATTTTTCGCTGCTATCAAGCAAGAACTGTCTACAGACACCGGAGAAACCAGAGGAGGATGCGTGTTGGAGGAACGGCACCTTTCAGTGGGATCCGCGCTGAACTCATCGAGCTGCCTCTGAGTGCAGAAAAACTGCTGTTATCACAGCAACTTGTTGGTCTGGGTAGAGCGTTTTTCCTGCGAGTACAGGCACGGGCTGCACTAACAATCCCGTGCGCTGTCGCGTTTCCCCCTGAGTGCTTCAGCACAGAGCGTTTTCCTCACAAAAGAGCTTCACGGGTGACGTGCCGTCTTTTTCAAGATGTCTTACCACCAGTGCGTTTCTGGATGCGGTCGTTCCCTGTCCCCTGCTGACGGTCACAATCGCTGTCTCACGTGTTTGGGCACACAGCACGCTGAGGCGGCGTTTGTGGTAGTGTTAATTTCGTCACCTATTTTTAATTTAGTCTTAGTCTTAGTCTTGTGCCAAATGTCTTTGTTAGTTTTAGTCACATTTAGTCATTTACATATCTTATTTTGTTAGTCAAGTTTTAGTCGACTAAAAGTCTCATCATTTTAGTCTAGTTTTAGTCAAAAGAAAATTCAAGGTATCTTAGTCTAGTTTTAGTCAAAAGAAAATTCAAGGTATCTTAGTCTAGTTTTAGTCAAAAAATTGTAGTCTTTTTTTTTAAATAACACATTACTGATGAACATTTCAGTAAAAAAAAAAGTGTTTCACATACCTCAAACATTGGTCAAATGTCATAATTACCTGACAAAATACACTTGTTGAATGATTTTTGTTGAATACAAATGTTAAACGCGTCTGGTTTTCAATTTCTGATTTAGGAGACACATTCACAAATTAGATGAACCTGTTCTGAAGAGTATTTTATTTTACCTACACAATTCAAAAACTGGGGCCCAACAGACTCTACTGACAACTTAAGTTACAAAGGTTTTTAAAACATTTTGGTTGCCTTGTGCCTCATCTTTCTGTTCAAATCAGAAATAAAATAAATATACTCAGAAAAACTGAAAAGAATAGGCCTACTTTACTGTGGGCCTAAAATACAACCTATTTATAGTCTAGGTTCATCTTTGGAAATGACAAATAAGCTTTAACAAGGCTCAACAATTAACAGTTCTGCTGTTACTACAGCTGCTGAAACTTCCACTTTAGGAATGAATTAAACAATCAAGTTTAAAGATTTGGAACAGAAAGCAAAATCCAAACCGTTGAAGGTTATTTAAAGTAAAAAAAAAAAAATACAACCTATTTATAGTCTAGGTTCATCTTTGGAAATGACAAATAAGCTTTAACAAGGCTCAACAATTAACAGTTCTGCTGTTACTACAGCTGCTGAAACTTCCACTTTAGGAATGAATTAAACAATCAAGTTTAAAGATTTGGAACAGAAAGCAAAATCCAAACCGTTGAAGGTTATTTAAAGTAAAAAAAAAAAAAAAAAAAAAAAAAAAAAAAAAAAAAAATATATATATATATATATATATATATATATATATATATAACCAAACTTTAACCAGAGCAGTATGCAGTTATCACTAGACTTTGTTAAGTTTTAGAAAAGCACTTCTTTCTAATGTAAGTCTTGCTCTGTTGCGGCGGCCACCTGAAAGGTCTCCAGTTAAACTAAAGACCCGCTCTGCAAACGCTTCGGAAGCTGGCATTGCCAGAAGGTCTAATGCCAGGGGTTTCAGCAGTGGATACATCGTGGAGCTTTGAGAAGACCAGAAATCAATGCCTGATTCTTCTGGGTTTGCATGGGACAGGGATTCTTTGAATTTTTGGATCTCTTGTCTGATGGAGGCCTTGGAGGTCTTTGGCTTTGATGATGGCCGATGGGCACTAAAAAACCTGAATCTAGGCCGCTTTTGCAGAGGCGCCTCTGAGACCTCTGCATTTCCAATGTCCTCATCCTCTGTCCCCTCTTCCTGGTGTGGTACACTACGAGTGATGTACTCTTCAGCTTTACTGAGGAGATTCTGTATGTCATCATTTTCGATCAGGGTCCCTGCTGACACACTAGCGTCAACAAAACAAGCAGCTGCAGCAAGAGGAGAAAAGTTGCTTGCCGACACATCCAGAAAACAGCTGAAGCGTAAATCCATGTTTGCAGACATCTTCTGTGCCAGTGTAGCTACATCCCTGTAGCTTCTGGCATGAGTAAGGGAGAAGTCTGAAAGGTGGTTCCTCAAATCCAGTATGGCAGGGACAACCAGGGAGAAACAACACGTGTCACTTTCAAGCACCTTTGTGTGTTCTGCAAAAGGAAGGAGCAAAGCTTTGAGGATGGCCACCTTCTGCCATTCACTGGGCAGCAGGCAGTCCCAGCCCATGGTGTCAGACACCGATGTCACGTGGTCCTTTACTTCGAGTAAACGAGACAACATCAAAAAAGAACTGGACCATCTGGTTTCACAGTCTTTGATGAGAATGAGTCCACATTGTTCCAGCAACCGTTCTGTGGCAACAGATGATTTGCGAAACTGTCTCACCAGATGCCGGACCTTGTCCAGTAGACGTTTGATTGCTTGTTCCTTCTTGACCATGTTGACGACAAGCTGAAGGGTATGGACCACACACGGGGTCCTCTCCAAGGTTCCATATCTGATAGAAACACAAAACAACAATTATTTTCATTAAATCCTACAAAAAATATTAATCTATATAATAGCATTGTATCACTACATAAAATTAATTATTTTTAGATTCAATAAAAAATATCTATTACAGTGAACAAGCTCTCTATAATAATAAACACCATTCACAGACGGACCTTTCGTCTCCCTCTTCCTCTTTATCACCATCCTTGGAATCGTTCTCATCAGAACTGGTGTCCTCTTCTTCTACGCGAAATGCAGAAACGTCTCAGTTACGTATGGTAACCCTCGTTCCCTGAAGGAGGGAACGGAGACGTACGTCGGACGTACCGACGAATTGGGATCACTTCTGGGAGCCCCTATCAGCTTCGAGCTATCTAGAACCGGCCAATGGACAATTGGCGTGCGAGATTTGCATCTCGCGCCCCGCCCCGCGCCGCGGGTATAAACAGGAAGCGAGAGCGAATGCACGCTGTTTTTCACTGAGGAGCCACACGTAATGGCTCAACCTGCAGTGATGGTACAGCAACTGTGGCGACGGGACGTACGTCTCCGTTCCCTCCTTCAGGGAACGAGGGTTACCATACGTAACCGAGACGTCCCCATTCTCGAATTGGGATCCCCTATGGAAAACGCCACAGTTACTACCACTTCCAGCGCCCAGCGATGAGCCCCACAGACCCCGATCTGATGCGGGCGGGTAGGTTCACGCAGGGAGAGTCAAAGCTGCTGTTCCGCAAGACCCACTCAGCGGACTGTATTGGATAACGCAGGGAAAGCGTGCCTGTGAAGGCAGCTGCGGAAGCCACATCATGCCCAGAGGGAGTTAACATGTGGAGAATACACGTATGGGCTGGCCGTGGGCAGCACAACATACGGAAGTCCCAGGGGTGGCCCCGGCCAATTTAGGAGGGAGACAACACGTACCTGGGACGGCAGAGGAGCTCTGCCGAGGGAAAGACACGGGCTCGCCATAGGGAGCCGTACCGTGGAAGAATACACATATGGGACCGCCGTGGGGGTCACTACATACGGAACCCAGCCTAACACAAGTTCCACCAATGCATACGAGTGTTAGACCTGGCGTCGAACGCTCCGCCACGTCCGACTGCCGCGGGTTGCGGAGGACTCAACAGGGTTCGCCGATCCGGGGAACTCGACTGGAGCAGAATAAGCGCACGCATCCGTCTACCATAGGGGAGGGAATGGCGCAGCAAGCCGACACTAGAACAGGCATTTCGGTGTTACTGACTATGGGAAGTGAGCACACAGGAAGATACCGGCTCTACACGGAGGCTATAGAATCTAGCGAACATGTTAGGTGTCGCCCAGCCCGCAGCTCTACAAATATCTGTCAGCGAGGCGCCACGAGCCAGCGCCCAGGAACAGGCAACACCCCTAGTGGAGTGGGCTCTTAACCCGAGCGGGCAGGGCACGTCTTGGGACTGATAAGCCAAGAGGATGGCATCCACTATCCAGTGGGCCATCCTCTGCTTGGAGACAGCCTTTCCCTTCTGCTGTCCTCCGTAACAGACGAAGAGCTGCTCTGAGGTTTTTGAAGCTTGCGTTCTGTCCACGTAAGTCCGGAGAGCACGGACGGGACAGAGAAAAGCTAGGGCTGGGTCTGCCTCCTCCGAAGGCAGCGCTTGCAGGTTCACCACTTGGTCCCGGAAGGGAGTAGTGGGAACCTTGGGCACATATCCAGGCCGGGGTCTCATGATCACATGAGAGTTACCGGGCCCGAATTCCAGGCACGATTCGTCGACCGAAAATGCCTGCAGGTCCCCTACCCTCTTGATGGAGGCCAACGCAATCAGGAGTATAGTCTTTAACGACAGGATTTTCAACTCAGCTGACTGCAGAGGCTCAAAGGGTTCTCTCTGTAGAGCAGTAAGCACCAGAGTTAAGTCCCAAGAGGGTATGGAGGGAGGACGAGGCGGATTTAACCTCCTCGCTCCCCTAAGGAACCTGACGATCAGATCGTGCTTACCTAGAGATTTTCCATCTACGAGCTCATGATTAGCGGCGATAGCGGCGACATAGACCTTGAGGGTGGAGGGAGACAGCCTTCGCTCCAACCCATCCTGTAGAAAGGTAAGCACAGAAGCGATCAAACATCTTCGGGGGTCTTCTCGGCGAGAAGAGCACCAATCGACGAACAGGTTCCACTTCAACGCATAGAGGCGCCTCGTAGAGGGGGCTCTAGCGGAAGTGATGGTGTCAACTACTGCTCGAGGTAGGTCACCTAGAACCTCCGCGTCCCGTCCAGGGACCAGACATAGAGTTTCCAGAGGTCTGGACGCGGGTGCCATAGGGTGCCCCGTCTCTGAGTCAGGAGGTCCTGTCTCAGAGGAATGGGCCAGGGAGGTGCTGTCGCAAGGAGCACTAGTTCCGGGAACCAAGTCCGGTTGGGCCAATACGGAGCAACCAACAGGACCTGCTCCTCGTCCTCCCTGACTTTGCACAGTGTCTGCGCAAGAAGGCTCACTGGGGGAAACGCATACTTGCGTTCTTCCCGGGGCCAGCTGTGGGCCAGGGCATCCCACCCGAGGGTCCCCTCGGTCAAGGAATAAAACCACTGACAGTGGGTCGTCTCTGGGGAGGCAAACAGGTCTACCTGTGCGGCCCCGAAACGACTCCAGATTAGCTGGACCGCCTGGGGATGGAGTCGCCGCTCTCCCGGAAGTACCTGCTGACGTGACAGCTCGTCGGCCGCACGATTGAGCAGGCCCGGAATGTGAACAGCACGAAGCGACCTCAGATGCTTCTGACTCCATAAGAGGAGATGGCGGGCGAGTTGCGACATGCGACGGGAGCGTAGACCACCCTGTTTGTTGATGTACGCTACGGCCGCAGTGTTGTCCGTCCGGACCAGAACGTGCTTGCCTCTGAGCGGCACTTTGAAGCGGCTGAGTGCAAGACGAACTGCTAACAACTCGAGGCAATTGATATGCCATTGCAGCTGAGGCCCCGTCCACAGACCTGAAGCTGCAAGCCCGTTGTACGTGGCACCCCAACCGGTGGATGAGGCATCCGTGGAGACAACGGAGTGCCTGGACACCTGTTCTAGGGGGACTCCCGCCCGGAGAAACAAAGGGTCCGACCACGGGCCGAAGGTTTGGCGGCATCTCGGAGTCACTTGGACACGGAGGGAACCGCTGTGCCACGCCCATCTCTGGACTCGATCGTGTAGCCAGCGTTGAAGCGGTCTCATATGAAGCAATCCGAGCGGCGTTACTGCGGCTGCGGATGCCATATGCCCCAGGAGCCTCTGAAAATGTTTCAGTGGAACCGCTGTCCTGCCTTTGAACGAATTCAGGCAGTTCAACACCGACTGGACGCGCTCCTCGGTGAGGCGCGCTGTCATGGCGACCGAGTCTATCTCCATACCGAGAAAAGAGATCCTCTGCGTGGGGCAGAGTTTGCTCTTCTCCCAGTTGACCCGAAGTCCCAACTGGCTGAGGTGACTGAGCACCTTGTCCCTGTGTTCGCACAACTGCTCTCGCGACTGGGCAAGAATCAGCCAGTCGTCGAGGTAGTTGAGGATGCGAACACCATGCTCTCTCATGGGAGCAATGGCCGCCTCCGCAACCTTCGTAAAGACGCGGGGCGACAGGAAAGGCCGAAGGGTAAGACGCGGTACTGATATGCCCGTCCCTCGAACGCGAAGCGCAGAAAGGGCCGGTGTCGAGGGAGAATCGAGACATGAAAGTACGCGTCCTTCAGGTCGATCGCTGCAAACCAATCTCGGGGACGGATGCACCTGAAGATGCGCTTCTGCGTTAACATCGTGAACGGCAGCCTGTGAAGGGACCGGTTCAGGAATCGCAGGTCCAAGATCGGTCGTAACCCGCCGCCTTTCTTGGGTACAATGAAGTACGGGCTGTAGAACCCGGACCTCATATCGGCTTGAGGGACCGGCTCTATCGCGTCCTTCGCCAGTAGGACAGCGATCTCCGCCTGAGTGTGCTGTGCAACACTTACCTGCATCCGCGGAGGGGACGTGCGAGTGTGGGGAGGCCGCTTGTGTGCGTCCCGACAGCCGGCGTCCCCTGCTGGCGAAGGGAGAGGTACTTGAGGGTGGCGAGGCATGGAAGCGTCGACCACCGCCAAGCGCGCTCTCTTGGCACCCAGAGATATTGGAAACTGCTCTTTTATTGAAGCTTTGGGTGCCACTGGCACTGGGGCCAGCGGCGGAACAGACAAACAAAAGATTTTCCCCCGGCCCTCCTCCGGGGGAAGGAGTGGTGCTGCAGCCATCTCCCTCAGAGCAGTTTCCTCCATCTCTGGGTGGCCCGTCTCAGGGCCGCTTGCGACGACGCTTGCCACCTGGCTTGGCGGCGGCCTGAGCGGGCTGGACGTCCTTCCCACGGCCGGCCCCACGCCGACGGCTGGTGGAAGGCTGCTGCGGTGCCTTGGCGGGGGCGGAGGCGGCGGCGGGTGGACGTCGTCGGCGACGAGTAGTCGGAGGCGCTGCCGCCGGCGGCGGGGTGGAGGCAGCAGCGGGCCGCCGGGGCAGGATGTGTTTAATCGCCTCCGTCTGCTTCTGGGCGGCCGAGAACTGCTGGGCAAAGCTCTCGACCGCGTCGCCGAATAACCCAGCTGACGAGATGGGGGAGTCCAGGAACCGATATTTATCGGTCTCCCTCATGTCAGCCAGGTTCAGCCAGAGATGACGCTCCTGGACCACAAGCGTGGACATCGCCTGACCGATGGCACGGGCGGTGACTTTCGTCACCCGGAGGGCGAGGTCCGTCGCCGTCCGGAGCTCCCGGAGGAGCTCTGGGTCAGGCCTACCCTCGTGCATGTCAAGGAGTGCTTGGGCCTGGTGGACCTGAAGCAACGCCATGCCATGCAAAGCGGACGCAGCCTGTCCGCAGGCCTTGTAAGCCTTCCCGGTCAGACCGGAAGAGAACTTACAGGCCCGGGACGGGAGACGTGGGTCACCGCGCCAGTTAGAGGCGGTCGCCGGACACAGTTGCATCGCGACGGCGCGCTCCACTGGCGGGATCCCCACGTAACCCTTGGCTGGCCCGCCGTCAAGGGTAGTGAGGAGGGAGGAGTCACTCGGCCGGTTTCTGGCAGAAAAAGGTGCCGTCCACGACCTCGTGAGCTCCTCATGCACCTCCGGGAAGAAAGGTGTCGGGGCGGGACGCTGAGAACCAGCGCGACCCACCCCGAGGAACCAATCGTCCAACCTAGAGGGTTCGGGACACGGTGGAGGGTTCCACTCGAGCCCAACCCTTTCGGCGGCCCGGGCAAGCATAGCAGCCAACTCAGGGTCCGGGGCAGCCGTTGCCACTCTCCCAGAGGGAGGCAGTACGACTGACCCTTCATCCCCCGAGGACTGAAACTCCCCCTCCGATGCAGCGATTGACATCTGTTCATCTGCTGGAGCTCCAAAAGTCACCACTGGTCTCCCGTGGGAGGGTCCAGCGGGTTCTCCTGGAGGCTCTACCGGCTGCGGAGCAGAGGGAATAGGGGCCTGCGGAGATTCACTCGGCGGGTTTGCCCTAATTCACTCGCCCGCCATCTCCTCTTATGGAGTCAGAAGCATCTGAGGTCGCTTCGTGCCGTTCACATTCCGGGCCTGCTCAATGGGCAGCCGACGAGCTGTCACGTCAGCAGGTACTTCCAGGAGAATGGCGACTCCATCCCCAGGCGGTCCAGCTGATCTGGAGTCGTTTCGGGGCCGCACAGGTAGACCTGTTTGCCTCCCCAGAGACGACCCACTGTCAGTGGTTTTATTCCTTGACCGAGGGGACCCTCGGGTCGGATGCCCTGGCCCACAGCTGGCCCCGGGAAGAACGCAAGTATGCGTTTCCCCCAGTGAGCCTTCTTGCGCAGACACTGTGCAAAGTCAGGGAGGACGAGGAGCAGGTCCTGTTGGTCGCTCCGTATTGGCCCAACCGGACTTGGTTCCCGGAACTAGTGCTCCTTGCGACAGCACCTCCCTGGCCCATTCCTCTGAGGCAGGACCTCCTGACTCAGAGACGGGGCACCCTATGGCACCCGCGTCCGGACCTCTGGAAACTCCATGTTTGGTCCTTGGACGGGACGCGGAGGTTCTAGGTGACTTACCGCAAGCGGTAGTTGACACCATCACTTCCGCTAGAGCCCCCTCTACGAGGCGCCTCTATGCGTTGAAGTGGAACCTGTTCGTCGATTGGTGCTCTTCTCGCCGAGAAGACCCCCGAAGATGTTCGGTCGCATCTGTGCTTACCTTTCTACAGGATGGGTTGGAGCGAAGGCTGTCTCCCTCCACCCTCAAAGTCTATGTCGCCGCTATCGCCGCTAATCATGAGCTCGTAGATGCAAAATCTCTAGGTAAGCACGATCTGATCGTCAGGTTCCTTAGGGGAGCGAGGAGATTAAATTCGCCTCGTCCTCCCTCCATACCCTCTTGGGACTTAACTCTGGTGCTAACTGCACTACAGAGAGAACCTTTTGAGCCTCTGCAGTCAGCTAAGTTGAAAGTTCTGTCGTTAAAGACAATACTCCTGACTGCGTTGGCCTCCATCAAGAGGGTAGGGGACCTGCAGGCATTTTCGGTCGACGAATCGTGCCTGGAATTCGGGCCTGGTAACTCTCATGTGATCATGAGACCCCGGCCTGGATATGTGCCCAAGGTTCCCACTACTCCCTTCCGGGACCAAGTGGTGAGCCTGCAAGCGCTGCCTTCGGAGGAGGCAGACCCAGCCCTAGCTTTTCTCTGTCCCGTCCGTGCTCTCCGGACTTACGTGGACAGAACGCAAAGCTTCAGGACCTCAGAGCAGCTCTTCGTCTGTTACGGAGGACAGCAGAAGGGAAAGGCTGTCTCCAAGCAGAGGATGGCCCACTGGATAGTGGATGCCATCGTCTTGGCTTATCAGTCCCAAGACGTGCCCTGCCCGCTCGGGTTAAGAGCCCACTCCACTAGGGGTGTTGCCTGTTCCTGGGCGCTGGCTCGTGGCGCCTCGCTGACAGATATTTGTAGAGCTGCGGGCTGGGCGACACCTAACACGTTCGCTAGATTCTATAGCCTCCGTGTAGAGTCGGTCTCTTCCTGTGTGCTCACTTCCCATAGTCAGTAACACCGAAGTGCCCGTTCTAGTGTCGGCTTGCTGCGCCATTCCCTCCCCTATGGTAGACGGATGCGTGCGCTTATTCTGCTCCAGTCGAGTTCCCCGGATCGGCGAACCCTGTTGAGTCCTCCGCAACCCGCGGCAGTCGGACGTGGCGGAGCGTTCGACGCCAGGTCTAACACTCGTATGCATTGGTGGAACTTGTGTTAGGCTGGGTTCCATATGTAGTGACCCCCACGGCGGTCCCATATGTGTATTCTTCCACGGTACGGCTCCCTATGGCGAGCCCGTGTCTTTCCCTCGGCAGAGCTCCTCTGCCGTCCCAGGTACGTGTTGTCTCCCTCCTAAATTGGCCGGGGCCACCCCTGGGACTTCCGTATGTTGTGCTGCCCACGGCCAGCCCATACGTGTATTCTCCACATGCTAACTCCCTCTGGGCATGATGTGGCTTCCGCAGCTGCCTTCACAGGCACGCTTTCCCAGCGTTATCCAATACAGTCGGCTGAGTGGGTCTTGCGGAACAGCAGCTTTGACTCTCCCTGCGTGAACTTTCCCGCCCGCATCAGATCGGGGTCTGTGGGGCTCATCGCTGGGCGCTGGAAGTGGTAGTAACTATGGCGTTTTCCATAGGGGATCCCAATTCGTCGGTACGTCCGACGTACGTCGAACGTGACCGACTGAATGGGAACGTCTCGGTTACGTATGGTAACCCTCGTTCCCTGAAGGAGGGAATGGAGACGTACGACCCATCGCCACAGTTGCTGTACCATCACTGCAGGTTGAGCCATTACGTGTGGCTCCTCAGTGAAAAACAGCGTGCATTCGCTCTCGCTTCCTGTTTATACCCGCGGTGCGGGGCGGGGCGCAAGATGCAAATCTCGCACGCCAATTGTTCATTGGCCGGTTCTAGATAGCTCGAAGCTGATAGGGGCTCCCAGAAGTGATCCCAATTCGTCGGTACGTCCGACGTACGTCTCCGTTCCCTCCTTCATGGAACGAGGGTTACCATACGTAACCGAGACGTTTTCAATGCTAACTATAGGGATGACTGCATTCGTCAAGCTCAACCTTCAACTCTGGTACTTCAAAACGTAAATATGCTAAAATATGTTTAGTTCTACCAGAAAGATTCGGAAGCCAGATGAAGTGGAAAAAGTAACAAGTTTATTGATAGTCCAGCAAGTATGATAATTAGAGGTTCTTTGGTGTAGGCCCCGTCCTTAGTTTTCGTTACGAGGGTAACAGACTCTGCATTTCCTGCCTGAAGATGAAGGCAGGGGTGCAGCCGACCCCCGGGAGGTATAGGCGGGGACCATCCTGGTGATGGTGGGGAGGCTGGAGGTGAATGTCGGCGTCAGCATCTGCGAACTCAGACATGAGTACGTGACCGTCTTTTATACTCCCTGAATTAGGACGTGATTGGTTAGGCCTGAATGTGACGAGTGACATAACATTGAATCTTCCTGGCAGAATTTACGCTCAAGCTTTAATTTCTTTTTCACTTCCCTTCAGGGGAATCCCCGCCACCATTTTGAAGTGCGTTCAACTTCGTCAAGTGGGCGATGGAAGTTTATTGGGATAGACCCTCGACCTTTCGATTTTGACCAAGTCTACTTAACATGTACACTTCAGGCACATGACTGATGTCACAGCAGATCATGCTTAATTTACCCCCACCCCACACTAGTGTATGATGTTGGAGCTTTTTTTTACTTGCTTTTTAAATATTGCTTGTAGCTGCTTTAAGCTTACTTTACTACTTTAATTGTTTATTGTATTGCACCAAGTGCAAATAGAGAAAGATGCTATTTACACTGAGTGTAAATAGAAAATAGATTATATTTACACTCAGTGAAAATAGCATATTTTCTTAATGATAATTGCTATTTCCACTGAGTGAAAATGACATATTTTCTTAGCGATAGATGATATTTACACTAAGTGCAAATAGCTGTACAAGTTCATATATTCTATGTAAGTTGTTATATTCAACACCATATAAAGTAGCAGTTCCTTGCAATATGTGTAAATAATTACATGTAATTTATACTTTATTTTGACCGATACATACTATTTGCACCTCAGTATTGTTGTACATTAACAGGATGCATAATAACATAGAGTGTAAATTATTATATTTCTTAAAATTATTAAATGCATTCTGCCTTAATGGGACAATAAAAGCCCTCCCTACACCTATCCCTAACCCTACCCAATAAAGGCTTTAATTATTATTAAACATTTCGTTAGGCACTTTATTTCCACATTTAGAATATTTTCTTAATTTTTATTGAAAGTAAATGCCTTTCTGATGTGATTTGTGATGATAAAAAGAGATAAGAACAAACTCTGCAAAAGGCATTTTCAAACCCAGTCAATCGCGTTGAAATCAAGATCCTTGAGCCATATACTTTACTGATTGCACCGCTGAAGATATTGAAAGTCAAGGGCTTTTATAAAATCTTGTTTGGCCCAACCAGGCATTGTTAGGTGGAGCTACTGTGAATAGCACTTGACAGCAAAGCACGCTATTTGCACTTAGTGTGAACAGACACTCCGAAACTTTTTTCATTTGAGTCCACTGAAAAGGAACATTTAAAAGCGTGTAATGTGACTTTGAATATCATTTAGTGCTCCCAGCTTTGCAGCCATACACAAAACAACAATAATTAAACTCAAATAATTAACTTATTTAAAAAAGGGAAGAACGTTCAAACTGTGAACAAACAAGTGTATTCTGACAAAGAGTTGCAAGAAACAATGATCAAATAAATATTGACTGTCATTTTATTATTTTCATTTAATTTAAAACACATTTAAACTTAAGACTATAGTGCACATAACTTCAAAACCATCTGTAACAATGCAATACTATCACATATAAAAACAAGTGTGTGTTGCACCATTCCTGTCGGATCCAATATAGAAGGCACAGCATTGTGTTTTAATCTCAATATGTCTGCAAATCCAGTTTCGACTTCTGTCTTGTTTACAATCGATTCCGCGGTTAAATGAAGTGAACAAACGCACAATGTCTTACGCACGTGAGCTGGAAACAGCATGTTAATTGCTCTGTAGCGCGACCCGTTTAGCTCCACGAGTCGGTGGACGGACTTGAGACGGCGTTTCACCACACAATGACGTCAAGGGTCGACATATTCTGAGATCGAGTGTTTTCTGGGCCTGGTGTCAATAAAACGCTTTTCTTTGACTAAAAAAGACGCTTCCAGCTCTGAAACTTACAGGATATTCTTATATCACGATGAACTTTTATATATCAAAGTCTCAAAAGAAAGTTGATTTCTCAGTTCATCACCCCTTTAATACTTTTACTTTTGTATTGTTATTATTTGTTTAATGTTGTTTTTATCGTCATCATATAAATATGTTCGCTAAAGATTATGCTGTTGTATATTGATGATGATTAAAGTTGAATTATTGATATTTGATGAAGGGCAGTTTCCTCACCCGGTAAAGAAAGAGAAGAGGCTGCACCAAACCAGCCAAAGTAAAACAAACAAAGCTAATGGTTGATACTATATCAGGAGCTGTTGAAGAATTAAAAAGACCAATTGCAATTAGATAAGGGGCATATAAAATAAGCATGGTCACATTAGTTATTATAATGAGATAAAACGCTCGTCTCTTCATGTGGTTTTCCTCCTTTCTCTCTCTCCCTCTCTCTCCTGGTCCTGACTGCTTCAGAGCTCTGAGAACAGCCACAAGGCAAAACAACTGGATGGAGAGGAAGAGGGAGAACTGTGCAAACAAAAAAAACACAGTACCATATTATCTGGGACATGTTTAAACAGATAATGACCCCACTGGAGCTAAAGCTTGCCATCCAGACAATAACAGAGCAGATCACTCTATATCTGAGAGGTTTGTACTTCAGAAAGGTTACAGGGTGAACCACCGCCAGGTAACGCTCAACACAGATCAGACACTGAAACAGAGGACGACCAGTCAAGGCTAGTGAATCAAAAAAAACGTGCAGCTATCCAAATACATTCAACTTTATAAAGGATAAGATTAAAAAGACATTCCATACAAAAAAGCATCTCACAGACAGCGAGGTTCAGAATGAATAACTCTGCCGCAAGTCCATTGCCTGTTCCTGACAATATAAGCCATATCACATAGGAGTTGATAGGAAAGCCCAGTAGAAGGATGACGATGTCTACTAGTGAGTACATTGAAAACCCTATTTCCTCCTCAGTGCCGTTGTAAAAGAAGCAATCAGAAAAGTTTGAACCCTCAGTGGGGAAGATCTCGCTGGAGATGTTCATCTCTTCAGTGTTTGCAGTTAAAAACACAACTGTGATCTATGAATGAGAGATACAAGTGTTAGTCCACCAGAGAAGTCCATTCTAGGACTGTACAGAGTAAACCCAATTAAACGTGCTTTAAAAACACAATTTAGAAAAAGAGCATAGTTTTGTTTTAATTACATGTTTATTACCTAAAAAAATAGTGGCCAAAATTGTATTTATAATCACTAATAGCTGGACTGTGTGCCTTCCAAGTCGATCTGTTAATGGGATGAAACTTACACTTTTCTCTCAGGCATTTTATCAGGCCATGAAGAATTGCAAAATGACATGCAACACTGATGATATATTTGCTTTAAAACATCAGCTGTGTTGTGTGTTTGTATCACAAGATGGTAGATTGATAAAAAAAATGACCATGAATAATATCCTCTCTAGTTATAAATAGCTGAAAAATTGCAACAAGTCAAATAAGGCAAAGTCATTCAGGAAAAACTGGACTTTTTTTTGAACAACTCTCATGCACAAATAAAACCACCTGCTTTCAATAACCATCCAACTACCTCAGTCACGCTGGTTCAGAATAAATCATGTTCAGACGACAGATGTGATTAACCATGACTATTTCCTATCAAATATCTATGTTAATCTATTATCTGACATTGAATTAATCTAGCAAGTGTTTTCATTCAAAGTACTGTATTTAAATAGTGTAGCCTAATACATTTTCAAGTTTACAATAAAAGCAACATTTGTCAGTAGTTACAAGTATATTTAAAAAAAGAACAGAAACAAGAAAGTTTTGGTGGTGGGAAAATGGGTGTGAAATCGCGTGGGTATGTGAGAATACCCCAGGTGAAGAGACGCTCACGAGCTATCTCTGTATTTTTCATTAAAGAGACATACCTCCCCAGGAAGCCATGTAGAAAATAATCTTTGTCTTTCGTGGGCAAAGCATATATATATATATATATATATATATATATATATATATATATATATATATATATATATATATATATATATATATATATATATATATGAATTATATATTATAAATTATTTTTATATGGAATATATATATGAAATAAATATTGTATATGATTTATATAAGAATAATAAATATAAGGGGACCAGGCTGACCTTCTGAAGGATATGAGTGGTTAATTTGGTGACTCAGTTAACTCTGTAGTGGCCAGATTTAAAGGAGTGGAAGAAACACGAGGAAGTGTTCACTCAGTTTCTTCCTCGATGCACTCAAGGGGAGGGGCTGTCAGCCACACAACGTCTCTTCGGTCCGTCAAGATTTAGGGGGGTAATAAGCAGAATATGGCGAGTCGCGCTCTCCCTTGTAAAGACTGGAGACCGGCTTGTCATCCTCAACAACCTCCCAGGGCAGACGTCGGGACTCATCATCATTATAAGAAGTCCGATGGTCTGGTGCCCAGTCTGTCCCCGCAGGACAGGGCATGTCAAACATTTGCTCGCCCCACCCCATTATCTTCAAAACCACTCCATCCCCGCTGCCTCTGGTGATTCAGGGGGCAGAGGTTTCCAGTGAAATGTTAGACATTCTGTGTTTAAATCCTGATATCATCCATGTGTTACAAGTAGACAGGAGGTAGACACAGATGTTAACTGGAATGGTAGTTTATTGACCACAGTAGAGCATTGGAAGTGGAGCAGGTGAGTAAACCGGTTGATGGTAGATAGGAAGGTGATGAGAGAGAGAGTTACTGTCTTTTGTATCGAAGGTGGAATGACGCTGGAGCCTGGAGGTTTCTGGAGACTGGAGATCGCTGGAGACTGGAGATCGCTGGAGGACAGAGGGACGGACAGGAACACACCCACACAGCAGACAGGAAACACGGAAGGAGGGATACACGCTGGAGACAGGTAGTATCGATGATAGAGTCCTTGAGGTAAGCATAAGTAGCAGTATATGCGAACGAGACCGGACGTGGAGTGCTGTGTGCGTGTGCTACTTATAGTGCTGGTGATGAGTGCCATGATGAGGTGCAGGTGATAGTGATCAGTACTCTGGGGATGGAGTGCGCTGTGATTGGTGGAGGGTGGAACCTGACGTGTCTGTGACACCATGACATAGAACATCTAACATCCCCTAAACAGGAAGTGTTAAAATGATCACTCTCAGAGAGTCTGGAAGCGTGGAAACTTCTGTCAGGCGTTTCTGCAAGGGTGTTAAGCACAGTAAAATTAGTAAACTAATTTATTTGTCGTCCTCCGTGTTTGAACGGCGTGGTCTCCACTTCCGTGAAGGCGGAGTTGGCGCTCTTACTGTCACAAGTGCTACAAACTATACTCAACTAAGAGGCTATGGAACATGTTCCTCTTATGGAGAGAGAGTTGGGCTATTACAGCCGTTACTTCCTGTTCCTCAGTAGGGTGGAGTCCAATCTTAGATATTCAAGTCCTAAACCATGATGCAGTTAAAGTACTCAAGGTCAAGATGTTACAGTGAAGACGGTCGTGCCGCATATTCAACATTGTGATTGGATTCGGCACGATTGATCCGAAGGACGCATGTATTAACATATAAAGACTGCCACAACACAGGAAGTTCCTTCCACAGGAAATTTCGGGTCTTCCATTCGGCTAGCCTTGTAACCGCACGTATTCGAAATGCATGGATGTATTACTGGCTCCATTGGGATTCCGGGGCATTCACATTTTGAATTACATAGGCAATTGCTTATATTAGCACAATCGCATGAGATGGTGCTTCAACACAGAGACAGTGTTAGCTCAGAGAACGACTTATCAAGGGTTTGTTTGGTTTTGGTCACGAGGTGGGCACAACTGTTTGCTGCTCGAATCAAGACCATTCACTATACCCTGAGCAAAGTCAGGCTAGACCAAGATCTCACTGATCATCAGCACCTTAGAGTGTTAGGTCTTATGGCATCAGCATCCACGGGTTTCCCTTTGGGGTTGTTGCACATAAGACCGTTTCAGTTCAAAGTTAGAGGACTTTAGGGCCAGTCCTGGAGGCAAATAAAGTGGCGTGCTGTGTGGCTTCGTACACTAACTATGTGGTTCAGACCCCTGTTCTGTCCTTGGGTCCCACTCTAGGCGTATCTGACGGGCTGGGGTGCGGCCTTAAGTGGTCGTCCAGCCTAACGGGAATGGGAGGGTTATCAACTCAGTTGGCACATCAACTGCCTCGAGTTGATGGCTGTATTTCTGGCCCTGAAATACTTTCTCCCCCAATTTAGGGGCTGTCATGTCCTAGTGTGGGTGGCCAGTACAGCTAAAGTCTCATATATAATCACCAGGGAGGTCTGTGCTCACGCTATCAGAATAGCGAAACAGATTTTCTCTGGGCTCAGAACAAGTTCCTGTCACAGAGTAGTGTACATTCAGGGGCCAACATGACATCATGACTTTGCGTAAACATACACGCCACTTTCTAAAGCCAAATGGCGTGTTATCTGTACGCATTATGAGCTATCCACGTGTATGTCTACTCCGTGTCATTCCGTGTGTATGTGTATGCCGAAACGAACCATAATCTCTGTGTGTATGTCTATGCCGTGTGATTCAGCGTGTATGTCTACGCCATGTGATTCCGCGTGAATGTAAATGGTTTTATAAACATACTAAATGATGTTTTTTTCAAAATGTAAAAATGCAGAATGTTTCTTGTGATGGGTAGGTTTAGGGGCAGGGGCAGTGTGTGTGTGTATGTGTGTGTGTGTGTGTGTGTGTGTGTGTGTGTGTGATGGCTAGATTTAGGGGTAGGGGTAGTGTAGGGGGATAGAATGAAACGGGGTTGATAAACCCGCTAAAAAGCGATTATGCGCCTTGATAGCACGCCAAAATGGCATAGCGAATTGGCGTGTCATACATACGCTATTTCATGAGATCAGTCTGCATGGGCGATGTTATGGTTCTTACATGGCCCAAAATGCGTCTGTATGCCCTGCTTCCAGTCGCTGTGCTCCCGGGAGTTCTAGCCAGGGTTCGCCAACAAGGGTCTTGCCTCTTATTGATAGCGCTGCGTTGGTCGAACAGAGTTTGGTTCTCGGAGATAGTATCTGTCCTCAACAGCTCGCCGTGGCGATTCCGGCGAGGAGGGACCTTCCGTCTCAGGCAGAGGGCATGATATCTCACCCCAGGCCCGACCTGTGGAACCTTCATGTTTGGCCCCTGATGGGCACCAACTGAGGGACACTGGACTTTTGCCTGCAGTTATTGAGACTAGGGTGTCCTCCACTTTATGCCAATAAATGGGGTGTCTTTGAAATATGGATGTATGACACACAATGCAGACCCAGTCAACTGCCAGGTTGCTTCAGTTCTGGATTTTCTGCAAGATAAATTGTCATCAGGCACTTGCCACTCCACTCTCAGGGTTTATGTGGCCGCTTTATCGCTTGCCACACCCTGGTGGATGGGGTGCCGCTTCGTTGTGCCAGCCAGTTGAGGCCTCCAGTAAGAACCAAGATCCCTTTATGGAACTTAGTTATAGTCAGAGCCGGCTCTCCCTATAAGCGAACTAAGCGGCTGCTTAGGGCCCCGCCGCCTCTAGGGGGCCCCCTAACTACAGATTGCACTCGCCAGCGTCGCCGCAGTTTATCACGCAAGACGCTCAATTCGCGTCATTCGCACCGCGCGAAAAGCGCCTTCCGCGCCGCGGGACCTCTAGACGCGCGTCAACGCGCCTTTCCATTGACTTAACATTGAAATCAAATCACTCGCTCCAGACACTCTATTTGCGTTTGGTGTGAACGCAGCATAACGTTAGCTGTCCGTCGATTATGCTGAATCAACATTGCTTGCGCTATGGTCCAGCCGTCGGCCCCAGCTCTGGGCTACAGACCGCCGTAGAGACAGACCCACCTCCTATGAATGTATTTTCTTTTTAACAGTTAACGTTACATGACCTACACTAGTTCTGGGAAAGAAAAAAACGAAAAATCTTTGTCTCAATAGACGCTTATTACAATAAAAAAATAGTTTAAGAACATTCGAGAGAAAGAAAGTAATAGGAAGAGAAAGAGCAATCATTTGACAGTCAAAATCAAAATGAAGTTTAAAATAAAGCGGTTAAATACAAGCTTTTTCTTATGGTCTTAATTGAATAGGCAATTAAAGATTATTAATAAATATTAATCTATATACTATTATGAAATATTTTATATATTGTTAAGCTAAATCGCCCAGACCATTTAAACCTAAAGAAAACACAGTGTCCTCTCTGAAACATTTTTGAATGATGATCGATACAAGAAACCTAAAAGCAAAATGGATTTGTGGTAAATTTTAGTAAAGAACACTGTAAAAAAAATCAGGTCCCCAATTGAAAATTTTCTAGTGAGCGATCACATCTAAATTTTTCAGTTGGCCAAATTGAATTAATGTGAATTGATGCATTTTAATTCAATTAAAATTCAAGAAATTAAATTTGGCCAACTGAAAATTTTAGATTTGATCGCTCACTAGAAAATTTTCAATTGGGGACCTGATTTTTTTTTTACAGTGAATGCAGTCCATGCTGTGAAGGTTTAAAATATGAACAGTATGTAAGAGTTAATCAACCAATAATTAAATAATATAATTTAACATTGGATTTCTTTTAATTTACCCTTAACATAATTGTAAAAAACTAAATGTCACTTTCTCAGGAGGAGCCATTCTTAAATATTTTGGTGGTCGTGGAGAAACATTTCAGGAGGCTGACACAAGTAAATATTTCCCACTGCCTTTCTTTTGAATAGTTTTGTGCGCAACTTCAACATAGCTAATTTTCCTCTTGCCAATAAAAAATTTAGTTTTATAATCATAATTCACTATGTTGTCTAATTGTACTTTAATATTAATTTAAAATTAATGTGTTTTATCTACTCTGCATACTGTATTTATTATTAATTATATTATAATCTCAACAGCTGGAGGAGGTGACTCTACTGCTGCTTCAGTAGAGCATAGCGAGCCGCATACCACTATGGCTAATGTTGTAAGTTAGCTATATATTGTTAATGCTAAATTATTAATATTTATTTGTTTACAACAAATTGACCTTAAATTTGCAAATCTATAATCTTTACTTTTACTGTTTCAGTGAGTGTACTTTAATAAGCAGTAAAATAATTTTAGGCAATCATGTTAAAAGATATACAGATGAAATATGTAAGTGTTAGATTGTATACAGTTGCTGGTTTACAGTGCAATACTCCATTATTCACTGCAAGGCAGGGCCCAAAAATTATCCTGCTTAGGGCCCCCAGATTTACAGAGCCGGCCCTGGTTATAGTCCTCGAGGGTCTGGTTGAGACTCCCTTTTGAACCATTAGAGTCAGCGTCTGACAGACTTCTGACCCTTAGAATTGTTTTTTCGTTTGGCTACAACTTTCTGCTAGGAAATGTCAATGGGCACTTGCCCCTCCACTCTCAGGGTTTATGTGGCCGCTCTTTTGGCTTGCCACGCCCTGGTGGATGGGGTGCTGCTGGGGAGGCATCCTCTGCCTGCTCACTTCGTTCCCATTTGCATAAGCTTATGCAGCATTGAGTGCAGCTTTGGAAAGGGAACACTTGGGGGTTACTTGACTGTAACCCTGTTCCCTGATTAAACGGAACGAGATGCTGCATCGCTGTTCCATGCTGCTGATGCTCCAGGACTGGTCTTCAAACAAAAAGACCTGGTGGCTACAGCTGGAGCTCATCTATTTGTAGCCTCGTGTAGCAGGTGCGCCTATAACGCCACCGGCCGAGGCTATAAATACCTCCAGGTAGGGCTGCTCGATTATGGAAAAAATCATAATCACGATTATTTTGGTCAATATTGAAATCACGATTATGTAACACGATTATTTCACATGACTTTGGGAATGTGTTGCATTTATTAAAAATACACCTTTCAACAATTCAATTGAAATTGTAACATTTGTTGTACTTTTTGAACTATTAAAATAAATAATATAACATATATTCAAATCAAAGTATAAAAGTATTCACGTAAAAATGATAACCACAAATAAATAAGATCAACAGTATGGTTCGGCTAGATATGCTTTTCAGGTACGTCTAACATTAGTTTTCAGGTACAGAAATGTATCAAAAGTAAAATAACATTGCATATTTAAGTGCATAAATTAAAGATTAATTCTATTAAACTTACAAAAGCTATACAATCAAGAGCAGTGAGTGATGTCCTTGTCTTTTGTTGTTTGACATTAAACAGACAGCAGTAAAGGCTACTGCCTCTTTAAGAGGATATGCGTCGTCTTTCTCGACTGTATAAAGTTCACTTAAGGCATATACAGACTATGTCTGCTAGGATACTCACCAATATGGACATACGTTTTGTGTGAGTTTGTCCGTTCAAGAGCAAGACTTCAAAGAGAACTCAATATTTGCGCGCTGTGAGACGCACATTTTCTCACAGCGCGCGCGTCTTCTCATTCGCGTCTTCTGGCACTAAACCCGGGTGAAGACGGCGAAATGGCAGCACTCGCATGCATTGAAAGTTTACAAAGAGAGAATTATTTGAAAAATATGAAGGAAAAAAAGGACGTTTACACGGCATCCCTGCTCTCGTCAGTTTTTGTTTCTTTATTAGATTGTCATAGGTCACTCTGTGTTTTTTCAAGTGGTTAAACAAATTCGTGATGTTCCCTTGCGTTGCAGTCACTACCAAATACCATGTAGCAAATCTTGCACGTAGCATATTTCTGCTCGTCGTCTGATTCCTCGAAGCCAAACTGTTCCCAGACAACGGAGTTGGTTTTGCCTTTTTTGCTCACCAAACGCTGCTGTAACTGCCCTCCTTCTGCCATCTTTACTCGCGCCGAGTTTTTAAATTCCAGCGGATGATATGCACACGAGACTCACGAACTGAGAGAGATTGTGGCTTCGGGAGGGGCGGATGTTTCATTCAGAACGCAAGACAAAATAAGAGTGTTCTTGCAAAACTGAACATGGCAAAATAATCGTTTTTTCTCGATTGTACTATTTTGGTGATCGTTGGGAGGCAAAATCGAAATCGAAATCGAAATTCGATTAATTGCACAGCCCTACCTCCAGGTCAATTTCATTGACGCGTTTACACACTATTTCAACAGCTGTTCATTATATGACACTTCACATTTGCATAAGCATATGCAGCATCTTGTTCCTCTTTATCAATGAACAGGGTTAAAGTCAAGTAACCCCAAATGTTTCATGCATTTCAAAAATGGTAACACGTTACAGTAAGGTTCATTAGTTAACTAAATTAAATACCATGAACTAGTAATTAACTGCACATTTATTTATCTTTGTTAATGTTAATTTCGACATTTACTTATACGTTATTAAAATCTTGTTAACATTAGTTAATGCACTGTGAACTAACATGAACAACCCATGAACAGCTGCATTTATATTAACAAAGATTAACAAATACAGTAACAAATGCACTGCTCACGGTTAGTATGGATTAACTAATGAAACATTATTGCAAAGTGTTGCTGAAAAAGAGATACAAATAAAAACACAGAACAAACAGATTACAGATGATTACAGAATCTCACTCTGATCTTTGAACTATTTTAATTAACATTCAGTCAGTATTTACAAGTAACAGATTTTAAAAAGAACAGAAACAAGAAAGTTTTCCAGTGCGGTGCAGATACAGAATGGGCTGGACAAATCCACCCAGAATAAAACAAATAAAACTAATGTGATTGAGAACTGAAAGCTCTTGTTGTGTTAGAATATAGAGGATTCCTTTGACAATATACGGGGCAAATATGATTACCATCGTCACAGTAGTTATCAAAATGAGATAAAACGCTCTTCTCTTCATGTGGTTTTCCTCCTCTTTCTCTCTCACTCTCTCTCCTGGTCCTGACTGCTTCAGAGCTCTGAGAACAGCCACACAGAAGAACATCTGAATGGAGAGGAAAAGTAGGAACTGGAAGAGCATTGCAAATGTATAGATATTGTATGATTGAAAGCTAATCATGCAGAACAAACTGGAGCCAAGGCCTATTGGCCAAATAAAAACAGAGCAGATCACTTTATATCTGAGAGGTTTGAACTTCAGAAAGGTTACAGGATGAGCCACTGCCAGGTAACGCTCAACACACATCAGACACTGAAACAGAGAACGACCGGTTGAGACTAGTCCATCTAAAAAATACATAGCCATCCAAAGAATGATAAATTTATAGCTGAAAAAAATTAAAATCAATTCTATACAAAAGAACATCTCACAGACAGCGAGGTTCAGACTGAAGAACTCTGCTGCAAGTCCATTGCCAGTTCCTGTTACTATAAGCCATATCACATAGGAGTTGATAGGAACATCCAACAGAAAGGCGATAAGATATACAGTTGAGAACGTATTATAACCAATTTCCTCCTCAGTGCCATTGAAAATGAAGTGATCAGAGGAGTTTGATCCATCAGTGGGGAAGATCTCACTGGAGATGTTCATATCTTCACTGTTTGCAGTCAAAAACACAACTGGGATCTATGAATGAGAGATACAAGTGTTAGTCCACCAGAACATTCTGGGACAGTACAGAGTAAGCCTGATCAAAACTACTTTAAAAACACACATTAGTAAAAGGAAACAGTTCTCTTTGAATTACTTATTTTACCTCAGTCGTGTGCTGTTGTCCATAATGATAGGATGATTGAATTTAGAAAATAAAATAACATGAAATAAAATAAATGCAGACAGGGTTATATCTACAGTCTCTTATAGCTAGAATGTTTGCCTTCCAACTGACACCTCTTCATCAGGAATGCGTTATGTGAAGTGTGCAAAATGTCATGCAAATACATAGTGATCATATTTCCCTCCATAGACAGACTGTGTTCTTTGATTGTGTAGCATTGTACAGAAAAATGTACTGAAGCAACAATATCAGCTGAGCGACATGAAAGCAACAAAACTAGTCGGTAACACTTTAGATCACAGCCCGGAAAGTACTGCATAAGTAAAACTAATTTACAGCGTTACTTTCGGTAATCATAGTCTAATTATAAAGTATGTATGTGTAGGTTTAAAGGGGGGGGGGGGGGGGGATGCTATTTTATGCATACTGAGCTTTTTACACTGTTAAAGACTTGGATTCCCGTCCTAAACATGGACAAAGTAAAAAAAAAAAAAAAAAAAGTTGGACGTTTGATGAAAAAAACATGGTATTTCTGTGCCAAAAAAACTCCTTCTGGTTTCTCATAAGTTTCGGAAACCAAGCTAATGCAAACGGACCAGAAATAATATTCTCTATGCTCAGGGCTTGGCTAACTAAGCCAACTAGGAACAATTCATTTAACATAAACCTACATTATAAAACTGACCCAAGATCAGTTAACACCATCAGACACTCATTCACCAGATCAACGCCATCTAAGCAGCAAACCACCAGAATTTTGAAAAAGGCTTGAAACAGTATGATGTTATAATGGTTTTCTGAAATCACGTGCCTTGGCGAGTTCAAAAACAAGCTCCAAACCACTGATTCGAAGTAAAAGATTAATTTTAAACCATCAAAGTTAAAGAATTGTTTCTCCTAAAATTATATTTCCGTCATTATTTAGGCTGAACCTCATGGCATTCCTATCATATGACTTTCTATCTTGTGTGGGACACAAACAGAAGAATGCAGTTGGGAAATTCTGCTAAATATGTCATTCTGGGCAAATCATATGCGTTTGAAATATGAGGGTGAAAAATAAAATGTTTCATTCATTTCACAAACTATTTATTTAATACTTTAAGAAGTCCGCCCTCTGTGCCTAACTGTTTCTGGATTGTAACTTTATGATTTGAATGCAAGTGCAAATTTAAATGAAGAAAAAAATTAGAGGAATTGCAGATATTTTAAGAAAAAGAGATACATAAAAAGCACAGAACAAACATTCCCACTCTGATCTATAAACAAATCTAATTAACATTTTCACCCAATCTTTATTTAAAGTACTGTATTTAGATTTTAAAAAAAGTAGGTTATAATGAACTTTTTAAATACAAGTTTACAGCAAAAGTCGGTGCAATAATTATCAGTATTTACAAGTAACAGATTTTAAAAAGATAATTTAACAAAACAAGAAAATTTTCCAGTGCGGTGCAGATACAGAACAGGCTGGACAAACCCACCCAGAATGAAACAAATAAAACTAATATCAGAGACAACTCAAAGCTCTTGTTGTGTTAGAATATAGAGGATATTGGTAGACCTGCGAGCTGGAAAAACCAAACTCAGGTCAGGCCAATCACATTATGTATAGAGTAGGTGGGCGGGCTTAACATAATGAAGGCATGTCATGGCAGAGTTGTAGAGGTTCTACTTGCTACACGTAAACAAAGAAAATGGTGAACAGCGGTCTTTCGAATCGGCTTTGGAAGACTTGGAGTTAAGCTTTTCTTTGAGAAAAAAACAAAGAACGGCACTGAAGTCATTCTTAAGAAAAGAAGATGTATTCAGAGTTTTGCCGACCGGATACGGCAAAAGTTTAACATATCAACTAACGTTAGCTCCACTTCACCTTCTTCTTTGCTCTGGTTGGTTGTGGCGCTCATGGCGCTATCCAATTGCATGCAGAGGGAATCTGAAAGACAACCGTTTATCCCGGCCCTCGGATTGAGCCCTGTCAATGGTGAGTTTCCAGACCCAACATCTTGATGTGGGTCTGGCTTGTCAGGCTATAAGAGAAAGCTAATCATACAAAACAAACTGAAGCCAAGGCCTATTGGCCACACAAAAACAGAGCGGATCACTTTATAGCTGAGAGGTTTGTACTTCAGAAAGGTTACAGGGTGAACCTCAGTTTTTAAGAAGGAAAAAAGGCAGGATAGTTTCCCAGTCAGGCGGGGGCGGACTGGCCATCTGGAATACCGGGCGTTTTCCCGGTGGGCCGCTGGACAATGTGGGCCGGCCCGTTGCTACGTAAATATATATGAAGACTAAATATAGTACAATTACGTAGCCTATATCCTTCCGTCAGCGCAGACCAATGGCCCGCGCAGCCCACCTGAGGCATAACTCCAATCTATTTAGCCTGATCAGTCTCAGTGGTGCAAAAGCGCTCGTCAATGTCAAAATGTTTGCGATATCCAATCAAATTGAAGGAGGCTGGATTTACTGTCCACAGCAGCCGAGCAGCGCTGCAGCAGCAGCACTTGAATGCAATCTGAGGTAAGACAAACAGCTGAATATGACGAGTCTACAGCAATATTTCCAGACTGTTAACGATTTTAAAAATGTTAAACGATGGACATTAATTTCCAGGGATGTAATCTACTGCTGACCTTTTAGAATTTCTCAGATTTTAATGCCTTTTACGTTATTCGTCACACAATGCACAAAGAAACATTAGCGTAGGTGTCGCATTTTTCAGCATATCAGAGGGAATGTTTGTCTTTCTGTTTCCAGGCTTTCTTCAGTAATTTCACAATCATTTTCAAATGATTCATAGGCTTAGCCTACACACACATGGTAAAACTGGCAACTTTCATATTCAAGTAGTCTATGTGCCGTGTAGAAAAGTGTCATATTAAAATAAATATATAATTTGCTAGTTAGTTCACGTGCATTATTTTACACTCTGGTAATCAAAAGTTTGAAATAATTAAAATGTTTTAAAAAAATAATTAAAAAACGTTAAAAAATGTTTTTGAAAGAAGGCTGAATTTATTTGATCAAAAATACAGTAAAACCACAAATATTAAGAAATATTAATACAATTTCCAATAGGCCTAGTTGTTTTCTATGAGAATGTATTGTAAAATGTAATTTATTCCTGTAAAAGCTGACTTTTCAGCATCATTATTCCACACTTCAGTCAGTGCATATGATCCTTCACAAATCATTTTAATATGCTGTATTTTTCATATAATTTTTAAACTCTTTTCTAGTAGGCCTATTTGAGCTCTGTTCCATAAAATGACAGATGTGTAGATACTATAACCACTAGAAAAGCACCCTAAAACTGTCCACATTCTGCGCTACATAGCATTGTATATGGTCTGATTTTATGGTAGGTAATGAACTTAGTGATATTAAACTTAAGTGTATGAAAAAGAGAATTCAAAATTTGTATTAAAAAAAAAAATACTATTTGCTATGTGCAACAGGAAAGACAAATTCGAACCTAAAGAAGTATGCCAGTCATTCAGTATGATAAGCATTTCAATAAAACAATTAATATAATTCATATTTTTGTATAAAAATAGCCTTGGTTTAAAATTGCTCTGCGTATAATGAGCTGGTGGGTTTATGGTGAGGTGTGTTGCATACCGGGTGTAAAGGGCCACTTTTTTGTCCCAGTCCACCCCTGCAGTCAGGTGCAGTTAAATAACAGGCTGTACAAAACCAGCCAGCATAAAACACATAAAACGGATAAACCAAAGAGCTGAATAAAACTGTATCACAGCAGTGACAAGTCCAGTAATAGTAAATGGAACAAGCATAATAACCATGGTCAATGGAAGCTTTAGCATAAGTTCTGCCGGGAAGACTTAATTGTCATGTCACTTTAAATGTATCTATCCAATCACATTCTAATACTGGGTATAAAAGATCGGTACTTACGCTCGTCTGAGTTCGCAGATGCTGACGCTCCAATTCAGTTGACGAACCGGATGTTCCGTAGTGGTCGATCGCTGGTCTATGATAACTAATAATGTGCATACAGTGGCGTTCTAAGTCCACGTCAGCCTATCATTCTGTTCTATGGGTTACCGCGGTAACAGACGTGAGTACTTCACTAACAAGAGCAAGTCTCACGTCAGACTCATCAATCGCTTTCATGGAGGACTATCTGGGCAAGTTATCAAAGACACGGCTGTGGTTTTCATCACCATTCTGGCGACATCACTACATCAGCATTTATCACAGTGATATGCATATGGTTATGCATTCTGAAGCCGATTGGGTGTAGTATCTTACTCTTTTTCAACTTTGTCGAAGCATGTCTGTAGAGCACACATATGCATCGTATGAGACGCGCACAGGTGTTTGCCGATCTGCTTGTGCAACGTGATCGCTCGTTGTGACTCGCTTGTGTCCATAGTGCTCGTAAATGATTCGCATGACACCGGTTTCCGTTATAGATAGTATTTAGTTAGAAAACTGAAACAGAACAGATATGCACAGCATATTTAGACTCTATCATTCTCCCTATGAATGCAAGGAAAACAAAACGGGTTTTAAAGCAACATGCACCCATTTATCGGGGCTTCATTATGAACTGAGTTAAGTTGAAATCGCGATTGGGTTCAGAGCTATCAGATCGCTAAAATTCAATTTAAAATCTGTGCTGAGCAAATTTGCATATGTAGGTACAGCACCGACATCCGTGCTTTGATCCGTTCTGATTCAATGGCGTTAGATACATCTTTCAAGTGCTGTGAGTTCGTCACATATGCAATTTAACTGACATAACATAGTTTCAAGCTTAGAAGTGTTTTTGGCTGTCATCCAGCAGAGTACATATTTTGCTCAAACATATGGGGCACCAAGTGTTGGAATGGCTTCCTTTCGTGATTCAATATAGCTTCCTTCCCTATGAGGAAGAACTGTAGTGTTCTGGCTCATATAAAGGTGCTTTGCTCATTGCATTATAAAATGCGCTACATATTAGTTAATCAAAACGTATATATACATATATATGTAATTGTGTGCTTTTGTCTTCGCTTTACTCCAGTTAATTTGACTCTTCATATTTTATTCAGCTACTGATATCTGGATACTACTTTTTATTTTTAGAAATTAGAATTTGGTGTTACGTCTCACTTGGTCCTTCCGTGCTAGGACGCCATGGCTACATTTATGAATAAAACACATTTGTATCTCGCTTGTACTCTCAGCACCATATGTCGGGTAAGGTTTTCATACAAAACAAGGTTTGACTTGATATTCGATAGCAGCAATAATTTAATTCCGTACTCAATCCGACCCGTATACATAAAGATTGGATCATTCAGCATCTAAATCGCAGCACGGGAATACAATTATTCAAATCTTTTATGAATACAGTGAGCAGAGTGCACTCCCTTTATAAACGCATTAAACTGTCAATGCTTCATTTCAGATAAACTCCAGTGGAAACTACTGTGGTCAATCTGACTGCACCGGTTCATGATCTATTGCATATTCTACTATTCGTTGGTCAAACGTATGCACTAGAAGGCAGAATTGGCAGTAACGCTTTTGGCAGTAGACGCTTTTGTCTAGGGCACCTTGAGTTGCATTTGGGGTGCACATTTGGCATTTTTCGGGTCTTGCTTTCCCTGGGAATTGAACCTGTGGCTTGGCGTTGCTGGTGCCACGCTCTACTGTTTGAGCTACAGAAAATGCATGTCTGTGACCGATTACACTCGCATTGAATTCTATCGTGACTAACACAATATACAGGGGGATAAATATAACTTTGACTGTTGACACCGTCTGCATATGCGTATTAATGCCTGGCTGCACTGCAAACTGAGAGGTCTCTCGCAGTAAGTTTTTTTTTCTCTTCACTAAAGCTGGCACACACGGTGCGCTTAGACATTGTGATTTGTTGCTTTTCAGACTGCGATCCCGATGCCACCCTGTGGGATCTCAGAGCATTTACGGCAGGCTGTATGTTAATCAGATGCACGAGGACTTGTCTGGAGTTTTACATCAACCCATTCACTTAGCGAAATCATTCAGGCCAAAACTTGTATCATGGTGTTGGTGAACATGTCAACTAACTATTAAAGAAATCAGATTTTATTCTAGGGTCAAAGGAATTTTTAGGATTGCGATATTGTTCATACTGCCAAACGTGGCAAAAATCACAGTATTATCCTGGCTTGGGTTATCAAATTATGAATCTCGCTTTGATCTCTTTCATAGGTTCGGTAGCTGTGTCGGGTCCTATCTAGCTAGTTATGGTTTTATTAGCTAGTAAAGCTAAACCATATAACACTTATTTTCCTCTTGCAAGGGCATCGTCCGGTGTTCTCAACCACATGCGCATGTTATGTATTTGTCATGCTGTTCTGGTTAATTTTCTTTTGGGGGTTCTCTCAGCAGGTTGACGGTTAGATGGTGTTCTATTAAGATGTGAGCGGGAGCTACGCCCAGGGGTTTAGAATCCTCCTAACTGCAGATGGAAAGAAATGCGAACTCCAACTCACCTGTGCATGGGCCATTCTTTCAGATTGGAGTTGATACGAACATAGCTCAACCCGCGGAGTTGGCATCCTTTACCAAGGTCTCCCCTATCAAGAAGCATCTGAATGCGGGATTCCATGATGGTCAAGATGGTTTTCTTCAGCAATGCTCAAACCATCAGGCATGTTCAGTAAACTCTTCCATAATTCCAAAGGTAAAACTAAGATTACCTACTTGTCTTAACAAACATCTGGAAAGTTCAAAGCTTTTAATTTAACTCCTAACACTTAAATCGTAAAGGTCGCTCTTCCACTTACACCGATATTTTATCTAATGGAGCACCTCTCTCTAAGGCCTGGTTTCCGACCCACTTTTATACTGACCTTAAAAGCTGCAGTTTACCTCCTTCTCTTCGTATCAGACTTTCCTACAGCTACGACCGTGGAAATTCCAGGCCAGCATTTAGCTACTGGGGAGATGGTGTTTTTCTGCATTCAAGTCTTATACAAGACCGATTCTAAAATCATCTTGAAGCTCAGCAAGCTCTCCAGTAATGGTTCAGGTAAATCCCTATGCAACTACTGGTGGTGGTGTTCCGGCCAATTCGGCTCGGTACGTTATGATTGCATGGTCTTTCTACTATATCAAAAGATGGCTGTGGCCCATATATCTGTACGTCATGGTAGCTGTGAATCTCGCGTCAGGAACTACGATGGCCGGTGGGTTCGCATCTTAACCCAAATCGTACATGGTCTAAAATCTAAGTAAATCCCTATGCAACTACTGGTGGTGGTGTATGTGGCCCTGCGGCCTTGTCTATGTGGTCTAACAGACCGTGTGGCCCTGCGGCCTTGTCTATGTGGTCTAACAGACCGTGTGGCCCTGCGGCCTTGTCTATGTGGTCTAGCAGACCGTGTGGCCCTGCGGCCTTGTCTATGTGGTCTAACAGACCGTGTGGCCCTGCAGCCTTGTCTATGTGGTCTAGCAGACCGTGTGGCCCTGCGGCCTTGTCTTGTCTCTGTGGTCTAGCAGACCGCGCGGCCCTGCGGCCTTGTCTCTGTGGTCTAGCAGTCCGTGCGGCCCTGCGGCCTTGTCTCTGTGGTCTAGCAGACCGTGTGGCCCTGCGGCCTTGTCTCCGAGGTCTAGCAGACCGTGTGGCCCTGCGGGCTCATCTTTGTAGCCCTGCGGCCTTGTCTCCGTGGTCTAGCAGTCCGTGCGGCCCTGCGGCCTTGTCTCCGTGGTCTAGCAGACCGCGCGGCCCTGCGGCCTTGTCTCTGTGGTCTAGCAGACCGTGTGGCCCTGCGGCCTCATCTTTGTGGTCCTGCGGCCTTATCTTTGTGGCCCTGCGGCCTTGTCTCCGTGGTTTAGCAGTCCGTGCGGCCCTGCGGCCTTGTCTCCGTGGTTTAGCAGTCCGTGCGGCCCTGCGGCCTTGTCTCCGAGGTCTAGCAGACCGTGCGGCCCTGCGGCCTTGTCTCCGTGGTCTAGCAGACCGTGTGGCCCTGCGGCCTCGTCTTTGTGGCCCTGCGGCCTTGTCTTCGTGGTCTAGCAGTCCGTGCGGCCCCGCGGCCTTGTCTCCGTGGTCTAGCAGACCGTGTGGCCCTGCGGCCTCGTCTTTGTGGCCCTGCGGCCTTGTCTTCGTGGTCTAGCAGTCCGCGCGGCCCTGCGGCCTTGTCTCCGTGGTCTAGCAGACCGTGTGGCCCTGCGGCCTGTCTCGATGGTTTATACATGCGTTTTATATACATTATATACACACATCAGACACCGAAACAGAGGATGACCAGTGACAGATAGTCCTATTATAAAATGAAGTAATGTTGTGAGACTTGAAAACCAAAAACACAGTATAAAAATCAAACTATTCACACAGATACCAATCTCACAAATAGACAGATTGAGGTTGAACTCCACTTCCTGTGATGATGAGCCATATAATATAGGAGTGTGCTGGAAGACCAAACAGGAGATTAACACTGCATGCACACATCTCCAGCGTGTCCAATAGCCCAAAGGAATAAGTTGTGGGTGATTCAGTAGTGATGAGGTTCACTGTAGAGTTGTAAGCTTAAACCTCGTCTTTGAAACCGGGGCTATATTACCCAAAATATCATCTTCAAAATTGTATGATTCCATTCATTATTATAAAACAAATGCATTGCATTTATTTTGCTTCTATTGCTCTCATTTGTAAGTCGCTTTGGATAAAAGCGTCTGCTAAATGACTAAATGTAAATGTAAATATTCTTAGCCTGAAGTCATAAACAAAACATTTTCTATTATATTTCTGAGGTGAGACAAAACATGTCAGCACTATTTTACTCATTCAGCTAATTTATCTAACTCACACTTAAACTACATCTGGTAATCACATTCACGTTTTTGCATATTTTTTAAAAGAAAAACAAACAAATCATTGAAAATGAGAATTTGTCACCTGTAGAGTGAATGTTCAGTCTCTCTGGGTGTAAATGACATCATGTGCTGTTTTTCTAGTCTCACTTAACAGCTGTCACAAGAATATATGTGCATATATGTAATGTCCCATAAATCAAAAAATGCAAACGACACATGCACAAGATTCAAAATGATTGATGGTCTTCTATTCAAATGGCTTAAAACATTTAAATAGAAGGGAGAAATTGTGCATTTCTTTTCTGCGGACAGTTTAATATTATAAATGGCACATGCAGAACATAATATTCAAAGACCTTCAGGTCTCTCTCGTCTCAGCTAAGGTCTGTGTTTATGACAAGGTACCAAGGCAGAAGAGTCTCGGGTTACTTGACTCTGTTCCCTGAAAAAGCGGGAACGAGATGCAGCGCTGAGTTAGTTCTATGTAGGGTTGGGTACCGAAACCCGGTGCCAATATGGTACCTATATAACTGGTATGTACCGGTCCGAATCAGAACGCAGATTTCGGTGCCTCATTTCGGTGCCACTTAAATTCAAACGTGCTTTCGCGCTTTGGCTGGCACCGAGCCAGAGACAGACACGCTCAGCGCTCGTCACATATCACAACTATTCAGTGTTTTCAACCACATCATGTTTATTTTAAGTGTCAGAAATGCTCATTGTCTATGGAAGCGGCAAAAACAATCCTTTCAGACAGTTATAACTTGACTAAGTGTTTTATTCATATCAGATACACATTATATAGAAACTATATAGTTTACTCTATTCTTCTCCCAGTTCAGCGGTCACTTACTTTCATGTATTCAGTGAGACGTGAATGAATTTACGTGATGTAAATCCGATTCTGTGAGGCGCAAACTAACATGGCGCCGCCCATTGCGCAGTATAGATCAACTAACACGCATTCACTCACACATATTTGAAAATCAGAATATCAGATAGTTCATGACATAGTTAGATAAAAAAGAAAAAGCGAAATAAACCTGATACAGCTGAGCTGTCATACCGCGCTATTGTGGCAGCTGTGTGTCATGTGAGAAGCATGACGCGTCGCCATGGAAACAATAAGGCGATGCGTTCTAAAATATTTAGCCAGAGAATATGGTCATATTTCTGCAAAATAAAGCTGAAGCTTGAAGCTGGTTTGTAGCATACCAAGAATACAGACTACTGCTGTTATTAGGTGGCTTTAGTTTTACCTTTAATTTGTTAAGTAAATTGTGTTTTGTATTTATTTGTGTTTATATATTTAAGTATACTTTAAACTTGTAATAAAGTTTTAAATTTAAATAATAATAAAAAATCAATAAAAAGCCATCCTTTAATCTCATCCACCTCGTTTTGTAGCTCTTTTTTTTTTTAAGTATCGGTTCAGGCACTGTTTAGGCACTGGTACCGTTTTAAAAGTATCGGTTTGACACCGGTATCGAAAAAAACCCAAACGATACCCAACCCTAGCTCTATGGGAACCTTTGTGTGTGACCGGCTGTGAAGAATGTGTGCAAATGTAACGGAGGCCAGCTAGTAGTTGCTGTGCGAGTAAACCTCACTCCTCTAAGACGCTCTAGCGACTGATGCTAGAGGTTGCAGCCTTTAGCCTCATTGTTAAAGCCTCCAACTCTCATGCCGGTGGACCCGGGTTCGAGTCCCGCTTGGGATCGAACAGGAGGGGTTACATTGGTGCTGTGACCCGAATGGGAGTGAGGTTTAGGGGTGTGAGTGTAACGAAGGCCAGCTAGTAGTCGCTGTGCGAGTAAACCTCACTCCTCTGATCTCAAGAGACGCTCTAGCGACTGGCGCTAGGGGTTGCGGCCTTTAGCCTCCTTGTTAGAGCGTCTGTCTCTCATGCCGGTGGACCCGGGTTCGGGTCCCACTTGTAGCGGTCGGGTCGAACAAGAGGGGTTACACAAACACATGTTTATAAATACAGCTAAAAATGCTTTATCCTTGATTTATACGCATATCTATAATGTGTTTAATAATTTTATTTTCATACTTTATAAATGATCAATTTATCATAGATGTCAGTTAACTATTTTTGCGAGCTTGTCTAAAGTGAGGACTATGTAAGCCTTGTAAAGCTTTTACAGAGGAGATTTAAAGGCTCAGTTCTCTTCTGAACAGAAAAAGGAAACAAACGCAACACAGAGGAATATAGCACATAGAAATATGTCAAATTAAACCTCTTCAATGTCATAGAAAATAATATTCATGTAGACCGCCAGAAAACATAACTGCAGTCAAATGAAAGCCTCTGCAATCTGATATAAAAATACATTTATGCCCACCTTAAGACTTGTTTGCAGGAAGAATGGGACAAAATTACACCTGAAACACTTCATCACTTGGTGTCTTCAGTCCCTAAATGTCTTTTAAGTGTTGTGAAAATGAATGGCAACATTACAAAGTGGTAAATGCTTTAATGTCCCAACTTTTTTTGAAATGTGTTGCAGGTCTGAATGACAGGAAAGGATGCATATTTACAAATGACATGAAGTTGACCAGACAAAACATGAAATATTTTGTGTTCATATTGTCTGCAATGAAATACAAGTCAAAGTAAATTTAGAAATCACTTTTTTTTTTTTTTGCGTTTTCCATACTGTCCCAACTTTTTCTGATTTGGGGTTGTATATGTCTAAATAATAAGATGTATAAAGTACATTTAAATAGTTTATTCATTCTTTACTTACACGTTCTAAATGATCTGATGAACCACTGACAACTCCTAAATAACTGGTTTGTAAATAATGTAATACTTAATTTAGAAATGATAAATTAATCATTAATAAAGTATGAACACATTATAGATATGTTTATAAATCAAGAATAAAGTATTTATAGCTGTATTTGCATTACTGCTTAGTAATGTCTATTAATGCTTTATAAATGATGAATTAACTATTTACTAATGCTTAACTGATGCTTCAAAGTGTGTAGTTATTATAAAGTGTTACCAAAGATTCAAAGGCTGCATTCAGATTATTATAGGCTACTAGCATAGTTCTCTTACTGTTTCTCCAATGACTTTACATGGCAGAAATAATGTAAATAAAGTAGTATTTTAGCCTGACAAAAATCAAGTCATTCAAATAAATCATACATTATCTTTATTGTACATTCAAGTTATAATAAAAGAGAATAAAACAATTCGAAATTCAACAATTGTTTAATTAAATACCACTTGCAAATCCAATATTTGAGTTCTTTAATTCATTTATAATGAAAAATAAGTCATTTTCTAAAATGTTGATTGATTGTGTAAAAATGTAATATAGATTTTGTGTAAAACCTAATAATAAATATGCATTTATGTATGCAATATGATACACTGTCGCAGAAACAATTCAGAAGTGATCTGATGCTATGTATTTATTATATTCAACCCATTCTCACTTCCAAGTGCGTGTGTTCAAGGAGTTGCGGGATCATCATTTCAGCGATTAAAACATTATTATCCACTATTTTCTTTACATTAAGATATTGTATGACTTCAGAAGACTTGGAGTTAATACATTTATGCTGTTTTGGTCCGTTTTTGCAATAAATACCGGTGACTGCACTTTTATTTGCCTGTTATGTGTTTTATAGGAGTTGGGTTAGTTGCTCCAAAATATAAAAGTAGCCTATAAATATTAATAAAATCATGTCTGCTAAAATGCGTCTTGATCTGACACATTGGGCAAACAACTGAAATACATGGAGTGCCATTGTGATGCTAAAGGCACTTGACCATGATTCAGATTTTGACGTCTTGGGAGTGAGAACGGGTCGTAATATTTTAGAGAAAATGAAATACAACAAACATTAAGTAAATAACATAAAGTGCACTTTACTGCACTAAACAAAACATACGTTCCATAACGGCACCATAAAAGTCTGACGGCATGCTGAAATCAAACAATCTATCCAGAAAAGTCCATTTCATTTCACACAACCTAAATTGTCTATATTGCAATATTTCAGAGAAGTGATTGTTTTCTAGAACAACAGAAGTCGGGTTGACTGCTCAACTTGTGTTCTGTCTCTCTGTATTCAACATAAGTTAAAACATTTTCAACTTGATTTTTCCGGTCCGGTGCAGATAATGAACAGGCTGAACTAAATCAGCCAGCATTAAACAAATATAACTTATTGACCAAAGGATCCGATAACTCTCATGTGCCAAAATAGTGACTAATCCAGTCATAGTAAAAGGAACGTATGCGATAGCCAAGCTAACAGTAGTTACTACAATGAGATGAAACGCTCTTCTCTTCATGTGGTTTTCCTCCTTTCTCTCTCTCCCTCTCTGTCCTGGTCCTGACTGCTTCAGAGCTCTGAGAACAGCCACAAGGAAAAACAATTGAATGGAGAAGAAGAGGAAGAAGAGTGTGGAGTAGGACAATACATAAACATAAGTGGGACACAATAAAAAAATAAACATGATGGAAAAACAGGAGCCAAGAGTGATTATCCAGGCCGCAGTGCAGCAGATCACTCTATATCTGAGAGGTTTGTACTTCAGAAAGGTTACAGGGTGAACCACCGCCAGGTAACGCTCAACACACATCAGACACTGGAAAAGAGGACGGCCGGTGATGCCTAGTCCAACTAAAAACTGTGTTAACGCTATGAGAACTGGAAATGGAAACCAGTTTGTGATCAGAACGAGCAAAGAGTTCAGAGAGAAAACAATCCCACAAAGAGAGAGACTGAAGTTGAAGAACTCTGCTAAAACTCCACTTTCTATTCCTGTGACGATGAGCCAGATCACATAGGAGTGTGTAGAACCACCGCATATGAAGCTGAACGTCAACATACACATTTCTAATGTTCCTATTTCCCAAAATGGAATTGATGTGCTGTTGGCAAATGCATGAGGTGTGGTGAAGTTCTTCATTAGTTCCATGTTTCTCTTCTCCAACCAGAAGCACACAAGGAATGATGTTGCAGTTGTGATCTGTGGAAAGTGTGGAACCAAAAAAAGTCAAATTCACTAGCAGTTGACCTAAAGCAGATGATCTAAGGGTAAACTAAAATGCACATTTTAATACAACCCACTGTGCAATTCAACACAATACCTAAATTATACCCAGATAATATATTTAATTCTATTTTTAAGTATACACACCATATAATAATATTAATTTAAATGTATCACTTTCATAGCTGTATACAGGGTTTCAAGTAGTGTTCAACTGAAGAGTGAACGTGCAGCCTCAATGGCTTGACATCAAGCTCACTGCAGGTTTATATAGTCACTTCACAGCTGTCATGATTTCAATGATCTGATTGTTTATCACATAGGACACCGCCCATGCAAAGTAAAAGTCGCGAGGTTACAAAAGTGTACACTTCTGGAACATTTATTTCAAAACTATGGGTGTTTAATTTGCATAAATGCAAAAAATTATCAATTCATTTGTTTATGTAGTTGTCACCCATGAGTTGTATTGTTCCTTATGATTCCTTTCTTTTTTTTAATCATTTTAATATTTTGGATTTTTGCAATGTTTACCCGGATACGTTGAATTTACATAAAAACATTGAGGAAACTGCATGGTTGCCCTAAGTAATGTGAACTTAAACATTTGAGTTCATTAAACTTGAGATAATTTGTAATATCAATTACTTTGTAGTTATTACACGCATATTTAAGTTCAATGTAAGTAAGTTAAGTTGATATAAATTGTTTTATTTTTAATTTTTTTTAATTAAAATTAAAGCTGCACTATGTAACTTTTCCTTCCGCCTGTTCAAAACAAAGGCGTATTTTGATGACGCCACGTTTGAGCGCAGAATCTTGGGACATGTGGTCTTGACCTCACAGCCGGTGGAAAATAATCTGGATAGGACTCGGGCAGAAATCATGTTCATGGATGTGATTATTAACGTTACTGTAGTATGAAGCAGAGTATGACAGAGGCGCAGAGTATCTTCAGAGGTTCTTCACCGGTTCTTTGACTAAGGTGCTATATAGCACCTCTGAAGAACCGCTGAAGAACCACTGAAGCACCAAAATTGGTGCTATATAGCACTAAAAAAGGTTACCCTATGATTACGAGCCAAGAACCATTTTGGTGCCATATAGAACTTTTTTTTTTTAGAGTGTACAACACGGCCACGACTCAAATGATGCATCCATCCCTGGTTAATGTCGGTGGCGGTGCAACCTAGCATCAAGGTGGGCTGGCCAAGTTAGCGAGGAGGTAACCTGTGCATCCCGGCAACGTCAGTCCCCTCAGAGTGGGTGTTTTCGGCGGCTGGAATGACGGTCACCAGGTTGCGGTCGCATCTGACCCCAGATCATGTCAACATGCAACATATTTCTCAACAAAAATCAGTAGACTGGTGCAGAAGTTGTATGCGAGTTACTAAAGTTAGTTATTTTTCACGAGGCTTTATAGCCTAATTTGTTAAGTTAGCCTAATTGTTATATCTGGCCCTTTCTTCTGGCTTGGATAGTTTTGAGTTACATTTTGACAAAACCTGTCAGATCTAAGTATTATTAAGTTTTTTGTTTAAGTTATTGTTTAACATGATTCTTTTTTATTATTATTATTTTGGAACAAATGAGGTCTCTGTTTAAGAACGCCGGCTCACAGCTGCAGGTTCTGCTGCTTTAGAGCAGGTGTTTTCAAACTGGGGTCCTCCAGAAGGTTCTAAGGGGTCCCCAGAAAAATTTCAGTGAATACAAAGACAAAGCAAAAATGGATAAAGTCTACCGAACATTCTACCTCTTTCGTTTCTAAATGTTTCTCTCCTTTCTTGCCGTAAACATACTTTCCAGAATTATACGTTTGCTTTGTATCTTTCTAGTGAGTTTTTCTCACAATAATCCCCTTTATCTTGCTCACTGGGGTTGTAAGGCAGTATTCATGACGCAGTACGTAAGCTGCTTACATACATTTAGTGTGAAAGTTGCTTAGTTTTAATTGAAAAAAAAGTTTTAAAAAGTTTTAATTGAAAAATGTTCTTCTTCAAGTTTATACATCCAACATAATAAGTATAGCCAATTTAAGTTTGGAAACAATATGTTGTATTTATAATGCCACACTTACTATTTATCTCTATGTTTTTTCATACATACAAATATATAGATGGATTTTAAGAAGGGGTCCCTCATAAAATGTTCATCATATTTGGGGGTCCTTGCCATGATAAAGTTTGAAAACCCCTGGACGCGCATATATGTTCGGTTTGCCTAACTGAACGTAGTTTAACTGTCTGCCACAAGTTGATCTTGTAATAAAGGTCTCATCGAGGAAAAACACGCTGTATTTTTGTAGTCATTGCATTTTTGAATTATAAAATTGAAATAATTAATTTTATTATAAAAATATTAATGATTAATCGGTAGTCGATCGTTAATTCTCCCGACGATCGACTAAGAAAATGTAATCGAATGCCCATCCCTATTGCAAACCCATAGTTTTAAAATGTTCATTTAAAATGTTTAAAACTTAGAGCCTTGATTTAAAGGGTTAGTTCACCTAAAAAAGGAAAATTCTGTCATTTCTTACTCACCCTCATGTCGTTCCAAACTCATAAGACCTCCATTCATCTTCAGAAGACAAATATATATATTATATATCAGGATATTTCCAAGTGCTCTCTGACTCCTCCATAGACTACAACGCAACTGCAACTTTCACTAGTAAAGATATTGTTAAAATAGTCCATGTGAATACAGTGGTTCAACCATAATGTTGTGACATTTCTTCAATGCACGCAAACAAAGATCTACTACAGGTAGACGGCGGTTCTGATGCCTGTGCAGAACGGTGATGGTCAACATCGCTCCTATGATGAGAAAATCTAGGTATACTTGAGCATTCTGTCCTTTTTAGGGTCACATCTTGCGACATCACATCCTGGTTTTAGTTTGTTTAGGAGTTTGGACTGTCTGTTACAATCTGTCCGTACCAGAGTTCAGATAGCAGCGTTCATAACACACAAACAGAGCAATCACACTATAGTTTGTTTTAATAAAAACTTTATTCTTTCTTTATCACCAATTTTATCAATGAGATCTTGACAGGGTAGTCAAGACCCCAAAGTGACGTGGACAATTATACACGGACTAGTTAAATCTACATGCTACTGAATCTGAAGCAGGAGAGTTTTCCATTTCGGTGCAGATAAAGAATTGGCGGTGCTAAACCAGCAAGCGAAAAACAAAAATAACTAAGTACCCAGAGAATCGGAAAAAGATGTTCTGTCACAGCCGATATCAATCCAGTTATCGCAAATGGAACATATGTAATAACGGTGTTCACAGTAGTTATTACAATGAGATGAAAAGCTCTTCTCTTCATGTGGTTTTCCTCCTCTCTCTCTCTCCCTCTCTCTCCTGGTCCTGACTGCTTCAGAGCTCTGAGAACAGCCACAAGACAAAACAGCTGGATGGAGAGGAAGAGGAGGAACTGCACTGAGAGGAACCACATATATGTATTAATAGTAAATATAAGTAGAAAACTAAGCATGCAGATTAAACAGGATCCGAGAGTGATTATCCAGGCCGCAGTGCAGCAGATCACTCTATATCTCAGAGGTTTGAACCTCAGAAAGGTTACAGGGTGAACCACCGCCAGGTAACGCTCAACACAGATCAGACACTGAAACAAAGGATGACAAGTGATTTTAATAAAGGATGACAAAAACTGGGATAACACTAGTAGACGTGGAAACATAAACCAGTTTGCGAACAAAGTGAGCAAGGAGTTCACCGAGAAAAATATTCCACAAACAGAGAGATTGAGGTTGAAGAAGTCTGATGCAACTCCACTTCCTGTTCCTGTGATTATGAGCCATATAACATAGGAGTGTGTAGGAACACCAAACAGGCAGAGGTGGGTAGAGTAGCCAAAATCTGTACTCAAGTAAAAGTACAAGTACTTACTGAAATATTTACTCAAGTAAAAGTAAAAGTAACAATCGTAATATTTACTTGAGTAAGAGTAAAAAAGTATTCGATGAGAAAACTACTCAAGTAGTTAGTTACTAGTTACTTTCGATCTGATTGATAAGCGAAAACCCTGAATTTCAGGCTACTTGGAGAGCTTTCACACACCTCTCTGTAACACTTTACAATAAGGTTGTATTAGTTAACATTAGTTAATGTATTAGTTAACATGAACTAACCATGAACAACACCTCTGTTCAGCATTAGTTAATCTTTGTCAACGTTAGTTCATAAAAATCCAGCAGTTCATGGTTTATTCATGTTAGTTCACAGTGCATTGACTAATGTTAACAATATTTTAATAATGCATTAGTAAATGTTTAAATTAACATAAAGATAAATAAGTGCTTTATAAGTGCAGTTCATTATTAGTTCATGTTAACTAATGTAAGCTAATGAACCTTATATATATATGTATATATATGTATGTATATATATATATATATATATATATATATATATATATATATATATATATAATATATAATATATATATGTGTGTGTGTGTGTGTGTGTGTGTGTGTGTGTGTGTGTGTGTGTGTGTGTGTGTGTGTGTGTGTGTGTGTGTGTGTGTGTGTGTGTGTGATTAATGGTTAAACAGTGTAAATTAATGGTGTGCTGGGCTAACTAGAGCTCTTCTTAAAACATACTTTGTTCTTATATTTGTATAAGTATATAGGCTATTCTTTAGGTAGGAATAAAATACAATACCGTTTTTATTTGTATGTATTTTCTACACTTCAGACAGGTGTCTGTCCGGATTTGTGTATAAATGCAAGACGTCACATTAGGCTATTCAATTTGTTTCGTTTTGTGAAGAAAAGGATATGTAAATGTGAAGATGAGAACGTTTGTTCGTGGACGTGTGTTGTTTGCAGGATTCAAACGATTCATTGCTTGCACAAGAGCGCATATGAGGAAAACACTCGGACAGTGTGTGAAATAGTATTATAATAAGGGAAAATTTCCCATAGTTACCAAATGACCGTTAATAGTGTTCAAATATAGGCATCATTGTGACACTTACCGCTACATGTTCTTTTCAGGGTGGAATTCTTGTATGCTGAGAGATGTCAGTTCGTTTTGGTGCACACAACATGCATCGCATTATGAAACTATTCTTTTTGACATCTTGGAGTGAAAACATAGACTGAACTTGAGGCCACGGGCAATCTGCCTCCCGTAGCTCACACACATCTTCCGACTAAACGCGCGCTAATTATAAGCGGGTGATGCGTAGCAACCTCTCGCGAAGCAGCCTCTCCAACGTTTCGCGAGACTTGCGAAAGTTATTCACTTATTTTAATATATATAATATAATTATTACTATTTGACAGTAACGGAGGAACGCCACCGAATGTAACTAAGTAAAAGTACAGTTTTTTCACAAGAAATTTACTTGAGTAAGAGTAAAAGTACCCATCTTTAAATCTACTCTAAAAGTACAAGTTACCCAAAAAATGTACTCAAGTAAATGTAACGAAGTAAATGTAATTCGTTACTACCCACCTCTGCAAACAGGAAACTGAAGCCAAAAACACACAATTCTAGGATGCCCATTTTATAAAATACAGATGTTGTGAGGTTGGCGGATGCTTCGTCTATGGTGAAGTTCACTGCAGAGTTGTGCATGTCTTCCTCTGCCATCTTCTCACGCCAAAAATAAATAATTAAAAAAATTAATAAATAAATACTGCAATTGTGATCTAAAGAGAGAAGTGCAAATACCAAAGTTAAGTTTAGTAGTTTAGTAGTAGACTACATGTACATCAATTAAATCACAACCAGTTTTGAAGGTATCTGAGGATACAGTTAATGTACACTGAATAGGAATTGTTTTTCAATGTAAAACCCTTCCAGATTATGATATAATTCTGGATATTAAAAATAATAGATGGGTTTCAAGTAAATAGCTTTACCTGCAATGACAAAAAAACGGAGCGCCATAACAAATGAATCTAACCTCCCCATAACTTGATTGATAACATACAATTGATTATTGTATATTGTTATACATTGTGCTCAATTCAATAGAAGAAAATGATTCAAATTGAAAAAAGGAGTTTGTCACCTGAAGAGTGAATGCTTGGAATGCCCAATGCTCCAAAATCACAGTTGTCAATGTTCATGAACACAAATACTGGTGCATTTTATATTCTAACCATCACACAGTTCATCAGCTATGCAAACAAAAAGAAATCATGCATTTTAAAGGTCATGGTACTCAACTTCTGAATCCAAAAGAAACATATTCACGCCACAGATGCAAAAGTACATCATTTATCATTCAAGGATTAAGGTGCAGGCCATTTCCTTCTCTCTCTCACACACACACACACACACACACACACACACACACACACACGTATATGAAAACGCATTTATCTAAACACATTTAGATAAAACATCATTTAATGTGAGGGACCGAGAAGTCAGGAACAAGGAACAAGCTTTCCACTTAATGAAAAATGGGTCTTTATTTGAACCTTAAATGAGTAAACCGATTTTTCAAAACTGTCATAAGTGCTGGTTAGTCTTTATTTATTTTCATAATATAGTCAGTATGAGTTGAAGCACACAAACTGATTAACAATTTGGGTAAGACTTTAATTTAAGGTGACATAACTAACCCTAAACCAAACTTTAACCCTAACCATAACTTTAAAGTAAGTTCAAGTTCATTAATATTGCTCAGTACTTATACAGTATAATAATATAGCTAACTAGCAGTGTGCCTCAATAGGTTTAGCCAGCATTAACCAGAAAGCAAAATAACTAGCTTGCTAAATGCTTACAGCATGAAATACATTTAAATACATGTTGTGGTTGACAACATACTGACATTTTCACACATTTATTCTATTGCTTTCAGGCAGTCATGCTTGAGGTTTGGAGTATGATTAATATTTATATTATTATAACTATTAGGCTCAAAATTTGCATTATTCCATGAGTCATTTGACTGAAGTAGCCTAGTAGTTCTTGCAGTGTGCAGGATTTTTTTTTTGCAGCAGCAGCAGCAGATCATATACACTCACCTAAAGGATTATTAGGAACACCTGTTCCCTTTCGTTCAGTCACTACGACGTACGTTAGTGACTAACGAATGGGGGTTTCGCTTAGAAGCCAGTCATCTTCGAGAATTTAACAGCGCCCAATGGCGTGCCAATGCCATGGGCATGCGGAATTTGCATGCGTAACTCCGCCCCACCGTGTGGGTATATAAGGAAGTACGCTGGCAACATCGCATTATGTTTCTACTTTGGAGCCAAGGGCATCTCTTCACTCCTACAAGCCTGAATTCTGAAGTCTTCTCTTCAGTCTCTGACGCCTCGTTCGTTTCGTTTACGCTCCAGATAGCAATGAGATGTCGATCGCCGCATCCCAAGGTGGGCTGAAGTCCTTTGGGGATGACGATTAGGTTGTGCTCCGCCTCCGGGTGTGTCAGCACTACCTGATCCGACCTAAAGTTGACAGCCATGTTATCTCGGGCAGCCGCGGGTCTCGCGCTGGTGTGGAACTCCGCCCAGTCGCGAGTGCTCGTGGTTGCGCGATTGGTTTTTGGGGACGGCACCCGATAGCTGTTGGGCCCCGCCCCCAATGCCTTTCGCTCCTGAGGTGCATGAGGAGATCACGCGGTCCCGGAAGTCCCCGTGCTTCCCGCGACCGTTTGGTGGCCTCCTCCGCCTTCTCTGCCCTTGATGGGGCCGCGGCCTAGGGTACACTGGGTCCCCCTCACCCCCACTGTTGAACTCTCTGTTGCGCACTACGGTGTCCACAGAGGGCTTGACGTGGCGTGGTGTGGCTGTCCTAAGCACCCTCCCAAAGCCTGTGGGCTCGTCTACTTCGGTGGCGTGGTCCTGCAGAGCTACGGGCAGGCCGCCGCCCCTTTACACATGCACAAGGGTGGAGCCGACCCAGGGCTCTTCAATGAGCTGCGTGCCGCAACTGATCCCGCCCCCGGGCGGTGAAGGTGGTCACACGCTCCCTGGGTCGGGCGATGTCCACAGCTGTGGTCCGGGAGAACACCTGGCCTTACCTGGTGATGTGGAGGACGTTGAGTGGGCCGCCTCCTCAACTCACCCATATCCCAGGCTGGCCTCTTCGGTGGCGCGGCTGAGAACTGCGCCCAACGGTTCTCGGCCGCCCCAGAGCAGACTGAGGCTGTAACACGTACTGCCCCGGCGGCCAGCTGCTGCACCCAGCCGCCGGCTCAGTCGCCTCGGTCTGCTCGCCGCCGAGGGCGCCCTCCCTCCTCCCGCCCGGCCCCAGCAGCAGCCTTCACCTGGGCCGCGCCGTGGAGGTGGTTGAGGATGACGCCCAGTCCGCTCCCCAGCCTGGTTAAACGCCAGGCTGGAGGTGGACAACTCAGAGATGGGTTCCAGTGCGCGCCACCCACGGGTCCCGCCACTCGCATCCCTCTCTGTCGCCAGCCTCCTGGCAGAGCAGACCCCAGTGGAACGCGCATCCTTCCCTGGTCTCCTCTGTCAGGACGCAGCCGTTAACCGCACCCCCACACCGGGACGCCCAACAGCCTCCCTTGTCCGGGTCGGTAACTCTGCATTGCTGCCCCACTCCGGGTACGTCTGTAGTCCATCCCATTCGAGCTATCTCTGTCCCCTCGCGTCTTTACGAAGATTGTCGAGGCAGCCCCTGCGCCCCTCCGGCAGCACGGGGTTCGCATCCTGATTCCTCGACGACTGGCTCATAATGAGTCACTCTCGAGAGTAGGGTTGCGGACACAGAGATCTGGTTCTCCACCACTTAGCCTGTCTGGGCCTTCGGGTCAACTGGGAGAAGAGCAGACTCTGCCCCGTGCAGAGGATCTCATTTCTCGGTATGGAGATCGACTCGGTCGCCATGTGCGCGCAGCTTACGAGCGAGCGCGCGCAGTCTCTGCTGACTAGCCTCCGTCAAATCGAGAACAAGAGTGCGGTTCCACTGAAACATTTTCAGAGGCTCCTGGGGCATATGGCATCTGCAGCCGCGGTAACGCCGCTCGGATTGCTACATATGAGACCGTTTCAGCACTGGCTTTGCGATCGAGTCCCGAGATGGGCATGGCGGTCTGGCACGCTCCGGTTCCAAATAACCCAGGCCTGCTTACAGACACTCACTCCGTGGTTGAACCTCAGTTTTCTACGGACCGGCGTGTCCTTAGAACGAGTTTCCAGGCATGTTGTTGTATCAACGGATGCCTCCTCCACGGGCTGGGGTGCCATGTGCAATGGACAAGCAGCCGCGGGCTCCTGGACAGGACCCCAGCGCCTTCTGCATGTCAATTGCCTCGAGTTGCTGGCAGTATGGTTCGCCCTGCACCGCTTCCGAGCGTTGCTGAGGGGTCAACACGTACTTGTCCGGACTGACAACACGGCCACTGTAGTGTACATCAACCACCAGGGCGGTCTACGCTCCCGCCGTATGTCTCAACTCGCCCGCCATCTCGTTTTATGGAGTCAGAAGCACCTGAGGTCCCTTCGTGCTATCCACATCCCGGGAGAACTGAACCGTGCAGCTGACGAGCTCTCACGGATTCAGCCACTTCCTGGAGAATGGAGACTCCAATCCCAGACGGTCCAGCTGAATTGGGAACAGTTCGCCGATGCACAGGTAGATCTGTTTGCCTCCCACGACTCTTCCCACTGCAGCCTGCACTATTCCCTGTCTGAGGGCACGCTCTGCATGGATGCACTGGCGCACAGCTGGCCCCAGGGCCTACGCTTATATGCGTTTCCCCCAGTGAGCCTTCTCGCACGAGTACTGTGCAAGATCAGGGAGGACAAGGAGCAGGTCATGTTGGTCGCCCCGTTTTGGCACGGCCAGACCTGGTTCTCAGAACTGCTACTCCTTGCGACAGCCCCTCCCTGGCCTATCCCTCTGAGACCGGACCTCCTCTCTCAGAGACGGGGCACCCTATGGCACCCGCATCCAGCGCTCTGGAAGCTCCACGTGTGGCTTCTGGCCGGGACACAGCAGGTTTGAGTGGCCTGCCACCTATGGTGGCCGCCACCATCACTTCCGCTAGGGCAGAGTCTACACGACACCTCTATGCATTGAAGTGGAACCTCTTCGTCACCTGGTGCTCTTCCCGCCAAGAAGACCCCTGGAATTGCCCGATCGGGTCCGTGCTTGAGTTTCTCCAAGAGGGGCTGGAGCGAAGGCTGTCTCCCTCCACCCTGAAAGTGTATGTGGCTGCAATATCTGCCCATCACGACCTCTTGGGAGACAAAAAGGTAAGTCAGCACGACCTGGTCATCAGGTTCCTGAGGGGGGCGAGGAGACTGTATCCTCTTGGGACCTCTCAGTAGTCCTAAGTGCTCTGCAGAGGCCTCCCTTTGAGCCTTTGCGGTCGGTTGATATTAAGTTCCTGTCGATGAAGACGGCTCTGCTGACCGCATTGGCCTCTCTTAAGAGGGTCGGGGACCTGCAGGCTTTTTCAGTTGACGAAGCATGCCTTGAGTTCGGGCCCGGATATGTGCCCAAGGTTCCTACCACTCCCTTCAGAGATCAGGTAGTGAACCTGCAAGCGCTACCTTTGGAGGAGGCAGACCCAGCCTTGGCATTCCTCTGTCCAGTACGCGCTCTCCGCGCCTATGTAGACATGACGCAGTGTTTCAGGTCCTCAGACCAGCTCTTTGTCTGTTATGGTGGAGAGCGGAAGGGAAGAGCTCTCTCAAAGCAGAGGTTGTCTCACTGGATAGTGGACACCATTGTTTTGGCTTACCAGCAGCAAGGTCAACCATGTCCCCTTGGTGTGAGGGCACACTCCTCCCGGAGTGTGGCCTCCTCTTGGGCGCTAGCGCATGGCACCTCGCTAACAGACATCTGCAGAGCTGCAGGCTGGGCGACACCCAACACATTCGCCAGATTCTACAATCTCCGAGTGGAGCCAGTGTTCGACTATGTACTCGCCCCCACGAGGGGCCGGTATTGGACCAGGCTCTAGGTGTCTTCGCTTGCTCTCCACTCCACGGACTGGATACGTGCGATATTCTCCTCAGGTGAGCTCCCCGAGAGCCCTGAGCTCCTCCAGCACTGTCGACGCCGACATCAGTTCAGTCTGCCCTTTCGAGCCCAGACCCTCATGTCCGGCCAGGTGCCCCGTGTGCATGGTTCCCTCCGGCGACCCCCACACGAGTATTTCCACCGTAAGCCTCCTCAGTGAGCAGGTGTCTTTCCCTTGGCAAGCCCCTGCCACCCCTAGGGTTAAAAATCCACCTTCGGCTGGTACCTTAGAGTTTCCCATATGCAGCCCACAGCGGGTCATATGTGTACTCTCTAAGTCCTCCCCACGGGTAGGCATCTTTGGCATTCCCTCACTGGGATATGCTTCCCAGTGTACCTTGGTAATCCTGTGATAAGTGGGAGTCCTACGGCCGTAAGATCTCACACTTACGCAGGGCACTGGACGACAGCTGAGTAGCGCGGTTATATTGGAACCCCCATTCGTTAGTCACTAACGTACGTCGTAGTGACTGAACGAAAGGGAACGTCTCGGTTACGTATGTAACCCTCGTTCCCTGAGGAGGGAACGGAGACGTACGTTCCTCAGCCACATCAGCTGTGCTGCTGGAACGCGGAGTTCAGGTCTTGGCTCCGCAGCAGATACATAATGCGATGTTGCCAGCGTACTTCCTTATATACCCACACGGTGGGGCGGAGTTACGCATGCATATTCCGCATGCCCATGGCATTGGCACGCCATTGGGCGCTGTTAAATTCTCGAAGATGATTGGCTTCTAAGCGAAACCCCCATTCGTTAGTCACTAACGTACGTCTCCGTTCCCTCCTCAGGGAACGAGGGTTACATACGTAACCGAGACGTTCAATTTCTCATTAATGCAATTATCTAATCAACCAATCACATGGTAGTTGCTTCAATGCATTTAGGGGTGTGGTCCTGGTCAAGACAATCTCCTGAACTCCAAACTGAATGTCAGAATGGGAAAGAAAGGTGATTTAAGCAATTTTGAGTGTGGCATGGTTGTTGGTGCCAGACGGGCCGGTCTGAGTATTTCACAATCTGCTCAGTTACTGGGATTTTTACGCTCAACCATTTCTAGGGTTTACAAAGAATGATGTGAAAAGGGAAAAACATCCAGTATGCGGCAGTCCTGTGAGCGAAAATGCCTTGTTGATGCTAGAGGTCAGAGGAGAATGGGCATGGCGCTCCCAACACTGGGCCTTGGGACAGAAACCAAGGTTTCTTCCATATGGACAGGGAACGAAGGCGTTTGCGCGTAACCCTGATTATATGGAACGGATTTCCCCTTGAGGAAAACCCCTTGGTTTTCAGCCACCACTGTAGGGGCCTCATGTGCAGGTCAAAAGGTTTTACATTGGGTGCTGATGCCATGAGCCCCAGCAGTCTTTGAAACTGCTACAGTGATGTCATGGCCTAGCTTCGTTCTGGAGATACGCGCAGAAGACAATTGTGCCTGCATCGTAGCCGAGTCCCATACCACTCCCAGGAACGATTCTCTGGGAAGGCATCAACACGCTCTTTTTCATGTTGAGTCTAAACCCCAACGACATCTCGATACCAAACTGTAATTTCTCGTGACTGGGCCAATATGAGCCAGTCATCGATGTACTTCAGTACACGGATGCCCTGGAGTCTTAGTGGAGCCAGAGCTGCATCCACGCACTTGGTGAATGTGTGAGGGGAAAGAGCTAGGCCGAATGGAAGCACCTGATATTGGACCACTTCACCCACGAAAGCGAACCTCAGTTAGGGCTGTGGAACCCTAACTTATCAGTCAGATAATATTGAGAAAGAGCAGCAGCAGTCTCAAGCCCTCTTGATTGATCCACCTGCGAGCCCCACGATCTGAGCCGCCGAACTGCGGGGAGCACGGGCTTGGCTACACTGTTAGCGATTTTCTTGTATTTTTACAGTACATTACTGGCAGCACGGTTGCCAGCAAGTTATTGTATTTTGATTTACAGTAATGGTACTGTAATTACATTTACAGTACCCATGAACCATACTGTAAATCTACAAAACAGTATTTTTCTGTATTTTTACTGTATTTTGCCATTTTGGTCAGCTTATGCTGTAATTATACGGTATTGTACTGTAATATCTTTATTGATATTACTGCTAAATATAACTATACTTTTCAAATTAATTACTACTAAAAATATTATATTAGAATTATACAATATGTAGTTATTACAGTATATAAATCTATATGAAGTAATATAATACTACTTCAGAATACCTGCTAATCAAAAGACAATCCAAACAATGTTCTTGTCAAAAATATTTTTTATTCAATCAATTAAACTGTTAAAGCCATTTTATTTAAAACCATTGCATGTCAAGTTCAACAGCAATTTACAGGTATGGCTGTTAAAGGGTTGGTTGACCCAAAAATTTTAATTCTGTCATTTACTCAATTTCAAGTTGTTCCAAACCAGTATACGTTTCTTTCTTCTGTTGAAGAATGTTGGTAACCAAACAGTTGAATTAGCCATTGATTTCCATAGTAGGAAAAAAATACTATGAAAGTCAAAGGGTGCCGATTACCAACATTCTTTAAAATATCTTCTTTTGTATTCAACAGAAGAAAGAAACGTATACTGGTTTGGAACAACTTGAAGTTGAGTAAATGACAGAATTTTAATTTTTGGTACAACTATCCCTTTAAGTGTGCACAAATGTAAATGAAACAAAAACAAAGGGTTGGGTAAATTTCCATGCAAACTCCATCAAGGACAGAATAAATCTATTGACATTGGGTTGATGGCCGTCACCTTCCTCTGCACCACCCTCTTGGTTCCCTTTCTGGCAGTACACTTCACTAGGCTATCTGTCGGCATTTCCATCTTCAGAGTTGATTCTGACCAGGAACCTGTTAGCAACATCATACCAGTCAATAAATATGCTTAAAAAAAAGACTAATGCCCTTAACCTTGTCCTCAAATTCTTCCCGTCCTCCAACTTTTAATTCTTACTCAACTGTTGCACACCTGATTTAATTACAATACAAAAGTAAAATGCAGAAAGAAATTCACTTGCCTCTGAACAAGCTCTAGTCAAGAGAACATTTCCATCAACGGATATCATCCACCTCGATGCTGTCATGATTGAATGTCCTGAAAATGAAAGAATGCAAAGTTAATTACCTACTATGTTTTATTCTGAAAACAACTTTATGTCAACAAAGTCCAAGCATGACTTCACATATTACATATATATATATATTAGTGGTGGGCTGTTATCGGCGTTGATATTTTAGCACGGATGTATAGCTGAATTGCACTATAGGGGCGAGAGAACGAGTCTTCGAACCTGTGTGTATGCCTACTAGTGTTGTCAAAAATATCGATATTTCGCTATGTATCTTTACTGAAATATCTGAAATACAATTCTCATTTTCTACAGTATCGATATCAGCTGCGCTCTCCTCTCCGACCGACAGCGAGTTGACACGCACCCGCCTCCTCTCATTCAGTCCGGTTAACCCTCTGAACATTGCGAACGGGTGTTCTGCTGGACTTTTGTTAGTATTGGTGTGACTGGTCTGAATTTCACGCGGGGTTCCACATAACGTTAATTCTACTAATTCCCGCAGATTTCGCGCTCGCATCTGAAGCGCACACACACATACCGCAATAAAGCCGCCTCTGACATACAAGTGCAAAAATGAGCTCCTTTTTCCAGCTTATTAATGGTCAAATACACTCAAAAATGTCTCAATGCCCATCTTGGTGAGTATTAACGTAAACACAGTCGTAACCAGCTCAACAGTGTTTGGGATCCATGCAGGGCCGGCCCGTGGCATAGGCGGAATAGGCAAATGCTAGGGGCGCCACTCATCCATAGGGCCGCCAAAATGTAGCCTATTACTGATACTATTTTATTAATATTAATTTGAAATATTACCAAATAAAGCGCAAAAAACGTAACTAAGTCCCCGCATCTATCCGGTCCGCCTCATCAATCTCCCCCCGCGGATCAACTTGAAATGCGTCAGAAATACAACGCGCGATCAGTTTATCGTTAGGGGAATTTGTTGTGTCGCGTCGCCTCTCGCAGACAGGGTTGCTTTCATTTTTTAGGGGGCTTGGCCGTTCGCGCCAGGTGTTGACACGGTGTAAGTTGCCTGATTATTTATGACGGATGGCCGAATTGAAGTGTCTAAAAAAAAGACAGAAACCCTCTGATGCAGGGAAGATAAGGGATACACTGCTCTTCTTACATTGTATTTGTGTCTTGTTTATAGTCTAAATATCTAAAATTCCTAAGGTTGAAGGTGCATTTACTATAAGTTAAATGACAGAAGATAATTTTCTTGAAAATAAAATCAAAATGAAGTGAGTTTTTGCTTAAAACAAGCAAAATTATCTGCCAATGGAGTGGAAAAATAATCTTGTTTCTGATTGAAATCTTGTTTCTGTCCCAAACAGAAATAAGATTATTTTTCTCACCCCATTGGCAGATAATTTTGCTTGTTTTAAGCAAAAACTCAAGACAAAATCAAAATGAAGTATGTCATTTTACTCATCTAGTAAATGAACCTTGATTTAAGAATTTTAAGATATTTGGACTGGAAACAAGAAAAAGATTCTAAATAAGAAGAGCATTTTTTGGTGTGTAAAGACAGAAGTAAAGGGATGTAGGCAAATTAGTTGAACAGTTAATGAACAGTTTATTTAATTGCATAGTAGTAAAATACTAATGTACTAATTAATTCCAGTTATTTTTACCTTAAACTTTATGCAAGCAGCTGTTCTGGGTTCTCCAGAGGCCACAGCCAGTGTGATTTTGTAAAAAATAAATAATATAAAAATATTAAACGCATGTAATATCACTTTTTTAATAGCCTAATGTTTTTACTCTGCAGTTGTGCAGTTTTAAGGGGGTGTATAGCAATTTTAAAATGTATTTGCCGAATTGAGTAATGATATTTATATACAGGTTTATTTAAAACGGCAACATTTTATGTAAAATTCACATTAAATATCAAAATTTCCCAGTTGAATTCCTGGTGAAAGCATGAATGCTCATAGTTTAGTGGAAGATTGCTGCCATCTACTGGAAAACAAACACTTTTGCTAGTTCTCAATGAATAGTTTGTGCATGAATGTTAGATTCAATTACTCTTGCTATTTGTGTTTAGGCTGTAATGTGGCATAGGTGTAACATTTGTACAGTTTTACTATCATCAGCCTTTAACAAATAAAAAACAATAATAATACCATGAACATAATGATGGGGTAGAATGGACTGGACTTCATATAAAACAACAACAACAATAAAAATAAAACATCAATGCATTACAAAAATAAAACAGTATGAGTGTTTCCACAACTTAGACTGATAATGTGTAGTGCTAAACCTTGATACAAGGGGCACCAAGTAAAATCTTGCCTAGGGCAGCAAATTGGTCAGGGCCGGCCCTGGATCCATGTGTGCGTCAGGTCTTAAAGGGACAGAAGTTATTTATTATTCAAACTACAAAAAGACAAACAATCACTTACGAGTACACATATTCTGAATGCCTTCGGCAGAATTCAAATGAGCCATTTTAATCTAGATTAATCTAGATAAAAAAAGTAATCTATGCCCACCACTAATATATATATATATATATCATATTATTTCTTATTTTATCCTTTTATTGTAGAATGTGTAAAGCTGAATGTTTTTAGGATGACAAAAAAATGTAAAGTAAAATGTTTAGACTGATTGATGTTTTAGGCTGCTCTACCTCAGTGGTCTAACAGTGGTCAATGTCAAAATGATTGAAATGGCCAATCAAATCAAAGAAGGCGGGGCGTACTTACACACTGTCTCTGTCACACACGCAACGAGAGCTCGTGGAAAGACACAAGTAGATTCAAGTCTTGAATAAGAGTGAATTTGTGCACATTTTAAAATAAAATATGATTTGCAAATAGTTTAAATTGATTACTTCATTGGTCTACAACAATTAGACCTAGAAATTATTTGACCATTACCATAAATGCCTTTAATCATTTAATTATTAAATTCCTTTATTATTATTATTATTATTATTTATAATAATATAAATTATACCCCAAGGTGCCCCCCACCCCCCACAACAATACTAATTTCTGGTTGTTCTGTTTGTGTTTTTGAATTTCTGAAGAAGCCTGAGTATTTTTGTTAGTTTGATTTTGTTTTTAATTAAGACTGCCTGCTTTTACAATATCATCTCTGCTGCAGCCAGACCGTGACATTGGTACAAATCTGATTAAAAAACTTCAGTGAATAGAATTTCCAATAGAAAAGAATTAGCCAATGACAAATCTAAATCTATTAAAGAACATTCAAATATTGTAAATCTCTCTTTTCATAACATTTAAACTGTACATGACAATTTTTTGTCGAAAAGTTATGTAATCCATTACATTGCACTTTTAAGATAATATACTATTTTTCAAATACTTTATCACATTGAGTTTATTAGGATAATATTGTACCATATTGATATACAAATACAAAAAGAAAGAAAATATATACCCTTTCTTTGTTATTAACAACATTGTGCGTTAAATGTTACATTATGTAAGGGTTTCCCAAACTGGGGTTTGAGAAGGAACTGATTAAATAAACAATAAAAAAATAACTTTAAAATAATAACACATTTTGAAAAGACAAAGTCAAAGTTTAAAAGACAAAATCTTTGCAAAGACAGCAGTACATGTTTAAATGACTTACAGAGTGATAATTAAAATAATAATTAATGTGTTCGGAGTTGGGTTCTCTTTAAAGGAAAATGATTTGAAATGACAGCCGGATTTTTCGTTTTGTTTTTATTTTGTCCTACTTTTAGTGAATTATTGGAATTGAATATTTATAGACCCAATGGAAGTGAATGAAGAGCAGCAGCATCTGTTTCACAAACCTCATCATTTCACAAATGAAGATGGAATTTCAGTGAAAAAAAAGAATTTCATGCAAAAAAAGTGTGAAGAGTTTTTTTTTTCCTCCTAACTTTCCAAGATCGAGCTACTTTCACTTTACCGCGACGCATTGCCTGTTTTCGGCCAGTGGAGGCGCTCGAGCAACCGAAGCAACGACACACATCCGAGTCTAGAAGAAGAAGAGAAGTGAGCGAGGGAAGAACATAAACATGAGAAGTGGAACACAGCCGTTCATTCTGCTCTAAATCTGATGTTTTCATACTGTGAGTACATTCATTTATCATTTATTAGGACACATCTAAATCCAAACGACTAAACGAGTCGGTTCATTTAGTGAATCACTCAGAAATGAAGTGAATGAATAATTGAGAGTGATTGTAAGTGTGATGATCATCTGCTAAATGAGCAACAGCGACCACAATTCACACCTTCAGTCAGTGAAGCCGCTCCCACAGCCGTTCATGAGAGTTTAAATGCTGGGAATATTCCCATCTTCCCACAGGAGAAGAAGCAAGCAGGAGGAATTACTCCAGGAGAAACTACAGACATACTATTGTAAAGATGGAGTTTGAGGAAGAACCCTGCAGAATAAAAAATGAAGAGGAACAAACAGGTTGGTGTTTTCCTTCATTCTCTTTAACCCTCTGAACCCTGAGCTGTTTTCTGGGCCCTGGAGGTGTTTTGACATGATCTGACATTTGAGCTTATTTCTGTTACTTCTAACATTTTCATTGCTAAAGTTTGATTGCTCTGTATTCAGCACAAACGCTGCTACAATAATATGTGAGCAGCATGTGTGTAGTTTTGAGAAAATTACGTTTGTGCATGGTTTGTAAAAAAAGGCCATACAACCCATACTGAGTATTTGTTCACAAGACTTTTAAAAACTGGATCACGTAGGCTAAATTATTTGCTTCAAGACGATGTAAAAATCACTCATTCACATACAACAATAATATACTGATTAAAATATTATAAGACATGTTTTGTGTCAGGAAGGCTTATGCGGCGGAGGGCGTGAATCCTCATGAATATTGATGTTTCACACTTGGGAAGACAAAGAAGAGGTCATTGTCTTCCCAAGTGTGAAACATCAATATTCATGAGGATTCACGCCCTCCCCGCATAGATGTCCCTATGTAGGCTGAATGCGCCTGTGAGTGAACTAGAACAAAGAACGTGACGAGATTAAAAGAATGGCTTTTTGTTTGAATTTACTTACAACACAACATGGGGTAAACGTACCTTAATATATTTTATGTAGATTTCTACACCTGCAGCATTTACCATTAGGCTACTAACAAATAATATATAATTTCTGGGGTGAGCCTATTTGCTATGGTAACGTAGCAACCTGTGTGTGTGTGTGCGTGCGCGTGCCATGCGTGAGGAAGAGTGACGCCCCAGTCAGACCAGTTGCTTCATTGTAGTTTGGTACGGCAGAAATACATACATACATTTTCAATAGAACGCTGCATTTGGCTTGCGGTGCATTTTAGGTGAAGCATCCGTTCGAAAAATCGCGTCACAACTAGGAATCGACCGATATGGATTTTTTAGTTCCGATGCCGATACAGATTTTTTTTTTTCATCAGCCTTAGCCGATGACCGATACGGGCTGCCGATTTTCTTGAGCCGATATTTGGAGCCGATACTGCTTTTGCTCCTTCAATTTACATCATAAAAATGACACGATGATCATGATGATAACAATTTTACAAGTCTCAATTTAAAAAAAAGGAACATTTATTGAACTAAAAAAACAATTATTTAACAAATAGTAAAAACAGGTGAGGTAGAACAAGAAAAAAAAGAGTTCAGTGGTGAAAATAAATATTTAAGCATAAATAAAATAATGACACTATTGCACACAGTATCAACCAGCAAACAGCATAATAAAGTGCACACTGACTGTACTATACTTAATTTTAAAACTATTTACAACCTAGTCATTTAATGCTTATGTGCACTTAACTTAATCTCTTGTAGAGCAACACCAACGGTAATTTCAGGAAAAAAATCAGTCAGTCTCATCACTCACCGATCAAATATGGCTTTAGCAGGATAAAAATTCGCTTTGGCAGCTGCTAAAGAACGCAATATGTGGCAGCCGGTGTTGATTCTGTGGCGACTTAGTCTATGTGTGGGAAACACTGGAGAGACACACGCACACGCGTCTAAATCTCAGCCAGGTGGTCGCTGAATAAAACTCCCACAAACCACGGTACGTCGGCATTACTTAATCCTATGACCAGTGTTGGTAACAGCTACCGTATGCATACGAATAGCCTACAACTTAGCTATTTGCTGCTCCCTAAATACAATGGCAAGCAGTTTTATAGATGAGGCATTCAGCATTTGCGTTTTCCATTTGGACGCACAAACTTGCTTAGCTATAGTTGCAAGCACATATAGAGCAACGTGTTTCCACTTTCAAAGTGTATGGCAATATTTCAACTTAATCAAACAGTTAAAAGATGCTTTGAAAGTTTAAAACTTATCGTTTTCTTGAAGAGAAGATTCCCCAGCACTGCTAGTGGGCGAGGGGCAGTGCATGAACTGCAGTGTCTCCAGCAACACAGAGCTGCCTGTGGACGCCTGTCTGTAAATAATGCTGGGGAAAAATATTGGCGAACACAGCAACCTTGTATCGGCCGATACACGTAAAAATCGCAAATATCGGCCCGATATATCGGCCGGCCGATATATCGGTCTAACACTAGTCACAACATCACGTCACGGTGTATACAGTGAATGCATGCTGAAATTATTGTTGCGTGGCTTCATAAAAGTTTAAGCAAATGTGATGCATTTCCACGATTTGTTTGACTGGCGCGTGAGAGAGATGAGGGTACATGCGTGTGTGTGTGTGTGACGGTGTTCTTTTTTTTTTAGGCTATACTCTCTTGCAATTGAACGTGAATACGTTTACTACTTAAAAACATCAAAGCTAAACATCATATCTAGTGAAACCGCATCACGACATCGCTACAAATACAGTATGGGATTAAAATCAGCGAACATCAATGTATAGGCTTAGGCAACGTTACCATTGAAGTCGTACTGCTGTGGAATGGGTCTTCAACCGGGGGACTGCAGCAGTCCGCCAATTAATGTTTGATCACAAAAAATGTTTTGATAAAAAAATTATAACATGGGGAGAAAACATCACAAAGTCAAATTAAATTATAAGCACCCTGAAACAAAAGCAGAGAACCCTCCGTTGGTACTGTAATAGTATAATATTATTGGAGAAACCGATTTGGCAAACATTGCGTTTGATTTTGCGCTCTGGAGAACGTGAAACATTCCTATTCACAGCGGGTTTTGCAGTGGTGAGAAATGTAGCCAATCATAGACATGCCCAATGATCTCTGGAACGCAATGGCCAATCAGAGGTGTTTAAGTTAGAATCCACTCACCGCTCAAAACGCAAGAGTTTTTTTTCCAGCGCTGAGTTCTGCTCGCTCTCTCATTAACAAAGACACGATGTGAGTAAGACATTCATTATTTAGTGTAGACAACTTTACTGATTTTGATGGAACGCTGTGAGATTGCAAACTGAGATGAGTGACAGCTTAATTGTGATTGTAAAGTGAGCGCTCTTTCGTGCTTTTGAGGTTGAGCTATAATTCATTGAATAAAAGTATTGTTTATGCTGCTAAGAGGAACGATGCCAAAGTGACGTCTACATATAAATGCGTGTTTCACTCCCGAAATTGCAATTGACAGTGACAACTAGCACGGGACAAAAATATGGCATGTCAAAATAGATACGTGATGTAAAAGCAGAATCATAGATTTTAAAAAAACATTCGTATCAATATATATAGTGATTTGATTCTTAATTGTCCATCTCACAGTGAAATTAAAATGTTGTTTTAGTAAACTTGAAACTAAAGTTCAGGTAAATGTTCAATTGTCCATCTGATTAGTAAAATAAATGTATGACTCAAAATCAAATCAATTAAAATAATTTACAACAACTGCAAACAACTAATGAATTGTGATTTTATAAAAAATTTTATAGCAGCATTTTGTTCATTTTAACAATGGCAAGTAATACAGACAGTGATGCATGTGCAACAATAATGTGCATTCTGATCTACTGTCTTAATATATCTTATTCTTAATCAGTTTCTATTAATACCGAAGGCTAATATGTCGCTCTGTTTGACACATTTTGTATCGGGGGTCCCCGCTCCATGTCTCTATCGCCTAAGGGGTCCTTCCCCTGAAAAACGTTGATGCCCCTGATTTAGGCCCAATGTACGGGACAGTTGGAAACCCTGCTTTTATATCATGCTGTGTCTAATATTATAGAGCATAAAAATATCCTCATGTCGTAAGTGTATCTTTATTTAGCATTGAAAGGTTGCCTACCTCTCTATAGTTCATATTTCAACATGTTTCCGTTGATTTCACACATCTTAGTCTGGCAACAGTTCAATTAGAAGCCTACAATGTGAAGTTTATGCAACAATAAAACACTAATATAAGTGAGAATAAATGTTTTAAATGTATCTTAAAATCGTGCTTTTCTTCTTCTGTGGTAAATCCGAGGTAAAGCGTGTCTTCCAAACTTGATGAAAAGCAGAAGAATGATGAAGCTGAATCACAGCACTTGAGAAATTGGACCTCCCGTTGCTTCATACGAATTACATTAACAGAGAATATTTGTTTTTGATATAAATTACTTCATTTAAAAGTAGACATTTCAAGCTTTATAAAGACATATCGGTCAAGTTACAGTTAATTTTCAGACGCATTTCAGAGTGGACTTCACGGAGAGACAGACGGGAGAACACGCATCCGGTTTGTTTTCTTTATTTGAGCGAAAAGCACAACATTTCATTTTATTGTGAGTGTACACTAGGGGTGGTGAAAAAAATCGATTATCGATTAATCGCGAGTATGTTATGGACGAGCATGAATCGATCATTAAATTTTCAATTTTTTTTTATTTTTTTATTTATCTAAACCTGACACTACCACCGTGTGTGTGTGTGTGTGTGTTCATTAGATGAATGTAAATCTGTCGTTAATGCGGAGATGATTCTGAGGGAACACTCTAGAAATCCTCCCGCCTCGCCTCCTCTGGAGCTCAGGCACATTAGCATTAGCGCGTTAGCACGGCTCAGATTCGCGCACAAACACCGAATAAACGCCTTCAATTCGCAGATTTATGAGCGCTTCAGATGAGCGAGCGCGACACACATCGACGCGCACATTCGCGGGAATTAAGGCGATCCTGAGGACGCGATGAGCGGATCTCTCACACACACACACACACAGCCGGACTGATGCTGGAAACACACCGCCGCTCCGCTGCACCGACCCGCGGCTCCCGCTCATGGAACCGAACGGGCCTCGACACTCCTCCGACACGAACCCGTTTTTCTTCTGTCGTTTTTTCCCCTTTTGTCTTTCTCACGTCAGGAAACGAACGAGAGGAGCTCGAGCGTTCCACGCGCTCCCGCCCCCCTCACGCGCGCACCGCATCCATCACTCTTGACATTTTGTCACTGTGTTCTACAGTACAGTATATAAGCTGAAGCTACAGTAAGTTGTTCAAAAATGTTCATTTTGTCTTCTTAATGATTAAATTGGACAATTTTCTTCTAGAAAGACAAGGTGTTTGGAGAAAAAACTTCTTCTTTACCTTGACATGTTTCGACTGCAACCTGCAGTCTTCCTCCACCTGAACACGTTGTCTTTCTAGAAGAAAATTGTCCAATTTCTACAGTATGTTGGTTCTGATCTACTTCCTAAAGGAAATAAGCCTTTCATTTATTTGTTATTGTTTAGTTCAACTTGATGAGTCACAACACAATGTGATGTATTCATTTCTGTGTAACTACACGACACTATATACGACAAGTGCTTTGAGTTGTTGTTACTCAATAAAAGAGTTAAGTAATTCAGTAGCTGACTTTTTTTTTATACTGCAATCACTTTGTAGTGTATTTTCGTTTACTGTTGTGAAATGGAAAATCAATAATCGCTAATCGAGAATCGTTAATAATCGAAAATCGGCTGTAATCGAATCGGGACTTCAATAATCGTAATCGAATCGAATCGGGAAATCAGACAGATTAACCACCCCTAGTGTACACAAATAAAAGTAGAAACTTCAAGCTCTGTAAAGACATCTTTCATGTCTGAGAGGCCAAAAATGACGGAATATTTTAAGTTGTTTTACACAGTCATGAGGAAAAATCAAGCAAAACGCGCTGGCGCGATCGCTGTGTTCAGAGGGTTAATGTCTGATGAGGAACATTAAGATGAAAACTGACATTTAATTTTTTTTTTCATATTTGTCCTCCTTTATTTGAATTTTGATTATTTTATTTGTTATTTATTTTAGACTTGATGGGAGTGAATGAAGACAAACACCATCGGTTTCAGAAACCTCATTTCACAAATGAAGATGGAGACCGTAATTTCACAGACGGCAAAAAGTTCACACAAAAGTGTACCCAAAAAACTGAACTAGAAGGATCTTTCACCCCAGGTTTTAAGAAAGAACCCTGCAGAATAAAAGATGAAGATACAGAGCAACAAATAGGTTGGTGTTTTCCTTCATTCTCTTTAATGAGGAACATTAAGATGAAAACTGACATATAACAATACATCTAAAACTAGACACTAGTAGACTCCGTAGTAAACTAGATTTGTGCTAAATTAAGAACGATCTTTATGTATTTGTTACTTATTTGTCCTTTTTTAATTTAATGTTGATTTTAGACCCGATTGAAGTGAATGAAGACAAACATAATTTCACAAATGAAGATGGAGATGCAGTCGTTTCAAAAGAGACTTTCACACAAAAAGAAGCTGGAAAATCTGGAGTTGAAGGATCTTTCACCTGCTCTGAGTGTGGAAAGAGTTTTGCACAAACATCAAACCTTAAGAGACACATGATGATTCACACTGGAGAGAAACAGTTTAGATGCTCTCAGTGTGGAAAGAGTTTCTCTCTGAAAAGTAATCTCAAAGTTCATCTGCGCGCTCACTCTGGAGTGAGATCATTCAGCTGTGATCAGTGTGAGAAAACATTTGTTGCAGACTCAAACTTAAGACAACATCTTGCAATTCATGCTGGTCTAAAGCCTCACGTGTGCTCTGACTGTGGAAAGTGTTTTACACGACTGAACTCTTTAAAAGTGCATGAGCGTATTCATACTGGTGTGAGACCTCATGTGTGCTCTGACTGTGGGAAGAGCTTCAGTACATCCAGTGCCTTCAAAACACACCAGAGAGTTCACACTGGAGAGAAACCGTTCACCTGCTCTCAGTGTGGAAAGAGTTTCACTTACAAAAGTGCTCTCAAAGATCATCTGCACGCTCACTCTGGAGTGAGATCATTCAGCTGTGATCAGTGTGAGAAAACATTTGTTGCAGACTCAAACTTAAGACAACATCTTGCAATTCATGCTGCTGTGAAGCCTCACGTGTGCTCTGACTGTGGGAAGTGTTTTACACGACTGAACTCTTTAAAAGAGCATGAGCGTATTCATACTGGTGTGAGACCTCATGTGTGCTCTGACTGTGGGAAGAGCTTCAGTACATCCAGTGCCTTCAAAAAACACCAGAGAGTTCACACTGGAGAGAAACCATTCACCTGCTCTCATTGTGGAAAGAGTTTCTCTCTGAAAAGTAATCTCAAAGTTCATCTGCGCTTCCACTCTGGAGTGAAGCCGTTCAGCTGTGATCAGTGTGAGAAAACATTTGTTGCGGAATCAAACTTAAGACAACATCTTACAATTCATGCTGGTGTGAAACCTCATGTGTGCTCTGACTGTGGGAAGAGCTTCACTACATCAGGTGCCTTCAAAAAACACCAGAAAATTCACACTGGAGAGAAACCGTACAAGTGCTCACACTGTGGGAAGAGTTTCACTCGGTTAGAATACTTGCAAATTCATGAGAGAGTTCACACTGGAGAGAAACCGTACAAGTGCTCACACTGTGGAAAGAGTTTCTCTCAGCCAGGAAACCTGAAAGATCATGAGAGAGTTCACACTGGAGAGAAGCCGCACCAGTGCTCTTCATGTGGGAAGAGATTTACCCAAATATCTCATCTACAGAAACATAAGAAAAAGCATTGCCCGAAGTTGTCCAGTTAGCAAATGTTCATTTTCAGATCCATCACTGACAAATAAATATTTTGACATTCAGGTTAATCAAAAGCTGGATCATTTGCTAAAATTAGTCGTGAAGTTTGATTGTTTGACAAGGAGAACCATTGGGGAAGGTCAAAATAATAGTTTAGAAAACTAGTGTGTTGACAACTTTTTTGTGAAGAGATGTTTTATTACTTTGTGGTGTTAAATTATTTTCATTAATTGTGCATACAAGGCATTTGGGTAAAAGTGGCAATAATAGTCTATTAAATCATAATCCATCTTTCAAACAACTTGTTTTAGATTTTTTTGGTGTGATGCATCACTGCACAAAGTGAAAATATAAGAAACAAGGAACAAAAAGTGTGAGGAAAATAAGTATTTGAACACAGTATTTGCTATTTTGCAAGTTCTCCCACTTGGAAATCATGGAGGGGTCTGAAATTGTCATCGTAGGTGCATGTCCACTGTGAGAGACATAATAAAATAAATAAAAAATCAGAAATCACAATGTATGATTTTTTTTTAACTATTTATTTGTATGATACAGCTGCAAATAAGTATTTGAACACCTGTCTATCAGCTAGAATTCTGACCCTCAAAGACCTGTTAGTCTGCCTTTAAAATGTCCACCTCCACTCCATTTATTATCCTAAATTAGATGCACCTGTTTGAGGTCGTTAGCTGCATAAAGACACCTGTCCACCCCATACAATCAGTAAGAATCCAACTACTAACATGGCCAAGACCAAAGAGCTGTTCAAAGACACTAGAGACAAAAATTGTACACCTCCACAAGGCTGGAAAGGGCTACTGGGAAATTGCCAAGCAGCTTGGAGAAAAAAGGTCCACTGTTGGAGCAATCATTAGAAAATAGAAGAAGCTAAACATGACTGTCAATCTCCCTCAGACTGGGGCTCCATGCAAGATCTCACTCAATGATCCTAAGAAAGGTGAGAAATCAGCCCAGAACTACACGGGAGGAGCTGGTCAATGACCTGAAAAGAGCTGGGACCACCGTTTCCAAGGTTACTGTTGGTAATACACTAACAGGGTACCCGCAGGATCTTAAAAAGTCTTAAATGTCTTTAATTTCAAAATCTGAATTTTAAGGCCTTAAAAGTCTTAAATTCGCTGAAGTATTGAGTTCTAGGTCTTAAATAATTTTAAACGGGTCTTAATTTTCCTACGTCCATGTAACGATACCTCTTGCTCATTGAAATGGTCCCGCAGCGTTTTAGAGAGAGAGAGAGAGTGTGTGTGTGTGTGTGTGTGTGTGTGTGTGTTGTAGATCGTTTTTTCGCTAGTGAGAGACCAACATGCATCTTGTATAGCAGCCAATCAGCTTTAGTGTTATTGGCGCTAGTCTCTTTCGGATTGTACCACAGACGCATCAAACGGATTTTATTCTTCAGCTGACAGTTCACCAGTTCCGCGATTGTGAAAGCGAAGGCGAATCTTTCTTACCTGCCATCTCGCATAATGACCAAATAAAAGTATATGCCCGATAGCACTAAAAAAAGAGTTTAAAAAGCGATGTAAACCCCGAATTCATTCGCTACTGCCACACAGACCGATGTCAGACTGGCCGCGGATTCTGCACGCGTTTGCTCCCTGTCAGCGCTCGCGCGAGTGTACCGAATCTAGGCGCATTACTGTAGGTCTTAAAGCAAAAGCAACCCAATAAAGCCTAGCCTATACCCCCCCCCCCCCCCCCCCCCCTCCTGCCTCTGACGTTAATATTAATCAAACAACAACAACGGGAAAAAACAAACAGTAGCATACCTAAACTTAAAGCACTGTTTGTATCTGTATATTTAAGTTGTATTTATTTGTCCTATTGTCAAACAAGATTCATGCATTTTGTTTGTTTTTTTGCCATGTATGACTATTGTGCATCTAACATAATGATATGGTAAATGTGGCATCCTAATTTAAAATGACCACCACAAAATCAGTAATTTTGATCTCACAAAAAATGTATATACATACACACTACCGGTCAAAAGTTTGTGAACGGTAAGATTTTAAAATGTTTTTAAAGAAGTCTCTTCTGCTTACCAAGGCTGCATTTATTTGATCCAAAATACAGCAAAAACAGTATTGTAGTGAATTTTTATTTTTCATTTTTTTTTAAACAATTTTAAAGAACAATTTTATATTTCAAAATATATTTTAAAATGCAATTTATTTGTGTGATTCAAAGCTGAATTTTCAGCATCATTACTCCAGACTTTAGAGTCACATAATCCTTCAGAAATCCATTTTTTACTTTCTATTTCAGATGAATGCTGTTCTTTAGAACTTTCTATCCATCAAAGAATCCTAAAATAAAAATGTTTTACACAACTGTGTTCAACACTGATAATAATCATAAATGTTTGTTGATCATCAAATCCTCATATGAGAATGATTAGTGAAGGGTCATGTGACACTGAAGACTGGAGTAATGATGATAAATTCAGCTTTGATCACAGGAATAAATTACACTTTTCTATATATTCACATAGAGAACAGTCACAACAGAACTGTCACAATATTACAGCTTTTTAATATTTTTAATAACAAATGCAGCCTTGGTGAGCAGAAGAGACTTCTGTAAAAACAGTAAAAAATCTTACCGTTTAAACTTTTGACTGGTAGTGTGTTTGTATATTAATCCTGGTGGGATTGAGCTATGAGGAAGTGCAATTTTACTAATACTTTGTTCAATTTGAATAAATCAATTTGCTTTGCAAGTAATTTTGTGATTCTGTATTTCCTTTTGTAAGTTTTTTTTTAATTGCGTGATATAGGTCTTAAATTTAATTCACAATGGTCTTGAAAAGGTCTTAAAAAGTCTTAAATTTGACTTGGTGAAACCTGCAGATACCCTGACTAAGACGTCATGGTTTGAAATCATGCATGGCACGGAAGGTTCCCCTGCTTAAACCAGCACATGTCCAGGCCCGTCTTAAGTTTGCCAATGACCATTTGGATGATCCAGAGGAGTCATGGGAGAAAGTCATGTGGTCAGATGAGACCAAAATAGAACTTTTTGGTCATAATTCCACTAAACGTGTTTGGAGGAAGAAGAATGATGAGTACCATCCCAAGAACACCATCCCTACTGTGAAGCATGGGGGTGGTAGCATCATGCTTTGGGGGTGTTTTTCTGCACATGGGACAGGGCGACTGCACTGTATTAAGGAGAGGATGACCGGATGTATTGCGCGATTTTGATATATATATAGTGACGGGGTGAAGAAGCACACGACACGAGGTTGCAGGTGAGTTCCCCGAAGGGTGGGTTTTATTAAATGTCAGCGTGAAAGTGGGCCGTTTGGCGTGAAGTCGGTGGGTGCTCGGTGCTCGGCGTCTCGTCCTTCGTTCTCCCAGTGCGGTGCGGTGCAGTGTGGATCCGTGCTCTTCTCACGTGAGTGGGCTGGCGGACACACGCTGCTGTCTGTGGGGAATAGCAGAAGTAAGTTAGCTGAGTCTTCTGGAGACATCTCTCACCTCTCTGCCTGTCTCTGAGTCTCATATAGTGGGTGGTTGATGACCCGCAGCTGTGACCGCTCAGCCCGTGATGAGCGGGTGCAGGTGTGTCTGGTCCGTTTCCAGGGCGACGCTGATAGAGGCTCGGGACGTTTGTCACAATATTGATAGTCTATATAGTTTATCACTACTGAAATAACATATTTACCTGTGTATGAATTCCTACCTGGCAATGGGGACGTGCAAGGTGCAGCAGTCTTCCTTAAACAGTTGAAAACATTGCATGTTTTGAGGTTGATTCCGTGCTGAAGCAAATGTTTTGTCAAATTGCTAGTGCAGCCTCCTTTGCATGTTATTAACTTTTCAAATGTTACATTTTGCTTCATTATCATTCATTCTTTGGAAATGAATCCATACTTGTGACTTTCTCTTCACCATGCTGGTGGTCAACGAGAAAATATTTGAGGCAAAACTGTAAATGTGTAGCACGAGGGCTTTCAGTGCTGAACTGCATTAATTGGTTGCACTCCTGGAAGCGGCAGGCAACGTAATTAATATTCATGATGAGGTGAGCTGTCGCTCGCTATTAAAGGATAAGCTCCCAGCGCTTCGCACACACACTGCACCAGAACCGTTTTCGGAACCGAAACTTAGGAATTTTGTTCTGGTATTTTTCAAAAATCAGTTTCGGTTCTGCATAAGAACCGGTTCTTGGTTCCCAACCCTAATCATGAAGCTTTGAAGCGTTATGAATCAGTGAGTCGATTCAGCGGTTTGGATCGCCAAAGACGTATTTCAGCAGTTTGACACGCGATCCGAATCATGAATCGACTCGCTGATTCATAACGCTTCGAATCTTCATGATGCTGTTTTTTGAAATCGGTCATCAATATATAAGTCGTTATTTAGGTTTTAGCACAAAAACTATTCTCGTCGTGTAGCATATTCCTTTTGTAAAGCTACAGAACTTGTTTGACTCAATGTTTTGTGAATTTGAGCCATGTGTTTATTAAGGTCTTCGATAAAACTAGATGAAAATGAAAGATAAAACGATAAAACTAGATGAAAATATATATATATATATATATATATATATAAATCTTCCTATTTCTTAATAATATTTTTTATTAATAATACTTTCTAACTTGAAAGTGAAGTCAAGATTTATATTAAAGCCACCGACACCAGTAACACGCAGCAGTTGAAGGAGTCCAGAAGGTAAAATAGCAAACTCTTTAGGAGACATTTGAAATTTGAATATTTATCCCAAATCAAACATATTTGGGGAGATAACTAGTGCTTTTGTATAATCTCAAATAAGATAAAGATAACACATTTTGTATGTCTCCCTTATCAGAAACACCCAATTTAGTTCTTGCAGTTTCTACGAGCTGATGAGTTTAATCAGGTGTGATAATAAATGAGGGAGACACAAAATGTGCAGGGCTGGGGTGTCTCTAGTACAGGTTTGAAAACCTGAAAGTAAAATAGTTTTCTAGTGACTGTTTTCCGCCAGAGGAGGCGCTCGAGCAACCGAAGCAACGACACACATCCGAAGAAGAGAAGTGAGCGAGGGAAGAACATAAACATGAGAAGTGGAACACAGCCGTTCATTCTGCTCTAAATCTGATGTTTTCACACTGTGAGTACATTAATTTATCATTTATTATGACAAATCTAAATCCAAACGAGTCGGTTCATTTAGTGAATCACTCAAATGCATCGAAATGAACCGACTGATGTTGTTCATTACGCTCGAGAAACGTAAACTCGTTACTGACTGTTTTTCACATTACAAATTGTGAAGATTTGTAATGTGAAAGATGGAGTTGTTTTAATTTTATGTAATTAACAAATTAAACATGTTAAACAGTTTTTAAATCAAATCTAAAAGCAACATAAAAACTAGCTAGAGGAGTTGAATAGTTTCTAAACAGTTGCCTTAGTAAGACACTTATAGCTGGATAATTGAGAGTGATTGTAAGTGTGATGATCATCTGCTAAATGAGCAACAGCGACAACAATTCACACTTTCAGTCAGTGAAGCCGCTCCCACAGCCGTTCATGAGAGTTTAAATGCTGGGAATATTCCCATCTTCCCACAGGAGAAGAAGAAGCAAGCAGGAGGAATTACTCCAGGAGAAACTACAGACATACTATTGTAAAGATGGAGTTTGAGGAAGAACCCTGCAGAATAAAAGATGAAGAGACAGAGGAACAAATAGGTTGGTGTTTCCTTCATTCTCTTTAATGACTGATTAGGAACATAAAAGACCAATTCACACCTCGCCACTTCTCAGACATTCTCATTACGATTCATCATGTTTGGTGAAAACAATCACTGACAGACACCAATGCCTTTCCACTGATAGACTACACTGTATCCGACACACCAATCAGATGTAATGTATTTCTATGGAGCCCCTAAAGGGACGTGGTGGTGGGAAAAATTTAGGATGGGAGGAAATGAGTTCCCTCGCAAAGATATTTGCAAGTAATGTCCCGCTGGCAGTGTTTCAAACAGCTCACGCTAACAATGGAGCGATTAGAGCTTTATTTTGAACTTGGACTTAAGTATAACGAAATACAGTTAAGTGCTTAGTTCAATGAGTTCTGTAAAATTGCCAATAGCCTATATTCAAACTTCCTAGATCAATAACTCGTGAACTCAACGTTGTTAAAGCACAAATGATACCTCTTTAACGTAAAGAACAAGCGGCAACCTAATTTTCCTCAAAACGAGTCTTATAATATAAATTGGTCTGTATGACCCATACTAGTCATATTACAACACTTAGTTTAATAAAATTAGCTTTTGCTTAATTGTTAGGATTTTTTTATTATGAAAAATATTCAGCTAACTTCACTGAAATGCACTGTACTGTCACTAAATTCAGTTCACACATCACACTATCCTACTGGCTATACTGCAACGCTTAGTTTGGCAAGTAATGCACATAAAAATAATAAAAGTAATAGCACCTAAAAGTAATAGCACATAAAAGTAATAGAACATAGCTAAGTAGGCCTATTCTTTACTAGGGCTGGTCCGAATACAATTTTTTGAGCTTCGAAGCTTTGGTAGTAATCAACATCGAATATTCGAAGCTTCGGAGGGAAGGAGCTGAACATATCCTTCTCTCTAATAAAGGCTGGAATCTGGAGAAGCGGCGCGCCTCACGTGGGCAGGGCTTAGGCTTATATGCTCCGCGAACGGGCAATGAACTACTGATACAAAACACACAGATCGGTTACGTCCCAGTTTTGATATATTATATTAGCTAGTAAAAATAAGTCTGTTCAGTTATAGAACAGACTGCCCTGCATTTCTGCCCCTGGGGCCGGGCTTCGGGACAATTTTCACGTCATACCTCAAACACAGGTTTTTTCCTTCATTTTATATTTTAGACATTCATTAATTAAAAGAAACAATGAGGTGTGTTGCACTGGTGGAAACAACATGAAACCATGACATCACAACTGTTAGGATGGCTCGCACAGCGTTTAGAGTATCGCCGCAAATGAGTAAAGCAAGCCAACACACAAACTGCCGAATGTCTTCGATGCTCAAAAACGCAATCATCTTCATTAAAACGAATGAAACGAAATGCCCTTACAGTGCTTAGGTCACTTGTTCTGATATTGCGGTCTTTGATCTGATGAATAGCCTATAATGCAGCTCATATCTGTTGCTTTTGTTGACGTGCATAGCGCAATTTATTTTTGAACACGTTCTATATGGCACTTAAAGTGGTTCAAAAAAGTGATAGTATAGGCTAAACGTTTAAACCAACATTGTGATGCTTGAAGTGTTTTATATCTATGGATTTTATTATAAGCAAGACAAGTCCAGTGTTGATTTGAGAGGCTAAATTGATCAAATGTGTTGTTAACTCACTGTCTGCCGCTTGGTCGTTACTTTAAAAAACAAAAACTTTATTTTAACAAACAAAAAAAATGCTTTAAACATTTTTCTAAATTAACTTAATAAAGAAACTATAAAAGAAATATGACTACTTTGACATTAAAAACAAAACTATTTACACTATTACAATTACAGAACTATTTTAATGGCTGCAACGATGTTTAATAGGGAGGAATGTTTACTCAAAAAAAAAGGTTCTATATGGCACTAAAATAAAATAAATTAATAAAACACGTCACTTCAATTTATTTGTTTCGTTTGCGTGCGCCGTTGCGAGCAGCATCAGCCTGTCTCAGCTTGTCAAAAATGCCTTTTTACTGTGGTGGTGGTGCAGTAGGCTAAATGTTTAAACTAGCATTGTGATCAGTGTTGCCAACTCTCGCGAGACAAATAAGCAACCGCAGCTTCAAAAACAAGCCCAAAACAAGCCCAATATTATTATATTATTTAATTAATTATTTTTTTTATCAATAAATGAGCAACATATGAAACTGAAACCTCTCAGAGTGTGAAAAGCAAAAACAGATGTGATTTTACAAAAATCATCAAATTGCAATAAAGGACACACAATATCCTCTGATCAGATGTGAACAGAAGAGGTTTGGAGATGGAAAAAGAGAAAAAGTGACATGAAGGCCAATTATGGTAACCCATAGTCGGAGTTAGTGCACACATATTAGGGGCAGTAATGTGAACACACACACTGCAAACCGTGAAAAAGACAAGCCCTGCGTCTCATTGTGCACACTATCTGCCCTAAATAGTAGGCTACTGAAAATTACTAATGTCACACTATTTAGGATGGATAGTACATTGGGACACAAGCACTAAGGGAGCGCTGCAATATAGCCACATATTTAAAATAAAATAAATTCGAACCATACCTACTGTTATTATTAGTAGACTTGTTTTTTTATAATAGCCTGTAATTTTAAATACATTACAAAAATATTTGTTTAATTAAATTATAGGTGCCTCTCCTCCCTGTTTCCTCTCCATCTCTGTACACTGCTGGTGGTATTGTTTGTAAAAATGTATACGTCTATTTAAGTCTACTAACTATCATTACGTGCATTTATAACGTCACATACCTGCACGTTGAATGTAATTTTTCTTCAATGAAGGGGAGAAGGAAGCGGGATATTTGAGGACGGATTATTACAGCACTTGTATCATTGCACTGAATGCCTATTAGCTGTGAGAAGACAGTGTCAGTCAATGTATTGGACAAAACAGCGACCATAAATGTAAAGAAACGAAGTTGCTTATTATATTTTCCTAACAAGCAACCACATTTTTTAAATAAGCCCAAAAAACCGCAACCCGCGACTCGTGATTTCTTAACGCGACTTGCCAAAAAAAGAAGCCCAAAGTCGCGTGTTATACGCGGACTTGGCAACTATGATTGTGATGCTTGAAGTGTTTTATATCTGTGGATTTTATTACAAGTAAGACAAGTCCAGTGTTGATTTGAGAGACTAAATTGATCAAACATGCGGTTAACTCACTGTCAGCCGCTGGCCGCTTTAATTTAACAAACAAAAAAATGCTTTAAACATTTTTCTAAATTAACTTAATAAAGAAACGAAACTAAATATAACTACTTTGACATTAAAAACAAAACTGAACTATTTTAATGGCTGCAACAATGTGTAAGCCTAATAGGGAGGATAAAAAAAATAAATAATTATATATATATAGGACTCGGGCCGATAGTTTTGGTAAACAGCCGGGCTAGGGCGTCTAGGGCCAGGCTATAGGGGCCCGTGCAGGGCTCTAAGACTAACTACAATAAAAAAAACTGAATGTGCCACTTGAGCCAAACTAACGGCGCAGCAGCAGTCAGATCATATTCTTCACTAAAGTGTGGCGCTAAATTACAAGATGATCGCGGAATATTTGGTTTCAAAGCGATGTAAAAGCGCCTATTTAAGGGAGTTTGTCATTGTACTGTTTTGTTGCTATGTTTTTCATTAAGAATAATAGCTAATGAACCCACAATTCAAGCAACCCGCCCCTGAATTGGCAAACCGAAAGTAAACGGCGCACGGCTGCATGCGTTCAGCCGCTCCGTGCACAAGCACCGCAATGAGGGAAATGGTGAGGGAACATTTTTTCACCGTCACATCCCTAACGTATAAAAAGGATAATAGGCTACATTTTGATTCTATTATTCTATTTTCCACAATGTCAAACGAACGCAGTTTAACCCAAAATGCAAGCTCAGACATGGCTTCTGCCATATAAGCTTGTGCAGTTGTGCACTCTGCTGCTGGGAAAACTAATGGTGCCTTCACACCGGACGCGATTCGCGCGAGTGATTTACATGTTAAGTCAATGCAGAGACGCGAAATGGCATTCTGCGGCGCGATTCACGCGATTGAGGCGGCGCGAATTGTGCGCTTTGAACGCCCGGATCGCGCGAATCTTTGGCGAATATTTCGCGCCGCGTTAACCAATCAGGAGCTTGCTCTAGTAGTGACAACAATGAGGAGAAAATCTGTATATTAATATCTGGTTCAGACAATATGATTATCACTGTGATAACATTAAATGACATGAAACACACCACAGTCTCTTTTTGTTAAATGCAAGTTTATGTATGATCAATAATACAAAAGTATAAGTAATGTATAACAAGCTATACATGAAATAAAGCAAACAATTCAGTCAAACATTCAAAGTCAGTGCTAGTAGGCTAACGTTACAACTGCAACGTACAGTTATAGCCTAAAAATATAAAGTAATGAAACTTATCTTTGCCCTCAGCCTAAACGATTTGCCAGGGAACAAATTATAGATCCATGAGAGCAAAGATCGGCCGTTACAAGACGAATTATAGCTGGAGCCGCCACAGAGACATCAGAGCCAGCGGGAGACGGCAGAAGGACTGGCCGAGGAAAGGTTGCCCTCGCCGGCTTTGACGAGCGCTGAGCGCTCCGAAAACGCCAGATAAAATGTTCAAATAGGCACTCTTTATATAAATAAACCACAGATTTGAGCTTTAAACAACTACATTATCGACTGAAAAAGTCTTAACTACGTTTTGTCACACATTAACAGTAGATTTTAACAAAAAAAGACATGTAAACACAGCCCATGTCAGCCATTTCTCAACGAGACGAGCTGTTGGCGGAAGCCCTGCCAGGTTTGTGCAGTGGAATTTCACGCGCGATTGAAGCGAGTAAACTCAAAATGTTCAAGCGTCCACCTTCGCGCGAATCGCTTCCGGTGGAAACGCCATATTAGAAGAAGCAAATATATTTATTAAGTATAACGAGGCTATTAAAAATGGCTTGGCTATAAGATAATTGAAAAAAAGTATTGCATTTTATAGTGTAAACATATGCAATGAATCGAATGAGAGCCTTTTCTAGCAGGATGCCAGGTGTTCACGGAAAAAAACAACAACGAATATTCGAATCACAAATTTGAAAATTGAATACCAACCCATTGAACGAATATTCGAATATTCTGGTCCAGCCCTATTCTTTACACAAATTATGTTGGTACCCAGCTAAAATACAGTAGTTGCAACCATAGCTTTTGTAATTGCTTACTAATTTTGATGGCATTACACTGTATAACAGTGAAGTTATTGAATTTTTTTTTTAATAACAGTGAAGTCATTGATTTTATTATATAATAAAAATTATGCAATTTTTTTTTTTTTTTATCAAACAAAGTGTTGTAGTATTAGTATATTGTAGTAAATAATTGATGTGTAAACTGAATTTGGATACCCTACAATGTGTAACATTGTTATTGGCTATTTTGTAGTAACGCGTTTCGGGTTTTGCACTTTGCAGACGGTCCCTTCGTACTTGTCTCTCATACTATAAGGCTCGTTTTGAGGAACATTAGGTTGTAGCTCGTTGAAGAGCTGTAATTTGTGTTTTATTGATAGAAATAAAACTCTTACTGCTCCATTGTTAACGTGAGCTGTTTGAAACCCTGCCAGCGGGACATTACTTGCAAATATCTTTGCGAGGGAATGCAAAACTTTTGCGTGGGAACGCAAAGTTTCTAAGGGGAATGCAAAAGTTTTGGGGGGAAAATTCCTCCCATCCTACATTTTTTCCACCACCACGTCACTTTAGGGGCTCTGTATATTTCAATCTGATTGGTGTGAGAATTATTATTACTTATTGTTTAACTTTTCAGAAATATTTGAAACATTAAAAAAACAAAACAATTATAATAAAAAAAATAATGGTTATTGATAATTAATCTATTATTTATTTAATATTTGGGTCATTCCATGTCAATTCAACCAGAGTCCCCGGCTTTTGTTAAAAAGACAAACAAATAGTGATGAAAGCCAAAATATTAAATGTAACCAATGTATATTTACTGAGTAAATAAACTCAGTAAATATGTATTTATATTCTACAAAACACTGAACACTGAACTGAGTTTGTAGAGGGGGGTCAAAATGACAATTTTCACCTGAGATTTGGAGCCAATTTACAGGGATGTAAAATTTACTTTACATCATTATTTTATTTTTACACAGAGAGTGGTAGGTCTATTAGTAAAATCTGTTGACTTTAACAATCTTTGTTGCATTTTATGCCAACGGTGACCGTTCAAAAATTGAAAAAAGCTTTTTTTGCCTCCGCAAGTTTTGCATGTCTGTAACTCAAGAAGTATTAAATATACATTAATATCCTTTAAAAATGTTGGTTCTTAACAGATTTTTCTTAAAATATTGAATTATCTAAAATATTTATTTTAAAGGCCCTCGATAGGCCTGTCGCGATTAGTACGCTGTTTTATAGGCCTACGGCACAAGGGGGGAGTCATAGACCTAAAGAAATAGACAAGTATAGGGCCCTATAAAATCCTTTTTATTTTTTCCCAAATTTATTTTTTTCCATATTAATTTTTGCTAGTTCCGTTTTTTGTTTCAATTTTTGCTAATTCCTTTTTTTCCATTTTAATTTTTGGGTTGTAATTTTTTTGAATTAATTTTTTCTGTAATTAATCATGATTAATTGCAATTAAAGGACATTGGAGTTTTTAATATTTTGATATTGTAAGCATTTCAGTTACTCTCCAAATTAATTTAGAAACAATTTAAAGACAGCATATTTTAAATATGTGTTGTAATGGCATCTTTTTATGAATGAAGGCCAGTATCACTGATACTGATGTCTCTATGAAACATTTATGACATTACATTACAGTATAACTGAAAGCTACCAATTTCAACATTTATTAGGCTTTAAGAAAAACAACTTTTGATTTAATTTAATTGAACAATCTTTACATAAAAATACCAACATGGCGGCGTGGCGGCTTCACTTTTTATGATGTCATGAGCAAAGAATATGACCGTCTCTAAACCATAATGTCGAGCATTAATGCATTTGAGCTGAAACTGAATGGAATGAACAACAGCCGGTATTACGGCAGCGCTTTGCTAGCTTATTAAGCTCAACCAAACGCGTTTTATATTAGATTAATCAGATATAGACAACATAAAAGTAATCTTACAATGTGCATCTGCAGAAAAGGACGCGAATGCGCACATGAACTTCACGCGCTAGTCTGAGTGTTCTCGCTAGTTTCTCTGTGGATTTCCTTTAACAGCTGATACACGGGGAACTAAGCACAGATCATTTACAGCATTCTATTTCCATCGTGTTCTCATTATAATGCTATGTAGGCTATGACAGATTGGCGCTGCACATATTGCACTAAACGTTTAATGATCACAGTGATTCCAGACATCACTGCAGTGCACCACTCACTTTCACTTTATTTCGCCGCGGTCTGGAGGCGTGCTGTATAACGCTAACCAACCAGACCTCAGGTACCGCGCAAAATGACGCAATAACCAATAAAAAAGATTTTTTTTTTTTTTTAAAGTCAGGGCGATCATCGTTCTCATGATCGATGGTCGCTGTCACTTTTGAGTACTCGATTACTCGACCGCTGTTGCCCATCCCTAATACATTTCCTATCCACCTGCATTTCAACTTATTCTTAGAATCAGGTTTCAAGTGCGTTTCCTGCTAAAAAATTATATCAGCAGAGAGCGATTTCAAGTGTGACAGTATCTTACTTATTTTAACAGGGTGATTTAGACCTTTCACATTCCATGAAGCAAAAACAATACCTTGTCTGTTACTCGATTATACAGTATTACTATGCATCATTACAACGCAATGTATTATTATTACAAGATTCACCACACATTTTACCACTTTGAGGTATCTTAAACAGGCCCCCTCCCCACCAGCACACCAACTTAAACAGCAACCCCGTCATCTAACCAACAACTAAGAGAACCTGCGGTATGAGACGAGTGATTGAAAATTTTAAAATGACCAATTGGTATCAAGAGAACAAAGTATAATATAGCAAGTAAATTATTATTCTCGAGAAAATAAAACCAAAAACAATCTCTTATTCGTTGACCTTCAATCAATGATTAACATAGCTCCACAGTTGAGAATTTAAGTAGAACATCAAAAGGAAGGAGCAGTTACAGAATGTTTTGGGGTTATAACATTTTCCACGAATCAAAACGATTCCACGATTTTGCAGTGCGCGATCAACAAGCGGCAGCTTATCTAGCGATAATGCTTCCATCAAAAGTTGCGCGATAAAGTCCCTTGGTTTCATTCCAGACTCGAACCCCTCCTTGATGTGTAGTACACAAATATTCTGTCTCCTACTACGTCCTTCAAGGTCCATGCATTTGTCCGAAAGTTGCTCGACCACCTGCTTTAAACGGCCCATTTCTTGTTCAAGCTTGGCTACCGTATCCAAAGAGGTTGAAGCGTTAGCTTTCAAGCCTGCCAGTTTTGAAGCATGATCATCCACGGTGATTTTAACAGCTGAAATCGCAGAGCTGGCCTCCTGTTGGAACGCGGTGATCTCTCCTCTTATAGAAACAGCAAGTTGTTCAATCTTGGATTCGATTATATCCCCGATATCGGATTTGATTAAGCGCATTTCAGAGCACAGAGAAGTGATTGCGCTAAGAAATGCTACGTTGCCCGTGTCCTGAGTATTTTCAGCCAGTGAGTCTTCTATAGCAGAGTCCGAGGCGGAGGCAAGCGCGGCCTGATCCGCTAGTTTACGAGGCTTGGCTGGCATGTTTAACTACGAATGTACCAAATTGTCAGTACGAATAAATCGATAATAACTCAACTCGCTTCCTTTCTTAACAATAATTGGTTATTAAAGATGTTCTGAACGAATTCTACTGGATTTTGTGCGGAGCTATCGTAGAGTGCTTGCTAACCCCTCATGATGAAACCGGAAGTTAGACATTCCTCTTTAAATGCAAAGTGAAACGCATTTAGTTCTTGACCATTGAAAATCTTGAATACTTTTAGAAATACAGGCATGCAAACTTTGGAAAAGGATTTTTTATTGCATTCAGACAGGTGTGTTCTATGCAATTGTGTTGTTAGAAAACATGAGATGCATTTCTAGGTTAAACTTGATTTGTTCTTCCAATATTCCTCTTTAAAAGAAAAAAAGTATTAACTGTATGCAAAGTGACCCACGTTTGGTTTTCAACCACTGAAAATGTGTCATTTTGACCCCTCCTCTACAAAACCGTGGATTACCCAAAAAATATACATCTTTGACTTTAAATATTTTGGCTTTCATCACTATGTTTGTCCTTCTATAGAAAAAAAATGAAGGAAAATGCGGCTTAATGGGGAGAATTTAAGAGACGGCGTCAGTTAAATCCATGTTGATCATAATGAAAGTTAATTTCGACTGATGAAGTGTCTGTTTGCCGTCTGTTGGTGCAGTGTGAATTGGGCTTAAGATGAAAACTGACATAAAACAATGCGTCTAAAACAAATCTAGTTTACTACTGAGTCTACTAGTATAGTGCTAAATTGAGTGCTTGATGCTATATTTCATTTTGTTCCTCCTTTAACTGAATTGTGAATTTTGTTTATTTTAGACCTGATGGAAGTGAATGAGGACAAATTGTATCAATTTCAAAAACCTCAGTTTGTAAATGAAGATGAAGACTCCGTCATTTCACAGACTGAAAAGTGTTTCACACAAAAACGAGCCAGAAAATCTGGAGTAAAAGGATCTTTCACCTGCTCTGAGTGTGGAAAGAGTTTCATTCAGATAGGAAACTTTAAAGTGCACATGAGGATTCACACTGGAGAGAAACCGTTCACATGCACTCAGTGTGGAAAGAGTTTCATCCACAAAAAAAACTTGAATGAGCACATGAAGATTCACTCTGGAGAAAGACCGTTCACATGCACTCAGTGTGGAAAGAGTTTCATTAACAAAGGAAACTTAAATGTGCACATGAAGATTCACTCTGGAGAAAGACCGTTCACATGCAGTCAATGTGGAAAGAGTTTCATCCACAAAAAAAACTTGAATGAGCACATGAGAATTCACACTCGAGAAAGACTGTTCACATGCACTCAGTGTGGTAAGAGTTACACTCATAAAAGTAATCTCAAAAATCATCTGCGCTCACACTCTGGAGTGAGATCATTCAGCTGTGATCAGTGTGAGAAAACATTTGTTGTGAAATCATACTTAAAATCGCACCTTAAAGTTCATGCTGGTGTGAAGCCTCATGTTTGTTCTTTTTGTGGACGGAGTTTTATATTTCTGCATAAGTTTAAAGAGCATGAGCGTGTTCATACTGGTGTGAGACCCCATGTTTGCTCTGACTGTGGGAAGACCTTCATTACATCCAATGCCTTAAAAATACACCAGAGAATTCACACCGGAGAGAAACTGTACAAGTGCTCACACTGTGGAAAGAGTTTCACTCAGTCAGGACACCTGAACAATCATGAGCGAATTCACACCGGAGAGAAGCCGCACCAGTGCTCTTCATGTGGGAAGTGTTTCACCAATTTATCTAGTCTACGGATTCATAAGCAAAAGTATTGCCCGAAGTTGTCTAAGTAAGTTCAGGTTCAGATCCATCGCTTACAAGAAAAAGTTTGATATGATTCTGATAAAGCAAACATTGGAATTTCTTGGCATTATCAAAGATAGAAATTTGTCAAAATTATATAAAGGATTGTTGAAGATTGATTGTTCAACATTGGAAATTGGGGAGATATGTCCCAATTTGAGTAGGAATGCTTTTATGTTGGGGAGTAAATGTAGTAAAAGTAATTTACTCCATATGCTGTACAAATAAATTTAGTTAGTCTGGCAGTGAAGCTAACCCTTAGAAGACGATGATCGCGCCGGCATGACTTTTTCTTATGTGCGAAAGAGACTCAAAATACTCTGTTGACATACAGACAAGTGTTATACATCATTAAAATCTGTTAAGTTTCTACTTTTATTTGTGCATACACAATGAAAACAAAATGTTGTGCTTTTTGCAAAATAAAGAAAACTAACATGATGCACATTCAGCCGCCTCTCTATGAGTGAAGTTGATTCTGAAATGTGTCTGAAAATGAACTGTAACTTAGCAAATACTTGCCACACAGACATGAGAGAGATGTATACATAACGCTTAAAATGTCTACTTTTTAACTGAACTCAAATCAAAATCAAAATTCTCAGTTTATGTAATCCGTTTGAAACCCTGTACACTCTTTTTCTTCTGCCTTCATTACCTGTAATGAGCTGAGACCGCCACACCCCGGCGTCATTCACATGGTAAATAGTTCAGGTGATCAGCATGCCTTCAGCTGATTCTGGACAGCAAGGAAGAATTCACCTTTTCCTCTGAGGAAGATTGCAATCCAGACGATGAAAGGTTGCATTTTGAAGAGTGACTTGATCCTGCAGAGGATATATGTTTGTAGTAAGTTGTTTATATTATCAGAAAAACACTGTCAATTTTCAGACTATATTTTGCCTAGTTTTGGCTAGCTTTGGACAACTTACTGGAAATATTGCCATATGATCTCACTTAAAAATATTTGTGTAGTCCTATATATGCTCCAGTGTAAATGTATTGTGATACTCTCTAAACATATTTGTAATACATGTTGTTCTGTTTTGGTTAGCTTATGACACAGTTTATCATGCTAAAATATTGCCTTATGCCTAATGTAGCTTGTTTGCCAATATCTGCTTAGGTGTATATATGATGTGATTTGGTAAAATCTGTAAAATACATAATGTGATAGTCTAAACACTAGACATATTTCTATATATACATTTTCAGTTATGGGTACCCTATTAAACTGCTTATCATGCTAAAATACTGCCTTATGCCTGATGTACAGATGTTTGTGAATAGGCTTCAGGTGTAAATGTTTGAAATGGCCCATCAACAGATACTCACGGTCTACGGCGCGTCAATAGATATTTACATTCATTGTGTGTCCATACCCATTAATTGCACATCAGTTTACTTTGGACAATGCATGCTTACAGGTTTTTATTTTCCGAGTCCGTTGCTCTCTTTCTTTTCATTAAGTTCAGGAAGCTGAAGTCTTGAATAATTCACATGACATGAAGTTCATAGATTTACATGGAGAAGATTCACAAGTTGTAAATTGACGGGTGGACAGGATTAACAGGATGGTTTTAAGTCCAAAAGCACACTTAATGCATCCCATGGAAAGGATTCAAAGGACATGGTCGGGTGTCCATTCAAACCCCCACACCTCACCAGTGCAAAAGAAACAAAGGAAGGACGTGTAGATAAAGTGTGAATAATGTAGTGAACTAGATTTTGTAGTTTATTGTGGGAGATGTATGACCAGCATAAGAGGGGGAAAAGGGTCAAATTCACAACAGATACACAAATGCCTCATATGCACAATTAAAGAAAATAATAACAAAACACATCCCTTCATAAATCATTGAGTTTTATATAGGGGAGTAACGATATATCATTAAACAATATATTGCGATATAAATATGTGAAGGTATGTATCGTTGACGGAAACTATGATTTGCGATATAGAGTTGTTTTATCCAAGGCTCAACTTGCTGTAGTCACCCTATTTACTATATGTATATAGAATTTGCAATATATACTAAATACAATTTATTCTATTAGAATTTCCACCCTGTTTGGTTTATAGAAGTAATGGCTAAGTTAGCCATCGCTCTTGGACTGATCAACGTTTAGCTAGCTAACCTTCTACAGATAAACAGAACTTTTATAACCATGTCAGATATGTTTTTAATTTTTTTGGACCGGACAAAAATTCTTCATAACAGAGCCTAACAGGGTGGAACTTTAAGAGTGGGACAAGCAGGATAACATTAAAAAAAAAAAAAAAAAAAAACCGGTAGAGGTGAGAGTTGATTCTTACTTAATTTTGTATGGTTAAATTCCAGCAGGAAAAATAAATGATGTCATTTCCTGAAAATGGTCTAAATGGAATTGTGGTCTTTTTTGGAAGTCGAGAAATACACTCTAACAGGGAGGAAGATGACTTCAGGGACACGGTTAATTAAGAAAATTGTACACAACATAACTAAAGTTTAACATGATTTATGTTTATGATTAGAGGCAGTTTAGCCTATTCTATAACATAATCTAAAAATATTTTGAGATTTTTATCATTTCTTGGTTTATAGTTCTTGTGGAAGTTAATTACTTTGCACTGAGGACATGATAAAAGTGAATGCATATATCAATAAAAAGGTGTGTGTGGTGTCCTGTGATGTAGTGCAATACTTACTGAGACAACTAGGGGGAAGTAGGTATGAAGAGGGAAATACAAAAGAAGGAGAGTAGAAAAAGAAGGATGAGCTTGAGGTGTGTGTGTGTGTGTGTTAATGATGAGAAATAAAGAAAACATGTAACCATTCATCTGCTGTGCCTGGCTTCATATTAATAACTACAACACAACAGTGTGTAAAATACAAAATAGTATTTTTAATGACTATGATATCTGTTTAAGTGATAAAGAAGACCTACATTTATTATTTAAGCCATTTCTTATATGTTAATCATTTTATAAAATATATGAGTAAGTAAATAATAGGGACAGAAAAGTCACTGTATAACAGGAATGACCCACATATGACAGTATAGGCGTATTACTTACGGAACTCAGGTGATTTTTCAAACATGTTGTGCTGTTGTGGTAGGCCAGTTTCAAATCGCATGTTTTGCAAACTGCCTTTGTCTTGTCCTCGCTCAATTTAAAGTGCTCCCTCACAGCTGAGGTCTTCGGCATTTTGTCTTCTCATCCAGATGCCCAAAACAAGCCCAATTGCGTTTCAGGGGGGCTTCTCTGGTAAAAATCGCATTTGGGGGGTAAAATATGTTTTTTTTTTTGGCATGGTTGCCTACTAAAATTCGCATTCCCAGGGCTAAATATCACATAATTGGGGTCGCTTCAACCCGCGGACATAAAAAACAGCCCGCGGCAACAGTGTTGAAGTAGGCCAAATCCGTGAGAAAACAGCGGACTTGGCAACACTGATCATGACATGCGTGCATGATGTTTACGTATGGGCGATTTTACTGTGACTTCCCATTTTAACAAGAAGCTACTATACTTGCAGTAGATTTATTTAGATTTATAATAACGGGTAAAAAGACTAATACATTTTATTTCTATTATTCTATTTTACACAATGTTAAACACAGCTTAACCCAATATACAAGCGCAGGCGCGCGGCGCTTCTGTCAATAAAAACACATACAGTTGTGCGCTCTAGACAGAGAATATACTCCAGTAGCAGGGAACACTTTAGTTGGCTAAAGCAAATATATTTATTAAGTATAAGTATAACGATGTTGCCTTCCTTCAACTGTCCCATCCTATTAAAACCGGAGTATTGTATTTCACCGGATAAAAAAAAAAAAAAAACTATTCGAATTCCAAATTTGAAAATCGAATACCAACCCATCGAAAGAATATTCGAATATTCTGGTACAGCCCTACTGTGCTGTTAGAGAGAGCTTATTTTGTTTGTATTGAGAGTTCTGAAAAAACGGTCCCAATCACGTCGACTCTGTCTTCTTCCACCTTATTTTACGAACTTTCTAACACATGTAATGTACCATCACAGCTGTCGAAATGAACGAATCGTCAAAGGGTGGATTATAGCATTATTTTTATGATCTATTCTCATCACACGAACGGCTCCACTGACAGTCTGTTGATCGCGTGAATGCAGTGATCTCGTCATTGCAGCGCGTTTTCTCTCACAAAATGCTTTCACCACAACTAACAGCAAACACGACGTCAACATGAATACAGTAAGAGCTTCGCTGTGCTGCATAACAGCGTCATTCATTATAACGGCAGTTTGGGCAAGTGTGCAGATACACTCGCGACGTGTGATTGACAGCTCCAGACATTATAAAGAGAGTGTTCTTTGATCGCTCTATGTAGTTTAATCATTTAAATAACGGATTTGTTTCATGCTACTAACAGAAACGATCGTTTTAGTCACTGGCTTGATTCACTGATGCATTACGCTTAGGGCATCAAGTCGGCGATCATTAAACGATCTAGAAAGAAAGTCTGAGTGAACTTGAATGATTAGCTACACATCAGAAATCACTGATCACAGATCAGGCATTAATGAACACTTTTACTCACTGTTTGTCGCGGTGCTGTCGAATCCATATCGTAAAGTCTGTTTGTAAAGCCTGTGCTGACATAAACTGAATCCATTTTCTCAGAATGGAAACAGAGGAAGGGGATGTAACCTTTCCTGTTATGATATAACAGGGAAGATTCCAGATCGGCTCGTCTGAGCTCTCATTTTCTCAAAGGCAGAGAAAGACAGCCAGAACTCGGTTTACACCCATCAAAATTTCTAGCCACTTGGGGACCATATACAGGCTAGGGGAACTCATATTAAAGGGTTAGTTCACCCAAAAATGAAAATTCTTTCATTAATTGCTCACCCTCATGTCGTTCGACACCCGTAAGACCTCTGTTCATCTTCGGAACACAAATAAAGATATTTTTGTTGAAAGCTGAAGGCTGAGAAAGGCCTCAGATAGGCCTCCATTGGTATTCAGTACATTTACACTCCCAAGACCCATAAAAGGCACTTAAAACGTTGTTACAAAGTCCATCTCACCACAGTGGCTCTACAATAATTTTACGAAGCGACGACAATAGTTTTTGTGCGCAAAAAAAATCAAAATAACTTTATTCACCTCTTCTTGTCTTCCGTGTGTGCCTCCACGACGCATGCGTGAGAATATGACGTAGCGCCGGGGTTCGGGAATCCATGAAATGCACACTTTAATCCCATTTTGAGAACTACGCCGAGACCTAAAGCACGATCAATGTAGAATTCAACAGCTTAGACACGCGCGTCTTCCTCTGCTTGTAAACAAATAGTTTCTGGGTCATGTGTCCGAACGCCGGATCTGCGTCATATTCTCGCGCATGCGTCGTGGAGGCACACACGGAAGACAAGAACAAGTTGGATAAAGGTCTTATTTTGATTTTTTTTTTGCGCACAAAAACTATTGTCGTCGCATCGTACAATTATTGTAGAGTCACTGTGGTGAGATGGACTTTGTAACGACGTTTTAAGTGCTTTTTATGGGTCTTGGGAGTGTAAATGTACTGAATGGAGGCCTATCTGAGGCCTTTCTCAGCCATCAGCTTTCAACAAAAATATCTTCATTTGTGTTCCGAAGATGAACAGAGGTCTTACGGGTGTCGAACGACATGAGGGTGAGTAATTAATGACAGAATTTTCATTTTTGGGTGAACTAACCCTTTAATGTAAAAAAAACCTCATAAAATGACATCTTCATGCCATGGGACCTTTAAGAACCACTTTTCCTGGTTCGGAGCTGGTGCTTTGGGTGTGGAAAGACAAAGAACCGATTTGAAACTAGACTCTGACTCAGAACCAGCACCAGCACTGCCTTGCAGGGTTGCCAACTCTCACGCATTTGGCGTGATACTCACGCTTTCAGGCTCTGTCTCACGCTCTCACTCTGCCCAACTTAAAGGGTTAGTTCACCCAAAAATGAAAATTCTGTCATTAATTCCTCACCCTCACGTCGTTCGAGACCCGTAAGACCTCCATTCATATTCGGAACACAAATGAAGATATTTTTGTTGGAAGCGGATGGCTGAGAAAGGCTTCAGATAGGCCTCCATTGGCATTCAGTACACTTATACTCCCAAGACGGATAAAAGGCACTTAAAACGTTGTTACAAAGTCTATCTCACCACAGTGACTCTACAATAATCTTACGATGCGACGACAATAGTTTTTGTGCGCAAAAAAAATCTAAATAACACCTTTTTCCAACTTGTTACTGCCTTCCGTGTGTGCCTCCACGACGCATGCGCGAGAATATGACGCAGATCCGGCGTTCGGACACATGACCCAGAAGTGATTTGTTTACAATCAGAGGAAGACGCGAGTATCTCAGCTGTTGGATTCTACATTGATCGTGCTTTAGGTCTTGGCGTAGTGCTCAAAATGGGGTTAGAGTGGCATTTCATGGATTCCCGAACCCCGGCGCTACGTCATATTCTCGCGCATGCGTCGTGGAGGCACACACGGAAGGCAATAACAAGCTGGATAAAGGTGTTATTTGGATTTTTTTTTGCGCACAAAAACTATTGTCGTCGCATCGTAAGATTATTGTAGAGTCACTGTGGTGAGATGGACTTTGTAACGACATTTTAAGTGCTTTTTATCGGTCTTGGGAGTATAAGTGTACTGAATGCCAATGGAGGCCTATCTGAAGCCTTTCTCAGCCATCAGCTTTCAACAAAAATATCTTCATTTGTGTTCCGAATATGAACGGAGGTCTTACGGGTGTCCAACGACATGAGGGTGAGTAATTAATGACAGAATTTTCATTTTTGGGTGAACTAACCCTTTAATCTCACGCCAAATTGCCAAACCTGCTTTTGATATTAAACAAAGTCTAAGCTTTTACTTTTTTTTTTACCTTTTAATGCGAAATTCAAACAATAAATAGCGTTTTGGCGCTAATATGGCATAACAGTTAAAGCCAGAGTGTTGAAAAACGGAGTTGCAACATGTTCTCTCATCTCCCGGTGGGCGCTCGCGGTCACGTGCTTCACGGAGCTCAATACTTCTAGCGCTGTGTCAATGCATTTGAATGGCTTGATACACAACAGCTCCACTTCAGGTATTTGCAGGTTTTGGTAAACAGTACAGCATAGTGTGCATTGATTATTACGTCAACCATACAGTTTCGTTTTATAATGGAGAGTGATGGAGATGCAACATTGTTAACATTAATGTTAATGTTTTTTTATTTACATTTACATTTACATTTATGTATTTGGCAGACGCTTTTATCCAAAGCGACTTACATTGCATTCAAGTTACACATTTTACATTTTTTTGTCAGTTCTTTTTTATTGTATTTAGCCCTCAGGTAATCCTTACTAATTGCTCACACTCATACTCATTGATGGTCAAATGTGACCATACACCTTAACTATTTTTCAATTGAATAAATGTTCTATATTTTAGTTCAATAATATTTATTGAATATTTTGAGATATTTTGGTACTAAATACTATTTGTGCAATAATTATGGTCCATTAATGACCACTTAAAATATTTTTCTTCTAATATTTGTATTATTTATATTACAATTAGTATAGCAGTTAAGGTTAAATTAGAGAATTCTTATTCAAAGAGGCAAATTAGAGTCATTTTGTGGCTCGAAAAATAATAATTTCCATTTGTAATGCCATTACCCACTGGTGCCCTATATGGCTCTTTAATCAATATACATGTATCTAATCTAGTTGCTCAAAAAAGTATTGCAGTTTTGCATTTTAATAAATATTTAGATATGATCAACACTAGATTTCTTTAAATGTGAAATTTTAAAATGTTAACAACGTACATTTCCTTATTTCCTTATATGTACAGCAGGCTATGAATTGATACTGAAATCGAAATCGATATACCGTTGTATACCGTCAGCCCCTCAACAACACACCCCACATTAAAGGAGTCTGAGTTTGGTTCTTTTAAAGAGGACTCAAGTGTGAAAACACCCTAAGAGACCACTTTTATTCAAAGCAGGGTTGCCAATTTGGCGTGTGATTTACTTGGGCAGATTGAGAGTGTGAGACAGAGCCTGAAAGCCTGTCTCGCGCCAAATGCACAGGAGTATGATGTAAATCACTGTGTTCATCAGACTGTGGTTTTATTTTTATTGGGAGAAATCTAAATCATAACTCACGTTGAGCTGCCCGACAGAAGTTTTTAAGGCAAATCTTCATATCTCTCAATAATATTTTTTATTAATAATACTTTCTAACTTGAAAATGAAGTCAAGATTTATAGCCAACGACACCAGTAACACGCAGTAGTTGAAGGAGTCCAGAAGGTAAAATAGCAAACTCTTTAGGAGACATTTGAATTTTTATCCCAAATCAAAGATATTTGGGGAGATAACTAGTGCTTTTGTATAATCTCAAATAAGGTAATATATCTTATCTGGGTTTTCAAACCTGTCCTGGAGACACCCCAGCCCTGAGCTGATGAGTTAGGTAGGTGTGATAAATGAGGGAGACACAAAATGTGAAGGTTATAGTTTAATAGGGAATGTGTTCCGCCAGTGGAGGCGCTCGAGCAACCGAAGCAACGACACACACCCGAGTCTAGGAGAAGAAGAAGAAGAAGAAGAGAAGTGAGCGAGGGAAGAACATAAACATGAGAAGTGGAACACAGCCGTTCATTCTGCTCTAAATTGATTTTTTTCACACTGTGAGTACATTCATTTATCATTTATTAGGACAAATATAAACGAGTCGGTTCATTTAGTGAATCACTCAGAAATGAATCGACTGATGTTGTTCATTAGTTCAATGCGAGCGACTATTCGAGCAAAACATTTGCACCTGGATAATTGAGAGTGATTGTAAGTTTGATGATCATCTGCTAAATGAGCAACAGCGACCACAATTCACACCTTCAGTCAGTGAAGCCGCTCCCACAGCCGTTCATGAGAGTTTAAATGCTGGGAATATTCCCATCTTCCCACAGGAGAAGAAGAAGAAGCAAGCAGGAGGAATTACTCCAGGAGAAACTACAGACATACTATTGTAAAGATGGAGTTTGAGGAAGAACCCTGCAGAATAAAAGATGAAGAGACAGAGGAACAAATAGGTTGGTGTTTACTTCATTCGCTTTAATGACTGATGAGGAACATAAAAGACAAATTCACACCTCGCCACTTCTCAGATGCCGCATTTCCATTACCCTTCAAATTACGCCAATTGAAAATACGCCCCTATGGAAACACGTACATTTTGCAAAAACGCACATATGTCAATGAATGAACATCCAAGTAGGTACTGTAAAAGTGCAGGAAGGCAGTGTCTATTCCCTCCACAACGTGGATAAACTACAACAGATAAACATGTCAGCTGCTGTTGAGTTCAATATAATCTGTTTTCACATTAATTTTGTCATATAATCATATAATATGCATATCCTGATGTACAATGATCTAAGTTTTAAAACGTATAGCCTATTGATCATGCTTAATGTAAATGAATGGATACAACAACAGTAGTTTATACTTAATGGATACAGCTACAACTACACTGGTTTTTTTAAATATTAAGAAATGTGTAACATGTTGTAAAGTGTTTCCCACTTGACTGTGTAGATATACATTACCGGTTAAAAGTTTTAGAACGGTTTCAGAAGATTTTAAAATGTTTTTAAAGAAGTCTCTTCTGCTCACCAAGGCTGCATTTATGTTATTAAAATACTCAAAACAACTGTAATATCGTGAAATATTATTAAAATGTAAAATAACTGTTCTATTTTAATATATTTTAAAATGTCATTTGTTCCTGTGTTCAAAGCTGAATTTAAGCATCATTATCGTCTTCAGTGTCACATGATCCTTCAGAAATCGTTCTCATATGAGGATTTGATACTCAAGAAATAATGAAATAAAAGAAAATTAATACATTGATTCAGCAAGGATGCATTAAATTGATCAAGTGACAGTACATACATTTATAATGTTGCAAAAGCTTTGTATTTCAGATCAATGCTGTTCTTTTGAACTTTCTATTCATTAAATAATCCTGAAAAAAATGTACACAAATGTTTTCAACATTGATAATAATCATAAATGTTTTTATTTAATCATCAAATCCTCATATTAGAGTGATTTCTGAAGGATCATGTGACACTGAAGACTGGAGCAAAGATGATAAAGCTTTGATCACAGGAATAAATTGCATATATTCATATAGAAAACTGTTATTTTAAATAGTAAAAATATTTCACAATAATACTGTTGTTGCTGTATTTTAGATCAAATAAATGCAACCTTGGTGAGCAGGTCACTTCCGGTTCTGTGGATGTGGTTCTGAAACTGCGGTGCTGCGGGCCTACAGCTGGATACTATTGGATTTCTGTTACTGCCTGAACTTCACGTTATTTGTAGCGCAGCCATCCGTAAGCATGGGAAGATTTGTACGTTCCCTAACTCTCATCTTTAATATGTCACTTTTAACTTGTTTTCTAATTTTAGTAAACAATTAACAAACTTGAACCTTTTTGGCGCTCTTTAATGTGGCCTGGCCGATTGCTCAATCAGCATTTCCACTTTGGAAAGAGGTTAAAACCGCTTCAACAATCATGTCACGGACATCACTATAGAAAGGGGAATTTTGCTAAATGTATGCACTGTCACACAATTCTTATAATTTTTATTCTTCATGAGAAAAAATGGAATGAGCTAAAAATGTAATACAACACAGCCCATATAATGGCATGTGAAAAAATAAAACGTGTTTATTCTTTTGTGGCACTTAAAAAAAACGATTTGGCGCCTAAGTTATAGGCGTTCTCACGTAGCTTATTTCAAGTTCATCTGTGTGTGATTTGGTGAAAATATAAGTTGCAATATTATATTTATTTTGTATAAATATCTGATTATTCTCATATGATGCATTTTGTTGAGTTAACCTTCTAATGCTGCGTTTACACCAAACGTGAATAGAGCGACAAAATCGCGTCTTGTTGGACGCTTGAACATTTTGAATCCATTCGCGCGTCCACAGCAAATTGGACAGCAATATACTCACAGCAAATTGGTCCAGGCAATGCACTATTATCTTCACTGCATGTATATCTAAATATCCTAATAAAAGACCTCAGTCAAAACGTTTTGGCAGACAACAAATTATAGATTCATGACACCAAAGATCGCCCGTTAGATCTACAAAAGATCTGTTTAACCACTACAGAGCCAGTGGCAAACGTCAAAAGGACTGGCCGAGGAAAGGCTGCTCTCGCCGGGGTTAATGAGCGCCCGGTGATCGCCTGGATCTCATAACTCCAAAAACGCAAGATTATTTTTTTAAAGGAGGGGGGGGCCTCCTGAAGAGTCACAGACCAGACCAGCAGGAGTCAGATTTCATTCGAGAAGGAGGAGCTGATGATAAGATGAGGAAAATTTGGTTTCAAAGCGAAATGTAAAAGTGCCTATTTAAGTGAGTTTGTCATTGTACTGTTTTGTTGCTGTGTTTTTCATTAAGAATAATAGGCTAATGAACTCACCATTCAAGCAACCCGCCCCCGAACTGGCGCTAATTCTAAACCGAAAGTAAAATGCGCACGGGCACGGCCGCACTGTCATTCACGGTGCGTGTCCACTGCTTCGTTTTCAGTTCATTCCTATGGAAGCTCATCTTTGCTTTACTCGGCAGCATTATGAATGCCCGAGCGGCGTTGAGCATTTTACTTTCGGTTTAGAATTAGCGATTTACCTGCCGGTGATACCGGTATTACCAGTGTTGTCATGACTCGATTAACTGGTGGGAAAATTTCCTCACGTCACATACCTAGTGCAAGTGCACAACGCTTTCACACTTTGGCTGACGCTGAACCAGAGACACATTTAAATGCACAAGTACTAGCAAAACAATACATTTATGACGTGATCTATTCATATCAGATACACATTGTGTAAGTAACTATAAAGTTTACTTTATTTTTCTCACACTTTACCGGCCACTTACTTTCATGTATTTCAGGAGAAGTGGATGAATTGATGTGTTGTAAATCTGACAGATCCGATTCTCTGAACTGCATCGCAACATAACACGGCGACGTCCATCGCGCATTAGCCTATAGATCAGGGTTCCTCAAACTCGGTCCTGGAGGGCAGCTGTCCTGCAGAGTTTAGCTCCGCTAATCAAGGTCTTCATGATCACTAGAAAATCACAGGAAGGTGTGTTTGATCAGGGTTGGAGCTAAACTCTGCAGGACAGCGTTTGCAGAGGCAAACCCAGGACTGAGTTTGAGGAACCCTGCTATAGATCAACTAACATAATTATATTTTTTAACACTAAAACACGTTCACTTACATGTATTTGAGAATCGGAATATCAGGTAGTTGATGCAGGTTTGTGAATATTTTGAATAAAAAAGGAAAAACACAATATAAGCGATAGATCTGCCATACAGCGCTCTTGTGGATGCGCTGTCTCGTCCACAAGGGCATGGCGCGTCATGGAAATATTACTTTAATAAAATAATAACAGCCATGGTGATGATACTTTTGTTATATATGTTATGTGTGATAAGTTGGTTATGTTTTCTTTAAAATGTATGCTTGTTAGATGCAATTTCCAGATTAAAATATTTAGCAAATATTAAAAAGTAAAATAAAAAGTTAGCCACACCAGAGCGACCAGTGGGAAGAATGAGTCTAGAGACCTGAATAACCTTTGGTTATGTTAGTAATACAATTTGTGTGTTCGTGTTAGATCACAGTGCATTATCTAGCTAATGTTAACTGATGCAATGTTGGATCTGAAAATGTTGAGATTAACATAACTAAGATTAATAAATGCTGTAGAAGTATTGTTCATTCTTAGTTGGTTCATGTTAACTAATGCTAACAAAAATGAAACCTTATTGTAAAGTGTTACCATTTTTTTTTTTACCATTAAAGTGTTAGCAAGTTAATGAAGCTTACGTTGGTTCAAACTAGGCTACTGTATTGTATATGTTTGATTTATGTTGAAGTGTTAGGGACATTTACATGGCTTCTAAAGGTGAGCCTTTTGTTTTTGTAAGCAGGCTCTCAAACAAAGTATATTTAAAATTTTATTTAGATTTTTCGGCCCATATAGCGGTTATCGGTAACTGCCAAAATCAGTGCATCCCTAATAATGGTTAAGCGTTGCAATTAACCTGCAAATCACACGCGCTTCTGCATCTGTCCTGTACGGATCACGGATCAACTACGACCCTTAGTTGACATTGCAAATCCTGCAATGTGTGTATCTGTGATAGTCACATCTCAATATCGATGCTAAAACGATATAGCGTGCAGCCCTAGTATGCAACACACTGACCAGATGTAATGTATTTCAATCAGATCGCCGTGAGAATTAATGATACTGAAATATTTGATACTTTTTAAAAATGCATGGTTATAAGTAATATATAAGTATATTTTAATGTTGTTTGACACCGTATTTTCACTCAAATTATTTGCAGTTATTATTTGTTCTATATGCATAGCTGTTTATTTTTTTGCATTCATTTAATCTTTCCACCATGGTGATAGTTCGGAGGAAAAAGGCTCTTGCTTTTTCATTCCTTTACTGGAGACGCTAACAGAAATATTGCAAGTCAATGTGGGCAAAACACTAGCTTGAGTATTACCGTTTAGTGCAAGCGATGTGCCTTAATAGGGAGGATTTCAAAGACCATGGCAGTTAACCCATGCTGCCGCGCAAGATCATAATGAAAGTTCATTACGACAGCCACTAGGGGGGGCGAATTCAGACAGTCGTGTCCAAATGTTGTGTGCAGTGGAAAGGCGGCTTGATCCACTGATACAATCCAACAAAACCCGATGAAGTTGCCATCTGTTGTGCAGGGTGAATTGGGCATATGATGAAATTGACATAAAACAATACGTCTAAGACTATACTAGTAGACCCAGTTGTAAAATAGATATGTGCTAAATTGAGGGATTGATGCTACATTTAATTTTGTTTCTTCTTTAATTGAATTGTGAATTTAATGCTTTATTTTAGACCTGATGGAAGGGAATGAGGACAAAATGCATCAATTTCAAAAACCTCATTTCGTAAATGAAGATGAAGACTCCGTCATTTCACAGACTGAAAAGTGTTTCACACAGAAACGAGCCAGAAAAACTGGAGTCAAAGGATCTTTCCCCTGCTCTGAGTGTGGAAATTGTTACACAGATAAATCGGGACTTAAAGGACACATGAGGATTCACACTGGAGAAAATCTGTTCACCTGCACTCAGTGTGGAAAGAGTTTCACGCAGAAAGGAAACTTTGAAGTGCACATGAGAATTCACACTGGAGAAAAACCGTTCTCATGCACTCACTGTGGAAAAAGTTTCATTAACAAAGGCAACTTAAATGCCCACATGAGAATTCACACTGGAGAAAGACCGTTCACATGCTCTCAGTGTGGAAAGAGTTTCATCCTCAGAAAAAACTTGAATGAGCACATGGGAATTCATACGGGAGAAAAACTGTTCACTTGCACTCAATGTGGAAAGCGTTTCATTAACAAAGGAAACTTAAATGTGCACATGAGAATTCACTCTGGAGAAAGACCTTATACATGCACTCAGTGTGGAAAGAGTTACACTCATAAAAGTAATCTCAAAAATCATCTGCGCTTCCACTCTGGAGTGAGATTATTCAGCTGTGATCAGTGTGAGAAAACATTTGTTGTGGAATCAAACTTAAGAACACACCTTAAAGTTCATGCTGGTGTGAGGCCTCACATTTGTTGTTTTTGTGGACGGAGTTTTATATTTCTGCACAAGTTAAAAATTCATGAGCGTTTACATACTGGTGTGAGACCATATATGTGCTTTGACTGTGGGAAGAGCTTCACTACATCCAGCGACTTGAAAACACACGAGAGAGTTCACACTGGAGAGAAACCGTACAAGTGCTCACATTGTGGAAAGAGTTTCGCTCAGCCAGGAAACCTGAAATATCATGAGAGAGTTCACACCGGAGAGAAGCCGCACCAGTGCTCCTCATGTGGGAAGAGTTATACCCGATTATCTCATCTACAGAGACATAAGAAAAATCATTGCCTGAAGTTGTCTAATTAGCAAATGTTCATGTTCAGATCCATCACTTACACGTAATACATTTACAAGTAGGGTGCATCCGGAAATTTTCACATCGCTTCACTTTTTCCACATTCGGGTTCAAGTCTGGGCACTTAAGGACATTCACAGAGTTGTCCCATAGCCACTCCTTTGTTATCTTGGCTGTGTGCTTAGGGTCATTGTCCTGTTGGAAGAGGAACCTTCGCCCCAGTCTGAGGTCCAGAGCACTCTGGAGCAGGTTTTCATCAAGGATGTCTCTGTGCATTGCTCCATTCATCTTTCCCTCAATCCTGACTAGTCTCCCAGTTCATCCCGCTGAAAAACACCCCCACAGCATGATGCTGCCACCACCATGCTTCACTGTAGGGATGGTGTTGGCCAGGTGATCAGCAGTGCCTGGTTTCCTCCAGACATTACGCTTGCCATTCAGGCCAAAGAGTTTAATCCTTGTTTCATCAGACCAGAGAATTTTGTTTCTCATGGTCTTGAGTCCTTCAGGTGCCTTTTGGTTGTTATTATGGAAGGTTCTCCTTTCTCGACAGTGAAATGCTGGAGCTCTGTCAGAGTGACCATCGGGTTCTTGGTCACCTCCCTGACTAAGGTCCTTCTTCCATTTACAGGACCTTCAATGCTGCAGAAATTTCTGTACCCTTCCCCAGATACAATCCTCGGCGATACTAATGTCTACAGACAATTCCTTGGACTTCATGGCTTGGTTTGTGCTCTGACATGCACTGTTAACTGTTGGACCTTATATAGACTGGTGTGTGCCTTTCCAAATCATGTCCAATCAACTGAATTTACCAGAGATGGACTCAAGTTGTAGAAACATCTCAAGGATGATCAGTGGAAACAGAATGCACCTGACTGAGCTCAATTCAGAGTCCTGCACGGGTGCGGGTACCCGACGGGTGACCCGCGAATATTGCTGAAACGGGTGAAAAACATCCTACTGTGTCGGATACGGTGCGGGTCGGGTCGGACAAGGGAGAACACGGGTCTAAACAAGGGTTTTAAACAGTCACGTGGAAACTAATATAGGCCTATATATAAAAATGTATGCATTTATATTGTAGATGTGTTCCTAAAAATATGCATATACAAAAATATGCCTTGCCTGTATTTCAAGTTGATAAAATAATTTCAAATCCATATCAGTTTATTTGTGGCCGCGTGGCGCGTGCGTGCGCAATCAGCCTGCACTCGTCGAGATGGATCCTGAGGAGTTGAAGAAAAGATAGCCGCAAATGCGGAAGTTCATCGCTGAGGAAGAACGCAGATAACTGTGGTAACAAACCAAGCACAAGCAGTTCTATTGAACAGTATTTTTATGTTTCCTGAGTTTGGTCTTAATAACTGTCTTAGTAGCCTACATTAAGCCACGTTAAGCATTTTAGAATGTCCCGAAGTTCCTTGTGTTAATGGTCGTGTAATAACTTCTGTATGCTGGCAATAATCATTTTTGTAAGTGTGTCTATAATGTAATATGCTAAACTGATTTTATTGCGGGTACTGGTCGGGTGTCGGTTCTATTTTAAGCGGGTCGGGTGCGGATTTTATTTAGTGCTGTTGTCGGAAAACGGGTCGGATGCGGTTTTAAGCACTGCGGGTGCGGGTTTACAAAATCGGACCCGTGCAGGACTCTGGCTCAATTGTCACGGCAAAGGCTGTAAACTTATGTACATGATTTTAATATATTTTTAATACATTTGCAAAGATTTCAAACAAACTTCATGAATTGAATCAATTTTGGAACTAGGCTGTACCATAACAAAATGTGGAAAAAGTGAAACGCTGTGAATACTTACCAGATGCACTGTAAATAATTTGACATTCAGATTAATCAAAAGCTAGATTATTTGCTAAAATTAGTAGTCAAGTTAGTTTTCTTGTTTGTCAAAGGGAACCTTTGTGTGCGTGGCATACCTGGGGAACACATGGCACCAGGATGCACTATGGGAAGAAGGCAAGCCGGCAGAGGCAGTGATGCTTTGGGCAAATGTTCTGGGAAACCTTGGGTCCTGCCTTCCAAGTGGATGTTACTTTGACATGTACCACCTACCTAAGCATTGTTGCAGACCATGTACACCCTTTCATGGAAATGGTATTCCCTGGTGGCTGTGGCTCTTTCAGCAGATAATGCGCCCTGACACAAAGCACAAATGGTTCAGGAATGGTTTGAGGAGAACAACAAGTTTGAGGTGTTGACTTGGCCTCCAAATTCCCCAGATCTCAATCCAATCGAGCATCTGTGAGATGTGCTGAACAAACAAGTCCGATCCATGGAGGCCTCACCTCGCAACTTACAGGACATAAAGGCTCTGCTGCTAACATCTTGGTGCCAGATACCACAGCACCCCTTCAGGGGTCTAGAACACAGAGAAATAATGTTTATATTAAACATTATATTCAGCATTACTAATGAACCAGTAGTACAACTCATTCTTTTGACTAAAACATTTCCAGATGTTTTTCTATGTGGCGATTCATCTCTTCATATGGACTGAGAGTAGATGAAATTGCTCAAAGTGAACGTGTTCTGTCTGGTAATTCAGCAGTGACATACTTGTTTTACATCTGCTACAATGATTAAATAAGGTTTAAAATGATTTAAGTTCTTGCATTGTATTTTGTCAAACAATATGGTTAAAAAAGTAATAAAATATTTTAAGCTGATTTTGTGTGGTCTCGATCCTCTGAATAACTTGCATGAGCTTCTCTATGTACTTATAGCAAAAACACATTTGTCTAGCTTTTATTTCAATCACGTGACATTGTTAAATCCATCGTGATTCATAAACCAACATTAAGTAATTTTTTCTGTTCAAAGTTGACATTATATAAGCGAGTACATTATGATTCCATCTTCCAAACCATTCCAGTTTTTGAATAGGATATATAGGGACTGCAGATGTCATGGCGAGTGCAGTTTCATTTACCCGGCGGCGACGTATATCAAAATGTATAAAAAATATTACGTGTACTAAGTACATCTGAACTAGGTACGTCGTCTTACAAGACGCCTGATACATAAGTTGTCTCCATGTACGTCACCTTAACATAACTTTAAAGTTTGCATTAGTAGGCTAGATGTATTTTTTATAGGCTATTGCTTATTTCTCAATAAGTGGCAATAGTGCATAATAATTGCAAGTTTATTTTATGTTTGATAACTTTTGTGTTGAAGTGAAGCTTTGTAAATTTAAACATGTTCAGACCATTAATGGCCTTCTCTTTTTCCCTTGGACGCTACAAAAAGAAAATCCATCATTGCCCTGTTATAAAATGAGACTGGGGTTTATAGCCTGTCAACTTATTTTATCAACACATCTTAGTCTGACAATATTTCAACTAGTAGCCAACAATGTAAAGTTTATGCAACAATAAAGCACTTATTTTGTATATATTTATAATCTTTATAAGTGAGAATAAATGTTTTACTTGAAAAATTCTCATCTTAAAATCGCGTTCTTCTTCTGAGGTAAATCCGAGGTAAACTCGGTGTGTCTTCCAAACTTGGTGAAAAGCAGAAGAAGAATGAAGCGCACAGGATGGGAGTCCAGCCAGAAGCGCATTGCAGTAGTCAAGCCTAGAAATGACCAGGGCCTGGACGAGAAGCTTTGTTGCGTGCTCTGTTAGGAATGGCCTGATCTTCCTTCCTGATGTTGTGCAGCGCAAGCCTGCATGAGCAAGCTGTCTCTTGTCTCTCGCAGAGAGGAAGTGGCGCAAAACTAAAAACGCTACTGACCTAACCCTGTATCAGTCTCTTCTCGCTTCTTTCTCTACTAATGTCTCCACTGCTAAAATTACATACTACCACAACAAAATCAACAACTGCTCTGACTCTCGTGCACTTTACAAAGCATTCTCTTCGCTCCTTTGTCCTCCTCCTCCCCCTCCTTCATCAACTCTTACAGCTGATGACTTTGCATAATTTTTCACAAACAAAACCTCCTCCATCAGCAGTCAATTCTCCACACCACAAACTGACACGCACATCTCAACAACCATCACACACACGCTCCCCTCCTTCTCTCTGCTCTCTGAAGCAGATGTCTCCAAACTCATCCTTTCCAATCAGCCCACTACCTGTCCGCTTGATCCTATCCCCACCTACCTCCTTCAGGCCATTTCTTCTTCTGTTACTCCTGCACTCACTCACATTGTCAACACCTCTCTTCACACCGGGACCTTCCCCACAGCATTTAAGCAGGCTCGGGTAACCCCACTGCTTAAGAAACCTTCTCTAAACCCAGCACTTTTAGAAAACTACAGACCGGTATCCCTTCTTCCTTTCATTGCAAAGACTCTTGAGCGAGTGGTGTTTAACCAGCTGTCTACGTTTCTTGAACAGAACAACCTCCTGGACATCAACCAATCCGGCTTCAAAAGCGGCCACTCAACTGAGACTGCCCTGCTCCCGGTTACGGAGGCACTCAGACAGGCAAGAGCAGCTTCCAAATCCACAGTACTTATCTTACTGGATTTGTCTGCTGCTTTTGACACAGTTAACCACCAGATCCTCCTGTCAACTCTCATGAAGATGGGCATCTCAGGAACTGCTCTCCAAAGGTTCAAGTCTTACCTCTCAGGTAGGTCCTTCAGGGTGTCATGGAGAGGTGAAGTGTCTAAGTCACATCCTCTAGCTACTGGAGTTCCCCAGGGCTCAGTGCTTGGACCACTTCTCTTCTCCATCTACATGTCATCACTGGGATCGGTCATTCAGAAACATGGCTTTTCCTATCACTGCTATGCCGATGACACTCAACTCTACTTCTCATTTCAACCAGATGATCCATCGGTTGGTGTTCGTATCGCTGCCTGCCTAACAGACATTTCAGCATGGATGAAGGAACATCACCTGCAACTCAACCTTGCAAAGACAGAACTTCTTGTTGTCTCTGCCAACCCAGCACTTCACCACAATCTCTCCATTCAGCTAGGTTCATCAACCATAACTCCATCCAGGACAGCCAGGAACCTTGGAGTTGTGATTGATGATCAGCTAAAATTCACTGACCACATCACTGCAACAAGCCGATCCTGTAGATTTGCATTATACAACATTAGGAAGATTAGACCCTTCCTATCAGAGCATGCCACACAACTACTGGTCCAAGCTCTTGTTCTCTCCAGACTGGAGTACTGTAATGCTCTTCTAGCGGGCCTTCCGGCATGCACTATCAAACCCTTGCAACTGATCCAGAATGCAGAGGCGAGGGTGGTCTTTAACGAGCCGAAGAGAGCGCACGTCACGCCTCTCTTCATCAGTCTGCACTGGCTGCCAATAGCTGCTCGCATCAAATTCAAGGCACTGGTGCTCGCCTTCAAAGCAACCACTGGCTCTGCACCAATATACCTAAACTCGCTAGTTCAGACTTACACACCCTCCAGGAACTTACGTTCTGCTAGTGAACGACGCCTTGTGGTGCCATACCAGAGAGGCATGAAATCGCTGTCACGGACCTTTTCCTGGGCCGTTCCCACCTGGTGGAATGACCTGCCTATCTCAATTCGTGCGGCCGAGTCTGTAGCCATTTTCAAAAACCACCTAAAGACACATCTCTTCCAGCAGCACCTGACCAATCAAGAATAGCACTTATCATTCTATTCATTTTCTGTCTGTCTAATTTATAAAAAAAAAAAAAAAAAAAATGTCCTGTGTGTTCTGAGCTAGATTAACTGAGACTTGCTACCTTGACTGTTATAGTTGCTTCTTTTGCTCTCATTTGTACGTCGCTTTGGATAAAAGCGTCTGCTAAATGACTAAATGTAAATGTAAATGTCTCTGAAATGTGGTCTTTGAAGGACAGCTGGTCATCAAAGATTACTCCAAGATTTCTGTCCGACTTTGAAGGGGAAATCAAGGATGAACCTAGCTGGATGGTGAAGTTGTGTTGTAGAGTCGGATTGGCAGGGAAGACGAGAAGCTCAGTCTTTGCCAGGTTGAGCTGCAGGTGATGTTCTTTCATCCATGCCGAGATGTCCGCCAGACAGCTCGTAATTCGTGCAGCTACTGTGGGATCATCTGAAATGAAGGGTAGAGCTGTGTGTCATCAGTATAGTAGTGGTATAAGAAGCCATGTGCCTGTATGATGGGTCACAATGATGTGGTGTAAATGGAGAGGATGAGAGGTCCAAGTACTGAGCCCTGAGGAACCCCGTTGGTCAGTTGATGTGCTTTGCCCTCTCCAGGCAACCTTGAAAGACCTATCTGTGAGATAGGACTCAAACCAGTGCAGCGAAGTCCCGGTGATGCCCAGTGATGAGAGGGTAAAAAGAAGAATCTGATGATTCATAGTGTCAAAGGCAGCAGATAGATCGAGGAGGACAAGAACTGATGATTTTGAATCAGCTTTCGCAATACGCAGGGCTTCAGTGACCTTGCGCACGTGTGGGTGTGGTCACTGAATCGATAATAAGCAGCCACTTGAGAAACTGGACCTCTCGTTGCTTTAATATGTATTACATAAACAGAGAATATTTGTTTTTGAAATGTCAAGCTTTTAAAGACATATCTGTCAAGTTACAAGCTCTGTAAAGACATCTTTCATGTCTGTGAGGCCAAAAATGACGGAATATTTTTACGCTGTCATGAAAAATCCAGCATAACGCGCCGGCGTGATCGCCATGTTCAGAGGGTTAATAACTGATGAGGAACTTTAAAATGAAAACTGACATTAAAACTTCAACTAGTTCAGCTATATATTTTTTTTCTTCATATTTGTCCTCTTTTATTTGAATTTTGATAATTGTATGTTATATATTTATTTTAGACTTGATGGAAGTGAATGAAGACAAATATCATCGGTTTCAAAAACCTCATTTCACAAATGAAGATGGAAACCGTCATTTCACAGACAGTGAAGAGTTCACACAAAAGTGTACCCAAAAAACTGAACTAGAAGGATCTTTCACCCAGGGTTTTAAGGAAGAGCCCTGCAGAATAAAAGAGGAAGAGACAGAGCAACAAATAGGTTGGTGTTTTCCTTCGTTTTCTTAATGACTGATGAGGAACATTAAGATGAAAACTGACATATAACAATACATCTAAAACTAGAAACTAGTAGACTCGGTAGTAAACTAGATTTGTGCTAAATTAAGAACGATCTTTATGTATTTGTTACTTATGTGTCCTTTTTAAATTTAATTTAATGTTGATTTTAGACCCGATTGAAGTGAATGAAGACAAACATTATTTCACAAATGAAGATGGAGATGCAGTCATTTCAAAAACTGAAGAGACTTTCACACAAAAAGAAGCTGGAAAATCTGGAATTGAAGGATCTTTCACCTGCTCTGAGTGTGGAAAGAGTTACACACGTAAATCAAACCTTAACAGACACATGAGGATTCACACTGGAGAGAAACCGTTCACCTGCACTCAGTGTGGAAAGAGTTTCACTTACAAAAGCGCTCTTGACAATCATCTGCACTCTCACACTGGAGTGAAGCCGTTCAGCTGTGATCAGTGTGAGAAAACATTTGTTCTGGCATCAAACTTAATAACACACGTTAAAATTCATACTGGTATGAAGCCCCACATTTGTTCTTTTTGTGGAAAGTGTTTTACACTACTGCAGAATTTAAAAATGCATGAGCGTATTCATACTGGTGTGAGACCTTACATGTGCTTTGACTGTGGGAAGAGCTTCATTACATCTGGCCACTTAAAAACACACCAGAAAATTCACACTGAAGAGAAACCGCACAAGTGCTCACACTGTGGGAAGAGTTTCACTCGGTTAGAATTCTTGCAAATTCACGAGAGAGTTCACACTGGAGAGAAACCGTACAAGTGTTCTTCATGTGGGAAGAGTTTTGCTCAGCCAGGAAACCTAAAAGATCATGAGAGAATTCACACTGGAGAGAAGCCGCACCAGTGCTCTTCATGTGGGAGGAGTTTCACCCAAATATCTCATCTACAGAGACATAAAAATAAGCATTGCCCGAAGTTGTCAAATTAGCAAATGTTCATGTTCAGATCCATCACAAGTAAATAATTTGACAGATTAATCAAAAGCTGGATCATTTGCTAAAATTAGTAGTGAAGTTTGATTGTTTGACAAGGAGAACCTTTGGGGAAGGTCAGAATAATAGTTTAGAAAACTAATGTGTTGACATTAAACTTTTTGTGAAGAGATGTGTTTTGTTACTTTGTGGTGTTAAATTATTTGTATTAATTGTGCATACGAGGCATTTGGGTAAAAGTGGCAACAATAGTCTATTAAATCATAATCCATCTTTCAAACAATTTGTTTTAGATTTTTTGGTGTGATGCATTAAGATATTAAAGACTTTTTGTATTGCAATCACTGCAAAAAGTGAAAATAGAAAATATAAGAAACAAGGAACAAAACGTGATTTTATATATATATATATATATATATATATAGCAGATGCATCGATACTCGAAACCACGATCAGCAATGCAGTGATTGGCTGGCGTCAAGACAGCAACGTAATGACATCATATAATTAAAAAAGCCACCTGGCAAAAAAACTTGACAAATCATACAAAAAAACCCCCACGAATTTCTGGACCTTTATAAGGAAACAGCCAAACGACCAACCAACATAAAAGTTATAATAGATAAATTATTTTTTTAAAAACATGATTACCAATATTCACGATTGTATACAGTATTTGTACACCCTTTACATTTTTATTTCAATGTTGTAATTAAATTTTTAATTCAATTTGAAGCGGATTTGTAACGTGACCGTATTAAAGTTTCTTAAGGGTCAACATCAAATTCTCTGCATCTCTTGCGCTGCATCAAGCCATCCCATAATATCAGTCATCACTTAAATTAATGTACGGCTCAGATTAACTGTACAACATGTGTGTGTAAACCTCCAATAAAATTATAAAGTAATTATTCCATCACAAAAAAAATCGCTCAATCAAGTGGCTGTGTCTATAGTATTATACACAACATTATAATATTATATACATTCTCGTATACATATACAATTTAACATTTTTATATTATTATTATTATTATTATTGCCCCTGGTTCAGTAATGAACTCTTGTAATAAAGTAGCAGTAGCTGGGACAGATTTTAAGTATCACCTCAAGATGCAATCTAATCCTGTTTACATGAAATAAGCCGCTCCCGAGCAGGTTTGAGCTTACAGACCTGTTGCTATGACAGCAAGTCCAGGATGAGCGTCAAAGAACCAAACAATCCAAGATCATGCCAAATCATCAACAATCAAATCCGGCTATCTGAGTTAGCGACGTACGAAGAACGGACCCCAGGCCTCAGAAGTTAAGCCTGACAGAATTCGGCCAGAGCTCGACAAGTACATTTTGATTGACAGCTTTTTGAAAGCCCAAACGCATCACCTGACCATTCATTTACCGCCCAAGCCCGAGCATGTGTAAAATGATAGAAATTAAGGCCTTCAAAAAAAGATCTTCAGCTCTAATATATATATATATATATTATATGTGAGTGTGTGTGTGACCAATAAATTAGGAGTATTGACACTTTGTTTCAAAAGCAGAGCCTGAAAGCCTGTCTCGCGCCAAATGCACAGGAGTTGGCAACCCTGTACATACAGTGTATATTTAGCTGATGTAAATCAGTGTTCATCAGACTGTGGTTTTATTTTTATTGGGAGAAATCTAAATCATAACTCACATTGAGCTGCCCTGACAGAAGTTTTTAAGGTAAATCTTCATATCTCTTAATAATATTTTTTTATTAATAATACTTTCTAATTTGAAAATGAAGTCAAGATTTATATTGCCAACGACACCAGTAACACGCTAGCCTGGTTTTACCAGACTCTCGTACATTTCATTTGTACATAGAGTCTGGCCACTCTCCATTGACAAGCGTTTACTTCCTTGAAGGCGGGTTCTCTGTTGAAGTTTAAAACTATTGGATCTGCCAAGAATCACTCTGGATCTGCCTAACCAATCACTAACGTTTGGTCGTGACGTATGTCACGCGCCGTTCGCCTTTGATTCTCACGTTAACTGAGCACACCACCTCAGTGTCATGATAAAACCTCGTGCATTCGGATTGTTATTTATTCACGGTGGAGGAGAGTTTTGTGATCAGAACGCGCTGCTCTCGTGGTGCATATCGTGCAATCAATAACATGATTGTATGCTGTCAATAAAATGTCATATGCTTAGTATGATAAGAATAAATGCTGCCGTGAATAACAGCCCAATTCAAATATTTACGTGCTTTTATTTTATTTTTTGAGCGGTGGTGAAATATTTTGCTCTTGTAAACACTTGCCAGTATTTAAAGAAATACAAGTCTAGAAATGCAAATTACAGCTCACGCAACCGTACAGTGCTCTGAGAGGGTCTATAAAGGATATAAACAGTGAGTTTTGAAGTGATATATTCTTGAAAACTCAGAGATGTGGATTCGGACAGCAATTACATTACCACACGACCTTGGTGTTTGTCAAAAGTCGATAATTCAGCCTGGGTTTTTCTCGCGGGTGGTGGGAGACGGACGGCTTCAGCAACTCCTTCACCACTAACGGAGCGAGCTGGAAAAGACTTTTCCCGGACCACAACATCAGCAGTGTTTGTTCTTGCTCCGTGTAACGGGAGTTCGTTTGTTCAGGGAAGAAGGAGGCGGGAACCGGCGAACGTTTAACAACTTTTAATCAAATAATAAACACAAAATGAAAGTAAAAGCGGCAGCCCCTCACGGACGACTGCCGCGCACAAACATAACAAAACCCAACTTAAAATCCAGGCCTAGTCCTCTCTCGTCCTTCACCGGTGTCGCTCGTCCTTATAACCCTTGTTCCCTGAGTCTCGTCGCCACACCTCGTCACGCTTGGAGCGCATGCTTCATCGCGATAACTGACATTACTATGCGCCGGCCCCCCTTATGTAGCTTCTGGGTATGCCGTCACATACTACGTCATGACGCAACATCAATCAGGATTGGAATAGTTTCATTCATACTTCAGACACGCTATTGCTAAGGGAGCGTCCCCAAATTCGTCGGAACGACGCAGTGCTCATTCCCTTTCTCAGGGAACAAGGGTTATAGTCATAACCCGAGCCGTTTTCTTTGTTTAAATTCTCACTGCAGTTCAGATAATAAAGTAAAAACTAAATATGACTGTCTTTATTACATGGTTGCCTAAAATAAAATAGAGTCTCAAAGAGGGATTTTCGTAATAAACAAATACAAATTAAAAGTAGGCCAGTGTGTCCTTTCAACCCTGCTACAGTATTCAACCCCATCACAGCATTCTCAACCCTGTCACATTAATATTTTTGGAAAATAAAATAAGGAAGACAATAAAAAATTAAAGCATTTCTTGCTGATTACCACCCGACATGTTAAAGGCTAACACAGTAAAATTGTGGTTTTAGTGAAACATCTAAATTATTTTTTTCTTACTAAAATAAAGAGACCACGGACAAACAATTTGGATATTTGTAACTTCCATCACATACAAATGTGAAAATGATCATAAATGTTACATTTGAAGTCATTGAATTGGTATGAGGGACACATGAGCAGTAGGTAGATGATGATTTTATAACAAGTTTTGTGTAAAATCCTGTTTAAACTAATTAAATTTTGTCTGTTACGGGGTTGAGAATAAAATGTGTACACATCTGAAAAAAACTCAAAATAATAAAAAGTCTTTAATGCCTGAGATGGGAAAATATGATTTTTTAAAAGTTTGATATGTGCCTAATAATGTGGGGTATTTAGAAATGTAATCATATGTAGTTCAAAAATTAAAAAAGTACAAGTTGAAATATTACCGAATCCCAGGAATGACCCATATGCCTCCGTGCTCCCTCATGAGAGGACTCGAGACCGGTGTGTCTCAATCACGCACACCGCTCTCGCTCGCTCGTCCACCTCGCCACACTCTTAACTTCTGGACATTCGTCAGCGCTGCCACACACTCGCATCTTTCACCGCCGCCATTACTGAACTACAACTCAAACTAGCGCACGACATCAACGTCATCGCTCTCAGCCACTCCCTCTGTTCGCTGATTGGACCGGTAAAAAATTGTTCGGGGGAAAACCTAAACATACACCGCAGTCCCAGACGTAGTACTGAAGGAAAATGAAAATTGAGCGGAAGTACGTAGGAGGGCGGAGCCAGGCTAGAAACACGCAGCAGTTGAAGGAGTCCAGAAGATAAAATTGCAAACTCCTTATCTGATATTTTAAATTTGAATATTTATCCCAAATCAAACATATTTGGGGAGATAACTAGTGCTTTTGTATAATCTCAAATAAGATGTTTTGTTTGTCTCAAACGACCTGTCCTGGAGACACCCCAGCCCTGCACATGTTGTATGTCTCTTATCAGACACACCCAAATTAGTTTCAAGTTTCTAATTTCAGTTTCTACGAGCTGATGAGTTTAATCAGGTGTGATAATAAATGAGGGAGACACAAAATGTGCAGGGCTGGGGTGTCTCTAGTACAGGTTTGAAAACCTGAAGGGAAAATAGTTTTCTAGCGATTGTTTTCCGCCAGAGGAGGCGCTCGAGCAACCGAAGCAACGACACACATCAGAGTCTAGGAGAAGAAGAAGAAGAGAAGTGAGCGAGGGAAGAACATAAACATGAGAAGTGGAACACAGCCGCTCATTCTGCTCTAAATCTGATGTTTTCACACTGTGAGTACATCCATTTATCATTTGTTAGGACAAATCTAAATCCAAACGACTAAATGAGTCGGTTCATTTAGTGAATCACTTAGAAATTAATCGAAATGAACCGAATTATGTTCATTACGCTCGAGAAACGTAAACTCGTTACTGACTATTTTTCACATTACAAATTGTGAAGATTATGAGTTGTTTTAATTTTATGGAATTAACAAATGAAACATGTTAAACAATGTTTAAATCAAATCTAAGAGCAACATTTAAACCAGCTAGAGGAGTTGAATTGTTTCTAAACAGTTGTCTAAGTAAGACAATTAAAGCTGGATAATTGAGAGTGATTGTAAGTGTGATGATCATCTGCTAAATGAGCAACAGCGACCACAATTCACACCTTCAGTCAGTGAAGCCGCTCCCACAGCCGTTCATGAGAGTTTAAATGCTGGGAATATTCCCATCTTCCCACAGGAGAAGAAGAAGAAGCAAGCAGGAGGAATTACTCCAGGAGAAACTACAGACATACTATTGTAAAGATGGAGTTTGAGGAAGAACCCTGCAGAATAAAAGATGAAGAGACAGAGGAACAAATAGGTTGGTGTTTTCCTTCATTCTCTTTAATGACTGATGAGGAACATAAAAGACCAATTCACACCTCGCCACTTCTCAGACATTCTCATTACGATTCATCGTGTTTGGTGAAAACAAGATCTGACAGACACCAACGCCTTTCCACTGATAGACTACACTGTATCCGACACACCAATCAGATGTAATGTATTTCTACGGAGCCCCTAAAGGGACGTGGTGGTGAAAAAAATTTAGGATGGGAGGACATTTTCCCCCCCCAAATCTTTTGCGATTCCTCGCAAAGATATTTGCAAGTAATGTCCCACTGGCAGTGTTTCAAACAGCTCACACTAACAATGGAGCGATTAGAGTTTTATTTTGAACTTGGACTTAAGTATAAAGAAATACAGTTAGTGATTAGTTTAATAAGTTCGGTAAAATTGGCAATAGCCTATATTCATGATTCAAACTTCCTGGATCAATAACTCGTGAGCTAAACGTTGTTAAAACACAAATGATACCTCTTTAACGTAAACAACGAGCCGCAACCTAATTTTACTCAAAACAAGCCTTATAATATAAATTGGTCTATATGACCCATACTAGTCATACTACAACACTTAGTTTGATAAAATTGGCGTTTGCATAATTGTTAGGATTTTTTTATTATGAAAAATATTCAGCTAACTTCACTGTAATGCACTGTACTGTCACTAAATTCAGTTCACACATCACACTATCCTACTGGCTATACTACAACGCTTAGTTTGGCAAGTAATGCACATAAAAATAATAAAAGTAATAGCACATAGCTAAGTAGGCCTATTCTTTACACAAATGAGGTTGATACCCAGATAAAATACAGTAGTTGCAACCATAGCTTTTGTAATTGCTTACTGATTTTGATACGCATTACACTGTATAACAGTGAAGTTATTGAATATTTTTTCTAATAACAGTGAAGGTATTGATTCCTCCCATCCAAAAAAATTTCCACCACCACGTCACTTTAGGGGCTCTGTATATTTCAATCTGATTGGCGTGGAAATTATTAATACTTATTGTTTAACTTTTCAGAAATATTTGAAACATTTAAAAACCTTTTCTTGTTATAATTAAAAAAAATTATGGTTATTGACAAGTAATCTATTATTAATTTAATATTTGGGTCATTCCATGTCAATTAAACCAGAGGTCCCCAGCTAAAAATTTTATTTTGTTAAAAGACAAACAAATAGTTATGAAAGCCAAAATATTAAATTAAACAAATGTATATTTACTGAGTAAATATACTCAGTAAATATACATTTATATTCTACAAAACACTGAACACTGTTTGTAAAATGACAATTTTCACCTGAGATTTGGAGCCAATTTACAGGGATGTAAAAGTTACTTTACATCATTAGTATTATTAGAAAACCAACTATGTCAGCACTGATTAATGTTAATGTTTAGTAAGAATTGACTGTAGCAATTTTAAAAGGTTGATTGTAAACAGTATGTACAGGGTTAGCTTAGGCTGAAGTGTAAATGTAAATGAGGTTGTAAATAGATAGTGAGTTATATATATCGATGTTTAGATGTATATATTTTGTTTTATCTGCCCAGGGACTGCGGATGGAAATTAGCTGTAGCTAATAGGGATGCAACAATACAGTTAGTCCACGGTTCAATACGTACCTCGGTTTTCAACCACGCTTTTCGGTTCGGTTCTGATGGCTTGTCACATCAGTTTTTTGCTATTCTATTTTAAGCGACAGGAACAGCAAGAGGTTAAGGAGAAAAAAAGTCTATTGTTTTCTTTCTTTATTTTATTTAAAAGAAAGGAAAAACCTTACTTAAACTTAACTTTACTTAAAAAAAACCCTTGTACACATTCCTAGTGTATTGTAAAATATAAAATAAATATTTATAAAGATTTACACTGGCAGCTCAGAGCTGTACAGCAGCATTTAAGTATGAAATTGAATGAATAAATGTAAATTTAAAACACTACATAGACTTCACTATAAAACATTGATTCTTATTAAAGCTACTGTATTAAAGTTTTTCAGTCAAGAGCAGTGAGGGATTTTATCTTTTCTTTTGTTGTTGTAGTAACTTTAAAGGGATATTTCACTCAAAAATGAAAATTCTGTCATCAAGAAATGAATACAGGTTTGAAACCACATTAGAGTGAGTAAATAATGACATAATTTTAGAGGTGAATTGTCCCTTTAAGGACAGTGTGTTCACTAGGCTGCTGATGTCAATTTAAGACCTGCGTGCATCTAATATACAGACACGCAGATTTTACTTTCACTTTAGATAACTGACTGTGTTTGTTAACCTTGTGTGTATTTGACCGGATTAGCGCAGTAAGACTACCTAGTTCAGTAATCACGTGTTTGACAAGCGTTTAGTGCGCGCGCTCGGAGAAGCGTATGGTAAAACGGTGCATATGCACGCGAATGAAGGCTGTAAAACGCATGCAAATAATGAACATTTCGTGATTGTGAATAACTATAGTGTTCCGTGAGTATAACTCTACCACTAACGTGTGATGTGAATGTATGTTGCGTTGTTCAGTATATTGGGATAGAGGCAAAAGATAGAATTTGTAGAAAAATAATTAATTAAATGCAAAACCGAAAAATCGCAATTCACAAGCGCGTATTGAACCGTGAATGCTGTACCGAACGGTTCAATACAATATTGAGTATTGTGGCATCCCTAGTAGCTAAATCTGGTGTAAAGCATCTTTTCTTTTGTAAGATTAATGTACTTGCACATGGTCCCTGTCAAATAAATAATAAACTTAAACTTATGAAACATTAATGACATTACATTACAGTATAACTGAAAGCTACCAATTTCAACATTTATTAGGCTTTTAAAAAAACAACTTTTAATTTAATTTAGTTTAACTTTAATTTAACAATCTTTACATAAAAATACCAACATGGCGCCGCGACGGCTTTTTATGATGACGTCATGAGCAATCCAGTCATTTATATAGATCACTTATTAGTTCATACTGTACAGGGCTCGACATTAAGCATGTTCATGTGCTTGTCCTTCGGACTAGTAAATCTGTCATCCACTTGTCCGAGTAAAAAATGTGCTTGTCCGAAAAAAGAAGAAAAAAAAATGTTTGTGTGTGTTGTACATAAAATTTATTCTGAAGCAATATTCTCACCAGTGTTCAATCAGCTTTGACATATGCATATTTGTGATATTTGTACCTTTTATAAATGGCATTTTTCCCCTAATCTTATTAAATATAGGCTATGATTCAGATTTCCTTTTTATATTCTTAAATTGGATCAATAAATTAAATTGGAAGACGACACTGGCTGTTACCAGTCAAATTAAATAATTTACACTGAAAAATTACAACTGTATTAAATAATGTTATGAGATTGTTTTAAATATTTTTTGAATATACAAATAAGAAATGTTGGAAAGATGAAACTAAACCACCAGTAGGTGGCAGCATGTGACCGTCTGAATGAGTGAGTCATTGAGTCGATTCGTTCAAACACTGATTCATTCAAGAATGAGGCAGTCGTTTACGAATAGTTCATTGAATCTTTGATTCAATCGATTCATTCAAAACGCTGAATCATTCACTAACACGCTGTTGCTGTGACACTCGTTCTGCTGTGATCTTTTGGAACTATTTTCGCTGCTGAAATAGAACAAAAACACTCAATATTGCATCTAAAATGTAAGTGACTTAATGTTAATAATTGTTTTTGGAACTGTCATATGAAATCAGTGTCATTTTTAGTCGTGATGTTATTCAGGAAAACAGCACTCTTGGTAATGTGACATTGCAACTGTATCATGTTATAAATATAAATAAACTCCACATTTCTACATTTTTACGGCAGTGTGTTAATTGAGTTTCTCTGTGTGAGTGGTGCACATTTGTTTCGATTTCTCCTCGAGAGGCTGCGCGAGCGTCAACAGCGCAACGTTAGTTACCGTCAGTTAATTATACAGTATTATCATTCACTGTCAATCGCCACTTACACTAATGAATGCAGAATCATTCTTGCATTTGGGTGATTCCCTAGTTATTTTTTGTTAATGACGTTTTATCAGGCTACTTGTCAATCGGGCAAGCAAAATTCTCTTTCACTTGCCCCTTCAAAAAATCCACTTGTCCCGGACAAGCGCACAAGCGTTAATGTCGAGCCCTGCTGTATATGAATTATACATTTTATGGCCTTTTCTGTGATGTGCCAGTTTGTTGTGATTTGTGTCAGTTATTTACAAAATTTAATTCAATAAAAAAGTACTTTAATATTTAAAGGTGTTAACTGTAGTCTTACACCAAAAAAAATTACAAAGGATTAAATTAATCATAATTCATTAATGAAGCACACAAAAAATGTATGGCAAAGCCCTAAAACAGACAATTAATCGTCAAAGCCCTTAAAACAGGCAATTACTTGGTAGGGGTGTAACAATACATATAGATCGGCACATCGATCTAATGTCTAACTATATGATGCATTCATGCAAAATGTTAAATCGATACCTGTTGGCTATTTATATATTTAAGAGGCACATTTGTTTTAACACTGAGTCCACATTTTCACACAATGTCAGTCTATGTATTATCGCCAACGCGTGCAATCTCGTTTACATTACCTTTCAGAGCTTGTGAAAGACACTCGAGACAGTCGATGGAACGGTCACATTCCCGATTGAGCCAGTGCTGAATCTTCAAGTTTATCATTTACTCATGTTTAAAAGACCTAGAACATTTTTGGGGTGCCTGACTTCCCTCTACTTTTCTTCGTTTTTCCTCACCCATTCTAGCAGTTAGCATCAAGTCTCATATATCAGTTAAAACAGGAGAACATGAAGCTCCTATCACGGTATCACTCTTGAATTCACTGAGCTCCTGAGAGCGGCCCATTCTTTCACAAATGTTTGTAGAAGCGTCTGCATGTCTAGTGTTTAATTTATACACATGTGGCCACGGAACAGATTGGAACACCTGAATTCAATGATTTTGAGGGGTGTCCCAATACTTTTGGCAATATAGTGTAGTTCAGTCCCATCTATATTGGTACCCCCCCTTTTTAACAGCTGATAGTTATGTTTAAAGAAGAATGTCTAAAGAACAAATAACAATGAAACTAGAAATGTATCTTGTTTCCCTCTATCAAAACAATTGCAACAATTGCATAAAAAACAACCTCTATCAAAACAATTGCATAAAACACACAATTGCATATTTTAACTCTTGGTGGCTTCAGAAGCTGTTAAAATGAACAGTGTCCCATCTTCCAAACATCCCTGAAACTCATTCAAATATAGATTCTCATAATTACACATTTGAGAGAAAGTTAATGTGCCTCAACATGACTATTTTCAGTGGGTTTTTGGTACTCCGAGAGTTGTTTTATGCAATTATTTTCATAGAGGGAACTGAGATACATTTCTGGTTTAAACATTGTTTAAACATTATTTATTCTTAAGACATTCCTTTTTAAACACGATAAGTATCAGCTGTGTGGAAAAAGAAACACATTTAGTTCCCTTTCGTTCAGTCACTACGACGTACGTTAGTGACCAACGAATGGGGGTTTCGCTTAGAAGCCAATTACCTTCGAGGAATTTAACAGCGCCCAATGGCAGTGCCAATGCCATGGGCATGCGGAATTTGCATGCGTAACTCCGCCCCACCTCGTGGGTATATAAGGAAGTACACTGGCAACATTGCATTATGTTTCTGCTTTGGAGCCAAGAGTATCTCTTCACTCCTTCAAGCCTGCTAACTGAGTCTTTGTCAGCCTTCAAGACGATCAGCTTTCCAGAGGCGTTAGTGTCTACGGTGCGTTCCAGTGATCGCATACTGCCTGCCTGCTGATCTGCGCAGTGGTCCCTGGGCGCTTCGGCGTCTCTGCGAAGCTTCCTCTCACAAAAGAGCTTACACGTGGCACGCCCTTTTCAGGATGTCTCGCCCGTGTACTTCTGGGTGTGGCCGGTCGTTGTCTTCTTCCGATGGGCACAATCTCTGCTTGGTATGCTTGGTATGCTTCAGCATGCTCAAGCAGCGTTTGTGGATGAGTCATGTTCCCACTGCGGGAACATGACCATCGCGGTGCTGCGGTCTAGACTCCATGACCTACGTAATGAAGTGAGTCCCCTCTACCACACCCCGATCTACCGTTCCCCCGAGGGGCGGTACTTCGGCTGGTGGTCAGGGTGACCTAAGGGTGACGGTGTGGAACAAAGCCCCGACGCTCATGCCTCGGGCCACACCCCCCTCTAGCGCTCCGCAACCCGCGAGTGTCCAGGCGGAGATCGCGGGGCCTGCTCCGGCCCCCCCGCGTATCTCATTTGGCGCTCCGGAGGATGATGCGATGTCGGTCACCGCATCACAAGGTGGGCTCGAGTCCTCTGAGGATGATGACTCGGCTGTGCTGCTGCCTTCGGGCGTGCCAGCATTGCCCGAGTCAGGCCGAGAGCTGACAGCTATGCTGTCTCGGGCAGCCGCGAGTCTTGGAATAGAGTGGAACCCTCCGCCCTGTCCCGAGCGCTCGCGGCTCGATGATTGGTTTTTGGGGGCGTGCGCCAGCAGCAGCCTTCACCCGGGCCGGGTCGTGGAGGTCGCTGTAGGAAGGTGTCCCAGTCCGCTCAGCCCGCCCCGCTCTCCTGAGACGGACGGCTCAGGGATGGGGAATTCTTTTGAGGAGATGGTAGCAGGACCACTCCTTCCCCCGGTGGAGGGCCGGGGGAGAATCCTTTGTTCAGCTGCTGGCCTCCGGGTCAGCAGCACCCTAATTTGGTCAAAGAAAGAATTAACACTCCCATCCCTGAGCCAGCAGAGATCGGTGATGACCGTGCGCGCCACCCACGTGTCCCGCCACTCGCATCCCTCTCTGTCGCCAGCCCCCTGGCAGAGCAGACCCCAGTGGAACGTGCGTCCTTCCCTGGTCTCCTCTGTCAGGACGCAGCCGTTAACCGTGCCCCCACACCGGGACGCCCAAAACCTCCCTTGTCCGGGCCGGTAACGCTGCATCGCTGCCCCACACCGGGTACGTCTGTGGTCCGGATGACCCCGCTGGTGCAGTATCTGGGAGCCTGGCTTCAGCTTCCGGGACTGTCCCGCTGGGTTGCGAAGACCGTCAGGCGCGGCTACGCGATTCAGTTCGCGCAGGCTCCTTCCTGCTTTCGGGGAGTCCGCTTTACTATGGTCGGGGCCAATGCCCCTGTCATGCAAGCAGAGGTTGCCACCTTACTGGCGAAGGGTGCGATCGAGCCTGTCCCTCCAGCCGAGATGAAGTCCGGGTTCTACAGCCCCTACTTCATTGTACCCAAAAAGACCGGTGGGTTACGACCAATCCTGGACCTGCGCATCTTGAACCATTACCTTCACAAGCTTCCGTTTAAGATGTTGACAGCGAAACGCCTTTTCGAATGCGTTCTTCCGGACGATTGGTTTGCACCGATCGACCTGAAGGACGCCTACTTCCATGTCTCCATCCTACCTCGACACAGACCGTTCCTACGGTTTGCTTTCGAGGGGCGGGCATATCTGTACGCGGTCCTCCCATTCGGGCTATCTCGGTCCCCTCGCGTCTTTACGAAGATTGTCGAGGCAGCCCTTGCACCTCTCCGGCAGCACGGGGTTCGCATCCTGAACTACCTCGACGACTGGCTCATAATGAGTCACTCTCGAGAGCAGGTTTGCGAACACAGAGATCTAGTGCTCCATCACTTAGCCCGTCTGGGCCTTCGGGTCAACTGGGAGAAGAGCAAACTTTGCCCCGCGCAGAGGATCTCTTTTCTCGGTATGGATATCGACTCGGTCGCCGAGCGCGCGCACAGTCACTGCTGACTTGCCTCCGACAAATCGAGAGCGAGAGTGCGGTTCCACTGAAACGATTTCAGAGGCTCCTGGGGCATATGGCATCTGCAGCCGCGGTAACGCCGCTCGGATTGCTGCATATGAGACCGCTTCAGCACTGGCTACGCGATCGAGTCCCGAGATGGGCATGGCGGTCTGGCACGCTCCGGGTACAAGTGACTCAGGCCTGCTTACAGACGCTCACCCCGTGGTCGAACCTCAGTTTTCTACGGACCGGAGCATCCTTAGAACGAGTTTCCAGGCATGTTGTATCAACGGATGCCTCCTCCACGGGCTGGGGTGCCATGGGCAATGGACAAGCAGCCGCGGGCTCCTGGACAGGACCCCAGCACCTTCTGCATGTCAATTGCCTCGAGTTGCTGGCAGTACGGTTCGCCCTGCACCGCTTCCGAGCGTTGCTGAGGGGTCAACACGTACTAGTCCGGACAGACAACACGGCCACAGTAGCGGACATCAACCACCAGGGCGGTCTACGCTCCGGGGTCTTCGCTTGCTCACCATTCCACTCCACGGACTGGATACGTGCGATATTCTCCTCAGGTGAGCTCCCCGAGTCAAGTCAAGTCAAGTCAAGTCAACTTTATTTATATAGCGCTTTTAACAATGTAGATTGTTTCAAAGCAGCTTTACAGTGTTAAACAGGAAAATAATGCAGCATAATTTTATTCAGCTGTATAGCCATTCTGGAAAAATTTCAAGTATCATACAGTGACAGTGTGGGCTTTAGATCAATAATTTGATCAGTAATTTAGTTTAAATGGTTAATTTAGTTTATTATTTAGATGTATTTCGATGTTTAGTTGAAAAATTTAGTGTCCCCAACTGAGCACGCCAAGCCAGAGGCAACAGTGGCAAGGAAACCAAAACCCCATTAGGTGACCTAATGGAGAAAAATAAACCTTGGGAGAAACCAGGCTCAGTCGGGGTGCCAGTTCTCCTCTGACCAATTAACAAACAGCGTATTATTATTATTATTATTATTCTGGCAGTTTTACAGCTCGGAGGTCATAATAGATCAGAATATTCGAGGGACCGGGGGCAACATGCTGGAGACGGGTTTATTGAGGATGATGTTGATTAAATAATTATTAAAGTGCAATATTTCTCCCCGAGAGCCCTGAATATCTCCAGCACTGTCGACGCCGACATCAGTTCATCAGAGCCCAGACCCTCATGTCTGGCCAGGTGCCCCGTGTGCATGGTTCCCCTCCGGCGACCCCCACGCGAGTATTTCCACCGTAAGCCTCCTCAGTGAGCAGGTGTCTTTCCCTTGGCAAGCCCCTGCCACCCCTAGGGTTAAAAATCCACCTTCGGCTGGTACCCTAGAGTTCTTCCATATGCAGCCCTTAGCAGGTCATATGTGTACTCTCTAAGTCCTCCCTACGGGTAGGCATCTTGGCATTCCCTCACTGGGATATGCTTCCCAGTGTACCTTGGTATTCCTGTGTTAAGTGGGAGTCCTTCGGCCATATACGGCAGGGATCTCACACTTACGCAGGGCACTGGAAGACAGCTGAGTGGCGTTGTTATATTGGATTATACTCTGCTACTGGAACGCGGAGTTCAGTCTTCGCTCCGCAGCAGTAACAATGCGATTGTTGCCAGCGTACTTCCTTATATACCCACGAGGTGGGGCGGAGTTACGCATGCAAATTCCGCATGCCCATGGCATTGGCACTGCCATTGGGCGCTGTTAAATTCCCCGAAGGTAATTGGCTTCTAAGCGAAACCCCCATTCGTTAGTCACTACACACGTCTCCATTCCCTCCTCAGGGAACGAGGGTTACATACGTAACCTAGACGTTCTTGACCATTGAAAATATGAATACTTTTAGAAATGCAGTCATGCAAACCTTGGAAAAATATTTTTATTACATTCAGACAGGTGTGTTCTATGCAATTGTGTTGATCGAAAACATGAGATGCATTTCTAGGTTCAACATGATTTGTTCTTCCAATATTCCTCTTTAAAAGAAAAAAAAAGGATTAACTGTGTGCAAAGTGACCCGCGTTTGGTTTTCAACCACTGAAAATGTCATTTTGACCCAGCCTCTGCAAAACCGTGGATTACCCAAAAAATATACATCTTTGAATTTTAATATTTTGGCTTTCATCACTGTTTGTCTTTCTATAGAAAAAAAAAAGAACAAAATCAAAGATTTGAGCCAGGGAAAATGCGGCTTAATGGGGAGAATTTAAGACACGGTGCGAGTTAAATCCATGTTGATCATAATGAAAGTTCATTACGACTGATGAAGTGTCTGTTTGCCGTCTGTTGGTGCAGTGTGAATTGGGCTTAAGATGAAAACTGATATAAAACAATGCGTCTAAAACAAATCTAGTTTATTACTGAGTGCTAAATTGAGTCCTTGAGGCTATATTTCATTTTGTTCCTTCTTTAATTGAATTGTGAATTTTATGTTTATTTTAGACCTGATGGAAGTGAATGAGGACAAATTGCATCGATTTCAAAAACCTCAGTTTGTAAATGAAGATGAAGACTCCGTCATTTCACAGACTGAAAAGTGTTTCACACAAAAACGAGCCAGAAAATCTGGAGTCAAAGGATCTTTCACCTGCTCTGAGTGTGGAAAGAGTTTCATTCAGAAAGGAAACTTTAAAGTGCACATGAGGATTCACACTGGAGAGAAACCGTTCACATGCACTCAGTGTGGAAAGAGTTTCATCCACAAAAAAAACTTGAATGAGCACATGAGAATTCACACTCGAGAAAAACCATTCACATGCAGTCAATGTGGAAAGAGTTTCATTAACAAAGGAAACTTAAATGTGCACATGAGGATTCACTCTGGAGAAAGACCGTTCACATGCACTCAGTGTGGTAAGAGTTACACTCATAAAAGTAATCTCAAAAATCATCTGCGCTCACACTCTGGAGTGAGATCATTTAGTTGTGATCAGTGTGAGAAAACATTTGTTGTGAAATCATACTTAAAATCTCACCTTAAAGTTCATGCTGGTGTGAAGCCTCACTTTTGTTCTTTTTGTGGACGGAGTTTTATATTTCTGCATAAGTTTAAAGAGCATGAGCGTGTTCATACTGGTGTGAGACCCCATGTTTGCTCTGAATGTGGGAAGACCTTCATCACATCCAATGCCTTAAAAATACACCAGAGAATTCACACCGGAGAGAAACTGTACAAGTGCTCACACTGTGGAAAGAGTTTCACTCAGTCAGGACACCTGAACCATCATGAGCGAATTCACACCGGAGAGAAGCCGTACAAGTGCTCACACTGTGGGAGGAGTTTTGCTCAGTCAAGAACCTTGAAAGATCACGTGAGAGTTCACACTGGAGAGAAGCCGCACCAGTGCTCTTCATGTGGGAAGAGTTTCACCAATTTATCTAGTCTACGGATTCATAAGCAAAAGTATTGCCCGAAGTTGTCTAAGTAAGTTCAGGTTCAGATCTATCGCTTACAAGTAAAAAGTTTGATATGATTCTGATAAAGCAAACGTTGGAATTTCTTGGCATTATCAAAGATAGAAATTTGTCAAAATTATATAAAGGATTGTTGAAGATTGATTGTTCAACATTGGAATTTGGGGAGATATGTCCCAATTTGAGTAGGAACGCTTTTATGTTGGGGAGTAAATGTAGTAAAAGTAATTTACTCCATATGCTGTACAAATAAATTTAGTTAGTCTGGCAGTGAAGCTAACCCTTAGAAGACGATGATCGCGCCGGCATGACTTTTTCTTATGTGCGAAAGAGACTCAAAATACTCTGTTGACATACAGACAAGTGTTATACATCATTCAAATCTGTTAAGTTTCTACTTTTATATGTGTATACACAATAAAAACTAAATGTTGTGCTTTTTTTTTTTCTCTCTATGAGTGAAGTTGATTCTGAAATGTGTCTGAAAATGAACTGTAACTTAGCAAATACTTGCCACACAGACATGAGAGAGATGTATACATAACGCTTAAAATGTCTACTTTTTAACTGAACTGAAATTTTTTAATAAAAATTCTCAGTTTATGTAATCCGTTTGAAACCATGTACACTCTTTTCCTTCTGCCTTCATTACCTGTAATGAGTTGAGACCGCCACACCCCGGCATCATTCACATGGTAAATAGTTCAGGTGATCTATATGCATCGCGATCACAAAAACATGAAGTTTCTACATCAGATTCACTGAACGTTCAGTGCATTGAGGACGGCGCGCTACTCTGGTAAAGATGCCTTCAGCTGATTCTGGACATCAAGGAAGAATTCACCTTTTCCTCTGAGGAAGATTGCAATCCAGACGATGAAAGGTTGCATTTTGAAGAGCGACTTGATCCTGCAGAGGATATATGTTTGTAGTAAGTTATCAGAAAAACACTACATTTTCAGACTATATTTTGCCTAGTTTTGGCTAGCTTTTGACAGCTTACTGGAAATATTGCCGTATGATGTCGCTTACAAATATTTGTGTAGTCCAATATATGCTCCAGTGTAAATGTATTGTGATACTCTCTAAACATATTTGTAATACATGTTCTTCTGATTTGGTTAGCTTATGACACAGTTTATCATGCTAAAATATTGCCTTATGCCTAATGTAGCTTGTTTGCCAATATCTGCTTAGGTGTATATATATTATGTGATTTAGTAAAATCTATAATGTGATAGTCACTATCACACTAAACACTAGACAAGTCTAAACACTAGACATATATTATATTTCTATATATAAATGTTCAGTTTTGGGTACCCTATTAAACTGCTTATCATGCTAAAATACTGCCTTATGCCTGATGTACAGATGTTTGTGAATAGGCTTCAGGTGTAAATGTTTGAAATGGCCCATCAACAGATACTCGCAGTCTACGGCGCGTCAATAGATATTTACATTCATTGTGTGTCCATACCCATTAATTGCCCATCAGTTTACTTTGGACAATGCATGCTAACAGGTTTTTATTTTTTTAGGAATGTGGCTGCATCACGCTGGCCTTCACCAGCACCTCACACGTGGGCACATGGGTGTCGTTCAGTTCACAATTTGGCCCTTGTCAAACTCCCTCAAATCCTTACGCTTGGCCATTTTTCCTGCTTCTAACACATCGACTTTGAGAACAACATTTTCACTTGCTGACTAATATATAACCCACCCACTAACAGGTGCCGTGATGAAGAGATAGTCAGTGTTATTCTCTTCTCTGGTCATAAGGTTATGCCTGATCGGTGTATGATTTAATAGACTTATAGACTGTTCGGACTATGGAGAACAATACGACATTGAGTTTAACTCTAAGAAGAGTGTAGTAATGAGCACAAGAGAACCTTACGTCTGTGTTCCCTGCGTTTTACCTCTCTGGAGAGGAGCTTGTTGTTGTAGAAAAGGTCAAATATCTTGGGCACATTATCAGGAGTGACCTCTGTGACGATGACGACATTCAGAGACAGTATTGTAAATTGTATGCACAAGCAAATATGTTGGCAAGCAAATTTCACATGTGTACAAATAAGGTAAAAGTGTGTCTGCTCAAAGCTAACTGCACACCGCTTTACACTGCCCACTTGTAGTGCAGTTACAGTAAAAGTAAATACAGGAAGCTGCAGGTTGCATATAATGATGCACTTCGCATTCTTTTGAAGGTCCCTTGATGGACAAGTGCCAGTCTGTTATTTGTTCAAAATAATGTTCCCACACTAAATGTGGTGATTTGGAATTGTGTGTATACCTTTATGAAGCGCCTTGAGGACTCTCAAAATGATATTATAAATGCTTTAACAATGCCTGAGCAGAGCACTGTCAGATTTAGCTCTGAGCTCTGGAGACACTGGAGAAAGAGTGCTTATATTGATTTTAATTTGTTACTGTATTGTTACGTCTTTTGCTTGTTGTAAATGTTTTAATATGGACATTTAATGAGTCTGAAATAAAGCTTGAATTGAATTGAATTATTTTTGAATAATTATGTGGTTACTGGTGCAAATGTCTATCCTTGATATCAACAACTGAATTGCTACATGTAAAAAAAATGCTCTTTTTGATATCAATAATTAGACAGATAATCACTATTTTCTGATATCATGAATGTGATTGTTAAGAAAGACATTTTAGATATCTGAAATTATACTGATATCAGAAATCAAATTATTCACTCTGGGATAAAAACAACCCAAGTTGGGTTGAAAATGGACAAATCCAGCATTTGGGTTGTTTTAAGCAAAATTTATCCCAACCACTGGGTTAAAACAACCCAATTGCTGGATTTGTCCATTTTCAACCCAACTTGGGTTGTTTTTAACCCAGCCTTTTTTGTTATCAACAATACAATTCTTGATATCAGACATGCTGATTGCTAATATTTATGGTCTAACCCACTGATACATTGAAAAATATAAAAGATTCAGGCCAGCTCAGACCTTTTGGCTGATGCGATAAAAAACATGATCAAATTTATTTAAGGAAACCAGAATGGGCATACAAATCTTTCACTTAAATCGAATTCCATATCGTCCATATGACGTAGGAACCTTGAGAAAATCAAACTATTTACATGAAAGTGATGATCAGAACATAAACATTTGCTCACACCTTTGGGCAATGCTTTTTCTCATGAGTCTGTAGACTGAAGACTTCAAGAGCACTGCTGCGGCTTCTCTCCAGTGTGAACTCTCTCATGTGTTTTCAAGGATGATGACTGAGAGAAACTCTTCCCACAGTGTGAGCTCTTGAACGGTTTCTCTCCAGTGTGAATTCTCTGGTGTGTTTTTAAGTGGTCAGATGTACCGAAGGTCTTCCCACAGACAAAGCACATATAAGGTCTCACACCAGTATGAATACGCTCATGCACTTTTAAAGAGCTCAGTACTGAAAAACTCTTTCCACAAAACGAGCAAAAGTGAGGCTTCACACCAGTATGAACTTTAAGGTGTGTTCTTAAGTTTGATTCCACAACAAATGTTTTCTCACACTGATCACAGCTGAATGATCTCACTCCAGAGTGAATCCTTGTGTGTCTGTTAAGGTTTGATTTATCTGTGAAACTCTTTCCACACTGAGAGCATGTGAACGGTTTCTCTCCAGTGTGAATCATCATTTGCACAGTAAAGTTTCCTTTCTGCGTGAAACTCTTTCCACACTCAAAGCACAAAGATCCTTTGACTCCAGTTTTCCCAGCTCGTTTTTGGGTGAAATACTTTTCAGTGTTTCCATCTTCATTTTCTATCTTCTTTTGAAACTGATGCCTTTTATCTATATTCACTTCCATCAGGTCTTAAAATAAAAATGAAAAGAAATTCAGAGAGCCCCAAATTATCAGTTTTCTTAATCTTAAAGTTCCTCATTAAAGAGAATGAAGGAAAACACAAACCTCTTTGTTCCTCTGTCTCTTCATCTTTTATTCTGCAGGGTTCTTCCTCAAACTCCATCTTTACAATAGTATGTCTGTAGTTTCTCCTGGAGTAATTCCTCCTGCTTGCTTCTTCTTCTTCTTCTCCTGTGGGAAGATGGGAATATTCCCAGCATTTAAACTCTCATGAACGGCTGTGGGAGCGGCTTCACTGACTGAAGGTGTGAATTGTGGTCGCTGTTGCTCATTTAGCAGATGATCATCAAACCTACAATCAATCACTCTCAATTATCCAGGTGCAAATGTTTGCTCAAATAGTCATTTAAAAACTATTCATGATATACATGGCTGATTTTTTAGTTGCTCTATCATAAGTTATGGTTTGTCATAGATTGTTTTTTTTTGATAATCTTAGTTCCAGAAAGTTCAACATAGTAACAGGTTTCAACCCAATAGGCGAAACCAAAGATTGATACATGCACAAATGATTAAAGGGGTGGTAAAACACATTCTTTTGAAGGCTTGGCTGTGTTTGTGGGGTGCACTGTAACATGTGTTCATGCTTCGTTTTAAAAAAAATTGCCTTATTTTTCATATATTTGACCTTTATTCTACACTGCTCTGTCCCTCCTTGTAAAACGGCCTGATGCTTTCCGGGTTGTATGAAGCCAGTCCCTCAAAAATACGCAGTGGGCTCTGATTGGTTAGCTGGCCCAGTGTGTTGTGATTCGCTAACCGCAGTGCACGTCAGAAACGTCACGCCCCTTACCGGAGGCTGTTCAGTATTAGAAACAACGGCGTCAATAAAACCATATGAGCTCGAATCAGACCCAGAACATTTGAGTGAAGATGATCGAGCAGAACCTGTTCAGTCCTCGAGAGTAAAGACTGCGGATCTATAATGATCGCTACTGAATGGCACTTTAACTTTTGTATTTTTAGAACGATTATAGCCAAATATCTGTCGCAAGAACTAACGTTAACCCAAAACGAACACTAAGCACTGACTTTAGTAAGTTAGCCAAATCACACACAGAACCATGTTTAGCATGCCTGAAGATAAACAATACATAAAAGCTCTAATCAAAGAATCATTTACACTAATGTCAGGTTCGCTGTTGAGATTTTAACGTTAGTGTTTGTAACGATAGGTGTTCGTAGGATAACGTTAAGTATGAATGAGCATTTAACAGACTGGTTTGCAGAACAGCGTTGTCATCTGTTTACTTCCTTGCTACAATGTACAACCTATTACAGGAGAACACGTCGATGAAAAATAAATCAGACTTACAGGTTGTGGCCCGTGAACAGCTTCTGTTTGTAAATCCAGCTTTCAGGACAAGCCGTTGTGCATATCCTGTATTGAACTCGCGAAGTTTGTGGAAGTTTGTGTTGTCCTCCGTGAAATGTGCAGCGCGCGCGTCGTGCATCCACGCACCGGCAGTGTTTTTTTCACGCAGCTGACGTTGTGCAAATCTGGCATTGAAATCGCGAAGACGGTGGATGTTTTCCTCTGTTAGATGTGCTTAGATGTTAGATGTGCTTAGATGTTAGATCTCCTCTGCAGGGAGCCCTGCGCGCGCCTGATTCCCCGCTGACTCAAACACACGTGCATATAACATGCTGTATGTTAAACGCTCTGCAACGCACCCCCGTCCCTATGAAGGCTGAACAGAGCAAGTACCCCAGACCTGCAATCCGGATGAAAATAACAGCGTTTCCTCGGCATCGCGGCAACAACACTCCAGCTTACTAACCACAACAGCGCCGCGATACAAAATGGCCTCACCCCCCCTTATTTACTATTCTCGGAGGAGGGGTTTATGTAAATATTGAGCCTGGTGATGTCAGCAAGCCCTGGAGGAATGTGTGTAGTCGCCTACTGGCCGTTTGCTGTAGTTCTTAGAAACTGATTTCTTTAAAAGCAAATATCTCCCTTTGCTTTAAACTTTGAACGTTGTAACTTTGCAGATGTTGTTTATGCTCAAGCAGCAACATTACACGCTAGCTAAAGTTAGAATAGTGAAATCGTGGTTTACCACCCCTTTAAGTAAATTAAAAGAAAAAAGAGAAAAGGAAAAAAAAAGAATGTGGATATGATGCTCAAAAGGAGTAGGCAGAAGCTTAAGCTTATTGACGCCTATGCCTTTTATACATTTAAGCAGTAGATACATTTACTATAATCAATAAGACAGTTGCCACATATTTATGTTGTATTTATACAATCAACAATATTAACTCTCAACCATTCTGCTAATTCCAAGACAAGGAAAGAAGACTCTTCAATAAGTACAAAAAAACCATCATTGCCAGTAACAACTAATCACCAATATTTTAATGTAATCCTTTGTTCCTTATTGTTATGAATTCAATGCATTTCCTGGCCACAATTGTTTATAATTATAAATAGTTTAATTATATTGTCATTATTAACTTATATTATCTTTTTAGTTTAACAGTCACAAAAATACATAAATATATTGCTCTACAGCTAATTCCATGTCCACACTTAAGGACATTCTTCCGTCCTGTACTTAGACAGTTTGACTTGTTTGTACTTTGATTTGAATTGATAAATTAATGAGCACTGCTTGAGTTGGTCTCTCAGGTTATTCCAGAGCCTGGCACCACACACAGACACACACATACTTTTCCACGTCGTTCTGAAAGCCAGTATTTTAAAATGGCCATAATTTCTCAAATTGTAACAGCTATCTCTTTTTATGAATAGTTTTTGAATATTTGCTGGTAGTAGGACCCGATTTGCTTTATACACTAATTGTGCAGTATAAAAATCAATTAAGTCCATGAATTTAAGCATGTTACTTTGTAAAAACAGTGTATTTGTATGTTCTTGGTATCCTACCTTATGAATAACTCTGGTTGCTCGTTTTTGGATTATTAAAAGGGGATGTAGGGAACTCTTATAATTATTACCCCAGACCTCAATTCCATAAATTAAGTATGGCAAAATAAGACTGGAATACAATATATACAGCGCCTTGTAATTTAAAACATACTTAGCTTTGTTTATAATTGCAATATTTTTTGATATCTTCCTTTGTATGTGTCCAATGTGTGATTTTGTCTATCGTGATTCCCAAAAATTTGATTTCTGTTACTTTTTCTATTTTAATACAATTTATACTTATCAATAGTTCAGGATTTTCCTTATAATTGCCAAACATAATCATTTTTGTTTTGTTTAGATTGAGTGTTTTAAATTTAGCTAATTCCTGATTTACATCCTTTATAAGTCTATAATAGTTATCGCTAGAATAAAATAAGTTGGTATCGTCAGCAAATAACACAATTTTTAATAAATCTGATACTTTAAATATACCATTAATATATAAGTTGAAAAAGCAAGGGAGCCAGTATAGACCCTTGAGGCAGCCCACAAACAATGCTCATACATTTTTATTCAGTATCCCCCATTTTAACAAATTGTTGTCTCTCATCTAAATAGCTTTTAATCCAGTTCCCAGCTACTCCCCGAATACCATATTTTTCTATTTTTTGTACAAGGATAGCATGATTGATGGTATCGAATGCTTTCCTTAGGTCTATAAGGATTCCAACAGCATGTTTTTTGCTGTCTACAGCACTGGTTATTTCCACAGCATCAATAATAGCCATAGTGGTCGATCTTTTGGATCTAAATCCGTATTGCCCTTTGTTAATTAACTCATGCTTCTCAATAAATGTATCCAGTCTGCTGTAGAACATTTTCTCCAATATTTTTGAGAACTGTGGCAGCAGAGAGACGGGTAAAATATATGTTTACTTCCACTTTTAAATAGTGGTAACACTTTTGCCATTTTCATTTTGTCTGGATAAGTTCCAGTTTGGAATGAAGCATTACATATGTGAGTTAAGGGTTTCACAATATTGTAAATTATTCTTTTTATTAATCTCATATTTATGTCCAAATAGTCCATAGATTATTTATTATTACATTTATTCACAATAGTTATGATTTCAGTCTCACTCACATCAGAGAGGAAGATGGTTTGATGAAGATGGGTTCCTTTCTATAGCTGAATCTACCATTATGTTATTATTGCTTGCTGAGATTTATAAAGAAATCATTGAACTTATTGACAATGATTCAGTGATTTCAGTGTCATTATCTATAAAATAGTCAGGGTGTGTGTTGATTGAACAATTGTCTCTTAACAATTTATTCAGTATACTCCAAATTCCTTTAATATTCCTTTTGTTTTAATTTATTTTCATAGTATAATTTCTTGCTTTTTTGTACAATAGTTGTCAATTTGTTCTTGTATACTTTATACCGTTCTTCAGATTCTTTTGTTTTTTGAATCATAAATTGTTTGTATAAATTATTTTTCTTTTTACATGCATTAAGTAGACCTTGTGTTAACCATGGACACTTTAGTATTTGTTTCTCCCTCCAATATTGACGCACAGGGCAGTGTTTGTTATAAAGTGCACAAAATATTTCCAGGTAAGTATTGTAGGCCCTGTTCACATCATTCTCCACAAGCACATTGGTCCAATCCTGGTTAGATAGCTCACAATTTAAAGCATCAATAGACTTCTCGGTTAGTACCCTTGTATATGTTTTTGTTTTTTTGTTTTTTTTTTAGATTCATTGTTTTTTTTTCGTAATTGTCATTGTACAATGCAAATATAGAAAGATGATCAGTTATGTCAGATATCATGAGTCCACTTACTTTGGTTTCATTTGTAAAGATATTGTCAATGAGTGTTGTACTATGAGAGGTAATTCTACTAGGTCTGGAGATAGATGGGAAGAGGCTCATACTATACAAAGCATTCACAAATTCATCAGTGGCATGATGGTTGTCATAAGTCATCAGATCAATATTGTAATCACCACAAATAAATAATATTTTATTTATAGTAGAGAATGTTCTCTCCATCCATTCCGTAAATATTTCAATGCTAGACCCAGGCGATCGATCAATATTTTTTTTCCTTTCACAAATTATTTCAATTGTTACACATTCAAGTTAGTTATCAACTGATACTGACATTTTTTCAAGCAGTTTACATTTTATTTCATTACTTACATATATAGCTACCCCACCACCTGCTTTGTTTTTCCTGTTCACATAATTTAAGGTGTAACCTTCCAATTCAAAATTGTCAATATCTTTTCCTTCATTAAACCATGTTTCTGATATTGCTACTATATTAAATGGAGTAATTAATTGATTCTACTGAAATTTGTCTACATGCTTCTGCTATTAAAATTAATTAATGATAGCTCTCCATTGGTGTTAACAGCATTGAAATCATTTTCAGAATAGTAGCGGCAGTCAATGTTAGTATCTGACAAAAACACAGTGTCAGGATCTATGTTATTCTCTGGGGCAAAATCACTGTGTTCAGTGACCTCTTGAGGATTGATCTGATTAGATGTTATTGTATACATGAAAAATGTTTTATTGTTACCTCTAAGATGTCACTCTAGTTTTGAGTCATATTTGGCTAGCTCCTCCATATTTCTGACAGCCAACACCTTTGTTTCCTCCGGTGACCCATTTAGCTTAATGAAGATTTTGCAGTTCCTCACCCATGTGCTCTGGACTTTATCTTGCTTTCTCAGGATCCTGGCTTTGCGTGCAATTTCCCTGTTCTTCTGTGTTATTAGGTTATACAGTCATTAGTCCCCTTTAGTTTCCGTCCTTGTTTCAGTAGATCAATCATTTTCTTCCTGTTTGCGAACCTCATAATTACCGCTGGCGGATCGCTGTCTCTCCTCCGCGGGATCTGGTGGCAGGCCTCGATGTCATCCACGTCCAGCGTTATTCCTCTGGACTGTAGATATTTATAGATATCAATAGATATTTACATTCATTGTGTGTCCATACCCATTAATTGCCCATCAGTTTACTTTTGGACAATGCATGCTAACAGGTTTTTTTGGGAGATGTATTACCAGCATAAGAGGGGAAAAGGGTCAAATTCACAACAGTATTGTTGCCACTTTTACACAAATGCCTCATATGCACAATTAAAGAAAATAATTCCACAATGAAACAAAACACATCCCTTCATAAATCATTGAGTTTTATATAGGGGTGTAACGATATCGTTAAATGATATATCACGATATAAAAATGTGACGATATGATTCACGATATAGAGTTGTTTTATCCAAGGCTCAACTTGCTGTAGTAGGGCTATTTATAAGTTATAATTCACCCAAACACAAATTTACAAATGTAACGTTAAGCTACCACAAATGTAAACTCTGTCATCATGTACTCACCATCATGTTGTTTTTCGTTTAAATTCCAAACACAAATGGAGATATTCTTTGAGGGATTTCTGTCCCTCCATTTAAAGTCCATTCCTCTCAAACTTAAAAGATCCAAAAAACAAATGTAAATCATCAGATCACATTTAGGGCCCTATCTTGCACCCAGCGCAATTGACTTTGTACACCGACGCATGTGTCATTCCTATTTTAAACCCGCGCAAAGCGCGCTTTTCCCTCCACAGAAGCACGTCGCTAAACTAGTGAATGAACTTGCGCTCCCTGGGCGGTTCAGCGCAAAAAAGGAGGCGTGTTCCGGCGCAAACAATCCCTGGTGCTATTTTGCTGTTCCATTAAACAATTGCGCCACTGACCAGAAAAAACCTAGTCTAAAGTCAGTGGCGCGTTGCGCGTTGTTCATTATGCTATTTTAAGGGCGCATGCTTGACCATAATGTATAGCGTGCACAACGCGCATACACTTTGCTCATGTAATCTACACAGATGCAACAGTTATTTTTGCAAATCATAAATTGTTACACTAAAAAAATATTAACACATGAGATGACGGAAATCATTGTGGTGTGCCACGAAGATGTGAAAAAATAGGCATAAATCTAGCTTACAAATGATTCAGGCTAATTGTAATAATTAAGGATAAGACCTGTTTGCCCAATAGTGGCAAGACATATATGTATATAAGGACATCTGACAAATTGGTTTGTCCGTCAAGAACCAGGAACAAAAATCGACTGAAAAACTGAAAAAACTGAAAGACTGAAAGACTGAAAAAAAAAAGACTGTGAAATCACCTTTACCATAATGTACAACATTACAACTTCACTTCTCTGTCTTTCACTGCTCTTACAAGAACATCAGTCTCCTCGGCTGTGAACCGCTCCTGGCGTGCGCCTGGTAAATACGCCATAATAATAGCAATCCATAATGGAACTTGCGCACCTGCTTTTAAAGGGAATGTTGGATGACGCTCGGATTGGTTTATTCACGTTACGCCCAAACCACACCTATGAATAATGAAGCTACTTCAGACCAACCCATTTTAGATTTGCGCCGGGCGCAAGAGCCATTTATCCCGCCGGGAAAATAGCAACAGCGCCGAGACCCGCCCACAAAGTTACTTGCGCTTCGCGTTTTGACACTTGCGTTTCAGATCGTTAAAATAGGGCCCTTAGTGTTAATAGTGTGATTATTCAAAGCATTTAAGATAGTTCATTCTTATATGTGTAGTGCATTAATAGCGGGAGAGGCGGGACATAGCGAGCACTGGGAGAGAATCCTGCCTGCATTGAAAGTGAGAGTAATGCGTGAAGTAAAAAAAATGAAAGTTTACAGAGTTTCAGTGACATTATTACATTAAACGACTATATATAAATGTTGAATATAATGTATAATAATGCAATGGGGGAATATTTGTGCGTCCTGATAATTATACACTTATAATAATATCATTTTAATAATAAAAAAAAAAAATATCGGGATACATATCTTATCGTGAGTTCAGTATCGCGATTTATATCGAATCGTGACACGAGTGTATCGTTACACCCCTAGTTTTATAGCAACACACTAGTTTTCTAAACTATTATTTTGACCTTCCCCAAAAGTTCTCCTTGACAAACAATCAAACTTCACTACTAATTTTAGCAAATGATCTAGCTTTTGATTAACCTGAATGCCAAATTATTTACTTGTTTACTTATTAACTGTGAGTGCCCTCATAGTTCACTGATAAGGTTTGTAATGTAAATGTTTGTTTTTTTTCTAATGAAAAAGATCATTTATTTGTGATTTTAAAATACTTGAAGGAATACTTGAAGGAATACTTGAAACTTCGGTTGAGTTTCTAAGCTACTTTAGTGATAAATCACAGGGCAGTGTTGACAATGAGTTTCTGCGCGCAATCTTCACGTGATGTGCAAGCTTCTGTGTGCGTGTTTGTGTATCACAATCAGGCATTAGTTCAACATAATACACATCTGATGGTCTAAAATCGCTTCAGTGTTCAAACTGGCAGGCCTTAAAACACATACACATGACAAAGCTTTGTGAGGACGCAAGTGAAAGTGATCTGGCGCGCGTTGTCAGAGACACGACACGGCTCGGCTCTCTGTGTCAGAAAAAAGCTCATGAGCACTGAACAGAGAAGTTTTCCATAACATTGTTCTTGAATAGTGCATAATCGCTTTAATGTTCAAACTGGCAAGCCTTTAAACGCATTTAATTTACAAACTTCATGAGGACGCAAGTGAAAGTGATCTAGCTTCGGGGCTTGCACGCGGCATCTCTGTGTGCCTGTATCAGCGCATATAAGAACGGCGATTAACTGACCTGTATAAACTGTGTAAATCATGCAGTTACTATAGTAATTCTGAGCATCTACAAACAAAGATAACTGCTCCTGCATCTTTCCGTGTGCCTGCAAACTGCACTTGAAGTGACTGACGGGGTGGAGTCACGTGACTAAAACCGAAATAACCGACATGGGAAAATAATGTTGGTTAGAGGTTCTAAATTTCGGTTGAATTACTTTTCGATTAACCGTACACGTTTGTAGGCATGTATGTATGTAATCTATGTATGCATTAATAATAATAATTTAAAAAAAGATTTAAAAAAAAAACAGAGCTACAACTACTGCCATTATAAAGCTTGGATTAGCCTGGACTTTTTTAATATAACTCCGATTTTATTCGTCTGAAAGAAGAATGTCATATACACCTAGGATGACTTGAGGGTGAGTAAATCATGGGCTAATTTTCATTTTTGAGTGAACTATCCCTTTAACTCTAAAATCTTTACATTATGACTAAGGAAGCTTGTTTACGCCACAGAATAAAAAATAAAAAAGGTAATTGCGACTTTTTATCGTGCTATTCTGGATTAGAATCTCTGAGCTCCGCCATAACTTCCGTAAAGTGAGGTCCAAATTACAACCCCAAATCAGAAAAAGTTGGGACAGTATGGAAAACGCAAAAAAAAAAAAAAAAAAAGAAGTGATTTCTAAATTTACTTTGACTTGTATTTCATTGCAGACAATATGAACACAAAATATTTCATGTTTTTTGTCTGGTCAACTTCATGTCATTTGTAAATATGCATCCGTTCCTGTCATTCAGACCTGCAACACATTTAAAAAAAAGTTGGGGCAGGAGCAATTTAGGGCTAGTAATGAGGTAAAATGGTTAAATAATGATGTGATTTGAAACAGGTGATGTCAACAGGTGATTGTAATTATGATTTGGTACAAAAGCAGCATCCAAGAAAGGTCTAATCCTTTAGGAGCAAAGATGGGCCGAGGATCGCCAGTTTGCCAACAAATACGTGAGAAAATTATTGAAATGTTTAAAAACAATGTTCCTCAAAGAAAGATAGGAAGAGATTTGGATATTTCACATTCAACAGTGCATAACATCATTAAATGTAATCTGGAGGAATTTCAGTGCGTAAAGGACAAGGGCGCAAGCCTAAGCTGAACAACCGTGATCTCCGATCCCTCAGGCGGCACTGCATCAAGAATCGTCATTCATCTATAAGCGATATCACCACATGGGCTCAGGACTACTTTGGCAAACCTTTGTCAAGTACCACAATACGTAGTTACATCCACAAATGCCAGTTAAAACTGTACTGTGCCAAAAGGAAGCCCCTATGTTAACAGTGTCCAGAAGCGCCGTCGACTTCTCTGGGCTCGGAGGCATCTGGGATGGACCATCACACAGTGGCAACGTGTACTGTGGTCAGATGAATCAGTATTTCAGGTATTTTTTGGGAGGAATGGACGCCGTGTGCTCCGGACCAAAGAAAAAAAGGATCATCCAGACTGTTACCAGCAACAAGTCCAAAAGCCAGGGTCTGTCATGGTATGGGGTTGTGTCAGTGCCCTTGGCAAAGGTAACTTGCACTTCTGTGAAGGCACCATTAATGCTGAAATGTACATAGAGATTTTGGAGCATAATATGCTGCCTTCAAGAAGACATCTTTTCCAGGGACATCCATGCATATTTCAACAAGACAATGCAAAACCACATTCTGCACACATTACAAAGTCCTGGCTGCGGAGGAAGAGGGTACGGGTACTTGACTGGCCTGCCTGCAGTCCCGACCTGTCTCCAATAGAGAATGTGTGGCGCATTTTGAAGCGCAAAATGCGACAACGAAGACCCCGTACTGTTGCGCACCTTAAGACTTGTTGGCAGGAAGAATGGGACAAAATTACACCTGAAACACTTCGTCACTTGGTGTCTTCAGTCCCTAAACGTCTTTTAAGTGTTGTGAAAAGGAATGGCAACATTACAAAGTGGTAAATGCTTTACTGTCCCAACTTTTTTTTAAATGTGTTGCCGGTCTGAATGACAGGAAAGGATGCATATTTACAAATGACATGAAGTTGACCAGACAAAACATGAAATATTTTGTGTTCATAATGTCTGCAATGAAATACAAGTCAAAGTAAATTTAAAAATCACTTCTTTTTTTTTTTTTTGTGTTTTCCATACTGTCTCAACTTTTTCTGATTTGGGGTTGTATTAATTCCCAGGATAAGAATTCTTTATATCAACAGTTACATTTTCACTAGTTAAATGTCAACAGTTATTATTTTTGAATAATTATGTGGTTACTCGTGCAAATGTCTATCCTTGATATCAACAACTGAATTGCTCCTAGAAAAAAAAATGCTCTTTTTGATATCAATAATTATTAGACAGATTGTACTTAAGAGACAATGTTATTTTCTGATATCATGAATGTGATTGTTAAGAAAGACATTTTAGATATCTGAAATTATACTGATATCAGAAATCAAATTCTTCGCTCCAGGTTAAAAACAACACAAGTTGGGTTGAAAATGGACAAATCCAGCAACTGGGTTGTTTGAAGCTAAATTTAACCCAACCACTGGGTTAAAACAACCCAATTGGTGGATTTGTCCATCTTCAACCCAACTTGGGTTGTTTTTAACCCAGCCTTTTTTGTTATCAACAATTAAATTCTCGATATCAGACATGCTGATTGTTGATATCAGTCAGTAACACAAACAGACAGTATTGAGAGAACCAGTGCTGTTTTCATTAGTTTTGCTCAGTGAACATGCGCTAAATGGATGTTTTCAGATTTAAAAACACTTGAGTATAGGCTGCACTTGTTCTGCTGTACCGTTGCTCTCACTGATGCTCTGAAAGATGTGTAATAGTTAAGCTACGCTTATTTAACTTTATAGTGTTAAATAAAAAGCTTTTGTGTGTACCGTCAGTTGAAATCCTGCAGGCGTCTGTGCTTTCTCCATCCATGCAATAAATGCACATTCTTGAATGAGCGCAGATTTCTAGAGTATTTACTTGAACTTCTTTGCTAATATCTGTGGTTTGACCCACTGATACATTGAAAAATATAAAAGATTCAGGCCAGCACAGCCTTTTTGGCTGCTGCAATAAAAAAACACTCTGCTTATATGACCAAATATATTTAATGAAAGCAGAATGGGAAAAAAAAAATATATATATATATATACACTCCAGACCTGGAAATCACTAAAATCAAATTCCATATTGTCCATATGACGTAGGAACCTTGAGAAAATCAAACTATTTACATGAAAGTGATGAACAGAACATGAACATTTGCTCACACCTTTGGGCAATGATTCTTCTTATGAGTCCATAGACTGAAGACTTTAAGAGCACTGCTGCGGCTTCTCTAGAGCATGAACTCTCTCATGTGTTTTCAGGTGTCCTGTCTGAGAGAAACTCTTTTCACAGTGTGAGCAATTGTACGGTTTCTCTCCAGTGTGAATTCTCTGGTGTTGTTTTAAGTGGCCAGATGTACGGAAGGTCTTCCCACAGTCAAAGCACATATAAGGTCTCACACCAGTATGAATACGCTCATGTATTTTAAAATTTTCCAGGAGTAAAAAACTCTTTCCACAAAAACAACAAACATGAGGCTTCACACCAGTATGAACTTTAAGGTGTGCTCTTAAGTTTGAGTCTGCAACAAATGTTTTCTCACACTGATCACAGCTGAATGATCTCACTCCAGAGTGACGGCGCAGATGATCATTGAGAGTGATTTTGTGAGTGAAACTCTTTCCACACTGAGAGCATGTGAACGGTTTTTCTCCAGTGTGAATTTTCTGGTGTTGTTTTAATGCTCCTGATGTACTGAAGGTCTTCCCACAGTCAAAGCACATATAAGACTTCTCACCAGTATGAAGTTTAAGGTGTCTTCTGAAGTTTGATTCCACAGCAAATGTTTTCTCACACTGATCACAGCTGAATGATTTCACTCCAGAGTGACAGCGCAGATGATTATTGAGAGTGATTTTGTGAGTGAAACTCTTTCCACACTGAGAGCATGTGAATGGTTTTTCTCCAGTGTGAATCCTCATGTGCACAGTAAGGTTTCCTTTCTGCGTGAAAATCTTTCCACACTCAGAGCAGCTGAAAGATCCTTTGACTCGTTTTTGGGTGAAATACTTTTCAGTCTTTCCATCTTCATTTTCTATCTTCTTTTGAAACTGATGCCTTTTGTCTTCATTCACTTCCATCAGGTCTAAAAAAATTTAAATGAAAAGAAATTCAGAGAGCCCCAAATTATCTTAATCTTAATGTTCCTCATTAAAGAGAATGAAGGAAAACACCAACCTATTTGTTCCTCTGTCTCTTCATCTTTTATTCTGCAGGGTTCTTCCTCAAACTCCATCTTTACAATAGTATGTCTGTAGTTTCTCCTGGAGTAATTCCTTCTGCTTGCTTCTTCTTCTCCTGTGGGAAGATGGGAATATTCCCAGCATTTAAACTCTCATGAACGGCTGTGGGAGCGACTTCACTGACTGAAGGTGTGAATTGTGGTCGCTGTTGCTCATTTAGCAGATGATCATCACACTTACAATCACTCTCAATTATCCAGGTGCAAATGTTTGCTCAAACAGTCATTTGAAAACTATTCATGATTTACGTTTTTAAGATCTAACTTTAACTTCCAACTCACATGGCTGATTTTTGAGTCGCTCTATCATAAGTTATGGTTTGTCATAGATTGATTAAAATCATTGTGAGTGTAACCGATGGCAAGTAATGATCACACTTGGTCCGACTACGCCACCGGGGCTTTAATACCCACGGACATAACTAAACAGCAACACAAGTTCTCTCTCGCTAATAAATGAAGAACATAGACGTGACCCTCAAGTACAACACTTTTATTAACAATTAGTACTAAAATTTATGAACAGGCGGAATATTCAAATTGCAAGTTGAGATGTCTAATCGTTAAATGTAATATTAAAATCAGGACCCTCAATCTGCATATATATGGTCAACCAAGCCTGCGGGAAGAACAGAGGAGAAATCACTAGGCCAAAGACCCACAGTTTAAACAGCACTCACCACACGTGTACATAAACCAACACATTTAAAAAAAGGTGTAGTGAATACTGCAAATGCCTCACACGCTCAATACCCATGCAGTGTTTGTAAACCTCATGCAGTGGAGAAAAGACCCAGGAGACCCCAAGAGGAAACTCCCACACAGGCTGGTTCCTAAAAACAATAGAAAGATGGGTTAAATTCCCCTTTAGCACATACAAATAGACCCTTAGCGGTTGGTACAAACAAAACTTAAGTAACAAAACAAATAAGAACAAAGAAATAATTTCAAAACACACAATTCATAATAATCAAATTAAAACTTATGAAAAACAAGTAAATAAGGCATAAGCAAAACAGCAGGGCCTAGACATCAAAGGTCCATATGTACAGAACTCCACAGAGTAAGATCTCTGCCGTAATCCAAGAGTGAACGAGAAATGTGGCACAATAGCTCAAACTAACGACGCTGCGTGATACGGTTTGTTGATGACACCGCAAACACGGCATGCCCGACTTGCATGCGATCATATAACACCCACGCGCTCACAGTCTTGCGTCGGGAGGGGTTCTCTCTCGCTATGGCGCTTCAGGGTCACAACACCGGAAGAGGACAGGAAGAAATCAAACGTCAGGCAGTCACGCCACCTGCTGCCCTCCGCGGCATTTATAGGACAAAATAAACATATGCCCCACCCCGTACACCATCCTAATCGTCCACTTGGTTACAATTCACCCCCTCTTTCTGTGTCGACGCCCCGTCGGCAAATTAAAAGGAAAAAATTAAAATTACCTACATCCAGGGCCTAAACACAACTGTCACCCCCTCACTATGGCCAAGGAAAGACGAAGAAGTCGCAGCCCCGTTTGCACTACTCCCCACAGCCCGTGGCAAATGATGAGGGTTGGAATGCCTCCCTGCAGTTCCTCTTGCTGACCGGCGTAGGGGATTTTCTTCATTGTCTAATGCCTCACCACTTGCCGAAGGCGGCATCTCCACCAGCCGACCTAGACTCCTTTTCCAGCCATCAGGATGCAATACACCAGCAACTGACTCGGAGTGACCAGGTGAAGGAACAGCTGGAACGGTCACAGTGGCAGGCGTCCTCTCTTCCGGCAGTGGGACATAAACCCATCGTCCATCCTCCTGTTCTTCTTCATGGGCAACATTCTCAGATCGCAAAGTCTCAGAGCCCACACACGGCGAAACATACAAAGACAAAACGTCAGGCACAGGCTTCAACATAGTCCGATGTACTGTTTTTACTTGCGCCCGTTTATCTGGAGGGGCAATGGAATAAACCACTCCTTCGGTGGGTGCTCGGATTACCATATACTTTGTCGGGCTCCAAACGTCTTGTATTTTATTCCTACCTCGATTACTGTGGTCCCTTCGGTAAACTAACTGTCCTTCCTTTAAGTGACTGCTATACCCCCTCTGATCGTGCCTCTCCTTCCTCAGCTGGGCTGCCGCTTGAATCCTCTCCCGAGCGCCATCAAATGCCACTTGCAAACGTCCTCTATGCTCTGCCATCCAGTCCATTACGGTCCCTGCTGTCGGCTGTGGGACTCTTCCAAGGAGAAAATCAACTGGTAAGTTAGGTTCTTGGCCAAACATTAAAAAATGTGGGCACTCACCCGTTGTCTGATGTATTGTAGTGTTGTAAGAGAACAACAATTGGGGTAAGTAATTAGTCCAGTCGGCTTTTGCAGATTTGGGAAGTGTACAAAGGAGACTGTGCAATGTTCGATTGAACCGTTCACATTGGCCGTTACCTTGAGGGTGATAGGGTGTTGTACGTGTCTTTTGTATCCCATATAGGTTGCAGAGTTGCTGTATCAATGCCCCTTCAAAACTTCGACCCTGATCCGAGTGAATTCGGGCTGGGACACCAAACCGGCAAAACCATTCCCTCACCAACACATTTGCTACCGTGGGAGCCCGCTGATCATAAGTTGGGACTGCCTGCGTAAACTTTGAAAAAACATCAGTCATTATTAATACTTGCTCTTTACCATCTCTTGAACGTTCTAAGAGGGTAAAATCAATCGCTAAAATTTGATTTGGTCTTGCGGCAACCAAGTGCCCCATTGGTCCCTTCACCGGAGGATGTACTGGTTTAGCCAGAGTGCAGCGTTCACATTCCTCGCACCACTTTTTAACTGCTTTATACATTCCAGGCCAATAACACCTTGAACGCACTAGTTCGGTGGTCCGCTCAATACCTTGATGGCCGTGCCCCTGATGTAACTGTTGTAACACCTCCTCTTGTAATATTTCTGGCAATACTAATTGTAGAACCTCTTCTCCTCCATCAGGGCGAAAGGTCCTACGATACAAGACCTTATCTCTCTCTACCAGACGGTCCCATTGTCTCACCAATTCCAGTACAGACTTGCTCAACGTTTGCCGGTCGATGTAATCTGGCCTCTTTTTAGTTTGCCAAAAATTACCAAAAACAGCAATCATAGGATCACTTTTCTGGAGATCAGCAAGGTCACTCACAGAATAGGCTGGTAACACAGACATTTCTGACTGGTAAGCAACTACCGGTGTCTGGCCAATAGCCTGCTCCAATCGGGCTGGAACTGATGTCCCTGGAAGAAAGTGATCAACATGGGATGCTCCCTCCGGGACATGTTGTCTTGATAAGGAATCAGCATTCCTATTGGCCCGTCCAGGTCGATAACGTATAATATAATCAAAGGCTTCCAACTCGGCTGCCCACCGTAACTCTGTTGCTCCAAGTTTCGCCGTACTCAAATGGCTCAAAGGGTTGTTATCGGTCCAGACAATAACTTTATGGCCCAGCAAATATTCTCTGAATTTCTCCGCCATCGCCCATTTCAGGGCGAGAAACTCTAACTTCATGGAACTATAGTTTGGCATCCTCTTCTCAGTCCGATTCAATGTTCTACTTGCATAGGCAAGAGGCCTCACTTTCCCTTCTTGCTCCTGTGACAGCACTGCTCCCAACCCGTTCTGGCAGGCATCTACTTCCAAAATGAAAGGTAATGAAAAATTTGCATAAGCCAACACAGGGGTATTAGTCAGACACTCCTTCAACTCTTGAAAACTCTTTTCACAAATCAGGGTCCAGGCACTGCTTACAGGTCTCCGCGCACCCTTTTTGTCCTTACTTCCGCCCAGTTCCCCAATCAGATGGTACAATGGGGCTGCAATCACTGAGAAATCTTTAACAAATCGTCTGTAGTAACTGGCAAACCCTAAAAAGGATCTTAATGCTGCTACATCCGTTGGTCGAGGCCAGTTGGCTACAGCAGCAATCTTCTCAGGGTCAGTAGAGACCCCCTCATTGGATATCACGTGCCCCAGATATTTGACCTCCGTTTTGAAGAAACAACACTTCTCCAGTTTTACCTTAAGACCTTCTTGATGAAGCCGACTCAAAACCTTGTCCAACCGCTCCAAATGTTGATCTATAGAGCAGGAAAATACAATCACATCGTCTAGGTAAAGCAACAGAGTTTGGAAGTGCTGGGACCCAAACATGCGCTCCATAAGTCGCTGAAATGTACTTGGTGCATTAGATAACCCAAAAGGCATACGATTAAATTCGAACAGCCCAAATGGGGTACAGAAAGCAGTCTTATGGTGCGTTCACACCGGACGCGATTCGCGCGGTTCGCGCGAGTGATTTACATGTTAAGTCAATGCAGAGACGCGAAATGGCATTCTGCGGCGCGATTCGCGCGAATGAGGCGGCGAGATTCGCGCGATTCGCGCGATTGAGGCGGCGAGAAGGACGCGACTTGAGCGTTTTGAACGCGCGATTCGCGCGAATCGCTCAAGTTGAAAAATCTGAACTCTGGCGGAAATTCGCGCCGCGTTGACCAATCACAAGCTTGCTCTAGTAGTGACGCATTTACAAGCGGAGGCAGAAATCCGAACAACAATGGAGGACAAGATTATCGTGGCTGTGTGTGGGTACCCGGAGCTGTACGATACGTCCTCCTATCATTACAGGAACAGGAATAAAAAGGATCTTGCTTGGAAGAAAGTGAGTGAGGAGGTCGGACAGTCTGGTAAGTTGTAAAAAAACGTCCTTTACTCAATTTGAGCTATACATCGAGACTACAAGCTAGATAAAGCAGTCACATTCGCTGTACTTTACAAATACTTTCCCGCTGAGTTGATTTGCTTTATTCAGATGAATTGTGCAGAAAGAGGTGGAAGGGTCTCAGGGACACATATTTGAAGGAGAGGAGAAAAGAGATGGATAAGAGGAGTGGGTCAGCAGCAGGGTCAGGAAAAAAGTGGAAGTACTCTGCGGTCCTGTCTTTCCTCGACCCCTTCGTCTCCCCACGGGAGACAAGTGGAAATATGGAGAGGGGGGATGAGGAGAATCAGGCCGCAGGGTACGACCACCCTGATGAGAACCAGGGCGAGACAGCAGCAGCAGCAGGGTACTCAGAGACAGGTGTGTTGACAAGTGAAGCAACACAGCAGGGCATATATGTTGTTGTATTTTTATGATGAAAGGTCTAAAAAAAAAAATTCTCTAACTCGTGTAACGTGCAATGTGTGTAATGTTGTAAAATATATTTAATTTTTGTCATAACAGAGCCGATGGGCTCTTTTGATGGCAGTGAGGCTGGGTCCCCTCTGCCAGAACCTGCTGCTGCTGCTTCTTCCCCTGCTGGCCCTTCAGCATCTGCTGCTGTACCCACAGGTGTGTACAGGCAATAATGTCCATGTTTAGATGCATATTATATATACTGTAAGCACTCGTAGTTTAATCCTTTTCTGGGGATGTATAATTTTAGGAGAATCTGTGACAGATAAAATATATGGCATTAAAAAATTGAGTGTTTATAAATATGTGTATATTATATCTACTGTAAGCACCCGTAGTTCTATCATTTTCTGCCTTCTCAATGTACAAAATGTTATCATTTGATACAGTGCCACCAAGAGGAAGAGCCCAGAGAAGGCGCAGGGAGCAGCCTTCAGAGGTGGAGCGGCAGCTCCTGGAAGCCCTCAGGACCCGTCCTGTGGCTCCAGCGCCGCCTCCACGCTCAGAGGATGAGCTCTTCCTCTTAAGTCTGGTCCCTTCCCTGCAGAGGTTACCGCCTCAGACGAAAGATTTCGTCAAATTTCAAATTCATAAATTAATTTATGAAAGCAGCACAGTTCTGCTTAATTTGGAACATTTGGAACCCAGTCAGTAATTTTTAAGAGGCAGAAATCTCTGCAGGGAATGAACCAGACATTCTCTCCTTTCTCCTCTCCTTCACTTTGTCCCTCACTCTTCCCTCTTCCAAGCAAGATCCTTTTTATTCCTGCATGTTAATTGTAAATAGTTTTAAATGTTCTTTGTATATTTTTTTAATATATTGTTTATTTTATTTGATTAATTTTGTATAAATAAATGTTTTATATAATGAACAAAGGTTTTGGGATGTTACTTTGTGCACAACATAGTAAATCATAATGTATAGTTGTTACATAAATATTATTTCTATGTTTAGACTAGAATACGTATGGCAAACATTTGTACATTAATTCTAATTATATCCTATTGCAAATACACTCACAATAGTATAGTAAAAATTTGTTATTTGTTATTGGAACAGTGTTGTGGTGTAGTGTAATGAGAATGCAGCAACGAGACAGGTATGCTTTTTGGAGGCTGGCTCCATTTATCATTTGAAAACGAACAACAACTGATGGGTGATTTACAAGATAAAAGAAAAAAGATAACAATATTTACAAGAGAGGATAAAAAGATGTGATTTAAAATATAGTACAAAAGAAAAAAGAAATATATACACAACTATTCAGTCGGTTGCCATGCGACTGCTCCCTCGGCTGAAAAGTGAGCCATGAAGCTGTCCCTGACCCGGATGGCCTCTCTGGCAGAATAGTTTGCGGCAACCCGACCAAGACTCTGCAGCGAGTCCTCTGCACCTTGCACCCCCCCACTCACAGCAGGTGCCTCAGCAGATCGCCGCATGAAATTGTGGAGGATGCACGTCGCCTTCACACACCGCTCCACAACATCAGGCTGAACCTCTATGAGGCGACGATACATCCTCCACTGAGAGGACAGGATCCCGAAGGCGTTCTCCACCACCAGCCGGGCTCTGGAGAGACGGTAATTAAAAACTCGTTTCTCTCGGGGAAGGGTGCGCCCAGGGAATGGCCTCATGAGGTTTTTCCTGAGGGGAAAGGCCTCATCTGCCACAAAGACATGGGGCTGGGGTCCTCTGTGGTCCGCTCCTGGAAGAGGATGGTCAGGTGGCAGATGGAGGGTGCCACCACGGAGTGCCTGGCCAAAGGCGGAGTTGGCCAGAGTTCCACCATCACTCGTCCGCCCATATCCCCCGACATCAATGACCCTAAAACAGTACTTGGAATCCACAACTGCAAGGAGAACTAAAGAAAAAGTTCCCTTGTAGTTGTGGAACTGGGAGCCGGTGTTGGGGGGGGCCTTGATGAGGACGTGCTTGCCGTCCAGTGCTCCACAGCAGAGGGGGAAGTTCCACCTCTCCTCGAAGCCCTCTGCGATTGACCGCCATTCATCCGTGGAGGGCACAGCCATGAACTCGTCCACCAAGCAGTCCCAGATTGCAGTCACCACATCTGGGACAACCTGGCAGACAGTGGAGACACCAACGCGGAAGCTGCTGGCAATGGTCCGGAAGGAGTCTCCAGTGGCAAGATATCTGAGAGAGAGAGAAAAAAATTAAATAAAATAAACATTGTTATAAATGAAAATTGCAATTTCATATTAGCAAATATAAATGTATAATACTGATACAATACTGGGGTTTTTGAGGGGTTTTTTTTACAGTTAAACAAGCTTGCTAAATGCCCTTAACTTTGCATTTGCTCTGATTTGCTTGCTACATTGCAAAAACAAACTATTATTCAATATTATAATATAGCAATTACCTGCATAATTCAAAATTCACTTTGACTGTTGTATTTCAATATTTCAAAATGTAATAACATTTCTCATTTCAATAACCATGAAAAAATACTATAGTATATTATAGTACAATTACTCTAGAAAATACTATTGTGTTTTTGAACCATCCTATAGTAAAGGTACTACAGTAAATTGTAGTATATTATAGTATTTACTACACTTTGTTAATTTACTGTATTATATTTACTATAGTACGATTCAAAAACACTAGTATTTACTAGAGTAATTTTACTATAATATAATATAGTATTTTTAAACAACCATTTTCATTAAAAATTCATATTAAAGTGCTATATTGAGAACTGTGTGTTCAGAATATATGAGAGACTATATATTCTGTTATATAACATATAACATGTATAATAATTATATGTTCTCATCAGTCATTATTTAACGTTACTTGTAATCACACAGAATATTAAATGATTTACTGACCGGAGACAGATGGACAGGCGCTCTGCAGGTGGAATGCAGCGCCTGTAGTTGGTATCCTGGAGGGAAATCCTCTCACCGACACGGGACAACAGGTCATCAAACTGGGACCGGCTCAGTCGGAAGTACTGCTGAAAGCGGCCGTCATCCAGTCGCAGCTCCTGGAGGAGTTGATGAAACTCACCGAGCTGGGTGCGCTTCTGGAGGATCTGATGGACCCAGACACGGCGCCGAACGAGTCTACGCCGCTTTTCAGCCTTCCACATCAAATATAGCGCAGCTACCCTCTCAACAAAATCTATGTCAGCCATTTCAGAACGAGACTGGAGCAGAAAAAAAGAGCAGGAGCCAGCGGCAAATGTGAGAGAGACTAGCCGAGGAAAGGCGGGTCTCGCCGGGTAAACGCGCGTGGAACGCCGCTGATTGCCTGGATCTCACAACTCCGAAAACGCTAGGCAAAATGCTTAAATAGGCACTCTTTTTATAAATTAATCACAGATTTAAGCTTTAAACAACTATATTACCGACTGAAAAAGTATTTAAACTACGTTTTGTCACACGTTAATAGTATTATATTTTACAAAAAAGACCTCAAGTGACCGAGACGAGCTGGCTATAGGCTCATATAGGGCAGAAGCCCCTCCCATGACGCGAATTTGCGTCTGTTGTGTAGTTGTCACACGCGAATTTCACGCGCGATTCGCGCGAATTTCACGCGCGATTCGCGCGAGTAAACTCAAAATGTACACGCGTCCACCTTCGCGCGATTAGCGCGAATTATTCGCGCGAATCGCGTCCGGTGTGAACGCCACATTACATTTGTCCTTCTCTTCAACAGGCACCTGATTGTAGCCACTTGCCAGGTCTAAAGTTGAAAACCAGCGAGCTCCTGAAAGGGCGTCAAGGGACTCCTCGATTCTAGGGAGAGGAAAAGCATCTCTCCGAGTCTTGCGATTAAGCTGTCGATAATCCACACATAGACGTAGAGCACCATCTTTTTTCTTAACTAAAACGATGGGGGATGCATAGGGGCTGCAACTTTCCCTTATTACCTGACTTTCTAAAAGCTGATTTATGTGTGCCTTTACAGCCTCATATTCAGCAGGTGGAATGCGCCTATATCTTTGTCTTACAGGGGCCTCATCCGTTAAGGGGATCTGATGACTAATGAGGGTAGTGCAGCCTAAATCTCCTTCGTGGGTAGCAAACACAGACTGATACTTTGTCAATAGGGCAATAACCTTACTCTGCTCTAATGCGGAGAGGGTGGACAAATCAACTGACTGTATCAGCTGCTGTGTTTTGCCAACTTGTCCTGCCTGCATACCAATCATAGCCTGAACTTCCCCAACCCCCAGTGAAAAGGGAACCTCCTCAACCCCAGCAGGTAAGCTAACTATTTGAGCTGACTTCAGAGTCCCTAAAGCACAGCGTGAAGGAACACGAGCATCCATACAGCTAACATTGATCACAGGAACATAAGCAGTACCCTTAAGCATCTGTACTACAGCAGGGACTACCCATACTCCAGCAGGAAGTGCAACATTAGAAAATGGCTCGAAAACAACAGTCTTAGACTGGGCTATTAGATGCTGAGAGCAGGTAGCCGCCACTAATTTCATGGTTCCCCCTGGTAAATGAACAGGGTACCTACCCCTAACTCTTGCAATCCCCGTGCCGGACCTAACAGAGGAGGGAGCATCCTGACAGAACTGGAGTGCCTGTTGCCACTCCTTGGGAGCCTGCTGGATACATGGGAGGCTGAAAAGAGAAGCACCATGCTGACTAAACAGCAAGTCATAACACTCACTAATAATGTTCATTCCCAAGACACCTGGAATATTTGTTTTTGACCACAAACTAGGAGTGTCTTTTACAACGAGAATCCCCTTATTTGGTATAACTTTCCCAAAAACCTCTACATTCACCTCAGCATACCCAAGATAGGGTATATCAAGCCCATTAGCAGCTCTAAGTTGTAACCAATTACAAGAATGGAGTTGTTCACTAAAATGTTGGAAAAAAAAACTCTGCTATTGTGGACACCATTGATCCAGTATCCAGAAGACATGGTACCCTGATCCCCCCAATAAGAACCATAACTGATGGACATGGCCCCACTAATTTCGGTACATTGAGGTGGCTTACCTCATTAGAATTACTTGAGTCAGAACTGTCCCCTCCTGAACCGTGACTCAGCGACTCAGAGGGAGTTAGTTTTCCGACAGCTGCTGCTGGGATCCTATCCTTTGTCTGAAATGAGACTGTGGTTGGGATTCAACCCGTTCGTTATCACAATGACTAGCAAAGTGGCCAGGTTGTTGACAACGCCTACACACGACTTGATTACGATGTACTGGAGGCCGCTTGTTAGGATTCTGCAACCGGGAAAGCTGTTCCCCTAGCTGATTTAATTGTTCTTGTTGTCGTTTCAACATTTCTTTTATTTCAGCCATTTCAGCCGAATAACTACCTGTACTAGAGGGGTTTTGTGTAGTGGATACATGTGTAGCACACAATGAGGGTACAGAATAACTCCGTGCCCGCCCTTCAACAGACATGCCTTCCCGCTCCCAGCGAATAGCCTCTTTACGGATATCTAAAAGTGTATAACTTGGATGGGCTCGGACAATTTGTTTCAACGCCCTTCGAAGGGCTGGATCGATGACATGTTCCACAAACTGGTCTCTCAATAGTATGGCAGAGTTAGGCATTGGAGCCGGGGCACTTTCCGACACCTCATTCATAAGTCTAAACAGAGCATGGGAATACTCCTGTAACGACTCACCCTCAATCTGTTTCCGGGAAAAGAACTTTTCTTGTAATGCAACATAAGACTGGGGGCAACCATACATTTCTTGGAGGATAGAAAGGATCCGATCTGGGTCCTCCCTTTCTGCTCTAGACCTATATTTAATTTCATTTTTAGCTTCCCCCTCCAAATGATCATATATAAAATAGGCTTGATCAACAGATATAAGGCCCCGGGCCCGCATACTAGCGCGGACCTCCTCTGCCCATTCTGCTATTCCAATTCCCACAGTACCTCTAAAGACAGGACACTTCCTCTCCCTGGGCACATACAACATGCGGTCATGGAACCCATTAGCCTGAACTGAAGATCTGGAAACATCAGAAACAACATTAGTAGATTCAGTTCTTATAGGAGCAGTCTGAGCCTGTAACAGGCGTTGATTATCAGTTCTTAGCTGTTGAACTAAGTCCCGCAGCTCTTGCAACTCAGTGTCCATAGTCTCCTCCCGAAACTCTTGCAACGGCGCCTCCATAGTCACCAGGCACAGATCCCTCCGTCGTCCTCAATAGAAACGATCTCGCAGCGAAACACCTGCCCGCTGAATGGTTATAGGCCGCTGCTGTTTTGCCACAAAATAGAAAAAAAAAAAAAAAAGAGAAAACAGAAAAAAAAAACTACAACAACAACAACAACAACAACCGCCAGGGATAAAAAAAACAATGTGTAGTTGCACCTGAAAATCACGTCCTGTTCCACACAAGCATACCCTGCCGACCTACGCCAAATGTAACCGATGGCAAGTAATGATCACACTTGGTCCGACTACGCCACCGGGGCTTTAATACCCACGGACATAACTAAACAGCAACACAAGTTCTCTCTCGCTAATAAATGAAGAACATAGACGTGACCCTCAAGTACAACACTTTTATTAACAATTAGTACTAAAATTTATGAACAGGCGGAATATTCAAATTGCAAGTTGAGATGTCTAATCGTTAAATGTAATATTAAAATCAGGACCCTCAATCTGCATATATATGGTCAACCAAGCCTGCGGGAAGAACAGAGGAGAAATCACTAGGCCAAAGACCCACAGTTTAAACAGCACTCACCACACGTGTACATAAACCAACACATTTAAAAAAAGGTGTAGTGAATACTGCAAATGCCTCACACGCTCAATACCCATGCAGTGTTTGTAAACCTCATGCAGTGGAGAAAAGACCCAGGAGACCCCAAGAGGAAACTCCCACACAGGCTGGTTCCTAAAAACAATAGAAAGATGGGTTAAATTCCCCTTTAGCACATACAAATAGACCCTTAGCGGTTGGTACAAACAAAACTTAAGTAACAAAACAAATAAGAACAAAGAAATAATTTCAAAACACACAATTCATAATAATCAAATTAAAACTTATGAAAAACAAGTAAATAAGGCATAAGCAAAACAGCAGGGCCTAGACATCAAAGGTCCATATGTACAGAACTCCACAGAGTAAGATCTCTGCCGTAATCCAAGAGTGAACGAGAAATGTGGCACAATAGCTCAAACTAACGACGCTGCGTGATACGGTTTGTTGATGACACCGCAAACACGGCATGCCCGACTTGCATGCGATCATATAACACCCACGCGCTCACAGTCTTGCGTCGGGAGGGGTTCTCTCTCGCTATGGCGCTTCAGGGTCACAACACCGGAAGAGGACAGGAAGAAATCAAACGTCAGGCAGTCACGCCACCTGCTGCCCTCCGCGGCATTTATAGGACAAAATAAACATATGCCCCACCCCGTACACCATCCTAATCGTCCACTTGGTTACATGAGCTAAGCTGATCTTAAAGTTCATAGCTGACCGTGTTCTCTACGATCAACTAAGGCTCATGAAGTTTTGGGGAAGCTCAGCCCTGGTCAGTGTAGCTCCAACCCACATTAAACACACCTGAACCAGTTAATCAAGGTCAGGATTACTAGAGGTTTGGGGCAAGATGGTGCTAAACTCTGCAGGACACCGGCCCTCCAGGATGTCAGTGCAACACTTTCCTGCAACAGAACATCATTCAGTCTCTGAGTAATGGCAAACATCAAATGAGTGCTTTACTAGATACTGAAATACTTAATTGTTTGTGTTTTTTTATCTGGAACTTATAAAGTGGTTTTATCAGAAATGAGCTTCATGTTTCCAACAATTAATTTATTAACTAATCCAGGGGCGTAGCCATCATTTCAGAAGTGAGGGGGACAGAATGTCAAGTGTTATATCAGTTTTTTTTCTGACCTTTGTCTAACTGACGGTTTTATTTTTAATGATATACCTTTTTCTTAATTGGCTTAAAATGCTATTTTTTACCCAAAATGATGTTTGCTGATATTTCAATGGCATGAGTCTTGATGTGGTGGTTGACATTTGCTAGCTCTACAAACAAAAGATAAATAAATTGGAATGGAATGATACTGGTTGTATGTTAGCGTGAGAAAAAGTCTGTAACAATCATTGTTGGGGAAAGTTACTTTAAAAAGTAACTAATTGAGTTACTTAGTTACTTTTTAAGAAAAGTAATGCGTTACGTTACATTTGCGTTACTTTTTCTCACCTGGGCTGGGCTTGTTTTTGTTTTGTTTTTAATAACAAAAGTTATATTTTTGTAAAGACCTCTTCATATCAAAATTGAAAGAATAAGCCCCAGGCTGAGGTAAAAATGCTAATTCACGCATGAACAGTAGAGGGCACAGCTCTGCTGTGATGCCATTCTGGATAATGGTAGAATAGGATGCAGGAGAAAAAAGTTTAACCAATAAAAACAAAACATCTAGTAATTTTCTTAATCAAAGGTCAGCAGCAAGACATTGGTAAATTAAATATAAAAGGTAGATTATGCATAAAAATAGTGGTTTTATTTAACATTTAATTATTGGAGGTATGCATAGTACTCTGATTTTGCATTTGACTGATTTTATTCATTTTGAGGAGTACAGAATCTTTATTGTGCAAGTGAGATAAATAAATGCTCACATTTAGTCTAGAACTACAAAAACCCTCATGTTTACACACAACGCCTCTGCACTTATTTTTCTCAACATGGGGGCAGGAGAGCTGTCAGTCAAATTAATGTGAAAAAGTAACTTGCATTACTTTTTTAAAAAAGTAACTCAGATATTTTGTTGTAAATTTGTAAAGTAATGCGTTACTTTACTAGTTACTTGGAAAAAGTAATATTATGTAACTCAAGTTACTTGTAATGTGTTACCCCCAACACTGGTAACAATAATGTACATATTTTAAACAATGTATATGATAACACTTTATGAATGTTTTACTCTACATTTGTGCAGTGTTGCAGGGAGTTAAGCATAAGCATATATAAAATAACTTTTTTTCTATTTTAATATATTTTAAAATGCAATTTATTCCTGGGATCAGAGCTGAATTTATTGTCATTACTCCAGTCTTCAGTGTCACATGATCCTTCACAAATCATTCTAATATGAAGATTTGATGATCAAGAAACTTCAAGATTACTATTAGAGTTGAAAGCAGTTGTGAACATTTTTTAAGGATTCTTTGATTAATAGAAAGTTCAAAAGAACAGTGTTTATCTGAAATAGAAAGCTTTTGTAGCATTGTACTATGCCTACCGTACATTTATTCAGCAAGGATGCATTAAATTGATCAAGTGACAGTATAGACATTTATAATGTTGTAAAAAGCTTTATATAGGCGGTTTCAAATTCAGCAAGCTAAAAATGCCATTTTTATTCTAATTTGAAGGGTTTTTGATAACATATCTGTGAAAATAAAAGACATTATAAGAAAATGCACTGAAAATGTTTGAGCGGGTAATGAATATTTTACAGCAAAATTGGCTAATTATTCAACAAGAGAAACAGACAGAGTTAGGCTACATTATTGTGCAACACAATTCGAATACCACATGCCAACTTACAGTGCTTGACGTTTTCGTAATGAAGAGGGTTTTTTTGTACCGCTTTGAACTCATCGCAACCTCATGTATGAAAATGAATACAGCACGGGTGCGAGCATGGGCGTGTTGTTACTGTAACCAGTGAGAGACCAGCCTACCATGGAAACTTGAAATTCACGTATAGCCTATAGATAGACTGTCTCTTTGAATTTTAAATTGAATTTATACACATAAATGAAAACCTCAATTTGTCGTGAGCACACTTACCCAATGAAAATCCAGCGTAAATCTACGCCCATGAACTAATCTTTACACGTGGTTGTGTACTCAAACAACCAATCAATAGAAGTTGAGATTATTTTAAGAACTGCTATGACTGACTGTTTTTGATTCCTTAAAATTAACTGAATGTACAACATGTTCATTTCAGGTCACACATGAGACTCAGGATTCAGTCTCTGAGTCAAATTGATTCTGTAACCACTACGACCGGTTTATATTAGTGATGGAAAGTGAAAAACACTGCTTCATGAAGCTTTGAATCAATTGGTTCACTTCAGAGTGTATCAAACTGACAAAGTCACGTGATTTCAAGCTTTGACACAATACAGCACATTTGCTTCAACTGTTTCAGTGTTTCACAAAGCCTCAGTCTGCCCACCACTAGTTTTTAAGTGTTTTGATTCATTGAAATGAACTGACTCTTAAGAATCACTTGTTCAGGAATCGTGACCATACAAAATCTGTTTAAATATGTGTGTAGCATAGATCTGTGGAAAAAGCGAGCTTGAGGAGAACCCAAGTGCCGTTTAATCTAAAACACGAAGAGAACAACAACACAAACAGGAACTTAACAAAGCATGACAAGACAAACTTACCAACAGCAGGTTACAACAAACAAAGCTAGTAAAAGATGCATGGCAAACATGAGGGCTTAAATACACAGACTACTAATGACAAGACAAGGAACGTATGTGAACAATCAAACAATGAACCAATCAGAACATGACAACACAGTACACATGAGCACATGACATGATCACATGACTAGAACATGGCACAAACAAGGGAAGCGCATGGCAAACGGGAAACACGACTATAACAATAAAATGTACATGAAACAAAACCAAAACACTAGACATTACAATGCGTTATTTTTCATTTTATATTGTACCAAAAAGCCTGTCAAATGTTTAAGATATAAACATGTAAGTTAAGATTTTAAAGGGGTCATATGATGTGATTTCTTGTTTGCCTTTTCTCTAGTGTGTCATGTACATGTTTGTGCTTATATAAGATCTGGAGATGTAAAAAGCTCAAACCCAAAGAGATATTCTTTGTAAAAGTTAAGGCTCAGCCACACCTTCCTAAAACGCTTCTTTCAAATCAAGAATGTGATTGTTACTAGTTCACACTTACATATCATTTATGGAGAGTAAATTTAAATGCATATTTGTCGTGCTGTCCGGGGGAAGGTCTTCGAGCTCGGAATTTGGCCCAAACCCAGAGTACCCCCGTGTATGTAAGTGGTTCATGAATAAAAGTGTGGAGAAGGGGTGGTGGAGGGATGCTGGAAAACTGTCAGTGAACAGAGGTAAGACTGCTGCGTGTATATACAGGGAGTGCAGAATTATTAGGCACGTTGATTTTCTGATCATATTTTTTTTCCAGGCACATTTGACCAATTCCAAACCACAGTAATCCTAATAACTACTATTGATTTAGTATTTAATAATGTATAAGTGATATATAATTGTTCATGAAGGCTGGAAATGAAAATCACCTTATATTCAGGTGTGCAGAATTATTAGGCATGTTTTCTTTTACAGATAAATTGAGCCAAAAAAGAGATTTAACTCAGACTGAAAAGTCAAAAAGTATTAAATGCCCATGAGAAGGATGCAATACTAATGCAATACTAGACATTGCAGTTAAGGCCTGACCATTGGACAGTGAAATGCTCGTTGGGTCAGCAGGATCTGACAAAAACAGGTGGTGAAGAAAAGACACCTGTGAACTGCAAAAGAATTAAGAATTAAGGTGAAGAATTAAGGGTGAAACCATCAGGAACCCTTTAGTCTCCAGCGCCACCATTTTCCAAAGCTGCAACCTACCTGGAGTCTCCAGAAGTGCAAGGTGTCAGGATCTCAGAGACTTCAGTTAGGTAAAGAATCCTAAAAAATGACCCCCACTAGATAAGAATCACAAGCTGAAGTGTTGTAAAATACATGAAGAAGGTTTTTTTATAGGCTTTATGGACAGATAGGTTGAGAGTGACTCTTGAAGGACCAGCACCACATCCTCTAGTACCACTGTTTGAAGAATTCATCTTCCAGAATCTGGCAGTACGTTTTGGGAGTTCATTTTTAGTCCATCTCTGCAAAACGGACTTCAGGATGGACTAAAATGAACTCCCAAAACGTACTGCCAGATTCTGGAAGATGAATTTGTCACGGGGTGACAAAACAAACCGAACGGGACTAAGATCCTGGTGAATACTGTTGCAGGATTTTCCAGTGAACCTCCGGTCTATGCCCTGTGAATCTGTTGCCATGGCAGCGGGGCTGATTGCCTGAGTGACAGCAGGTGTGGGGCAATTATAGAGAACGCTGTGAGAGGGACACCTATTGAGATGAGGCTTTAAAAACAGAGAGAAAACAGACTGTTGTGTGGTTCTCCTCCCGTATGATGCTGTGTTTGTCAGCGGGTTGCTCTTTTTTATTGAGGCTGGGCTGTGGAGTGGGGAAGATTGGAGTTGTGGAAGAGGAAGGAAGGAGTGAAGTATTTGGCAGCGAAGACTGGAGGAATATCGTCCGTAGTGAGAAAGACGCAAGTGATGAGTATTTGATCCGTTGTTTATATGCACTAACACTGAAGTGGTGTGGAGAGTTTGGAAAACGTTTGGCACGAGTGAACTATTACACCGAGTGAATTAATGATCTGTCTCCAACTTCTGTCCTCTCCTTGCCGAATGTGGTAATCGCTGCATCATTCTTCTGCTTTCCCGGAGCAAAGTCAAGCCCTGATCGAGGACGAGATCCGATCTGGTGGGAGAAAAGACCGGTGGGTGAGTGCTGGCCCGAATGCACGGTGTGCGAGTGGAATTGCAGTGCCTGAGGTGAAGATTTACACGGTTTGTGCTGTGAAGTGAAATTTGTGTGTGGAGAAGTAATAGAAGTCTGCCGTGCACTCCTCTCCTACAGTCTTCCACCCGCTGTCTCGAACGAAGGGTCTTGATAAAGCAACTGCCCAACTTCCGGCTTGAAAAGACCCGGCCCCGCTAGTGCTGAGTGCTTCTTATATCCTGTACTGTTGAAACTGTGCTGTGTCTGTTCTAGTGCTCAGCCGAAGTGAGCGTCCCGCTCTAAGTGTCCTCCCCGCCTGGTGGTCTCCACACGCCCTATTGGAAGCCTTTACCCTGTTCAGAAGAAGAAAAGGTATATCAGTTGCAAGCTTCATGTACTGTTGAACCGTCGAAACTGTGCTGTGTCTATCCCAGTGTTCAGCCGACGTGAGCGCCCCGCTCTAAGTGTCCTCCCCGCCTGGTGGTCTCCACACGCCCTTATTGGAAGCCTTGATCCTGTTCAAAGGAGAGAAGGTATATCAGTTGCAAAGCTTCACACACTGTTGAACCGTTGAGACCTTGCTGTACTGTTCCAGTGCTCAGCTGAAGTGGAGTGCTCCGCCCAAAGTGTCCTCCCCGCCTGGTGGTCGAGTGTTCCGCCCAAAGTGTCCTTCCCGCCTGGTGGTCTCCACACGCCCCTATTGGAAGCCTTTACCCTGTTCAAAAGGAGAGAAGGTATATCAGTTGAAAAGCTTCACATACTGTTGAACCGTCGAAACTGTGCTGTGTCTGTCCCAGTGTTCAGCTGACGTGAGCGCCCCGCTCAAAGTGTCCCCCCGCCTGGTGGTCCCCACACGCCCTATTTGGAAGCCTTTACCCTGCTCAGAAGAAGAAGAGAGTGGCTCGCTTGCCCCCACCTCTGAGTACCTCCCTCCGGAGTAACCCCAGTGACCCGCTTCGCCCTCGCATCGGCATACTTACCTGGTTCCAGTCTGAATGGGGTTCGTATGACCACGGCCTCCCCTCTTGAGTCCCGTGGAGGAATACTTACCCGGTGACCTACCTGGACGGCGCGGGGATTCCCCTCCGGCGAGCCTCCGGTCCGTCCCGAGCGACGCGACCCTCCCGTCCCGGGAGGTTGGTAGACTCTTGAACTGTCCTGGTGGCAAGAAGAAGATTTTAATTAGGACTTATCCAATTCATTGACCTTTTAACTATAATAAATAAACGGTATTTTATTCCCTTGTCTGTCTGGTCCTTGACACGTTCCTCGGGGTGGTTCCCGGGTTTCCAGGGGTGGGTGCAGTCTGGTTTGGCCCGCCCCGTCCTGTGACAAATTCTTCAAACAGTGGTACTAGAGGATGTGGTGCTGGTCCTTCAAGAGTCACTGTGCTTCTGTGCGTCTGTGCTTTCTCCGTCCATGCAATAAATGCACATCCTTGAATGAGCGCAGATTTGTAGCGTATTTACTTGAACTTCTTTGCTAATATCTATAGTTTGACCCATTTTAGTGGCGACCATGATGATGCGATGATGACTGTCACACACTCACACACAGAGAAATATTGTAAGTTACTGCACAATACATTTTCAACAACCAAAATTATGCAGCATCACAATATGAATTTTAGCTTTCACTTTTAACTATTATTGTATTTCAAAGGACAAAAACATGATCTTTAACTATTGGCTTTTACATCAAAACAGCTTTTAGTGATTATAAAGGGAGCGCTCTTTGCACTGTCTAGGCGATATATTAATAGGCCTATAATATATTAGATCAGTTTTATAAAGTTGTAGACATTTGTAATAACATATTTGTAAAATAAAATGAAGAGTAGAGAAAAGTGACACTTGGCTTAATATCCACACCCTCCCAAATTGTCATTTTTGGGGAACTGCACACCTTATATTTGTAACACTGATACATTAAGAAAATATAAAAGATTCAGGCCAGCTCAGACCTTTTGGCTGATGCGATAAAAACACTGCTTATATGACCAATTTATTTAAGGAAAACAGAATGGGCAAACAAATCTTTCTCATTTACACTCCAGACTTGGAAATCACTAAAATCAAATTCCATATTGTCCACATGACGTAGGAACCTTGAGAAAATCTAACTATTTACATGAAAGTGATGATCAGAACTAGGGCTGGGCGATAAAACGATAACGATAATGTATCGCGATAGACACGTAATAGATTAAATGTTATATATATTTTTTTTCTTTGTCGGAAGAAACCAGGGGTTGCGAAGCAAGTTTAGTTGCATGAACAAAGGCACTCAATCTCTGGTAAGCAATCAACGTAGGGAGTGACAGGCTAACAGCCAATCATCTGTATCATGTTTGGCTGCGCCATATCGTTGTCTCGTGTTGGATTCATTCTTCAGTAACAGAACCGGCGTGGAGTGATAAGTGGAAAATGAGTGCCGCAGTGAGTGAGGAAATGTTGATAAAACAGGAAAACAAGTCAGCTCACCAGTATGGCAGTTTTTTTGACCGTAGTCAGACCAATGTCGTCTACAAGACTGTCGTCCCCACCAAGACTGGTAATACCACACACTTGTTTTACCACCTTAAGCCTCGTTTATCCTTTAGTCTGGTTCCGCAGCGCGAGCCTCCGCTAACAGCGCGTGCGACCCGTTCATTTGGGGACGTGTTTATACTCGACGCACTCGCGGCTGTGCTATTCTTGACTTTGGCTGAATCCGAAATCGCCCTACAAACCCTCAATCACTTTTCCCTACTTTAGTCCACTTGAAGGAGTGAATGAAAACGAGTGTGTGAAGTTGGACAGCCGTTGAGTGTACATCGTCTGTACACTCGTTATTGCGGTGCAAAGTGGTATAGAATGAGTGAACGTCCACTATAGTTTTTGACACCACTACAAATGGCTGTCCCTTCAAATAATGCCCTATTTAAGGGCATAGGGGCCGATTTCGGATTCAGCCTATGAAACTACATGGAGAGGTAATGTTAATCTGCATCAGTGCCTTATGACAAAGCATCTAAACGGTAACAGTTACAAAGAAATAACAGAGGCACTGCACCTTAATGTTAAGAGATAATTAAGTGTTCATTGTGATTTTAGACTTGTGTTAATATTTTAATTATTTGAGTGTTTTCCATGGTTGTGTTGACATTTCTGCCTTTATAACTGAGGGGATTATAATCAGAGGAAGGTTAAGTTTAAAATAAAAATGTTTAGATGTAAAACATTTTTCTCCTGGTCCTTATTTTAAATAGGTCATAAAAAATCAATAATTATCGATATTGACCAATATGAAACACTTATATCGTGAAACAGTTTTCAGCCATATCGCCCAGCCCTAATCAGAACATGAACATTTACTCACACCTTTGGGCAATGCTTTTTCTCATGAGTCCGTAGACTGAAGACTTTAAGAGCACTGGTGCGGCTTCTCTCCAGTGTGAACTCTCTCATGTGTTTTCAGGTTTCCTGACAGAGAGAAACTCTTCCCACAGTGTGAGCACTTGTACGGTTTCTCTCCAGTGTGAATTCTCTGGTGTTGTTTTAAGGTGCTGGATGTATTGAAGGTCTTCCCACAGTCAAAGCACATATAAGGTCTCACACCAGTATGAATACGCTCATGTATTTTTAAACTTTCCAGGAGTGAAAAACTCTTTCCACAAAAAGAACAAACATGAGGCTTCACACCAGTATGAACTTTAAGGTGTCTTCTTAAGTTTGATTCCACAACAAATGTTTTCTCACACTGATCACAGCTGAATGATCTCACTCCAGAGTGATGGTGCATATGATTATTGAGAGATCTTTTGTTAGTGAAACTCTTCCCACACTGAGAGCATGTGAAAGGTTTCTCTCCAGTGTGAATTCTCTGGTGTAGTTTTAAGTGGGCAGATGTACTGAAGGTCTTCTCACAGTCAAAGCACATATAAGGTCTCACACCAGTATGAATACGCTCATGCACTTTTAAATGCTGCAGTTGAGTAAAACTCTTTCCACAAAAAGAACAAAAGTGAGGCTTCACAACAGAATGAACTTTAAGGTGTCTTCTGAAGGTAGAATCTGCAACAAATGTTTTCTCACACTGATCACAGCTGAACGACTTCACTCCAGAGTGACAGCGCAGATGATCATTGAGAGCTATTTTCTGAGTAAAACTCTTTCCACACTGAGAGCAGGTGAACGGTTTCTCTCCAGTGTGAATCCTCATGTGCACAGTAAGGTTTCCTTTCTTCGTGAAACTCTTTCCACACTGAGAGCAGGTCAAAGATCCTTTGACTCCAGATTTTCCAGCTTGTTTTTGGGGGAAATTATTTTCAGTCTGTGAAACGACTGTATTTCCATCTTCATTTTCTATCTTCTTTTGCAACTGATGCCTTTTGCCTTCATTCACTTCCATCACGTCTAAAAATTAGAAACAAAAATAAATTCAGAGAGCCCCAAATGATCAAAGTTTTAATCTTAATGTTCCTCATTAAAGAGAATGAAGGAAAACACCAACCTATTTGTTCCTCTGTCTCTTCATCTTTTATTCTGCAGGGTTCTTCCTCAAACTCCATCTTTACAATAGTATGTCTGTAGTTTCTCCTGGAGTAATTCCTCCTGCTTGCTTCTTCTTCTCCTGTGGGAAGATGGGAATATTCCCAGCATTTAAACTCTCATGAAGGTGTGAATCGTGGTCGTTGTTGCTCATATAGCAGATGATCATCACAATCACTCTCAATTATTATGGTGCAAACGTTTGCTCAAATAGTCATTCACTATTCATGATTTATGTTTTTAAGATCTAACTTTAACTTCCAACTCACATGGCTGATTTTTGAGTCACTATCATAAGTTATGGTTTGTCATAGATTGATTAAAATCATTGTGAGCTAAGCTGATCTTAAAAGTCCATAGATGACCGTGTTCTCTATGATCAACTAAGGCTCATTAAGTTTTTGGGAAGCTCAGCCCTGGTCAGTGTAGCTCCAACCCACATTAAACACACCTGAACCAGTTAATCAAGGTCAGGATTACTAGAGGTTTGGGGCAAGATGGTGCTAAACTCTGCAGGACACCGGCCCTCCAGGATGTCAGTGCAACACTTTCCTGCAACAGAACATAATTCAGTCTCTGAATAATGGCAAACATCAAATGAGTGTTTTACTAGATACTAAAATACTTACTTCATTATGTTTTTTTAGCTATAACTTTTTTTAGCTATAACTAAGTGGTTTTATCAGAAATGAGCTTCATGTTCCCAACAATTAATGTATTAACTCATGAACTAATCTGTACACGTGGTTGTGTACTCAAACAACCAATCAATATAAATTCCAATAGCAATAGATTAGGATTCAATTTCAAAGTGAGATTATTTCAAGAACTGCTATGACTGACTGTTTTTGATTCCTTAAAATGAACCGAGTGTACAACATTTGTTCATTTCAGGTCACACATGAGATTCAGGATTCAGTCTCTGAGTCAAATTGATTCTGTAACCGCTACGTAGAGGTGGTAGAGTAGCCAAAATCTGTACTCAAGTAAAAGTACTTACGGAAATATTTACTCAAGCAAAAGTTAAAGTAACAATTGTAATAGTTACTTGAGTAAGAGTAAGAAAGTATTCAATGAAAAAACAACTCAAGTAGTTAGTTACTAGTTACTCTCGATCTGATTGATAAGAAGCGAAAACCCTGAATTTCAGACTACTTGGAGAGCTTTCACACACCTCTCTCTCTCTCTCTCTGTATGTGTGTGTGTGTGTGTGTGTGTGTGTGTGTGTGTGTGTGTGTGTGTGAGAGAGAGAGAGATGGTTAAACAGTGTAAATGAATGGTGTGCTGGGCTAACCAGAGCTCTTTTTAAAACATACTTTGTTCTTATATTAGGTAGGAATAAAATACAATCCCGTTTTTATCTGTATGTATTTTCTACAGTTCAGACAGGTGTCTGTCCGGATTTGTGCATAAATGCAAGATGTCACATTAGGCTATTCAATTTGTTTCGTTTTGTGAAAAAAAAAAAAGGATATGTAAATGTGCAGATGTGAACGTTTGTTCATGGACGTGTGTTGTTTGGAGCAGTGGTTCCCAACCTTTTTTTTTTTTTTACTCGAAAACTCAAGTAACTTACTCGTCCACAGGTTGGGAACCACTGGTTTGGAGGATTCAAACGATGTGTCATTGCTTGCACAAGAGCGCATAAAAGGAAAACACTCAGTGTGTGAAATAGAATTACAATAAGGGAAAAGTGCCCATAGTTACCAAATTACCATTAATAGTGTTTAAATATAGGCATCATTGTGACACTTACCGCTACATGTTTTTTTCAGGTTGGAGCTGGAATTCTTGTATGCAGAGATGTCAGTTCGTTTTGGTGCACACAGCATGCATCGCATTATAAAACTATCCTTTTTGACATCTTGGAGTGAAAACATCGGCCACGGGTGATCTGCCTACCGTAGCTCACACACATCTTCCTCTGCTTCGGCCATCATCTTCCGACTAAATGCGCATTAATTATAAGCGAGTGATGTGTAGCCACCTCTCGCGAAGCAGCCGCTCCAACGTTTCGTGAGACTTGCGAACAAGTCATATTAACTTGTTTGAAATTTTTTTTTTTTTTTTTTTGACAGTAGAGGAGGAACGCCACCGAATTTAACGAAGTAAAAGTACAGTTTTCACAAGAAATATACTTGAGTAAAAGTACCCATCTTTAAATATACACTCACCTAAAGTATTATTAGGAACACCTGTTCAATTTCTCATGAATGCAATTATCTACTCACATGGCAGTTGCTTCAATGCATTTAGGGGTGTGGTCCTGGTCAAGACAATCTCCTGAACTCCAAACTGAATGTCAGAATGGGAAAGAAAGGTGATTTAAGCAATTTTGAGCGTGGCATGGTTGTTGGTGCCAGTCGGGCCGGTCTGAGTATTTCACAATCTGCTCAGTTACTGGGATTTTCATGCACAACCATTTCTAAGGTTTACAAAGAATGGTGTGAAAAGGGAAAAACATCCAGTATGCGGCAGTCCTGTGAGCGAAAATGCCTTGTTGATGCTAGAGGTCAGAGGAGAATGGGCCGACTGATTCAAGCTGATAGAAGAGCAACTTTGACTGAAATAACCACCCGTTACAACCGAGGTATGCAGCAAAGCATTTGTGAAGCCACAACACGGACAACCTTGAGGTGGATGGGCTACAACAGCAGAAGACCCCACTGGGTACCACTCATCTCCCCTACAAATAGCTACAATTTGCACAAGCTCACCAAAATTGGACAGTTGAAGACTGGAAAAATGTTGCCTGGTCTGATGAGTCTCGATTTCTGTTGAGACATTCAGATGGTAGAGTCAGAATTTGGCGTAAACAGAATGAGAACATGGATCCATCATGACTTATTACCACTGTGCAGGCTGGTGGTGGTGGTGTAATGGTGTGGGGGATGTTTTCTTGGCACACTTTAGGCCCCTTAGTGCCAATTGGGCATCGTTTAAATGCCACAGCCTACCTGAGCATTGTTTCTGACCATGTCCATCCCTTTATGAACACCATGTACCCATCCTCTGATGGCTACTTCCAGCAGGATAATGCACCATGTCACAAAGCTCCAATCATTTCAAATTAGTTTCTTGAACATGACAATGAGTTCACTGAACTAAAATGGCCCCCACAGTCACCAGATCTCAACCCAATAGAGCATCTTTGGGGTGTGGTGGAACGGGAGCAGAGGTGGACAGTAACTAAGTACATTTACTTGAGTACTGTACTTAAGTACACTTTTTGAGTATCTGTACTTTACTGGAGTATTATTTTTTAGGGATACTTTTACTTTAACTTCACTACATTTGAAAGACAAGTATCATACTTTTTACTCCACTACATTTCTATCAAAGTCCTCGAAGTCGAAAGTCGTTTCTGTAGCGGCTTTGAAAGTAAGTGGATGATTTTTTTCTTCTTTAAAAAGGTTTTTATTTATTTATGTAGGGTCATGTGAAGTTTCCTAACAATTTTTTGAACACTGATCAGTTTATAGCAAAATGGAAAAAGACGGTTCCTTGGCACAGTGTGTGCACCATGGCCATACTAAAAGTGTGTTTCAGTTTTCTCAAAAGATTAAAGATTAGTTTAGTTGGCATATACTTGACACATGTCTCATAAAATGTAAAAAAATGTAAATGTCTGGTAGAAAGAGAAGAGTAAACAGTTGGGAGAATATCGGATGCAGTATCAGAGTATAGGGTCCATGCATTCTGCCTTAAAGTGACAGCAGCTTTGTAAAGAGCGTTGTAACTTTTATACAAGTATTGAAATTAGTTTAAGGTATGCTAGCATGTCGGATGGAGCATCACTGACTGGCTTAAACCACCATGATGGCAGAGTGCATTTATACAACAATGCAACTAATAAAATAATGCATTGACATACAAAAGGAAATGTACTTTTGATACTTAAGTACTTTTAAAAACAAATACTTCTGTACTTTTACTTAAGTAAAAATCTGTTTTTAGAACTTTCACTTGTAACGGAGTAATATTTGACCAGTAGTACTTTTACTTTTACTCAAGTCATAGAGTTGTGTACTTTGTCCACCTCTGAACGGGAGCTTCGTGCCCTGGATGTGCATCCCACAAATCTCCATCAACTGCAAGATGCTATCCTATCAATATGGGCCAACATTTCTAAAGAATGCTTTCAGCTCCTTGTTGAATCAATGCCACGTAGAATTAAGGCAGTTCTGAAGGCGAAAGGGGGTCAAACACCGTATTAGTATGGTGTTCTAAATAATCCTTTAGGTGAGTGTACTCTAAAAGTACAAGTTACCCAAAAAATTTACTAAAGTAAAAGTAACGAAATTCATTACTACCCACCTATGCTGCTACGGCCGGTTTATAATAGTGATGGCAATTTCAAAACACTGCTTCAGAACATGACAACCGAACACATGAGCACATGACTAGAATGTGGCACAAACAAGGGAAGCACATGGCAAACGGTAAACACAACTATAACAATAAAATGAACATGAAACAAAACCAAAACACTAGACATTTAAAAAAGTAATTAGTTATAGTTACTTCTTACAAATAGTAACTGAGTTAGATCATTATAAAAGTAACTAATTACCAGGGAAAGTAACTACTGCGTTACTTTTTTTTTCTTTTTTCAAATGGTCAAATAACTTGATGCCCCCAATATTAAATATGTTAAATTCATTAATTGGACACTAAATAGAATAAATTATTATTATAAAACATTGAACATTAATGTAGGCTACACTATTGCTGTGGGACAATGTGTGAGAGACATCTATCAAATTCAATACATTATTGTAAATATTATCAGTAGACCTACTATAGTGTAAATATTATCAGTACTACTCCTTTGGTAGTGGAGCTCACGTTATCACCTGGGTTTTTAGCCACTAATTTTGTGGTGGCATGTGATGATGTGAGGCTTCATTAGATTAGAATTACTTGCCACCGACGTGGAGAGACTCTTTCTTCCTGGGCATAAGTTACACGTTACATAAACATTCTTACCTTTCACCTCGACGAGGGAAAAGTAGCGCTTACACTTCCAGTTTGCGAAAGCTACCTTTGAAGTCGTTGGACTTGCCATCGCTCTGACTCCTCCTGGTCGTGTGTGACTTAGCATATATGCGTGTGTGTTTGTGAACTCAACCAATCAACCTCAACCGTGTCTCCCACCCAGCAATCATCATCAGTTGTGTACCACCCCACCCACCCCCCAACACGCATGGCATGCACGCACGCACACACACACGTTGCAGGTCCGACTGACAGAGAGCCTGGTCGGATGAAAACCGCTTCAGTGAGCTCAATTATAGTAACGCCACATTTTATTCTCAGTAACGCTAACGACGTTGTAACGGGAGAAACAGTAATCAATTTAATTACTCGTTACTGAAAAAAATAATTCCGTTAGTAACGCCGTTTATCTATAACACCGTTATTCCCATCACTGGTTATTTTTTATTTTATATTGGACCAAAAAGCCTGTCAAATGTATAAGATATAAACATGTAAGTTAAGATCTTAAATGGGTCATATGATGTGATTTCTTGTTTTCCTTTTATCTAGTGTGTCATGTACATGTTTGTGCTTGTATAAGATCTGCAGAGGTAAAAAGCTCAAACTCAAAGAAATATTCTTTGTAAAAGTTAAGGCTCAGCCACACCTTCCTAAAACGCTTCGTTCAAATCATGAATGTGATTTTTACTAGTAAGAGAGACATTTTAGATATCAGAAAATACATTGATATCAGTTCTTAAATTCAATGTTTGTAACCAAGCAGATCTCGGCCACTATTGACTATCACAGTGGGGAAAAATACTATGGTAGTCAATGAGGGCTGAGATCAACAGTTACAAACATTCTTCCAAATATCTTCCTTTGTGTTCGGCAGAACAAATACATTTTTGGAACCACTTGAGGGTCAGTAAATGATGACAGAATTTTAATTTTTGGGTGAACTATTCCTTTAAATTAAGGTTTAAATTTTGAATGGGTCAAATGCATTTGCTAAACGGCCTGAACCCACTTGAATTAGTTTGGACTGCTCTCTCGCTGAATCCTCTGAAGCATTTCTCAGTCAGTAACACAACCTGCTGTTTTTCAGTAGTTTTCCTCAGTGAACATGCGCCAAATGGATGTTTTCAGATTTAAAAGCACTTGAGTATAGGCTGCACTCGTTCTGCTTTACCGTTGCTCTCACTGATGCTCTGAAAGGTGTGTAATAGTTAGGCTACGCTTATTTAACTTTATAATGTTAAATTAAAAACTTTTGTGTGTACCGTCAGATGAAATCCTGCAGGCGTCTGTGCTTTCTCCGTCCATACAATGGTAACGGGTCCCGGCCAGGGGTCCGCTAGCAGATATATATTGATAATCCTGGTCGAAGTGCTTTGGAAATATTGTAAATATCACACAGAAATTAGTGACGCAGGACAACAGTTGCTCTTTCTCCATTCAACCGGATTATGATTTATTAATATAATTTCCTTTCAACTTTGTATCTGCAATCATGAATCATTACTGTTATCTTTGGTTGCTCTGTATAGAAACACAGGTTATATCCACAATTGGATTACATGAAGTCACATCTTCTTCAAAGTACATTTTCACATAAATGTATATTCACATATTTCCTCAACATTCACTTATCACAGTTTTATCTTAAACCATAAACACACATTTTCTCTCTGTATTCTCTGTTATCTCTCATTAAACAAGTATTTCTGTATTCATTATAAATTCCTGTAAGTGTTCACTTTATACAACAGAATAAATCCCATTTGCAGTTAAGTTGAATTATATTTACATTATATGAGTACAAACTTCAATAATAAACATATTTGTCTCATAACTTTAACACTTAATTCCTATGAACCGAAACCGTGTTATAGTCTCATATTACAATGTGCGTTTCACCCAAAGCTACATCTGTAAACTATCTTTACATTAGCATTATTTAATACCCGTAATGCATAGTCTCACACTCATAGTTACTTTTCACAACGCAGTAATAAACTCAGAAATATCCCCGAGCCATTAGGAATATTAAACATTAAAAGGAAACATTAATACGAGCGTCGGCCGCCAATTTCTTCATCTTCACAACGTTATCATTAGACTTGACTGTTTACACACTTAACATACCTTTAGCTCATCAAACACACATCACCAGGGATTCACATTAGCTATAAACATTTGTAGTCACATAAAAGATGTAAAACTAACCTGGAAATATTGTAAATATCAAACAGAAATTAGTGACGCGGGACAACAGTTGCTCTATCTCCATTCGACCGGATTTTGAGCTGAGCTCGTCTTCCTCTGCGCCTCGCTGAGGGTCCCAGACTGACGCGGCTGAAAGATACTGCCACCTTGTGTCCGTTATGTGTAACAGCATGTCATAGCGCTTCTGTGTATTCTCTCAATCATTTACTTTATAAAAAAAGGAAAGAAAACAAAATATATTAATCTCAACAAAACCTATTTGTGTGAGTGTCACACAATAAATACACACCCTTGAATGAGGGCAGATTTCTAGCGTATTTACTTGAACTTCTTTGCTAATATCTATAGTATAGAAATGTCCCAACTTTACTGTCCCAACTGAGTTCGACCCTGTTGGAAACTCAGAAGCGACGACCAGGAGACTTGGATGTATCTTCAGGTGCTGTTGGTAGCTGCAGTCCATCAAGTCTACAACCCCAAATCAGAAAAAGTTGGGATAGTATGGAAAACGCAAAAAAATAAAAATAAATAAGTGATTTATAAATTTACTTTGACTTGTATTTTATTGCAGACAATATGAACACAAAATATTTCAGGTTTTGTCTGGTCAACTTCATGTCATTTGTAATGCATCCTTTCCTGTCATTCAGACCTGCAACACATTTAAAAAAAAGTTGGGACAGGAGCAATTTAGGGCTACTAATGAGGTAAAATGGTTAAATAATGATGTGATTTGCAACAGGTGATGTCAACAGGGGATTGTAATTATGATTTGGTACAAAAGCAGCATCCAAGAAAGATGGGCCGAGGATCGCCAGTTTGCCAACAAATACGTGAGAAAATTATTGAAATGTTTAAAAACAATGTTTCTCAAAGAAAGATAGGAAGAGATTTGGATATTTCACATTCAACAGTGCATAACATAATTAAAAGATTCAAGGAATCTGGAGGAATTTCAGTGCGTAAAGGACAAGGGCGCAAGCCTAAGCTGAACAACCGTGATCTCCGATCCCTCAGGCGGCACTGCATCAAGAATCGTCATTCATCTATAAGCGATATCACCACATGGGCTCAGGACTACTTTGGCAAACCTTTGTCAAGTACCACAATACGTAGTTACATCCACAAATGCCAGTTAAAACTGTACTGTGCCAAAAGGAAGCCCTATGTTAACAGTGTCCAGAAGCGCCGTCGACTTCTCTGGGCTCGGAGGCATCTGGGATGGACGATCACACAGTGGAAACGTGTACTGTGGTCAGATGAATCAGTATTTCAGGTATTTTTTGGGAGGAATGGACGCCGTGTGCTCCGGACCAAAGAAGAAAAGGATCATCCAGACTGTTACCAGCAACAAGTCCAAAAGCCAGGGTCTGTCATGGTATGGGGTTGTGTCAGTGCCCTTGGCAAAGGTAACTTGCACTTCTGTGAAGGCACCATTAATGCTGAAAAGTACATAGAGATTTTGGAGCATAATATGCTGCCTTCAAGAAGACATCTTTTACAGGGACGTCCATGCATATTTCAACAAGACAATGCAAAACCACATTCTGCACACATTACAAAGTCCTGGCTGCGGAGGAAGAGGGTACGGGTACTTGACTGGCCTGCCTGCAGTCCCGACCTGTCTCCAATAGAGAATGTGTGGCGCATTTTGAAGCGCAAAATGCGAAAACGAAGACCCCGTACTGTTGCCCATGCACCTTAAGACTTGTTTGCAGGAAGAATGGGACAAAATTACACCTGAAACACTTCATCACTTGGTGTCTTCAGTCCCTAAACGTCTTTTAAGTGTTGTGAAAAGGAATGGCAACATTACAAAGTGGTAAATGCTTTACTGTCCCAACTTTTTTTGAAATGTGTTGCAGGTCTGAATGACAGGAAAGGATGCATATTTACAAATGACATGAAGTTAACCTGACAAAACATGAAATATTTTGTGTTCATTTTGTCTGCAATGAAATACAAGTCAAAGTAAATTTAGAAATCACTTCTTTTTTTATTTATTTGCGTTTTCCATACTGTCCCAACTTTTTCTGATTTGCGGTTGTACTAAGAAGGGACGTTTCTAGGATTTTCATTTTAGGGGGGCTCAGCCCCCAGTGAGGGTATGGAGAAAAAAATGGTAACACTTTAGTTTAGGGTCCAATTCTCACTATTAACTAGTAGCTTATTAGTATGCATATTAGGATATTGGCTGTTTACTATTACGTATAAAGCAAATAATAATGCCTTATTCTGCATGACCATATTGTACATCCCTTAATCATACAATATGGCAAGTTTATAATCACTGAGATCCCAAATGTGAGGAAGTTAGGGGAGTTTGGGGGCTCCACCAAGAAAATTTTGATTTCCATGATCTACATTATGTGCATTTTAAGATGTTCTGACACCAAACTTGGTACATGTCATCACAAGCATGACCTGAGGCAACATGCAGCGTTTTGGCACAGCGCCACCTACTGGTGCGGAGATTCAAAAAAATGGCTATTTTTTCTTATAACTTCTGAACTGTTTGTCCAAAAATCATAAAAGTGGTCTTATTATGTTCAGGACGTCATGCCGAGTCGTCTGACCATTTTAAATTATGTGCTAAAATGCTGTATTTTATCAACGCATGAACGGATTGTTACAAAACTCAGTTTGGGTCATCAGCACGATGCCCTGAAGGAGCCTGATAAGTTTAGAAACAGCACCACCTAGTGAATTTTCTTTTTCAAATGCTTATAACTTTGGGTGTGATTGACTTATTTTCATGGGAGTAACTTTTTTTGTCTCCTGAATCCTTGCCGAGTCCAAGGATACCAGACTTGCCAGGTTTCGGCGTATGGTTTGTGCAGCGTTGTAATTTAGCGCTTGTAAAACATTAGCTGATATCTTCGAAACTGCTAGTCTGATCGAGACAAAACCAACGTCAGAAGTTCGGAAACATAGGTCGATTGCAATTTGCTAATACCCAAATGTCAAAATATTGATAGTAAGGGGGAATAAAATCCAATCAAAGTCAGGTGTCAGTCCTTTTTCATGTGTTTTTTCATATAAATGTCTAGAACTCCAAAACGAAATGAGATATTTTCACCAAAATTGACACACATGTATGGGCTCACTCCGAGGACACATACATTTTTTTTAGGATTGTGTCTCTTGGTGGCGCTATAATAGAACAAAACATGAAATTTCCATTGATACAATGCAGTATTATGATGGAAATGTTATACTTTACAAATTAGTTGGTTTATCATTACGAAACTTGGTATGTGCCATCAACAACATGCCTTTAAGGTACGTAAAAGATTTCAAACAGCACCGCCATGTGGTTCATACTTATAATGAAAAGGCCTCTTGAGGCTATATCTCTGCAATGACATTGTCACCCTGCTTTGATATATTGACACCAAACTTTGCACGTCATTGTTCCCTTATTCTGACCACACCACATCAATTAAACTGTGCCACCTATTGGTTGAAAGTGATAAATATTTAAATCATTATTATTGACTGTATTTATCATTTTACAGCTATTTTGCCTAAAATCACCTTAATAGGTCTTTAATTGCTCATTGCTGCAGTTAATCTGACACCACCAGCCATTTTTGCATGTCTTGTCTTCTTCTTTGCGCTTGGCCCCCGGTAATATTATAAACGACATTGCATAGGCCTATTTCAAATCAAAATTGCGAAATTAGACAAAAGTTTATTACTTTGCCTGAATATTTTTGTCATTTGTTTAACATTTCTGACTTGAAGCAGCTTCAAATATGAACTTGCATATCTCACACTCACACCTCAGCAGATTCTGTGCGTACATAAAGCCCGTCTACTCTGAGATTTGATTGTTTTTCTCAAATATTTTGACATTGGCGAGCGGTGACAGACCAATGATGCTCAGATCAAGGCACACACCTCTGCTTCTGTTGTGCGCTCTATTGGCCACCACAGCGGATTGAAGAATGCGCTGATTAACGCAGAATAAAAGACTGGACGAAGGCGAAGCCTCCCGCAAGTTTCATATGTTATAAAGGTTCATCACAATTTTTTTAGGGGGGCTGGGCACAAGTTTAGGGGGGCTGAAGCTCCCCTAAAAAGGGCCCAGTGTCGCCCATGCTACTAAGGCAGTATAAATTGTAGTTTATATAGATTTCAGGGACAGGGGAGACAAAGCAAATGGGTGACGACCTTAAACAAAGCATGGAAATTAAATATCTAGGTAAAGAGAACTGCCCCCGACTCTACCAGTCCTAATCCAATCAGCTCGATTAGTAACAATTCAAAATGGGACAGGGGCCTTAAGAGCCATTGAAGACAAAAGGAGAGATTCTCAGTAATCTGGCCCATTTAACTTACAATAAAGAGAACAGGAACTGGCAGAAAACTCTTGCTGGAAACTTTCCTTAACCGAATAATTCATCTGATGTCACCATCTTTACCTTAAATGTTAAATACAATGTGCTTCCCTTGGTTTTAAACAGATTCTTAAATTTGAAATACCCCAACCCATTTCAGTGGCGACCAAAATCAGAATTTGAATGGACTGAATAAAGTTCTCTACGAATTTGACGTTCGATGTCGCGCTGACTGACATGTATGACAGCTTTTAGTGATTATAAAGGGAGCGCTCTTTGAGCACTGTCTAGGTGATTTATTAATAGGCCCATAATATATTAGATCAGTTTTAAAAGTTGTAGACATTTGTAATAACATATTTGTAAAATAAAATGAAAAGTAGAGAAAACGGACACTTGGCTTGACAAGCCACACCCTCCCAAATTTTCATTTTTGGGGAACTAAACACCTTATATTTGTAACACGATATATTAATATATTAAATATATAAGATTCAGGTCAGCTCAGACCTTTTGGCTGATGCGATAATAACACTCGGTTTATATGACCAATTTATTTAAGGAAAACAGAATGGGCAAACAAATCTCTCATATACACTCCAGACTTGGAAATCACTAAAATCAAATTCCATATTGTCCACATGTAGGCATGTGCCAGTATCATGTTTTCATGTTGCGATTAATTGCTGAAGCTTTTATCACGGTATACGGTATTATCACGGTATTGAAATAAGTTGCAAAAAAAGTGTTGTCATACCATAACAGGTTTAATAACTTTCTTATAACAAAATAACCAAACATTTAAATACAATAAAGCAATACACACAAATGTATAAAGTAAACAATATTTCAAACAGATTAAAGTGCAAAAGAATTATAACGAACAATAGGTAACAATAATTCTCACTAGTTAATGCATTAACATTAACAAAAAATGAATAGCTACATTTTTATAGAAGTTATTCTTCTTTGATAACGTTAGTTAAAAAAGCAACTGTTAGTGTTAGCTCAGGTCCATTAAATAATACAGTTTTGATTTTAATAATGTGTTATTAAATTCTGAAATTTAAATTTAACTAAGATTAATAAATGTTTTAGAAGTATTTGTAATTGTCAGTTTGTTAATGAATTAACTAATGTTAAATAATAGAGCCTTATTGTAAAGTGTGTGATTGAACAACAAAGAATCAGAACATATTCAAACAATATCTAGGGCATGTAGTCCAGATTAAAATACAAAATGTTTAAGTTTAAAAATGAATAGCCATAAGTCTTTAAGTATTAAGTATTTGGTTATGTGATGAGCACCGTAGCGAATGCTCATCACATAACCAAATACTTAATACTTAAAGACTTAAGGCTATTAATTTTTTGTTTGCGAGCATTACCGGGGAAACGGCTGCATTTCTGCTGTTCCGTCAGCGCCCTCTGCTGTCAGAGAGTGAATGTGCGTCTCCTACACTCGTTCCGCCATGTGCTCATGCACGTTCAGTTTGTTTACATCAGTGCACGTTCCTCTTTGACGTGTTGTTCATTTTAAAAGGTTAATGGGGAAAGTATTCTTAAAACGCATTCTAAGAAATCTAAATCCGTAATAAATAATTATTCACTGTATTTTGAAGTGCCCACGGTAACAATATTGTGCATGTTCATTATTGTGATATATCTTACTACCGTGTACCGGCACATGTCTTTCCACATGTCGTAGAAACCTTGAGAAAATCTAACTATTTACATCAGGGGTCTCCAAACTCAGTCCTGGAGGGCCGCTGTCCTGCAGAGTTTAGCTCCAACCCCAATTAAACACACCTGAACCAGTTAATCAGTGTCTAACTAGGGCCTTGAAAGACACTGATTGGCTGGTTCAGGTGTGTTTAATTGGGGTTGGAGCTAAACTCTGCAGGACAGCGGCCCTCCAGGACCGAGTGTGGAGACCCCTGATTTACATGAAAGTGATGACCAGAACATGAACATTTGCTCACACCTTTGGGCAATGATTCTTCTCATGAGTCCATAGACTGAAGACTTTAAGAGCACTGCTGCGGCTTCTCTCCAGTGTGAACTCTCTCATGATCTTTCAGGTTTCCTGACTGAGAGAAACTCTTTCCACAGTGTGAGCACTTGTACGGTTTCTCTCCAGTGTGAATTCTCTGGTGTTGTTTTAAGCAGCTTGATGTACTGAAGGTCTTCCCACAGTCAAAACACAAATAAGGTTTCACACCAGTATGAATACGCTCATGCACTTTTAAATTTTCCAGCAGTGTAAAACTCTTCCCACAAAAAGAACAAACGTGAGGCTTCACACCCGTATGAACTTTAAGGTGTCTTCTTAAGTTTGACTGCGCAACAAATGTTTTCTCACACTGATCACAGCTGAACGACTTCACTCCAGAGTGAGAGCGCAGATGATCTTCGAGAACACTTTTGTGAGTGAAACTCTTTCCACACTGAGAGCACTTGTACGGTTTCTCTCCAGTGTGAATCCTCATGTGTGTTTTTAAGTGGCCAGATGTACTGAAGGTCTTCCCACAGTCAAAGCATATATAAGGTCTCACACCAGTATGGACTCTCTCATGATTTTTCAGGGTTTGTGACCGAGCAAAGCTCTTTCCACAGTGTGAGCACATATAAGGTCTCACACCAGTATGAAATTTAAGGTGATGTCTTAAGTTTGATTCCACAACAAATGTTTTCTCACACTGATCACAGCTGAATGATCTCACTCCAGAGTGACGGCGCAGATGCTCATCAAGAACGCTTTTGTAGGTGAAACTCTTTCCACACTGAGAGCATGTGAACGGTTTTTCTCCAGTGTGAATCCTCATGTGCACAGTAAGGTTTACTTTCTGCGTGAAACTCTTTCCACACTGAGAGCATGTGAAAGATCCTTTGACTCCAGTTTTTCCATTTAGTTTTTCTGTGAAATACTTTTCAGTGTTTCCATCTTCATTTTCTATCTTCTTTTGAAACTGAAGCCTTTTGTCTTCATTCACGTCTATCAGGTCTAAAAAATAGAAATTAAACTAAATTTAGAGAGCCCCAAATTATCAAAGTTTTAAACTTAATTTTCCTCATTAAAGAGAATGAATGAAAACACCAACCTATTTGTTCCTCTGTCTCTTCATCTTTTATTCTGCAGGGTTCTTCCTCAAACTCCATCTTTACAATAGTATGTCTGTAGTTTCTCCTGGAGTAATTCCTCCTGCTTGCTTCCTCTTCTCCTGTGGGAAGATGGGAATATTCCCAGCATTTAAACATGGAGAAATAACAAAAATGGGAAAATCAAATGAAATGAAGAAAGCGGTGGCGTGTGACCACAGCTGTGTTGTGAATGGACCAGAGTGGGAAGATTCTGATATAATGGATAGTGATGATAGTATGGGAATAGGTCACAGAAGTGGGAAAATTAGGGAGAAATTTTCGCTTCCCTGGGCCTTCAGGTCGGGGACAGGTTTCTCACTGTCGTTTGGCCTACGGGCCGATAGGCACTCTTGTAGTCTCTGGGAGGGGGCTGGAAAGTGTTTTGACTGGAGATGCCAGTGACACTAGGCGGGGCTTGATTGGGAGGAATGGTCCCCCATATCTGAACACGAGCAGTGCTCTGTTATTGGATTTCTGTGCTAGTCACAGCTTTTCCATAATGAATACCATGTTCAAGCATAAGTTTCTCCATTAGTGCACGTGGCAGCAGGACAACCAAGACCGGAGATTGATGATCGACTTGGTCGTCTCATCCGACCTCCGGCAATATGCTTGGACACTCGGTGAAGAGAGGGTGCATTCTTTAGGTAGGAATAAAATACAATCCCATTTTTATCTGTATGCACTTTCTACCCTTCAGACAGGTGTCTGTCCGGATTTGTGCATAAATGCAAGACGTCACATTAAGCTATTTAATTTGTTTCGTTTTGTGAAAAATGGATATTTAAATGTGCAGATTTGAACGTCTGTTCGTCGACGTGTGTTGTTTGGAGGATTCAAACGATGTGTCATTGCTTGCACAAGAGCGCATAAAAGGAAAACACTCAGTGTGTGAAATAGAATTACAATAAGGGAAAAGTGCCCATAGTTACCAAATTACCATTAATAGTGTTTAAATATAGGCATCATTGTGACACTTACCGCTACATGTTTTTTTCAGGTTGGAGCTGGAATTCTTGTATGCAGAGATGTCAGTTAGTTTTGGTGCACACAGCATGCATCGCATTATGAAACTATCCTTTTTGACATCTTGGAGTGAAAACATCGGCCACGGGTGATCTGCCTACCGTAGTTCACACACATCTTCCTCTGCTTCGGCCATCATCTTCCGACTAAATGCGCGTTAATTATAAGCCACCTCTCGCGAAGCAGCCTCTCCAACGTTTCGCAAGACTTGCGAACAAGTCATATTAACTTATTTAAAAAAAAAAATTTTTTTAATTAATTATATTTGACAGTAGCAGAGGAACGTGCCACGAATGAAACAAAGTAAAAGCACCGTTTTTTCACAAGAAATGTACTTGAGTAAGCGTACCCATCTTTAAATATACTCTAAAAGTACAATTTACCCAAAATATTTACTCAAGTAAATGTAATTTGTCATGAAGGAGCCAGTCAGATACCTGTGCCTCTTCTTTTATACACCTATCCTTCTCAATGATGGGATGGCCTATTTAATAGCCCCTATTCTCAATTCACAGCACTAATATTGTGTTGTAACTTGAAGTACTTAAGAGTGCAGTGTTATGTTGCATCATGCAGTGTTTGTCCTGAAAAGTAAATGTGATGTTTGTTACCTCAATAAATTTAAGGTAATTTCTATTTTATGTTCTATTATATTAACATAAAAAATACACTCTTTTTACGACTAAAAAAAAACAGAATTCCCAAAAATTAAAACGGAAAAAAAAAGGAATTAGCAAAAATTAAAACGGAAAAAAATGGAATTTGGGAAAAAATAAAACGGATTTCATAGGGCCCTGTTGCTCTCACTGATGCTCTGAAAGGTGTGTAATAGTTAGGCTGCACTTATTTAACTTTATAATGTTAAATTAAAAACTTTTGTGTGTACCGTCAGATGAAATCCTGCAGGCGTCTGTGCTTTCTCCGTCCATACAATGGTAACGGGTCCTGGCCAGGGGTCCGCTAGCAGATATATATTGATAATCCTGGTCGAAGTGCTTTGGAAATAATGTAAATATCAGAATCAGAATCAGAATGAGCTTTATTGCCAGGTGTGCTTACACACACGAGGAATTTGTTTTGGTTACAGAAGCTTCCAGTACACAATGTAAATTGACAAGACAAGAGACAAGTAACATAAAAATAAATTTGTAAGTTAAACACACAATGGTGGAAATGCAATGTGACAGAAGCGCTTCGGATGGAATAGAATATGTACAGATGTTTTGTAAATATAGGTACTATTATATATAAGTTATAAGGTGCTATATGTGAAATGTCTGAGGTAAAGTATTGCACACATTTATTGCACAGTAGGGTGTATAATATGTATATACGGGTGTATAATATGTATATACGTATCACACAGAAATTAGTGACGCAGGACAACAGTTGCTCTTTCTCCATTCAACCGGATTATGATTTATTAATACAATTTCCTTTCAACTTTGTATCTGCAATCATGAATTATTACTGTTATCTTTGGTTGCTCTGTATAGAAACACAGGTTATATCCACAATTGGATAATTTAAGTCACATCTTCTTCAAAGTACATTTTCACATAAATGTATATTCACATATTTCCTCAACATTCACTTATCACAGTTTTATCTTAAACCATAAACACACGTTTTCTCTCTAAACCATATTCTCTGTTATCTCTCATTAAACAAGAATTTCTGTATTCATTATACATTTTTGTAAGTGTTCACTTTATACAACAGAATAAATCCCATTTGCAATTAAGTTGAATTATATTTACATTATATGAGCACAAACTTCAATAATAAACATATTTGTCTCATAACTTTAACACTTAATTCCTATGAACCGAAACCGTGTTATAGTCTCATATTACAACAATGTGCGTTTCACCCAAAGCTAACTTACATCTGTGAACTGTCTGTACATTAGCTTTATTTAATACCCGTAATGCATAGTCTCACACTCACACACACAGTTACTTTTCACAACGCAGTAATAAACTCAGAAATATCCCCGAGCCATTAGGAATATTTAAAAGTAAACATTAATACGAGCGTCGGCTGCCATTTCTTCATCTTCACAACGTTATCATTAGACTTGACTGTTTACACACTTAACATACCTTAAGCTCATCAAACACACATCACCAGGGATTCACATTAGCTATAAACATTTGTAGTCACATAAAAGATGTAAAACTAACCTGGAAATGTTGTAAATATCAACCGGATTTTGAGCTGAGCTCGTCTTCCTCTGCGCCTCGCTGAGGGTCCCAGACTGTCGCGGCTGAAAGATACTGCCACCTTGTGTCCGTTTGGTGTACAGCATGTCATAGCGCTTCTGTGTATTCTCTCAATCATTTACTTTATAATAAAAGGAAAGAAAACAAAATATATTAATCTCAACAAAACCTATTTTTGTGAGTGTCACACAATAAATGCACATCCTTGAATGAGTGCAGATTTCTAGCGTATTTACTTGAACTTCTTTGCTAATATCCAGGGGCGGACTGGCCACCTGGCATACCAGGCCTTTTCCCGGTGGGCCGCTGGACAATGTGGGCCGGCCCGTTGCTACGTAAATATATGAATAATAAATTGTAGTAAATTGTACTTATTGTAGTAATAGCCCAGACGAATGGCCCGCGCAGCCCACTTGAGTTAAAACTCCATGCAAAACTCTATAGCCTGCTCAGTCCCAGTGTCTCAGTGGTGTACAAGCGCTCGTCAATGTCAAAATGTTTGCGATATCCAATCAAATTGAAGGAGGCAGGATTTACTGTGCACAGCAGCCGAGCAGTGCGGGTGGCACTTGAATGCGAGCCGAGGTAAGAGCTGAATATGAGTCAATGGGCTACAGCAATATTTCCAGACATGGGCCATCTTTTAGCCTCTAGGCCAAATTAAATATTGGCCATAGACTTTACTGTGTTAGAGCCAACTTGTTCGGGGCTGGAGAACGTGTTGGTTATGACAGATGTCTTTACCAAGTACACCATGGCTGTGCCTACACGAGATCAACGGGAAACGGTGGCCCAAGTTCTGGTGGTGGAATGGTTTTACTGTCAGGACTCCTGGGTGATCGTGTGTGTATGTATGTCTTACCTGTTGGTGGTGGTTCCTCACTGGTTCACTGGCTCCTCCCACTCGTTTCAGTAATTGTTCACCTGTCGTGTCTCATCAGCTGTTCTCTTTTTATAGCACTCTGTCCTGTCTCTCGTCGCGTGCTCATTGTCTTGGTTGGTTTCAGTCTCGCTGTCCGAGTCCAGTCGGTAGCTCTTTCTGTTTCTTCAGGTTCGGTCGCAGGCATCTGGAGGCTCGTCTTAGCCCAGAGTTTACCCGCCTGTGGATATTGTGAACTTGACCTCGAGTGAACTTTGCTCTGTTTTCTGGTATTACTGGTGCGCTTTGTTTTCAGGCGAGATCCAGTATCATCCAGGTTCCTGTGAGCTACCTTTTTCTGTCGGACGTTGTTTTGCCTTCCGTCCAGTGTTCTGAGGTTATCGTCAGTCTCTCGCCGTGTGAGGATTTCTTCCCGGTCACCGACCAGAGTGGATTACTTCGTGGGACGCCGCGGGTGGTCTCTGTGCCGTGGACTGTGACTTTGTGATTCATCTGACGCTCTCTTTATTCCTCTATAATAAACATTGAGAACTTGCATCTGACTCCGAGACTTATTCTGACAGAATGAGCACGCCACCGATGGAGTCAGCGAGTTCGGAGAGTTCGGATACGATGTACACCGCACTTCAGCAGCAGGGAGTGATCATTGATCAGCATGCATCTCTGTTGAATGAAGCTTCCAGAGATTTTCGTGTTCTGTCCGGACAATTTACTGAACTCAGTACCCGGGTAGACCAGATGGTTTCCCAGGTCGGTGAGCGTTTTCCTCCTGCACCAGTCGAAAGTGCACCTGCAGACCGCGAGCCACACGCGGCGACACCCCCGTCCTTCGATGGCGATCCCAAGTCTTGCCGGGCTTTCTTACAGCAGTGTTCCCTTGTCTTTGCCCTTCAGCCACGGCGGTTCGCCGCTTCATCATCTAAGGTGGCGTATGTACTGACACTTCTCACCGGAAGGGCAAGGCAGTGGGGAATGGCTGCATGGGGAGCCAGGGCTTCGTGCACGGCTTCGTTTGAGGCTCTTGAAACGGAGATGTTGAGTTTATTTGATCGGTCACTTCATGGGGACATGGCAGCAGCCGAATTAGTGAGACTTTTGCAACGGACCTGCATCTGGAGGCTCGTCTTAGCCCAGAGTTTACCCGCCTGTGGATATTGTGAACTTGACCTCGAGTGAACTTTGCTCTGTTTTCTGGTATTACTGGTGCGCTTTGTTTTCAGGCGAGATCCAGTATCATCCAGGTTCCTGTGAGCTACCTTTTTCTGTCGGACGTTGTTTTGCCTTCCGTCCAGTGTTCTGAGGTTATCGTCAGTCTCTCGCCGTGTGAGGATTTCTTCCCGGTCACCGACCAGAGTGGATTACTTCGTGGGACGCCGCGGGTGGTCTCTGTGCCGTGGACTGTGACTTTGTGATTCATCTGACGCTCTCTTTATTCCTCTATAATAAACATTGAGAACTTGCATCTGACTCCGAGACTTATTCTGACAGAATGAGCACGCCACCGATGGAGTCAGCGAGTTCGGAGAGTTCGGATACGATGTACACCGCACTTCAGCAGCAGGGAGTGATCATTGATCAGCATGCATCTCTGTTGAATGAAGCTTCCAGAGATTTTCGTGTTCTGTCCGGACAATTTACTGAACTCAGTACCCGGGTAGACCAGATGGTTTCCCAGGTCGGTGAGCGTTTTCCTCCTGCACCAGTCGAAAGTGCACCTGCAGACCGCGAGCCACACGCGGCGACACCCCCGTCCTTCGATGGCGATCCCAAGTCTTGCCGGGCTTTCTTACAGCAGTGTTCCCTTGTCTTTGCCCTTCAGCCACGGCGGTTCGCCGCTTCATCATCTAAGGTGGCGTATGTACTGACACTTCTCACCGGAAGGGCAAGGCAGTGGGGAATGGCTGCATGGGGAGCCAGGGCTTCGTGCACGGCTTCGTTTGAGGCTCTTGAAACGGAGATGTTGAGTTTATTTGATCGGTCACTTCATGGGGACATGGCAGCAGCCGAATTAGTGAGACTTTTGCAACGGACCTCTTCCGTCACGGATTATGCCATCGCGTTCAAGACGCTAGCCATCACCTGCGGCTGGAATGACGCTGCATTACGGGCTCAGTTCCTCGAGGGTCTCAACCCTGCTATCCAGGATGAGATCGCTGCACGGGATCCGCCGACATCTCTAGAGACGGCGATCGATCTGGCGTTGAGGATCGAGACACGCCACCGTCAACGTGACATCCGCCGGTCGTTTCGTCATCTCGCCGTCTCTGAACCGGTGGAATTCCCCGCATCTTCTCTCCAAATGGAGGAACCCATGCAACTGGGCAAGCTCCGTCTTACTGCCACTGAAAGACATCGTCGTCTGTCCTGTGGTTTGTGCTTATATTGCGGTAAGGCGGGACATATCGCTGCTGTGTGTCCGGTAAAAGAGTCTGCCCGCCGATGACTTCGGGAGTTTCGGTGGGCGTGTCGTCATTAAAGTCTCCCGTAAGCTGTACCACACTTCCAGTAATCATAAACTATAAACAGTCTTATCATTCACAGGCGTTGCTGGATTCTGGTGCGGAGGCAAGTTTTCTGGATGCCGGTGTGGCCAAATCATGGAATATTCCTTTTATTTCTCTGTCTTCTTCTCTCTCCGCCTGGACTTTAAAGGGACAGCATATGGCTGTTATCACCCATCGCACCCCCCCTGTGAGTCTGTTTGTTTCTGGCAATCATCGTGAGGAGATTGAATTCTTTTTATTAGAACATTCTCAATCACCCGTCATTTTAGGGCATGATTGGTTGACCAAACATAATCCTCACGTTGATTGGCAGAACGGTGTTGTGTTATCTTGGAAGTCTTCGTGTCATGTTTCTTGTCTCGGTCCTGCTCCTTCTCCTGTTGTGTGTTCTACTTTTCAGGTTCCGGATGTTGATCTCTCGGGAGTTCCGGCGGAGTACTCTGATCTGCGTCGGGTGTTCAGTAGAGCTCGGGCCACTTCCCTACCTCCTCACCGGTCGTATGATTGTGAAATCAAACTTCTCTCAGACACTTCTCCGCCTAAGGGTCGCATATTTTCCCTATCTAAACCAGAGAGAGAGGCTATGGATAAGTACATTAACGAATCTCTTAATGCCGGTCTCATTCGCCGCTCCTCATCTCCAGCTGGCGCTGGATTTTTCTTTGTCAAGAAAAAAGACGGGTCTCTTCGTCCGTGCATTGATTACAGAGGGCTGAATGACATTACTGTTAAGAATAAGTACCCCTTGCCTTTAATGTCATCAGCGTTCGAGTTATTACAGGGAGCGCACGTGTTTACCAAGTTAGATCTGCGCAACGCTTATCACTTGGTACGTATCAAAGAGGGCGATGAGTGGAAGACAGCCTTTAATACACCATCAGGGCACTGGGAATACTGCGTTCTTCCGTTCGGTCTTTGTAACGCACCGGCTGTCTTCCAAACCATGGTCAATGAAGTGCTGGGTGACATGATTAACAAATTTGTCTTTGTGTATCTCGATGACATTCTCATCTTTTCTCCCTCTATGCAGATACACACCCAGCATGTTCGCCAGGTTTTACAACGGTTGTTAGAGAATCAGCTCTTTGTTAAGGCGGAGAAGTGTGAGTTCCACCAGGAGTCGGTTTCGTTTCTGGGTTTCGTAATAGCCGAGGGAGAGATTCGTCCCGATCCCGCTAAAGTTAAAGCGGTCGCCGAATGGCCAGTGCCCGACACTCGTAAAGAGCTTCAGCGATTTCTGGGTTTCGCCAACTTTTATCGGCGTTTCATCAGAAACTTTGGTCAGATCGCTAAACCTCTTACCGCTCTTACTTCCTCTAAAGTGTGTTTCCGTTGGAATACTGAAGCTCAGGAGGCCTTTGATGAGTTAAAGTCCCGTTTCATCTCTGCACCTGTTCTTTCTATTCCAGATGCGGCGAAACAATTTATAGTGGAGGTGGATGCATCTGATGTCGGGGTAGGCGCCGTTTTATCTCAGCGATCCTCTGTTGACGGGAAAGTGCATCCGTGTGCTTTTTTCTCTCATCGGTTAAACCCAGCGGAGCGAAATTACGACATAGGTAATCGGGAGCTGCTGGCGGTTAGACTCGCTCTGGGTGAGTGGCGTCACTGGTTGGAGGGAACCTCGGAACCCTTTCTGGTCTGGACGGATCATAAGAATTTGGAATATATCCGTTCAGCCAGAAGATTAACATCTAGACAGGCTCGCTGGGCACTTTTCTTCGAGCGGTTTAACTTCACCCTCTCGTACCGGCCGGGGTCTAAAAACACTAAACCTGACGCTCTCTCCCGTCTGTTCGAGGGTTCCGGTTCGGAGCGGACCGAGACCATTCTCCCGGAGGGGAGGGTGGTCGGTGCCCTCGTGTGGGGAATCGAGCAGCGGGTGAGAGAGGCCGGCCGAGAGGGGGAAGTTCCGGAGGGGTGTCCGGCGGGTTGTCTATGGGTTCCTGAGCGCCTACGTTCCGATGTCATCCGGTGGGGTCACGAATCCAAGTTTGTCGGCCATCCAGGAATTCGGAGAACGTTGGCTGCCATCCGTCAACGTTTTTGGTGGTCTTCTATGACTTCGGACGTCAGACAGTTCGTATTAGCCTGTTCAGTCTGTGCTTGTAATAAAGCATCTAATCAACCTCCCGCTGGTCTGCTTAAATCTTTGCCCGTCCCCTCCCGCCCCTGGTCTCATATAGCCCTTGATTTTGTCACCGGCTTACCGGCGTCGAATGGTAACACTGTCGTATTGACTGTGGTGGATCGTTTTTCCAAAGCGGTTCATTTTATTCCCCTGCCTAAACTTCCTTCTGCCAAGGAGATGGCTCAGGTTTTGATTAATCACGTCTTTCGGTTACACGGTATTCCGACTGATGTAGTTTCAGATAGGGGTCCTCAGTTCATCTCTCGTTTTTGGCAGGAGTTTTGTAGACAGATCGGCGCTACTGCCAGCCTGTCTTCTGGTTATCATCCGCAGACCAATGGGCAATGCGAACGGGCTAATCAGGATCTCGGTCGAACGCTTCGCTGTCTGTCGTCTAAATATCCGAATTCTTGGTGCCAACAGCTTCCTTGGGTCGAGTATTCTCATAATTCTCTTCCCGTCGCATCCACTAATTTGTCTCCGTTTGAATTATCTGTCGGTTATCAACCTCCTCTTTTCCCATCACAGGAGCCCGACGCAGCGGTTCCGTCTGCTTTAGCTTTCGTGCGCAGGTGCAGACGCACTTGGAAGAAAGCTAAATCACTCTTGTTGCAAAACTCCAGACGAACCAAAGCTGCGGCTGATCGTCACCGGCGACCTCCACCCCGTTATGTGTGTGGACAAAAGGTATGGCTTTCCACCAAGGATCTGCCTCTCCGTGAGCCTTCTCGTAAGCTGGCTCCTCGTTTCATTGGGCCATACAGTATATCTAAGGTCATTAATCCGGTAGCGGTCAAGCTTAAGTTACCTCCTATTCTTGGTCGGGTTCACCCAGTTTTTCATGTATCCAGGGTTAAACCTGTGATTTTTGCCCGGAACAATCCCCCTGTCTCTGCCCCTAAACCCCCCGCCCCTCGTCTAGTGGATGGTGCTCCTGCCTATACTGTTAGGAGATTACTAGATTCTCGTCGCAGGGGCAGAGGTTTTCAGTATTTAGTGGACTGGGAGGGTTACGGTCCGGAGGAGAGGTCTTGGGTTCCGGCCCGGGATATACTGGACCCTGGTCTGATCGAGGATCTCCGTCGGCGACAGGGTGAGTCTCCTCCATGCCCGTCCGGTGCCGGTCATGGGGGGGGGGGATACTGTCAGGACTCCTGGGTGATCGTGTGTGTATGTATGTCTTACCTGTTGGTGGTGGTTCCTCACTGGTTCACTGGCTCCTCCCACTCGTTTCAGTAATTGTTCACCTGTCGTGTCTCATCAGCTGTTCTCTTTTTATAGCACTCTGTCCTGTCTCTCGTCGCGTGCTCATTGTCTTGGTTGGTTTCAGTCTCGCTGTCCGAGTCCAGTCGGTAGCTCTTTCTGTTTCTTCAGGTTCGGTCGCAGGCATCTGGAGGCTCGTCTTAGCCCAGAGTTTACCCGCCTGTGGATATTGTGAACTTGACCTCGAGTGAACTTTGCTCTGTTTTCTGGTATTACTGGTGCGCTTTGTTTTCAGGCGAGATCCAGTATCATCCAGGTTCCTGTGAGCTACCTTTTTCTGTCGGACGTTGTTTTGCCTTCCGTCCAGTGTTCTGAGGTTATCGTCAGTCTCTCGCCGTGTGAGGATTTCTTCCCGGTCACCGACCAGAGTGGATTACTTCGTGGGACGCCGCGGGTGGTCTCTGTGCCGTGGACTGTGACTTTGTGATTCATCTGACGCTCTCTTTATTCCTCTATAATAAACATTGAGAACTTGCATCTGACTCCGAGACTTATTCTGACATTTACAAGTTCGGTGTCCCCGGTCGGATCCATTCTGACCAGGGCTGTAATTTTGAGTCCTCCCTAGTACGGCAACTTTGTGCACTGTATAAGGTGGAAAAGTCTTGCACTATCCCTTATCACCCGGCGGGGAATGGGCAGTGCGAGCGATTTAATAGGACGTTGCACAACCTTTTGCGTGCCCTGCCGGTGTCCAGAAAAATGGACTGGGCCTCATGTCTCCCACAAGTGCTCTTCTGCTACAATACCACCCCCTCATCAGGCAACTGGTGAATCCCCATATTTTCTTATGTTTGGGCAGGAGCCAAGGCTCCCGGTAGATTTTCTTTTGGGTAGAGTCCAGGATGTTGGGATCGTTAGTGTGCATGAGTGGGTGAGGGAACATCAGGCTAGGCTTCAGGTGGCTTTTGAAGGGGCACGGGGATGACTGGAAGCTGCTGCTGGTCGGCGTAAGGTAAATCATGATGCCAACGTCCGTGATGCACCACTGGGGGAGGGCCAACTAGTTTATTTACGTGAATATGGCATGAGAGGCCGCCATAAAATTCAGGACCTGTGGAGCCCGGTGGTGTATCAGGTCGTAAAGGCACCTAAGGAGGGTGGGGCAGTATACTAGGGCTGAACGATATGGACAAAATTTCATATCTCGATTTTCATGCCAGATATCTCGATAAATACGATATGACTACGTGTTCGGTGAAAACCAGAATCTGAATTAAAATGTGTTTGATTTAAGCCTACATTTCAAAAATTTGTGTCAGAAAATGTATTGTTTTTAAGCCTTTCGCGCTTACGATCACACAGGTGTAATCAGTCTAGGCTGATCCCTGGAGCGCATAATCAAGTGCATCACCTGATCAACAGAGACAGGCGCGCTCAGAGCTGTCATATATCACAACTTTTCAGTGTTTTCAAGCACATACTGTTTATTTTAGGTTTCAAACATATAAATTCACATGAGTACTAAAAAAAACAATACATTTAGAGAGGTAATAATAATCCTTTCCATTATAATTCGACACGTTTTATTCATATCAGATACACATTGTAAGTAACTTCAATGTTTACTCTATTCTATTCCCAGTTCACCAGCCACTTACTTTTAAGTATTTCGGGAGAAGTGGATGAATTCACGTGTTGTAAACATAGAGGTTGTAAATCCAACAGATCCGATTCTCTGAACTGCGTCTGCGGCACAAACTAATGCTGCCTTCACGTGCTATCGGAAATTTGATGATTCCGACTTCTGAAATCGTGATTACGAGCGCATTGCATTCAAGTTTCAAAATGTGAGGCCGTTCATGTGCAATGTTTACCTAGGAAACTCGTATTTATGATAATTCTGAGAGCATGTGAAGGCAGTATTACACGGCGGCGCCCATCGCGCATACAGCTCAACTAACGCGATCGTTATAAAGGTGTTTAAACAACAATATACTTCCACTTGCATGTATTTGACAATCGGAATATCAGATATTTCATGCCATAGCTAACACATTTGTGAATATTCTGAATAAAAAAGGAAAAAATGACAAAAGCAGATCATCATTCATTCAGCGCTGTTGCTGCTGCGGTGTGTCACGTGACAAGCAATGACGCGTCACCATGGAAACGCCGCCCCCCTCTCAAGTTCCTGTAGTGTGCGCGCGCTGGCTTTAGCGGTGCATTCAAGGGCACTCGTAAAACTGATGTTTGTTGTGACTGCCAGAGTTGTAGCGCGGAGAGGGGAAATCTATATCGTCTATATCGTTGCTTTTTTCGATAGTAATATCTTGAAAGTTCATATCTAGATATAGATACGATAACGATATATCGTTCAGCCCTACAGTATACACCATTGCACCAATGGAGGATTTTGGAAGGACTAGAGTCGTTCATCGCTCTGCTTTGAAGGCCCAGATCCAGAAGGATGGTCCAGGTCCAGCCTCGATTCCTCCCCCTGTTGTGGAGAATGAGGTGCCCTCTGCAGAAGTCTCATCAGAAGATGTTGACTTGCTTAGGTTTGGTGCCAGCAACCTCTCAGGTAAGTCAGGGACCAGTTCCTCAGGTGCTGGTTTCTCTGGACGCTTCTACCCCTCAGAGTAGCCCAGTGGGGTTTGATGGGGGGACTCCAGTTGGCAGGGCCATGAGGTACCTGATTGTGTATCTGGTGTAGCACCAGGACCTACTAGTTTGCCGGAAGATCAGTCGGGTAGGGCTGGTGTCCCTTTGAGGAGAACTGGGCGGACCACTGCGGGCCATCACTCGAATTTGCACTGTCTACCACGGGCTGTTGAAGGAGGCACGAGAGCTGCCCCCGTACAAGGCCCTATATCTAATGGGATCTCAATTTGGTTTAGGCCATGGGACGTAGGACGGAATTACATTTACATTTTACATTTAGTCATTTAGCAGACGCTTTTATCCAAAGCGACTTACAAATGAGGGCAATAGAAGCAACTAGAACAGTCAAGGGCAACAGTATGCAAGTGCTGTAACAAGTCTCAGTTAATCTAGCACAGAACACACAGGACAGAATTTAAAAAAAAAATGTATATAAATAAATTAGACTGACAGACAATGAATAGAATGATAAGTGCTATTCTTGATTGGTCAGAAGAGAAAAAAGCTGTTTTTTGAAAATGGCTACAGACTCGGCTGCACAAATTGAGATAGGCAGGTCATTCCACCAAGTGGGGGCGGTCCAGGAAAAGGTCCGTGAGAGCCATTTCATGCCTCTCTGGTATGGCACCACAAGTTTATTAGTTCATGGGTATGTGTTGTTGGGTCATCGTCGGGATGTCGATTTAAAAAAAAGTGGGGCAGAATGTGGCAGGATGAGTCACGTCATCTTATTGGTTGGTTGGAGTGTAGTTGGTGGACCAATTGGGTGATAGTAAGTGCACTATTTAGGGACCCTTATTTTGATGAGTATGCGTGTGACGTGGGGTGCTTCTCTCTCTCTCTCTCCCCTTGGCATTTCCGTTTCCGTTCCGTTTCCCATTCAGGTATGTAGAGTGTTTGTTGGTGTAGTGATGCATATATCACGAGGCTAATATGCGCTATTTATAGTTTAATTTAGAGTGGAGCTGGTGGCGTTTGGCATTGCGGCAAGTTGTGGCAGAGTTCACTTGCAGGTATGTTTTAATGCTTAACTTATAACCATCACAGTTTTGGTATTTATTGCGCGTTGCTCTCAGTAACAGCAGCGAGGGCAGGTGTGTGTGAGAATGCTGGACGCTAGATCGAGCTGCGGCACCGGTAGTGAGTAACCATACAGCTGTGCGTTCAGTGTTTGACATCAACCGTATGCCGCTCTTGTCTTTCATATTTGTTGTTTTGTAAACTTTTTCTAATTCTCTAATTCTTATCCTCTTTAGTTAAAGGGAAAGGGGAACATTTAAGTCCGGTTCCTAGCTAGTGATCTCAGGTGACGGGAGGAGATTGGAGCTTTAGCTTTAATTTCTACATTTCCATAACTGTTTATGTCACACCATCATAATTAATTGTTCTGCATCTGTGTGAGTGTGGGTGGGCTTTTGATAATCGCGCCTCTATTTCCTGCTCTCTACTGCGCAACTCCGGTCCCGAGATGTAAGCGTCGGGTGCAGGCCTGGAGACATCACTTCCTGTGTGTGAGGTCTCTACACTAGATAGTGTACATTGACCTTCCTTTCCGGAAGTGCTGCGCTTTCAGGGCTGTTGGACATGGTGTTGTATTTGAGGTAAAAAATGATATAAATACTGTTCGGTTTATCGCACAAACCGATCGTTTCGTGTCTTAAGACATCAATGTGTCGTCACGAGCCGCATGGATTAATTTGAAGTTGTCTGTCCATGTTTTTTTTACCCTAATAGAACTAGACCCCATTGACATGCATTCTATGACTGACCCACAGCAACGGTTGAAGTTAAAAATCTCCATTTGTGTTCTACTGAAGAGACAAAGACACCCGCACCTTGGATGGCCTGGGGGTAAGCAGATAAATGTCAAATTTTCATTTTTGGGTGAACTATCCCTTTAAGGAAAACAGAATGGGCCAACAAATCTCTCTCATATACACTCCAGACTTGGAAATTACTAAAATCAAATTCCATATTGTCCATGTCGTAGAAACCTTGAGAAAATCAAACTATTTACCTAAAAGTGATGTACAGAACATGAACATTTGCTCACACCTTTGGATAATGCTTTTTCTCATGAGTCCTTAGATTGAAGACTTTAAGAGCACTGGTGCGGCTTCTCTCCAGTGTGAACTCATGTGTTTTCAGGTTTCCTGCCTGAGAGAAACTCTTTCCACAGTGTGAGCACATGTATAGTTTCTCTCGAGTGTGAATTCTCTGGTGTTGTTTTAAGTGGCTTGATGTACTGAAGGTCTTCTCACAGTCAAAGCACATAAAAGGTTAGAGCATATAAGGTGCACTCTTAAGTTTGATTCCTCAGCAAATGTTTTCTCACACTGATCACAGCTGAATGATCTCACTCCAGAGTGATGACGCAGATGATCTTTGAGAGCTATTTTCTGGATGAAACTCTTTCCACACTGAGAGCATGTGAACGGTTTCTCTCCAGTGTGAGATCTCATGTGTAGAGTAAGGTTTGCTTTGCAAATTAAACTCTTTCCACATAGAGTGCAGGTGAATGTTTTTTCTCCAGTGTGAATCCTCATGTGCAGAGTAAGTTTCCTTTCTGCATGAAACTCTTTCCATACTGAGAGCAGGTGAAAGATCCTATGACTCCAGTTTTTTCAGCTCGTTTTTGGGTGAAATACTTTTCCGTGTTTCCATCTTCATTTTCTATCTTCTTTTAAAACTGACTCCTTTTTTTCTAAATTCACTTCCATCAGGTCTAAAATAAACAGAAATGAAAAGAAATTCAGTGAGCCCCAAATTATCAAAGTTTTCTTAATCTTAATTTTTCCAGCATTTAAACTCTCATGAACGGCTGTGGGAGCGGCTTCACTGACTGAAGGTGTGAATTGTGGTCGCTGTTGCTCATTTAGCAGATGCTCATCACACTTACAATCATTCTCAATTATCCAGATGCAAATGTTTGCTCAAATAGTCATTTAAAAACTATTCATTATTTACGTTAAGATTTAACTTGAACTCCCAACTCACATGGCTGATTTTTTAGTCGCTCTATCATAAGTTATGGTTTGTCATAGATTGATTAAAATCGAAGTGAGCTAAGCTGATCTTAAACTTCATAGATGACTGTGTTCTCTATTCTCTATAGATGAACCGAATGACATGTAAGTTAAAGGGGTACTTCAGTGCTGGTAAGATGAATGTGTATTTAAACTAGGTCATTTATTTAGTAGAAATGTGAAATTATTTTTGAATTTGGTGCCTTCTAGACTGAGAAAAGACAGAAAATGTATTTTTGTCTCATATGGATAAAAGATAACTCCCAGAATGCACTTGCTTCGCTGCACAACAAGGCCACTCCCAAAGCCACGGCTACTTGCCCACATACACCGCCCCTGCCGTAGCTTTGATTAATACAATAATTTCGTTCAGTTAGAGAATAGACACTACAATTAAAAACTGAAAAACTGTCTTTTCAATAAAGTGTAAGTGAGCTGAACGAACGTCACGGTACAGACGCAGCAGGAGTCAGATTTCATTCATCACGAGAAGAGTTGAGCAGAGGTAAGCGACGCAGTCATTCACGGAGCGTGTCCAGTCTGGTGCGTTTTCAGATTGCATATGGAAGCTAAACTTTCATCGGAATTATTGAAAGGTTGAAACTCACTTTTCTCAGCACCGCTCCGTTATCAATGCCCAAGCTGAGCGGCCGCACGCATTTTATTCTGTGAGTGAGTTCCCTCCCCTGTGGGCCGGTTGATAACATGCAGAACTAGCTCCTGTAGTCTCTTAGCCTGGTCATACCAGACTCTCGTACATTTCATTTGTACATAGAGTCTGGCCACTCTCCATTGACAAGCGTTTACTTCCTTGAAGGCGGGAACTATGTTGAAGTTTAAAACTATTGGATCTGCCAAGAATCACTCTGGATCTGCCTAACCAATCGCTAACGTTTGGTCGTGATGTATGTCACGCGCCGTTTGCCTTTGATTCTCACATTAATTGTGCACACCACCTCAGTGTCAGTGATAAAACCTCGTGCATTCGGATTGTGATTCATTCACGGTGGAGAGGAGAGTTTTGTGATCGGAACGCGCTGCTCTAGTGGTGCATATCTCGCGCAATCATAACATGATTGTATATGCTGTAAATAAAATGTCATATGCTTGGTATGATAAGAATAAATGCTGCCATAAATAACAGCCCAATTCAAATGTTTATGTGCTTTTCTTGTTTTTATTTTTTGAGCAGTGATTAAATATATTGCTCTTGTAAACACTTGCCTGTTTTAAGGAAATTGAAGTGTAGAAAATCATCCAAATTAGAGCACATGCAACCACACGGTGATCTGCAGGGGTCAAAAAGGATATAAACTGTGAATTTTGAAGTGATATATTCTTGAAAACTCAGAGATGTGGATTTCGGACAGCAATTACATTACCACACGACCTTGGTGTTTGTCAAAAGCAGTCGGTAATTCAGCCTGGGTGTTTTTCGTGGATGGTGGGAGACGGAAGGGCTTCAGCCAACTCCTTCAACCCTAACGGAGCGAGCTGAAAAAGACCACAACATCATGTCCACCAACAAAACTCAGCAGTGATTGTTCTTGCTCCATGTAACAGAGTTCGTTTGTTCAGGGAAGAAGGAGGCGGGAACCGGCGAACGTTTAATAAAATAATAAACACAAAATGAAAGTAAAACACATACATAATAAAACATAAACAAAATACAACTTAAAATCTAGGCCTGGTCCTCTCTCGTCCTTCAACGGTGTCACTCGTCCTTATATGCCTCCGTGCTCTCTCATGAGAGGACTCAAGACCGGTGTGTCTCATTCTCAATCACACACACCGATCTCGCTCACTCCTCCCATGTCTCGCTTGCTCGTCCACCTCGCCACACTCCAGCTTTAACTTCTGGACATTTGTCAGCGGTGCCACACACTCGCATCTTTCACCGCCGCCATTACTGAACTACAACTCAAACTAGCGCACGACATCAACGTCATCGCTTTCAGCCACTCCCTCTGTTCGCTGATTGGACCGGTAAAAATTGTTCTGGAGAAAACCTAAGCTTATACAGCAGTCCCAGACGGAGTACTGAAGGAAAATGAAAATTGAGCGGAAGTACGTTGGAGGGCGGAGCCAGGCTAGTAGTCTCTAGCCTCTAGCCAAAAATCCTCAGATGACGCAAAATGATGATATTTGCGTCATCTGAGGATTTTTTTCCAGAAATAAAATGCATAATTCTCTCGTCTCAGGGGGATATGAAGGGGAAAGTACTGTAATTCAAATATACTACCGGGTTTCTACTGATAAAAGGCTAATGCTACATCACTGAAGTAACCCTTTAAGATCTTAAATGATCTTACAGGGGTCATGTGATGCGATTTCTTGTTTTCCTTTTCTTTAGTGTGTCATGTACATGTTTGTGCTTGTATAAGATAAGATAGGTAAGATAGGTATAAGATAAAAAGCTCAAACCCAAAGAGATATTCTTTGTAAAAGTTCAGGCTCAGCCACACCTTCCTAAAACGCTTCGTTCAAATCAGGAATGTGATTGTTACTAGTTCACACTTACATATAATTTATGGAGAGTAAATTTAAATGCATATTTGTCGTGCTGTCTGGGGGAAGGGCTTCGAGCTCGGAATTTGGCCCGAACCCAGAGTACCCCCGTGTATGTAAGTGGTTTATGAATAAAAGTGTGGAGAAGGGGTGGTGGAGGGATGCTGGAAAACTGTCAGTGAATGGAGGTAAGACTGCTGTGTATATATTAGTGGTGGTGGGCCGTTAACGGCGTTAACTTATCGGGCGATTAAAAAAAATACCGCCGTTAATCTATTCTCAAAGTTGGGTTGGGAGCTGGGTCTATACTACGCAAGCTATGATGACTTTCACCTTGATATTGTAGCGCGGATGTATAGCTGAATTGCACTGTAGGGGGCGAGAGAACGAGTCTTCGAACCTGTGTGTATGCCTACTAGTGTTGTCAAAAATATCGATATTTCGCTATGTATCGATACTGAAATATCTGAAATACAATACTCATTTTCTACAGTATCGATATCAGCTGCGCTCTCCTCTCCGACCAACAGCAAGTTGACACGCACCCGCCTCCTCTCATCCAGTCAGGTTAATCCTCTGAACATTGCGAACGCACGTTCTGCTGGACTTTTGTTAGTATTGGTGTGACTGGTCTGAATTTCGCGCAGGGTTCCACATAACGTTAATTTGACTAATTCCCGCAGATTTCGTGCTCGCATCTGAAGCACACACACACATACCACAATAAAGCCGCCTCTGACATACAAGTGCAAAAATTAGCTCCTTTTTCCAGCTTATTAATGGTCAAATACACTCAAAAATGTCTCAATGCCCATCTTGGTGAGTTTTAATGTAAACACAGTGGTAACCAGCTCACAGGAACAGTGTTTGGGATCCATGTGTGCGTCATGTCTTAAAGGGACAGAAGTTATTTATTATTCAAACTACAAAAAGACAAACGATCACTTACCAGTACACATATTCTGAATGCCTTCAGGCGAATTCAAATGAGCCATTTTAATCTAAATTAATCTAGATTAATTCCAAGATTACAGTGAGATTAATCTAGATAAAAAAAATAATCTATGCCCACCACTAGTATATATATACCTCTTATTGTTGATTAGCTGAGTGCTCTCCACTTGTGTCAATTATCTGAACGTGCCTCGCCCGAAACTTGTTAATAAAACATCATTAAGAGAGACATTTTAGATATCTGAAATTACATTGATATCAGTTTTTAAATCCAATGTTTGTAACCAAGCAGATCTCGGCCACTATTGACTATCACAGTGGGGAAAAATACTATGGTAGTCAATGAGGGCTGAGATCAACAGTTACAAACATTCTTCCAAATATCTTCCTTTGTGTTTGGCAGAACAAATACATTTTTGGAACAATCAAATGATGACAGCATTTTCATCTTTGGGTGAACTATTCCTTTAAATTAGGTTTAAATTTTGAATTGGGTCAAACGCGTTTGCAAAACAGCCTGAATCCACTTGAATGAGTTTGGACTGCTCTCTCGCTGAATCCTCTGAAGCATTTCTCAGTCAGCAACACAAACAGACAGTATTGAGAGAACCAGTGCTGTTTTTCAGTAGTTTTGCTCAGTGAACATGCACTAAATGGATGTTTTCAGATTTAAAAACACTCGAGTATAGGCTGCACTCGTTCTGCTGTACCGTTGCTCTCACTGATGCTCTGAAAGGTGTGTAATAGTTAGGCTACGCTTATTTAACTTTATAGTGTTAAATAAAAACCTTTTGTGTGTAAATCCTGCAGGTGTCTGTGCTTTCTCCATCCATGCAATAAATGCACATCCTTGAATGAGCGCAGATTTCTAGCGTATTTACTTGAATTTCTTTGCTAATATCTATGGTCATTTCAGTGGCGAACAAAAGATTTTGAATGGACTGAATAAAGTTATCTATGAGCTTGACGTGCGAAGATGACTGTCACACACTCACACACACAGAAATATTGTAAGTTACTGGACAACCAGAATTATGCAGCATCACAATATGAATTTTAGCTTTGACTTTTAAGTATTATTGTATTTCAAAGGACAAAAACATGAACTTTAACTATTGGCTTTTACATCAAGTCAGCTGTCACTTTACTTTGCGCAAGGCCCTGCGCGATCATTGAATGAGTGACAGCTTTTAGTGATTATAAAGGGAGCGCTCTTTGCGCACTGTCTAGGTCAGTGGTCGCCAACCCGTCGATCGCGATCGACTGGTCGATCTTTATCACTGTCCCAGTAGCTCCCGATAAATAACCGAAAAATAATTAACAACATGTAACAAGTAGAATTAGGTACTGCTCCTTTAAGGCAGAACGCATGCACTCACTCACTCGCTGATGAGTGGACAGTTCATGGATGGAGCGCGAGCTGTGAACATCGCATGTATGCGTGTATTTCTGTTGCTCTTTGCACTGTTTATTTTCTGTTCAGTAACGCTGTTGTTAGTTTTGCAAACTGCCCCATGTGTGCGTGGGATCAACGACGCTGATAATAAACCCCTGTGAAATATCAGATACGTGAGTTTTGCTTACACTTTCAGGCCAGCTATCCGGCCTCTCTGTGTACGAGCGTTACAAACACATTATCAAGGCACGAAATCACTACATATGCTCCCAAAATATATTCTCTGCAACCTCAAAATTTGCACAGCACAAATCGATCGATGTTATAGTTAGATATGACAGTGCTACTGCAGCACGCATCGCCGCAGACGATCAGCTGAATATCTCTTCAGCAAACTGACGCAAATTAAAGTAAAAGTTGCAGACGCTCAATACACAATCATCATAATCATTAAAGGTAAAGAAACTAAATGATCAGTTCTTATGCCACTCTCTCTCTCATTTCGCGGTCCTTGTATTAACTGTTGATCAATAAAATGTTGGTGATGTGAACTCATATACGTGATGTGAACAGGCATATAGCGTGGGAATTGAAGACTGGATTTATATCCGTTTTGTGGAGACACATTTATGTGGCCAAGTGTAAATGGAATGGTTCTGATAAATCATAAATATCTGATCTGTAAAAACACATGAAGGACCAGCCTAATAGGCCCAGCAAGATCACTCTTTGGGAAGCTTGAAATATAGGAAGAAAAATATAGATATTGAATTGGGGAGGGGGGGTTACATGAATGTATCCCTGAACAAAACTGACTGTCTTCAGAATAGTTTCTATGGCATTTTACAGCGGTACCCAAATAAACGCTTGTTTTCCATAAGCACCTCCTACTGTCAGAGAGTGAATTAGCATTTTTATTCAGTCCATCTGTTTTTGTTTTGTGCAGGTGTGTCTTATGTTACAATTTCACAAAGCTAAAGTCAGAGCATTCTGTATTTACTCTAAGTCTTGAAATTATGCAATAATTTAAATAAAAAACAACTACTCATGCTACATATGTGTATCTTTACAATTTTTTTAAGGTCAGTTTGGCCTGTTACAGAGCAAATAAACAACAAATAAATTTGCTTAATTAAATAAAATAAAAAAACGACAGATGGTCTCGGAAATAAAAAAACCTCTGAATCGGCCATGAAAAATCTATAGGTAGATCTTGGCTTTCATCAAGACTGAGGTCAGGGATCTGAAAAGGCTGAAAAGGTTGGTGACCACTGTTCTAGGTGATATATGAATAGGCCCATAATATATCAGATCAGTTTTATGAAGTTGTAGACATTTGTAATAACATATTTGTAAAATAAAATAAAGAGTAGAGAAAAGTGACACATGGCTTAATAGCCACACCCTCCCAAATTGTCATTTTTGGGGAACTGCACACCTTATATTTGTAACACTGATACATTAAAAAATATAAAAGATTCAGGTCAGCTCAGACCTTTTGGCTGATGCGATAAAAACACTCTGCTTATATGACCAAATTTATTTAAGAAAAACAGAATGGGCAAACAAATCTTTCTCATTTACACTCCAGGCTTGGAAATCACTAAAATCAAATTCCATATTGTCCATATTGACGTAAGAACATTGAGATAATCAAACTATTTACATGAAAGTGATGAACAGAACATGAACATTTGCTCACACTTTTGGACAATGCTTCTTCTCATGAGTCTATAGACTGAAGACTTTAAGAGCACTGCTGCGGCTTCTCTAGAGCATGAACTCTCTCATGTGTTTTCAGGTTTCCTGCCTGAGAGAAACTCTTTCCACAGTGTGAGCACTTGAACGGTTTCTCTTCAGTGTGAATTCTCTCATGTCTTTTCAGGTGTCCTGCCTGAGAGAAACTCTTTCCACAGTGTGAGCACTTGTACGGTTTCTCTCCAGTGTGAACTCTCTGGTGCATTTTTAAGTCGTATGATGTACTGAAGGTCTTCTCACAGTCAAAGCACATGTAAGGTTTCACAACAGTATGAACTTTAAGGTGTTTTCTTAAGTTTGATGCCGCAACAAATGTTTTCTCACACTGATCACAGCTGAATGATCTCACTCCAGAGTGACGGCGCAGATGATCATTGAGAGTCCTTTTCAGAGAGAAACTCTTTCCACAGTGTGAGCACTTGTACGGTTTCTCTCCAGTGTGAATTCTCTGGTGTTGTTTTAATGCTCCTGATGTATTGAAGGTCTTCTCACAGTCAAAGCACATATAAGGTCTCACACCAGTATGAATACTCTCATGTATTTTTAAACTTTTCAGGAGTGAAAAACTCTTTCCACAAAAAGAACAAAAGTGAGGCTTCACACCAGTATGAACTTTAAGGTGTTGTCTTAAGTTTGATGCCGCAACAAATGTTTTCTCACACTGATCACAGCTGAATGATCTCACTCCAGAGTGATGGCGCAGATGATCATTAAGAACGCTTTTGTAAGTGAAACTCTTTCCACACTGAGAGCATGTGAACGGTTTTTCTCCAGTGTGAATCCTCTGGTGTGATTTTAAGTAGTCAGATGTATTGAATGTTTTCCCACAGTAAAAGCACATGTAAGGTTTCACACCAGTATGAAATTTAAGGTGTGCTCTTAAGTCTAATTGCACAACAAATGTTTTCTCACACTGATCACAGCTGAATGATCTCACTCCAGAGTGACGGCGCAGATGATCATTAAGAACGCTTTTGTAAGTGAAACTCTTTCCACACTGAGAGCATGTGAACGGTTTTTCTCCAGTGTGAATCCTCGTGTGTCTGTTAAGGTTTGATTTATCTTTGAAACTCTTTCCACACTGAGAGCATGTGAACGGTTTCTCTCCAGTGTGAATCCTCATGTGCACAGTAAGGTTTCCTTTCTGCGTGCAACTCTTTCCACACTCAGAGCAGGTGAAAGATCCTTTGACTCCAGTTTTTCCACCACGTTTTTCTGTGAAATACTTTTCAGTGTTTCCATCTTCATTTTCTATCTTCTTTTGAAACTGATGCCTTTTGTCTTCATTCACTTCTATCAGGTCTAAAAAATAGAAATGAAAAGAAATTCAGAGAGCCCCAAATGATCAAGGTTTTCTTAATCTTAATGTTCCTCATTAAAGAGAATGAAGGAAAACACCAACCTATTTGTTCCTCTGTCTCTTCATCTTTTATTCTGCAGGGTTCTTCCTCAAACTCCATCTTTACAATAGTATGTCTGTAGTTTCTCCTGGAGTAATTCCTCCTGCTTGCTTCTTCTTCTCCTGTGGGAAGATGGGAATATTTCCAGCATTTAAACTCTCATGAACGGCTGTGGGAGCGGCTTCACTGACTGAAGGTGTGAATTGTGGTCGCTGTTGCTCATTTAGCAGATGATCATCACACTCACAATCACTCTCAATTATCCAGGTGCAAATGTTTGCTCAAATAGTCATTTAAAAACTATTCATTATTTACGTTAAGATTTAACTTGAACTCCCAACTCACATGGCTGATTTTTGAGTCGCTCTATCATAAGTTATGGTTTGTCATAGATTGATTCAAATCGTTGTGAGCTAAGCTGATCTTAAAGTTCATAGATGACTGTGTTCTCTATTCTCTATAGGCCTAATATGAAATTATTTCAATAACTGCTATGACTGACTATTTTAGATTCCTTAAAATGAACCAAATGACGAAAGGGGTACTTCAGTGCTGGTAAGATGAATGTGTTTTTAAACTAGGTCATTTATTTAGTAGAAATGTGAAATTATTTTTGAATATTGGTGTCTTCTAGACTGAGAAAAGACAGAAAATGTATTTTTGTCTCATGTGGATAAAAGACAACAACTCCCAGAATGCACTTGCTTCGCTGCACAACAAGGCCACTCCCAAAGCCACGGCTACTTGCCCACATACACCGCCCCTGCCGTAGCTTTGATTAATACAATAATTTCGTTCAGTTAGAGAATAGACACTACAATTAAAAACTGAAAAACTGTCTTTTCAATAAAGTGTAAGTGAGCCGAACGAACGTCACGGTACAGACGCAGCAGGAGTCAGATTTCATTCATCACGAGAAGAGTTGAGCAGAGGTAAGCGACGCAGTCATTCACGGAGCGTGTCCAGTCTGGTGCGTTTTCAGATTGCATATGGAAGCTAAACTTTCATCGGAATTATTGAAAGGTTGAAACTCACTTTTCTCAGCACCGCTCCGTTATCAATGCCCAAGCTGAGCGGCCGCACGCATTTTATTCTGTGAGTGAGATCCCTCCCCTGTGGGCCGGTTGATAACATGCAGAACTAGCTCCTGTAGTCTCTTAGCCTGGTCATACCAGACTCTCGTACATTTCATTTGTACATAGAGTCTGGCCACTCTCCATTGACAAGCGTTTACTTCCTTGAAGGCGGGAACTATGTTGAAGTTTAAAACTATTGGATCTGCCAAGAATCACTCTGGATCTGCCTAACCAATCGCTAACGTTTGGTCGTGATGTATGTCACGCGCCGTTTGCCTTTGATTCTCACATTAATTGTGCACACCACCTCAGTGTCAGTGATAAAACCTTGTGCATTCGGATTGTGATTCATTCACGGTGGAGAGGAGAGTTTTGTGATCGGAACGCGCTGCTCTAGTGGTGCATATCTCGCGCAATCATAACATGATTGTATATGCTGTAAATAAAATGTCATATGCTTGGTATGATAAGAATAAATGCTGCCATAAATAACAGCCCAATTCAAATGTTTATGTGCTTTTCTTGTTTTTATTTTTTGAGCAGTGATTAAATATATTGCTCTTGTAAACACTTGCCTGTTTTAAGGAAATTGAAGTGTAGAAAATCATCCAAATTACAGCACATGCAACCACACGGTGATCTGCAGGGGTCAAAAAGGATATAAACTGTGAATTTTGAAGTGATATATTCTTGAAAACTCAGAGATGTGGATTTCGGACAGCAATTACATTACCACACGACCTTGGTGTTTGTCAAAAGCAGTCGGTAATTCAGCCTGGGTGTTTTTCGTGGATGGTGGGAGACGGAAGGGCTTCAGCCAACTCCTTCAACCCTAACGGAGCGAGCTGAAAAAGACCACAACATCATGTCCACCAACAAAACTCAGCAGTGATTGTTCTTGCTCCATGTAACGGAGTTCGTTTGTTCAGGGAAGAAGGAGGCGGGAACCGACGAGCGTTTAATAACTGTTAATCAAAAAATAAACACAAAATGAAAGTAAAAGCGGCAGCCCCTGTTGAAGAATTCTCTTTCTATAAAAATTACTCCGCAAAGGATCAATGATTTCAGAAAAGGCTTTATTCACACCAACCACACAACAAAGCCTGAGGGTGCTTGCAAGGACCGCTCCCCTCTTTGGACTTTATGTCACATATATACCATAGTTGTCTTCCTATTATGGTAACAAGTTTTAAGCACCTGGCTCACATATCACTGTATTCCAAGTAGGGCTGTGTTGAAAAAATCGATTCACCAATTCTGAATCGATTTTCATATTAATTTCTAAAGATCGATCCGTAACTCAGAGGATCGATTTAATAATAGGCTTACATTTTAATTTGCCGCGTCACTGAATTCACGCATTCGCGCGAGGTGGAAGGACATTAAAACAACGAACATGGCATCTTTGAAAACTCCAGAAACGCTAAAAGCTGCGATCTGGCAGATTGTGGTTTCTCTTGATTTCAGGCGTTTATCCTCCGAAGCCGTACAGGGTGCGTCCCTGCCGCTTCAGCGCGTACACAACATCCATGGCGGTGACGGTCTTTCTCTTGGCGTGCTCGGTGTAGGTCACGGCATCGCGGATCACTTTCTCCAGGAACACCTTCAACACTCCGCGGGTCTCCTCGTAGATCAGACCGGAGATGCGCTTGACACCGCCGCTGCGAGCCAGACGACGGATGGCGGGTTTGGTGATTCCCTGGATGTTATCGCGCAAAACTTTACAGTGACGCTTAGCGCCTCCTTTAACTTTGCGATCTTAATGTCAATTCTTAATGTCATTTTTAATAATACATCAGGTTCGCGTCTAAATAATTGGTCTACTGCTGCTGATATACCTCTGCGTCCTCTGTCATCTACACCAGTGCAAGTTTGTGAAAGCAGTTGTATCAACACTCTGGAAGGGGGATTGTTCTTTGCAACCATCAATACTCCATTAATTTGCAGTTGAATGTCTATAATAATAGTATCAATATGTTGCATAACTACAGTCCTGTAATTCAGGTAACAGCTGGAAAAAAATGCTTTCTTAAAAAACACTTATTTAAATCAACATAATAGTGTCTTTGAATTAGCCTTAAACTGCTAATTTCTAAATAAATAAAATCTTCTACACCCCTCACAGACGACTGCCGCGCTGTTCGCTGATTGGACCGGTAAAAATTGTTCTGGAGAAAACCTAAGCATATACAGCAGTCCCAGACGGAGTACTGAAGGAAAATGAAAATTGAGCGGAAGTACGTTGGAGGGCGGAGCCAGGCTAGTAGTCTCTAGCCTCTAGCCAAAAATCCTCAGATGACGCAAAATGATGATATTTGCGTCATCGGAGGATTTTTTTCCAGAAATAAAATGCATAATTCTCTCGTCTCAGGGGGATATTAAGGGGAAAGTACTGTAATTAAATTATACAACCGGGTTTCTACTGATAAAAGCCTAATGCTAAATCACTGAAGTAACCCTTTAAGATCTTAAATGATCTTAGAGGGGTCATGTGATGCGATTTCTTGTTTTCCTTTTCTTTAGTGTGTCATGTACATGTTTGTGCTTGTATAAGATCAGTAGAGGTAAAAAGCTCAAACCCAAAGAGATATTCTTTGTAAAAGTTCAGGCTCAGCCACACCTTCCTAAAACGCTTCGTTCAAATCATGAATATGATTGTTACTAGTTCACACTTACATATAGTTTATGGAGAGTAAATTTAAATGCATATTTGTCGTGCTGTCTGGGGGAAGGGCTTCGAGCTCGGAATTTGGCCCGTGTATGTAAGTGGTTTATGAATAAAAGTGTGGAGAAGGGGTGGTGGAGGGATGCTGGAAAACTGTCAGTGAATGGAGGTAAGACTGCTGTGTATATATTAGTGGTGGTGGGCCGTTATCGGCGTTAACGTGAGACTCTTATCGGGCGATTAAAAAAAATAGCGCCGTTAATCTATTCTCAAAGTTGGGTTGGGAGCTGGGTCTATACTACGCAAGCTATGATGACTTTCACCTTGATATTTTAGCGCGGATGTATAGCTGAATTGCACTGTAGGGGGGCGAGAGAACGAGTCTTCGAACCTGTGTGTATGCCTACTAGTGTTGTCAAAAATGTCGATATTTCGCTATGTATTGATACTGAAATATCTGAAATACAATACTCATTTTCTACAGTATCGATATCAGCTGCGCTCTCCTCTCCTCTCCGACCGACAGCAAATTGACACGCACCCGCCTCCTCTCATTCAGTCCGGTTAATCCTCTGAACATTGCGAACGCACGTTCTGCTGGACTTTTGTTAGTATTGGTGTGACTGGTCTGAATTTCGCGCAGGGTTCCACATAACGTTAATTTGACTAATTCCCGCAGATTTCGTGCTCGCATCTGAAGCACACACACACATACCACAATAAAGCCGCCTCTGACATACAAGTGCAAAAATTAGCTCCTTTTTCCAGCTTATTAATGGTCAAATACACTCAAAAATGTCTCAATGCCCATCTTGGTGAGTTTTAATGTAAACACAGTGGTAACCAGCTCACAGGAACAGTGTTTGGGATCCATGTGTGCGTCATGTCTTAAAGGGACAGAAGTTATTTATTATTCAAACTACAAAAAGACAAACGATCACTTACCAGTACACATATTCTGAATGCCTTCAGGCGAATTCAAATGAGCCATTTTAATCTAAATTAATCTAGATTAATTCCAAGATTACAGTGAGATTAATCTAGATAAAAAAAATAATCTATGCCCACCACTAGTATATATATACCTCTTATTGTTGATTAGCTGAGTGCTCTCCACTTGTGTCAATTATCTGAACGTGCCTCGCCCGAAACTTGTTAATAAAACATCATTAAGAGAGACATTTTAGATATCTGAAATTACATTGATATCAGTTTTTAAATCCAATGTTTGTAACCAAGCAGATCTCGGCCACTATTGACTATCACAGTGGGGAAAAATACTATGGTAGTCAATGAGGGCTGAGATCAACAGTTACAAACATTCTTCCAAATATCTTCCTTTGTGTTTGGCAGAACAAATACATTTTTGGAACAATCAAATGATGACAGCATTTTCATCTTTGGGTGAACTTTTCCTTTAAATTAGGTTTAAATTTTGAATGGGTCAAACGCGTTTGCAAAACAGCCTGAATCCACTTGAATGAGTTGACTGCTCTCTCGCTGAATCCTCTGAAGCATTTCTCAGTCAGTAACACAAACAGACAGTAATGAGAGAACCAGTGCTGTTTTTCAGTAGTTTTGCTCAGTGAACATGCGCTAAATGGATGTTTTCAGATTTAAAAGCACTTGAGTATAGGCTGCACTCGTTCTGCTGTACCGTTGCTCTCACTGATGCTCTGAAAGGTGTGTAATAGTTAGGCTACGCTTATTTAACTTTATAGTGTTAAATAAAAACCTTTTGTGTGTAAATCCTGCAGGCGTCTGTGCTTTCTCCATCCATGCAATAAATGCACATCCTTGAATGAGCGCAGATTTCTAGCGTATTTACTTGAATTTCTTTGCTAATATCTATGGTCATTTCAGTGGCGAACAAAAGATTTTGAATGGACTGAATAAAGTTATCTATGAGCTCGACGTGCGAAGATGACTGTCACACACTCACACACACAGAAATATTGTAAGTTACTGAACAACCAGAATTATGCAGCATCACAATATGAATTTTAGCTTTGACTTTTAAGTATTATTGTATTTCAAAGGACAAAAACATGAACTTTAACTATCGGCTTTTACATCAAGTCAGCTGTCACTTTACTTTGCGCATGTCATGATTGATAACAGGAAGCAAATGCAAGTTATGACGTTTATTCTGAAACAAGAAGATAATAAGGAACAGTCAATGATATGTGCAGGCTCCAGATGGCGCAGGGACTGAGATGATCGGCTCTTGGTGCGTGGTGGTGAGGAGAAGTAAGGTGATGAGTAGTATCCGAGGTCCAGACATAGAACGAGAACACGATGACAACCAAACTGGAACTGAAGACGAATACACAGGAACTCTGGTCAGGAACAGATGAAACAACCACAACACAGGACACCAAACAACGATCTGACAAGGGAGATGAGAATAAGGTGAGTATATAAAGGGTGAGTGAACGAGCAGCAGGTGGTGAGATGATGAGTGGCAGCTGGATCCACTGATGAGTCACATGGTCTGAACACACACACACACACACACAACCACACCCACCCGCTGTCACAACACAGAGTACATGACAAGGAAACAATGCATCTGTGAACCGTGACAGTACCCCTCCTCCTAGGAACGCCTCCTGGCGTTCCCCGACTCCCTTACCTGTCGATTGTAATCATCGATAAGGGTGTGATCCAGAATGTCTCTGGCCGGAACCCAACTCCTCTCCTCCGGACCGTAACCTTCCCAGTCCACCAAGTACTGGAATCCGCGTCCCCTCCGCCTTGAGTCCAGAATACGGTTGACCGAATAAGATGGTTCCCCGTCTACGAGTCGCGGCGGTGGGGAAACCGGAACTGGCGGATTAATATCGGAGTGAAAAACGGGCTTGATTTTGGATACATGGAAGGCGGGATGAATTCTCCGGTACGCTGGAGGAAGTTTGAGGCGGACTGCCACCGGACTAATGATCTTGGTGACAGTAAACAACCAATAAATTTGGGTTTAAGCTTATTAGAGACGGATCGGAGAGGAATATTCTTGGTTGAAAGCCACACTTTTTGACCAACGACGTATACGGGTGGCCTTGACCGGTGGCGATCGGCCTTGGCCTTGGTGCGCTCCCTCATTTGGAGAAGAGTCTCTCGGGCTCTCGTCCAAGTGCGGTGACACCTCTGGACAAAGGCGTGAGCGGAGGGGACCGCGACTTCGGATTCCAGGCTAGGAAAAATAGGTGGCTGGTAACCTACGCTACACTCAAACGGAGATAGGCCCGTGGACGACACTGGTAATGTATTGTGCGCGTACTCCACCATTCGAAAGTTGCTGACTCCAGGAGGAAGGATTCTTAGAGACTAAACATCGCAACGTTCGCTCCAAATCCTGATTGGCTCGCTCAGTCTGACCATTGCTCTGGGGGTGGAACCCTGAGGATAAACTAACAGTCGCCCCCAGCAATCTACAAAACTCCTGCCAAAATCTGGACACGAACTGGGGACCTCTGTCAGAAACCACGTCTATCGGGAGGCCATGAAGTCGAAAGACGTGGTCAATGACTGTAACCGCTGTCTCCTTGGCTGAAGGTAATTTGGGCAAGGGGATGAAATGAGCCGCCTTCGAGAACCGGTCCACTACGGTCAAAACGACCGTGTACCCTTGGGAGGGTGGGAGGGCGGTGATAAAATCTAGCGAAATGTGGGACCAGGGTCTCGAAGGGACTGACAGTGGTTGAAGCAACCCATCCGGGGAACGATTGGAAGTTTTACCAACGGCACATACTGAGCAAGCCAACACAAAATCGCGGACGTCCCGAGCCATGAGAGGCCACCAGAATCGTTGCTTGACTAAAAACTTAGTTCGACTGACTCCTGGATGACACGCTACGTTGGAACTATGACCCCACTGGATGACCATGGACCGTAATCCCTCCGGCACAAATAAGCGGTTCGGTGGACACTCGGGCGGAGGCGTTACCCCTTCTAGAGCTGACCTGACTCTCGATTCGACCTCCCACGTGAGTGTGGAGACCACTAAAGTCTCCGGTAAAATGCACTCGGGAGTAGACGGGCGTTCGGAACGATCAAAAATACGTGACAAAGAATCGGGTTTGATGTTCTTTGAACCCGGGCGGTACGAGAGAGTAAAATCAAACCGAGCCTGCCTGGAGTTCAATCTTTTGGCAGTCCTGATATATTCTAAATTCTTATGGTCGGTCCATACAATAAAAGGCACCCCTGAACCCTCCAACCAGTGGCGCCATTCTTCCAAGGCCATCTTGACTGCCAGCAACTCCCTATTACCAATGTCGTAGTTACATTCGGCGGGAGATAATCGATGGGACAAAAACGCGCACGGATGCACCTTATCGTCTGCGGAAGAACGCTGGGATAACACTGCACCTACCCCCACCTCTGATGCGTCGACCTCCACCACAAACTGCCGTGATGGGTCAGGGGCAACGAGAATCGGGGCTGAAACGAAGCAGGCCTTCAGTTTGGCAAACGCAGCCTCGGCTGCGTCTGACCACCTGAACGTAGTTTTGGGGGAGGTCAAGGCAATCAGAGGTGAGGCTAGTTGGCTGAAATTGCGGATGAATATAAGGTGAGTATATAAAGGGTGAGTGAACGAGCAGCAGGTGGTGAGATGATGAGTGGCAGCTGGATCCACTGATGAGTCACATGGTCTGAACACACACACACACACACAACCACACCCACCCGCTGTCACAACACAGAGTACATGACAAGGAAACAATGCATCTGTGAACCGTGACAGTACCCCTCCTCCTAGGAACGCCTCCTGGCGTTCCCCGACTCCCTTACCTGTCGATTGTAATCATCGATAAGGGTGTGATCCAGAATGTCTCTGGCCGGAACCCAACTCCTCTCCTCCGGACCGTAACCTTCCCAGTCCACCAAGTACTGGAATCCGCGTCCCCTCCGCCTTGAGTCCAGAATACGGTTGACCGAATAAGATGGTTCCCCGTCTACGAGTCGCGGCGGTGGGGAAACCGGAACTGGCGGATTAATATCGGAGTGAAAAACGGGCTTGATTTTGGATACATGGAAGGCGGGATGAATTCTCCTGTACGCTGGAGGAAGTTTGAGGCGGACTGCCACCGGACTAATGATCTTGGTGACAGTAAACAACCAATAAATTTGGGTTTAAGCTTATTAGAGACGGATCGGAGAGGAATATTCTTGGTTGAAAGCCACACTTTTTGACCAACGACGTATACGGGTGGCCTTGACCGGTGGCGATCGGCCTTGGCCTTGGTGCACTCCCTCATTTGGAGAAGAGTCTCTCGGGCTCTCGTCCAAGTGCGGTGACACCTCTGGACAAAGGCGTGAGCGGAGGGGACCGCGACTTCGGATTCCAGGCTAGGAAAAATAGGTGGCTGGTAACCTACGCTACACTCAAACGGAGATAGGCCCGTGGACGACACTGGTAATGTATTGTGCGCGTACTCCACCATTCGAAAGTTGCTGACTCCAGGAGGAAGGATTCTTAGAGACTAAACATCGCAACGTTCGCTCCAAATCCTGATTGGCTCGCTCAGTCTGACCATTGCTCTGGGGGTGGAACCCTGAGGATAAACTAACAGTCGCCCCCAGCAATCTACAAAACTCCTGCCAAAATCTGGACACGAACTGGGGACCTCTGTCAGAAACCACGTCTATCGGGAGGCCATGAAGTCGAAAGACGTGGTCAATGACTGTAACCGCTGTCTCCTTGGCTGAAGGTAATTTGGGCAAGGGGATGAAATGAGCCGCCTTTGAGAACCGGTCCACTACGGTCAAAACGACCGTGTACCCTTGGGAGGGTGGGAGGGCGGTGATAAAATCTAGCGAAATGTGGGACCAGGGTCTCGAAGGGACTGACAGTGGTTGAAGCAACCCATCCGGGGAACGATTGGAAGTTTTACCAACGGTACATACTGAGCAAGCCAACACAAAATCGCGGACGTCCCGAGCCATGAGAGGCCACCAGAATCGTTGCTTGACTAAAAACTTAGTTCGACTGACTCCTGGATGACACGCTACGTTGGAACTATGACCCCACTGGATGACCATGGACCGTAATCCCTCCGGCACAAATAAGCGGTTCGGTGGACACTCGGGCGGAGGCGTTACCCCTTCTAGAGCTGACCTGACTCTCGATTCGACCTCCCACGTGAGTGTGGAGACCACTAAAGTCTCCGGTAAAATGCACTCGGGAGTAGACGGGCGTTCGGAACGATCAAAAATACGTGACAAAGAATCGGGTTTGATGTTCTTTGAACCCGGGCGGTACGAGAGAGTAAAATCAAACCGAGCCTGCCTGGAGTTCAATCTTTTGGCAGTCCTGATATATTCTAAATTCTTATGGTCGGTCCATACAATAAAAGGCACCCCTGAACCCTCCAACCAGTGGCGCCATTCTTCCAAGGCCATCTTGACTGCCAGCAACTCCCTATTACCAATGTCGTAGTTACATTCGGCGGGAGATAATCGATGGGACAAAAACGCGCACGGATGCACCTTATCGTCTGCGGAAGAACGCTGGGATAACACTGCACCTACCCCCACCTCTGATGCGTCGACCTCCACCACAAACTGCCGTGATGGGTCAGGGGCAACGAGAATCGGGGCTGAAACGAAGCAGGCCTTCAGTTTGGCAAACGCAGCCTCGGCTGCGTCTGACCACCTGAACGTAGTTTTGGGGGAGGTCAAGGCAATCAGAGGTGAGGCTAGTTGGCTGAAATTGCGGATGAACCGCCGGTAAAAATTGGCGAATCCCAGAAACCTCTGTAGGGCCTTACGGGAGTCTGGACTTGGCCAATTTACCACAGCCTTCTCAGTATCCATGCGTACTCCCTCAGTCGACACGATGTACCCTAGGAAAGGAACAGACTGTGCATGAAAAACGCATTTCTCCGCCTTGACAAAAAGCCCATTCGCTAGCAGCCTCTGAAGCACTCGCCGAACGTGCTGAACATGTTCCTGGAGAGACGAGGAAAAAATCTATATGTCGTCCAGGTAGACATATATGAACTGATCGACCATGTCTCTCAGCACGTCATTGACGAGTGCCTGGAAGACCGCTGGGGAGTTGGAAAGCCCGAACGGCATGACCAAGTATTCAAAGTGCCCCCTAGGGGTGTTAAAAGCGGTCTTCCATTCATCCCCCTTCCTGATGCGAACCAAATGATAGGCATTTCTTGAATCCAATTTTGTGAAAACAGATGCTCCCTGCAACCTCTCGAAGGCTGAAGACATTAACGGCAAAGGATAGGTATGCTTTACCGTTATGTTGTTCAACCCCCGGTAGTCAATACAAGGTCGCAGAGAACCATCCTTCTTCCCCACAAAAAAGAACCCCGCCCCCGCTGGAGAAGAGGAAGGGCGAATGAAGCCGGCTGCTAATGAATCAGAAATATATTTCTCCATAGCCTCCCTTTCTGGAACCGAAAGTGAATACAACTTGCCTTTAGGCGGAGATTTCCCTGGCAATAGATCTATGGCACAGTCATAGGGACGATGCGGAGGAAGAGAAGCAGCCCTAGACTTACTGAACACCTCCTTCAGGTCATGGTACTCGACGGCCACGTTAGACAGATCCACTGCTTCCTCCTGTAAAACAGAAACAGAGACTGACGAACAGGCAGAGACAAGACAAGTATTATGACACTCCTCGCTCCAGGCCACGATGGAGTTCTGGATCCAGTCTACCCGGGGGTTGTGTCTGGTGAGCCAGGGGTGACCAAGGACGATGGGTGTGTGTGGGGAATCAAAAATGAGAAAAGAAGTCTGTTCAATGTGGTTTCCGGCGGTGATCAGGGTGACGTCGTCGGTGCTGTAAGATATGGAAGGGAGGCTCTGTCCATTTAGTGCGTGCACGGCGATTCTGTTGGAGAGTGGTCTGAAGGGAATGTGAAGTTTTATGGCTAGTGATTTGTCCAGAAAATTACCTTCGGCACCGGAATCCAGAAGTGTACTGCAGTCGTGAAGGTGATTCGACCATCTCAGTCTTACCGGGAGGAGGGTGGATGTGGTTGAGGACTTTCCAGCGGAGATCCGCTCGACCCACCTGCATGGGCTCATGATCTGGGACCACACAACCACACCCACCCGCTGTCACAACACAGAGCACATGACAAGGAAACAATGCATCTGTGAACCGTGACAGCGCAAGGCCCTGCACGGTCATTGAATGAGTGACAGCTTTTAGTGATTATAAAGGGAGCGCTCTTTGCGCACTGTCTAGGTCAGTGGTCGCCAACCCATCGATCGCGATCGACTGGTCGGTCTTTATCACTGTCCCAGTAGCTCCCGATAAATAACCGAAAAATAATTAACAACATGTAACAAGTAGAATTAGGTACTGCTCCTTTAAGGCAGAACGCATGCACTCACTCACTCGCTGATGAGTGGACAGTTCATGGATGGAGCGCGAGCTGTGAACATCGCATGTATGCATGTATTTCTGTTGCTCTTTGCACTGTTTATTTTCTGTTCAGTAACGCTGTTGTTAGTGGAGTGTTTTGCAAACTGCCCCATGTGTGCGTGGGATCGACGACGCTGATAATAAACCCCTGTGAAATATCAGATACGTGAGTTTTGCTTACACTTTCAGGCCAGCTATCCGGCCTCTCTGTGTACGAGCGTTACAAACACATTATCAAGGCACGAAATCGCAACATATGCTCCCAAAATGTATTCTCTGCAACCTCAAAATTCGCACAGCACAAATCGATCGATGTTATAGTTAGATATGACAGTGCTACTGCAGCACGCATCGCCGCAGACGATCAGCTGAATATCTCTTCAGCAAACTGACGCAAATTAAAGTAAAAGTTGCAGACGCTCAATACACAATCATCATAATCATTAAAGGTAAAGAAACTAAATGATCAGTTCTTATGCCACTCTCTCTCTCATTTCGCGGTTCTTGAATTAACTGTTGATCAATAAAATTTTGGTGATGTAAACTCATATACGTGATGTGAACAGGCATATAGCGTGGGAATTGAAGACTGGATTTATATCCATTTTGTGGAGACACATTTATGTGGCCAAGTGTAAATGGAATGGTTCTGATAAATCATAAATATCTGATCTGTTAAAAACACATGAAGTGGACCAGCCTAATAGGCCCAGCAAGATCACTCTTTGGGAAGCTTGAAATATAGGAAGAAAAATATAGATATTGAATTGGGGAGGGGGGGTTACATGAATGTATCCCTGAACAAAACTGACTGTCTTCAGAATAGTTTCTATGGCATTTTACAGCGGTACCCAAATAAACGCTTGTTTTCCATAAGCACCTCCTACTGTCAGAGAGTGAATTAGCATTTTTATTCAGTCCATCTGTTTTTGTTTTGTGCAGGTGTGTCTTATGTTACAATTTCACAAAGCTAAAGTCAGAGCATTCTGTATTTACTCTAAGTCTTGAAATTATGCAATAATTTAAATAAAAAACAACTGCTCATGCTACATATGTGTATCTTTGTTTGGATCGTAATTAAAATGCAGTGGTTGCCTCACATTTCAAATGGCAATTTTTTTTAAGGTCAGTTTGGCCTGTTATAGAGCAAATAAACAACAAATACATTTGCTTAAATAAATAAAATAAAAAAACGACAGATGGTCTCGGAAATAAAAATAACCTCTGAATCGGCCATGAAAAATCTATAGGTAGATCTTGCGTTTCATCAATGCTGAGGTCAGGGATCTTTGGCTTGAAAAGGTTGGTGACCACTGTTCTTCTAGGTGATATATTAATAGGCCCATAATATATTAGATCAGTTTTATGAAGTTGTAGACATTTGTAATAACATATTTGTAAAATAAAATGAAGAGTAGAGAAAAGTGACACTTGGCTTGACTAGCCACACCCTCCCACATTGTCATTTTTGGGGAATTACACACTGTATATTTGTAACACTGATACATTAAAAAATATAAAAGATTCAGGCCAGCTCAGACCTTTTGGCTGATGCGATAAAAACACTCTGCTTATATGACCAAATTTATTTAAGAAAAAAAGAATGGGCAAACAAATCTTTCTCATTTACACTCCAGGCTTGGAAATCACTAAAATCAAATTCCATATTGTCCATATTGACGTAAGAACCTTGAGATAATCAAACTATTTACATGAAAGTGATGAACAGAACATGAACATTTGCTCACACTTTTGGACAATGATTATTCTCATGAGTCTATAGACTGAAGACTTTAAGAGCACTGGTGCGGCTTCTCTAGAGCATGAACTCTCTCATGTGTTTTCAGGTTTCCTGCCTGAGAGAAACTCTTTCCACAGTGTGAGCACTTGTGCGGTTTCTCTCCAGTGTGAATTCTCTGGTGTTGTTTTAATGCTCCTGATGTACTGAAGGTCTTCCCACAGTCAAAGCACAAATAAGGTCTCACACCAGTATGAATACTCTCATGTATTTTTAAACTTTCCAGGTGTGAAAAACTCTTTCCACAAAAAGAACAAAAGTGAGGCTTCACACCAGTATGAAGTTTAAGGTGTCTTTTTAAGTTTGATGCCACAACAAATGTTTTCTCACACTGATCACAGCTGAATGATCTCACTCCAGAGTGATGGCGCAGATGATCATTGAGAGAGCTTTTGTGAGTGAAACTCTTTCCACACTGAGAGCATGTGAACGGTTTTTCTCCAGTGTGAATCCTCATGTGTGATTTTAAGTGGTCAGATGTATTGAATGTTTTCCCACAGTCAAAGCACATATAAGGTCTCACACCAGTATGAATACGCTCATGTTTTTTTAAACTTTCCAGGAGTGAAAAACTCTTTCCACAAAAAGAACAAAAGTGAGGCTTCACACCAGTATGAACTTTAAGATGTGCTCTTAAGTTTGATTCCACAACAAATGTTTTCTCACACTGATCACAGCTGAATGATCTCACTCCAGAGTGACGGCGCAGATGATCATTAAGAACTCTTTTGTAAGTGAAACTCTTTCCACACTGAGAGCATGTGAACAGTTTCTCTCCAGTGTGAATCCTCATGTGCACAGTAAGGTTTCCTTTCTGCGTGAAACTCTTTCCACACTCAGAGCAGGTGAAAGATCCTTTGACTCCAGTTTTTCCACCACGTTTTTCTGTGAAATACTTTTCAGTGTTTCCATCTTCATTTTCTATCTTCTTTTGAAACTGATGCCTTTTGTCTTCATTCACTTCTATCAGGTCTAAAAAATAGAAATGAAAAGAAATTCAGAGAGCCCCAAATGATCAAGGTTTTCTTAATCTTAATGTTCCTCATTAAAGAGAATAAAGGAAAACACTAACCTATTTGTTCCTCTGTCTCTTCATCTTCTATTCTGCAGGGTTCTTCCTCAAACTCCATCTTTACAATAGTATGTCTGTAGTTTCTCCTGGAGTAATTCCTTCTGCTTGCTTCTTCTTGTCCTGTGGGAAGATGGGAATATTTCCAGCATTTAAACTCTCATGAACGGCTGTGGGAGCGACTTCACTGACTGAAGGTGTGAATTGTGGTCGCTGTTGCTCATTTAGCAGATGATCATCACACTTACAATCACTCTCAATTATCCAGGTGCAAATGTTTGCTCAAATAGTCATTTAAAAACTATTAATGATTTACATTTTTAAGATTTAACTTTAACTTCCAACTCACATGGCTGATTTTTGAGTCGCTCTATCATAAGCTATGGTTTGTCATAGATTGATTAAAATCATTGTGAGCTAAACTGATCTTAAAGTTCATAGCTGACCGTGTTCTCTACAATCAACTAAGGCTCATGAAGTTTTGGGGAAGCTCAGCCCTGGTCAGTGTAGCTCCAACCCACATTAAACACACCTGAACCAGTTAATCAAGGTCAGGATTACTAGAGGTTTGGGGCAAGATGGTGCTAAACTCTGCAGGACACCGGCCCTCCAGGATGTCAGTGCAACAATTTCCTGCAACAGAACATCATTCAGTCTCTGAATAATGGCAAACATCAAATGAGTGTTTTACTAGATACTGAAATACTTGCTTCATTATGTTTTTTTTAATCTAGAACTCGAAAAGTGTTTTTTATCAGAATTTTTTTGCCAGAAGACTAAAGAAACGTTATCAGAAAACTGTACATTTCTCATCTATTTCCACCCACTGCAACTTATACCAACGACGGAGATAAGCGCAGTAACAATAGCAAAATATGTGGGAGAGCGTTGCTATATGGTGACTATATTGTATTGTAATAGGGAGCACTTCAAAGTCAATTCCAAATTAAAACTAGTTAATACAGTTATCGTAATAGAAAGGATTTAATGACAAAATATGGTTATGGTTACACTTAAAATAGTTTCAAAATGGATGAATGAATATTAATTTAGATCGTTGATTTTCTTTGAATCTTCCTAGTTTTCAATTCCGTTCATCGAGAGACCCAAAATCGCAGAGAAACAGACGCGTCTAGACCGTGCGTTCACGGACACAAAATGTTTACTTCTGAGATTAGTCAGAGGATGCAGAGTGGATATGTTACCTTTAAGTGGTTGCCCATGCTCACTCAACAAAAAGCGTAATTTTAGTAATATCCACGGACTACAACTTGCTAATCCAGCGATAGTCAAAAATCAGAATATCGCGCACGCTGCGCCCAATGCTTCAGTCGTGGCGTCATCGGTGTGATCTATCATAACACTAGATTTTGCTGTAATTAAGGAGTCTACATCGATCCATACTAGAATAATGATTTCAGAATCATACAAGATAAATCAAGATTAACATTCATTTTGGCCAGACAGGAAAAGTAAATAAATAAACAAGAATCCATGGTGCACAACTGATCAGCGTAAAAACATAAAACACAATTGCAAAGCAATATGAAAATAATTTCAAAGAGTCATCATGTCCGGCACAATATGCTACATGCGGTGTGTGTGTGTGTCCCAAAGACACTGACAAAGCACCACATGGGGGTTCTGGCTACAGAATTTTCTCCCCCTGAAAGCTCTGTTACCCTCTCTTAAATACTCCAACTAGAACAAAAGGATGGTAAATATTTGCAACACAAACACCTGGTTTTGGGGGAGTGGATCAGATACCTTTGAAGAGACTACTCAAAAGGAGAACTGAATTCTCATTAGTTTTCAATCTTTCTAATACTACTAGTGACTGCAGTGAAACTGAGACCATTTTACCATTCGCAACGAGACCTTTTAAAAAGACATCAAACATGAAAGTGATAAAACAATAGATTTACAAGATACATCATCACTGGTATATCTGGATTTGATGACTTGAAAACAGGGCAAGCAGAGGGCAAAATGGGGAGGGGGGAGAAATGTTTCATCAGGGTGGTGTCCCACAGTTTCTGTGAGATCTTTTCTCAAGATTAGTGACTTTTATTGTTCTATTGCTGGGGTTTGTATCTCAGCTTTTGTCTTAGCATCAAAACCGATCCTTACAGCAGCATCATATCACGAGAATGATTCTTCTGATTTTATCACATTCAGCGATAGATAATGGATAGTGAGTGTATTTCTGGAATCAGTGTCGCGCTGTTGTTGAGGCTCGCCCTGCCTGACTGTGAGAAACTCTCATGGAGAAATAAAATGAGCGTAATGGCAAACGTGAAGAAATTCACAGAAGAAACATACTGAGGTAAAAATTCAACATGTTTAGTTTATTTATAATATAGACCTGTAGTTAAATAATATACCATGACAAAGGAGCTATTTTGCTGAGTATTTTCACGAGTGCACGTTACATTGATTTAAGTTCAACAAACAAGTAGTAAAGTTACTTACATTTTAGACACAATATTCACTGTTTTGTTTAGTTTCACCTAGAGCCCGACCAATATATCGGCAGGCCGATATTATCTGACGATATTAGGCATTTTCCAAACTATCGGTATCTGCATTTATGATGGCCGATAAAATAATATAAAAAAATAAAAAAAACGGACGAAACACCGCTAAACCACATTATGAGTGTTGGCGTTTCATAGTTTGTCCACCAGAGGGCACTCTACACCGTGCTGGTTGGCAACACCAGCTGATCCAGCGAAATCATTCTGCTCACTACAAACATTCACAACACAAATGAGATCATCCGTGAAGTGCATGGCACACATTGCTTGAATAACAATTAAAAGAACATCCCCATCAGTTTAGTCAAAATTCGTGACTGCCAAGTCCAGTTTTGCTGCTACATGTAAGCCAAGAGTGAAACGGAATTAGCTAGTAAGTTATAGCGTGACAGTTTGACAGCATGAGACGAATCATCTCTCCCATGCCCGTTATTTAGAAAAGGTATGTTTTACAATATTTTGCAGTATGACGTTGTCCATTTCTAAATTATGGCTTATCATAAACTTTAGCTAACCACAAAGCTAGCTAATGCCATGGCTATCAGTGGAAGACCGCTAACATTAATGCGCTTGGAAATCACAACTAACTTATTCTGCCTAAATAAAGTAATGATCTCTGTATTTACTGTATATAACTAGTATATTTGTAGTTGCAGTCCCTGCATTGTAAATCGTAAGTTAGGCACTTGAGGAGTGAACGAAAGTGCGTTGCAGCATTAACGAGTCACATAATGGATTTACTGCATTTTAGAAGGCAGGCAGCTATTATATACTATATATTTACCTGTTGTTATTTATCAGAACTTAACTGAACTTCCAGTCTTGTTCAAAGTTATATTTATGAAGCTTACCGTCTATTAATACTGGTATCTTTGATTTTTTTTTGTTTTGTTTTTGTTATTGTGTTTTCATCCAAAGGACTTTAAGTTTCACATCTTAAGTTTGTATTTTTAATACATTTTATTTATCAGAATTTTAATATATTTTTATGTTCCTCTGTTCTGTTGTGACAATAAAACAAACAAGTTTATTTTTAAACTGCATTATATTATTCTAGAGATTCATGAATAACTACAAATAACTAATGTAAGTGTAAGACTTTGCATATGATGTGGTTCAGGAAATGTGCTACCAGGATGGTGTGTCCATTAAAACACAGTTGATCCAGTACTCAATCCATACTCATTTATTGTACACATCAGCATGTGAATCAGGCCATAGTCACCGGGAATCAGACAGAGTGGAATGGAAACTGGACATAGAGTTGCATGTGGTAATTTCAGGAACACACCAACTCTACAGAAAGCTCTCATTTAGGAGAGAAGGAAAGGGACAGTCTGCTTCAGCTACATGTTGCACCCATAAACACACCAAACAAAGGCAACTTATCTATAATTTGGTGCACCTGAGGAGACCTAGCTCCTCCCATGACTGGCTATGTCATGTGATCCCATGAGAATTCTCAACAGCCGCCCCCAAATATGTGAACATATTTGCCCCTAGAGAATTCTTTATAAATTATCTGAGGCAGGGAAGCATCTTGCCGCCCCATCAACAGTATGTTGGGAGTTATAGGATCAGGATCTGATATATTCGATGACACATATCCAAGAGGTTTAGAGTTTAACATTTCCTCCACTTTGACAAGTACAGTATATAGGACTTCTTCTGAGAGAACCTGTGTCTCCAATGTCACCCGCAAGGCTGCCTTAATGGATCTGACCTCTCTCTCCCAGCAGCCTCCAAAATGCGGAGAATATGGAGGATTCAAATTGAATCGAATCTGATGCTGGCAAAGCAGTGCCTGAAGGGCAGGGCTGAGTTGACCAAAAGCCTCCCTGAGCTCTCGCTCTCCTCCCCGAAAATTAGTTCCTTGATCCGATATAAGTTCATAAGGCCGACCTCTGCGAGCTATGAAACGACGGAGGGCTAATAGGAAACTGTCCGTATCTAGACCAGATAGAAGCTCAAGATGAACACATCGTGTTGTTTGACATTTAAAAAGAAGACCCCATCGTTTCTCATGTTTACGACCTACTCTGACACTAAAAGGGCCAAAGCAGTCCATTCCAGTCGACCAAAATGGGGGCTTATAGAGGCGGAGCCTAGAAGGAGGAAGATCAGCCATCCTAGGGACTGAAGGAGAACCTTTCCATCTCCGACATTCACAGCATAATCGTTGAACTGATTTTACGGCTTGTCGTCCACGTAGAACCCAATATTTTCTTCGAAGTTGGGCAAAAACTCGTTGTGGTCCTGGGTGACACAATGTTGAGTCAAGATCTGCAATCAGAAGTTTAGTAATTGGATTCTTAGGATCTAAAACGATTGGATGAATAGCTTCTGACTCCAAGTCCTCACTCTGACGAAGGCGACCTCCCACTCTAATGAGACATGTCACAGGGTCACACTCAGGTGCCAATTCAACAAGCCTACTACGTGCAGAAATATCTTGACCTAGTTGGAGTAACTTGCACTCCTCAGGGAAATCCTCTTCTTGTGCATGACGAAGGAGTAGCAGCTCTGCTTGATTCTGACTAAGCTTGTTCTCTGGAGCTTGATCAGGGGAAAAGTTCTCAATGGTATTTGCAACCAGCTCTGACCAGGTGTTGAATTGGAAAGCGTCTAATTTAGGAAGGCTTACTGAAACTTGTGTCTGGCCACAAAACAAAGGTTTTCTCAATTCCAGTGCTACACCATCAGGAGAAGTTATTGAATACTTAGGCCATTGATGAGGAGGTACCACAAGCTTTTGAATCTCCCGGTCATATATTGCTGCACGCACTGGATTCTTTGCAAGCTGTCGTTCTGTACGACGCAATACTGACATTACTGATTGCTGGGGAGCATTCAATCTAGGGGCATGTTTAGCTCGAAGCAAGGGATTAGCACATCTTACAACACCATTCATTTCTAGAGATTCTGCTTTCTGCTCCAGGCACTCAAGAGCCTCTTGGTCTTGCTTTGACCGGAAAACAGCCTTTGATGGCTGGGAATAGGGAAGAACATCAACTGGCCACAATTTTTCTACATCCATCTGTAACTGATCTTTGTCTGAAGCAGCCAAGAAGTGGCACTGAGAGACAGAATTAACTTCAGGTCTCAAAGAAGTGGGACCCTGCAGTACCCAACCTAGACGGGTATGCAGTGCAGCTGGGCTTCCAGGGGGACCGAATACTACTCGTTCAGTAGAGCATAACAACTGAGGATGATCTGCTCCCACTAACAACAGAGGCTTAACCTGATGGAATTCTTCAAGAGGAATACTTCTAAGATGCTGATAGCATCGTTTGAGGGTCCGGATAGGGTAGGTCTGTTCAGGCAAGTCCAACATCTTGGATGTGAATGCGGCCCTGATCTCATATTTCTTTTGCTTAAATGATGATGAAGAAATAGAAAAGGTAACATTAGTGCCATTAATCTCTTCAGAACCTTGTCGAATTGTTCGTAACCGGAGGGACTCAGCCGCCCCATTCAGGCCCAGCATCTCCGCAGCAGGGGAAAGAAGTATAGTTCTTTCTGACCCATCGTCAAGAATGGCGTAGGTCTCCACCATCCTTCCGTGATAACTCAGAGTTACTTTTACCACTTTCAAGAGCACAGCATTAAGACCACTTGGTCTACTCAAGTAGAATGTCCCAGAGTCAGGTTTACGAACATTGACTTCATGTAGAATTCCTAGATGTCGCTCTTTGCAGAAGGGACAATGTCTCTTCAAATCACACTGTGATGAACGATGGGTCCGACAACATCTCCAACAACGACCATTATCTAGGATCCATCTCCTCTTAGCATCTGTATCAAACTGTTGGAACTTTGCACACCAACTCAGGTGATGGTCTTGATGGCCACAGAAGGCACAGAAAGATCTTGGGTCTACTGATTTGCCATCCAAACGGTTAGGCTGACTCATTCCGTCCTGAGGATCACAACTTCCTTCTTGATTCACACTCTGCAAGAAGGTGGTCGTGGGAAATAGAGATTTGGGAGGTCTCTCTTCTCTCACTTGAAACCTTGTTGCCCCCTTTAACTGGTCAGATACTTGAACTGCTAAACTTTGACATTCTGCTTCCTCCTCCAGCCATTTTGCAAAATCCACCAAATTATAAGTAACATTTGGATTAACAGTTCGTGCATGTCTAGCAAAACTGGAAACATGATGAGCTGGAAGTTTACCTAAAAGCTGGTGAACATGAGAGGCACATGCCAATTCCTTTGCCCCTTCATCTTGACCCCATGATTGGAGCATGCCTACTAGAGCCTGGACTCGTAGTGCAAACTGACTGAACCCAAGGGAATCCCCAGAACGAATAGATGGAAGGTTCTGAATGGAAGCCATCTCTCGTAAGACTAAGTGATGAGGCTGGCCATACTTCCTTTGGAGAGCTTTGAGCGCTGTAGTGTAAGGCTGAGGGTCGTGAGCATATGCCAGAGCTAAGTGCCGAGCAGCATCCAGCTTTAAATGATCCAAAAGGATATGATATTTATACTGTTTGGTTTCCTCAGAAGGCAAAAGATTTTTTAATGCCATATTTAGCATGGCAAATTCTTGAGGATCAGTACTTTTGAAACATGGAAACGAAGGTCTCTCGATAGCAGCTAGTCTTGGAGGCCCAGCTACAAAGGAAGGCGGAACATGAGCTGCTACTACTGGTTGACTCACAGTTGAATCTCCAGGCGGGATCATGGATAAAGGGCCAAATGATGTCTGAGGTCTAGACACAGGAACATTATTACTAGCAGTCATATCTGAAAGCCCAGTGGATGGTCCTAATGTTCTCAGCTGAACTGGAGGTATCAAAGGAACTTGGTTAATTGACGAGGACAATGCCATTGGAAAGACATGACCTGGATGAGCAAATGGACCATATGGTGGATATAATGTAGGAGTAGGAAAAGGCATGGAATAATTTGGGAACATCCATGGGGGAAATGCATTATCCTGCATTCTACTAAGACCAGGCCCACCGCTTCGTGCTATATGCTGATCATTGAATGGATAGACTGGATATAATGGCTGTTGAAATGATAACCAAGGGGGAACGTTGCCAAACTGAGTTGGATTTGTATTAATTACAGGAGGATTCTCTGAAAATTGGGACTGTAAATTAATATGCTGTGTAGCAACAGGTTCAGTTGACATTTGTGAATCAGGAAGCTGTAGAAAACATGGCTCCAATGAGCCTCTCCCTTCTTGTGTCAATGGTGTAGGCAGCATTGATCGTGGTGGAGGAGGGAGAGTACTTTGTCTGCTGAGTTTAGGAGGTGAGGTAGATGGGTCAGGATTGTTTCGTTTTGCCTCATGTTGTCTTAAGCATTCACCCAATTCATGGACAAGAGAAACTCTGTCATCGTCCTCTTCATGATTAAGTTTAACAACAGGAGATGTCTGATTTGAACTCTGTTCAGAACTGATTGAGAAGGAAGAACTTCTACTTCTTATCTGCATTGTTCTCATTGTCTGGTTCAGTTGAGACAACATTTCTTTTATCTGCTGTACCTCTTCAGCAAGACCCCTCACCTCAGCCCGAGTCTCAGATATGGCAGCTCCCTGTGCTCCTTCCAGAGGCACATGATCGGAAATGGTTCCTCCTTGTATGCAAGCTGATCTACTTGGCTGAGTCAATGAATAATCTTGATGCCATCGGGGGGGTTTTGATATCCGTTTAGGTCTCCCAGAATCATCATCTTTCTCCATCCCAGCAGCCTCTCCGGCTCGAAGGACCATGTAAGACTTTGCATATGATGTGGTTCAGGAAATGTGCTACCAGGATGGTGTGTCCATTAAAACACAGTTGATCCAGTACTCAATCCATACTCATTTATTGTACACATCAGCATGTGAATCAGGCCATAGTCACCGGGAATCAGACAGAGTGGAATGGAAACTGGACATAGAGTTGCATGTGGTAATTTCAGGAACACACCAACTCTACAGAAAGCTCTCATTTAGGAGAGAAGGAAAGGGACAGTCTGCTTCAGCTACATGTTGCACCCATAAACACACCAAACAAAGGCAACTTATCTATAATTTGGTGCACCTGAGGAGACCTAGCTCCTCCCATGACTGGCTATGTCATGTGATCCCATGAGAATTCTCAACAGTAAGGGAACGTTTTTTTTTACGCGTTTCTGTTATATATTGGCCCGATATATCGGAATATCGGATTTTTAAATTACCAAATATTAGTATCGGTATCGGCCTTAAAAATCCTTTATCGGTCCGCCTCTAGTTTCACCAACGAAAATAGTTCCAAGCAAAGATGACTGCAGAAGTAAGCTATTTCACGTTCTCAAAGCGTCACGCCGCATGTTGTTTTGAACCAGTCGGTTAAAAAAGTGACTTACCGCCACCTACTGGTGGTTTAGTATGTTTAAATGTATGTGTTTAAACATTTCTTATTCGTATAGGCCTATTCAAAATCTTATTTAAAACATTAATCTCATAACATTATTTTTTTGCAGTTGTAATTTTACACTGTAAATTATTTAATTTGAGTGGTAACAGCCCTATAGTACATTTTTGAATTTTTTGATAAATATTTTTTTTAAGCTGTACTTTTAAGAGCACTGATGGATATATTACTTCAGAATAAATTGTTAATACCACCAAAAAGCTTGGTGATATGATACTTTGTGGATACTTTTATTGTTACATTACACTGTAGTGGACATCAGTGAACATCTCAACTATGTTATGAAAGATACAACAGAATGATTTGATATACTGTTTTACTTTATTCAATATGTGTGTAAAATGGCCATAAATAAATCGGGGGGGGGGGGGGGGGGGGGGGTTGGGGGGGGGGGTACTAACGGGAGTAGTAATTGGCAACATTTTCATTACAATATCTAATATTTAATGGAAATATTGATATATAATTTATTTTCCTGTTCACTTGTTGTGTCTTCCAAAATACCTGATTTACAGGCTTTAAGTGCTTTTAAGTTGCTATGATGTCTACTACAGTGGATGTATGAAATCGAGGTCCTGTTTAGTAACACATACGTTTAGTAAGTCATATTCTGATTTTGAAACCCCATGATAATTTTCTGAGATATTGATTTACAACAAATTATTTGAAAATTAGATTTAAATGATAATTGCAAAATAAAATCATATTTCCATAAGAATGTCAAATTTTATCATTCAGTCAGTGCCAGCCATATTTAGCATTTGGTACTCGCTGCAGAGCAAATGGGTGGAGCTTACGCCTAGCTCCTCCCCGTTTGAGCGCTCCAGCAAGGAGGAGCTAACGGCACGCTCCAGCAAGGAGGAGCCAGGAGGACACGCATAAGCTTGACGTCACTCGGCAGCGATTTCCGGGTCCAAGCGCTCTCTTATACCACAAGAAAAACAAAAAAAACGGTGCTAATATACGCACACATGTGGTGTAATACTACAAAGAAAGTATAATCATAACCTTTATCCCCATACCAAAATTCCAGATGGCCAGTGATAAATCTTTTATAAATCGTTAAAATATTAAAATCTGTGACACTGTGAGCATAGACTGTTGTGTAGACTGTAAGTATTTAAAATGTTTAACGTTTTTAAATGTTTGATGTTTAATATGAATAAATAGCGCTCATAAACGGTGTTTATTTTTTCATTATATTTGGACAGTTTCTGTTGCTTTGGCAATACTGCATGTAAAACATTTATGCAAATAAAATAAAATGACAATATCAAGTTTATCATAAACTCAACTGACTACATACAAAACAGTACATTTTCAGTCTCTGTATCCCATATTATGCATGCAAGAAAAAAATCAAACTGATAACAGTGATAACTTTTATTAAAACGAAGCAGGTATCTCTTCTAATAGTTACAAAATTTACACATATTTGTATATAATTATTATATATATAATATATTTATATGTGTATACACACATTTTATATATTGTAACTACATATATAAATATTTTATATATATTATTTGTATATATATATATATATACAAGGTGGCACTGCTAGAAGTGGCGCTGCTAGAAGTGGCGCTGCTAGAAGTGGCGCTGCTGGAGGTGGCGCTGCTAGAAGTGGCGCTGCTGGAGGTGGCGCTGCTAGAAGTGGCGCTGCTGGAGGTGGCGCTGCTAGAAGTGGCGCTGCTAGAAGTGGCGCTGCTGGAGGTGGCACTGCTAGAACTGGCGCTGCTGGAGGTGGCGCTGCTAGAAGTGGCGCTGCTGGAGGTGGCGCTGCTAAAAGTGGCGCTGCTGGAGGTGGCGCTGCTAGAAGTGGCGCTGCTGGAGGTGGCACTGCTAGAACTGGCGCTGCTGGAGGTGGCGCTGCTAGAAGTGGCGCTGCTGGAGGTGGCGCTGCTAGAAGTGGCGCAGCTGGAGGTGGCGCTGCTAGAAGTGGCGCAGCTGGAGGTGGCGCTGCTGGAGGTGGCGCTGCTAGAAGTGGCGCTGCTGGAGGTGGCGCTGCTAGAAGTGGCGCTGCTGGAGGTGGCGCTGCTAGAAGTGGCGCTGCTGGAGGTGGCACTGCTAGAAGTGGCGCTGCTGGAGGTGGCGCTGCTAGAAGTGGCGCTGCTGGAGGTGGCGCTGCTGGAGGTGGCACTGCTAGAAGTGGCGCTGCTGGAGGTGGCGCTGATAGAAGTGGCGCTGCTGGAGGTGGCGCTGCTGGAGGTGGCACTGCTAGAAGTGGCGCTGCTGGAGGTGGCGCTGATAGAAGTGGCGCTGCTGGAGGTGGCGCTGATAGAACTGGCGCTGCTGGAGGTGGCACTGCTAGAAGTGGAGGTGGCGCTGCTGCTGGCTCTGTGGATGGAGGCTTTCTGGATGGTGTATTTTTGCAACTTGCTAAATGTTTAATCAGAGTATCCCTTCTGATTAACATTGTGGTGCAATAACAGCAGTGAAAATGTGCTGCTTGTCTGCAGTCTAGACTGTATACTATATGTAATTTGCCAATTTGTGGATGGTCTTATACAATAGGATAAGAGAGAGAATGTTTATCAGATTAATCAACCTATAACTCTGGAGGTAGGGAATATTAATCATTTGTTGGGCATTTACATATTGGCAAATTACATCTAGGCTAGTGATTGAAGTAAACTTAGTTTACCCATTTGGAAGCCTATTTTCACATATTTTAAACATACATTTTTTCTGCATCATGCTACATTTTCTGCTAAAATATTACAATAACAGAACATAAATATAAATAGTTATATGTATTTATTTGTATTATTATTTACTTAATACGTATATCAAGTATCCTTATGTACAGAAGTATATGAACCTTTGGGATTCAGACTTCCCAAATGTTTCACAATGCACGGAAATGTTAAATTAAATTATGTTTTACTTTCAAATTATAGGGAGAAATGACAGGCCAAAATGTGTAAAACAAAAGGGTTCATAACTTTCAAACATGATCTCTCTCTCTCACACACACACACACACACACACACACACACACACACACACACACACACACACACACACACACACACACACACACACACACACACACACACACACACACACACACACACACACACACACACACACACTAATTGAACTGTATAAGAAACTTACAATAATTCACATACATACCTTCGTGGTGAACTGCACCTCGAACATGATTAACTACATGGTTGTGTACCTCATTAAAATGGTTATGTGCCATTTTACAATAGGCCCAGTGATATTTTCTGCAGCACACTGTACATCTCTCAATAGAGATAAGGGGATTATCTCCTTTCTTCAGTATTGTCAGATGCATCTGTGCAGGTTAAACAAACACACCACTTACATCTTTCAGCAAAAATAAATAAATACTTATTCAGACACACACACACACACACACACACACACACACACACACACACACACACACACACACACACACACACACACACACACACACACACACACACACACACACACACACACACACACACACACACACACACACACACACACACACACACACACACAGCCCAAAATAGCCTAAATTCAGTTGCTATTAATTTTTAGATATAATATTCAACACTCAAATAACATGGTATGCAAATATGTAAACTTCACATAAGGTAGTTTTTGCATTAACTTCTAAATCTAATTATAAAATTATTATCTATTTCATTTTTTAAATATAATAATTTATGCAGTGGCTGAAATCGTTTTCAGATTTATGACAGATTTATTTAAACAAAAATTTAATAATAAAGACATCACTAATAGGTTTAGTAGAATATATTGAATATATAGGCTAATATAGTGCATATATTTAGTGTTAGTTAGTTAATTTCTCTAGTGAACTAACCAGCTATTGACACAGAATGAGGTAAGTTAATGTAGGCTAACTTACATGCCATTGTTTACAGTCTGTTTTATTGATGTCTTTCCACCGTTGAAACACTGATTGAGTGATTACACGACATATGATACGTTTTAGTAAGTTGTAACGTATACTCATCAAACCAAGATTTTAATTCATGTTTATTCTTTAGGAAGAGATGATCGCTTTCACTCGCGCGCCACCGCTTGAACTGAAGCACCTAAACAGTGATCAGTCACGCCACATTAAAGAACATTAAAACGGCATTAATCGTAATAAAATTGACTAAATACTTAGATTGTGTGGTAACTCGGAGTGAAGTAACGTTATGTTCCGCGCTTAAAACACACCTAAGTTTATGTTACCTGTTGTTTAAGGTTGCATAGAACCCATAATACACACACACTACCAGGTGAATCGATCTGTTATATGCTAATAGATAGTGTTAACATTAGCTGAGACAACTTCAAATGCTTCCCTAAACCACAAATTTAAAGTACAGTGTTTACGTACTGTCATTTCTTCGAAAATGTATTTGACCAATGTTAATGTCTTTGACCAATGTTACCCTCCACTCGATCGATCTCCTGACTGACTGAGCTCTAGTCTGTACGTACGTGCCCTCTTGGCTCCTCCTCGCTGGAGCGTGCCGTTAGCTCCTCCTCGCTGGAGCGCTCAAACGGGGAGGAGCTAGGCGTAAGCTCCACCCATTTGCTCTGCAGCGAGCAGCCTCTCATATTTAGAGACAGAAGAGGGAGTGGTCATAACGAAACCTCCAAAATGGTATCTCTGAAAATCCCTGAATGTGGTCTTTACAGGACACCCAGACTTAAAAATGTGACGCGTATGGTGTCAAAAAAAAAAACAAAAAAAAATATCGCTAAAACATTATATCCACTACAGTTAACAAAATGCTATGCTTCAGGGGGATATTTTGTTTTCTTTTTGCATCAAAAGCATTAATTATTACATATACTCATAATATAATGTGTATTTCCATCACAGGCTTGGTCTTAAATTTCACATAAGGTGGTATTAAAAAGGTCTTAAAAAGTCTTAAATTTAACTTTTTCATATCTGTAGACACCCTGGTTAGGGATGTCCCGATCCGATATTCAGTATCGTTATCGGCTCCGATACGCCATTATTTACCGGATCGGGTATCGATCAGACAGGATCGATCCAAATCCGATACTGTGCGTATAATATTCAGTGCCCCACAAAATGCACACAAAACATTATAAAGCATCATCAACGCTTCGTGTACTATATTAAGTGTTCTGAAGCCATTCCATAGTTTAATGTGAAGTACAGATGAATATTTAAGTCATTAAATTAAAGTTCACGTGAATAATTCTGTCAGCCATTCTCCATTCAGCTTTAAAGGGTAAAACCCTAAACCAACTTTTTTTAGTTAATGATCTGTAATACTGGGGGTTTATTAATGCTGTTCATTGATTCAAGTAAATGTTTTGACATTTGGGTATAAAGTGTTTTAATTCTATGAAATATGGTGTAAAACCGCCAAAGTGCTGCCCTCTTAAGGTTGAACGGTGGCTACTGCAGTTGAATTTTCCTATTGGATGTTGTGGTACATCGTGACGTAGGATGGTACTTCCAACGGCTCACTATCCGCGCCCCCGGCACGAGCTCACCACGCCCTCAGAAATGTTTTCCCCAATCACACGATTAAAACGGCTTCACTCCAGTATGAACTGTCATGTTACATGAAGTAGAAACATTATGAATAAAACTTACTTGACACATCCTTTAACATTGTAACGAAGAAAATGCGGTTAAATAATGCAGCTGTCGGTACACGTCAGGCTTTTCTTGCGATATTATTGCCGCCCGTCATGTGTACAGATAAGTTTCATACATGAGACGCACTTTCAAACCCTCACACGCAAGTGGTTGCCGCGGTAACGAACAAAAATACCATAACGTGCTGGCATATATAGTCTTTTATTTGAGGAAATCTGTTTATAATAGGCTATTAGGTCTGAACGTATTGGTCCTGCGCTGCTTATTGATTCAGTTAATTTGAATGAAAATACATCGTATGTATATCAGATATCTGATCTATTTTTAGTGGCATTCAGTGTAAGGATTTGACTGTCTGTCAGTTCTCTTGCACTGCTGCTTCACTAGCATCATCGGGAGTTAACGCAGTTTGAGCCAGCGGTTCTCATTTATAAGGCTGCGGGTCTGTGTCTACAGACAATTCACCCTCCTCCACTTTAGGTGAAGGTGGGGGAGAATGACCGCTCTGTTGTAAAGCTATTGGCATCATTCCAGTCATTCTCCATCTTTGCAACTCGTGAGTCAGACAGCTGTCAATCAAGCCGTCACTGTGGGTCTCAGGTGCACGCCCTCCGCTCAGTCCCGCCCTCGGTTCGTCCCCTCTGTCTCCGCTGGGCTCTGCCCACTTTTGCAGCATTTTTCAAAAATTGCCAGTGGGTGGAGTTAAGCTCTGAGCTGGGGTATAGTTACCCTTTAAACTGTGTGTTGCGTTCAGTTACTACCATCAACACGATGACACACTCTCCAAGATGATTCAGTGTTCCTGTTATTATGCTTGATCTGTAGATATTGCTCTATGGTATCGCATAACTTGACTTTATCTGGCTGGAGTTTATTGCTGTAAACGTGTAAACTTTCTAACGGGTGTCTGTTAGATCAGTGGTTCTCAACTCCAGTCCTGGGGACCCACTGCTCTGCAGATTTTGTATGTCTACCTTATTTAAGGCACCTGATTCTGATCATCAGCTCGTTAGGAGAGAGCTCCATGAACTGAACTGAGTGTGTCAGATAAGAGAGACACTAAATCTGCAGAGCAGTGGGTCCCCAGGACTGGAGTTGAGAACCACTGTGTTAGATCATAACACTGGACTAGAGATTGTGTTGTTCTTCACGCACGATAACTAAAATGTTAAACTGTTAAAAGAAACGGCTCGATAAAATATAGTGTGGCAGGTGTCACGTCATCTTATTGGTTGGTTGGAGTGTAGGTAGTGGACCAATTGGGTGATAGTAACTGCACTATTTAGGGACCCTTATTTTGACGGGTATGCGTGTGACGTGGGGTGCTTCTCTCTCTCTCTCTCCCCTTGGTATTTCCGTTCCGTTTCCCATTCAGGTATGTCGAGTGTTTGTTGGTGTAGTGATGTATATATCACGAGGCTAATACGAGCTATTTATAGTTTAATTTAGAGCGGAGCTGGTGGCGTTTGGCATTGCGGCAAGTTGTGGCGGAATTCACTTGCAGGTATGTTTTAATGCTCAACTTGTAACCATCACAGTTTTTGTATTTATTGCGCGTTGTTCTCAGTAACAGCAGCGAGGGCAGGTGTTTGTGTGTGATTGCTGGGCGTAAGATCGAGCTGCGGCACCGGTAGTGAGTAACCATACAGCTGTGCGTTCAGTGTTTGACATCAACCGTAAGTACACCGCTCTTTGTCTTTCATATTTGTCATCGTTTAAACTTGTTCTAATTCTCTAACTCTTATCATCTTTGGTTAAAGGGAAAGGTGAACATTTAAGTCCGGTTCCTAGCTAGTGATATCAGGTGACGCAGCTGCTGTTTTGCTTATGGGACTATTCTGATTTTGATCGTGTCATTGACGGTCATTTGGACTGTGTACTGCTCTGCTTATTGCGAGTCGTCTGGGCCGTTAAAGTGGGCCTCGGATGTGCGTCCGCAAGGCTGCTTACCAGTTAAGCTTTCGGATATAATTGACTTTGGATGTTATATGTTTCTTTGTTATTTTCTGGTTATTTTCTTTCTTTTGATTATTTTTGTATTATATTGTTTTTGTATTCTATTCTATTGTACTTGTGTTTGGGTTTTGTTTATTTTCCTTTTTTTTGGTATGCATTCGTTGTAAAAGTTTGTTTGCTTATTATTCCTTGATTTAATGCTGCTGTAGCACCAATCAGGTGCTGGGTGGTTTTGTAGGCCTATGTGGTGTCCTCTGGAGGCCTGAGTGTCAGAGTTGTGACCATAATTGTATTACTTTGTCTTATTTTTTTATTAATTGTTGTTTTCTTTAATGTGTCTTTCTCTCTTTTTTTTCAGGGCCAGTGAGGTCGTGTGGAACTGGGGAGGCTAGCTGCTTCCTTTTGCGGTGTTTCACAGTGTGCTGTGTGCTGATACAACTTCCCTTTGGTGGGTGTGCGTGGTGTGTGCTTTTGTGTGAATTGAGGTGGGTTTTGGATGACCTCCGAGTTGCAGCTGGCCTGCCTGGTTCCCACTAATCCTGGCCCTGGGGTATTATGATTCCGTCATTGGGGGAGTTTTAAAATCAGCGCTTGTGATTTTAATATAATAAAGTTTATATTTTGTATCGCTACTCGCGTCTCTCTTAATTCCTTGCCTTCAATTGGTGGAACTTATCTGTGTGTCTTTTATTGGGAGTTATTTTCCCTGGCCTCCCACCAGGGTGGCGTAGTCAGGTAGAATTCAAGTGGTGATTTAACATTCCTCACCATATATCCTCTGCCACATTTTGGCGTAGTCGAGCAGGGTTTACCTGGTAAGGCAGGGATCTTAAGTGAGACGTGGGTAAAATTTTGCTTGGATATTGGTTGTGACTTTGTTGTTCTTTTTTTCTTTTCCAGAGCAAAACAGCAGTGTGCGTTTTTGATCTTTTGGACAAGTTGTTTCTTTATCAGTAGCCCTTTTCTATTTCTGGGGTGAGCATAGTACTGATAAGTATGGAGGAAGAGATGCAGGAGTTGCGAGAATTAGTGGCACAGTTGCGAGCCGACAATGACCGGTTGCGGCGTGAGCAGGTGCCAGGTGAGTTACCTGGTCCTAGTATTTCTCCTGCTGTTGCCTCTGCAATGCCTGACCCTCCCCAGCCAGCTGAGACCGATACTGTTGTACCAGACCGTTTTGTTTTTGTGCCCAGGGACAGACGGTGTCCAAAATTTAGCGGCAAATCTGGCATCAGTATTGATGAGTGGGTGGAGGAGGCTGAGGCATGTATGCGGGCTCGTTATTTGTCCAAAGCTGACAAAGCATTTTTTCTTTTCGACCATTTGGAAGGTGAAGCGCGGGAAGAAATTAGATACCGTCCTAGTAGGGAACGGGGTGATCCGGATAAAATTATTGTGATTTTACGTGAGTTGTATGGTTGCTCTCAATCGTATGTAGCACTCCAAGAAGCCTTTTACTCCAGGAGGCAGCAAGATGGGGAATCTCTGTTAGAGTTTTCCCTGGCCTTGATGACTCTCCTGGAGAGGGTTAAACAGCAATCGCCCAATGCTATTCCTAATGCTGAAATTGTATTGCGCGATCAGTTTGTTGAGTACGTTGCTGATAGTGCCCTCCGCCGGGAACTGAAGCAATTGGTTCGCCGCCAGCCTGTCTCTACCCTCTTAGAAGTACGTGGGGAAGCGATTAGGTGGGAGCGGGAGGGAATGCCAGGGGGTGCGAGAGGGAGGAGTCAGTCAGTTCCAATGGCGTATGGCATCCAGTATGGAGTGCAAGGGCATTCCCAGTCGGAGTTGAAGGATTTGCGGGAGATGTTAAAATTACAGCAACAACAATTAGATCAACTTACTCAGAGTGTTGCCGGCATGCGGTTTCCTCAAAGTGTTCGTCGGCCCTCCCGTACTGAGGTTTTAATCTGCCGCCGGTGTCAAAAACCGGGCCATTTTGCCCGTGAATGCGATGGAGAACGTGTTTTTCCTTCTTCCTCCCGTGCTCGGCGTGAGTCACCTTCTACACTGAGGGCTCAGCAGCCCTTTTCTCAGCCGACGGAAAACTAGGTCCCGCCGAACTGCAGAGTCACAGTTCGGTAGGGAAAGACAATGACTCGGTGGTAGGTCCCTTGTCGCACTTAATGGCATCCTGTCCCCATCTCATGGTCTGTATGGGAGGGGTACAGGTGCCTTGTTTGATCGATACTGGCTCCATGGTGTCTACCATTACAGAAAGTTGTTTTTTAGAACAGTTTGCTCCATGGGGCCAGGATCGTCTCCAGGCATGTCAGTGGTTACAGCTTCGTGCGGCCAACGGGTCATTGATACCGTATGTGGGATATATTGAGTTGGACGTTGAGCTTTGCGGTCAAATAATTCTAGGATGTGGCGTGCTGGTGGTTAAGGACCCTCCTGGTGGCACTGGTGCCCAAGTCCCTGGTATTTTGGGGATGAATGTGTTGAGGCGGTGCTATCAGGAGCTCTTTGGCCAGCACGGTACTGCCCTTTTTGATGTACCTTCTGTGTTAGAGGCCTCTAAGCCGGTGTTTCAGGCATTACAATACTGTCGTCAGGCAAGTACTGTCCCCACAGATAGCCGGATAGGCAAGGTGTGTTTGCGGGGTCGCAGTGCGTGTCGTGTTCCGGGCGGCACCATGAAAGTTGTGGCCGCTACTTGTTCTGGGCACTTTGCTGGGGAAACTGTACTTTTCGAACCACCGGAAACTGGGTTGCCTGCAGGTCTGTTGGCATCACCTGCACTAATGCGAGTGACTCGAGGCACCGTCTATGTACCTGTTGTTAATGTAGGTAAGACTGACATAATGCTTTATCGGCACGCTGTTTTGGGCACTTTGAATAGTGTATTTATCATGAGTTTACCCCGTGGTGTCTCAGAGTTGAAATCGGTTTCTGCGTCAATAAATCTCCAGATTCCGACCGTCCTTCCTTCAGTGCAAGAACAAATCAAGAGTCTTGATTTGTCCATGTTGACAGAGACTGAGCAGGAGCAGGTAAGGTTTCTGTTGTTAAAGTTTCAGACGGTGTTTTCGGCACATGAAGGTGATTTGGGATGTACTCAACTCCTTTCTCACGACATCCCTTTGACAGATGCGGTCCCAGTTCGACAACGGTACCGACGGATACCTCCGTCTGAGTACGATGTGGTAAAAACACACATAAATCAGTTGTTGGAGGCAGATATTGTCAGAGAGAGCTGTAGTCCTTACGCTTCCCCCATCGTGTTGGTCAAAAAGAAAGATGGTACGTTGCGTATGTGTGTAGATTACCGCCAGCTGAACGCAAAAACTCGAAAAGATGCTTTCCCTCTGCCACGTATAGAGGAAACCTTGGACTCACTGACGGGGGCCCAGTGGTTTTCCACTATGGACCTTGCCAGTGGGTACAACCAGGTACCTGTCACAGAGGGGGATAAACACAAGACTGCCTTCTGCACACCTTTTGGCCTTTTTGAGTGGAATCGAATGCCCTTTGGGCTCTGCAACGCCCCAAGCACCTTCCAGAGGTTGATGGAGAGGTTGTTTGGGGATCAGCAGTGTCAGTCCCTCCTTTTGTATTTGGACGACATAGTAGTGTTTTCCTCCTCTGTGACACAACACCTGGAGCGGTTAGAAGTGGTTTTGAGTCGGCTGGAGCGAGAGGGGTTGAAGGCCAAATTAATTAAATGTGAAATGTGGTAAATGTCTTACCAGCAAGAGGTAAGCTATCTGGGACATGTAATTTCGGCCAAAGGGGTGTCGACAGATCCCAGTAAGGTAGAGGCAGTGAGGCAGTGGCAGCGCCCAATTGGAGTGGCAGAGCTCCGTTCGTTCCTGGGGTTTGCCAGTTATTATAGGAGGTTTGTAGAGGGGTTCGCCAAGTTGGCAGCCCCTCTGCACCGACTAGTAGCTGAGTTTGCGGGTCGTAAGCCTAGGGCTCGAGCAGAGTCTAGTTTTGGGTCAGCGTGGACAGAGCAGTGTCAAGGGAGTTTTGAGGAGTTGAAGAGTAGGCTCACCTCTGCCCCGATATTGGCTTATGCAGACTTCTCCCTTCCCTTTATCCTGGAGGTAGATGCTAGCCATGGTGGATTGGGAGCAGTTCTGTCCCAGGAACAGGGAGGGAAGGTGCGGCCCATAGCTTATGCTAGCCGCAGTCTTAGGCCCACTGAGCGCAATATGTCAAACTACAGCTCTATGAAGTTGGAATTTCTTGCGCTCAAGTGGGCCATGACCGAGAAGTTCAGAGAATATCTGTTGGGGCAGAGGTGTGTCGTCTTCACTGATAACAACCCCCTTAGCCACCTGAATACTGCTAAACTGGGGGCCACGGAACAGCGGTGGGCTGCGCAATTGGCTGCGTTTGATTTTGAGTTGAGGTATCGCTCCGGAAGAAGCAACCGGAATGCGGATGCTCTCTCCCGGCAGGGTCCCTCTAGTCAGGGTGAGTTGGAACACTTACTGCCCGGTACAGTTCTCCCAGTCATGGTAAGGCAGGCTGGTGTAACAACAGGGGTGGGTTCTCAAGCAGCAGTCATGGTGTTTCCAAACTTGGCTGTGGACATGCAGTCCCTACAGAGGGAGGACCCTGTTATTGGTGAGGCGTTGCGGTTTTGGCGGCGTGGGGCACCTCCCAGTAGAGAGGAACGTCGGCAGTTGCCCAGGGCTGTGGTAAATTTGCTACGGCAATGGAGCCGTTTGTGTGAGCAGGATGGGGTGTTACTTCGCCGTATATTCCGCTCTGATGGAGGAGAACAGGTACTTCAGGTGGTCTTACCCTCAGTATTGCATCATGAAGTGCTGACACTGCTACACCAGGAACATGGGCACCAAGGGGTGGAACGTACCACAGAGTTGGTACAGCAGCGTTGCTACTGGCCAGGCCTGACGGCGGATGTGGTGCAGTGGTGTAGAGAGTGTGAGCGGTGTCAGGCTGCCAAAGATACCCAACTCCATCCTACCAGTTTCATGGGCCATCTTTTAGCCTCTAGGCCAAATGAAATATTGGCCATAGACTTTACCGTGTTAGAGCCAACTCGTTCGGGGCTGGAGAACGTGTTGGTTATGACAGATGTCTTTACCAAGTACACCATGGCTGTGCCTACACGAGATCAACGGGCGGAAACAGTGGCCCAAGTTCTGGTGGTGGAATGGTTTTACAAGTTCGGTGTCCCCGGTCGGATTCATTCGGACCAGGGCCGTAATTTCGAGTCCTCTCTAGTACGGCAACTTTGTGCACTATATAATGTGGAAAAGTCTCGCACCACCCCTTATCACCCGGCGGGGAATGGGCAGTGCGAGCGCTTTAATAGGACATTGCACAACCTATTGCGTGCTCTGCCGGTGTCCAGAAAAATGGACTGGGCCTCATGTCTCCCACAAGTGCTGTTCTGCTACAACACCACCCTTCATCAGGCAACTGGTGAATCCCCATATTTCCTAATGTTTGGGCAGGAGCCAAGGCTCCCGGTAGATTTTCTTCTGGGTAGAGTTCAGGATGTTGGGATCGGTAGTGTGCATGAGTGGGTGAGGGAACATCAGGCTAGGCTTCAGGTGGCTTTTGAAGGGGCACAGGGACGACTGGAAGCTGCTGCTGGTCGGCGTAAGGTAAATCATGATGCCAACGTCCGTGATGCACCACTGGGGGAGGGGCAACTAGTTTATTTACGTGAGTATGGCATGAGAGGCCGCCATAAAATTCAGGACCTGTGGAGCCCGGTGGTGTATCAGGTCGTAAAGGCACCTAAGGAGGGTGGGGCAGTATACACCATTGCACCAGTTGCGGATTTGGGAAAGATTAGAGTCGTTCATCGCTCTGCTTTGAAGGCCCAGATCCAGAAGGATGGTCCGGGTCCAGCACCAATACCTCCCCCTGTTGTGGAGAATGAGGTGCCCTCGGCAGAAGTCTCATCAGAAGATGTTGACTTGCTTAGGTTGGTGCCAGCAACCTCTCAGGTACCAGTTCCTCAGGGGCTGGTTTCTCTGGACGCTTCTACACCTCAGAGTAGCCCAGTGGGGTTTGATGGGGAGACTCCACTTGGCAGGGGCCATGAGGTACCTGATTTTGTATCTGGTGTAGCACCAGGACCTACTAGTTGGCCACAAGATCAGTCGGGTAGGGCTGGTGTCCCTTTGAGGAGAACTGGGCGGACTACTGCGGGCCATCACTCGAATTTGTACCGTCTACCACGGGCTGTTGAAGGAGTCACAAGAGCTGCCCCCGTACAAGGCCCTGTATCTAATGGGATCTCAATTTGGTTTAGGCCATGGGATATAGGACAGAATTAGTTCATGGGTATGTGTTGGTGGGTCATCGTCGGGACGTCGATTTAAAAAAAAATTGGGGTAGAATGTGGCAGGTGTCACGTCATCTTATTGGTTGGTTGGAGTGTAGGTAGTGGACCAATTGGGTGATAGTAACTGCACTATTTAGGGACCCTTATTTTGACGGGTATGCGTGTGACGTGGGGTGCTTCTCTCTCTCTCTCTCCCCTTGGTATTTCCGTTCCGTTTCCCATTCAGGTATGTCGAGTGTTTGTTGGTGTAGTGATGTATATATCACGAGGCTAATACGAGCTATTTATAGTTTAATTTAGAGCGGAGCTGGTGGCGTTTGGCATTGCGGCAAGTTGTGGCGGAATTCACTTGCAGGTATGTTTTAATGCTCAACTTGTAACCATCACAGTTTTTGTATTTATTGCGCGTTGTTCTCAGTAACAGCAGCGAGGGCAGGTGTTTGTGTGTGATTGCTGGGCGTAAGATCGAGCTGCGGCACCGGTAGTGAGTAACCATACAGCTGTGCGTTCAGTGTTTGACATCAACCGTAAGTACACCGCTCTTTGTCTTTCATATTTGTCATCGTTTAAACTTGTTCTAATTCTCTAACTCTTATCATCTTTGGTTAAAGGGAAAGGTGAACATTTAAGTCCGGTTCCTAGCTAGTGATATCAGGTGACGCAGCTGCTGTTTTGCTTATGGGACTATTCTGATTTTGATCGTGTCATTGACGGTCATTTGGACTGTGTACTGCTCTGCTTATTGCGAGTCGTCTGGGCCGTTAAAGTGGGCCTCGGATGTGCGTCCGCAAGGCTGCTTACCAGTTAAGCTTTCGGATATAATTGACTTTGGATGTTATATGTTTCTTTGTTATTTTCTGGTTATTTTCTTTCTTTTGATTATTTTTGTATTATATTGTTTTTGTATTCTATTCTATTGTACTTGTGTTTGGGTTTTGTTTATTTTCCTTTTTTTTGGTATGCATTCGTTGTAAAAGTTTGTTTGCTTATTATTCCTTGATTTAATGCTGCTGTAGCACCAATCAGGTGCTGGGTGGTTTTGTAGGCCTATGTGGTGTCCTCTGGAGGCCTGAGTGTCAGAGTTGTGACCATAATTGTATTACTTTGTCTTATTTTTTTATTAATTGTTGTTTTCTTTAATGTGTCTTTCTCTCTTTTTTTTCAGGGCCAGTGAGGTCGTGTGGAACTGGGGAGGCTAGCTGCTTCCTTTTGCGGTGTTTCACAGTGTGCTGTGTGCTGATACAACTTCCCTTTGGTGGGTGTGCGTGGTGTGTGCTTTTGTGTGAATTGAGGTGGGTTTTGGATGACCTCCGAGTTGCAGCTGGCCTGCCTGGTTCCCACTAATCCTGGCCCTGGGGTATTATGATTCCGTCATTGGGGGAGTTTTAAAATCAGCGCTTGTGATTTTAATATAATAAAGTTTATATTTTGTATCGCTACTCGCGTCTCTCTTAATTCCTTGCCTTCAATTGGTGGAACTTATCTGTGTGTCTTTTATTGGGAGTTATTTTCCCTGGCCTCCCACCAGGGTGGCGTAGTCAGGTAGAATTCAAGTGGTGATTTAACATTCCTCACCATATATCCTCTGCCACAATAGCATAGCATAGATACACTACGCATCGATAGATCTTCCATTTGTGTTGAACTTTTCAATGCGATTGGAGCGGCGCTGTGACTCTGTGTTGCTTCAAGCGCATCATGCTCGCACGGGATGCACATACGGCTTAGCCCCGCTCTGTATTATAATACTTTTGCGCTATGAAAGATTATTAATAAGGTAAGGTTTAAACTTTGTCAATGTTGTGTTATTTATTTGGAATGTTATACATATGTCTTTCAGTGCCTTTTTGTTATTACTGCCGTGATTTGCACATAGCTGCACTGTGAGGGTTTTGTATTTATTTGTCTACAATGCTGAATGCTGCTGTTTAAATTGTTTTAACTTTAAACCTGTTGGTAGCATTAAGTACTGAAGTACTTAAAGGGTTAGTTCACCCAAAAATGAAAATTCTGTCATTAATTACTTACCCTCATGTCGTTCGACACTCGTAAGACCTCCGTTCATCTTCGGAACAGAAATGAAGATATTTTAGTTGAAATCTGATGGCTCTGAAAGGCCTCCATTGGCACAATGGCACGGTTCACTCTCAAGACCCATAAAAGGTACTAAAGACGTCGTTACAAAGTCCATCTCACTACAGTGGTATGCAGTGCCAGATTGATATAAAATTCTAAAGTCCAAGAAGTATTGTGCAGTGGCATAAATGAACTGAGTGGCTCAGATAGTCCCCCACGGAAGAAAATCATAAGACATTCCGAGTCCATAGTAGTCAAATGTGCCAGCTCAATAAAATCCACTACATAGTCCTCAATAGGACGATCTCCTTGATGGAGACGCATGATCTGTGCAGCTGAACTCATTTGTGGATAGACTGTCACTTGGCTGCTGGATCTGTGCATGGCGAAGTCTTCTGTAACGTACTGCTCTGAGACAGAAGGTAGAAGATCCAAATGCAGCTTTATTAAAGGGTAATCCACACTCGTAGTCATCAAACAGGCAAGAGGTCATAACATGGAATCAGTCCAATAAGGCAAACAAAGGCAAGAAAGACAGGCAAACGGGTAATCCACGGAACAGGCAAGAAATCCAAAACCAGACATGAAACCAGGGAAACGCTCAGAAATGCAGTGATACAACGTACAAGACTTCGCAGTTGATGATAGAGTGAACATGGTTTATATAGGCTGGGGTAATGGGGTAATGAGGTGACGAGACACAGGTGCAAACAATGAATGATGAGTCCGGGCAAAGGATTATGGGTAATGTAGTTTGTGATGGCGTGACAGTCCGGGGTGGAGTGCCCTCAGGTGGTAATCAGGGGCACTCTCACTTGTGATTGTGACAACTCTGTACTGGAGAAGTATTTGTTCTCCATTTGAATGAGATGTTTTTAGGTGGCTAATTGAGCAAAGTGCTTCCATTTATTTTATTATTATTATTAGTAGTATTGGTTCATAAAAATATTGGATTGATATCAGAATCAGCAAATAGCCAAAGCTGCAGCATTGGAAGTGAAAAAGTGGTATCGGGACATCCCTAGACTCTGTGTCCACCAGCCCCAATCTTAAAAACATAAATCATGAATAGTTTTTAAATGACTATTTGAGCAAACATTTGCATCTGGATAATTGAGAGTTATTGTAAGTGTGATGATCATCTGCTAAATGAGCAACAGCGACCACAATTCACACCTTCAGTCAGTGAAGCCGCTCCCACAGCCGTTCATGAGAGTTTAAATGCTGGAAATATTCCCATCTTCCCACAGGACAAGAAGAAGCAGCAAGCAGGAGGAATTACTCCAGGAGAAACTACAGACATACTATTGTAAAGATGGAGTTTGAGGAAGAACCCTGCAGAATAGAAGATGAAGAGACAGAGGAACAAATAGGTTGGTGTTTTCCTTCACTTTCTTTAATGAGGAACTTTAAGATTGAGAAAACTTTGATAATATGGGGCTCTCTGAATTTCTTTTATTTCTATTTTTTTTTAGACCTGATGGAAGTGAATGAAGACAAAAGGCATCAGTTTCAAAAGAAGATAGAAAATGAAGATGGAAACACTGAAAAGTATTTCACAGAAAAACAAGCTGGAAAAACTGGAGTCAAAGGATCTTTCACCTGCTCTGAGTGTGGAAATAGTTTCACGCAGAAAGGAAACCTTACTGTGCACATGAGGATTCACACTGGAGAGAAACCGTTCACATGCTCTCAGTGTGGAAAGAGTTTCACTCAGAAAATAGCTCTCGATGAGCATCTGCACTCTCACTCTGGAGTGAAGTCGTTCAGCTGTGATCAGTGTAAGAAAACATTTGTTGCAGAATCTGCCTTTAGAAGACACCTTAAACTTCATACGGGTGTGAAGCCTCACTTTTGTTCTTTTTGTGGAAAGAGTTTTTCACGACTGCAGCATTTAAAAGTGCATGAGAGTATTCATACTGGTGTGAGACCTTATATGTGCTTTGACTGTGGGAAGACATTCAGTACATCAGGAGCATTAAAACAACACCAGAGAATTCACACTGGAGAGAAACCGTACAAGTGCTCACACTGTGGAAAGAGTTTTGCTCAGTCATCATCCTTGAAATATCATGAGAGAGTTCACACTGGAGAGAAGCCGCACCAGTGCTCTTGAAGTCTTCAGTCTACAGACTCATGAGAAGAATCATTGCCCAAAGGTGTGAGCAAATGTTCATGTTCTGGTCATCACTTTCATGTAAACAGTTTGATTTTCTCAAGGTTCTTACGTCAATATGGAATTTGATTTTAGTGATTTCCAAGTCTGGAGTGTAAATGAGAAAGATTTGTTTGCCCATTCTGTTTTTCTTAAATAAATTGGTCATACAAGCCGAGTGTTTTTATCGCATCAGCCAAAAGGTCTGAGCTGACCTGAATCTTTTATATTTTTTAATATATCGTGTTACAAATATAAGGTGTGTAGTTCCCCAAAAATAAAAATGTGGGTGTGGCTAATCAAGCCAAGAGCCAGTTTTCTCTACTCTTCATTTTATTTTACAAATATGTTATTACAAATGTCTACAACTTTATAAAACTGATCTAATGTATTATTGGCCTATTCATTATGTTTTTTATTTGGCCTAGACAGCGCACAAAGAGCGCTCCCTTTATAATCACTACTAGGCTGTAATAAATGTCAGTCAGCGCGACATCGAACGTCAAGTTCGTTGAGATTCAGTCCATTCAAATTCTGATTTTGGTCACGACTGAAATGGGTTGGGGTATTTCAAATTTAAGAATCCGTTTAAAACCAAGGGAAGCACGTTGCATTTAACATTTAAGGTAAAGATGGTGACATCAGATGAATTATTCAGCTAAGCAAAGTTTCCAGCAAGATTTTTCTGCCAGTTCCTGTTCTCTTTATTGTAAATCAAATGGACCAGATTACTGAGAATCTCTCCTTTTGTCTTTAATGGCTCATGATTGGATTAGGACTGATAGAGTCGGGGGCAGGTTTCTTTACCTGGATATTTCATTTCCATGCTTTGTTTAAGGTTGTCACCCATTTGCCTTGTCTCCCCTGTCCCGAAAATCTATATAAACTACAATTTATACTGCCTTAGTAGACTTGATGGACTGCAGCTACCGACAGCACGTGTTCTCAATAAAGAATCCTGCTGAAGATACATCCAAGTCTCCTGGTCTTCGCTTCTGAGTTTCCAACAGGGTCAAACCATAGATATTAGCAAAGAATTTCAAGTAAATACACTAGACATCTGCGCTCATTCAAGGATGTGCATTTATTGCATGGATGGAGAAAGCACAGACGCCTGCAGGATTTCATCTGATGGTACGCACACATTTTTTTAATTTAACACTATAAAGTTAAATAAGCGTAGCCTAACTATTACACACCTTTCAGAGCATCAGTGAGAGCAACGGTACAGCAGAACGAGTGCAGCCTATACTCAAGTGCTTTTAAATCTGAAAACATCCATTCAGCGAGAGAGCAGTCCAAACTCATTCAAGTGGATTCAGGCCGTTTAGCAAACGTGTTTGACCCATTCAAAATTTAAACCTTAATTTAAAGGAATAGTTCAACCAAAAATGAAAATGCTGTCATCATTTACTCACCCTCAAGTGGTTCCAAAAATGTATTTGTTCTGCCGAACACAAAGGAAGATATTTGGAAGAATGTTTGTAACTGTAGATCTCAGCCCTCATTGACTACCATAGTATTTTTCCCCACTGTGGCAGTCAATAGTGGCCGAGATCTGCTTGGTTACAAACATTGCATTTAAAAACTGAATTTAATTCCTGATATCTAAAATGTCTCTCTTACTAGTAACAATCACATTCATGATTTGAACGAAGCGTTTTAGGAAGGTGTGGCTGAGCCTTAACTTTTACAAAGAATATTTCTTTGGGTTTGAGCTTTTTACCTCTGCAGATCTTATACAAGCACAAACATGTACATGACACACTAGAGAAAAGGCAAACAAGAAATCACATCATATGACCCCTTTAAAATCTTAACTTACATGTTTATATCTTATACATTTGACAGGCTTTTTTGGTAAAATATAAAATAAAAAAATAACACATTGTAATGTCTAGTGTTTTGGTTTTGTTTCATGTTCATTTTATTGTTATAGTCGTGTTTCCCGTTTGCCATGCGCTTCCCTTGTTTGTGCCATGTTCTAGTCATGTGATCCTGTCATGTGCTCATGTGTACTGTGTTGTCATGTTCTGATTGGTTCATTGTTGGATTGTTCACATGTGTTCCTTGTCTTGTCATTAGTAGTCTGTGTATTTAAGCCCTCATGTTTGCCATGCATCTTTGTTTAGTGTTGTTCGTTGTAACCTGCTGTTGGTAAGTTGGTCATGCTTTGTGAAGTTCCTGTTTGTGTTGTTGTTCTGTTCGTGTTTTGGATTAAACGACACTTGGGTTCTCATCAAGCTCACTTTTAGCAGATCTATGCTACACACATGTTTTAAACAGATTTTGTATAGTCACGATTCCTGAAGTGATTCTTAAGAGTCAGTTCATTTTAATGAATCAAAACACTTATAAACTAGTGGTGGGCAGACTGAGGCTTTGTGAAACACTGAAACAGTTGAAGCAAATGTGCCATATTGTGTCAAAGCTTGAAATCACGTGACTTTGGCAGTTTGATACACTCTGAACCAATTGATTCAAAGCTTCATGAAGCAGTGTTTTGAAATTGCCATCACTAATATAAACCGGTCGTAGCGGTTACAGAATCAATTTGACTCAGAGACTGAATCCTGAATCTCATGTGTGACCTGAAATGAACAAATGTTGTACACTCGGTTCATTTTAAGGAATCAAAAACAGTCAAAAACAAATTGCAGTTCTTGAAATAATCTCACTTTGATATTGAATCCTAATCTATCGCTGTTGGAATTTATATTGATTGGTTGTTTGAGTACACAACCATGTGTACAGATTAGTTCATGAGTTAATAAATTAATTGTTGGGAACATGAAGCTCATTTCTGATAAAAAACACTTTTGAAATTATAGCTAAAAAACATAATGAAGTAAGTATTTCAGTATCTAGTAAAACACTCATTTGATGTTTGCCATTATTCAGAGACTGAATGATGTTCTGTTGCAGGAAAGTGTTGCACTGACATCCTGGAGGGCCGGTGTCCTGCAGAGTTTAGCACCATTTTGCCCCAAACCTCTAGTAATCCTGACCTTGATTAACTGGTTCAGGTGTGTTTAATGTGGGTTGGAGCTACACTGACCAGGGCTGAGCTTCCCCAAAACTTCATGAGCCTTAGTTGATTGTAGAGAACACGGTCAGCTATGGACTTTAAGATCAGCTTAGCTCACAATGATTTTAATCAATCTATGACAAACCATAGCTTATGATAGAGCGACTCAAAAATCAGCCATGTGAGTTGGAAGTTAAAGTTTAATCTTAAAAACGTAAATCATGAATAGTTTTTAAATGACTATTTGAGCAAACATTTGCACCTGGATAATTGAGAGTGATTGTGATGATCATCTGCTAAATGAGCAACAGCGACCACAATTCACACCTTCAGTCAGTGAAGCCGCTCCCACAGCCGTTCATGAGAGTTTAAATGCTGGAAATATTCCCATCTTCCCACAGGAGAAGAAGAAGCAAGCAGGAGGAATTACTCCAGGAGAAACTACAGACATACTATTGTAAAGATGGAGTTTGAGGAAGAACCCTGCAGAATAAAAGATGAAGAGGAACAAATAGGTTGGTGTTTTCCTTCATTTTCTTTAATGAGGAACTTTAAGATTAAGAAAACTTTGATAATTTGGGGCTTTCTGAATTTCTTTTATTTCTATTTTTTAGACCTGATGGAAGTGAATGAAGACAAAAGGCATCAGTTTCAAAAGAATATAGAAAATGAAGATGGAAATACTGAAAAGTATTTCACAGAAAAACAAGCTGGAAAAACTGGAGTCAATGGATCTTTCAGCTGCTCTGAGTGTGGAAAGAGTTTCACGGAGAAAGGAAACCTTAAGAGACACATGAGGATTCACACTGGAGAGAAACCATTCACATGCTCTCAGTGTGGAAAGAGTTTCACTTACAAAGGCTCTCTTGATGAGCATCTGCGCCGTCACTCTGGAGTGAGATCATTCAGCTGTGATCAGTGTGAGAAAACATTTGTTGAGCAGTCAAACTTAATAAGACACCTTAAACTTCATACTGGTGTGAAGCCTCACTTTTGTTCTTTTTGTGGAAAGAGTTTTTCACTACTGCAGCATTTAAAAGTGCATGAGAGTATTCATACTGGTGTGAAGCCTTATATGTGCTTTGACTGTGAGAAGACCTTCAGTACATCAAGCTGCTTAAAACAACACCAGAGAATTCACACTGGAGAGAAACCGTACAAGTGCTCACACTGTGGGAAGAGTTTCTCTCAGGCAGGAAACCTGAAAAAACATGAGAGAGTTCACACTGGAGAGAAGCCGCACCAGTGCTCTTAAAGTCTTCAGTCTATGGCAGGGATCTCCAAACTCGGTCCTGGAGGGCCACTGTCCTGCAGAGTTTAGCTCCAACCCTAAATAAACACACCTGAACCAGCGAATCAGTGTCTAACTAGGGCCTTGTAAGACACTGATTGACTGGTTCAGGTGTTTAATTGGGGTTGGAGCTAAACTCTGCAGGACAGTGGCCCTCCAGGACCGAGTTTGGAGACCCCTGGTCTATGGACTCATGAGAAGAATCATTGCCCAAAGGTGTGAGCAAATGTTCATGTTCTGTTCATCACTTTCATGTAAATAGTTTGATTTTCTCAAGGTTTCTACGACATGTGGACAATATGGAATTTGATTTTAGTGATTTTCAAGCCTGGAGTGTATATGAGAGATTTGTTTGCCCATTATGTTTTTCTTAAATAAAATTGGTCATTAAGCAGTTTTATCGCATCAGCCAAAATGATGAGCTGGTCTGAATCTTTTATATTTTTTTAATGTTTCAGTGTTACAAAGATAAGGTGTGTAGTTCCCCAATAATGAAAATTTGCGAGGGTGTGGCTAGTCAAGCCAAGAGACAGTTTTCTCTACTCTTCATTTTATTTTACAAATATGTTATTACAAATGTCTACAACTTTATAAAACTGGGGCCGTATTCACAAAACATTTGATATTAGCTCTAAGAGTTCTCCTAAATAACAGTAAAAGTTCTTATCTAAGAGTTTTCTCTTAAAACCTATTTACAAAGCTGCTGAGAGCAACTTTTACTAAGGAACAGAGAGAATTCTTAAGGTAAGAGTGAGGGTGGGGTTTCATCTCGTTGCTATGGATGATGTCATCATGCTTACTAACTATGCCCACAGTGATTGGCTGACAGGCGAGGAGTCTCTGTCAGTGATAAAAATATTGCCATATTAAAATAAAGATTTTAAAATAAAAATGTTGCCATATTAAAATAAAGAAAAAAAAATTGCCATATTAAAATAAAGATTTTTTAAAAAAGTAGGCTAAGTGTCACTAATTAAAGTATTTGTTCAGCTAATTATCAGCCTATCAGAGAGAGATTGCAGAATTTAAGCGACAAATTATGTTTTATAAACAAAGTTTGGGAGGAGCACTATCTAATCAGTGCGAGAGGAGACATACAGTATACACAGCCGAATCACAGTTATCTCCACAATGTTCTGCATCCCTTCACCACCCCGATTCCTCACCCTCAGCCCAGCCGGGGATTCAGGGGAGTATACTCTGGGTTTGGGCTCAGAGACCCTGATCCTCATAGACAACATGGCAAATAGGCTTATTTGACTCTTTTACTCTATCCGGTCATTTGTAAATGTTAACTTCTGAAACAAGTAATCAGACATTATTTTGTTATTAATTAAATAAATAATATTTATTATTTTTGGCATTTTTGCCTTTTTTACTATGATAGGACAGTGAGTATACAAGAAGCGAAGTGGAAGAGAGAAAGGGGAGAAAGGTACGCAACATCCATTAGGATTGTTTGTGATTTGGTCTTAGTGACTTAAGAGTCCTCTTGACTATTCCTAACATTTCACAGATTTAGGAGCTAGTTTTAGTGCTAAAATGCTTTATGGAATTGCATAGGTAAAATTAACCAACAACATAACATATGAGAACACAAAACAGATGCAATAACGGGGGAACACTTGACAGCACCACATAACATGCGAATACCACGCATGAAGAAATGTGGAGGTGCAAGGCACCTTTCAATCAGGTCATAACATTGTCTTTGTAACATTGGTTAGGACGGCTGACTCTTCCAGAACGAGTCACCACTGAATGTCTGCCATCTGTGTCAGTGTAACAATCTAGCTTAGGGGACTGTGGTTGCTGCATGGGCCCCTCAGTATTGGATGGTGTTGCAAGTGTCCCAGCATTAGTCACTATTATTTTCCTTTTACAGTTAACACTGTAAAGCTGCTTTGAAACAATCTGCATTGTTAAAAGCGCTATATAAATAAGGTTGACTTGACTTGACTATTGGGAGATCCTCAAAGTCAGCTGGTGGGGATTCTGAGACGTGGAGGAGATGCAGTCTGTTCCTGATGTACGTGGCACCTTGTGATGTTACAACATAGCTATTTGGTTGCTGGGCAGGGAATTTCACAATTGCTAGTCTGTCAAAACCACGTGCTGTCTGCATCCTGACAGTTTGCCCTGGCTTCAGCACAGGGAGGTGATGAGCCTTTCTGTCATTAGTATTTTCCCCTCAGTCTTTGTTTTGTGACAGTGTCCTTTACGGTCATGTGAACAACAGGTTGAAGCATTGCCTTTGTCACTGGAAGGAAGGTCCTTGTTTGCCTGGAAAGAAGGCATTGCGCAGAGGCATACCATCTCGGGGAAGATTACAGAGATGGAGAAGTGCAGAACGGAAGTCAGTATGGTCACGGTAGCATTTTTCCAGAAGATGCTTGGCAGATCTGACCACACGCTCATGGAGAACTAACAAAAATGGGGAAATGAAATGAAATGAAGAAAGCGGTGGCGTGTGACCACAACTGTGTTGTGAATGGACCAGAGTGGGAAGATTCTGATATAATGGATAGTGATGATAGTAAGGGAATAGGTCACAGAAGTGAGAAAATGAGGGAGAAAAGAGACAATAAGGCATTTAGAGCCAAGGAAAACCAGGCGTAGTGGAAGTTGTGAAAGAGGAATGGAAGAGAGTGATCAAGAAGGTTTGGAATTGAAAAAATATTGAGATTTGGGGAGGATAAGGGAATTTCAACAATGAGTCCAGTGACAACTGTTTTACGAAACCAGATTGGCGAAATACGTATGGCAAAGGTTTTGAGAGATGGAAACTTGTGTAGATTGTGTGTAGAAATGGAGAACAGAGGGAGAGGGCTGGCAGAATAAAAGAAATGGGGAAATTCAAGGTAATAAATTCAAGTCGTGTGGAAAAGGGAAATAAGTGGAGTAAAGGAGTGATTTGGGGAGTTCCGGCAGGAGTTTCAATGGAGGAAATTAAGGCATACCTAAAAGGAGGAATTCTGAAGGGTGCTCTGCGGATTCAGATAACCTGAGAGGGAATGCAGAGCGATAGTAAGTATGTTGTACTTGATTTTGAAGAGGACTTGCTACCCAAAAAAGCGACGTTAAGGTTTGTGAGCTTTAACCTTAGAGAATACATTCCAAACCGGTGAGGTGTTACAACTGCCAAAGATTTGGGCATACAGCTAATGTATGTAAGGGCAGAAGGAGATGTGCCAGGAGTGGAGAAGATCATGAATATGTGCCATCATGAACAACCAAAATGTTGTAACTGTGGGGGAGTCAGTGTAGTTAACTTACGGGGGATGTGAAGTGATGAAAAAGGAAATGGAAATACAGCAGATGCTGTGAAGATGGTGAATCAGAGAGGAGGAAGAAATGAAAGAAACAGAGTAGGAAATCACTCAACAAATGTAACAGAACAGGAAAATAAGGAAATGTTTTGGTTTGTCTAAAGAAATTAGTCATTTTTATAGCAGGGGTACTCAATGCAACAATGGAGATTAAATCCAAGACTGAAAGAATACAAATAATTGTGAAGGCAGCAGTACATCATCTAAATATCAGTGGGCCGACATGGGAGGAAGTAAGAAATGACCTCAGTGTTTAGGCAAGTCAGGAGCAAGTATGGGTTGGATAATACTAATAAGTTGCAATGGAATGCAAGAAGTTTGTTGGCCAATGGACAAGAATTAAAACCATACTTAGAAGAGTTATCTAGTAAACCCGGTGTTATTTGTATTCAGGAGACATGATTGAGACCAAATTTTGATTTTAGACTAGGTGGATATGATTGTTAGGTGTGACAGAAGAGAAGGAGCAGGGGGTGGGTTGTAACTTTTATTAGAGAAGATATTGCATTTAGAGAGAGATAGGAATAGAATACTGGATTCTAAACACAGAAATGCCACATTATCATGAAAACCTTGAAGCAGATATATGAGGGAGAAACACACACATGTACACCTCATACGCTCAAGTGTAATTGGCTTTCCTTGCCATTAATGCTTGGATAACACGCACGTCTCCTTCCATTAAAAATAATGGCTGGTGCGGTGGCTGGGATATACATAAGCCTACTAAAATATGTGGTATAATTTTTTGAACGACTTGTCGCGAGAGGAAAAAATAAGTTTTAGTCTCATAACATCTGTTAATGTCATCGCATAACATCACACTGTCATTTCGCAATCGTTTTTTATTGACATTTAGAAAATATTGCAAATGTTTTGCTCAAATCTGTAATGGAAACGCGGCTACTGATACACATGAACACGTCTTGATCGACTGTTCACGGTTTACTTAACCTACTATACTCACTAGAATTACTCACTAAGATGGGCATGTTGACGTTTTTGTGTGAATTTGTCCGTTCAAGCGCAAGACTTGAAAGAGAACTCAAAATTTGCACGCTATCTGCGACGCACCGTGTGCACGCTTCAGATGAGTGCACACACACACACACACACACACACACCTCTCAGCGTGCATGAGTTCTCTTTCGTGTCTTGCTCTTGAATGTTTCGATTGGCAAAGCTTAAATGAGTTTAAACAAAGATATCTGTGTGTGGTGTTCAGGGGCCCGTTCTTCGTACCTCGCTTAATACATCTAAGATGATTTGACAGATCCCAGATCTTTTAATCGTGATAACTGATGGTTATCATTGGTTCTTCAAACGAATTTGCGGATTGGATTAAAATATCTGGATTAAATGATCTAAGATTACTGAGCGTTCTTTTTTCCCCTGAAGAGGGCAGATGCATCGATACTCGAAACCACGATCAGCAATGCAGCGATTGGCTGGCGTCAAGACAGCAACGTAATGACATCATATAATTAAAAAGCCACCTGGCAAAAAACTTGACAAATTGGACTCATGTTTTTTTCTGAACCTTTATAAGGAAACAGCCAAACGACCAAACCAACATAAAAGTTATTATAGATAAATGATAAATGTTTTTTTTTTTAAACTTGATTACCAATTATTTATATTCACGATTTTATACAGTATTTGTACACCCTTTACATTTTTATTTCAATGTTGTAATTTAATTTTTAATTTAATTTGAAGCAGATTTGTAACGTGACAGTTTCTTATGGGTCAAGATCAAATTATCCTCTCTTGCGCTGCATCAAGCCACTCCCATAATATCCGTGATCACTTAAAGAGCACCTATCATGGAATTTTGAAATTTACCTTTCATGTAGTGTGTAACATAGATCTAAGTGAACAAAAACATCCTGTGATAGCTTGAAATATGACAGTGCACCGTATATATAGTTATTTTCTTTCAAAAGTAAGAGTCGACTCGGAGTCATTTTTAAGAATCGTTAGAAGACCGAAGCTTTTTCTCTGACTAGATGACGTCAACTTGTCAAGTTATTTGAATACGATACGCCCACTTATTGCGCTCCAAGACGCCAGTGAAAACTAGAAAACATCATGGCCACGAGACTGTGTTCTGAAGTGCCACTCAAAAGCAAACTTCTTTCATCTGCCCAAGGATGAGCATTTGAAGACTAAGTGGCTTGAAGACAAACCATACATCGTCGCGATTGTGTGTTTATTAGTCGTCAAATGTATGTTTCGCGATCTCAGGAAGCTTTTATTATGGACTTCTATTATGACACATGGTTCTTCTTCGTCTGTCTGTACCATACATGGACTACATGTGCACAGAGCGCCCTCCGGCTGCCAGTATGAATTGAAAACAACACATAAGAGACTCAATCGCTCATGATTAGGCTATAACTGCCCATTTTGAGGAAGTATTGAATAAAAAATACTCCTCTGTTTAGAAATTTGACACAGACATATGAGAATCTATCAATATGTCTCCTCATCTGCACACTTTTGAACTAAAAGCCCTGAGGGATGTTGATTTGTCGCGAGTCTTCGTGAGGAGAATAGGAGTTTTTTTATGAATGAGATCAGCTGAGGCTCATATTACAATCAAACAGTACCGACGCGGTTTTCATATTCATAACTCCTGACACATATTAACAAATTACTGTCACTATAAGACTTTGATGGGCGTTCCGTTTCCGAGAATATCTGCACAGACTATACCAATCACAGCTGACTGGGTCATCGGACCAATCAGCGCAGATTAGCGTCACGTAAAGGCGGGGTTTTGAAAAGTGAATCACTAAAGGAATCATTTGAGAATCGCTGTCAAAACAGGTAAAAATAAATGCATATTATAAGAAAACTAAAGTCTTTTTTGTCATTGCATGCATGCAAAACTGTTGTTGGGGACTTCTAAAACAATATTTGGAACATTTTAAATGCCATGATAGGTGCTCTTTAATGCACGGCTCAGAGTAACTGTACAACATGTGTGTAAACCAATAAAAACAAAATTATATAAAGTAATTATTCCATCACAAATAAATCGCTCAATCAAGTGGCTGTGTCTATAGTATTATACACAACATTATACATTCTCATATACAATATAACATTTTTATATTATTATTTAAAATTATTATTATTGCCCCTGGTTCAGTAATGAACTCTTGTAATAAAGTAGCAGTGGCTGGGACAGATTTTAAGTATCACCTCAAGATGCAATCTAATCCTGTTTACATGAAATAAGCCGCTCATGAGCAGGTTTAATCTTACGGACCTGTTACTATGACAGCAAGTCCAGGATGAGCTTCGAAGAACCAAACAATCCAAGATCATGCCAAATCATCAACAATCAAATCCAGCTAACTGAGTTAGCGAGGTACGAAGAACGGGCCCCAGGTCTCACCTGTGCTCGCACACTATCAACACCCGGCGATGACGGTGTATATGACTGACTTGAGCGAGTCACGGTCGAGCATACGGCGCTCGCATACAAGCCCATTTTGTCCACACTTTTTGATTATCATTGTTTTTTTTATGTATTGGGAAGCCAGAATGTGTATCCATCGACAGAAACATACATGAACCTAACTCTGTCTGTCTGTTTTGCACATTATTTTCAAGAAACCATATTATAGATGCATCATCCGATTTGAAATTAACCGCGGAGCAAGCGCACGCCGAACCAAGGGTGGAGAACAGTTCGGTTAAATTTTTTTACCTTTAACCGTTCCACCCCTAATGGCAAACTATTACTATTATAACTTCCCCAAAGGTTCCCCTGTCAAACAATCAAACTTCACGACTAATTTTAGCAAAATATCCAGCTTTTGATTAACCTGAAAGTCACATTAATATCTTGCAAGTGATGGATCTGAACATGAACTTTACTCATTAGACAACTTCGGGCAACGTTTTTTCTTATGTTTCTGTAGACGAGATAATTGGGTGAAACTCTTTCCACAGTGTGAGCACTGGTGCGGTTTCTCTCCAGTGTGAATTCTCTGGTGTTTTTTTAATGCGCCTGATGTAATGAAGGTCTTCCCACAGTCAAAACACATATAAGGTTTCACACCAGTATGAATACTCTCATGCTCTCTTAAATGTTGCAGTCGTATAAAACACTTCCCACAAAATGAACATAAGTGAGGCTTCACAGCAACATGAACTTTAAGGTGTCTTCGCAAGCCTGATTCCTTAACAAATGTTTTCTCACACTGATCACAGTTGAACGACTTCACTCCAGAGTGGAAGTGCAGATGATCGTTGAGAGCGCTTTTGGATGTGAAACCGTTTCCACACTGAGTGCATGTGAACGGTTTCTCTCCAGTGTGAATCCTCATGTGTCTAATAAGGTTTGATTTTTGTCCACAACTCTTTCCACAATGAGTGCATGTGAATGTTTTTTCTCCAGTGTGAATTCTCAAGTGTCTGTTAAGCTCTGATTTAGTCGTGTAACACTTTCCACAGTAAGTGCATGAGAATGGTTTTTCTCCAGTGTGAACTCTCACATGCACATTTAAGTCCTCTTTGCGACTGAAACTCTTTCCACACTGAGTGCATGTATAAGGTCTTTCTCCAGTGTGAGATGTCATGTGTATCTTAAGATGTGCTTCATGTTTGTAAGTCTTTCCACACTCAAAGCATGTAAATGGTCTTTCTCCAGTGTGAATCCTCATGTGTATATTAAGGTGTGATTTATATGTGCAACTCTTTCCACACTCAGAGCAGGTGAAAGATCCTTTGACTCCAGATTTCCCAGCTTGTTCTTGTGTGAAATTCTCTTCAGTCTTTGAAACGACTGTGTTTTCATCTTCATTTTTGAAATTATGAGGTTTATTAAATAGAGGTTCATCTTCATTTTTATATGTCAGTTTTGCATCTTCATTTGTGATATGATGTTTGTCTTCATTCACTTCCATCGGGTCTAAAATCAACAAATTCAAAGTGGGAAACAAAGAAAATAAAGTTAATTCTTAATTTAGCAACTAGTTTACTACGGAGTCTACTAGTATCTAGTTTTAGAAGTATTGTAATATGTCAGTTTTCATCTTAATGTTCCTCATCAGTCATTAAAGAGAATGAAGGAAAACACCAACCTATTTGTTCCTCTGTCTCTTCATCTTTTATTCTGCAGGGTTCTTCCTTAAACTCCATCTTTACAATAGTATGTCTGTAGTTTCTCCTGGAGTAATTCCTCCTGCTTGCTTCTTCTTTTCCTGTGGGAAGATGGGAATATTCCCAGCATTTAAACTCTCATGAACGGCTGTGGGAGTGGCTCAATTATCCAGCTTTAAAGGTAGGGTAGGTAATTTTCGGGATTGGCTAGCAATAGTGAGCTAGCTTTTAAAGCATAAGATCACACCCTCCCTTCAAAGTGTGTACTACAAATGACACCCCTAACTCATAATACGCCCCTATAATGAAACAGCCATCCGCGATGTCATCAGAGCCCCTCCTTCTGGATTCACTGATATCATCAGTAGTACTGCTTAGGGCTGTCAAATAAAAATTTGAATTTCGAATGTTCATCGAATTTACAAAAAAATTCACGTTCGAATGCAAAAACCGTTCATTCAAATTTTTGGTAGAGGCGCACGACACACGACGGTGACGGAACTGACGCGGTTAGTTTATCCAGTACAGCGGTGCGGCTGTGTTGTTCGTTTGAAAAAAGGCGGAAAAAACTGTGAGGACTCTGAGTCAGAGAGAAAATGGGCATGGCAACCTGTTCGACAGCGTATATAGTCAGACACAGAGCAGTGCAGAAGAAGGCAATCAGGGCTTTGGAGCATGAGATGGATATAAATAAAAGAGAAGATACGCTACCTGCTGACGAAAATCCTCTCAGTTGGTGGCAAAATCATGCGGTATAACGCTATATGTATCCACATATTGCGCAGCTGGCAAATACATAGCTACTTGATCATACCTCACCAAAAAACGCTCAGCACTCGCTGCAGGTCAAGTTGACTGGTGTTTTTGACTAACAATATATAGATGTTTAGTGAGTGGAAATGGATTGTTTCTGAATGTCATTTTGCTATTTTGTGTTCACGTTACATTCTGTTGAAGTGTGTTTTCTCAGGTTACTGATGCACTTGCAGTTTTATGCACTTTTGTTACCTCATTTTCCTTACATGCTCATTAAGGAAATTATATTTTATTTAATAACAATTGTTTGAAAAGTTAATGCACTGTAAAAAGTGTGAATGTCATTTTCATTTCAATAAAAGACACAATGCCTGATTTGGTTTACATTTGCTTGTTGCGCTCGCTTGCGCCCTCTTGTGGGCATAGGAGAAAATACAGTACTTTTCCCCTTTAGAAGGGGCCTTTAGAATTCAAATATAATTCAAATTTTGATCATATTTAAGAAAGAATTTAGCTTTTCAGCCATTTTGACAGCCCTAGTACTGCTCTTCTTCTGCTTCACTTTCCTAGTTTTTATGCTTCACTATCATCACCTAATGATAAGGCATACAGATTGTATAACATCACCAGACGCCACAAGTAGTAGTATGTTACATAAAAGTTTATGTAGTTTAAACTTGTCGCTAAAAAATAAACTCAGAGTCATGTCTTTATAGACCCCTTCACGGTTAACGTCACATGAAAATTCGCAGTGTGCATATCGGGGTCAGAAAGTTCCTTCCATCCCATTGAATTGTGTGTTAACCAGAGAATTTCTCGTTAAGAAAAAAGGCCTACTTGTTGCGTCGTGAACTGAAAATCGCACCAGTTTTGGAGTCGAGTTTTTCAGGATCTCATCCATTTAAAAAAATAGACAACATCTCAGACTGGGACAATGCTACGCTCAAAGAGGCTTGTGTTTGTAGAGGCTCAAAAATAGGAGAATAATATCTAATAAAAAGAAACTCATGAGGGATTGAGAAGAAACAAGTCATTCATATGTAGGGTTGGGTACCGAAATCCGGTTCCAATATGGCACCGGTACTTATATAACCGGTATGTACCGGACCGAATCAGAACGCAGATTTCGGTTCCTCATTTCGGTGCCAAAATTCAAACGTGCTTTCGCATGCTTTGGCTGCACCGAGCCAGAGACAGACGCTCAGCGCTGGTCACATCACAACTCATGACAACTATTCAGTGTTTTCAACGACATCATGTTTATTTCAGGTTTCAGACATTTAAATGTTCATAAGTAGGCTACTAGCAAAAAACACACACTGATGTCTATGAAAGCGGCAATGACAATCCTTTCAGATGGTTATAATTTGACTAACGTTACATGTTTTATTCACATCAGATACATGCACATTATACAGTAACTATATAGTGCACTCTATTCTTCTTCCAGTTCACTGGTCACTTACTTTCATGTATTTCGTGAGACGAGAATGAACTCAAGTGTTGTAAATCCGACAGATCCGATTCTGAGGCGCAAACTAACATGGCGCCGCCCATTGCGCTTTATAGATCAACTAACACACATTCACTCACACATTTGAACATCAGATAGTTCGTGACACAGTTAAGAAGTTTGTGAATATTTTGAATAAAAAGAAAAAACGAAATAAACCCGATACAGCTGAGCTGTCAGCGCTATTGCGGCTGCTGTGTGTCATGTGAGAAACATGACGCGTCACCATGGAAACATTAAGGCGATGCGTTCAAAAATATTTAGCCAGAGAATATGATCATATTTCAAAATAAAGCTGAAGCTCGAAGCTGGTTTGTAGCAGAGCAAGAATACAGACGACTGCTGTTATTACTGTAACTGTTTAGAGTTATATTAGGCTTGTTGTAGTTGGGTGGCTTAGGTTTTACTGTGAATTTGTAAATATGTCAATTATAATTTGTAAATAAGTAAATTGTGTTTTGTATTTATTTATATTCATACATTTAAGTATACATTAAACTTTTAATAAATGGTTCAATTTAAATAATAAATAAATAAATAAAAAGCCATTTAATGTCATCCACCTCATTTGGTGGCCTTTTAAAAAAAAAAAAGTATCGGTTCAGGCACCGTTTAGGCACCGGAACCGTTTTAAAAGTATCGGTTTGGCACCGGAATCGAAAAAAACCCAAGCGATACCCAACCCTATTCATATGTGTTTTTATTTATTTTTATTTATTTGTTATTGTAAGTGTACTTCATTTACATTAATTTAATCTTGCACAAACATTATAAATTGGTACGTTTCTAGTCATTGTCTGTGTTTTATATGTGCCTTATAAATACTTGCCCTATGTAGCGAACCTAAGCTACTGCTCCATTGCCTGGTGCTCTGAAATGCAGTGACTAAGTCAAGGTAAAAAGTGGTAGTAGTTAGCCACAGGCTAGCGCCAACATTGTGATCACAACGGTAGAGTTAAGCCATTAACGCTTTAAAACTTATTAAAATTCTGATAAATAAAATCTATTAAAATTACAAACTTAAGATGTGAAACTTAAAGTCCTTTGGATGAAAACACAATAACAAAAACAAAACAATTTTTTTTTAGTATTTTAGTATTAATAGACGTGGTAAGCTTCATAAATATAACTTTGAGCAAGACTGGAAGTTCAGTTAAGTTCTGATAAATAACAACAGCAAAATATATAGTATATAATAGCTGCCTGCCTTCTAAAATGCAGTAAATCCATTATGTGACTCGTTAATGCTGCAACGCACTTTCGTTCACTCCTCAAATGCCTAACTTACGATTTACAATGCAGGGACGGCAACTACAAATATACTAGTTATATACAGTAAATACAGAGATCATTACTTTATTTAGGCAGAATAAGTTAGTTGTGATTTCCAAGCGCATTAATGTTAGCGGTCTTCCACTGATAGCCATGGCATTAGCTAGCTTTGTGGTTAGCTAAAGTTTATGATAAGCCATAATTTAGAAATGGCCAACGTCATACTGCAAAATATTGTAAAACATACCTTTTCTAAATAACGGGCAGGGGAGAGATGATACGTCTCATGCTGTCAAACTGTCACGCTATAACTTACTAGCTAATTCCGTTTCACTCTTGGCTTACATATAACAGCAAAACTGGACTTGGCAGTCACAAATTTTGCCATGCTTATTTGAGTTAAGAGAACTGATGGGGATGTTCTTTTAATTGTTATTCAAGCAATGTATATGTCTCGTGCCATGCACTTCACGGATGATCTCATTTGTGTTGTGAAGCATGACTCTGCTGGATCAGCTGGTGTTGCCAACCAGCATGGTGTAGAGTGCCCTCTGGTGGACAAACTATGAAACGGCAACACTCAATGTGGTTGAACGGTGTTTCGTCCGTTTTTTTTTTTTTATATTAATTTATCGGCCATCATAAATGCCGATACCGATAGTTTGGAAAATACATAATATCGGCCGGGCTCCAGTAACAGTACATGAAAGAAATAAAACAGCCATGAATTTGCATTCTCTCTCTGTTGTCTGCCCATCACTAACCTCGTGAAGTCGCGTTCATAGTGCCGTTCACTCACTGGGTTGATGCTTCAGCACGGCCACCGAATGCAGCTTTTTTACACAACCCACTCGTTTAAAACTTAAATTATATTAACGTCTACTATATAATAGGGCTGGGTAAAAAAAATTAGATTTCTCGATTTAAATCGATTCTCACTTTTACTTAACAATATCGATTCTTAAATCCCAAGAATTGATTAGTCTATTTTTTTTTATTTTTTTTTAAGAAATTCAAAAACATCAATAGCCTACCGTTTTTGGCGCTGTGGCGTGAGATCGCTCTGCCGCAGCTCAGCTCAAGAGAACCAGCAGCGTGGAGAAAACATGAATGGATCTTCTCTTCCGCTTTAATACCAGTAACAGTAGGGGTGGTTAATCTGTCTGATTTCCCGATTCGATTCGATTACGATTATTGAAGTCCCGATTCGATTACAGTCGATTTTCGATTATTAACGATTCTCGATTATTGATTTTCCATTTCACAACAGTAAACGAAAATACACTACAAAGTGATTGCAGTATAAAAAAAAAGTCAGCTACTGAATTACTTAACTCTTTTATTGAGTAACAACAACTCAAAGCACTTGTCGTATATAGTGTCGTGTAGTTACACAGAAATGAATACATCACATTGTGTTGTGACTCATCAAGTTGAACTAAACAATAACAAATAAATGAAAGGCTTATTTCGTTTAGGAAGTAGATCAGAACCAACATACTGTAGAAATTGGACAATTTTCTTCTAGAAAGACAACGTGTTCAGGTGGAGGAAGACTGCAGGTTGCAGTCGAAACATGTCAAGGTAAAGAAGAAGTTTTTTCTCCAAACACCTTGTCTTTCTAGAAGAAAATTGTCCAATTTAATCATTAAGAAGACAAAATGAACATTTTTGAACAACTTACTGTAGCTTCAGCTTATATACTGTACTGTAGAACACAGTGACAAAATGTCAAGAGTGATGGATGCGGTGCGCGCGTGAGGGGGGCGGGAGCGCGTGGAACGCTCGAGCTCCTCTCGTTCGTTTCCTGACGTGAGAAAGACAAAAGGGGAAAAAACGACAGAAGAAAAACGGGTTCGTGTTGGAGGAGTGTCGAGGCCCGTTCGGTTCCGTGAGCGGGAGCCGCGGGTCGGTGCAGCGGAGCGGCGGTGTGTTTCCAGCATCAGTCCGGCTGTGTGTGTGTGAGATCCGCTCATCGCGTCCTCAGGATAGCCTTAATTCCCGCGAATGTGTGCGTCGATGTGTGTCGCGCGCGCTCATCTGAAGCGCTCATAAATCTGCGGATTGAAGGCGTTTATTCGGTGTTTGTGCGCGAATCTGAGCCGTGCTAACGCGCTAATGCTAATGTGCCTGAGCTCCAGAGGAGGCGAGGCGGGAGGATTTCTAGAGTGTTCCCTCAGAATCATCTCAGCATTAACGACAGATTTACATTCATCTAATGAACACACACACACACACACACACACACGGTGGTAGTGTCAGGTTTAGATAAATTTAAAAAATCGATTTTTGAAAATTTAATGATCGATTCATGCTCGTCCATAACATACTCGCGATTAATCGATAATCGATTTTTTTCAACACCCCTAAGTAACAGCGCAAAAAAACCCACAAATTACCTTCTGAAAGGGTGTTAAAAGATACAGGACAACTTACCGAAATCCGTATCATGTCACATAGAATAGCTCAAGTGTTTTAACCGCAGAAAGATGTAAGTAGAACAGCTTACAAGTAGGGATGTGACGGTGAGGAAATTTTCCCACCGGTTAATTGATGTGTGACAACACCGGTAATACCGGTATCACCGGCGGATGCTTTTAAATCACTAATTCTATCTAACCGAAAGTAACATGCACACGACCGCTCTGAACTGAAAACGCGCCAGTGTTGCGTATTCACACACCGTGAATGACAGCTCGTCTGTAAATGCGCGCTCTGTGAGGCCATGGGTGCGTCTCAATCAGTTCCCTAGTTCAGTAGTCAGGGCACTGATCAAGCATGATCAGTCTATGATTGAGATGCACTCGAGATTCAATGAATGAATAACAGTTCGTCCGTAAAGCCTCGTTTATACTCGACGCGCCCGCACGAGCGCGAGGGTGCGCGCGGCAAAAATAAATGCGCGCAGTCAGCGTAGCGGAGGCTCGCACTGCGGAGCCAGGCCAAAGTAAACAATGCGCGCTCTGTGCGGACGAGCACATTTAACTTTCGGTTTTGAATTAGCGCCAATTCGGCTGCGGGTTGCTTGAATTGTGGGTTCATTAGTCTATTATTTTATATGAAAAACACAACAACAAAACAAATGACAAACTCCCTTAAATAGGCGCTTTTACGTTTCGCTTTGAAACCAAATCTTCCGCGATCATCTCAGTCAGCTCCTCACTCTTAAATCTGATGAATGACTCCAGCCGCTGCCGAGACTCACGGTCGGGTCATGCTTTATTAAGCAGATACGTTCAGTTTTTATTTGTATTGTCTGTTCTCTAACTGAACTAAATTATTTTATTACTATAAAAAAATCAAAAAGACGGTGGGCGGTGCCACGGTGGGCAAGTGATGTAACCGGTGTTGAGTCTGGACACCGGTAACACCGGCAACACCGACTATCGTAGCAAGCCTACTTACAAGTAAATGTCACGCAATGTCATTACCTCAGAAAAAACATATCCAGTGTCCATAAACTCGTTAGTCAGCTAGAAAAATTAACTGTAGAGAGGAGCATTTTGCTAATTATATGCAACACATTACATAGGATAATCATTGTCAATGTTCTTCAATATTTAATAAATCTGGCAAGTTTTTATGACAGCCACCCTTTAAATGTTTATATTTAAAAAAAAACTAATTGGAGTAGAATTAAGATTATGTAATTGTAAAGTTAATATTATAACTATTATTATATAAAAAAAACATAATTTAGTGTCATTTAAGTGTTTGTATACAAATCAGTTCATTTTTACCTTCAATATTAGTAGGCTTATGTAGTATCAACTGACTCCCATAGTTTACAACATTAATTTTCCTTGAGAACATTTTCCATGTATTATACCTCATACATATCCAAAATAATCATTTGATAATTAAATAAATAATTTTGAATTGAATCGAAAAGAATAGAGAATCGAAAGCTTGTGAATCGAAATTGAATCGAATTGTGAAATTTGTGTCAATACCCAGCCCTACTATACAACATTTACTTCGCAAATAAACATTTAAATAATTAGAGCTCTTTCCCTCCATTTAAAGTCCATTCCACTCAAACTTAAAAGATTTTAAAAAACGTCAAAAAGTCATCATAAAAATAATAAATTGAGTGGTCTAATCCGAATCCAAGTCTTCTGAAGAGACACGATGGCTTTATATGATGAACAGATCTACAACGTCGTGCATACTGTAGTAAACCCGGACATTCAAATGTGAAATGTCACGCTAAAACAACATGATCGCGAGTCATTTTGACATTTTAAATCTGCCGGAATGACACTCCCTAAAAGTCAAAGCACAAACATAATTGAAATCACCATATCACATTTAGTTTCAGTGGTATAATCATTCAACGCGTTTTAGATAGGGCTAGGTAAAAAAATATAGATTTCTCGATTTTAATCGATACTCATTTTTATGAAACAATATCGATATCGGGGAGAGCGTCATGATGGAGCGCCACCACACGCCCCCGCTGCGAGTGCGACACACTAATCCACATCTATAGTATTAGTTAAACTAAAAACTTAGCAGGGATTGCTCTGTAAATTAAATTGAGAATGTAACTAATGCATAATGCATATGCTATTTTAAATACTGTAGTCTATGCCAGATATATATAGCCTACATTTTGAAATCATTTGATGCTGAAACATCCATGCGTGTTTATTTTAGCACTTCCGTTAGTGAAACAACACAGCCTATAAAATATTTAAACGATTTTCAGTAAATAATGGTTACCTCAAGAATATAAGAAAATTAAATATTAGTTAAATATATACTATTAGAAAAATATTTGATTACTATTTCCCTGCTAAGATGCGTCATATACCGCTCTGCGTTTTGAGATGAATGGGACAAGCTGGATAGACACCTTCTCGAATATCTTCATCTTCATATTTTCTCCTGATGTTGCAAGGCAACACTGTTTGTAAAATGTCTGAAGAGCGGATTTTATCTTCCACAGGGTCAAGACATTTAGGCAATGTTTGATTATTCACTGCCAGAGAAAACGAAACTTAAATAACCGGCGCGTGTGTGAAATGCGCTATTCAAATAAACCAAACTTGACGCGCCTTGCTAAGTTTAATAACAAGAACAAACTGTGTTAAATACAATTTGAAGTAAAAAAGTATTCGTCCCACAGTGTTTTTTTGTTATACTTTCCCACAGTAAAGGATGTGAATAGTTATAATAGATTTAATTATAAGCAAACGAAAAGAAGAAACGTTTATAATCCCCTGCGAAAATGGGTGCGACGTGAGTGAAGATTTTGGAAAAGAAACGAGATGTCCATGTCCATTGGGATAAAATGGACTAGGGCTATTGTTAAAATTCACGGAAAATCGATTGACCAGATCACAAAACAGAATGAAAAAGTGCTCTCTGACCATCATTTCCTTTGTAGGCTAAACAAAGCTTTGTGCTTCACTCCTGTGGTAATATTCACGTGAAACAGCATTCACATACAAAACACTGGGTTAGTAAAATAACAAAATTAATTTTTAAAAGTAGAAAATAGTATTTATGTAAAGAAATATATTAAAATATAAAGAGCTCAACTCTTAAGTGGAAGGAAGCCATTTTTCCCCCTCACGTGCGGACGAGTCATTATTTGGGTTAGTAAAAATAACGAAATTATAGTTTTAAGTAGAAAATAGTATTTATGTAAAGAGATATAGTATATTATCTACCGATTTACCTAATTACCGTGACAGGAACACCATGTTCACTTTACTTGGTTTTAGTGACGATCTGACAGGGGTATGTTTCCCGCAGTGCTAAAAATTCTCTCTGATGCTGTGCTTGTAGCACAAATACACATGTATTTATGTGCCAATTTTGCTAAGAGCGGATAGCGTGTTTCATTGTCTCTCCACCATGCTAGTGGATTAGCCGTAGAGTCATTTGGTTGTTCTTGGAGATAGCGGGTTAACGCGCGCTCTGATCGGTAAAGTGGCAGAGATTTCAGACCTCCGTTTATTAAGGAGATCTCCAAGATTTCTCTTCTTGGTAGGGGGTGGTGCACAGACCTCTCCCGAATCATCTCCAGCAGTAGCAGCCTCCGAAGCACCACTAACTCCGCCTCCGTTTCCCTCGTCAGCTGAGGGAACCTATCTAAAAAATGATTTTTTTTTTATGTTTGTAAAAAATATTTGAATAACACGGTTTTGGCGGTTATAGAGTTCTAATGACGGTGTTTAACTATAACCGTCGGTCTCACGGTTATATACTAACCGTCACACCCCTACTTGTCACATACATTTTTTGTTATTCTATTCTTAGGCGACAGGAACCGCAAGAGGTTAAGGAGAAAAAAAAGACTATTTTCTATTGCAATACTCTTTCTTTATTTTACTTAAAAGAATTGAAAAACCTTACTTAAACTTAAAACTTTACTTTAAAAAAACCCTTGTACACATTCCTAGTGTATTGTATAATATAAAATAAATATATATAAAGATATACACTGGCAGCTCAGAGCTGTACAGCAGCATTTAAGTATGAAATTGAATTAATGAATGTAAAAATAAAACACTACACAGACTTCACTATAAAATATACACTGATTCTTAGCTACTGTATTAGTTTTTCAGTCAAGAGCAGCGAGTGATTTTCTCTCTTTTGTTGTTGTATTAACATTAAAGGGATATTTCACTCAAAACGGAAAATTCTGTAATCGAGAAATGAATACAGGTTTGAAACAATATTAGAGTGAGTAAATAATGACAATTTTATAGGTGAACTGCCCCTTTAAGGACAGCGTGTTCACTGTCGCTGCTGTCAGTTTAAGACCTCTACACATCTAATATACAGACACGATTGCGATTTTACTTTCACTTTAGACATAACCGACTGTGTTTATGTTAACCTTGTGTGTATTTGACAGTATTAACACAGTAAGACTACTTAGTTCAGTATTCACGTGTTTGACAGGCTTTTAGTGCGCGCACTCTGAAAAGCGCATGTTAAAACCGCGCACGCGAATGAAACCGGCAAGGCTTTAAAACGCATGCAAATAATGAACTTTCATGATTGTGAATAACTATAGTGTTCCGTGAGTATAACTCTACCACTAACGTGTGATGTGAATGTATGTCGCTTACTTTATAACGCGATAAATATGGATATTTTTAGGGATGCACGATATATCGGCAACATATCGTTATCGGCCGATAAATGATTATTTTTGATGTTATCGTTATCGGTCCAATAAGAAAATTTGACCGATATAGTCAAGCCGATAGATAATGTATTATTTCCTTCAGCTGAGACGGACGCGCTGTCCACCATGATGGGTTTGAATTGCTCTAAATATGTTTGGAATCACTTCGAAAAGGAAAATACAGTTATGTGCAACATGTGCAGCGCAAGTCTTCTATAATCTATATAAAATGATAATGAGAATAGAATAGGCTGTAAAAGAGCGGTGTGTTTCAGCGCGTTTGTTGAGGGAAGAGCGCGCCCACGGAGTTACACCTTCATGACGAGCACAGTCAAGTTCGCTTGTGCATTCACAGCCTTTTGTGCCATTGTAAGTTGTAATATTATATTTATTATTATTCTGTGTATGTAATATCATATAGGATGCGTTTGGTTGAGTAAATAAACGATGCAGTAAAGCACTTCCTTGTACCGGTCTTTAGCTTCAGCGCGCGCCCACGGAGTTACACCTTCATGACGAGCACAGTCAAGTTTGCTTGTGCATTCACAGCCTTTTGTGCCATTGTAAGTTGTAATATTATATTTATTATTTTGTGTATATAATCCCATATAGGATGCGTTTGGTTGAGTTAATTAACGATGCAGTAAAGCACTTCATTGTACCGGCGCGCGCATTTCAAACAGAAATGCACAGCATTAATAACTACTGGGACTGTCCTATACATAACACTGCAATGAGAATATTTCTGTTATAAAACGTAGTGAATTCTCTGGGTTTAATTGTTTTTCAGCGCGCTGTTGTGGGAAGCGTCAACAACGCATTCTGACCAGCACAGTCAAGTTCGCTTGTGCATTCGCGTCATTTTAAGCATATGTAAGTCGTAATATTACGTTTTTGTAGTATAAACATCTGATTAAAGTCATATAGGATGTGTTTCGTTAAGTCAATAACCCGCAGCGCTTCACTGTACCGGTGATCATCTTAAGTTTCAGCACGCTCTCAAACAGGGGAAGAGCATCCACAGGAGTTATAACCCTTCACCTATGCGTGATTTTGTGCTAATATAAGTTGTAATATTATATTTATTTTGTATAAATATCTGATTGTACTCATATATGATGCGTTTAGTTGTTAATTAAACTTCTAAGCGCTTCAGTTTATGGTTGTTCGTTCATTCTCTCCAGCTTCAGCGCGCTCTCAAACAGCAACATTATTCCTAATAGACTAGACTAATATTACAGATGTTTACTATTACTGTAATATTAAACTTTTTTTTTTTTTCAAAAACACAGAAGCATTATTTTTTATAATTAGCACTTTTATTGTTCTCGTATCATTTCCATCAACAATATGGTTTGATTAAAACCATTTCTTTATCGTCTGTGCGGAGGTTATTTCATGCACTTGCATTCTGATTCTTTATTATGCAGCCTAAGTAATGCTGTTCAATTACTTGTTTGCATTATTTAGGTATATTATTTTTATTTTTTAGACAATATAATTTTTGGTAACATTTTACAAATAAGGTCTCATTTTATTAATGCATTAACTATCATTAACAAACAGAGAGCAATAACCTTTGTTTCTTTTAGTAATAAAATGTTTGTGTTTTGTAACAGTCCATTCACAGTTCATACCTAATGTTAAAAGACACAACTTTGGGTCTGAATATGTTGAGATTAACATGAACTAAAATTAATAAATCCTGTTGAAGTATTGTTCATTCATTGTTGGTTAACTTATACTAACCAAAATTAAACCTTATTGTAAAGTGTTAAAAAAAATATTTGGCCATAGGAGTGTAAAATTAATTTGAAAAGGTAAGGAATCTCACACTGGTTCAAATAGGCTACTGTAGTGTATAGGTTTGATTTATGTTGAAGTGTTTGGGACATGGCTTTTAATGGTGAGCCTTTTGTTTTTGTAATCAGGCTCTCAGAGTTTATTAAAATTTGTATTAAGATTTATCGGCCAATATATCGGTTATCGGCTTTCAAATATTAAGAATTATCGGTTATCGGTATCGGCCAAAATGTTCATATCGGTGCATCCCTAGATATTTTTCTTACACAAATTTATTAACACCCCCCGAGCTGTGTGGATCACTTTTATAATGGATGGATGCACTTTTTTGGTCTTCAAATTTTGGGATGCCATTATAAAGCTAGGAAGAGCCAGGAGTTTTTTTAAAGGTCCTGTTCTTCGTGATCCCATTTTTCAAACTTTAGTTAGTGTGTAATGTTGCTGTTAGAGCATAAATAATACCTGTAAAATTATAAAGCTCAAAGTTCAATGCCAAGCGAGATATTTTATTTAACAGAAGTTCCCTTTCAAAGCCTACAGCGAACGGCCGGTTTGGACTACAATTCTGTACTTCCTGCTTTAATTACGTCAGTAGAACAGTTTGTTGACCAACCTCCGCCCACAAGAATACGCAAAAAAGGGGGCGTGGTCTTGTTGCGCTCCCACGTGGAGAAGAGGAAGTGTTGCGTTCGGTTCGGTTGTGTTTGTCGCCATGTCGTCCAGACGCTGTTATTTTCATCCCGGAGTCAAATCACCTTTGTTTGGCAAGGGACGCTGTACTTTGAGCACATGCATCTCCCCGTTATGGTAAGAGGCGTGACCTTTCCGGGCAACGTGCCCTAAGCTGCTGTCGAATCACAACACGGGAACCGCTGGCACAATCAGAACTCGTTACGTATTTCTGAAGGAGGGGTTTCATAGAATAAGGAAATCCTCAAGCCGTTTTTAGGACAGTGAAAACAGCAGTATACAGATAAGTAAATTGTGTGAAAAATACTGTGTTTTTTTAAACGCGAAACATGAACACATGTTATATTGCACACTGTAAACAGAATCAAAGCTTCAAAAACACAGGAAAAACGGGACTTTTAATATAACTCAGATTGTTTTTGTCTGAAAGAAGAATGTCATATACATTTTAGCCCACAACAATTTATTTTCTGTTGATAAAACAGAAAGAATCCAAACAGTTACTCGCCTGTCTCATTAAACACATCATATAATAAAGAATCTTCGTTGTTTCCATGATTTCTACAAAAGTAAAACTAGAAATCAAGGGTAGTGTAGATATGATGTCATTGACAGACGATGCAAGGCCATGGTCAGTAACAGTGGTTAAAATTGCTGATTTATCTGTATTTAAACATTGTTGGAAGCATTTGGAATAGTGTAAGCACACAGGTCAACAAAATATATAACAATGGTCTAATGGTTTTGAGAATTTTAATTTAAAATCGTATATATGTGCCTTCAAACTAGCATAACAAAAATGTTTATGGAACAAATCTCCTCCCGTGCCTTTAAGTGTTTTGCTCAAACAACTGTTTAGAAACAATTCAACTCCTCCAGATTTGTATGTTGCTCTTACATATGATTTACATTAATTGAAAAATTCTGTTTACCAGGTTTCATTGCATAAAATGAAAACACAACTCATAATCTTCACAAATTGTAATGTGAAAACAGTCAGTAATGAGTTTACGTTTCTCGAGCGTAATGAACAACATCATTCGGTTCATTTCTATTAATTTCTGAGTGATTCACCAAATGAACCGACTCGTTTAGTCGTTTGGATTTAGATTTCTCCTAATAAATGATAAATGAATATACTCACAGTGTGAAAACATCAGATTTAGAGCAGAATGAACGGCTGTGTTCCACTTCTCATGTTTATGTTCTTCCCTCGCTCACTTCTCTTCTTCTTCTTCTTCTAGACTCGGATGTGTCGTTGCTTCGGTTGCTCGAGCGCCTCCACTGGCGGAAAACAGACAATGCGTCGCGGTAAAGTGAAAGTTGCTCATAGAAAGAGACGCCAAGATATTCTAGTCGATCTTGGAAAGTTAGAAGGGAACACTAACTATTTAAACTATATATTGTTTTTCCCTTTTTAAATGTAAACTTTAAATAGAATAGGTCTTTATCTGTGTGATTTCTCACTTGCACATTGTTTTCTTTATGAAACTCTTTCCATATTTTATTGTTGGCATGAAATAACTTTTATTATGTGAAATTCCATCTTCATTTGTGAAATGAGGTTTATGAAACAGATGCTGCTGCTCTTCATTCACTTCCAATCGGTCTCAAATCATTAAATTCCTATAATTCATTTAAAGAAGGGCAAAATTAAAGCTTCTGTTATTTCTTTATGGTATTTGGTTATTTTTCCTTCTCAAAAGTGGTGTTATAATCAGAAATGAGCGTTATATTTCCAGCTCTGTTAAACTATCAGTTCAGAGAGAAGCTGAGAGAATATTGATGAGGGTTGATCGCTGTAATCAGACATAGATTAAACGTGTGAATGTGTGTAAATTACAGACAAAGGAATAGTTTGAAATTCAGAGATACAGGCATTTAACTTTAAAAATATAGTTCTGTGTATCCGATTATTGCATAATAATTTACAGGTAAACAGAATGTTAGAACAAAACTGAATCTAAAACATCTCTTTGTTATATGTTATGTCTGAAATTAAAGTACACTCTAAATAAAATGGTGCTACATGGCACTAAAAGTGGTTCTTGACTTGTAATCATAGGGGAACCCCTTTTGGTGCTATATAACACCATATTTTAACATGTTCTGTATATGGTAGCGGTCCTATATAGCACCATATCTTAACAGGTTCTGTATATATATTCTGTATATAGTAGCACCTCAGTCATCCCAAAGAACCGCTGAAGAACCACTGAAGCTGAAGATTTGGTGCCATACAGCACTTAAAGTGGTTCCCCTATGATAACGAGCCAAAGAACCACTTTTAGTGCCATATACAGTAGCACCATTTTTTTAGAGTGTAGCAGGTATGACAATACTTTGTAGGCAAAACGCGGAAGCGAGTTAGCATTTTAGCACTTCCAGTTCCCTTGTCTCAAAGTCGATGTTTTTTTTTTTTTATGTGATTTTGTTTTAAATGGCTGAAATACGGTCTGTGGTGAACACAAGACACTTTCATGTTTTATTCTACAACATAAAACACATCAGTATCACCCCAATTGTAAGTTTTGAAGTTGTTACGCGTCTTGAAAAAGGCGGTTGCTAACAAATGGATAAATGGGACTACAGAGGCTGTCGGGGAGATTAAACGACCTCACGTCAAAAGGTAAACTCAGTCCGCTTTTACAGCCTCATTATGCTCATAATTGTGCGCTTATAAACTATTCTAGCTATTCTAAACCTTCTGGGAAAATGTTTTGCGATAAAAACTGAAGGAGTTGAAAAGTAATGGTCAAGTCAACTTTATTTCTGTAGCGCTTTTCCCAACACAGATGCTTCAAAGCAGCTTTACAGTGATGATAGGAGATGAATTTTGTTTTAGATGAAAAACTAAAGTAAGTTTTTGGTTGATTCATTTCTGTTGTAAAAACAAAAAAATATATATTTTACAAAATGAAAACAATAATGCAAATATTATTATTATAAGTGTAAATTAATAAAAAAAACGCATTTAAAAATAAAAAAAATAAGCATGATTTCATCTCTTAAATGTCTTTGTGTGTGTTTTGGTCTTAATTTAGACTTTTTTAAAATCTAATTTCAGCTTTTTATCTCATAATTAAGACTTGTAATTATAATTTAGATCAAGTCATAATTTTGACTTTAATTCCAACATTTTTAAAGTCCTAATTTCAACTGCTCATCTCACAATGACGTAGCATGTCACATTTTATCTTATAATTATGACTTAGGCATGTCGTATTTTTGACTTTTTATCTCACTCTTATGACTTTTAAAATAATTTTTTCAACACTTCTCTTAATTATGACTATGATAATTGAAATAAGCTGATCAGTAATATAGTTGAATAGTTAGTGTCCCCACCTGAGCAAGCCAAAAGCTAAAGGCGACAGAGGCGATGGTGACCTTGAAATCGCAGGATCGTGGTTTAGTCCGTTTATAGCTTATCTTTAGCTTTTTACATCTGGCAACTGCATTTAAGCTTCGAAATTCATAAAAGTTGTGTTCATCTGTGATAATTATCTTGATGGACAAAACGTGTAGGTAGCATAAACTTGTGTTGATCACAGAGCTTGTTTTTAATGATAATCCAAAAGCCTATGAGAATGGTGGCCTATTGGGTTTTCCTCCAGCGAACCAGTGTGATGCGAACTGCCGGTTGGCCTACAAAGTGACGTTATACCTGCACTGCTCTATAGAGTGATGTAGGTGTGACGTCAAAGCCCCGCCCCCTGGTTCCCTCGAGATTTTCCTACGGGGTTTTAAAATTTACCAGTAAAATAAAGCATGTGGTAAATATAATTTGATACTTTTTATGTTTTGTTACACACATGCACCCATACTCATCCCAAACAGTTTTGAGGCAGTTATGTTCATATTTAAAAACATGTTTTTAATAAGTTACTAAATAAGGCAGTTTGGGGCTAGAGTGTGTCCAGTTTATATTGTAGAACAAAATGTCAAAGTATCGTCAAGTTACGTTAACCACATGCTTTATTTTTCTCATGATTTGAAAAACCCATAGGAAAATCTCATATGGCATATTAGACTTTAGTTTCTGACATCATCCCTGCGCTACTGTATTCTCTTAAATAGTTTAAGGCTAGCAACTTCATTTTTATTATATAATATTTGAAAGAATATAAATAACGCATTGCTGTTGGCAGTGTTAGATTTTAATGAACAGATTAAAGAATCTAAAGAAAGAAATCATTCAATTCTCACATTCATCGCTGATTTTATTAGCAATTCATTACTATTTAGTCAAACTTCACTAAATTGTTTTTAATTCAACATTCATAACTGAAAATCACATTTACATCACATTTACTTTCAATGCTTAAAATGAGAGCAGAAAACGAGGGCCAGGAGTCAGTGGATCAAGACAAATAAATCATTTGAAGCTTGCAAGTTGAAACCGCATGTGTAGAAAGAAAAGCCCCACTTTATATTAGGTGGCCTTAACTACTATGTACCTTCTTACATAAAAAAAAATAAGTACACTGTACTTATTGTGTTCACTATATTGCAAAACACTTTTGCTGCTATTGAGGTGGGATACGGGTAAAGTTAGGGACAGGTGTGGTGGGATGGGTAAGTTTAAGGGTAGGGTTAGGTGTAGGTGTAAATGTAACTACAGAAATGAATTACAGGCAGGTAATTTTTAAAATGTAAGTACAATGTAAAAACATGCATGCAAGTAAGTGCATTGTATCAAATAATTAATTTAAATGTTAGTAAATAGTAGTTAAGGCCACCTAATATAAAGTGGGTCCAAAAGAAACATTCATTAGCATCCCAAATTTAAGTGAATGTGTAACTGATTCTAATCTAGAACATTCAGCTACTGTATCTAACAACATGAAGACAATCAGAAGAGATCAACACGTCATTTAATAGAAGGAAATTAAACAGATTTAAGATGTTAAAATTGAGCCTCCTTGAATTCCCTCAAATAAATGTAAAACAACAGATTTAGAGATGTTTGCTGATCCATGTTATAAAGTTATTAAAGGTGCACTATGTAACTTTTCCACTAGAGGTCACCTATTCAAAACAAAGATGTAGTTTGATGACGCCAAGTTTGAGCGCAGAATCTTGGGACATGTGGTTTTCACCTCACAGCCAGTGGAAAAGAATCGGGATAGGACTCGGGCAGAAATGATGTAGATGGATGTGATTATTAACGTTACTGTAGTATGAAGCAGAGCAGGATCGAGTGTTGTGGAGCTGAGGAACCGCTGGAGCGATTGTAAATAAGATTAACTCAACACACGCCTCGCGAGCGGCGGGACTTTTATTATGCCAGTCGCCGGCGCCATTTACGCTGTTCCGGTCATGAGTATGAGGTAACGCAGCTCTGTTTATCATATTAGTTACATTTGAGTGTGTTAATGCTGTTGTGACGTTACTCTGTGCGTTCCTTCAGTGGCAGCTATGACACTTGTTCCCGCGGCAGTGAGAGTAAAGCATTTTCTGCAAAATAAAAGCGGAAACCGAGGGGAACGCAGATATGACGCAATCAACAGGCGACTTCCTCACACGTCCTAGCCTGGATGCCAGCCGAATTTAGCCCCGCCCACAAAATGTTTTGCTCTGGCAATTCGGTCTGGACTCGCTCCATAGAGGAGTAATTATGCCCGAACAGAAACTGTTCGGACCAATGAAATTGTCAGGGCGGGCTTTAGACGATGATTGACAGATGATCAACAGTAACGTAATCATCCACGTCATCGAAGGCTCTTGGGTTGAATTTGCTCTTATCCTAAACGGAGAACTTGTTCGTATATGCATTCACCTTCACTATTTCTCTCAGAAACGATGATCGTGTTGGTAAGTACTCTGTGTATCCTTAAATTATTTTATTACTGGCAAAGATCGTTTACACATCTTTTTCTTGTAACGTTACTTAATCCAGCGTGCGTGCAGACAGGGTTTCCAAGTGTTTTTGCAATGTCGCGCACAATTGCTACTCAAAACTATAGCCCAAAACAATAACTTTCCGGGGGGTTCTCTGGGAAAAAATGGCGTTTGGTTGGCAAAATATGTTATTTTGGCAAGGTTGCCTGCTAAAATTCGCATTCCTGGGTTTATATAATCACATAATTGGGGTCGCTTCAACCCGCGGACATGGAGAAAAACACGGACTTGGCAACACAGCGCAGTTGAGTTCCGTTGACATTTGACAACTACCGTTACGCGTCGCTCCGTTGCTCTGATTGGTTGTGGGTCTATCCAATTGAGGTCTTTCCTGGCTCGGTTGAAACACGCCCCATTATCAAAGCTCAATGGAGCGGTACCAGACTCATATTCTGACTAGAATTGAGTATGGCCACGCCAGGCTACACACGTCCCGGTTCCTTGGTGATATTTTACTGAAAAAATGTTACATAGGGCACCTTTAAGTTGAACGTCAAATTTGTGGTACTGCCCATTTTTAAAGGTTCATATAAAGAGACAAAATCTGCTTTCACTCACTTAGACAACAATGCGTTTTCTTATGAGTCTGTAGATTAGAGGAGAAGGTGAAACTCTTCCCACATGAAGAGCACTGGTGCGGCTTCTCTCCAGTGTGAACTCTCTCATGATCTCTCAGGTGCCCTGACTGAGAGAAACTCTTCCCACAGTGTGAGCACTTGTACGGTTTCTCTCCAGTGTGAATTCTCTGGTGTATTTTTAAGGCACTGGATGTAGTGAAGCTCTTCCCACAGTCAACGCACATATAAGGTCTCACACCAGTATGCACTCTCTCATGATCGTTCAGTTGTCCTGGCTGAGAGAAACTCTTCACACAGTGTGAGCACTTGTACGGTTTCTCTCCAGTGTGAATTCTCTGGTGTATTTTTAAGGCACTGGAGGTAGTGTAGGTATTCCCACAGTCAATGCACATATAAGGTCGCACACCAGAATGAATACGCTGGTGAACTTGTAAATTTTTCAGTAGTGAAAAACTCTTTCCACAGTGTGAGCACTTGTACGGTTTCTCTCCAGTGTGAATTCTCTGGTGTGTTTTTAAGTTGCTGGATGTACTGAAGGTCTTCCCACAGTCAAAGCACGAATGAGGTCTCACACCAGTATGAATGGTCTGGTGAACTTGTAAATTTTTTAGTAGTGAAAAACTCTTTCCACAAAAAGAGCAAACATGAGGCTTTACACCAGTATGAACTTTAAGGTGTGATCTTAAGTTTTGGACAGAAAGAAATGTTTTCTCACACTGATCACAGCTGAACGACTTCACTCCAGAGTGACAGCGCAGATGATCTTTGAGATTCCTTTTGTAAGTGAAACTCTTTCCACACTGAGTGCATGTATAAGGTCTTTCTCCAGAGTGAAGTCTCATGTGCTCATTTAAATTTTTTTTATGTATGTAACTCTTTCCACACCGAGTGCATGTGAACAGATTTTCGCCAGTGTGACATTTCATGTGTTTCTTAAGGTCTGATTCATGCACGTAAAACATCCCACACTCAGAGCAGGTGAAAAATCCTTTGCCTCCAGATTTTCCAGCTTGTTCTTGTGTGAAGTTCTCTTCAGTCTTTGAAACGACTGCATCTCCATCTTCTTTTTTGAAATGATGAGGTTTTTGAAACCGATGATTGTCTTCATTCACTTCCATCGGGGGGTCTAAAAATCAACATTAAATTCCCAAAATTAAATTAAAGAAGGACAAATGAGAAACAAAGAAATACATTTCATTTTACATTTAGCACACATCTAGTTTACTAGAATCCAGTTTTAGATGTACGTTGCATCCAGAAAGTATTCACAGAGCTTCACTTTTTCCACATTTTGTTAAGTTACAGTCTTATTCCCAAATGGATTCAATTCATTATTTTCCTCAATTCTATAAACAATACCCCATAATGACAATGTGAAAGAACCGCCATGTCTGCAGCACTCCACCAATCAGGTCTGTATGATAGAGTGGCCAAAAAGAAGCTACTCCTCAGTGAAAGGCACATGCCAGCCCGCCTGGAGTTTGCCAAAAGGCACCTGAAGGACTCTCAGACCATGAGAAACAAAATTCTCTGGTCTGATGAAACAAACATTGAACTCTTTGGCCTGAATGGTAAGGCGTCATGTCTGGCGTCATCACCTGGCCAACACCATCCCTACAGTGAAGCGTGGTGGCAGCATCATGCTGTGGGGGTGTTTTTCAGAAAAGAGACATCCTTGATGAAAACCTGCTCCAGAGCGCTCTGGACCTCAGACTGGGGCGAAGGTTCATCTTCTAACAGGACAACGACTCCAAGCACTAGGGCTGCGCAATATATCGAAATATCGCAATATGCATATCGCAACGGCACGCAATATCTGAATGATTTTAATAGGCTACTTCAACATTGTGAAAAGTGTATGTTTTAGGTCGATGCATATAGCAGAGAACAGACTGGGCACACGACTTACTTATGTGACTCGCTTGACATTTAAAAAGAGTTATTAAAAACTAAAACTTGCGAAAAACAACTCCTTGCAGTCTCGTGCTGTCTGCTGTCTGACACACACACACCGAAACCACACACAAGCCGTTCTTTTTACACACTCGAACTGTCAATGCTTTCTTTTCCCAGAAAGAATGTGAAACAGCACACAAATGATATCCTTCTGTTTTTAAATCATTTTTTTAATATAATTTAAATAGATTTTACTCCCTTAAAGCAATATCGTATCGCATATCGAATATCACATTATTTTACAAGGATATCGCATATCGCATTTTTATTCACTATCGCACAGCCCTACGAAGCACACAGCCAAGATAACAAAGGAGTGGTTACGGGACAACTCTGTGAATGTCCTTGAGTGGCCAAGCCAGAGCCCAGACTTGAACATCTCAGAAGAAATCTGAAAATGGCTGTGCACCGACGCTCCCCATCCAACCTGATGGAGCTTGAGAGGTCCTGCAAAGAAGAATGGGAGAAACTGCCCAAAAATGCCTAAAAGTGCCTAAGTCATTTTTTATTTTTAATAAATTCGCAAAGATTTCAAACAAACTTCTTTCATGTTGCCATTATGGGGTTTTGTTTGTAGACTTTTACTGTGTTGCTTTGCTGGCCGTAAATGCAGTGAATCCATAATAAATCCCTCTAAAACTATTATAACCAAATCCACTGGGTGGCGCTGTGAAGCGGGTTAATAAGTTGAGTGCTGAGACAATCAACTGATCTCGAGACAAATGCTTCCGTTAAGTTTCGTCGAGGGTTTAAGAACAGAAAACACAAAGTGCTGTTAGAAACTTCTCTTAACACCGTTATCTTTGTGTCTCTGCAACGTCTGTCAGTGGAGCGCGTTCACTAACCCATGAATAACATCATCCAAAAGATATTATTGTTTTTCTCAACATGAAAATGTGAAAACACAATAACCATATTCAGACTGGAGTGTATATGTACGTTCTGCACGATAACTGCCGCGCTCTGTTTTATTAGCGTTTTTTTCCCCCGCTTGAGCTTACAATGCTTGTTCTTTAGGCCTATATTTCTGGTTTACACATATTGTTTAACGTTTTGAACTGAAAGAACATCTTAAGATATAACATAAGTTTGTTGTGTAAAATTTGATGAATACAATATTTTGGGAAAATGCCCATCCCTAATTGTTAAATCCTCCTGAGGAACGTTTTCAGAAGATATTGTAAATATTGGACTCATTTTTATGCTATGTCCTCTGTAGAAGACACCATGGCTCAGTTATTAAGAAAATAAATAGTATTGTTCTATGTCATTTACATCTTAATGTTCCTCATCAGTCATTAAAGAGAATGAAGGAAAACACCAACCTATTTGTTTCTCTGTCTCTTCATCTTTTATTCTGCAGGGTTCTTCCTTAAACTCCATCTTTACAATAGTATGGCTGTAGTTTCTCCTGGAGTAATTCCTCCTGCTTGCTTCTTCTTCTCCTGTGGGAAGATGGGGAATATTCCCAGCATTTAAACTCTCATGAACGGCTGTGGGAGCGGCTTCACTGACTGAAGGTGTGAATTGTGGTCGCTGTTGCTCATTTAGCAGATGATCATCACACTCACAATCACTCTCAATTATCCAGATTTAAGTGTCTTTTGGATGACTCAAACAATTGTTTAGAAACAATTCGACTCCCCCAGCTGATTTGTATGTTGCTCGTACATTAAATATGATTTACATTAATTGCTAAACTCTGTTTACCAGGTTATTACATAAAAGGATAACATATCTCATAATCTTCACAAACTGTAACATGAAAAACAGTCAGTAACGAGTTTACGTTTCTCGAGCGTAATGGACAACATCATTCGATTCATTTCCATTCATTTCTGAGTGATTCACTAAAAGAACCGACTCGTTTAGTCGTTTGGATTTAGATTTCTCCTAATAAATGAATGTACTCACTCACAGTATGAAAACATCAGATTTAGAGCAGAATGAACGGCTGTGCTCCACTTCTCATGTTTATGTTCCTTCCCTCTTCTTCTTCTTCTAGACTCGATGTGTGTTGTTGCTTCGGTTGCTCGAGCGCCTCCACTGGCGGAAAACAATCACTACTAAACTATCAAACCTTCATAGATTAAATATGTTATCTGTTATCTTGGCTGATATTATGTAAACACTACTTATCTCACCACATGTGTTTGATTTGGGATAATATACTATGTAATAATAAAACATAAAAATATTATTGTAGTCATACATTATGCCATGATTATCTATGCATTAGTTAAGCATTATCTAATGCAGGGCTTTTCAAACTGGGGTCCGGGGGTTCTCCAGAAGGTTCTAAGGGGTCCCCAGTAATTTAGATTTAACATCTGATTTACAATAAGAGCATTTTTGTATAGGTCTATATTTAAACTTAAAATGTCCACCAAAGACTACACAAATGTTTAGCTGATTCCCTATCAATGATATGCCTAGAGTTAAAGGGTTAGTTCACCCAAAAATGAAAATTCTGTCATTAATTACTCACCCTCATGTCGTTCGACACCCGTAAGACCTCCGTTCATATTCGGAACACAAATTAAGATATTTTTGTTGAAAGCTGATGGCTGAGAAAGGCTTCAGATAGGCCTCCATTGGCATTCAGTACATTTATACTCCCAAGACCCATAAAAGGCACTTAAAACGTTGTTACAAAGTCCATCTCACCACAGTGACTCTTTTTTTTTTGCGCACAAAAACTATTGTTGTCGCATCGTAAAATTATTGTAGAGTCACTGTGGTGAGATGGACATTGTAACAAAATATAGAAATAGCTATGTTCGATACTTTGGTTTTCTATTTAACCACAGTTACTTTACTATTAATTAACGGTATTCAGTTATGTTGCATATTGGATTGTACAAAAAAAATATATAAATCAATTTTGCATATGGACCTCACTAATGCTGCCGAGTTAGTCTCAGCATGTGGAAATATTTCATGCTCATTTTAGTTTGCTGTGCAGCTGGATTTCAGCTCAGTAAAGTTAATCAGTAACTTAAGGCAAATACTTTGAAAAGAGTTTTTATTTTCTAATTGGGTGATGTCATAGTATTAAATGTCTTTATTCTTGCTGTGGACGAACCCTGTAATGAAATGAACTGGATCATCAGTTATTGTAAAGTTTTAACAAAGAACAGATTAACTTCAAAAGAAAAAAAGAGGCTAAACCAGTTTAGGCACTTTCTCAATTTGCTTCATGCGTCACAGAAGTTCATCGTTCTAAATGTTTATTCAGTCATTTCCTGGTGGATTCTGCTGTTCTCTGCTGCGTTTTACCAGTCGTCTTCTCCAAGGATTTAAATGAAACAATCTGAAGTAAGAATTAAAATAAGAATCAATATTTCCAGATCTGGATCTAGGTGAGTGTTTGTTTTGCATTTCTAGATCATATTTAGATTATGATAATGCATAGCTCTGATTTAAAACAATTCTTTAAATTACAAACTACATTGCAGAATATGAGTTGAAAGCAGAATATGTATATTCATTTGAGAATGATTTGCTTTGATTCGAAAATGTGGTAACACTTTACAATACAGGTGCACTAATATACATTTAAAAAAAAATCCTTCCTAAAATCCATCTATGTATTTTTATGTATGGAAAAAAAACATTTAAACTGTTAGATAAATAAGTGTAACATTATAAATGCAACATGTTGTTTCCAAACTTAAATTGGCTATATTTAATGTTGGATGTATAAACCTGAAGAAGAACATTTTCAAATTATTTGCAACTTTCACAAAAAATGTATGTAAGTATGCAGCTTACTCCGTTAAGGAATATTGCCTTACATTTCCAGTGAGATAAAGGGAACTATGGTGAGAAAAACTCACTAGAAAGATACAAAACAAACATATACACATCCGGAAAGTATACAGCAAGAAAGGAGAGAAACATTTAGAACTGAAACAGGTAGAATGTTTGGTAGATTTTATCCATTTTTACTTTGTCTTTTTATTCTCTGAAAATTTCTGGGGACCCCTTAGAACCTTCCGGAGAACCCCAGTTTGAAAACCCCTGCATTAAATAATGCTTAACTAATGCATAGATAATCATGACATAATGTATGACTCATGAACTAAATAATTTATTAAAAACTACTGCATCAGCAACTAATGAAGACTCTATATGATTAATAAGTATTCCATAAATTGTTATAAGTTTAATGTGTCATAATGTATTAATTCCCTAATAACATACACTCTAAAAAAAAAAAGGTTCTATATGGCAACAAAAATGGTTCTTGGCTCGTCATCACCTTTTTTAGTGCTATATAGCACCAATTTTGGTGCTTCGGCGGTTCTTCAGAGGTTCTTCACCGGTTCTTTGACTAAGGTGCTATATAGCACCTCTGAAGAACCACTGAAGCACCAAAATTGGTGCTATATAGCACTAAAAAAGGTTCCCCTATGATTACGAGCCAAGAACCATTTTTGGTGCCATATGGAACCTTTTTTTTTTTAGAGTGTATAGTATTTACTAATAATGTAAATTCATGTGTTAATTACTACAATGGGTCGAAGCCATGCATTTCAACTTCCAGTTGTCTACTTTAATTATTCATTAGCTAATGATTTGCAACGGTATCTTTATGTAATGACGTTTCTTGTTGAGGCACAGGACTGTAGCCTGACGTCATCATACTCAGATTCTAGTCAGAATATGAGTCTGATTCTGCTCTATTGGGCTGGGATTATGAGGCGTGTTTCAACCGAACCAGGAAAGAAAATGCCTCTGCACTCGAGTGGATAGATCACCAATCATAAGGCATGTCAATCAAACATCAATTTAAAGAAATATTAATGTACAGTAATAATCATGAAATTTTGAATGGGACTCGAGTGGACCCAGGAATAATTCCAATTCCTAATCTGTTTGAGTATACCGAGTCCAAATGGACACGAGTCCATGACAAGACCAAGAATATTCAGATATGGTCTCGAGACAGAGTTCAAGACCGAGTCCGAGTCTCGAGTATTACAACACTGTTGAGAGGAATAGTAAAGGTGAATTTATATACAAACAAGTTCTCCGTTTAGGATTAGAACGAATTCAACCCAAGCGCTCTTTGGTGACGTGAATGCTTACGTTACTGTTGATCATCTGTCTATCATCATATAAAGCCCGTCCTGACAATTTGATTGGTCCGAACAGTTTCTGGTTCGAGCATAGTTACTCCACAACGGATCAAGTCCAGACTAAACTTCCCGCCCTCAAATGTTCTGGGCAGGGCTTAGTTCGGCTGGCATCCAGGCTAACAATGACTGTTAACTAATCCAAAATTAATTCAAAAACCATTACCACATTGACATATTACTTAACAATTAGTTAACAGTCATGTGCCTCAACAAGAAACGTCATAACATAATGACACCTTTGCAAATCATTAGCTAATGAATAATTAAAGCATTAATTAAAATTAGTTAAGCATTATTTAATGCATATTAGTGCACCCGTATTGTAAACAGTGTTACCAAAACTGTTTCAAAGGTCATTGTGTGTTTTCATTAAAAATCCGTCCCTTTTTAACAGTTAACAATCAATAATCACTCATTTGTGAACATAAGAATAATTATATCTGACCTATTCAATATTTCAAAATATTTTCTTTAGGTTTAATCGCCGAATGTGTTCTCAAACTCAGTATATCTGATAACTCTGTAATACTAGTGTTTGTCCAGTCAGAAATACATGGTTTCTCATTAATAGCGTTGGGTTATATATTTTGTGTGTTTTGCAGATGTTCTCTAACACCTCAAAATAAGAAGAATAAGACTTCATGCCAGTAATATGACAAGAAAACTAAAAGAGATGCCAGAGAGAGAACAAAACGCAGCTGAAGAAGAAAAGCACGATGAAGGCAAACCTGCACAGAAGGAAAAAACTATGAGAAGAGGAAAAGAAAATGCCTGTGGATTGAGAAAACATCTAAATCTGCAGCTGAGCAACAGCCTGGACAAATATCGACCTAGGTGTAAGACTGTACATACAATAACTTTTGAGTAAACTTGGGTTTTTAGTTCATCTGAATGCATGGAGTTGAATATAAGTGAAATCCTGCAAATGTTATAACACATATTAAATCGAATAGTTACTTTTCAATGGGTGGAATATGATCATGTGACTCAAACCGTAGCCTGAACATCTGTTTGTTTGCTTTCAGTCTCACTTGATCCAGACAAACCTGCAGAGAAATCCAGAGATGAGGTGAGAGATTCGCAGCTCATAATCATAGAATAAATCTGCACGCGTTTTGATTTCTAACATTGTGTGTTTCTCTTCAGAAAGCGGCAGTTTTTCTCTTCTAACTGGCAGAACGTTCTTCACGTCGCTTTCAGTCGATGATTCAGAAGAAGACTGGAAAACAAAACACTATTTTCCTCTGAAAATGCTCCGTTTTTAAGTGTTCATGACTATAACTAACTGTACTGTGTACATATTTAAACAGATTCTTTAAATATACAGGCAATGTTAAAGAAGAAACACTGAGATAAAATTCTCCTCCTATTTGAACTGGTAGTTCATGGCAGTAGTTGAACAAACTGTCTAGATTTTTACTAGGCACTTTATTCTGGCATTCTTCAAACATGTCATTACTTTACTTCCTTTTAGAAGGTATTTTCATCTTAAGAACCTCCTAACTTGACACTTGGTGTCAAGTGTCTCGTTCAAGTGCACAATGGTCTGTTTTTAAGCTGTGTGAAGCACATGATCAGCAGGGATTAAATGTCTCTATTATTTGGATTCTGTTGAACACTCTGTGAAGGTCATGCAAGTGTCAAAGGGAATTTAATACATTACCCTGCGTCTGTATATACCTGAAAGGTTCTCAGTCCCAAATGTATTCTGAAATGTCTAAACGCCCATGTTTTTCTTGCAATGCCTAATAAATATTTAATTTAGCCAACATGTGGCTGTCTGTGTAACCTCTCTTGTCACAAATAGAACGGTTTGTTGAATATAAAGCAATCGTTGATAAACACATTGTGCTTAGGGCGAGTTGTCAAAGTCATTAGTAATGAAATTAGTAAAGTAGTGAAGATAAGTGCATAAAACAGAAGATTAATTTATTTCTTTGGAACTTCTATGCAGGAGAGAAATGACAAATAAAACACTTAAAATGCCTGTATTACGGTTGGCATCTTGTGCTTGAAAGTTGCTATAACTGGAATAAATTGGTTTTAGTTCTGTCCTAATTTACATGGCCTCTTTTTTTAGGACCCGAGCACCAATGGTGTGAGGACCTTAGTGTAATTGCCTATGTAATCTCCGAAATTAATCGCATTTTTGAGGGCCTAATCATGCTTGAAAACTCATGAAACTTTACACATGCATCAGAAGTGGTGAAAATGTACGTCTGTTTTGGGTTTCAGAATAAGGTGTGACAAAATGGCTCGATAGCGCCACCTACAAAATTTCAATTAAGCACCGTTCGTGCTACGGTAGACACATGTAACAGCCCAATACGTCTAGAAAAAAAGTCCCTGGGAGCAAAATCTGAAAACTCAACAGCAAGTGAGATATTTATATTCTCTCTGCAAAATTTCTGCAGTTTTTGCCATTTCCAGACGTTGAACATTAACAATCTCCTCCAAGAGATTTAATCAGATCAACATCATATTTGGCCAAGGCCTTTGCAATGTTAAATTGTCTTGAGTTTTCCCTGAAGGCCGTGTGACGGCCTCACAAAATCTCATGTTTCACCATGAAACAGGACGTTTTTGTAACTCAGGCATACAATGTCCGACCTGCCCCAAACTTCACGTTTGAGAAAAGTCCTGACCTGAACACATCTACATGGAAATATTCAGTTACAGTCACAGCGCCACCTGCAGGCAACATGAAATGGCATGCTTTAACACTGTGATTAACTCCTCATAGAGATTTAACGAGAACAACATCATATTTGGTCAGTCTAAACTTAAGGCCTTAGCAATGTTAAATTGTGAAGATCTTGAGTTTTCGCTGAAGGGCGTGTCCGTGGCGGCCTGACAAAGTCTATTGTTTCGGCATGAAACAGGAAGTTGTTGTAACTCAGGCATGCAATGTCTGATCTGCCCCAAACTTCACATGTTTGATAAGAGTCGTGACCTGAACACATCTACATGGCAATATTCAGTTATAGTAATAGCGCCACCCACTGGCAACATGAAGTGACTTGTTTAACACTCTGATGACCTTTAATATCAATTTGTGTCATATGAACTGCATTTCTTGGGGGCAAAAATGGTCCAAATAATCACAGACTGTAGGATTTGAAGTTTGTATCTGTCCAGAAATTAACTTCCAAAATACGAGAAGGAAAAAGTGTGTAAGACTCACCAAAAAGTCTGTCGCTAAGAGCTTGTTTCTACCTTAATCACCTTCTTCTAACTGCAAGAGTAACTGGTGTCAAGTAGGAATGGAACGGATCATAGCTGGTACATGATCTGTATGATCCAGGCATGTGATTTGCGGATTAATTGCAAAGTTTAACCATCATAGAGTGAATGTTTATAATTTGCACTAGTTGTGTCTTGCCAATTTACATATTCTAGCGATTTTAAACCATTCCAGCGCAAGAAGAGACGAAAGAGAACTCATTATTATTTCATTATCTGTGCACAGGTGCAATCTGAACAATGAATGAGGACACTGAGAGCAAAACATGAGAGCCAAAACATTTGTACATCTTTATCTCCTATTAAGGCTAGTCAGCACAATGCATCTTTCATGTCTTTGTTTTATGCTTGAGCTCATACCTGTTTATCTGACTCACTCAACTGTGTACTCTTGATTTGCGCACATACTACGCATCTGATCAAAGTTAAAATGTAAACATCAGGTCGAGGGAATTCACCTATGTGCAGGTTAGTTGTAAAACCAGAATCATCAACAACACATATTTCATTATGTGCGCAGTTCACAGTTGAGAGAGTCAGATTAACAGGTATGAGCTCAAGCATAAAACAAATGCTTGGCTGCAATTTTGCATTGTCTAAAGTATGAGTATCTTTACCATCACTGTTAATGAAAAGGTTTTTCTGTGATTGTCTTTGATGTCACACGTTTTGCTCACTACATTAGCTATTCCACGACTTACATTTGTATAATTTCTGGGATAACGTGGGAAATAGTCATAAAATAAAGACTAAGATGGGAAGATTGGTATACAGTCGTAGGCTATGATCACTTGCACTTTGTCACTGCCATTTGTGTGTAATGTTCACAATAACATAATCTAATCTAATCCTGAATGGTGGAGATGTTTGTAACCAGTGTCGGGGGTGACGCATTACAAGTAACTTGAGTTATGTAATCAGATTACTTTTTTCAAGTAACTAGTAAAGTAACGCATTACTTTTAAATGTATATCTGAGTTACTTTTTTCAAATAAGTAATGCAAGTTACTTTGTTCTCCCATTTATTGACTGACAGCTCGCTTGTCCCCTTGTTGAGTAAAGTCGGGAGTAAATTCAGATTGTGTGAACATGATACTACGCAAACCTCCAAATGGGTCCTACATGTGTTAAGTAAAACAAATATTTTTATGCATTTAATCTCACTTTATTGACCAATGTACTTTCTTCTGACCTTTGATGATTCAAATAAACCATAATCAAAAATTACTAGATTTTTTGGTTGTTATTGATGAAGTAAATTTTAAACTATCTTCATGCTCATCCTATTCTTCTGCAATCCAGAATGGCAACACAGCTGAAAGTTTTGTTTATTTGTTTTGTACATGGGAATTTGCATTTCCTTCAGCCTTATTTAAATTTTGGTGTGAAAGGGCCTTTACTTTTGCCCAAAATAGAGCTTTTTTTGTTATTAAAAAAAAACAAACAAACAAACAACAAGCTCAGGTGAGGAAAAAATTATGCAAAGTAACGTAATGTAAGGGACTAATGCAATATTCACTCCAAAAAAATCATTTAACACCACTGTATAAGGTTTCTCATTCAAACACAATTGCATTGTGTTAAACTGCCTTAAAAACAGTTGCGTTTTAGCTCAACTCAATATTTTCATTTTGAAAGAACATGTTTCAGTTAAGTATAGGCCGAAAATAACATTTGATGCTTGTTCAATTTACTTAAGTAAATTAAGTTAATCCAACACAATTATTTTTGAACACTACTTAATCCATTTGAGTTGAGAGTACATAAATTATTTTAGTTGTTATAAAACGGAATTATATAAACCAGGGGCAGGATTTCCCCTTCCCATCATGCTTTGCACAGGACTGGATACAGAGAGAATAAAATTGAAATAAAATGTTATTGTATGCAGGTTTTTTTCATCAAGATGAAAAAATTGGGAGACTTGTTAATGTTTAATGTTCTTTTATTTTTATATTCATCAAGTTCAAGGCGTTGATGCTTGCTTACAGATCAACCATAAACTCAGCACCCGCATACTTTGACTCGCTCCTACGAGTCTACACCCCCACCAGAAGCCTTCGCTCAGCTAAGGAGCTTGTGGTACCATCACAGAGAGGCAGAAAATCCCTCTCCAGAACATTTTCATTCACCATCCCCTGCTGGTGGAACAATCTTCCCACCTCCATCCGAGTTGCAGAATCACTGACAACATTCAAAAGACGGCTGAAAACTCACCTCTTCTGTGAGCACTTAACCCAATTAAAATCATTTTCCTTCTATTTTCCTCTACTCCCTTCCTGCCCTAGCGTATGATGCTCTATGTAATGCCCAAAACTAGAACTTCAGACACTTTCTGTGTTTCATTGCCTCTTCATGACGGATCGCTTCTTATACTCCTCAGTTGTAAGTCGCTTTGGATAAAAGCGTCTGCTAGATGCATAAATGTAAATTAATGTAAATGTACATTGTGGTGAAGTGTAGAGCGTGTGCTTGGGGTGAGGGCCTGATTATAACAGTTAAAGTTGTTTTAAAATTAAAAACAACTTTGGGCATGCCATTGTTACGGCCAGCTCGTTTCGACCGTACATAAAGGATACAAGTACACTGAATGACTTGCAAGTTTTTATTACTCTTCAATATTCAGATAAATTAATATAACAAAGTCTAGGGTTCAAAATCAAAGGGAAAAATCATAATCCAAATGGGGAAGAGAAAAGGTGGGTATGGGTTGTAAACAAATAAAGGTGTGCCAAAATGACTTCTCCAGAAGGTGTCAATCCCCTGGATGAAGCAAAGTAGAATGGTGAAGGCCAAGGCTTTATCCTCTCCTTCATTAGGTGGAAAATAGGGAACAGGTGTGTACACTCTCTTGCGCTCTCATTAACACAGCGCCCTCAGCAGGCGAGCAAGTGGAACGCAGGGTCGTAACACCTCCCTCCTCAAAAAAGATTCGACCACGAATCTAAACAACAAAGAAAAGACAGTTAAAACACTTCCAAGAACAAATACAAAGAAAAGTTCTGGGGATCCAGAGAAACGTCGTCTTTTCAATCTTCAACACCTCTGGGCCCTAGAGATGCAAAGAAAAAGGAACAGGCAACGCAGAAATGTTACGCTCTAGAAAGTGTGTCAGCGATAACGTTATCTTTTCCCCGGATGTGTTGAATCTCAAGATGGAAAGGTTGTAAAATTAGACTCCATCGCATAAGTCGCTGATTTCGATTCCTCATCCGATTTAAGAAGACCAAAGGATTGTGATCCGTATAAATGATAATCGGTGCAGCAATTGACCCTAGATATACCTCAAAATGTTGTACGGCCAACACTAGGGCAAGAGCTTCCTTCTCAATAGTGGAATAAACCTGTTGATGCCGATTAAATTTCTTTGAAAAGTAACTTACGGGATGTGGAACCCGGTTCAAATCCTCCTGTAAGAGAACAGCGCCCGCACCGCAAGCACTCGCATCAATTGCAAGACTAAAAGACTTCTCAAAATTTGGAGCTGTTAAAACAGGGGCACATGCCAGCAAAGCCTTACAATTTTCGAAAGCCTGCTGACATGTCTCAGACCACTGAAAAGAGAACTTCGGACTCAATAAATCGGTGAGAGGCGAGACTACACTGGCAAAATTTTCACAAAAGCTCCGATAATATCCCACCATGCCGAGGAATCGTCGCAATTCACGACGAGTGGTGGGAACTGGAAAGTTACAAATGGCTTCTACCTTGGTCTCAATGGGCTTTACACAACCATTTCCCACTACCTTGCCCAAATAGGTAACGGTTGCCTTCGCAAACTCAGACTTGGCGAGATTAACCGTGAGATTAGCCTTTTCTAAACGAGAAAAGAGTTCCTTAATCTGGTTAAGATGCTCAAACCAGGAGGAACTATACAGCACGACGTCGTCAAGATATGCCTCACATCCTGACATTCCATACAGTATACGGTTTACGAGTCGCTGGAACGTCGCGGGTGCATTTCGAACTCCGAAAGGCATCACCGTATACTGCAGGAAGGCATCAGGCGTAACGAAGGCAGATAATTCCTTCGCGCGACTAGTCAAGGGCACCTGCCAATACCCCTTTAAGAGGTCGAATTTGCTGACGTATCGGGCAGAGCCAACATGATCGACGCAGTCATCAATTCGAGGTAAAGGGAAACAGTCCGGCTTTGTCACAGAATTAAGTTTTCGATAATCTGTGCAGAATCGATATGAGCCATCAGGTTTATTTACTAAAACACAAGGGGAACTCCATGAACTGAAACTAGATTCAGCCAGATTATTAGCAAGCAGATAGTTCACCTCTTGTTTCAGCAAATCTCTTTTGAAAGGATTTACTCGATAGGCGTTCTGTTTAAATGGACATGAGGTTCCTACGTCGATATCATGTTCGATGACAGAAGTGCGACCGGGAACGTCAAGGAAAAGAGAGGGAAATGACATCACCAACTCAGTGACATCACTTCTCTCTTTCTCAGTCAAATAAGAAAGATGAGAGGACAGGTTAAGAAGAATCTCAGAGTTTTTAAGTCGCCCGTCGACCTTTTCTCGAGAAAGGAAACTCTCATCCTCATCAGCATTCTCTAAAGAATCCCCACTCGTGCTGTGAAAGAGAGGAGACGATTCTGAAAAAGAGTCACAAGAGTTTACCACATTAACAGTAACGGAACGAACAGGAGCTATATACAATTTCAACAGGTTACTGTGACAAACTTGTACTTTTTTTCTCCGGTCAGGAGTATTCAACAGATAGTTATTATCGGAAAGACGTTTAGCTACACTGTAGGGGCCTGTAAATTTAGCCTGAAATGGGTTGGCAGGTAGAGGCAGCAAAGCCAATACTTGATCACCCACCTGAAACTCCCTCAGCTTAGCTTTTCTGTCAAAATGTTGTTGCATTTTTATTTGAGATTTACTCAACTTCTTTTTAGCGAGAGCTCGTGCCTCATACAATCTACGCCGGAATCCACTCACATAATCTGAAATATTTTCAGAAGGTTTAGACGTTCGCCACTCATCAGCTAACACAGCCGTAGGTCCTCGCACTACATGTCCGAACACTAATTCATTTGGGCTAAACCCAAGACTTTCTTGGATTACCTCACGTATCGCTAATAACATCCATGGCAGACCTTCTTCCCAATCCGCATCGAGTTCCACACAATATGACCTCAAAAGGGACTTCAGAGTTTGGTGAAACCTCTCAAGAACTCCTTGACTCTGCGGATGATAGGCACTGGAAATATTGTGGTTTACTCGAAGTTGACGCAGGGCTTTTGAGAACTGTTTTGACATGAAGTTCGAACCCTGATCGGACTGAATAACTTTGGGAATTCCAAAGGTCGACATGAAATTAGTGAGGGCCTTCAAGACAGATTTAGTAGTGATGGACCTTAGCGGATAAGCAGAAGGATAACGAGTAGTCTGGCACATGACGGTTAAAAGGTATTGGTGACCAGTCTTAGAACGGGGCAAAGGACCAACACAGTCAACTATCAAATGCTCGAAAGGTGTGGAGACGACAGAAATAGGCTGCAATGGAGCAACAGGTACTTTTTGATTTGGCTTACCGGTGATCTGGCATGTATGACAAGATCGAATATGTTTTGCCACATCTCGTTTTACCTTAGGCCAATAGAACTGTCGCAAAACTCGATCATACGTTTTACGAACTCCGGTATGACCAGCAAGTCCTTGATGAGCCAAATGCAACACAGAGTCTCTCACTGTAAAAGGAAGCACAATCTGAGTTTTAGGTTCCAGAGAAACATCTTTATGCAGGACCACTGTCCGACAAAGCAGACCATCATCAAGAAAGTACGAAGAGGACAGAGGACCAGAACACTTCTTTGACCCGGCTGCAGAAAATAAAGGTCCAAGAGTGTCATCGCTCTGTTGAGCTCTAATTAAATCCTCTCGAGAGATCTGTAACAAAGAAGTTAGAGAACAGTCATCAACAGCAGAGAGATCAACATTTGTTTTCTCAGGAGTGGACAGAACCTCAGACGTATCAGCAGATTCATTTTGCAGCACTGTTGAATCTTTCTGGTCAGAAGACAACGAAGAGCAGGATTTCAGGTCTCTTTGCTTAGGACATATATACTCATCAGATCCTGGCTTACCTGTATTAACAGTGTAAAAGAAAGTGTCATGCAGTGGAACTTCAACTTGATGTTCAGACAGGGGTTTAGCCATGGATCGAGTAACTGCACAAGCTGGAAACAAATCAGGAAATTCTCTACAATTGTTAACATCAGATTTCCTGGGTGTAGATGCTATTATGGGCGGAGCTGCCACACCACTCCGTCCCCAAACATTCCCACCAGCTAAATCATTTCCTAGAATAAATGTAATCCCAGGGACTGGAAGTGCAGAACGAACACCAACTACTACATCACCAGAGACAATGGCAGAGGAAAGATGGATTTGATGCAAAGGCACTTCAACAAACCCCATCTCAAAACCTCGCACTAGTACATGAGTTCCAGTAGCGGTTTCAGAAGTTAAAGGCAAAATTCCTTCTAGGAGAAACGACTGTGCGGCTCCCGTATCTCGAAGAAGACGCACTGGCACCGTTTCGTTTGAACCAGGCAATGACACATTTCCCTCAGTGATAAAAGGTGTATAATCAACGGAGGAAGCTATACACGGATCCATAGATTTATCACCAGCACTAGATAAATGACAATCTTTCTCATCACGAGTGTCAACAATAAATGGTGAAGTAGAAACTAAAGCAACAGGTTTCGACAATCTCTCTCTCTTCTTCAGAATTAGACAGTCAGATATTTTATGACCAGGCTTTTTACAATAAAAGCAAACCATGTCTCGTGAGAGTGCAGGCTTACTAACATGTTCAGCAACTGTCGCCTTAATATTCCTACTCATCACAGGAGACTTCATCTTAGGCTGAAAGCAAAACTTAGACCTACTCATATCGTTGGTTTTAAGACCGACTGAACTGAATGACCCACGATGGGTTAACACAAATTCATCAGCCATGATAGCAGCTTCAGAAAGTGTATTCACCTTGTGTTCAGTGAGATGCGTAGCTACAGCATGAGGAACACAATGTTTAAACTCCTCTAAGAGTACTAATTCTCTTAACTGCTCTTTAGTTGTAACTTTCATTGAAGTGCACCAACGATCAAATAAGTTCTCTTTTCCTCTTGCAAATTCAACATGAGTACATTCATCCGTTTTACTCAAACTCCTAAATTTTTGTCGATATGCCTCAGGCACGAGTTCATATGCATGTAACACAGCAGATTTCACCACATCATACTCACCACTCTGTTCCAGTGAGAGTGCAGAATAAACTTCCTGAGCTTTACCTGTGAACACACACTGTAACAATAAAGTCCAAAAGCTTTTCGGCCATTTCATGGATAAAGCAACACGTTCAAAGTGATAGAAATATTTATCCACTTCCTTTTCAGAAAATGGCGGAACTAATCTCATATTTCTGTGAACATCAAACACAGGTTCACCTGCATTCGCACGCGGTTGTGGAACAGGAGGCACATTCGCTTGCGCTGTCTTTGCTTCTAGTTCCAACTCCAACTTTTTAATCTGAAACGCTCTCTCCTCTCGATCCTTCTCTATCTGAAATGCTCTCTCCTCTCGTTCCTTCTCTATCTGAAATGCTCTCTCGTCACGTTCCCTCTCAATCTCAAGCTCCATTTTTCGCATGGCTAACTGATGATCTAATTTTCTCCCTTCAAATTCTCTTTCTACCGCTCGCTCTTTCATAGCGTGATCGTCACGTTCAGCACGAACTTTCGCGGCCTCTAAACACAATTGCTTCTCTTGCAAAGATAATTCTGGAAATTTTGTCTCACTTTCACTATAAACCTCAGCAGGAGTAGACACAAACGATTCACTAGGAGTAATTAACTCAGTGCTTACCTCTATAACTCCCCTATCAACAAGTGATCGCTTCAAAATAGTCACGATAGTTTCCTTCAGCCTCTTTTCTTGAGAAGTAAGATCAACACTGAAGCGTTCGGCGATTTGCACTAACTGCTCCTTTGTACAACTCTCAAGCAAAACTTCTGACGGACACGCAAAGAAATCTTCGACCACCGAAGACATTTTGTTCGTATATGTATACGCACAATAACACAAACGAAACTACCACACGTGAGACGCTGTTTACCCGAAATACAACTCCCATAAGCCACTGCTTCAAAAATGAACTACGTCACCGTATTACGCAACCAATGTTCATTCACAAAAACTTCCGAGGACTTCCCACAAGTCAAAACACAGTGTAAACGTGAGATTAAACTACACTATACACACGAACACAATGATTTACCTTTACTTATTTGTTGAATGGATTTACCGTTTACAATATGAGAACTCCCGCTCCTAACTCAGAAAAACACTAACTAAACCCTACCTGGTCTTCAGAGATGTACCGGGCTCGGGGCGGCATTAAACGCTGAGCTCCGCGACAATCAGTCAGACTGAAGGTCCGGAAGCGTACCCCCTACAGAGAGTGAATCTCCACCCAGGATAACCTCCAAAAACAAGAAAGGCAAAATAACAAAACAAAACAACAAACAGTGCTCCGTCGGAAAGATTGTATTCACAATCCAGCTGGAAACACTCTAACTAAGCAGAGTTCTCATTTATAAAAGGCAATCATTCACAAAAACATACACACATACAACCCATACTTACCAACGTTTCCTACCCCCATAGGATCCCGGACGAGCCCCCAATTTATGTTACGGCCAGCTCGTTTCGACCGTACATAAAGGATACAAGTACACTGAATGACTTGCAAGTTTTTATTACTCTTCAATATTCAGATAAATTAATATAACAAAGTCTAGGGTTCAAAATCAAAGGGAAAAATCATAATCCAAATGGGGAAGAGAAAAGGTGGGTATGGGTTGTAAACAAATAAAGGTGTGCCAAAATGACTTCTCCAGAAGGTGTCAATCCCCTGGATGAAGCAAAGTAGAATGGTGAAGGCCAAGGCTTTATCCTCTCCTTCATTAGGTGGAAAATAGGGAACAGGTGTGTACACTCTCTTGCGCTCTCATTAACACAGCGCCCTCAGCAGGCGAGCAAGTGGAACGCAGGGTCGTAACACATGGATGTAACAAAACCATCTTCTGGCTAGCCAATAAGATTTTGTAAAAGGTTTTCTTGTTACATAACATTTGTAAATGTTGTAAAAAAATATATATTTCACTAAATAAAAATAATCAATTAAACTGGATTACTTGTTTTGGTTTTTGTTTGATATTAATCTTAGACTATAATTGAACTTAATAGTTTTGGACAAAATTAAGAATGTTAGCCTGATTCAACTAAATGGCACTGAATTAACCTTATGTAAAAAAAACCTTAACTTTACTGAAATAAACAATGTTAATTAAATTGAACATAACCCAGTAATGTGGAACCTGTTGACATATGAGTTAAGTAAATCCAACGTATAATTCAAAGTAATTTTCCAAAACACTGTTTATACTGTATGTCCTGAACTACACCTTCTCTAAATCACAAGATCTGTCAAACCGCATTTGCACAATCACCATCTGTCAATCATCTTGCATTCACTTCTGCATTCCAATTCACAGGGTCAAATGAAGTTGGAAATTTCGCATATTTCAAGTTCCAATGGCTTGAGTGAATCAAATTCAACTGAAGATAGCAAAATAAGTAGAATTAGAACCTTTACAAGTTCCTTTACATCTTTAATGGATGATATAAAAAGTCTAATCAAACTGACAAATGCGTTTTTGTCCAGTGTTCATTCTGTTTTCCCATTTCATGTTAATCATTTTGCACATTGTTTGGCCTATGAAGGTCAACGGTAATAATCATAGTTCAATGGTTGATTTTTAGCCCTTTATAGGGCTCTCATTGAAATACTTGGAGTGTTATTGTAGGTTATTACAAGACTTTTGAACTTTTGTGACTTAAAAAAAAAAAAAATATTATGTTGAAAATCAAGGTCAATGAAGTTACCATATATGGTTCCTCGCCGGTCTATGGTCATAAAAGTGTATATATATATATATATATATATAACCCCAAATCAGAAAAAAAAAAGAAAAAAAAGAAGAGATTTCTAAATTTACTTTGACTTGTATTTCATTGCAGACAATATGAACACAAAATATTTCATGTTTTGTCTGGTCAACTTCATGTCATTTGTAAATATGCATCCTTTCCTGTCATTCAGACCTGCAACACATTTAAAAAAAAGTTGGGACAGGAGCAATTTAGGGCTATAATGAGGTAAAATGGTTAAATAATGATGTGATTTGAAACAGGTGATGTCAACAGGTGATTGTAATTATGATTTGGTAAAAAAGCAGCATCCAAGAAAGGTCTAATCCTTTAGGAGCAAAGATGGGCCGAGGATCGCCAGTTTGCCAACAAATACATGAGAAAATTATTGAAATGTTTAAAAACAATGTTCCTCAAAGAAAGATAGGAAGAGATTTTGATATTTCACATTTAACAGTGCATAACATAATTAAAAGATTCAAGGAATCTGGAGGAATTTCAGTGCATAAAGGACAAGGCCGCAAGCCTAAGCTGAACAACCGGGATCTCCGATCTCTCAGGCGGCACTGCATCAAGAATCGTCATTCATCTATAAGCGATATCACCACATGGGCTCAGGACTACTTTGGCAAACCTTTGTCAAGTACCACAATACGTAGTTACATCCACAAATGCCAGTTAAAACTGTACTGTGCCAAAAGGAAGCCCTATGTTAACAGTGTCCAGAAGCGCCGTCGACTTCTCTGGGCTCGGAGGCATCTGGGATGGACCATCACACAGTGGAAACGTGTACTGTGGTCAGATGCCTTCAAGAAGACATCTTTTCCAGGGACGTCCATGCATATTTCAACAAGACAATGCAAAACCACATTCTACACACATTACAAAGTCCTGGCTGCGGAGGAAGAGAGTACGGTTACTTGACTGGCCTGCCTGCAGTCCCGACCTGTCTCCAATAGAGAATGTGTGGAGCATTTTGAAGCGCAAAATGCGACAACGAAGACCCCGTACTGTTGCCCACCTTAAGACTTGTTTGCAGGAAGAATGGGACAAAATTACACCTGAAACACTTCATCACTTGGTGTCTTCAGTCCCTAAACGTCTTTTAAGTGTTGTGAAAAGGAATGGCAATATTACAAAGTGGTAAATGCTTTACTGTCCCAACTTTTTTTTAAATGTGTTGCTGGTCTGAATGACAGGAAAGGATGCATATTTACAAATGACATGAAGTTAACCTGACAAAACATGAAATATTTTGTGTTCATATTGTCTGCAATGAAATACAAGTTAAAGTAAATTTAGAAATCACTTCTTTTTTTATTTATTTGCGTTTTCCATACTGTCCCAACTTTTTCTGATTTGAGGTTGTATATATATATACATAAAACATGTATAAACTTCATAAAATATTTAGTTAGGAAAAAAAAATATTTTATTTAGGAACATTTCTTCTTTTTCATGTCAAAGTCAACTACTACTTCAATGAACTAGGGTCATTTCTTTTCCAAAAAGTGTATATATACATAATATAAGACGCACAAAAAAAAAAAAAAAATTATGGAGCCGCAAGTTGTGTTTTTTTGGGCTACTTTTATAATGTACCGCGGCTGCAACAAAAAACAAAGTATATATCACCACAAATGCTTTCTCTCTTTACTGCAGAAATCTGTTCAGAAGGGTGGGGAAGAGAGCACAAATGTCTAAAAGAAAACAGCCCTGAGATTGTATATAGTTCTATACACTATACCAGTCAAAAGTTTGGAAACTGTACTATTTTGATTGTTTTTGAAAGAAGTCTCTTAAGGCTGCATTTATGTTATTAAAAATGCCAAAAAGCTGTAATATTGTGAAATATTTACAAGTAACTGTTTTCTATTTGAGTATATTTTCAAATGTAATTTATTCCTGTGATCAAAGCTGTATTTTCAGCATCATTACTCCAGTCTTCAGTGTTAGAACTTAAGAGGCTTGGTCACAGTCAGTTTCCAAACTATATATATATATATGTAATATTTTATATACTGTATATATAAAACGTTAATTTTTAGGCCCTTTGGAAAATTGGGCTAGTTTTCATTCCATTTGGGCAGGTTTTGAGCTGTCATTGGGCTGGAAATATTTGACCTGGCAACCCTGAGCTCACGGAGAGGCATGTAAACGCCATTGTGAATGTGCGATCAAGTTACCAAATATGGTTCTTCACCCGATAAAGGGTTAAGGTCATTTCTCTAGACGTTTAACTGTATTGCTGCGAAGGCATTAGGCAATCAGTCCAATCAATCATGCAAGAACAGAAGCTGTCAGTTCAAGGTATTTTTTCCTCATTGCTTGAGTCATGTTTCCTCGATGCTTGCGTCAATACAGGTGGAGCGGAGCCAAAGTTTATGAGCTCACGTTTTATTGTCTCTCAATGTGTTTGTTCGGTTTGCTCAGAGCGGTTCTCGTCATTCATCAGGTGTTATTACAGGATTCTCTCACACACACAGAGCTAATGTGGATATTTCTGCTCCTCATCGGTTTACCTCTACAGTCATCAGAAGGTGAATGAAACACGTCTTTATGCATTTCGTAAAGGTGAGTTTGAAATATGAGATTACTAACTTAAATTTTTGTGGTTGAAGTGAAAGTCTCACTTTGGACTCACGGTGGAGGGAAGGTGATGTGTGACGGATCACATCTGGAGTATCAGACCCTACAGAAGAGATAAAGTCTTAAATGAGAGATGTACAGCAGGGAGAAAGACTCAAGACCCAGTGAATCATGGGAGAAAAGCATGCTGAAGATTGTTCGCAGAGACAGCATGCAGCAAAAACCAAACAGTGAGTATTTTAAAAGCAATTGTGTTTTAGTCTTGATAAGTTTGCCTTATTTATACAGATATAGGGAAGACCGGGACAAGTTGTGACATTTTTATTTCAGTGAGTATTCCTCCAGGAGATTATTTTTTAAACGAAGCTTAAAGCCGGAAGACTTCTTAAGAGTCAGTTTATATACCGCAGTGATTCAAATGAAGGCGAGGCCGGAAGATGTTGTCATGATCTAAGATAAGCAGCTGTTTGTACTTGTACCGTACTAGATAAGAATAACTCCTCCCAAAAAGATCAGCACACTTGACATTTTTATGGGGGTCAGCTGTCGCAATGAAACCTGCAATTAAAACGATTTGTTTGATGTAACAAAGAAAATGCAAACCATTGCTTTTTAAATTTTTAAAAAAAAGTATACATTTCTAACATTTAAAACATGTGACAACTTGCCCCAATTAAAATGCGACAGCATTTGAAGGTTGAACACAATAAACCCTTATTAGTTGATTCTTTGTCTTATGTCAGTGTGTTTAATTGTGTTCATTTTAGTTTGGAGGACTGACATTTACAAGAATGATCCTAATTGACAGTATAATATAAAACTACAGCTTGTGTCATTGGGCTTTTAACTCAAAACCTGAATTTACTGAAAATGTTACTAAAATACGGACCCTGTGACAACTAGCCCCGTCTATCCTATACTTCACATTCTGTTCTTTATAAAGTCCTTTTTTTATTATTCCAGTGTGTCTGGATGCAGATGGACCGGAGTTTCATCTTGGTGAATCAGAGACCGTCACAGATGAGGTGAGATATTCACAGATCATCTACAGAGAAGGAGACACAACTGATGTGTGAAACTGAAATCTGAATGAAATGTGTTTTTGGCCTTTTTACCATCGGGAACAACCTAGAAACCCCCCAGAACATGCTAGAAACCACATAGCAACACCCTATCAACAGCCTAGTAACCATCCAAAAAAACACCCTGGCAACCGCTTAGCAACATCCTAGCAACCACCCAAAACATCTTGGCAAAAGTCATGTCAACTCACCTTCATTTATTTAGTGCTTTATACAATACAGATTGTTTCAAAGCAGCTACACAGGGATAAACAGCAAAATAATGATTCATTTGATGCAAACAGAATTCAATTCTGCTCTAAAGCAGCTCTAAACAGACAATAGTGTCATTGATCAGCTGAGGTCAGTTCAATGACTGTGTAAAGTTAATCAGTTATGAAATGAGTTCAGCCATACAGTGATGTCATCGTCCAGCTCAGTCAGATCAATAGTATTGTTTAATATTAAAGGATTAGTTCACCTCAAAATGAAAAATTCCTGATAATTTACTCACCCCAATGCCATCCAAGATGTCCATGTCTTTCTTTCTTCAGTGGAAAAGAAATTAAGTTTTTTGAGGAAAACATTTCTGGATTTTTCTCCACACAATGGACTTCAATTGCAAACAAAATGTTGAACGTCCACATCAATGCAGTTTCAAAGGGCTTTGGAGTGCTTCAAATGGTACTGCGCGATCCCAGCTGAGGAATAGGGTCTTATCTAGTGAAACGATTGGCCATTTTCACATTCAAATGTATATACTTTTTAACCACAATTGATCGTCTTGTGCTGGCCAGGCATTACGTAACGTACGTTGAAAAGGTCACGCCGAACGTGGGCGGAAGTACGCCCCACTGTTTACAAAGCGAACCTTCGAAGACTAATACAAACGTTTTTTTAACAAAACAGGTAAAACAATGATAAATTAAATAATAAATATGTCATTCAACATACAATAAAATTTGAACAATCCTCCTTCTCCACACTTTTAAACAATGGGGCTGTACTTCTGCCCACGTTCGGCGTGACCTTTTCAACATACGTTACGTAATGCCTGGCTCGTTGCAGACCAGCACAAGACAATCAAAGTATATACATTCGAAATGTTTTTAGAAAATGGTCGATCGTTTCATGGTTATAAGACCCTATTCCTCAGCTGGGATCGCGCAGTGCCATTTGAAGCACTTCAAAGTCCTCTGAAACTGCACTGATGTGGAAGTTCAACATATTGGTTGCAACTGAAGTCCATTTTGTGGAGAAAAATTTATTTATTTTTCACTGAAGAAAGAAAGACATGGACATCTTGGATGGCACTGGGGTGAGTAAATTATCAGGACATTTTCATTTTGAGGTAAAATAATCCTTTAAGTGTCCCCAACTAAGAACGAACTAAGCCAAACTCAATCGGTGACAGCAATTTCATAGCAACACCCTAGAAATGGCCCAGAATACCTTAGCAACACCCTAGCAACCACCCTGAAACACACAGAAATGCATAGCAACACCCTAACCTTAAAACCTTCCAAATTCAAGCTTTTAAAACTAATTCAAACGGTCTGGCCAACTCAAAGTTTGTCTTGACAAACCATTTGATCTAATTATATTATTGTTATTGTTTTAATTGCTGTCTTTTTTTCTCCGTAGATCACTACTGTAAATCCAGCTTGTTTTGAGCTCTTCAGCTTCTTCCTCTTCAGCTCTCCTTCAGCAGTCAGTGACGTTACAGCGTGTCTCCCTCTGCTGGACAGACTCCTGTAGCACAAGAGGACGCTTTACACATTAATAATAATAGCTGCGTCCGGAAACTTAGGCAGCGACCTGTTGCCCCGCTGCCTTATGATTTTGATGGCAGCGTTTGCACACAAAGTCTTTTTAGGGGAACACATATTTTCTGTGTATCTGCACTATTGCTCAGTACTGGCAGGCAGTGAAAAAGCCTCTTTGCCTGTGTTTTAGGTTGATGTTGGTAAGATTTATGGAAGACAGAGAGGAAAAGCTGTACCTTTTCCAGAAATTATTGCATCATAAAATAAGGTCTTAGTAAGAAAGGAAGAAGTTGAGGACAGAAGCAGTGAGGGTGATGGCAGAGATGAAGAATATAAGTCATTGATTCTTGTGGAATTCAGGGGTTTGGGTACATTATCCTATGACAGTTTGGAAGATGTGGTCCGTACTACAACCAGTGGTCAGGAAACTGACAAGCAGGGTTTGAGGGATGCTCCAAAAATGAGGATTAAACAGCTCAAAATCAAAGTTACGTGTGGAAAGTGTGGGGTTACACTGAAAATGAAGAGTATTGTTGATTTTCATTTGTGCTACAATCATTGATTTTGGATTCTGAGAAAGAAATCATGTTAAAGATTTTTTTTAAACACTAAGGGCCCTATTTTAACATTCTGAGCGCATGGTCTAAGTGCACTTAGGGGGTGTCCAAATCCACTTTTGCTAGTTTAACGTCGGGGAAAATGATCAGCGTGCCCAGCACATGGTTTAAAACGGTTGTACCTAGTCTCTTAATGAGTCATGGGTGTGTTTTGGGCATAATATGCAATAAACCAATCAGAGTCTCATCTCCCATTCCCTTTAAAAGCCAGTTGCGCTCGCGCCATGGCAGATTCGCTATTTACATGGTGGAATTTGCAAGCGGAAAAACGGAATGCTTCTCCAGGGAGGAAATGGATCTGCTCGAAACAGACCATCTACGGTAGAGATGCGCGGATGGGCTATTATTTTGATCCGCAAACGCATCACAAAACTCATCATCTGTCCGCCATCCATCCATTTTTCTCAGATGTAGGTAACAATATTTAACAATGTATATATTTTTTTTCATTTGATTGGTTCAACCGCCACCCGCCCGAATCTAATTAAAATATAATTTTTCGTCACGTCATCCGCCTGATGCGCGATTTATCTCTAATCTACTGGACAAACCGGATTCCACCAAAGCTCCCTGAGCATAAGACATGTAGGCATTTGTATATTTATGTACACAATAATAATCTTTTACATTTGAATCCTTTAATTTTTCATATTTAAATTTTTTTTTTGCTGCTGCGTATCCCTGTGTTGTGCACCGCCTATAGGCACATATTACTAACGCGCCCTTTAAATAACAAAAAATACTGCGCAGTTGACTTTTTTGTTGGTCAATGGCGCAGTCGTTTTCAGTTCCTCAAAATAGCAACAATGCGCCAGAACACACCTGGTTTTCAGACCAGCACGCCCATGGGTGAACAGATGGCGCGAGTGCATTTGCTATTTAAATGGACGTGAAAATAATTACTGCGTCGGGGTGAAACTAGCAAAAAACACATTGCCCCAGGTGTATGAAAAGGCCCTATGACATGGTTTCACTGTTTTTAAAGGAGTGAAGTTGTATCTGAATTTGACAATTTGTTTTTGAATAGTTTTTGACGATTTCACATGTGAGTTCCAAATGAAATGTAACAGCACAAGATGAAATGAGATGCTAGCAAAGCTTTTCAATGTTTTTTGAAACACTAAGAGCTTTTCACTATATTTCAGATAGTAAAAAAAAAATGCATTTAAATGTGTGTGAAATTTGCCAAAAATAATTTGCCTAAATAGGACAAAGTCAGCAATTAATGACGGCACCCCAAAAAAAAAGCTCATTTTAGAAATATATGTAAAATATAAAGTTGTTTATTTTTTCTAGCTTTGATTTCATAATTCGTCTCATAGTGGATTAATTACTACAATAGTAATTTCTTGCTAGAAATGACATCAGAAGTGGAAAACGTTTGTCAAAAATGTTACACACAAACTGACTACCAACTGCAACTTTCAGACGCCATCTTTATTTTTTTAGCTCAACTGTCAGAGAATGGAAAGCACAGGATTGTGGCAGTGAATGATACATCTGTGCTGCCTTCAAAAATCCATCAGATGAAGGTTTGAAGCTAACATTGGATTCAGACGTGCCTTCCTACCTTAAAAAGCATCCTTCGAAGGACACATTTTTTTTAAAGATTTCAGACAAAGTCTTGTGCGTTTGTTTTAATCCAATGACAGCAGAGTGTCTTACAGTAAATCAGTGTAAGTGAAGGTTGTCAGTTTGTGGCCTGATGTGAGTGTTAAACTCTCCAGATTATCTGCTGTATTTCATCCAGACTAAAGTATCTCTGTGCATTTTCTGGAGGATCAAATGGTTTTGGGGGAAGTTCTTTCTGTTGGGATTTTTTGATGCTTTACTCTGTTTATTTTTGTGTTTGTAATTGTATATAAGTTATAGTTTTCATAAAATGAATCAAAACCCTCTGTGAGGTGCATTACACATAATGGTTCATGTCTGTCTTCACTTTGTGCCTCTGTGGATTTGTTTATTTACCTTTTTGAAAATGAATAAGAACAAAGCTGCAGGTACAGCATCATTTTGTAAGAACCCGAGGGGGAAATTCCAGAATACAAATAGTTTTTAATGGGTTTTTTAAATAAGGTCTGTGGCGAACACAAGCTCAAGATGTTTTCACATTTTATTCTACGACATCAGTAATACCTGCTTGTGATTTTGTTAAAGCTTTTACTTGTCTAGAAGGCGGTTGTTAAAGGGTCATGAAACCCTCTGTTTCAGCAGCAGTCAGTTCTCATCACAGTTTTGAAAAATGCTATAAAAGTGGGCGTGGTTTAGGGTGGACGAGGGGAGACTGACAGCACATCAACGGCTTCTGATTCAGACAATTTTATTTCGCTCTCATTAAAAGCATCAAAGCTTCCCACAAACGCATGCTGCAAATGACCATTAAGTTACACGCAACACAACATAAACATGGTTTTGTAAGCTCACGTTACACAAATACATATACACTCACCTAAAGGATTATTAGGAACACCTGTTTAATTTCTCATTAATGCAATTATCTAATCAACCAAATCACATGGCAGTTGCTTCAATGCATTTAGGGGTGTGGTCCTGTTCAAGACAATCTCCTGAACTCCAAACTGAATGTCAGAATGGGAAAGAAAGGTGATTTAAGCAATTTTGAGCGTGGCATGGTTGTTGGTGCCAGACATGCCTGTCTGAGTATTTCACAATCTGCTCAGTTACTGGGATTTTCACACACAAACATTTCTAGGGTTTACAAAGAATGGTGTGAAAAGGGAAAAACATCCAGTATGCGGCAGTCCTGTGGGCGAAAATGCTAGAGGTCAGAGGAGAATGGGCGACTGATTCAAGCTGATAGAAGAGCAACTTTGACTGAAATAACCACTCGTTACAACAGAGATGCAGCAAAGCATTTGTGAAGCCACAACACGCACAACCTTGAGGCGGATGGGCTACAATAGCAGAAGACCCCACCGGGTACCACTCATCTCCACTACAAATAGGAAAAAGAGGCTACAATTTGCACAAGCTCACCAAAATTGGACAGTTGAGGACTGGAAAAATGTTGCCTTGTCTGATGAGTCTCGATTTCTGTTGAGACATTCAGATGGTAGAGTCAGAATTTGGCGTAAACAGAATGAGAACATGGATCCATCATGCCTTGTTACCACTGTGCAGGCTGGTGGTGGTGGTGTAATGGTGTGGGGGATGCTTTCTTGGCACACTTTAGGCCCATTAGTGCCAATTGGGCATCATTTAAATGCCACGGCCTACCTGAGCATTGTTTCTGACCATGTCCATCCCTTTATTAACACCATGTACCCATCCTCTGATGGCTACTTCCAGCAGGATAATGCACCATGTCACAAAGCTCGAATCATTTCAAATTGGTTTCTTGAACATGAAAATGAGTTCACTGTACTAAAATGGCCCACACAGTCACCAGATCTCAACCCAATAGAGCATCTTTGGGATGTGGTGGAACGGGAGCTTCGTGCCCTGGATGTGCATCCCACAAATCTCCATCAACTGCAAGATGCTATCCTATCAATATGGGCCAACATTTCTAAAGAATGCTTTCAGCACCTTGTTGAATCAATGCCACGTAGAATTAAGGCAGTTCTGAAGGCGAAAGGGGGTCAAACACAGTATTAGTATGGTGTTCCTAATAATCCTTTAGGTGAGTGAATATCCTGTGACGGCAATAATTCAATGGACAATTAAACGCACACACAATTTGTTCTCTGCATCGAAATTATATATGAACACGCTGTTGCATACCTTTGATAACTTTTGAGGCTTATTTTGTGGAGTTTTTATAAGCCGTCTGGTTGGTTAAATGGCCGTAAAGAGCGGTTACATTCACAGAGTGGAGGAATCGAGTTTGTGTCGTAGACTCAGGATCTGTTGAAGAGAACGTAGGCAATGCAGAAATTCATACGAAGCAAAAACAAACATTCGTTTTTGATCCATTAATGCATCTCTCACTTACTGTGTACGATCTCACTGTTTGAAGCGCCAGTCAGAGGAAAATGCATATCAACGTGTGCTGTCATGAATAATTAAGCGCGTGCTGTCGTGAATTAAGAATCTTCTCATTGGATAAAGACACAGAGTCTCATGAATAATTATAAGACACCGATGAGTCATCGCCGGACTATAGTACAAGAAAACGTCACAACCTATGACGTTGACATGAAGACGAATTTAAAATAGTTGAAAATAAAGCAAAAAGGTTCAAAATTAACTAGTTTTCTCCCACATTCAAAACTGACAGATGGTAACATTGTCTTCCATGATCAACACACATAATTCATTTGGTTTAGGGTTTCATGACCTTTAACACTTAGTTTGTTTATAGCCGATGTTTAGCTTATTAGTTTTGATGATTTTATTTAGGCTTCAAAATTCATAAATATGTAAGAATCATACACTTTTGTTGGTCACAGAGCTTATTTCATCCAAATAATCCAATAGCCAAAGGAAAAATCATATTAGGTTTTTGTCGATGAAACCTGTGTGATGGTAACTCATGGTTTAGCCCAAAAATACACGATCACTTCAGCGCTGTATATGGACCTTCAGAACAGATTTAATGTATTTTAGTGCCGTCAAATCTACTAATCACGATAAATCACATTAGATGCGATTAATCGGATTTATACCATGGTCTGTCTGAATACTTGATTCTGATTGGCTGGAAGGTGTGCAAAACCAACGCTGTCCCAAGACTTTTAGGAATAAAATTGCTTTGCTACTGAATCGCTACATTATGGCTGCGTCCGAAATCACGTACTATGTGAGTAGGTACTAAATTTGAATTTGAACAAACTTCATGACCATTCAAAAAGTGCATTCTATATAGTATGAATGAATGTAGTATGAATGTAATCTGGACGTACTACATCCGCCATGTTGTCATGATCATGTGACCTACCAGCGTCAGTTGTGTCCCTTCACCTCCATTCATAAATCCTCTCCCGTGGCCTTGTGCACTTCAGAATCTCGCCGGAAGTAGTAGGTCATCCGGATAATTTTCGTCTACTGCTTTTCGAATACTATGAATTTGGACATACTACTCTGATGGCATACTGTTTTTTGCACACTATATAGTAGAGAAGTATTCAATTTCGGACGCAGCTTATATTTTTCATCATTGAGGGGGTTACATTGCTATACTGAAGTAATTAAACTCAAAGCTTTGTTATTAATAGAGAGAGATGCTGAACAAATGCAGGTACGAATCTCTCTCTCCCTCCCTCCCTATCTCTGTCTGATTCAAAGCGGGCGGAATGCTGGACGTAACGAGCCATAACCGTAGATTTGATATATTGTGCTGCAAACATCAATAACAGCTTTATGACCATGATATTGAATGATTCGAATGCACTTTCGCTTTGTGTCGGGCGGTTCTTTGCCTCCACGTCATACATTAAAATTGTTTAATGCACAGCTAGCCGTGGATTATCTCTTACGTAATCAATTTGACAGCACTAATTAAGAGCCTAATACAACACTGTAGGGCTGTTTTATTATAGTTATTGATTATATAATTGATTTATTTTAGTTATTGATTGTTATTGGATTACCCTTTAATAAAGCTGCATTTGGATCTTCTACCTTCTGAGCAGTACGTTACTAAAGACTTCGCCAATATGGATCCAGCAGTTGAACTAGTCCAAATGCGCCAAGGTAACCGCACACTTGAAGAACACATTCAGAGGTTCCTGATCATTGCTAATGATTCTGATTTACCAGATTGTGCTCTCATAGACTTTTTCTGTTATGGGCTTAACCCTCTTCTCAAGGACATATTAATTCACAAAGCTCCTTGAAGTTCTTTCAGTGAATTTCTGGACTATGCACTGTTTTTAAGTGGGTCCTCCTACACTGTTGGGGAAGTAGAGGGGGAAGTTTCCCCTAAACGTTTTTTTTTTGGGTGGGGGCACTGTGCATCAAGCTTCAAAGCCTGCAGAGCTTGGTCCACCACAGTGGTCACCATGTCCAGTGCTGATGATCGCTAGTCCCATGTAACTTGGCAGCCAGGTAGACTCTTTCCTAACATCAACACTTTGAAGACAGTTGGCTCCTTGTCCACAGGTTTATTGACGTTGCAAGGAAAGGTGAAACTGAAACATACATAGGCATAATCAGCATTCACGAGTTTGCCCCCTATAACAGGCAAAATTGTTCAAAAGGGAGGAGCCGGGGAGGAGGAGGGATGCTGCAAGAACTAACAACAGGAAGAGGTAAGCTGCTGGCTTTATACCTTGGTATTAATTGGAAGATTAGATGGGCGTACTTCCTCCCGAAATTACGTTTAGTAACTTCACTTCACGAGTTTGTGTGCCCATATAATCTTGGTAAAAGTGGTAAACGGATTTGGCTTGCTGTCTGCTATAGAGGGGCTCGGAGAGGATATTCTACCCGAGCTCCGATTGCCCCCCAAAAACATAAATAGACAGCAAGCACGAATTATGGGAATTGGAACAGCTCATGATTACTTAAGAATCTGCATAATTATTTCAATAGTCCAGAACCCCCCCAAAATTGGAAAAAGATGGAATGGAAAAAATGGCACTGCAGCAGCATTGAGGTAGGCAGGTAACTACCGTGGCAGTTTATAAAACAGCTGAGGTGTTCAGCGACTGAATGGGATAGAGTGGGGCACTGCAGCGGCAGTCTCAAATTGGCAGGGCACTGCAGCGGCAGTCTCGAATTGGCAGGGCACTGCAGCGGCAGTCTCGAATTGGCAGGGCACTGCAGCGGCAGTCTCAAATTGGCGGGGCACTGCAGCGGCAGTCTCAAATTAGCGGGGCACTGCAGCGGCAGTCTCAAATTGGCGGGGCACTGCAGCGGCAGTCTCAATTGGCAGGTACTGCAGCGGCAGTCTCAAATTGGCGGGGCACTGCAGCGGCAGTCACAAATTGGCGGGGCACTGCAGCGGCAGTCTCAATTGGCAGGCACTGCAGCGGCAGTCTCAAATTGGCGAGGCACTGCAGCGGCAGTCTCAAATTGGCGGGCCACTGCAGCGGCAGTCTCAATTGGCAGGCATTGCAGCGGCAGTCTCAAATTGGCGGGGCACTGCAGCGGCAGTCTCAAATTGGCGGGGCACTGCAGCGGCAGTCTCAAATTGGCGGGGCACTGCAGCGGCAGTCTCAAATTGGCGGGGCACTGCAGCGACATTCTCAATTGGCGGGAACTGCAGCGGCAGTCTCAAATTGGCGGGGCACTGCAGCGGCAGTCTCAAGCCAGCAGTAGTATCAAGTAAAGTGGAGCACGACACAGTAGCATCGATAAAACAAGGTTTACAGGCACAAGTTGGCTTGAGTTTCGAAGGGCAGCTATCTTAAAGAGAAGTGAGATTTAGATGGGCTTGTTTGATGAGGCTGAGGTCAGATCGAATGTAAGACTGATCTAATGTAAGAATGTAAGATCGAATGTAAGTTTGATTTGATGGTCTGGCAGACCTTTTTGGGCTGCGGTTGTGGCTGCTCCAATACGAAAGGAGTGAGATGAAAACAAGTGAGCTTGGATACCAGAGTGGGTGAGGATGTGTTTAAGCTTTTTATGGAACCAATGCCTGGTGACAGGAAGGTTGTTCTCATCAATGAAAAGTGGGTCGAGCTGAGAGGAGATCTGAGCCTCCCTTTGTGCAAGGAAGAAGGAAAGAGATTGATATGGCTGGATGGGTGTCGGGAGATTGAAGATATGGATGAAATGACCGTTTTTTAATTGATCAGTTTTGCTGTGTTTGATCAAGAAACGGATGGTGTCCTTGTCTAAAACTTGGAGGTCGGAGAAGGTTGGATGGATGGCTGGGTTGAATTTAGAATTGGTTGTGAATTCAGACACTCTGAGGAATCCAAAAAAGGCCAGGGTAAACATAGCGTCTAGAGTTCTTGCTGTTTCTGGGGGCATGTGACCAGAGCGGAGGAAGGTCAGACATTTAGCTAAAAGATCAATGGTTAGAGGTTGCCTGGAATCAGGATGAGTAGGGTTGGTTTTTTGAATTCCTTTGATTAGGAGTGTGATCTGGGGGTTTGTTATGGCAGGACATGGATGGCCGTAGATTAGTTTGAAGAAAAATTGAATGCCACTGAGATAGACTTTGATGGTACTGGGTTGGATGGACTTGATCTGGTGGAGATATGAGATGAATGAAGAAATTGATAGGAGGGAAAAGTTGGGGAAAAACTGGTTGTAGGAGGAATGGAATTGTTTGAAAGCTCTCCAAGCTGTCCAGTAAGATTGCAGTGTTCTGGGTGAGAGAGCGTGAAATATCGAATCCAGAGATGAAGTGTGGAGGTGTTTGAGTGGGTGAGTTACTGGAATATCAAGTCTGAATAGGGAGGAACTGGGGTTGGATCTGGGTCCGCCTCCGGGGCTAATGCTCTGAATTTCTGAAAGAGAAAGCGAGAGAGTGCGTCAGCAATTTGGTTTTGGTGGCCTGGAATATGGACAGCTTTGAAGATGAATTGTTTACAGGCAGATAACCAGGTGAGGCGTCTCAAGAGGGGCATGATTTCAGGGGAATTTGAACGGCCTTTGTTGATGCAGTGTACAGTGGCTAGATTATCACAGTGGAATTCTATGTTTTTAGAAGACCATTCGTGACCCCACAAATATGCAGCTATGACAATGGGATAAAGCTCAAAAAGAGCTGAGGATGCAACATGTTGGTTTAACATGGAGAGCTCAGGAGGCCAGGTTGAAGCGAACCAATGAGTCTTGTAGAATCCTCCAAAGCCTACTGAGGGAGCGGCATCTGTAAACAGCGGGAGATCACAAGGTTGAGATTGAAAGTCATCGTAAAAGAAGGTAAGGCCGTTCCATTGTTTAAGAAACATGATCCATAGATTCAGGTCGGCGAGGCAAGATGGGGTTAGAGATGTGGTGTTATCCAATTCCTGAATGGATGATGCAAGAGACAGCAAGTGGGAGATGAAATGGCGTCCTTGAGGCACTATACGCATGGCGTAGTTTAAGTGGCCTAGCAGGGATAGCAAATCTCGTTTGCTGCACTGAGGTGCTTCGAGCAGATTGGAGGAGATGGCGATTATCCTGTCGATTTTGTCTTTGGGAAGGGAGGCTTGGAATTTAACAGAGTCGAGGTTAATTCCGAGGAACTCTAGAGATGTTGTAGGGCCCAGTGTCTTCTCTGAAGAGAGTGGAACTCCTAATTCAGAAAAAACACTCTGAACGGTAGAAAGGTGAGCTGCTGGAGGAAAAGAGCTGGGGGAAACAGTGAGAAAGTCGTCCAGAAGATGCACCAGGTAAGGGACTGCATGGTTGTTTTGCAGGATCCAGCAAAGCGCTTCTGACAGCATGTCAAAAATTTTTGGACTACTTTTGCAGCCAAAAGTTAAACGTACTGCAAAAAAGAATTTTCCTCTCCATTGAATGCCAAAAAGGTGCCAAAAGTCTGGATGTATGGGCATGACTTTAAATGCTGATGTGATGTCAACTTTTGCTAACCAGGCTCCGTAACCAGCATTTTTGATAAGGTGAATGGCTTGGTCTATGTTATGGTAGCACAAGGAGAATTCTTCTAGCGGGATGAGGCTGTTTATACTCGGATGAGTATTGTTGTGGGGAGCCGAGAGATCTATGATCATGCGTTTTTTTCCCTGAAAATTTCCTTGTGGCTACACCGATAGGACTTATCCGAAATACTTTGAAAGGTGGGGAATCAAAGGGGCCAATCATGAATCCAGACTCTAGCTCTTTGGCTATTAAGGTGTCAACTGCTTCAGGTTCAGCGTTTGCCGACTGAAGGTTTTTGCAGATAAGGCTACTGGTAGGGAGGCTTTCCAGACCGGGATTAAAACCTTTCTTTAAACCTTTGAGAAGATATTGTGTGAAGTTTTTGTCTGGGTGATTTGCCAGTTCGTGGGCTAGAGAGGAGACAATGATGGGAGAAGACAGATACTTTCGCAATTCTTTATTGGAGTTTGCTGAGGAGCGATAGACAGGGCATACGGAGTGAGCATGAGCTCCACCACAGAAATTACACACATGTAGATATTTGCAGTTTTGTCTAGTACAACCAAACTGATTGAAATTATTGCATACTTGTCTGCCTGAAGCGAACCTGAAGTTGCGGCTCTTTGAGTCGCCCCTGGACTGTGGTACGTAAGATGTGGAATTGACGAATTGAGGGGTGCCAGAATTGGTGCTCATATTGCTTGAAGGGCCGGAATTAAAGAGGGGGCACGAGGAAGGCTCGTGTGTGGTGGAATTACACAAGACACAAGAGACACTAAGGCAGCCCAGAAAAACCTTATTGTATAGCTCCAAGTCAAGAGCTCCCCAATAAGGACATTGATTCCACTGGGTGACTCGAGCTGTGCATTTGGCTGAAAAAAGCCTGTAATAAGTGAAGAAATGGGTACCGCCGAAAGTGTGTGACAGTTCTGCAATGATAGTTAAAAAGTCATTCAACTCCTTGCGTCTAGAGGGGAAGACAGAACAAATAATTTCTGTATATCTACCGAAAGCGATACAAAATTCAGCCATGGTGAGTGTGCGATTTGATTTGGAATTTGTGGTTTTCAGATTGATTGTCATAGGACCACAGTCAAGGGTGCCATGGGGTTCACTTATTGAAACAGAGGGAAGGAGGGAAGAGAGGTCAATGTCCGCACCTGCTAAAATCTGGGAACGTAGATGGGTGGAGATGGGTGGTGGATCCATAGCAAGGGCGTTGGAAGGAACTGGAAGAGCAGAAGCAGTTGAGAGTGTATATGTTGGGAGGCGAGGAACTGTTGAGGAAGCGGTGGCTGGATGAAATAAGGTTGGAGAATAGATCACTTGGGGAGGCAACTCCATGCTTGGATCGGCTCCAACGGCGGCAGAAAAAGGAAAGAGAGGGGGTGGCAGGACCGTTTGCGGAGGCAGCCTCACGCTTGGGTCTGTGCCAATAGCAGAGGAGAGATTACTGAGAGGGGGGAAGGGAGGGGGGGGCATGACCGTTTTCGGAGGCAGCCTCACGCTTGGGTCTGTCCCGATAGCAGAGGAGAGATTACTGAGAGGGGGGAAGGGAGGGGGGGGCATGACCGTTTGCGGAGGCAGCCTCACGCTTGGGTCTGTCCCGATAGCAGAGGAGAGATTAATGAGAGGGGGGAAGGGAGGGGGGGGCATGACCGTTTGCGGAGGCAGCCTCACGCTTGGGTCTGTGCCGATAGCAGAGGATAAATTAAAGAGAGGGGGGAAGGGAGGGGGGGGCATGACCGTTTGCGGAGGCAGCCTCACACTTGGGTCTGCTCCGATAGCGGAGGAGAGAGGAAAGGAAGAGGGGGTAGGGGGGGAAAGGTGGCATTTGCACAGGTAGCCTCGAATTTGTATTTATTCCATGGCTAGATGGATTTAACTGGGGATGAAAGACCGGAGGAACAGAAATGTTGGAAGCGTGGGCAGAAGAAGCTGTGATAGACTCACCTGTGGCAGGAGGAAAGGTAAGAGTCACAGTTGGAGAGGCCGCAAAATTATCGCGGGCGACCGCGGAACTAATGTTCGCGGCCGCGATAGACGGCCGGCCGCAATGAGCGGCGGACGAGGAAGCTGTGGCAGCTGCGGCTACCGGCTGAAACTGTAGCGGGTTGGAGGCGAACCGTATGGATCATACGTTTGCATGCGTTGAGGCTTGCGTGGTGCTTGGAGGACGCTGGGTGTTTTGATGAGAGAGCACGAGCAGATCGTGAAGTTGCGCTTTTGAATTCTTCCGGGAGAAATGGATACCCGCGTTGGATAACGCTTGCCTGAGCGCGTTGACGGTCCATTTCTGGACAGGAGGGACTGAAGGGCTTGCTGCAGATGATGGTGATGCTGCTGCTGCTGATGATGATGATGATGTTGAAGGACGAGATGAATCACGGCGAGGATTAGCCGAGCCCCGTGATGATCTAGATGGAGGAGGAGAAAGAGGTCTCCTTGAGCGAGGTTTTTTATGCTGGTTTGTGGAGCGGAGAGACCGGCGACCTGGACGATCAACAGGTGAAATGTGCAGTGAAGGAGGATCCAAACTGTTGGGAGAAATGCGTGCATGTGTTTCTGGCACGTTAGAAAGTTCGTCGTCGGAGGGAAACAATTCGATTTCTTGGAAGTCAGTCATGATGCGGTTTGGAGGGGTCAAATGCTGCAAGAACTAACAACAGGAAGAGGTAAGCTGCTGGCTTTATACCTTGGTATTAATTGGAAGATTAGATGGGCCAGAGCCATAGAGAGAGAGAGTTGCGACAACGGAAGTTCAAAACGCTTGATAGTCACGTGATTCATGTAGACCTCGAATAGTTCCAGGAAGTGCTTTGACGGGCAATTCAAATTGATTGTCACAGTGACAGAACTGCGCTTTTTGGTAATTAATAGTCAATAAATGCATTGATTTTCAATAATTTTATTACACATCGACATGTGTATGTAGCATGAGTATGTAGTAACAGCGATGTTGTTTTTAAAATATATATTTTTTTAATGATGAATAATCTACACAAGCAGGCTTTAATGTACAAGTTATTTTGATTAAAATGTGCTGATCATTTAAAATCTTACTGATTAAACGTCTTACCTTTTAAAAGTGCATCACAAACGGTCTGTTCTGCTGTAACTCTATGGCGCGGCTGCTACTTTCGGGAACTATTGAGAGTCTCCGCGAGCCGCCATTGCTGTAAAAAAAAACGTTCCATTGGAGTCTATGGAGTTGTCGCAACTCTCTCTCTCTATGGCTCTGAGATGGGCGTACTTCCTCCCGAAATTACGTTTAGTAACTTCACTAATAATTAGCTTGCCCTTTGCCCATGTACAGATATTCCAGCTCAAATTAAACAAATTAAATCCCTGTTTTTACTGTTACAAATTATGTATTAAGTAGAAATTTCTGAATGTTATATATGGAATACTATTTTAACCTGCAGTCAATAACTTTTTAAGTAGTGTTGTAGTCAAGACCACCTAATCCGAGACCAAGACCAATGTGTGTTGAGAGACCAAGACAAGACCAAGGCAGGGTGAGACTGAGTCAAGACAGAGTCGAGATATAACTTTAAATTACATCACATTATAAATCCAGATCTCATACAAGAACTTTTAGCAACAATATCTTCAATTTTGTGAGCATTTGTATTAATTTTTGGTGACGTTTTTGACTCAATCCCTAATTAATTTCTGAATCGGCATAAGTTATTGATTGCTTCTGAAACACTAAGTTTTACATCCAATCACATTAATTATGTTAATAAATATATCAGGCAATGCACTGAAATGTATTAACATCCCAGCAGTTGTGATCTTGGAACAAAACCCTGAAACATCTAAAGCCGGGTGCACACTGTGCAATTTATAATAGTCCTTTACGATTGTTCCTTGTCAGACTGTACGAACATGATCCCCGCTGTAAGCCATGTCACACTGAAAGATCTAAGTTGTCATTCATTTCAGACTGTGCGATAGTCAAAGCGCACTAAAAACGGACGCACGCAAGAAAACTTTTCCGGAGTTTTATATCATCAATGAATGACGCGTTCGGTGACAGTGAGCTGCGTCACACGCGGGACTGAAATGGTGGCTACAAAGAAATCTCAAGCGCTCATTTTGGCCATAGTTTGTCTTGAAAAATGTTGATAATGTGACGGTCGTCCTAGGAGAAGTCACACTGCAGGACTGTGAGCCAAATCTTCTGACACTGACAGAATTTCGTCTGAGTTCAACTTTAATCGCAGTGGTCATTAATCGGCTGCCGGTGAACATGTCAAACTAACAAAGATTTCAGATTTTATCCTAGGATTAGAGGAATCTTTTAGGATTTGCAAAATTTGTCTCAGACGGCCACAACATGGCCAAAATCCCACAGTGTGTACCCGGATTTAGTCTGATACCAAGACTTTTGTGTTTTGAGATAATTTTATGATAATAATGAATATTTATGCTATAATTATGATCCATTTTTTCACATTGAATATAATTGAAAATATATTAAAAAAAATTTTTTTATTAATTAATGCTGTATTTCAGGTTAAAGTAGAGACTAGGCCTATAGAAAACATTTTTTGAAATCAGATTGGTGCCATCTGGTGGAAGCAGTGAGCATTATTATCATGCAATATCATATTTTAGCCACTAGATGGATTTACAGCTCTCTGTAGAAAGGCTTGTGAATTCTAGTTGTTTTTGCACATATTTGCCTATTTTTTTTCAGGTTGTGGATTTTAATATATAATAAGAGATTCTCAAAGTCTATTTTTGTCAAGTTTTTTGTTTGTTTGGTTGGTTTAAATGGTAATTTGAAGTGCCAGTTTTACTTTATAATACAGTCAAACCTGAACATTGAATTAGAAAGAGAACAAATGGAAAGCATTTTGTTACCCATTGTTTTAATTGTAACTTAATACAAAGGCAATTCTTTCAGTCATAACATTTTTTTATTACCCTTTTATAATAAAAAATTTTCATTAAAATAATTTTTGTACAATTCAATGAACAGTAACTCTTTTAAATTTGGCAACAGCAATTATAAACAAAAAACTAAAATAACAGCAAAAGTATAATAATTATCAGACAGTAAATGGAAATCTTACTCTGTCTGTGTGTCTGTGTCTGTGTATGTGTATGTGTGTGTATGTGTCTGTATGTGTGTGTGTGTGTTCAAGAGAGAGACATGGTTTGTGACTTTTGCATTTTGGATCCAATGTCTCCCCTTTATTTGATTCATTGATTTTATTTCACATTTCTCTGTTACAGTTTCATCAGTGCGCTTTATTTCTTACATTGATGAATAATTGCTTTTATTTCACACTTTTCACAAAATTAGCTTTTGCAATGACACGTTCCTTTGAGTGTGCGTGTGTTTTTATGTGTATAAGTGTGTGTGTGAGTGTATTTGTCTGTTTTGCACTCTTGATGTTTTAGAGATTCACCCCTTCCCTGTTGTGTGCTTTTTTTCTGCATCGTGGCTGATTTGTAGATTGTACGCACAAAAAAAACTCTGTATTTTCATATTTTTGCCAGTTTCCCATTCATTTCCTATGGGGGTCATTTTTGACCCGAAGACCCAGAGTGTGACTATTTTTTTACGATCACTTAGACTTTTAAAATCCTGTCCCCAATTTTTGTGTGTGTTCATATACCAAGTACTAATAAAGTCACCAAGTTTCGTACCATTCCGATAAAGCTACGATTTTTAACAGAAAAAAAAAAAACGGGTCAGAAATTACAGAAGACCCCCAGAGGGTTAACCCCCTCAAAATCCCACAGTGTTGCCAGATTGGGTCGATGATTTCCAGCCCAAAAGCTCACCAAAACCTATCCACTCCAAGAAAACCTGCTCAAAACTTTAACTGCCTATAGCCTAGAAATCTAGATGCACCCAACCAAGGTAGTCTAGCAACTCTCAGTTGGCTTGCGAGTTGGAAAAAAACGAACTCTGGTCAGGCCAATCACATCGTGTATAAAGTCGGTAGACGGGCTGAACATAATGACGGCAGAGTTGTGGCGGTTCCGCGTGCTATTGTAAACAAAGAAGCTGGCGAACAGCGGCCTTTAGAATCGGCTTTGGCCGCGACTCTGGAAGACTTGGAGTTAAGCTTTTTTTTGAGGAAAGAACAAAGAACGGCACTGAAGTCATTCTTAAGAAAGGAAGATGTGTTCAGAGTTTTGCTGACCGGATACGGCGAAAGTTGAACTAGCTCCGCTTCACCTTCTTGGTTGCTCTGGTTGGTTGTAGCTAGGGCTGTGCAATTAATTGCAATCGCAAAACAATCGCGATTTGAGCACATGCAATTTCTAATTGCGATTTTATTTATTTATATTTTAATTCAGAATACTACGTTCTTGTGCGCATGTTTAAGATGTTACCCAATCAGAGCTCACTCAGCGGCAGTGCACCGCAGTTCTCTCACTGCGGCGGACACAGTGTGAAATATATGGTGGTGAGTGAATTAGGCTGTTAATGAATGATATGCACCATGCGTTCTGAGCTTTTATAACCGCTAAGTTTCTGTACGAACTGAAAAGACAGATCATCAGCGCAACATGGCTGAAGCCCGGTTTATTAGTGCCGTGCGAATCAAAGTAGCATACTCATAGACCGTAAAAAATATGGACGACGCGACTTCATTGACTTCCGCTGACCAGAGTTGAAGCTTTCGTAGGCCCGAACATGGCGCTGACATCTTGGGGCCGAGTTGCGCAGTAGAGAGCAGGAAGTAGAGGCGCGATTATCAAAAGCCCGCCCACACTCTCACAGATGTAGAACAATTCATTATGATGGTGTGAAATAGTCAAGTCAACTTTATTTATATAGCGCTTTTAACAATGCAGATTGTTTCAAAGCAGCTTCAGAGTGTTAAACAGGAAAATAATGCAACAGAATTTTATTCAGCCGTATAGCCGTTCCGGAGAAAACGGTGATGTCATCAGTTCATTTCAATTATCATACAGTGACAGTGTGGGCTTTAGATCAGTAATAAGATCAGTAATTTAGTTTATATGGTTAATTTAGTTTAATAATTAGATTTATTTGGATATTTAGTTGAAAAATGTAGTGTCCCCAACTGAGCACGCCAAGCCAGAGGCAACAGTGGCAAGGAAACCAAAACCCCATCAGGTGACCTAATGGAGAAAAATAAACCTTGGGAGAAACCAGGCTCAGTCTGGGTGCCAGTTCTCCTCTGGCCAATTAACAAACAGCGTATGATTATTATTCTGGCAACTTTACAGGTCAGAGGTCATAATAGAACGGAATATTCGAAAGATCGGCAGTGCGCCGGAGACGGGTTTATTGAGGATGCCGTATTGATTAAACAATTATTAAAGCCATATATGAGTTTAACGGTTTTGAAGTTTATTGATTGTTATGACTGGAATTTAAGTTAGTTAACATTAATTTATGTTATGTTGCCTGTTTTAAAGACAGTTTATTACAGTAGTGTTTATCAAGCTATTAATACTGTTGTTAATAATGTTATCTCGGTTACGTCCAAGGACGTATGTTTATTTGTTACTGCAGTGTGTCATGCATTTGTGTATGTGCTTGGGTGTTTTGCTCTCTTTGTTTCTTGTTCTCTTTTTCGTCATTCCAACAGGTACAACGACCAGCTGTACTCAATCTAACGGTGCTTGACGTGATTGGAGAATGAAGGGGAGGAGCTGAGATATAAGTTGAAGCGGATCAATTGAGAAGAGAGAGATTTTCTTTTGCCAAGATGAATTCTTCCTCCTGTCTGCCCAGACTCTGTTGTTTGGATTGTTGTCTTGATTCTGATTGAGTGAGCTCAGGATCTTGTTGTGAGTTCTTTAGTGGGAAGAGAACTAAAGTGTTACCTTTGATTTACTCTATGATCTTATGTTAAGTATGTTTGTATATTCTTCTTAATATATTTGTAATTTGGGGATTGTAGGGGGAGGGTGCCATTTATGTTTGTACTTCTCTTTTCTCCTGTTTTTGGGTAGGTAGGGAGTAAGGGAAGTTTGATGTCTTATTTCTATTATCTTTTTCTAGGACATTTATGGAGATTCTTGGGTTAGTTATCTTATGCTCTGTTTGTTATTTTGGCCTGGCCCCCCCTGAAGTATTATCACCTGTTCTTGATTATTTGTTATTCTTTGAATTGTATTTTTGTATCCTTTTATGAGATTTTTGTATTATCCTTTATCTTTTTGTAACCCCATCATCTAACAAGAGATGAGGAGAACTCAAAAAGGGCAACAACCACAGTGTGTTTCTTTGCAAATATAACAAGGTTTATTGTAAAACATTCACGAATAGCCCAACAAGTAATCAGAACTGGCAAAGGGTCAAAACAATAAAAACAAAGAAACAAACATATAACCATTACAGACAGGGTTCCCAATCATATCCAATGGAAATAACTCTGCAAATAAGTGCACACTCAATCACCAATAAAACACCTTTTCACTCCAAACTCAAAAGCAAAAGTAAATCACCAAATCAAACCACTACAAATTGCTCCCTCCCATCTTAACAGAGTAAACCATATATAAGACAATGGGAACCCCACTGGTTATAGTACAAAACAAAATAAAACGACAAAACAAACACTTTGCCACTTCAATGCACAAGACACCAATCAATATTAGTAATCTCTTCAGATACTCATTTAGCCATAAACACTTTCAATAAAGTAAACAGCAATCATGCATCATCTGTAAAAACAAAGTAAATACAAATCATGATTACCCTATAAAAGATTAGGAATTAAAACCCTTAAAACCATTAAACATAAAACACAAATTACAATATAAAAAGCTTAGAAAACAAATCTCCCTGTTCAGTAAATTAAATTAATAGAAATACCTGTGTTGCTAAAGATAGCTGCTTAATTCTCTGAGGCACCAGTCAACACCATTCCCTTAAGGACACTAAAACAAAGCAAATACAAATGTTACAACTAGATACTCACTCTATTCATCATAAATCACAACCCTTACCGTCACATTTCAGTTCTATGCTGCTCAATCACTGGTCTTTTCATCTGCCATTACACAAGCATGGGAAGCTGTGATGTTTTTCAAACCCAGCACATGGTACCACAAAGAGGAAGCACCAACATGTCTGATTTCCTTTTATAGTGTGTTGACTCATGGGGTTCGTAGTCCATCTAATTTGTAGTCCTACAACTACCCCATTACATTTTCAAATTAAAAGATGTTAATTTGAACTGGTTGATTCTTTTCTGGGACAGGAGGTTGAATAATCTTGTTTCTCTCTCCAAGCTTTCTTTTTATTTAACTTTACTTTTGTTTCATTGTTACTGACTATCAACCCTAGACGGGTAGTTATGTAACAATTGGGGGCTCGTCCGTTCTTTTTGCCCATTTTGTTTGTTATATTGTGTTAATTAACTTGGAGATGTGTCTCTTGTTAGGAAATCTGGTATATGAGGTACTGCTGAACACCATTTCAAGTTGTTGGTAAGTACTCCTTTCTCTAAGAATTTGTTTGGAATGCTTTTAATTTTTGTGGGTGGGGCGGAAGTGCTAACGTTTGACTTTTGACTCGGATTTTGACTTGATAGAATTTTCTCTTAATCCGACTATAGAGGTTTATGATCGCTGTAGGAAGAAAGACTTAATTCTGATAGCTGATTTCTTTCATATTAATGTTCCAAAAGAGTCTACGAAGCAGGTAGTTAAAGAACAGCTCTTTGATTAATTGGTTTCTGCTGGTATTTTGCCTGGTCAATTAGAAGCACCTGGGGAGGAGTCCGAAGCCTTTTCAGAGACTCTGAAGTTTTTCTCGATGAAGATGTTGCTTCAGAATCGTATAAACAAACTAAATTGACTGTTAAACTTAAAGAGTTAGATCTATTAATTAAAAAACAAGAATGCCAGGCAGGGTTAATTAAACTGCGCGTTGTTCAAGCAGAAACTGAGCGTGCAGTTAAGATGCGTCAATTGGGTTCGCAAACAGATGAGAGAGTGAGTAAACCTATTCCAGTGCCTCGTACTAAACTTCCTTAGAATGTAACGACGCCAGTAAGTCCATCAATTCCTGGAGAACGCCCTGACTTTGATGCAAGTAGGTATGTTAAACTTGTCCCTCCTTTTAGAGAGGCAGAGGTTGACTCTTACTTCATCGCATTCGAACGTGTTGCGGGGATATTAAGATGGCCTAAAAATATGTGGGCTTTATTGTTGCAATGCAACTTGTCAGGGAAAGCCCAGGAAGTATGTGCTGCGTTGCCTGTAGATCAATCGCTTGATTATGAGATCGTTAAAGCGGCAGTGTTACGTGCGTATGAATTAGTCCCAGAGGCCTATCGTCAAAAATTCAGGTCTCATTCAAAGTATTCCAAACAAACCTGTGTAGAATTTGCTAGAGAAAAGAGAGTACTTTTTGAAAAGTGGTGTTTGGCAAGTCGAGTTGTTAATTTTGATCAACTCCAGGAGTTATTGTTACTGGAGGAGTTCAAAAATTGTATGCCGGAGGCTGTTGTAATATATTTGAATGAACACAAAGTCAGTTCTCTTTCGGAAGCCGCCGTATTAGCGGACGAATTTGTTTTGACACACCGAACTATGCGGCCCGAGAGAATTCATTCCCCCATTGCTTATGCAGCGAGGGAAGAGCCGTGTGTATTTCCTCCACCTCTGAGGTCGGGGAAGAGGGAGAAACCAGCTCGTCAGTTTAATTCGAGACGGATAGATGAAAGCAGGGTCTGTTTCTTTTGTTTAGATTCTGGCCATCTAATTGCTGATTGTAAATCTTGGAAGCAGAAAATGGCTGGTAAGACTAAAAATGTGGCTTTTGCTCAGTCTGTCCCTGAATCTGATTCCACATATGGACCATTTATTTTGCATGGTACTGTGTCACTTGCAGATGGTTCAGAACCTAAACTAGTTTTGATTTTGCGTGAAACCGGTTCTGCTCAGTCTTTTGTGTGTGAGGACGTGTTACCCTTTTCTGATCAGTCTTTCACAGGGAGAAATGTACTTGTGCGAGGCATTGAGATGGGATGTGTTCACGTTCCACTTCATAGTGTTCAACTGCAATCTGATCTTGTTACAGGAGCTGTTGAGCTGGGGGTGCGCCCTAAGTTACCTGTGAACGGGGTTAGTATCATCCGTGGGAATGACCTAGCTGGTGCTAACGTTTTCCCTTGTCCAGTGGTGGCTAACAAACCTGTTGTCTGCGATCAGCCTGATCTTTCTGTTCGGTTCCCTTCTGTATTTCCTGCTTGTGTGGTAACAAGATCACAATCAGCAAAGTTTAGCGATGTAGTTGACATTGCTGATACTTTTTTTGGTTCTGACCTTGAACCTAAAGAGGATTATTTAGCTGTGGAAGCTGAAATAAAATCTAGTTCAGAAGCCTTAACATCCGAAGTGCCTTTACATGTGGGTCGAGATCAGTTATCCCTAGCTCAGAAGTCTGATCCTACATTACAAAATTGTTGTGAGATGGCTGTTAACGTTAATGACATTTCTGACCTAGATACATCTTATTATTGGGATGATGTGGTTCTTATGCGTAAATGGAAACCTCCACATTCTGACGCGGCAGACTGGCAGGTGAGATATCAGATTGTTTTACCAACTGGTTACAGATTGCAAGTCTTGGAATTGGCTCACGAACATCCTCTTTCCGGGCATTTGGGAGTCACGAAAACGTTTCAGCGCGTTTCTAAGTACTATTTCTGGCCTGGATTAAAATCTGACGTCTCAGAGTTCTGCCGTTCGTGTGACGTGTGTCAGCGTGTAGGGAAGCCGAATCAGAAGATTTCTGTGGCACCTTTGTATCCCATTCCTGTGTTAAGTGAACCTTTTGAGAGCTTGGTTATCGACTGTGTGGGTCCGCTTCCCAAATCTAAAGCTGGGTATCAGTATATCCTGACTGTTATGTGTTGCGCAACGCGTTATGCAGAAGCTATTCCGCTGCGCTTGATTAAAGCTCCTCTTGTTGTGAAAGAGTTAGTGAAATTTTGTACTACTTTTGGTCTGCCTCGAGTGATTCAGACTGATCAGGGGTCAAATTTCACTTCGAAAGTATTTGCACAAAAGCTTGCTGAGTTGGGAGTAACACATAAAATGTCTAGTGCGTACCATCCCGAATCACAGGGAGCTCTGGAACGGTTCCACCAGACGTTGAAGTCTATGATCCGTGCCTTCTGTGTTGAGACGGGAAATGATTGGGCAGATGGGTTGCTATTGTTAATGTTCGCCACACGCGAGTCCGTTCAGGAATCTTTGGGTTTTAGTCCCGTTGATCTTGTTTTTGGGCACACGGTTCGCGGACCGTTAAAGCTCTTGAGCGAGCAGTTGCTAAAGAAATCCAGTACACCTGTGTCCGTTCTGGAGTATGTAAGCTCCTTTCGTGAACGCTTGCATCAGGCATGTTCTTTCGCTAAAGCTCATTTGACGGACGTGCAATCTAAAATGAAGAAGCGTCATGACCGAAAAAGCGTGTCACGTAATTTTCAGGCTGGAGATACAGTCCTGGTTTTACTTCCCATCCCTGAATCTGTGTTCCAGGCGAAGTTCTTTGGACCTTATGTGATTGAACAAAAACTCAGTGAAACCGATTATGTTGTGGGCACACCAGATTGAAAGCGTAAGAGTCGGATTTGTCACATTAATATGCTTAAAGCATATCATGTGCGAAATGTGACACACACCCCTTCCTCATCACTGCTTGCTGCTGCTGTCCTTGTAAATTCTGAGCAGGTTCAGGACGATGATGTGGCAGATGACTGTCAGCATTTTGGAGTTCGTCTGGAAAACTCAGTTGTGCTGAGTCAGTTAGACTCTTATCTAACACATTTGCCAATATGCCAACGAGAGGATGTGGTGAGATTGATAAGAAAATACCCCTCTCTGTTTTCAGATGTTCCTGGTCGCACTACAGTTTTATGTCATGATATTGATATAGGTAATTCGTTGCCCATAAAACAACATCTGTATCGACTGAACCCAATGAAGAGAGCAGTGATGGAAAAAGAGGTTGAATACTTGATGCAGAACAGTTTGGCTGTCTCTAGTCATAGTCCATGGAGCTCTCCATATCTGTTGGTCAAGAAATCAGACTCTTCAGTCTGTTTTTGTACGGATAACCGTAAAGTGAATAGTGTGACTAAGGCAGATTGTTTCCCGTTACCCCGCATTGAAGATTGTGTTGACCGCATTGGCTCTGCCACCTATGTAACTAAATTCTTCTTAAAGGGTACTGGCAAGTTCCTCTAACAGCCCGAGCCAGTGAAATCTCTGCATTTGTCACTCCTGACCGCTTCCTGCAATACAAGGTAATGGCCTTCGGGATGCGAAACGCTCCCGCGACTTTCCAGCGGCTGATGCAGAAAGTTTTGTCTGGAGTGACAAATTGCAAAGCCTATCTGGATGATCTAGTAATTTATTCGAACAGTTGGGAGGATCACGTGACTCGTTTGGACTTAGTGTTCAGGCGTTTGGCTGAGGCTTCTTTAACTTTGAATCTTTCAAAGTGCGAATTTGCAAAGGCAGTGATTACATATCTGGGTAAAATGGTGGGTCAGGGGCATGTGAAGCCTGTGATGGCCAAAGTGAGTGCAATTCTTGATTTCACCACTCCTGTAACTAAACGAGAGCTTAGGAGATTTCTGGGAATGGCCGGATACTACCGAGGATTTTGCTATAACTTCGCAACGGTAGTGTCCCCGCTGACTGACCTTCTTAGCACTTCGAAAAAGTTTGACTGGAATGCAGGGTGTGATCATGCTTTTACTGCAGTGAAAGATTTATTGTGTAATGCGCCAATCCTTTCTGCTCCTGATTTTGCACGATCTTTTCAGCTGAGTGTGGATGCGAGTGCTGTTGGAGCAGGTGGAGTGTTGACGCAAGAGGATGATTCTGGCATCGAGCATCCCGTGTGTTATTTTTCTAAGAAGTTTTCCAAATGTCAGCGCAACTACAGTACTATTGAGAAGGAGGCGCTGGCCTTGGTACTGCCGTTAAGGCACTTTGAAGTGTATCTGGGTGGTCATTGTTGCCCAATTAAAGTGTATACGGACCACAATCCATTAGTGTTCCTATCCCAGATGTCTAACTCAAACCAGCGTTTGATGCGTTGGTCACTCGTTTTGCAGGAGTATAATCTTGAAATCAAACATCGGAATGGTTCGGACAACGTAGTTGCCGACGCGCTGTCCCGAGTGCGGGAAGCTGAGGAATAAGGTGATTTGGTGCTTCGTATTTTTTTTTGCATTCCTAAAGGTGCAAAAAATTTGTGATGGGGGTGTTTCGTCCAAGGACGTATGTTTATTTGTAACTGCAGTGTGTCATGCATTTGTGTATGTGCTTGGGTGTTTTGCTCTCTTTGTTTCTTGTTCTCTCTTTTGTCATTCCAACAGGTACAACGACCAGCTGTACTCAATCTAACGGTGCTTGACGTGATTGGAGAATGAAGGGGAGGAGCTGAGATATAAGTTGAAGCGGATCAATTGAGAAGAGAGAGAGACTTTCTTTTGCCAAGATGAATTCTTCCTCCTGTCTGCCCAGACTCTGTTGTTTGGATTGTTGTCTTGATTCTGATTGAGTGAGCTCAGGATCTTGTTGTGAGTTCTTTAGTGGGAAGAGAACTAAAGTGTTACCTTTTGATTTACTCTATGATCTTATGTTAAGTATGTTTGTATATTCTTCTTAATATATTTGTAATTTGGGGATTGTAGGGGAAGGGTGCCATTTATGTTTGTACTTCTTTTTTCTCCTGTTTTTGGGTAGGTAGGGAGTAAGGGAAGTTTGATGTCTTTTATTTCTATTATCTTTTTCTAGGACATTTATGGAGATTCTTGGGTTAGTTATCTTATGTTCTGTTTGTTATTTTGGCCTGTTTGTTATTTTGGCCTGCCCCCCCCCCCCCCCCCCCCCCCCCGAAGTATTATCCCCTGTTCTTGATTATTTGTTATTCTTTGAATTGTATTTTTGTATCCTTTTATGAGATTTTTGTATTATCCTTTATCTTTTCAAATTAAAAGATGTTAATTTGAACTGGTTGATTCTTTTCTGGGACAGGAGGTTGAATAATCTTGTTTCTCTCTCCAAGCTTTCTTTTTATTTAACTTTACTTTTGTTTCATTGTTACTGACTATCAACCCTAGATGGGTAGTTATGTAACATCTCATTGTGTTATGTTATGCACTTCTTGTGTACTGGCATGTTTGAAAAAGCAAAAACAATTGATAAAATCGCAAACGCAATATTCATAAAAAATTCAAAACATTGCAATATGATTATTCTGTCCATATTGCACAGCCTTATTTGTAGCGCTATCCTATTGCATGCAGAGGGAATTTGAAAGACAACCGTTTATCCCGCCCCTCGGATTGAGCCCTGCCAATGGTGAGTTCCCAGACTCAACATCTTGATGTGGGTCTGGCTTGTCAGGCTAGTAACTGTGTGATAGAAAATAATGTGATAGAATTTTATTGCCATACCCATCAAGGTTGATAAGCCCCATTTTATCTCCTTAAAACAAAAATGATGACAAAAACAAAACAACAACAAAATCCCAGTGTTGCGGCAATTTTCCAATCAACTCTGAATCATTTCATAAAAATGGTTTATTCTTTTGCAAAAGAAGAGTCAACAGTCATACAGCCATCTTAAATGTCTGCAGAGCATTGCCTGCAAGGCATAACAAAAGTGCAGCTCTTACAGTTGGTTTCAAACAAGGTCACCTCAGCCCTCCTCCTGTAAATTTCCACACATTGCTAGAATCAGAAGCACTTACCCAAATCCCCAAGTGTGCTGTTCCTTTTATCTCTGATCCCTAAGATTGGGCCTTCTATGACCTCTGAGGTCAAACCCCAGTCTTCATGTCTCCTCACAAACATGTTTTTCATGCGCTACATGCGGAAAATGTCCCATCTGCCGTGTATGACCTTTTACCTCGTACAATGATTCTGTATGAATAATATATGCAAATCAATAAACATTTCATGCACAATGTTTAATCTTATGGTCATGATTAAATTGTTCCACTACACCCAGGAAAACAGATCAAAACACTGCAAATACATTAAAGAGAATTAGCAAATATGACTACAATGTCCAGGTGGAAACGGTGGAAACGGCAATCAAGAAACTAACTCTCCGAAAAACATGCATCAAATGTCAACAGTAAGAATAAGCCAATTTAATTCCAAAAAGTGCCCAATCAGGCATTTCACACGTTAATTCACACACCACAGGCAAAATGTGTCATTGATTAATACATACTGTACGATAATCTGACAACAACAAAAATAACAACAGCAACAATGTTCAGATTGAACTACTGTACGTCTTTTTTGAAGTACATATTCATAGAACACTTTCAATCCAAACATGAACTTTGCTTATTTAGGAAACTTTGGGCAATGCTTTTTCTTATGTCTCTGTAGATTAAATGATTGGGTGAAACTCTTTCCACAGAGTGAGCACTTGTACAGTTTCTCTCCAGTGTGAATTCTGTGGTGTTGTTTTAAGTGGCTTGATGTATGGAAGGTCTTCTCACAGTCAAAGCACATATAAGGTTTCACACCAGTATGAATACGCTCATGTATTTTTAAAATTTCCAGTAGTGAAAAACTGTTTCCACAAAAAGAACAAACATGAGGCTTCACACCAGTATGAACTTTAAGGTGTCTTCTTAAGTTTGATTCCACAACAAATGTTTTCTCACACTGATCACAGTTGAATGATCTCACTCCAGAGTGACAGAGCAGATGATCATCAAGAGAGCTTTTGAGAGTGAAACTCTTTCCACACTGAGAGCATGTGAACGTTTTTTTCTCCAGTGTGAACTCTCTCATGAGCTTTCAGGTTTCCTGCCTGAGAGAAACTCTTTCCACAGTGTGAGCACTTGTACGGTTTCTCTCCAGTGTGAATTCTCTGGTGTTTTTTTAAGTCACTGAATTTAATGAAGGTCTTCTCACAGTCAAAGCACATTTAAGGTTTCACACCAGTATGAATAATCTCATGCACTTTTAAAGATTTCAGTCGTGAAAAACTCTTTCCACAAAAAGAACAAACGTGAGGCTTCTCACCAGTATGAAGTTTAAGGTGTCTTCTTAAGTCTGATTCCACAACAAATGTTTTCTCACACTGATCACAGCTGAATGATCTCACTCCAGAGTGACGGCGCAGATGCTCATCGAGATGGCTTTTGCGATTGAAATTCTTTCCACACTGAGAGCATGTGAACGGTTTTTCTCCAGTGTGAATCCTCATGTGTATATTTAGGTGTCCTTTACATCGGAAACTCTTTCCACAGTGTGAGCACTTGTACGGTTTCTCTCCAGTGTGAATTCTCTGGTGTAGTTTTAAGCAGCTTGATGTACTGAAGGTCTTCTCACAGTCAAAGCACATATAAGGTCCCACACCAGTATGAATACGCTCATGCACTTTTAAAGAGCTCAGTACTGAAAAACTCTTTCCACAAAAAGAACAAAAGTGAGGCTTCACACCAGTATGAACTTTGAGGTGTTTTCTTAAGTTTGATCCCGCAAAAAATGTTTTCTCACACTGATCACAGCTGAATGATCTCACTCCAGAGTGACAGCGCAGATGATTATCGAGAACGTTTTTGTGACTGAAACTCTTTCCACACTGAGAGCATGTGAACGGTTTTTCTCCAGTGTGAATCCTCATGTGACTTTTAAGTTGTACTTTGGTTGGGAAACTCTTTCCACACTGAGAGCATGTGAACGGTTTTTCTCCAGTGTGAATCCTCATGTGACTTTTAAGGTGTACTTTGGATGTGAAACTCTTTCCACACTGAGAGCATGTGAACGGTTTTTCTCCAGTGTGAATCCTCATGTGACTTTCAAGTTGTACTTTGGTTGGGAAACTCTTTCCACACTGAGAGCATGTGAACGGTTTTTCTCCAGTGTGAATCCGCATGTGTGTGTTTAGGTGTTCTTTACGTGTGAAACTCTTTCCACACTGAGAGCATGTGAACGGTTTCTCTCCAGTGTGAATCCTCATGTGACTTTTAAGTTGTACTTTGGTTGGGAAACTCTTTCCACACTGAGAGCATGTGAACGGTTTTTCTCCAGTGTGAATCCGCATGTGTGTGTTTAGGTGTTCTTTACGTGTGAAACTCTTTCCACACTGAGAGCATGTGAACGGTTTCTCTCCAGTGTGAATCCTCATGTGCACAGTAAGGTTTCGTTTCGTCGTGAAACTCTTTCCACACTGAGAGCAGGTCAAAGATCCTTTGACTGCAGTTTTTCCAGCTTGTTTTTGTGTGAAACTCTTTTCAGTCTTTGAAACGACTGCATCTTCATTTGTGAAATGATGAGGTTTTTGCTGTTTGTCTTCATTCACTTCCATCGGGTCTAAAATCAACATTAAATTCCCGTAATTCAGGACAAATGAGAAACAAAAAGTATAAAATATGGTTAAATTTCAATTTAGCACAAATCCAGTTTACTACTGAGACTCAGCAAAAAAGAAACATCCCCTTTTCAGGATAGTGTATTATAAAGATCTTTTTGTAAAATCCAAATAAATTTGCAGATCTTTATTGGACAGTTTTAAACAATATTTTTCATGATTGTTCAATGAACCATAAACAATTATTGAACGTGATTGCAAATGTTTTATTTTTAAATTACTGATGGTTTATTTGTCTTTAATAATGCGTACCTCTCAAACTCAATTTAAAATGTATTAGTAAATGTTTAAACTAAATGTTTAAACTATATATTTATATATATATATATATATATATATATATATATATATATATATATATATATATATATATATATATATATATATATATATATATATATATATATATATATAGAGAGAGAGAGCGAGAGAGAGAGAGAGAGAGAGAGAGGCTACATTTTCCATCAGTGAAACAATAATACAGCCTGTAAAACCTTTAAATAAATATCAGTAAATAACTAATAATTGTACTAATAAAACTAATAATTGTAGAAGAACTTTAGGTTTTGTTTGATTATGCGCTGCGAGAGAAAGCGAAACAAAAAATATCCGGCATGTATGAAATGCGCTATACACATAAACTTAACGCACCTTAAGTTTAATAACAAGCACAAACTGTGTTAAATAGTTTGAAGTAAAATGTATCTGTCCTACAGCACCGTTTTCTACTTTACCACAGTAAATTATGCAAACTCCTAATTAAAAGCAAACAAGGAAGAAACGTGTATAATCCCCCGTGAGAGACGTAAATGAAGATTTTGGAAAATAAATAAGAGATTCCATGTCCAGTAGAATAAAATGGAGTAAGCCTATTGTTTCGTGGAAAATCGGGTGACCAGATTGCAAAACGCAGGCAAAGCTTAAATTTAGCTCATATGTTTCCATGGCTGTGATGTAACATGTAATTGCGAACCTATTATTTATTTTGTACATAAATGTTTGTGCTTCACTCGTGTCATAATATTCACGTAAAACAGCATTCACATACAAAAAGAAAGTTTTTTGGCCGATACTGTTGTCACGCACAGCCCTATCACTGGGTGACAAACTATTGTAATATGCGGACAACATTTTGAAAATAACATCTAATAATCTATAATTAGTCATCTATAATTATATATCTATAAATAATCTATAATATTTTTAAATATAACGATTTTGAACCGTATCCATGTAATTTTCTATACGTAAACGCTATGTCCCCCTGGCTTTCTGCAACCTAGCTGCGCGCGCATCCTGTATGTTTACAAACAGTAAATTGGTCTATAGGATTTAGAAAGTAATTAGTAATAAGTAATTAAATACTTTTTGGAGAAAGTAATTTGTACAGTAATCTAATTCCACTATTGAAGATGTAGCTAGTAACTAGTAATTCATTACTTTTTTAGAGTAACTTACCCAACACTGGTCAGCGCTCTCTGTGTCAATATAAAAATGTCAGTGAGTTTTTATTTGGCCTCTAGAGGCCGCTCTCGTGCAATATAAGGCCAGCAGACCTTCTCAATGCTCTCGTACTGTGTAATGTCAGCGGACCCTTCTCAGCCGCTCCAGCAACAGACGCAACCCAGAAAAACTATCGGTGTGGATGAATCGTCAACCTCTAAATTAGTGCTGGGCGGTATACCGGTTCATTAGGGGTGTCGAAATTAATCGTTTCTTCGCGATGCAGACGAGGACGATTCGGTATCGGTTCAGTAATAGACCATAACCGATTCTAATGTACTGATTCTTTTCTACCGTCTTTGATCCCGTACGTGTGTTGTCGCGGTAGCATACAATGGCAGAGAGACGCGAGTGAGAGTAATTAATGCTCCAACTACTTTAAAAGACGACATCTGGGCCCATTTCAGCTTTTATGAACAACCTGGTAAGAACGACCCGGAGAACACACGAGCTGTGTGTAAATCAAAACTATCTGATTTATCTAAACGATTTTATTTACACTTGGGCACATTGCATGTATCTCCGCAAAACGGATATAAATCCGATCTTCAATTACCGCACTATATGCAGATTTAATGCAGTTCACATCACCGAAAACAACATATATGAGCTGCATTTTATTGATCACCATTGAGCCGCGCGCTCTCCTATACACAAGTTAACGCGCCAAATCGTGGGCGGCGCCATTACTCTACACAAATGCATTTAATTTCCGCCGGAAGTGGTTTGCGCAGCGTCTGCCGGTGTAAACACAGCGATCACGATGCTAACCAAAGGCTTAGTGGTGTGCGAAAAGGAACCGTGGCTTGCAGCATCTCCTGATGGAGTGATAAACAAAGACAATCTGTTGGAGATCAAATCACCTGTGATGGGAAACAAGTCACTTGCAGAATTTTTGGCAACAAAGAACTGCGAAATCACAACTGTGGCAAACGGAGATAGGGTAGATTACCATATTGCCTGCAATGGTCCAAAAGGCTACTTCATGCAGGTACAAATTGGGATGTACTGCACAGGGCTTCAGCACTCCAAGTTGGTGATCTGGAACAACACTGAGCACCTAGTAATCGAAGTACCCTACGACCAAGGCTTTGTCCAGGGGCATATCATAAGGCTGCGCACATTCTACTTTGCCCACATGCTCCCAAAAATTGTTGATGATTTTGTTGAGGGAAGGTTACAGTTCTGCAGTAAATATCTTAGCATTTTAAAACTAAAATAAACTACCGGTACATTACATTATTTCTTTATGCTGTGCAATATATCAGTGTGCCTGTACTGTTTGAATGAAAATTAAAGTTTGATGTTATTTCATTTCATTTCGTTTAATTATTATTTAATTATTGCACTGAACTACGATCATGAATGATAGGCCTTATGTTCCTTAGAGTGCTACAATTTCTTTTAACACAGTTCATCATTCATAGTAAGCTCATACTGTACATAAAATAACACTGGATTAATTAATTGTTTCGAGGAAACTAAACAAATGGCTTCAACAAGAAAGATTGCGTGTTTAATCCTAACAGGTATTAAGTAGTAAAATACAAAAGCAGCCCACACAATTACATTACTATGAAAATATTCATATATAATATAAAAAATACAATGCATGCAGTATTTGTTGTGTTTATCTGTATTTAATGAACAACATGGCTGGGTGTTGGTAGACAGGGACACAAGGCAAGATTCTAAACCTCATGAGGCACTCTGATGTAAACAATGGAGCGCATGGACATTGCCTCTTCGTGGCTGGTTTGTGGTCGTAGCACTCTCTGTCTAACCACTCGTTCAGGTGCTTTCTCGAGTTTTTGCAACCAACTACTGCACACGTCGTTCCCGAGCCACTTTTCTTCATATTGTAATTGTTTAACGTTATATCCTCTTTGTAACTGCGATATCAGTGCTTTGTCGGCACAACGGAGCTAGCTAGCGAAACAAACCCAGCCCGCCAGAACGGAAGTGGATTGCATCGATGGGAGGAGTTTACGATGTTGAGCGGAAACGGCTCAAAAACTTGTGTATTGCGGTCTTTGATTTTGAAATTAGAAATCAAAGACCGCAATAGGATAGCGTGCGGCAACAGCACTAGTCAAATAATTAAGTTTCTTTACTTTTAATGAATATGATTGTATGTTGAGCACCTGCAACTTTACTTTCGGTAGTTTGTGCGTTAGCTTGATGAAGAGATACTCAGCTGCTCGTCTGCGGGATGCGTGCTTGAGTAGCGCTGTCATATCTGACTGTCATAAAGCCCATAACACGCTCTCACGCTAATTTTTTTTAGCATTGTTGCGAGGAGTAAAATTTACATATGTGGTTTCAACAACCAGATGCATTTAGACTTTAGTTTTGACTGAGAGTTTTGTTCAAGAAGCATATTTTCTTTGAGCAGGTAAAATTAAAGGTTCAGTTCATATAACTGACTGACAAAATTGTATGAGGATGCAGTGCATCGCGATATCGAATTGGACCATATCGATGGCACGAGTACAAGGCTTAAAGAAGGCTTTAAAGTGTCCGAGAAAGATGCAGAAATGGCCGTTTGCAGACACTGTTCTGCTGAATTGTCTAAGCACCCTCAAATGCAAGCAAGAGCACCCTCAGTTGATACTGTAATATATTGGCAAATGCTCCAGTGCATATTTGGGTAACACTTTACAATAACAGTACATGAATAGTCATGTATTAATACATGAATTAATAGTTAATTAAACCTTAACTCATGATTAGTGAAGATATGAACTAATCATGAACAAATGAGGAGCTATCATGAACTAAGACAGGAGTCATAAGGATTCATGCATGAATTACAGCAGCATTAATACATGTTAGTACATGTTTGATAATTAATGCATTAATTAACATGTATGGGTAAACGAAATCAAACAGGCTCCTTAAGAATAAATAAGAAGTACTCTGACTTTGAATTAAACAGGTGATTTAATACTGTCATAATTTAAACTGTAATAGCCTGTTATAATCTGCCATCTGCAGCTTTGTGATTTTTAGCCATTTTTGTGAGCCATTAATTACACACATTTGTCTAATCAAACGTGGAAAATAGACTAATAACTATCACTAATCATTTTAATTTGATATAAACCGTTTTTAGATTTTTATAGTTCAATTAGGCTACGTTTAGTCACAGCTAGTTTTCTTCCCGGAACTACAGTATGTAGGGTTTGTTTCTGGTGGGACACTCATTAGTGGCGCTCTTGGTGCTCCTAGCGCGTTAGTTGTGTTCCTTCGGTTGTAACAAGTCGATCCACTGGAGGCAAGTGTTTTGAACCCATGTGCAGCATTTATTAACAAAACTTAAAACAAAGACTTGGCAAAACATAAATCAAAGTCATGGCATGGCTAAACAAAACTCACCACCAACGGGTTACCACGTCAATAACAGACAAAGACACATGGCAAACATGAGGGCTTAAATACACACACTAATGACAAGACAAGTGACACCTGTGAACAGTGATTAAACAATGAACCAATGACAGGACAAGACACAAGATCACATGAGGGCATGGGAGTCACATGACAAGACCAGGAAGTGCATGACAAGACTGTGAACATGACAAACTCAAACATAACCATGAACATGATAAACAAAACAGAACCAAGAACAATGAACATGGACCAACACCAAAACACCCTGTGACAGATCCCCCCCTCTATGGGCGGCCCCTGACGCCCAAACAACACCAAACACCACTGGCCTAACAGAGAGTCTTAACCAAAAGTCTTGGGGGGCGGTCTTGGGGGAGGGATGGTGGGCCAGGCCCGTGCAGGGGCACCGGACCCAGACATGACCTGGACGGGCCTGGGAGCGTGGGCGGACCTGGACCCTGTGGCGTGGGCGGACCTGGACCCTGTGGCGTGGGCGGACCTGGACCCTGTGGCATGGGCGGACCTGGACCCTCAGGCGTGGGCGGACCTGGACCCTGTGGCGTGGACTGGACCCTGTGGCGTGGGAGGACCTGGACCCTCAGGCGTGGGAGGACCTGGACCCTCAGGCGTGGGAGGACCTGGACCCTCAGGCGTGGGAGGACCTGGACCCTCAGGCGTGGGAGGACCTGGACCCTCAGGCGTGGGTGGCCGTTCACCGGGCCATGGCGGCAACGGCAGTTCATCAGGCCATGGCGGTAACGGCAGTTCATCAGGCCATGGCGGTAACGGCAGTTCATCAGGCCATGGCGGAAATGGCGGTTCAGGGGGCCACAGAGGCGTGGCCTTCATGGCCTCCATGTACCCCTTGCCCCCCCCCAAAATTTTCTTGGGCGGGACAGCGGGCTCGTGGGCTGGAGCCTGGACGGGGCCGTGGGCTGGAGCGGGCTCGTGGGCTGGAGCGGGCTCGTGGGCTGGAGCCTGGACGTGGCCGTGGACTGGAGCGGGCTCGTGGGCTGGAACGGGCTCGTGGGCTGGAGCGGGCTCGTGGGCTGGAGCCTGGACGTGGCCGTGGGCTGGAGCCTGGACGTGGCCGTGGGCTGGAGCCTGGACGTGGGCTGGAGCCTGGACGTGGCCGTGGGCTGGAGCCTGGACGTGGCCGTGGGCTGGAGCCTGGACTTGGGCTGGAGCCTGGACGTGGGCTGGAGCCTGGACGTGGGCTGGAGCCTGGACGTGGGCTGGAGCCTGGACGTGGGCTGGAGCCTGGACGTGGGCTGGAGCCTGGACGTGGGCTGGTGCCTGGACGTGGGCTGGAGCATGGACGTGGGCTGGAGCATGGACGTGGGCTGGAGCATGGACGTGGGCTGGAGCATGGACGTGGGCTGGAGCATATGACTCTGGCTGGGTTGTGGTGAGTACTGTGGGACAGTGGAGCTCCTCTTCTGCAAAACCCACAGTGAACGAGGAATCACTCAGCAGAAGTGCAAAGTCAATATACTGGGCCAGAGTCCCCGGGGAGTTGCTTTCGGGCATCAAATAGCTTACAACCTCACTAAGTCCATTAAGAAAAATCCCCTTGAGGGCAACATCATTAAATTCCACCTGGCTGGAGAGTCCACAAAACTCCTCAACATAGTCCTCAATGGATCGATGGCCTTGGCGTAGGTGAAGGATGGCAACTGCTGGGTTCATAATTTTGGTCTGTTATTCTGTAACAAGTCGATCCACTGGAGGCAAGTGTTTTGAACCCATGTGCAGCATTTATTAACAAAACTTAAAACAAAGACTTGGCAAAACATAAAACAAAGTCATGGCATGGCTTAACAAAACTCACCACCAACGGGTTACCACGTCAATAACAAACAAAGACACATGGCAAACATGAGGGCTTAAATACACACACTAATGACAAGACAAGTGACACCTGTGAACAGTGATTAAACAATGAACCAATGACAGGACAAGACACAAGATCACATGAGGGCATGGGAGTCACATGACAAGACCAGGAAGTGCATGACAAGACTGTGAACATGACAAACTCAAACATAACCATGAACATGATAAACAAAACAGAACCAAGAACAATGAACATGGACCAACACCAAAACATCCTGTGACATCGGTATTGCTGGCATTTTCATCAAATAATATATGTCGACTGCTTTGGTTACCCGAAATAATAATTTAAGACATGTTTGTATGATTGTTGTATTGGGATATTTCTGGAGGTGTGTACTTTAATTAACTGTATCTTTTAATTGTTTAAATGTAACTTATATGCTTCGATTAGCATTAGCCGGTGGATGCGCCCTGTTTTACATGTAAACATGCCTTATGTGTCTTTACAGGTATGTTTGGGCTTTCTTTTAAGTCCATATATGTTTAATTATATAAATATAAATAAAAGAACTAGCCTACAAATACTTTTTATCTTTGTTTTTTTGTACCAAGGGTGTAAAGGAATAAGGATTCTTAGCTTATATGTTTATTCATTTTGTAATGAATTAATTGTTAGTCCATCATTGTGTCATGACTTTACTTCAGGGGGCACGGCATTACTATCTCATGGTTAACTAACCATACACTAACATCAACTAATGGCTTGTTACTGTATGACTATGTCATGACTTTACTTGAGGGGGCACATCATGATTAATTCATTATTAACTAACCATACACTAACATCAACTCATGGCTTGTTAATGCATCATTGTGTCATGACTTTACTTGAGGGGGCACATCATGATTAATTCACTGTTAACTACTTACCAAATTCAGCTCATGATTTATCATAAACTTACTATCAAATACACATGTAACTAACTAGTATAACTAGTATTCAGCCCAGTTAAGAGAATGGAGGTACAGTATCATCACGGCCTGTGTCTGGGTGGAGAGAGAACTGGACGGATCCCAGCAGACAATCCCTCACTTCCTGACTTTACTGCATGTTTCCTGTTTGGTTATTTTTTGGGAACTGATTTCTCAGGAACTGTTATAAGTCACAGTAGGTTTAGTTTGATGGGAAAGAGAATATCACAAAACAGACTGAGACCTTTTGAGATAAAATATAGCAGATTTAGTATTTTCTATGTTTGATAAGGGTGATCAGTAAAAGTAAAGAAAAACTATTCCTGTGGCTTTCAGTAATATTTATGATGAAGCTTCTGATAAAAATTGTTTAAATTATTACAATAATACATTTTAAAATGTATTTCAAAGTCAAAATATTTGTTATTCATTCTTAGAAAGCCTGTTTGATTTAGTTTACCCATACATGTTAATTAATGCATTAATTATCAAACATGTACTAACATGTATTAATGCTGCTGTAATTCATGCATGAATCCTTATGACTCCTGTCTTAGTTCATGATAGCTCCTCATTTGTTCATGATTTGTTCACATCTTCACTAATCATGAGTTCATGTTGAATTAATCATTAATTCATGTATTAATACATGATTATTCATGTACTGTTATTGTAAAGTGTAACCCATATTTGTGTCTGTAGAACGTCAAATGTGTCCATTTACGTGTTTCTGCAGCCGTGACATAGTTGTTGATCTCTTGTACGCAATGGCCAATGTGTTTAAAGTTAGTCAGACTCCACTCGCTGCTCAAACCACCAGTTTTTATTCAGTGCTGGGTTATACAGGCTTGCAAAACCTCTTATGAACAAACAAAAAAAAATATTATGATATGATTATGATACCTGTAGGCCAGGGGTGTCCAATCCTGATCCTGGAGGGCCACTGTCCTGCAAAGTTTAGCTCCAACCCCAATTAAACACAGCTGTACCAGCTAATCAAGGTCTTATTAGGCGTACTAGAAACATGAAAATGAGTGAGTGAAGTCGGACAGCCGTTGTGTGTACATAAATAATAATACATATAAGAGTAGTGAGCGATTTATTTTTTAATTTTTTTGTTTGTTGGTCTTTTGTTGTTAGCAGGCACGTGCTGGGGGGGGGGGGGGCTTTGGGTGCTCGCAAGGGCGCCGTAAGGGGGTGGAAGGTTAGGACGATTCTAAGGGCCCAGGCTGATTTAGGGCCCAGAAGAGCAGGCCCCCTTTTTCTTTTCTTATTTCTTTTCTCTTTTTTATACATATATTAAATGTGCTAGGGCCCCTCGTGCACTTAATGTGTATTTTGTCCGTTTTGACCATAGATTTTATATTTAAAAAACAAATTTCAAAATGTCAGTCACCCCCGCCCACACACACAATGGTTCATTCCACCTGCGCGGTCCGAGCTAGATCGCTAGCCTCTCTTGCAGTGTTGCCAACTTAGCAATTTTGTTGCTACATTTAGCAACTTTTCAGACTACTTTAGCAACTTTTTTTTCTAAAAGCACCTAGCAACAAATTTAGCAATTCTTAAAATTTATTTGGCAACTTTTAGCAACTTCTGGAAAGTGACTCTAATCCAAACAACACACGTACAAGCTAGCTCAATAGGCCAAGCGGTTCATTCATAATTCCTTAAGATCACTGTGGAAATCGCTGTAAAAACCGGAAGATCATTTAGGTAGCATATTTACGGATCCCTGCATATGACATGCAGGAAAAAAAACTAGTAGGCTAAATCGTGCACACGATTTAAAAATCGAGGGAACAAATGAGTAAATCGTGTAGACGGTTTAGCAAATCGAGGGAACAAATTTGTAAAAAAAAAAAATTCTTGCATGGCATGTGTGGGGCTCGATCCGTATATATTAACTAACACATTGCTTTAATTTATTTTACAAACAAATCAAAATTAGCATTTTAAATAATATCTACGCGTTACATAATGGTGTAGTTTTGCCTTGTGATTACGTAATGACGTCATAGCGCAATGACGTCACAACGTCATTTAGCAACTTTTAGCAACAACTCGATCTGCCTTTAGCAACTTCCCCTGAAAATTTGTTGGCAACAGTGGTCTCTTGGTTATTGCACTTGCTATGATGAAGCGCAGACAGTAGGTGTTTCTCAATGTCAAGGATCCTTCCTCTGCAGGACTGATCCTTCCAAGTCACTTCCTTCAGAGGCTAGGCGAGGCTCCTCTTAAGCATTCGGAGAACAGGCAAATGGAACAGGCTAGCAAGTGCACGTCAGCCTCATTACGTCAGTGAAAAGGTCCGTTAGCGTCCGTTATCAATAACGTCATTTGTATACGGTTGTAATTTGTACTGGCATTTACAAGTTAAACTTTACTTATATTTACTACGGTTATAACAAATGTTTGGTAACGTAAATACTTACACTTGAAAGCATATTGCCCCGTTAACGCTCCGACTCTGCCAACGTCCGATAATTTGTATTTTTTGAACAAGATAGCAAAGCTGCGCGCATAGGATTGTGGGTGATTTGAGAACGCTAAGTGCGCGAAGTCTACTCGTATGCAGCCTTTCCTGTATATGGCATATTTTTCGAACGAAGGACTCAGACCTTGGTTGAAATTCCGAGGATCCTCGACATTGGAACAGCCCTTCGACGGACGTCGATGACGTAGCATCCTCGGAATTCTGGCTTCCGAGGATCCTTCCTTGACATTGAGAAACGCCTAGTGACACACGCAGGCATGTCACATCAAAAACGGAAAGAAAAGAAGGATAGAGAAGACAGAGAACGCCGAAGTCGACACAGTTTTTCAAAAAGAAAGTAGCTTGCACTATTCCTGTAATGTTATTCCAAAACTTTCAGAGTTAAGTTACTTATTTTTGTTGCTACATGACCTGCTTTTATCTAGCTAGCTTAGTAAAATAATTACTGAATTATGATTTACATCCAACAATACATCTCTGCTGTGCTGTCTCCGGGTTATCATGTCTCGTAGACACAGATTCAGTGGCTGCTGCACACCCTTTACACGGCGCGTCCCCGTCTCAGACGAACAAGGTGAGCCTGAGCGCGAAACTTCACGAAGATTGAAGCCTCTAAACACGTCTTATCTACTGTGTTCGCCACATGATGATAAACAAAAAGTAATCTACACGCTTCAAAAATTACAAAATCAGTTTGCCGTGTGTGTCGTATGTTCTTAATATGAACAAAATGCCCCAGAAAAAATTATATAAAATTGAATAAAACATGTGTCTGTAGTAACAATTGGCTATAAGGAGTTTACAAAATAGATATTTTAATATTTTATATTAATAAAATTAAATAGGCCAATAAAAATAATATGTTTATTACGTGTGTGTGTGTGTGTGTGTGTGTGTGTGTGTGCGCGTGTGCGCGTGCGTTTGAGATGCAGAGTCAGCTTTATTGTCTGTACCTCGTCCTCCTATTAATGACCCAGTCCTCTCAGTGTCAGGTAAGGTGAACATGGTCAAAAACGAGGTAGTAAAAAACGAATTAGGTTTTTGATTGTCTAATTTTTTTTCTTGGGTTGTATAGTTATGTTTCATATAATATTATTCTCCCTTTTATGTAAACAAGTACATCTTTCTATATTTTTTTTCTTGTTTTTGGAGGCTTTGTACTCATCTTTAGACATTTTAACTATGCAATGTGCTAAGTATCTTTTTTAATGTAAACAGGGCATGTTTATTGGGTTAAATTTTATCTGTAAAAATTGTAGGGGGCCCAGAAATTGTTTTCCATAGGGCCCAAAATTTCTGGCGGCACCCCTGGGTGCTCGAGCCCCTGCCCTTTTTCAAAATGAATCAAAAGTGCCCCTTCTCAGACAAATATCAATGATAATATCGTGGTCAATAAAACTAAATAAATGTGATTATTATAACATGACAATATACAATAGTAACGAACGGCTCAAAAGTCGGACAATTTCTGTTGAGGCGTTACCATAACGCGTTGCTATGGGTTGCGTGCGTTTTGATTGACAGCTGATTTTCCTCTGTTCGGAAGCGGCTCTCGAGTCAAATATGGTCCTTTCAGAGAGTGTGGGGCCTCGCGGGAAAAAAAGTAAACCAAAATGTTTTTTTCATCCATAATCAGAGCTAATGTGTTGATTTAATTACAAATCTATATATTATATATTTTAAAGTATTACACAATTCACCAATGCCCGTTTGTCATGTATATACACCAACCAATCGTGATCTGGCAAAGCAAGTTCAAATTCCATTGGGCGATGTGAAGTGGAGTGGTAAATTTCTGTTCTTATTCATAAATCGGTTGAAAATTACATGGACAGACGAACTAACGTTTGTGGAACGATTTCCTGCGGTTTGTCTCATTTTATAAATTGCATCACTGACAAAATGGATTTTAACAAACAAATCCCTGCACAAAACCATGCAGCAGCAAAAGTCGCATTAATGGTAAGTGTTAAATTCACTTGTATTTATGTATATTGATACACCGTTTACTATTTCATGAAACTATCAAAGTTAACAAAACCCAAGTGCCACTACAGGCCTATTATGTGAAGAGTAGGCTGGCGAAATGGTTAGGTGAAAGGACTTTATTATATTACCATTTTTTAATATTTTTCAGCATTATGAAAGTCTCTTATGTTCATCAAGCCTGCATTTATTTGATAAAAAACAGCAATATTGTGAAATATTATTAAAATAATGGTTTTCTATTTTAAAATAATTTAAAATATAATTTATTCCTGTGATCACAGCTGGATTTTCAGCATCATTGCTCCACTCTTCAGTGTCACATGATCATTCAGAAATCATTCTAATATGAGGATTTAATGTCAATGATGGAAACTGTGATACTCTTTTCAAGATTCTTTGATTAATAAAAAGTTAAAAAGAACATAATGCAATAAAATTTCACAATATTAGGCTACTGTTTTTTTCTGTATTTTTGATTAAATAAATGCAGGCTTGATGAGCATAAGGATATATATATATATATATATATATATATATATATATATATATATATATATATATATATATATATATATATATATATATATATATATATATATATATATATATATAGCCCCTTTTTTACATTTGAGCCCCTGCCCCTGAAGAACTCTCTGCACGGCCCTGGTTGTTAGATAAACATTAAAACACAGACAGCAGCGCAGCAGGCATATTACATATATTCTTGGATTATGCAGACACACAGCTCAGTGCCTTCACGCAGTTCATTAATAAACCATCGGTTTGTTATAGCGGCCTTTCTCATGATATAGCTGATATGATGGTTGTAAATTGATCAAAAATCAGCTGATAAATATCGGTGGCCGATACATTGGTGCATCCCTAATATATATATATATATATATATATATATATATATATATATATATATATATATATATATATATATATATATATATATATATATATACAGAGAACAGACGTCTGAATGACCAAAACGGCATTTCAGATGCTTTACAAACAAGATTTTCCCACTGGCTAGTACAGTTATGCTGTTACATCGCAAAAGTTACATGATTTTTTTTAATGCGTATCAAGGAATTAATTTGTATCGGATAGAAAATGTATCCGACTCAAACGAGCGCATACGTTTTTTTTAATGCACATTTTTAGAATTTATGCGCATCTTGCCGTTTCCATTCAGCATTTTTTGATGCGATATCCCAAAATGTGCATAAAAATAGGTGGATGGAAACATAGCTGCCCTGGGACCCAGACACGGCAGTTCTCTCAATCTCTCCCCACAACTTTTTGTTACCCTCCTTTCCTGCCCCTAGACTAGGAAGGAGGATCGTAACACTGTCATATCATGAACACAGACACTCACAGATCTTCACTGCAACCCGTCAAAATAAAAGTTTGGTTAAACTTGAAGAAATTGTTAGAAATATATTAGGCCAGTGTTGTTCGGTAGATTTAGCTACGTCTCTGTAATAATAATAGGCTACTACTTATATTAATTATGCCTAGATGGTTGTTTATTTTTCACTTGATCTTTTTTATAAACAATGTTAACGTTTAAACAGCATACAGCCTTTAAAAGTTGTATTATTTACTTATAATGATCATCATAAATAATAAACTCATTCAATTTAATTAAAAAATATATATATTTTGCTTTGGTACCAAGAACCGTACAATTTTTATGGTATTGGTACCGACTACTGGAATTTTGGTACCCTATTCTCTAGTGCTCTAAACATGAACTTCTTCAAATGAAATGTAAGCAAAGGACACAGATATATAAGCATATGCCTGATCACGACCGCGATGATACGATAGAAGATTATTCTGCTACACCGAAGACAATGATGTAAGTTAATAAATAGACTGACAATTCAAAGAAGAATGGGCAAAAAAGTATTCTTTCTGCATTTCTCCCTCGCTTTGGCAGTTTGTTGTTATATAGGGTTAGATTTGTAAAATGCTTAAGGTGCCCTCAACTCTGTTTTTATTTCTCTCCGTGGTCTTTTGTGGAGCTTTGCAAACCTGTATTAACTCTAGAGTGGAATTTTTCTACAATATTCACTCATCATGCAGTATTTCCTCTCTCAATCAGTAGAAAATGTGGTTAACAACCCGGTCATGCGTGGGGGGAAAAAATACCATCATATACCACGAAACCGATATAATTTAGAAAAATACCATGATATACATTTTTGATCATACCGCCCAGCAGTACTCTAAATGAAATATTTTGCAATAAGACTTGGAATAAATGTAAATGATTTCTAAGGTTTTTTTGCTGGTAAAAAGCATTTGAAAACGAGAGGATGTTTCTTTTTTGCTGAGATTGATATTAAGTTTTAGATGTATTATACACTGACCTGTGTGTTCCTCTGTCTCTTCATCTTTTATTCTGCAGGGTTCTTCCTCAAACTCCATCTTTACAATAGTACGTCTGTAGTTTCTCCTGGAGTAATTCCTCCTGCTTGCTGCTTCTTCTCCTGTGGGAAGACAGGAATATTCCCAGCATTTAATGTGTCATGAAACTAGGGATGTCACTGTACCAAAATTCCAGTAGTTGGTAGCAATACCATTACAATTTTACGGTTCTCTGTACCAATTTCAGTACCACAGCAAAATGTGTTGTCTATTTTACCATTTTATTTTACTATTTGATAAAAAATATTAAATTCAATGAGTTTATTATTTATGGTGGTGATCATTATAATTAAATAATTAATATAAACATTTGAAGGTGTTGAAGAATTCTCTTCCTATAAAAATTACTTCTCAAAGGATCATTGTTTTCAGAAGAGGCTTTATTCACACCAACCAACGTAACAAAGCCTGAGTGGCGGTTGCAACTGTCACTCCCGTCCCTTGGATATCTGACCTATATATACCATAGTTGTCTTCCTATTATGGTAGCTCTAACCTTCAAACTCCTGGCTCACATATTACCACATTCCAAGTTCTTTTTCTGTAGGACAAAAATCTTCTGTTTGTAATTTTGAAGCACGTTCACAGAATCAGCACACACACACTTGAATGTGTAGATACTAGTACAGATGTGTAGTTTCAGAATCCAGTTTTTTCAGTTATGCTACCTAATGACTATAATAATGACTAAATAAATCACTCAGTTTCACTACCAATGACTAGATTATGCAACCACACTCCGGAGGAATATTAGAACCACACATCTCCCTCCAGATTTTGCTTTGTTCTCTTTTTCTGGAATGGAGTAAAAGATTCTAATTTCCCTAATTCCTATGTCTTATCATCAATACATTGTTATAAGCGTGAGCGTGCAATTTGTTCAGCCTTGCCTGTGGTTGTCACTGTTATGTAGAATAGTCAAACATCAAACCATGCATTATACTATTAAAAGTTATTTTTATATCATAGTCATCTTCTTCAACCCAGATACTTTAGTTGCCTTTAATTACAAAGTCATTTCCTTTTTTATGAGCTTGACATTTGATGACTGCTAGCCTTTTTGGTAGCATCATAGCAGTTATTAATTGACATATTTGCTCAGAATGCTGGATGGGAGATCCATCAGACTTTTTGAAGCCTCTCTGTTCCCATACCGCTCCAAATAAATGACACACACCATGAGCATATGCTGAATCTGTAAAAATGTTTGCAACTTGTCCCTTTGCAAGTTGACATGCAGCTGTGAGCGCTTTTAATTCTGCTAATTGAGCAGAGCATGGTTGTGCACAATGTTGGGATACTACAGGCACAAATTCTTCCATGTCTTTTCTAACTACTGAATATCCTGTATGATTTCCCAAGTGATCTTTAAAACTAGATCCATCTACAAAGTAAATGACTACTGCTTCAGAGTTAGGTGTTGATTCAAGATCTGGTCGTAATCTTGTGAATGCCAGTGAATTGGCCACACAATCATGTGGTTCTCCTTCGTAATCCAAAGGAATTTGGATGCTGGTAGCATGGTGGGTAGCCTTGTGTTACTTTGTTTAGCCTGGTGCTATAATAAGCTATCGGCTGTTTTTTCCTGCCACTTCAAGTCTCTTGCATCAGCACAGCTGCCACATATAAATCAAAAGTTTTAGTGCAGTCAGGATTTCCAATCACAGGTTCTTTCTGTAATTCCTTGTTAATAGATTCAAAAGCTACTAAAGCATCTGTATTCCATTTGAATGAATTTCCCAAGTTTTGCAATCCTGCCTCTTTCATGATTTCTCTTAATGGAGCTGTTTTTATTGCATAGTCTTCTATCCAATCAGCATTGAAACCAGTCATTCCTAGAAAAGTCATCATTTGTTTTTGTACTTTTTGATTTATAACTATTTCTTGAGGAATCCCCATTAATTTTGTTGCACACAAGACTTTTATGAAATTCTGGTCAACAGAGTGAAAAATGAATGGATTTATTGTTGAATTCCACTGGCATTGTTCAGCTTTTTTCATCATTGGCCCTAAATCTTTGGCTTCCCAATTCTTTCCTGTATATAAAGATACATGTGGAACAGAATTTGGAACATTGAACCAACTTTTTGTAAATTAATTTTCAGTTATTTTCATTGCTGCTCCCTGTTTACCTATTATGATGTATTTTACTTATGATTCCATTTTTTGACTGTCTGTTTCTTTTTGCCATTTCTTTTCTATTTTCTCATCTCTCTCATCTTCATATATCATAGCACCGTGAAATCCTGACTTTGGTAACTGAGCTCCAGAAATCTGCGCTTCAATAAACTTTCCCCATTTATTAATGATTTGTCTTGCATCATTTTCTATTTGTCCTATCCAGTATACATTTGCTTTTGGCTCAGAAATCTTCATTTGAGTTCCTATTCCTTGTAAGTCTATATACATTCCTTCTGGAGAACACCAAATTTGAAGTCCTAATTTACATAATGCATCTCTTCCTAACAAGTTTACAGGAGTTTGATTTGATACAAGAACTGGTAAGGTCACACTTTTATTTTTAGTCTGTAAGCAAACTGGAGCGGTCATAGGAATTAACTGCATTTGTCCAGAGAATCCTATTGTCTTTGCAAATTTTCCAGACAAGGGGAGGTGAGGCATAATTTGAATTTGTTTTTACCTTCTATTTTACTTTTAACTTTGAATCTTGATCAGCATTAGTATTTAAAATTGGAAGCTGATTTTCCCCTATAGGATTCTCTGGGCACCCCTAATATCCCTGATTGGGACCTCCCCAAGGGTGTACAGGGCCCTGACATGGACCTCGATAGAGCCGTTGCCAACTCCCCCGTAGCTTCCACCCCTGAGTGACTGTTGCCATGGATTGATTGGGCAGCTTGTTTTGTTATGTCCAGGTTGTCCACAACCCCAGCACAGAGGATGATTATTAGACTTGTCTTTTCCTCTCTGTCCTCCTTGCGGTGGATTTCTTTTCCATCCTGCTGGCCCTTGTTGCTGAGCATATACATTGACCGTGGGTGCAGGGACCCGGTGTGCATTTGGAGGAATTGCTGTAGGTGGGGGGAGCTGTCACTGCCATCTGTTCTGACTCTTCTCTTTTTAGTGTAGCTTGAGTCTTTTTCTTATGACTGTTTATTAACTGTTCGATCTGCAACTGAGTCAGCTTTCTTTGAAGCTCTTTTTCTTGATTTTGCAGTTTTTGTTCATTTTTTCTGTATTGTTCAACAGCATGAGTCACATGATCACAGAACTCCCTGTGTGTTTTGGAGTTTAAACCGACCACATCTTTCAGCTTTCTTTTTACTGCTTGTGGCATGGCATCGACCACAGCATTTCTAAACAATGTAGCCATCAATGGGTCTCCTTCTGGATTTCCCTCAGTCTCTTGCTTCCATTTTTTTAATTGTCTTTGCACATATATGATTGGACTTTCTCTCTGTGCGTTGTATCAATTCTTCTGTTTCTTTGATGCTTTTATCTAAGTCTTCTATTTGTGTTTCTGTTTCAACTTCTTTTCTTTCTGCCTGCTTATCCTCATACTTAGTTTTTAGTTGCTCTAATGCTGCTCGTGCTTGTTCATAATAATCTGATGGTACATTTTTCTCAAATGTTTTACTTTTCTCCTTTTGTCTCACATCTTGTCTTGTTTGTTTTTCTTTTTCTAACTCCACCTGTCCTTCCATTTGCATTTCTCCTATTTTTAACCACAGGCATCCAGAGCCCACACAGTCACTTACACACACATACACACTATTATTCTTAACCACAGGCAGTCCAGCAAACACACTCTATTCTATACTTTTGAGAGAATAATTATTGTTTTATTCTTATTTTTTATTTTTTTTATTTAATCAAATCGATACACTTTCCCAACACAATAGATTACAATTAAAACTCTTTTTCCTATCTGTATAAATCCCTGTTGATACACTTCCTCAACACAACAGAGCAGCATAGGACTTTCTTAAACTTCTGTGTACATGCTTTACTTGCCATCTATCTAGGCCCTCTTGACAAGTAACCACAGACCTGATTTACGCTTTTACATATTTTTTGATATCCTCAAGGCCTTTTTGTTAGAAATTATACTGCATGCATTTATTCTGAAATCAAAAATCCTTTTTAGTTCTTTAAATTTGGAGAAGCTGTCTCACCATAACGGGTACATTTCTGGCGAACAACACAAACTTAAGCAAAAACTGCTTACCTTAGATTAGTGGCCACTTGTTTGTGTTGATTCGTCCAGGAACGCCAATCAGCTCTTGAGCCAGTCCCATCTGGGGTGGGTCAAAATGTGGAAGAATTCTCTTCCTATAAAAATTACTTCTCAAATAATCATTGTTTTCAGAAGAGGCTTTATTCACACCAACCAACGCAACAAAGCCTTAGAGCCGTTTGCAACCGGCCCTCTCGTCACTTGGATTTTCTGACCTATATATACCATAGTTGTCTTCCTATTATGGTAGCAACCTTCAAAAACCTGGCTCACATATCACCACATTCCAAGTTCTTTTTCTGTAGGACACAAATCTTCTGTTTGTCATTTTGAAGCACGCTCACAGAATCAGCACACACACACTTGAAACGTCAGCACACATTTGAACATAAGTGTCTTTGCATTAGCCTTAAACTGCTAATTTTTAAATAATAAAATCTTCTACAAAGGCAGCGCCATTTGATTTCCAGCTACGACTCAGGACTTGGGCTGCAACGACACGTCATATTATTTACGTTCTAGAATAGAAGAGATCTAGAATAATGGCGGCTTCTGCTCCCGGGCATTTAGTGAAAATGATCATTTATCATATAAAGCCAGACCGCGACATTCAAAAGTGTGGGAGTATGTGGCGGGGTGGGCGTGGTCCCGCGAGGTCTGTAGCGGGAGAGAGAGGGCGGAGCCGAGCGGTCGGTAAGTAGGTCAAGTGCAAATGACGAACACCTGTCTCTGATTGCAGTAATTGGCGTGGAGAGACCGCATATAAGCGGCTGCCGGGAGAGAGATGACAGAGTGAAGAATCACATAAGACCGTTTGGTGTGGGGATTTTAATGCTCATAGCACACTTTGGGGTGGTACACACACTGATTATAATGGAGGTGTGGTGGAAGAATTTATAGAGGAGCAAGATCTAGTTTGTTTGAATGATGGAAGAGCAACTAGAGTAGATGTAGCAAGAGGGTTAGAATCTCCAATTGATATAACATTGGTCTCTAAACAAATAGCAAGAATTAGTAAGTGGGATGTTGTACACGATTCCACAGTAGGTAGTGACCATTATCCAATAGTCTGTGAAATAGGAGTGGGACCAATTCAGTTGGAGGAAATGGGTTTCCCTAGATGGAAATTAAAAAATGCTAATTGGGCACTTTATAATACGATATGTAGTATGAGGTTAGAAGGAATTAGTCAAATCAGATATGATAGTATAGATGATTTTAATGCAAACATAGTAGAAATCATGCATTCCACTGCAAAAGAAGTTATTGGTAAAGGAAATGGATTAAAACAACACAAGACAGTTCCCTGGTGGTCAGACGAATGCAATAAAGCAATTAAGACAAGAAATAGAGCTTTTAGGAAAGTTAAAGGATCCTTCTCTTTTAATGACCTAATAGAATACAAAAAGGCACAAGCAGAAGTTAGACGGACGATTAGAAAAGCTAAACAAAATTACTGGAAGCAATTTTGCAATAATATAGGGAGAGAAACGCATATTAGTCAAGTATGGGACATGATAAGAAGGATGGGAGGAATTAGGAGGGAGTATACATTGCCAGCTATTAAATATAATAACAAAATTATGATAACAAATAAAGATAAAGCGGAGGCTCTGGCAAAAACATTTGTAAAAGTTCATAGTTCTACAAATCTGACACCTGATGCAATGAAAGGTAGAGATGAAGTAATGAGAGAGCACTCTAACATCATAATGGAAAAGGAAGATTTTAATGGAACAGTAAATGATTTTTATTCTTTTTTTGAGCTGAAAAGAGCTTTGGTAGGAGCCAGAGAAACATCTCCTGGTAAGGATGAAATATGTTATAAAATGGTTGAAAACTTAAATCCTCAAGCGCAGTTGGTGATCCTGCAGCTATATAATAAGGTATGGGAGTTAGGGGTATTGCCGTCAGCATGGAAACACTCTGTTGTTATCCCAATTGGGAAACCAGGTAAAGATAAAGGTGAAACAACTAGTTATAGACCTATCGCACTAACATCTAATTTATGTAAAATAATGGAACGTATGGTCACTGACAGGTTAACTTACATATTAGAAAGTAGGAATTTGCTAATACCACAACAAAGTGGTTTCCGTAGAGGGAGGTCAACTATGGATCCGGTGATATGCTTGGAGGATGAAATCAGGAAGGCTCAGACTAAAAAGGAACTGGTAGCTGCTGTCTTCTTTGATGTGGAGAAGGCCTATGATATGTTGTGGAAAGAGGGTCTTCTGATTAAATTAGAATCCATGGGAATTGGGGGAAGAATGTTCAACTGGATTATGAATTTTCTGAAGGACAGGACTATAGAGGTAAGAGTTGGAGTATCTTACTCTAAAGTTTACTCTATAGAAAATGGGGTACCACAAGGAAGTGTATGTAGTCCTATTTTGTTTAATATCATGATTAATGAGGTTTTTTCAGAGGTTGATACTAGACTTGGGAGGTCTTTATATGCAGATGATGGGGCAATATGGGTAAGGGGTCGTAATGCAGCATTTGTTGGAAAAAAGCTACAGACAGCAGTCAACATTGTTGAGAATTGGGGAAATAGGTGGGGTTTTCGGTTTTCTGTGGACAAGACACAGGTTATTTGTTTTTCTAAGAAGTGTAATAATCCTGCAATACAAATTACTCTTTATGGGCAATCAATCAAGCAGGTTCAAAGTATAAGGTTTTTAGGTGTGTGGATGGACCATAAGTTGACATTTGGAGATCATATACAGAAAAATGTTACCAAGTGTAAGAAGGCAGTCAATGTTATGAGATGCCTGGTAGGAAGTGGTTGGGGTGCCAGTATGAACTCTCTTAAACATATTTATATTGCGTTAATTAGATCAACATTGGATTATGCATGCATTGCATTTAGTTCAGCTGCAAAATCTCATTTGCAAAGGCTTGACTTAATCCAAACACAAGCCCTCCGCCTATGTAGTGGTGCAATCAAGACTTCTTCAATCCCAGCTCTACAGGTGGAGGTTGGGGAGATGCCTTTATCTCTGAGACGTCTTCAGCTTGCCATGGTATATTGGGTAAACTTACAGGGGCATAAGCAGGGTCATCCAACTAAACCAGTGTTAAATTCATGTTGGGAGCATGGAAGAAAGCAATTTAATAGTTTTGGATGGGTGGGAAACGGACAAGCCGAGAAACTGGGACTAGTTAAATTAACTAACAGCTGTGCAGTGGCGTTACCTACTATTCCCCCTTGGATGTTTCCATTACCAGTTGTGGACCTTGAAATCGCAAATACATTAAAACAATGCAAGGAATATGGTGGGATGAACGATCTGGTAAAGCAATATCTAGCTCTCAATTATAATAATAGTATTCAAATATTTACAGATGGCTCAAAAGACCCAAATACAGGAAAGACGGGAGCTGCAGTATATATACCACACTTTCAGAAATCCATACTTAAAAGAACTTCAGATCATTTAGCAGTTTACACTGTGGAACTTTTAGCTATTTTACTAGCACTCACGTGGATAGAGGAGGTTGGACCTAATAAATATATTATCTGCTCAGACTCAATGGCATCATTAATAAGTATTGCAAACTGCAAATCTGTCTGTAGGCCTGACTTGATTTATGAAATCTTTCATAGTCTATATAGATTACAAAATCTTAATATTGTAGTGAGTTTTATGTGGGTCCCATCTCACGTTGAAATAGAGGGTAATGAAGCAGTTGATCGTTTGGCTAAAAAGACTCTTGAGTCAGATCTGCAATGGATAGTTCCATTGAGTAAAATGGAAGTGAAAAGTGTCATTAAATCAGGAATCAATGGGTTATGGCAAGAACAATGGGATAAGGAGATCAAAGGTCGTTTTTTATATAAAGTACAGAAACAAGTGACAACAAGGAGACAGGGTGGTTGGAATCGAAGGGGAGAAACAGTGATCACAAGGTTAAGAATTGGACATACAGGTCTCAATCATAATCTCAGTCGTTTAGGGAAACACGCAACGGGACTATGCATTAACTGTGACAAGAGAGAAACTGTAGAACATGTATTACTAGAGTGTGAAGCATACAACATGGAAAGAACTATACTATTAGAACAAGTCAAAGAATTAGGTTATACACAATTATCAGTAGAGGGTTTACTTTCTTTTTCTACATCAAAACCATCAGTATGGCCAGTTCTCATTAGGTACTTAAAAGAAACAGGTTTATTTGATAGAATTTAAAAACAACACTACAATTTTTTTTTTTTTTTTTTTTTTATTTTTTTTTTTTTATTAGCATATAAATCCGCATTGAAGCTCCACACCCCAAGCAGTTGGTGGCGGTAATGCACCAAATTGGTATGCCAACCGCCAATAACTTTAAAGAAGAAGAAGAAGAAGGAGATGACAGAGGACTGGCAGCATGTGTTTGTGACTGACTGAATGACACGACCCGGAAGTGTACATGAGAAAAGGGGGGCGGAGAAACGGGAGATGGCGTATTCCTTGTCTGGCAACCCAGCGGGTGCGAAGGAAAAACGGCATGGCAGGTTAAGCGACGGCTGTGTTGTGAATGAAGAGAATGATAGGGGTAATGTTAGCTTAGAGGAAGAAGATGAAGCAAATGAAATGAATCTTGATGAATGGACTTAAGTTGATCAGATGTCGCAGAAGCGCAAGGACAGAGGTTCAGACTCTGAGGAGTTTGCTGGAGGAGGAGAAGGAAGAATTAAAACGATGAGGAAGGAGGATGAGTACAAAGTTATCTTGATGTTTGAAACAATGGGTGAAATGAGTAACCCTATGCGATTGACGAAACTACTGAAAAAATCTGTTGGTGAAATAAAATCAGCCAGATACCTAACTAACAATCGAGTGATTGTAATCTGTTGTAACAAAAAGCAACAAGAGTTGTTGGTTAAAATGAAGGAGTTTGGAGGAACAGGAGTTAAATGTCATGTACCTGGCGAGGTGAATGGCGTGAAAGGGGTAATAACTGGTGTCCCATTGTCTTTATCAGATGACATTTTAAGGAGCCAGTTAATAAGTGAAAATGTAATAGATGTGAAAAGACTGACAGCAAACAGAAATGGGAAAAAAGAATTAAGTACAACCGTCATGATATTAATGAAAGGGAAACTGTTACCAGCAAATGTTAAAATGGGATATGTGTGCTATCCAGTTAGACCTTTTATAAAACCTGCATTGAGATGTTTCAATTGCCAAAGGTTAGGACATGTGGCGGAAGTATGCAAGGGAAAGAAGCGTTGTTGTAAATGTGGAGGTGAGCACGGATATGGGGAATGTGGGGATCTAGTTGAACCTAAGTGTTGCAACTGTGGAGGTCCTCATAGTGCAGCTTATCTAGGATGTAATGCACAAAAACTAGCTGTGGAAGCAAATAAGTACAGGGTAGAGCATAATGTTTCATATGCTCAGGCAGTAAAGACGGTTCAAAATGAACAAGGAATTAAGATGATTCAGGGTAGGTCGAGTGCAATTGAAACATCAGACAGGGGAATCAAGAGAGACAAGTCAAATATAGATGCAAGTATGCTAATGGTTAGCAAAGTAAGCTTCATTGCATTTATTGCTGAAGTTATCAACTGTACAGCACAAACAAACAAGAACAGAGAAACTGAAAATCATAATAGCAGCAGCAGCTCGTCAGCTGGGTATAAATGAGGTAACAGTTGAGGAAATCCAGATATTATTGGAACAATCTGAGAATAAAGCAAGCTCCCAGGAAGGCCCAAACCAGAGCAAGGGTAAAATAATAAAATGACATGCAGGATGGTTCAATGGAATGCTAGAAGTCTGACTGTGAATGGTCAAGAGTTTAAGAAGGTTGTACATGATATATTAGACCTTCCTGATTTAATATGCATCCAAGAGACTTGGCTTAAACCGCATTTAGACTTTGTCATTCCAGGATATTTATCCATTAGAAAAGATAGATCAAGAGCAACAGGTGGAGGGTGTGCAATGTTTATAAAGAGTGGAGTGGCTTATAGGGAAGTAAAGGTAGAAACACAATATGAGTGCATTAAGGTGGAAGTGTGGACAAATATAGGGAAAATAACAGTAATAAATTATTATAACCCATGTGAACAAATATCGTTAGTGGAGTTAAATAATATTTGGAGTAAAGAAGAAGGTATAGTAATATGGTGTGGGGACTTTAATGCTCACAGTATGGTATGGGGAAGTCCAAAATCAGATAATAATGGCACAGTGGTGGAAGAATATATGGAGGATAATTCTTTGGTATGCTTAAAATGATGGTAGGGGGACAAGGTTTGATATCAGGAGACAAATAAAATCATGTGTAGATTTAACAATAGTGTCAGCATCAATAGCAGTGAAATGTCAGTGGGAGGTGCTAGAGGATTCATCAGTTGGAAGTGACCATTTTCCAATACTTTGTTCAATAGGATTAGAAATGGAAAGAAATTTGACGATAAAACAATATAGGTGGAAATTTGAGAAAGCTGATTGGGAGAAATATAATAAAATATGTGAATTAGAATTAAAAAGGTATAGTACAGAGGATGATATTGATAAATATGCAGAGAAAGTAAGCTTATGTTTGATCAAAGCAGCAGAAGAAAGCATACCAAAAGTAGAAGGAAATAGGAGGAAGAAAGCTGTTCCATGGTGGAACGATGAATGTAGTAAGTCAATTAAAAGCAGGAATAAAGCATTTAAAACATTGAAAAGAACATTGACATCAGAAGCAGTTATAGAATATCAAAGGGAGAGAGCAAAGGCTAGACGGACAATTAAACAGGAAAAAAAGAAATACTGGAGAGATTATTGTGATACCATAGGGAAGGAAACGGAATTAGGAGAGGTATGGAGTATGCTAAAGAAAATGATGGGAATATATAAAACTAGGAATATGCCAGTAATATCAGGAGAAGGAAGGACAGCCATTACAGAAAAGGATAAGGCAGAATTATTAGTGAAAACATTTCAAAAAGCGCATAGTACAGAAAATCTCGATGAGAGTTATAGAAGGAAAAGACAGGAAATTTTAAGTTTACATCAAGATGTATATATTAAAAGACCGGATGGAAAAGAAGCATTAGATGCTGATTTTGAGATATGGGAACTTAAAAGAGTATTAAACAGGACAAAACGAACTGCACCTGGACAAGATGGAATATGTTATATTATGCTCAAGTATGCAAATGATAGTATTCTAAAAATAATTTTGGACTTGTATAATAAAATTTGGAAGGAAGGTCGAATTCCAAAGTCATGGAAACATGCAATAGTAATTCCAATAGCTAAACCGGGAAAAGATGCATCACTAGCAGGGAATTACAGGCCAATTGCACTTACGTCAAATTTATGTAAACTGATGGAAAAAATAATTGTAAATAGATTAAATTATGTACTTGAGAGTAAGGGAGCATTAGCACCTAATCAATATGGTTTTAGAAAAGGGCGATCAACTTTAGACGCTTTAGTAAAGCTGGAAACAGAGGTTAAAAAAGCTTTAGCAGTCAAAGAGGGATTAGTAGCAGTTTACTTTGATATGGAAAAAGCTTATGACATGTTATGGAAAGAAGGATTACTTATTAAAATGAAGGGTATTGGAATAGAAGGTAGAATGTTTAATTGGGTTTTAAGTTTTTTATTTGATAGGACAATTCAAGTTCAAGTTGGTAGTGAGGTATCTCAAACTCTAAGTGTGGAAAATGGCACACCTCAGGGAAGTGTGATTAGTCCTATACTTTTTAATATTATGATTAATGATATTTTTGGTAAAGTGGCGTTGGGAATTAATACTGGTTTATATGCGGATGATGGGATAATGTGGAAAAGGGGAAGGAATATATCTTTTATTATGGATAAAATCCAAGATGCTATAGAAGTAGTTGGAAAATGGTCACTAGAATGGGGTTTTAGATTCTCAATATCTAAAACATGTTATCAGATATTTACAAAAAAGAAGAGTAAGGAAAATAAAATGCTAACATTATATGGGTCATCGTTAGAGAAAGTGTCAAAGTTTAAATATCTAGGATTGTGGTTTGATAACAAGTTAACCTGGAAGGAACATATTGATTTTATTTTAAAGAAATGTGGTAAAGTTTTAAACTTAATGAGAGCAGTAGCAGGTCAAGATTGGGGTGCTGATAAACAGTCATTAAAGGAAATTTATACTGGTCTTATGCGGTCAACATTAGACTATGGGTGCATAGTTTACGAGTCAGCATCATCAACTTTGCTAAAGAAATTAGATGTCATGCAAGCTAAGGCACTAAGAATCATTTTAGGAGCAGTTAAATCCACTCCAATAGCAGCATTGCAAATAGAAGCATCAGAAATGCCATTATTTATAAGACAAAAGTTGGCTATGGCATACTGGATAAATTTACAGGGACAAAGAGATAACCATCCTGTAAAGGAGGTCTTGAACGAAAGTTGGGACATTTTTAATAAAACAGGTAAAGGTTTTGCATGGAAAATAAAGAAGTGGGTTAATGAAGATGGTCTAGACTTAAAATCATTTGCTCCAATAATAGTAATTTCCCCAATTCCTCCTTGGATGTTGTCTCAACCTGAAATTGATATAAAATTACATGAAAAGTTGTTAATATAAATCAATATGTTAGGGAGTATATAAATAATACATATTTCTCATTTTTACAAATATATACAGATGGGTCGAAGAGCATTGAGTCTGGAAGGACAGGGATTGCATTTTACGTGCCAGAATTTAAGGTTAGGAAGGCTGGAAGTTTAACAGATGGAACATCAGTATATACAGCTGAGATGACGGCTATTCTAATGGCATTAGAGTGGGTTTATGAAGTTAGACCTGATAAAGTAATTATATGCACTGACTCAATGTCAGTTCTTGGGAGTTTACAATCAATGGAAACGAATAGAATCGACATTTTAACTGAAATATTGATCAGGCTATTTAGTTTAGAACAGGTGGGAATAATAATTAAATTTATGTGGGTTCCAGCACATGTGGGAATACAAGGGAATGAGGAAGCAGACAAAATAGCTAAAGAATCATTAAAAAGGAAAGAACCAAATATAAACATTATGCTTAGTAGATCAGAAGGAAAACATTTTATTTTAAAAACATGCAATAAGAAATGGCAGACAGTTTGGGACTCGGGTCATACAGGTAGGCAATATTACAGGATACAAAAAACCATAAAGAGAAGTAATATAAATCATAATTTAAGTAGAAGAGAACAAGTTATATTTACACATTTGAGAACAGGACATTCAAATTTAAATTATACTTTACACATTATAGGGAAACATAATACTGGTTTATGTGAGGTATGTTCAATGGAGGAGACAGTAGAGCATGTATTGGAGAAATGTAAAGCTTATAATGAAGAAAGGAAGATCTTAAAGGAAGAATTAAAAGCAGTAGGTTGCCAGGAATTCAATATAACTAAATTATTATATGATGGACCTAATTCAGGTAAAAAAATAAATGCAATTATGAGATATATTAAGAACAGCGGGTTATTTAATAGGATATAGAAGTAGTTAGTTTCATTCTCTTCACACTCCATCACAGTAGGTGGCGGTATGCACCTTAAAAGTTGGTTCGCAACCCGCCATAAAATCAAAAGAAGAAGAAGAAGAAGAAGAGATGACAGAGAGAGTTGGACTGGGACTTGCTACAGTCTGTGAGGCTGGGAGAGACCTACCAGAAGGAGAAAGTGATCCTGGAAAGTTATGAGTGAAGAGACAAGCCGTCTGACAGAGAATTGTTCCTGAGTGTTTATTGAGAAATTGAAACGCCCACGTGCGTCCTTTGTTTTGAGTATTACAAATAAAAATTGCAAGTCCCAGTCTCGCCGACCCTGTCTTCTTCCTTCCTGCCCAAGAATACAACGAACGCGTTACAGAGTACTTTAAACAGAAGCCGAATAAAACTGTGCTTTGTTCGCTCTGTAACGCCGTTTTCACACTGCACGCGGTGGCAGAGCAGAAGCTGTGCGCCTGGAGAACTGGAGCAGCGCACGCCCGTTGTGCTTTCACACTGCCAGTGTTTGTCTCGCACAGCTGAACCGTGGCGTGTGTATTGCATACAGACGAACAGTGTTGGGGGTAACGCATTACAAGTAACTTGAGTTACGTAATAATATTACTTTTTCCAAGTAACTAGTAAAGTAACGCATTACTTTTCAAATTTTAACAAAATATTCACATAAATTTGACTGACAGCTCTCCTGCCCCCATGTTGAGAAAAATAAGTGCAGAGGCGTTGTGTAAACATGATGGTTATTGTAGTTCTAGACTAAATGTGAGCATTTATTTATCTCACTTGCACAAAATTAAGATTCATAAGCTTTCAATTCCCATTATCTTCAATGATATATGTTAGTGATTCATCTCTACAAGCATTGTTAGCAATAATGCACAAACAAATATTGTATTCCCATCACTAGTTTTATATTAAATTTACATTATAACTGTCTCAAGTCTTAATGTACTGACTTCACCGTGTGCTGCAAAATATCTTTACAATTATAGTAACATAAAGACGACGGAAAACTCAATGAAATTGGGAAATACCTTCAATTATATGCAACAAACCACTGATTCTGAGGGACAAAATACAGAAATCAGCGGCGTGGATGAAGATTGCTCATGTTTTCAGATTTTCAGGTGAGATTCTCAGCTAATGTAAGTTACGACTGAAGTAAATGTTCAGGCTGCTGACTTAAGCAACGATTGTATTTAATTGTACAGTACAATCATAACATAGTATAGACATGATTAAAGTGGTCATGATAAATAATTTGGGAGTTTTATGCTAAATAAAAAAACACTCTTGAGCATGTCGGTAACACTTTATTATGTTAAACACTATTAACTACGACTTTTGCCTCAACCTAATTTACTGCTTATTAATAGTTAGTAAGGTAGTTTTTGTAGCGTTTATGTTTAGGTATTGGGTAGGATTAAGGGACATGGTCATGCAGAATAAGGCGTTGTGCTTTAAACAGCCAATATCCTAACAGAGTTGAACCCTAAAATAAAGTTACCAAAAATGTCTTTGTTATATGGTACGTCTGAAATAATGTGTTCTTCAGTTGCTCATATTGTGTTACACCTCGTGTGAATCAGGTTTCATTCATTCATTACAAAAAAAATTGCTCAAAAATAATTCATAAACTTCACAAATCGTCACATGAACAACCAGTCAGTCCGAGTTTGAGTTTTACGTGCGTAATCTACAACGGTTAATTTCAAATCGGACATGAAGAAATAACTATTTAGTTTTCAAACTCTGCAATCGGATTAATTAGGTAAAAATTCAAGTTATAATTCATAATACATGTACTTCTTAGTTTGATTAACAGCAGTATATTCTGTGATCTAACCAACCTGATCTCACAGAATTCCTTGAAATGAACACGGGCTCCTTAACTCAAAATCCGTGGCAGTGTCACGGAATTGCCGAAAATTCTGTGATGGGTCCACGGAAGTGATGCCTATGTAAGTCAATGACAGTAGATGCGTTAGGCATGTTGGTTATCATCATGAAACTATGATTTTTGCCATTATGACATGGAGTGTGATTCTCGATTTAATCAGCCAGCATAATTTTATTTACAATTATTTTCATTTTTTTTTTTTTTTCAGTATTTACAAACGTTTTGAACACGTAACCCAATCCCTTCCCTAAACCTACCCATTTGTGTATTATAAAAAACAGGATATAACAGGCAGATATGAATGCAGGCACAATTTATTCAAAAAGTACAAATATTCCAAGTGTTCCGAGGCCAAACGATTAATTTGTGTGAAGAAAATCCCCAAAAGAGATCAGCAGCATCGAGTCCATCCGCCAAAGATCAAAAATACATTTCAAATTTTACCGCCGGAAGAAACGTTACGTCAGCTTTGACAGCATTGGCTGTCGTATGTCTCGTGACCAATTGCGTCATTACGTCGGTTTTGATTGTAAAATGCCATTGGCTCTCGTGAGAAATTAATGAGTGCGTTCACAGAGCGGCGGGATCATCATTTTAGCGATTAAAACATTAAGATCAACTCTGTTCTTTACACGAAGACATCGTGTGACTTCAGAAGACTTGGAATGCAACATGAGTTAATACTTTTATACTGTTTTGGTCAGTTTTTGCAATAAATACCTGTGGCTGTACTTGTATTTGCCTGTTATGTGTTCTATATTGTTGAGAGTGGGTAGGTTTAGGGTAGGAGTGGAGTTAGTTGCTCCAAAATATAAAAGTAGTATAAATATTCATAAAATCATGTCTACTTTTTTTAATGTCATTGACTTGCATAGGAATCACTTCCGTGGACCCATCACGGAATTTTCGGCGATTTCGTGAAACTGACACGGATTTTGAGTTAAGGGACCCGTGTTCATTTCACGGAATTCTGTGAGACCAGGTTGGTTCTAACCCTGTATCTTTAAGAAAAGTAAGGATCCCCTTCAAACTTTATTCTTGTTCCAACTCATATATAGTATCTTGCAAGATATTCCTTTCTAAATTATATTTTTACACCTCATTATGACATGCTACATATTTTCTGGAACATTACATGTATCACATTTATCTGAACTGCTTTTCCCCCATTTAAAACAGGGTTGATTTTAAACCAGTATGCCCAAGTCTTAATCTTGATATAATCACTTCTTCTCTTCTATGTTTCCCTTGAAAAGCCTTTACATGAATCGATTTCTGAATATTATAATAGTGTCTGCCTTTATTATCTACGTCCCACTTTATTTTGCCATGATTCTCTCACTGCTGTTTTAATCAATGATTTAGCTTCACCTTTCCCAAAGGGAACTTTCATTATTTCTTCATCCTTTAATTTTAATACATTCTTTGCAGTCAAATCTGCCTTCTCATTACCCACCACCCCAATATGAGCTGGAATCCAACAAAATTGTATATCAATTCCCATTCTCTCGATTCTTAGCATTATCATGGATATTTCTTTAAATAAATCATCTCTTATTGTTTCAGTTGAATTCAAACTATAAAGTGCTGCAACAGAGTCAGAACAGATGATTATTCTTTGAGGTCTTACTTCTTCTACCCATTGCAACCCTAAAATTATGGCTACTACTTCAGCTGTAAATACAGATAATTTATCATTAATTCTTTTACATATGGTTACATCAAACTCTGGTATGTACACTCCTACTCCTACATGATCATTCCTTAAATCTTTAGCTCCATCAGTAAATATTGGTGTATATAATGGTAGTAGTTCCGCTTAACATATTCATGAACCAAATATCCAATATTATCAGCATTCCTTTCAGTCCATTCTTTCTTTAGCTCTAAAAGTTTCAAGTCTACATTGGGAACTGGGAATACCCATGGAGGAACATTACCCCATACTATATTTGGAGCATACTCGAGTCTATTTAAACCGTATTCTTCCGCTACTGTAGTAATATTCCAACCGAATCCTTTACCTTTATGTTGTTTCAAATACTCCCAGCAATCACCGAAGACCTCTAAAGCAGGTTGTTCTTTCCCAGATCCTTTTAGCTTAACCCAATATGTCAGCGACGGCTTTAATCGTCTCAAATATAATGGTAGTTCTTCAGTTTCTACAAGTAATGCATTAGTAGGAGTTGTTTTTAATAGCACCAATACTAAGTCTAAGAGCTCTAAACTGTATTCTATCTAGTTTTTCCAGGACACTCTTAGCTGCTGCTCCATATACCATACACCCAGAGTCAATACATGATCGTATTACGGCCCTATATATATCCAGTGGTTCCCCCAGTTCTTCTTCGTGTTTATTGGCAAACCAGCTTTAGGTGCATTAGCGCCACCTACTGAACTGGGGTGTGGAACAGCGAAGGACTACTCTTACTAAAGTAGAAAAGTAAATACTTAATAATTATATTCTCAAATGTAATATTGTTGCTTTTGTGTATTGCAGCACCTAATCTTTCACTTTGGATTCTTGCCAACAGATTTTTTTTAATGATATGTCTTTGATACCCTTTTCCTGCAATTCGTCTTTCATTTTCATATAGTGTACAATATAATATGACATGTTCAACTGTCTTCTACATTACAATGACTGCATAACCCATTATGATGTTTTTGTATTTTATATAGGTTCCCATTAGGTCCAGTATGACCTACACGTAATCTTGTTAATATTGTTGTGAATCCTCTTCCCATTTTCTTGAATACTGTATAAATGTGTTCCCTTTTTTCTCCTATCCCACAATTCCTGCCATATACTATTATAGCGTTTCTAATAATTGCCCTGGCTTCAGATTTTCTCGTGAGAATTGTGATTTCTACATATTGCATTTTAATGAGTTTTTTTTGTTTATCCACTATCTCATTTCCTTTTATTCCTACATGGAGTCCAAAGAAAGTTAACCTTAATTCTTTGACTATGCATTACGTACACTAGTTGCTGTATATAATATATTAAATCCTGTCTACAGTAGAATGACCATATATGAGCATGTGATTACCTTGTCTAGCCTCGTTTCTTCCACCCACTGTAAAGCCAAATATATTGGCACAAGCTCAGATATAAACACCATTAAATGATCTGAAAGAACTGGTATTCTGGACCATCAACTGCTGTTCCTGCTTTTCCAGATTCTGGGTCTGATCCATCCATAAAAATATCTAAAATGTTACTGTATTTTTGTTATATATATATTGATTCACTAAATGTTCAACTGTCGTGTCTTTATTTCCTTTAGTTAGTTCTTGCACTCGTGTATCTATACAAGGCATAGAAAACAACCATGAAGGTACTTCAGGTAATGGCACATTTTGAGTGTATTTCAGCTGATCTATACCCATTTTTGGGCCATTCTATTTCCTGTCTATCCTATGCTATTAATGTTCCCTTGGGTATGTTCCCAACTCTCATTAAACACAGACTTAGTTGGGTGTATAGTAATCCCTCAGTTTAGTTGTTTTCTGTAGTTTATTGTTGTTATTTTCTTCTTTGGTGTTTATTGGCAGTAGGTAACCTAACTTATTGGTGCATTACCGCCACTGACTGGACTGGAGTGCTGGAAAAAATGCTGTATTACTATAAAGTTTATTAGCAATATTGAATACAGTGTTAAAGCCCTCAATCAAGTTAAAATGAGTACAAAAACAAGTTGTTGGAAAACAAAGTGTTATCTGCTGAAATGTATGTAGAATATTCTCAAATATAAGTAATCAGTCAATTTAAAAAACTATACACCGATCAGGCATAACATTATGACATAACATTTGCACGTGGGCTAAAGTTAGTCACATGTGAAGATGCTGATGAGTCAATGAAGAGTGACAAGGGTAAAAGAAAAAATAAAGTTTTCAAGATAAAAAAAATTATAATTTTAAGCAAAACATTTTTATGTCCAAAACAAATGTATGGTGTTGATTCAATTTTTTTTTACAGCTTTTAAGGCAACGTTCATTCATTATTAAACAAGATTTCTTATTTTACCACCCAGAAAACCTCGGTGTGACCGTATATTCATTTAAAATATGAATCATTGTAGTGTCTAAAATGCATATCACATGGTAAATTCCCTTTCCATTTCTTTATGTATTGCCCTTTTAGTCCAATTCATATAAACAGACACTTTTCTATGTGTTCAAACACCCAATTTTCCATAAGGAGTTTTTATGTTTTGTTTTTAACTGTAAAAATGTTTGTGTACATTATGAAATGCCATTTATTGTCACTATACATGTGCAATGAGTTTAAAAGCAACTCCTTTCCAGTACCAGCAAGAAATATAGAATAAACAACATAGAATTAAATAGTAGTGCAAAAGGAGAGGTAATTATTATCACTATTATCAAAAATATTAAATATTTAAATATTGCACAGTAAGTCCAAGGGTTGGGGAGTTAGACTGTGAAGTCAGTGTTCAAAGTGATTATGGCTTTTGGAGAAAAAAAAAACTGTTCTTAAATCTGTTGGTCCTTGTTGTAATGCACCTGTTAGGGGTGGGAATCTTAAAGGGGCTATATGCAACTTTTTCCCCAAAATAAACGTAACAATACGGATAACAAACGGATATTTCCCGCGCTGTCTGCGGATGTGACGTCAAGCGCGTTCATGTTAAACGTTTCAGATCACTCTGCCACCACCGCTAGTCAGCAAGTAGCTTACACTCGCAAGCAGTGCAATGGATTTAGCGAATACACAGAAGAGACCCAGGACAACTCGGACACCAACAGTAACTCCACAGAAGACTAAAAAAGTTAAACCCCTGACAAGTGGCCAAAAAAGATCGAAGATTGAGAGCGACCGGTGCCGAGCAAGGACTAGAGTGAACATTGGCTTCGCATTTGAGCCTTGGAGGGAGCTCAGATCTGATATATATATATATATTGTGACGAGTCTCTCTGGGCATATCAGCGTCGCCCTGGCAACCAACGCACGGCACCTGCACGACCTCATCACGGGCTGATCGGTCACAGCTGCACCCGATCAGCGAGAGGTATGAGACTGCATGAGAAATCACACACAAGTGTTTGCAGTTTTCACCGCACTCAAATATATTTTTTGTTCTCTTTCTGTTCACCACCCCAGCACTGATCGGCGCTCTCTCTTCCGTTGGAGATGGAGGAAATACTGAAGCACCTCACCGAAGTCAGCATCTGCCAGCAGCAGATCGTGGAACATCTGGCCACTCGGCAGGGCCAAGCTGAAGAAGATATCGCCGCCCTTCATGCCCAGGCGGCCCAGCCAGTTCCACTACCTGACCCCCGCATACGAGCGACTCGGCTGCTGCCTAAAATGACGGATCACGACGATGTTGAAGCATATCTCCAAATTTTTGAAACAACGGCCAATCGGGAAAGATGGCCCATCGAAGACTGGGCTTCCGCGCTGGCTCCCCTCCTAACCGGTGAAGCCCAGCGAGCTTATTTTTCCCTTCCTCCCGCGATCACGAACGACTACAGGGAAGTGAAACGAGAGGTCCTCGCCCGGTTGGGGCTTTCTCCCGTCTGCGCAGCGCAACAGTTCCATGAGTGGGAGTTTAAAGGTCGGATGCCAGCGCGGGCCCAGGCCGCTGATCTCGTCCGGTGGGCTCAACATTGGCTACTGGACGGGGAGCCCACCGCCGGTCAGGTAGTGGAACGAGTGGTCATCGATCGCCTCCTCCGCGCCCTGCCTCGGTCCCATCGTCAGGCGGTGGGTATGAGGAACCCCGCCACTGTCCTCGATCTGGTGGAGGCGATCGAGCTGGCGGATGCAGTCCACCAGCGGGAGGCCGGAGAGAGAGCGCCGCCATTTCCCCGGAGGGTGGTCCAGGAGCGACGCACGCCGGAGGGCACCTCGCACGCAGTTGGCAGACCGGCAGTTCCGTTTCCGATGGACGAGCCCATGCCCGCCGCAGAACCAACGACGCCCCCGCGGGCTTGGCTGGCGGGCTGCATTGTACATCAGCACGTCCCACCTGCGGCTCCAGAGGCGGACGTCCAGCTGAACGGTAAGCCCATCCGGGCGCTTCTGGACTCGGGCAGCGCAGTCACCCTCATCCAGGCTCGTCTGTGTCCGCCTCACCCTGGCCAAAAGAGTTACCTCCCGATCACGTGTGTGCATGGAGACACCCAACAAGTACCCGCTCGCCGTGTGAACATCGCTGCCGCCCATGGCACCTGGTCCGTCGAAGCAGGATTGGTAAAGAACCTACCGGTCCCACTGGTGCTTGGAAGAGATTGGCCAGGGTTTGGCCACCTGCTCGCCGCCGTTGCTCAGCCCGCCAGCCCGGAACGGAACTGCCGCCGTCGTCGCCGGCCACAAAGATGCCGTCGCCGGCCGGCGCTGCTAGCTTCGGACAGCGGGAGAGATGGTGAGTCCCCCTCGTTAAACTCTAACCTGTTCTATGATGTGTTCCAGCAGGCCAGCGAGGGGGGCTCTTTTGCCAAGGAACAGCGGGAGGACGATCGCCTAAAGCACTGCTGGGGTCAAGTTAGGACTGTGGACGGAAAAGACGTCCTCCCACGGCCCCATCCTCTCCAGCACTTTGTGGTCCGAAGCGGTCTGCTATACTGCGTGGCTCAGCGTAGGGGGGAGGAGAAGGAGCTTCTGGTCGTTCCACGAACGAAGACGGAAGCCATCCTCGAACTGGCCCATTCCCATCCGATGGCAGGTCACCTAGGAGCGGCTAACACCATCCAGCGGATCCGGGATCGCTTTCACTGGCCGGGTCTGGACGCGGATGTGAAGGGGTTCTGTAAGGCCTGTCTGACCTGCCAACGCACGGCGCCCAGGACTCCTCCCCCCAGCCCGCTGATTCCCTTACCCATCATCGAGGTGCCCTTCGAGCGCATCGGAATGGATCTGGTGGGGCCGTTGCCTAAGTCTGCCCGAGGGCATGAACACATCCTCGTCATCGTGGACTACGCCACCCGGTATCCAGAAGCAGTCCCCCTGCGGAAAGCCACAGCGAAAGCCATCGCCCAGGAGCTGTTTCTGTTGGCCAGCCGGGTCGGCCTCCCGACCGAGATACTGTCTGACCAGGAAACCCCGTTCATGTCCCGGCTAATGGCAGACCTCTGCAGGCTGCTGGGGGTGAAACAGTTGAGGACCACTGTTTACCACCCGCAAACCGACGGACTCGTGGAACGCTTCAACCAGACTCTTAAACAGATGCTCCGAAGGGTAGCGGCGGAGGACAAGCGGGACTGGGACCTGATGATCCCCTACGTCCTCTTCGGCATCCGCGAAGTCCCACAAGCCTCAACTGGTTTCACCCCCTTCGAGCTCCTGTTCGGCCGCCAGCCTCGGGGCCTGCTGGATGTCGCTCGGGAGGCCTGGGAACAGCAGCCTGCCCCTCATCGCACGGTCATCGAGCACGTCACCCAGATGAGGGAGAGGATCGACCGTGTCATGCCATTAGTCCGGGAGCATCTCAGCAAGGCACAACAGGCCCAACAGGCCCAACAACGCCATTACAACCGGGCAGCCCAACCACGGGAGTTCCAGCCGGGAGACAGAGTAATGGTCTTGGTCCCTACGTCCGCCTGCAAGTTCCTGGCGTCGTGGCAAGGGCCGTACACCGTGGTGGAGAAGGTTGGTCCCGTGACGTACCGGGTACGCCAACCGGGAAGAAGACGAACGGAGCAGTTATACCACGTCAACCTACTGAAGAAGTGGCAAGGGACCCGAGACCAGCTCGCCGCCCTGAGTCTCACCGATCCCGTGGTTGTGGACATGGACCCCCACCTGTCGGCTGCCCAGAACCTGGTCAGACAGTTCACGGATGTGTTCTCCTCTAGGCCCGGGCAGACCAACGTCATCCAACATGACATCAGGACCGCCCCTGGAGTCATCGTCAGGCAACGGCCCTACCGAGTCCCAGAAGCTCGTCGGCAGGCTATTGAGGAGGAAATCCAGGAAATGCTGAAGTTGGGGGTGATAGAACCATCTCGCAGCCCATGGTCCAGCCCCATTGTGATGGTACCCAAGCCGGATGGCACCCTCCGCTTATGCAATGACTTCCGCCGGCTCAACGAAGTCTCCGAGTTCGACGGCTATCCCATGCCTCGGGTCGATGAGCTGCTAGACCGCCTGGGGAGGGCCCGGTACATCACGACCCTGGACCTCACCAAGGGATACTGGCAGGTACCACTCACTCCCTCCGCCAAATCAAAGACTGCTTTTTCTACCCCTAGTGGACACTGGCAGTACCGGACCCTCCCCTTCGGCCTGCACGGGGCCCCTGCGACGTTCCAACGAATGATGGACATCATCCTACGGCCCCACCAAGCGTACGCGGCCGCGTATTTGGATGACGTTGTGGTGCACTCCGAGGCATGGGAGGAACACCTGGAACGTCTGCGGAGGGTGCTCTCGGGGCTCCGGCGGGCTGGACTGACCGCCAACCCCCGCAAATGCCACCTCGCGCTCTCTGAGGCAAAGTACCTGGGGTTCCAGGTTGGCCTGGGCCTCATCAGGCCCCAGGAGAAGAAGGTGGAAGCCATCCGCAACGCACCCAAACCACAAACAAAATCCCAGGTACGCGCCTTTTTGGGGTTGGCGGGGTACTATCGCTGTTTCATCCCCAACTTCTCCTCTATAGCCGCCCCCCTGACAGACCTGACCAGGAAGGGGCAGCCCGAGAAGACCTGTTGGACGTCGGCCGCCGAAGAGGCCTTCGCCCAACTCAAGACGGCCCTGACAGCGTCTCCGGTACTCCGCGCACCTGACTTCGGCTGCCCCTTCCTGCTGCAAACGGATGCTTCCGACACCGGACTGGGAGCCGTCCTGTCCCAAGTCCAGGAGGGTGAGGAACATCCCATACTGTACATCAGCAGAAAGCTGTCCCCGGCAGAGAAGAACTATGCCGCCGTCGAGAAGGAGGCCCTGGCCATCAAGTGGGCAGTCCTGGAGCTGCGGTACTACCTCCTCGGCCGTAAGTTCACCCTGCTGACCGACCATGCTCCTCTCCAGTGGATGGCCTGGGCGAAGGATACCAACGCCAGGGTGACCCGCTGGTTCCTCGCGCTCCAGGACTTCCACTTCGAAGTACGACATCGGGCCGGGGCCGCCAACGCCAACGCTGATGGACTCTCACGGATGTGGGCAGCTTTTTCAGGTCTGTCAGGGGTCATTCCCCACCCACCCCTTGTTTCACCCCTACTGTCTCCTCTCGTTCCCAGGGCCAGAACGACGCTTAGGGGGGGGGAATGTGACGAGTCTCTCTGGGCATATCAGCGTCGCCCTGGCAACCAACGCACGGCACCTGCACGACCTCATCACGGGCTGATCCGTCACAGCTGCACCCGATCAGCGAGAGGGTGTAAAAGCCGCTGCCGCTCTCACTTGAGCAGACACCCGTCTCATGCTGAACGTGCTGGAACTAATCCTCTTTCTCTTACCTCACAGAAGGCAGCGAGTGACCGACAGCCCGACTGAGCACGCCTGGACACCCACCTTCACGAGCACGAGGACTTCACAGGAACACCAGCCACGACGACAGCACGCACCTTTGTTTCACCGTTTGCACCTATTCCCCAAAGTGTTCACATTAAATCCACCCTCCGGGGTTCACTTTCACGAGCTACCTTGTTGTGTGATTTCTCACCCGTGACAATATATATATATATATATATATATATATATATATATATATATATATATATATATATATATATATATATATATATATATATATATTTATATATATATATATATATACAAACACACACAAATAAATATGAATAGTGCATCAGCAATGTAAAGTCTTTTTGGCAGTCTAGAAAAGCGCTATATAAAACTGATGGATTATTTATTATATAGCCATGTAAAGCTACATTATATTGTTTGTTGTTTCTATATCTTAACACAAAATAAGAGGTAAATGAAGATGTAAAGTGTGATGCATTTTATTTCACGTAATAAGACATGTAGTCAATAAATATTGCTAAATAGTATTATGTATATGTGTCTTTCATACTTGGTGATAGTAAGCTACTTGTGTATAATAAGTGGTCAAGGACAGTGCTCAGAGGTCAAGGACAGTGCTCAGATTTGTGTTAATATTCTATGAAAGTTTCGGTCTGTGCGCCCTTCATCAGCGTTTAGGCCAATGGCGAAATGGGTTTATTTATTTATTTATTTAATGTATTAATTTTTTGTGTAGTTGGCACTTCTCAGAGAAGAAAACTAAACTCAAGTAAGAAATTTACTTTTGCTATGGTTAAATAAATGTTCAGTAACATCTTCCAGAGATTTTAGAATTTTGGCGTTATTTTCTCTCTAAATAATGTTGATATGGCAACTAGTAAATACACGAAGTTTCGTCATTCTGGCATATGTGGAAAGGTTTAAAACATGCGTGTTACAACTAAACCCGCGTTAGGTTGAGCCCCGCGCTCCCCTACATTAAACAAATTCATATGTGCATGCATATATTTTCTTGTCATGTAAATTAAAATGTGTAAATGAAAATAAATTGGTCTATACATTACTTAAAGTATTTTTTACAACTATTCATAGGCCTACAATAAACATCAGAAACAACAGAAATTTAAATTAACAGCTGAAACAGAAGAACACATTTCTACCATGAAGACTCGGGAGACCAGATAAAGTATGATAACACCACAAGTTTATTAGCAGACCAGCAAGTATTAAATTAGAGGTTCTTTGGCGTAGGCCCCGTCCGTAGCGCTCGTCACGAGGGTAACGGACTCTGCATTTCCTGCCTGAAGATGAAGGCAGGGGAGCAGCCGACCCCCGGGAGGTATAGACAGGGACCGACCTGGTGGTGGTGGGGAGGATGGAGGCAATGCTGGCGTCAGCATCTGTGAACTCAGACATGTGTTAATTACCGATCTTTTATACTCTGAGAATTATGACTTGATTGGATAGGTCTGAATGTGATAAGTGACGTAACATTGAATCTTCCTGCCAGAACTTGCGCATAAGCTTCATTTCTACCATGAAGACTCGGGAGACCAGATAAAGTATGATAACACCACAAGTTTATTAGCAGACCAGCAAGTATTAAATTAGAGGTTCTTTGGCGTAGGCCCCGTCCGTAGCGCTCGTCACGAGGGTAACGGACTCTGCATTTCCTGCCTGAAGATGAAGGCAGGGGAGCAGCCGACCCCCAAAAATTGGTGGAGGAAATTAGTTCCTCCAGGACGGGACCTACTCACCCCCAAAAATTGTAAAAGAATTGTATACTCGCCCGTCGTAAATGCTGCGATTCCTTGAACGGCCACAGATGGGCCTTGATCAGCCAGGTAGAGACGAAAGCCTTGAACGGCCGCAGACGGGTCTTGATCAGCCAGGTAGAGACAAAAGCCTTGAACGGCCGCAGGCGGGCCTTGATCAGCCAGGTAGAGACGAAAGCCTTGAACGGCTACAGACGGGTCTTGATCAGCCAGGTAGAGACGAAAGCCTTGAACGGCCACAAGACAGAGCCTTGATCGGCCGCATGGAAATGAAGGCAACGTTAGGCCACCTGGAGACGAAGGCCACGTTAGGCTGCATGTAGACGAAGGCAACCTGGAGACGAAGGCCATCTGGAGACGAAGGCCACCTGGAGACGAAGGCCACATTAGGCCACCTGGAGACGAAGGCCACGTTAGGCCGCATGTAAACGAAGGCCACGTTAGGCCACCTGGAGACGAAGGCCACGTTAGGCCACCTGTAGACGAAGGCCACGTTAGGCCACCTGGAGACGAAGGCCACCTGGAGACAAAGGCCACGTTAGGCAATTGACGAAGAATAAGAGCTATAGAGACTGACAAACGGCATGAGTAATAATCTGAGAATGTGACGCTGTGACACCACCACCAGTATTTGGATAAGAATTACTTAGAATATGGACATTGAACATGCAATAGATATGGATATTTACATAGGTGTTAACCAATAAACAGAGGGAATTGTTATGCTACTGCAAAAGCCGCGTAGGCTGTATGGACTGCCACGTTGGCCAAATATTCAATGCCTCCATAGGCCATGGTACAGAGAGCTGCGTAGGCTGTATGAACTGCCACGTTGGCCATATATTCACTGCCTCAATAGGCCGGGGTACGAAAAGCTGCGTAGGCTGCATGTTCTGCCAAGTTGGCCATGTATTCACTGCCTCAATAGGCCATGGTACAGAGAGCTGCGTAGGCTGTATGACTGCCACGTTAGCCGTGTATACTGCCTCAATAGGCCGGGGTACGAAAAGCCACGTAGGCTGTATGACTGCCACGTTAGGTCGTATATACTGCCTCGATAGGCCGGGGTGCGAAAAAAACCCCCCACATAGGCTGTATGACTGCCAAGTTAGGCCGTGTACAGCCTTGATAGGAGAGGGTACAAGAAAGACGCGGCGACTGAGAATGATAAGCCGGTCCGCAGAGAAGGCTGCGATAGCCCATAGTGAGGAGAAGACAGCGTGGGTGCATGAGTTGGTCTCGATAGACCCCATGAAAAAGTATTAGGAGTTAAATGATAAACTGTAACTTACCTACGTAGGCAATCTTAGATTACCTGAAGGTTTGCTCATTCTATAATATTAGAATGCTGACGACCATCTTGACCACCAGACAATCCTGCGTTCAGTTGCTGTTGTAGCAGCACATAACCCTGAATGAATGTCCGGTATACTGAGGAGATGGTCTGTAGGTCTGTCTCTAGGTGAGTTAACCACCTTGATATGGGAGAGCGTTGGGGAATATAAAAATTGCAGAATGATTAGGGGTGCAGGGATGTGCTTAGAAATATCCTCTTTTACCGAGACGAAGGCCACGCTGATGAAGCCGCAGTAGGCCACAGAGATGAAGGCTACAATAGGCCACCTGGACAGAGACCACGTTAGGCCACAGAGAAATTCATGAAAGGCATAGAGACTGACGAAAACAGGATTGATGAGTAGTAATGAAGGAGAAAACATGCCACCGCCAGTATTTGCATGAAAATTATTACTTGAAGTTGCTGAGTGTTTGAGTCAGATCTTGCTTGTACTATAATGCGGAGGATGACCATGTACACGGCACCTTGATAGAGTATGCGGACTCCACGCATTGAGCTGCGTTCGTAGCAGCCCCAATCCAAAGAATGACCTAGGCATAGAGGAGTTGGGGAACTGCAGTTCTTAGCATCTGCAGTTGGAGGATTCAAAACCATTGGGCGTGACTCCAGCTCACAGCTAGATAGAACACCATCTAACCATCAGAACCTGTTGAGAGAACCCGCAGAAGAAAATAAACCAGAACAGCATGACAAATACATAACTGACAATTGAAAACCAAACAAATGCCCTTACGGAAGGATAAGAATGTTTTAGAAGACGCTTTACTAGCTAATAAACCATAGCTGGCTATAGAACCCTGCAAAGCAACCGAACCAATGAAAAACATTAATCAATGTGAGAGTCATTGTTTGATAACCTGAGCCAAGTTCATACTGTATGATGATTTTTTTTTTTTTTTTTTTGTCTGTCCACGTTTGGCAGTCTGAGACAAATATCGCAATCCTAAATTCTTTTGACCATAGGTTAAAATCTTGTGTCTTTGATAACATGTTTGACATACTCACCAACAGCCATGATAAAATTGTAACCTGAAGTAAATTAAACAAATGTGAGTGGGTTGATGTAACCTCCAGACAAATTCTTGTGCGTTTGATTATCATGCAGTCTGACATTAATGCAGCGGAGTTCCCACAGTGTGACATCAGGATCACAGTCTGAAAAGCAACGATTCACAATGATTATAAGCCGCACCGTGTGTGCCAGCTTTGGTGACGAGAAAAACAAAAAGCTCACTGCGAGAGAGCTCGTCATTTGCAGAAATCAGTACGCATGTGCAGACTTTGTCAAACAGTCACACTATATTTACTCCCCGTATATTGTGTTAGTCTCGATAGACTGACAAATGTTGGTGTTTACAATGCGAGCGTAGCCAATCACAGACACGTCTTTCCTGAAGCTCAAACAGTAGAGCGTAGCACCAGCAACTCCAAGCCATGGGTTCGACTCCCAGGGAAAGCAAGATCCGACAAAATACCAAATGTGCACCCTAAATACGATGCAAGTCGCCCTGAACCAAAGCGTCTGCCAAATGCGTAAATGTAAATGTCTGTGGAGCGCTTGAATGCAATGGCCAATTGGAGGAGCCAACACAACACGGAACATACACAATCAGGATTGAATGGCTCAGCGCTTGTTCACTGACCAATTCTGCCTTCTAGTGCATACGTTTGACCAACGAAGAGTAGAACATGCTATAGATTCATGATTTGGTTTAGTCAGATTGACCGAAACGGTTTCCACTAGTGTCCGAGTTTAGTTGAACTGAAGCATTTGACGGTTTCATGCATTTATAAAGGAAACGCACTCTGCTCACTTACTATATTCATAAAAGATTTGAATAATTGTATTCCCGTGCTGCGATTTAGTTGCTGTACAGGATGCAATCTTTATGAGAAATGGGTCGGATTGAGTACGGAATTAAATTACTGCTATTGAATATCCAGTCAAACCTTGTTTATTAAGCAAACCTTACTTGACATATGGTGCTTTGAGTACTAGCGAGATACGCTTTGTTTAATTCATAATTGTAACCATGGCGTCGTAGTACAGAAGGACCGAATGAGACATAGCACTAAATTCTAAAGTTCCTAAAAATAGACAAAGGCATCCAGATATCAGTAGCGGAATAAAACACGAATAGAGTCATATTAACTGGAGTAACGCAAAGACAAAAGCACAATTACTATACATGTTTGCTTTAATGAACTAATTTATTAATATGAAGCGCATATTTATAAAGCAATAAGCAACGGCACCTTTATAAGAGCACAGAACGCTGCGGTTCTTCCTCATGGTAAAGGAAGCCATGTTGAATCACACAAGGAAGCCATTTCAACACTGGGTGCCCTGTATGTTTGAGCAAAATATGTACTCTGCTGGATGACAGGCCCATAACACTTCTAAGCTTGAAATTATGGTGTCAGTTTCAATTGCATTTTGTATGTGACGAACTCACAGCGCTTGCAAGATGAATAGCACCATTGAATGAGAATGGATCAAGCACTGATGTCGGTGCTGTACTTAAAAATATATGCTGAGCAAATTAGCATAGTTAATTCAACTTTAGCGATCTGATAACACTGAACCCAGTCGCGATTTCAGCTTAACTTCTGTTAATCATGAAGCCCCGATTAATGGGTGCATATCACTTTAAAAACCCGTGTTGGATTCCTTGCATTCGTGGGGAGAACGATAGAGGCTAATATGCTGTGCCAGCTGTTCGGTTTCAGCTTTTCTAAACAAAATACAATCGTTAACGGTAACCGGTGTCATGCGAATCATTTACGAGGCACTGTGGATAGTTTACAACACGAGCAAGCGATAACGAGCAACGAACAAGCAGGTGCGCGTCTCGTGCACGCATGCTTGCGACAATTTGAGAAAGAGAAAAATACTACACCCGATCGATATCGGAAATGCATAATCATATACATATCACTATGATGAATGGTGATGAAGTGATGACGCCAGAATGGTGATGAAGATCACAGCCGTGTCTTTGATAACATGCCCAGATAGTCCTCCATTGAAAGTGATTGTTCCGCATCTAAACGCGTGTCTGTTGCCGCGACAGCCCAATGAATAGAATGATAGGCTGACATGGACTTTGAACGCCACTGTATTGCACATTAAGACCAGCGATCGACCGCCACGGAACGTCCGGATCGTCAACTGCAATGCTGGCGTCAGCATCTGTGAACTCAGACATGTGTTAATTACCAATCTTTTATACTCTGAGAATTATGACTTGATTGGATAGGTCTGAATGTGATAAGTGACGTAACATTGAATCTTCCTGCCAGAACTTGCGTTTCCGACAACCGTGCACTGCGGTTAGCAAATCAGAACACACTAGGCCAGCTAACCAATCAGAGCCCACTGCGTATTTTTGAGGGACTGGCTTCATACAACCCGGAAAGCATCAGACCGTTTTACAAGGAGGGACAGAGCAGTGTAGAATAAAGGTCAAATATATGAAAAATAAGGCAATTTTTTTTAAAACGAAGCATGAACACATGTTACAGTGCACCCCACAAACACAGTCAAGCCTTCAAAAGAATGTGTTTTACCACCCCTTTAAATAAAGACTTGGACGTAAATATATAAATGTTTAAAATATATTGCAACAGTTACATTTAACATAATAAATAAACAATAGTTGCAACTTAACGATTAAATATTTAACCATATGCGGATTTACGTGCTTATGGTCCGGTCACCATCATCGCAGGCTTTGAAGCATGTCAAAATCCAATAAAACTCATAAAAAGCAAAAAATAAATAAATAAATTCTGCTCCATTTCTCTTTTTAAAATCTCCTCACGAACGTCCGCTGTCAGTTGTCACACACCTGCTACAGCCCATTCAACGACGCGGTTCAGTGTTGCCAAGTCTGGAATTGGGAAGCATTTACTGTTGATGTGGGTTGTTTGTAGCCTATAGTCCACAGGTGTAAGTTGTCTTTACTTTAGCAATATTTGTACTTGGTGCCCCCCGCATTTTGGCATATTCTGGCCCATTTTGGCCGTGATTCCGCTACTTTTGATTAGCAATTGGAGGGGTATATTGTTGTGCAGACCTGGCAACCCTGTCCCTCGGTTCGCCCTTCATGCACTTTGTGCACTTCGAAGGCGTGGCCTGGTCTGGCCTTCGAAGTGCACGGCCTTCAAGGTGCGCACCCTTCAATTTGGGACACAGCTGTAGTAGGCTATACGCTTTTCGGGTTTTGCACTTTGCAGACAGTCCCTTCGGACTTGTCTCTCAGCCGCCTGCTCATATAGACCAAATAAATTTATATTATAAGGCTCGTTTTGAGGAAAAATAGGTTGCAGCTTGTTGTCTACGTTAAAGAGACATTGTGTTTTAACAACGTTTAGCTCACCGAACTCATTGAGCACTAGCCTAGTCTATAGCCTAAGTCCAAGTTCAAAATAACTCTAACTGCTCCATTAATGGATACAATATTGTTAACGTAGCCTACTGAGCTGTTTGAAACGGCCCGTGGGACATCAATCTTTGCGAGGGAACGCAAATACCTTTGCGAGGGAACGCAAATATCTTTGCGAGGGAACGCAAATATCTTTGCGAGGGAACGCAAAACTTTTGCGAGGGAACGTCTCGGTTACGGATGTAACCCTCGTTCCCTGAGGAGGAAACGGAGACGTAACGTTAGTGACTAACGAATGGGGGTTTCGCTTAGAAGCCTATCATCTTCGAGCTTAGAGAAAACGCCCAATGGCGTGCCAATGCCATGGGGCATGCGGAATTTGCATACGTAATTCCGCCTCACCGTGTGAGTATAAAAGGAAGTACGTGGCAATATCGCATTATGTTACCTGCTTGAGGAGTCAAGACGTTTTACGTCTCCGTTCCCTCCTCAGGGAACGAGGGTTACATTCGTAACCGAGACGTTCCCTTTCGTTCAGTCACTACGACGTAACGTTAGTGACTAACGAATGGGGGTCCCAATATAATCACGCCACTCAGCTGTCTTCCAGTGCCCTGCGTAAGTGCGAGTACCCTGTCGTAAGGCTAGTACGGACGAAGGACTCCCACTTAACACAGGATTACCAAGGTACACTGGGAAGCATATCCCAGTGAGGGAATGCAAAAGATGCCTACCCGTGGGGAGGACTTAAGAGACACATATGACCCGATTAGGGGCTGCATATGGAGATCTCTAGGGTACCAGCCGAAAGTGGATTTTTAACCCTAGGGTTGGCGGGGGACACGTCAAGGGAAGAAACCCGCTCGCTGCGGAGACTTATGGTGAAATACTCGTGTGGGGGTCGCCGGAGGGGAACCATGCACACGGGGCACCTGGCCGGACATGAGGGTCTGGGCTCGAAAGGGCAGACTGAACTGACGTCGGCGTTGACAGTGCTGGAGGAGCTCAGGGCTCTCGGGGAGCTCACCTGAGGAAAATATTGCACGTATCCAGTCCGTGGAGTGGAATGGCGAGCAAGCGAAGACACCTGAGCCTGGTCCATTACCGGCCCCTCGGGGGGGCGAGTACATAGTCGGACACTGGCTCCACTCAGAGATTGTAGAATCTGGCGAATGTGTTAGGTGTCGCCCAGCCTGCAGCTCTGCAGATGTCTGTTAGCGAGGCGCCATGCGCTAGAGCCCAAGAGGAGGCCACACTCCGAGTGGAGTGTGCCCTCACACCAAGGGGACATGGTCGACCTTGCTGCTGGTAAGCCAAAACAATGGTGTCCACTATCCAGTGAGACAGCCTTTGCTTTGAGAGAGCACTCCCCTTCCGCTCTCCACCATAACAGACAAAGAGCTGGTCTGAGGTCCTGAACACTGCGTCATGTCTACGTAGGCGCGGAGAGCGCGTACTGGGCAGAGCAATGCCAAGGCTGGGTCTGACTCCTCCAAGGCAACGCTTGCAGGTTCACCACCTGGTCCTTAAACGGAGTGGTGGGAACCTTGGGCACATATCCAGGCCGGGGTCTCAGGATCACGTGAGAGTTAGCCGGCCCGAACTCCAGGCACGCTTCGTCAACCGAAAATGCCTGCAGGTCCCCGACCCTCTTAACTGAGGCCAATGCGGTCAGCAGAGCCGTCTTCATAGACAGGAACTTAATATCAACCGACCGCAAAGGCTCAAAGGGAGGCCTCTGCAGAGCACTTAAAACTACTGCGAGGTCCCAAGAGGGTACGAGAGGAGAGCGAGGAGGATTCAGTCTCCTCGCCCCCCTCAGGAACCTGATGACCAGGTCGTGCTGACTTACCTTTTTGTTCTCCAAGAGATCGTGGTGGCAGATATTGCGGCCACATAAACTTTGAGGGTAGAGGGAGACAGCCTTCGCTCCAACCCCTCTTGGAGAAACTCAAGCACGGACCCGATCAGGCATTTCCAGGGGTCTTCTTGGCGGGAAGAGCACCAGGTGACGAAGAGGTTCCACTTCAACGCATAGGCAAGCCGAGTGGACTCTGCCCTAGCGGAAGTGATGGTGGCGACCACCGTAGGTGATAGGCCACTCAAACCTGCCGCGTCCCGTCCAGGAGCCACACGTGGAGGTTCCACAGGTCGGGACGCGGGTGCCATAGGGTGCCCCGTCTCTGAGTAAGGAGTCTCAGAGGAATAGGCCAGGGAGGGGCTGTCGCAAGGAGTATGAGTTCGGGGAACCAGGTCCGGCCGTGCCAGTACGGGGCGACCAAAAGGACCTGCTCCTTGTCCTCCCTGATCTTGCACAAGAGCTGTGCGAGAAGGCTCACTGGGGGGAACGCATATTTGCGTAGACCCCGCGGCCAGCTATGCGCCAGTGCATCCGTGCCGAGCGTGCCCTCGATCAGGGAATAGTACAGGCTGCAGTGGGAAGAGTCGTGGGAGGCAAACAGATCTACCTGTGCGTCGCCGAACTGTTCCCAAATCAGCTGGACTGTCTGGGGATGGAGTCTCCATTCTCCCGGGAGAGGCTGAAACCGCGAGAGCTCGTCGGCTGCGTGGTTCAGGACTCCCGGAATATGGACAGCACGAAGGGACCTCAGGCGCTTCTGACTCCATAGTACGAGATGGCGGGCGAGTTGAGACATACGGCGGGAGCGTAGACCACCCTGGTGGTTGATGTACGCTACAACGGCCGTGTTGTCTGTCCGGACAAGCACATGTTGACCCTTCAGCAACGCTCGGAAGCGGTGCAGGGCGAACCGTACTGCAAGCAACTCGAGGCAATTGACATGCAGGAGGCGCTGGGGTCCTGTCCAGGAGCCCGCGGCTGCTTGTCCATTGCACATGGCACCCCAGCCCGTGGCAGAGGCATCCGTCGAAACGACAACATGCCTGGAAACTCGTTCTAAGGGAACACCTGCCCGTAGAAAACTGAGGTTCGTCTGTAAACAGGGCCGGGTCACTTGAACCCGGAGCGTGCCAGACTGCCATGCCCATCTCGGGACTCGATCGCGAAGCCAGTGCTGAAGCGGTCTCATATGTAGCAATCCGAGCGGCGTCACCGCGGCTGCAGATGCCATATGCCCCAGGAGCCTCTGAAATAGTTTCAGTGGGACCGCACTCTTGCTCTCGATTTGACGGAGGCAAGTCAGCAGAGACTGCGCGTGCTTGCTCGAAAGCTGCGCGCACATGGCGACCGAGTCGATGTCCATACCAAGAAAAGAGATCCTCTGCGCTGGGCAGAGATTGCTCTTCTCCCAGTTGACCCGAAGGCCCAGGCGGGCTAGGTGTTGGAGCACCCGATCTCTGTGTCCGCAAACCTGCTCCCGAGAGTGGCCCAGTATGAGCCAGTCGTCGAGATAGTTCAGGATGCGAACCCCGTGCTGCCGAAGGGGCGCAAGGGCTGCCTCGGCAATCTTCGTAAAGACGCGAGGGGACCGAGATAGCCCGAATGGGAGGACCGTGTACTGATATGCCCGCCCCTCGAAAGCAAACCGTAGGAACGGTCTGTGTCGAGGAAGGATGGAGACATGAAAGTAGGCGTCCTTCAGGTCGATCGCTGCAAACCAATCGTGAGGACGAACGCATTCGAAAAGGCGTTACGCAGTCAACATCTTGAACGAAAGCCGGTGGAGGGATCGGTTCAAGATGCGAAGGTCCAGGATTGGTCGTAACCCACCGGTTTTCTTGGGTACAATGAAGTAGGGGCTGTAGAACCCCGACCTCATTTCGGCTGGAGGGACAGGCTCGATCGCACCCTTCGCCAGCAGGGTGGCAATCTCCGCACGCATGACGGGGGCATGGGCCCCGGTCACGGTATAGCGGACTCCCCTGTAGCGGAGAGGAGCCTGCGCGAATTGAATCGCGTAGCCGAGCCAGATGGTCCGCGTGACCCAGCGGGACAGCCCCGGAAGCTGAAGCCATGCTTCCAGAGACTGCACCAACGGGGTCATACGGACGGCCGACGTACCCAGGGTGGGGCAGCGAGGCAGCGTTACCGGCCCGGACAGGGGAGGCTGTTGGGCGTCCCGGGGTCGGGGCACGGTTAACGGCTGCGTCCTGACAGAGGAGACCAGGGAAGGACGCACGTTCCACTGGGGTCTGCTCTGAGAGGAGGCTGGCGACAGAGAGGGATGCGAGTGGCGGGACCCGTGGGTGGCGCACACCATCATCACCGGTCTCTGGGTCCTCAGAGACAGGAACATGAGTTCTTCCCAAGCGCTGCACTGCATGAAAAGTGGGATTTTCGACCCCGTAAACGCCTGTATACTCCCGTAAATCTCCCTAATTTTCGGCAGTTTTCGACAATTTAGAGGCAGCGAACGTCGCGTTCGTCTGTGCCACAAATTGTCGTAAACGAACCATGACGTAGGTGGAGAGCCCCCCGCTGAGAGACAGCGCAGAGGTGCGACGCCTCTAATTAGCATATGAATAGCAGCGAAACCAGAGAGTCAACGGCCAGACTTGAATTTACTCACTCACTATTGGCTGAAGCCACTACATTTAAAAAAGAAAAATCCCTCGTGATTGGTTGGCAGATCACTGCAAACCAATCATTATTGGTCCCCCTGGCTCATTATAAATGTAAACCCCAATAATAATAATAAATATATAATTTATGTTGTAATAATTTGTTTTATATTAATGTTATTGTGCTATGAAGTATTCATACCATCAAGGAATATATGGGAAAATTATACGGACCGTGCCGTTTATTCAAAGAAAGAGCTTCATTTATAAGCATACAGCTGTTCATTCAAAGAAAGGGCTTCATTTATAAAACACAGCTGTTTATTCAAAGAAAGAGCTTTATTGTTAAACACACAACTATGTACAGTGCAGCAGTAATGTCTCGTAATGTAATGTAAAGTTCGGCGTGCTCCAGGCTCCGAGAGCGCGGTGGCCGCACAATCCATCCAGACACCCCGTCAACAATGCGTCTTCCTCGTCAAACATGAGTTCAATGGTCGCGGACTTCCAAATGTCCACCTCATCCAGCACACTCTCACTTCCAGCAACTGTAATACAATCCATAAAGACAATAAGCAACCTGAAAAATACTCACATTGACAAAAAACGGATCTAATATAATAAATATTACCCTTTTTCTTCTTGATCGACTCCGAGCTAAACTCCGCCTGCGATGTAAGTTCAGGTTGTTTGTATCTGAAGCTGCGGGGTGTCGATTCATAATACGTCTTACAGGCAGCTGGAAAACAATTACATGAGACTGGTATTAATAAAAACAGTCACGGTAAAATTAAACAAGGAATGAGAAACACATTAGAAGTTACTTACACACAATTTCGTCGTGATCAGCGGTTAAATCTGGACTCGCGGAAATCGCTCCAAGCAGATAAGAGGTCACGGCTTCGTTATGAGGCGAGGATAGTCTATGAAAACAAAATGTGCAGTTTTAAGCTCGGATCTATTAACGCATCCATTTCCTTATACAGCTGAATAAAAGCATATTCTTTCAATCGTAATGTTACATTACCCATGCTCTGGTTCATTGCGCCTGCAGTTTGCCTCAGAGTTGTGAAGACGAAGACAGCCTCCTGAAAATGAGTCGAAAAAGTTGGTCGCGTCCATGCAGAGATTGAGTTGAAGACGGCGTCCTGTCATAGTTGATCACGAAAAAGGAAAGCAGCGAAAAAGATAGGAAATGTAAAAAAAAGTTTAAAGCTCGTCTTCTACGCGTCATGGCCATGACCTCAACCTCGCACGTCATTGGACTAGGGCTCTACTATGGAACGCGCCCGGGGCCAAATCTCTTTATACGAAACGCGTGACTTATGACTGTTTCAACACGCACTGTTTTCTGCGTCAACGCAGCAATTTTTTACGTGTTTCTTTTGTATGTGTAGACACGCACATTCTGGTCGTGTAACAGGCATACACACACAGTCGACGCACAGTTTTAACATGTTAAGAAGACACATTTGAATGTGTTTCTTAACGCGCACATTCTGTACATGTCGAAGTGTAATATTTATATATTTTTTTAAAAGCAGACTTACCTTTAGATGTAGCCTAGGCTACATACATATTAATATAAGATATTAATTAATTGCTTAACTGACTACTGTGCTAGAGTAAAGTAGCCTAATGTTACAATGTATATTAAATAAATGCTTAATATTATACAATTATTATAATTTATCTATATGGGTTATTGTTTGTTTTTTAAAGTTAGGCTATATTTAATTTCTAAAAGTATATATAGGCTAATTTACACAGCACATATTTATAACTGAAAACACACACACACACACACACACACACACACACACACACACACACACACACACACACACACAACTTTATTCACTTTCACATAATAATGTTTTTGTAATTTGGTGTTTAGTTTTTTGTATAGTTTGTTTATACTGTTCTGTCTCTGTTTTGTTTCCAGGAACATCTGATGAGTGCTATAATAAAATGACTTCATTATATTTAAAATATGTTTTGATATACATTTTATTTATATTATTAATATTTTATTTACCCATAAACATGTCTTTAGGAAGCCATAAGTTATAGAGACAAGAATAACTTTTGCCATTTAAATGCCACATTAATTTACTGAGGACCCATACAGCCAATGATCATGTGTGAAAACACTTATACATAAATTGATCACTTAGAAATCAAAACTAAGGTTTGAGAAAGAAAGAATATGCATACAACAAAATATATTGTTTCATAGCAGCTTCAGTAACAAGTTCAAAACAAGTTCTGCTGTAAACCGGCTCTAACAAGCCAATATAGTGTCAATATTCAGCTCAAGTGACTTCAGTGTTGATTCAGTTCAACTGTAAATTCCTCAGTTGCATATTTGTGTGTAGTTAGATATATGCAAAAACAACATTTTTGGAAGAGTTAAAATAGTGTTGCACAAAGTGTTACTTTTGCAAGCGATGTCTGATGTTTTGCATGTTGTGTGTTTTGTGTGTAGAGTTACAAGAAATGGAGCCATATTTTCAGAAATTGTGTGTAAGCAATTAGATAAAACTGTAAATGAATCCAGTTTATTTTAGTTCAGGACTCATAGTCCAGGTGTTAGTAATCTGTGCTTAATCTTTGTTCCAGGCAACAATTTTTTAACTCACGATTAACTAGATTAAGGCCTACTCTTGGCATAATTTAAACCCTGTCCAGGAAACCACCTCTTGAAAATCTGCATTGATAATTCATAAAATGTGGTGTGAGCTCAATTTAAATGACAATTACAGAAAAACACAATCTGACTTAACTATAAACACACAAACTTGTACTTTTCACATTTATGATTAATAGCCATTTAAAAAATCATTCACAGTGCAGGGTGGAAAATTAATTTTGGTATGTAAACTGTATGCTTTACTTGATTTATTTGTGTGCTTTGGTTCATTGTCTTGTTGCATCACATAACCTCTCTAAAGGTTGAAGACATGAACTGCTGTCCTGTATTTTTTTTTTTTTACATAACATTGGTTATTGCTAATGACATACAGAGTAATTAATCTACACTGTGAGCCCGGACAAGTTGAATCTACTTAAAAAATTGGAGCAAACTGGTTGCCCTAAAAATTTAGTATTGTGAACTAAAACGAGTACATTTAACTTAAATTTAAGTTAACATTTTAACTTAAACTTTAAACTTGTTTTAGTTAAAAAAATTCAGAACCTAGATAAAACTCCCCCTGCTGCTACTCTGATTTGCATTTGTGTAGCTCACAGCATGTTCATTTACATGATAAAGCCTCCCCTAGAATTAAGGGGAGGTGGGGGGGGGGGGTCATGGGGGGACAACTGCCAAGCAAGGCCCACGTCAATTTCCGTCAATTTACGGCAGTTTTCGGTGTTGCCTGCAAATTGCCGTGCACAGTCGTAAACCTGAAGTTCCACGGCAATCTACAGTGCCACATACTGACGAAAATCCCACTGGAAGGATTTCCCCCCGGCCCTCCACCGGGGAAAGGAGAGGCCCTGCTACCATCCCCTGGGAAGAACTGGAACCCATCTCTGAGTTGTCCACCTCCAGCCTGGCGTTTAACCAGGCTGGGGAGCGGACTGGGCGTCATCCTCAACCACCTCCACGGCGCGGCCCAGGTGAAGGCTGCTGCTGGGGCCGGGCGGGAGGAGGGAGGGCGCCCTCGTCGGCGAGCGGACTGAGGCGACTGAGCCGGCGGCTGGGTGCAGCAGCTGGCCGCCGGGGCAGTACGTGTTACAGCCTCAGTCTGCTCTGGGGCGGCCGAGAACCGTTGGGCGCAGTTCTCAGCCGCGCCGCCGAAGAGGCCAGCCTGGGATATGGGAGAGTTGAGGAGGCAGGCCCGCTCAACGTCCTCCACATCACCAGGTAAGGCCAGGTGTTCTCCCGGACCACAGCTGTGGACATCGCCCGACCTAGGGAGCGTGTGGCCACCTTCACCGCCCAGGGGGTGGGATCAGTAGCGGCACGCAGCTCATTGAAGAGCCCTGGGTCGGCTCCACCCTTGTGCATGAGCAAAGTGGCGGCGAATTGCCCGTAGCTCTGCAGGACCACGCCACCGAAGTAGACGAGCCCACAGGCTTTGGGAGGGTGCTTAGGACAGCCACACCACGCCAAAGCCCTCCGTGGACACCGAAGTGCGCAACAGAGAGTTCAACAGTAGGGGGAGGGGGCCCCAGTGTACCCTTAGACCGCGGCCCCATCAAGGGCAGAGAAGGCGGAGGAGGCCACCAAACGGTCGCGGGAAGCACGGGGACTTCCGGGACCGCGTGATCTCCTCATGCACCTCGGGAGCGAAAGGCATTGGGGGCGGGGCCCAACAGCTGTCGGGTGCCGCCCCCAAAAACCAATCGCGCAACCACGAGCACTCGCGACTGGGCGGAGTTCCACACCAGCGCGAGACTCGCGGCTGCCCGAGATAACATGGCTGTCAACTTTAGGTCGGATCAGGCAGTGCTGACACACCCGGAGGCGGAGCACAACCTAATCGTCATCCCCAAAGGACTCCAGCCCACCTAGGGGGGCGGCGATCGAAATCTCACTGCTATCCGGAGCGTGAACGAAACGAACGAGGCGTCAGAGACGGGCCGCTGTTTCAGTCCAACACTCGCGGGAAGCGATGTGCGAGAGGGGGGCGTGGCCCGAGGAATGATCGTCGGGGTTCTTAATACCACAGCACCGCCCTCAGGTCACCCTGGCCACCAGCCAAAGTACCATCTCACTCGGGGACGGTAGATTGGGGTGTGGCAGAGGGGACTCTCTCTCCTCACGGAGATCATTGAGTCTCGACCGCGACATCGCGATGGTCACGTTCCCGCAATGGAAACGTCACACATCCGCAAACACTGCCCGAACGCGCTGAAGCCCAAACACGTTGAGCAGTGAATGCGCCCATAGACAGCAGCGGAAATCGATCGCACCCGGAAGTGCACGGGCGAGCCGTCTTGAAAAAGACGTGCCACGCGCAAGCTCTTTTTGTGAGAGGAAAGCCTCGCAGTCGATGCCGAAGCACCCAGGGAAACACACACCAGCTGTCAAACGGACCACTGCGCAGATCAGCAGGCAGGAAGTATGCGATCACTGGAACGCGCTGTTACACCAACACCGACTGGAAAGCTGCTCGTCTCGAAGAAGCTGACAGAGTCTCAGAAGGCTGTAGGAGTGAAGAGGTAGGTTCTCTTGGCTCCGAAAGCAGAAACATAATGCGATATTGCCACGTACTTCCTTTTATACTCACACGGTGAGGCGGAATTACGTATGCAAATTCCGCATGCCCCATGGCATTGGAACGCCATTGGGCGTTTTCTCTAAGCTCGAAGATGATAGGCTTCTAAGCGAAACCCCCATTCGTTAGTCACTAACGTTACGTCGTAGTGACTGAACGAAAGGGAACGCAAATATCTTTGCCAGGGAACGCAAAACTTTTGCGTGGGAACGCAAAGTTTCTCGGGGGAATGCAAATATCTTTGCGAGGGAACGCAAAGTTTCTCGGGGGAACGCAAAAGTTTTGCGAGGGAACGTAAACGATTTGGAAAAAAATATCCTCCCATCCTAATTTTTTTCCACCACCACGTCCCTTTAGGGGCTCCGTAATGTAGAGACTAGGCCTATAGAAAACAATTTTTGAAATCAGATTGGTGCCATCTGGTGGAAGCAGTGAGCATTATTATCATGCAATATCATATTTTAGCCACTAGATGGATTTACAGCTCTCTGTAGAAAGGCTTGTGAATTCTAGTTGTTTTTGCACATATTTGCCTATTTTTTTCAGGTTGTGGATTTTAATATATAATAAGAGATTCTCAAAGTCTATTTTTGTCAAGTTTTTTGTTTGTTTGTTTGGTTTAAATGGTAATTTGAAGTGCCAGTTTTACTTTATAATACAATCAAACCTGAACATTGAATTAGAAAGAGAACAAATGGAAAGCATTTTGTTACCCATTGTTTTAATTGTAACTTAATAAAAATGCAATTCTTTCAGTCATAACATTTTTTTTATTAACCTTTTATAATAAACATTTTTCATTAAAATAATTTTTGTACAATTCAATGAACAGCAACTCTTTTTTAAATTTGGCAACAGCAATTATAAACAAAAACTAAAATAACAGCAAAAGTATAATAATTATCAGACAGTAAATGGAAATCTTACTCTGTCTGTCTGTCTGTCTGTCTGTCTGTCTGTCTGTCTGTCTGTCTGTGTGTCTGTGTATGTGTGTGTGTGTATGTGTCTGTATGTGTGTGTGTGTGTTCAAGAGAGAGACATGGTATGTGACTTTTGCATTTTGGATCCAATGTCTCCCCTTTATATGATTCATTGATTTTATTTCACATTTCTCTGTTACAGTTTCATCAGTGCGCTTTATTTCTTACATTGATGAGTAATTGCTTTTATTTCACACTTTTCACAAAATTAGCTTTTGCAATGACACGTTCCTTTGAGTGTGCGTGTGTTTTTATGTGTATAAGTGTGTGTGTGAGTGTATTTGTCTGTTTTGCACTCTTGATGTTTTAGAGATTCACCCCTTCCCTGTTGTGTGCTTTTTTTCTGCATCGTGGCTGATTTGTAGATTGTACGCACAAACAAAAACTCTGTATTTTCATATTTTTGCCAGTTTCCCATTCATTTCCTATGGGGGTCATTTTTGACCCGAAGACCCAGAGTGTGACTATTTTTTTACGATCACTTAGACTTTTCAAATCCTGTCCCCAATTGTTGTGTGTGTTCATATACCAAGTACTAATAAAGTCACCAAGTTTCGTACCATTCCGATAAAGCTACGATTTTTAACATAAAAAAAAAAAAAAACGGGTCAGAAAATACCGAAGACCCCCAGAGGGTTAACCCCCTCAAAATCCCCCACAGTGTTGTGAGATTGGGTCGATGATTTCCAGCCCAAAAGCTCACCAAAACCTGTCCACTCCAAGAAAACCTGCCCAAAACTTTAACTGCCTATAGCCTAGAAATCTAGACGCACCCAACCAGGGTAGTCTAGCAACTCTCCGTTGGCTTGCGAGTTGGAAAAAAACAAACTCTGGTCAGGCCAATCACATTGTGTATAAAGTCGGTAGGCGGGCTGAACATAATGACGGCAGAGTTGTGGCCGTTCCGCGTGCTACTTGTAAACAAAGAAGCTGGCGAACAGCGGTCTTTAGAATCGGCTTTGGCCGCGACTCTGGAAGACTTGGAGTTAAGCTTTTTTTTGAGGAAAGAACAAAGAACGGCACTGAAGTCATTCTTAAGAAAGGAAGATGTGTTCAGAGTTTTGCTGACCGGATACGGCGAAAGTTTAACTAGCTCCGCTTCACCTTCTTGGTTGCTCTGGTTGGTTGTAGCTAGGGCTGTGCAATTAATTGCAATCGCAAAATAATCGCGATTTGAGCACATGCAATTTCTAATTGCGATTTTATTTATTTATATTTTAATTCAGAATACTACGTTCTTGTGCGCATGTTTAAGATGTTACCCAATCAAAGCTCACTCAGCGGCAGTTCTCTCAAAACCGTAAAAAATATGGACGACGCGACTTCATTGACTTCCGCTGACCAGAGTTGAAGCTTTCGTAGGCCCGAACACGGCGCTGACATCTTGGGGCCGAGTTGCGCAGTAGAGAGCAGGAAATAGAGGCGCGATTATCAAAAGCCCGCCCACACTCTCACAGATGTAGAACAATTCATTATGATGGTGTGAAATAGTCAAGTCAACTTTATTTATATAGGGCTTTTAACAATGCCGATTGTTTCAAAGCAGCTTCACAGTGTTAAACAGGAAAATAATGCAACAGAATTTTATTCAGCCATATAGCCGTTCCGGAGAAAACGGTGATGTCATCAGTTCATTTCAATTATCATACAGTGACAGTGTGGGCTTTAGATCAGTAATTAGATCAGTAATTTAGTTTATATGGTTAATTTAGTTTAATAATTAGATTTATTTGGATATTTAGTTGAAAAATGTAGTGTCCCCAACTGAGAACGCCAAGCCAGAGGCAACAGTGCAAGGAAACCAAAACCCCATCAGGTGACCTAATGGAGAAAAATAAACCTTGGGAGAAACCAGGCTCAGTCGGGGTGCCAGTTCTCCTCTGGCCAATTAACAAACAGCGTATGATTATTATTCTGGCAACTTTACAGGTCAGAGGTCATAATAGATCGGAATATTCGAAAGATCGGCGGCAGTGCGCCGGAGACGGGTTTATTGAGGATGATGTGTCGATTAAATAATTATTAAATAGGAATAATTGAAATATCAGAGTCATCACGCCGGAGACGGGTTTATTGAGGATGCCGTATTGATTAAACAATTATTAAAGCCATATATGAGTTTAACGGTTTTGAAGTTTATTGATTGTTATGACTGGAATTTAAGTTAGTTAACCTTAATTTATGTTATGTTGCCTGTTTTAAAGACAGTTTATTACAGTAGTGTTTATCAAGCTATTAATACTGTTGTTAATAATGTTCTCTCATTGTGTAATGTTATGTTATGCACTCCTTGTGTACTGGCATGTTTGAAAAAGCAAAAACAATTGATAAAATCGCAAATAAAATCGCAAACGCAATATTCATAAAAAATTCAAAACATTGCAATATGATTATTCTGTCCATATTGCACAGCCTTATTTGTAGCGCTATCCTATTGCATGCAGAGGGAATTTGAAAGACAACCGTTTATCCCACCCCTCGGATTGAGCCCTGCCAATGGTGAGTTCCCAGACCCAACATCTTGATGTGGGTCTGGCTTGTCAGGCTAGTAACTGCCAAAATAATGTGATAGAATTTTATTGCCATACCCATCAAGGTTGATAAGCCCCATTTTATCTCGTTAAAACAAAAATGATGACAAAAACAAAACAAGAAAAAAATCCCAGTGTTGCGGCAATTTTCCAATCAACTCTGAATCATTTCATAAAAATGGTTTATTCTTTTGCAAAAGAAGAGTCAACAGTCGTACAGCCATCCTAAATGTCTGCAGAGCATTGCCTGCAAGGCATAACAAAAGTGCAGCTCTTACAGTTGGTTTCAAACAAGGTCACCTCAGCCCTCCTGTAAATTTCCACACATTGCTAGAATCAGAAGCACTTACCCAAATCCCCAAGTGTGCTGTTCCTTTTATCTCTGATCCCTAAGATTGGGCCTTCTATGACCTCTGAGGTCAAACCCCAGTCTTCATGTCTCCTCACAAACATGTTTTTCATGCGCTACGTGTGGAAAATGTCCCATCTGCTGTGTATGACCTTTTACCTCGTACAATGATTCTGTATGAATAATATATGCAAATCAATAAACATTTCATGCACAATGTTTAATCTTATGGTCATGATTAAATTGTTCCACTACACCCAGGAAAACAGATCAAAACACTGCAAATACATTAAAGAAAATTAGCAAATATGACTACAATGTCCAGGTGGAAACGGTGGAAACGGCAATCCAGAAACTAACTCTCCGAAAAACATGCATCAAATGTAAACAGTAAGAATAAGCCAATTTAATTCCAAAAAGTGCCCAATATGGCATTTCACACGTTAATTCACACACCACAGGCAAAATGTGTCATTGATTAATACATACTGTACGATAATCTGACAACAACAAAAATAACAACAGCAACAATGTTCAGATTGAACTACTGTACGTCTTTTTTGAAGTACATATTCATAGAACACTTTCAATCCAAACATCAACTTTGCTTATTTAGAAAACTTTGGGCAATGCTTTTTCTTATGTCTCTGTAGATTAAATGATTGGGTGAAACTCTTTCCACAGAGTGAGCACTTGTACAGTTTCTCTCCAGTGTGAATTCTCTGGTGTTGTTTTAATTCTCCTGATCTACTGAAGGTCTTCTCACAGTCAAAGCACATATAAGGTTTCACACCAGTATGAATACGCTCATGCGCTTTTAAAGAGCTCAGTCGTGAAAAACTCTTTCCACAAGAAGAACAAATGTGAGGCTTCACACCAGTATGAATTGTAAGTTGTCTTAAGTCTGTCCACAACAAATGTTTTCTCACACTGATCACAGTTGAATGATCTCACTCCAGAGTGACAGAGCAGATGATCATCAAGAGAGCTTTTGAGATTGAAACTCTTTCCACACTGAGAGCATGTGAACGTTTTTTTCTCCAGTGTGAACTTTCTCATGAGCTTTCATGTTTCCTGCCTGAGAGAAACTCTTTCCACAGTGTGAGCACTTGTACGGTTTCTCTCCAGTGTGAATCCTCAGGTGTATATTAAGGTGTCCTTTTTGTTGGAAACTTTTTCCACACTGAGAGCACTTGTACGGTTTCTCTCCAGTGTGAATTCTCTGGTGTATCTTTAAGTCGCTGGATCTACTGAAGGTCTTCTCACAGTCAAAGCACATATAAGGTTTCACACCAGTATGAATACGCTCATGCTCTTTTAAAGTCTGCTTTGTTAAAAAACTCTTTCCACAAAAAGAACAAAAGTGAGGCTTCACACCGGTATGAACTTTGAGGTGTCTACTTAAGTTTGATGCCGCAACAAATGTTTTCTCACACTGATCACAGCTGAATGATCTCACTCCAGAGTGACAGCGCAGATGCTCATCGAGAGAGTTTTTGTGACTGAAACTCTTTCCACACTGAGAGCATGTGAACGGTTTTTCTCCAGTGTGAATCCTCATGTGACTTTTAAGTTGTACTTTGGATGTGAAACTCTTTCCACACTGAGAGCATGTGAACGTTTTTTCTCCAGTGTGAATCCTCATGTGACTTTTAAGTTGTACTTTGAATGCGAAACTCTTTCCACACTGAGAGCATGTGAACGGTTTTTCTCCAGTGTGAATCCTCATGTGACTTTTAAGTTGTACTTTGTAAGTGAAACTCTTTCCACACTGAGAGCATGTGAACGGTTTTTCTCCAGTGTGAATCCGCATGTGTCTGTTTAGGTGTGATTTAAATGTGAAACTCTTTCCACACCGAGAGCATGTGAACGGTTTCTCTCCAGTGTGAATCCTCACGTGCACAGTAAGGTTTCTTTTCTTCGTGAAACTCTTTCCAAACTGAGAGCAGGTCAAAGATCCTTTGACTGCAGTTTTCCCAGCTTGTTTTTGTGTGAAACTCTTTTCAGTCTTTGAAACGACTGCATCTTCATTTGTGAAATGATGAGGTTTTTGCTGTTTGTCTTCATTCACTTCCATCGGGTCTAAAATCAACATTAAATTCCCGTAATTCAGGACAAATGAGAAACAAAAAGTATAAAATATGGTTAAATTTCAATTTAGCACAAATCCAGTTTACTACTGAGACTCAGCAAAAAATAAACATTCCCTTTTCAGGATACTGTATTATAAAGATCTTTTTGTAAAATCCAAATAAGCTTTACAGATCTTTATTGGACAGTTTTTAAACAATATTTTTCATGATTGTTCAAAGAACCATCAACAATTATTGAACGTGATTGCAAATGTTTTATTTTTAAATTACTGATGGTTTATTTGTCTTTAATAATGCGTACCTCTCAAACTCAATTTAAAATGTATTAGTAAATGTTTAAATTAACAAACTAACAATGAGCAAAACTTCTCCAGCATTTATTAACCTTAGTTAATGTTACAAATGGAATATTATTGTAAAGTGTTACCATTTCATATAAATCATGGTTTTTTAGCACACTTGCCGTCAATGCGTGCTTGAGTAGCACTGTCATATCTGACTATGTCATATAGCCCATAACACGCTCACACGCTAATTTTTTTTAGCATTGTTGCGAGGAGTAAAATTTACATATGTGGTTTCAACAACCAGATGCATTTAGACTTTAGTTTTGACTGTATTGAGCGCAGACCACCTCCTGAAGTGGCTTTTAGTGTTTTGTGTATTTGTTCTAAATGCTCATGTTGTCTTCTGTGCCCAGACTTGAGTTTTGTTCAAGAAGCATATTTTCTTTGAGCAGGTAAAATTAAAGGTTCAGTTCATATAACTAACTGACAAAATTGTATGAGGATGCAGTGCATCGCGATATCGAATTGGACCGTATCGATGGCACGAGTATAAACAAGGCTTAAAGAAGGCTTTAAAGTGTCCGAGAAAGACGCAGAAATGGCCGTTTGCAGACACTGTTCTGCTGAATTGTCTAAGCACCCTCAAATGCAAGCAAGAGCACCCTCAGTTGATACTGTAATAATATATTGGCATATGCTCCAGTGCATATTTGTGTCTGTAGAACGTCAAATGTGTCCATTTACGTGTTTCTGCAGCCGTGACATAGTTGTTGATCTCTTGTACGCAATGGCCAATGTGTTTAAAGTTAGTCAGACTCCACTCACTGCTCAAACCACCAGTTTTTATTCAGTGCTGGGTTATACAGGCTTGCAAAACCTCTTATGAACCAACAAAAAAAATTATTATGATATGATTATGATACCTGTAGGCCAGGGGTGTCCAATCCTGATCCTGGAGGGCCACTGTCCTGCAAAGTTTAGCTCCAACCCCAATTAAACACAGCTGTACCAGCTAATCAAGGTCTTATTAGGCGTACTAGAAACATGAAAATGAGTGAGTGAAGTCGGACAGCCGTTGTGTGTACATAAATAATAATACATATACATATAATAATTTATTTAATTTTTTTGTTTGTTGGTCTTTTGTTGTTAGATAAACATTAAAACACAGACAGCAGCGCAGCAGGCATATTACATATATTCTTGGATTATGCAGACACACAGCTCAGTGCCTTCACGCAGTTCATTAATAAACCATCGGTTTGTTATAGCGGCCTTTCTCATGATATAGCTGATATGATGGTTGTAAATTGATCAAGAATCAGCTGATAAATATCGGCGCCCGATACATTGGTGCATCCCTAATATATATATATATATATATATATATATATATATATATATATATATATATATATATATATATATATATATATATATATATATATATATATATATATACATTTTCGAATATGATAAATTATTTGCGTCTCAATAAACTTGTTGTCATGCTTTCAGAGGAAGATGCAGCTGTTTGGGAACGCAGTCGTGTAAGACAGTTCTAGGAGGGAAATATACAGACAACAGACGTCTGAATGACCAAAACGGCATTTCAGTTGCTTTGCAAACAAGATTTTCCCACTGGTTAGTACAGTTATGCTGTTACATCGCAAAAGTTACATGATTTTTTTTTTAATGCATATCAAGGAATTCATTCGTATCGGATAGAAAATGTATCCGACTCAAACGAGCGCATACGTTTTTTTTTATGCACATTTTTAGAATTTATGCGCATCTTGCCGTTTCCATTCAGCATTTTTTGATGCGATATCCCAAAATGTGCATAAAAATAGGTGGATGGAAACATAGCTGCCCTGGGACCCAGACACGGCAGTTCTCTCAATCTCTCCCCACAACTTTTTGTTACCCTCCTTTCCTGCCCCTAGACTAGGAAGGAGGATCGTAACACTGTCATATCATGAACACAGACACTCACAGATCTTCACTGCAACCCGTCAAAATAAAAGTTTGGTTAAACTTGAAGAAATTGTTAGAAATATATTAGGCCAGTGTTGTTCGGTAGATTTAGCTACGTCTCTGTAATAATAATAGGCTACTACTTATAGTAATTATGCCTAGATGGTTGCTTATTTTTCACTTGATCTTTTTTATAAACAATGTTAACGTTTAAACAGCATACAGCCTTTAAAAGTTGTATTATTTACTTATAATGATCATCATAAATAATAAACTCATTCAATTTAATTAAAAAATATATATATTTTGCTTTGGTACCAAGAACCGTACAATTTTTATGGTATTGGTACCGACTACTGGAATTTTGGTACCCTATTCTCTAGTGCTGTTACATATCTGTGTATCTGTCTGACTTTAGGTTTTGTGTATGGACTTCCTGTTTTCGTTTGTCACATGTTCCTTTGTTCATTTTCCCGCCACTCATCTGTCTCCATGGTCACCCTCGTTAGTTTAGTTCTGTTCAGCTGTGTTTAGTCATCTGTGTTTGTATTTAAGTTCCTCTTTGTTCATTCATTCTTGGCCTGGTCACCGTTTATGTAAGGTGTGTTACTTTGTTATATTTGAGTCTCCTGAGTATCCCGAGTATTAAACGTTGTTTGAGTATTCTACTTACCTGTCTTTGCCTTCCTGCCTGAGCACACCCGTAACAAGTGCTCTAAACATGAACTTCTTCAAATGAAATGTATGCAAAGGACACAGATATATAAGCATATGCCTGATCACGACCGCGGTGATACGAAAGATTATTCTGCTACACCGAAGACAAAGATGTAAGTTAATAAATAGACTGACAATCATTCTTCAAAGAAGAATGGGCAAAACAGTATTCTTTCTGCGTTTCTCCCTCGCTTTGGCAGTTTGTTGTTATATAGGGTTAGATTTGTAAAATGCTTAAAGGGTTAGTTCACCCAAAAATGAAAATTCTGTCATTAATTACTTACCCTCATGTCGTTCGACACCTGTAAGACCTCCGTTCATCTTCGGAACACAAATTAAGATATTTTAGTTGAAATCTGATGGCTCTGAAAGGCCTCCATTGGCACAATGCACGGTTCACTCTCAAGACCCTTAAAAGATACTAAAGACGTCGTTACAAAGTCTCTCACTACAGTGGTTCTAAAATAACTTTATGAATTGGCGAGAATAGTTTTTGTGCGCAAAAAAACCCCTAAATAACGACTTATATAGTGATGACGATTTCAAAACACGGCCTCATGAAGCTTCGAAGCGTTATGAATCAGTGAGCCGAATCATGATTCGGATCGCGTGTCAAACCGCCAAACTGCTGAAATTTGGCGATCCAAAACTGCTGAATCAACTCACTGATTCATAACGCTTCGAAGCTTCATGAGGCCGTGTTTTGAGATCGTCATCACTATATAAGTCGTTATTTAGGGTTTTTTTGCGCACAAAATCTATTCTCGCCAATTCATAAAGTTATTTTAGAACCACTGTAGTGAGATGGACTTTGTAACGACGTCTTTAGTACCTTTTAAGGGTCTTGAGAGTGTAAAGTGCCATTGTGACAATGGAGGTCTTTCAGAGCCATCAGATTTCAACTAAAATATCTTCATAATTAATGACAGAATTTTCATTTTTCGGTGAACTAAACCTTTAAGGTGCCCTTAACTCTGTTTTTATTTCTCTCCGTGGTCTTTTGTTGAGCTTTGCAAACCTGTATTAACTCTAGAGTGGAATTTTTCTACAATATTCACTCATCATGAAGTATTTCCTCTCTCAATCAGTAGAAAATGTGGTTAACAACCCGGTCATGCGTGGGGGAAAAAAATACCATCATATACCACGAAACCGATATAATTTAGAAAAATACCATGATATACATTTTTGATCATACCGCCCAGCAGTACTCTAAATGAAATATTTTGCAATAAGACTTGGAATAAATGTAAATGATTTCTAAGGTTTTTTTGCTGGTAAAAAGCAGTTGAAAACAAGAGGATGTTTCTTTTTTTGCTGAGTTTAGTATTAAATTTTAGATGTATTATACACTGACCTGTGTGTTCCTCTGTCTCTTCATCTTTTATTCTGCAGGGTTCTTCCTCAAACTCCATCTTTACAATAGTACGTCTGTAGTTTCTCCTGGAGTAATTCCTCCTGCTTGCTGCTTCTTCTCCTGTGGGAAGACAGGAATATTCCCAGCATTTAATGTGTCATGAAACTAGGGATGTCACTGTACCAAAATTCCAGTAGTTGGTAGCAATACCATTACAATTTTACGGTTCTCTGTACCAATTTCAGTACCACAGCAAAATGTGTTGTCTATTTTACCATTTTATTTTACTATTTGATAAAAAATATTAAATTCAATGAGTTTATTATTTCTGGTGGTGATCATTATAATTAAATAATTCATATAAACATTTGAAGGTGTTGAATAATTCTCTTCCTATAAAAATTACTTCTCTTAGGATCATTGTTTTCAGAAGAGGCTTTATTCACACCAACCAACGCAACAAAGCCTGAGTGGCGGTTGCAACTGTCACTCCCGTCCCTTGGATTTTCTGACCTATATATACCATAGTTGTCTTCCTATTATGGTAGCTCTAACCTTCAAAATCCTGGCTCACATATCACCACATTCCAAGTTCTTTTTCTGTAGGACACAAATCTTCTGTTTGTCATTTTGAAGCACGTTCACAGAATCAGCACACACACACTTGAATGTGTAGATACTAGCACAGATGTGTAGTTTCAGAATCCAGTTTTTTCAGTTGTGCTACCTAATGACTTAAAATAAATCACTCAGTTTCACTACCAATGACTAGATTATGCAACCACACTCCGGAAGAATATTAGAACCACACATCTCCTTCCAGATTTTGCTTTGTTCTCTTTTTCTGGAATGGAGTAAAAGATTCTAATTTCCCTAATTCCTATGTCTTATCATCAATACATTGTTATAAGCGTGAGCGTGCAATTTGTTCAGCCTTGCCTGTGGTTGTCACTGTTATGTAGAATAGTCAAACATCAAACCATGCATTATACTATAAAAAGTTATTTTTATATCATAGTCATCTTCTTCAACCCAGATACTTTAGTTACCTTTAATTACAAAGTCATTTCCTTTTTTGTGAGCTTGACATTTGATGACTGCTAGCCTTTTTGGTAGCATCATAGCAGTTATTAATTGACATATTTGCTCAGAATGCTGAATGGGAGATCCATCAGACTTTTTGAAGCCTCTCTGTTCCCATACCGCTCCAAATAAATGACACACACCATGAGCATATGCTGAATCTGTAAAAATGTTTGCAACTTGTCCCTTTGCAAGTTGACATGCAGCTGTGAGCGCTTTTAATTCTGCTAATTGAGCAGAGCAAGGTTGTGCACAATGTTGGGATACTACAGGCACAAATTCTTCCATGTCTTTTCTAACTACTGAATATCCTGTATGATTTCCCAAGTGATCTTTAAAACTAGATCCATCTACAAAGTAAATGACTACTGCTTCAGAGTTAGGTGTTGATTCAAGATCTGGTCGTAATCTTGTGAATGCCAGTGAATTGGCCACACAATCATGTGGCTCTCCTTCGTAATCCAAAGGAATTTGGATGCTGGTAGCATGGTGGGTAGCCTTGTGTTACTTTGTTTAGCCTGGTGCTATAATAAGCTATCGGCTGTTTTTTCCTGCCACTTCAAGTCTCTTGCATCAGCACAGCTGCCACATATAAATCAAAAGTTTTAGTGTAGTCAGGATTTCCAATCACAGGTTCTTTCTGTAATTCCTTGTTAATAGATTCAAAAGCTACTAAAGCATCTGTATTCCATTTGAATGCATTTCCTAAGTTTTGCAATCCTGCCTCTTTCATGATTTCTCTTAATGGAGCTGTTTTTATTGCATAGTCTTCTATCCAATCAGCATTGAAACCAGTCATTCTTAGAAAAGTCATCTTTTTTTTTTTTTACTTTTTGATTTATAACTATTTCTTGAGGAATCCCCATTAATTTTGTTGCACACAAGACTTTTATGAAATTCTGGTCAACAGAGTGAAAAATTAATGGATTTATTGTTGAATTCCACTGGCATTGTTCAGCTTTTTTCATCATTGGCCCTAAATCTTTGGCTTCCCAATTCTATATTAATATTATGATGTATTTTGAGGTAATCTCAATTTTTTTGACTGTCTGTTTCTTTTCGCCATTTCTTTTCTATTTTCTCATCTCTCTCATCTTCATATATCATAGCACCGTGAAATCCTGACTTTGGTAACTGAGCTCCAGAAATCTGCGCTTCAATAAACTTTCCCCATTTATTAATGATTTGTCTTGCATCATTTTCTATTTGTCCTATCCAGTATACATTTGCTGTTGGCTCAGAAATCTTCATTTGAGTTCCTATTCCTTGTAAGTCTATATACATTCCTTCTGGAGAACACCAAATTTGAAGTCCTAATTTACATAATGCATCTCTTCCTAACAAGTTTACAGGAGTTTGATTTGATACAAGAACTGGTAAGGTCACACTTTTATTTTTAGTCTGTAAGCAAACTGGAGCGGTCATAGGAATTAACTGCATTTGTCCAGAGAATCCTATTGTCTTTGCAAATTTTCCAGACAAGGGGAGGTGAGGCATAATTTGAATTTGTTTTTACCTTCTATTTTACTTTTAACTTTGAATCTTGATCAGCATTAGTTTTTAAAATTGGAAGCTGATTTTCCCCTATAGGATTCTCTGGGCACCCCTAATATCCCTGATTGGGACCTCCCCAAGGGTTTACTGGGCCCTGACATGGACCTCGATAGAGCCGTTGCCAACTCCCCCGTAGCTTCCACCCCTGAGTGACTGTTGCCATGGATTGATTGGGCAGCTTGTTTTGTTATGTCCAGGTTGTCCACAACCCCAGCACAGAGGAAGATTATTAGACTTGTATTTTCCTCTCTGTCCTCCTTGCGGTGGATTTCTTTTCCATCCTGCTGGCCCTTGTTGCTGAGCATATACATTGACCGTGGGTGCAGGGACCCGGTGTGCATTTGGAGGAATTGCTGTAGGTGGGGGGAGCTGTCACTGCCATCTGTTCTGACTCTTCTCTTTTTAGTGTAGCTTGAGTCTTTTTCTTATGACTGTTTATTAACTGTTCGATCTGCAACTGAGTCAGCTTTCTTTGAAGCTCTTTTTCTCGATTTTGCAGTTTTTGTTCATTTTGTCTGTATTGTTCTACAGCATGAGTCACATGATCACAGAACTACTTGTGTGTTTTGGAGTTTAAACCGACCACATCTTTCAGCTTTCTTTTTACTGCTTGTGGCATGGCATCGACCACAGCATTTCTAAACATTGTAGCCATCAATGGGTCTCCTTTTGGATTCCCCTCAGTCTCTTGCTTCCATTTTTTTAATTGTCTTTGCACATATATGATTGGACTTTCTCTCTGTGCGTTGTATCAATTCTTCTGTTTCTTTGATGCTTTTATTTAAGTCTTCTATTTGTGTTTCTGTTTCAACTTCTTTTCTTTCTGCCTGCTTATCCTCATACTTAGTTTTTAGTTTCTCTAATGCTGCTCGTGCTTGTTCATAATAATCTGATGGTACATTTTTCTCAAATGTTTTACTTTTCTCCTTTTGTCTCACATCTTGTCTTGTTTGTTTTTCTTTTTCTAACTCCACCTGTCCTTCCATTTGCATTTCTCCTATTTTTAACCACAGGCATCCAGAGCTCACACAGTCACTTACACACACACACACACACACACACACACACACACACACACACACACACACACACACACACACACACACACACACACACACACACACACACACACTATTATTCTTAACCACAGGCAGTCCAGCAAACACACTCTATTCTATACTTTTGAGAGAATAATTATTGTTTTATTCTTATTTTTATTTTTTTTATTTAATCAAATCGATACACTTCCCCAACACAATAGATTACAATTAAAACTCTTTTTCCTATCTGTATAAATCCCTGTTGATACACTTCCTCAACACAACAGAGCAGCATAGGACTTTCTTAAACTTCTGTGTACATGCTTTACTTGCCATCCATCTAGGCCCTCTTGACAAGTAACCACAGACCTGATTTACGCTTTTACATATTTTTTGATATCCTCAAGGCCTTTTTGTTAGAAATTATACTGCATGCATTTATTCTGAAATCAAAAATCCTTTTTAGTTCTTTAAATTTGGAGAAGCTGTCTCACCATAACGGGTACATTTCTGGCGAACAACACAAACTTAAGCAAAAACTGCTTACCTTAGATTAGTGGCCACTTGTTTGTGTTGATTCGTCCAGGAACACCAATCAGCTCTTGAGCCAGTCCCATCTGGGGTGGGTCAAAATGTGGAAGAATTCTCTTCCTATAAAAATTACTTCTCAAATAATCATTGTTTTCAGAAGAGGCTTTATTCACACCAACCAACGCAACAAAGCCTTAGAGCCGTTTGCAACCGGCCCTCTCGTCACTTGGATTTTCTGACCTATATATACCATAGTTGTCTTCCTATTATGGTAGCAACCTTCAAAAACCTGGCTCACATATCACCACATTCCAAGTTCTTTTTCTGTAGGACACAAATCTTCTGTTTGTCATTTTGAAGCACGCTCACAGAATCAGCACACACACACACTTGAAACGTCAGCACACATTTGAACATAAGTGTCTTTGCATTAGCCTTAAACTGCTAATTTTTAAATAATAAAATCTTCTACAAAGGCAGCGCCATTTGATTTCCAGCTACGACTCAGGACTTGGGCTGCAACGACGCGTCACATTATTTACGTTCTAGAATAGAAGAGATCTAGAATAATGGCTGCTTCTGCTCCCGGGCATTTAGTGAAAATGATCATTTATCATATAAAGCCAGACCGCGACATTCAAAAGTGTGGGAGTATGTGGCGGGGTGGGCGTGGTCCCGCGAGGTCTGTAGCGGGAGAGAGAGGGCGGAGCCGAGCGGTCGGTAAGTAAGTCAAGTGCAAATGACGAACACCTGTCTCTGATTGCAGTAATTGGCGTGGAGAGACCGCATATAAGCGGCTGCCGGGAGAGAGATGACAGAGAGAGTTGGACTGGGACTTGCTACAGTCTGTGAGGCTGGGAGAGACCTACCAGAAGGAGAAAGTGATCCTGGAAAGTTATGAGTGAAGAGACAAGCCGTCTGACAGAGAATTGTTCCTGAGTGTTTATTGAGAAATTGAAACGCCCACGTGCGTCCTTTGTTTTGAGTATTACAAATAAAAATTGCAAGTCCCAGTCTCGCCGACCCTGTCTTCTTCCTTCCTGCCCAAGAATACAACGAACCGCGTTACAGAGTACTTTAAACAGAAGCCGAATAAAACTGTGCTTTGTTCGCTCTGTAACGCCGTTTTCACACTGCACGCGGTGGCAGAGCAGAAGCTGTGCGCGTGGAGAACTGGAGCAGCGCACGCCCGTTGTGCTTTCACACTGCCAGTGTTTGTCTCGCACAGCTGAACCGTGGCGTGTGTATTGCATACAGACGAACAGTGTTGGGGGTAACGCATTACAAGTAACTTGAGTTACGTAATAATATTACTTTTTCCAAGTAACTAGTAAAGTAACGCATTACTTTTCAAATTTTAACAAAATATTCACATAAATTTGACTGACAGCTCTCCTGCCCCCATGTTGAGAAAAATAAGTGCAGAGGCGTTGTGTAAACATGATGGTTATTGTAGTTCTAGACTAAATGTGAGCATTTATTTATCTCACTTGCACAAAATTAAGATTCATAAGCTTTCAATTCCCATTATCTTCAATGATATATGTTAGTGATTCATCTCTACAAGCATTGTTAGCAATAATGCACAAACAAATATTGTATTCCCATCACTAGTTTTATATTAAATTTACATTCTAACTGTCTCAAGTCTTAATGTACTGACTTCACCGTGTGCTGCAAAATATCTTTACAATTATAGTAACATAAAGACGACGGAAAACTCAATGAAATTGGGAAATACCTTCAATTATATGCAACAAACCACTGATTCTGAGGGACAAAATACAGAAATCAGCGGCGTGGATGAAGATTGCTCATGTTTTCAGATTTTCAGGTTTATTCTCAGCTAATGTAAGTTACGACTGAAGTAAATGTTCAGGCTGCTGACTTGAGCAACGATTGTATTTAATTGTACAGTGCAATCATAACATAGTATAGACATGATTAAAGTGGTCATGATAAATAATTTGGGAGTTTTATGCTAAATAAAAAAACACTCTTGAGCATGTCGGTAACACTTTATTATGTTAAACACTATTAACTACGACTTTTGCCTTAACCTAATTTACTGCTTATTAATAGTTAGTAAGGTAGTTTTTGTAGCGTTTATGTTTAGGTATTGGGTAGGATTAAGGGACATGGTCATGCAGAATAAGGCATTGTGCTTTAAACAGCCAATATCCTAACAGAATTGAACCCTGAAATAAAGTTACCAAAAATGTCTTTGTTATATGGTACGTCTGAAATAATGTGTTCTTCAGTTGCTCATATTGTGTTACACCTCGTGTGAATCAGGTTTCATTCATTCATTACAAAAAAAATTGCTCAAAAATAATTCATAAACTTCACAAATCGTCACGTGAACAACCAGTCAGTCCGAGTTTGAGTTTTACGTGCGTAATCTACAACGGTTCATTTCAAATCGGACATGAAGAAATAACTATTTAGTTTTCAAACTCTGCAATCGGATTAATTAGGTAAAAATTCAAGTTATAATTCATAATACATGTACTTCTTAGTTTGATTAACAGCAGTATATTCTGTGATCTAACCAACCTGATCTCACAGAATTCCTTGAAATGAACACGGGCTCCTTAACTCAAAATCCGTGGCAGTGTCACGGAATTGCCGAAAATTCTGTGATGGGTCCACGGAAGTGATGCCTATGTAAGTCAATGACAGTAGACGCGTTAGGCATGTTGGTTATCATCATGAAACTATGATTTTTGCCATTATGACATGGAGTGTGATTCTCGATTTAATCAGCCAGCATAATTTTATTTACAATTATTTTCATTTTTTTTTTTTTCAGTATTTACAAACGTTTTGAACACGTAACCCAATCCCTTCCCTAAACCTACCCATTTGTGTATTATAAAAAACAGGATATAACAGGCAGATACGAATGCAGGCACAATTTATTCAAAAAGTACAAATATTCCAAGTGTTCCGAGGCCAAACGATTAATTTGTGTGAAGAAAATCCCCAAAAGAGATCAGCAGCATCGAGTCCATCCGCCAAAGATCAAAAATACATTTCAAATTTTACCGCCGGAAGAAACGTTACGTCAGCTTTGACAGCATTGGCTGTCGTATGTCTCGTGACCAATTGCGTCATTACGTCGGTTTTGATTGTAAAATGCCATTGGCTCTCGTGAGAAATTAATGAGTGCGTTCACAGAGCGGCGGGATCATCATTTTAGCGATTAAAACATTAAGATCAACTCTGTTCTTTACACGAAGACATCGTGTGACTTCAGAAGACTTGGAATGCAACATGAGTTAATACTTTTATACTGTTTTGGTCAGTTTTTGCAAAAAATACCTGTGGCTGTACTTGTATTTGCCTGTTATGTGTTTTATATTGTTGAGAGTGGGTAGGTTTAGGGTAGGAGTGGAGTTAGTTGCTCCAAAATATAAAAGTAGTATAAATATTCATAAAATCATGTCTACTTTTTTTAATGTCATTGACTTGCATAGGAATCACTTCCGTGGACCCATCACGGAATTTTCGGCGATTTCGTGAAACTGACACGGATTTTGAGTGAAGGGACCCGTGTTCATTTCACGGAATTCTGTGAGACCAGGTTGGTTCTAACCCTGTATCTTTAAGAAAAGTAAGGATCCCCTTCAAACTTTATTCTTGTTCCAACTCATATATAGTATCTTGCAAGATATTCCTTTCTAAATTATATTTTTACACCTCATTATGACATGCTCCATATTTTCTGGAACATTACATGTATCAAATTTATCTGAACTGCTTTTCCCCATTTAAAACAGGGTTGATTTTAAACCAGTATGCCCAAGTCTTAATCTTGATATAATCACTTCTTCTCTTCTATGTTTCCCTTGAAAAGCCTTTACATGAATCGATTTCTGAATATTATAATAGTGTCTGCCTTTATTATCTACGTCCCACTTTATTTTGCCATGATTCTCTCACTGCTGTTTTAATCAATGATTTAGCTTCACCTTTCCCAAAGGGAACTTTCATTATTTCTTCATCCTTTAATTTTAATACATTCTTTGCAGTCAAATCTGCCTTCTCATTACCCACCACCCCAATATGAGCTGGAATCCAACAAAATTGTATATCAATTCCCATTCTCTCGATTCTTAGCATTATCATGGATATTTCTTTAAATAAATCATCTCTTATTGTTTCAGTTGAATTCAAACTATAAAGTGCTGCAACAGAGTCAGAGCAGATGATTATTCTTTGAGGTCTTACTTCTTCTACCCATTGCAACCCTAAAATTATGGCTACTACTTCAGCTGTAAATACAGATAATTTATCATTAATTCTTTTACATATGGTTGCATCAAAATCTGGTATGTACACTCCTACTCCTACATGATCATTCCTTAAATCTTTAGATCCATCAGTAAATATTGGTATATAATGGTAGTAGTTCCGCTTAACATATTCATGAACCAAATATCCAATATTATCAGCATTCCTTTCAGTCCATTCTTTCTTTAGCTCTAAAAGTTTCAAGTCTACATTGGGAACTGGGAATACCCATGGAGGAACATTACCCCATACTATATTTGGAGCATACTCGAGTCAATTTAAACCGTATTCTTCCGCTACTGTAGTAATATTCCAACCGAATCCTTTACCTTTATGTTGTTTCAAATACTCCCAGCAATCACCGAAGACCTCTAAAGCAGGTTGTTCTTTCCCAGATCCTTTTAGCTTAACCCAATATGTCAGCGACGGCTTTAATCGTCTCAAATATAATGGTAGTTCTTCAGTTTCTACAAGTAATGCATTAGTAGGAGTTGTTTTTAATAGCACCAATACTAAGTCTAAGAGCTCTAAACTGTATTCTATCTAGTTTTTCCAGGACACTCTTAGCTGCTGCTCCATATACCATACACCCAGAGTCAATACATGATCGTATTACGGCCCTATATATATCCAGTGGTTCCCCCAGTTCTTCTTCGTGTTTATTGGCAAACCAGCTTTAGGTGCATTAGCGCCACCTACTGAACTGGGGTGTGGAACAGCGAAGGACTACTCTTACTAAAGTAGAAAAGTAAATACTTAATAATTATATTCTCAAATGTAATATTGTTGCTTTTGTGTATTGCAGCACCTAATCTTTCACTTTGGATTCTTGCCAACAGATTTTTTTTAATGATATGTCTTTGATACCCTTTTCCTGCAATTCGTCTTTCATTTTCATATAGTGTACAATATAATATGACATGTTCAACTGTCTTCTACATTACAATGACTGCATAACCCATTATGATGTTTTTGTATTTTATATAGGTTCCCATTAGGTCCAGTATGACCTACACGTAATCTTGTTAATATTGTTGTGAATCCTCTTCCCATTTTCTTGAATACTGTATAAATGTGTTCCCTTTTTTCTCCTATCCCACAATTCCTGCCATATACTATTATAGCGTTTCTAATAATTGCCCTGGCTTCAGATTTTCTCGTGAGAATTGTGATTTCTACATATTGCATTTTAATGAGTTTTTTTTGTTTATCCACTATCTCATTTCCTTTTATTCCTACATGGAGTCCAAAGAAAGTTAACCTTAATTCTTTGACTATGCATTACGTACACTAGTTGCTGTATATAATATATTAAATCCTGTCTACAGTAAGAATGACCATATATGAGCATATGATTACCTTGTCTAGCCTCGTTTCTTCCACCCCCTGTAAAGCCAAATATATTGGCACAAGCTCAGATATAAACACCATTAAATGATCTGAAAGAACTGGTATTCTGGACCATCAACTGCTGTTCCTGCTTTTCCAGATTCTGGGTCTGATCCATCCATAAAAATATCTAAAATGTTACTGTATTTTTGTTATATATATATTGATTCACTAAATGTTCAACTGTCGTGTCTTTATTTCCTTTAGTTAGTTCTTGCACTCGTGTATCTATACAAGGCATAGAAAACAACCATGAAGGTACTTCAGGTAATGGCACATTTTGAGTGTATTTCAGCTGATCTATACCCATTTTTGGGCCATTCTATTTCCTGTCTATCCTATGCTATTAATGTTCCCTTGGGTATGTTCCCAACTCTCATTAAACACAGACTTAGTTGGGTGTATAGTAATCCCTCAGTTTAGTTGTTTTCTGTAGTTTATTGTTGTTATTTTCTTCTTTGGTGTTTATTGGCAGTAGGTAACCTAACTTATTGGTGCATTACCGCCACTGACTGGACTGGAGTGCTGGAAAAAATGCTGTATTACTATAAAGTTTATTAGCAATATTGAATACAGTGTTAAAGCCCTCAATCAAGTTAAAATGAGTACAAAAACAAGTTGTTGGAAAACAAAGTGTTATCTGCTGAAATGTATGTAGAATATTCTCAAATATAAGTAATCAGTCAATTTAAAAAACTATACACCGATCAGGCACAACATTATGATATAACATTTGCACGTGGGCTAAAGTTAGTCATATGTGAAGATGCTGATGAGTCAATGAAGAGTGACAAGGGTAAAAAAAAAATAAAGTTTTCAAGATAAAAAAAAATTATAATTTTAAGCAAAACATTTTTATGTCCAAAACAAATGTATGGTGTTGATTCACATTTTTTTTTTACAGCTTTTAAGGCAACGTTCATTCATTATTAAACAAGATTTCTTATTTTACCACCCAGAAAACCTCGGTGTGACCGTATATTCATTTAAAATATGAATCATTGTAGTGTCTAAAATGAATATCACATGGTAAATTCCCTTTCCATTTCTTTATGTATTGCCCTTTTAGTCTAATTCATATAAACAGACACTTTTCTATGTGTTCAAACACCCAATTTTCCATAAGGAGTTTTTATGTTTTGTTTTTAACTGTAAAAATGTTTGTGTACATTATGAAATGCCATTTATTGTCACTATACACATGTGCAATGAGTTTAAAAGCAACTCCTTTCCAGTACCAGCAAGAAATATAGAATAAACAACATAGAATTAAATAGTAGTGCAAAAGGAGAGGTAATTATTATCACTATTATCAAAAATATTAAATATTTAAATATTGCACAGTAAGTCCGAGGGTTGGGGAGTTAGACTGTGAAGTCAGTGTTCAAAGTGATTATGGCTTTTGGAGAAAAAAAAAACTGTTCTTAAATCTGTTGGTCCTTGTTGTAATGCACCTGTTAGGGGTGGGAATCTTAAAGGGGCTATATGCAACTTTTTCCCCAAAATAAACGTAACAATAGCCTTTTTATTTTATCATTTATGACTCAAACGGATATTTCCCGCGCTGTCTGCGGATGTGACGTCAAGCGCGTTCATGTTAAACGTTTCAGATCACTCTGCCACCACCGCTAGTCAGCAAGTAGCTTACACTCGCAAGCAGTGCAATGGATTTAGCGAATACACAGAAGAGACCCAGGACAACTCGGACACCAACAGTAACTCCACAGAAGACTAAAAAAGTTAAACCCCTGACAAGTGGCCAAAAAAGATCGAAGATTGAGAGCGACCGGTGCCGAGCAAGGACTAGAGTGAACATTGGCTTCGCATTTGAGCCTTGGAGGGAGCTCAGATCTGATATATATATATATATATATATATATACATATATATATATATATATATATATATATATATATATATATATATATATATATATATATATATATATATATATATATATATATATATATATATATATATATATATATATATATACATATACAAACACACACAAATAAATATGAATAGTGCATCAGCAATGTAAAGTCTTTTTGGCAGTCTAGAAAAGCGCTATATAAAACTGATGGATTATTTATTATATAGCCATGTAAAGCTACATTATATTGTTTGTTGTTTCTATATCTTAACACAAAATAAGAGGTAAATGAAGATGTAAAGTGTGATGCATTTTATTTCACGTAATAAGACATGTAGTCAATAAATATTGCTAAATAGTATTATGTATATGTGTCTTTCATACTTGGTGATAGTAAGCTACTTGTGTATAATAAGTGGTCAAGGACAGTGCTCAGAGGTCAAGGACAGTGCTCAGATTTGTGTTAATATTCTATGAAAGTTTCGGTCTGTGCGCCCTTCATCAGCGTGTAGGCCAATGGCGAAATGGGTTTATTTATTTATTTATTTAATGTATTAATTTTTTGTGTAGTTGGCACTTCTCAGAGAAGAAAACTAAACTCAAGTAATGGTTAAATAAATGTTCAGTAACATCTTCCAGAGATTTTAGAATTTTGGCGTTATTTTCTCTCTAAATAATGTTGATATGGCAACTAGTAAATACACTAAGTTTCGTCATTCTGGCATATGTGGAAAGGTTTAAAACATGCGTGTTACAACTAAACCCGCGTTAGGTTGAGCCCCGCGCTCCCCTACATTAAACAAATTCATATGTGCATGCATATATTTTCTTGTCATGTAAATTAAAATGTGTAAATGAAAATAAATTGGTCTAAACATTACTTAAAGTATTTTTTACAACTATTCATAGGCCTACAATAAACATCAGAAACAACAGAAATTTAAATTAACAGCTGAAACAGAAGAACACATTTCTACCATGAAGACTCGGGAGACCAGATAAAGTATGATAACACCACAAGTTTATTAGCAGACCAGCAAGTATTAAATTAGAGGTTCTTTGGCGTAGGCCCCGTCCGTAGCGCTCGTCACGAGGGTAACGGACTCTGCATTTCCTGCCTGAAGATGAAGGCAGGGGAGCAGCCGACCCCCAAAAATTGGTGGAGGAAATTAGTTCCTCCAAGACGGGACCTACTCACCCCCAAAAATTGTAAAAGAATTGTATACTCGCCCGTCGTAAATGCTGCGATTCCTTGAACGGCCGCAGACGGGTCTTGATCAGCCAGGTAGAGACAAAAGCCTTGAACGGCCGCAGACGGGTCTTGATCAGCCAGGTAGAGACAAAAGCCTTGAACGGCCGCAGGCGGGCCTTGATCAGCCAGTTAGAGACGAAAGCCTTGAACGGCTACAGACGGGTCTTGATCAGCCAGGTAGAGACGAAAGCCTTGAACGGCCACAAGACAGAGCCTTGATCGGCCGCATGGAAATGAAGGCAACGTTAGGCCACCTGGAGACGAAGGCCACGTTAGGCTGCATGTAGACGAAGGCAACCTGGAGACGAAGGCCATCTGGAGACGAAGGCCACCTGGAGACGAAGGCCACCTGGAGACGAAGGCCACATTAGGCCACCTGGAGACGAAGGCCACGTTAGGCTGCATGTAAACGAAGGCCACGTTAGGCCACATGGAGACGAAGGCCACGTTAGGCCACCTGGAGACGAAGGCCACGTTAGGCCACCTGGAGACGAAGGCCACGTTAGGCCACCTGGAGACGAAGGCCACCTGGAGACAAAGGCCACGTTAGGCAATTGACGAAGAATAAGAGCTATAGAGACTGACAAACGGCATGAGTAATAATCTGAGAATGTGACGCTGTGACACCACCACCAGTATTTGCATAAGAATTACTTAGAATATGGACATTGAACATGCAATAGATATGGATATTGACATAGGTGTTAACCAATAAACAGAGGGAATTGTTATGCTACTGCAAAAGCCGCATAGGCTGTATGGACTGCCACGTTGGCCAAATATTCAATGCCTCCATAGGCCATGGTACAGAGAGCTGCGTAGGCTGTATGAACTGCCACGTTGGCCATATATTCACTGCCTCAATAGGCCGGGGTACGAAAAGCTGCGTAGGCTGCATGTTCTGCCACGTTGGCCATGTATTCACTGCCTCAATAGGCCGGGGTACGAAAAGCCGCGTAGGCTGTATGTTCTGCCGCGTTGGCCATATATTCACTGCCTCAATAGGCCATGGTACAGAGAGCTGCGTAGGCTGTATGACTGCCACGTTAGCCGTGTATACTGCCTCAATAGGCCGGGGTACGAAAAGCCACGTAGGCTGTATGACTGCCACGTTAGGTCGTATATACTGCCTCGATAGGCCGGGGTCCGAAAAAAAAAACCCCACATAGGCTGTATGACTGCCAAGTTAGGCCGTGTACAGCCTTGATAGGAGAGGGTACAAGAAAGACGCGGCGACTGAGAATGATAAGCCGGTGCGCAGAGAAGGCTGCGATAGCCCATAGTGAGGAGAAGACAGCGTGGGTGCATGAGTTGGTCTCGATAGACCCCATGAAAAAGTATTAAGAGTTAAATGATAAACTGTAACTTACCTGATGCTTGTCAAGACACGTAGGCAATCTTAGATTACCTGAAGGTTTGCTCATTCTATAATATTAGAATGCTGACGACCATCTTGACCACCAGACAATCCTGCGTTCAGTTGCTGTTGTAGCAGCACATAACCCTGAATGAATGTCCGGTATACTGAGGAGATGGTCTGTAGGTCTGTCTCTAGGTGAGTTAACCACCTTGATATGGGAGAGCGTTGGGGAATATAAAAATTGCAGAATGATTAGGGGTGCAGGGATGTGCTTAGAAATATCCTCTTTTACCGAGACGAAGGCCACGCTGATGAAGCCGCAGTAGGCCACAGAGATGAAGGCTACAATAGGCCACCTGGACAGAGACCACGTTAGGCCACAGAGAAATTCATGAAAGGCATAGAGACTGACGAAAACAGGATTGATGAGTAGTAATGAAGGAGAAAACATGCCACCGCCAGTATTTGCATGAAAATTATTACTTGAAGTTGCTGAGTGTTTGAGTCAGATCTTGCTTGTACTATAATGTGGAGGATGACCATGTACACAGCACCTTGATAGAGTATGCGGACTCCACGCATTGAGCTGCGTTCGTAGCAGCCCCAATCCAAAGAATGACCTAGGCATAGAGGAGTTGGGGAACTGCAGTTCTTAGCATCTGCAGTTGGAGGATTCGAAACCATTGGGCGTGACTCCAGCTCACAGCTAGATAGAACACCATCTAACCATCAGAACCTGTTGAGAGAACCCGCAGAAGAAAATAAACCAGAACAGCATGACAAATACATAACTGACAATTGAAAACCAAACAAATGCCCTTACGGAAGGATAAGAATGTTTTAGAAGACGCTTTACTAGCTAATAAACCATAGCTGGCTATAGAACCCTGCAAAGCAACCGAACCAATGAAAAACATTAATCAATGTGAGAGTCATCGTTTGATAACCTGAGCCAAGTTCATACTGTATGATGATTTTTTTTTTTTTTTTTTTGTCTGTCCACGTTTGGCAGTCTGAGACAAATATCGCAATCCTAAATTCTTTTGACCATAGGTTAAAATCTTGTGTCTTTGATAACATGTTTGACATACTCACCAACAGCCATGATAAAATTGTAACCTGAAGTAAATTAAACAAATGTGAGTGGGTTGATGTAACCTCCAGACAAATTCTTGTGCGTTTGATTATCATGCAGTCTGACATTAATGCAGCGGAGTTCCCACAGTGTGACATCAGGATCACAGTCTGAAAAGCAACGATTCACAATGATTATAAGCCGCACCGTGTGTGCCAGCTTTGGTGACGAGAAAAACAAAAAGCTCACTGCGAGAGAGCTCGTCATTTGCAGAAATCAGTACGCATGTGCAGACTTTGTCAAACAGTCACACTATATTTACTCCCCGTATATTGTGTTAGTCTCGATAGACTGACAAATGTTGGTGTTTACAATGCGAGCGTAGCCAATCACAGACACGTCTTTCCTGAAGCTCAAACAGTAGAGCGTAGCACCAGCAACTCCAAGCCATGGGTTCGACTCCCAGGGAAAGCAAGATCCGACAAAATACCAAATGTGCACCCTAAATACGATGCAAGTCGCCCTGAACAAAAGCGTCTGCCAAATGCGTAAATGTAATTGTCTGTGGAGCGCTTGAATGCAATGGCCAATTGGAGGAGCCAACACAACACGGAACATACACAATCAGGATTGAATGGCTCAGCGCTTGTTCACTGACCAATTCTGCCTTCTAGTGCATACGTTTGACCAACGAAGAGTAGAACATGCTATAGATTCATGATTTGGTTTAGTCAGATTGACCGAAACGGTTTCCACTAGTGTCCGAGTTTAGTTGAACTGAAGCATTTGACGGTTTCATGCATTTATAAAGGAAACGCACTCTGCTCACTTACTATATTCATAAAAGATTTGAATAATTGTATTCCCGTGCTGCGATTTAGTTGCTGTACAGGATGCAATCTTTATGAGAAATGGGTCGGATTGAGTACGGAATTAAATTACTGCTATTGAATATCCAGTCAAACCTTGTTTATTAAGCAAACCTTACTTGACATATGGTGCTTTGAGTACTAGCGAGATACGCTTTGTTTAATTCATAATTGTAACCATGGCGTCGTAGTACAGAAGGACCGAATGAGACATAGCACTAAATTCTAAAGTTCCTAAAAATAGACAAAGGAATCCAGATATCAGTAGCGGAATAAAACACGAATAGAGTCATATTAACTGGAGTAACGCAAAGACAAAAGCACAATTACTATACATGTTTGCTTTAATGAACTAATTTATTAATATGAAGCGCATATTTATAAAGCAATAAGCAACGGCACCTTTATAAGAGCACAGAACGCTGCGGTTCTTCCTCATGGTCAAGGAAGCCATGTTGAATCACACAAGGAAGCCATTTCAACACTGGGTGCCCTGTATGTTTGAGCAAAATATGTACTCTGCTGGATGACAGGCCCATAACACTTCTAAGCTTGAAATTATGGTGTCAGTTTCAATTGCATTTTGTATGTGACGAACTCACAGCGCTTGCAAGATGAATAGCACCATTGAATGAGAACGGATCAAGCACTGATGTCGGTGCTGTACTTAAAAATATATGCTGAGCAAATTAGCATAGTTAATTCAACTTTAGCGATCTGATAACACTGAACCCATTCGCGATTTCAGCTTAACTTCTGTTAATCATGAAGCCCCGATTAATGGGTGCATATCGCTTTAAAACCCGTGTTGGATTCCTTGCATTCGTGGGGAGAACGATAGAGGCTAATATGCTGTGCCAGCTGTTCGGTTTCAGCTTTTCTAAACAAAATACAATCGTTAACGGTAACCGGTGTCATGCGAATCATTTACGAGGCACTGTGGATAGTTTACAACACGAGCAAGCGATAACGAGCAACGCACAAGCAGGTGCGCGTCCTGTGCACGCATGCTTGCGACAATTTGAGAAAGAGAAAAATACTACACCCGATCGATATCGGAAATGCATAATCATATACATATCACTGTGATGAATGGTGATGAAGTGATGACGCCAGAATGGTGATGAAGATCACAGCCGTGTCTTTGATAACATGCCCAGATAGTCCTCCATTGAAAGTGATTGTTCCGCATCTAAACGCGTGTCTGTTGCCGCGACAGCCCAATGAACAGAATGATAGGCTGACATGGACTTTGAACGCCACTGTATTGCACATTAAGACCAGCGATCGACCGCCACGGAACGTCCGGATCGTCAACTGCATATTAACTGGAGTAACGCAAAGACAAAAGCACAATTACTATACATGTTTGCTTTAATGAACTAATTTATTAATATGAAGCGCATATTTATAAAGCAATAAGCAACGGCACCTTTATAAGAGCACAGAACGCTGCGGTTCTTCCTCATGGTCAAGGAAGCCATGTTGAATCACACAAGGAAGCCATTTCAACACTGGGTGCCCTGTATGTTTGAGCAAAATATGTACTCTGCTGGATGACAGGCCCATAACACTTCTAAGCTTGAAATTATGGTGTCAGTTTCAATTGCATTTTGTATGTGACGAACTCACAGCGCTTGCAAGATGAATAGCACCATTGAATGAGAACGGATCAAGCACTGATGTCGGTGCTGTACTTAAAAATATATGCTGAGCAAATTAGCATAGTTAATTCAACTTTAGCGATCTGATAACACTGAACCCATTCGCGATTTCAGCTTAACTTCTGTTAATCATGAAGCCCCGATTAATGGGTGCATATCGCTTTAAAACCCGTGTTGGATTCCTTGCATTCGTGGGGAGAACGATAGAGGCTAATATGCTGTGCCAGCTGTTCGGTTTCAGCTTTTCTAAACAAAATACAATCGTTAACGGTAACCGGTGTGCTTGCGACAATTTGAGAAAGAGAAAAATACTACACCCGATCGATATCGGAAATGCATAATCATATACATATCACTGTGATGAATGGTGATGAAGTGATGACGCCAGAATGGTGATGAAGATCACAGCCGTGTCTTTGATAACATGCCCAGATAGTCCTCCATTGAAAGTGATTGTTCCGCATCTAAACGCGTGTCTGTTGCCGCGACAGCCCAATGAACAGAATGATAGGCTGACATGGACTTTGAACGCCACTGTATTGCACATTAAGACCAGCGATCGACCGCCACGGAACGTCCGGATCGTCAACTGCAATGCTGGCGTCAGCATCTGTGAACTCAGACATGTGTTAATTACCGATCTTTTATACTCTGAGAATTATGACTTGATTGGATAGGTCTGAATGTGATAAGTGACGTAACATTGAATCTTCCTGCCAGAACTTGCGCATAAGCTTCATTTCTACACTTTCATTGAGCTGAGCGGGAGACGCTGGTGGAGCTGGACCGGGATGGTAATGCACAATAGAAACCCTGGTAAGGCCTGTGCCAGCGGGACATCATCTTCTGGGATGAGCGCATATTTTCCGCAGGTTTGCGGGGCTGAATCGGTCGACGGCTGGCATGTCATAAAAAGTAGCTACAATTGCATCTGAGATGATGTGAGTTGAATAAAAATAAGTACTTAAATAAAGACTTGGACGTAAATATATAAATGTTTAAAATATATTGCAACAGTTACATTTAACATAATAAATAAACAATAGTTGCAACTTAACGATTAAATATTTAACCATATGCGGATTTACGTGCTTATGGTCCGGTCACCATCATCGCAGGCTTTGAAGCATGTCAAAATCCAATAAAACTCATAAAAAGCAAAAAATAAATAAATAAATTCTGCTCCATTTCTCTTTTTAAAATCTCCTCACGAACGTCCGCTGTCAGTTGTCACACACCTGCTACAGCCCATTCAACGACGCGGTTCAGTGTTGCCAAGTCTGGAATTGGGAAGCATTTACTGTTGATGTGGGTTGTTTGTAGCATATAGTCCACAGGTGTAAGTTGTCTTTACTTTAGCAATATTTGTACTTGGTGCCCCCCGCATTTTGGCATATTCTGGCCCATTTTGGCCGTGATTCCGCTACTTTTGATTAGCAATTGGAGGGGTATATTGTTGTGCAGACCTGGCAACCCTGTCCCTCGGTTCGCCCTTCATGCACTTTGTGCACTTCGAAGGCGTGGCCTGGTCTGGCCTTCGAAGTGCACGGCCTTCAAGGTGCGCACCCTTCACTTTGGGACACAGCTGTAGTAGGCTATACGCTTTTCGGGTTTTGCACTTTGCAGACAGTCCCTTCGGACTTGTCTCTCAGCCGCCTGCTCATATAGACCAAATAAATTTATATTATAAGGCTCGTTTTGAGGAAAAATAGGTTGCAGTTTGTTGTCTACGTTAAAGAGACATTGTGTTTTAACAACGTTTAGCTCACCGAACTCATTGAGCACTAGCCTAGTCTATAGCCTAAGTCCAAGTTCAAAATAACTCTAACTGCTCCATTAATGGATACAATATTGTTAACGTAGCCTACTGAGCTGTTTGAAACGGCCCGTGGGACATCTATCTTTGCGAGGGAACGCAAATATCTTTGCGAGGGAACGCAAATATCTTTGCGAGGGAACGCAAATATCTTTGCGAGGGAACGCAAAACTTTTGCGAGGGAACGTCTCGGTTACGGATGTAACCCTCGTTCCCTGAGGAGGAAACGGAGACGTAACGTTAGTGACTAACGAATGGGGGTTTCGCTTAGAAGCCTATCATCTTCGAGCTTAGAGAAAACGCCCAATGGCGTGCCAATGCCATGGGGCATGCGGAATTTGCATACGTAATTCCGCCTCACCGTGTGAGTATAAAAGGAAGTACGTGGCAATATCGCATTATGTTACCTGCTTGAGGAGTCAAGACTGAACTCCTGCGTTCCAGGTAGCACAGCTGATGTGGCAACGGGACGTTACGTCTCCGTTCCCTCCTCAGGGAACGAGGGTTACATTCGTAACCGAGACGTTCCCTTTCGTTCAGTCACTACGACGTAACTTTAGTGACTAACGAATGGGGGTCCCAATATAATCACGCCACTCAGCTGTCTTCCAGTGCCCTGCGTAAGTGCGAGTACCCTGTCGTAAGGCTAGTACGGACGAAGGACTCCCACTTAACACAGGATTACCAAGGTACACTGGGAAGCATATCCCAGTGAGGGAATGCAAAAGATGCCTACCCGTGGGGAGGACTTAAGAGACACATATGACCCGATTAGGGGCTGCATATGGAGATCTCTAGGGTACCAGCCGAAAGTGGATTTTTAACCCTAGGGTTGGCGGGGGACACGTCAAGGGAAGAAACCCGCTCGCTGCGGAGACTTATGGTGAAATACTCGTGTGGGGGTCGCCGGAGGGGAACCATGCACACGGGGCACCTGGCCGGACATGAGGGTCTGGGCTCGAAAGGGCAGACTGAACTGACGTCGCCGTTGACAGTGCTGGAGGAGCTCAGGGCTCTCGGGGAGCTCACCTGAGGAAAATATTGCACGTATCCAGTCCGTGGAGTGGAATGGCGAGCAAGCGAAGAGGTGGAGCCTGGTCCATTACCGGCCCCTCGGGGGGGCGAGTACATAGTCGGACACTGGCTCCACTCGGAGATTGTAGAATCTGGCGAATGTGTTAGGTGTCGCCCAGCCTGCAGCTCTGCAGATGTCTGTTAGCGAGGCGCCATGCGCTAGAGCCCAAGAGGAGGCCACACTCCGAGTGGAGTGTGCCCTCACACCAAGGGGACATGGTCGACCTTGCTGCTGGTAAGCCAAAACAATGGTGTCCACTATCCAGTGAGACAGCCTTTGCTTTGAGAGAGCACTCCCCTTCCGCTCTCCACCATAACAGACAAAGAGCTGGTCTGAGGTCCTTAACACTGCGTCATGTCTACGTAGGCGCGGAGAGCGCGTACTGGACAGAGCAATGCCAAGGCTGGGTCTGCCTCCTCCAAGGCAACGCTTGCAGGTTCACCACCTGGTCCTTAAACGGAGTGGTGGGAACCTTGGGCACATATCCAGGCCGGGGTCTCAGGATCACGTGAGAGTTAGCCGGCCCGAACTCCAGGCACGCTTCGTCAACCGAAAATGCCTGCAGGTCCCCGACCCTCTTAACTGAGGCCAATGCGGTCAGCAGAGTCGTCTTCATAGACAGGAACTTAATATCAACCGACCGCAAAGGCTCAAAGGGAGGCCTCTGCAGAGCACTTAAAACTACTGCGAGGTCCCAAGAGGGTACGAGAGGAGAGCGAGGAGGATTCAGTCTCCTCGCCCCCCTCAGGAACCTGATGACCAGGTCGTGCTGACTTACCTTTTTGTTCTCCAAGAGATCGTGGTGGCAGATATTGCGGCCACATAAACTTTGAGGGTGGAGGGAGACAGCCTTCGCTCCAACCCCTCTTGGAGAAACTCAAGCACGGACCCGATCAGGCATTTCCAGGGGTCTTCTTGGCGGGAAGAGCACCAGGTGACGAAGAGGTTCCACTTCAACGCATAGGCAAGCCGAGTGGACTCTGCCCTAGCGGAAGTGATGGTGGCGACCACCGTAGGTGATAGGCCACTCAAACCTGCCGCGTCCCGTCCAGGAGCCACACGTGGAGGTTCCACAGGTCGGGACGCGGGTGCCATAGGGTGCCCCGTCTCTGAGTAAGGAGTCTCAGAGGAATAGGCCAGGGAGGGGCTGTCGCAAGGAGTATGAGTTCGGGGAACCAGGTCCGGCCGTGCCAGTACGGGGCGACCAAAAGGACCTGCTCCTTGTCCTCCCTGATCTTGCACAAGAGCTGTGCGAGAAGGCTCACTGGGGGGAACGCATATTTGCGTAGACCCCGCGGCCAGCTGTGCGCCAGTGCATCCGTGCCGAGCTTGCCCTCGATCAGGGAATAGTACAGGCTGCAGTGGGAAGAGTCGTGGGAGGCAAACAGATCTACCTGTGCGTCGCCGAACTGTTCCCAAATCAGCTGGACTGTCTGGGGATGGAGTCTCCATTCTCCCGGGAGAGGCTGAAACCGCGAGAGCTCGTCGGCTGCGTGGTTCAGGACTCCCGGAATATGGACAGCACGAAGGGACCTCAGGCGCTTCTGACTCCATAGTACGAGATGGCGGGCGAGTTGAGACATACGGCGGGAGCGTAGACCACCCTGGTGGTTGATGTACGCTACAACGGCCGTGTTGTCTGTCCGGACAAGCACATGTTGACCCTTCAGCAACGCTCGGAAGCGGTGCAGGGCGAACCGTACTGCCAGCAACTCGAGGCAATTGACATGCAGGAGGCGCTGGGGTCCTGTCCAGGAGCCCGCGGCTGCTTGTCCATTGCACATGGCACCCCAGCCCGTGGCAGAGGCATCCGTCGAAACGACAACATGCCTGGAAACTCGTTCTAAGGGAACACCTGCCCTTAGAAAACTGAGGTTCGTCTGTAAACAGGGCCGGGTCACTTGAACCCGGAGCGTGCCAGACTGCCATGCCCATCTCGGGACTCGATCGCGAAGCCAGTGCTGAAGCGGTCTCATATGTAGCAATCCGAGCGGCGTCACCGCGGCTGCAGATGCCATATGCCCCAGGAGCCTCTGAAATAGTTTCAGTGGGACCGCACTCTTGCTCTCGATTTGACGGAGGCAAGTCAGCAGAGACTGCGCACGCTTGCTCGAAAGCTGCGCGCACATGGCGACCGAGTCGATGTCCATACCAAGAAAAGAGATCCTCTGCGCTGGGCAGAGATTGCTCTTCTCCCAGTTGACCCGAAGGCCCAGGCGGGCTAGGTGTTGGAGCACCCGATCTCTGTGTCCGCAAACCTGCTCCCGAGAGTGGCCCAGTATGAGCCAGTCGTCGAGATAGTTCAGGATGCGAACCCCGTGCTGCCGAAGGGGCGCAAGGGCTGCCTCGGCAATCTTCGTAAAGACGCGAGGGGACAGAGATAGCCCGAATAGGAGGACCGCGTACTGATATGCCCGCCCCTCGAAAGCAAACCGTAGGAACGGTCTGTGTCGAGGAAGGATGGAGACATGAAAGTAGGCGTCCTTCAGGTCGATCGCTGCAAACCAATCGTGAGGACGAACGCATTCGAAAAGGCGTTACGCAGTCAACATCTTGAACGAAAGCCGGTGGAGGGATCGGTTCAAGATGCGAAGGTCCAGGATTGGTCGTAACCCACCGGTTTTCTTGGGTACAATGAAGTAGGGGCTGTAGAACCCCGACCTCATTTCGGCTGGAGGGACAGGCTCGATCGCACCCTTCGCCAGCAGGGTGGCAATCTCCGCACGCATGACGGGGGCATGGGCCCCGGTCACGGTATAGCGGACTCCCCTGTAGCGGAGAGGAGCCTGCGCGAACTGAATCGCGTAGCCGAGCCAGATGGTCCGCGTGACCCAGCGGGACAGCCCCGGAAGCTGAAGCCATGCTTCCAGAGACTGCACCAACGGGGTCATACGGACGGCCGACGTACCCAGGGTGGGGCAGCGAGGCAGCGTTACCGGCCCGGACAGGGGAGGCTGTTGGGCGTCCCGGGGTCGGGGCATGGTTAACGGCTGCGTCCTGACAGAGGAGACCAGGGAAGGACGCACGTTCCACTGGGGTCTGCTCTGAGAGGAGGCTGGCGACAGAGAGGGATGCGAGTGGTGGGACCCGTGGGTGGCGCACACCATCATCACCGGCCTCTGGGTCCTCAGAGACAGGAACATGAGTTCTTCCCAAGCGCTGCACTGCATGAAAAGTGGGATTTTCGACCCCGTAAACGCCTGTATACTCCCGGAAATCTCCCTAATTTTCGGCAGTTTTCGACAATTTAGAGGCAGCGAACGTCGCGTTCGTCTGTGCCACAAATTGTCGTAAACGAACCATGACGTAGGTGGAGAGCCCCCCGCTGAGAGACAGCGCAGAGGTGCGACGCCTCTAATTAGCATATGAATAGCAGCGAAACCAGAGAGTCAACGGCCAAACTTGAAATTTACTCACTCACTATTGGCTGAAGCCACTACATTTAAAAAAGAAAAATCCCTCGTGATTGGTTGGCAGATCACTGCAAACCAATCATTATTGGTCCCCCTGGCTCATTATAAATGTAAACCCCAATAATAATAATAAATATATAATTTATGTTGTAATAATTTGTTTTATATTAATGTTATTGTGCTATGAAGTATTCATACCATCAAGGAATATATGGGAAAATTATACGGACCGTGCCGTTCATTCAAAGAAAGAGCTTAATTTATAAGCATACAGCTGTTCATTCAAAGAAAGGGCTTCATTTATAAAACACAGCTGTTTATTCAAAGAAAGAGCTTTATTGTTAAACACACAACTATGTACAGTGCAGCAGTAATGTCTCGTAATGTAATGTAAAGTTCGGCGTGCTCCAGGCTCCGAGAGCGCGGTGGCCGCACAATCCATCCAGACACCCCGTCAACAATGCGTCTTCCTCGTCAAACATGAGTTCAATGGTCGCGGACTTCCAAATGTCCACCTCATCCAGCACACTCTCACTTCCAGCAACTGTAATACAATCCATAAAGACAATAAGCAACCTGAAAAATACTCACATTGACAAAAAACGGATCTAATATAATAAATCTTACCCTTTTTCTTCTTGATCGACTCCGAGCTAAACTCCGCCTGCGATGTAAGTTCAGGTTGTTTGTATCTGAAGCTGCGGGGTGTCGATTCATAATACGTCTTACAGGCAGCTGGAAAACAATTACATGAGACTGGTATTAATAAAAACAGTCACGGTAAAATTAAACAAGGAATGAGAAACACATTAGAAGTTACTTACACACAATTTCGTCGTGATCAGCGGTTAAATCTGGACTCGCTGAAATCGCTCCAAGCAGATAAGAGGTCACGGCTTCGTTATGAGGCGAGGATAGTCTGTGAAAACAAAATGTGCAGTTTTAAGCTCGGATCTATTAACGCATCCATTTCCTTATACAGCTGAATAAAAGCATATTCTTTCAATCGTAATGTTACATTACCCATGCTCTGGTTCATTGCGCCTGCAGTTTGCCTCAGAGTTGTGAAGACGAAGACAGCCTCCTGAAAATGAGTCGAAAAAGTTGGTCGCGTCCATGCAGAGATTGAGTTGAAGACGGCGTCCTGTCATAGTTGATCACGAAAAAGGAAAGCAGCGAAAAAGATAGGAAATGTAAAAAAAAGTTTAAAGCTCGTCTTCTATGCGTCATGGCCATGACCTCGACCTCGCACGTCATTGGACTAGGGCTCTACTATGGAACGCGCCCGGGGCCAAATCTCTTTATACGAAACGCGTGACTTATGACTGTTTCAACACGCACTGTTTTCTGCGCCAACGCAGCAATTTTTTACGTGTTTCTTTTGTATGTGTAGACACGCACATTCTGGTCGTGTAACAGGCATACACACACAGTCGACGCACAGTTTTAACATGTTAAGAAGACACATTTGAACGTGTTTCTTAACGCGCACATTCTGTACATGTCGAAGTGTAATATTTATATATTTTTTTAAAAGCAGACTTACCTTTAGATGTAGCCTAGGCTACATACATATTAATATAAGATATTAATTAATTGCTTAACTGACTACTGTGCTAGAGTAAAGTAGCCTAATGTTACAATGTATATTAAATAAATGCTTAATATTATACAATTATTATAATTTATCTATATGGGTTATTGTTTGTTTTTTAAAGTTAGGCTATATTTAATTTCTAAAAGTATATATAGGCTAATTTACACAGCACATATTTATAACTGAAAACACACACACACACACACACACACACACACACACACACACACACACACACAACTTTATTCACTTTCACATAATAATGTTTTTGTAATTTGGTGTTTAGTTTTTTGTATAGTTTGTTTATACTGTTCTGTCTCTGTTTTGTTTCCAGGAACATCTGATGAGTGCTATAATAAAATGACTTCATTATATTTAAAATATGTTTTGATATACATTTTATTTATATTATTAATATTTTATTTACCCATAAAAGTGTCTTTAGGAAGCCATAAGTTATAGAGACAAGAATAACTTTTGCCATTTAAATGCCACATTAATTTACTGAGGACCCATACAGCCAATGATCATGTGTGAAAACACTTATACATAAATTGATCACTTAGAAATCAAAACTAAGGTTTGAGAAAGAAAGAATATGCATACAACAAAATATATTGTTTCATAGCAGCTTCAGTAACAAGTTCAAAACAAGTTCTGCTGTAAACCGGCTCTAACAAGCCAATATAGTGTCAATATTCAGCTCAAGTGACTTCAGTGTTGATTCAGTTCAACTGTAAATTCCTCAGTTGCATATTTGTGTGTAGTTAGATATATGCAAAAACAACATTTTTGGAAGAGTTAAAATAGTTTTGCACAAAGTGTTACTTTTGCAAGCGATGTCTGATGTTTTGCATGTTGTGTGTTTTGTGTGTAGAGTTACAAGAAATGGAGCCATATTTTCAGAAATTGTGTGTAAGCAATTAGATAAAACTGTAAATGAATCCAGTTTATTTTAGTTCAGGACTCATAGTCCAGGTGTTAGTAATCTGTGCTTAATCTTTGTTCCAGGCAACAATTTTTTAACTCACGATTAACTAGATTAAGGCCTACTCTTGGCATAATTTAAACCCTGTCCAGGAAACCACCTCTTGAAAATCTGCATTGATAATTCATAAAATGTGGTGTGAGCTCAATTTAAATGACAATTACAGAAAAACACAATCTGACTTAACTATAAACACACAAACTTGTACTTTTCACATTTATGATTAATAGCCATTTAAAAAATCATTCACAGTGCAGGGTGGAAAAATTAATTTTGGTATGTAAACTGTATGCTTTACTTGATTTATTTGTGTGCTTTGGTTCATTGTCTTGTTGCATCACATAACCTCTCTAAAGGTTGAAGACATGAATTGCTGTCCTGTATTTTTTTTTTTTACATAACATTGGTTATTGCTAATGACATACAGAGTAATTAATCTACACTGTGAGCCCGGACAAGTTGAATCTACTTAAAAAATTGGAGCAAACTGGTTGCCCTAAAAATTTTGTAATGTGAACTAAAACGAGTACATTTAACTTAAATTTAAGTTAACATTTTAACTTAAACTTTAAACTTGTTTTAGTTAAAAAAATTCAGAACCTAGATAAAACTCCCCCTGCTGCTACTCTGATTTGCATTTGTGTAGCTCACAGCATGTTCATTTACATGATAAAGCCTCCCCTAGAATTAAGGGGAGGGGGGGGGGGGTCATGGGGGGACAACTGCCAAGCAAGGCCCACGTCAATTTCCAACAATTTACGGCAGTTTTCGGTGTTGCCTGCAAATTGCCGTGCACAGTCGTAAACCTGAAGTTCCACGGCAATCTACAGTGCCACATACTGACGAAAATCCGACTTTTCATGCAGTGCTGCTAGCCCGGGGGCCAGCAGCGGAAGGATTTCCCCCTGGCCCTCCACCGGGGAAAGGAGAGGCCCTGCTACCATCCCCTGGGAAGAACTGGAACCCATCTCTGAGTTGTCCACCTCCAGCCTGGCGTTTAACCAGACTGGGGAGCGGACTGGGCGTCATCCTCAACCACCTCCACGGTGCGGCCCAGGTGAAGGCTGCTGCTGGGGCTGGGCGGGAGGAGGGAGGGCGCCCTCATCGGCGAGCGGACTGAGGCGACTGAGCCGGCGGCTGGGTGCAGCAGCTGGCCGCCGGGGCAGTACGTGTTACAGCCTCAGTCTGCTCTGGGGCGGCCGAGAACCGTTGGGCGCAGTTCTCAGCCGCGCCGCCGAAGAGGCCAGCCTGGGATATGGGAGAGTTGAGGAGGCGGGCCCGCTCAACGTCCTCCACATCACCAGGTAAGGCCAGGTGTTCTCCCGGACCACAGCTGTGGACATCGCCCGACCCAGGGAGCGTGTGGCCACCTTCACCGCCCGGGGGGTGGGATCAGTAGCGGCACGCAGCTCATTGAAGAGCCCTGGGTCGGCTCCACCCTTGTGCATAAGCAAAGTGGCGGCGAATTGCCCGTAGCTCTGCAGGACCACGCCACCGAAGTAGACGAGCCCACAGGCTTTGGGAGGGTGCTTAGGACAGCCACACCACGCCAAAGCCCTCCGTGGACACCGAAGTGCGCAACAGAGAGTTCAACAGTAGGGGGAGGGGGCCCCAGTGTACCCTTAGACCGCGGCCCCATCAAGGGCAGAGAAGGCGGAGGAGGCCACCAAACGGTCGCGGGAAGCACGGGAACTTCCGGGACCGCGTGATCTCCTCATGCACCTCGGGAGCGAAAGGCATTGGGGGCGGGGCCCAACAGCTGTCGGGTGCCGCCCCCAAAAACCAATCGCGCAACCACGAGCACTCGCGACTGGGCGGAGTTCCACACCAGCGCGAGACTCGCGGCTGCCCGAGATAACATGGCTGTCAACTTTAGGTCGGATCAGGCAGTGCTGACACACCCGGAGGCGGAGCACAACCTAATCGTCATCCCCAAAGGACTCCAGCCCACCTAGGGGGGCGGCGATCGAAATCTCACTGCTATCCGGAGCGTGAACGAAACGAACGAGGCGTCAGAGACGGGCCGCTGTTTCAGTCCAACACTCGCGGGAAGCGATGTGCGAGAGGGGGGCGTGGCCCGAGGAATGATCGTCGGGGTTCTTAATACCACAGCACCGCCCTCAGGTCACCCTGGCCACCAGCCAAAGTACCATCTCACTCGGGGACGGTAGATTGGGGTGTGGCAGAGGGGACTCTCTCTCCTCACGGAGATCATTGAGTCTCGACCGCGACATCGCGATGGTCACGTTCCCGCAATGGAAACGTCACACATCCGCAAACACTGCCCGAACGCGCTGAAGCCCAAACACGTTGAGCAGTGAATGCGCCCATAGACAGCAGCGGAAATCGATCGCACCCGGAAGTGCACGGGCGAGCCGTCTTGAAAAAGACGTGCCACACGCAAGCTCTTTTTGTGAGAGGAAAGCCTTGCAGTCGATGCCGAAGCGCCCAGGGAAACACACACCAGCTGTCAAACGGACCACTGCGCAGATCAGCAGGCAGGAAGTATGCGATCACTGGAACGCGCTGTTACACCAACACCGACTGGAAAGCTGCTCGTCTCGAAGAAGCTGACAGAGTCTCAGAAGGCTGTAGGAGTGAAGAGGTAGGTTCTCTTGGCTCCGAAAGCAGAAACATAATGCGATATTGCCACGTACTTCCTTTTATACTCACACGGTGAGGCGGAATTACGTATGCAAATTCCGCATGCCCCATGGCATTGGAACGCCATTGGGCGTTTTCTCTAAGCTCGAAGATGATAGGCTTCTAAGCGAAACCCCCATTCGTTAGTCACTAACGTTACGTCGTAGTGACTGAACGAAAGGGAACGCAAATATCTTTGCCAGGGAACGCAAAACTTTTGCGTGGGAACGCAAAGTTTCTCGGGGGAATGCAAATATCTTTGCGAGGGAACGCAAAGTTTCTCGGGGGAACGCAAAAGTTTTGCGAGGGAACGTAAACGATTTGGAAAAAAATATCCTCCCATCCTAATTTTTTTCCACCACCACGTCCCTTTAGGGGCTCCGTAATGTAGAGACTAGGCCTATAGAAAACAATTTTTGAAATCAGATTGGTGCCATCTGGTGGAAGCAGTGAGCATTATTATCATGCAATATCATATTTTAGCCACTAGATCGATTTACAGCTCTCTGTAGAAAGGCTTGTGAATTCTAGTTGTTTTTGCACATATTTGCCTATTTTTTTCAGGTTGTGGATTTTAATATATAATAAGAGATTCTCAAAGTCTATTTTTGTCAAGTTTTTTGTTTGTTTGTTTGGTTTAAATGGTAATTTGAAGTGCCAGTTTTACTTTATAATACAATCAAACCTGAACATTGAATTAGAAAGAGAACAAATGGAAAGCATTTTGTTACCCATTGTTTTAATTGTAACTTAATAAAAAAGCAATTCTTTCAGTCATAACATTTTTTTTATTAACCTTTTATAATAAACATTTTTCATTAAAATAATTTTTGTACAATTCAATGAACAGCAACTCTTTTTTAAATTTGGCAACAGCAATTATAAACAAAAACTAAAATAACAGCAAAAGTATAATAATTATCAGACAGTAAATGGAAATCTTACTCTGTCTGTCTGTCTGTCTGTCTGTCTGTCTGTCTGTCTGTCTGTCTGTGTGTCTGTGTATGTGTGTGTGTGTATGTGTCTGTATGTGTGTGTGTGTGTTCAAGAGAGAGACATGGTATGTGACTTTTGCATTTTGGATCCAATGTCTCCCCTTTATATGATTCATTGATTTTATTTCACATTTCTCTGTTACAGTTTCATCAGTGCGCTTTATTTCTTACATTGATGAGTAATTGCTTTTATTTCACACTTTTCACAAAATTAGCTTTTGCAATGACACGTTCCTTTGAGTGTGCGTGTGTTTTTATGTGTATAAGTGTGTGTGTGAGTGTATTTGTCTGTTTTGCACTCTTGATGTTTTAGAGATTCACCCCTTCCCTGTTGTGTGCTTTTTTTCTGCATCGTGGCTGATTTGTAGATTGTACGCACAAACAAAAACTCTGTATTTTCATATTTTTGCCAGTTTCCCATTCATTTCCTGTGGGGGTCATTTTTGACCCGAAGACCCAGAGTGTGACTATTTTTTTACGATCACTTAGACTTTTCAAATCCTGTCCCCAATTGTTGTGTGTGTTCATATACCAAGTACTAATAAAGTCACCAAGTTTCGTACCATTCCGATAAAGCTACGATTTTTAACATTAAAAAAAAAAAAAAACGGGTCAGAAATTACCGAAGACCCCCAGAGGGTTAACCCCCTCAAAATCCCCCACAGTGTTGTGAGATTGGGTCGATGATTTCCAGCCCAAAAGCTCACCAAAACCTGTCCACTCCAAGAAAACCTGCCCAAAACTTTAACTGCCTATAGCCTAGAAATCTAGACGCACCCAACCAGGGTAGTCTAGCAACTCTCCGTGGAAAAAAACAAACTCTGGTCAGGCCAATCACATCGTGTATAAAGTCGGTAGGCGGGCTGAACATAATGACGGCAGAGTTGTGGCCGTTCCGCGTGCTACTTGTAAACAAAGAAGCTGGCGAACAGCGGTCTTTAGAATCGGCTTTGGCCGCGACTCTGGAAGACTTGGAGTTAAGCTTTTTTTTGAGGAAAGAACAAAGAACGGCACTGAAGTCATTCTTAAGAAAGGAAGATGTGTTCAGAGTTTTGCTGACCGGATACGGCGAAAGTTTAACTAGCTCCGCTTCACCTTCTTGGTTGCTCTGGTTGGTTGTAGCTAGGGCTGTGCAATTAATTGCAATCGCAAAATAATCGCGATTTGAGCACATGCAATTTCTAATTGCGATTTTATTTATTTATATTTTAATTCAGAATACTACGTTCTTGTGCGCATGTTTAAGATGTTACCCAATCAGAGCTCACTCAGCGGCAGTTCTCTCAAAACCGTAAAAAATATGGACGACGCGACTTCATTGACTTCCGCTGACCAGAGTTGAAGCTTTCGTAGGCCCGAACACGGCGCTGACATCTTGGGGCCGAGTTGCGCAGTAGAGAGCAGGAAATAGAGGCGCGATTATCAAAAGCCCGCCCACACTCTCACAGATGTAGAACAATTCATTATGATGGTGTGAAATAGTCAAGTCAACTTTATTTATATAGCGCTTTTAACAATGCCGATTGTTTCAAAGCAGCTTCACAGTGTTAAACAGGAAAATAATGCAACAGAATTTTATTCAGCCGTATAGCCGTTCCGGAGAAAACGGTGATGTCATCAGTTCATTTCAATTATCATACAGTGACAGTGTGGGCTTTAGATCAGTAATTAGATCAGTAATTTAGTTTATATGGTTAATTTAGTTTAATAATTAGATTTATTTGGATATTTAGTTGAAAAATGTAGTGTCCCCAACTGAGAACGCCAAGCCAGAGGCAACAGTGCAAGGAAACCAAAACCCCATCAGGTGACCTAATGGAGAAAAATAAACCTTGGGAGAAACCAGGCTCAGTCTGGGTGCCAGTTCTCCTCTGGCCAATTAACAAACAGCGTATGATTATTATTCTGGCAACTTTACAGGTCAGAGGTCATAATAGATCGGAATATTCGAAAGATCGGCGGCAGTGCGCCGGAGACGGGTTTATTGAGGATGATGTGTCGATTAAATAATTATTAAATAGGAATAATTGAAATATCAGATTCATCACGCCGGAGACGGGTTTATTGAGGATGCCGTATTGATTAAACAATTATTAAAGCCATATATGAGTTTAACGGTTTTGAAGTTTATTGATTGTTATGACTGGAATTTAAGTTAGTTAACCTTAATTTATGTTATGTTGCCTGTTTTAAAGACAGTTTATTACAGTAGTGTTTATCAAGCTATTAATACTGTTGTTAATAATGTTCTCTCATTGTGTAATGTTATGTTATGCACTTCTTGTGTACTGGCATGTTTGAAAAAGCAAAAACAATTGATAAAATCGCAAATAAAAACGCAATATTCATAAAAAATTAAAAACATTGCAATATGATTATTCTGTCCATATTGCACAGCCTTATTTGTAACGCTATCCTACTGCATGCAGAAAGAATTTGAAAGACAACCGTTTATCCCGCCCCTCGGATTGAGCCCTGCCAATGGTGAGTTCCCAGACCCAACATCTTGATGTGGGTCTGGTTTGTCAGGCTAGTAACTGTCAAAATAATGTGATAGAATTTTATTGCCATACCCATCAAGGTTGATAAGCCCCATTTTATCTCCTTAAAACAAAAATGATGACAAAAACAAAACAACAAAAAAATCCCAGTGTTGCGGCAATTTTCCTATCAACTCTGAATCATTTCATAAAAATGGTTTATTCTTTTGCAAAAGAAGAGTCAACAGTCGTACAGCCATCCTAAATGTCTGCAGAGCATTGCCTGCAAGGCATAACAAAAGTGCAGCTCTTACAGTTGGTTTCAAACAAGGTCACCTCAGCCCTCCTGTAAATTTCCACACATTGCTAGAATCAGAAGCACTTACCCAAATCCCCAAGTGTGCTGTTCCTTTTATCTCTGATCCCTAAGATTGTTCCTTCTATGACCTCTGAGGTCAAACCCAAGTCTTCATGTCTCCTCACAAACATGTTTTTCATGCGCTACGTGCGGAAAATGTCCCATCTGCTGTGTATGACCTTTTACCTCGTACAATGATTCTGTATGAATAATATATGCAAATCAATAAACATTTCATGCACAATGTTTAATCTTATGGTCATGATTAAATTGTTCCACTACACCCAGGAAAACAGATCAAAACACTGTAAATACATTAAAGAGAATTAGCAAATATGACTACAATGCCCAGGTGGAAACGGTGGAAACGGCAATCAAGAAACTAACTCTCCGAAAAACATGCATCAAATGTCAACAGTAAGAATAAGCCAATTTAATTCCAAAAAGTGCCCAATATGGCATTTCACACGTTAATTCACACACCACAGGCAAAATGTGTCATTGATTAATACATACTGTACGATAATCTGACAACAACAAAAATAACAACAGCAACAAAGTTCAGATTGAACTACTGTACGTCTTTTTTGAAGTACATATTCATAGAACACTTTCAATCCAAACATCAACTTTGCTTATTTAGAAAACTTTCGGCAATTCCTTTTCTTATGTCTCTGTAGATTAAATGATTGGGTGAAACTCTTTCCACAGTGTGAGCACTTGTACAGTTTCTCTCCAGTGTGAATTCTGTGGTGTTGTTTTAATTCTCTTGATGTACTGAAGGTCTTCTCACAGTCAAAGCACATATAAGGTTTCACACCAGTATGAATACGCTCATGCGCTTTTAAAGAGCTCAGTCGTGAAAAACTCTTTCCACAAGAAGAACAAATGTGAGGCTTCACACCAGTATGAATTGTAAGATGTTGTCTTAAGTCTGATTCCACAACAAATGTTTTCTCACACTGATCACAGTTGAATGATCTCACTCCACAGTGACGGCGCAGATGCTCATCAAGAGAGCTTTTGAGATTGAAACTCTTTCACACTGAGAGCATGTGAACGTTTTTTTCTCCAGTGTGAACTCTCTCATGATCTTTCAGGTGTCCTGCCTGAGAGAAACTCTTTCCACAGTGTGAGCACTTGTACGGTTTCTCTCCAGTGTGATTTCTCTCATGTATTTTCAGGTGTCCTGCCTGAGTGAAACTCTTTCCACAGTGTGAGCACTTGTACGGTTTCTCTCCAGTGTGAATTCTCTGGTGTTGTTTTAAGTCGCTGAATTTAATGAAGGTCTTCTCACAGTCAAAGCACATATAAGGTTTCACACCAGTATGAATACTCTCATGCACTTTTAAAGATTTCAGTCGTGAAAAACTCTTTCCACAAAAAGAACAAACGTGAGGCTTCACATCAGTATGAACTTGAAGGTGGGACCTTAAGTCTGGTTCCGCAAAAAATCTTTTCTCACACTGATCACAGCTGAATGATTTCACTCCAGAGTGACGGCGCAGATGATTATCGAGATGGCTTTTGTGACTGAAACTCTTTCCACACTGAGAGCATGTGAACGGTTTTTCTCCAGTGTGAATCCTCATGTGTGTATTTAGGTTTCCTTTTTGTTGGAAACTATTTCCACACTGAGAGCACTTGTACGGTTTCTCTCCAGTGTGAATTATCTGGTGTGTTTTTAAGGCACTGGATCTACTGAAGGTCTTCTCACAGTCAAAGCACATATAAGGTTTCACACCAGTATGAATACTCTCATGCTCTTTTAAAGTCTGCTGGGTTAAAAAACTCTTTCCACAAAAAGAACAAAAGTGAGGCTTCACACCAGTATGAACTTTGAGGTGTCTTCTTAAGTTTGATGCCGCAACAAATGTTTTCTCACACTGATCACAGCTGAATGATTTCACTCCAGAGTGACAGCGCAGATGCTCATCGAGAGAGCTTTTGTGACTGAAACTCTTTCCACACTGAGAGCATGTGAACGGTTTTTCTCCAGTGTGAATCCTCATGTGACTTTTAAGTTGTACTTTGGATGTGAAACTCTTTCCACACTGAGAGCATGTGAACGGTTTCTCTCCAGTGTGAATCCGCATGTGTCTGTTTAGGTGTGATTTAAATGTGAAACTCTTTCCACACTGAGAGCATGTGAACGGTTTCTCTCCAGTGTGAATCCTCACGTGCACAGTAAGGTTTCCTTTCGTCGTGAAACTCTTTCCACACTGACAGCAGGTCAAAGATCCTTTGACTGCAGTTTTTCCAGCTTGTTTTTGTGTGAAACTCTTTTCAGTCTTTGAAACGACTGCATCTTCATTTGTGAAATGATGAGGTTTTTGCTGTTTGTCTTCATTCACTTCCATCGGGTCTAAAATCAACATTAAATTCCCGTAATTCAGGACAAATGAGAAACAAAAAGTATAAAATATGGTTAAATTTCAATTTAGCACAAATCCAGTTTACTACTGAGACTCAGCAAAAAAGAAACATCCCCTTTTCAGGATAGTGTATTATAAAGATCTTTTTGTAAAATCCAAATAAGCTTTACAGATCTTTATTGGACAGTTTTTAAACAATATTTTTCATGATTGTTCAATGAACCATCAACAATTATTGAACGTGATTGCAAATGTTTTATTTTTAAATTACTGATGGTTTATTTGTCTTTAATAATGCGTACCTCTCAAACTCAATTTAAAATGTATTAGTAAATGTTTAAATTAACAAACTAACAATGAGCAAAACTTCTCCAGCATTTATTAACCTTAGTTAATGTTACAAATGGAATATTATTGTAAAGTGTTACCATTTCATATAAATCATGCTTTTTTAGCACACTTGCCGTCAATGCGTGCTTGAGTAGCACTGTTATATCTGACTATGTCATATAGCCCATAACACGCTCACACGCTAATTTTTTTTTTGCATTGTTGCGAGGAGTAAAATTTACATATGTGGTTTCAACAACCAGATGCATTTAGACTTTAGTTTTGACTGTATTGAGCGCAGACCACCTCCTGAAGTGGCTTTTAGTGTTTTGTGTATTTGTTCTAAATGCTCATGTTGTGTTCTGTGCCCGGACTTGAGTTTTGTTCAAGAAGCATATTTTCTTTGAGCAGGTAAAATTAAAGGTTCAGTTCATATAACTAACTGACAAAATTGTATGAGGATGCAGTGCATCGCGATATCGAATTGGACCGTATCGATGGCACGAGTATAAACAAGGCTTAAAGAAGGCTTTAAAGTGTCCGAGAAAGACGCAGAAATGGCCGTTTGCAGACACTGTTCTGCTGAATTGTCTAAGCACCCTCAAATGCAAGCAAGAGCACCCTCAGTTGATACTGTAATAATATATTGGCAAATGCTCCAGTGCATATTGGTGTCTGTAGAACGTCAAATGTGTCCATTTACGTGTTTCTGCAGCCGTGACATAGTTGTTGATCTCTTGTACGCAATGGCCAATGTGTTTAAAGTTAGTCAGACTCCACTCGCTGCTCAAACCACCAGTTTTTATTCAGTGCTGGGTTATACAGGCTTGCAAAACCTCTTATGAACAAACAAAAAAAAATATTATGATATGATTATGATACCTGTAGGCCAGGGGTGTCCAATCCTGATCCTGGAGGGCCACTGTCCTGCAAAGTTTAGCTCCAACCCCAATTAAACACAGCTGTACCAGCTAATCAAGGTCTTATTAGGCGTACTAGAAACATGAAAATGAGTGAGTGAACTCGGACAGCCGTTGTGTGTACATAAATAATAATACATATACATATAATAATATATTTTTTAATTTTTTTGTTTGTTGGTCTTTTGTTGTTAGATAAACATTAAAACACAGACAGCAGCGCAGCAGGCATATTACATATATTCTTGGATTATGCAGACACACAGCTCAGTGCCTTCACGCAGTTCATTAATAAACCATCGGTTTGTTACAGCGGCCTTTCTCATGATATAGCTGATATGATGGTTGTAAATTGATCAAGAATCAGCTGATAAATATCGGCGGCCGATACATTGGTGCATCCCTAATATATATACAGAGAACAGACGTCTGAATGACCAAAACGGCATTTCAGATGATTTGCAAACAAGATTTTCCCACTGGCTAGTACAGTTATGCTGTTACATCGCAAAAGTTACATGATTTTTTTTTAATGCGTATCAAGGAATTCATTCATATCGGATAGAAAATGTATCCAACTCAAACGAGCGCATACGGTTTTTTTTTATGCACATTTTTAGAATTTATACGCATCTTGCCGTTTCCATTCAGCATTTTTTGATGCGATATCCCAAAATGTGCATAAAAATAGGTGGATGGAAACATAGCTGCCCTGGGACCCAGACACGGCAGTTCTCTCAATCTCTCCCCACAACTTTTTGTTACCCTCCTTTCCTGCCCCTAGACTAGGAAGGAGGATCGTAACACTGTCATATCATGAACACAGACACTCACAGATCTTCACTGCAACCCGTCAAAATAAAAGTTTGGTTAAACTTGAAGAAATTGTTAGAAATATATTAGGCCAGTGTTGTACGGTAGATTTAGTTACGTCTCTGTAATAATAATAGGCTACTACTAATAGTAATCATGCCTAGATGGTTGCTTATTTTTCACTTGATCTTTTTTATAAACAATGTTAATGTTTAAACAGCATACAGCCTTTAAAAGTTGTATTATTTACTTATAATGATCATCATAAATAATAAACTCATTCAATTTAATTAAAAAATATATATATTTTGCTTTGGTACCAAGAACCGTACAATTTTTATGGTATTGGTACCGACTACTGGAATTTTGGTACCCTATTCTCTAGTGCTCTAAACATGAACTTCTTCAAATGAAATGTAAGCAAAGGACACAGATATATAAGCATATGCCTGATCACGACTGCGATGATACGATAGATTATTCTGCTACACCGAAGACAATGATGTAAGTTAATAAATAGACTGACAATTCAAAGAAGAATGGGCAAAAAAGTATTCTTTCTGCATTTCTCCCTCGCTTTGGCAGTTTGTTGTTATATAGGGTTAGATTTGTAAAATGCTTAAGGTGCCCTCAACTCTGTTTTTATTTCTCTCCGTGGTCTTTTGTGGAGCTTTGCAAACCTGTATTAACTCTAGAGTGGAATTTTTCTACAATATTCACTCATCATGCAGTATTTCTTCTCTCAATCAGTAGAAAATGTGGTTAACAACCCGGTCATGCGTGGGGGAAAAAAATACCATCATATACCACGAAACCGATATAATTTAGAAAAATACCATGATATACATTTTTGATCATACCGCCCAGCAGTACTCTAAATGAAATATTTTGCAATAAGACTTGGAATAAATGTAAATGATTTCTAAGGTTTTTTTGCTGGTAAAAAGCAGTTGAAAACGAGAGGATGTTTCTTTTTTGCTGAGTTTAGTATTAAGTTTTAGATGTATTATACACTGACCTGTGTGTTCCTCTGTCTCTTCATCTTTTATTCTGCAGGGTTCTTCCTCAAACTCCATCTTTACAATAGTACGTCAGTAGTTTCTCCTGGAGTAATTCCTCCTGCTTGCTGCTTCTTCTCCTGTGGGAAGACAGGAATATTCCCAGCATTTAATGTGTCATGAAACTAGGGATGTCAAAATTCCAGTAGTTGGTAGTAGGGGTGTGCATTGGGACTGCCCTCACAATTCGATTCGATTATGATTCACCAGGTAACGATTCAATTCAATTCGATTCTACGATGCATCAAAATTCTACTGCACACAACAAGGCAAATTTTTGAACAGTCATGAGGCAATACAAGCAGTCAGATATACAGATTTTATTGGCTGCTATTTGTGTATTATCACTCTCCTGTATCTTTGACATAAATGTCATTAAATAAAATGTAATTGAATGGTACAGGGTATTGGATATGGCATTTTCAAACCTGAAAAAGTAAACATAAATCACTGCTTTCAGTGCTTTGAATGAGAAATGTTTCTCTTCTCTGCTTTAGAACCATTTGAAATTAAATAGAGCAATAATAACAGCCAACTTTTTCCAGAAGTGTACATAAGTGTTTTAATTAATCAGTAATCTCCCTCCGCCTCAGCCATCTTGATTGTTGTTGTTGTTATGACCCCGGAAGTAATTGAAACTTCACAACTTTATTGTCCAACTCAAGGCCAGAAAATAAACGATGACAAAATGGCACTTAGCCGCATCGATGCTGAATCGTGCATGCCCCACATTGCGATGCATTGCCGAATCAATTATTGTTGACACCACTAGTTGGTAGCAATACCATTACAATTTTACGGTTCTCTGTACCAATTTCAGTACCACAGCAAAATGTGTTGTCTATTTTACCATTTTATTTTACTATTTGATAAAAAATATTAAATTCAATGAGTTTATTATTTCTGGTGGTGATCATTATAATTAAATAATTCATATAAACATTTGAAGGTGTTGAAGAATTCTCTTCCTATAAAACTTACTTCTCTTAGGATCATTGTTTTCAGAAGAGGCTTTATTCACACCAACCAACGCAACAAAGCCTGAGTGGCGGTTGCAACTGTCACTCCCGTCCCTTGGATTTTCTGACCTATATATACCATAGTTGTCTTCCTATTATGGTAGCTCTAACCTTCAAACTCCTGGCTCACATATTACCACATTCCAAGTTCTTTTTCTGTAGGACAAAAATCTTCTGTTTGTAATTTTGAAGCACGTTCACAGAATCAGCACACACACACTTGAAACGTCAGCACACATTTGAACATAATAGTGTCTTTGCATTAGCCTTAAACTGCTAATTTTTTATTAAATAATAAAATCTTCTACATTCCCCCCTCTGGGGCTTGTCTAAGCCCCACCCTCACTAACCTTTTCCCAGATGTGTAGTTTCAGAATCCAGTTTTTTCAGTGATGCTACTTAATGACTTAAAACAAGTCACTCAGTTTCACTACCAATGACTAGATTATGCAACCACACTCCGGAGGAATATTAGAACCACACATCTCCTTCCAGATTTTGCTTTGTTCTCTTTTTCTGGAATGGAGTAAAAGATTCTAATTTCCCTAATTCCTATGTCTTATCATCAATACATTGTTATAAGCGTGAGCGTGCAATTTGTTCAGCCTTGCCTGTGGTTGTCACTGTTATGTAGAATAGTCAAACATCAAACCATGCATTATACTATAAAAAGTTATTTTTATATCATAGTCATCTTCTTCAACCCAGATACTTTAGTTACCTTTAATTACAAAGTCATTTCCTTTTTTGTGAGCTTGACATTTGATGACTGCTAGCCTTTTTGGTAGCATCATAGCTGTTATTAATTGACATATTTGCTCAGAATGCTGGATGGGAGATCCATCAGACTTTTTGAAGCCTCTCTGTTCCCATACCGCTCCAAATAAATGACACACACCATAAGCATATGCTGAATCTGTAAAAATGTTTGCAACTTGTCCCTTTGCAAGTTGACATGCAGCTGTGAGCGCTTTTAATTCTGCTAATTGAGCAGAGCATGGTTGTGCACAATGTTGGGATACTACAGGCACAAATTCTTCCATGTCTTTTCTAACTACTGAATATCCTGTATGATTTCCCAAGTGCTCTTTAAAACTAGATCCATCTACAAAGTAAATGACTACTGCTTCAGAGTTAGGTGTTGATTCAAGATCTGGTCGTAATCTTGTGAATGCCAGTGAATTGGCCACACAATCATGTGGTTCTCCTTCGTAATCCAAAGGAATTTGGATGCTGGTAGCATGGTGGGTAGCCTTGTGTTACTTTGTTTAGCCTGGTGCTATAATAAGCTATCGGCTGTTTTTTCCTGCCACTTCAAGTCTCTTGCATCAGCACAGCTGCCACATATAAATCAAATGTTTTAGTGCAGTCAGGATTTCCAATCACAGGTTCTTTCTGTAATTCCTTGTTAATAGATTCAAAAGCTACTAAAGCATCTGTATTCCATTTGAATGAATTTCCTAAGTTTTGCAATCCTGCCTCTTTCATAATTTCTCTTAATGGAGCTGTTTTTATTGCATAGTCTTCTATCCAATCAGCATTGAAACCAGTCATTCTTAGAAAAGTCATCATTTGTTTTTGTACTTTTTGATTTATAACTATTTCTTGAGGAATCCCCATTCATTTTGTTGCACACAAGACTTTTAGAAAATTCTTGTCAACAGAGTGAAAAATTAATGGATTTATTGTTGAATTCCACTGGCATTGTTCAGCTTTTTTCATCATTGGCCCTAAATCTTTGGCTTCCCAATTCTTTCCTGTATATAAAGATACATGTGGAACAGAATTTGGTACATTGAACCAACTTTTTGTAAATAAATTTTCAGTTATTTTCATTGCTGCTTCCTGTTTACCTATTATGATGTATTTTGAGATAATTTCCATTTTTTGACTGTCTGTTTCTTTTTGCCATTTCTTTTCTATTTTCTCATCTCTCTCATCTTCATGTATCATAGCACTGTGAAATCCTGACTTTGGTAACTGAGCTCCAGAAATCTGCGCTTCAATAAACTTTCCCCATTTATTAATGATTTGTCTTGCATCATTTATTATTTGTCCTATCCAGTATACATTTGCTTTTGGCTCAGAAATCTTCATTTGAGTTCCTATTCCTTGTAAGTCTATCTACACTCCTTCTGGAGAACACCAAATTTGAAGTCCTAATTTACATAATGCATCTCTTCCTAACAAGTTTACAGGAGTTTGATTTGATACAAGAACTGGTAAGGTCACACTTTTATTTTTAGTCTGTAAGCAAACTGGAGCGGTCATAGGAATTAACTGCATTTGTCCAGAGAATCCTATTGTCTTTGCAAATTTTCCAGACAAGGGGAGGTGAGGCATAATTTGAATTTGTTTTTACCTTCTATTTTACTTTTAACTTTGGATCTTGATCAGCATTAGTTTTTAAAATTGGAAGCTGATTTTCCACAATAGGATTCTCTGGGCACCCCTAATATCCCTGATTGGGACCTCCCCAAGGGTTTACAGGGCCCTGACATGGACCTCGATAGAGCCGTTGCCAACTCCCCCGTAGCTTCCACCCCTGAGTGACTGTTGCCATGGATTGTTTGGGCAGCTTGTTTTGTTATGTCCAGGTTGTCCACAACCCCAGCACAGAGGATGATTATTGGGCTTGTCTTTTCCTCTCTGTCCTCCTTGCGGTGGATTTCTTTTCCATCCTGCTGGCCCTTGTTGCTGAGCATATACATTGACCGTGGGTGCAGGTACCCGGTGTGCATTTGGAGGAATTGCTGTAGGTGGGGGGAGCTGTCACTGCCATCTGTTCTGACTCTTCTCTTTTTAGTGTAGCTTGAGTCTTTTTCTTATGACTGTTTATTAACTGTTCGATCTGCAACTGAGTCAGCTTTCTTTGAGGCTCTTTTTCTTGATTTTCCATATGAGTCACAAAAAGAGCTTTTTCTCGGTAGGCAGTGTGCCAGCATTAAAGCATGTACCCCTACACTCAAGTGGCTGGAAACATTATTCTCACAGTCAACGAGCCCGTACTCAAATGCGCTCGCCTGTACACAAGCACCAATATTCTATGCCCCCCGGCCCCCTGCACTCAGGCGTCGGGAAACTTTTCCCTCATAAGCGCCAACTTGGCACAAAATTATCGGGCCACCAAGTCCCTGTTACTCAGGGACTCGCCCCACAGATTAATTCAGCCCCTGGCTTTGAAGGCCGAGGCCTGGCAGGCCATTCCCGGCATTTCGAGATGGGTGTTGAACATAATAGAACAAGGTTACTCGCTACAGTTTGCAAATCAAGGTAGACCACAGCTGTGTGTTGGCTCTGGCTCCTTGGAAAAATCCTGTCTGGTACAAGACGGGCGTAAGTTTGGGCACTGTTACGAAGCGGAAAGTTATCTCGACAGATGCATCCAACCTAGGTTGGGGAGCCCTTCACGAGGGCAGGCCAATCTCCGGTCTCTGTTCAGACTCGGAGAAGAGCCTTCACATAAACTGTCTAGAGATGAAAGCGGTCACGCTAGCGCTAAGAGCTTTCCTTCCGTACATAAAGCACCACCATGTCCTGGTCCGAACGGACAGCAGGTCGGTGGTAGCCTATATAAATCGCCAAGGCGGTCCGAAATCTATCGATCTGCACACAATGGCGGAAGAAGTCCTAATATGGGCAGAGCACAATCTGAGCTCGCTGAGAGCGACTCACGTGCCAGGCATTCTGAATTTGGGTCCGGACATGCTGTCCAGGGGCAAAGTGTCCCCTGCAGAGTGGTCTCTTCACCCACATACAATTCAGACAATTTGGGGCAGGTTTGGAGAGGCAAAAGTGGATCTTTTCGCCTCACAAGACAATGCTCAATGCCGAATATATTTCTCCAAGCACAAGGATGCGTTGGCCCATGAATGGCCCAACCTTCCTCTTTATGCTTTTCCCCCAATCTCAATGTTACCTCAGGTCATAGAGAGGATCAGGGAGAGCGAATGCGCTGTGCTTTTAATAGCCCCGCTTTGGAGAAATCAACCATGGTTCTCACTGCTGAGTCGGATGTCAGATGCAGCTCCGTGGCCGATCCCGCTGAGGAGAGACCTCCTCATGCAGGCGGAACGGCAGATCTGGCATCCCCGTCCCGATCTATGGGCGCTTCATGTCTGGCCCATCAACGGGTACATGAGAACCTCTCTGAAAATGTATTGAATACTATTACTGAAGCTAGAGCCCCCGCGACCAGGCGGCTCTATTCAGGCAAATGGTCAGTCTTTTCGGACTGGTGTAAAGCGCGAAGTCTGACCCCACATGATTGTGAAGTGTCAGAAGTGCTTACATTTTTACAAGAGCTTCTGGACGCGGGTCGTTCCCCCTCCACGCTCAAAGTTTATGTGGCCGCTATAGCAGCGCATCACATTCAAGTGAACGGACTGTCACTGGGAAAGAACAATCTCATTGTTCGCTTCCTTAAAGGGGCTAGAAGGCTTCACCCACCTCGCCCCCCTTCAGTCCCTATATGGGACCTGTCCACGGTCCTGGATGCCATGAAGAGCTCTGCATTCGAGCCTCTGCATTCGGTGAGCTTAAAGCTCCTGTCACTAAAGACAGCTTTTCTGTTGGCGATCGCGTCAGTTAAGCGAGTGGGTGATCTGCACGCGCTCTCTGTGAGCGCCTCGTGTCTGGAATTTGGGCCAAACGACTCCAGAGTCGTCCTCAAACCAAGACATGGATATGTACCTAAAGTGCTTTCAACTCCGTTCAGAGCACAGGTCATTTCACTCTCAGCACTTTCATCACCGTTAGATGAAGAAGATGCTAATTTGCTCTGTCCTGTCAGAGCGCTGAGGATATACATAGAGCGTTCCGCTGCTTAGGCAACTGAACAGCTCTTTGTATGCTTTGGTGGCCGCACCCGAGGGTGCGCGGTTACAAAGCAGACCTTGTCACGTTGGATAGTGGATGCTATCTCACTGGCCTATGAGTCTAAGGATCTCAGCTGCCCTTTAGGCATTAAAGCCCATTCTACTAGAGGCATGGCCTCTTCGTGGGCTTGGTCTACTGCAGTGGTTCCCAGTGCACATTTTGCATGTCTCCTCAATCAAACACACCTGATTCAGGTTATCAGCTCATTAGTAGCTACTCCAAGACCTGATGTGGGTGTGTCAGACAAAGGACACATCCAAAATGTGCACTGTTGGGGGTCCTCCAGGAACGTGGTTGGGAACCACTGGTCTACTGGCATTTCTCTGAATGATATCTGTGCGGCGGCAAGCTGGGCCTCCCCGTCCACTTTTATCAGATTCTATAATTTAGATGTTCTGGCCTTACAAGCTGGGCTTCTTGCTGTGTAAACAGATTTAACCCCTTAAGGCTCGAAAAGTCCGGTCTGGGTTAAATATTGTATAAGTCATAAGCACATTCCTTATATACGGCTCAAATTATCTGGCCACTCATTATTCCTGGCCCGACTATGTCTGGTCTATACTTTATATTATTACACGTATTTCGTGTTCATTCTCATTTAGGGCCCGACTCAGGTCTGGCTCATTTGGAACTTATTGATATCATATTACGGGCCCACCTAGGTTGGCCTGGGTTTGGTGTCGTCGGCTTTAGAGCCGTTAAGCAAGCACGGCGTTTTGCATTGGTCCCCCATAAGCGTTTTTAGCAAAACGCAATACGAGAGTACTCTCATAAGGGAACGCTTCGGTTACTAACGTAACCTCGGTTCCCTAAGATGAGGGAACGAGTATTGCGTTTTGCTTGCCGTGCTTGCTTACTTGCTCAGGAGTCGCTTCAGTCGATTAACCTGACTAACCTTGCGAGAGGGGGTCTTATATACCTCACCTCTACCTGATGATGACAAGGACTGATAAGCCTTTTCTAAAGTAGAATTTACTACGTAAATTGGGGCAGCTGTCGAAAAGGCTCAGTAAGTTGATCGTGATTGGTGAGTTGGGAATTATTGACAGTCGTAGCTTAGTCCCGCCCCCCAGAGTTTGACGCACATTATGTTCCGCTTGAAAGCTGTGGAGGGCTCGCGTGTATTCAAGCCATAGATGAGTGTGCGTAACTTTAAAAGTAAGTTAATTTTCACCTAATACAGTCGTTAACCTTGGTATTTATTGATATTTGTGTTGAGTTTATCTTGATATTGGTGTATTATGTGTGGAAACGTTCTGATGTTCAATATACATATTTCTGTGAAGCTAATGCTAGCGATATGACAGTGTTCACTATCTTTGCACGTGTGGTCCGACACACGTGGTATAATTAAAATGACAATAACTCATTTCCCATGTTTACTTTAGTGTTTACACTGTACAAATGCCAGTAAGCCATATTTATGTGGATTGTGAAGATTATATTGTTTTGAGTAGTGATAAGATGATCGTCACGTGTATATTAATAGTCTATTGATTACATTTCATATAGTCACATGTCAGGTTTATTAATTTGATTTAAATGTTTATCATTTATTACTGTAAACTGATTATTTATATTTCTGTTCTATTGTAGAAACCACACACATACACACATTCAAAGTCACATACAACTGTCAATGCATCGTATTGAGAATGTCAGCTGGCTTGAACCTTATTAAACAACAGTGATTGGACTTTTGGACTTTGTGCATTCTTACCGATGCCCTGTGATGATCCCAATTAAGCCAGAACCAGTCAATACAGTCCTTAAACCTATCTAACAATGATGGTTATTGTAGTTCTAGACTAAATGTGAGCATTTATTTATCTCACTTGCACAATAAAGATTCATAAGCTTTCAATTCCCATTATCTTCAATGATCTATGTTAGTGATTCATCTCTACAAGCATTGTTAGCAATAATGCACAAACAAATATTTTATTCCCATCACTAGTTTTATATTAAATTTAAATTATAACTGTCTCAAGTCGTAATGTACTGACTTCACCGTGTGCTGCAAAATATCTTTGCAATTATAGTAACATAAAGACGACGGAAAACTCAATGAAATTGGGAAATACCTTCAATTATATGCGACAAACCACTGATTCTGAGGGACAAAATACAGAAATCAGCGGCGTGGATGAAGATTGCTGATGTTTTCAGATTTTCAGGTGAGATTCTCAGCTAATGTAAGTTACGACTGAGGTAAATGTTCAGGCTGCTGACTTAAGCAACGATTGTATTTAATTGTACAGTACAATCATAACATAGTATAGACATGATTAAAGTGGTCATGATAAATAATTTGGGAGTTTTATGCTAAATAAAAAAAACACTCTTGAGCATGTCGGTAACACTTTATTATGTTAAACACTATTAACTACGACTTTTGCCTCAACCTAATTTACTGCTTATTAATAGTTAGTAAGGTAGTTTTTGTAGAGTTTATGTTTAGGTATTGGGTAGGATTAAGGGACATGGTCATGCAGAATAAGGCATTGTGCTTTAAACAGCCAATATCCTAACAGAGTTGAACCCTAAAATAAAGTTACCAAAAATGTCTTTGTTATATGGTACGTCTGAAATAATGTGTTCTTCAGTTGCTCATATTGTGTTACACCTCGTGTGAATCAGGTTTCATTCATTCATTACAAAAAAAAATTGCTCAAAAATAATTCATAAACTTCACAAATCGTCACGTGAACAACCAGTCAGTCCGAGTTTGAGTTTTACGTGCGTAATCTACAACGGTTCATTTCAAATCGGACATGAAGAAATAACTATTTAGTTTTCAAACTCTGCAATCGGATTAATAAGGTAAAAATTCAAGTTATGATTCATAATACATGTACTTTTGATTAACAGCAGTATATTCTGTGTTCTAACGTTCTAACCCTGTATCTTTAAGAAAAGTAAGGATCCCCTTCAAACTCCATTCTTGTTCCAACTCATATATAGTATCTTGCAAGATACTCCTTTCTAAATTATATTTTTACACCTCATTATGACATGCTCCATATTTTCTGGAACATTACATGCATCACATTTATCTGAACTGCTTTTCCCCATTTAAAACAGGGTTGATTTTAAACCAGTAAGACCAAGTCTTAATCTTGATGTAATCACTTCTTCTCTTCTATGTTTCCCTTGAAAAGCCTTTACATGAATCGATTTCTGAATATTATAATAGTGTCTGCCTTTATTATCTACGTTATTGCCATGATTCTCTCACTGCTGTTTTAATCAATGATTTAGCGTCACCTTTCCCAAAGGGAACTTTCATTATTTCTTCATCCTTTAATTTTAGTGCATTCTTTGCAGTCAAATCTGCCTTCTCATTACCCACCACCCCAATATGAGCTGGAACCCAACAAAATTGTATATCAATTCCCATTCTCTCGATTCTTAGCATTATCATGGATATTTCTTTAAATAAATCATCTCTTATTGTTTCAGTTGAATTCAAACTATAAAGTGCTGCAACAGAGTCAGAACAGATGATTATTCTTTGAGGTCTTACTTCTTCTACCCATTGCAACCCTAAAATTATGGCTACTACTTCAGCTGTAAATACAGATAATTTATAATTAATTCTTTTACATATGGTTACATCAAACTCTGGTATGTACACTCCTACTCCTACATGATCATTCCTTAAATCTTTAGATCCATCAGTAAATATTGGTATATAATGGTAGCTTAACATATTCATGAACCAAATATCCAATATTATCAGCATTCCTTTCAGTCCATTCTTTCTTTAGCTCTAAAAGTTTCAAGTCTACATTGGGAACTGGGAATACCCATGGAGGAACATTACCCCATACTATATTTGGAGCATACTCGAGTCTATTTAAACCGTATTCTTCCGCTACTGTAGTAATATTCCAACCGAATCCTTTACCTTTATGTTGTTTCAAATACTCCCAGCAATCACCGAAGACCTCTAAAGCAGGTTGTTCTTTCCCAGATCCTTTTAGCTTAACCCAATATGTCAGCGACGGCTTTAATCGTCTCAAATATAATGGTAGTTCTTCAGTTTCTACAAGTAATGCATTAGTAGGAGTTGTTTTTAATAGCACCAATACTAAGTCTAAGAGCTCTAAACTGTATTCTATCTAGTTTTTCCAGGACACTCTTAGCTGCTGCTCCATATACTATACACCCAGAGTCAATACATGATCGTATTACGGCCCTATATATATCCAGTGGTTCCCCCAGTTCTTCTTCGTGTTTATTGGCAAACCAGCTTTAGGTGCATTAGCGCCACCTACTGAACTAGGGTGTGGAACAGCGAAGGACTACTCTTACTAAAGTAGAAAAGTAAATACTTAATAATTATATTCTCAAATGTAATATTGTTGCTTTTGTGTATTGCAGCACCTAATCTTTCACTTTGGATTCTTGCCAACAGATTTTTTTTAATGATATGTCTTTGATACCCTTTTCCTGCAATTCGTCTTTCATTTTCATATAGTGTACAATATAATATGACATGTTCAACTGTCTTCTACATTACAATGACTGCATAACCCATTATGATGTTTTTGTATTTTATATAGGTTCCCATTAGGTCCAGTATGACCTACACGTAATCTTGTTAATATTGTTGTGAATCCTCTTCCCATTTTCTTGAATACTGTATAAATGTGTTCCCTTTTTTCTCCTATCCCACATTTCCTGCCATATACTATTATAGCGTTTCTAATAATTGCCCTGGCTTCAGATTTTCTCGTGAGAATTGTGATTTCTACATATTGCATTTTAATGAGCTTTTTTTTTAGTTTATCCACTATCTCATTTCCTTTTTTTCCTACATGGAGTCCAAAGAAAGTTAACCTTAATTCCTTGACTATGCATTACATACACTAGTTGCTGTATATCATATATTAAATCCTGTCTACAGTAAGAATGACCATATATGAGCATGTGATTACCTTGTCTAGCCTCGTTTCTTCCACCCCCTGTAAAGCCAAATATATTGGCACAAGCTCAGATATAAACACCATTAAATGATCTGAAAGAACTGGTATTCTGGACCATCAACTGCTGTTCCTACTTTTCCAGATTCTGGGTCTGATCCATCCATAAAAATATCTAAAATGTTACTGTATTTTTGTTTTATATATTGATTCACTAAATGTTCAACTGCCGTGTCGTTATTTCCTTTAGTTAGTTCTTGTACTCGTGTATCTATACAAGGCATAGAAAACAACCATGAAGGCATTTCAGGTAATGGCACACTTTGAGTGTATTTCAGCTGATCTATACCCATTTTTGGGCCATTCTATTTCCTGTCTATCCTATGCTATTAATGTTCCCTTGGGTATGTTCCCAACTCTCATTAAACACAGACTTAGTTGGGTGTATAGTAATCCCTCAGTTTAGTTATTTTCTGTAGTTTATTGTTGCTATTTACTTTTTTGGCAGTAGGTAACCTAACTTATTGGTGCATTACCGCCACTGACTGGACTGGAGTGCTGGAAAAAATGCTGTATTACTATAAAGTTTATTAGCAATATTGAATACAGTGTTAAAGCCCTCAATCAAGTTAAAATGAGTACAAAAAAAAGTTGTTGGAAAACAAAGTGTTATCTGCTGAAATGTATGTAGAATATTCTCAAGTAAAAATAATCAGTCAATTTAAAAAACTATACACCGATCAGGCATAACATTATGATATAACATTTGCACGTGGGCTAAAGTTAGTCACATGTGAAGATGCTGATGAGTCAATGAAGAGTGACAAGGGTAAAAGAAAAAATAAAGTTTTCCATATTAAAAAAAATTATAATTTTAAGCAAAACATTTTTGTCCAAAACAAATGTATGGTGTTGATTCACATTGGTTTTACAGCTTTTAAGGCAACATTCATTCATTATTAAACTTGATTAAGATTTCTTATTTTACCACCCAGAAAACCTCGGTGTGACCGTATATTCATTTAAAATATGAATCATTGTAGTGTCTAAAATGCATATCACATGGTAAATTCCCTTTCCATTTCTTTATGTATTGCCCTTTTAGTCCAATTCATATAAACAGACACTTTTCTATGTGTTCAAACACCCAATTTTCCATAAGGAGTTTTTATGTTTTGTTTTTAACTGTAAAAATGTTTGTGTACATTATGAAATGCCATTTATTGTCACTATACACATGTGCAATGAGTTTAAAAGCAACTCCTTTCCAGTACCAGCAATAAATATAGAATAAACAACATAGAATTAAATAGTAGTGCAAAAGGAGAGGTAATTATTATCACTATTATCAAAAATATTAAATATTTAAATATTGCACAGTAAGTCCGAGGGTTGGGGAGTTAGACTGTGAAGTCAGTGTTCAAAGTGATTATGGCTTTTGGAGAAAAAAAAAACTGTTCTTAAATCTGTTAGTCCTTGTTGTAATGCACCTGTTAGGGGTGGGAATCTTAAAGGGGCTATATGCAACTTTTTCCCCAAAATAAACGTAACAATAGCCTTTTTATTTTACCATTTATGACTCAAACGGATATTTCCCGCGCTGTCTGCGGATGTGACGTCAAGCGCGTTCATGTTAAACGTTTCAGATCACTCTGCCACCACCGCTAGTCAGCAAGTAGCTTACACTCGCAAGCAGTGCAATGGATTTAGCGAATACACAGAAGAGACCCAGGACAACTCGGACACCAACAGTAACTCCACAGAAGACTAAAAAAGTTAAACCCCTGACAAGTGGCCAAAAAAGATCGAAGATTGAGAGCGACCGGTGCCGAGCAAGGACTAGAGTGAACATTGGCTTCGCATTTGAGCCTTGGAGGGAGCTCAGATCTGATATATATATATATATATATATATATATATATATATATATACAAACACACACAAATAAATATGAATAGTGCATCAGCAATGTAAAGTCTTTTTGGCAGTCTAGAAAAGCGCTATATAAAACTGATGGATTATTTATTATATAGCCATGTAAAGCTACATTATATTGTTTGTTGTTTCTATATCTTAACACAAAATAAGAGGTAAATGAAGATGTAAAGTGTGATGCATTTTATTTCACGTAATAAGACATGTAGTCAATAAATATTGCTAAATAGTATTATGTATATGTGTCTTTCATACTTGGTGATAGTAAGCTACTTGTGTATAATAAGTGGTCAAGGACAGTGCTCAGAGGTCAAGGACAGTGCTCAGATTTGTGTTAATATTCTATGAAAGTTTCGGTCTGTGCGCCCTTCATCAGCGTGTAGGCCAATGGCGAAATGGGTTTATTTATTTATTTATTTAATGTATAAATTTTTTGTGTAGTTGGCACTTCTCAGAGAAGAAAACTAAACTCAAGTAAGAAATTTACTTTTGCTATGGTTAAATAAATGTTCAGTAACATCTTCCAGAGATTTTAGAATTTTGGCGTTATTTTCTTTCTAAATAATGTTGATATGGCAACTAGTAAATACACTAAGTTTCGTCATTCTGGCATATGTGGAAAGGTTTAAAACATGCGTGTTACAACTAAACCCGCGTTAGGTTGAGCCCCGCGCTCCCCTACATTAAACAAATTCATATGTGCATGCATATATTTTCTTGTCATGTAAATTAAAATGTGTAAATGAAAATAAATTGGTCTATACATTACTTAAAGTATTTTTTACAACTATTCATAGGCCTACAATAAACATCAGAAACAACAGAAATTTTAATTAACAGCTGAAACAGAAGAACACATTTCTACCATGAAGACTCGGGAGACCAGATAAAGTATGATAACACCACAAGTTTATTAGCAGACCAGCAAGTATTAAATTAGAGGTTCTTTGGCGTAGGCCCCGTCCGTAGCGCTCGTCACGAGGGTAACGGACTCTGCATTTCCTGCCTGAAGATGAAGGCAGGGGAGCAGCCGACCCCCGGGAGGTATAGACAGGGACCGACCTGGTGGTGGTGGGGAGGATGGAGGCAATGCTGGCGTCAGCATCTGTGAACTCAGACATGTGTTAATTACCGATCTTTTATACTCTGAGAATTATGACTTGATTGGATAGGTCTGAATGTGATAAGTGACGTAACATTGAATCTTCCTGCCAGAACTTGCGCATAAGCTTCATTTCTACCATGAAGACTCGGGAGACCAGATAAAGTATGATAACACCACAAGTTTATTAGCAGACCAGCAAGTATTAAATTAGAGGTTCTTTGGCGTAGGCCCCGTCCGTAGCGCTCGTCACGAGGGTAACGGACTCTGCATTTCCTGCCTGAAGATGAAGGCAGGGGAGCAGCCGACCCCCAAAAATTGGTGGAGGAAATTAGTTCCTCCAGGACGGGACCTACTCACCCCCAAAAATTGTAAAAGAATTGTATACTCGCCCGTCGTAAATGCTGCGATTCCTTGAACGGCCACAGATGGGCCTTGATCAGCCAGGTAGAGACGAAAGCCTTGAGCGGCCGCAGACGGGTCTTGATCAGCCAGGTAGAGACAAAAGCCTTGAACGGCCGCAGGCGGGCCTTGATCAGCCAGGTAGAGACGAAAGCCTTGAACGGCTACAGACGGGTCTTGATCAGCCAGGTAGAGACGAAAGCCTTGAACAGCCACAAGACAGAGCCTTGATCGGCCGCATGGAAATGAAGGCAACGTTAGGCCACCTGGAGACGAAGGCCACGTTAGGCTGCATGTAGACGAAGGCAACCTGGAGACGAAGGCCATCTGGAGACGAAGGCCACCTGGAGACGAAGGCCACATTAGGCCACCTGGAGACGAAGGCCACGTTAGGCCGCATGTAAACGAAGGCCACGTTAGGCCACCTGGAGACGAAGGCCACGTTAGGCCACCTGGAGACGAAGTCCACGTTAGGCCACCTGGAGACGAAGGCCACGTTAGGCCACCTGGAGACGAAGGCCACCTGGAGACAAAGGCCACGTTAGGCAATTGACGAAGAATAAGAGCTATAGAGACTGACAAACGGCATGAGTAATAATCTGAGAATGTGACGCTGTGACACCACCACCAGTATTTGCATAAGAATTACTTAGAATATGGACATTGAACATGCAATAGATATGGATATTGACATAGGTGTTAACCAATAAACAGAGGGAATTGTTATGCTACTGCAAAAGCCGCGTAGGCTGTATGGACTGCCACGTTGGCCAAATATTCAATGCCTCCATAGGCCATGGTACAGAGAGCTGCGTAGGCTGTATGAACTGCCACGTTGGCCATATATTCACTGCCTCAATAGGCCGGGGTACGAAAAGCTGCGTAGGCTGCATGTTCTGCCACGTTGGCCATGTATTCACTGCCTCAATAGGCCGGGGTATGAAAAGCCGCGTAGGCTGTATGTTCTGCCGCGTTGGCCATATATTCACTGCCTCAATAGGCCATGGTACAGAGAGCTGCGTAGGCTGTATGACTGCCACGTTAGCCGTGTATACTGCCTCAATAGGCCGGGGTACGAAAAGCCACGTAGGCTGTATGACTGCCACGTTAGGTCGTATATACTGCCTCGATAGGCCGGGGTGCGAAAAAAAAAAACCCACATAGGCTGTATGACTGCCAAGTTAGGCCGTGTACAGCCTTGATAGGAGAGGGTACAAGAAAGACGCGGCGACTGAGAATGATAAGCCGGTGCGCAGAGAAGGCTGCGATAGCCCATAGTGAGGAGAAGACAGCGTGGGTGCATGAGTTGGTCTCGATAGACCCCATGAAAAAGTATTAGGAGTTAAATGATAAACTGTAACTTACCTGATGCTTGTCAAGACACGTAGGCAATCTTAGATTACCTGAAGGTTTGCTCATTCTATAATATTAGAATGCTGACGACCATCTTGACCACCAGACAATCCTGCGTTCAGTTGCTGTTGTAGCAGCACATAACCCTGAATGAATGTCCGGTATACTGAGGAGATGGTCTGTAGGTCTGTCTCTAGGTGAGTTAACCACCTTGATATGGGAGAGCGTTGGGGAATATAAAAATTGCAGAATGATTAGGGGTGCAGGGATGTGCTTAGAAATATCCTCTTTTACCGAGACGAAGGCCACGCTGATGAAGCCGCAGTAGGCCACAGAGATGAAGGCTACAATAGGCCACCTGGACAGAGACCACGTTAGGCCACAGAGAAATTCATGAAAGGCATAGAGACTGACGAAAACAGGATTGATGAGTAGTAATGAAGGAGAAAACATGCCACCGCCAGTATTTGCATGAAAATTATTACTTGAAGTTGCTGAGTGTTTGAGTCAGATCTTGCTTGTACTATAATGCGGAGGATGACCATGTACACGGCACCTTGATAGAGTATGCGGACTCCACGCATTGAGCTGCGTTCGTAGCAGCCCCAATCCAAACAATGACCTAGGCATAGAGGAGTTGGGGAACTGCAGTTCTTAGCATCTGCAGTTGGAGGATTCGAAAGCCATTGGGCGTGACTCCAGCTCACAGCTAGATAGAACACCATCTAACCATCAGAACCTGTTGAGAGAACCCGCAGAAGAAAATAAACCAGAACAGCATGACAAATACATAACTGACAATTGAAAACCAAACAAATGCCCTTACGGAAGGATAAGAATGTTTTAGAAGACGCTTTACTAGCTAATAAACCATAGCTGGCTATAGAACCCTGCAAAGCAACCGAACCAATGAAAAACATTAATCAATGTGAGAGTCATCGTTTGATAACCTGAGCCAAGTTCATACTGTATGATGATTTTTTTTTTTTTTTGTCTGTCCACGTTTGGCAGTCTGAGACAAATATCGCAATCCTAAATTCTTTTGACCATAGGTTAAAATCTTATGTCTTTGATAACATGATTGACATACTCACCAACAGCCATGATAAAATTGTAACCTGAAGTAAATTAAACAAATGTGAGTGGGTTGATGTAACCTCCAGACAAATTCTTGTGCGTTTGATTATCATGCAGTCTGACATTAATGCAGCGGAGTTCCCACAGTGTGACATCAGGATCACAGTCTGAAAAGCAACGATTCACAATGATTATAAGCCGCACCGTGTGTGCCAGCTTTGGTGACGAGAAAAACAAAAAGCTCACTGCGAGAGAGCTCGTCATTTGCAGAAATCAGTACGCATGTGCAGACTTTGTCAAACAGTCACACTATATTTACTCCCCGTATATTGTGTTAGTCTCGATAGACTGACAAATGTTGGTGTTTACAATGCGAGCGTAGCCAATCACAGACACGTCTTTCCTGAAGCTCAAACAGTAGAGCGTAGCACCAGCAACTCCAAGCCATGGGTTCGACTCCCAGGGAAAGCAAGATCCGACAAAATACCAAATGTGCACCCTAAATACGATGCAAGTCGCCCTGAACCAAAGCGTCTGCCAAATGCGTAAATGTAAATGTCTGTGGAGCGCTTGAATGCAATGGCCAATTGGAGGAGCCAACACAACACGGAACATACACAATCAGGATTGAATGGCTCAGCGCTTGTTCACTGACCAATTCTGCCTTCTAGTGCATACGTTTGACCAACGAAGAGTAGAACATGCTATAGATTCATGATTTGGTTTAGTCAGATTGACCGAAACGGTTTCCACTAGTGTCCGAGTTTAGTTGAACTGAAGCATTTGACGGTTTCATGCATTTATAAAGGAAACGCACTCTGCTCACTTACTATATTCATAAAAGATTTGAATAATTGTATTCCCGTGCTGCGATTTAGTTGCTGTACAGGATGCAATCTTTATGAGAAATGGGTCGGATTGAGTACGGAATTAAATTACTGCTATTGAATATCCAGTCAAACCTTGTTTATTAAGCAAACCTTACTTGACATATGGTGCTTTGAGTACTAGCGAGATACGCTTTGTTTAATTCATAATTGTAACCATGGCGTCGTAGTACAGAAGGACCGAATGAGACATAGCACTAAATTCTAAAGTTCCTAAAAATAGACAAAGGCATCCAGATATCAGTAGCGGAATAAAACACGAATAGAGTCATATTAACTGGAGTAACGCAAAGACAAAAGCACAATTACTATACATGTTTGCTTTAATGAACTAATTTATTAATATGAAGCGCATATTTATAAAGCAATAAGCAACGGCACCTTTATAAGAGCACAGAACGCTGCGGTTCTTCCTCATGGTAAAGGAAGCCATGTTGAATCACACAAGGAAGCCATTTCAACACTGGGTGCCCTGTATGTTTGAGCAAAATATGTACTCTGCTAGATGACAGGCCCATAACACTTCTAAGCTTGAAATTATGGTGTCAGTTTCAATTGCATTTTGTATGTGACGAACTCACAGCGCTTGCAAGATGAATAGCACCATTGAATGAGAACGGATCAAGCACTGATGTCGGTGCTGTACTTAAAAATATATGCTGAGCAAATTAGCATAGTTAATTCAACTTTAGCGATCTGATAACACTGAACCCATTCGCGATTTCAGCTTAACTTCTGTTAATCATGAAGCCCCGATTAATGGGTGCATATCGCTTTAAAACCCGTGTTGGATTCCTTGCATTCGTGGGGAGAACGATAGAGGCTAATATGCTGTGCCAGCTGTTCGGTTTCAGCTTTTCTAAACAAAATACAATCGTTAACGGTAACCGGTGTCATGCGAATCATTTACGAGGCACTGTGGATAGTTTACAACACGAGCAAGCGATAACGAGCAACGCACAAGCAGGTGCGGGTCTCGTGCACGCATGCTTGCGACAATTTGAGAAAGAGAAAAATACTACACCCGATCGATATCGGAAATGCATAATCATATACATATCACTGTGATGAATGGTGATGAAGTGATGACGCCAGAATGGTGATGAAGATCACAGCCGTGTCTTTGATAACATGCCCAGATAGTCCTCCATTGAAAGTGATTGTTCCGCATCTAAACGCGTGTCTGTTGCCGCGACAGCCCAATGAACAGAATGATAGGCTGACATGGACTTTGAACGCCACTGTATTGCACATTAAGACCAGCGATCGACCGCCACGGAACGTCCGGATCGTCAACTGCAATGCTGGCGTCAGCATCTGTGAACTCAGACATGTGTTAATTACCGATCTTTTATACTCTGAGAATTATGACTTGATTGGATAGGTCTGAATGTGATAAGTGACGTAACATTGAATCTTCCTGCCAGAACTTGCACATAAGCTTCATTTCTACACTTTCATTGAGCTGAGCGGGAGACGCTGGTGGAGCTGGACCGGGATGGTAATGCACAATAGAAACCCTGGTAAGGCCTGTGCCAGCGGGACATCATCTTCTGGGATGAGCGCATATTTCCACTGTCCGCAGGTTTGCGGGGCTGAATCGGTCGACGGCTGGCATGTCATAAAAAGTAGCTACAATTGCATCTGAGATGATGTGAGTTGAATAAAAATAAGTACTTAAATAAAGACTTGGACGTAAATATATAAATGTTTAAAATATATTGCAACAGTTACATTTAACATAATAAATAAACAATAGTTGCAAATTAACGATTAAATATTTAACCATATGCGGATTTACGTGCTTATGGTCCGGTCACCATCATCGCAGGCTTTGAAGCATGTCAAAATCCAATAAAACTCATAAAAAGCAAAAAATAAATAAATAAATTCTGCTCCATTTCTCTTTTTAAAATCTCCTCACGAACGTCCGCTGTCAGTTGTCACACACCTGCTACAGCCCATTCAACGACGCGGTTCAGTGTTGCCAAGTCTGGAATTGGGAAGCATTTACTGTTGATGTGGGTTGTTTGTAGCATATAGTCCACAGGTGTAAGTTGTCTTTACTTTAGCAATATTTGGCATATTCTGGCCCATTTTGGCCGTGATTCCGCTACTTTTGATTAGCAATTGGAGGGGTATATTGTTGTGCAGACCTGGCAACCCTGTCCCTCGGTTCGCCCTTCATGCACTTTGTGCACTTCGAAGGCGTGGCCTGGTCTGGCCTTCGAAGTGCACGGCCTTCAAGGTGCGCACCCTTCACTTTGGGACACAGCTGTAGTAGGCTATACGCTTTTCGGGTTTTGCACTTTGCAGACAGTCCCTTCGGACTTGTCTCTCAGCCGCCTGCTCATATAGACCAAATAAATTTATATTATAAGGCTCGTTTTGAGGAAAAATAGATTGCAGCTTGTTGTCTACGTTAAAGAGACATTGTGTTTTAACAACGTTTAGCTCACCGAACTCATTGAGCACTAGCCTAGTCTATAGCCTAAGTCCAAGTTCAAAATAACTCTAACTGCTCCATTAATGGATACAATATTGTTAACGTAGCCTACTGAGCTGTTTGAAACGGCCCGTGGGACATCTATCTTTGCGAGGGAACGCAAATATCTTTGCGAGGGAACGCAAATATCTTTGCGAGGGAACGCAAATATCTTTGCGAGGGAACGCAAAACTTTTGCGAGGGAACGTCTCGGTTACGGATGTAACCCTCGTTCCCTGAGGAGGAAACGGAGACGTAACGTTAGTGACTAACGAATGGGGGTTTCGCTTAGAAGCCTATCATCTTCGAGCTTAGAGAAAACGCCCAATGGCGTGCCAATGCCATGGGGCATGCGGAATTTGCATACGTAATTCCGCCTCACCGTGTGAGTATAAAAGGAAGTACGTGGCAATATCGCATTATGTTACCTGCTTGAGGAGTCAAGACTGAACTCCTGCGTTCCAGGTAGCACAGCTGATGTGGCAACGGGACGTTACGTCTCCGTTCCCTCCTCAGGGAACGAGGGTTACATTCGTAACCGAGACGTTCCCTTTCGTTCAGTCACTACGACGTAACGTTAGTGACTAACGAATGGGGGTCCCAATATAATCACGCCACTCAGCTGTCTTCCAGTGCCCTGCGTAAGTGCGAGTACCCTGTCGTAAGGCTAGTACGGACGAAGGACTCCCACTTAACACAGGATTACCAAGGTACACTGGGAAGCATATCCCAGTGAGGGAATGCAAAAGATGCCTACCCGTGGGGAGGACTTAAGAGACACATATGACCCGATTAGGGGCTGCATATGGAGATCTCTAGGGTACCAGCCGAAAGTGGATTTTTAACCCTAGGGTTGGCGGGGGACACGTCAAGGGAAGAAACCCGCTCGCTGCGGAGACTTATGGTGAAATACTCGTGTGGGGGTCGCCGGAGGGGAACCATGCACACGGGGCACCTGGCCGGACATGAGGGTCTGGGCTCGAAAGGGCAGACTGAACTGACGTCGGCGTTGACAGTGCTGGAGGAGCTCAGGGCTCTCGGGGAGCTCACCTGAGGAAAATATTGCACGTATCCAGTCCGTGGAGTGGAATGGCGAGCAAGCGAAGACACCTGAGCCTGGTCCATTACCGGCCCCTCGGGGGGGCGAGTACATAGTCGGACACTGGCTCCTCTCGGAGATTGTAGAATCTGGCGAATGTGTTAGGTGTCGCCCAGCCTGCAGTTCTGCAGATGTCTGTTAGCGAGGCGCCATGCGCTAGAGCCCAAGAGGAGGCCACACTCCGAGTGGAGTGTGCCCTCACACCAAGGGGACATGGTCGACCTTGCTGCTGGTAAGCCAAAACAATGGTGTCCACTATCCAGTGAGACAGCCTTTGCTTTGAGAGAGCACTCCCCTTCCGCTCTCCACCATAACAGACAAAGAGCTGGTCTGAGGTCCTGAACACTGCGTCATGTCTACGTAGGCGCGGAGAGCGCGTACTGGACAGAGCAATGCCAAGGCTGGGTCTGCCTCCTCCAAGGCAACGCTTGCAGGTTCACCACCTGGTCCTTAAACGGAGTGGTTGGAACCTTGGGCACATATCCAGGCCGGGGTCTCAGGATCACGTGAGAGTTAGCCGGCCCGAACTCCAGGCACGCTTCGTCAACCGAAAATGCCTGCAGGTCCCCGACCCTCTTAACTGAGGCCAATGCGGTCAGCAGAGCCGTCTTCATAGACAGGAACTTAATATCAACCGACCGCAAAGGCTCAAAGGGAGGCCTCTGCAGAGCACTTAAAACTACTGCAAGGTCCCAAGAGGGTACGAGAGGAGAGCGAGGAGGATTCAGTCTCCTCGCCCCCCTCAGGAACCTGATGACCAGGTCGTGCTGACTTACCTTTTTGTTCTCCAAGAGATCGTGGTGGCAGATATTGCGGCCACATAAACTTTGAGGGTGGAGGGAGACAGCCTTCGCTCCAACCCCTCGAAAGCTGCGCGCACATGGCGACCGAGTCGATGTCCATACCAAGAAAAGAGATCCTCTGCGCTGGGCAGAGATTGCTCTTCTCCCAGTTGACCCGAAGGCGCAGGCGGGCTAGGTGTTGGAGCACCCGATCTCTGTGTCCGCAAACCTGCTCCCGAGAGTGGCCCAGTATGAGCCAGTCGTCGAGATAGTTCAGGATGCGAACCCCGTGCTGCCGAAGGGGCGCAAGGGCTGCCTCGGCAATCTTCGTAAAGACGCGAGGGGACAGAGATAGCCCGAATGGGAGGACCGCGTACTGATATGCCTGCCCCTCGAAAGCAAACCGTAGGAACGATCTGTGTCGAGGAAGGATGGAGACATGAAAGTAGGCGTACTTCAGGTCGATCGCTGCAAACCAATCGTGAGGACGAACGCATTCGAAAAGGCGTTACGCAGTCAACATCTTGAACGAAAGCCGGTGGAGGGATCGGTTCAAGATGCGAAGGTCCAGGATTGGTCGTAACCCACCGGTTTTCTTGGGTACAATGAAGTAGGGGCTGTAGAACCCCGACCTCATTTCGGCTGGAGGGACAGGCTCGATCGCACCCTTCGCCAGCAGGGTGGCAATCTCCGCACGCATGACGGGGGCATGGGCCCCGGTCACGGTATAGCGGACTCCCCTGTAGCGGAGAGGAGCCTGCGCGAACTGAATCGCGTAGCCGAGCCAGATGGTCCGCATGACCCAGCGGGACAGCCCCGGAAGCTGAAGCCATGCTTCCAGAGACTGCACCAACGGGGTCATACGGACGGCCGACGTACCCAGGGTGGGGCAGCGAGGCAGCGTTACCGGCCCGGACAGGGGAGGCTGTTGGGCGTCCCGGGGTCGGGGCACGGTTAACGGCTGCGTCCTGACAGAGGAGACCAGGGAAGGACGCACGTTCCACTGGGGTCTGCTCTGAGAGGAGGCTGGCGACAGAGAGGGATGCGAGTGGCGGGACCCGTGGGTGGCGCACACCATCATCACCGGTCTCTGGGTCCTTAGAGACAGGAACATGAGTTCTTCCCAAGCGCTGCACTGCATGAAAAGTGGGATTTTCGACCCCGTAAACGCCTGTATACTCCCGGAAATCTCCCTAATTTTCGGCAGTTTTCGACAATTTAGAGGCAGCGAACGTCGCGTTCGTCTGTGCCACAAATTGTCGTAAACGAACCATGACGTAGGTGGAGAGCCCCCCGCTGAGAGACAGCGCAGAGGTGCGACGCCTCTAATTAGCATATGAATAGCAGCGAAACCAGAGAGTCAACGGCCAGACTTGAATTTACTCACTCACTATTGGCTGAAGCCACTACATTTAAAAAAGAAAAATCCCTCGTGATTGGTTGGCAGATCACTGCAAACCAATCATTATTGGTCCCCCTGGCTCATTATAAATGTAAACCCCAATAATAATAATAAATATATAATTTATGTTGTAATAATTTGTTTTATATTAATGTTATTGTGCTATGAAGTATTCATACCATCAAGGAATATATGGGAAAATTATACGGACCGTGCCGTTTATTCAAAGAAAGAGCTTCATTTATAAGCATACAGCTGTTCATTCAAAGAAAGGGCTTCATTTATAAAACACAGCTGTTTATTCAAAGAAAGAGCTTTATTGTTAAACACACAACTATGTACAGTGCAGCAGTAATGTCTCGTAATGTAATGTAAAGTTCGGCGTGCTCCAGGCTCCGAGAGCGCGGTGGCCGCACAATCCATCCAGACACCCCGTCAACAATGCGTCTTCCTCGTCAAACATGAGTTCAATGGTCGCGGACTTCCAAATGTCCACCTCATCCAGCACACTCTCGCTTCCAGCAACTGTAATACAATCCATAAAGAAAATAAGCAACCTGAAAAATACTCACATTGACAAAAAACGGATCTAATATAATAAATCTTACCCTTTTTCTTCTTGATCGACTCCGAGCTAAACTCCGCCTGCGATGTAAGTTCAGGTTGTTTGTATCTGAAGCTGCGGGGTGTCGATTCATAATACGTCTTACAGGCAGCTGGAAAACAATTACATGAGACTGGTATTAATAAAAACAGTCACGGTAAAATTAAACAAGGAATGAGAAACACATTAGAAGTTACTTACACACAATTTCGTCGTGATCAGCGGTTAAATCTGGACTCGCGGAAATCGCTCCAAGCAGATAAGAGGTCACGGCTTCGTTATGAGGCGAGGATAGTCTGTGAAAACAAAATGTGCAGTTTTAAGCTCGGATCTATTAACGCATCCATTTCCTTATACAGCTGAATAAAAGCATATTCTTTCAATCGTAATGTTACATTACCCATGCTCTGGTTCATTGCGCCTGCAGTTTGCCTCAGAGTTGTGAAGCCGAAGACAGCCTCCTGAAAATGAGTTGAAAAAGTTGGTCGCGTCCATGCAGAGATTGAGTTGAAGACGGCGTCCTGTCATAGTTGATCACGAAAAAGGAAAGCAGCGAAAAAGATAGGAAATGTAAAAAAAAGTTTAAAGCTCGTCTTCTACGCGTCATGGCCATGACCTCGACCTCGCACGTCATTGGACTAGGGCTCTACTATGGAACGCGCCCGGGGCCAAATCTCTTTATACGAAACGCGTGACTTATGACTGTTTCAACACGCACTGTTTTCTGCGTCAACGCAGCAATTTTTTACGTGTTTCTTTTGTATGTGTAGACACGCACATTCTGGTCGTGTAACAGGCATACACACACAGTCGACGCACAGTTTTAACATGTTAAGAAGACACATTTGAACGTGTTTCTTAACGCGCACATTCTGTACATGTCGAAGTGTAATATTTATATATTTTTTTAAAAGCAGACTTACCTTTAGATGTGGCCTAGGCTACATACATATTAATATAAGATATTAATTAATTGCTTAACTGACTACTGTGCTAGAGTAAAGTAGCCTAATGTTACAATGTATATTAAATAAATGCTTAATATTATACAATTATTATAATTTATCTATATGGGTTATTGTTTGTTTTTTAAAGTTAGGCTATATTTAATTTCTAAAAGTATATATAGGCTAATTTACACAGCACATATGTATAACTGAAAACACACACACACACACACACACACACACACACACACACACACACACACACACACACACACACAACTTTATTCACTTTCACATAATAATGTTTTTGTAATTTGGTGTTTAGTTTTTTGTATAGTTTGTTTATACTGTTCTGTCTCTGTTTTGTTTCCAGGAACATCTGATGAGTGCTATAATAAAATGACTTCATTATATTTAAAATATGTTTTGATATACATTTTATTTATATTATTAATATTTTATTTACCCATAAACGTGTCTTTAGGAAGCCATAAGTTATAGAGACAAGAATAACTTTTGCCATTTAAATGCCACATTAATTTACTGAGGACCCATACAGCCAATGATCATGTGTGAAAACACTTATACATAAATTGATCACTTAGAAATCAAAACTAAGGTTTGAGAAAGAAAGAATATGCATACAACAAAATATATTGTTTCATAGCAGCTTCAAAACAAGTTCTGCTGTAAACCGGCTCTAACAAGCCAATATAGTGTCAATATTCAGCTCAAGTGACTTCAGTGTTGATTCAGTTCAACTGTAAATTCCTCAGTTGCATATTTGTGTGTAGTTAGATATATGCAAAAACAACATTTTTGGAAGAGTTAAAGGAGCTGTATGTAGGACTGTGGCCAAAACTGGTACTGCAATCACTTTCAAATTACTGTAGTGCGGTGTATCTCTCTCCCCCTCCCCCCTGACTCGAGGTTGCCAGATAGGCTGCAGTATCCAGCGGGAACTTAGGCTGCTACACGGAGCTTTCAATGGCAAGTGACGAGTCGTACACAGTAAGTTTTTTTTCTTTCCTTTAATTATATTTATGCTTCAAGAGCGATGTTTTGTGAAGTAATTATGAATCGCAAAAATGTACTAATGGCGATTAGCCAAATATAATCGTAAATATGAACGCTCGTATGTGACAGTACATTCCCACATGAAAAATACTATAGTATATTATATTAAAATTACAGCAAAATTAATCTAGTAAATACTATAGTGTTTTTGAACCATACTGTAGTAAAGATGCTACAGTATATTGTAGTAACGTTATATTATAGTATTTACTACACTTTGTTAATTTACTGTAGTATATTTACTATAGGACGGTTCAAAAACACTATAGTATTTACTAGAGTAATTTTACTATAATATACTATAGTATTTTTTTCATGTGGGTTGTTAGAACAGTAAGTTAGCTGTTAGTCTAACTTGTAACGGTAGAAGCACAAGCCTAAGTCACTATGTGTAACAGATTTGCAGCTATTCATTTAGCTGAAGCTATAAGTGAAAGCGACCAGCTGTATTTTTTAACTTACCCTGCGGTACACGTCCATAACGCTAAAATATGTGATGTGGAAGATTACATGACATTCTATTATTTAGCTTGAAAAACAAGTAAGATAAAAAAACGTTACAAATGGGCCAAATTATTCACATAATAGGCTACAATGTGCTTTTCATTGGTGTAATGGACGTTACAAAAAGTTATTTTACCGTGTAATTGCGCCTAATGCTTCCAAACCAACGCTAACTTACTGCATAGTCCAAAAGGTAGATAATGTTTATTTTGAAGTAGCACTTGTACTGCTCACTTGTTTCAGCCTGATGCAGACCTCAGTTATGAGGTGTCCGCTGTCCTAAGTGAGGCTGATGAGAGCTGGCAAGGTGAGAGGAGGCCCAGACCAAGGAAAAGAAGAGCGAAAGGGAGAGACACAGGTGGAAGTGGTCCAGGAGACACAGAGCAGAGAGAAGGAGAGAATCTAGAGGGAGGAGATGGACCAGGTGGCAGAGGCCAGAGAGCTGGAAGAGGTCAGAGAGGTGGAAGAGGTCAGAGAGGTGGAAGAGGAGGAGATAATTCAGGTCCAAGTGCTGTAGTTGGCAGCAGAGGAGGGAGAGGGAGAGGGAGAGGGAGAGGGAGAGGGAGAGGGAGAGGGAGAGGGAGAGGGAGAGGGAGAGGGAGAGGGAGAGGGAGAGGGAGAGGAGGCAGAGATGCAGAGGAAGAGAACAGAGTTCAGATGATCCAAAATGACCGAAGGGTACGGACAGAGGTTTGTGTTTTCCAGAGTATGCTAAACATTTGATATACTGCAGTAGCATTATATACGGTATAATGTACTATATATATACTGTATTATATACTGTAGCATTATGCCTTGTAATAAGATGTCACCATTTAAATCAATGTCAGCATCTTTTGTAGTTTTAATCAAATGTAAATGCAAAAATTTTTTTTGTGGTTTGTTTAATTAGGCACTCATTCAGGGCATGAGTGAATTGAGGCTACGAGCACTAGCCACCCAGGTCTTCTCCCGGAACCCTGGATTAGTTTTTGATGCTCTTCCTCCATTGGATAGCACAACCCCACCTAACGCTGCTCTTCCATGGTGCACCTGTGGGAACTGCAGGGAAATGGCCACAGATGCTGAAAGGAAATGCTGTGGACAGTGTCCTGACTACTGCATCAGCAAATTGGCACATTTTGATCTGTATTGTCTGGAAGATGGTTATTTACGTATACACAGAGATTACAGAAATGATGTGTTGGTGGTAGCTGAAGTTAGAGAGCCAGGAGATGATAACAGACAATTTAGGTATGCTGCTTATCGTCAATACATCTTTTGGCAGCATGGGTCAATGGGTCAGGGGAACCGGCGTGTTATTCCCAGCTGCTGTATATGGAGAATAAGGGACAAATACCCCGACCCCCAGGGCCAGTACACTGGCTTTGTACCCACCATTTGAAACTACTCTGCCGTGAACAGTTTACTTTTAGTTATTTATTGTTGTAAATATGGTTTTATATATTGTTTTCTGATTTGTTTTGTTTTGTTTTTTAATTTATTTGTTTGTAAAGAGCCTTCCTCCCTTTTTCAATTAAACATTTTTATTCAGAATAACAATGCTATGCTTTTTACGATGTAGAGAAACAGTAACATAAATGGTATAATGATATACTGATAAACAGTATAGATAAATAACTAGACTCAGCTGCTCTGTACTTTTGAGAATTTTTATTCTGAAATTATTCATAAGCAGTTTGTGACACAAAAGGTCAGGGTTGTGAGGCTCTGGAAACTGGGCTTCACGGGTCTTCAGTCTGGAATGTTGATACTGAGGAGAGCAAAATAAAAACTGAAGTTAGTTTATTTCAAACTTGGATGTGTTATGTCTGACATCTGACTTGGTGTGTGGCATGTAGCCCAAGGTGCAAAATAAATAAATTGGCATTCAACCTACCAAGACCTCTCCTGACTTGGGTGTGCAGGAGTTCCTCAATGGTAGGTGCCGGCACAGGGGGAAGTGGGCCGTACTTCCTGGGGTCATCAGGTCGTAGTGTTCTCCGTCTGGGCATCCCCTTACCAGCTAATCTCTTTTGAAGGATCATAGCTTGCAGTTCTGGGATGTAGCCATACGTCTTGGACACCTTCAGAGTGTAAAGCATATACCTGCGAGCATTCTTTTTGTACAGCCTCCTGTACCTGAAATAGAAGCAGAAAGGGGAGGGAAGAAGACATTTACAGCCCAAGGGCCATAATTGTTCAAAACAAATAGCATGTATAAATAAGCAAGTAACTTACTGTTTGCTTCCATCAGATTTGCACAACTCTGGGCGGTCCTTGTGGTAATTATAGTCCATCGCTGCTAGGAGCATCCTGGCCTCAAAGACAGGAGGGCTAAATGCTGTGCGCTTGCTAGCGTACATTAAAATATGGTTCTGGAAGGACTCCAGATCAGCAGTGGACCTGTGGGGGGTGGTTGAGAAGAGACATTTTGTTGGATTTTGAGAAGCACTTTCTAACTATAGTATGTGTACATACTCATTAAATTACCTAAAGTTTAGATATTTGTGGACCTCATTTAGCCACCGCTTGTTTCTAACAATGCTCTTCAGGGCCTCATGTGCCATGGAGCCTCGCTCAAGCCACTGTTGAGTTCCACCTGATTCCAAGTCTGCATGCTGGCAGCCTCCCAGCACCCACCTGTGTTCATTTGTCACATGATGTAGGAGCCCAAGCCACAGCTCCTAGAAATAATATAGAAATATAATGTACAGACAAAAACAAGCATGCATATTGTACATAATTCATTACTAATGATGATGCTGTTTGTAAGTTCTGTAATCTAAGTGGGTCACATAACTGACCACAATGACAACTCTAGTTAGCTACCTAATGAAATAGCCAATATCCAACATCAAGAAACCATCCTAAATTATTATTTTTGCCAACAAGGTATATCTAGTAAGACTGCATGTTAGTTTCAAACAATATTCTTTTTAGATGACAACTATTTTCCAAACTATAACAACTTACAAGGAACTCTTGGTAAGAATCTGCTGTTTTGCAGCACCACCAAAAGTGGTTGACAACATCTTTCAGCCAACTGCTCAAACTGGACTGACTCTTGACCTGTGAAGCCTGGGATAGATATAACAGTAATCATTATAACATATGGTAGATTGATATGCAGAAAATCTAGCCATAGAAATGACAGCTGAACTTACAGCATGGATCCTTTTTGCCAAATTCTTGGCCCCATGCCACATATCCAAGCTGTGCTGAAGCCCAAGGTCTTTGTATTTTCCTTTGTCTAATTAGGAAAAATAACATGTACAAGTAGTACAGTAATGCCCCCCCCACCCCTCCAAAAAAGTTGTTCTATTTCAAGTAATGCATAATGTCAGTGCCAACTTACTCATTAGTGCGGAGATCTGGACATGGGCATCAGTGCAGACCTCCACTAGTTTCACTTCTTTTAAAAGAGTGTCGACTGTCCGCACAAATGCCTCTCTCTCCATGATCACAGAATTTCGCCCTGTCTCCCTTTTGTCCACAGTGATGACAGAGATGATTTCCCTGGATTCGTTCTCCATGGCAGTGTATGTACAGTACTGGGCGCAATGTCCAGGGCTGTCCATTCTTCCATCCGCTATTCAATTTGTAAACAAGAATCAATGAGTTTCACAGAACATCAAATTGACATAACATACTACTCTAGCCTAAATGAATAAGATGTGTACATTACCTACTATTACCACATCTCTGTCTTTTAGCTGTTGTATTGCCTCAGCCCTCCTCTCCTCCCAAAACTCCTTCACAGTGTCTACACCGTAGGTGTCCTGAATTGTGAAAAATGAACTACGGTCCACCATTCCCATGTTCATAAATTGAAACAGAAGCAAGACTTTGGCGTAGTTGCTTCCTGAGAGTAGGATGTTGCTTGCCAACATGAAGTCCCCTGCCAGCATACCGTACCTCACAGTAGGCTGTGACCTCCATCTCCACACAGTGTGGCCAACAGGGCAGGTCTGACAATAAATGGGACACAACTTAGGCTATTAAGCGTTATCAAATGTAAACATAGAATTGCTTCCACTAAGTGGAACTACAACTCTGGAAGCTTAATTGGGTTTCATAAAACCACTGTCAACGTATTACCATTGTCTCCAACATCAATCTACACTTATTTGAAAAGTATTATGATTATAACACCTACCCATTCCATGATGCTTGCAGTACCCCTGCGCGTAATGGAAACTTCGAATGGAGGGTGACACTGACAATCCACTTGGCTGACGTCACAAATGTAAGGGCACTTTTGGACCGGAAGCACAAGGAATGTTGCAAGCTCCTTCAAACAGTCTTCATAAGTGATGGAGGCCCGTTTCCCGATTAGGTCATCTTCAGTCATGACATCCAGTCTATCAGGAAAGTCAGGTTGTTGAAGTGGAGGTACGGTGACTGATGGAGGGTCTACATCCGGGATGTCATGTACTGTCTCACTGGCATCTATCAAAGGCAGATTGTCAAGGCATGGTGGTGCCTGCAATGCTCCACCCAACCTAAAGACATGAAATATATATTTCTCAATTACAGATAGAAATCCATTTGATTAATAAAATTAAAATGGCAAATACTGAGAGGGGGTTATATTTGAGGTACTACAGGGACCAGGAATTCTTTAAAGCACCCACATCTTTTATCTTTATGTGTTTACATATTTCATTGAATGAATATCCGAGGATGTATTGTGAATAATTTGTGAGGATCCAATGGTAACATACCGAATACAAATACGAGAGACACAGTCCTCATCTTCACTATCATCTGCTTCAATCTCCTCATCATTACTAACACCTTCACTGTCACCCCAATCAATTCTGGCAAATTTGATAGAAAATGATATTGGTTAATACACAGCATATCATCTTGTTACACAATATACAGTCAAACCCAGTGGAACTTACACACTGTTCATTAGGTCATTAATCTCCTGCTCATTCATGAGCTGGTTTTCAGCATCCTGGATGCTCATGTTCTGTAGACTAAAAGAAAACAATTCAGCGGTCATAATGGATTTTTAAAAAATCCATGTTGCTTTGTTCAACATAATTTCTTATCATTAGGCATATTAGGAAGCTTGAGAGGCTTTTTCTACCTTTCCTCCAGAACCTCAGATGCATCCATGGTGCGCTCATCATCTTCCAGTCTTTCCTCAATAGGCGGCAGGTCCTCTCTGTACATGTTGTAGTTGTTTTAGACCAAAAATGTTTCCAAATATGCAATGGCAATTAAAACAAATGCTGTACTGACTACTGACCGATTTGAAAGTGTTTCAGACGATGCACATCCAATACTGGAAAGTGATGGTGCAGTCTGGTGGTGCTTCTTCCAGTATCTCTTACTGGGGGTTGAGGTGCTGGGGCCATAATAGCTGAAGAGACAAGCGTTTTTGTCATAAGTAGGCTAACAAATAACAAACATTGCCACAGCAAGTATAACGCGGGACAAGTTACGCCATGTCAGCGTTCAATATCAACAATGGCTATCACATCGTTGATTTCAGTCCCATCAGAAACGATTGAGAGTAACTAAATAACATTTGCAATGGTCATACAGGTCAACTTGCAGCATGTTTTATCCACTATATATACGAAGAAAGAATGAGGAATCATTTTTACGGAGGTAACGTTAGGCTACTGTCTCAAATACGTTTTCACATTGCCATAATAGGCGTGCTAATGTTGTTTTCATCAGCGTCTCAGCATAATGACAGAGAAACGGGCTCTGATAATGCATTACTAATGTTAGCAATGACGACTCGCCATTTTTATTTACCAAACAATTCCTTAACGTTACCTTTTCAATTCAATGACCCACCTCCTCCATCTGCGCTAACCTAACGTTACTTTGCATGAACATGCACAACTTTGTTCGACTGTCGTGAATATTTGAAATGTCCATTTACATTAAGTACAATTTAGCCAAACATAGATGAACCTTACCTGTCCAGGAGAAAATTAGCAACGTTGGCGTCAGTCTTCAAATTCTTCTCCGTTTTCAGCCGTCTCCATCTTTCAAAGGCATCTCCTATACAAATCCTTGTTTTATTTCGGACACTGTCACGACGTTTTTCTGATTCATATCGAGGTCGTTTAGGTTTCGTAAAGTTAGACATTGTTTATCCAAAAAGTTTGTAGCTGCAGCTGTGGTAACTAGCAGAGCTGGCAACCCGAATGCAGAAACACTACTGACTTCGTGATTGGTAGATAGGCGGAGGGCGGCGCTTCAGGCATGACACAACATGTCAACATCAACATCAGTTGAGGGCTGCAACTTCAATTTTAAAATGAAAATATCTTGACCGGACAACTGTTGTCAGTGATATAAGTATTTGAAATTAACATGATTTCTTAATGTCTATTGACATATTAGGGCCATTTTATGATTAATTGAAATACATTTCTTACATACAGTTCCTTTAATATACTATAGTGCTCTAGACATGAACCAGAAGCGTGTATGCGTGCATATTTCATCACGTCTTATTAAAATGAAATGTTTGCACTGATTACACTGATACAACTGTATGTATGATCACGAACGCGCTGACACGATGGGTTATTCTGCTACACAAAAGACAATGATGTAAATTAATAAATAAACTTAATAAAAAAGTAACTGCTTTATTCTTTCTGTGTTAAACTGATTTGTGTCATTTGTACAGAGAGTGCTCTTAAATGTATTACAAATATCCGCGTTTCTCCCTTGTTTTGGCAGTTTGTTGTTATATAGGGTTATTTTTAAAATGCTTAAGGTGCCCTCAACTCAACTTTTAATATTCAGGTGTCTGTAAGTATGACTCTGAGTGTGTTGCAGGTCTGTGTTTTATTGGTTGTCTCTCCACAGCATCATTTTGTGAGGCTTTGTAAGCCTGTATTAACTCTAGTGTGGAATTTTTCTACAATATTCACTCATCATGACAGTAAAACAGGGCATTCTAGTCAATCTCCTGCAGTATTTCCTCTCTTAATCAGTAGAAAATGTGATTAACACCCGGTCATGCGTAGGGGGAAAAAATACCGTCATATACCGTGAAACCGATATATTTAGAAAAATACCGTGATATACATTTTTGGTCATACCGCCCAGCACTACATTGAAGCAAATGTAGGCCCCAAATGCCAACTTATGACGGGGACGGGCTTACAAGGCCGTCAAATATTCGTTAGCCCGTCTTAGTTTTTTCATAAAGCGAGGACTTGTGCCTGCAGTGCAGGGACATCCAGACTGTAGGATCTGGTTAAAGTAGAGGGTGAGGACGCACAACCTGCCGATCTACAAATGTCACCCATAGAAACTCCACTAGACCACGCCCAGGAGGAGGCCATGCCTCTGGTGGAGCGAGCTTTGACACCTGTGGGGCATTGGAGGCCCATAGTGTCATATGCTAACGCTATCGTGTCCACTAGCCATCTGGCTTGGTTTGGTGACCAGAAGTCCCTTAGTTCGGTCACCAAAAACATACAAAGAGCTGCTCCGACTGTCTAAAGTGGGAGGACCGATAGCTGCCGTGTAGACTTTGAGTGTGGATGGAGTGTGTCCTGCATCCAACATCTCTTATAGAAAAACGAGAATTTGTGATATCTCGCATGACACTGGGTTATAGTTCCTGACTGAACACCAGTCAGAGAACACTGACCATTTAAGGGCATAGAGACGTCTAGTAGACAAGGAGCTCTAGCTTCACTGATGGTGCTCAAAACACTCACTGGGAGATTCGCGAGCCCCCCTTGAGTGGCCAAACATGTAACACCCACAATTTTGGGGTGGGGGTGCCAGATTGTCCCGTTCGTCTGAGAAAGGAGATCTTTCCTCAGGGGAACTGGCCATGGGGCTGCTGATAGTAACTAAATCAACTCGGGAAACCTGATGTGGGTTCGCCAGAGTGGAACCACTAGCAGGACTGTGTGCTCGCATTCCCTGATCCTTTTTAAAATCTGGGGAATGAGCAGTACTGGTGGAAAAGCATAAAGTATGCAGTTGGGCCATTCGTGGGCCAGCGCATCCTTGCTCTTTGAAAAATAGATTGGGCAATGACAGTTGTCTTCGGAGGTGAAGAGGTCCTCTGCCCTCCCAAAAACACTCCATATCATTTGAACCGTTTAGGAATGGAGGGCCCAATCCCCCAGGGACACGAGTCTGCTCCCTGGTTCAGTCTGCCTGGCACATGCACTGCTTTTAGTGAATGTAATTTGCCTTTTGCCCATAGGAGGAGATGTCTGACCTGTTGGTTGAGCCATCTCGACCTGAGCCCGCCTTGGCGGTTTATGTAGGAGACCACAGTCGTGTCGTCCATGCGGACTAGAACATGGTGACCTGAGAGACGTGGTAAAAAAGTCTCGAGGGCTAGCTCTACTGCAGCATTTCTAGGCAGTTTATGTGCAACCGTGACTCTGTGCTCGACCATGAGCCGAAGGCCGGTTTATCCTCGTACAGAGCGCCCCAACCTGAGTTGGAGGCGTCCGTGGTGACCACCATCCGTCTGGAAACTGTTCCCAAGTGACCACGGGGCCAGGGCTTTGACACAGCTGCGGTCCACTTTGATCCAAAGCTGGCCTGAATGCCACGCTTGGGAAGGAACCCGTGATTTCAGCCAGTACTGCAGGGGGCGGATGTGCTTCATACCCAGCGGAAGTACTGGAGAAGCTTTTGCCATTAGGCCTAGCATTCTCAGAATTTTTTTAGGGGTCTGTTGGTTCCCATTTTGAATGAACATGCAAGCTGCTGTGTAGTCAGAGCGCGTTCGTCCAATAGCCACGCCCTCATTTGGGCTGAGTCTAAAATCGTTCCCAGGAAGGAGGTTCTCTGCCTGGGAAGCAATGAGCTCTTGGCTGTATTTATTCTGAGACCCAGGCACTCTAGATGGCTGGGTAGCACAGATTTGTGATATTTTATTTCTTCCTCGGACTGGGCCAGTATGAGCCAGTCATCGAGGTAGTTCAGAATGCGCATTCCCGCTTGTCTTAAGGGGGAGAGAGCTGCATCCATGCACTTCGTGTAAGCCTTCCTTCGAACGCAAATCTCAAAAATGGTCCCAAACGGGGGGTTTGCGAGCAAATTGGAGCAAGTATCCTTGTTGAATTGTTTTTATACCCCCTGTAACACACCGGGGATGGCTTTCCAAGCCTCTGTCCGATCGCACAGGGGTTTTATAGTGTCAGAAGGCGGTACGCTGTGCAGGGCACCGACTTCCGTGTGGTGTAGAAGAGAAAGAAGACTTGTTTGTTGAATTTTTATATATATATATATATATATATATATATATATATATATATATATATATATATATATATATATATATATATATATATATATATATATATATATATATATATATATTGAACTCGCCTTTATGGCAGTATGGAGGGGAGCATGCATTAAAGTGGACTCGTAGTTTACATTCATTGCATGAAAAACATTCAAAACAGTATTTTTCTCCCTGACCGGAACAAAAACGAGCCATGGGTAGAGAACTCGGAGTCTTTTGGGAGACGGACCGGCCTGGGCGGGACTCAACCCTCCTCTCTTCCTGATCAGCCTTTCAGGGCTGCTTCCTGTGTTCAGTTTTGTCAGCATTCTGAAAGCCGTTTGATAAGGGCCCTGTTCAGATGTCCGCCGGTTGGTTTTTTGTTTGTGACACTGTGCGGACAGCACTTATGTGTAGCAGCGCACACTTGTAGTGGGCGCGCATTCTACATATAGAGCGCTCTCAGCGCAATGGATAATCTGTGAGAACAGTGCTTATTTTTTCAAAATCTGTAATTTTGCTTTTACTTAAGTATGTTTTGTTTTAAGTATTGTACTTCGCTACATTTTAAACCACATCCGTTACTGAGTAAAATAAATAAATAATAGGAAAGTGGGGAAAAAGCGATCCAGAAGCGACTGCATTGAATTGAAGGGCGGGAGAACGCGCAAAAATCACAAAACGATGGAGACGGACAAGACATGTCAGTGATGCCGATCCAGCTGAAAGCGAAACGCTGTCGTGAATCAGTTAGTATGAGAATACTTTGGATATAGAAAAAAATAATGTGGTGTTGTCCTGGAGGATAGGTTATCAAAGTTACAAAAAATGTTGATGCAAACGTGGAAACGCATAGAACATGTTCGGGAACATCCCTCTGTAGATAAAGGTATGTTTTTAACTTAAGGCCGAGTGATTTCTGTGATGCAGAGGGAATCCCGGAATCCAGTCACGACAATTAATTTACAGTTTAACGCAGATATCACGTAAAACAAGCAAACTGATGAATGAATGAATACATCGACGGTAGAGCTGTACAATAAATCATATCGCAACATGGTCTGTGAATATTAAAGCAAAACACTGCTATATAAATACATGATCTGCTTGTTCTGTCTCTGTGATGAGCAGTGCCGTTTCGTCTACTACAGAGGCTACTCAAGTATGCGATGCTCGTGGTGTTTGTGATGCTCGTGGGGTTGTGAGGCGGGTTGTGAGCGCGTTGTTTGTGTTTGAGCTCCGTCAAATTGATTCATAATCCTTGATTTTCTTCTTAATACTCGCTTACAAACGAATACTTTCTATTATTTACAGCGTGTGAACATATCTCCGATACGATTCTCTATAAAAAACAATCGGATTGCTTTGATATCGCTACTTATATCCGAACTTCCGCTACTAGCCGTAGCCCGCTAGCCTTGCACGCGTGGTAACTTGTTTACACCGGTAGCCCGCTAGCCTTGCACGCGTGGTAACTTGTTTAACGTTACACCCGGTAAACACTGATAGCTACAATTCGCCATCGTAGCACTTCTGCTACAATGGCGAATAACTCGGATGTGTGTCTAATGTTACCTTTGAGTGCAGGTGAGGACACGTTCGAGCTGCATTCGGTGCAGTTGGAGTTGGAGTCGTTGGCGAGTCAGATTCGCGGCCTTCTAGACAGACAAGCTGTGCTGAGAGAGCGGCGAACGGCGCTTGAAACATCACGCGCCGATGCGCACAAGTCAGTGGATACTAACATTTTGACTCCGACCTCGTCTACTCCGCGTGTTTCTCTGCACAGGACCCAAGCACCCAGGACGCGATCATCATCCCTGGTTTCGTTCACTCCGGCACCGACACAGCGCCATGGACCCTGGGTGTTTCCACAGCGGAAGACGCGAGCCAGGACCAGAGCGAGGACCTCTCCGCCCCTCCCGGTCTTCGAGATCTCCACCCGGAACCGCTTCTCCCCTCTTCGCGAGACGGAACGCGACGCTGTGGTCATCGGTACTTCCATCGTCCGGCATGTCCACGCTACCTCAGGTAAAGGCAAGGTTATCACTCACTGCTTTCCTGGTGCTCGAGTTCTCGATGTCGCTGCGCAGGTTCCCGAGATCCTGAACGGTGACGAGCGCATCGGAGCTGTCGTGCTGCACGCGGGGACGAACGACACCAGGCTGCGACAGACGGAGGTTCTGAAGAGGGACTACAGGAGCCTGATCGAGACGGTGCGCAGAACATCGCCTGAAGCAGCGATCATCGTGTCCGGACCGCTTCCCACGTACCGACTAGGACATGAAAAGTTCAGTAGATTATTTGCTCTAAATGAATGGTTAATGTCATGGTGTAATGAACAGAAGCTGCTCTTTGTAAATAATTGGAATCTGTTTTGGGAGCGACCTAGGCTCTTCCGTCCTGATGGCCTTCACCCCAGCAGAATCGGAGCGGCTCTTCTGTCGGACAACATCTCCAGAGCGCTGCACACCATCATATGACTAGTAAGTCAAAGTCCAAATAACAGTATTTGCTGTCCTAACTTAATTGACATAAGTACCAATGTAGAACATTATATAGAAACTGTGTCTGAACATAACTGTGTAGAACATTATATAGAAACTGTGTCTATTCCTCGTTTAGTGAGGTCAAACATTACATCTACTGTAAGATCTAGGAAAAATCTAATTGTGATTAAACCAGAAAATCTCAATATTAGTGAACAAAACCAATTTTGTACTAACTTAATTGACATAAGTACCAATGTAGAACATTATATAGAAACTGTGTCTATTCCTCGTTTAGTGAGGTCAAACATTAAATCTACTGTAGGATCTAGGAAAAATCTAATTGTGATTAAACCAGAAAATCTCAATATTAGTGAACAAAAACAATTTCTAAAACTAGGTCTTCTAAACATTAGATCGCTCACACCTAAGGCGGTTATTGTAAATGAAATGGTCACAGATAATAGTTTCGATGTACTTTGCCTTACTGAAACCTGGCTTAAGCCAAATGATTATTTCGGTCTAAATGAGTCTACTCCGCCAGGATACTGTTATAAGCATGAGCCCCGTCTGATTGGTCGTGGCGGCGGTGTTGCAACAATATATAGAGATATTCTTAATGTTACCCAGAAAACAGGTCACAGGTTTAATTCATTTGAAGTACTAGTGCTAAATGTCACGCTATTAGATGTAAGAAAGAAATCTGTATTATCTCTAGCCTTAGCTACTGTATATAGACCTCCAGGGCCCTATGCTGCTTTCCTAAAAGAGTTTGCAGACTTTCTCTCAGATCTATTGGTCAACGTCGATAAAGCATTAATTGTTGGAGATTTTAACATACACGTAGATAACACAAATGACGCGTTAGGGGCTGCGTTTACAGATCTATTAAATTCCTTTGGGGTCAAGCAAAACGTCACTGGTCCCACTCATCGTCTTAATCACACACTAGATTTAATTATATCACATGGAACCAACCCAACCGATATAGATATTATACCACAAAGTGATGATGTCACTGACCATTACATGGTAACTTGCATACTGCGTACTGCTGAAATCTGTCATGTTGCGCCACGTTATCGACCAGGCAGAACAATCCTTCCAACCACTATAGATAGATTCTCAAATACCTTACCTGATCTGGCTCAGCTGCTAAGTGAACCCAAACAAACAGATGAACTAGAGGAAATGACTAGCAGTATGAGCACCATTTTCTCTAGTACATTAGAAATTGTAGCACCAATTAGATTAAAAAAGGTTAGAGAGAAAACTAAAGCACCATGGTACAACAGTGCTACACATGTTATCAAGAGAGAAACTCGTAACTTAGAGCGTAAATGGAAACATACTAATTTAGAGGTCTTTAGAATCGCATGGAAAGAAAGTATGTCACGTTATAAAAAGGCCCTAAAAGCAGCCAGGGCTGAGCATCTCCGCAAACTAATAGAAAATAACCAAAATAACCCAAGGTTTTTATTTAACACTGTGGCTAGACTAACAAATAAACAAGCATCGCCTGAACAAAATATTCCGTTACAGTTTAGTAGTAATGATTTTATGAACTTCTTCGCTGACAAAATAGAAAGCATCAGAAACAAAATTGTAAATGTACAATCATTAATGATGTCTTATGATTCAACCGCAATTATCGCCCCTCAAGAACTACTACACCGCTTTACAACCATAGGACAGGAAGAGCTAAATAAACTTATCATTGCATCTAAACCAACAACATGTTTATTAGATCCAATACCCACTAAACTACTGAAAGAGTTGTTACCTGTAGTGGAAGAGCCTCTTCTCAATATTATTAACTCGTCTTTATCTTTAGGTCATGTTCCAAGAATATTCAAGTTGGCAGTTATAAAGCCTCTCATTAAGAAGCCACAATTAGATCATAATAACCTAGCAAATTACAGACCAATATCAAATCTTCCATTCATGTCTAAAATACTAGAAAAAGTTGTGTCCGCTCAATTGTGCTCTTTCTTGCAAGAAAATGATATCTATGAAAAATTTCAATCAGGATTCAGGCAGCATCATAGCACAGAAACTGCACTCGTTAAAATCACAAATGATTTACTTCTAGCTTCTGACCAAGGCTGTATCTCAATACTAGTTCTACTTGATCTTAGTGCTGCGTTCGATACTATAGATCATAAAATACTATTAGATCGACTTCAAAATTACACTGGTGTTCAGGGACAGGCATTAAACTGGTTTAGATCGTATTTATCAGACCGCTACCATTTTGTCTGTCTAAATGGGGAAAAATCAAAGATAACATCAGTAGACTATGGGGTGCCGCAAGGATCCGTGCTAGGCCCTCTGCTATTCTCAATATATATGCTGCCACTTGGTAATATTATAAGAAAACATGGAATTAATTTCCACTGTTATGCTGATGACACTCAATTATATATTTCATCACGACCAGATGAAAACGCTAAATTATCTAAACTGACAGCGTGTGTTGATGATATTAAACACTGGATGACGTGTAATTTTCTGCTATTAAATTCAGATAAAACGGAGGTGTTACTTATTGGTCCAAAAAATTGCCCACAAAACCTCTCACAATACAACTTTAACTTGGAAGGATGTCCTGTCGCTTTATCCACTACAGTAAGAGACCTGGGTGTTATATTAGACCGCAACTTATCTTTCGAAAGTCATATTTCATATGTTACAAAAACGGCATTTTTCCACCTTAGAAACATTGCCAAGCTACGTAACATGCTATCTATTTCTGATGCAGAAAAGTTAGTTCATGCATTCATGACCTCGAGACTAGATTACTGTAATGCTTTATTAGCTGGTTGTCCTGCATCATCGATAAACAAACTGCAGTTAGTCCAAAACGCAGCTGCTAGAGTGCTTACTAGGTCAAGAAAATATGATCATATAACACCAATTTTATCATCCCTACACTGGTTACCTATTAAGTTCCGTATCAATTACAAAGTATTGCTACTGACCTATAAAGCCCTAAATGGGTTAGCTCCAGTGTATTTAACTGATCTTTTATCGCCCTACAATCCATCGCGCTCTTTAAGATCACTAAACTCGAGGCTTCTGGTCATTCCTAGGATATCTAAGTCCACTAAAGGAGGGAGGGCTTTTTCACATTTAGCTCCTAAACTCTGGAATAGTCTTCCGGATATTGTTCGAGGTTCAGACACGCTGTCCCAGTTTAAAACTAGATTAAAGACGCATCTCTTTAGCCAAGCATTCACATTATAATTAAGTTTTATACTACAGTTAAATCGCACCAACAGCATTAATATTCTGAACAGCAGCTATGCTAATTATTTCCCATCTGCTTTTCTGTTGTTATCTCGGGACACTAGTCCCGAGGTAACTAGTTCGTCAGCTCCAGTTTGTATCCAGCCTCTGATGGAGACTTCAGATGCCCCGACACCTGTGATGAGACGACTCGACGCCTGTGAAGAGACGACTCAACGCCAGCGTTGTTATGGCCTAAAATAATACATGATTGATTAACTTATCCTAACATTTTTTCTTTAACATTCTCTTTTCTAACATTTTTCAATGTACATTTATGAAATGCACTTTCTGTGAAGCTGCTTTGAAACAATGTGTATTGTGAAAAGCGCTATACAAATAAATTTGAATTGAATTGAATTGAATTGAATTTTAACGTCTCACAAACCATATTTTGACATGAACACATGAACAGGAGATTCCCCACCCCCACTGTTAAAAAAGTAACTCAGAAACTTTTACTCTGAGTACATTTTAAATTAACTACTTTTTACTTTTACTTGAGTACATTTTTAGACCGGTACTTTTACTTGTAAAATTTCATTGAAGTAATAGTAGTTTTACTTGAGTACAATATTGTGTTACTCTTTCCACCTCTGCAGGCTCGTTTACTACACTGTTGAACCTTTCCAGTCGCCTGAATAGGGGACTGAGAGAAGTTGTGGAGGGCTTGGCCGCCATTCACTAAATTGAGACTCACTGAGAAACCTGTGAGAGCGGGGCTCGAACCGGCAACCCTGTGTGCGAAAGTGCACCGTACCAGCAGAGAGCGCAGCTATGACGTAAGTCGCGCTCTCAACGGTGTTTTAGTGTGTAGAAAGCGCAAGCTGCTGTGACAACAGTCTGTTCTGGCATTCTCTGTCCGCGGCGCTTCTTAGCGTGGCCCAAGTGAGAAAAAAAGTAAGAGCGAGACGCTGGTAATCGTACGGATTCGTCTTCCTCATTGCCGCCGAATGAGACCAAGCCCTCTGCGTCGAGCAGAGGGAGCAGGTCTGATCGAGGGAACGTAACAGGGGAAACGTCTCTCTGAGGCGAAGACGAGTCACGCGGGCACTGGGCCGACGTGAACTCGCTAGCCTCGGTATACTCAGTCCTCTGGCTCTGCCGTTCTTTCCCGCTGAGGCTCGGACGGAAAGGGGAATGGGAGAGCGCGAGGGCCGGGGTCGCGCTCTGAAAAGAGTGTTATCCGCGAACAGAGAGAGGAAATGGGCATTCCCTCGCAGTGAGAGCAGCCGGACCCGGCGAAAGCAGCGTCCGCGTGGGCCTTGCCCAGACAGATCACGCACTCGTCGTGGTTATCCTCCTAGTGCAGGTAAGTACTGCACATGCCACACAAGTGATATGTTTTTCTCAGTATTGTACAGAAAGGATACACCGTAGTGTTTCGCCAAAGAGCGCAGGGGAAAGGCGTGACAGCTCGCAGGATCGCTGGCTATTTGAGCGCGCTGAAAATACAGCAGGCCGCTGACTCTCGCAGGACGTCCGGCTGGCTAGCTCGCTATTCCGCTGCAGGCTCCTCAATTCATGGTGAAGGTGGTGGAGTCTGAGTTTATCAGCGAGGACCGTAGATCGTCGCTGAAGGAGATTAATCTGACATTTTTGACAGTTACAGCATATTTTATATTCCCCTTTCGCGGGCTCTTGATCTCAGCTTCGCGGGCTTTGTGCCCATTGGTTCGCTCAGATTACGCTGTTCTGCCATTTGTTCATGCAGTTCCCACTGGCCAGCCAATAGCGTGCGGGATGTCTCGACACTGTTTTGACTGGGCAGTAGCACTGCGTGATTTTACAAATTACTTCAGTATATTCGAGAATAGGAGAATTCCCATGGCGTCTTCGACGCAGTACGAACTGACCGTTCGAAAGGGAACGTAATGTGTCTGCGGAAGAACATTGTGGCCTGGGAGATACTTCTCTGTTTATGTCTATGACTAGTCACAAGAATTCATAATGTACTCACTATTTATATATTTAATATTCGTACATTTTGAACAAAAAGGTTGATAGTGAAGGTTTATGAATCACGATGGATTCAACAAGATCACGAGGTTGAAATGAAAGCAAATGGCGCCATCTAGAGAAACATCTGTGGCGCTGACAAACTATTGCCATAACTACAAATAGAGAAGCTCATGCAAGATATTCAAAGGATTGAGATGACACAAAATCATCTTAAAACATGAAGAGTTCAATTTTATTTTAAATTTAATTTTAAAACAAATTGTTTGTCAAAATACAAGGTTGTGTGAGAATAATTCTAAACTTTAACTACTAGCTGCTGTAAAACAAGTACTGCTGTTGAATGGCCACAGACACAGAACACATTCACTTTTCCTGAGCAATTTCATCTTCTCTCAGTAATGAGTTTGTCAGAGTCTATATTATGAGAGGAATCGCCTCTTTATATATAATATATATATATATATATATATATATATATATATATATATATATATATATATATATATATATATATATATATATATATATATATATATATATATATATATATAAAAACATTGAGTATAGTGTACCAACAGTGAGTATTGAACACAAACACACACTGTGAACACACAGCTGGGCAGCCATTTTACTGCGGTGCCCGTGGAGCGAATACTAATGTTGTTGACTTAATTTTAAAGTTAGATTGTACAACTATTATTAATTTAAAATTCCAGTATTAAAAGTCCATGATAACAAAACTTTTGGCCATTTTCTAAAAGAAAAATAAAAGAAAAATGTATACTTTTTAACCACAAATGCTCGTCTTGCACTAGCTCTACGATGCGTCATGCATTACATCATCACGGCGGGTAGGGTGAAAAACTCATCTCATTTTCTCCTCCAACTTCAAAATCGGCCGACTTCATTTTTACCTTTTTTTGTAAAGGCTGCTTGACTTAGGCTGTGTTCGAAATCGCCCCCTATACCCTCATTCACTATTCCCTACATTAGTCCACTGATATAGTCCACTTTGAAAACAAGTGAGTGATTTCGGACACTAAGGCTGAAGTTTTTGCAGTTTGTGCTTGCTGTTTATTTGAAACGTAGCAAACCGGCAGCTCCAGTAATAATGAAAAGATTTATCTTGAACTCTGCCACGGAAACTAGCATGTATAAACCTTAATCAAACAATATAAGAATCATTTTAAAAAGGAATTTATACCTGTATGCATGATATTGCGCTGGACCAGTACGGTTTGGAAGATGGATGGATGATTGATTCAGCTGTGGGCACTATTTGAGGGAACAGCCATTTAGTGGTGTCCAAAACCATAGTGGACGTTATTAAGTGCACTCATTCAATCCCACAATGCACCACAATAAGGAGTTTACAACCGATGTATGCTCGACGGCTAGACAATACCCATAATGCACTGTCAAAGTCGCACCGTGCATTGAATGAATTCCCGCGTTTTGCCAGGAGATGGCATAGTCTCACACACTTTTTAAGACCAATGATATTGGACCCACTCACTTTTATCGTCTCTAATTGAGCACATGTCTGTTTACACCCTGATAAACACTGATTAAGCGCGTTAGAAGCTTTATTTCCACTTTTCTAATATTTTCTTCCTTTTCATTGAAAATAAATGCCTTTCCTATCTTACATGTGATGGGAAAAAGGAGTAGAGCGAGTTCGGTAAAAGGCAGATTCGAACCGCGGGTTGATTTGCATCAGATCTTCATGCCATTACCCCTACACTATTGTTGCTGCAAAATATTTTGAGTTTTCCGTAGTTTTGTCTGCCTCAACCAGACATTTAGTAAACAAGTCGATATATATATCAACTTGTTTACTAAACGTCTGGTTTAACTTGCCATCTATGCAAAAGAAGCAAAAAATGTGGGTGGGTCCTACGTAGGTGCAATTTACATTAGTAGATGCAATTTACATTAAGTATTGCATCTACTCCAGTAAAATGTTTCTGTGAAAGGACCCACCCACATTTTTTTGCTTCTGACGCCCATGCAATAAAGTATAAATAGTAGCCTACTATATAGTATAAAATATATACTATACTATATATATTTTATACTATAAAATGTGTACATAAACATATTAAGTCTTTATTTTTAAATGAAATGCCTATGAGTTACTTTATTATTCATTACCCTTTCCCAGTAAGTTCAGTAAACCACACAAGTAAAGAGCTATAGGGTTAACTTTAAGCTTGTTGGCTCGTTTTTGTTGAGTAATGGAGAATGAGGGTACATGGGGCGAATCGGACAGCGGTAAGTTAATTCATTCAGAGCGCGACTCTCACAGTGCGTTGAGAGCATAGATTGTTGAGAGTACACTACACAGTCTGGTTGAGAGTGAGAGCGATTCAAAAGCATAAGGAGTCTTTTCTCGTTTGCTCTCAAAACGCTCTCATGGGACTTTGCCGTCATACGCCGATCGGTCGACGCAGCGCTGGTGCATCGAACAAGCATCCAGCGCGTACATCTACTGTACACTCGGTATTGCGATGCATTGTGGGATTGAATGAGTGCACTCAAAAACGTCCACTATCGTTTCGGACACCACTACAAATGGATGGTCGCTCAAATAGTGCCCTATTTAAGGGTATAGGGGGCGATTTCGAACACAGCCCCAGTCTTTGCACATTTGCTTTGTAAACCAGTTTCCTGAAGAGATCAGATGTGCCCCAACAGTAGTCACTTTCAAATCCAGACTCAAAACATCTGTTTAGCTGTGCATTTACTGAAGGAGCTCTGTACCACTGTAGTCCGACTGATTGCACTTTATCTTTTCCATGTATCATCTTTTTGTAACTGTTTTAATTTAAACTTGTTTTTATTTTGGGTTACGATTTTATTCATTTTTGGTTAGTGCTGTCTGGTTGTGAGACGGTACACACTCCGATGTGTGGAAGCCGGGTTGCTACTAGTGTGTCTCACGAACCGAAAATCTCTGACTCTTCTGTTCAGACAGGGAAGCCCCAAATTATTTTCTTTCTTATACATGATATTATTATTTCTTATGCATATGTTGTGATTATTCTATCAATATGTTAATACCTTTTCTATGTAAAGCACTTTGAATTAACATTGTGTATGAAATGTGCTATATAAATAAATTTGCCTTGCCTTGTCTAAACACTCTGTAGGTACTTCCACCTATGCCACGCATAACCTTTCCGACGTGATGATGTAATGCGTGACGCATCATAGAGCTAGTGCAAGACGAGCATTTGTGGTTATAAAGTGTTTAAATTTCAATTACATCACCGTCAGAGGTTCAAGTTCAAGTGTTGTGTTTGCACAGCCGGTCACACACAAAGTTTTTCCCAAAGCGTTCAGCGCAGCATCTTGTTCCCGCTTTTTCAGAGAACAGGGTTACAGTCAAACAACCCAAGACGTTTCCCTTGATTTCATGTAAACAACTTTATTCATCAAGTCATGTCATGTGTTCCTTTTTATTTTTCTAAGTCTCAAAATGTACAGAGCATTTCTTCAAATGCAAAAAAAAAAGATTTAAATGCAAGAATATATTTTCAAAATGTGAACTCCTTAACAAAAATCTCTTCATAAATCACAGCATTTTACAGCAACACTAGTTTCATGAACTATTACTGACCCTGCCAAAATGTCCTTTGTATTTACATTTATGCATTTGGCAGACGCTTTTATCCAAAGCGACTTACAGTGCACTTATTACAGGGACCTCCCTGGGATCAAACCAGCAACCTTCTGCTTATCAGTTCCATGGTTTAACCCACTGGACCAGCAACTCCTTTGACAAATGATCAAACTTCACTACTAATTTTAGAAAATGACTCTCTTAAATCACTATGGTTTCCTAAATTCCAGCTTTTGCTGAATCTGAATGTCAAATTGTTTACTTGTAAGTGTATTATTTGTGAGTGATGGATCCGAACAGGAACATTTGCTCATTTAGACGCCTTCTGGCAACGGTTTTTCTTATGATACTGTAGACTAGATGAATGGGTGAAACTCTTCCCACATGAAGAGCACTGGTGCGGCTTCTCTCCAGTGTGAACTCTCTGATGATCTTTCAGGTTTCCTGACTGAGAGAAACTCTTTCCACAGTGTGAGCACTTGTACAGTTTCTCTCCGGTGTGAATTCTCTGGTGTTGTTTTAATTCTCCTGATTGACTGAAGGTCTTCTCACAGTCAAAGCACATATAAGGTTTCACACCAGTATGAACACGCTCATGCACAGTTTTCAGTTGTGAAAAACTTTTTCCACAAAAAGAACAAAAGTGAGGCTTCACAGCAGCATGAATTGTAAGATGTTTTCTTAAGTTTGATAAAGGGTTCCTTTACATGTGAATCTCTTTCCACACTGAGAGCAGGTGAAAGATCCTTTGTCTCCAGATTTTCCAGCTTGTTTTGGGGTTAAATTATTTTTAGTGTGTGAAACGACTGTGTTTCCAACTCCATTTTCTATCTTCTTTTGAAACTGATGCCTTTTACCTTCATTCACTTCCATCACGTCTAAAAATTAGAAACAAAAATAAATTTAGAGAGCCCCAAATTATCAAATTTTCATCTTAATGTTCCTCATTAAAGAGAATGAAGGAAAACAACCTATTTGTTTCTCTGTTTCTTCATCTTTTATTCTGCAGGGTTCTTCCTCAAACTCCATCTTTACAATAGTATGTCCGTAGTTTCTCCTGGAGTAATTCCTCCTGCTTGCTTCTTCTTCTCCTGTGGTGGGGTAAATTAAATACGGTAATGTCACATTCGTGTTGCATTGTGGTATATGAAGCTGCCTGAAGTGCACACATGAAGGGTCAGGGTATATTCTGGCAAAGCGTTTGCCAATCGTGTCTAGCAATAGGCAAAGCAAACCGTTGTACACGCCATATGCGAACACGTGATGGATAACTCGCCAAGCAAATCATTAGTTTACCTTTTCCCAGCACGATATTGATGAAGGAATTAAGTATAAGAGAATGAAGCAGCAGGAGGCGAGTCAACAGTTAACAATTTTATTATTATTCTTCCTTCTGCATACTTTTTCGGCGCGCTTCTCCTCCCACATTTCTTGTCACAGACCCATGAATGAGGCGTCAAATCGACCGGCTATATGGGAATGGTGTGCTATATCTGTCAATTTAAGACCTGCGCATCACAGACTCCTAGACACACACCGATTTTACTTTCACTTTAGACATAACCGACTGTGTTTATGTTAACCTTGTGTGTATTTGACAGTATTAGCCCAGTAAGACGACTACTGAGTCCAGTAATCACATGTTTGTCAGGCGTTTAGTGCGCATGCTCGGAAAAGCGCATGTTAAAACCGTGCAAGGCTATAGTACTATAACTATAGTATTCCATCTAGGCCCTCTTGACAAGAAAACACAAAATATTACTTGCCATCCATCAAGGCCCTCTTGACAAATAACCCCAAACCTGACATACGCTTTTACATATTTTTTGATATCCTCAAGGCCTTTTTGTTAGAAATTATACTGCATGCATTTATTCTAAAATCAAACATCCTTTTTAGTTCTTTAAATTTGGAGAAGCTGCCTCACCATAACGGGTACATTTCTGGCGAACAACACAAACTTAAGCAAAAACTGCTTACCTTAGATTAGTGGCCACTTTGTTTGTGTTGATTCGTCCAGGAACGCCAGAAGAGGCTTTATTCACACCAACCAACGCAACAAAGCCAGAGTGGCGTTTGCAACTGTCACTCCCGTCCCTTGGATTTTCTGACCTATATATACCATAGTTGTCTTCCTATTATGGTAGCTCTAACCTTCAAACTCCTGGCTCAAATATCACCACATTCCAAGTTCTTTTTCTGTAGGACAAATCTTCTGGTTGTCATTTTGAAGCACGTTCACAGAATCAGCACACACACACACACTTGAAATGTCAACACACATTTGAACATAAGTGTCTTTGCATTAGCCTTAAACTGCTAATTTGTAAATAATAAAATCTTCTACACAGTCAAGTATCCCGAGACGTTTCCCTTGATTTCATGTAAACAAGTTTATTCATCAAGTCATGTCATGTGTTCCTTTTTATTTTTCTTAGTCTCAAAATATTTACAGCAACACTAGTTTCATGAACTATTACTGACACTGCTAAAATGTCCTTTGACAAATGATCAAACTTCACTACTAATTTTAGAAAATGACCCTCTTAAATCACTATGGTTTCCTAAATTCCAGCTTTTGCTGAATCTGAATGTCAAATGATTTATTTGTAAGTGTATTATTTGTGAGTGATGGATCCAAACATGAACATTTGCTCATTTAGACGCCTTCGGGCAATGCTTTTTCTTATGATACTGTAGACCAGATGAATGGGTGAAACTCTTCCCACATGAAGAGCACTGGTGCGGCTTCTCTCCAGTGTGATCTCTCTGATGATCTTTCAGGTTTCCTGACTGAGAGAAACTCTTCCCACAGTGTAAGCACTTGTACGGTTTCTCTCCACTGTGAACTCTCTCATGATCTTTCAGGTTTCCTGACTGAGAGAAACTCTTCCCACATGAAGAGCACTTGTACGGTTTCTCTCCAGTGTGAACTTTCTCATGTGATTTCAGGTGTCCTGACTGAGAGAAACTCTTTCCACAGTGTGAGCACTTGTACGGTTTCTCTCCAGTGTGAATTCTCTGATGTTCTTTTAAGGTGCTGTATGTGATGAAGGTCTTCTCACAGTCAAAGCACATATAAGGTCTCACACCAGTATGAATACGCTCATGCTGTTTTAAAGACCTCAGGTGTGCGAAACTCTTTTCACAAAAAGAACAAAAGTGAGGCTTCACACCAGAATGAATTGTAAGATGTTGTCTTAAGTTGGATGCCACAAAAAATGTTTTCTCACACTGATCACAGCTGAATGATCTCACTCCAGAGTGACGGCGCAGATGCTCATTGAGAACACTTTTCTGAGTGAAACTCATTCCACACTGAGAGCATATGAACGGTTTTTCTCCAGTGTGAATCCTCATGTGTCTCTTAAGGTTTGCTTTACTTGTGAAACACATTCCACACTGAGAGCAGGTTAAAGATCCTTTGTCTCCAGATTTTCCAGCTTGTTTTTGGGTGAAATTCTTTTTAGTCTTTGAAACGACTGTGTTTCCATCTCCATCTCCATTTGCTATCTTCTTTTGAAACTGATGCCTTTTGCCTAAATTAGAAACAAAAAGAAATTCAGAGCCACAAATAAAATTTTCTTAATCTTAATGTTCCTCATTAAAGAGAATGAAGGAAAACACCAACCTATTTGTTCCTCTGTCTCTTCATCTTTTATTCTGCAGGATTCTTCCTCAAACTCCATCTTTACAATAGTGTGTCTGTAGTTTCTCCTGGAGTAATTCCTCCTGCTTGCTTCTTCTTCTCCTGTGGGAAGATGGGAATATTCCCAGCATTTAAACTCTCATGAACGGCTGTGGGAGCGGCTTCACTGACTGAAGGTGTGAATTGTGGTCGCTGTTGCTCATTTAGCAGATGATCATCACACTCACAATCACTCTCAATTATCCAGCTTTAAGGTGACATGAAAGCCCCTTGTTTTAGCCTGGTCGTTCACGCCTCAGAGTTGCAAAAGCTCTCTAAAATGGACGTGTAAAGCTGTGGAAAAGTAGGAGTAGAAAAATTTTAGTGCAGAGCCCTGACTCATGAATAAATGCAGAGAATTTTGTCCACAGCCTAAAGCACGCTTCTACCTCAGACTCTGATGTGAGGTAGAAGATGGACTATTGCCTGAGAAGTAGATGCGTCGTGTTGCTCGGTGAGTTCACGTCAAAGGCCCAAGCGGAAGACAAGAACTTGTTGGATAAAGTCGTTATTTTTATGTTTTTTGCGCACAAACACTATTCTCGTCGCTTCATAAAATTATTGTAGAACCACTGTTGTGAGATGGACTTTTTAATAACGTTTTTAGTACCTTTTATGGGCCTTTTGGAGCCATAGGACAAAAATATCTTAATTTGTGTTCCAAGGATGAACAAAGGTCTTACGGGTGTTGAACGACATGAGGGTATGTAATTAATGACAGGGTTTTCATTTTTGGGAAAACCCTTTAACTTGTTGAACCAATCGTTTCGATTCTTAAACCTACACTATGTAACTTTTTTGTTCATATTTTTGTACACATATTTAAAGAGTGGGTACATTATGAATCCAATCAGTACGCCTGATAAGTGTTTAGCCTATATTCGGACCCGCAAGTGCCTGCGTGACTCGTCATAGACATAAACAGAGTAGATGTTCTTCCACAAGACGGCACCTTACGTTTTGTTTATTAGGCACCAAAAGCTATCAGATTAAATTCACTGTTTTTATCAGACTGTGGTTTTATTTTTTTCGGGGGAAAATCTAATTCAGACAACGTGTGTTGAGCTGCTCCGAGTTTTTAAGGTAATCATTAACTCTCACATTTGTATTAATAATAGGCCTACTTGTACCATACAACTTTAAAGTCAATATTTATATTTAAAAAAACTAAATCAGTAACAATTGAAGGAGTCCAGAAGGTAAATACAATTTCAAACTCCTTAGCAGATATTTGAAGTCTGAATCTATCTAAAATACCATCTATAGGCTAATGGTGAAACAGCTGTCACCTATAAAATGTAATTTCTAAATCAATACTTACTCCAAATCAAACATTGTGTTTTTTATATATCAACCAAGATAACAGAGATGTAGTGGTAGTATATAATCTATGAAGGTTATAGTTTAATAAGGGATTGTTTTCCGCCAGTGGAGGCGCTCCCGCTACAGAAGCAACGACACACATCCGAGTGTAGAAGAAGAAGAGAAGTGAGCGAGTGAAGAACATAAACATGAGAAGTCCGTTCACAATCTGCATTAAATCTGATGTTTTCACACTGTGAGTACATTCATTTATCATTTATTAGGACAAATCTATATGACTCTTAAATATTCGGTTCATTTTAGTGAATCCCATCCGAATTAATCCGATTCAGATCCTGACTAGAAGTGAACCCCTAATGAAATTTAGCTACGGTTTTACAAATTAAACCAAAAAACATTGTTACGGTAGTTTAGCCATGGCATTTGCATTCAAAACTGGTTATGCAAATGTTAATTAATCCGCAATTAAGCACTTGGTTACAGCACTTTTACTCACACAACATTTTTTATTTAAATGACATTATCTTGCTGACTATTCCTTTATCACTGCTTTTCACACGTTTGATCGATGTATAATTACAGCAATCAACCCTTATCAATATTCTTTCAGCTTCTCTCTTAACTGTTGTGGGAATGAAATAATTGAAAGAAGTGTTTGTTTTTAACATTAATCTCCCAACTACTTGAATTGAATACATCTTTGAAAAACCATATATCATGTAAGAGCAAAACAAAAATCAGCTAGATTAGTTAAAGTTAGTAATTAAGATATTTTTATTGGTATTGAACTTCTGGAGTTCGGTGTTCGAAAATGCTTAAAAGTAGGGTTAGATAAAGTAAGTAAGTACAACGTAGTAAGCACTATTGTTTATATAGTTAGTTTGAGGTAGGGCTGGGTGATATGGACAAAAAAGTTATTACCATACTTTTTTTTATTATCAGTCAATATTGATAATTACCAGGATACATGTCAAATCTTTATTTCTTTCAAATTTAAAGGTGGACTTTTGCTAGAAGCTGCGGTTTTATTGCCAGAATGTGCATCTTCAGCACAGTTTGCAGTGCAGGCTGCAATATTAATAATATAACATGTTTTGTCTCTTATAAACGCACATTTGACAGTAATTGAGTTAGGATGCAGATAGAAAATGTCTGTCATGAAACTCTAGATGGCGCGCAGGCTAATAGGTCCTCGTTTAACTACATGCTGCGATTTTAGTTAAATAAATGTATGCACAGTGTGGTACGGTTTGCTTTTCCAATGCATGGTTCGGCTCGCTTTTCCATTGCAGTACAGTTTTAAGTGGGTGGGTGGTATTAAGTTGTAGTTGCGCTGACACAAAACAAACGCGCAAAGCAGGAGCAATGGAGCCTATTGAAGGAATGGTGTTCTTGATTATCCTTAGGGATGGGCGATATGGTCTAAAATCCAAATGCGATATACATTGCAGCCTCTTGCGATAACGATATATATCACAATGTATAAATTATAATAGAACCATTTCAGAACAGGTTTCATAGACACTAGAGAATTTAACAAAGAAAAACGTCCTGTGTAATATAATGGCAGTGAATGGCGACCAGGCTAAAACTTTACAAAAATGATACAAAAGTATCACGCAATGATACAGTGAGAGACAATGATAAATCTACTGTAGGCTACAATAGCCTAATATATTCTGTCAATTTCTTCACGTTTAAACCTCATTTTTATTTGGACTGGTTGCCGTGAAGACCTTTGAGTGTCTGTGTTCATTTCATGATATGACAGTTTTCTCAAATGAAATGGTAAATGCTCATGAAGTTTATGAGTTTGTGTCCTCATATAGTGACACAGGGCAGAGACTACAAAGACAGCGAGCGTCATGCGCGCGTGTGTGTGTGTGTGCACGCGCGCCCACCATTCACACAGAGAGGCAGAACATGAAGGAGTAATATTTAAATAGTATTTTGCAGTTTAATATTCACATACACCAGTATATATTTGGCTACATTCTGGAGCCCTGCATGTAGATAAACACGGAAGCGACTGAATGTTGTTGCCCCACACACTCTACAGAGTATAGTTTGCTGCTGCTCGTCGGGCGGCTTAAGTTCAAATAATGGATGTTGCACCAGTCTTTTTCACCATCTCCTCCGTTTCGCTTTCAGCTATGTTTACTCAAGATTACGAATTCGATGATGCGTTGAAGCTTGTGGTTCAAAATTTCAGTGGTAGATTGCGTCATCAATCAACATGCATTATCGCAATAGTGCAATAGAATTAAAATCTCTATCGTAGGCCAATTTTGTATCGTTTTTATCGGCCATTACTAATTCTATTTATTAAGTAACCCCCCAAAGCCTTGTGGAGCAGTTATATGATGGATATATGCACTTTTATGGACTTCAAAAATGACCCAACAAGTCACTGCCATTTATAAAGCTTGGAAGAGCCAGGACATTTTTAATATAACTGATTTTATTCGTCTGAAAGAAGAATGTCATCTACACCTTGGATGACTTGAGGGTGAGCATGGACTAATTTTCATTTTTGGGTGAACTAACACTATAAGCGAGTCTACCGAGCCAGTGGAAAAGTGCCATTACTGGTAAGATAAAATGTTTTGTAAAATTGTTTGGTTTTTGTTTCATTTTCATCCCACATACATTAGCAAATGATCCACACTCCAGTCCAGACGGTGGTGGTAGGGTTGTGCCGATGGACGATATCATCGTCCATTGTGATGGCTGACTGACTCACGCTCCCCATTGCGTGTCTTGTTGTGAGTGTGACACACACTAATCCTCTTCTATAGTTAAAATAAAAACTTTGCAGGGATTGCTCTGTAAATTAAATTGAGAATAGAACTAAGGCATATGTATTCTATTTTAAATACTGTAGTCTTTGTCAGATCTATATAGCCTACATTTTGAAATAATAAACAAGGCTCAAACATCCATTTCATAAGCATGCGTGTTTATTTTAGCACTTCCGTCAGTGAAACAACACACCACAGCCTGTAAAACTAGTGATGCACCGAAATGAAATTCTGGGCCGAAATCGAAAAATTTAGGATGCACTTGGCCGAAAATGGCTTCTTTTAAAAACGTATACTAATATATATATTAGTATAAAGTAGGGATGGGCGATATCTTATCGTTTGCGATATACCGGTAAAAATTCTCCCCACGATAAGAATTTGTCTTCCCGCGATAATAACGATAAAGCCTAGTTGATGGCGCGACCCATCCGCACAGTGCCACCGCTGGCCGTCATGATGCTCTAAGCGTTATTACTTTATGATGGCCGCAGTGGCTGCGTTCGTCACTTTGTATAGCTGAACGGGGGTTGGAGAGAGAGTGTCCTACGCGCAGCGCGTGATGGGACGGCACTGAATCCGCAACTCACGTGCAGAGCGAAAACAACTATGGTGGAAGTTGCGGAAGAGTTAATAGCTAAACGAGGGACTACCTGAGGGCAATCTGAACCATACAGATGGACTGAGCGCTTAAGAGATTCGCGCTGTCTCAATCGATCGGTAAAGCAAACTATTTCAGTTCAACTCAATGAATACGCAGTGCATTTGACGCACAGTAAACACTAGTGTGAGGCGCGCGACTGAGAGCGCTCAGTGTTTCACACACACTCAAAGAGAGAGCGAGAGAGTCTTATACCACACAGAATTGATGTGCTACATGTAAACAATATTCTTTGTTGTATTTTCCTGTAAAATAATGGCGTTTATTTGGAATTATTCAGCCTTTCATGAACAGGAAGAAACGAATGCACAAAAACGGGAATCTCATTGGCTGGCGTGCACCTATTACGGTGTTTTGATTTCAGGAAATCAGTTTGAATGAGCGCTGACAACATGATTAATATTCATGAACCCAGAAGCTCATTATTCCTTAGTCCAGTTTTTTTTTATTAGTAGAAGAATTTGTGGTATTATTAACTCAAATTACTGAAGTTCTATCATAAAGCATTATTTTCAACTTTTTTGTAATCTGAATACATTTTTGGGATAATTACTTTAGCTGTTTCTGCTATTTTTACCACTGTTTGCACAATGAGTGTATACAGAATCGGTTTACATTTAAAACTTGTCATTGATTTTTAATTATTATTGTTTGTATTGTGTGATGTTTTTCAGCACAGTTGCACTATTTAAAAATTACCTGCACTTTTACAGAAGACAATTATATCTGCAACTTTTCCATTTCTGAAAAGGCTGGTGTGGAATTTTACATAAAAAAAAAAAAAAAAAAAAAAAAAATATATATATATATATATATATATATATATATATATATATATATATATATATATATATATATATATAAATATATATTATGCATTATGTATTATAGGAGCCTATTTGATGACAGGTATGTTTTACTAGATCATTGTTTGTTTTTCTGAGTCTCTCAAGAATGCATGCAGCTCTCACTTGTATCCAAAAACATGGGGAATGATGCTACATTTATCGTCATTGATATCGTTATCGCAATAAATACTAGAAAATATCGGGATAATTTTTTTAGTCCATATCGCCCATCCCTAGTATAAAGTCACGTAGACCTGTAACTAGGGTTGGGTATCGTTTGGGTTTTTTTCGATTCCGGTGCCAAACCGATACTTTTAAAACGGTTCCGGTGCCTAAACGGTGCCTGAACTGATACTTTTTTTTTTTTTAATGGCCACAAAACGAGGTGGATAACATTAAATGGCTTTTTATTTATTTATTTAAATTGAACCATTTATTAAAAGTTTAATGTATACTTAAATGTATGAATATAAATAAATACAAAACACAATTGACTTATTTACAAATTCACAGTAAAACCTAATAGCCACCCAACTACAACAAGCCTAATATAACTCTAAATAACAGTTACAGTAATAACAGCAGTTAGCCTAGTCTGTATTCTCGGTCTGCTAATAACCAGCTTCCAGCTTCGAGCTTCAGCTTTATTTTGAAATATGATCATTTTCTCTGGCTAAATATTTTAGAACGCATCGCCTTAATGTTTCCATGACGACGCGTCATGTTTCTCACATGACACAGCAGCCGCAATAGCGCTGACAGCTCAGCTGTATCGGGTTTATTTCGTTTTTTCTTTTTATTCAAAATATTCACAAACTTCTTAACTGTGTCACGAACTATCTGATGTTCAAATGTGTGAGTGAATGTGTGTTAGTTGATCTATAAAGCGCAATGGGCGGCGCCATGTTAATTTGCGCCTCAGAATCGGATCTGTCGGATTTATAACACTTGAGTTCATTCTCGTCTTACAAAATACATGAAAGTAAGTGACCACCAGTGAACTGGAAGAAGAATAGAGTAAACGATATAGCTACTATTTAATGTGCATGTATCTGATGTGAATAAAACATGTAACGTTAGTCAAATTATAACCGCCTGAAAGGATTGTCATTGCCGCTTTCATATACATCAGTGTGTGTTTTTTGCTAGTAGCCTACTTATGAAACCTGGAATAAACATGATGTCGTTGAAAACACTGAATAGTTGTCATGAGTTGTGATGTGACCAGCGCTGAGCGTCTGTCTCTGGCTCGGTGCCAGCCAAAGCACCCGAAAGCACGTTTGAATTTTGGCACCGAAATGAGGAACCGAAATCTGCGTTCTGATTCGGTCCGGTACATACCGGTTATATAAGTACCGGTGCCATATTGGAACCGGATTTCGGTACCCAACCCTACCTGTAACATATGTGACCCTAAGGTGGATATGTGTCTAGGATATATGTCTGATGAAGCCTTGACCCTTCAATTCACACTCACAAGACCCATAAAAGGCGCTAAAAACGTCGTTACAAAGTCCATCTCACTACAGTGGCTCTACAATAATTTTACGAAGCGACGACAATAGTTTTTGTGCGCAAAAAAAAAAATTCAAAATAACTAGGGCTGCACGATTAATCGAAATCGAACCGCAATCGTGATTTGGGTTATGTGCGATTATGAAAGCGCAAAGGCTGCGATTTTAATTAAATGAAAAATTCCCAGCGTGTCAGTGAAGAGCGGCTCTGTGATCAGGAGGAAACGCTGCTCCGTCTGAGAGCACTGCGAGTTTGAGCAACATGTGTCAAACATCTTCACAAACTAGTAATGCGAAGCGTTCATAAACCTGTTGTCCAACCAAATACAACGTTTAATAACATGTTTTAACTCGCTTCATATCGTCAGTCGAGCTGATGTGGCTTCTTATCACAGAATGTCAATTAGCACTGCTTTATTATTATGAAAATATCCGAGAAGGCTTGAAGAACTCAAATACACCATATCTTGTCGCAGAAGTATTATCTTCATGTTTAATCAGTCAAAGCATTTCTATCTTTGTTTTATTCAGCTTACAGCGGGAGCTTCACATTAGGGATTTCCCATAGGGATTTCCTGAAAACAAATGATTACTTCTCTGGTGCAAATGTGGCGTTTCTGCTCGAGGGAGCCCTCTGGCCCCCAGTATGAATGAAACTCTTGGGTAGAAAATAAGAAAAATAAAACTTCTCTCTAAATAAATTTATATGACAATCCATATGTTTTTCTTCAATGTACAGGAGTTTTAATCCCCACAGTGGATGCATAAGAGGCTCATATTTCATATTAAAGACATAGACTTTAAGAAATTGGTATCACAGATAAAAAGCACAGATTTGTATAATAATAGTTGTTTTTTTTTACAACAAATCCTTAGACCTTTCTAATGATTTTTAGTCATAGGCAGTCTGCATACTAACAGGTAACCCATAATTTTTAGTTTTCTGTAAAATATAAATATTATTATTATTATTATTATTATTATTATTATTATTATACTGTTATATTTATTCTTAAATGCTCTATTTTTTTTTTTTTTAGGGATGCACCAAATATTCGGCCACCGAAAATTTTCGGCCGAAAATGTCCCAAAAATGCATTTTCGGTTTTCGGCCGAAATACTTTTATCACCGAAACAACACGGCCGAAATGTTGTGATGACGCAAACAGAAACCGCGACCTGCACGTGCTTGTCTGAAGCAACATGTCTGCGGTGTGGACGTATTTCAGTATATCTGAGAAACACCCACGTCTGCTCCATGCACAAGCACTGACAGCGAGTGCTTCTCGATGAGAAGAGGACCACACTTCACTGTGAAACCCAACGGTTTCCGAATGCAATCTTTAACAGTGGGCATGTTTTAAGCGCGGAACACACTTCAATCCGAGTTCCCACACCAACATCGATCAACATGTATCACGAAATTCAAACGACAAATGCCGTTTTGACGCTCTCTAATGTGGCATCACTGATCACATCACAGTTCAAGCGGCGGTGTGCGCGAACGCGATCTTCTGTGAGCGGGATCGATCATCTCTTCCTTAAGAATAAACATGAATGAACATCTAAGGTGTGTTGAGGATACATTACAACTTACTGTCACGTATCATATGTGGTGTAATCGCTCAATCAGTGTTTCAGAGGCAAAAAGACGTCAATATAACTGCTTGTAAACTAAACAATGTCATGTAACGTTAGCGTCACATTTACCTCAGGCAGTCATTCAGTGTCCACAGAATTTTATTCACTAGAGTAAATCAACTCTTTCACTAAGGCCCAATCCCAATCTTGTTTTACACCCCTTCGCCTTCCCCTACCCCTACACCTACCTGAAACAGAGTGCCAAGGCGTAGGGGTGAAAATATTCCCCTAAGAAATGGGACACCACTACTTAACCATTACACGTCATCATACCCCGTTTTATTTATTATAATGTCCTGTGACATTTAACCAGTATGAACAGCAATAAAGTGCGTATAGGCTATATCTAACAGAAATCAGGCGCGAGCACGTTTAACAAATTATTCACTCCCAACAGAGTTTTGCGCTGTATTTTAACTTAATAAAATTTCGCTCGTTTTCAGTTCAAAACGAGACAGAGTTTCCTAAGATGATACAGAATGATACAGCACAAGATGGGTGAAGCCGCTTTTCCATTGGACCAAACTGTTCTCTTTGTTTATTAACCGTTCCATTCCGTGCTGATCCGAGCCGGCCAGTACGGATATGGTTTCGTTATCCACTGTGGTGCTGCGATAATGTTCATAAGTTATACGTAAAGTCAGTCGTTGCCTTGGTAACGCGAGCGTTTACAGACGATATGTGATGTAAATATCGACTGCATTATGAAGGATTACCAGATATATATTTTTAAACTATTATTAATATGTGTTCAAAACACCCAAATAGTGCATTTAGCAAGCTACGGAGAAAACGGCAGCCAGGCGACGCGCAAGTGATCGATCCTGAGTGGCAACACACACACATTCTATGCAGCACGGTAGTCGGTGGAGGGAAACTCCTCATACCCCTTCGTTCGAAGTGTGGTCCTGAAAAATCTTCGTTTGAAGGGCTATCTGGCCCTTCCCCTTACCCCTACCACTCCAGCCAAAAAAGAATCGAGACACCCCTACCCCTTCACGTGAACGCGCAAAACGAAGGGGTAGGGGAAAGAGAAGGGCTAAGGGGTAGAAATGGGTTTGGGCCTAAATATATGCTCTATATTAGCCTATATATTCATTATATTTTACTTAACCTGTTAATGATATCTTGATTATTTCATGTATGTTTAAATAAACCTGTCATGAAAATGACAGACACTGTGTATAAATGATTATATTTCAACAACGAATTTGATAAAAAACTATTTTATAATTAGAAGTTATTGCAAAAACTGCCTTATGTGAAGTTTACATGTTTGCGGACTATGTTGTTTGAGTGTTGATTATTAGACCTAAAAATAAATAGCAACTGAATTTAGGCTAATAGTTTGGGCTCTGTTGTTAACCTTTAATATTAATGTGCAAGTAAGGGCTCCCTATATAGTTTACAGCAATATCTTCAATAAACTTTTAGTTATAATTTAAGGACAGATACTTTTTTTTTCCAGTTAACCAATAAAAATAAATAAAAAGCCATTTTGTAAAACTGCTGTACTGAACCGTCAGTTTTGTATACCGTTACACCCCTATTCTACAGTTAACTTACAGTCTTTGGCAATGTGCTAAATAAATATTGGCATAATTTGTAATTGATTTATTCTTTGAAACTTTAATATGAATTTATGCAATTGCCATGCCTTGATTTTAGTAAAGTTAGTACACAGTCATAGCCATAAATGCAATGGTACTAATAATAGGCATAATTTCTTTCGGTTTTTAGGTTTTCAGCCTTGGTTTCCTCTTTTTTGGTTTCGGCCAAGAATTTTCATTTCGGTGCATCCCTAATTTTTTTTTATAATGAATGTTATTGTAATAGTAATATTTCAATTAAAAAAAATGTATTTAGCAAAATAAAAAAATAACGATTTTATTCCACAAATTCTTTTCTTCCGTGTAGGCCTCGGATGTGAACTCACAAAGCACCACGATGCATGCGCGAGAAAAGTGTTGTCAAAAATATCGATATTTCGATTTGTATCGATTCTGAAATATCTGAAACGATACGATACTCCTTTTCTACAGTATCGATACCAGCTGTGCTCTCCTCTCTGACCGACAGTGAGTTGACACGCACCCGCCTCCTCTCATTCAGTCCGGTTAACCCTCTGAACACGGACAGCGTCTTAGTGTTGGTGTGACCGGTCTGAATTTCACGCGGGATTACACATAACGTTAATTCTAGGGATGCACCGATACCAGTACTCGGGTGTTGGTCCGATACTGTTGTGAAGTACTCGTACTCTTACTCGTAAAACTACCCCGATACAACCGCACCCGATACCACTTTATGACAACGGATCTTCGGATGCGGAGCCACGCGGAAAGTTACATAATTCGCCGTGCACACCCGCACACCGTGGCGCCAAGTGCAAAGGGGTCTCACGCTCTCAAAGCGCACGACTGCCATTATATGGCTTCATTTTTGCCACGTGCACCTGAGCGCTAGTGCGGACGCCTATAAACCAAGCTTAACCGCTCGTGAGGCAGATACCGCTCTCGGTAGTGAGTACTGAAAGTGAAGGGCTGTTTAGTAGGGATGTGCGCAATGACTAGCCTAACCCCGGTATTATAACAAGCCTAAGCAAGCTTAATTGTCATACTAGTTTGACATGACATGGAATAAAATGGAAAAGTTTTGTGTAAGCTTTCAAAATCCTCCTTCACCCGAGTGGAGATTTATCTGAAGCCTCCGCGAGCGCCAGAGAAAACCAACGCATGCAAAACCTGAGGTAAAATTAAATGATTTTGTTTTGCTGCAGATATACACTTTTCAAAATAATATATTAATTTCAAGATATACACGACAGTAATTTAAACATAGCCTTTGTAAAAATATATATATATTTAAAGCAAAACCTTAAATGTGCCAAAAAAGGTCAACGACTAGTATTTTCCAAGTCGTCTTGCTGCAGCATAACGTTTTAATTGACTAGTGTCTCGCACATCCCTAAGTTAGCTCAGTGTCACACATTGTAGATGAAAACAGAAACAGGCTCATAGCTGATAATGCAGAGAAGCTTCTTTTCATCAAAAAGAACCTGCCTCTCACTTTTCCGAAAAGGGCTGTATGGCTATGATAACATATAATAATTTAATTCAGTTGTTCTGCTACTATGTTGTTTGGTACTGGAATCCACAAGAATGTTACAGGTTACATTTATGTGAAATGGGCAGCAGTGCCATGTTTGTTTAGGAAAACACCAAGTTGAATGTTAAAATGTCAGCAACAGCATCAATTTGTGTATTTACTTTGTTACAGTCAGAAAGTGAAAAACATCTGATGAACATAAAACATTGTTATAAGAACCGTAATGGTATTATTAAGTACTCGTATCAGTACTCGGTATCGGCAAGTACCCAAATGTAAGTACTTGTACTTGGTCTGAAAAAAAGTGGTATCGGTGCATCCCTAGTTAATTCTACTCATTCCCGCAGATTTCGCGCTCGCATCTGAAGCGCGCACACATACCGTAATAAAGCCGCCTCTGACATACAAGTGCAAAAATGAGCCCCTTTTCCAGCTTATTATAATGGTCAAATACACTCAAAAAATGTCTCAATGCCCATCTTGGTGAGTATTAACATAAACACAGTCGTAAACAGTTCAGGAAGAATGTGTAGCAGGAACAGTGTTTGGGATCCATGTGTGCGTCGGTACTTAAAGGGACAGCAGTTATTTGTTTTTCACACTACAAAAAGACAAACGATCACTTGCTGCTCTTGACTGATTAACTTGTGTAACTCTAATGGATTCATCTGTATTACATTTTTTACAATAAAGATTATCCAATGTTATTTTAAATTTGATTACTTTGTTTTGTTATTCTTACCTGAATACTGTTAGACCTACAGTCTAATTTATTTGTGCTATTGTTTGTCATTTGTTTATTTGTTCTGATTTTATTACTGTTTACTCGTCTTTTTAAATTCAATTTGAAATCAAGCTTCCTTGTGCTGTATGTAAGCTATTGCAACAAAATTAGTTAGCAAATATTTGTGAGATAATTGTAATGGTAATTGATCAACGTTTATATATGAGAAAAAGCTTAAAAGCTTTATCATATAAAGTGATCTTCTGAAGAAATTTTTTATTGCCTAGACTTTCAATAGACGGACAAAAAACTAAATTATATTAAAAATATCTATTTGACAGTATATAAGCATTTTTCCCCCCGTGGTATCAAAAATGGTATCGAATATCGATACTTTTTTAGGTATTGTATCGAAGTTAGAAATTCCAGTATCGTGACAACACTACGTGAGAATATTACGCAGATCCCGCGTTCGGACACATGACCCAGAAGCGAGGAGGAGATTTGTTTACAAGCAGAGGAAGACGCGCCGTATCTAAGCTGTTGAATTCTACATTGATCGTGCTTTAGGTCTCGGCATAGTGCTCAAAATGGGACAACATTGTGTATTTCATGGATTCCCGAACGCCGGCGGTACGTCATATTCTCACGCATGCGTCATGGGGCTTCATGAATTCACGGCAGAGGCCAAAACGGAAGACAAGAGCTTGTGGAAAATGTATTTATTTAGATTTTTTTTGTGCACAAAAACTATTGTCGTTGCTTTGTAAAATTATTGTAGAGCCACTGTAGTGAGACGGACTTTGAAACAATGTTTTTAGTGCCTTTTATGGGTCTTGTGAGTGTGAATGTACTGAATGCCAATGGAGGCCTATCTGAGGCCTTTCTTAGCCATCAGCTTTCAACAAAAATATCTTGATTTGTGTTCCGAAGATGAACGGAGGTCTTACGGGTGTCGAACGACATGAGGGTGAGTAATTAATGACATAACCCTTTAAGTGGGAGGAAGCTACTTTTTTCCATCATGTGCAACCTAGCGCGGATGAGTCATTTATTTGGGTTAGTAAAATAACGAAATTATATAGTTTTTAAGTAGAAAATAGTATTTATGTAAAGTGATAGTAAAATACAGATATAGTAAATAATATATTTGTATTAATAAAAAAAAAACGTCTATCATCGTCCATCACGATGTTTTACTGTAAACATCGTCAACTGCCAATTTAGGAGACATCGCCCAACCCTAGGTGGCGGTAATGCACCTCCAATAAACACTAAAGAAGAAAATAACAACAATAAATGACAGAAAACAACTAAACTGGTGGATTAAATGCCGTTCATGCTGCTGTAAATCTGCTGTAAATCAAACTGTAAGTACAGTCATTGTATTATTTATCAGTTAAAATAAAAATCTAAATGTTTGAATGTTAACTTGAATGTTAACCGAATAATCCGATTCAGAGTTTGAAAAAGAAATTAATTATTTCGTCATGTCCGATTTGAAATTAACCGTTGTAGATTACGAGCGTAAAACTCAAGCTGGTACTGACTGCTTCCTCACGTGATGATTTGTGAAGTGAGTTTTTGTTTGTTTTAGCATAAAACTCCTGAATTCTTTAACTGAATCAACCTGTGATAAATATAACGTAAAAGAGGCAAAAAGTAGCTAGATAGGTGAGTTTGAAACTGAAATTATGAAATTGTTTCTAAACAGCTATTATAGAGCAAAACACTTAAAGCTGGATAATTGAGAGTGATTGTAAGTGTGATGATCATCTGCTAAATGAGCAAAAGCGACCACAATTCACACCTTCTGTCAGTGAAGCCGCTCCCACAGCCGTTCATGAGAGTTTAAATGCTGGATATATTCCCATCTTCCCACAGGTGAAGAAGCAAGCAGGATGAATTACTCCAGGAGAAACTACAGACATACTATTGTAAAGATGGAGTATGAGGAAGAACCCTGCAGAATAAAAGATGAAGAGACAGAGGAACAAATAGGTTGGTGTTTAATACATTTAAAGCTAAATACTAAACTCAGCGAAAAAGAAACGTTCTCCCATTTTCAACTGCTTTTTCTTAGCAAATTTCTTATGTGTAAATATTTGTATGAACTAGGGGTTGAACGACTTCCGTTTTTTTTCAAGTCAACATTTATGTGATGAAAGTCGACGTCGACTAGTCGGTGATGACGTCATTAATAAACAAATAACCCTGAACCTTGAGCTGAGACGCGAACACGAGTTTTCTCGTGCACAGGACAGCTATGGCATGTCACAGCGCTGCCCATAAGGTTATTGCTCCTACTACAACAGCTTTTTTTTTCAGTTCTTTTGGGTTTTTGGGTCGTTATATTTCTCACAGATTTCTGCTCGTTCTGAATCAGATACAGATAAAGTAGCACAATAAAGATGACATGTATATGAAGGCATTAGTGGAGAGAGCGATTGCGTGTGAATTAATTCCACCTGCAAGCGTCTCTCTACTAATAGTTAAGCTGTGAGTTTTAGTTACTAAGAAATATATGCTATAACTTTTGAGTTTCTAAGCTATTTTAGTGATAAATCACAGAACAGTGTTGATACATTTCTGCGCTACTGAATGGTTTTGTGTAAGGCACGCGCGATCTCCGCGTGATGTGCGAGCTATGTCTGTGTGTTACAATGCATCACGCATTTAGAACGGTGATTAACTGACCTGTACAATAAGCGTGCATTCTCCCGATCAATTTTTAGCTTCCAGGTGTTATAATCAAAAATGTCTTGTGGAGAGCTCTCTGAGTATGTATTTATTTGTCATTTTTAACTGTTGGAAACAGAGCCTGGCAGCCTATATGTCAGGAAATGGCTCATCCTGTCGCGCCCTCTATAGGCTAGCGACTACTCGACGTCAAGCTTAAAGCGTCATGGCAGAGCATTAAAGTCGATTAGTCGATGCAACCCCTAATATGAACATGAAACAATTCTGAGACATCCACTCACTTAAAACTGAGACATAGATTAAATCTATGTAAGACTATAATGAGGTATAGTTTGAATTTTAACGATTTTGATTCTGCCTATCCATTAAAATTATTTTTGATTCCTAATTTCGATTCCAATAAGGTGAAGGAGATGGCAACTCGAGATGCTAATTTTAAAAATCACATATAAAAAAAATAAGTTAAAAAAAATGGGGGTAATGTTAAATAAATTTAGTGCTAAATATAGCCATTATAATATAGTGCTGTCTCTGTCATAAGATCATCTCAAAACCCTGAAATAACACTTTGAACAATAAAGCCAGAATATTTTTATTGGCAAAATGTATTGCCATTTGTCATTTTCAGAAATTAAGTTATCCATAAGGGGCAATTGATTTCCAGCAGTATTTTTTACCTTTATAGGCTATATGATTTTTTTTCTTCTTTCTAATCTTATTAAATATGTATGCCATCATTAAAGGGGTCATGAATTGTATAAACTTTCCCTTGAGCCTTTGATAAAAAGCTCATCGTGACATAAGAATATCCTGTAAGTTTCAGAGCTGAAAACTTCCTTGTTAGTCAAAAAAAAATATTTTATTGACACCAGGCCCAGAAAATGAGAGATCTCAGAAATATGTAGACCCTTGACGTCATCGTATGCTGAAACGCAGCCTCAACAGATAAATATGTACGTCTGATTCTGTAGCCCAGCCCACCGACTCGTGGAGCTAAATGGATCCGAGCAATAAACATGCCGAAGATAGCAAGATATTGCGCTGTGCCTGGTTGTGGAAGAACACAGTCTCTTCATATGCTTCTTTGGATTCTAATATTGGAAATGTGTGGTTGAACTTTATTTTTAATGTGAATATCCAGCTCACGTGGGGAAGACATTGCACGCATGTTCATTAACCACGGATTTGTTTGTAAACAAGAGACTGGATTTGCAGACACGATGAGATTATATGAATGAATGATTGAAGCAACACACTTGTGTGAGTAAAACATGTTTTTTATATGTGATAGTATTGCATTGTTACAGATAATTTGATATCTATTTATTATGTGTACATGTCTAACTAAACATAACTTACCACTGTCACAGGGCTCGCAAAGCCCCAACGTCCCGGGGCTATGTGTTTTCCAGACGGGCTACCAATACATATCATCTTAAATAGTGAAATAACATTCCTTTCTTGATGCGCATTGTTCACTCTCTTGACTTGATATTTGAAAGAAAAATACAATCGCAGAAGTTTTGATCATGCTGTCTGCAACGTACTTGGGCACACGCGTGTGAAGCAGGTCTATGGCATGTTCACACAGGCAATTAGACCAAAATTATCTTTATAAAGCAGTATCCTGAAAAAGAGACGTTTCTTTTTTTGTTGAGTTTATTCTCAGTAGTAAACTGGATTTGTGCTAAGTTGTAATTGAACCATAGTTTCTCATTTGTCCTTCTTTTATTGAATTACGGGAATTTATTGTTGATTTTAGACCCAGTGGAAGTGAATGAAGACAAACAGGAAAAAACTCATCATTTCACAAATGAAGATGGAAACAGAGTTTTTACACGAAAAAGGGCTCTAAAAACTGGAGTCAAAGGATCTTTGACCTGCTCTCAGTGTGGAAAGAGTTTCACAGATAAATCAAACCTAAACAGACACATGAGGATTCACTCTGGAGAAAAACCGTTCACATGCACTCAGTGTGGAAAGAGTTTCAGTCAGAAAAGCCATCTCGATGATCATCTCCTCTTTCACTCTGGAGTGAGATCATTCAGCTGTGATCAGTGTGAGAAAACATTTGTTGTGGCATCAAACTTAAGAGCACATCTTAAAGTTCATGCTGATGTGAAGCCTCACGTTTGTTCTGTATGTGGAAAGTATTTTACACAAGTGCACGCTTTACAAGAGCATAAGCGTATTCATACTGGTGTGAGACCTCATGTTTGCTCTGACTGTGGGAAGACCTTCAGTACATCAGGCGCATTAAAACGACACCAGAGAGTTCACACTGGAGAGAAACCGTACATGTGCTCACACTGTGGAAAGAGCTTTGCTCAGTTGGGAAACCTGAAAGATCATGAGAGAGTTCACACTGGAGAGAAGCCGCACCAGTGCTATTCATGTGGGAAGAGTTTCACCCATTCAACTAGTCTAAAGATTCATAATAAAAAGCATTGCCTGAAGTTTCCTAAATAAGCAAAGTTCATGTTTGTATTGAAAGTGTGCCAATTAAATATATAAATACACCGATCAAGCATAACATTGACATGTAGGGCTGTAACGATTTGACCAAAAACAAAAAATAAAACTTAAGTCACAGGACAGCGTTGACACTGCATTTCTGCGCTGCTCTCTGCGCTGCTCTCTGCGCGTGATCTTCACGTGATGTGCGAGTGTTCGATTGTCACAATATATTGGCATTGGTTCAACATAATACACATCTGATAGTCTTAAATCGCTTTAAAGGACAACTCCGGTGAAAAATGAACCTAGGGGTAATTAACACATGGTTACCGAGTAGATCGTTCTCTGGGATGCGTTTTCATGAAAATCGAATGTAAAGAGTTTTATCTCTAAAAACAGATTAGCTTATAATGCTAGTCGATGGGGCACATAATAAGTCAAATTAAATCGCTAGTTAATACCACTAACAAGGCTCAAAATAGCCTCACACTAACACGGTAGCATAATGAGGGTCCCTACATGCAAACCGAAGCATTGAGAACTTTGTAAGTGTACAAACAGTTTAATAAGAAGATACTTTATAAAGACAGTACATTACGCGCATACAGACAGGAGCCATCTTGGAAAACAGTCTTGACAAGTCGAGCCACGAAAGCTGTGCTAAGTGATGAACTGTGACTTGGAATCTCCTATCGACCAGCTCACTTAGCACAGCATTCGCGGCTCGACTCGCCGAGACTGTTTTCCAAGATGGCTCCTGTCTGTATACGCATAATGTACTGTCTTTATAAAGTATCTTCAGAGATAATCAGTGTTATTCACTTCACCTGTCATAATGTTATGCCTGATCGGTGTATAGTTTAAACAGGTATGTTGAATGTGGGTAATAAATGTTTATGTGAAATTGACTGACTTTTTGATTATTTATATTTGAGAATATTCTACATACATTTCAGCAGATAACACTTTGTTTTCCAACAACTTGTTTTTGTACTCATTTTAACTTGATTGAGGGCTTTAACACTGTATTCAATATTGCTAATAAACTTTATAATAATACAGCATTTTTTGATCCACACTCCAGTCCAGTCAGTGGCGGTAATGCACCAATAAGTTAGGTTACCTACCGCCAATTAACACCAAAGAAGAAAATAACAACAATCACTACAGAAAACAACTAAACTGTGGGATTAGAAGGCAACAAATATCTGAATCACACTCGATCACGATCACTCACCCTGCTAAAATCCATGTTGTAGTTATTTATCGCCCTCCAGGTCAACTGGGTAACTTCTTGGATAGGAGTTGGATATTTTACTCTCTCACTTCCCTGAGGATGGCACTTCTCTGGTACTGCTTGGTGACTTGAACATCCACCATGATAAACCCCAGGCTGCAGACTTCACCACTTCTGACCTCATTTGACCTTAAGCGGGTATCTACTACAGCTACTCACAAATCAGGCAACCATTTGGACCTTATCTACACACGCTACTGCTCCACAGACAACACTTTAGTTACTCCATTGCACACCTCAGATCACTCTTAAAGGGTTAGTTCACCCAAAAATGAAAATTCTGTCATTAATTACTTACCCTCATGTAGTTCGACACCCGTAAGACCTCCGTTCATCTTCGGAACAGAAATGAAGATATTTTAGTTGAAATTTGATGGCTCTGAAAGGCCTCCATTGGCACAATGGCACTTTACACTCTCAAGACCCTTAAAAGGTACTAAAGACGTCGTTACAAAGTCCATCTCACTACAGTGGTTCTAAAATAACTTTACGAATCGGCGAGAATAGTTTTTGTGCGCAAAAAAACCCTAAATAACGACTTGCATAGTGATGACGATTTCAAAACAAGGCATCATGAAGCTTTGAAGCGTTATGAATCAGCGAGTCGAATCAGCGGTTTGAATCGCCAAATTTCAGCAGTTTGGTGGTTTGACACGCGATCCGAATCATGATTCGGCTCATTGATTCATAACGCTTCGAAGCTTCATGATGCCTTGTTTTGAAATCGTCATCACTATGTAAGTCGTTATTTAGGGTTTTTTTGCGCACAAAAACTATTCTCGCCGATTTATAGTTATTTTAGAACCACTGTAGTGAGATGGACTTTGTAACGACGTCTTTAGTACCTTTTAAGGGTCTTGAGAGTGTAAAGTGCCATTGTGCCAATGGAGGCCTTTCAGAGCCATCAGATTTCAACTAAAATATCTTCATTTCTGTTCCGAAGATGAACGGAGGTCTTACAGGTGTCGAACGACATGAGGGTAAGTAATTAATGACAGAATTTTCATTTTTGGGTGGACTAACCCTTTAACCTCCTACTGACTCATGACACAACACACACTCCTCCGCAGATCACCTTTCGGCGTAATCTACGCTCGCTCTCTCCCTCCCGTCTATCTACTATGGTTTCATCCTCACTCCCTCCACCTGCTCAGTTCTCAGCACTGGACACTAACAGCGCTACTGACACTCTGTGCTCCACTCTAACATCTTGCTTAGACAACTTCTGTCCCATTTCATCCAGGCCAGCCCAGCCCGCACCGGCCCCTCTGCCCCCTGGCTGTCTGATGTACTCCGCGAACATCGCTCTGGACTCCGGGCGGCAGAGAGGAAGTGGCGCAAAACTAAAAACGCTACTGACCTAACCCTGTTTGTCTCTTCTCGCTTCTTTCTCTACTAATGTCTCCACTGCTAAAACTACATACTACCACAACAAAATCAACAATTCCTCTGACTCTCGTGCACTTTTCAGAACATTCTCTTAGCTCCTTTGTCCTCCCCCCCCCCCCTCCTTCATCAACTCTTACAGCTGATGACTTTGCATCATTTTTCACAAACAAAACCTCCTCCATCAGCAGCCTATTCTCCACACCACAAACTGACACGCACATCTCAACAACCATCTCACACACGCTCCCCTCTTTCTCTGCTCTCCGAAGATGATGTCTCCAAACTCATCCTTTCCAATCATCCCACTACCTGTCCGCTTGATCCTATCCCCACTCACCTCCTTCATGCCATTTCTTCTTCTGTTACTCCTGCACTCACTCACATTGTCAACACCTCTCTTCACACCGGGACCTTCCCCACAGCATTTAAGCAGGCTCGGGTAACCCCACTGCTTAAGAAACCCTCTCTGAACCCAGCACTTTTAGAAAACTACAGACCGATATCCCTTCTGCCTTTCATTGCAAAGACTCTTGAGCGGGTTGTGTTTAATCAGCTCTCTACGTTTCTTGAACAGAACAACCTCCTGGACATCAACCAATCCGGTTTCAAAAGCGGCCACTCAACTGAGACTGCCCTGCTCCCGGTTACGGAGGCACTGAGACAGGCAAGAGCAGCTTCCAAATCCACAGTACTTATCTTACTGGATTTGTCGGCTGCTTTTGACACAGTTAATCACCAGATCCTCCTGTCAACTCTCATGAAGATGGGCATCTCAGGAACTGCCCTGCAGTGGTTCAAGTCTTACCTCAGGGTGTCCTTCAGGCTGTCATGGAGAGGTGAAGTGTCTAAGTCACATCATCTGACTACTGGAGTTCCCCAGGACTCAGTGCTTGGACCACTCCTCTTCTCCATCTACATGTCATCACTGGGATTTGTCATTCAGAAACATGGCTTTTCCTATCACTGCTATGCCGACGACACTCAACTCTACTTCTCATTTCAACCAGATGATCCCACGGTTGGTGTTCGTATCGCTGCCTGCCTAACAGACATCTCGGCCTGGATGAAGGAACATCACCTGCAACTCAACCTTGCAAAGACAGAACTGCTTGTGGTCTCAGCCAACCCAGCACTTCACCACAATCTCTCCATTCAGCTAGGATCATCAACCATAACTCCGTCCAGGACAGCCAGGAACCTTGGAGTTGTGATTGATGATCAGCTAAAATTCACTGACCACATTACTGCAACAACCCGGTCCTGCAGATTTGCGTTATACAACATTAGGAAGATTAGACCCTTCCTATCAAAGCAGGCAACAAAACTCCTGGTCCAAGCTCTTGTTCTCTCCAGACTGGACTACTGTAATGCTCTTCTAGCGGGCCTTCCAGCATGCACTATCAAACCCTTGCAACTGATCAAGAATGCAGCGGCGAGGGTGGTCTTTAACGAGCCGAAGAGAACTCACGTCATGCCTCTCTTCATCAGTCTGCCAATTGCTGCTCACATCAAATTCAAGGCACTGGTGCTCGCCTTCAAAGCAACCACTGGCTCCGCACCAATATACCTAAACTCGCTTGTTCAGACTTACACACCCTCCAGGAGCTTACATTCTGCCAGTGAACGACGCCTTGTGGTGCCATACCAGAGAGGCATGAAATTGCTCTCACTGGACCTTTTCCTGGACCGCCCCCACCTGGTGGAATGACCTGCCTATCTCAATTCGTGTGGCCGAGTCTGTAGCCATTTTCAAAAAACAGCTAAAGACACATCTCTTCCAGCAGCACCTGACCAAACAAGAATATCACTTATCATTCTATTCATTTTCTGTCTGTCTAATTTATTAAAAAAAAAATTTTTTTTTAAATATCTGTCCTGTGTATTCTGTCCTAGATTAACTGAGACTTGTTACAGCACTTGCATATTGTTGCCCTTGACTGTTCTAGTTGCTTCTATTGCTCTCATTTGTAAGTCGCTTTGGATAAAAGTGTCTGCTAAATGACTAAATGTAAATGCAAATAGCTATGAATTATTGGGCATCATTAAAAGGACAGGGATAAACACCAACTAAGTGTGTTTAATGAGAGTTGGGAACATACCCAAGGGAACATTAATAGCATAGGATAGACAGGAAATAGAATGGCCCAAAAATGGGTATAGATCAGCTGAAATACACTCAAAGTGTGCCATTACCTGAAGTGCCTTCATGGTTGTTTTCTATGCCATGTATAGATACACGAGTACAAGAACTAACTAAAGGAAATAAAGACACGACAGTTGAACATTTAGTGAATGAATATATAAAACAAAAATACATTAACATTTTGGATATTTTTATGGATGGATCAAAATACCCAGAATCTGGAAAAGCAGGAACAGCAGTTGATGGTCCAGAATACCAGTTCTTTCAGATCATTTAATGGTGTTTATATCTGAGCTTGTGCCAATATATTTGGCTTTACAGGGGGTGGAAGAAACGAGGCTAGACAAGGTAATCATATGCTCTGACTGAAAGCCTGAAATATTTTAATTCTTACTGTAAACAGGATTTAATATATGATATACAGCAACTAGTGTACGTAATGCATAGTCAAGGAATTAACGTTAACTTTCTTTTGAAAGGTTGGATTCTGAAATCCACTGCCACTTCAATATACATATATATATATCCAAATGAAATTCATAATCAAAGCCATAATCAATATTTATTATCCTATATGATTATAATGATTTTTAATTATTCTTTCCAGTTATGATTTTGCTTAAGAGAACCACTGATTGTTTGTTTCTTCCTTTGTGTTTTCTAAAGTGTGTATTTGGTCTCTGAGTGGTGACTTCATTTTCTCTTAGCCAATCAAAATCATCCAATGACGTGGCTAGACCTTGAAAACATTATAACTGTTGAGAAATTGTATGTACAATGGACGGTGAGAGGGAGCGCGGCCTACAAACTCCTTATGAGACTTGAAGCTGGCTTCTGCTGAGGAAACTGCAAACTATTCTTAAGTAAAATTGTCTAAAATTTGCACTCCTGATTCTTGGTCTTCATTTTTCACTCCTGGTCCTGGGTCCTAAACTATTACCCCAACACAGTCAAGTAACCCAAGACGTTTACCTTGATTGTAAACAAGTAAGTTTATTCATCAAGTCATGTCATGTGTTCCTTTTTATTTTTCTAAGTCTCAAAATGTACAGAGCATTTATTTTAATGCTAATGTGTTCTCGGTGCATTATTTCTATTTGTGCTCGTGCACAATTAATGAAAATAATTGAACTCCTTAAAGAAACAAAACATATCTTCATAAATCACAGCATTTTACTGAATCTGAATGTCAAATTATTTACATGTAAGTGTATTATTTGTGAGTGATGGATCGGAACATGAACATTTGCTCATTTAGGTGCCTTCTGGCAATGCTTTTTCTTATGAGTCTTTAGACTAGTTGAATGGGTGAAAGTCTTCCCACATGAAGAGCACTGGTGCGGCTTCTCTCCAGTGTGAACTCTCTCATGAGCTTTCAGGTTTCCTGACTGAGCGAAACTCTTCCCACAGTGTGAGCACTTGTACGGTTTCTCTCCAGTGTGAACTCGCTGGTGTTGTTTTAAGTCGCTGGATGTACTGAAGCTCTTCTCACAGTCAAAGCACACATATGGTCTCACACCAGTATGAAAACGCTCATGCACTTTTAAAGATTTCAGTTGTGAAAAACTCTTTCCACAAAAAGAACAAATGTGAGGCTTCACACCAGTATGAATTGTAAGATGTTCTCTGAAGTTTGATTCCGCAACAAATGTTTTCTCACACTGATCACAGCTGAATGATCTCACTCCAGAGTGACGGCGCAGATGCTCATCGAGAGTGGTTTTGTGAGTGAAACTCTTTCCACACTGAGAGCATGTGAACGTTTTTTCTCCAGAGTGAATCCTCATGTGTCTCTTAAGATGACCTTTATATGTGAAACTCTTTTCACACAGAGCACATGTGAACAGTTTTTCTCCAGTGTGAATCCTCATGTGCACAGCAAGGTTTGCTTTATATGCAAAACTCTGTCCACACTCAGAGCAGCTGAAAGATCCTTTGACTTTGGTTTTTCCAGCTTGTTTCTGTGTGAAATTCTTTTCTGTATGTGAAATGAAGGTCCCATCTTCATTTATGAGATTCAGTTTGTCGTCATTCACTTCCACCTCATCTAAAAACAAAATAAAATTTCCATGGTTCAATAGAAGAGGGAAATTAGAAACAAAACCAGGGAGCCCCAAATTAGCAAAATCCAGTTTACAATTGCAGGGCTCGACATTAATGCTTGTCCGGGACAAGTGGATTTTTTGAAGGGGCAAGTGAAAGAGAATTTTACTTGCCCGACGGACAAGTAGCCTGATAAAACGTAATTAACAAAAATAACTAGGGAATCACCCAAATGCAAGAATGATTCTGCATTCATTACTGTAAGTGGCGATTGACAGTGAATGATAATAATGTATAATGAACTGACGGTAACTAACGTTGCACTGTTTACGCTCGCGCAGCCTCTCGAGGAGAAATCGAAACAAATGTGCACCACTCACACAGAGAAACTCAGTTAACACACTGCCGTAAAAATGTCGAGTTTATTTATATTTATAACATGATACAGTTGCAATGTCACATTACCAAGAGTGCTGTTTTCCTGAATAACATCACGACTGAAAATGACACTGATTTCAAATGACAGCTCCATAAACAATTATTAACATTAAGTCACTTACATTTTTAGATGCAATATTGAGTGTTTTTGTTCTATTTCAGCAGCGAAAATAGTTCCAAAAGATCACAGCAGAACGCGTGTCACTGCAGTGTTTTGAATGAATCGATAGAATCAAAGATTCAATGAACTATTCGTAAACGACCGCCTCATTCTTGAATGAATCAGCGTTTGAACGAATCGACTCAATGACTCACTCATTCAGACGGTCACCTGCTGCCACCTACTGGTGGTTTAGTTTCATCTTTCCAACATTTCTTATTTGTATATTCAAAAAATATTTAAAACAATCTCATAACATTATTTAATGCAGTTGTAATTTTTCAGTGTAAATTATTTAATTTGACTGGTAACAGCCAGTGTCGTCTTCTAATTTAATTTACTGATCCAATTTAAGAATATAAAAGGAAATCTGAATCATAGCCTATATTTAATAAGATTAGGGGGAAAATGCCCTTTATAAAAGGTAAAAATATCACAAATATGCATATATCAAAGCTGATTGAACTCTGGTGAGAATATTGCTTCAGAATACATTTTATTTACAACACACAAAAAACAAAACAAAAATTCCGGACAAGCACATTTATTACTCGGACAAGTGGATGACAGATTTACTTGTCCGAAGGACAAGCACTTGAACAAGCTTAATGTCGAGCCCTGTATTGAGTCTAATAATAGCTAGTTTCATATGTATTGTTTTATGTCAGTTTTCATCTTAATGGTCCTCATTAAAGAGAATGAAGAACAACACCAACCTATTTGTTCCTCTGTCTCTTCATCTTTTATTCTGCAGGGTTCTTCCATCTTTACAATAGTATGTCTGTAGTTTCTCCTGGAGTAATTCCTCCTGCTTGCTGCTGCTTCTCCTGTGGGAAGATATATATTTTTTTGTTATTTTATCAAAAAAGGGAATGCCACCCCTTTCAAACCGAGCCCTGCTTACATTAGATTTGATTTATCATTAAAAAAATGTTTACCAGGTTTCATTTTTCCATAACATAAAATGAAAACACACCTTATAAGCTTCACAAATTGTAATGTGAAGTCATTGAGTTTAGGCTTCACTTCACGAGTGTAAAGAACATCAGTCGATTCATTTCTGAGTGATTCACTAAATGAACCGACTCGTTTGGATTTAGATTTCTCCTAACAAATGAATGTACTCACAGTGTGAAAACATCAGCTTTAGAGCAGAATGAGCGGCCGTGTTCCACTTCTCATGTTTATGTTCTTCCCTCGCTCACTTCTCTTCTTCTTCTAGACTCGGATGTGTGTCGTTGCTTCGGTTGCTCGAGCGCCTCCACTGGTGGAAAACAGGCAATGCGTCGCGGTAAAGTTGCTCATTCAAAGAGACGCCAAGATATTCTAGTCGATCTATGAAAGAAGGGGAAAAAAAACCTCTTCATACTTTAGTTTGCATAAAAACAAAACGAAAGATCCGACTTTTAGCATGTACAATCTATTATTTCTTATGGTATTTTAGTCTTTTATCTGATCAATAGTGGCGTTATTTTCAGAAATGAGCTCTATATTTTTCCAGCTCTGTTAAACTATCAATTCTTCAGTTCAGTTCAAAGAGAAGCTGAAAGAATATTAATGAGGGTTGATCGATTAAACCTGTGAATGTGTGCAAATTACAGAAAAATAATTTCATTTGAAAGAAAACATTGCAGCATAGCATAACGAACCAACTCCTGACGAACACATTCATTATTATTTTAATTATCACTCTGTAAGTCATTTAAACATGTACTGCTGTCTTTGGAAAGGTTTTGTCTTTTAAACTTTGACTTTGTCTTTTCAAAATATGTTATTATTTTAAAGTTAGTTTTTATTGTTATTATATTATAGAACATTTTATTAGTAGTGGTACATAAAACATTACAGCACTCTAATAAGAGCAGTATTTCTTAAAAGCATGTGACAGCATATGACATCAAACAGAAGACCCCAGAGGACCCCTTTGATGCAGTAACAATGGCTGAATCCGAAATCGCCCCCTATACCCTTAAATAGGGCATTATTTGAGGGGACAGCCATTTGTAGTGGTGTCCGAAACCATAGTGGACGTTATCGAGTGCACTCATTCAATCCCACGATGCACCGCAATAACGAGTGTACAGCCGACTTCACTCACTCGTTTTCATTCACTCCTTCTAGTGAACAGTATAAGTGGATAACATAGGGAATAATAGTGAATGAGGCTTTAGGGGGCGATTTCGGATTCAGCGAACGTTAGTCACCCTCCTATAAATATTAGATAATTTGACATTTTTGAGTAATGATGAGGTTGATTCAACTTATCATGTCAGGTGGTATGACCCCTGGAACACTTGGAAAATGTGTTGTTATTATAAAAATGTGTATTTGATTTTTAAAAAATGTATGTATAACCTTGAGCATATGGTCAAACATTTGTATAGGTGTCCAAGTTAATGCCTGTTAGATTTGAATTGAGTTTGAAATGTCAGGTGGTGCGACCAGCAAATTTACATTTCCTGTTGCAATTGCAAAATGTAGAAAGAAATATAACTGTAAACGACTTTAGTCCGGCCCATAACAACAATCTTATTATCAAGTTTGCTGACACAGAGGTCGGTAGTAGTGGGAAGTTCGGATCATTTTACTGACTCGGATCTTTGAGTCTCGTTCAACAAAATTAACTAATCTTTTTTCGAGTCATTTCGAGTCATTTCGTTCATTTCAGAAAAATATAATTAAAATGACATGTTAAATAGCCCAACCCATCTAGTACTTATGAAAATGTTGATTACATTTGTAAAACTAAATAAAAATAAACTATAGGGTACTGCAACCAAAGCCAAATGATAAGAAACTGAAACGTTTAATTAATTGATTAGTTGTTGGGTCAGGCTATTGCAGTCTAACTCTGTTAGTTCACCTCACCTCCTTATCCGAGACATTCTTTCTTTTGCAACTTCATATTTATCACGTTTGTTCTCCGCCTCTCGTGTCTTCGAACTCCTCGAGACGTTAGTTGTCGACTCGTCTGTGTCTGACTCTGTTCTGAGGCTGGGCCGGGCCATGTGACACAGGTCGGGGAACAGAATGATTAGTTCATCTTTCAAGTCTCGAGTTCGGGTTTGAGTCTTTCGTTCTTCCTGTCAGTCCCATAGAGCCTATGCTGTCAGTAGCGGAAACAGAAAAGATGTTCTTACGTGACTTGTAACTGTATTAAACACTAGTTCACAACCTTTTTACTAACAAGCACGTAGTTATTTTTTTTATATATAATTCTCAGTTAATATCAGACATAAACAAATATGGGAAATATATTGACTATTCAAGTCTAACATCACAAATTCAAGTCAATTAGACTATTACTCATTTTGAATCATATAGCACAAACACACGCACACACACACACACACACACACACACATATATATATATATATATATATATATATATATATATATATATATATATATATATATATATATATATATATATATATATATATATATATATATATATATATATATATATATGTGTGTGTGTGTGTGTGTGTGTGTGTGTAATATGTTTTTGTATAGGTGCTATAGGCCTATAAGCTATGTTACAAAGGTTTAGGTAACATTTTTAAACTGATTTTTAATCATTAATAACACAAGGACAAAAAAATTAATAATATAACTCAATAGAGAAAAATAAAATACAGTTGATTCAAAACGAGTAATAGTCTAATTGACTTGAATTTGTGATGTTAGACTTGAATAGTCAATATATTTCCCATATTTGTATATGTCTGATATTAACTGAGAATGAGAATTATATATAAAAATAAAAAATAAAATAAAAAATAACTACGTGCTTGTTAGTAAAAAGGTGTGAACTAGTGTTCAATACAGTGACAAGTCACGTGGCAAAAGAACGAATGACTCAAACGTCAAACCCGAAAGACTCGTAAGAACTAATCTTTTCTGTTTCCGCTACTGACAGCATAGACTCTATGGGACTGACAGGAAGAACGAAAGACTCAAACCCGAACTCGAAAGAACGAATCTTTTCTGTTTCCGTTACTGACAGCATAGACTCTATGGGACTGACAGGAAGAACGAAAGACTCAAACCCGAACTCGAGACTCGAGACTCGAAAGATGAACTAATCATTTTTGTTCTTTCCAGTACAGATTCAGCGTAATGCGCATGCGCGGTCAACACAAAATGAACGAATCACTCTCTGAGACAACTCGGTAGTCCCGAGTCATATTAAAGATTCGTTCAAAATGAACGAATCGTTCATGAACGACACATCACTAGTGGTCGGGCTTATGTCAAAGGGAGACGAGGCAGCTTACAGAGAGGAGGTCCTGAACTTGGCCGCCTGGTGAATAACCTGGCTCTGAACACCAAGAAAACGAAGGAGTTCAGGAAGAACTGCACCGACCTAGCCCCTCTTTACATCAACGTTGAGTGTGTAGAGAGGGTCCACCACACCTTCCGGTTTCTTGGCGTCGTTATCTACATGTGCTAAGGGTGGGAGAAAAGGTTGATGCATCGCAATTCGTTATCCAACGATTCAGAATCGATTCTCAAAAATTCAGAATCGATTCTGTGTTCAATTCAAACGGCCACTTCACCACTGTGTGTGCGCGCGGTCACCGGCCAAACAGAACAACCCGTTGATAGGCGAACGTTCGTATGCTGATGAATTGGCTTCTTTTAAGATAAGATCGCATGCGCGAGAATATGACGCAGATCCGGCGTTCGGATACATGACCCAGAAGCGATTTGTTTACAAGCAGAGGAAGACGCGAGTATCTAAGCTGTTGGATTCTACATTGATCGTGCTTTAGGTCTCGGCGAAGTGCTCAAATGGGACTAAAAAAGTGTGCATTCCATGGATTCCCGAACGCCGGCGCTACGTCATATTCTCGCGCATGCGTCGTGGAGGCACACACGGAAGACAAGAAGAGGTTGAATAAAGTCGTTATTTTGATTTTTTTTTGCGCACAAAAACTATTGTCGTCGCTTCGTAAAATTATTGTAGAGCCACTGTGGTGAGATGGACTTTGTAACGACGTTTTAAGTGCCTTTTATGGGTCTTGTAAGTGTGAATGGACTGAATGCCAATGGAGGCCTATCTGAAGCCTTTCTCAGCCATCAGCTTTCAACAAAAATATCTTCATTTGTGTTCCGAAGATGAACGGAGGTCTTACGGGTGTCGAACGACATGAGGGTGAGTATTAAATGACAGAATTTTCATTTTTGGGTGAACTAACCCTTTAATAACACTCCTATGTCTCCGATGCAGTGGCCGGGACATAAACCTACCAACATCCGTGGCATAATTTTTGGAATGACTTATGGAATATTGCTGAACTACTGCACAATGTTTCAAACATATGGAAAATTCTGAACAAAAGCTTCGTTTTGGCGAGTGATTCGTTAAATGTCTCTAACATGACTGTTGCAGCTCGGCAAGTTCTTATGTGAGATGTTATGCGCACACACTGAATTTGGCTTCTCAGCGAGCGCTAAAGTTGATTCCCTTTCAAGGGAACTCGCGCTGCGTCAAGCGCTGCGGGAACGCCCCTGCGTGATGCGTCATGAAGCACTCGTAAAATCAGTCCAATGGTGTGGCTGGACGTCGTAGGCGGGTGACGTCATAGACCAGGAAGCTATAAAGCAGCCCTGAACCAGACAATGTCAGCTTCTGTGTCTTCACAAGCGCTCCATGTGAAATCGTTTGTCCTTGTATGAAAGAAAAGTGTGTGTGTCTCTTAAAAAATGGCGAATCAACAATTCAGACAGTGTGTTACTCCCTGCCCTCGTTTCATCACGGGTGGGGATACACACTTGCTCTGTGTAATGTGTTTGGGACCGGAGCATGCACAGTCAGCTCTCGAGGGGGCTGGCTGCGAGCATTGCGAAAAGTTATCAATGAGAACTCTCCGGTCCCGCCATTCGCTCTTTGAGGAGGGCGCTTCGGCTCGCGTTCCCCAGGGTGCAGGTCCCGCTGCTGCTGAGGCACAGCGACGGCTTTCATCTTGGGGTTCGCAAATGGATCTGACGGCGGGGTTAGAGACGGGTGATCCCCTTTCTCTGCCTTTACCCGTCAGACCCGACGCTTCAGTTGCCGAGTTAGAAGCACGCTCTGCGGTTTCTTCTGCTCGCGCTGAAGCGCAGGTGCAGCAACACTCCAGTTCTGAGGAAGTGGATGTTGTAAGCCTGGATTATTTAGATGAGGTTTCGCCGCCTCATTCACACGCTCAAGAGGAGCTTTTGGAGGTTGTGACTCGCGCTGTTGCCAGGTTGCAAATAGACTGGCCAGCCGAGACTCACGAAGCGCATCAGCCTAGTAGATTAGATGAACGCTTCCTTCCATCTAGATCACAACCTCCAAAGCGGGGCTTGCCTTTTTTTCCTGATCTCCACACCGAGGTGTCGAAATCATGGGAAAAAAACCGGCATCATTCAGACCATTCAACCCCAATACAGCTGCTTATTCAAACATAGTGGGGTTGAAACAGCATGGTTACGCGGTGATGCCGCGGGTAGAAGAGACGCTCGCGAGCTATCTCTCTCCCGAGTCGTCATCGTCGTTAAAAGCCCCGCAGCTGCCCACTAAGCCCGTTAGAACAACATCAGCTTTAGTGGGTAGGGCTTACTCGGCAGCAGGTCAGGCAGCCGCATGTCTCCACACGATGGCGGTGTTGCAAGCTTATCAAGCCGAACTGCTGAAAGACATTGATGATGAATGTGAAGAAGTGGGGAGGGAAACGATAGCTGAGATTAGGAGAGCTGCTGATTTGTCTCTTCGGGCCACCAAGGAGACGGCTAGATCCATCGGCCGTTCAATGGCAGCCCTGGTGGCCACGGAGAGACATCTCTGGCTAAATCTTTCAGAGATAAAAGATAGAGATAAAAAGTTCCTTCTCGACTCTCCTATCTCCCCTGCTGGCCTCTTCGGCGACTCAGTCAACACAGTCGTCGAGAGGTTTCAAGAGTCTAAAAAGCAGGCGGCTGCGTTTCAAAAATTTCTCCCCCGCAAATCTCATGTCTTTGGGGCTGCTGGGCGGGAGCAGCCCCAACCGAGTACGTCCTCCTCTCACAGAGCGCAACAGCGAGAGAGTGTTGCCACCCGCGCTCCCCCACAGAGAGACTGGGGGCGGGGTCAGCACTCTCAGCCGAGGTCTTCCCGAGGTAGAGCAGATCTGAGGACTGTTATTATCTCTAGGAAGGCCTCGGCGAAGAAGTCCTGATGCCAGAGGCGTCAGACTTCGGATGGCAGTCCCCTCCGGGGGGAAGCGGGGTGTCGAGGCACCCGTCTCCTTTTGGTGCCATCAGGGGGCCATTCTGCCAACCCTGCCACCTCGGGTGCTTCAGGGCGCAGCGGTCCTCAGCGAGCATAAGTCTCCACGTCCGCCCGGAAACGTAGCGGCGCGGGGATGCTCGCTCCCTCCAAGGAGGGTCAAAAGTGTTCAGTGCGGTTGCTTCCTGCCGGCGCGCCGTTTCAGGACACCGGGCTGCTCACACTTCAAAATCCAGAGGCCAGCCCCGAGGGGCTGGTTCCCTTAGTAGATTTTCTGGCAGCGTGGAAACTTCTGCCAAATATCTCAGATTGGGTCCTGCGCACAATAGAAAATGGGTACAGAATACAATTCGGGTCACACCCGCCCATGTTCAACTGGGTATTATCCACAGTGGTAAACCCCGAGCAGGCTCTGGTAATGGAGCAAGAGGTACAGACTCTTCTGCAAAAAGAGGCTATAGAGAGGGTCCCTCCCCACTGCAGAGAGTCAGGGTTTTACAGCCGGTACTTCATAGTTCCGAAGAAGGATGGAGGACTGCGTCCTATTCTAGATCTGCGCCAGCTAAATCGGGCAGTAAAGAAACTAAAGTTCAAAATGCTCACGCTAAAAAAGATCATGTGTCACATCATGTCCGAGGACTGGTGTGTCACAATAGACCTGAAAGACGCATACTTTCACGTCTCCATCCTTCCTCAACACAGGAAGTTCCTCAGGTTTGCTTTCGGGGGCGAAGCATTCCAATATCGGGTACTTCCATTCGGCCTAGCATTATCACCCCGCACCTTCACAAAATGCGTGGATGCAGCTTTGGCTCCGCTGAGACTCCAGGGCATCCACGTATTGAATAACATAGACGACTGGCTGATCTTAGCAGAGTCGGAACATCTAGCGGCTCAGCATCGAGATGCTGTGATCGCTCACATGAAGAGGCTGGGGTTAAGGCTAAACACAAAGAAAAGCATGTTATCTCCACAGCAGAACGTCACTTTTCTGGGTGTGCTATGGGATACGAAAACCATGAGGGCTCGGCTGACGCTCGCTCGGGTGAATTCGATTCTACAATCCGTATCCAAGATAAAGCTAGGCCAGTCACTCACTGTGAAGCATTTTCAAAGACTTCTGGGTCTGATGGCAGCAGCGTCCAACGTGATACCTTTTGGCCTGCTGTACATGAGGCCCTTACAGTGGTGGCTCAAGACCAAGGGATTCTCCCCGAGGGGAAATCCTTTTCGCATTATCAAGGTCAAGCGGCGGTGCCTACGTGCCTTAGTCATGTGGAAGGATCCTTGGTTCCTGTCCCAGGGTCCGGTGCTGGGGGCTCCTTGTCGTCGCTTAACGCTAACGACGGATGCATCCCTCACCGGCTGGGGGGCGACCATGAGTGTTCGCTCAGCCCAGGGTCTGTGGAGCGACCAGCAGCTCTCCTGGCACATAAACCAGTTAGAGCTGATGGCAGTGTTCCTGGCACTCAGGCACTTTCTCCCAGACCTGAGGGGCCATCATGTGTTGGTTCGCACGGACAACACATCGTTGGTCTCATACATAAATCGCCAGGGGGGGTTACGCTCGCGCCGGCTATGGAAGCTGGCACATCGAGTCCTAGTTTGGGCCCAGGGCAAGATGCTATCGGTCCGAGCAGTGTACATCCGAGGTACCTGAATACGACGGCAGACTCCCTGTCGAGGCAGGAGTGGTGTCGGGGAGTTGGAGACTCCACCCCGAGGTGGTGGAGCTCATATGGAACTGGTTTGGTCAGGCTCAGGTGGATCTGTTTGCGTCTCAAGAGACAACGCACTGTCCCCTATTTTACTCCCTCACACATCCAGCCCCGCTGGGGTTGGATGCCATGGTGCAGACGTGGCCGAGGCTGCGTCTGTACGCCTTTCCCCCTCTGGCATTAATACCAGGAGTGCTGGAGAGAGTGCGCCGGAACGGGGTTCGTCTGCTGCTAATAGCCCCGTTTTGGCCGACACAAGTTTGGTTGTCGGACATTATATCTCTCCTCGAAGGTCCCCCGTGGGAGATTCCGATCAGGAGGGACCTTCTCTCCCAGGCGTCGGGGGCAATCCTGCACCCGAGGCCGGAGTTGTGGAAACTGTGGGCTTGGCCCCTGAGGGGGCCCAGCTCGTAGACTCAGGTCTTTCTGCTGAGGTAGTTCAGACCATGTTGCACTCCAGAGCCCCCTCCACGAGGAGGCTTTATGCCCTTAAATGGAGAGTCTTTGTAGCTTGGTGTTCTAACCATTCTCTAAACCCAGTCAACTGCCAAGTCAACTCAGTACTGGATTTTCTACAAGAAAAGTTCGCTTCAGGGTTATCCCCTTCCACCTTAAAGGTATACGTGACGGCCATATCGGCCTATCACGTCCATCTGGATGGTGCATCGGTGGGGAAACACCCATGGGTTATTCGCTTCCTTCGTGGTACTCTGAGGCTAAGGCCTGCGGCACGCTCAAGTGTGCCGACCTGGGATCTGGCTGTGGTGCTGGAAGGTCTAGCTTTGGCCCCATTTGAGCCTATTGGGGAGGTGCCAGAGAAGTTCCTCACGTTAAAAACTGTGTTTCTCTTGGCTATTTCCTCTCTAAAGAGAGTGGGGGATTTGCAAGCACTATCTGTTTCCCCCTCCTGTCTTGAGTTTGCGCCAGGAATGGTGAAAGCTTTTTTATATCCAAAAGAAGGATATGTCCCGAAAGTTCCTACGAACGTGGCGGGTTCTATAATGCTGTAGGCCTTCTCTCCGCCTCCCTTTGAGAATCCAGACCAGGAGAAGTTAAATCTGCTCTGCCCAGTAAGGGCACTAGATGCTTATGTCCACTGAGCTGCCCTGTGGAGGAAATCTGAGCAACTGTTCGTCTGTTTCGGGTCCCCAAACAAAGGGAAACCTGCATTTAAGCAGACATTAAGCAAGTGGATAGTCGAGGCTATCTCACTCGCATATGAGTCGGCCGGCCAACTTTCACCACTAAAGGTCCGAGCCCACTCTACTAGGAGTATGGCGGCCTCTTTGGCTCTTCTGTCAGGAGTCTCCCTGCAGGAGGTATGTGATGCGGCAGGGTGGTCCTCTCCGCACACTTTTGTGAGGTTTTACAACCTTGATGTAGCCTCTACTCCAGGTTCTCGGGTGCTTGTAGCTTAATGTGCGCTATAAATTTCACATGTACAGGCATTTGAGAGTTATGGCGGCGTTGGTATTGTGTTCCCGCAGCGCTTGACGCAGCGCGAGTTCCCTTGAGAGGGAACGTCTCAGGTTACGTATGTAACCATGGTTCCCTGAGAGGGAACGAGACGCTGCGTCGCTTAGCCATACTCCCGGCACGCCTGTGACCGACTTGTTCGACTTTTTCAGAAGCTGACATTGTCTGGTTCAGGGCTGCTTTATAGCTTCCTGGTCTATGACGTCACCCGCCTACGACGTCCAGCCACACCATTGGACTGATTTTACGAGTGCTTCATGACGCATCACGCAGGGGCGTTCCCGCAGCGCTTGACGCAGCGTCTCGTTCCCTCTCAGGGAACCATGGTTACATACGTAACCTGAGACGTTTTCTTCTGCATTAGCCTATGTTTTAAAGATTTTTTTGTGGCTTTAACCAAAGTAAACTTTTTTTTGTTAAAATGTTCTAAAGAAACTAAACAGTTCTCAATTTACAACTAAGTGTGACAATTTTTCATTCTTAATGATTGTTCTTTGCAATTGTATATATGGCTTATCATGTTTCATTCAGAGCTTGTTAATCTTGAATATAACTTTGTTAATAAAATAAAAGTATTGAAAGAAATCTTCATAATCATTTTAAATATGGCAATACTGACAAACAGATATTCTAACTAAAAGAAAAACACATATTAGCTCCAATTTTGGTTAAAATGTAAAGTTTATGTATTTGCACAGCAGGATAATTAGTTACTTAAAATGTATGTTAAGAATCGTTTTGGGAATCGGATCGTTACTCTCGGAATCGGATCGAATCGTTAAGTGCCTTAAAGGGGCTATATGCGTTTTTCAGAAATTTAAACTCGCGACTGACACCTGTGGCCAAAAAACAGAACTGCTCTTCCTTTCTGCTCGCTCTCGCAGCGCGCGCTCGTACGTGCACACTTCACAAGTCATCTGCTGCAAGGAGGTCAACATTATGTTTACAGAGGTAGGAACAATCAAATACATATATTGTTTGAGATAAGTGTTCTCTTATCAAAACTTCAAACGTGTAGCTGACAAACTACATAAAAAACTAATACATTAAATAAATAAATAAACCCATTTCGCCATTGGCCTACACGCTGATGAAGGGCGCACAGACCGAAACTTTCGTAGAATATTAAAAAACACAAATCTGAGCACTGTCCTTGACCTCTGAGCACTGTCCTTGACCTCTGAGCACTGTCCTTGACCACTTATTATACACAAGTAGCTTACTATCACCAAGTATGAAAGACACATATACATAATACTATTTAGCAATGTTTATTGACTACGTCTTATTACGTGAAATAAAATGCATTTACGTCTTATTTTGTGTTAAGATATAGAAACAACAAACAATATAATGTAGCTTTACATGGCTATATAATAAAGAATCCATCAGTTTTATTTAGCGCTTCTCTAGACACCCAAAAAGACTTTACATTACTGATGCACTATTCATATTTATTTGTGTGTGTTTGTATATATATATATATATATATATATATATATATATATATATATATATATATATATATATATATATATATATATATATATATATCAGATCAACACAGATCTGAGCTCCCTCCAAGGCTCAAATGCGAAGCCGATGTTCACTCTAGTCCTTGCTCGGCGCCGGTCGCTCTCAATCTTCGATCTTTTTTGGCCACTTGTCAGGGGTTTAACTTTTTTAGTCTTCTGTGGAGTTACTGAGTTGTCCTGGGTCTCTTCTGTGTATTCGCTAAATCCATTACACTGCTTGCGAGTGTAGGCTACTTGCTGACTAGCGGTGGTGGCAGAGTGATCTGAAACGTTTAACATGAACGCGCTTGACGTCAAATCCGACCCGACAGAAAATAGGAAAAATAGGATACAGGCTTATAGGTGCACCCACTGTGAGCGGACAAGGTGTTAGTATGCTCATCAGGAGATGTTTGAGTCATAAATGGTAAAATAAAAAGGCTATTGTTACGTTTATTTTGGGGAAAAAGTTGCATATAGCCCCTTTAAGATTCCCACCCCTAACAGGTGCATTACAACAAGGACCAACAGATTTAAGAACAGTTTTTTTTTTCTCCAAAAGCCATAATCACTTTGAACACTGACTTCACAGTCTAACTCCCCAACCCTCGGACTTACTGTGCAATATTTAAATATTTAATATTTTTGATAATAGTGATAATAATTACCTCTCCTTTTGCACTACTATTTAATTCTATGTTGTTTATTCTATATTTCTTGCTGGTACTGGAAAGGAGTTGCTTTTAAACTCATTGCACATGTGTATAGTGACAATAAATGGCATTTCATAATGTACACAAACATTTTTACAGTTAAAAACAAAACATAAAAACTCCTTATGGAAAATTGGGTGTTTGAACACATAGAAAAGTGTCTGTTTATATGAATTGGACTAAAAGGGCAATACATAAAGAAATGGAAAGGGAATTTACCATGTGATATGCATTTTAGACACTACAATGATTCATATTTTAAATGAATATACGGTCACACCGAGGTTTTCTGGGTGGTAAAATAAGAAATCTTAATCAAGTTTAATAATGAATGAATGTTGCCTTAAAAGCTGTAAAACCAATGTGAATCAACACCATACATTTGTTTTGGACATAAAAATGTTTTGCTTAAAATTATAATTTTTTTTTATCTTGAAAACTTTATTTTTTCTTTTACCCTTGTCACTCTTCATTGACTCATCAGCATCTTCACATGTGACTAACTTTAGCCCACGTGCAAATGTTATATCATAATGTTATGCCTGATCGGTGTATAGTTTTTTAAATTGACTGATTATTTTTACTTGAGAATATTCTACATACATTTCAGCAGATAACACTTTGTTTTCCAACAACTTTTTTTGTACTCATTTTAACTTGATTAAGGGCTTTAACACTGTATTCAATATTGCTAATAAACTTTATAGTAATACAGCATTTTTTCCAGCACTCCAGTCCAGTCAGTGGCGGTAATGCACCAATAAGTTAGGTTACCTACCGCCAAAAAAGTAAATAGCAACAATAAACTACAGAAAATAACTAAACTGAGGGATTACTATACACCCAACTAAGTCTGTGTTTAATGAGAGTTGGGAACATACCCAAGGGAACATTAATAGCATAGGATAGACAGGAAATAGAATGGCCCAAAAATGGGTATAGATCAGCTGAAATACACTCAAAGTGTGCCATTACCTGAAGTGCCTTCATGGTTGTTTTCTATGCCTTGTATAGATACACGAGTACAAGAACTAACTAAAGGAAATAACGACACGGCAGTTGAACATTTAGTGAATCAATATATAAAACAAAAATACAGTAACATTTTAGATATTTTTATGGATGGATCAGACCCAGAATCTGGAAAAGTAGGAACAGCAGTTGATGGTCCAGAATACCAGTTCTTTCAGATCATTTAATGGTGTTTATATCTGAGCTTGTGCCAATATATTTGGCTTTACAGGGGGTGGAAGAAACGAGGCTAGACAAGGTAATCACATGCTCATATATGGTCATTCTTACTGTAGACAGGATTTAATATATGATATACAGCAACTAGTGTATGTAATGCATAGTCAAGGAATTAAGGTTAACTTTCTTTGGACTCCATGTAGGAAAAAAAGGAAATGAGATAGTGGATAAACTAAAAAAAAGCTCATTAAAATGCAATATGTAGAAATCACAATTCTCACGAGAAAATCTGAAGCCAGGGCAATTATTAGAAACGCTATAATAGTATATGGCAGGAAATGTGGGATAGGAGAAAAAAGGGAACACATTTATACAGTATTCAAGAAAATGGGAAGAGGATTCACAACAATATTAACAAGATTACGTGTAGGTCATACTGGACCTAATGGGAACCTATATAAAATACAAAAACATCATAATGGGTTATGCAGTCATTGTAATGTAGAAGACAGTTGAACATGTCATATTATATTGTACACTATATGAAAATGAAAGACGAATTGCAGGAAAAGGGTATCAAAGACATATCATTAAAAAAAATCTGTTGGCAAGAATCCAAAGTGAAAGATTAGGTGCTGCAATACACAAAAGCAACAATATTACATTTGAGAATATAATTATTAAGTATTTACTTTTCTACTTTAGTAAGAGTAGTCCTTCGCTGTTCCACACCCCAGTTCAGTAGGTGGCGCTAATGCACCTAAAGCTGGTTTGCCAATAAACACGAAGAAGAACTGGGGGAACCACTGGATATATATAGGGCCGTAATACGATCATGTATTGACTCTGGGTGTATGGTATATGGAGCAGCAGCTAAGAGTGTCCTGGAAAAACTAGATAGAATACAGTTTAGAGCTCTTAGACTTAGTATTGGTGCTATTAAAAACAACTCCTACTAATGCATTACTTGTAGAAACTGAAGAACTACCATTATATTTGAGACGATTAAAGCCGTCGCTGACATATTGGGTTAAGCTAAAAGGATCTGGGAAAGAACAACCTGCTTTAGAGGTCTTCGGTGATTGCTGGGAGTATTTGAAACAACATAAAGGTAAAGGATTCGGTTGGAATATTACTACAGTAGCGGAAGAATACGGTTTAAATAGACTCGAGTATGCTCCAAATATAGTATGGGGTAATGTTCCTCCATGGGTATTCCCAGTTCCCAATGTAGACTTGAAACTTTTAGAGCTAAAGAAAGAATGGACTGAAAGGAATGCTGATAATATTGGATATTTGGTTCATGAATATGTTAAGCGGAACTACTACCATTATATACCAATATTTACTGATGGATCTAAAGATTTAAGGAATGATCATGTAGGAGTAGGAGTGTACATACCAGAGTTTGATGTAACCATATGTAAAAGAATTAATTATAAATTATCTGTATTTACAGCTGAAGTAGTAGCCATAATTTTAGGGTTGCAATGGGTAGAAGAAGTAAGACCTCAAAGAATAATCATCTGTTCTGACTCTGTTGCAGCACTTTATAGTTTGAATTAAACTGAAACAATAAGAGATGATTTATTTAAAGAAATATCCATGATAATGCTAAGAATCGAGAGAATGGGAATTGATATACAATTTTGTTGGGTTCCAGCTCATATTGGGGTGGTGGGTAATGAGAAGGCAGATTTGACTGCAAAGAATGCACTAAAATTAAAGGATGAAGAAATAATGAAAGTTCCCTTTGGGAAAGGTGAAGCTAAATCATTGATTAAAACAGCAGTGAGAGAATCATGGCAAAAAAAAGTGGGACGTAGATAATAAAGGCAGACACTATTATAATATTCAGAAATCGATTTATGTAAAGGCTTTTCAAGGGAAACAGAAGAGAATAAGTGATTATATCAAGATTAAGACTTGGGCATACTGGTTTAAAATCAACCCTGTTTTTAATGGGGAAAAGCAGTTCAGATAAATGTGATACATGTAATGTTCCAGAAAATGTGGAGCATGTCATAATGAGGTGTAAAAATATAATTTAGAAAGGAGTATCTTGCAAGATACGATATATGAGTTGGAACAAGAATGGAGTTTGAAGGGGATCCTTACTTTTCTTAAAGATACAGGGTTAGAACACAGAATATACTGCTGTTAATCAAACTGTAAGAAGTACATGTATTATGAATCATAACTTGAATGTTTACCTAATTAATCCAATTGCAGAGTTTGAAAACTAAATAGTTATTTCTTCATGTCCGATTTGAAATGAACCGTTGTAGATTACGCACGTAAAACTCAAACTCGGACTGACTGGTTGTTCACGTGACGATTTGTGAAGTTTATGATTTATTTTTGAGCAATTTTTTTTGTAATGAATGAATGAAACCGGATTCACACGAGGTGTAACACAATATGAGCAACTGAAGAATACATTATTTCAGACGTACCATATAACAAAGACATTTTTGGTAACTTTATTTTAGGGTTCAATTCTGTTAGGATATTGGCTGTTTAAAGCACAATGCCTTATTCTGCATGACCATGTCCCTTAATCCTACCCAATACCTAAACATAAACGCTACAAAAACTACCTTACTAACTATTAATAAGCAGTAAATTAGGTTGAGGCAAAAGTCGTAGTTAATAGTGTTTAACATAATAAAGTGTTACCGAAATGTTCAAGAGTGTTTTTTTATTTAGCATAAAACTCCCAAATTATTTATCATGACCACTTTAATCATGTCTATACTATGTTATGATTGCACTGTACAATTAAATACAATCGTTGCTTAAGTCAGCAGCCTGAACATTTACCTGTCGTAACTTACATTAGCTGAGAATCTCACCTGAAAATCTGAAAACATCAGCAATCTTCATCCACGCCGCTGATTTCTGTATTTTGTCCCTCAGAATCAGTGGTTTGTCGCATATAATTGAAGGTATTTCCCAATTTCATTGAGTTTTCCTTCGTCTTTATATTACTATAATTGTAAAGATATTTTGCAGCACACGGTGAAGTCAGTACATTACGACTTGAGACAGTTATAATGTAAATTTAATATAAAACTAGTGATGGGAATAAAATATTTGTTTGTGCATTATTGCTAACAATGCTTGTAGAGATGAATCACTAACATAGTTTATTGAAGATAATGGGAATTGAAAGCTTATGAATCTTTATTGTGCAAGTGAGATAAATAAATGCTCACATTTAGTCTAGAACTACAATAACCATCATGTTTACACACAAAGCCTCTGCACTTATTTTTCTCAACATGGGGGCAGGAGAGCTGTCAGTCAAATTAATGTGAAAAAGTAACTGAGATATTTTGTTGTAAATTTGAAAAGTAATGCGTTACTTTACTAGGAAAAAGTAATATTATTAAGTAACTCAAGTTACTTGTAATGCGTTACCCCCAACACTGTTCGTCTGTATGCAATACACACGCCACGGTTCAGCTGTGCGAGACACTGGCTTCTGCTCTGCCACCGCGTGCAGTGTGAAAACGGCATTACAGAGCGAACAAAGCACAGTTCCCATTCAGTCGGTCACGTTCGACGTACGTCGGACGTACCGACGAATTGGGATCACTTCTGGGAGCCCCTATCAGCTTCAAGCTATCTAGAACCGGCCAATGAACAATTGGCGTGCGAGATTTGCATCTCGCGCTCCGCCCCGCGCCGCGGGTATAAACAGGAAGCGAGAGCGAATGCACGCTGTCATTCACTTCGGAGCCACACAGGCATATGAAGGACTCACTCTTCTTCACAGTTGAGTATTTTCGCTGCTATCAAGCAAGAGAACGAAAGAACCGGAGAATCCAGGAAACGCGTGTTGGAGAGACGGCACATTTCAGCGGGATCCGCACTGACTCATCGGCTGCCTCTGCAAGCAGAGAAAAACTGCTGTTTTAACAGCAACAGCAAAATCTGTTGGTCTGGTTGGGCGTTTTCCTGCTGAGTACAGGCACGGGCTGCACAACAATCCCGTGCGCTGTCGCGTTTCCCCCTGAGTGCTTCAGCACAAGAGCGTTTCCTCACAAAAGAGTTCACGGGTGACGTGCCGTCCTTTTCAGGATGTCTTACCACCCGTGCGTTTCTGGATGCGGTCGTTCCCTGTCCCCTGCTGACGGTCACAATCGCTGTCTCACAATCTTTGGGCACACAGCACGCTGAGGCGGCGTTTGTGGATAGTTCATGTTCCCACTGCGGGAACATGACTATCTCGGAGCTAAGATCGAGACTCTCCTACCTCCGGGCTGGGGGAGTCCCCTTACCCATCCCACGAACCAGGGCTGCCCCTAACCCTGCTTCTTCGGATGGCCAGGGTGATCTGAGGATTACGTTTAGGGCAAACCCGCCGAGCGACCCTCCGCAGGCCCCTAATCCCTCAGCTCCGCAGCCGGTAGAGCCTCCGAGAGAACCCGCTGGACCCTCCCACGGGAGACCAGTGGTGACTTTTGGAGCTCCAGCAGACGAGCAGATGTCGATCGCTGCATCGGAGGGGGAGTTTCAGTCCTTGGAGGATGAAGGGTCAGCTGTACTGCCTCCCTCTGGGAGAGTGGCAACGGCTGCCCCGGACCCTGAGATGGCTGCTATGCTTGCCCGGGCCGCCGAAAGGGTTGGGCTCGAGTGGAACCCTCCACCGTGTCCCGAACCCTCTAGGTTGGACAATTGGTTCCTCGGGGTGGGTCGCGCTGGTTCTCAGCGTCCCGCCCCGACACCTTTCTTCCCGGAGGTGCATGAGGAGCTCACGAGGTCGTGGACGGCACCTTTTTCTGCCAGAAACCGGCCGAGTGACTCCTCCCCCCTCACTACTCTCGACGGCGGGCCAGCCAAGGGTTACGTGGGGATCCCGCCAGTGGAGCGCGCCGTCGCGATGCAACTGTGTCCGGCGACCGCCTCTAACTGGCGCGGTGACCCACGTCTCCCGTCCCGGGCCTGTAAGTTCTCTTCCAGTCTGACTGGGAAGGCTTACAAGGCCTGCGGGCAGGCTGCGTCCGCCTTGCATGGCATGGCGCTGCTTCAGGTCCACCAGGCCCAAGCGCTCCTTGACATGCACGAGGGTAGGCCTGACCCAGAGCTCCTCCGGGAGACGGACCTCGCCCTCCGGGCGACGAAAGTCACTGCCCGTTCCATCGGTCAGGCGATGTCCATGCTTGTGGTCCAGGAGCGTCATCTCTGGCTTAACTTGGCTGACATGAGGGAGACCGATAAATATCGGTTCCTGGACTCCCCCATCTCGTCAGCTGGGTTATTCGGCGACGCGGTCGAGAGCTTCGCCCAACAGTTCTCGGCCGCCCAGAAGCAGACGGAGGCGATCAAGCACATCCTGCCCCGGCGGCCCGCTGCTGCCTCCACCCCGCCGCCGGCGGCAGCGCCTCCGACTACTCGTCGCCGAGGACGTCCACCCGCCGCCGCCTCCGCCCCCGCCAAGGCACCGCAGCAGCCTTCCACCAGCCGACGGCGTGGGGCCGGCCGTGGGAAGGATGTCCAGCCCGCTCAGGCTGCTGCCAAGCCAGGTGGCAAGCGTCGTCGCAAGCGACCCTGAGACGGGCCGCCCAGAGATGGAGGAGACTGCTCTGAGGGAGATGGCTGCAGCACCACTCCTTCCCCCGGAAGAGGGCCGGGGGAAGATCTTTTGTTTTTCTGTTCCGCCGCTGGCCCCAGTGTCAGCGGCACCCAAAACATCAATAAAAGAGCAGTTTCCAATATCTCTGGGTGCCAAGAGAGTGCGCTTGGCGGTGGTCGACGCTCCCATGCCTCGCCACCCTCAAGTACCTCTCCCTTCGCCAGCAGGGGACGCCGGCTGTCGGGACGCACACAAGCGGCCTCCCCACACTCGCACGTCCCCTCCGCGGATGCAGGTAAGTGTTGCACAGCACACTCAGATCCCGCTTCGGGCCGCTCCTATGCCGTCCGAGCCGGATCCCTGCGTTCCGCCTCGCTGCCCCGCTGCGGGTACGTCTATGGTCCCGATGGTCCCCCTTGCTCGGAGTCTGGGAGCCTGGCTAGCGCTTCCCAGCCCGTCTCGGTGGCTCATCCGTACCATCAGACTCGGCTATGCGATTCAGTTCGCCCGGCGTCCCCCCAAGTTCAGGGGCGTTCACTTCACGACTGTAGTGGAGGCGAACGCCCCCGTGCTCAGGGCGGAGATTGCTGTCCTACTGGCGAAGGACGTGATAGAGCCGGTCCCTCAAGCCGATATGAGGTCCAGGTTCTACAGCCCGTACTTCATTGTACCCAAGAAAGGCGGCGGGTTACGACCGATCTTGGACCTGCGATTCCTGAACCGGTCCCTTCACAGGCTGCCGTTCACGATGTTAACGCAGAAGCGCATCTTCAGGTGCATCCGTCCCCGAGATTGGTTTGCAGCGATCGACCTGAAGGACGCGTACTTTCATGTCTCGATTCTCCCTCGACACCGGCCCTTTCTGCACTTCGCGTTCGAGGGACGGGCATATCAGTACCGCGTCTTACCCTTCGGCCTGTCCCTGTCGCCCCGCGTCTTTACGAAGGTTGCGGAGGCGGCCATTGCTCCCATGAGAGAGCATGGCGTTCGCATCCTCAACTACCTCGACGACTGGCTAATTCTTGCCCAGTCGCGAGAGCAGTTGTGCGAACACAGGGACAAGGTGCTCAGTCACCTCAGCCAGTTGGGAATTCGGGTCAACTGGGAGAAGAGCAAACTCTGCCCCACGCAGAGGATCTCTTTTCTCGGTATGGAGATAGACTCGGTCGCCATGACTGCGCGCCTCACCGAGGAGCGCGTCCAGTCGGTGTTGAACTGCCTGAATTCGTTCAGAGGCAGGACAGCGGTTCCACTGAAACATTTTCAGAGGCTCCTGGGGCATATGGCATCCGCAGCCGCAGTAACGCCGCTCGGATTGCTTCATATGAGACCGCTTCAACGCTGGCTACACGATCGAGTCCCGAGATGGGCATGGCACAGCGGTTCCCTCCGCGTCCAAGTGACTCCGAGGTGCCGCCAAACCTTCGGCCCGTGGTCGGACCCTCTGTTTCTCCGGGCGGGAGTTCCCCTAGAACAAGTGTCCAGGCACTCCGTTGTCTCCACGGATGCCTCATCCACGGGTTGGGGTGCCACGTACAACTGGCTTGCAGTTTCGGGTCTGTGGACGGGGCCTCAACTGCATTGGCATATCAATTGCCGTAGCGTACATCAACAAACAGGGTGGTCTACGTTCCCGTCGCATGTCGCAACTCGCCCGCCATCTCCTCTTATGGAGTCAGAAGCATCTGAGGTCGCTTCGTGCCGTTCACATTCCGGGCCTGCTCAATCGTGCGGCCGACGAGCTGTCACGTCAGCAGGTACTTCCGGGAGAATGGCGACTCCATCCCCAGGCGGTCCAGCTAATCTGGAGTCGTTTCGGGGCCGCACAGGTAGACCTGTTTGCCTCCCCAGAGACGACCCACTGTCAGTGGTTTTATTCCTTGACCGAGGGGACCCTCGGGTCGGATGCCCTGGCCCACAGCTGGCCCCGGGAAGAACGCAAGTATGCGTTTCCCCCAGTGAGCCTTCTTGCGCAGACACTGTGCAAAGTCAGGGAGGACGAGGAGCAGGTCCTGTTGGTCGCTCCGTATTGGCCCAACCGGACTTGGTTCCCGGAACTAGTGCTCCTCGCGACAGCACCTCCCTGGCCCATTCCTCTGAGACAGGACCTCCTGACTCAGAGACGGGGCACCCTATGGCACCCGCGTCCGGACCTCTGGAAACTCCATGTTTGGTCCTTGGACGGGACGCGGAGGTTCTAGGTGACCTACCGCAGGCGGTAGTTGACACCATCACTTCCGCTAGAGCCCCCTCTACGAGGCGCCTCTATGCGTTGAAGTGGAACCTGTTCGTCGACTGGTGCTCTTCTCGCCGAGAAGACCCCCGAAGATGTTCGATCGCTTCTGTGCTTACCTTTCTACAGGATGGGTTGGAGCGAAGGCTGTCTCCCTCCACCCTCAAGGTCTATGTCGCCGCTATCGCCGCTAATCATGAACTCGTAGATGGAAAATCTCTAGGTAAGCACGATCTGATCGTCAGGTTCCTTAGGGGAGCGAGGAGATTAAATCCTCCTCGTCCTCCCTCTATACCCTCTTGGGACTTAGCTCTGGTGCTAACTGCACTACAGAGAGAACCCTTTGAGCCTCTGCAGTCAGCTGAGTTGAAAATCCTGTCGTTAAAGACTATACTCCTGATTGCGTTGGCCTCCATCAAGAGGGTAGGGGACCTGCAGGCATTTTCGGTCGACGAATCGTGCCTGGAATTCGGGCCCGGTAACTCTCATGTGATCATGAGACCCCGGCCTGGATACGTGCCCAAGGTTCCCACTACTCCCTTCCGGGACCAAGTGGTGAGCCTGCAAGCGCTGCCTTCGGAGCTTTTCTCTGTCCCGTCCGTGCTCTCCGGACTTACGTGGACAGAACGCAAAGCTTCAGGACCTCAGAGCAGCTCTTCGTCTGTTACGGAGGACAGCAGAAGGGAAAGGCTGTCTCCAAGCAGAGGATGGCCCACTGGATAGTGGATGCCATCGTCTTGGCTTATCAGTCCCAAGACGTGCCCTGCCCGCTCGGGTTAAGAGCCCACTCCACTAGGGGTGTTGCCTCTTCCTGGGCGCTGGCTCGTGGCGCCTCGCTGACAGATATTTGTAGAGCTGCGGGCTGGGCGACACCTAACACGTTCGCTAGATTCTATAGCCTTCGTGTAGAGCCGGTTTCTTCCTGTGTGCTCACTTCCCATAGTCAGTAACACCGAAGTGCCCGTTCTAGTGTCGGCTTGCTGCGCCATTCCCTCCCCTATGGTAGACGGATGCGTGCGCTTATTCTACTCCAGTCGAGTTCCCCGGATCGGCGAACCCTGTTGAGTCCTCCGCAACCCGCGGCAGTCGGACGTGGCGGAGCATTCAACGCCAGGTCTAACACTCGTATGCATTGGTGGAACTTGTGTTAGGCTGGGTTCCGTATGTAGTGACCCCCACGGCGGTCCCATATGTGTATTCTTCCACGGTACGGCTCCCTACGGCGAGCCCGTGTCTTTCCCTCGGCAGAGTTCCCTCTGCCGTCCCAGGTACGTGTTGTCTCCCTCCTAATGGCCGGGGCCACCCCTGGGACTTCCGTATGTTGTGCTGCCCACGGCCAGCCCATACGCGTATTCTCCACATGTTAACTCCCTCTGGGCATGATGTGGCTTCCGCAGCTGCCTTCACAGGCACGCTTTCCCAGCGTTATCCAATACAGTCAGCTGAGTGGGTCTTGCGGAACAGCAGCTTTGACTCTCCCTGCGTGAACCTACCCGCCCGCATCAGATCGGGGTCTGTGGGGCTCATCGCTGGGCGCTGGAAGTGGTAGTAACTATGGCGTTTTCCATAGGGGATCCCAATTCGTCGGTACGTCCGACGTACGTCGAACGTGACCGACTGAATGGGAACGTCTCGGTTACGTATGGTAACCCTCGTTCCCTGAAGGAGGGAACGGAGACGTACGTCCCGTCGCCACAGTTGCTGTACCATCACTGCAGGTCGAGCCACTACGTGTGGCTCCTCAGTGAAAAACAGCGTGCATTCGCTCTCGCTTCCTGTTTATACCCGCGGCGCGGGGCGGAGCGCGAGATGCAAATCTCGCACGCCAATTGTTCATTGGCCGGTTCTAGATAGCTCGAAGCTGATAGGGGCTCCCAGAAGTGATCCCAATTCGTCGGTACGTCCGACGTACGTCTCCGTTCCCTCCTTCAGGGAACGAGGGTTACCATACGTAACCGAGACGTTTTATTCGGCTTCTGTTTAAATTACTCCTACACTTTTGAATGTCGCGGTCTGGCTTTATATGATCAATGATCATTTTCACTAAATGCCCGGGAGCAGAAGCAGCCATTATTCTAGATAAAAATGTTTGATAAAACATTAATATTAATTATCAACTTACGGACATGGACTTGCAAAACGTACTCACCAGGCCCATACAAAAACTTCACAGTAGATCCAAAATCATGGTTTGCCTATAATTCTTCAGAGTCCAAGTATGGTGGTTTCCTGTCCTCTCTGTTGAACAAGTGTACATGACAGTGTTCTCAGATTACTCTTTCCAAAACTCTGTTACATTTTATGACAAGCTTGATCTTAAAACTAGCTGACAGTAGGGATGGGCATTATGACCATATAATTATACATACATGAGAAATTTTATTTTACAATAACGATATCACAATATATTTATTTTGATGGATATTTTATTAAAATACTACAGAATAATACTGCTTTAAAAGTCTTCACTGTATGATATTCAATTAATTAATATCACATGATTCTTAAAGAAGCAGAAGGTCTTCTCTATTCTTTTGTTTTATTAAAATGATGACAAAGCTGCAACCCCTTTAAGAACGGATGCACAGAATGACACGCATCCGGGATTCCCCACGTTAACTTGAACTGTTTAACTTACTTAAGACATAACTGACTGTTTAAATCAAGTGAATACCTCACATGACAAGGTTTCTGAGATAATTGTGTGCATTTTACAGAAAGATAATTGATTTCGGGATCGCCTGCTGTCTGAGAGAGGCTTATTTTAACACATGCATGTCCCGTTCATTATTCTACATTCATGCATGTTTCCTTGTCAAAATGTCAAAAAGTTTTAGTACAGTCAGTGCTGCGTTGTATACGCTATATTCCCATTCCGCAATATAAAAAGGTAATGTTAACGTTTACAGCAAAATCGCTAACAATAGTCAGTATCATCAGATCGCCATAACACCCAGCCCTATCTTAACAATATTACAACAAAACACAGAAACAGAATATGTAAGTTAATCACGATTAGCATATGACTTTAATGCACTAACGTTATATCTTGATAAGCAGTAGAAAAAATATAAAGGGATTTACGTTACCTTCTGCCGTCTGCTGTCCGCCATTGGAAACTTAGTCTGTTCGTATTCATGTTTTTTCGTTCTCAGTCGACATCCCACAATCAAAATTCGTCCAAAATAAGATTTTAACAGGTTTAAAATGATCCATGCAATGCCATTAATGGACAGAAGAAGCCGTCCTGTTGAAGATTAGAAGCCGTGATCGCGTCGCGTCCCCGCGAGCCACGAGCAACTCCAACGACAACGGGTGTATAATTCAAACTGAAGGCGCGCACTGTCATTGGCCAGATTTCTGGATGACGTTCAGATTGACCAATCACGCTCAAAAGAACACGGAAAGACAGCAAATAGCCTTGCAAATATAGAAAAAAAAACTTGTTTTAAACAACAGTTAGAAAATGTGTATATTTATTTTTATTTGCTGTTATATTTAATTAATTGGTCAAATGGTGTTTTGTGGTGTGGGCAGAGGCCTGGAAGTTTCAACCTGGAGAGCAGTGCAGATTTGTACTCTTTAAAAACAATTATTGTTTGATATTTAGTTTGCTATATATTTTGTTATATTTGTATCCAGAATTGAATGTAAAACCAGTTTGAATGTAAAAATACACCTTCACTGTAAAACAGAAAATTAAAGTAAAATATCTTAATTTAAATAAGGAAAAATCTGTAAACTAATAGTGTTTTCTCTAAAACGTTTAATGTAAATTTCTGTGAAGTTTTTTTAACTTTATTTGACTTAAGATATTTGACTTATTTTACGGTTTTTGTTTTGCAGCTGTAGCTGCTGTTTTTTTTAGGTTTTTATTTTTACAGTGTAAATATAAAACTAATAAGATTTACTTTAAAATGACAAAGAATAATGTTAAATTGTTAGTATGGACATAAACATAAACCTTTAATATAATGAGCTAAATATTGTATTACAGTTGTTAATTTACAGATATTGTTTGTAATTTTGCATAAATTTGTTATTTATGAAAACAGAAAAATAATACAGTGATGTTCCTGTATAAAAAAATGAGAATTACTGTAATTTGTCATTAATGATATAATCCTTAAAATAACAGTCAAGTTGTTTATTTAGATATTGTTTGTAATTTTACATCGTTTTAAACATAATTAAAAATTACAAGAAAATACTGTAAAAAACAGAAGTTTTTTTCTGTAAAATTAGGATTATTTTTATTGGTTGCCTTATTTTTATTGGTAACCTTATTGGTTGCACCTACATCTATTGTGAGTGGTGGATTTCAAACCTCAAAACGCCCCTCTTTTGCAGTGTGTTAAAGTTAAGAATCTTGGAGTGACACTTTTTGTTAACAGTTGCAGAGCTGAAAGATCTGCTTGTGTTTCTGTGTTTCTTGAGCAAGTGAATCCCTGCTCTTTTTTATTCCATATTTTTATTTCGAGCATATCAGTTTTTGGTGTTTTTAAAACAAACTTTTTCATTTTCCACATTTCATCTCCTTTTTATTTAATTCTATTATTGCCTACAATTTGTAAAACTTTGCAAAAATTGTTTGGGGATAGTCTAAAATGTTTGATTAATTATCCTTTGTTAATTCCATTACATTTCTTTGTTTATTTCATTACATATTCAGATTTTTTGTGAACGTATATGTTCAGACAGGGTTTTTATTTTGTACTGTTTTTATAAAAAATATTTGATTAAGAGACTCTTTTCATGCAGTGGTTTTAAGGCCCTGCCACACCATTCTGATGGTTTGGCCCAGACCCAGGCAACGTGAACCAACCCCACAGTCGGCTTTAGTCATTGCTAGTTCAGTTTAGTGTTTCAGGGCCTTAAGAATTCTTTTTTCTGTGTAAAAAGCTTGTTTGCTGTAGCCTACAGTAGACCAGAGATAATTCTCAATCCTGAAGTGCTCCCCTGCCCCCCTCCCTCTGAGAACAGCCAGCACAAGTGTCAGTCATTAACATATGAAAGGTCTTCTTCACACCTAACAGTCTTCAGTCCTAGCACACCCAGCAGTGTTTCAGCTGTAAATGTCCGTGAAATTTCACGGATTCCTGTATACGTCCGCATACGTGAGGTTTCCGGGTTTTTCTGGAAATATACTGTTCCGTGTTACTCTGATCCGCTTTTTCCCACATACATCCGGTAAACATCAAATTACACAGGAGTATACCATGCCCGGATAGTGCCGGATTTCAGTGTTTTCATGCAGTGAACTATGGTATATATAGGTCAGAAAATCCAAGTGACGAGAGGGCCGGTTGCAAACGGCACTAAGGCTTTGTTGCGTTGGTTGGTGTGAATAAAGCCTCTTCTGAAAACAATGATCCTTTGAGAAGTAATTTTTATAGGAAAAGAATTCTTCCACATTTTGGCCCACCCCAGATGGGACTGGCTCAAGAGCTGATTGGCGTTCCTGGACGAATCAACACAAACAAGTGGCCACTAATCTAAGGTAAGCAGTTTTTGCTTAAGTTTGTGTTGTTCGCCAGAAATGTACCCGTCATGGTGAGACAGCTTCTCCAAATTTAAAGAACTAAAAAGGATTTTTGATTTCAGAATAAATGCATGCAGTATAATAGACTAGATTAGATTATATGAACAAGCACGAGCAGCATTAGAGAAACTAAAAACTAAGTATGAGGATAAGCAGGCAGAAAGAAAAGAAGTTGAAACAGAAACACAAATAGAAGACTTAGATAAAAGCATCAAAGAAACAGAAGAATTGATACAACGCACAGAGAGAAAGTCCAATCATATATGTGCAAAGACAATTAAAAAAATGGAAGCAAGAGACTGAGGGGAATCCAGAAGGAGACCCATTGATGGCTACAATGTTTAGAAATGCTGTGGTCGATGCCATGCCACAAGCAGTAAAAAGCAAGCTGGAAGATGTGGTCGGTTTAAACTCCAAAACACACAGGGAGTTCTGTGATCATGTGACTCATGCTGTAGAACAATACAGAAAAAATGAACAAAAACTGCAAAATCAAGAAAAAGAGCTTCAAAGAAAGCTGACTCAGTTGCAGATCGAACAGTTAATAAACAGTCATAAGAAAAAGACTCAAGCTACACTAAAAAGAGAAGAGTCAGAACAGATGGCAGTGACAGCTCCCCCCACCTACAGCAATTCCTCCAAATGCACACCGGGTCCCTGCACCCACGGTCAATGTATATGCTCAGCAACAAGGGCCAGCAGGATGGAAAAGAAATCCACCGCAAGGAGGACAGAGAGGAAAAGACAAGTCTAATAATCTTCCTCTGTGCTGGGGTTGTGGACAACCGGGACATAACTAAACAAGCTGCCCAATCAATCCATGGCAACAGTCACTCAGGGGTGGAAGCTACGGGGGAGTTGGCAACGGCTCTATCGAGGTCCATGTCAGGGCCCAGTAAACCCTTGGGGAGGTCCCAATCAGGGATATTAGGGGTACCCAGAGAATCCTATTGTGGAAAATCAGCTTCCAATTTTAAAAACTAATGCTGATCAAGATCCAAAGATAAAAGTAAAATAGAAGGTAAAAACAAATTCAAATTATGCCTCACACCTCCCCTTGCCTGGAAAATTTGCAAAGACAATAGGATTCTCTGGACAAATGCAGTTAATTCCTATGACCACTCCAGTTTGCTTACAGACTAAAAATAAAAGTGTGACCTTACCAGTTCTTGTATCAAATCAAACTCCTGTAAACTTGTTAGGAAGAGATGCATTATGTAAATTAGGACTTCAAATTTGGTGTTCTCCAGAAGGAGTGTAGATAGACTTAGACAAGGAATAGGAACTCAAATGAAGATTTCTGAGCCAACAGCAAATGTATACTGGATAGGACAAATAGAAAATGATGCAAGACAAATCATTAATAAATGGGGAAAGTTTATTGAAGCGCAGATTTCTGGAGCTCAGTTACCAAAGTCAGGATTTCACGGTGCTATGATATATGACGATGAGAGAGATGAGAAAATAGAAAAGAAATGGCAAAAAGAAACAGACAGTCAAAAAATGGAATCATAAGTAAAATACATCATAATAGGTAAACAGGGAGCAGCAATGAAAATAACTGAAAATTAATTTACAAAAAGTTGGTTCAATGTACCAAATTCTGTTCCACATGTATCTTTATATACAGGAAAGAATTGGGAAGCCAAAGATTTAGGGCCAATGATGAAAAAAGCTGAACAATGCCAGTGGAATTCAACAATAAATCCATTCATTTTTCACTCTGTTGACCAGAATTTCATAAAAGTCTTGTGTGCAACAAAATTAATGGGGATTCCTCAAGAAATAGTTATAAATCAAAAAGTACAAAAACAAATGATGACTTTTCTAGGAATGACTGGTTTCAATGCTGATTGGATAGAAGACTATGCAATAAAAACAGCTCCATTAAGAGAAATCATGAAAGAGGCAGGATTGCAAAACTTAGGAAATGCATTCAAATGGAATACAGATGCTTTAGTAGCTTCTGAATCTATTAACAAGGAATTACAGAAAGAACCTGTGATTGGAAATCCTGACTACACTAAAACATTTGATTTATATGTGGCAGCTGTGCTGATGCAAGAGACTTGCAGTGGCAGGAAAAAACAGCCGATAGCTTATTATAGCACCAGGCTAAACAAAGTAACACAAGGCTACCCACCATGCTACCAGCATCCAAATTCCTTTGGATTACGAAGGAGAACCACATGATTGTGTGGCCAATTCACTGGCATTCACAAGATTACGACCAGATCTTGAATCAACACCTAACTCTGAAGCAGTAGTCATTTACTTTGTAGATGGATCTAGTTTTAAAGATCACTTGGGAAATCATACAGGATATTCAGTAGTTAGAAAAGACATGGAAGAATTTGTGCCTGTAGTATCCCAACATTGTGCACAACCATGCTCTGCTCAATTAGCAGAATTAAAAGCGCTCACAGCTGCATGTCAACTTGCAAAGGGACAAGTTGCAAACATTTTTACAGATTCAGCATATGCTCATGGTGTGTGTCATTTATTTGGAGCGGTATGGGAACAGAGAGGCTTCAAAAAGTCTGATGGATCTCCCATCCAGCATTCTGAGCAAATATGTCAATTAATAACTGCTATGATGCTACCAAAAAGGCTAGCAGTCATCAAATGTCAAGCTCATAAAAAAGGAAATGACTTTGTAATTAAAGGTAACTAAAGTATCTGGGTTGAAGAAGATGACTATGATATAAAAATAACTTTTTATAGTATAATGCATGGTTTGATGTTTGACTATTCTACATAACAGTGACAACCACAGGCAAGGCTGAACAAATTGCACGCTCACGCTTATAACAATGTATTGATGATAAGACATAGGAATTAGGGAAATTAGAATCTTTTACTCCATTCCAGAAAAAGAGAACAAAGCAAAATCTGGAAGGAGATGTGTGGTTCTAATATTCCTCCGGAGTGTGGTTGCATAATCTAGTCATTGGTAGTGAAACTGAGTGACTTGTTTTAAGTCATTAAGTAGCATCACTGAAAAAACTGGATTCTGAAACTACACATCTGGGAAAAGGTTAGTGAGGGTGGGGCTTAGACAAGCCCCAGAGGGGGGAATGTAGAAGATTGTATTATTTAATTAAAAATTAGCAGTTTAAGGCTAATGCAAAGACACTATTATGTTCAAATGTGTGCTGACGTTTCAAGTGTGTGTGTGCTGATTCTGTGAACGTGCTTCAAAATTACAAACAGAAGATTTTTGTCCTACAGAAAAAGAACTTGGAATGTGGTAATATGTGAGCCAGGAGTTTGAAGGTTAGAGCTACCATAATAGGAAGACAACTATGGTATATATAGGTCAGAAAATCCAAGGGACGGGAGTGACAGTTGCAACCGCCACTCAGGCTTTGTTGCGTTGGTTGGTGTGAATAAAGCCTCTTCTGAAAACAATGATCCTTTGAGAAGTAATTTTTATAGGAAGAGAATTCTTCAACACCTTCAAATGTTTATATGAATTATTTAATTATAATGATCACCACCAGAAATAATAAACTCATTGAATTTAATATTTTTTATCAAATAGTAAAATAAAATGGTAAAATAGACAACACATTTTGCTGTGGTACTGAAATTGGTACAGAGAACCGTAAAATTGTAATGGTATTGCTACCAACTAGTGGTGTCAACAATAATCGATTCGGCAATGCATCGCAATGTGGGGCATGCACGATTCAGCATCGATGCGGCTAAGTGCCATAATCGATTATGTCATCGTTTATTTTCTGGCCTTGAGTTGGACAATAAAGTTGTGAAGTTTCAATTACTTCCGGGGTCATAACAACAACAACAATCAAGATGGCTGAGGCGGAGGGAGATTACTGATTAATTAAAACACTTATGTACACTTCTGGAAAAAGTTGGCTGTTATTATTGCTCTATTTAATTTCAAATGGTTCTAAAGCAGAGAAGAGAAACATTTCTCATTCAAAGCACTGAAAGCAGTGATTTATGTTTTCTTTTTCAGGTTTGAAAATGCCATATCCAATACCCTGTACCATTCAATTACATTTTATTTAATGACATTTATGTCAAAGATACAGGAGAGTGATAATACACAAATAGCAGCCAATAAAATCTGTATATCTGACTGCTTGTATTGCCTCATGACTGTTCAAAAATTTGCCTTGTTGTGTGCAGTAGAATTTTGATGCATCGTAGAATCGAATTGAATTGAATCGTTACCTGGTGAATCATAATCGAATCGAATTGTGAGGGCAGTCCCAATGCACACCCCTACTACCAACTACTGGAATTTTGACATCCCTAGTTTCATGACACATTAAATGCTGGGAATATTCCTGTCTTCCCACAGGAGAAGAAGCAGCAAGCAGGAGGAATTACTCCAGGAGAAACTACAGACGTACTATTGTAAAGATGGAGTTTGAGGAAGAACCCTGCAGAATAAAAGATGAAGAGACAGAGGAACACACAGGTCAGTGTATAATACATCTAAAACTTAATACTAAACTCAGCAAAAAAGAAACATCCTCTCGTTTTCAACTGCTTTTTACCAGCAAAAAAACCTTAGAAATCATTTACATTTATTCCAAGTCTTATTGCAAAATATTTCATTTAGAGTACTGCTGGGCAGTATGATCAAAAATGTATATCATGGTATTTTTCTAAATTATATCGGTTTCGTGGTATATGATGGTATTTTTTTCCCCCACGCATGACCGGGTTGTTAACCACATTTTCTACTGATTGAGAGAAGAAATACTGCATGATGAGTGAATATTGTAGAAAAATTCCACTCTAGAGTTAATACAGGTTTGCAAAGCTCCACAAAAGACCACGGAGAGAAATAAAAACAGAGTTGAGGGCACCTTAAGCATTTTACAAATCTAACCCTATATAACAACAAACTGCCAAAGCGAGGGAGAAATGCAGAAAGAATACTTTTTTGCCCATTCTTCTTTGAATTGTCTGTCTATTTATTAACTTACATCATTGTCTTCGGTGTAGCAGAATAATCTTCTATCGTATCATCGCAGTCGTGATCAGGCATATGCTTGTATATCTGTGTCCTTTGCTTACATTTCATTTGAAGAAGTTCATGTTTAGAGCACTAGAGAATAGGGTACCAAAATTCCAGTAGTCGGTACCAATACCATAAAAATTGTACGGTTCTTGGTACCAAAGCAAAATATATATATTTTTTAATTAAATTGAATGAGTTTATTATTTATGATGATCATTATAAGTAAATAATACAACTTTTAAAGGCTGTATGCTGTTTAAACATTAACATTGTTTATAAAAAAGATCAAGTGAAAAATAAACAACCATCTAGGCGTAATTAATATAAGTAGTAGCCTATTATTATTACAGAGACGTAGCTAAATCTACCGTACAACACTGGCCTAATATATTTCTAACAATTTCTTCAAGTTTAACCAAACTTTTATTTTGACGGGTTGCCGTGAAGATCTGTGAGTGTCTGTGTTCATGATATGACAGTGTTACGATCCTCCTTCCTAGTCTAGGGGCAGGAAAGGAGGGTAACAAAAAGTTGTGGGGAGAGATTGAGAGAACTGCCGTGTCTGGGTCCCAGGGCAGCTATGTTTCCATCCACCTATTTTTATGCACATTTTGGGATATCGCATCAAAAAATGCTGAATGGAAACGGCAAGATGCGTATAAATTCTAAAAATGTGCATAAAAAAAAACCGTATGCGCTCGTTTGAGTTGGATACATTTTCTATCCGATACGAATGAATTCCTTGATACGCATTAAAAAAAAATCATGTAACTTTTGCGATGTAACAGCATAACTGTACTAGCCAGTGGGAAAATCTTGTTTGCAAATCATCTGAAATGCCGTTTTGGTCATTCAGACGTCTGTTCTCTGTATATATATTAGGGATGCACCAATGTATCGGCCGCCGATATTTATCAGCTGATTCTTGATCAATTTACAACCATCATATCAGCTATATCATGAGAAAGGCCGCTATAACAAACCGATGGTTTATTAATGAACTGCGTGAAGGCACTGAGCTGTGTGTCTGCATAATCCAAGAATATATGTAATATGCCTGCTGCGCTGCTGTCTGTGTTTTAATGTTTATCTAACAACAAAAGACCAACAAACAAAAAAATTAAAAAATATATTATTATATGTATATGTATTATTATTTATGTACACACAACGGCTGTCCGAGTTCACTCACTCATTTTCATGTTTCTAGTATGCCTAATAAGACCTTGATTAGCTGGTACAGCTGTGTTTAATTGGGGTTGGAGCTAAACTTTGCAGGACAGTGGCCCTCCAGGATCAGGATTGGACACCCCTGGCCTACAGGTATCATAATCATATCATAATATTTTTTTTTGTTTGTTCATAAGAGGTTTTGCAAGCCTGTATAACCCAGCACTGAATAAAAACTGGTGGTTTGAGCAGCGAGTGGAGTCTGACTAACTTTAAACACATTGGCCATTGCGTACAAGAGATCAACAACTATGTCACGGCTGCAGAAACACGTAAATGGACACATTTGACGTTCTACAGACACAAATATGCACTGGAGCATTTGCCAATATATTATTACAGTATCAACTGAGGGTGCTCTTGCTTGCATTTGAGGGTGCTTAGACAATTCAGCAGAACAGTGTCTGCAAACGGCCATTTCTGCGTCTTTCTCGGACACTTTAAAGCCTTCTTTAAGCCTTGTTTATACTCGTGCCATCGATACGGTCCAATTCGATATCGCGATGCACTGCATCCTCATACAATTTTGTCAGTTAGTTATATGAACTGAACCTTTAATTTTACCTGCTCAAAGAAAATATGCTTCTTGAACAAAACTCAAGTCCGGGCACAGAAGACAACATGAGCATTTAGAACAAATACACAAAACACTAAAAGCCACTTCAGGAGGTGGTCTGCGCTCAATACAGTCAAAACTAAAGTCTAAATGCATCTGGTTGTTGAAACCACATATGTAAATTTTACTCCTCGCAACAATGCAAAAAAAAAATTAGCGTGTGAGCGTGTTATGGGCTATATGACATAGTCAGATATGACAGTGCTACTCAAGCACGCATTGACGGCAAGTGTGCTAAAAAAGCATGATTTATATGAAATGGTAACACTTTACAATAATATTCCATTTGTAACATTAACTAAGGTTAATAAATGCTGGAGAAGTTTTGCTCATTGTTAGTTTGTTAATTTAAACATTTACTAATACATTTTAAATTGAGTTTGAGAGGTACGCATTATTAAAGACAAATAAACCATCAGTAATTTAAAAATAAAACATTTGCAATCACGTTCAATAATTGTTGATGGTTCATTGAACAATCATGAAAAATATTGTTTAAAAACTGTCCAATAAAGATCTGTAAAGCTTATTTGGATTTTACAAAAAGATCTTTATAATACACTATCCTGAAAAGGGGATGTTTCTTTTTTGCTGAGTCTCAGTAGTAAACTGGATTTGTGCTAAATTGAAATTTAACCATATTTTATACTTTTTGTTTCTCATTTGTCCTGAATTACGGGAATTTAATGTTGATTTTAGACCCGATGGAAGTGAATGAAGACAAACAGCAAAAACCTCATCATTTCACAAATGAAGATGCAGTCGTTTCAAAGACTGAAAAGAGTTTCACACAAAAACAAGCTGGAAAAACTGCAGTCAAAGGATCTTTGACCTGCTGTCAGTGTGGAAAGAGTTTCACGACGAAAGGAAACCTTACTGTGCACATGAGGATTCACACTGGAGAGAAACCGTTCACATGCTCTCAGTGTGGAAAGAGTTTCACATTTAAATCACACCTAAACAGACACATGCGGATTCACACTGGAGAAAAACCGTTCACATGCTCTCAGTGTGGAAAGAGTTTCACATCCAAAGTACAACTTAAAAGTCACATGAGGATTCACACTGGAGAAAAACCGTTCACATGCTCTCAGTGTGGAAAGAGTTTCAGTCACAAAAGCTCTCTCGATGAGCATCTGCGCTGTCACTCTGGAGTGAAATCATTCAGCTGTGATCAGTGTGAGAAAACATTTGTTGCGGCATCAAACTTAAGAAGACACCTCAAAGTTCATACTGGTGTGAAGCCTCACTTTTGTTCTTTTTGTGGAAAGAGTTTTTTAACCCAGCAGACTTTAAAAGAGCATGAGAGTATTCATACTGGTGTGAAACCTTATATGTGCTTTGACTGTGAGAAGACCTTCAGTAGATCCAGTGCCTTAAAAACACACCAGATAATTCACACTGGAGAGAAACCGTACAAGTGCTCTCAGTGTGGAAATAGTTTCCAACAAAAAGGAAACCTAAATACACACATGAGGATTCACACTGGAGAAAAACCGTTCACATGCTCTCAGTGTGGAAAGAGTTTCAGTCACAAAAGCCATCTCGATAATCATCTGCGCCGTCACTCTGGAGTGAAATCATTCAGCTGTGATCAGTGTGAGAAAACATTTTTTGCGGAACCAGACTTAAGGTCCCACCTTCAAGTTCATACTGATGTGAAGCCTCACGTTTGTTCTTTTTGTGGAAAGAGTTTTTCACGACTGAAATCTTTAAAAGTGCATGAGAGTATTCATACTGGTGTGAAACCTTATATGTGCCTTGACTGTGAGAAGACCTTCATTAAATTCAGCGACTTAAAACAACACCAGAGAATTCACACTGGAGAGAAACCGTACAAGTGCTCACACTGTGGAAAGAGTTTCACTCAGGCAGGACACCTGAAAATACATGAGAGAAATCACACTGGAGAGAAACCGTACAAGTGCTCTCAGTGTGGAAATAGTTTCCCACGTAAAGGACACCTTAATAGACACATGAGGATTCACACTGGAGAGAAACCGTACAAGTGCTCACACTGTGGAAAGAGTTTCTCTCAGGCAGGACACCTGAAAGATCATGAGAAAGTTCACACTGGAGAAAAAAACGTTCACATGCTCTCAGTGTGAAAGAGTTTCAATCTCAAAAGCTCTCTTGATGAGCATCTGCGCCGTCACTCTGGAGTGAGATCATTCAACTGTGATCAGTGTGAGAAAACATTTGTTGTGGAATCAGACTTAAGACAACATCTTACAATTCATACTGGTGTGAAGCCTCACATTTGTTCTTCTTGTGGAAAGAGTTTTTCACGACTGAGCTCTTTAAAAGCGCATGAGCGTATTCATACTGATGTGAAACCTTATATGTGCTTTGACTGTGGGAAGACCTTCAGTACATCAAGAGAATTAAAACAACACCACAGAATTCACACTGGAGAGAAACTGTACAAGTGCTCACACTGTGGAAAGAGTTTCACCCAATCATTTAATCTACAGAGACATAAGAAAAGGAATTGCCGAAAGTTTTCTAAATAAGCAAAGTTGATGTTTGGATTGAAAGTGTTCTATGAATATGTACTTCAAAAAAGACATACAGTAGTTCAATCTGAACTTTGTTGCTGTTGTTATTTTTGTTGTTGTCAGATTATCGTACAGTATGTATTAATCAATGACACATTTTGCCTGTGGTGTGTGAATTAACGTGTGAAATGCCTGATTGGGCACTTTTTGGATTTAATTGGCTTATTCTTACTGTTGACATTTGATGCATGTTTTTCGGAGAGTTAGTTTCTTGATTGCCGTTTCGACCGTTTCCACCTGGACATTGTAGTCATATTTGCTAATTCTCTTTAATGTATTTACAGTGTTTTGATCTGTTTTCCTGGGTGTAGTGGAACAATTTAATCATGACCATAAGATTAAACATTGTGCATGAAATGTTTATTGATTTGCATATATTATTCATACAGAATCATTGTACGAGGTAAAAGGTCATACACAGCAGATGGGACATTTTCCGCACGTAGCGCATGAAAAACATGTTTGTGAGGAGACATGAAGACTGGGGTTTGACCTCAGAGGTCATAGAAGGAACAATCTTAGGGATCAGAGATAAAAGGAACAGCACACTTGGGGATTTGGGTAAGTGCTTCTGATTCTAGCAATGTGTGGAAATTTACAGGAGGGCTGAGGTGACCTTGTTTGAAACCAACTGTAAGAGCTGCACTTTTGTTATGCCTTGCAGGCAATGCTCTGCAGACATTTAGGATGGCTGTACGACTGTTGACTCTTCTTTTGCAAAAGAATAAACCATTTTTATGAAATGATTCAGAGTTGATTGGAAAATTGCCGCAACACTGGGATTTTTTTGTTGTTTTGTTTTTGTCATCATTTTTGTTTTAACGAGATAAAATGGGGCTTATCAACCTTGATGGGTATGGCAATAAAATTCTATCACATTATTTTGACAGTTACTAGCCTGACAAGCCAGACCCACATCAAGATGTTGGGTCTGGGAACTCACCATTGGCAGGGCTCAATCCGAGGGGCGGGATAAATGGTTGTCTTTCAAATTCTTTCTGCATGCAGTAGGATAGCGTTACAAATAAGGCTGTGCAATATGGACAGAATAATCATATTGCAATGTTTTTAATTTTTTATGAATATTGCGTTTTTATTTGCGATTTTATCAATTGTTTTTGCTTTTTCAAACATGCCAGTACACAAGAAGTGCATAACATAACATTACACAATGAGAGAACATTATTAACAACAGTATTAATAGCTTGATAAACACTACTGTAATAAACTGTCTTTAAAACAGGCAACATAACATAAATTAAGGTTAACTAACTTAAATTCCAGTCATAACAATCAATAAACTTCAAAACCGTTAAACTCATATATGGCTTTAATAATTGTTTAATCAATACGGCATCCTCAATAAACCCGTCTCCGGCGTGATGAATCTGATATTTCAATTATTCCTATTTAATAATTATTTAATCGACACATCATCCTCAATAAACCCGTCTCCGGCGCACTGCCGCCGATCTTTCGAATATTCCGATCTATTATGACCTCTGACCTGTAAAGTTGCCAGAATAATAATCATACGCTGTTTGTTAATTGGCCAGAGGAGAACTGGCACCCAGACTGAGCCTGGTTTCTCCCAAGGTTTATTTTTCTCCATTAGGTCACCTGATGGGGTTTTGGTTTCCTTGCACTGTTGCCTCTGGCTTGGCGTTCTCAGTTGGGGACACTACATTTTTCAACTAAATATCCAAATAAATCTAATTATTAAACTAAATTAACCATATAAACTAAATTACTGATCTAATTACTGATCTAAAGCCCACACTGTCACTGTATGATAATTGAAATGAACTGATGACATCACCGTTTTCTCCGGAACGGCTATACGGCTGAATAAAATTCTGTTGCATTATTTTCCTGTTTAACACTGTGAAGCTGCTTTGAAACAATCGGCATTGTTAAAAGCGCTATATAAATAAAGTTGACTTGACTATTTCACACCATCATAATGAATTGTTCTACATCTGTGAGAGTGTGGGCGGGCTTTTGATAATCGCGCCTCTATTTCCTGCTCTCTACTGCGCAACTCGGCCCCAAGATGTCAGCGCCGTGTTCGGGCCTACGAAAGCTTCAACTCTGGTCAGCGGAAGTCAATGAAGTCGCGTCGTCCATATTTTTTACGGTTTTGAGAGAACTGCCGCTGAGTGAGCTCTGATTGGGTAACATCTTAAACATGCGCACAAGAACGTAGTATTCTGAATTAAAATATAAATAAATAAAATCGCAATTAGAAATTGCATGTGCTCAAATCGCGATTGTTTTGCGATTGCAATTAATTGCACAGCCCTAGCTACAACCAACCAGAGCAACCAAGAAGGTGAAGCGGAGCTAGTTAAACTTTCGCCGTATCCGGTCAGCAAAACTCTGAACACATCTTCCTTTCTTAAGAATGACTTCAGTGCCGTTCTTTGTTCTTTCCTCAAAAAAAAGCTTAACTCCAAGTCTTCCAGAGTCGCGGCCAAAGCCGATTCTAAAGACCGCTGTTCGCCAGCTTCTTTGTTTACAAGTAGCACGCGGAACGGCCACAACTCTGCCGTCATTATGTTCAGCCCGCCTACCGACTTTATACACGATGTGATTGGCCTGACCAGAGTTTGTTTTTTTCCACGGAGAGTTGCTAGACTACCCTGGTTGGGTGCGTCTAGATTTCTAGGCTATAGGCAGTTAAAGTTTTGGGCAGGTTTTCTTGGAGTGGACAGGTTTTGGTGAGCTTTTGGGCTGGAAATCATCGACCCAATCTCACAACACTGTGGGGGATTTTGAGGGGGTTAACCCTCTGGGGGTCTTCGGTAATTTCTGACCCGTTTTTTTTTTTTAATGTTAAAAATCGTAGCTTTATCGGAATGGTACGAAACTTGGTGACTTTATTAGTACTTGGTATATGAACACACACAACAATTGGGGACAGGATTTGAAAAGTCTAAGTGATCGTAAAAAAATAGTCACACTCTGGGTCTTCGGGTCAAAAATGACCCCCACAGGAAATGAATGGGAAACTGGCAAAAATATGAAAATACAGAGTTTTTGTTTGTGCGTACAATCTACAAATCAGCCACGATGCAGAAAAAAAGCACACAACAGGGAAGGGGTGAATCTCTAAAACATCAAGAGTGCAAAACAGACAAATACACTCACACACACACTTATACACATAAAAACACACGCACACTCAAAGGAACGTGTCATTGCAAAAGCTAATTTTGTGAAAAGTGTGAAATAAAAGCAATTACTCATCAATGTAAGAAATAAAGCGCACTGATGAAACTGTAACAGAGAAATGTGAAATAAAATCAATGAATCATATAAAGGGGAGACATTGGATCCAAAATGCAAAAGTCACATACCATGTCTCTCTCTTGAACACACACACACACATACACACACACACATACACAGACACACAGACAGACAGACAGACAGACAGACAGACAGACAGACAGACAGGCAGAGTAAGATTTCCATTTACTGTCTGATAATTATTATACTTTTGCTGTTATTTTAGTTTTTGTTTATAATTGCTGTTGCCAAATTTAAAAAAGAGTTACTGTTCATTGAATTGTACAAAAATTATTTTAATGAAAAATGTTTATTATAAAAGGTTAATAAAAAAAATGTTATGACTGAAAGAATTGCATTTTTATTAAGTTACAATTAAAACAATGGGTAACAAAATGCTTTCCATTTGTTCTCTTTCTAATTCAATGTTCAGGTTTGATTGTATTATAAAGTAAAACTGGCACTTCAAATTACCATTTAAACCAAACAAACAAACAAAAAACTTGACAAAAATAGACTTTGAGAATCTCTTATTATATATTAAAATCCACAACCTGAAAAAAATAGGCAAATATGTGCAAAAACAACTAGAATTCACAAGCCTTTCTACAGAGAGCTGTAAATCGATCTAGTGGCTAAAATATGATATTGCATGATAATAATGCTCACTGCTTCCACCAGATGGCACCAATCTGATTTCAAAAATTGTTTTCTATAGGCCTAGTCTCTACATTACGGAGCCCCTAAAGGGACGTGGTGGTGGAAAAAAATTAGGATGGGAGGATATTTTTTTCCAAATCGTTTACGTTCCCTCGCAAAACTTTTGCGTTCCCCCGAGAAACTTTGCGTTCCCTCGCAAAGATATTTGCATTCCCCCGAGAAACTTTGCGTTCCCACGCAAAAGTTTTGCGTTCCCTGGCAAAGATATTTGCGTTCCCTTTCGTTCAGTCACTACGACGTAACGTTAGTGACTAACGAATGGGGGTTTCGCTTAGAAGCCTATCATCTTCGAGCTTAGAGAAAACGCCCAATGGCGTTCCAATGCCATGGGGCATGCGGAATTTGCATACGTAATTCCGCCTCACCGTGTGAGTATAAAAGGAAGTACGTGGCAATATCGCATTATGTTTCTGCTTTCGGAGCCAAGAGAACCTACCTCTTCACTCCTACAGCCTTCTGAGACTCTGTCAGCTTCTTCGAGACGAGCAGCTTTCCAGTCGGTGTTGGTGTAACAGCGTGTTCCAGTGATCGCATACTTCCTGCCTGCTGATCTGCGCAGTGGTCCGTTTGACAGCTGGTGTGTGTTTCCCTGGGCGCTTCGGCATCGACTGCGAGGCTTTCCTCTCACAAAAAGAGCTTGCGCGTGGCACGTCTTTTTCAAGACGGCTCGCCCGTGCACTTCCGGGTGCGATCGATTTCCGCTGCTGTCTATGGGCGCATTCACTGCTCAACGTGTTTGGGCTTCAGCGCGTTCGGGCAGTGTTTGCGGATGTGTGACGTTTCCATTGCGGGAACGTGACCATCGCGATGTCGCGGTCGAGACTCAATGATCTCCGTGAGGAGAGAGAGTCCCCTCTGCCACACCCCAATCTACCGTCCCCGAGTGAGATGGTACTTTGGCTGGTGGCCAGGGTGACCTGAGGGCGGTGCTGTGGTATTAAGAACCCCGACGATCATTCCTCGGGCCACGCCCCCCTCTCGCACATCGCTTCCCGCGAGTGTTGGACTGAAACAGCGGCCCGTCTCTGACGCCTCGTTCGTTTCGTTCACGCTCCGGATAGCAGTGAGATTTCGATCACCGCCCCCCTAGGTGGGCTGGAGTCCTTTGGGGATGACGATTAGGTTGTGCTCCGCCTCCGGGTGTGTCAGCACTGCCTGATCCGACCTAAAGTTGACAGCCATGTTATCTCGGGCAGCCGCGAGTCTCGCGCTGGTGTGGAACTCCGCCCAGTCGCGAGTGCTCGTGGTTGCGCGATTGGTTTTTGGGGGCGGCACCCGACAGCTGTTGGGCCCCGCCCCCAATGCCTTTCGCTCCCGAGGTGCATGAGGAGATCACGCGGTCCCGGAAGTTCCCGTGCTTCCCGCGACCGTTTGGTGGCCTCCTCCGCCTTCTCTGCCCTTGATGGGGCCGCGGTCTAAGGGTACACTGGGGCCCCCTCCCCCTACTGTTGAACTCTCTGTTGCGCACTTCGGTGTCCACGGAGGGCTTTGGCGTGGTGTGGCTGTCCTAAGCACCCTCCCAAAGCCTGTGGGCTCGTCTACTTCGGTGGCGTGGTCCTGCAGAGCTACGGGCAACTCGCCGCCACTTTGCTTATGCACAAGGGTGGAGCCGACCCAGGGCTCTTCAATGAGCTGCGTGCCGCTACTGATCCCACCCCCCGGGCGGTGAAGGTGGCCACACGCTCCCTGGGTCGGGCGATGTCCACAGCTGTGGTCCGGGAGAACACCTGGCCTTACCTGGTGATGTGGAGGACGTTGAGCGGGCCCGCCTCCTCAACTCTCCCATATCCCAGGCTGGCCTCTTCGGCGGCGCGGCTGAGAACTGCGCCCAACGGTTCTCGGCCGCCCCAGAGCAGACTGAGGCTGTAACACGTACTGCCCTGGCGGCCAGCTGCTGCACCCAGCCGCCGGCTCAGTCGCCTCAGTCCGCTCGCCGACGAGGGCGCCCTCCCTCCTCCCGCCCGGCCCCAGCAGCAGCCTTCACCTGGGCCGCGCCGTGGAGGTGGTTGAGGATGACGCCCAGTCCGCTCCCCAGCCTGGTTAAACGCCAGGCTGGAGGTGGACAACTCAGAGATGGGTTCCAGTTCTTCCCAGGGGATGGTAGCAGGGCCTCTCCTTTCCCCGGTGGAGGGCCGGGGGGAAATCCTTCCGCTGCTGGCCCCCGGGCTAGCAGCACTGCATGAAAAGTCGGATTTTCGTCAGTATGTGGCACTGTAGATTGCCGTGGAACTTCAGGTTTACGACTGTGCACGGCAATTTGCAGGCAACACCGAAAACTGCCGTAAATTGTTGGAAATTGACGTGGGCCTTGCTTGGCAGTTGTCCCCCCATGACCCCCCCCCCCCCTCCCCTTAATTCTAGGGGAGGCTTTATCATGTAAATGAACATGCTGTGAGCTACACAAATGCAAATCAGAGTAGCAGCAGGGGGAGTTTTATCTAGGTTCTGAATTTTTTTAACTAAAACAAGTTTAAAGTTTAAGTTAAAATGTTAACTTAAATTTAAGTTAAATGTACTCGTTTTAGTTCACATTACAAAATTTTTAGGGCAACCAGTTTGCTCCAATTTTTTAAGTAGATTCAACTTGTCCGGGCTCACAGTGTAGATTAATTACTCTGTATGTCATTAGCAATAACCAATGTTATGTAAAAAAAAAAAATACAGGACAGCAATTCATGTCTTCAACCTTTAGAGAGGTTATGTGATGCAACAAGACAATGAACCAAAGCACACAAATAAATCAAGTAAAGCATACAGTTTACATACCAAAATTAATTTTTCCACCCTGCACTGTGAATGATTTTTTAAATGGCTATTAATCATAAATGTGAAAAGTACAAGTTTGTGTGTTTATAGTTTAAAGTTTGTGTGTTTATTGTGTTTTTCTGTAATTGTCATTTAAATTGAGCTCACACCACATTTTATGAATTATCAATGCAGATTTTCAAGAGGTGGTTTCCTGGACAGGGTTTAAATTATGCCAAGAGTAGGCCTTAATCTAGTTAATCGTGAGTTAAAAAATTGTTGCCTGGAACAAAGATTAAGCACAGATTACTAACACCTGGACTATGAGTCCTGAACTAAAATAAACTGGATTCATTTACAGTTTTATCTAATTGCTTACACACAATTTCTGAAAATATGGCTCCATTTCTTGTAACTCTACACACAAAACACACAACATGCAAAACATCAGACATCGCTTGCAAAAGTAACACTTTGTGCAAAACTATTTTAACTCTTCCAAAAATGTTGTTTTTGCATATATCTAACTACACAGAAATATGCAACTGAGGAATTTACAGTTGAACTGAATCAACACTGAAGTCACTTGAGCTGAATATTGACACTATATTGGCTTGTTAGAGCCGGTTTACAGCAGAACTTGTTTTGAACTTGTTACTGAAGCTGCTATGAAACAATATATTTTGTTGTATGCATATTCTTTCTTTCTCAAACCTTAGTTTTGATTTCTAAGTGATCAATTTATGTATAAGTGTTTTCACACATGATCATTGGCTGTATGGGTCCTCAGTAAATTAATGTGGCATTTAAATGGCAAAAGTTATTCTTGTCTCAATAACTTATGGCTTCCTAAAGACACTTTTATGGGTAAATAAAATATTAATAATATAAATAAAATGTATATCAAAACATATTTTAAATATAATGAAGTCATTTTATTATAGCACTCATCAGATGTTCCTGGAAACAAAACAGAGACAGAACAGTATAAACAAACTATACAAAAAACTAAACACCAAATTACAAAAACATTATTATGTGAAAGTGAATAAAGTTGTGTGTGTGTGTGTGTGTGTGTGTGTGTGTGTGTGTGTGTGTGTGTGTGTGTTTTCAGTTATAAATATGTGCTGTGTAAATTAGCCTATATATACTTTTAGAAATTAAATATAGCCTAACTTTAAAAAACAAACAATAACCCATATAGATAAATTATAATAATTGTATAATATTAAGCATTTATTTAATATACATTGTAACATTAGGCTACTTTACTCTAGCACAGTAGTCAGTTAAGCAATTAATTAATATCTTATATTAATATGTATGTAGCCTAGGCTACATCTAAAGGTAAGTCTGCTTTTAAAAAAATATATAAATATTACACTTCGACATGTACAGAATGTGCGCGTTAAGAAACACGTTCAAATGTGTCTTCTTAACATGTTAAAACTGTGCGTCGACTGTGTGTGTATGCCTGTTACACGACCAGAATGTGCGTGTCTACACATACAAAAGAAACACGTAAAAAATTGCTGCGTTGGCGCAGAAAACAGTGCGTGTTGAAACAGTCATAAGTCACGCGTTTCGTATAAAGAGATTTGGCCCCGGGCGCGTTCCATAGTAGAGCCCTAGTCCAATGACGTGCGAGGTCGAGGTCATGGCCATGACGCGTAGAAGACGAGCTTTAAACTTTTTTTTACATTTCCTATCTTTTTCGCTGCTTTCCTTTTTCGTGATCAACTATGACAGGACGCCGTCTTCAACTCAATCTCTGCATGGACGCGACCAACTTTTTCGACTCATTTTCAGGAGGCTGTCTTCGTCTTCACAACTCTGAGGCAAACTGCAGGCGCAATGAACCAGAGCATGGGTAATGTAACATTACGATTGAAAGAATATGCTTTTATTCAGCTGTATAAGGAAATGGATGCGTTAATAGATCCGAGCTTAAAACTGCACATTTTGTTTTCACAGACTATCCTCGCCTCATAACGAAGCCGTGACCTCTTATCTGCTTGGAGCGATTTCCGCGAGTCCAGATTTAACCGCTGATCACGACGAAATTGTGTGTAAGTAACTTCTAATGTGTTTCTCATTCCTTGTTTAATTTTACCGTGACTGTTTTTATTAATACCAGTCTCATGTAATTGTTTTCCAGCTGCCTGTAAGACGTATTATGAATCGACACCCCGCAGCTTCAGATACAAACAACCTGAACTTACATCGCAGGCGGAGTTTAGCTCGGAGTCGATCAAGAAGAAAAAGGGTAAGATTTATTATATTAGATCCGTTTTTTGTCAATGTGATTATTTTTCAGGTTGCTTATTGTCTTTATGGATTGTATTACAGTTGCTGGAAGCGAGAGTGTGCTGGATGAGGTGGACATTTGGAAGTCCGCGACCATTGAACTCATGTTTGACGAGGAAGACGCATTGTTGACGGGGTGTCTGGATGGATTGTGCGGCCACCGCGCTCTCGGAGCCTGGAGCACGCCGAACTTTACATTACATTACGAGACATTACTGCTGCACTGTACATAGTTGTGTGTTTAACAATAAAGCTCTTTCTTTGAATAAACAGCTGTGTTTTATAAATGAAGCCCTTTCTTTGAATGAACAGCTGTATGCTTATAAATGAAGCTCTTTCTTTGAATGAACGGCACGGTCCGTATAATTTTCCCATATATTCCTTGATGGTATGAATACTTCATAGCACAATAACATTAATATAAAACAAATTATTACAACATAAATTATATATTTATTATTATTATTGGGGTTTACATTTATAATGAGCCAGGGGGACCAATAATGATTGGTTTGCAGTGATCTGCCAACCAATCACGAGGGATTTTTCTTTTTTAAATGTAGTGGCTTCAGCCAATAGTGAGTGAGTAAATTTCAAGTCTGGCCGTTGACTCTCTGGTTTCGCTGCTATTCATATGCTAATTAGAGGCGTCGCACCTCTGCGCTGTCTCTCAGCGGGGGGCTCTCCACCTACGTCATGGTTCGTTTACGACAATTTGTGGCACAGACGAACGCGACGTTCGCTGCCTCTAAATTGTCGAAAACTGCCGAAAATTAGGGAGATTTCCGGGAGTATACAGGCGTTTACGGGGTCGAAAATCCCACTTTTCATGCAGTGCAGCGCTTGGGAAGAACTCATGTTCCTGTCTCTGAGGACCCAGAGGCCGGTGATGATGGTGTGCGCCACCCACGGGTCCCACCACTCGCATCCCTCTCTGTCGCCAGCCTCCTCTCAGAGCAGACCCCAGTGGAACGTGCGTCCTTCCCTGGTCTCCTCTGTCAGGACGCAGCCGTTAACCGTGCCCCGACCCCGGGACGCCCAACAGCCTCCCCTGTCCGGGCCGGTAACGCTGCCTCGCTGCCCCACCCTGGGTACGTCGGCCGTCCGTATGACCCCGTTGGTGCAGTCTCTGGAAGCATGGCTTCAGCTTCCGGGGCTGTCCCGCTGGGTCACGCGGACCATCTGGCTCGGCTACGCGATTCAGTTCGCGCAGGCTCCTCTCCGCTACAGGGGAGTCCGCTATAGCGTGACCGGGGCCCATGCCCCCGTCATGCGTGCGGAGATTGCCACCCTGCTGGCGAAGGGTGCGATCGAGCCTGTCCCTCCAGCCGAAATGAGGTCGGGGTTCTACAGGCCCTACTTCATTGTACCCAAGAAAACCGGTGGGTTACGACCAATCCTGGACCTTCGCATCTTGAACCGATCCCTCCACCGGCTTTCGTTCAAGATGTTGACTGCGTAACGCCTTTTCGAATGCGTTCGTCCTCACGATTGGTTTGCAGCGATCGACCGGAAGGACGCCTACTTTCATGTCTCCATCCTTCCTCGACACAGACCGTTCCTACGGTTTGCTTTCGAGGGGCGGGCATATCAGTACGCGGTCCTCCTATTCGGGCTATCTCTGTCCCCTCGCGTCTTTACGAAGATTGCCGAGGCAGCCCTTGCGCCCCTTCGGCAGCACGGGGTTCGCATCCTGAACTATCTCGACGACTGGCTCATACTGGGCCACTCTCGGGAGCAGGTTTGCGGACACAGAGATCGGGTGCTCCAACACCTAGCCCGCCTGGGCCTTCGGGTCAACTGGGAGAAGAGCAATCTCTGCCCAGCGCAGAGGATCTCTTTTCTTGGTATGGACATCGACTCGGTCGCCATGTGCGCGCAGCTTTCGAGCAAGCGTGCGCAGTCTCTGCTGACTTGCCTCCGTCAAATCGAGAGCAAGAGTGCGGTCCCACTGAAACTATTTCAGAGGCTCCTGGGGCATATGGCATCTGCAGCCGCGGTGACGCCGCTCGGATTGCTACATATGAGACCGCTTCAGCACTGGCTTCGCGATCGAGTCCCGAGATGGGCATGGCAGTCTGGCACGCTCCGGGTTCAAGTGACCCGGCCCTGTTTACAGACGAACCTCAGTTTTCTAAGGGCAGGTGTTCCCTTAGAACGAGTTTCCAGGCATGTTGTCGTTTCGACGGATGCCTCTGCCACGGGCTGGGGTGCCATGTGCAATGGACAAGCAGCCGCGGGCTCCTGGACAGGACCCCAGCGCCTCCTGCATGTCAATTGCCTCGAGTTGCTGGCAGTACGGTTCGCCCTGCACCGCTTCCGAGCGTTGCTGAAGGGTCAACATGTGCTTGTCCGGACAGACAACACGGCCGTTGTAGCGTACATCAACCACCAGGGTGGTCTACGCTCCCGCCGTATGTCTCAACTCGCCCGCCATCTCGTACTATGGAGTCAGAAGCGCCTGAGGTCCCTTCGTGCTGTCCATATTCCGGGAGTCCTGAACCACGCAGCCGACGAGCTCTCGCGGTTTCAGCCTCTCCCGGGAGAATGGAGACTCCATCCCCAGACAGTCCAGCTGATTTGGGAACAGTTCGGCGACGCACAGGTAGATCTGTTTGCCTCCCACGACTCTTCCCACTGCAGCCTGTACTATTCCCTGATCGAGGGCACGCTCGGCACGGATGCACTGGCGCACAGCTGGCCGCGGGGTCTACGCAAATATGCGTTCCCCCCAGTGAGCCTTCTCGCACAGCTCTTGTGCAAGATCAGGGAGGACAAGGCCTACGCCTACGTAGACATGACGCAGTGTTCAGGACCTCAGACCAGCTCTTTGTCTGTTATGGTGGAGAGCGGAAGGGGAGTGCTCTCTCAAAGCAAAGGCTGTCTCACTGGATAGTGGACACCATTGTTTTGGCTTACCAGCAGCAAGGTCGACCATGTCCCCTTGGTGTGAGGGCACACTCCACTCGGAGTGTGGCCTCCTCTTGGGCTCTAGCGCATGGCGCCTCGCTAACAGACATCTGCAGAGCTGCAGGCTGGGCGACACCTAACACATTCGCCAGATTCTACAATCTCCGAGTGGAGCCAGTGTCCGACTATGTACTCGCCCCCCCGAGGGGCCGGTAATGGACCAGGCTCCACCTCTTCGCTTGCTCGCCATTCCACTCCACGGACTGGATACGTGCAATATTTTCCTCAGGTGAGCTCCCCGAGAGCCCTGAGCTCCTCCAGCACTGTCAACGCCGACGTCAGTTCAGTCTGCCCTTTCGAGCCCAGACCCTCATGTCCGGCCAGGTGCCCCGTGTGCATGGTTCCCCTCCGGCGACCCCCACACGAGTATTTCACCATAAGTCTCCGCAGCGAGCGGGTTTCTTCCCTTGACGTGTCCCCCGCCAACCCTAGGGTTAAAAATCCACTTTCGGCTGGTACCCTAGAGATCTCCATATGCAGCCCCTAATCGGGTCATATGTGTCTCTTAAGTCCTCCCCACGGGTAGGCATCTTTTGCATTCCCTCACTGGGATATGCTTCCCAGTGTACCTTGGTAATCCTGTGTTAAGTGGGAGTCCTTCGTCCGTACTAGCCTTACGACAGGGTACTCGCACTTACGCAGGGCACTGGAAGACAGCTGAGTGGCGTGATTATATTGGGACCCCCATTCGTTAGTCACTAAAGTTACGTCGTAGTGACTGAACGAAAGGGAACGTCTCGGTTACGAATGTAACCCTCGTTCCCTGAGGAGGGAACGGAGACGTAACGTCCCGTTGCCACATCAGCTGTGCTACCTGGAACGCAGGAGTTCAGTCTTGACTCCTCAAGCAGGTAACATAATGCGATATTGCCACGTACTTCCTTTTATACTCACACGGTGAGGCGGAATTACGTATGCAAATTCCGCATGCCCCATGGCATTGGCACGCCATTGGGCGTTTTCTCTAAGCTCGAAGATGATAGGCTTCTAAGCGAAACCCCCATTCGTTAGTCACTAACGTTACGTCTCCGTTTCCTCCTCAGGGAACGAGGGTTACATCCGTAACCGAGACGTTCCCTCGCAAAAGTTTTGCGTTCCCTCGCAAAGATATTTGCGTTCCCTCGCAAAGATATTTGCGTTCCCTCGCAAAGATATTTGCGTTCCCTCGCAAAGATAGATGTCCCACGGGCCGTTTCAAACAGCTCAGTAGGCTACGTTAACAATATTGTATCCATTAATGGAGCAGTTAGAGTTATTTTGAACTTGGACTTAGGCTATAGACTAGGCTAGTGCTCAATGAGTTCGGTGAGCTAAACGTTGTTAAAACACAATGTCTCTTTAACGTAGACAACAAACTGCAACCTATTTTTCCTCAAAACGAGCCTTATAATATAAATTTATTTGGTCTATATGAGCAGGCGGCTGAGAGACAAGTCCGAAGGGACTGTCTGCAAAGTGCAAAACCCGAAAAGCGTATAGCCTACTACAGCTGTGTCCCAAAGTGAAGGGTGCGCACCTTGAAGGCCGTGCACTTCGAAGGCCAGACCAGGCCACGCCTTCGAAGTGCACAAAGTGCATGAAGGGCGAACCGAGGGACAGGGTTGCCAGGTCTGCACAACAATATACCCCTCCAATTGCTAATCAAAAGTAGCGGAATCACGGCCAAAATGGGCCAGAATATGCCAAAATGCGGGGGGCACCAAGTACAAATATTGCTAAAGTAAAGACAACTTACACCTGTGGACTATATGCTACAAACAACCCACATCAACAGTAAATGCTTCCCAATTCCAGACTTGGCAACACTGAACCGCGTCGTTGAATGGGCTGTAGCAGGTGTGTGACAACTGACAGCGGACGTTCGTGAGGAGATTTTAAAAAGAGAAATGGAGCAGAATTTATTTATTTATTTTTTGCTTTTTATGAGTTTTATTGGATTTTGACATGCTTCAAAGCCTGCGATGATGGTGACCGGACCATAAGCACGTAAATCCGCATATGGTTAAATATTTAATCGTTAAGTTGCAACTATTGTTTATGTATTATGTTAAATGTAACTGTTGCAATATATTTTAAACATTTATATATTTACGTCCAAGTCTTTATTTAAGTACTTATTTTTATTCAACTCACATCATCTCAGATGCAATTGTAGCTACTTTTTATGACATGCCAGCCGTCGACCGATTCAGCCCCGCAAACCTGCGGAAAATATGCGCTCATCCCAGAAGATGATGTCCCGCTGGCACAGGCCTTACCAGGGTTTCTATTGTGCATTACCATCCCGGTCCAGCTCCACCAGCGTCTCCCGCTCAGCTCAATGAAAGTGTAGAAATGAAGCTTATGCGCAAGTTCTGGCAGGAAGATTCAATGTTACGTCACTTATCACATTCAGACCTATCCAATCAAGTCATAATTCTCAGAGTATAAAAGATCGGTAATTAACACATGTCTGAGTTCACAGATGCTGACGCCAGCATTGCAGTTGACGATCCGGACGTTCCGTGGCGGTCGATCGCTGGTCTTAATGTGCAATACAGTGGCGTTCAAAGTCCATGTCAGCCTATCATTCTGTTAATTGGGCTGTCGCGGCAACAGACACGCGTTTAGATGCGGAACAATCACTTTCAATGGAGGACTATCTGGGCATGTTATCAAAGACACGGCTGTGATCTTCATCACCATTCTGGCGTCATCACTTCATCACCATTCATCACAGTGATATGTATATGATTATGCATTTCCGATATCGATCGGGTGTAGTATTTTTCTCTTTCTCAAATTGTCGCAAGCATGCGTGCACGAGACGCGCACCTGCTTGTGCGTTGCTCGTTATCGCTTGCTCGTGTTGTAAACTATCCACAGTGCCTCGTAAATGATTCGCATGACACCGGTTACCGTTAACGATTGTATTTTGTTTAGAAAAGCTGAAACCGAACAGCTGGCACAGCATATTAGCCTCTATCGTTCTCCCCACGAATGCAAGGAATCCAACACGGGTTTTAAAGCGATATGCACCCATTAATCGGGGCTTCATGATTAACAGAAGTTAAGCTGAAATCGCGAATGGGTTCAGTGTTATCAGATCGCTAAAGTTGAATTAACTATGCTAATTTGCTCAGCATATATTTTTAAGTACAGCACCGACATCAGTGCTTGATCCGTTCTCATTCAATGGTGCTATTCATCTTGCAAGCGCTGTGAGTTCGTCACATACAAAATGCAATTGAAACTGACACCATAATTTCAAGCTTAGAAGTGTTATGGGCCTGTCATCCAGCAGAGTACATATTTTGCTCAAACATACAGGGCACCCAGTGTTGAAATGGCTTCCTTGTGTGATTCAACATGGCTTCCTTGACCATGAGGAAGAACCGCAGCGTTCTGTGCTCTTATAAAGGTGCCGTTGCTTATTGCTTTATAAATATGCGCTTCATATTAATAAATTAGTTCATTAAAGCAAACATGTATAGTAATTGTGCTTTTGTCTTTGCGTTACTCCAGTTAATATGACTCTATTCGTGTTTTATTCCGCTACTGATATCTGGATGCCTTTGTCTATTTTTAGGAACTTTAGAATTTAGTGCTATGTCTCATTCGGTCCTTCTGTACTACGACGCCATGGTTACAATTATGAATTAAACAAAGCGTATCTCGCTAGTACTCAAAGCACCATATGTCAAGTAAGGTTTGCTTAATAAACAAGGTTTGACTGGATATTCAATAGCAGTAATTTAATTCCGTACTCAATCCGACCCATTTCTCATAAAGATTGCATCCTGTACAGCAACTAAATCGCAGCACGGGAATACAATTATTCAAATCTTTTATGAATATAGTAAGTGAGCAGAGTGCGTTTCCTTTATAAATGCATGAAACCGTCAAATGCTTCAGTTCAACTAAACTCGGACACTAGTGGAAACCGTTTCGGTCAATCTGACTAAACCAAATCATGAATCTATAGCATGTTCTACTCTTCGTTGGTCAAACGTATGCACTAGAAGGCAGAATTGGTCAGTGAACAAGCGCTGAGCCATTCAATCCTGATTGTGTATGTTCCGTGTTGTGTTGGCTCCTCCAATTGGCCATTGCATTCAAGCGCTCCACAGACATTTACATTTACGCATTTGGCAGACGCTTTGGTTCAGGGCGACTTGCATCGTATTTAGGGTGCACATTTGGTATTTTCTCGGATCTTGCTTTCCCTGGGAGTCGAACCCATGGCTTGGAGTTGCTGGTGCTACGCTCTACTGTTTGAGCTTCAGGAAAGACGTGTCTGTGATTGGCTACGCTCGCATTGTAAACACCAACATTTGTCAGTCTATCGAGACTAACACAATATACGGGGAGTAAATATAGTGTGACTGTTTGACAAAGTCTGCACATGCGTACTGATTTCTGCAAATGACGAGCTCTCTCGCAGTGAGCTTTTTGTTTTTCTCGTCACCAAAGCTGGCACACACGGTGCGGCTTATAATCATTGTGAATCGTTGCTTTTCAGACTGTGATCCTGATGTCACACTGTGGGAACTCCGCTGCATTAATGTCAGACTGCTTGATAATCAAACGCACAAGAATTTGTCTGGAGGTTACATCAACCCACTCACATTTGTTTAATTTACTTCAGGTTACAATTTTATCATGGCTGTTGGTGAGTATGTCAAACATGTTATCAAAGACACAAGATTTTAACCTATGGTCAAAAGAATTTAGGATTGCGATATTTGTCTCAGACTGCCAAACGTGGACAGACAAAAAAAAAAAAAAAAAAATCATCATACAGTATGAACTTGGCTCAGGTTATCAAACGATGACTCTCACATTGATTAATGTTTTTCATTGGTTCGGTTGCTTTGCAGGGTTCTATAGCCAGCTATGGTTTATTAGCTAGTAAAGCGTCTTCTAAAACATTCTTATCCTTCCGTAAGGGCATTTGTTTGGTTTTCAATTGTCAGTTATGTATTTGTCATGCTGTTCTGGTTTATTTTCTTCTGCGGGTTCTCTCAACAGGTTCTGATGGTTAGATGGTGTTCTATCTAGCTGTGAGCTGGAGTCACGCCCAATGGTTTCGAATCCTCCAACTGCAGATGCTAAGAACTGCAGTTCCCCAACTCCTCTATGCCTAGGTCATTCTTTGGATTGGGGCTGCTACGAACGCAACTCTATCAAGGTGCTGTGTACATGGTCATCCTCCACATTATAGTACAAGCAAGATCTGACTCAAACACTCAGCAACTTCAAGTAATAATTTTCATGCAAATACTGGTGGTGGCATGTTTTCTCCTTCATTACTACTCATCAATCCTGTTTTCGTCAGTCTCTATGCCTTTCATGAATTTCTCTGTGGCCTAACGTGGTCTCTGTCCAGGTGGCCTATTGTAGCCTTCATCTCTGTGGCCTACTGCGGCTTCATCAGCGTGGCCTTCGTCTCGGTAAAAGAGGATATTTCTAAGCACATCCCTGCACCCCTAATCATTCTGCAATTTTTATATTCCCCAACGCTCTCCCATATCAAGGTGGTTAACTCACCTAGAGACAGACCTACAGACCATCTCCTCAGTATACCGGACATTCATTCAGGGTTATGTGCTGCTACAACAGCAACTGAACGCAGGATTGTCTGGTGGTCAAGATGGTCGTCAGCATTCTAATATTATAGAATGAGCAAACCTTCAGGTAATCTAAGATTGCCTACGTGTCTTGACAAGCATCAGGTAAGTTACAGTTTATCATTTAACTCTTAATACTTTTTCATGGGGTCTATCGAGACCAACTCATGCACCCACGCTGTCTTCTCCTCACTATGGGCTATCGCAGCCTTCTCTGCGCACCGGCTTATCATTCTCAGTCGCCGCGTCTTTCTTGTACCCTCTCCTATCAAGGCTGTACACGGCCTAACTTGACAGTCATACAGCCTATGTGGGTTTTTTTTTTTCGCACCCCGGCCTATCGAGGCAGTATATACGACCTAACGTGGCAGTCATACAGCCTACGTGGCTTTTCGTACCCCGGCCTATTGAGGCAGTATACACGGCTAACGTGGCAGTCATACAGCCTACGCAGCTCTCTGTACCATGGCCTATTGAGGCAGTGAATATATGGCCAACGCGGCAGAACATACAGCCTACGCGGCTTTTCGTACCCCGGCCTATTGAGGCAGTGAATACATGGCCAACGTGGCAGAACATGCAGCCTACGCAGCTTTTCGTACCCCGGCCTATTGAGGCAGTGAATATATGGCCAACGTGGCAGTTCATACAGCCTACGCAGCTCTCTGTACCATGGCCTATGGAGGCATTGAATATTTGGCCAACGTGGCAGTCCATACAGCCTACGCGGCTTTTGCAGTAGCATAACAATTCCCTCTGTTTATTGGTTAACACCTATGTCAATATCCATATCTATTGCATGTTCAATGTCCATATTCTAAGTAATTCTTATGCAAATACTGGTGGTGGTGTCACAGCGTCACATTCTCAGATTATTACTCATGCCGTTTGTCAGTCTCTATAGCTCTTATTCTTCGTCAATTGCCTAACGTGGCCTTTGTCTCCAGGTGGCCTTCGTCTCCAGGTGGCCTAACGTGGCCTTCGTCTCCAGGTGGCCTAACGTGGCCTTCGTCTCCAGGTGGCCTAACGTGGCCTTCGTCTCCAGGTGGCCTAACGTGGCCTTCGTTTACATGCGGCCTAACGTGGCCTTCGTCTCCAGGTGGCCTAATGTGGCCTTCGTCTCCAGGTGGCCTTCGTCTCCAGATGGCCTTCGTCTCCAGGTTGCCTTCGTCTACATGCAGCCTAACGTGGCCTTCGTCTCCAGGTGGCCTAACGTTGCCTTCATTTCCATGCGGCCGATCAAGGCTCTGTCTTGTGGCCGTTCAAGGCTTTCGTCTCTACCTGGCTGATCAAGACCCGTCTGTAGCCGTTCAAGGCTTTCGTCTCTACCTGGCTGATCAAGGCCCGCCTGCGGCCGTTCAAGGCTTTTGTCTCTACCTGGCTGATCAAGACCCGTCTGCGGCCGTTCAAGGCTTTTGTCTCTACCTGGCTGATCAAGACCCGTCTGCGGCCGTTCAAGGCTTTCGTCTCTACCTGGCTGATCAAGGCCCATCTGTAGCCGTTCAAGGAATCGCAGCATTTACGACGGGCGAGTATACAATTCTTTTACAATTTTTGGGGGTGAGTAGGTCCCGTCCTGGAGGAACTAATTTCCTCCACCAATTTTTGGGGGTCGGCTGCTCCCCTGCCTTCATCTTCAGGCAGGAAATGCAGAGTCCGTTACCCTCGTGACGAGCGCTACGGACGGGGCCTACGCCAAAGAACCTCTAATTTAATACTTGCTGGTCTGCTAATAAACTTGTGGTGTTATCATACTTTATCTGGTCTCCCGAGTCTTCATGGTAGAAATGAAGCTTATGCGCAAGTTCTGGCAGGAAGATTCAATGTTACGTCACTTATCACATTCAGACCTATCCAATCAAGTCATAATTCTCAGAGTATAAAAGATCGGTAATTAACACATGTCTGAGTTCACAGATGCTGACGCCAGCATTGCCTCCATCCTCCCCACCACCACCAGGTCGGTCCCTGTCTATACCTCCCGGGGGTCGGCTGCTCCCCTGCCTTCATCTTCAGGCAGGAAATGCAGAGTCCGTTACCCTCGTGACGAGCGCTACGGACGGGGCCTACGCCAAAGAACCTCTAATTTAATACTTGCTGGTCTGCTAATAAACTTGTGGTGTTATCATACTTTATCTGGTCTCCCGAGTCTTCATGGTAGAAATGTGTTCTTCTGTTTCAGCTGTTAATTTAAATTTCTGTTGTTTCTGATGTTTATTGTAGGCCTATGAATAGTTGTAAAAAATACTTTAAGTAATGTTTAGACCAATTTATTTTCATTTACACATTTTAATTTACATGACAAGAAAATATATGCATGCACATATGAATTTGTTTAATGTAGGGGAGCGCGGGGCTCAACCTAACGCGGGTTTAGTTGTAACACGCATGTTTTAAACCTTTCCACATATGCCAGAATGACGAAACTTAGTGTATTTACTAGTTGCCATATCAACATTATTTAGAGAGAAAATAACGCCAAAATTCTAAAATCTCTGGAAGATGTTACTGAACATTTATTTAACCATAGCAAAAGTAAATTTCTTACTTGAGTTTAGTTTTCTTCTCTGAGAAGTGCCAACTACACAAAAAATTAATACATTAAATAAATAAATAAATAAATAAACCCATTTCGCCATTGGCCTACACGCTGATGAAGGGCGCACAGACCGAAACTTTCATAGAATATTAACACAAATCTGAGCACTGTCCTTGACCTCTGAGCACTGTCCTTGACCACTTATTATACACAAGTAGCTTACTATCACCAAGTATGAAAGACACATATACATAATACTATTTAGCAATATTTATTGACTACATGTCTTATTACGTGAAATAAAATGCATCACACTTTACATCTTCATTTACCTCTTATTTTGTGTTAAGATATAGAAACAACAAACAATATAATGTAGCTTTACATGGCTATATAATAAATAATCCATCAGTTTTATATAGCGCTTTTCTAGACTGCCAAAAAGACTTTACATTGCTGATGCACTATTCATATTTATTTGTGTGTGTTTGTATATATATATCAGATCTGAACTCGCTCCAAGGCTCAAATGCGAAGCCAATGTTCACTCTAGTCCTTGCTCGGCACCGGTCGCTCTCAATCTTCGATCTTTTTTGGCCACTTGTCAGGGGTTTAACTTTTTTAGTCTTCTGTGGAGTTACTGTTGGTGTCCGAGTTGTCCTGGGTCTCTTCTGTGTATTCGCTAAATCCATTGCACTGCTTGCGAGTGTAAGCTACTTGCTGACTAGCGGTGGTGGCAGAGTGATCTGAAACGTTTAACATGAACGCGCTTGACGTCACATCCGCAGACACCGCGGGAAATATCCGTTTGAGTCATAAATGATAAAATAAAAAGGCTATTGTTACGTTTATTTTGGGGAAAAAGTTGCATATAGCCCCTTTAAGATTCCCACCCCTAACAGGTGCATTACAACAAGGACCAACAGATTTAAGAACAGTTTTTTTTTTCTCCAAAAGCCATAATCACTTTGAACACTGACTTCACAGTCTAACTCCCCAACCCTCGGACTTACTGTGCAATATTTAAATATTTAATATTTTTGATAATAGTGATAATAATTACCTCTCCTTTTGCACTACTATTTAATTCTATGTTGTTTATTCTATATTTCTTGCTGGTACTGGAAAGGAGTTGCTTTTAAACTCATTGCACATGTGTATAGTGACAATAAATGGCATTTCATAATGTACACAAACATTTTTACAGTTAAAAACAAAACATAAAAACTCCTTATGGAAAATTGGGTGTTTGAACACATAGAAAAGTGTCTGTTTATATGAATTAGACTAAAAGGGCAATACATAAAGAAATGGAAAGGGAATTTACCATGTGATATTCATTTTAGACACTACAATGATTCATATTTTAAATGAATATACGGTCACACCGAGGTTTTCTGGGTGGTAAAATAAGAAATCTTGTTTAATAATGAATGAACGTTGCCTTAAAAGCTGTAAAAAAAAAAATGTGAATCAACACCATACATTTGTTTTGGACATAAAAATGTTTTGCTTAAAATTATAATTTTTTTTTATCTTGAAAACTTTATTTTTTTTTTACCCTTGTCACTCTTCATTGACTCATCAGCATCTTCACATGTGACTAACTTTAGCCCACGTGCAAATGTTATATCATAATGTTGTGCCTGATCGGTGTATAGTTTTTTAAATTGACTGATTACTTATATTTGAGAATATTCTACATACATTTCAGCAGATAACACTTTGTTTTCCAACAACTTGTTTTTGTACTCATTTTAACTTGATTGAGGGCTTTAACACTGTATTCAATATTGCTAATAAACTTTATAGTAATACAGCATTTTTTCCAGCACTCCAGTCCAGTCAGTGGCGGTAATGCACCAATAAGTTAGGTTACCTACTGCCAATAAACACCAAAGAAGAAAATAACAACAATAAACTACAGAAAACAACTAAACTGAGGGATTACTATACACCCAACTAAGTCTGTGTTTAATGAGAGTTGGGAACATACCCAAGGGAACATTAATAGCATAGGATAGACAGGAAATAGAATGGCCCAAAAATGGGTATAGATCAGCTGAAATACACTCAAAGTGTGCCATTACCTGAAGTGCCTTCATGGTTGTTTTCTATGCCTTGTATAGATACACGAGTGCAATAACTAACTAAAGGAAATAAAGACACGACAGTTGAACATTTAGTGAATCAATATATATATAACAAAAATACAGTAACATTTTAGATATTTTTATGGATGGATCAGACCCAGAATCTGGAAAAGCAGGAACAGCAGTTGATGGTCCAGAATACCAGTTCTTTCAGATCATTTAATGGTGTTTATATCTGAGCTTGTGCCAATATATTTGGCTTTACAGGGGGTGGAAGAAACGAGGCTGGACAAGGTAATCACATGCTCATATATGGTCATTCTACTGTAGACAGGATTTAATATATTATATACAGCAACTAGTGTACGTAATGCATAGTCAAGGAATTAAGGTTAACTTTCTTTGGACTCCATGTAGGAATAAAAGGAAATGAGATAGTGGATAAACAAAAAAAAACTCATTAAAATGCAATATGTAGAAATCACAATTCTCACGAGAAAATCTGAAGCCAGGGCAATTATTAGAAACGCTATAATAGTATATGGCAGGAATTGTGGGATAGGAGAAAAAAGGGAACACATTTATACAGTATTCAAGAAAATGGGAAGAGGATTCACAACAATATTAACAAGATTACGTGTAGGTCATACTGGGCCTAATGGGAACCTATATAAAATACAAAAACATCATAATGGGTTATGCAGTCATTGTAATGTAGAAGACACAGTTGAACATGTCATATTATATTGTACACTATATGAAAATGAGAGACGAATTACAGGAAAAGGGTATCAAAGACATATCATTAAAAAAAATCTGTTGGCAAGAATCCAAAGTGAAAGATTAGGTGCTGCAATACACAAAAGCAACAATATTACATTTGAGAATATAATTATTAAGTATTTACTTTTCTACTTTAGTAAGAGTAGTCCTTCGCTGTTCCACACCCCAGTTCAGTAGGTGGCGCTAATGCACCTAAAGCTGGTTTGCCAATAAACACGAAGAAGAACTGGGGGAACCACTGGATATATATAGGGCCGTAATACGATCATGTATTGACTCTGGGTGTATGGTATATGGAGCAGCAGCTAAGAGTGTCCTGGAAAAACTAGATAGAATACAGTTTAGAGCTCTTAGACTTAGTATTGGTGCTATTAAAAACAACTCCTACTAATGCATTACTTGTAGAAACTGAAGAACTACCATTATATTTGAGACGATTAAAGCCGTCGCTGACATATTGGGTTAAGATAAAAGGATCTGGGAAAGAACAACCTGCTTTAGAGGTCTTCGGTGATTGCTGGGAGTATTTGAAACAACATAAAGGTAAAGGATTCGGTTGGAATATTACTACAGTAGCGGAAGAATACGGTTTAAATAGACTCGAGTATGCTCCAAATATAGTATGGGGTAATGTTCCTCCATGGGTATTCCCAGTTCCCAATGTAGACTTGAAACTTTTAGAGCTAAAGAAAGAATGGACTGAAAGGAATGCTGATAATATTGGATATTTGGTTCATGAATATGTTAAGCGGAACTACTACCATTATATACCAATATTTACTGATGGATCTAAAGATTTAAGGAATGATCATGTAGGAGTAGGAGTGTACATACCAGAGTTTGATGTAACCATATGTAAAAGAATTAATTATAAATTATCTGTATTTACAGCTGAAGTAGTAGCCATAATTTTAGGGTTGTAATGGGTAGAAGAAGTAAGACCTCAAAGAATAATCATCTGTTCTGACTCTGTTGCAGCACTTTATAGTTTGAATTCAACTGAAACAATAAGAGATGATTTATTTAAAGAAATATCCATGATAATGCTAAGAATCGAGAGAATGGGAATTGATATACAATTTTGTTGGATTCCAGCTCATATTGGGGTGGTGGGTAATGAGAAGGCAGATTTGACTGCAAAGAATGTATTAAAATTAAAGGATGAAGAAATAATGAAAGTTCCCTTTGGGAAAGGTGAAGCTAAATCATTGATTAAAACAGCAGTGAGAGAATCATGGCAAAATAAAGTGGGACGTAGATAATAAAGGCAGACACTATTATAATATTCAGAAATCGATTCATGTAAAGGCTTTTCAAGGGAAACATAGAAGAGAAGAAGTGATTACATCAAGATTAAGACTTGGGCATACTGGTTTAAAATCAACCCTGTTTTAAATGGGGGAAAATCAGTTCAGATAAATGTGATACATGTAATGTTCCAGAAAATATGGAGCATGTCATAATGAGGTGTAAAAATATAATTTAGAAAGGAATATCTTGCAAGATACTATATATGAGTTGGAACAAGAATAAAGTTTGAAGGGGATCCTTACTTTTCTTAAAGATACAGGGTTAGAACCGTCTAAGGTTACGTATGTAACCTCTGTTCCCTGAGAACAGGGAACGAGCGCTGCGTCTAGCTGACGCTATGGGGAACGCCCTCGGCGTGACTGGTGTCTGAAGCTACTATCGAATCACGGCAAAGTCTTTGACCGACGTCAGCCCATGACGTCATCAACGTGCGACCCGGAAGTATAAAAGGGCGCCGTGCCAACACATACACATCTTCTCGTCTGAAGGGACTGTATGGCAGATAGGCCCTGAAGCATGGCAACGCGACGCAGCGCTCGTTCCCTGTTCTCAGGGAACAGAGGTTACATACGTAACCTTAGACGTTCCCTTTCGAAAGGGAACTCTCGCTGCGTCTAGCTGACGCTATGGGGAACGATATACCAACGCCGCCATGCTGAGGGGAGTGTCTGCCATTGGCAGTGACAACTGTCAACTCAAGTAATTCATAGAAAAACCTGAGCGATTCCCCCTCAGGTCCTGGGCTGACAGTGACAGCACTCCCTACGGTCATAGCCCAAGCTATACAACTAAACGGAACCCTAACGCACTGCGTGGAGTTCCATCTAGACAGCTCGAAGGCCCGGGACCACTACTTCCAAAGAAGGGGTCCCTTCAAGGGAATGTGGCTAGGGGACCCGAAGGAACCCCAGCCAGTCACTACTCGGGAAATGTTCTCCCGAGTGCCACCAGGGAGGCCTGACCTGGTGCCCTAAGTGTTATGGACACTTCGGTTTAGCCAACCCTGTCTGTTCAAACAGAGCCTCTGGATGGTGCCCAAGGGGCGTCCAAGCTAAGGGACTGAAACACAGGCAGTCTTACTTAGCCCGGAACTCAGAGACGGGTTATCCAAGAGAGCAACACTCAGCGTAGTGCTTTTCAACCCTTGCTATCGAGGGGAGTCTGCCTGCTCAAATCAAGGATCTACCAGGTGCTTGTGTTTCAAAGCAGTAGGGAGGCCGAAAGGGCCTTAATGACTGATCTAACAGGGAGGCCTCATGAAAGGCCTACGACCGTCTGACCAGGCTCAGGCGGCTGAGCACTCATAGACGACCCTCATTGAGGGGAGCAGCTGAGCCTGCCTGGCGAGTAACCTCCAGCTGTAGGCCCAACTACCACAAGTTCTCACAGAGAACTGGTAATTAAAGTGCCTAGCTCAGGAACTTCAACTTCAAGGAGGCCCTGTGGGCCTACTACTTGATAGCGGGTATTCCAGGGAGGCCTATAGAGGCCTACTACCTAACCGCAAGCCATGCTGGAAACCCAAGCATCCAGGCTCGGGACTCCGTCCTCAGGGAGGCCTTAGTGAGGCCTACTACCTGACAGCAATACCGCCTGCTGAGGTTACCCTTGTTTTCTCAAGGAGGCCTAATGGAGGCCTACTACTTGACAGTCAAGCTACGCAGGCTAGTCGGGCATCCTGTTTAAGGAACCCGTCCTCAAGGGAGGCCTATTAAGGCCTACTACCTGATAACCAGCCTTTAGGGAGGCCTGGAGAGGCCTACTACCTGATTGCAATACGTGCCAAATGACTGGGTCCCAGGAACACCTCAGGGAGGCCTGATGGGGCCTACTACCTCGTTCGAGTGACCACCATCTGGGACTCGACAGTCAAGCTACGCAGGCTTTTCGAGCATCCTGATTAAGGAACTCGCCCTCAAGGGAGGCCTATTAAGGCCTACTACCTGATAAGCAGCCTTCAGGGAGGCCTGGAGAGGCCTGCTACCTGTATGCAATGCGTGCTAACTGTTTTCAGATGACTGGACCCCAGGAACACCTTAGGGAGGCCTGATGGGGCCTACTACCTTGTTCGAGTCAGGGAGGCCTATTAAGGCCTAGAATTAACAGCAGGCTCTCAGGGAGGCCTGATGAGGCCTACAACCTGCCTCTGAGAGTGACCACAATCCGGGAACTCACCCTCAGGAAAGCCTAGTAAGGTCTTAGAGTTAACAGCAGGCCTTTCAGGGAGGCCTGATGAGGCCTACAACCTGCTTCTGGTAGTGATCACAACCTGAGAGCTCACTCTCAAGGAGGCCTAGTAAGGCCTTACACCTACCAGCGGGCCTTCGGGGAGGCCTGATGAGGCCTACAACCTGATAGCCTCCAGGCTAGCTGTCCTGATGCGCACATCGGTACATACCTCCAGTGAGGCCTGTTTGAGGCCTTCCAACTGAAAATGCGCCTTGTTCAAGAGGCCTACTGAGGCCTACAATTGACAGCCGACCTTCAGGAGAGCGTATTCACCCCTATTTAACCTGATAGCCAGCTAGGCTAGTAGTACCTTGATGCTTAAGCATTGTCACCTGCCTTACTAGAGGCCTGATAAGGCCTACCACTATCACCGTTATTCTTGAGAACGGTGCAATCCTTCCTGCTAACTGGGACCGCCATGTTTGAAAAATGTGGGTTGTAGTAATATTAGACCCAACGGCTCGTTTTCATGGAGGCCTGCTGAGGCCTAACACATGATAGCTACCCATTACAATGGGGACCCGTTCCAGGGAGGCTTGTAGAAGCCTACAAGCTGTACGAGTTTCGCAAAAACGAGAAATAACTGCCAGACAAACAAACTGACTGCTATTAAACCCAACGACTCTCAAAGAGAGGAGGCTCTGATCTAAGTACAACAAAAAAGGTGACGGTGCCTCAGCAACGCGCCTCCTTTACCACATACCAACTGACGCCGTAGCGCTCAGTCGTAACAGAGACAAACTAATCCAACCTGCAGTGGCTTAGGGGACCGAAGACACATAATAACCCTAGGCGGTAGACAACCACTACATTCTAACAGAAAAGTGTGCTACCGCCTAGTAATCCGCAAACATTTCAAAGAAAAGAGCGGCGGCCTAACAATACTCTCAAATGAGAGGAGGCCCATCTTCTGATAACCATAAGCGGTGGCCTATCTGGCGCCATCTTGACCAACCAGGGAAAGCCAACACACGCTCACACACATAGCCCAGATAATGGTGCTGTGTTCAAGCCTAACTAAACAGGGGAAAGACAGTTCTCTCTGATGAATACCCAACTCTATACAGGAACCTGGGGTCTGTAAGAAATACATATTTTTAGTATTACATACAAAAAAGACCACTCTCACCTGCGGCATGCTGAGCGAAGACTCATTGTGCAGTTCTCACCACCATGTTCTACCGCCCATGAATGCCTGAAAGGGGCGTTCTCACTCTCCGGGCGGGCCATCAGAACATAGTACTACTCATCATAGGCCCGCCTCAGGCCTGATGTAAGAAGCGCCTGGGTAAAAAGTCATAAAAAGACATAGAAAGGAAAAAGGAGAGGGCTATGATGTAACCGCCCTCAAGGGAAGTGACCCATTACCAACGCCTTCGTTGGGAACGTTTGTCCTGGATCACCTCCCTTAAATCCTTTTTCCCCCCGCGGGAGTCCCGTCTCCTCTGTGCCCTGCTCCTCCAAGGAGGGGGGGCACGAGAGGAGACGCTAGCCCTCTGGTCCTGCCTACGGTCCTCAGACCGTGAAGGACCAGGTCCCGCCTGCCTGGGTGGGGGCGCGGATCTCAGCGGTATGCATGTTTTAAATGCCGCTGAGCGCGCCTTCGCCTCCCTGAACTTTCCAACCACCGCCTCCACGGAGGTGCCGAAAAGCTCAGTAGGCGAAACCGGTGAATCGAGGAGAAAACCCTTTTCTTTCTCCCCGATATCAGCCAGGCCCAACCACAGATGCCTCTCCGTAACCACCATAGCCGCCATAGAGCGGCCGATAGCAGCAGCAGTCTGCTTGGTGGCCCGGAGAGACAGATCTGTGGTGCGGCGCAGCTCAGCAACCGCCTCAGGGGACAGCCCGGCCCCCTGGTCGAGATCCTCCAGCAGGTCCGCCTGGTACGCCTGCAACACCGCCATCGTGTGCAGGGTCGCACCAGCCTGACCTGCTGCCGCGTATGCCCTGCCATTCAACCGCGAGGTAGTTTTCAGCGGTTTGGATGGCAGAGATGGAGCTCTCAGTGTCGACACCTGCCCAGAGACGAGATAGTTCGCAAACGTCTCGTCTATGGGAGGCATCGACACATACCCGTGCTTACCCACTCCCTCGACATCAGCAAAGCTTGCCCGCTGATGTCGGTGAATGCGGGCAGAGAACGGGTTCTTCCATGCCGCCTGGACCTCAGTATGGAGGTCCGGTAGGAATGGAAGGCTCATCTGAGGTGCTGGTGTATGACCGGGGAGAAATCGATCGTCGAGCCGTCCACGAGCGACCTCTCCCCCAGCGCGCCGCCAGGGCAGCCTCAGCCTGTCCGTGGCGCGCTCCATAGCATCCAGCAACTCGGCATACGCGGGACAGGGTGGCTGAGAGGGTCCAGGCAGGTCCTGGTCGCTCTCATCATCCTCCTCAGCCATCTCCTGCCCGTCCCGAAGAGCACCCGCTGCAGGTGTCAACGGAGAACCATCGTTCTCCACATCGACCTGCAGGTCGCTCTCGTCAGCCGTTTGATCGTCCGAGAGTACCACACCTCTCTCCAGACGATCAGCGAGCTCCATCTGGGAACCCCATGAAGTGCGCCGCCGCTCCGCCTCAGCGAGAGCGGAACTCACATCAGCAGCCCCAGATGTTGCACCCTCTTCCCTCGAGAAGAGGGCCAGACGAGAACGGAGCGTTCTAACTGGAAATTGCTCACAGTTTGCACAGGCAGCTCCCTCGAGAACTGCCTGTGCATGCTCTTCGCCCAGGCAATAAACGCACAGAGAATGTGTGTCTCCCGGTGTCAGAAATCTCTGACACGGGTCAACACACTTCCTAAAGCTCTGCCTCTTCTCTGTGCGTTTCATCCTTTTCCTAGTTTAGTAATACTTTACCAGATCTGCAGATACCGCTTCAAACAAACAGTCCCTGAAGACGAAAAAGATGTGTATGTGTTGGCACGGCGCCCTTTTATACTTCCGGGTCGCACGTTGATGACGTCATGGGCTGACGTCGGTCAAAGACTTTGCCGTGATTCGATAGTAGCTTCAGACACCAGTCACGCCGAGGGCGTTCCCCATAGCGTCAGCTAGACGCAGCGAGAGTTCCCTTTCGAAAGGGAACAACCTGGTCTCACAGAATTCCGTGAAATGAACACGGGTCCCTTAACTCAAAATCCGTGTCAGTTTCACGAAATCGCCGAAAATTCCGTGATGGGTCCACGGAAGTGATTCCTATGCAAGTCAATGACATTAAAAAAAGTAGACATGATTTTATGAATATTTATACTACTTTTATATTTTGGAGCAACTAACTCCACTCCTACCCTAAACCTACCCACTCTCAACAATATAAAACACATAACAGGCAAATACAAGTACAGCCACAGGTATTTATTGCAAAAACTGACCAAAACAGTATAAAAGTATTAACTCATGTTGCATTCCAAGTCTTCTGAAGTCACACGATGTCTTCGTGTAAAGAACAGAGTTGATCTTAATGTTTTAATCGCTAAAATGATGATCCCGCCGCTCTGTGAACGCACTCATTAATTTCTCACGAGAGCCAATGGCATTTTACAATCAAAACCGACGTAATGACGCAATTGGTCACGAGACATACGACAGCCAATGCTGTCAAAGCTGACGTAACGTTTCTTCCGGCGGTAAAATTTGAAATGTATTTTTGATCTTTGGCGGATGGACTCGATGCTGCTGATCTCTTTTGGGGATTTTCTTCACACAAATTAATCGTTTGGCCTCGGAACACTTGGAATATTTGTACTTTTTGAATAAATTGTGCCTGCATTCGTATCTGCCTGTTATATCCTGTTTTTTATAATACACAAATGGGTAGGTTTAGGGAAGGGATTGGGTTACGTGTTCAAAACGTTTGTAAATACTGAAAAAAAAAAAAAAATGAAAATAATTGTAAATAAAATTATGCTGGCTGATTAAATCGAGAATCACACTCCATGTCATAATGGCAAAAATCATAGTTTCATGATGATAACCAACATGCCTAACGCATCTACTGTCATTGACTTACATAGGCATCACTTCCGTGGACCCATCACAGAATTTTCGGCAATTCCGTGACACTGCCACGGATTTTGAGTTAAGGAGCCCGTGTTCATTTCAAGGAATTCTGTGAGATCAGGTTGGTTAGATCACAGAATATACTGCTGTTAATCAAACTAAGAAGTACATGTATTATGAATTATAACTTGAATTTTTACCTAATTAATCCGATTGCAGAGTTTGAAAACTAAATAGTTATTTCTTCATGTCCGATTTGAAATTAACCGTTGTAGATTACGCACGTAAAACTCAAACTCGGACTGACTGGTTGTTCACGTGACGATTTGTGAAGTTTATGAATTATTTTTGAGCAATTTTTTTTGTAATGAATGAATGAAACCTGATTCACACGAGGTGTAACACAATATGAGCAACTGAAGAACACATTATTTCAGACGTACCATATAACAAAGACATTTTTGGTAACTTTATTTCAGGGTTCAATTCTGTTAGGATATTGGCTGTTTAAAGCACAATGCCTTATTCTGCATGACCATGTCCCTTAATCCTACCCAATACCTAAACATAAACGCTACAAAAACTACCTTACTAACTATTAATAAGCAGTAAATTAGGTTAAGGCAAAAGTCGTAGTTAATAGTGTTTAACATAATAAAGTGTTACCGACATGCTCAAGAGTGTTTTTTTATTTAGCATAAAACTCCCAAATTATTTATCATGACCACTTTAATCATGTCTATACTATGTTATGATTGTACTGTACAATTAAATACAATCGTTGCTCAAGTCAGCAGCCTGAACATTTACTTCAGTCGTAACTTACATTAGCTGAGAATATCACCTGAAAATCTGAAAACATGAGCAATCTTCATCCACGCCGCTGATTTCTGTATTTTGTCCCTCAGAATCAGTGGTTTGTTGCATATAATTGAAGGTATTTCCCAATTTCATTGAGTTTTCCGTCGTCTTTATGTTACTATAATTGTAAAGATATTTTGCAGCACACGGTGAAGTCAGTACATTAAGACTTGAGACAGTTATAATGTAAATTTAATATAAAACTAGTGATGGGAATACAATATTTGTTTGTGCATTATTGCTAACAATGCTTGTAGAGATGAATCACTAACATATATCATTGAAGATAATGGGAATTGAAAGCTTATGAATCTTAATTTTGTGCAAGTGAGATAAATAAATGCTCACATTTAGTCTAGAACTACAATAACCATCATGTTTACACAACGCCTCTGCACTTATTTTTCTCAACATGGGGGCAGGAGAGCTGTCAGTCAAATTTATGTGAATATTTTGTTAAAATTTGAAAAGTAATGCGTTACTTTACTAGTTACTTGGAAAAAGTAATATTATTACGTAACTCAAGTTACTTGTAATGCGTTACCCCCAACACTGTTCGTCTGTATGCAATACACACGCCACGGTTCAGCTGTGCGAGACAAACACTGGCAGTGTGAAAGCACAACGGGCGTGCGCTGCTCCAGTTCTCCACGCGCACAGCTTCTGCTCTGCCACCACGTGCAGTGTGAAAACGGCGTTACAGAGCGAACAAAGCACAGTTTTATTCGGCTTCTGTTTAAAGTACTCTGTAACGCGGTTCGTTGTATTCTTGGGCAGGAAGGAAGAAGACAGGGTCGGCGAGACTGGGACTTGCAATTTTTATTTGTAATACTCGAAACAAAGGACGCACGTGGGCGTTTCAATTTCTCAATAAACACTCAGGAACAATTCTCTGTCAGACGGCTTGTCTCTTCACTCATAACTTTCCAGGATCACTTTCTCCTTCTGGTAGGTCTCTCCCAGCCTCACAGACTGTAGCAAGTCCCAGTCCAACTCTCTCTGTCATCTCTCTCCCGGCAGCCGCTTATATGCGGTCTCTCCACGCCAATTACTGCAATCAGAGACAGGTGTTCGTCATTTGCACTTGACTTACTTACCGACCGCTCGGCTCCGCCCTCTCTCTCCCGCTACAGACCTCGCGGGACCACGCCCACCCCGCCACATACTCCCACACTTTTGAATGTCGCGGTCTGGCTTTATATGATAAATGATCATTTTCACTAAATGCCCGGGAGCAGAAGCAGCCATTATTCTAGATCTCTTCTATTCTAGAACGTAAATAATGTGACGCGTCGTTGCAGCCCAAGTCCTGAGTCGTAGCTGGAAATCAAATGGCGCTGCCTTTGTAGAAGATTTTATTATTTAAAAATTAGCAGTTTAAGGCTAATGCAAAGACACTTATGTTCAAATGTGTGCTGACGTTTCAAGTGTGTGTGTGTGCTGATTCTGTGAGCGTGCTTCAAAATGACAAACAGAAGATTTGTGTCCTACAGAAAAAGAACTTGGAATGTGGTGATATGTGAGCCAGGTTTTTGAAGGTTGCTACCATAATAGGAAGACAACTATGGTATATATAGGTCAGAAAATCCAAGTGACGAGAGGGCCGGTTGCAAACGGCTCTAAGGCTTTGTTGCGTTGGTTGGTGTGAATAAAGCCTCTTCTGAAAACAATGATTATTTGAGAAGTAATTTTTATAGGAAGAGAATTCTTCCACATTTTGACCCACCCCAGATGGGACTGGCTCAAGAGCTGATTGGTGTTCCTGGACGAATCAACACAAACAAGTGGCCACTAATCTAAGGTAAGCAGTTTTTGCTTAAGTTTGTGTTGTTCGCCAGAAATGTACCCGTTATGGTGAGACAGCTTCTCCAAATTTAAAGAACTAAAAAGGATTTTTGATTTCAGAATAAATGCATGCAGTATAATTTCTAACAAAAAGGCCTTGAGGATATCAAAAAATATGTAAAAGCGTAAATCAGGTCTGTGGTTACTTGTCAAGAGGGCCTAGATGGATGGCAAGTAAAGCATGTACACAGAAGTTTAAGAAAGTCCTATGCTGCTCTGTTGTGTTGAGGAAGTGTATCAACAGGGATTTATACAGATAGGAAAAAGAGTTTTAATTGTAATCTATTGTGTTGGGGAAGTGTATCGATTTGATTAAATAAAAAAAATAAAAATAAGAATAAAACAATAATTATTCTCTCAAAAGTATAGAATAGAGTGTGTTTGCTGGACTGCCTGTGGTTAAGAATAATAGTGTGTGTGTGTGTGTGTGTGTGTGTGTGTGTGTGTGTGTGTGTGTGTGTGTGTGTGTGTGTGTGTGTGTGTGTGTGTGTGTGTGTGTGTGTGTGTGTGTGTGTGTGTGTGTGTGTGTGTAAGTGACTGTGTGAGCTCTGGATGCCTGTGGTTAAAAATAGGAGAAATGCAAATGGAAGGACAGGTGGAGTTAGAAAAAGAAAAACAAACAAGACAAGATGTGAGACAAAAGGAGAAAAGTAAAACATTTGAGAAAAATGTACCATCAGATTATTATGAACAAGCACGAGCAGCATTAGAGAAACTAAAAACTAAGTATGAGGATAAGCAGGCAGAAAGAAAAGAAGTTGAAACAGAAACACAAATAGAAGACTTAGATAAAAGCATCAAAGAAACAGAAGAATTGATACAACGCACAGAGAGAAAGTCCAATCATATATGTGCAAAGACAATTAAAAAAATGGAAGCAAGAGACTGAGGGGAATCCAAAAGGAGACCCATTGATGGCTACATTGTTTAGAAATGCTGTGGTCGATGCCATGCCACAAGCAGTAAAAAGCAAGCTGGAAGATGTGGTCGGTTTAAACTCCAAAACACACAAGTAGTTATGTGATCATGTGACTCATGCTGTAGAACAATACAGAAAAAATGAACAAAAACTGCAAAATCAAGAAAAAGAGCTTCAAAGAAAGCTGACTCAGTTGCAGATCGAACAGTTAATAAACAGTCATAAGAAAAAGACTCAAGCTACACTAAAAAGAGAAGAGTCAGAACAGATGGCAGTGACAGCTCCCCCCACCTACAGCAATTCCTCCAAATGCACACCGGGTCCCTGCACCCACGGTCAATGTATATGCTCAGCAACAAGGGCCAGCAGGATGGAAAAGAAATCCACCGCAAGGAGGACAGAGAGGAAAAGACAAGCCCAATAATCATCCTCTGTGCTGGGGTTGTGGACAACCTGGACATAACAAAACAAGCTGCCCAAACAATCCATGGCAACAGTCACTCAGGGGTGGAAGCTACGGGGGAGTTGGCAACGGCTCTATCGAGGTCCATGTCAGGGCCCAGTAAACCCTTGGGGAGGTCCCAATCAGGGATATTAGGGGTGCCCAGAGAATCCTATTGTGGAAAATCAGCTTCCAATTTTAAAAACTAATGCTGATCAAGATCCAAAGATAAAAGTAAAATAGAAGGTAAAAACAAATTCAAATTATGCCTCACACCTCCCCTTGCCTGGAAAATTTGCAAAGACAATAGGATTCTCTGGACAAATGCAGTTAATTCCTATGACCGCTCCAGTTTGCTTACAGACTAAAAATAAAAGTGTGACCTTACCAGTTCTTGTATCAAATCAAACTCCTGTAAACTTGTTAGGAAGAGATACATTATGTAAATTAGGACTTCAAATTTGGTGTTCTCCAGAAGGAGTGTAGATAGACTTAGACAAGGAATAGGAACTCAAATGAAGATTTCTGAGCCAACAGCAAATGTATACTGGATAGGACAAATAATAAATGATGCAAGACAAATCATTAATAAATGGGGAAAGTTTATTGAAGCGCAGATTTCTGGAGCTCAGTTACCAAAGTCAGGATTTCACGGTGCTATGATATATGAAGATGAGAGAGATGAGAAAATAGAAAAGAAATGGCAAAAAGAAACAGACAGTCAAAAAATTGAATCATAAGTAAAATACATCATAATAGGTAAACAGGGAGCAGCAATGAAAATAACTGAAAATTAATTTACAAAAAGTTGGTTCAATGTACCAAATTCTGTTCCACATGTATCTTTATATACAGGAAAGAATTGGGAAGCCAAAGATTTAGGGCCAATGATGAAAAAAGCTGAACAATGCCAGTGGAATTCAACAATAAATCCATTAATTTTTCACTCTGTTGACAAGAATTTTCTAAAAGTCTTGTGTGCAACAAAATGAATGGGGATTCCTCAAGAAATAGTTATAAATCAAAAAGTACAAAAACAAATGATGACTTTTCTAGGAATGACTGGTTTCAATGCTGATTGGATAGAAGACTATGCAATAAAAACAGCTCCATTAAGAGAAATCATGAAAGAGGCAGGATTGCAAAACTTAGGAAATGCATTCAAATGGAATACAGATGCTTTAGTAGCTTCTGAATCTATTAACAAGGAATTACAGAAAGAACCTGTGATTGGAAATCCTGACTACACTAAAACATTTGATTTATATGTGGCAGCTGTGCTGATGCAAGAGACTTGCAGTGGCAGGAAAAAACAGCCGATAGCTTATTATAGCACCAGGCTAAACAAAGTAACACAAGGCTACCCACCATGCTACCAGCATCCAAATTCCTTTGGATTACGAAGGAGAACCACATGATTGTGTGGCCAATTCACTGGCATTCACAAGATTACGACCAGATCTTGAATCAACACCTAACTCTGAAGCAGTAGTCATTTACTTTGTAGAGGGATCTAGTTTTAAAGATCACTTGGGAAATCATACAGGATATTCAGTAGTTAGAAAAGACATGGAAGAATTTGTGCCTGTAGTATCCCAACATTGTGCACAACCATGCTCTGCTCAATTAGCAGAATTAAAAGAGCTCACAGCTGCATGTCAACTTGCAAAGGGACAAGTTGCAAACATTTTTACAGATTCAGCATATGCTCATGGTGTGTGTCATTTATTTGGAGCGGTATGGGAACAGAGAGGCTTCAAAAAGTCTGATGGATCTCCCATTCAGCATTCTGAGCAAATATGTCAATTAATAACTGCTATGATGCTACCAAAAAGGCTAGCAGTCATCAAATGTCAAGCTCATAAAAAAGGAAATGACTTTGTAATTAAAGGTAACTAAAGTATCTGGGTTGAAGAAGATGACTATGATATAAAAAGAACTTTTAATAGTATAATGCATGGTTTGATGTTTGGCTATTCTACATAACAGTGACAACCACAGGCAAGGCTGAACAAATTGCACGCTCACGCTTATAACAATGTATTGATGATAAGACATAGGAATTAGGGAAATTAGAATCTTTTACTCCATTCCAGAAAAAGAGAACAAAGCAAAATCTGGAAGGAGATGTTTGGTTCTAATATTCTTCCGGAGTGTGGTTGCATAATCTAGTCATTGGTAGTGAAACTGAGTGATTTATTTTAAGTCATTAGGTAGCATAACTGAAAAAACTGGATTCTGAAACTACACATCTGTACTAGTATCTACACATTCAAGTGTGTGTGTGCTGATTCTGTGAACGTGCTTCAAAATTACAAACAGAAGATTTTTGTCCTACAGAAAAAGAACTTGGAATGTGGTGATATGTGAGCCAGGTGTTTGAAGTTTAGAGCTACCATAATAGGAAGACAACTATGGTATATATAGGTCAGAAAATCCAAGGGACGGGAGTGACAGTTGCAACCGCCACTCAGGCTTTGTTGCGTTGGTTGGTGTGAATAAAGCCTCTTCTGAAAACAATGATCCTAAGAGAAGTAATTTTTATAGGAAGAGAATTATTCAACACCTTCAAATGTTTATATGAATTATTTAATTATAATGATCACCACCAGAAATAATAAACTCATTGAATTTAATATTTTTTATCAAATAGTAAAATAAAATGGTAAAATAGACAACACATTTTGCTGTGGTACTGAAATTGGTACAGAGAACCGTAAAATTGTAATGGTATTGCTACCAACTACTGGAATTTTGGTACAGTGACATCCCTAGTTTCATGACACATTAAATGCTGGGAATATTCCTGTCTTCCCACAGGAGAAGAAGCAAGCAGGAGGAATTACTCCAGGAGAAACTACAGACGTACTATTGTAAAGATGGAGTTTGAGGAAGAACCCTGCAGAATAGAAGATGAAGAGACAGAGGAACACACAGGTCAGTGTATAATACATTTAAAATTTAATACTAAACTCAGCAAAAAAAGAAACATCCTCTTGTTTTCAACTGCTTTTTACCAGCAAAAAAACCTTAGAAATCATTTACATTTATTCCAAGTCTTATTGCAAAATATTTCATTTAGAGTACTGCTGGGCGGTATGATCAAAAATGTATATCATGGTATTTTTTCTAAATTATATCGGTTTCGTGGTATATGATGGTATTTTTCCCCCCCACGCATGACCGGGTTGTTAACCACATTTTCTACTGATTGAGAGAAGAAATACTGCATGATGAGTGAATATTGTAGAAAAATTCCACTCTAGAGTTAATACAGGTTTGCAAAGCTCAACAAAAGACCACGGAGAGAAATAAAAACAGAGTTAAGGGCACCTTAAAGGGTTAGTTCACCGAAAAATGAAAATTCTGTCATTAATTATGAAGATATTTTAGTTGAAATCTGATGGCTCTGAAAGACCTCCATTGGCACAATGGCACGGTTCACTCTCAAGACCCTTAAAAGGTACTAAAGACGTCGTTACAAAGTCCATCTCACTACAGTGGTTCTAAAATAACTTTATGAATTGGCGAGAATAGTTTTTGTGCGCAAAAAACCCCTAAATAACAACTTATATAGTGATGACGATCTCAAAACACGGCCTCATGAAGCTTCGAAGCATTATGAATCAGTGAGTCGATTCAGCAGTTTTGGATCGCCAAATTTCAGCAGTTTGGCGGTTTGACACGCGATCCGAATCATGATTCGACTCACTGTTTCATAACGCTTCGAAGCTTCATGAGGCCGTGTTTTGAAATCGTCATCACTATATAAGTCGTTATTTAGGGGTTTTTTTGCGCACAAAAACTATTCTCGCCAATTCATAAAGTTATTTTAGAACCACTGTAGTGAGATAGACTTTGTAACAACGTCTTTAGTACCTTTTAAGGGTCTTGAGAGTGAACCGTGCATTGTGCCAATGGAGGCCTTTCAGAGCCATCAGATTTCAACTAAAATATCTTAATTTGTGTTCCGAAGATGAACGGAGGTCTTACAGGTGTCGAACGACATGAGGGTAAGTAATTAATGACAGAATTTTCATTTTTGGGTGAACTAACCCTTTAAGCATTTTACAAATCTAACCCTATATAACAACAAACTGCCAAAGCGAGGGAGAAACGCAGAAAGAATACTGTTTTGCCCATTCTTCTTTGAAGAATGATTGTCAGTCTATTTATTAACTTACATCTTTGTCTTCGGTGTAGCAGAATAATCTATCGTATCACCGCGGTCGTGATCAGGCATATGCTTATATATCTGTGTCCTTTGCATACATTTCATTTGAAGAAGTTCATGTTTAGAGCACTTGTTACGGGTGTGCTCAGGCAGGAAGGCAAAGACAGCTAAGTAGAATACTCAAACAACGTTTAATACTCGGGATACTCAGGAGACTCAAATATAACAAAGTAACACACCTTACATAAATGGTGACCAGACCAAGAATGAATGAACAAAGAGGAACTTAAATACAAACACAGATGACTAAACACAGCTGAACAGAACTAAACTAACGAGGGTGACCATGGAGACAGATGAGTGGCGGGAAAATGAACAAAGGAACATGTGACAAACGAAAACAGGAAGTCCATACACAAAACCTAAAGTCAGACAGATACACAGATATGTAACAGCACTAGAGAATAGGGTACCAAAATTCCAGTAGTCGGTACCAATACCATAAAAATTGTACGGTTCTTGGTACCAAAGCAAAATATATATATTTTTTAATTAAATTGAATGAGTTTATTATTTATGATGATCATTATAAGTAAATAATACAACTTTTAAAGGCTGTATGCTGTTTAAATGTTAACATTGTTTATAAAAAAGATCAAGTGAAAAATAAGCAACCATCTAGGCATAATTACTATTAGTAGTAGCCTATTATTATTACAGAGACGTAACTAAATCTACCGAACAACACTGGCCTAATATATATCTAACAATTTCTTCAAGTTTAACCAAACTTTTATTTTGACGGGTTGCCGTGAAGATCTGTGAGTGTCTGTGTTCATGATATGACAGTGTTACGATCCTCCTTCCTAGTCTAGGGGCAGGAAAGGAGGGTAACAAAAAGTTGTGGGGAGAGATTGAGAGAACTGCCGTGTCTGGGTCCCAGGGCAGCTATGTTTCCATCCACCTATTTTTATGCACATTTTGGGATATCGCATCAAAAAATGCTGAATGGAAACGGCAAGATGCGCATAAATTCTAAAAATGTGCATTAAAAAAAACGTATGCGCTCGTTTGAGTCGGATACATTTTCTATCCGATACGAATGAATTCCTTGATATGCATTAAAAAAAAATCATGTAACTTTTGCGATGTAACAGCATAACTGTACTAGCCAGTGGGAAAATCTTGTTTGCAAATCATCTGAAATGCCGTTTTGGTCATTCAGACGTCTGTTCTCTGTATATATATTAGGGATGCACCAATGTATCGGCCGCCGATATTTATCAGCTGATTCTTGATCAATTTACAACCATCATATCAGCTATATCATGAGAAAGGCCGCTATAACAAACCGATGGTTTATTAATGAACTGCGTGAAGGCACTGAGCTGTGTGTCTGCATAATCCAAGAATATATGTAATATGCCTGCTGCGCTGCTGTCTGTGTTTTAATGTTTATCTAACAACAAAAGACCAACAAACAAAAAAATAAAAAAATATATTATTATATGTATATGTATTATTATTTATGTACACACAACGGCTGTCCGACTTCACTCACTCATTTTCATGTTTCTAGTACGCCTAATAAGACCTTGATTAGCTGGTACAGCTGTGTTTAATTGGGGTTGGAGCTAAACTTTGCAGGACAGTGGCCCTCCAGGATCAGGATTGGACACCCCTGGCCTACAGGTATCATAATCATATCATAATAATTTTTTTTGTTGGTTCATAAGAGGTTTTGCAAGCCTGTATAACCCAGCACTGAATAAAAACTGGTGGTTTGAGCAGTGAGTGGAGTCTGACTAACTTTAAACACATTGGCCATTGCGTACAAGAGATCAACAACTATGTCACGGCTGCAAAAACACGTAAATGGACACATTTGACGTTCTACAGACACAAATATGCACTGGAGCATATGCCAATATATTATTACAGTATCAACTGAGGGTGCTCTTGCTTGCATTTGAGGGTGCTTAGACAATTCAGCAGAACAGTGTCTGCAAACGGCCATTTCTGCGTCTTTCTCGGACACTTTAAAGCCTTCTTTAAGCCTTGTTTATACTCGTGCCATCGATACGGTCCAATTCGATATCGCGATGCACTGCATCCTCATACAATTTTGTCAGTTAGTTATATGAACTGAACCTTTAATTTTACCTGCTCAAAGAAAATATGCTTCTTGAACAAAACTCAAGTCTGGGCACAGAAGACAACATGAGCATTTAGAACAAATACACAAAACACTAAAAGCCACTTCAGGAGGTGGTCTGCGCTCAATACAGTCAAAACTAAAGTCTAAATGCATCTGGTTGTTGAAACCACATATGTAAATTTTACTCCTCGCAACAATGCAAAAAAAAAATTAGCGTGTGAGCGTGTTTTATGGGCTATATGACATAGTCAGATATGACAGTGCTACTCAAGCACGCATTGACGGCAAGTGTGCTAAAAAAGCATGATTTATATGAAATGGTAACACTTTACAATAATATTCCATTTGTAACATTAACTAAGGTTAATAAATGCTGGAGAAGTTTTGCTCATTGTTAGTTTGTTAATTTAAACATTTACTAATACATTTTAAATTGAGTTTGAGAGGTACACATTATTAAAGACAAATAAACCATCAGTAATTTAAAAATAAAACATTTGCAATCACGTTCAATAATTGTTGATGGTTCTTTGAACAATCATGAAAAATATTGTTTAAAAACTGTCCAATAAAGATCTGTAAAGCTTATTTGGATTTTACAAAAAGATCTTTATAATACACTATCCTGAAAAGGGAATGTTTCTTTTTTGCTGAGTCTCAGTAGTAAACTGGATTTGTGCTAAATTGAAATTTAACCATATTTTATACTTTTTGTTTCTCATTTGTCCTGAATTACGGGAATTTAATGTTGATTTTAGACCCGATGGAAGTGAATGAAGACAAACAGCAAAAACCTCATCATTTCACAAATGAAGATGCAGTCGTTTCAAAGACTGAAAAGAGTTTCACACAAAAACAAGCTGGGAAAACTGCAGTCAAAGGATCTTTGACCTGCTCTCAGTGTGGAAAGAGTTTCACATTTAAATCACACCTAAACACACACATGCGGATTCACACTGGAGAAAAACCGTTCACATGCTCTCAGTGTGGAAAGAGTTTCACATTTAAATCACACCTAAACAGACACATGCGGATTCACACTGGAGAAAAACCGTTCACATGCTCTCAGTGTGGAAAGAGTTTCGCATTCAAAGTACAACTTAAAAGTCACATGAGGATTCACACTGGAGAAAAACCGTTCACATGCTCTGAGTGTGGAAAGAGTTTCGCATTCAAAGTACAACTTAAAAGTCACATGAGGATTCACACTGGAGAAAAACCGTTCACATGCTCTGAGTGTGGAAAGAGTTTCAGTCACAAAAACTCTCTCGATGAGCATCTGCGCTGTCACTCTGGAGTGAGATCATTCAGCTGTGATCAGTGTGAGAAAACATTTGTTGCGGCATCAAACTTAAGAAGACACCTCAAAGTTCATACTGGTGTGAAGCCTCACTTTTGTTCTTTTTGTGGAAAGAGTTTTTTAACAAAGCAGACTTTAAAAGAGCATGAGCGTATTCATACTGGTGTGAAACCTTATATGTGCTTTGACTGTGAGAAGACCTTCAGTAGATCCAGCGACTTAAAGATACACCAGAGAAATCACACTGGAGAGAAGCCGTACAAGTGCTCTCAGTGTGGAAAAAGTTTCCAACAAAAAGGACACCTTAATATACACCTGAGGATTCACACTGGAGAGAAACCGTACAAGTGCTCACACTGTGGAAAGAGTTTCTCTCAGGCAGGAAACCTGAAAGCTCATGAGAAAGTTCACACTGGAGAAAAAAACGTTCACATGCTCTCAGTGTGGAAAGAGTTTCAATCTCAAAAGCTCTCTTGATGATCATCTGCTCTGTCACTCTGGAGTGAGATCATTCAACTGTGATCAGTGTGAGAAAACATTTGTTGTGGACAGACTTAAGACAACATCTTACAATTCATACTGGTGTGAAGCCTCACATTTGTTCTTCTTGTGGAAAGAGTTTTTCACGACTGAGCTCTTTAAAAGCGCATGAGCGTATTCATACTGGTGTGAAACCTTATATGTGCTTTGACTGTGGGAAGACCTTCAGTACATCAAGAGAATTAAAACAACACCACAGAATTCACACTGGAGAGAAACTGTACAAGTGCTCACACTGTGGAAAGAGTTTCACCCAATCATTTAATCTACAGAGACATAAGAAAAAGCATTGCCCAAAGTTTTCTAAATAAGCAAAGTTGACGTTTGGATTGAAAGTGTTCTATGAATATGTACTTCAAAAAAGACGTACAGTAGTTCAATCTGAACATTGTTGCTGTTGTTATTTTTGTTGTTGTCAGATTATCGTACAGTATGTATTAATCAATGACACATTTTGCCTGTGGTGTGTGAATTAACGTGTGAAATGCCTGATTGGGCACTTTTTGGATTTAATTGGCTTATTCTTACTGTTGACATTTGATGCATGTTTTTCGGAGAGTTAGTTTCTTGATTGCCGTTTCCACCGTTTCCACCTGGACATTGTAGTCATATTTGCTAATTTTCTTTAATATATTTGCAGTGTTTTGATCTGTTTTCCTGGGTGTAGTGGAACAATTTAATCATGACCATAAGATTAAACATTGTGCATGAAATGTTTATTGATTTGCATATATTATTCATACAGAATCATTGTACGAGGTAAAAGGTCATACACAGCAGATGGGACATTTTCCGCACGTAGCGCATGAAAAACATGTTTGTGAGGAGACATGAAGACTTGGGTTTGACCTCAGAGGTCATAGAAGGCCCAATCTTAGGGATCAGAGATAAAAGGAACAGCACACTTGGGGATTTGGGTAAGTGCTTCGGATTCTAGCAATGTGTGGAAATTTACAGGAGGGCTGAGGTGACCTTGTTTGAAACCAACTGTAAGAGCTGCACTTTTGTTATGCCTTGCAGGCAATGCTCTGCAGACATTTAGGATGGCTGTACGACTGTTGACTCTTCTTTTGCAAAAGAATAAACCATTTTTATGAAATGATTCAGAGTTGATTGGAAAATTGCCGCAACACTGGGATTTTTTTCTTGTTTTGTTTTTGTCATCATTTTCTTTTTAAGGAGATAAAATGGGGCTTATCAACCTTGATGGGTATGGCAATAAAATTCTATCACATTATTTTGGCAGTTACTAGCCTGACAAGCCAGACCCACATCAAGATGTTGGGTCTGGGAACTCACCATTGGCAGGGCTCAATCCGAGGGGCGGGATAAACGGTTGTCTTTCAAATTCCCTCTGCATGCAGTAGGATATCGTTACAAATAAGGCTGTGCAATATGGACAGAATAATCATATTGCAATTTTTTTAATTTTTTATGAATATTGCGTTTGCGATTTTATTTGCGATTTTATCAATTGTTTTTGCTTTTTCAAACATGCCAGTACACAAGAAGTGCATAACATAACATTACACAATGAGAGAACATTATTAACAACAGTATTAATAGCTTGATAAACACTACTGTAATAAACTGTCTTTAAAACAGGCAACATAACATAAATTAAGGTTAACTAACTTAAATTCCAGTCATAACAATCAATAAACTTCAAAACCGTTAAACTCATATATATAAAATAATTATTTAATCGACACATCATCCTCAATAAACCCGTCTCCGGCGCACTGCCGCCGATCTTTCGAATATTCCGATCTATTATGACCTCTGACCTGTAAAGTTGCCAGAATAATAATCATACGCTGTTTGTTAATTGGCCAGAGGAGAACTGGCACCCAGACTGAGCCTGGTTTCTCCCAAGGTTTATTTTTCTCCATTAGGTCACCTGATGGGGTTTTGGTTTCCTTGCACTGTTGCCTCTGGCTTGGCGTTCTCAGTTGGGGACACTACATTTTTCAACTAAATATCCAAATAAATCTAATTATTAAACTAAATTAACCATATAAACTAAATTACTGATCTAATTACTGATCTAAAGCCCACACTGTCACTGTATGATAATTGAAATGAACTGATGACATCACCGTTTTCTCCGGAACGGCTATACGGCTGAATAAAATTCTGTGGCATTATTTTCCTGTTTAACACTGTGAAGCTGCTTTGAAACAATCGGCATTGTTAAAAGCGCTATATAAATAAAGTTGACTTGACTATTTCACACCATCATAATGAATTGTTCTACATCTGTGAGAGTGTGGGCGGGCTTTTGATAATCGCGCCTCTATTTCCTGCTCTCTACTGCGCAACTCGGCCCCAAGATGTCAGCGCCGTGTTCGGGCCTACGAAAGCTTCAACTCTGGTCAGCGGAAGCAGAGACGGCCCAAGGCATAAGCGAACTAAGCGGCTGCTTAGGGCCCCCTTTGCCACCAGGGGGCCCCCAAGAGCACATTAAATGACTTTTTGCTGTATGTTATTTTGATGATTGAAATCGCAAAATGGCCTTAAACAATTACTAAATAAACTGCAAAATGTTAAGTTTTCTAATATATGCACGGATTGATTCTGACAGCATTGCACGAGCTCGCGGCGCCATCGGCAATACACTATTGTTAGCCAGGGTTCAAAGTGCGAGAAAACGGCGCTAAAACGTAACGTTACTCGTCAGTTGCCTGGTAACCTTTTTATGAATGGATGGATTTGAGAATGCTATGGTTTAGTGTGAATATCTTGTCTGACGTGCTGCATGTTTTGTAAGGAGTACAGCATAGCTTCCAGTTTTTCAATAAATGTTTTTCTGCAAACTGCTATATCGTCCCCTTGGAATTATAAGTTGTGTAGCCTATATTTTGGAAGTTTTTATTTAGAAAATAAAAAGGTTCTTTCTACACAGTCGAATGGAATGCAAAAAATAAAATTGTATTTCCGGCCAAAATAAAAGCTCTGTTTAATGTTTGAAAGAAATCAACATTTCTTGTTCCTAAAAGAAGTCTCTTCTGCTCACCAAGGATGCATTTATTTGATCAAAAATACAGTAAAAACGGTAATATTGTGAAATATAATTATAATGTAAAACATCTGTTTTATATGTGAATAGTAAAGTGTGATTTATTCCTGTGATCAAAGCTGAATTTATCATCATTACTCCAGTCTTCAGTGTCACATGATCCAGAAATCATTCTGATATGAGGATTTGATGCTCAAGAAACATTTATGATTATTATCAATGGTGAAAACAGTTGTGTACAATATTTTTTAAAGATTTTTTGAAAGCTTACTATTTCAGAGAAATGCTGTTCTTTTGAACCTCCTATTCATCAAAGAATCCTGGGGGAAAGTGAGCATATTTAGCATAAGAGACTACTTACATTTTTATTTTATTTTTTAAAATACATATCCCAGTCTGAACTGTAGTACAGTAAGGCTTTGAATATTAACACCTGACCACTCCTGTGGGTTTGCTACTGGTACATTTAAAAACCGTATAAGGGTATGACCATTACAGCCATACATGATGAAATCAACACAGCTACAACTACTAAAATTGATACTGGGTGTGCGAATTATCAAGAATTGACAATAGTCAATCGTATTGGTGGCACCGAGGGGCCCCCAAATAAAATTCTGCCTAGGGCCCCATAAGGACTTGGGCCGGCTCTGAGCGGAAGTCAATGAAGTCGCGTCGTCCATATTTTTTACGGTTTTGAGAGAACTGCCGCTGAGTGAGCTCTGATTGGGTAACATCTTAAACATGCGCACAAGAACGTAGTATTCTGAATTAAAATATAAATAAATAAAATCGCAATTAGAAATTGCATGTGCTCAAATCGCGATTATTTTGCGATTGCAATTAATTGCACAGCCCTAGCTACAACCAACCAGAGCAACCAAGAAGGTGAAGCGGAGCTAGTTAAACTTTCGCCGTATCCGGTCAGCAAAACTCTGAACACATCTTTCCTCAAAAAAAAGCTTAACTCCAAGTCTTCCAGAGTCGCGGCCAAAGCAGATTCTAAAGACCGTTGTTCGCCAGCTTCTTTGTTTACAAGTAGCACGCGGAACGGCCACAACTCTGCCGTCATTATGTTCAGCCCGCCTACCGACTTTATACACGATGTGATTGGCCTGACCAGAGTTTGTTTTTTTCCAACTCGCAAGCCAACGGAGAGTTGCTAGACTACCCTGGTTGGGTGCGTCTAGATTTCTAGGCTATAGGCAGTTAAAGTTTTGGGCAGGTTTTCTTGGAGTGGACAGGTTTTGGTGAGCTTTTGGGCTGGAAATCATCGACCCAATCTCACAACACTGTGGGGGATTTTGAGGGGGTTAACCCTCTGGGGGTCTTCGGTAATTTCTGACCCGTTTTTTTTTTTTTTTTATGTTAAAAATCGTAGCTTTATCGGAATGGTACGAAACTTGGTGACTTTATTAGTACTTGGTATATGAACACACACAACAATTGGGGACAGGATTTGAAAAGTCTAAGTGATCGTAAAAAAATAGTCACACTCTGGGTCTTCGGGTCAAAAATGACCCCCACAGGAAATGAATGGGAAACTGGCAAAAATATGAAAATACAGAGTTTTTGTTTGTGCGTACAATCTACAAATCAGCCACGATGCAGAAAAAAAGCACACAACAGGGAAGGGGTGAATCTCTAAAACATCAAGAGTGCAAAACAGACAAATACACTCACACACACACTTATATACATAAAAACACACGCACACTCAAAGGAACGTGTCATTGCAAAAGCTAATTTTGTGAAAAGTGTGAAATAAAAGCAATTACTCATCAATGTAAGAAATAAAGCGCACTGATGAAACTGTAACAGAGAAATGTGAAATAAAATCAATGAATCATATAAAGGGGAGACATTGGATCCAAAATGCAAAAGTCACATACCATGTCTCTCTCTTGAACACACACACACACATACAGACACATACACACACATACACATACACAGACACACAGACAGACAGACAGACAGACAGACAGACAGAGTAAGATTTCCATTTACTGTCTGATAATTATTATACTTTTGCTGTTATTTTAGTTTTTGTTTATAATTGCTGTTGCCAAATTTAAAAAAGAGTTACTGTTCATTGAATTGTACAAAAATTATTTTAATGAAAAATGTTTATTATAAAAGGTTAATAAAAAAAAGGTTATGACTGAAAGAATTGCATTTTTATTAAGTTACAATTAAAACAATGGGTAACAAAATGCTTTCCATTTGTTCTCTTTCTAATTCAATGTTCAGGTTTGATTGTATTATAAAGTAAAACTGGCACTTCAAATTACCATTTAAACCAAACAAACAAACAAAAAACTTGACAAAAATAGACTTTGAGAATCTCTTATTATATATTAAAATCCACAACCTGAAAAAAATAGGCAAATATGTGCAAAAACAACTAGAATTCACAAGCCTTTCTACAGATAGCTGTAAATCCATCTAGTGGCTAAAATATGATATTGCATGATAATAATGCTCACTGCTTCCACCAGATGGCACCAATCTGATTTCAAAAATTGTTTTCTATAGGCCTAGTCTCTACATTACGGAGCTCCTAAAGGGACGTGGTGGTGGAAAAAAATTAGGATGGGAGGATATTTTTTTCCAAATCGTTTACGTTCCCTCGCAAAACTTTTGCGTTCCCCCGAGAAACTTTGCGTTCCCTCGCAAAGATATTTGCATTCCCCCGAGAAACTTTGCGTTCCCACGCAAAAGTTTTGCGTTCCCTGGCAAAGATATTTGCGTTCCCTTTCGTTCAGTCACTACGACGTAACGTTAGTGACTAACGAATGGGGGTTTCGCTTAGAAGCCTATCATCTTCGAGCTTAGAGAAAACGCCCAATGGCGTTCCAATGCCATGGGGCATGCGGAATTTGCATACGTAATTCCGCCTCACCGTGTGAGTATAAAAGGAAGTACGTGGCAATATCGCATTATGTTTCTGCTTTCGGAGCCAAGAGAACCTACCTCTTCACTCCTACAGCCTTCTGAGACTCTGTCAGCTTCTTCGAGACGAGCAGCTTTCCAGTCGGTGTTGGTGTAACAGCGTGTTCCAGTGATCGCATACTTCCTGCCTGCTGATCTGCGCAGTGGTCCGTTTGACAGCTGGTGTGTGTTTCCCTGGGCGCTTCGGCATCGACTGCGAGGCTTTCCTCTCACAAAAAGAGCTTGCGCGTGGCACGTCTTTTTCAAGACGGCTCGCCCGTGCACTTCCGGGTGCGATCGATTTCCGCTGCTGTCTATGGGCGCATTCACTGCTCAACGTGTTTGGGCTTCAGCGCTTTCGGGCAGTGTTTGCGGATGTGTGACGTTTCCATTGCGGGAACGTGACCATCGCGATGTCGCGGTCGAGACTCAATGATCTCCGTGAGGAGAGAGAGTCCCCTCTGCCACACCCCAATCTACCGTCCCCGAGTGAGATGGTACTTTGGCTGGTGGCCAGGGTGACCTGAGGGCGGTGCTGTGGTATTAAGAACCCCGACGATCATTCCTCGGGCCACGCCCCCCTCTCGCACATCGCTTCCCGCGAGTGTTGGACTGAAACAGCGGCCCGTCTCTGACGCCTCGTTCGTTTCGTTCACGCTCCGGATAGCAGTGAGATTTCGATCGCCGCCCCCCTAGGTGGGCTGGAGTCCTTTGGGGATGACGATTAGGTTGTGCTCCACCTCCGGGTGTGTCAGCGCTGCCTGATCCGACCTAAAGTTGACAGCCATGTTATCTCGGGCAGCCGCGAGTCTCGCGCTGGTGTGGAACTCCGCCCAGTCACGAGTGCTCGTGGTTGCGCGATTGGTTTTTGGGGGCGGCACCCGACAGCTGTTGGGCCCCGCCCCCAATGCCTTTCGCTCCCGAGGTGCATGAGGAGATCACGCGGTCCCGGAAGTCCCCATGCTTCCCGCGACCGTTTGGTGGCCTCCTCCGCCTTCTCTGCCCTTGATGGGGCCGCGGTCTTAGGGTACACTGGGGCCCCCTCCCCCTACTGTTGAACTCTCTGTTGCGCACTTCGGTGTCCACGGAGGGCTTTGGCGTGGTGTGGCTGTCCTAAGCACCCTCCCAAAGCCTGTGGGCTCGTCTACTTTGGTGGCGTGGTCCTGCAGAGCTACGGGCAATTCGCCGCCACTTTGCTCATGCACAAGGGTGGAGCCGACCCAGGGCTCTTCATTGAGCTGCGTGCCGCTACTGATCCCACCCCCTGGGCGGTGAAGGTGGCCACACGCTCCCTGGGTCGGGCGATGTCCACAGCTGTGGTCCGGGAGAACACCTGGCCTTACCTGGTGATGTGGAGGACGTTGAGCGGGCCCGCCTCCTCAACTCTCCCATATCCCAGGCTGGCCTCTTCGGCGGCGCGGCTGAGAACTGCGCCCAACGGTTCTCGGCCGCCCCAGAGCAGACTGAGGCTGTAACACGTACTGCCCCGGCGGCCAGCTGCTGCACCCAGCCGCCGGCTCAGTCGCCTCAGTCCGCCCGCCGACGAGGGCGCCCTCCCTCCTCCCGCCCGGCCCCAGCAGCAGCCTTCACCTGGGCCGCGCCGTGGAGGTGGTTGAGGATGACGCCCAGTCCGCTCCCCAGCCTGCTTAAACGCCAGGCTGGAGGTGGACAACTCAGAGATGGGTTCCAGTTCTTCCCAGGGGATGGTAGCAGGGCCTCTCCTTTCCCCGGTGGAGGGCCGGGGGGAAATCCTTCCGCTGCTGGCCCCCGGGCTAGCAGCACTGCATGAAAAGTGGGATTTTCGTCAGTATGTGGCACTGTAGATTGCCGTGGAACTTCAGGTTTACGACTGTGCACGGCAATTTGCAGGCAACACCGAAAACTGCCGTAAATTGTCGGAAATTGACGTGGGCCTTGCTTGGCAGTTGTCCCCCCATGACCCCCCCCTCCCCTTAATTCTAGGGGAGGCTTTATCATGTAAATGAACATGCTGTGAGCTACACAAATGCAAATCAGAGTAGCAGCAGGGGGAGTTTTATCTAGGTTCTGAATTTTTTTAACTAAAACAAGTTTAAAGTTTAAGTTAAAATGTTAACTTAAATTTAAGTTAAATGTACTCGTTTTAGTTCACATTACTAAATTTTTAGGGCAACCAGTTTGCTCCAATTTTTTAAGTAGATTCAACTTGTCCGGGCTCACAGTGTAGATTAATTACTCTGTATGTCATTAGCAATAACCAATGTTATGTAAAAAAAAAAAAATACAGGACAGCAGTTCATGTCTTCAACCTTTAGAGAGGTTATGTGATGCAACAAGACAATGAACCAAAGCACACAAATAAATCAAGTAAAGCATACAGTTTACATACCAAAATTAATTTTTCCACCCTGCACTGTGAATGATTTTTTAAATGGCTATTAATCATAAATGTGAAAAGTACAAGTTTGTGTGTTTATAGTTAAGTCAGATTGTGTTTTTCTGTAATTGTCATTTAAATTGAGCTCACACCACATTTTATGAATTATCAATGCAGATTTTCAAGAGGTGGTTTCCTGGACAGGGTTTAAATTATGCCAAGAGTAGGCCTTAATCTAGTTAATCGTGAGTTAAAAAATTGTTGCCTGGAACAAAGATTAAGCACAGATTACTAACACCTGGACTATGAGTCCTGAACTAAAATAAACTGGATTCATTTACAGTTTTATCTAATTGCTTACACACAATTTCTGAAAATATGGCTCCATTTCTTGTAACTCTACACACAAAACACACAACATGCAAAACATCAGACATCGCTTGCAAAAGCAACACTTTGTGCAAAACTATTTTAAAGGAACTGTATGTAAGAAATGTTTTTCAATTAATCATAAAATGGCCCTAATATGTCAATAGACATTAAGAAATCATGTTAATTTCAAATACTTATATCACTGACAACAGTTGTCCGGTCAAGATATTTTCATTTTAAAATTGAAGTTGCAGCCCTCAACTGATGTTGATGTTGACATGTTGTGTCATGCCTGAAGCGCCGCCCTCCGCCTATCTACCAATCACGAAGTCAGTAGTGTTTCTTTATTCGGGTTGCCAGCTCTGCTAGTTACCACAGCTGCAGCTACAAACTTTTTGGATAAACAATGTCTAACTTTACGAAACCTAAACGACCTCGATATGAATCAGAAAAACGTCGTGACAGTGTCCGAAATAAAACAAGGATTTGTATAGGAGATGCCTTTGAAAGATGGAGACGTTGCTAATTTTCTCCTGGACAGGTAAGGTTCATCTATGTTTGGCTAAATTGTACTTAATGTAAATGGACATTTCAAATATTCACGACAGTCGAACAAAGTTGTGCATGTTCATGCAAAGTAACGTTAGGTTAGCGCAGATGGAGGAGGTGGGTCATTGAATTGAAAAGGTAACGTTAAGGAATTGTTTGGTAAATAAAAATGGCGAGTCGTCATTGCTAACATTAGTAATGCATTATCAGAGCCCGTTTCTCTGTCATTATGCTGAGACGCTGATGAAAACAACATTAGCACGCCTATTATGGCAATGTGAAAACGTATTTGAGACAGTAGCCTAACGTTACCTCTGTAAAAATTATTCCTCATTCTTTCTTCGTATATATAGTGGATAAAACATGCTGCAAGTTGACCTGTATGACCATTGCAAATGTTATTTAGTTACTCTCAATCGTTTCTGATGGGACTGAAATCAACGATGTGATAGCCATTGTTGATATTGAACGCTGACATGGCGTAATTTGTCCCGCGTTATACTTGCTGTGGCAATGTTTGTTATTTGTTAGCCTACTTATGACAAAAACGCTTGTCTCTTCAGCTATTATGGCCCCAGCACCTCAACCCCCAGTAAGAGATACTGGAAGAAGCACCACCAGACTGCACCATCACTTTCCAGTATTGGATGTGCATCATCTGAAACACTTTCAAATCGGTCAGTAGTCAGTACAACATTTGTTTTAATTGCCATTGCATATTTGGAAACATTTTTGGTCTAAAACAACTACAACATGTACAGAGAGGACCTGCCGCCTATTGAGGAAAGACTGGAAGATGATGAGCGCACCATGGATGCATCTGAGGTTCTGGAGGAAAGGTAGAAAAAGCCTCTCAAGCTTCCTAATATGCCTAATGATAAGAAATTATGTTGAACAAAGCAACATGGATTTTTTTAAAATCCATTATGACCGCTGAATTGTTTTCTTTTAGTCTACAGAACATGAGCATCCAGGATGCTGAAAACCAGCTCATGAATGAGCAGGAGATTAATGACCTAATGAACAGTGTGTAAGTTCCACTGGGTTTGACTGTATATTGTGTAACAAGATGATATGCTGTGTATTAACCAATATCATTTTCTATCAAATTTGCCAGAATTGATTGGGGTGACAGTGAAGGTGTTAGTAATGATGAGGAGATTGAAGCAGATGATAGTGAAGATGAGGACTGTGTCTCTCGTATTTGTATTCGGTATGTTACCATTGGATCCTCACAAATTATTCACAATACATCCTCGGATATTCATTCAATGAAATACGTAAACACATAAAGATAAAAGATGTGGGTGCTTTAAAGAATTCCTGGTCCCTGTAGTACCTCAAATATAACCCCCTCTCAGTATTTGCCATTTTAATTTTATTAATCAAATGGATTTCTATCTGTAATTGAGAAATATATATTTCATGTCTTTAGGTTGGGTGGAGCATTGCAGGCACCACCATGCCTTGACAATCTGCCTTTGATAGATGCCAGTGAGACAGTACATGACATCCCGGATGTAGACCCTCCATCAGTCACCGTACCTCCACTTCAACAACCTGACTTTCCTGATAGACTGGATGACTGAAGATGACCTAATCGGGAAACGGGCCTCCATCACTTATGAAGACTGTTTGAAGGAGCTTGCAACATTCCTTGTGCTTCCGGTCCAAAAGTGCCCTTACATTTGTGACGTCAGCCAAGTGGATTGTCAGTGTCACCCTCCATTCGAAGTTTCCATTACGCGCAGGGGTACTGCAAGCATCATGGAATGGGTAGGTGTTATAATCATAATACTTTTCAAATAAGTGTAGATTGATGTTGGAGACAATGGTAATACGTTGACAGTGGTTTTATGAAACCCAATTAAGCTTCCAGAGTTGTAGTTCCACTTAGTGGAAGCAATTCTATGTTTACATTTGATAACGCTTAATAGCCTAAGTTGTGTCCCATTTATTGTCAGACCTGCCCTGTTGGCCACACTGTGTGGAGATGGAGGTCACAGCCTACTGTGAGGTACGGTATGCTGGCAGGGGACTTCCTGTTGGCAAGCAACATCCTACTCTCAGGAAGCAACTACGCCAAAGTCTTGCTTCTGTTTCAATTTATGAACATGGGAATGGTGGACCGTAGTTCATTTTTCACAATTCAGGACACCTACGGTGTAGACACTGTGAAGGAGTTTTGGGAGGAGAGGAGGGCTGAGGCAATACAACGGCTAAAAGACAGAGATGTGGTAATAGTAGGTAATGTACACATCTTATTCATTTAGGCTAGAGTAGTATGTTATGTCAATTTGATGTTCTGTGAAACTCATTGATTCTTGTTTACAAATTGAATAGCGGATGGAAGAATGGACAGCCCTGGACATTGCGCCCAGTACTGTACATACACTGCCATGGAGAACGAATCCAGGGAAATCATCTCTGTCATCACTGTGGACAAAAGGGAGACAGGGCGAAATTCTGTGATCATGGAGAGAGAGGCATTTGTGCGGACAGTCGACACTCTTTTAAAAGAAGTGAAACTAGTGGAGGTCTGCACTGATGCCCATGTCCAGATCTCCGCACTAATGAGTAAGTTGGCACTGACATTATGCATTACTTGAAATAGAACAACTTTTTTGGAGGGGGGGGGGGGGGGGGCATTACTGTACTAATTGTACATGTTATTTTTCCTAATTAGACAAAGGAAAATACAAAGACCTTGGGCTTCAGCACAGCTTGGATATGTGGCATGGGGCCAAGAATTTGGCAAAAAGGATCCATGCTGTAAGTTCAGCTGTCATTTCTATGGCTAGATTTTCTGCATATCAATCTACCCTAATTTTAGGTATGTTATAATGATTACTGTTATATCTATCCCAGGCTTCACAGGTCAAGAGTCAGTCCAGTTTGAGCAGTTGGCTGAAAGATGTTGTCAACCACTTTTGGTGGTGCTGCAAAACAGCAGATTCTTACCAAGAGTTCCTTGTAAGTTGTTATAGTTTGGAAAATAGTTGTCATCTAAAAAGAATATTGTTTGAAACTAACATGCAGTCTTACTAGATATACCTTGTTGGCAAAAAATAATAATTTAGGATGGTTTCTTGATGTTGGATATTGGCTATTTCATTAGGTAGCTAACTAGAGTTGTCATTGTGGTCAGTTATGTGACCCACTTAGATTACAGTACTTACAAACAGCATCATCATTAGTAATGAATTATGTACAATATGCATGCTTGTTTTTGTCTGTACATTATATTTCTATATTATTTCTAGGAGCTGTGGCTTGGGCTCCTACATCATGTGACAAATGAACACAGGTGGATGCTGGGAGGCTGCCTGCATGCAGACTTGGAATCAGGTGGAACTCAACAGTGGCTTGAGCGAGGCTCCATGGCACATGAGGCCCTGAAGAGCATTGTTAGAAACAAGCGGTGGCTAAATGAGGTCCACAAATATCTAAACTTTAGGTAATTTAATGAGAATGTACACATACTATAGTTAGAAAGTGCTTCTCAAAATCCAACAAAATGTCTCTTCTCAACCACCCCCCACAGGTCCACTGCTGATCTGGAGTCCTTCCAGAACCATATTTTAATGTACGCTAGCAAGCGCACAGCATTTAGCCCTCCTGTCTTTGAGGCCAGGATGCTCCTAGCAGCGATGGACTATAATTACCACAAGGACCGCCCAGAGTTGTGCAAATCTGATGGAAGCAAACAGTAAGTTACTTGCTTATTTATACATGCTATTTGTTTTGAACAATTATGGCCCTTGGGCTGTAAATGTCTTCTTCCCTCCCCTTTCTGCTTCTATTTCAGGTACAGGAGGCTGTACAAAAAGAATGCTCGCAGGTATATGCTTTACACTCTGAAGGTGTCCAAGACGTATGGCTACATCCCAGAACTGCAAGCTATGATCCTTCAAAAGAGATTAGCTGGTAAGGGGATGCCCAGACGGAGAACACTACGACCTGATGACCCCAGGAAGTACGGCCCACTTCCCCCTGTGCCGGCACCTACCATTGAGGAACTCCTGCACACCCAAGTCAGGAGAGGTCTTGGTAGGTTGAATGCCAATTTATTTATTTTGCACCTTGGGCTACATGCCACACACCAAGTCAGATGTCAGACATAACACATCCAAGTTTGAAATAAACTAACTTCAGTTTTTATTTTGCTCTCCTCAGTATCAACATTCCAGACTGAAGACCCGTGAAGCCCAGTTTCCAGAGCCTCACAACCCTGACCTTTTGTGTCACAAACTGCTTATGAATAATTTCAGAATAAAAATTCTCAAAAGTACAGAGCAGCTGAGTCTAGTTATTTATCTATACTGTTTATCAGTATATCATTATACCATTTATGTTACTGTTTCTCTACATCGTAAAAAGCATAGCATTGTTATTCTGAATAAAAATGTTTAATTGAAGGCTCTTTACAAACAAATAAATTAAAAAACAAAACAAAACAAATCAGAAAACAATATATAAAACCATATTTACAACAATAAATAACTAGAAGTAAACTGTTCACGGCAGAGTAGTTTCAAATGGTGGGTACAAAGCCAGTGTACTGGCCCTGGGGGTCGGGGTATTTGTCCCTTATTCTCCATATACAGCAGCTGGGAATAACACGCCGGTTCCCCTGACCCATTGACCCATGCTGCCAAAAGATGTATTGACGATAAGCAGCATACCTAAATTGTCTGTTATCATCTCCTGGCTCTCTAACTTCAGCTACCACCAACACATCATTTCTGTAATCTCTGTGTATACGTAAATAACCATCTTCCAGACAATACAGATCAAAATGTGCCAATTTGCTGATGCAGTAGTCAGGACACTGTCCACAGCATTTCCTTTCAGCATCTGTGGCCATTTCCCTGCAGTTCCCACAGGTGCACCATGGAAGAGCAGCGTTAGGTGGGGTTGTGCTATCCAATGGAGGAAGAGCATCAAAAACTAATCCAGGGTTCCGGGAGAAGACCTGGGTGGCTAGTGATCGTAGCCTCAATTCACTCATGCCCTGAATGAGTGCCTAATTAAACAAACCACAAAAAAAAAATTTGCATTTACATTTGATTAAAACTACAAAAGATGCTGACATTGATTTAAATGGTGACATCTTATTACAAGGCATAATGCTACAGTATATAATACAGTATATATATAGTACATTATACCGTATATAATGCTACTGCAGTATATCAAATGTTTAGCATACTCTGGAAAACACAAACCTCTGTCCGTACCCTTCGGTCATTTTGGATCATCTGAACTCTGTTCTCTTCCTCTGCATCTCTGCCTCCTCTCCCTCTCCCTCTCCCTCTCCCTCTCCCTCTCCCTCTCCCTCTCTGGAAGCATTAGGCGCAATTACACGGTAAAATAACTTTTTGTAACGTCCATTACACCAATGAAAAGCACATTGTAGCCTATTATGTGAATAATTTGGCCCATTTGTAACGTTTTTTATCTTACTTGTTTTTCAAGCTAAATAATAGAATGTCATGTAATCTTCCACATCACATATTTTAGCGTTATGGACGTGTACCGCAGGGTAAGTTAAAAAATACAGCTGGTCGCTTTCACTTATAGCTTCAGCTAAATGAATAGCTGCATCTTTGAAATCTGTTACACATAGTGACTTAGGCTTGTGCTTCTACCGTTACAAGTTAGACTAACAGCTAACTTACTGTTCTAACAACCCACATGAAAAAAATACTATAGTATATTATAGTAAAATTACTCTAGTAAATACTAAAGTGTTTTTGAACCGTCCTATAGTAAATATACTACAGTAAATTAACAAAGTGTAGTAAATACTATAATATAACGTTACTACAATATACTGTAGCATCTTTACTACAGTATGGTTCAAAAACACTATAGTATTTACTAGATTAATTTTGCTGTAATTTTAATATAATATACTATAGTATTTTTCATGTGGGAATGTACTGTCACATACGAGCGTTCATATTTACGATTATATTTGGCTAATCGCCATTAGTACATTTTTGCGATTCATAATTACTTCACAAAACATCGCTCTTGAAGCATAAACATAATTAAAGGAAAGAAAAAAAACTTACTGTGTACGACTCGTCACTTGCCATTGAAAGCTCCGTGTAGCAGCCTAAGTTCCCGCTGGATACTGCAGCCTATCTGGCAACCTCGAGTCAGGGGGGAGGGGGAGAGAGATACACCGCACTACAGTAATTTGAAAGTGATTGCAGTACCAGTTTTGGCCACAGTCCTACATACAGCTCCTTTAAATATGTCCATAAAAAACTTAAACGCGCTCGCTCCGGTCTATATCAGTGCTATATGATCCATGCGGTGAGCGTTGTTAAACCCATCACGGCGCTCTGCGCAGAAACCGCTCTCTCTCTCTCTCGCCGCGTGTAGTTTGAATTCTCCGCTATAATCAAGGGCTGAATACGAAATCGCCCCCATAACCTCAAATAGGACATTATTTGGAGGGGACAGCGCTTTGTAGTGGTGTCCGAAACCATAGTGGACGTTATTGAGTGCACTCATTCTATCCCACATCGCACCGCAATAACGAGTGTACAGCCGATGTACACACATTGCCTGTCCGACTTCACGCACATTTTCATTAACTAATTCAAATAAAGTGATAACGTAGGGAATAGTGAATGAGAGTATAGGATTCAGCCATAGGCTGTGCTGTTAATGCGATCTCAACTGTGCTCTGACTACTCTTACTACAGTGCATCAATGAAATGCGTCCCCTCTCAAACATTGACGCACTGCGGCGCGTTCCGAACGTTGTTTAAGCGACATATACCGGTATTGCGGTATCATCAAAATTCATATAATAAAATAAATTAATACCGGTATTCGGTATGAACCGGTATACCGCCCAGCACTACTTCAATGCTTACACATTCCTTATAGTTACCGGCCTCTATGAGCCCAGTAGTATAAGACTTATGAACATATATATATATATATATATATATATATATATATATATATATATATATATATATATATATATATATATATATATATATATATATATATATATATATATAAATGATGTGTCAGTAACTCTAGTCTTGAGCCCTTTTTAATAAGTGTTCAAACTTGAGGGAGTACATGTCACTGCGCTTATCATAGCACGGCGGGATTTTACAGGTTCCCATGGCGTCTTCGACGCAGTACGAACTGACCGTTCGAAAGGGAACGTACTCGGTTACTTAACGTAACCTCGGTTCCCTGAGATAAGGGAAGGAGTACTGCGTTTTGTTTATGAAGCGCCAAAAGGTAGTGTACCTTTAACTGATTTGATTCACTGTGAGATTTTTGGAGAAATCTTATCAGATAATTATACTTGTGTTGAGGAGCTCTGAAACATTCTGGAGTTTTAAGGCAAATCTTCAGGGTAAAAACAAATGCAAACTCCTCATATTTGAAGTTTCACTCTTTATTACGAATTAAACATATTCGGGGAGATAAACAGTGTTTGTATAGTCTCAAATAAGATAACAGATTTTATCTTGGTTGTTTTGTATATAATCTATGTTATATAGAAATAGTGAATTGTTTTCTGCCAGTGGAGGCGCTCGAGCAACCGAAGCAACGACACACATCCTAGAAGTCTAGAAGAAGAAGAGAAGTGAGCGATGGAAGAACATAAACATAAGAAGTGGAACACAGCCGTTCATTCTGTTCTGATGTTTTCACACTGTGAGTAAATTCATTTATCATTTATTAGGAGAAATCTAAATCCAAACGAGTCGGTTCATTTAGTGAATCACTCAGAAGTGAAGTGAATGGATAATTGAGAGTGATTGTAAGTGTGATGATCATCTGCTAAATGAGCAACAGCGACAACAATTCACACCTTCAGTCAGTGAAGCCGCTCCCACAGCCGTTCATGAGAGTTTAAATGCTGGGAATATTCCCCTCTTCCCACAGGAGAAGAAGAAGCAAGCAGGAGGAATTACTCCAGGAGAAACTACAGACATACTATTGTAAAGATGGAGTTTATGGAAGAACCCTGCAGAATAAAAGATGAAGAGACAGAGGAACAAATAGGTTGGTGTTTTCCTTCATTCTCTTTAATGAGGAACATTAAGATGAAAACTGACAAATCCTCTTGAGACCCAGGCGTAGAATTTTGTCCACTATATTTTAGTGAATTTCATGTCACATTAAGTCTGGATATCAAGAGCACATTCAGGGCTTTTCAGATTGGAGGTTTCACATTGACAACTCCCTCTTTTTAACTCAAAATACTTTTTGTCCTACAGAAGCATAATATATAATTTAAAACTGTCAAGGGTCTACTTCTATTTATGTAAACTCACAATAATAAGAAAACAAATGCGCTTTCTGCCGTCTCTGTCTATAAAATGAACCAAAACTCAGTGTATGCTTGCCTCACAGACATGAGAAATATATCAAGTTTAAAATTTCTACTTTTAAATTAACAAATTCAAATAGAAAATAAATACTCTCTGCTTATGTAATCCATATGAAATGTCCATTTCCCTCTGGAGGTGTTGTAGTGTGGAGATGACGAGTCCGCATCGCCAACTTCATCTTTGTAGCCGACACTGACTCAGAAAACAGTAGTTTATTAAATAATTTTTCCAATACATTCATAATCATTACTTTTGCAGGTGCTTTGCGGCAGGCGTTAGATGTGAGCTTACTTTTCATTGTTAAAATTGAGATTTATGCATCATAATAACATGTAGCGCTTTAAAAAAAATCAATTAATCAGCTGTTTGCAGTTGTTGTAAATTATTTTAATGGATTTGCAGAGTCATAATTTGTATTCCATTAATCAGGTAGACAATTAAACATTTACTTGAACTTTAGCTTAAAGTTTACTAAAATGTGAGATGGACAATCAAGAATCAAATCACAGAGTATCTGAAATTAGTGAGAAGTGCAGATGTAATGTTTAGCAACGGTTCTGCCATAACAAGGATAGCCTATATTTAAACACCTCGGATTGGACATCGCGTTCAAGAGATCAACAAACATGTCTGTGATTGGCTACATTTCTCACTGCTGTAAATGGCAACGTTTCACGTTCTTCAGAGCGCAAACTCAAAAACGCAATGTTTTGCCAATAATATTATATTACAGTATCAACTGAAGGCAGGGCTTAAAAACGGGAAAAAATATAAATCTGGTCACTTCCGAGCAGAATCAATATTTTATCGTTTGCGTTTTTGCATTCCTCATTAAACATTACTGTTCCCGAAAACGGTTTGATTTGAAAAAAATCCCGGTTAATAACAAATATGTATAAATAAAGAGTTATTTTCACTCAAAAATAAGATAACACATGATAATTAAACTTGAACATTTATTTCATTTCATAACATTGTTAAAACCACAACATAAATACCTGCATTAATTACAAAGCATAAACAGCTGGAAAAATATTGACCTGTTTAAATGGACCATTAGACAATCGAAAGTGGCCCTCTTATTAGTGATGTGTCGTTCATGAACGATTTGTTCATTTTGAACGAATCTTTAATATGACTCGAGAACAACGGGTTGTCTCAGAGAGCGATTCGTTTTTTTTTTGTTGACTGTGCATGCGCAACATCCCATATGTTCTGTACAGGAAACAGAATTGATTAGTTCACCAGTCTCGAGTCATTCGTTCATCAAGTCCCAGCCCATAGGCAAGGTTATGCAGTCACCGGAAACAGAAAAGATTAGTTCATCTCTCGAGTCTTCTCGTTCAAATCGTTCTTTCAAGTCCCCATATAGGCTGAATGCAGAAATAGTTCATCTCTCGAGTCTCGTTCTTTTGTCACGTGATGTGACAGCCGTGTTGGATACAGAAATTAGTTAATTCCTTTACAGTCTAATGGTTAATTCACAATTCCTTACAAACAAGTGAGTAGTTTTTTTATGTTTGAAGACTCGGGAGATGAACTAATCATTTGTTTTTCTGCATTCAGCCTATGTGGACTTGAACGAACGACTTGAGAGATTAACTAATCTTTTCTGTTTCCGGTTTCTGCATATTGCATATGGGTCTGGGACTTGATGAACGAATGACTCAAACCCGAAGACTCGAGACTGGTGAACTAATTCAATTCAATTCAATTCAAATTTATTTGTATAGCGCTTTTCACAATACACATTGTTTCAAAGCAGCTTTACAGAAAGTGCATTTCATAAATGTACATTGAGAAATGTTAGAAAGAGAATGTTAAAGATAAATGTTAGAAAAAGTTAATCAATCATGTATTAATTTAGGCCATAACAACGCTGGCGTTGAGTCGTCTCTTCACAGGCGTCGAGTCGTCTCATCACAGGTGTTGCGGCATCTGAAGTCTCCATGAGAGGCTGGATACAAACTGGAGCTGATGAACTATTTACCTCGGGACTAGTGTCCCGAGATAACAACAGAAAAGCAGATGGGAAATAATTAGCATAGCTGCTGTTCAGAATATTAATGCTTTTGATCCGATTTAACTGTAGTATAAAAGGTAATTATAATTTGAATGCTTGGCTAAAGAGATGCGTCTTTAATCTAGTTTTAAACTGGGACAGCGAGTCTGAACCTCGAACAATATCAGGAAGACCATTCCAGAGTTTAGGAGCTAAATGTGAAAATGCCCTCCCTCCTTTAGTGGACTTAGATATCCTAGGGATGACCAGAAGCCTTGAGTTTAGTGATCTTAAAGAGCGCGATGGATTGTAGGGCGATAGAAGATCCGTTAAATACACTGGAGCTAAACCATTTAGGGCTTTATAGGTCAGTAGCAATACTTTGTAATTGATACGGAACTGTTAGAATCTAACTTTTAGGTAGACTATCAATATATCAATATTCTCAATCATCAGTCGATGTCCACCCCTGTGATGTGTGGCAGCAGCTGCAGCGCAAGATATCTTGGGAGAATGCTCAAGAAACCACAGACACAGTGCAGTACTATAACATTCTCAAATTTATTAAGGAAGAAAGGTCATATATAAAGGTGTAAGTGAAACATGTATGTGCGCAAAATGTGTGTATGTGTATCTTAATGTTTTGTCTGGGATGTCTGGGTGTGTGCAAATGTGTCCAAGGACTACTGAATGTTTTGTCTGATTGTGCACACGTACCATGGCAGAAAAGTCAGTGTTATACAAGAAAAGTTAGAAAGTGAAGCCCAAGAAATAAGAAAATATTAACAGGAACTTAATAGGTGACCAGTGTAGAGATGATAAAATTGGTGTTATATGATCATATTTTCTTGATCTAGTAAGAACTCTAGCAGCTGCGTTTTGGACTAACTGTAGCTTGTTTATTGAGGATGCAGGACAACCAGCTAATAAAGCATTACAGTAATCTAGTCTCGAGGTCATGAATGCATGAACTAACTTTTCTGCATCAGAAATAGAGAGCATGTTACTTAGCTTAGCAATGTTTCTAAGGTGGAAAAATGCCGTTCTTGTAACATATGAAATATGATTTTCGAAAGACTGATTTTCGAAAGAAGGTGTAATATAACACCCAGGTCTTTTACTGTAGTGAATAAAATGACAGGACATCCTTCCAAGTTAAAGTTGTATTGTGAGAGGTTTTGTGGGCAGTTTTTTGGACCAATAAGTAATATCTCCGTTTTATCTGAATTTAATAGCAGAAAATTACACGTCATCCAGTATTTAATATCTTCAACACACGCTGTCAGTTTAGATAATTTAGCGTTTTCATCTGGTCGTGATGAAATATATAATTGAGTGTCATCAGCATAACAGTGGAAATTAATTCCATGTTTTCTTATAATATTACCAAGTGGCAGCATATATATTGAGAATAGCAGAGGGCCTAACACGGATCCTTGTGGCACCCCATAGTCTACTGACGTTATCTTTGATTTTTCCCCATTTAGACAGACAAAATGGTAGCGGTCTGATAAGTACGATCTAAACCAGTTTAATGCCTGTCCCTGAACACCAGTGCAATTTTAAAGTCGATCTAAGAGTATTTTATGATCTATAGTATCGAACGCAGCACTAAGATCGTGTAGAACTAGTATTGTGATACAGCCTTGGTCAGAAGCTAGAAGTAAATCATTTGTGATTAGTTTCTGTGCTATGATGCGGCCTGAATCCTGATTGAAATTTTTCATAGATATCATTTTCTTGCAAGAAAGAGCACAATTGAGCGGACACAACTTTTTCTAGTATTTTAGACATAAATGGAAGATTTGAAATGGGTCTGTAATTTGCTAGGTTGTTATGATCTAATTATGGCTTCTTAATGAGAGATTTTATGACTGCCAGCTTGAATATTCTTGGAACATGACCTAAAGATAAAGACAAGTTAATAATATTGAGAAGAGGCTCTTCCACTACAGGTAACAACTCTTTCAGTAGTTTAGTGGGTATTGGATCTAATAAACATGTTGTTGGTTTAGATGCAATGATAAGTTTATTTAGCTCTTCCTGTCCTATAGTTGTAAAGCGGTGTAGTAGTTCTTGAGGGGCGATAATTGAGGTTGAATCATAAGACATCATTAAAGATTGTACATTTACAATTTTGTTTCTGATGCTTTCTATTTTCTCAGTGAAGAAATTCATAAAATCATTACTACTAAACTGTAACGGAATATTTTGCTCAGGCGATGCTTGTTTATTTGTTAGTCTAGCCACGGTGTTAAATAAAAACCTTGGATTATTTTGGTTATTTTCTATTAGTTTGCGGAGATGCTCAGCCCTGGCTGCTCTTAGGGCCTTTTTCTAACGTGACATACTATCTTTCCACGCGATTCTAAAGACCTCTAAATTAGTTTGTTTCCATTTACGCTCTAAGTTACGAGTTTCTCTCTTGATAACATGTGTAGCACTGTTGTACCATGGTGCTTTAGTTTTCTCTCTAACCTTTTTTAATCTAATTGGTGCAACAATTTCTAATGTACTAGAGAAAATGGTGGTCATACTGCTAGTCATTTCCTCTAGTTCATCTGTTTGTTTGGGTTCACTGAGCAGCTGAGACAGATCAGGTAAGCTATTTGAGAATCTATCTACAGGGAGTGCAGAATTATTAGGCACGTTGATTTTCTGATCATATTTTTTTTCCAGGCACATTTGACCAATTCCAAACCACAGTAATCCTAATAACTACTATTGATTTAGTATTTAATAATGTATAAGTGATATATAATTGTTCTTGAAGGCTGGAAATGAAAATCACCTTATATTCAGGTGTGCAGAATTATTAGGCATGTTTTCTTTTACAGATAAATTGAGCCAAAAAAGAGATTTAACTCAGACTGAAAAGTCAAAAAGTATTAAATGCCCATGAGAAGGATGCAATACTAATGCAATACTAGACATTGCAGTTAAGGCATGACCATTGGACAGTGAAATGCTCGTTGGGTCAGCAGGATCTGACAAAAACAGGTGGTGAAGAAAAGACACCTGTTAACTGCAAAAGAATTAAGAATTAAGGTGAAGAATTAAGGGTGAAACCATCAGGAACCCTTTAGTCTCCAGCGCCACCATTTTCCAGAGCTGCAACCTACCTGGAGTCTCCAGAAGTGCAAGGTGTCAGGATCTCAGAGACTTCAGTTAGGTAAAGAATCCTAAAAAATGACCCCCACCAGATAAGAATCACAAGCTGAAGTGTTGTAAAATACATGAAGAAGGTTTTTTAATAGGCTTTATGGACAGATAGGTTGAGAGTGACTCTTGAAGGACCAGCACCACATCCTCTAGTACCACTGTTTGAAGAATTCATCTTCCAGAATCTGGCAGTACGTTTTGGGAGTTCATTTTTAGTCCATCTCTGCAAAACGGACTTCAGGATGGACTAAAATGAACTCCCAAAACGTACTGCCAGATTCTGGAAGATGAATTCTTCAAACAGTGGTGAAAGAGGATGTGGTGCTGGTCCTTCAAGAGTCATTCTCAACCTATAAAACCTATAAAGCCTATAAAAAAGCAGGCTTCATGTATTTTACAACACTTCAGCTTATGATTCTTATCTAGTGGGGGTCATTTTTTAGGATTCTTTACCTAACTGAAGTCTCTGAGATCCTGACACCTTGCACTTCTTGAGACTCCAGGTAGGTTGCAGCTCTGGAAAATGGTGGCGCTGGAGACTAAAGGGTTCCTGATGGTTTCACCCTTAATTCTTCACCTTAATTCTTAATTCTTTTGCAGTTAACAGGTGTCTTTTCTCCGCCACATGTTTTTGTCTGACCCTGCTGACCCAACGAGCATTTCACTGTCCAATGGTCATGCCTTAACTGCAATGTCTAGTATTGCATCCTTCTCATGGGCATTTAATACTTTTTGACTTTTCAGTCTGAGTTAAATCTCTTTTTTGGCTCAATTTATCTGTAAAAGAAAACATGCCTAATAATTCTGCACACCTGAATATAAGGTGTTTTTCATTTCCAGCCTTCATGAACAATTATATATCACTTATACATTATTAAATACTAAATCAATAGTAGTTATTAGGATTACTGTGGTTTGGAATTGGTCAAATGTGCCTGGAAAAAAAATATGATCAGAAAATCAACGTGCCTAATAATTCTGCACTCCCTGTATAGTGGTTGGAAGGATTGTTCTGCCTGGTCGATAACGTGGCGCAACATGACAGATTTTTATTATCTCTTAAATGTCACCCTAGTCTTGTCTGGACTTGTCTGCTTTTTTAAATGTTTGAATGCGTTCGTTGTGTTGTACGACACGAGGGAGCTTCCACCTCTCTGAATTACGGTTTTGCAAACATTGTCTTGCTCTGCAGTGTTTCCAGTGTAAAGTATTTCCAGTGTCAATGCGATCCTGCTATCTGGCTGCAAACTGCGGAATGGATTTCCTGAGCGGGGCTTATCTCATAACTGTGTGTCTCATTGAGCCGCGCCTCCGTTCAGGAAATACATTCCATAGTGTGCAGCCTAATAGCAGACAAGCCGGCGGGAATCACTTTTGGAGTCATTTCAGCAGACAACGTTAAAGCGCAGACATGGCTCATGGATATCGGATTTCTCCGCAGGTTGGATTGGGAAAATCCGATATGTGAATTACGCTGGTATCGGTCCCGATACTGGATCGGATTGGCCCCATCCCTAGCCGTGGACGACCTCGGTATTGACTGGTCTCAACCCCAGGAGCCCACGAGAAGCAGACCGGACGAGTGGTTTTTCAAGAACCGCCACCACCCGAACGCTCAAAAACCCGCTCCCTTCTTCCCGGAAGTCCACGAGGAATTATCCAAGTCGTGGAAGGCGCCATTTTCTCCCGCGCTCTCGGATGGCGCTCAGGAAAAGGGATATCACACTCTTCCTCCCCTTGAGAAAGCCATTGCTGCACACCTTTGTCCGCCCTCCGCCAGGGGACGGCAGTCAAAGGCTGTACACCCATTAAAAGCCTGCCGCACTACTTCCAGCCTCGCCGGTCGAGCATACGCCTCCGCCGGCCAGGTGGCCTCAGCGCTACACTCTATGGCAGTGCTTCAGGTCTTTCAGGCCAAATTCCTCCGTTCCCTGGATGAGTCTGTCCCTGATACCGAGGCCCTGAAGGACCTGTGCGGCGCCACTGACTTGGCCCTGCGTGCGACCAAGGCCAACGCTCAGGCGATCGGCAGATGCATGGCCAACTTGACGGAGTTGGAGCGCCATTTGTGGCTTAACCTAACCGAGATGAAAGACTCGGACAAGACCGCTTTTCTGGACGCGCCGATGTCGCCTTCAGGATTATTCGGTCCCTCTGTGGTTGGATTCACAGAACGCTTCACAGAGGCTCAAAAGGCCTCCCAGGCAATGAGACATTTCCTGCCCAAGCGTTCCAGCTCCTCCGCTAGCCGTCACGCTAAGGCTGGACCAGCCCAGCCCACCAAGGCGGCGCCACCAGCTTACCAGCCTTGCTCGGCTTCTAAGCCCGGACAGCGTTCCCGCTCAACGAGCCGCAGCAGACCGCAGGAGCGTCGAGGTCCCCGACCCATCAATGTGTCGAAACCTGAACCACCAAAGCCGTCCTAGCCAGAGGCACAAAGAGAAGGTGGATAATACCCACTTCGGCCGGTTTACCACCTCGCTCTCTTCCAAAACGTTCCCCAGCTCCCTTCATCCAGGTGGCTGGGCACACTACATACACAGCCAACGAGCCCGCAAAAAAGCGCGCTTGCCTGTACACAAACGCTGTTTTCACGGCGACCCATATGAATCACAAAAAGGTTTTTTTCTCTGTAGGCAGTGTGCCAGTGCGCGCCGTGGTAGAGACAACGGTGAGAAGCGACACAAGTCCCGTGCTTTGAACCGAAATATCAAAACTGTTAATGAAAGGGGCGGTGGAATCCGTACACCCCTCACAGAGCGAGTCAGGCTTTTACAGTCATTACTTCCTTTTACCAAAAAAGGACGGTGGTCTCAGGCCCATTCTAGATCTCAGACATCTGAACAAGGCCCTAATGAAGCGCCCGTTCAGAAAGTTGAAAATGAAACAAATCCTCACGCACATTCACCCGGGAGATTGGTTTTTCACTGTGGATCTAGAGGATGCCTATTTCCACATACAAATAGCCCCCCATCACAGGCCATTCTTGAGATTCACCTTCCGAGGGGAAAGTTTACCAATACAGGGTGCTACCCTTTGGTCTATCTCTGGCTCCCCGCACGTTTACGAGATGCATGGAAGCGGCGCTAACCCCGCTGATGCCTCGGGGAATGAGAATTCTCAACTATCTTGATGACTCATAGTAGCTCAGTCAGAGATACAGTTATTGAACCACAGATCTTGGCTTCTCAACCATTTGAAATGCTTGGGCTTCAGAATCTATGTGGCAAAGAGCTCATTGTCTCCCACACAGAACGTTTTGTTTCTGGGAACAGTGTTAGACTCACTACAGATGAACGCGCGACTGACGTTACAGCGTGCGCTCTCTGTTCAGGACCGAGTGGTTTCCCTCAGGTCCGGTGCATACAGTCCCCTCAAACACTTTCAGAGGATGTTGGGTCTCATGGCCTCGGCGGCGCCAGTTCTCAGACTAGGCGCTGGCTGAATCGCTGCTTTCCAGCGCACGCATGGCTCTCGGGCCGATTAAAAATCAAGGTAGACCACAGCTGTGTGTTGGCTCTGGCTCCTTGGAAAAATCCTGTCTGGTATCAGACGGGTGTGAGTTTGGGCACTGTTACGAAGTGGAAAGTTATCTCGACAGATGCATCCAACCTAGGTTGGGGAGCCCCTCACGAGGGCAGGCCAGTCTCCGGTCTCTGGTCAGACTCGGAAAAGAGCCTTCACATAAACTGTCTAGAGATGAAAGCGGTCACACTATTGCTAAGAGCTTTCCTTACGTACATAAAGCACCACCATGTCCTGATCCAAACGGACAGCAAGTCAGTGGTAGCCTATATAAATCGCCAGGGCGGTCTAAGATCTATTGGTCTACACACAATGGCGGAAAAAGTCCTAATATGGGTGGAGCACAACCTGAGCTCGCTGAGAGCGATTCATGTGCCAGGCATTCTGAATGTGGGTCCGGACATGCTGTCCAGGGGCAAAGTGTCCCCAGCGGAGTGGTCTCTTCACCCACAAATGATTCAGACAATTTGGGACATGTTTGGAGAGGCAAAAGTGGATATTTTCGCCTCGCAAGACAATGCTCAATGCCTAATATATTTCTCCAAACACAAGGACGCGTTGGCCCACGAATGGCCCAACCTTCATCTTTATGCTTTCCCCCCAATCTCAATGTTACCTCAGGTCATAGAGAGGATCAGGGAGAGCAAATGCGCTGTGCTTTTAATAGCCCCGCTTTGGAGAAATCAACCATGGTTCTCACTGCTAAGTCAGATGTCAGATACAGCCCGTGGCCAATACCGCTGAGGAGAGACCTCCTCATGCAGGCGAAACGGCAGATCTGGCATCCCCGTCCCGATCTATGGGCGCTTCATGTCTGGCCCATCAACGGGTACATGAGAACCTCTCTGAAAGTGTATTAAACACTATTTCTGAAGCTAGAGCTCCCGCGATCCAGGCGGCTCTATCCAAGCAAATGGTCAGTCTTTTCGGACTGGTGTAAAGCACGAAGCTTGACCCCACATAATTTTGAAGTGTCAGAAGTGCTCACTTTTTTACAAGAGCTACTGGACGCGGGTCGTTCCCCCTCCACGCTCAAAGTTTATGTGGCTGCTATAGCAGCGCATCACATTCAAGTGAATGGACTGTCGCTGGGGAAGAACGATCTTATCGTGCGCTTCCTCAAAGGGGCTAGAAGGCTTCACCCACCTCGCCCCCCTTCAGTTCCTATATGGGACCTGTCCATGGTCCTGGATGCTATGAAAGGCTCAACATTCGAGCCTCTGCATTCGGTGAGCTTAAAGCTCCTATCACTCAAGACCGCTTTTCTGCTAGCGATCGCATCAGTTAAGCGAGTGGGGGATCTGCACGTGCTCTCAGTGAGCGCCTCTTGTCTGGAATTTGGGCCAAACGACTCTAAAGTCGTCCTCAAACCAAGACATGGATATGTACCTAAAGTGCTTTCAACTCAGTTCAGAGCACAGGTTATTTCACTTTCAGCACTCTCATCATCGTTAGATGAGGAAGATGCTAATTTGCTCTGTCCTGTCAGAGCGCTGAGAATATACATAGAGCGTTCCGCTGCTTTCAAGCAAACTGAACAGCTCTTTGTGTGCTTTGGTGGCCGCACCCGCGGGTGCACGGTTACAAAGCAGGCCTTGTCACGATGGATAGTGGATGCTATCTCGCTGGCTTATGAGTCCAAAGATCTCAGCTGCCCTATAGACATCAAAGCCCATTCTACTGGAGGCATGGCCTTGTCGTGGTCTTGGTCTACTGGCATTTCACTGAATGATATCTGTGCGGCGGCAGGCTGGGCCTCCCCGTCCACTTTTATCAGGTTTTATAATTTGGATGTCCCTGCCTTACAGGCTGGGCTTCTCGCTGTGTAGTACATATTAACCCCTTAAGGCACGACAGTCTGGTCTGGGTTAAGTATTTGGAAGTCATAAGCACATTCCTTACATGACTCGAATTGTCTGGTCATTCAATATTCTTTGGCCCGACTATGTCTGGTCTATATATACATACTACGCGTATATTTGCGTGTTATTCTAATTAAATGGCCCGACTCCGGTCTGGCTCATATTGGGGACTTCTATGAATATCATATTTACGGGCCCACTTAGGTCGGCCTGGGTATGGTGTCTCCAGGCTTTCAGAGCCGTTAGGCGAGCACGGCGTTTTGCATTGGGTCCCCTAGCTAAAGCTAAAACGCAATACGAGAGTACTCTTGAGAGGGAACGCTTTAGTTACTAACGTAACCTCAGTTCCCTGAGAAGAGGGAACGAGTATTGCGTTTGCTTGCCGTGCTTCGCTTGCTCAGGGAGTCGCTTCAGTCGATTAACCTGACGAACCTGGCGAGACAGGGTCTTTTATACCCTTGGCTATGAAAATTCTGCTGCCCCTTGTGGCGGGAATATTAGAGGGACCTGATTGGTCCTCCCGCCCAGCGGGCTCGTCATAGGTTCCTGCAGTTGCAGTGGCACCGCCAATCAGCACGCAGCTGCTTCCTGCTGAGAGCTGTGCATCTGCACTGTGTTTTACATGGTATTTTTAGGATAAAAATTTGCTTCAAAATCTCGAGGAAAGGAAATTCCCCTAGTGTTTAAGCTAAACGCAATACTCGTTCCCTCTTCTCAGGGAACCGAGGTTACGTTAGTAACCGAAGCGTTTTATATATGCAACATTTGGGTCAGACTTGTGTGTTTTTATCACATTGTTTTACCTGCTTGAGTACTGCTAATGTTAGCATCCTCTCAGCCTCCGACAAACATACACACTGCTGTTCTTTACCTGCTAATGCAGCCTCTAGTCAACAAATTAATTACTTTATAATGAATGTTTTGTATTCAAACAGTTTCGCTGTCACATTTTAAACGCGCATCTGATGTGTCGGCGCTCTCTGTGCAGCCTCACGTGTCAATATAAACAACTCAATATGTCAGTTTTTATTTGGCCTCTAGAGGCCGCTCTCGTGCAATATAATGAAATTTCAGTTTTTCTTTTTTAATAAATCTGCAAAAATGTCAACAATTCTGTGTTTTTCTGTCAATATGGGGTGCTGTGTGTACATTACTGAGAAAAAAAATTAACTTAAATGATTTTAGCAAATGGCTGCAATATAACAAAAGCCGCGTTTCCACTGCAGGAACTTTCCCCAGGAACTAAGAACTTTTGAGGTGGTACACGGTGTGTTTCGACCGCAGGAACCAGGGTCTAAATGAAGTTCCGGGTAAATATTTCCCCCTCAAAATGGCCCTGCTCCCGGGGTAATACTTTTTCAAAGTTCAGGAACTTTCGGGGTGGGACTTGGGCGCTGAACATGCTGATTGGTTGAACTCATGCAGCGTTTTATGCGAGGTTCGTTCGTTCTGCGTTCAGTTCAGTAAATATCAGTCGTGCTCTTTCTGTCTGATGGCGTGCGTTCGTCTCAGCAATCTCACGGTCAATGTCCGTAATAGCTGATAATAACATACGTTGTCTTATTTTAAATCTAGCTTTACGAGCTTTCAGAATACGCTAGTATCAGTGCTTGTCTTTTTTCCGCCGTTTTTTTAATGACCTCTTTATTAAAACAATACATAACTACCAAAAGCAGCGCTGCTTGCATCTCTTCCATACTTGTTATTGTTGCATACAAGTTCCTGGTACAAATTGTTCTGGGTAATTTCGGTGGAAACGCGGCTAAAGAGTGAAAAATTTAAGGGGGTCTGAATACTTTCCGTACCCACTGTACTTGTTATACTATATATGCAATACTAGTTTTACTTGATCTTAGTGCTGCATTCGACACATAGATCATAAAATACTCTTAGATCGACTACAGAATTACACTGGTATTCAGGGACAGGCATCAAAGTCGTATTTATCAGACCGTTAACGTCTTGTCTATTTAAACAGGGAAAATCTGAGATAATGTCAGTGAATTATGCCAAAGTATCTGTGTGCCACAAGGATCTGTGTTAGGCCCTCTGTTATCCTCAATATATGTGCTGACAATTGGTAATATTATAAGAAAACATGGAATTAGTTTCCACTGTTATGCCGATGATACTCAATTATATATTTCATCACGACCAGATGAAATCTCTAAATTATCCAGGTTGACAGAGTGTGTTAAAGATATTGGTTTGCCTACAGTGGTTCAGGCTGCAGGATTGCCGTATGACTAAAGAAACTCTATCAGCAAGATGGTCAAAAACTGTACATTTCTTTTCTATTACCATCCACTGATACTTATACCAACAACGGAAATAAGTGCATTTACAATAGCAAAATATTGCTATAGTGTGACAATATTGTATTTCAATAGATAGCACATAAAAGTGAACCCTTGTGCTGTGTTGAAAATGAATGGCCTTCAAAAAACTGCTTATAATTCTCTCGTTATGCTAGATTAGAGGAAGATTAGAGCCTTCCTATCTGAGCAGACCACACAACTCTTGGTCCAAGCTCTTGTTCTCTCCAGACTGGACTACTGTAATGCTCTTCTAGCAGGCCTTCCGGCATGCACTATCAAACCCTTGCAACTGATCCAGAATGCAGCGGCGAGGGTGATCTTTAAAGAGCCGAAGAGAGCGCACGTCACGCCTCTCTTCATCAGACTCCACTGGCTACCAATAGCCGCTCGCATCAAATTCAAGGCACTGGTACTCGCCTTCAAAGCAACCACTGGCTCTGCACCAATTTACCTTAACTCGCTTGTTCAGACATACACACCCTCCAGGAGTTTGCGTTCTACCAGTGAACGACGCCTTGTGGTGCCATACCAGAGAGGCATGAAATCACTGTCACGGACCTTTTCCTGGACTGCCCCCACCTGGTGGAATGACCTGCCTATCTCAATTCGAGCAGCCGAGTCTGTAGCCATTTTCAAAAAACATCTAAAGACGCATCTCTTCCAGCAGCACCTGACCAATCAAGAATAGCACTTAACATTCTATTCATTTTTCTGTCTGTCTAATTTATTTAAAAAAAAAAAAAAAAAAAAAAAAATCCTGTGTGTTCTGTGTTAGATTAACTGAGACTTGTTACAGCACTTGCATACTGTAGCCTCTGACTGTTGTAGTTGCTTCTATTGCTCTCATTTGTAAGTCGCTTTGGATAAAAGCGTCTGCTAAATGACTAAATGTAAATGTAAATGTAAATGTAGATTATCACCAAATATTGGATTCAATCTTTTTGTCAGCTTGTTTTTTTTTTTAATTAGGACATGTTTTGTATTTATTTTTGGAACTGATCAATCATAGGTCTTATTTATCTGAGCTTTAAGTAAGGTTTTTTTTTGAGTGAAAAAAGCATTTGTGGCTATTCTTGTCAGTTTTACATAAAATATGAAACAATTGCACTGTTTATGACACTAGTGTGCTTTAATGTTTAACCAGGAAATTTGTTTTGAAATGACCGATATACCATGTGACAGATTTCTATCTAGAATTTTTATTTTACAACATTTTCTAAATGTGCTGCTGTAAATTATGCTAGTCTTTAGTAACAGAAATAACTATAGTTTTAGGTAAATCACATCTGAATGGCAAACTATTCATTTGTCTCTACACTAGTGAAAAAATAAATATACTGAAGTGTATTTGAAATACATTTATGCAACGTATACTACAAATACATTGACATATTTATGGACTTAATATGAATCTCATGCAATTGTACTTTTGGGATACTTTGGTTTACTTAAAGGTGGATTTTTTTTTTTTTTAATTAATGTTTTGTTAGTTATCCAGAAATCGTGCTAATGTCCAACTTAAGTTTAATTATAATATTTATATCAGTAAGTCTCAGGCATTATGTCAGTAAATATGTTAATGGTTTGTAGTACAACCCCAAATCAGAAAAAGTTGGGACAGTATGGAAAACGCAAAAAAAAAAAAAGAAGTGATTTCTAAATTTACTTTGAATTGTATTTCATTGCAGACAATATGAACACAAAATATTTCATGTTTTGTCTGGTCAACTTCATGTCATTTGTAAATATGCATCCTTTCCTGTCATTCAGACCTGCAACACATTTAAAAAAAAGTTGGTACAGGAGCAATTTAGGGCTAGTAATGAGGTAAAATGGTTAAATAATGATGTGATTTGAAACAGGTGATGTCAACAGGTGATTGTAATTATGATTTGGTACAAAAGCAGCATCCAAGAAAGGTCTAATCCTTTAGGAGCAAAGATGGGCCGAGGATCGCCAGTTTGCCAACAAATACGTGAGAAAATTATTGAAATGTTTAAAAACAATGTTCCTAAAAGAAAGATAGGAAGAGATTTGGATATTTCACATTCAACAGTGCATAACATAATTAAAAGATAAAAGGAATCTGGAGGAATTTCAGTGCGTAAAGGACAAGGGCGCAAGCCTAAGCTGAACAACCGCGATCCCTCAGGCGGCACTGCATCAAAAATCGTCATTCATCTATAAGCGATATCACCACATGGGCTCAGGACTACTTTGGCAAACCTTTGTCAAGTACCACAATACGTAGTTACATCCACAAATGCCAGATAAAACTGTACTGTGCCAAAAGGAAGCCCTATGTTAACAGTGTCCAGAAGCGCCGTCGACTTCTCTGGGCTCGGAGGCATCTGGGATGGACCATCACACAGTAGAAACGTGTACTGTGGTCAGATGAATCAGTATTTGAGGTATTTTTTGGGAGGAATGGACGCCGTGTGCTCCGGACCAAAGAAGAAAAGGATCATCCAGACTGTTACCAGCAACAAGTCCAAAAGCCAGGGTCTGTCATGGTATGGGGTTGTGTCAGTGCCCTTGGCAAAGGTAACTTGCACTTCTGGGAAGGCACCATTAATGCTGAAAAGTACATAGAGATTTTGGAGCATAATATGCTGCCTTCAAGAAGACATCTTTTCCAGGGACGTCCATGCATATTTTAACAAGACAATGCAAAACCACATTCTGCACACATTACAAAGTCCTGGCTGCGGAGGAAGAGGGTACGGGTACTTGACTGGCCTGCCTGCAGTCCCGACCTGTCTCCAATAGAGAATGTGTGGCGCATTTTGAAGCGCAAAATGCGACAACGAAGACCCCGTACTGTTGCCCACCTTAAGACTTGTTTGCAGGAAGAATGGGACAAAATTACACCTGAAACACTTCATCACTTGGTGTTTTCAGTCCCTAAACGTCTTTTAAGTGTTGTGAAAAGGAATGGCAACATTACAAAGTGGTAAATGCTTTACTGTCCCAACTTTTTTTTAAATGTGTTGTAGGTCTGAATGACAGGAAAGGATGCATATTTACAAATGACATTAAGTTGACCAGACAAAACATGAAATATTTTTTGTTCATATTGTCTGCAATGAAATACAAGTCAAAGTAAATTTAGAAATCACTTTTTTTTCTTTGCGTTTTCCATACTGTCCCAATTTTTTCTGATTTGGGGTTGTATACTTAGTATGAGATAAATGCATTTTAAAAACATTGGTATAGTTTTTTTCCCCGCCAGAGTATTTTGCACACATTCCCACATTTAATTGATGTCTGATTACAGCAATCAACCCTTAATTCACTTAAACCATGAATAATTGAGTTGTGTGTAATTTGATTGTAAGTGTGATGATCATCTGCTAAATGAGCAACAGCGACCACAATTCACTCCTTCAGTCAGTGAAGTCGCTCCCACAGCCATTCATGAGAGTTTAAATGCTGGAATTTAAACTCTCAATTTCCATCTTCCCACAGGAGAAGAAGCAGCAAGCAGGAGGAATTACTCCAGGAGAAACTACAGACATACTATTGTAAAGATGGAGTTTGAGGAAGAACCCTGCAGAATAAAAGATGAAGAGACCAGTGTTGGGGGTAACGCATTGTCATTTATGAGTTATGTAATCAGATTACTTTTTCAAGTATTAAAGTAACCATTACTTTTAAAATATCTGAGTTACTTTTTCAAATAAGTAACACAAGTTACTTTGTTCTCCCATTTACTATGCAAACCTCCAATAATTAAACATTTTGAATAAAACAAAAAATGTTATGCATTTAATCTCGTTTTATTGATCAGTTTACTTGCTTTTGACCTTCGATGATTCAGTTAAACCATAAGCAAAAATTAATCTAAAGATTTTAAGTGATAAACTGTTTTCTCCTGCGTCCTATTCTTCAGTTATCCAGAATAGTTGAAAGATTTGTTAGATTTGCGCCCTCTACTGTACATTTCCTTCAGCCTTGAGGCATTTGCCCAAAAATATAACTTTTTAAATAAAATATACAAAAGCAAACAAGCCCAGCCGAGATGAGAAAAAGTAATGTAAAAGTAACGTAATGCATTACTTTTCTAAAAAAAAGTAACTAAGTAATGCAATGACTTATTATTTAAAGGAGTAACTCAATATTGTAATGCAATACTTTTCAAAGTAACTTTTGAAAAGACAGAGGAACAAACAGGTTTTGCTTAATTCTCTTTAATGACTGATGAGGAACATTTAAGATGAAAACTTTGATCATTTGGGGCTCTCTGAATTTATTTTTGTTTCTAATTTTTAGACTTGATGGAAATGAATGAAGACCAAAGGACAATAGTCGTTTCACAGACTAGAAAGAATTTTACCCAAAGACAAGCTGGAAATGCTGGAGACAAAGGATCTTTCACCTGCTCTCAGTGTGGAATGAGTTTCACATGTAAAGGAATCCTTAAGAGACACATGAGGATTCACACTGGAGAAAAACCGTGCACATGCTCTCAGTGTGGAAAGAGTTTCACATGTAAAGGAACCCTTAAGAGACACATGATGATTCACACTGGAGAGAAACCGTTCACATGCTCTCAGTGTGGAATGAGTTTTACTCAGAAAAGCACTCTCAATGATCATCTGCGCCGTCACTCTGAAGTGAGATCATTCAGCTGTGATCAGTGTGAGAAAACATTTGTTGTGCAATCAAACTTAAAAAAACATCTTACAATTCATGCTGATGTGAAGCCTCACGTTTGTTCTTTTTGTGGAAAGAGTTTTTCACTCCTGAGGTCTTTAAAATTGCATGAGCGTAATCATGCTGGTGTGAGACCTTATGTGTGCTTTGACTGTGAGAAGACCTTCAGTACATCCAGTGCCTTAAAACGACACCAGATAATTCACACCGGAGAGAAACCGTACAAGTGCTCACACTGTGGGAAGAGTTTCTCTCAGTTAGAAACATTGAAAGATCATGAGAGAGTTCACACTGGAGAGAAACCGTATAAGTGCTCACACTGTGGAAAGAGTTTCTCTCATTCAGGAAACCTGAAAACTCATGAGAGAGTTCACACTGGAGAGAAGCCGCACCAGTGCTCTTCATGTGGGAAGAGTTTCACCCATTCATCTAATCTAAAGAGACATAAGAAAAACCGTTGCTTGAAGGCGTCTAAATGAGCAAATGTTCATGTTCGGATCCATCACTCACAAATAATACACTTAAAAGTAAATAATTGGACATTCAGATTCAGAAAAAGCTGGAATTTAGGAAACCATAGTGATTTAAGAGGGTCATTTGCTAAAATTAGTAGTGAAGTTTGATCATTTGTCAAAGGACTTTTTGGCAGGGTCAGTAATGGTTCATGAAACTAGTGTTGCTGTGATTTTATGAAGAGAGATGTTTTTTTTTCTTCTTCTAAGGAGTTCAATTATTTTCATTAATTATACATGAGCACAAACAAAAATGATGCACTGAGAACATTTTGAAAATGTTCTTGCATTTAAATCTTATTTTTGCATTTGAAGAAATTCTCTGTACATTGAGACTAAGAAAAATAAAAAGGAACACATGAAATGACTTGATGAATAAACTTGTTTACATTAAATCAACGTCTCTGGATACTTGACTGTAACCCTGTTCTCTGAAAAAACAGCTTTCTGCCACTACGGACACGCCCTTCAGCGAAAAATCAAGTGGTCTCATTCACTAAGCATGTGTACGCACAAATTTGAAATGTGCATACGCACGTTTTAAGAACAATTTGCAATTCACCAATATTTTTTTTTCTAAATTTACGATAAAATATAGGAATGGAAACCACACGTAAACAAAAAGAACATACTACTCTGTATTAGGGATGGACATTAAAGCAGCACTAGGTAACTTTTCAACCTTTTATAATATATTTTCAAACCTCTTGTGATGATACATCGACTTACAATAGGTTGAATGACACGTCTGCCATAGCCTGACGGGGTCTGTATCGTTTTTAATCGTACTTTTAAACTTCGGGTTTCGGGTAGTAACCCGAGAAAAAAAGAACTACAAAATTCGACTGCTTTACGGCATATACGTCACTTCCACCACCACCCCCACTTCCTTAAATTCGGACGTGCGAGCCCAACTATCATTTGTGTGCCGAATGTTATAGTCATGGCCGAAGCAGCACAGAAAAATAAGAAAGCAAAGGTTTTGTCGGAGGAAAGCAAAAAGAGGAAACGAGAAAGTGATCGGATTAAAGGCAGGACGAGGATCAACATTGGGCCAGCGTTTGCTCGTTGGCGTGAGCTGAAGGAGGAGGGGCTACATTCTTGCAAGTAAATACATGAGACGTACAAAATCATATTTTAGGATACTTAACATGTCTGTGATATTGGTTTATTTGTCTTGCCTCAAGCTATAATGCAAATCGATTTTTCAAATTTGCAGATTCATCTAGGGTAGCTTGATATTATAATATTGATGATATATGGTTATTACCTACCACTCAAACATTGAATTGAAGTATCATATAGATTCTGTAAAACGGTAACCAATAGACTAGGCTACTATAATGACGCTGGCTTGTAAACGTGAGCATCGCGATCATTTGGTGTTTGAAAAAAAAAAAAAACATGAAATTATTCATATGACATGCTGAAACATATGCCACTGTACCTGGGTTGAAGACATTTCACACGCGACGCAAGAAGAACACCTGCATATGAACTCCGGCAGTGTTCAGGGCTATCATAGTTGTCATGTCAACAAATGCACGTGTGATGCATCCCCTGACAGTAGTAGAGGACAATACTGTTTCCCAACTGTAGGGGGACCCCGAGAGCAAAAACTACCTAGAGCTGCTTTAAAAGCAAAAATAATATTCAATTAAAGCTGCAAGCAAAATTTTAGCTGAATATTGCCATGTAGATGTCTTCAGGCCAGGACTATTATCAAACGTGAAATTTAGGGCAGATCGGACATTGTATGCCTGAGTTACCTGTTCCTGTTTCGCCTGACCAAAGATTAGACTGACCAAACATCATGTTGTTCTGGTTAAATCACAATGAGGAGTTAATCACAATGTAAAACATGCAATTTCCTGTTGCCCACAGGTGGCACTATGACTGTAACTGAATATTGGCATGTAGATGTGTTCAGGCCAGGACTCTATTAAAACATCTGAAGTTTGGGGCAGATCGGAAATTCTATGCCTGAGTTACAACAACTTCCTTTTGTCCACCATGGACACGCCCTCCAGGCTCACCAGGGAAAACTCAAGATCTTCGCAATTTAACATCGCAAAGGCCTTTAGATTTGACTGTGCAAATATGATGTTGATCTGATGAGTTTGTTAAAATACAACATCTGGCAAAAACGGCAAGGGTCTTTTTTGTAGGTATTTGGCTGTTACATGCGTGTACCGTAGCACGAATGGTGCTTAATTGAAATTTTGTAGGTGGCGCTATCGAGCCACTTTGCCACGCCAAATTCTGAAACCCATAACAGACGTACATTTTCACCACTTCTGACGCGTGTGTAAATTTTCATGAGTTTTTGATCATGTTTAGGCCCTCAAAAATGTGATGGATTTCGGAGAAGAATAATAATAGACTGAGCAATTACACTAAGGTCCTCACACCATCGGTGCTCGGGCCCCAATTAAAGTAGTTGGGAGATTAATGTTAAGAGCAAACACTTATTTCAATTCTTTCATTCCCACATCAGTTCAAAGAGAAGCTGAAAGAATATTGATGAGGGTTTATCGCTGTAATTATACATCGATTAAACGTGTGAAAAGCAGTGATAAAGGAATAGTCTGCAAGATAATGACATTTAAATAAAAAACTTTAGTGTGAGTAAAAGTGTTGTAACCATGCGCTTATTGGCAGATTAATTAACATTTGTATAACCAGTTTTGATTGCAAATGCCATGGTTAAACTATAGTAACCATCTGTTTTGGTTTTATTTGTAAAACCATGGCTTATTTTCGTAAGGGGTTATGTTATAGAGTGATCTGTTAGGGATTGACCTATAGGGGGGCAATCTAATGCTGTTTGACTTGACTTAAAAGTACTTGTGAGTGTGCATATGGTATCCACCTGTGGCCCTGTCCCAAATGGCACCCTAAACCCTCACGGTCTTCCTTTGAGTCCGCACTTACATGACGTAATACCTCTTTGACTGCCGAGAAGATGTCTGCTGCGTAACCCGCACCAGTGCAGGCTCGCCAGAAGTGTGCAACGAGGGCGCATATCGACCTCAAAGGGGGCGCTCGCGAGCACCTTTCTGGGACCTAAAATGACAAATGGGACACCCTGCAGTCTCGTGAACTTAACGGACACGCGCACGCAGCGACCATTGTAAGTCCACAAGACCAAAAGTCCACATTAAGTTTGCCATTTGGGACAGGGCCTGTGATGTATCAAGTGTACTGATGTCTGCTGATTTCCTTGAGTAAAGACCCATTCTGAACAGAGCTGTCTCATTGTCACAATCACCAGTAATAGTGCCCCTGATTACCACCTGAGGGCACTCCACCCCGGACTGTCATTCCATCATAAACTACATTACCCATAATCCTTTGCCCGGACTCATCTTCACTTACTGTTTGCACCTATGTCTCATCACCTATTTACCTCATTACCTCAACCTATATAAACCATGTTCACTCTGTCATTCACTGCAAAGTCTTGTTTGTCTATACAGCATTTCTGAGCATTCTCCCTGGTTTCATGTCTCTTGGTTTTGGATTTCTTGCCTGTTCCGTAGATTACCCATTTGCCTGTCTCTCCTTGTAACGGATAAATAAGGCAGGATACAATAGCAAGTAAAAGCTTGTTTATTGAGACAGAAGATCGCAGGTAGAAACCAGAAGGCCACTGGAATCAACTCGATGATATGGCAGAAGATCGCAGGTAGAAACCAGAAAGCCACAAGTATCAGAGCGGTGCGTTGGCAGATGGTCCGGGCAGCACAGGGACGCTGCAGACAACCCAGTCTGGTGACGACGGTGAACACGGTGATGGTGGAACTCCAGGGTGCACACGGAACACAGGAAACAGGCAACGCAGGAACACAACGGGCACAGGCGGGAGAACACACGATACATCCAAACAAACGCTCTGACAAAGACAAAGAGAACACAGAGAGACTAAATAGGGTGCGCTGATGATCTGCAGCTGGAGCGCTGATCAGCTGCGACAGGTGTAATGATCATCAGCCAACCAGCGGCTCCGCCCCATACAAACACACATACACACACAAGAATGAGATGGTGAATTCATGAATCGTGACACTCCTGTCTTGTTTGCTGTATTGGACTGATTACCTGTTATGACCTCTTGCCTGTTTGTTGACTACGAGTGGATTACCCTTTAATAAAGCTGCGTTTGGATCCTCAACCTCTGTCTCGGAGCAGTACATTACACTCATGCAAGTTATTCAATTTTGACGACAAGGATGAAAGCAAAGGAAAGATGTCTTTGAAGAGGAAAGAAGTTGTTCAATGGAAAAGAAGTTGAATCCGTACAAGTTGGAGCTTTGGGAAAGATGGCCAACATGGTAGGAACAGTCACACATTTGATAGTCAATCTCAGTCCTGGGAAGAATATTGTGAAATCCTGCAACATTTCTTTGAGGCAAATGAGATTGCAGAAGCAGCCAAGCAAAAAGCGATATTGTTGACCACTGTAGGAAGTTAAACATACAGTCTGCTGAGGAATTTATTGAGCCCAGTTGAGACAGGAACAAAGACATTTGGGGAATTAGTGGAATTACTGAAGGAGCATTTCAACCGTAATTCGTAACCGTTTGTTAATTGGCCAGAGGAGAACTGGCACCCCGACTGAGCCTGGTTTCTTCCAAGGTTTATTTTTCTCCATTATGCCCCTGATGGAGTTTTGGTTCCTTGGTCACCTTTGGCTTGGCTTGCTCAGTTGGTGACACTACATTTTCAACTAAATATCCAAATAAATCTAATTAGTAAACTAAATGAACTATATAAATTAAATTACTAATCTGCCCACATTGTCACTGTATGATAATTGAAATGAGCTGATGACATCACCTCTTTCTCCAGAGCGGCTGTAAAGCCGAATCAAATTCTGTTGCATAATTTTCCTGTTTAGCACTGTGAAGCTGCTTTGAAACAATCTGTTTTGTAGAAAGCGCTATATAAATAAAGTTGACTTGGCTTGTTGGCAGAAGCAGAGTTTGAACATTTGAAAAGGCATTAAAAGTAGCTCAAGCGATGGAAACGGCCAATAAGGATGAGCAGGATTTGCAAGTTCAAAGCTCATCCAGTTTAATGAGAGTGTATAAAATGTCTGTAAATCAAGAAGATAGTAAAAGTAGAGCATGTTACAGATGTGGGAGTTTGCAACATTTGGCAAAAGAGTGCAGACTTGCTTATGAGATATGTCACAAATGTGAAAAAGGGGGAGAAAGACGCAAGAGAGTGGCCAGAGGCAGTGGCGTGCACAGACCTCCTCAGGGGCAGGGGCAGAAGGACCAAAAAGGACACTAAAAAATAACGAGAATCGAATGTATTTTTTACATAATTTAAATGCATTTATTTATGACATAAATCACCTGTATTTAAAGCAGTACGCGTCTGTCTGTTGTGTTTTTAAATATTTTAACAAAAAATTTTGTTCCCCACTGGCTTTCAATATATGGTTAAAACCATTTTTAAAAATATTCCTTATTTCCTTGGCATTCTATGAAAAGACATTAATACAAATACAATGCATAACACTTCAAACAAAAACAGGGAAATAATGATAATATTACTATATATATAATGGGTAACAATAAAATGTCATTAGTAAACTACATTTGTTAACATGAACTAATAATAAACTACCCTTCTACAGCATTTATTAATCTTATATTAATTTAGTTGATATTAATTTCAGCATTTACTAATACATTATTAAAATCAAAAGTTGTATATGTTATATTAGTTAATGCACTGTGTCAAGTAGCATGAACAAACAATGAACAGCTGTATTTTTATTAACTAAAATTGACAAAGATTAAAATATTAATATACAATAAAAAATGTATTGCTCATGGTTAGTTCATGTTGGTTAATACATTAACTTTACAAATGAGACCTTCATGCAAGTGCAACCATGATATCAAATATATAAATTCCATACAATTTAGAGCTTGACATGGACTTTTTCATTTAATTTCACTATAGAAATACTCTAGAAATGATCAATGCAATGCAATGTTCTAATTGCATTCATATTTTGAATTAGCTTTTATTTTTATTCAAGTTTGTAATTTTTAGTTTTCATTTCTATTTAACATCATTTTTTATTTTAGTTTTACTCATTTTAGTACTTCAAGTTTTAGGTTTTTAATTTAATATTTATATTTTATTTGAAGTTTTATTAAAATTAACAACAAAAACAGTCTTTTATAGTTTTAGTTAACAGCAACACTGGTTCATTTCAGGCTGTTTTTGAATCACTGTTACACAGCAAAGTTTGTTACTGAGGCTTTTGTTTTAAAAAATTGTAGAAATTCAAGTTGTTGGAAACTTTCAGCCTGGTTTCTATATTTTGAACTCTCAGAGCGAGGCACAAATGCTTCAGAAGATCGTGCTGTCCTGTAGGCTTTTGTCTCCCTGAGTCTAAAATGTGACCCATTTTTCTGCCGAGCTGGATTTGAAAAACTTCAATTGGTTTTTATCCAAGACCATAGCACATCCTCCTTGGAAATTTATTTCCCTGAGCTAATAACACGAGGATGTGCTATGGTCTTGGATAAAAACAAATTGAAATTACATTGTCAGACTCAGAATGCAGAAAGACTCGAGTTATGCTTTTATTATAATTAAGCATAACTTGCACGCTCCCGCAACCTTTACAGTAGCGTGGTGTAGGATAAATATACATTTTCTGTATTAGCTTACCTGCTGATCGTGTAGTTTGAAAACTCGCATGGCTAATCGCTCTGCTGTGTGCAGGCTGCGTGTAGCGCTGAAAAGGTATCTCCGCCTACCGATCCACCTCCGCCAAAAAAAAAAAAAAAAACTTTTTGTAATATTGTTAGTGGTAAAATGGTATAGAAGCGTATTGTTATATATTAAAATATTTATAATAGTAATAAATATTATTTACTATTACCAGGGAGGGGCACATTACATTTTGAGACAAAAGGGGCAGGGGCTTGAGCAAATTATGGGAAGAACATAACATTTCAGAATTAAAGACCTGTTCTTTGAAGTTAAAAGCCTACACTGGCCAAGCTTTAACAGTGTTAGGTTCTGCACTGGTGGAAGTCAGACACAAAGCAACAGTGAAGGAGTTACCAGTAGTGGTGGTACCCGGAACAGGACCCAATTTATTAGGCAGAGGATGGATTAAGGAATTGGGAATGGAATGGGAGGCCATACATAAGCTTCAAGGGGTGGGAAATGTTACTTTGGCTGAAGTACTCACCTGACATGCAGAATTGTTTAAAGAGGAATTGGGTGAATTGAAAGGTCCACCAGCCAAGATTTATGTAGACAAGGAAGCCATTCCCAGAATCTTCAAAGCCAGACCAGTTCCTTATGCAATGAAAGCAAAGGTAGAAGTTGAAATAGAATGCCTGTTAAGAGAAAACATCATCCTGTTAAACACTCTGAATGGGCTGCACCTGTAGTACCAGTGTTAAAGTCTGATAATATAGTATGTCTATGTGGTGACTACAAGCTAACAGTAAATCGAGTTTCAAAGTTGGAACGGTGCCCCATTACCCGAATAAAGGATTTGTTTGCAACATTGTCAGGGGGGAAAAAATCACCGAACTGGATATGAGCCATGCTTACCATCAGATTGCATTAGATGCAGAGTCCAAGAAATATTTCACAGTGAATACCCACAAGGGGCTGTTTACTTACAGTGTTTTACCTTTTGGAGTTTCTTCTAGTCCTGCCATATTCCAGAGAACCATTGAGGGAGTACTGCAAGGTCTTCCGAATGTGGCAGTTTTCCTGGACGACATCTTGGTGACCGGTCGTACTGAGGAGGAGCCTCTCCAAACGCTTGCCTGGGTACTGGAAAGATTGCAGGAAACAGAGTAAATGGAAAGAGAGGTAATGTTTTTGGGCCATAAAGTAGACAAGGCTGGCTTACAATCAGTTCTAGAAAAGGTGACTGCCATTCTAAATGCTCCCTCACCAAAGAATGTGACAGCGTTGAAGGCCTATTTGGGACTGTTAAACTACTAAAATAAGTTCTTGCCTAACATGTCTACTGTGTTAGCCCCTGTGCGCAAGTTGCTGCGGAAAGATGCAAAATGGAACTGGGGCGGGGAACTTTTGCTCAGAAAATTATCCAATCAGTACAATTGCTGGTCCACTATGACTCCCTGAAGGATTTTATTTTATCATGTGATGCTTCTCCTTATGGCCTAGGTTCAGTTCTTTCACATAAGATGCCTGGTGGTAGTGAAAGACCCATTGGATTTATGTCACGGACATTGAATCAAGCTGAGCGGAATTATTCGCAGTTGGACACGGAAGGGTTGGCTGTAATGTTTAGCTTACAACGCTTCCATAAGTATTTCTAAGTTCAGCATTGTTACAGACCATAAACCTTTGTTGTCTTTGTTTAATGAGTTAAAAGCTGTTCCCCAAATGTCATCTCTTAAGATCCAGCGATGGGCTGTGACACTAAGGGCATATGAATACACCATCATCTACAAGCCTGGCAAGCATCATGAAAATGCAGATGCTCTAAGTCGGTTACCAATGTCAACAAAATCTGGCCCTGAACAGGAGGAAAGTGTCCTCATGTTGGAGAATGCAGACATCACTTTAATTACAGCAGAACAGGTGAGAGGATAGACAAAAATTATCCGGTATTATCCAAGGTGATAGAGATGGTACAAAGATGATTCCTGCAGGAATTAATTGGAACAGAGTTTGATCCATTTACAATCAGGAAAGATGAATTAAGTGGACAGGATGGTTGTGTGCTCTGGGGGGCCCAAGTAATCATTCCCTGAGTGGGTAGATCAGAAGTTCTGAAGCAACTGCATCAGTGCCACCCAGGAGTGTCTAGGATGAAAACTTTGTGTTGAAGGAACGATTGCCTCTAAATTGGCCGAGTGTTATTCAGTTATAGAATTACTCCTCAGACCACTACAGGGCTCTCCCCAGCTGAAATGTTACATGGATGTAAATTGTGATGTTCTTTGGACTTTATGCTTCCTGATTTAACTAGAGCAACAACAAAAGCAAAAGGGTCATCATGATAAAAAGGCCCATGTAGTTTTGGTGTTGGAGACCCAGAAATTGTTCGGAATTTTAGCTATGGGCCGAAATGGAACCCGGGGCACATAGAGACTGTGACTGGACCACTTTCTTATAAAGTGATGCTGGGCGATGGGAGAGTGGTCCGAAGACATGTAGACCAAATTCATGGCCGGCAGAAATTGCTTGTGAACCTTTCAGGGGACATGGACTGTAAATATCCTGATTTTGACTTCTCTGATCACTCTGCACTGATAGTTGCTAAAGAGACTGAGTAAAAAGGGGCTGAGGACATTCCTTGTGAAACCAATCCCTTTGAAACAGCCGGGGATTCCTTTCAAACCTCTGAGATGACCACTGAAATGAACAAATATGTTAGCCCTGTTGTGAGACAGTCACAGAGAACCAGAAAATTGCCTAGTCATTTGAAAGATTATGAACTGAAGTCAAAAATAATAATAATAATAATAATAAGTGTGTGAACTGTGATGGGTTTTGGGTGTGTAAGTAGGTTTCCTCTTCATGATGATTAGGTAACTATTGGGGTTACATGATTGTGCATAGTATTGTGATTATTATGGAAGAAATGTCAACTTGGGGGAAGGGAATGTTATAGAGTGACCTGTTGGGGACTGACCTATAGGGATCAATCGTTCAAGGTACTTACGCTAGCTTACAGATCCACCACGAGCTCAGCTCCTGCATACTTTGACTCGCTCCTACAAGTCTACACCCCCACCAGAAGCCTTCGCTCAGCTAAGGAGCAACGGCCATCACAGAGAGGCAGAAAATCCCTCTTCAGAACATTTACATTCACCGTCCCCTGCTTGTGGAACGATCTTCCCACCTCCATCCGAATTGCAGAATCACTTACAACATTCAAATGACAGCTGAAAACTCACCTCTTCCGTGAGCACTTAACCTTATCTTAAAAAAAGAAAAGAAAACTTCCTTTTCCTTATTTTCCTTCTATTTACAGTACCTCTACTTCTTCCCTGCCCTAGCGTGTGATGCTCTGTGCAATGTCCAAAACTTAGTTAGTACTTAAGGCACTTTCTGTGTTTCGCTGCCTCCTCATCATGGATCGCTTCCTGTACTCCTCAGTTGTAAGTCGCTTTGGATAAAAACGTCTGCTAAATGCATAAATGTAAATGTAAAATGTAACTGTAGGGGGCAATCTAATGCTGTTTGACTTGACTTAAAAGTAGCAAAGAAGAACTTGTGAGTGTGCATATGGAATCCACCTGTGATGCATCAAGTGTACTGATGTCTGCTGATTTCATTGTGTAAAGACCCAGTGTTCACCCGTGAGGTGTTGTTTGCTTGCTGTGTCTGTTGGCTTTCCTCTGTGCATCACGGGCGTGACTTGCAGCTAGCAGACCACTCTCCACGACTGGCATAATGCTGAACTATTCAGCCATTCAACTTAAGAAATTCAACATCTATACCACTCCATCGTGTACATCAGTCATTAAAGTCCCTGTAAAGGCAATTCTGAGATTTGTTTCTAAACACATTATAAATGTTAGAAATGTATTGCTGAAACACATTACAAAGACTGTGAACTATGAAGTACTGAATTCAGAAGTTAGACCGTTAAACAGTTTTTCACCGTTGCTGTGTTCAGGATTTTCTGGGCGGGGCTAAAACGGTGGCTCGATGACGCACTGGAGCCACCGAGTCTGGCTCCTCCCCTAACACGATCATAACTAGAGCACATTCGCATCAGTTCGATCGCGAGTTACTGTTAGTACTGTTAGTTACTATAGTCAACAACTTACATAACAGCTTACAAAACAAAAACGATGAAGAGGTGGATTAATTTTGTGAACAGCAACCTTGATGGAGAGAGCTGAGGATCATCACCGACACCTGCCTCTGCAGTGACTTTACACCGGATCGTTTTACAAACTTTCACCGGAGACAACTGGGATTCACTGATAATCCGCTGCAGAACCGACTATCCCCCGCCCAGGCCTTCATCCTCCCGTCCCGCCGACATCTGGTGCGTCGTGATCATAGACGCTCGTGATCAGTGAGTGTTGTCTTGTGTGCTACTGCCGCTTTCCCGCGAGTGGGCGTGGTTTCGGCGCCGACAGCGGACACACCCCCAGCGTTTGAGAGCAGAGAATGCTGCTCATTTTTTCAGGTTTTTGATAAGCTATTTTATGTACTTCCCGGATTTTTTTATTTTTCAAATTTGGCTGGGTGGTTAATAACACATTTATCTGTGGTGTGAGGAACTCAGAACACATGTTTAGTTTTGACTTTACAGGGACTTTAAACAACTTGGACTCCTTCGCCGGCCCCGTTACATTCACAGAAGTTGCCATCGAAAGTTTGTTTTCTCCCGGTCTGATCACAACATCTCATCCATCTGGTCCGGCGTGCGCACCGTCGCATCTCGAACACGTCATCAAGGTGCCGTCACTCCTAGGACTTGTAGCGCTCGAGTTTCCATGACAACGTTACGCACTGACTTGGATGGAAACCGGAGAAAACATGGAGTGGATCTCAGTTTACTTCGGCCAATACAGAGACACACTGTTGCAACGAATATACAAGATTTAACTTTTTAATGCACAATCCATCACAAACAAATCTTGCCTCATATTATAGAAGTGTTTAGATATGATGTGCCTTACAGAAACCTGGCATCAACCAGATGTTTATTCTGTTTTAAATGAGACCTGTCCCCCTGGTTACTGCTATTTACAGAAAGCCCGCAGCACAGGGCGTGGTGGTGGTCTGGCTGTCATCCACCGAAGTGTCATTCATCCTATACCCCTGCCTGAACTGTCTTCGTTTGAATGCCTTGCATTTAAATGTAAGCACCCTCTTTCCACTAAGATACTTCTTATTTACCGGCCACCCAAACCAAACCCATCATTCATCCCAGAGATGTCCAATCTTCTTTCAACTTTCTGTATAATGTCTGCTAATATCATCATACTTGGAGATATGAATATTCATGTCAACTCTTCAACCTGCCGTTTTGCAGCAGAATTTCGCCAATTACTCGACTGTTTTAATCTGACACAACTTGTCGATGCCCCCACTCATACCAGGGGCCACACTCTCGATCTAGTCATTATAAACTCTGTTTCTCTCAGCAATCTTCTGGTGTATGATCTGGGAGTTTCTGATCATAAGGCCATCTCCATGAAGATGTCTTCACTATCCAGCCTCATCAAGCCCAAACGCCAAATCTGCTTCAGAAATCTGAAAAACATCAACCTAGAGACTATGGCATCCGATCTCCAGCATCTCCTTTCTGTAATTACAATAACACCCTCAGAATCATTCTGGATCTTCATGCCCCGGTCAAAACCAGAACAGTCACTTTCACCCGATCAGCACCCTGGTATACCGTTGAACTACAAAAAATGAAGGCAGCGGGGCGTGCCATTGAGAGGAGATTCAAAACCACAGGTCTCACTGTGCACAAGCTTGCTTTTCGGGAACACCGAAAGGACTACTCAAAGTCACTTACGGAAGCACGGTCAACTTTCTCAAACATCATCAGAAATAGTCCCGGAAAATCTAAACAGCTATTCTCCACCATAAATCATCTACTCAAACCACAAACCCCCTCACTTACAGAAACTACAGAAGAGCACTGTAATAATTTCCTGGACTTTTTCAAAACAAAAATAGACTCAATTCACTCTACCTTTCCTGGATCCTCACCATTATCCACCCTGACTAACCACTCACACATCCTGCCATTTCGGAGCCCCTACATCGTTTTCCAGAAATCTCACAGCAAGAGGTTGAGACGATAATTAAAAGGATGAAACTTACCACCTGTGCCCTCTACCCTTTTCCTACAGCTCTAGTGAAAGTAAACACCTCTGTCCTAAGTCCTCTGATTATCACTATAATGAACAACTCCCTCCAGTCTGGCAATGTTCCATCTGCCCTAAAAACTGCCATAATCAGACCACTTCTCAAAAAACCCACCCTTGACCCAGATGTACTTGCAAATTACAGGCCCATTTCCAATCTCCCATTCCTCTCCAAAGTACTGGAAAAAGTTGTAGCTTCCCACCTCATCTCAAATACAACAATCTTTTCGAAAACTTTCAGTCTGGTTTCCGCTCTGCACACAGTACGGCAACAGCCCTGGTTAGAGTCACAAACAACCTACGGATGACAGCTGATGCAGGCTCACGATCCCTCCTCATACTCCTCGATCTGTCTGCTGCATTCGATACAGTGGATCATGGCATACTCCTTAACCGGCTGAATCAAACCACTGGACTCACTGGCACTGCTCTTAACTGGTTTAAATCGTACCTCACTAACAGAACAGAGTACATTTCACTTGCAAAAGTGCAAGGTCCTGGCAACACACAGTTACCTGCGGGGTCCCTCAGGGGTCAGTCCTTGGCCCCATTCTCTTCATCATTTACATCATCCCCCTCGGCCATGTCATTAGCCGCTATGGAGTCTCATTTCACTGCTATGCTGATGACACACAACTGTACATGAAATCAGAAACACACACCTCCATTTCACCAACATCATCTCCGTCTTCAACACTTACTGCCTGTCTGGAGGAGATAAGGGTGTGAATGAAGCACAACTTCCTCCAGTTAAACAGCTCTAAAACTGAGGCAATTCTTGTTGGCACACCACATCAAACCCAGTCTTCCTCCATAACTGGTATAACTATCTCTGATCATGACATTCCCCTCTCCACAACTGTCACCCATCTTGGTGTAAGATTTGATCCACAACTCAGCTTCGAAGCCCATATCAAAAACCTCTGCAAAACATCTTTCTACCATCTCAGAAATATTGCAAAACTCCATCCAACGCTAACCTTAGCAGATGATGAAAAACTGGTCCCTGCCTTTGTCTCCTCCATACTGGATTACTGTAACACACTTATCATCGGGATCCCTAACAAAAGCTTGCAGAGACTGCAGTATGTTCAGAATAGTGCTGCTAGGATCCTGATGAGAGTTCGAAAATACGATCACATCTCCATTCACTTCACTGGCTTCCTGTTTCCGCCAGGATTGAATATAAGGTCTCCCTTCTAACCCACCAGTGCATCTATGGAAATGCCCCCCCCCCTATCTGAAAGAACTACTCACACCTTCTACTACAACTCGATCACTCCGTTCCACAAACTCAAACCGCCTCCTTCTCCCCAAGACAAAGCTCAGCACTATGGGTGATCGGCTTTCTGTTCTGCCGCTCCTCGGATTTGGAATGCCCTCCCCGACCATCTGAGGGCACCTCAAACTATTGAGACTAAAAAAGGACTAAAAACATTTCTTTTTAGGAGAACTTATGACTTTTAACTGTTCAAAATATAAGTATATTATCCTTCTTTAATGATCTTAACTGTAGCACTTTGAGATTTATTCCAAATGTAAAGTGCAGTACAAATAAAATTATTATTATCATTCTGAACAGAGCTGTCTCATGCAAGTTATTACAGGTTCACTTCCAGTAAGACATAATAAAAGTAACCTCCTAACTTCGGATTCAAGATCCAAATCTTTAAGAGTCATTTAGATTTCTCCTAATAAATGATACATTTATGTACTCACAGTGTGAAAACATCAGATTTAGAGCAGAATGAACGGCTGTGTTCCACTTCTCGTTTTTAGTTTATGTTCTTCCCTCGCTCACTTCTCTTCTTCTCCTAGCCTTGGATGTGTGTTGTTGCTTCGGTTGCTCGAGTGCCTCCACTGGTTGAAAACAAGCACTATTAAACTATATAATCTTCATAGATTATATATAAAACTACCACAATATCTCTTATCTTGGTTGATATATATATAAAAAAATTCTCTCCCCAAACATGATTGAGTTAGAATAATACAATAATAGTACCATAGTATTTTTCCCTACTATGGTAGTAATTGTTTCTCTATATGCTTAGTTACAAACATTCTTCAAAATATATTCTTTCTGTGTTCAGCAGAACAAAGAAACTCATAAAAGTTTGGAACAACTTGAGGGTGAGTATATGGTGACAGAATTTTCATTTTTGGGTGAACTGTCCCTATAATGCGCCGTTTTGTGGAAGAACACTGTAGCTGGAGCTACTTCTCTCTGTTTATGTCTATGACGATCCACGCAGGTACTCTGTTACTCCACGGCGGTTGTGTCCCGCTCTCTCAGAAAAAAGTCAGATTATAAACACTTATTAGGCATACTGTAGTGATTGGATTCATAATGTAATCACTCTTTATATAAATATACACTCACCTAAAGGATTATTAGGAACACCTGTTCAATTTCTCATTAATGCAATTATCTAATCAACCAATCACATGGCAGTTGCTTCAATGCATTTAGGGGTGTGGTCCTGGTCAAGACAATCTCCTGAACTCCAAACAACATGGCATGGTTGTTGCCAGACAGGCCGGTCTGAGTATTTCACAATCTGCTCAGTTACTGGGATTTTCACGCACAACCATTTCTAGGGTTTACAAAGAATGGTGTGAAAAGGGAAAACATCCAGTATGCGGCAGTCCTGTGGGCGAAAATGCCTTGTTGAGGTCAGAGGAGAATGGGCCGACTGATTCAAGCTGATAGAAGAGCATCTTTGACTGAAATAACCACTCGTTACAACCGAGGTATGCAGCAAAGCATTTGTGAAGCCACAACACGCACAACCTTGAGGCGGATGGGCTACAACAGCAGAAGACCCCACCGGGTACCACTCATCTCCACTACAAATAGGAAAAAGAGGCTACAATTTGCACGAGCTCACCAAAATTGGACAGTTGAAGACTGGAAAAATGTTGCCTGGTCTGATGAGTCTCGATTTCTGTTGAGACATTCAGATGGTAGAGTCAGAATTTGGCGTAAACAGAATGAGAACATGGATCCATCATGCCTTGTTACCACTGTGCAGGCTGGTGGTGGTGGTGTAATGGTGTGGGGGATGTTTTCTTGGCACACTTTAGGCCCCTTAGTGCCAATTGGGCATCGTTTAAATGCCACGGCCTACCTGAGCATTGTTTCTGACCATGTCCATCCCTTTATGACCACCATGTACCCATCCTCTGATGGCTACTTCCAGCAGGATAATGCACCATGTCACAAAGCTTGAATCATTTTAAATTGGTTTCTTGACCATGACAATGAGTGCACTGTACTAAAATGGCCCCCACAGTGACCAGATCTCAACCCAATAGAGTATCTTTGGGATGTGGTGGAATGGGAGCTTCGTGCCCTGGATGTTCATCCCACAAATCTCCATCAACTGCAAGATGCTATCCTATCAATATGGGCCAACATTTCTAAAGAATGCTTTCAGCACTTTATTGAATCAATGCCACGTAGAATTAAGACAGTTCTGAAGGCGAAAGGGGGTTAAACACAGTATTAGTATGGTGTTGTGGGATTACAAATTTTAAAAAGTACATTGCATTTAGCATTTCAGGTAAAAATTATGATATTAGATGAATTAGTCTGCTACGCAAATCTTCCAGACCTGTTTTACTGATTTCTGAGGCTCTAGCAAGAGTCTCCTTTCCTGCCAGACCTGTTTTCTCTATTGTGTTTTAAATGAGTCAGAACAGTGAGATCCCACCTTTTCGGAGCCCAGACGTTGCCCCTTTTGTCTTTAATGGCTCTGGGATAGCTTTTGGAATTGGAGTTCCTGGCTAGTATCAGCATGCGAATAGTTATGCTGATTCAATGGGACTGGTAGGGATTTCATAGTAGGGTGTGTCCTTTACCTACACAACATATGCATTGTATTGTTCAGAGTGTCTCCTCCTCTGCTGTATAATCTCTACCCCTTTGGAATGTATATAACCTATCAGGTATGCTGTTTGAATCAGACTGTTTTCGGACGACCTGCAGCACAGAGAGTTCTCATTAAAAGAATCACTTCTGTTTTGATCCCGACGTCTCCTGGGGCCTGTACCATGAAGCCGGTTTAGCTGGCTAGCCAGATATGTTTAAGCTTAGTTTGTGCCAATCCTGGGTTTAAGGTACCATTAAAGTGGTTTGGCTTTTAGCTGTGTTCATCTCCATAGTAACTTACGCTCCACAGCTAACCTGCTCCAGGGCAGGTTATGTTCTGGATAAGAGATCTCAAACTGAAATTGGACCAATCAGCTGTGAGCAAAGTGACACATATCTGATGCAGTAAAGTCACTCCCCCTGTTTCTGCTCCAAATTAAAGGTCACTACATAGCAAATGGCTATTAAAGACTTAAACCTCTGGCTTTTAACAATGCTTATTTATAATAATAATAATTTTGAATTATTTAAAAAATAATTTATGTAATCATTATACCCTTAATCAATTACACATGTATAATTTTAGTAAATCAATCATTAATATGCATTTTGTTAATACTAAAATAAATAGCCTATATAAAGGTCATACAAATAAGCTTTAAATTCAATAACTAAATCTATAAAAAATGACATGTGAGCATAAATGTTCAATTCTCTCTATATATCAACTAAACTAACTTCATAACTTTTACTTGCATTGACGTATAAGATTTTTCTTAAAGTTGTCCTCGACAGCTCTTTTCTTCTGTGTAAATTTGTTTAAATTCTTAATATTTTTCAATCATGTATATTCTGCAGAAGAGTGAAGTTAATCACACTGCTTCTCTCGTGAGAAGTTAATCTCAGTTCCACTGATCCACAGCATGTGATTGGCTGTTCACTGCTGATGTCACAGCTAAACTCAGGATCAAAGCCTGAGTTGACAGAGAAAGCTGATGATCAGCATCATGGGACCAACAAAGCCTGAATAGATTGGTTTGGTTTTGTCAACTCGAAACTAATCCTGTAACCCTGAGTTTGTTAAACTACCATCATGGTACAGGCCCCTGGTCTCTACTTCAAGAAACAACAGAAGTTCACAACAGTGTTCCTAATAATCCTTTAGGTGAGTATATGTACATTTTGAACAAAAAAAAATTACATAGGGTAGGTATCTGAATCACGATGGATTCAACAAGATCACGTGGTTGAAATTAAATCAAATGGCGCCATCTAGACGAACATCTGTGGCGCTGCCAAACTATTGCCATAACTACATATAAAGAAGCTCATGCAAGATATTCAAAGGAATGAGACGACACAAAATCAGCTTAACCATGTCTTGTTAAATTTTATTACTTTTTTTAACCAAACTGTTTGTCACAATGTAAGAACTTAATATTAAACCTTATTTCACCATTATAGCAGATGTAAGAGAAGTATGTCACTGTTGAATTGCCACAGCTATAGTAGTGAAGGGGTTAAAATTATCCCTACACTGTGGTTATATCTTGTATTTTGACAAAGTGGTTAAAAAAGTTATAAAATGTAACTCTTCATGTTTTAAGCCAACTTTGTGTTGTCTCAATCCTTTGAATAACTTGCATGAGCTTCTCTATTCGGTTTTTACATCTGACGTCACGTGGCAGAGCTTCCGGGTCCAAACGCTCAATCTCATACCACAAGAAAAACAACAAACAATGCTAAATATACACACACAATGTGGTGTAATACTAAAATTATAATCATAATCTTTATCTCCACACCAAAATTCCAGATGGCCAGATAGTGATTCATCTTTTATAAATCGTTAAAATATTGTCTGTGACGCTGTGAGCACAGAAACTGTTGTGTAGTAAAATGTTTGATGTTTAATATGAATAAATAGCGCTCATAAACGGCCGTCAATGGCATTCTCAAGTGAAACGAGTTGAGGCTTGGACCCAGAAAACGACGTTCCTCACGTCACGACTTAAGCGGATATGTAGTTATGGCAATAGTTGGACAGCGCCTTAGATGTTCCTCTAAATGCCGCCATTTGCTTTTATTTCAACCACGTGATCTTCTTGAATCCATCATGATTCATAAACGTACACTATATGAAACTCTTATATGAACTCTTTTTTCAAAATGTACAAATATTTATATAACAAATAGCAGTGCATTATGATTCCATCTTCCAAACCGTGTTTTTGTCTTATCCTGAATCACTGCGGTACGCCTATAATAAGTGTTTATATTCAGACTGTTTTAGGCAGAGCAGACTCGGAACCTGCAGCTACAGTCCCGCATTCTCAGACCCATCGTTTTTCGAGACAGCGCATCCTATCAAATTGGATCGGGTAAACATCTTTGCAACGTGAAGGACTTAGGCCGAAACATGAGTAAAGTCAATTTGAGAATTTGAGAAGATGACTCACCCAGGGTTGTGATCATTGTGAACTTCAACATTGCGGCCACTCAACTGAAACTGCCCTGCTCTCGGTTACGGAGGCACTGAGACAGGCAAGAGCAGCTTCCAAGTCCACAGTACTTATCTTACTGGATTTGTCTGCTGCTTTTGACACAGTTAACCACCAGATCCTCCTGTCAACTCTCATGAAGATGGGCATCTCAGGAACTGCTCTCCAGTGGTTTATGTCTTATCTTCAGGGTGTCATGGAGAGGTGAAGTGTCTAAGTCACATCATCTAGCTACTGGCATTCCCCAGGGCTCAGTGCTTGAACCACTTCTCTTCTCCATCTACATGTCATCACTGGGATCTGTCATTCAGAAACATGGCTTTTCCTATCACTGCTATGCCGACGACACTCAACTCTACTTATCATTTCAACCAGATGATCATATGGTTGGTGTTCATATCGCTGCCTGCCTAACAGACATTTCTGCCTGGATGAAGGAACATCACCTGCAAGTCAACCTTGCAAAGACAGAACTGCTTGTGGTCTCAGCCAACCCAGCACTTCACCACAATCTCTCCATTCAGCTAGGATCATCAACCATTACTCCGTCCAGGACAGCCAGGAACCTTGGAGTTGGGATTGATGATCAGCTAAAATTCACTGACCACATTACTGCAATAACCCGGTCCTGCAGATTTGCATTATACAACATTAGGAAGTTTAGACCCTTCCTATCAGAGCAGGCCACACAACTCCTGGTCCAAGCTCTTGTTCTCTCCAGACTGGACTACTGTAATGCTCTTCTAGCGGGCCTTCCAGCATGCACTATCAAACCCTTGCAACTGATCCAGAATGCAGCGGCGAGGGTGGTCTTTAATGAGCCAAAGAGAGCGCACGTCACGCCTCTCTTCATCAGTCTGCACTGGCTACCAATAGCTGCTCGCATCAAATTCAAGGCACTGGTGCTCGTCTACAAAGAAACGACTGGCTATGCACCAATATACCTTAATTCGCTTACACACTTACTTACTTACACACCCTCCAGGAGCTTACGTTCTGTAAATGAACGACGCCTTGTGGTGCCATCCCAAAGAGGCATGAAAAAATGTAAATGTAACATTGTCAATTGAGTATCCAATATGCTCTTAGCTATATTTTTAATGGTTATGGCAATTATTCTTTGATGGTTTGTGTAGGGGAGAGCGGGGCACAACCTAACGCTTTTTGACTTTCTCAGTTTGTGTAAATCCACTTGGGGTTCAGAGTTTTTATTGTTTCCCACATTAATTGCACACATGTCTAGTACAATTATGAGGTTTTGTTTCATTAATACAGTGTATACTTTTTTCTTGATTTACCCCGAAAGAATGGAAGTGAAATGTGACAACATGCCCTGTAGGTGGGGTACATTGTAACATGTGGTGGGGCACAATGTAACATGACCAAATAACAGCTTAAAATATTACCTGATATAATAAAATAAAAAAACAAGGCAAACTAAAATATTTTGTCAACAAAATACAATTATTAACTTTTTAAAAGAAAATAATGGCATTTTTTAATCACTAAAAATATAAGCATTTTTGAGTTTGACTACAAACACATCGCTAACTACAGCTATACAGCAGAGTTCAAAATATAATAATTTAATTAATAATATCTGAACATTAACTCTCAGTCATTATTCACCCTTTTCTCATGGTTTCTCAAAAGAATTCATAAAAGTATAGAATATAATGCCATATTTCTAATAGGGGCTCATTGTAACGCAGTGCTACAACGCACCCCATCTGCACAACTGGGATTTAAACCGTGGCTCGTGTCTTCTGCTGTTAGATCAGCATTAAAGAACCATCTCAACTGTTAAATAACAGATATAAGATTAAAATAATATCGTATTTGTCTTATTTAAAATAAACACAAAAAACAGAGATGAAAAGTAAACTTAAGTAAGAAATTTACTTTTGCTATGGTTAAATACATGTTCAGTAATATCTTCCAGAGATATTTTAATTTTGGCGCTACTTTTTCTCTAAATAATGTTGATATGGGAACTAGTAAATACACTAAGTTTCGTCATTCTGGCATGTGTGGAAAGGGTTAAAACATGCGTGTTACAACTAACCCCGCGTTAGGTTGTGCCCACGCTCCCCTATATATAAAACAACACTTTTAGTTTTCCCCACAGGATGTTCTCAATGGGAAACCATCAAAGTGGTTCCCCCTAAAGCTGCGTGTGTCAGTCTACATGGACAGTGAGCAGCAGCAGCCATTCTTTTTGAACACCTCAAAGCTCTTCTGGTTAAGTCTAAAACTCAACTGAACTTCACAGATGAAGTGGAGTTCATTTGTAGTTTTCTTTTTCCTGAAGTAGGCCCAAACATGTTCGTCAATTGGATTGTTTCTATTATTGCTATATATGCAATGTTTTATTTATTTATTTTTATGGACAGGCCATCATTCATGGCCTATGTGAGATGCAGGCATTGTCCTGGCAGGAGGCTGAGGAGGTGTTCCTCCGTGGTCCTACTTATCACCCTAAGTATGCTTGTAATTTGCAAAAAAATATATATAATTTGTTATTACACAATATTTTTGATAATGGCATTAATTTTAGTGAATTTGAGGAATTTGACAGAGCGATTGCCAAACGAATGAAAAAACCTACCAGAGAGTAAAGTTATTATTTTACCTTATGCAATTGAAAATGAAAAGTAAAGTCACTAACACAATTCTTTCTTCCTTTTTTCTTTGCTTTGTCCGTTTTACAGCAAGATGATGTTTTGGTTGATCGTTAAATAAAGTACAGAATTGTTTATTATTATTGGTGTTTTGTCTATTCGAGTTTTGCTTTGCATTCAAAATATAAAAAAACAGGTTTTGTAATGTTAGCATGGTATAATTAGCATAGATTGAACTGAAAGAAACATTGGAATTTGTAGCAATTTAATATCCCATAATATTTTTTCAGAAGTTAGTTCAATTTGTAAATGTATCTCTTCCATCAGTAATTTTCTTTCAATTACCACCCACACTCAAAGAATAACTACTGAGTAATTTGTTAGTTAGAGAACACAATGAGTTTTTTTTTGGCACATGCATTGAGCAGGGAACGCAAATATGTTATTTTGTCATTCTTTTGTGTGAGTTTATTAGGAAAACTTTAAATGAAAAGAGACCCATCCTATTATTGTTTTCAATGGCATTTGGATAAGTGTGTTATACGAATTTCCGAACAGCTAGAGGCGCTGTCTCGAAAAACGAGGGGTCTGAGAGAGAATGCGGGACTCAGGGTGGGACTGTAGCTGCAGGGGCCTCATTTATAAACGTTGCGTACGCACAAAAGAAGGCGTACGCCGCTCTCTACGCAATAATTGGTATTTATAAAAAGCAAACTTGACGGGAAAATGTGCGGTCCTTCACGCAAGCTCTGACCCAGGCGTACGCACAAAAACGGATGAAATGAGAAATGGCGACACCGTCGGCAGATGGAAGAAACACGTGAAAGTGTGTGAAACTGTAGACCGTTGTGTAAAAGAAATGGCAATAGGCTATGTCTCTCATAAATAACTTGAAGACTTCACAAAACAAGTATTACAATTAACAGCCTACACGAACACCCGTTTGATCGATCTGCAGTGTAAAACAAACAAAATCAAACGAAAATTACAACAGAAATGCAAAAAAAAAAAAAGTGAAATATGTTCTGCAAAAATATTGACATGTTATGCAATTCATCCTCATATATAATATGGTAAACAGAACGAAATAATGTACAAAACTGATATTCTCGTCAATGTGTCCGTCTGGCGGAGCAGATATAGATGCAATTAGATAGACAGATAGATAGATAATTAGGGAGATAGATAAATAGATAAATAGATAGATAGATGTATTAATGGTCCACTGGGGAAAGTTGTTTTCATAGTAAAAAATTCTTCATCAGCTACGGAATCATGGTATTCATGCAAATGCCTTTAGTTTGTTTTATTTTCGATAAAATAACTGACGTATGTCTCAACCACTCAGAAAGCTGCAAGAAATTACATTTGCACTGAACTATTTCCCATTTACACGTAGATAATAGGGATAGGGATTAATAGGGATTCCCCAATAATTGCCGCCAGTCTCTCATCAAGAGGGGTCAGCTCCGGTGTCCCCTCTCCCCCACCCGTGGCAGACACACTCTGGCGATGCAGCGCTAGACGCTTTATTGCCTCGACTTTGATGTCCGACCATTTCTTTTTTTTCGGCCACGGTCCGAGGTTGTGAGGCTACAGCATTTACGGCGTCTGCAACCTTTTGCACTTCAAGTGCCTTTTTGGCATTAGTAATGGCCACACTGTGCCCTCCAAAAAATATTTTTCTCCTCTTTTCCACCTCGCCAACGATAATTTCTACTTCACATTGAGTGAAGTTACGTTTTTTTGATTTCCTCTCTGTATTTGCCATGATTTCGCAATCGATGAATATTAATTTGTGGGCGTTTCACGGACTATTTATGGGCAACTATGGGCGTGACATGAAGCCGCAAAAGCTGCGCTACATTTAGAATTGATTGTGATTTATTAAGGGAAAACTGCGTAGGATGTGCGTGCGCACGGTTTTATAAATCTGAATATTTCTGTGCGTACGCACGTCCTATATTTCATCCGTACGCCACTTCTGACGCAAATCCTACGCAAAGTTTTATAAATGAGGCCCCAGGTCTCCAGCTACCGAAGCAACGACACACACCCGAGTCTAGGAGGAGAAGAAGAAGAAGAGAAGTGAGCGAGGGAAGAATATACACTTGAGAAGTGGAACACAGCCGTTCATTCTGCTCTAAAGCTGACGTTTTCACACTGTGAGTACATTAATTTATAATTTATTAGGAGACATATAAATACAAACAACTAACTTAAACGAGTCGGTTCATTTAGTGAATCACTCAGACATGAATCGAAATTAACCGAATGATGTTGTTCATTACGCTCGAGAAACGTAAACTCTTATATATAACTGTATTTAAGTTTATTCCAAACATTTTTAAGTGAACAGTGAATGAACTTACGTTCCTCAAGCTTCTAGAAAATGACGCTGCGTTGACGCCATAGTCACGTTGATACACGTGACGTAAAAAATGTATTGCAAAATGAAAGTTATGTAAACACGGGGGGACATACAGACAAAATCACAGGAGGTTATAAGAATTACATAAATCGGCATGATAATTTAAAGTTAATTACAACAGACTCAAGTAAGGATATGTTTTTAAAGCCTTTGACTTCAAAGGTTTTGACAATTTCTTAAAGGAAGTAATTGATTCTTCTTCAATATTACAAAAGGAACTTAAAGAAGATTAATTCTCAGAAAATCTGCTCTAAAATAAATTGCAGGGGTAATATATCTATGGACTATTTTGAGTTCTTTAATTTTACTAGGGATAAAAAGTTTGTGAGGAAAAGTCCATAAATTATACAATTCAGAATTCATATCCTCCATTTAGATTGTGCTTTAGGGCAAGAGTGTTCCTAATAAAGAAGTTACTGCATTTCTTATCTAATACATGAACACCGGTAATTGCAAGTGTAGGGATATAGTTGATTAAACATCCATATTTTAAATGTGCTTTAAAACAAAGTTTTTAAACTAACAGGAATACTTTTAATCACCTTATTAAAGTCTTTTACTGAAATTGTGGCCTTTTTCAAAGATAGAAATTCAGCAAAAGATGGAAGATCCCCTTGAGTATTGAACAAATCAGAAACAAACAGAATATTTTGATTCACGCATTCCTTTAAAAAATTGATTTGTTACCAGACAGAATATTCTCATTGGTCCAAATAAAACAGGTGTGTGGGGAGAAATTGTTTGAAAGCAATCTTCCAGGATTCTAGAGCTTGTTTATGAAAATTTGAGAGTTTAATAGGTAATTTGCTGCATTTAAAATTACAAGATAATAAGAATTTAAGGTCACCACAACAGACGCAAATTCGTGTCATGGGAGGGGCTTCTGCCAGCCGGCTCGTCTCGTTGAGAAATGGCTGACATGGGCTGTGTTTGCACGTCTTTTTTGTTGAAGTCTACTGTTAATGTGTGACAATTTAGTTTTAAGACTTTTTCAGGCGATTAATGTTGTTGTTTAAAGCTCAAATCTGTGGTTTATTTATAAAAGGAGTGCCTATTTGAACATTTTAGCTGGTGTTTTCGGAGTTGTGAGCTCCAGTGGATCAGCAGCGCTCAGTGCTTGTTTACCCCGGCGAGAGTAGCCTTTCCTCGGCTAGTCCTTCTGCCGTCTGCCGCTGGCTCTGATGTCTCTGTGGTGTCTCGAGCTATAATTTGTCTTGTGTAGATGATGTAACGGGTGATCTTTGGTCTCATGGATCTATAATTTGTTCCCTGGAAAATCGTTTAGGCTGAGGGCAAAGTGAAGTTTCATTACTTTTTTATTTTTAGGCTATAACTGTACGTTACAGTTGAAGCCGACTAGCACTGACTTTGAATATTTGACTGAATTGTTTGCTTTATTTCATGTATAACTTATTATACCTTTTACTTATACTTTTGTATTATTGATAAAACATACACTTGCATTTAACAAAAAGAGACTGGCTTGTGTACGCGACGCAAATATCCGCCAAAGTTCCGATTTTTCAACTCGGCGATTCGCGCGAATCACGCGTCAAATGCTCGATTCACGCCGTGTCATTTGCGCGAATCGCACCGCAGAATGTCTATTCGCGTCTTTGCATTGACTTAACATGTAAATCACTCGCGCAAATCGCGTCATTCGTGTCCAGTGTGAACGCACCATAAGAAATACAATTCTTAATCCAGTTAATTTTGAATGTCTGGTTGATAGTTTGAAAATCTAAAGCGTTAAGAACACCCTCCTTGTAACTTCTTACCAAAGATTTCCTTTGGACACATTCCATTTTATTTTTCCAAACGTGTTTAATACTGCAAAATACGCTCAATGTTACAGTCACTGCACTTGCCGTCTAAATTAGCAGAATAAAAGAGAACATCCCAATCGAGTGAAGGGATTTGTGGAAACTGTGATTACTAATTATTGTGATCCAACATTTGCCTCGCATTTCAGGATGAAAAGACACTTCAGGTGAAGGATAATCCAGTTTCTACCTCCGAGACTGTTATGATCTATATAACGTTATTATTTTTATTGTGAGTATTAGGCTTATCATTACTGCTGATCACTGTTGTGCTATGAAATTGTAATATTTACCATTATATAATCAGAGGAGTATAGAAAAGTTTATGAAAGTGTCACTCCACAATAAAAGAGCAAAATATATAAATATGTATAGGCTTAGTTTTTTTTTATGGACCCATTGTGCGAGCTGTCTCTTTAATACTGCATGGTTTATATACATGTTGCCGCTGATTGGGCTGACATCTTTGACACACCCACCAAACAAGAGAAAATGCATCTCAAACCAGTTGCACAACATTGCACACCGGTTTGCGCTTTGAACATGCCCCAGGCGTGATATGGCCTCAGTCTTAGTCAGCAGGACTCTACCATCAATTGTTAAGTCTCTCTGCAGCCAGCAACAAAGTATCTTTTTAGTTTTATCTAACCTTGGCTGAAAATTTTAAAGACAGTCTGAACCTGATCTGCAAATATCGACCCGATATTTTACACAACGTTTAAAGCAGTACTAGGTAACTTTTCAACCTTTATAATATAATTTCAAACCTCTTGTGATGAAATCGACTTACAATAGGTTGAATGACACGTCTGCCATAGCCTGACGGGGTCTGTATCGTTTTTAATCGTACTTTTAAACTTCGGGTTTCGGGTAGTCACCCGAGAAAAAAAAGAACTACAAAATTCGACTGCTTTACGGCATATACGTCACTTCCACCACCATCCCCACTTCCTTAAATTCGGACGTGCGAGAAAAACTATCATTTGTTTGCCGAATGTTAGTCGTGGCCAAAGCAGCACAGAAAAATAAGAAAGCAAAGGTTTTGTCTGAGGAAAGCAAAAAGAGGAAACGAGAAAGTGATCGGATTAAAGGCAGGACGAGGATCAACATTGGGCCAGCGTTTGCTCGTTGGCGTGAGCTGAAGGAGGAGGGGCTACATTCTTGCAAGTAAATACATATGATAAGACGTACAAAATCATATTTTAGGATACCTAACATGTCTGTGATATTGGTTTATTTGTCTTTCCTCAAGCTATAATGCAAATAGATTTTTCAAATTTGCAGATTCATCTAGGGTAGCTTGATATTATAATATTGACGATATATGGTCATTACCTACCACTCAAACATTGAATTGAAGTATCATATCGATTCTGTAAAACGGGAACCAATAGACTAGGCTACTATAATGACGCTGGCTTGTAAACGTGAGCATCGCGATCATTTGGTGTTTGAAAAAAATAAAACCCCTGAAATTATATTCATATGACATGCTGAAACATATGCCACTGTACCTGGGTTGAAGACATTTCACACGCGACGCAAGCAGAACACCTGCATGTGAACTCCGGCAGTGTTCAGGGCTATCATAGTTGTCATGTCAACAAATGCACATGCGATGCATCCCCTGATGTAGAATGACAGTTTACGACAGTAGTAGAGGACAATACTGTTTCTCAACTGTAGGGGGACCCCGAGAGCAAAAACTACCTAGTGCTGCTTTAACTTCAATAATATCATCGACAGAAACTTTATTTGACTCATGCACATGCAAAATTTCACTTTTCTTGGGATTAACCACCAACCCAGAAGCTTTGGAGAAAAGATTAAAATTACTTAGGGCAACAGAAACTTGTGATTCAGTTTTAAGAAAGAGGCACGTATCGTCAGCTAACTGACTAAATATTAAGGTGTTTTCTCCAATATTTATACCTTCAATGTTTGAGTGCTTTATATGAAAACTTAGAAGCTCAATGGCCAATAGAAAAAGAAAAGGAGAGATTGGGCATCCCTGGCGAATACCTCGACCCAAACAAAATCTGGGAGAAGTGCTGGAATCTAAGGAGACACAACTGTTAATGCCGTTATAAAGAGTATGAATCATGTTAATAAAGGAACTACCAAAACCAAGCTTAGAAAAGGCTTCAAAAATAAAAGAAAGCTCAACTGTATCGAATGCTTTATAGAAGTCAATGAACAAAATTAACACCTCTTTGTTTATAATTTTAGCATAATATAAGATATCTACAATTAATCTAATATTGTTGGAGATATGTCTACCTTTTAAAAATCCAGATTGAGTGTTAGAACCGTGTCTGCTAAACACGGTTTGAGCTATTCTGCATATACAGAAGCCAACAACTGATAATCAGAATTCAAAAGGGTGATCGGCCGCTTTTTACAATATTATAAAGATCACCTATACTAAAGGGTTCCTCACGGAATTCTCTGTTGTGGTCATTAATTTTAGGAATCACAGATTGAATCTTATGAAAAAATAAAGATGAAGTGCTAGGGTTAAATGAAGAGGAATATAAATTTTGATAAAATATAAAGACATGGGATGAAATGTCATTAGATAACGTATTATTAATGTATAGAGAGGAGATTTTTTTTATTGCTGCCACGTTTCTTCTCAAGGTTGAAGAAGTAAGCTGAATTTTTCTCTCAACTCAAACCATTTTGCTCTCGATAAGATAAACGCGCCCTTGCTTTCTCTAGAAAGAGGTCATCCAGACTGGCTTGTAAAGTATAAAAAGATTCTTTATCCTCCTCTCCCGGGTTAGGGTTGTTTAAAATGTGACTTATCTTTTTAATTAAATCTGCATTTTCCTTATTTTTAACAGACATTCTATTTTCCCCAAATTTAACTGAGAATTTCCTACATTCATATTTAAATGGCTCCAATTTAGAAATGGCCGAGATATTTGCCTGAGATTTAACACTCTCTGCAATTTTCTTAATCTCTTGAGAATACGAGTCAGATAGTAAAAAAGAGCAATTTAACTTCCAGTATCCAGGGTTTACTTTTCTTCTCCGTTTGGATTTAGTATCAGATAAAGTAATGTCACTGCATGATCAGTTAGAGGAGAGGGTGAAATTTCTGCTGAAACCAAATATGAAATTAAAGAATCTGATACCAACCAACGGTCTATACTTGATCTTTGAGAAAAATCTGATTTAAACCAAGTGTACATGTTGCTATCAGGATTTAAATATCTATGTGCATCGATCAGGTTCAGACATTGACAGAGATTTCCAATTAGAGGGTTGACACTATTTGACACATTTCTAGGCGGAAATCTATTGACAACAAAATCTGGTGCCTCATTAAAATCGCCATCAATTAATATAAAGGCAGATGGATATTTAAGTTTTAAATTACTTCTATGAATGATTATATCAACAAGTAGAGTTTTATTATTTGAAGGTCTGTTGAACACATATATGTTAACTAGGGGTTTGACTAAACCCTTATCTCACAAGATGAGACACGAGATTAGTTCACGAAAACGAGACGAGATTGTTATAGTATTTTTAAGAAATCCGCAATGATGAAATACATGACTAGAAAAATAGTGTGCAGGTGCATTTGAAATGTTTTAACTCATCATCTTGTAATGAATGTTATTTCAGTTTTACTTTCTGAGTAGGAATTATCATATGCAGTAAAATACAACAAGCACTGCAACATGACATCATGACTTTGCGTAAACATACACGGCACTTTCTAAAGCCAAATGGCGTGTTATCTGTACGCATTTTGAGCTATCCGCGTGTATGTCTACGCCGTGTGATTCCGCGTGTATGTGTACGCCGAAACGAACATGATCTCCGCGTGTATGTGTACGCCGTGTGATTCCGCGTGTATGTGTACGCCGTGTGATTCCGTGTGTATGTCTACGCCGTGTGATTCCGCGTGAATGTAAATGGATTTATAAACATACTAAATGATGCTTTTTTGAAAATGTAAAAATGCAGAATGTTTCTTCTGATGGGTAGGTTTAGGGGCAGGGGCAGTGTGTGTGTGTATGTGTGTTTGTGTGTGTGATGGGTAGGTTTAGGGGTAGGAGCAGTGAAGGGGGATAGAATGAAACGGCGTTGATAAACTCGCTAAAAAGCGATTATGCGTCTTGATAGCACGCCAAAATGGCATAGCGAATTGGCGTGTCATACATACGCTATTTTATGAGATCAGTCTGAGCACTGTAAAGGTTTTGCCAAAAACTCAACTGACTGGCTTCTTTCCTGTATGATCGTCTCTTCAGACCTTAGAACTAGGGATGGGCAACAGTGGTCGAGTAATCGAGTACTCGAATGTGACAGCGACCATCGATCATGAGAACGATGATTGCCCTGACTTTAAAAAATTGTCTCTTTTTTATTGGTTATTGTGTCGTTTTGCGCGGCACCGGAGGTCTGATTGGTTAGCGTTATACAGCCTCCAGATCGCGGCGAAATAAAGTGAAACTAAGGCACTGCAGTGATGTCTGGAATTACTGATCATTAAATGGTTATTGCAAGATGTGCAGCGCCAATCTGTCATAACCTACATAGCATTATAATGAGAACACGATGATGCTGTAAATGATCTGTGCTTAGTTCCCCGTGTATCAGCTGATCCACAGAGAAACTAGCGAGAACACTCAGACTAGCGCGTGAAGTTCACGTGCGTATTCGCGTCCTTTTCTGCAGATGCACATTGTAAGATAAGATTACTTTTATGTTTTCTATATCTGATTAATCTAATATAAGAAGCGTTTGGTTGAGCTTAATAAGCTAGCAAAGGGCTGCCGTTATACCGGCTGTTCATTCTCTTCAGTTTCAGCTCAAACGCATTAATGCTCGACATTATGGTTTAGAGACGGTCATATTCTTTTCAGATATTTCTTTCTCAGAATCATTGATATTAGTAATGCAGCAGTGCTATACTGTTCTCGTATTTTTTAACAGTAGGCCTAGTTTATTTAAAGCTGTTTTTCGTTATGAGTTTGTAAACGCGCAGTGATGTCTGTAAACACTGCGATCATGAATAATAAAATTAAGTGCATGATGTGCAGAGTCAATCTGTCATAGCATTATAATGAGAACATGTTTTTAATAAAATGTTGTTTCTGTGCTTTCGTTGTCCGTGTATCAGCGTTGTTAAGGGAAGAGCGCATTCAAAATGTTCCGTTTCAAACCAGCTTGTAAAATCTAGCACGCTGAAGTTCACCTGCGCATTCACGTACTTTTGTGTTGATTTAAGTTGTAATAGGTTAATATTAATCTGATATAGGGTGCGTTTGGTTGAGTTTATTAACCAGCTAGCAAGCTCTGCAGGGTGGTGTTATTTCACAGTTTCAGCTCAAATGCAATGCTCGATATTACTGACTTGGTTATTTGAGTTACTTGTTTCTTTTTCAAAGACATTTATGCATCATAATCTAGCAGTTATTTTTTGTTTTATATGTTCATATTTTCATATACCTGTTTTCATGTCACGTTTGTATGTCAACAACCATTTTCATAACAGTATTTTCATTATCTCAATGACAGACATGCCCCGCCCCCTGCACATGCCCGACCTATCGATGATCGAAATGAGAAATTGACAAAAATGCCCATCCCTACTTAGAACTGCACATGAGCTTCTTTTGACCTCATAACTGTACTCCTTCCCACAAATTGATCAGATATTAAGTGCAAACAATAACCACAATCAAAGTACTCCATATGCAAATAGAGACCAATTTTTTCTTCAAGCATGACACAGATCTAAAAGGATGTTTACAATTAGATAGCTTTCATATTGGGAGATATTGGCGTGCCTCAGGGAGACGCTTTCAAACAGCGGTAAAGTATGGAAATCGCGTTTGAATGCGCGCTCCTGTCTATCTTTCACTTTCAGTTTTGTGTGTGTACTCTGTGAATATATAGTGGTGGTGCTGATCACGCTTTTTAAAATACAAGTCTGACGCTTCTGCTGCGCAACGAATCCTCCGCCGCAGTCCAGTCATGTGACGCACACTCATAACACTGGTTCAGTGTCTTCTAGTGACTAGATCAGTGGCAGTGCTGCGCACTAGGTAAACTCGAACAGCTCGTGTTGGATGAGCTGAAGGAAGCGACTGTTATCCACTTGAAGTAAATTGTTTTTATTTCTATAAAAAGCAAAACTAGAGTGGAGGCATCATGTAAACGTAGCATTGGCATATTCTATCCTAACTTCACCCTTACAGTGCATATCTATGTTATGGCGCACCACAAGACATCTTTTCACCTCGATGAGAAATCTCGTCACAGTTTAGTCTCGCGAGATCTCGTGGCACAGTATCTCGTCATACCCCTAATGTTAACCATTATAAAAAATTGCTATCTAAGTGGCTAATTGAGACCATCCATCTTCCTGTCCTTGAAGAAAGTGTTTCTATAATCTTTCCTTGAAAACCACTATGAAGTAATATAGCAACCCCACCTGACGAATTTGAGTTCTGACAGAAAGAAATGGCTCTTCCCCACTGGTTATGCCAAAAAAGTAATCGTTTTCAGAAGTTTGTCTCTTGCAAATAATAATGTACCTTTTCATGGATTTACAAAACAAAAATAAGGCTTTTCACTTATTGAAGTCACGTAGCCCCCGAACATTCAAAGAAAAACAAGAGAAATGTGAACTAAACATAATATCAGAATTCAAAACTCTGGATATATACAATTGTCAGAAACAGTAACCTAAATGCTTCTTCGAAGATATGCAGAGTTTACGGCTCGAGTTACCAATAAAACATAAGAAGGACAACACACTCTGTCTTGGACCGAGAAAAAGAAATGGAAGTCGGAGAAGAAAAAGAGAAAAACCTTGGTTGCAAATTCACAATATAAGGGGCATACTAAATATCATAAACATAAATTCTCTTACCATTTATGAATGCAATGGGTCCATTAAATCCAGCTTTCTTTCCTTCCCTTCTTGCCTTTTCAATGAGTGTGGCCAGAGTTTGTTTCTCGCCTCCTTGTCTTCCTAGAGCCGATGGAAGTGAATAAAAGTAAAAGGCATCAGTTTCAAAAGAAGATAGAAAATGAAGATGGAAACGCAGTCGTTTCACAGACTAAAAAGAATTTCACCCAAAAACAAGCTGGAAAAACTGGAGTCAAAGGACCTTCCACCTGCTCTGAGTGTGGTAAGAGTTTCAAATGTTATGGAACCCTTAACCCTTAATCGTCCCTTGGGGTCCAGCTGACCCCACTGGACTTTTCCTCCATTTTTTAAATCTCAGGGCCATGAGACTCGTTGACTTTTCCTAAATAATCTATCTAAACATGCACAAAAAATCTGGGCTTGATTTGGTTGTTCTAAAGGTGTGTTAAAAATTTTTTACCGTTTAAGTCCCTCGGGGTCAGATTGACCCCACATTGAAAATGAATGGGAAAGTGTAAAAAATACATTTTTTTCACTTTTTTTGTCATTTTTTTTTTACTAAATCCAGTATAAATCTGAAAATTTCCACATTTATATCAAGGTCTGGTCCTAGAGCATAAACACAAAGTAGAACGAACTTTCTGTCTCATACACACACGCACACACACACACACACACACACACACACACACACACACACACACACACACACACACACAAACACACACATGTGTGTGACTGCAACAGAGAGCATTTTTATAGAAACTGGCAAATAAAATCAACAAAACTGGCATAAATCTGAAAGATTTTCATACATAAATGAAGTACTAATACTAGAGCACAAATGCAATATGGAACAAGCATGTTCACTCACACGCACACACACACAAACACAAACACAGGTGTCTGGAGCATTTTTTTGGATTTTGGCAATGAATGGGAAAATGCAAAAAATGCTTTTTTTTTTCACTTTGTTTGTAAAAAAAAATCAACTAAATCCAGTATAAATCTGAAAATGTCTACATTTATATCAAGATCTGGTCCTAGAGCATAAACACAAAGTGGAACGAACTTTCTGTCTCATACACACACGCACACACACACAAACACACACATGTGTGTGACTGCAACAGAGAGCATTTTTATAGAAACTGGCAAATAAAATCAACAAAACTGGCATAAATCTGAAAAAATTCCATACATAAATGAAGGACAAATACTAGAGCACAAATGCAACATGGAACAATCATGAGAAAGAGAGGGAAAAGGGCAAATAAAAGAAAGATGAACTTCAGCTTAACTTTTGCATAACTTCCCTATGGACCTCTATTGGATAATGTGGTCATTGCACTCTCTTTCTCTTTAACTATAATTCCTAAAGTTTTTACACAAACCTACAGATGGCGGTATTCTATCCCTAACACATAGAGCAATGTCCAAAAACTATTTATATTTATTTAAGATCATCATTCAAGTGATTTTTTCATAAAAAAATGATTTTTAATGAGCCAATTTATGACATAGTTAAGTATTTGTGCAGTAAATAGGTAACAAACTACCAAATACCCACAAAAACACAGCATAAATGTATAGTTGAGAAGTAAATAAAAAAAATGATATATAGTTTTCCATGTAAAAAAATTATATTTCCTTATGCAATCGCTCTGTAAAAGTTTGGGGTCTATCTGACCCCAAGGGACTCAAACGTAAACCCTACTTGAGGGACAATTAAGGGTTAAGAGACACATGAGGATTCACACTGGAGAAAAAACATTCACATGTGCTCAATGTGGAAAGAGTTTCACAGATAAAGGACACCTTAAGACAATGGAAGTCTAAGAAGAAAAAGAAAAAAAAACCCTGGTTGCAAATCAATGGCGTTCAATGAGTGTGGCCAGAGTTTGTTTCTCGCCTCCTTGTCTTCCTGTGTCAGATCTTCCAAGATATGAATTTTCTTCTGTTCCAAAAGTTCAGCTCTTTTGGCCTCTGCCCAAATTGCATCTCGATACGGCAGGATAAAAATTGAACGATGATCCATCGTGGGTTAGTGTTTCCAGACTTGGGCCTGAGCCGATGCGCGATGTCGACCATGACCATGTTTCTCCGCGGTGTGTGGAGAGAGGTTCTTGAACAGCTCAATGATGATCATTTTGACGTTTTCCCCTTCGCACTCAGGGATCCCGGCTACACTGAGGTTCCACCTGCGTTTGTAGTTGTCCAAACCGCTGCATTTCTCCTTGAGAGCTTTATTTTCTTTTTTCAACATCTCAACCTTTGGTTCAAGAGAAAGCACCTTCTCTGTCACGTCTTCCACCTTGCCTGTTCATGGCTTCAAGGGAGCAAGTAAGCTTACAGATTGAAAACGTGTTTTCCTTCACCGATGCCTTGACGGAACGCAGTTTTACCAAGGACTCTTCTTGTAATTTGCTAACTTTTTCGATTGCCGATAGCAGCACAGAATTAGAGACCGTGACGGAGGTGTTGGTTCGAGATTTCTTCTGAGCGGGGGACTTGCTAGGAGTGTCAGGAGAGCCCCAAAATGCATTTTCTAGACGCCTTGCGTCGTTATGTGCCTTTGGATTATCGCTGTTTGCAGATGCCTCGACAGAGGCTGTATCCATATCTTTGTCCATAACAACCAAACTTCTTACCTCAGGCGTAGAAACAGGAAATTTAACTGTAAAGTGGGTCCCAATAAACATTCAAATCAGTCTTAAAAATTTTTTGAACTTCCGCTATAAGTTATAGAAAAAAATAAGCATAGAAATTCAAAGCTTTAATCACCGCATATAGGAAAGGATAAGAGCCCAATAAAGATGCTGTTAACACGGCGCCATCTTGACCCGACCCCCTGAAAAGGAAACTCATTAATGACTGGTTTCCACATTACAATTTGTGAAGATTATGAGTTGTGTTCATTTTATGTAATGAACAAATTAAACATGTTAAACAGTTTTAAATCATATCTAGGAGCAACATAAGCAGCTGGAGGAGTTTAATTGTTTCTAAACAGTTTTTTGAGCAAAACACTTAAAGGGTGAAAAATGAAACCCTAAACACATTTTTTGAGATGTGTACAGATATGGACATGCTGCACTTCGCTGAAAACACTAAAAGCACTCATACATTTTACCAATATGTGGAAATTGGTTATTTTTGCATTTTTCTGAGCAATTTCTTTCTTCTGGGTTGAAAAGCAAAGATGCACTACTCCCACTTTTCCACAGCTTTACACACCAATTTTAGAGAGTTTTAGCAACTCTAAGGCATGAAGAACCAGACTAAAACAATGGAGTTTCATGACACCTTAAAGCTGGATAATTGAGAGTGGTTGTGAGTATGATCTGCTAAATGAGCAACCGCGACCACGATTCACACCTTCAGTCAGTGAAGCCGCTCCCACAGCCGTTCATGAGAGTTTAAATGTTGGGAATTTTCTCATCTTCCCACAGGAGGGAAAGAAGCAGCAAACGGGGAATTACTCCAGGAGAAACTACAGACATACTATTTTAGAGATGGAGTTTGAGAAAGAACACTGCAGAATAGAAGATGAAGAGACAGAGGAACAAATAGGTTGGTGTTTTCCTTCATTCTCTTTAATGAGCAACATGAAGATGACAACTTTAATTTGGGACTCTCTAAATTTATTTTTGTTTCAAATTTTTAGATCCGATGGAAGTGAATGAAAGTAAAATGCATCAGTTTCAAAAGAAGATAGAAAATGAAGATGGAAACACAGTCGTTTCACAGACTAAAAATAATTTCACCCAAAAACAAGCTGGAAAAACTGAAGTCAAGGGACCTTCCACCTGCTCTCAGTGTGGAAAGAGTTTCAGATGTAATGGAACCCTTAAGAGACACATGAGGGTTCACACTGGAGAAAAACCATTCACATGCTCTCAGTGTGGAAAGAGTTTGACATGTAAAGACACCCTTAAGAGACACATGAGGATTCACACTGGCGAGAAACCATTCACATGTGCTCAATGTGGAAAGAGTTTCAAAGATAAAGAACACCTTAAGACACACATGAGGATTCACACTGGAGAAAAACCATTCACATGTGCTCAGTGTGGAAAGAGTTTCATAGATAAAGGACACCTTAGGAGACACATGAGGATTCACACTGGAGAAAAACCGTTCACATGCTCTCAGTGTGGAAAGAGTTTTACTCTCAAAGGCTCTCTAGATGATCATCTGCGCGCTCACTCTGGAGTGAAGTCGTTCAGCTGTGATCAGTGTGAGAAAACATTTGCTGTGGCATCAGGCTTAAGACAACACCTTAAAATTCATGCCGCTGTGAAGCCTCACTTATGTTCTTTTTGTGAAAAGAGTTTTACTCAACGAAACTCTTTAAGAGTGCATGAAAGTATTCATACTGGTGTGAAACCGTATATGTGCTTTGACTGTGAGAAGACCTTCAGTACATCTGCCGAATTAAAAAACCACCAGAGAGTTCACACTGGGGAGAAACCATACCAGTGCTCTTCATGTGACAAGAGTTTCACCAAATCATCTAGTCTAAAGATTCATAAGAAAAAGTGTTGCCTGAAGGCGTCAAAAGCCGCGTTTCCACCGCAGGAACTTTCCCCAGGAACTAGGGGTGGTACTTAATGTGTTTCGACCGCAGGAACTGGGGTCTAAATTAAGTTCTGGAATGCAGCCTCTGTTGTTATTGATTCTTTGCGGACGTCTACCGGAAGTTAATTTTGGGCCACAAAAACGCGCATGCACAGTAACGTTTGTTTATGTTGTTTCCATTGAAACCGTCTAAATCAAGAGGACCAATGATTGTTTCTTCCTTTATATTTTCTAAAGTTTGGATTTGGTCTCTGAGTGGTGACTGCTTCCAGAGATGAAATATGGATTTGTCTTTCATTTAATTTTATTTAGTTTTATATTTCCTCTTACTGAAACCCTAAAGAATCAAGATAAATGTGGTCTGTACTATTGTCTGTATCTCTCACTGAGAGAAAAGCGCATGTTATCAATATGTTTTGGAAAACTTTCTCTGGTTGGGACCAGATCTCACTAACTCCAACCTTGGGAGAGCTGTGATTCTAGGGAGCTTTTGTGTGTGTGCGTTGCATGATCTGTGCAGGCCCAATATTGAAGATGGACATTTTCTGCACACGACACCAGACCTGAAGACGCCTTTCTGCAACCTCCGAGGTCAACAATGATCTAATTCTAGTGATGGGGCGGCAACTAGTCTACCTAGTTTAGTGATATGCTCTGCTATCTATCCTTGTGGAAATTTACCGTGACACTGTGCATTTTCTCTGAGCCAATCAGAATCATTCCACATGGCAGTAATGACGTGGCTAGACCTTGAAAACAGTATAACTGTTCAGAAATTGTATGTACGATTGGCGGAGGTGGGTAGGCTGGTAGAGGGAGCGCGGCCTATGAACTCCTTGTGAGACTTGAAGCTAGCTTCTGCTGATGAAACAACAAACTATTCTTCAGTAAATTTTTCTTTAATTAATTACACTCCTGACTCTTGGTCTTCATTTTTCACTACTGGTCCTGGGTCCTAAGCTGTTACCCCAACAAAGGAGTTTAGGCAAGTTTATTTATATCGCACATTTCATACACAATGGTAATTCAAAGTGCTTTACATAGAAAATGTATTAACATATTGATAGAATAATCACAACATATGCATAAGAAATAAAAATACCATGTATAAGAAAGAAAATGACAATACTAAATTTGGAGCTCCCCTGTCTGAACAGAAGAGTCAAGATATTTTCGGTTCGTGAGACACACTAGTAGGAAACCCGGCTTCCACACATCTGAGTGTGTACCGTCTCACTTCACAACTTTCACAACCAGACAGCACTAACCAAAAATGAATAAAATCGTAACCCAAAATAAAAACAAGTTTAAATTAAAACAGTTACAAAAAGATGATACATGGAAAAGATAAAGTGCAATCAGTCGGACTACAGTGGTACAGAGCTCATTCAGTAAACGCACAGCTAAACAGATGTTTTGAGTCTGGATTTGAAAGTGACTACTGTCACTATATAAAGAGTGAGTACATTATGAATTCTTGTGACTAGTCATAGACATAAACAGAGAGAAGTATCTCCCAGGCCACAATGTTCTTCCGCAGATGCATTACGTTTTGTTTATGAAGCACCAAAAGGTAGTGTACCTTTAACTGATTTAATTCACTGTGAGATTTTTGGAGAAATCTTATCAGATAATTATACTTGTGTTGAGGAGCTCTGAAACGTTCTGGAGTTTTAAGGCAAATCTTCAGGGTAAATACAAATGCAAACCCCTCATATTTGATGTTTCAATCTTTATTCCCACTTAAACATATTTGGGGAGATAAACAGTGTTTGTATAGTCTCAAATAAGCAGAGGTGTCAAAAGTATTCGCATTCATTACTCAAGTAGAAGTATAGATACTAGGGTTTAAAAAGACTTCTGTAGAAGTTGAAGTATCAACTCAAGCGTTTTACTCAAGTAAAAGTGTAAAAGTACTGGTTTCAAAACTACTTAAAGTATAAAAGTAAAAGTAATGTAAGGGGAAAAAATGCCATTAAAGGGGTAGTTCACCCAAAAATGAAAATTCTGTCATCATTTACTCACCCTCAAGTTGTTCCAACCGGTATGAGTTTCTTTGTTATGAAGATATTTTGAAGAATGTTTGTAACCAAGCAGATTATATGCAACCATTGACTGCCATAGTAGGGGAAAAATGCTATGGCTGTCAATGGTTGCATATAATATAAAGATTTCCAGCCCCAAAACTCACCAAATGAACATTTTATATATATATATATATATATATATATAACTTATCAATAAGTTATTGATAACATGCCTCTGAATTTTGACTTTTTGCACCTTTACAATACTTATAGGCAACTAAGTTAGTCACTCCAAGAAAAAAAAAAAAACTTTAACTGTCAAAATAATGTGATATTTTATTGCCATACCAATCAAGGTTGATAAGTAAGTTACCATTTTATCTCCTTAAAACATAACATTGATGATTTAAAAAAAAATCTATTTCCCAGTAAAACGGATCAAATAAGACTATATAGTATATGTCCAGGTAGAAACTGTCAAAACGACAATCCCTCAGAAAAACACATGCATCATTTTCAATGTCAACAGTAAGAAGCCAATTTATGTGCAAAAAGTGCCTAATAGGCCTATAGAGATTGGAAAAAGCAATGTAATTAGCAGGCATTTCACACGTTAATGCACACACCACTGCCAAAATGCGTAATTCATTGATACTGTACAATAATCCGCCAACAAAAAATAACAACAATGCTCTTACCTTTGTGTTGCACTTTGCTTTGACAAAACTACAGCATGTCTTTCGTGAAGTACATGGCACATAAACTTAGCACAGTCAAAACTGATTAATCGTTGATTTAAACCTCTTTCAGCAGCTGTCGGGGTTGCAGATGTCCTAAGTGTGTATATGACGATGGACAGGAGTCACGGTTATATTTATAAAGAGTCTTCGAGTCACAGGTGTAATTCACGTTTGAGAGTTGAGTCACTCTCCCACTCTTTACTGTAGATACAACTTGCTGTATATTTATTCCACTGGCATAGCGATCACTGGAATATACAGCTACGAGTTATCGCGCTAAAAACATAGGCTAAAAACCCGGCTAAAGTCATAAATGAGCACGTCTGCCTGCTGATCGCTGATTGGCTGAAAGTGCGTGCTCGTCGCGAGAACCCGCCCTATCTGGCCACATGGTGTGTGTGATTTGTGTAGGTGCAGGCGTGATTGATCGCCTACAACCCAATAGGGTGTCTGAATGGTTTGTGTTTATCCTTCTCATCCAACCACAATCAAATTCACTCTATCCGCATGGCGCGATTTATCTGGAGAGTTTTTTTTTTTTGACGACAAGCCGGAATGAAAACATGCCGAAATGGAATAGGAGTAACGAGGCTATTATTAAAATGTAAGGAGTAGAAAGTACAGATAATTACTTGAAAATGTAAGGAGTAGAAGTAAAAAGTAGGCTGAAAAATAATTACTCCAGTAAAGTATAGATACCCAAAATTTCTACTTAAGTAAGGTAACGAAGTATTTGTACTTCGTTACTTGACACCTCTGCAAATAAGATAACAGATCTTATCTTGGTTGTTTAGTATATAATCTATGTTAGATAGTTTCCTATCACCAAAAATAGTGACTGTTTTCCGTCCGTGGAGGCGCTTGAGCAACCAAAGCAACGACACACATCCTTGCGAGTCTAGGAAAAGAAGAGAAGTGAGCGAGGGAAGAACATAAACATGAGAATGGTGGTCCAGTGGGTTAAACCATGGAACTGATATGCAGAAGGTTGCTGGTTCGATCCCAGCGGTCACCTTGAGCAAGGCACTTTACTCCATGTTGCTCCAGGGGGATTGTCCCTGTAATAAGGGCACTGTAAGTCGCTTTGGATAAAAGCGTCTGCCAAATGCATAAATGTAAATGCAATCTTGTGGAAAAAGTGCTAAATTCAGGTTCAATATTCTCACAAAATGAGAAGTGGAACACAGCCATTCATTCTGCTCTGATGTTTTCACACTCTGAATAAATTCATTTATTAGGAGAAATCTAAATTAGGGATGCACCGAATCCAGGGTTCGGGTTCGGATTTGGACGAATATTGGGCTTTTTGACGGGGTTCGGTTTCTGCCGAACCTCATAATTTTTTTCCAGGCTTGCACTATTAGATTAGATTCAACTTTATTGTCATTACACAAGTACAAGTACAAGGCAACGAAATGCAGTTTAGGTCTAACCAGAAGTGCAATAGCAGCAAGTGCAGGATATACAATGGTTGCGTAAGTGCAGGACATAAAAATGTTCTGAATATATATAAATATGTATAAGTAGAGAGATGGTTATTACTATAAGTAGAACTGAATTTACAGATGAATATATACAGTGAATAAATATACAGATGGCTATTACTATAAACAGAATTTACAGGTGAATATGTACTAGAATATAATATACAGATGGCTATTACTATAAACAGAATTTACAGGTGAATATGTACTATGAATATAATATACAGATGGCTATTACTATAAACAGAATTTACAGGTGACTATGTACTATGAATAAATATACAGACGGTTATTACTTGAACAGAATTTTACAGTTAGAGGTATACAATAATATGTTAGACTAATATGAGGAATATAGCAGTGGATTAAGTTAGTACAATAAATTATGGACAGAGCTATCCGAAAGAAATTGTAAAAGTGCAGTGGAAAGTGGTTGCATATTCCAGTTAGAAGTACGGTGCAAAATGCAAATGTAAACATTGTTACTGTAAATACAGTCGGCAGTGCAAATGAGCATAATCCAGTTACGGTATGGTGGTGCAGAATGCATAAGTAAACAGTTGTTACTGTAATAAACAGTCGGTAGTGCAAATAACAAAGTGAATGTAGGTGTGAGGTAGGAGAGTTCGCAGTTTATGAGGGAAGTGGATCAACGGGGGTTTGAGTTCAGTAAAGAGACAGCTCTGGGGAAAAAACTGTTCTTTAGTCTGCTGGTCCTGGTCCGGTGGATCCTGAAACGCCTGCCGGAGGGCAGGAGAGAAAACAGTCTGTGGGCTGGGTGAGAGGAGTCCTTGAGGATGCTGCGAGCTCGATGCAGGCAGCGTTTCCTCTGGATGTGTTCGATGGCAGGCAGTGGAGTTCCTGTGATGCGCTGGGCAGTTTTCACCACCCGCTGCAGTGCCTTGCGCTCCGCAACAGAGCAGCTCCCATACCACACTGCCACACAGTTGGTCAGGATGCTTTCTATTGCGCAGCGGTAGAAGTTCACCAGGATAGCCGAGGAGAGCTGATTCTTCCTCAGTGTCCTCAGGAAGAAGAGGCGCTGGTGAGCCTTCTTGACCAGGCTGGAGGTGTTGGTCGTCCACGACATGTCCGCCGAGATGTGGGTCCCCAGGAACTTGAAACTGGAGACACGCTCAACAGCCATTCCATTGATGTGGATGGTGTCGTGTGTGCCTCTTGACTCCTTCCTGAAGTCCACGATGAGCTCCTTCGTTTTGGTGGTGTTGAGGAGCAGGTTATTATCAGCGCACCATGTGGCCAGGTGCTGGATCTCCTCCCTGTAGGCAGTCTCATCGTTGTTGCTGATGAGACCAATCACCGTAGTGTCGTCCGCAAACTTGACAATGGAATTAGTTCCATACACAGGCTTGCAGTCGGAGGTGAAGAGGGAGTAGAGAAACGGACTTAGCACACAGCCCTGTGGTACACCAGTGTTAAGAGTGATGGATGTGGAGCAGGTGGATCCTGATCGAACATTCTGGGGTCTGTCAGTTAGGAAGTCCAAAATCCAGTTGCACATTGAAGTGTTGATGCCCAGGTCTCCAAGTTTGGCAATTAACTTGGATGGGATGACAGTGTTGAATGCTGAGCTGAAGTCAACAAACAGCATGCGTGCATACGTGTTCTTATGGTCCAGATGGGTGAGCACAGAGTGCAGTGCCATGGAAACGGCATCCTCTGTGCTCCTATTGCTGCGGTAGGCAAACTGGTGTGAGTCCAATGTGGATGGTATAGAGTCTTTTAGGTGTTCCAGGACCAGCCGCTCAAAGCACTTCATAATGATGGGTGTGAGTGCTACAGGGCGGTAGTCATTAGGGCACCTCGGGCTGGAGTGTTTCGGCACTGGCACAATGGAAGTGCGTTTAAAGCATGATGGTACAGCTGCTTGGGTGAGAGACAGGTTGAAAATGTCTGTAAAAACCCCAGCGAGCTGCTCCGCACATGCCCTGAGCACACGTCCAGGGATGTTGTCTGGTCCAGCAGCCTTGTGCGCGCTGATCCGGCTCAGTGCCTTGCAGACATCTGTGGAGGAGAGTGTGATTGGTGGGTGGTCAGCTGAGGGTTTGAGCTTGGTGGCAGTTTCTCTGTTGTCTCTTTCAAAACGAGCATAAAAGTAATTTAGCTCATTCAGGAAGTTGACATCAGTGGCTGCGGGGGTGGAGTGGGGGGGTTTGTAGTCACTGATGGCCTGGATGCCCTGCCACATGCGTCGAGGGTCAGAGTTGGAAAAGTGACCCTCAATCTTAAGCTTGTAGCAGTGCTTGGCCTTTTTGATGCCCCTCTTCAGGATGCCCACTATGTGCGCTCCGCTGGTCGAACACAATGATGCCGCTGTTGAAAGTGAAAATGGAACTCATTAACAGAAAACCTGGCAGTATGCTACTTTAAGTCAAAAGAAGGCGATTCAAGTTGAGCTACATGTTCAATTTGCAATGCCGATTTGTCTTGTGGTGGAAAGGACCCTAAACAACAGCCGCTGTTAAAACATTTGCATATAAAACATCCGAGAGAATACGAAATGTGCATGGAGGAATCTACAGACAGCAGCCAAAATGTATTTTATTTTACCGTGCAAACAGCCGCATATAGATCAGATAAAATATAAATAAAAATAATAAAATGCATAGGCCTACACTAAATATTTTTCACTTAAATAATTACCAAATTAAGATGACAAAACGAAAATACACTGAATCCGTAAGCTTTGAAGAACCGGAATTTTTTTTTTTATCAAATAAAAATAGAAGGCCTAGGCTACCTCAATCCACACCTTGTATGTTTTTTGTTTGTTTGTTTGTTTTTTAAGTAACATGTCTAAGTGATGTGGGTTAGTCTGGAGCGCAGCCTGTTGACAGTTAAACCCGCGGCAGAAAACAACCTCAATCCTTCTGTCTCCGCAGCGCACAAGCCTCCTGCTCTCCGTTATGTTTTCTTTGAAACGACAGAGGACGACTCGGGGTAATTTTTCTATAAACCATCAGGGGCCCGTTTCAGTAAGGAGGTTCAACCAACTCTGAGTTTAAACCAGAACTCTGAGTTGACTTACTCTGAGATGGGAAACTCTGAGTTTTGGGTTTCAGAACAGCTGAATTGAGGTAGTTCAATCAACTCTGAGTAGACTGACTCTGAGTTAAGCTCATGCACTCCAACTATGAAAAGCCACGATCAATGGAGCTCAGAAATTGCGATTCACCATGGCAACAGCACCCAACAAAAAGACGTTCGCATACTTCCGGGTCAATATGTAAGTTTAATTCTTAATTACTTTAATTAAGTTTAATTTTCAAGGTATACAAAAGGCAAAAAAAGAATGTGGCAGCAGCTAAAAATGAAAAATAAAAACATAATTCAATCAGGTAAAGCTTTAAGCATAAAATGTTCATGGGTGTAGGTTTAATGACTTTACAAACATTTGAGATATTAAATATCATTCAGTGTCCAATGTGCAGCAGCTTTTCCCACATAGACCCTTTTCACAGACTGTGATGATGCGTTTTAATGGTATGCACATTTATAACACTAATACTTTGTATTATATTACTTTTGCATCAAATTACAAAAAACAAGTTACCGCTGCTGTGAGAGTGTTTCTAATACAGTGTCTATGTGAGTGATGGTGAAAATTAACATCTTTCTCTCTTTTCACTTCAGTTATCAAACTCACTCTATTTGTTCCCTCTTTTTGAAAGTTTTTCAATCACTATTGTGGAGATTTTCTTTTGCTATTTTAGCAAATGGGGACACAAAAATATATATTTAATGTATTCTTTCATTCACCGCTATAAAAGTTAACCCAACTATGAGGATTTCCGCTCCGAGAAACCCGGAAATGTGTAGAGGGTTTATGCTCTTTTCACATTATGAAATGTTCTCTAATCCCACCTGTTACATTTATTAATTAGGGTAATGATGTTAAAATTTGACTTCTACTCAGGCCAGCCAAACACCAGCACCACTGACAGATGAAGAGGAGATGGAGGAAGAATATTAACATCCAACAGGAAAAAGAATAAAGTATTTGTAGGAAATAAAGATGACCATAAAAATGTAAATAAATGTATTTAACAGCTGTGGTGGTGGTTATGGCATATATCTCGGACTACCATCTGGCAGCATTCTTCCATTCCATACAGTTATCCGTTTTCAGAAAGTGTGATGATGGGAATATGAGTGTCATCAATGCATCCAACCACTGGAAATCCTAAAGGAAATTCTAATTATTAGGTTACTTCTAGAGGTTTATCAAGTGAACGCCAGGATCCTGTATAAAAGGACATGGCATTTGTGTCACTTTGACAGTGTCCTCATGATGAAAATATGAGCAATGAATGAATGTTCCTGCACTGCAAACAATGCTTTGCTCACTATGTATTTTTATCAAGTGGCAGATAATTTAATTTGTTTTAAGTAAACTTCGGTTACTTTAGATTTTGATATTTGTACTTGAAATGCGACCAAAATACTCATTATATACATTTGTGCAGTTTGAATGAATTAATAAAAGTATTTAAACACAAGGGGAGGAGACTGAAAGAAACTCTGGGTTTACCAAAGAAAACCTGCTCCTGACCAGGTTAGGTTCACAGAGTAAGTTACCCTGGTAACTGACTCTGATGTAGCAATTATGGACGCAGACATATAGATGAGTTAATCTTCCAATGATTCGATCAAATTAACATCCTTTTCAACAAAGCACAATTCAGCTCCAGGAAATCGATCATCATCACGAGGGAGATGGGGGCTTGATTCTGCCCCTGAGCTACTAGTTCTGACTTCCTATGGACTCGCCACCAAACTCAGTTAAAGGAGGACAAAGGGCTCGTGGTTGTCACAAGACAAAGAAACAACCAGACCTCTGTCTTTGCAATGACCGGTAAATGAACTCCACGATACAGCTAAAACTCCAAGCAAGCTCACAGAAACTGTCACATATGGAGTACATCAAATCACGGATTATTGGACTTTTTCATTTCAAATAGCCTTCGACATAGCTTGTTAGTGTGTTTACAACTAATACACGTTAGTTAGACTATTAGGCATGTATATTACTCACAATTCATGCAATTATGAAACTATTGAATGAGTGGATGAAAAAGCATTGTGTTTGATACCGGTGTGTTCGTATGGGTATAATCCAACAGATGAGCTGAATGAAATCTTTATAGAATTGATCATGTCCTTATAGTAAGAAATTAGGTCTAAATTTACTCTCTGCTTAAGAGCAGGAAACTAAATTCTATAGATAAACCAATTTTGTGGGAGGGGTGGAGACACAGTCACCCCTGAAGCCTAATTGGCCAGAACCCATCTAGGGGATGGGCAAATGTTTGAGTTTAGTCTCAGAACACGAACGAAAAGTTCAGTTCTGTCTGCAGTTCTGTCTACAGTTCTGTCTACAGTTCTGTACAGTTCAGTCCAGAAGCAGTGCAGAGTTCAGCTCAAGTTCGGTTCCAGTTCGGTTCGAGCTGGTTCGCGGCCTGTTCGCAGTTCAGAGATGATCTAAGTCCTAGCAGTTTGACCAGAGTGAGTTCTGAACGGAGCTCCCAGGAGACGGTCTGACTATCGTGACAGACCAACATCAGAGAAAATGGGTTAACAACGATTTCATTCAGGCCATCTGCTTTTCTCTCACTTTCCTTTCTTTTACTTAAAGTTTATTTTATTTCTGTTAAGTCTCGGGTTCTGTTAAGTTTCGCCGCAAAAGTCTCTCAACAACGAGTTTCTAACAGCGCGCTCCAACTTCAAACAACGCCCACAAGACTTTCATCCAGCCGCCAACACGCCACGTGGTTGGCTTCCCCAGACGTCGACCAGACCTTCAGCGAATCAAAGATCCGGGAAAATCCCTGTACAGCCAGAAAAAGGGAATTCCCCTTTGTCAGACGACACACGAAACCCAAACGCAAGTAACGCCTTTTTGATTCCAAGCTGAACTGGTGCATTAGATCAAATGTAATAACCCTGCCTAAGAAACGATAGGAGGTTAAATTACTGATCAATGGTTTCTTCAGGTCATGTTTCATAAATGCATAGATTGCTTAGGATTTCATAATTTCTCTCTCTTAGAACTTATTCTTTCCTCACCTTCTTTCTTTCTGCAACGTGTGAATGTGCGAGCGTGTGTGTTTATGTTAGATATTAGTTTGATGTGTTAGATTAATCAATAAAGTTCCGTTTGTATTCAAAGATAACTGTTCTTGTGTTATGTGCTTATCAATTTAATGTCTTGAACTGCCGATCTAAGTTACCTGGCTGTTAAATAGTGTTTCACTATTGTTCGGATATTAATATCCGCTGCAGAGTTGATATTTACGGCCCGTTCAAATGAACGCTGGAAGAGTCATTTGCTCGGCTGTAAAATAGACTCTCAAAATTCCCTATGAATTCATTAAATTCATTCATTTGAGCTAAATATACATGTTTCCCTTTAACAGAGCCCCCTTTAAGTCCTTACATATCGGCGTACGAATAAGTTAAAGTCCCTGTAAAGTCAAAACTAAACATGTGTTCTGAGTTCCTCACACCACAGATAAATTTGTTATTAACCACCCAGCCAAATTTGAATCATAAAAAAATCCAGGAAGTACATAAAATAGCTTATCAAAAACCTGAAAAAATGAGCAGCATTCTCTGCTCTCAAACGCTGGGGGTGTGTCCGCTGTCGGCGCCGAAACCACGCCCACTCGCGGGAAAGCGGCAGTAGCACACAAGACAACACTCACTGATCACGAGCGTCTATGATCACGATGCACCAGATGTCGGCGGGACGGGAGGATGAAGGCCTGGGCGGGGGATAGTCGGTTCTGCAGCGGATTATCAGTGAATCCCAGTTGTCTCCGGTGAAAGTTTGTAAAACAATCCGGTGTAAAGTCACTGCAGAGGTAGGTGTCGGTGATGATCCTCAGCTCTCCATCAAGGTTGCTGTTCACAAAATTAATCCACCTCTTCATCGTTTTTGATTTGTAAGCTGTTATGTAAGTTGTTGACTATAGTAACTAACAGTACTAACAGTAACTCGCGATCGAACTGATGCGAATGTGCTCTAGTTATGATCGTGTTAGGGGAGGAGCCAGGCTCTGTGGCTCCAGTGCGTCATCGAGCCACCGTTTTAGCCCCGCCCAGAAAATCCTGAACACAGCAACGCTGAAAAACTGTTTAACGGTCTAACTTCTGAATTCAGTACTTCATAGTTCACAGTCTTTGTAATGTGTTTCAGCAATACATTTCTAACATTTATAATGTGTTTAGAAACAAATCTCAGAATTGCCTTTACAGGGACTTTAAGGTGTAAACATTAAGTCTGAATTATTTATAATATATAGTGTCATTCGAGTCTTTCATTTTAATTCAGTTCCCCGTTGAGTTATTATTTTATCTGACTCATAGTCGCTACAGTATTTTGGTGGAGAATGCGGGCAGTTTAACCTAAATTATAAGCATATAAATCGAGATTTTATCTTTGAATTACATTTTGAGAGATCAGACCGCTAGACGCGTCTGTCTGTGTGTGCGCGCGCTCGTGACGCAAGCTGCGCGCGCGCCTATTTGAAAGCTGTGTTGAATGAATGAGGAACGCTGTGTAACCCAAGTCTGTCCCTGTTCTAAAACTGCATTAGAGTAATTTAAGATCTGAGATCTCACACTATACGATAAGGTAAGAATTAAGCGTGTTCCTTAATTTCTAGAATGCCTCGTTTATAGCCGAATTGATGTCATTGCGTGTGCCAGTGTCATTAAATAGCTAACGTTATACGTATATCAGTCAGCCAGAGAACTGAACGAACTTAAACTGCATAAATTGAAATACCCTGCGAGGAATAATCTCCTCACAGCGCGGTCAGATCAAGCGTGTTCCTTGATCGATGTATTAAAGCCTTATTTATAGCTAATTCAGTGCGTGTTCCACTGTAATTCGAAGAGCTATATCTTCCCTGTGCTAATGTTAAGCAGTTAAAGCTTGCCGGTGTGTATATCATCTCGTAAAAACACTGCGTGTCCCAGTGTGATTTAAAGGAGAATGATTTGAACCCAAGTAAAGCTGACATTGATAGAATCAACAGTAGAAGAAACCCTGTGGTTCTATATGCACATAGATCCGCCGAGATCAATAGTGTTCTATTTACAGCGCAAAACTGTAACATTGAACTGTAACTGTAAAGTTTAATCTCACTCTTAACAAACTAAGTGAAAAGCCCCACAGAGCAAAACCAGCTACGAGTGGTGTTCCTTATTTTGATTTTCATTGATGAAATGTGCCGACGTTTCACGTAATACACTCGATTGCACGTGCTAAACTTATGTGTAACTTTACAGGGTGAAAAGCGCTGACTTTTCTAGTTACTCCTAACTTTACCCTGTCTGCAATTCACATGTTTGCCGCTAGCGTTTGTTTGTCGCCATAGTCACGACTGCGGCACGGAAGTCAACCAGCGCTTCCGGATAAACCCAGCGCATGCGCAGTGCGTCGAAGCCATATTTGTAAACAAACCTTACGGTAGCTAACAGCTACAGGCTAAGCTAATCGAAGCAGTTGTTTACATTGAAGCCTAAATGCTAAAGCTTTAGCATTAGTTTTAGGTATCAACCGTATTAACATACGTGTAAATGCAGTGTCTGTTTGAGTCACTTTAAAGTGATTTAACCATTTAAACACCTCAACTTTATGTACACTGTTGGTCTTTCTTACTTTTCTCTTATCTTTCTAATACATTACGTTATACTCTACTTTAAGGGAAATATTGGTTCACAATTGTTAGTTACTTTACCTACATTTTACTTGAAGAGGAAAGATACTGGTTTGCAATTATTAATTGTTAAGTTTGAATTTAATGAAAGAAAAAATTCAAGATTCATTCCTCAAAGTCATGTAAAATGATTTTAAAGTTATTCTAACTATTCTGGAATTTACTCATTTTCAGAATTTCTCATTGAGACCCAATTACTTTAGGTATTCGTCTGGAACTTTAGAAGTTCAAGTGAACCACTAAATTGATATCTATTACCAAAACCTTTTGGACTCACACTTATTCATTATTTTTATTGCGTTATACCCTCCTTTATCCCCTCTTCCTATTGTAGCTATTCACTTAGCCACTCTATTTTATTTACTCATTTATCTCTTTATTTAACTTCCCTTTTTGTAACACACCTGAGCCTCAATAGGAGACAGTGCCAGATTCCTACGAGTTTCAAAATAAATCAGAGACAATCCTCATTGACTAAATATTTATTTTGGGTGATTAGTTGACCATCAACTATCAACTTTATACTCGTAGTCAGACAAAGGCTTCAGAGCCATTTGTGGGGCCGGATCTCCTTGCTTTCCTCCCTTCTCCTCACGTCTTCCCTGTTCTGTCCTGCTCTATTCAATTTTATTCTTCATATTTATAGGGAACAAGCCTGGAAGAATCATTGATCATTTCTAAAAGAAAGAGAAAGATAATTCTTCCCAGAGAAACAAACCAGTAGGCATTTGATTGGTAATCAAACCCTCCTTTGTTCTCCATGCTTTCCCTGCATTTGTAAACGCAATTTAAAATTTTGACATATCTAAGTTCATTTAACAGAGACAAGTGTTGAGCCACCGTCGCCTTCAACGCATCCCTGCGTAAGCGGTCCGCCTGTAAGGTGTGTGGCGTCAATCCTGTCAGACTAAGGAAAGAGGTATCAGCATTATTATTGTATTATTTTACTCTGTAACATAAACAATAATATTGTTTCTGTTTTGAAAAAAGATTTTCATTGATAGGAAGTAGTTATAGAAAAAAAAGAACTTTTTCTCCCAGTGAAAGTTATTTTTGTTTCTTTCAATTGAAATAGGTTTTTAACCTTTTCTCTCTTCCTCCCTTACTAAGCTGAGTGACATAGTCCTCGCATCACGATTTGGAAACAGCTTTTCATTGATAGAATTTTCTTTTTAGAAAAAAAAGAAATTCTCCAAGTGAAAAGAAAATTATTTCAATCTATTGAGATTTGTTTTAACCCTTTTCTCTCTCTTTCCCTTACCTAGTTGAGTGACAAAGCCTTCACATCACTAGCCTACCTGTCTACACTGAGACCAACACATAGTCGTCACCACACGCCACTATTGGGGTACAATCACTGAAACGACACTTAGCTGTTCCACCACACATAGGCTTATACCCCACACAGATCTGTGTCAGTCTCTTCTCCCAGCGTACCAACATGTCGCAGACGACAAACCCCACTGCCAAAGGGGAAGATGTGGACGCCTGTCTCAGAGGCATTACAGACTGCCTCATACCAAAGACAATTGAACTGTTATTATTTTTAATAATAATCATGATTCTGAGAAGGTTCCTGACACATGATTCAAGCCAGAACAACAACCACATGGAACTAGCCAAGATCACCTGTTCCCTAAGCAACGCCTTCACAGCCCAGCTGAAACTAAGCGACAAGCACATCATCCACCTTCAAGAGGAGCTGACACGTGCCCAAAACCGCATAGACAAGCTGGAAGTGAAAGTCCAGGACGACTTCAAGCGTCAGACCACTGAGTTCCTGAGAGAGCTGATGCACACTCAACGCTGCACAGACCAGCTCAAGGCTAAAGCTCAAGACAAACTCAAAGTGCCTGACGAAGTGGAGCAAGAAACAAAGAAACCAGTTGACAAGCTCCAAGAAGCCCTTGCAGTCGCTGAATGCGACAAACAAGAGTCAAAGACTGCACATAAACACCTGTTAAACCAACTCCAGTCTGCTGAACATCAGCTAGAGAAAGCCAACGCTGATATTAAAGACCAGAACTCTAAAATCAATGCTCTGGAAGACCACCTTGAAAGGTACAGCACTGAGATGGACCATCTGATCCGACAGCGAGACGACGCCAACGACGAGCTCTACGCGGTCAGATATGAACTCAATCATGCTGTCAAACAGAGACCAGAGCCAAGAAGGGATAGAACTCCCTCAGCATCACTACTGCTGAGTAGAACACAGTCTTCCTTCCAAGAACTGCCATACAACGGAAGAAGTGAATGGCCGCAACCCAAAGCGTCACCGGCCTTCACCACAGAACTTGTCCCGGCCAACAAAAGAGAGCTCATCCAAGCAGACTCCGAACCTGCACAAAAGATGACCTTTGAAAACCTCGACAAGCTCGCTAAGAACATCACCCAGTTCAACCCAAACTCCACGGAGGGCCGCGACATCCAGGCCTACCTCCGAGATATTGACTTCTACCTTGAGGCAAGACCTCAGGTGACCGACCGACACAGGTTATACCTCCTCAGAGCCACATCCAGTCCCGAGGTACGAAGCTTTCTAGACCGGCAACCTGTTCACGTAAAGTACAACTACCAGCTACTACGTGAGACGCTGACCCAAGAATTTACAGGCCCTGAGTCTGAACACGGACTGTTAATCGCCTGGGAAACCAAACAAGGTCGACAAGAGACTCCCCAAGCCTACTACAGCCGTTTCCGACAAGCCTACTTTGGTGCATATAACGAACCTGAACTTGAAGAGGATTTGAACTTCAAAACCATCTTCCTGAGAAACATGCACCCTGGAGTGAGTCGTCATCTAGGCATCATGGCCTGCCCAGACACGATGACAATCCAACAGCTGCGTGACCTGACACACAAGGCCTACATCAAACAAAAGATGGCCTCAAAGAAAGGTTTGAAAACATCCACAGTGTCAAACTCCGTCAGCCAAGACCCAAGCCTTGCACTGGACGACACCCAGTGGCATGACTACACCACAGTCCATCTTAAAGAGTACAGAGAACGTGACTCCCATGACAGCTACCACACCAACCGCTGGGAAAAGCCATGGGACCAGCCTCGCTTCTCAAGAAACCCTAAAGATGCCAAAGACCATCGTCATCCCACACATTCCAGAGCATCTAACGTGGGTAAGCGACGACAAAACAAACCTCTGCACCACTCAGTCAAGCACAGCACTGAGTACGCCCAAGAACAAGACTCTCATGCCAATGCCAGATCCAAACAACCAGACGGCCGTGGGCACAAGCAAAGCAGCGACTCACAAGAAGTCATGCAGCTATTGAGAGAATCCCTCAAAGGCCATGAAGAGGACAGGAAATGGGATGAGTCAGATTCTGATTGACACGCCTTCCAGGAAAGGGGGGACCAAAAACAGACTAGAACAGATCTGACCATACACCCACTCACGTTACATACACTACATAACTTACATACTCGCTAACATACAGAAGTTAACCACATCTGCCAGGAAAACATTCAGCAAACATGTTCTTCCCACAGGTAGAAACTAACTTCAGAAACTAGCTTAGCATGGACCCGGCTACACTCATCATAGGAAACATTGAACAATCTACCCAACAGGTAGAACACCTCTCATTAGGTTAGGGTACACGACACCTTAGCTGCACGAGTAGTTGTAGGCAAGACCTAGAGACACTCAACTGTTTTGTTTTGTTTCACCTCTTCCTTCCCTCTCCTTCTTCTTTTATTAGGTAAAATGCCTGTCTACCCCATAAGGGTCAAGGTTACGATATAGGGATTGATGCACCACGCCTAATATCGGCAGGCCACCTTTGAACCAATGTGAGCTAGAGAGCTCCATGATTAAGAGGTCACCTCATTTGTACCACAAATGATGTCACCACGTCATGATGAAAGGTACAACGGTCTCAACCTAGTACGATTTAGAAGTGAAGAAAACAAACAAAACAAAAGTTAAACACAGAATTTGGTCAAAGAGTCACCGTACCGAACCAAATTAGAACAACACCAAAGTTAAACTACATTACGTCGACACGATAAACCGAGGAACGTTAAAACGTAAACTTCAAGTTAACCTTAAGTTTAAAGTTTAAAGCTGTTAGTACTCGAATAATCTAAGGCCCTGCACCAGTACAGTGGCCAATCATGGAGGTGTTGTCTTGTTGTTTGTTGTGTATTGTGTCTGCTTCTTCTCCCTGTGCTTCTACCGCGTTCGCCGATGTCTTCATCCCAACACATCGCCTAACGAAGGGGGGATATGTAGCAATTATGGACGCAGACATATAGATGAGTTAATCTTCCAATGATTCGATCAAATTAACATCCTTTTCAACAAAGCACAATTCAGCTCCAGGAAATCGATCATCATCACGAGGGAGATGGGGGTTTGATTCTGCCCCTGAGCTACTAGTTCTGACTTCCTATGGACTCGCCACCAAACTCAGTTAAAGGAGGACAAAGGGCTCGTGGTTGTCACAAGACAAAGAAACAACCAGACCTCTGTCTTTGCAATGACCGGTAAATGAACTCCACGATACAGCTAAAACTCCAAGCAAGCTCACAGAAACTGTCACATATGGAGTACATCAAATCACGGATTATTGGACTTTTTCATTTCAAATAGCCCTCGACATAGCTTGTTAGTGTGTTTACAACTAATACACGTTAGTTAGACTATTAGGCATGTATATTACTCACAATTCATGCAATTATGAAACTATTGAATGAGTGGATGAAAAAGCATTGTGTTTGACACCGGTGTGTTCGTATGGGTATAATCCAACAGATGAGCTGAATGAAATCTTTATAGAATTGATCATGTCCTTATAGTAAGAAATTAGGTCTAAATTTACTCTCTGCTTAAGAGCAGGAAACTAAATTCTATAGATAACCCAATTTTGTGGGAGGGGTGGAGACACAGTCACCCCTGAAGCCTAATTGGCCAGAACCCATCCAGGGGATGGGCAAATGTTTGAGTTTAGTCTCAGAACACGAACGAAAAGTTCAGTTCTGTCTGCAGTTCTGTCTACAGTTCTGTCTACAGTTCTGTACAGTTCAGTCCAGAAGCAGTGCAGAGTTCAGCTCAAGTTCGGTTCCAGTTCGGTTCGAGCTGGTTCGCGGCCTGTTCGCAGTTCAGAGATGATCTAAGTCCTAGCAGTTTGACCAGAGTGAGTTCTGAACGGAGCTCCCAGGAGACGGTCTGACTATCGTGACAGACCAACATCAGAGAAAATGGGTTAACAACGATTTCATTCAGGCCATCTGCTTTTCTCTCACTTTCCTTTCTTTTACTTAAAGTTTATTTTATTTCTGTTAAGTCTCGGGTTCTGTTAAGTTTCGCCGCAAAAGTCTCTCAACAACGAGTTTCTAACAGCGCGCTCCAACTTCAAACAACGCCCACAAGACTTTCATCCAGCCGCCAACACGCCACGTGGTTGGCTTCCCCAGACGTCGACCAGACCTTCAGCGAATCAAAGATCCGGGAAAATCCCTGTACAGCCAGAAAAAGGGAATTCCCCTTTGTCAGACGACACACGAAACCCAAACGCAAGTAACGCCTTTTTGATTCCAAGCTGAACTGGTGCATTAGATCAAATGTAATAACCCTGCCTAAGAAACGATAGGAGGTTAAATTACTGATCAATGGTTTCTTCAGGTCATGTTTCATAAATGCATAGATTGCTTAGGATTTCATAATTTCTCTCTCTTAGAACTTATTCTTTCCTCACCTTCTTTCTTTCTGCAACGTGTGAATGTGCGAGCGTGTGTGTTTATGTTAGATATTAGTTTGATGTGTTAGATTAATCAATAAAGTTCCGTTTGTATTCAAAGATAACTGTTCTTGTGTTATGTGCTTATCAATTTAATGTCTTGAACTGCCGATCTAAGTTACCTGGCTGTTAAATAGTGTTTCACTATTGTTCGGATATTAATATCCGCTGCAGAGTTGATATTTACGGCCCGTTCAAATGAACGCTGGAAGAGTCATTTGCTCGGCTGTAAAATAGACTCTCAAAATTCCCTATGAATTCATTAAATTCATTCATTTGAGCTAAATATACATGTTTCCCTTTAACAGAGCCCCCTTTAAGTCCTTACATATCGGCGGACGAATAAGTTAAGGTGTAAACATTAATTCTGAATTATTTATAATATATAGTGTCATTCGAGTCTTTCATTTTAATTCAGTTCCCCGTTGAGTTATTATTTTATCTGACTCATAGTCGCTACACTGAGTATAAATTACCTCTCTTTCAGAAACGGGCTTGACTTACCCTGCTTTCTCGGGTTTGACATACCTCCAATTCTGAAACAGAAAACCTAGAGTTTCCCTTATTTCAGGGTTAACATACTCAGAGTTTTCACTTATTATCACATATTTTTCTTAACCATGCATCAAAAAACAAACAAACAAAAAAGTGTTGAAGTTCTTACTTTCGGTTAACGGTTAAATGTTCAATAGCATCCCTACACTGCTGTGGACGTTTACTTCGTTAATGTGTTTACTGTGATAATGGACTGAGGGTGGGAGAAGGATTCGGTATTCGGTTTCAGATTCGGCCGAATCTTAACCAGTGGATTCGGTATTCGGCCGAACCCCAAAAATCTGGATTCGGTGCATCCCTAATCTAAATCCAAACGACTAAACGAGTCAGTTAATTTAGTGAATCACTCAGAAGTGAAGTGAATGAATAATTGAGAGTGATTGTAAGTGTGATGATCATCTACTAAATGAGCAACAGCGACCACAATTCACACCTTCAGTCAGTGAAGCCGCTCCCACAGCCCACAGTGAAGCCGCTCCCACAGAGTTTAAATGTTGGGAATTTTCTCATCTTCCCACAGGAGAAGAAGAAGCAGCAAGCAGGAGGAATTACTCCAGGAGAAACTACAGACATACTATTTTAAAGATGGAGTTTGAGGAAGAACCCTGCAGAATAGAAGATGAAAAGACCGAGGAACAAATAGGTTGGTGTTTTCCTTCATTCTCTTTAATGAGGAACATTAAGATGACAACTTTAATTTGGGACTCTCTAAATCTCTTTTTGTTTCAAATTTTTAGAGCCGATGGAAGTGAATGAAAGTAAAAGGCATCAGTTTCAAAAGAAGATAGAAAATGAAGACGGAAACACAGTCGTTTCACAGACTAAAAATAATTTCACCCAAAAACAAGCTGGAAAAACTGGAGTCAAGGGACCTTCCACCTGCTCTCAGTGTGGAAAGAGTTTCAGATGTAATGGAAGCCTTAATAGACACATGAGGATTCACACTGGAGAAAAACCGTACACATGTGCTCAGTGTGGAAAGAGTTTCACAGATAAAGAACACCTTAGGAGACACATGAGGATTCACACTGGAGAAAAACCGTTCACATGCTCTCAGTGTGGAAAGAGTTTTACTCTCAAAGGCTCTCTAGATGATCATCTGCGCGCTCACTCTGGAGTTAAGTCGTTCAGCTGTGATCAGTGTGAGAAAACATTTGCTGTGGCATCAGGCTTAAGACAACATCTTAAAATTCATGCCGCTGTGAAGCCTCACTTATGTTGTTTTTGTGAAAAGAGTTTTACTCAACGAAACTCTTTAAGAGTGCATGAGCGTATACATACTGGTGAGAAACCTTATATGTGCTTTGACTGTGAGAAGACCTTCGTTACATCTGCCGAATTAAAAAAACACCAGAGAATTCACACTGGGGAGAAACCAAACCAGTGCTCTTCATGTGACAAGAGTTTCACCAAATCATCTAGTCTAAAGATTCTTAAGAAAAACTGTTGCCTGAAGGCGTCTAAAGCCACGATTCCACCACAGGAACTTTCCCCAGGAACTAGGGGTGGTACTTAATGTGTTTTTGATGTGATGTGTGGGATATATTTCAGGGCTCAATGCTAAGGATTTTTTTCAGGGGTTAAATTCTTTACTTGCCCTGCCAAAATTTTCACTGACCCCACCACAAAAAAAAATTATAAATAAAATATTATAGGCCTAGTATTGGTTTTGGTTGTTTTTGAGCCATGTAACCTTAATAAATAAGGTTATGACTCTAAAAACTATTTTCCTGACTCATATCATTTTTTTATATTGTTAAATACTTTCAGTAATAAAATAAGAACAAATAATCAAATAACGAGCAAAAGAGCAAATAAATACAACAGAACAAACATATACAAATTAAATAAACATTATTTTCATGTAGACAATTATTTTCATGTAGGTCTAAACTAGATTGTCAGGTACAAAAATAGTAATCAAATATAAAATATCACTGCATATTCTGCTTTATTATATGTCACTGCATATATATATATATTAACCCTTATTAAAAGTTATTCAGTCAAGAGCAGTGAGTGTTTTTTTTTTCTGTCTTATCTCAGAATACAGAAGTACAGAATCTCCTCATCAAAACACAGGCGAAGAAGCAGCAACGTGTGATATAATATGTAAGCAGATGCATATGTAAAATAATGCGATCATCAACATTAAACAGCATATAAATCAAAACTGCCTAATGTTATTGAATGAAATGTCGCCCCAGGACGAGTTATAGGACTGAAGTTTTGGTGTGTTGATGAACTCGATCCACTCCATCTGTGTTTCGATCATCGTTCAGACATAGTCTTTTACAAAAATGTGATTTTCTCAGCTTTATGCTCAAAATGTTGCTTTTTCATAAAACTTGCAACATTCAAGTGTTGATTAAAAAAAGAATGTATGAAGCTGGAATAAAGCAGAGGGTCTGTTCTTTCTTTTGATATTTTGCATGTTTAGATATTCATACAAGATATTCTGTGGGCCATGAAACTTTGAAAATGACCATAAATGCTGGCGGTGACTGGCAAATGTCATGTTTACTTTAACGACATAACCGACTATGTTTATGATGATGCTCAACAAGACAGGCATTTTGATATAATTCTGTGTGAATATTCGCGTGCTGTGAGACGCGTGGCCATGCTTATGTGTTGCTGCGCTTCGCAATTCTTATTGTCGACCGTAATGACAAATAATTTTTGTCATTAATTCAGGGAAATCCAGTAGGCTCTAGAAAGTCACACGCAGTCCTACGTCACTGGACTAATCTTCAGGCTACTTTAGACCGCAATGGAAACGCAGATAGCAGCAGAGTTCCGGGGAAAAAAGATCCTGGGACAAATTGTTCTGCGGTTTTTCATTGGAAACGGGGCTTAAATGAGCAAATGTTCATGTTCGGATCCATCACTCACAAATAATACACTTACAAGTAAATAATTTGACATTCAGATTCAGCAAAAGCTGGAATTTAGGAAACCATAGTGATTTAAGAGGGTAATTTGCTAAAATTAGTAGTGAAGTTTGATCATTTGTCAAAGGACATTTTGGCAGGGTCAGTAATAGTTCATGAAACTAGTTTGGCTGTAAAATGCTGTGATTTATGAAGAGATATGTTTTGTTTTTTTAAGGTGAAAGATTCTGGATTCTACCGCCGCTTCAATATAATTATGTGTATATATATATCCTACTTAAATTCATAATCAAAGCCTCAATCAATATTCATCCTCCTATATAATTAGTATGATTTTAATGATTCTTTCCAGTTGTGATTTCGCTTATAATAAGAGGACCAAAGATTGTTTCTTCCTTTATATTTTCTAAAGTTTGTATTTGGTCTCTGAGTGGTGACTGCTTCCAGAGATGAAATATGGATTTGTCTTTCATTTAATTTTATTTAATTTAATATTTCCTCTTACTGAAACCCTAAAGAATCAAGATGAATGTGGTCTGTACTATTTTCTGTATCTCTCACTGAGAGAAAAGCGCATGTTATCAATTTGTTTTGGAAATGTTTTCTGGTTGGGACCAGATCTCACTAACTCCAACCTTGGGAGAGCTGTGATTCTAGGGAGCTTTTGTGTGTGTGCGTTGCATGATCTGTGCAGGCCCAATATTGAAGATGGACATTTTCTGCACACGACACCAGACCTGAAGATGCCTCTCTGCAACCTCTGAGGTCAACAATGATCTAATTCTAGTGATGGGCGACAACTAGTCTACCTAGTTTAGTGATATGCTCTGCTATCTATCCTTGTGGAAATTTACCGTGACACTGTGCATTTTCTCTGAGCCAATCAGAATCATTCCACATGGCAGTAATGACGTGGCTAGACCTTGAAAACAGTATAACTGTTCAGAAATTGAATGTACGATTGGCGGAGGCGGGTAGGCTGGTAGAGGGAGCGCGGCCTACGAACTCCTTGTGAGACTTGAAGCTGGCTTCTGCTGATGAAACAGCAAACTATTCTTCAGTAAATTTTTCTTTAATTAATTACACTCCTGACGTCTTCATTTTTCACTACTGGTCCTGGGTCCTAAGCTGTTACCCCAACAAAGGAGTTTAGGCAAGTTTATTTATATAGCACATTTTTAGATTAGATTAGATTCAACTTTATTGTCATTACACAAGTACAGGTACAAGGCAACGAAATGTAGTTTAGGTCTAACAAGAAGTGCAATAGCAGCAAGTGCAGGATATACAATGGTTGAATAAGTGCAGGACATGGATATGTACTGAATATATATTAATATATATAGAGAGATGGTTATTACTCTAAACAGAATTTTACAGATAGAGGTATACAATATGTTAGGCTAAGATGAGGAATATAGCAGTGGATTAAGGTAGTGCACTAAATTATGGATAGAAGCTATCCGAAAAAAGTTTAAAAGTGCAGTGGAAAGTGGTTGCATATTACAGTTAAAAGTACGGTGAAAAATGCAAATGTAAACAGTTGGTACTGTAAATAACAGTCGGCAGTGCAAATGAGCATAATCCAGTTAAGGTATGGTAGTGCAAAATGCATAAGTAAACAGTTGTTACTGTAATAAACAGTCGGTAGTGCAAATAACAAAGTGAAGGCAGATGTGAGGTAGGAGAGTTAGCAGTATATGAGGGAAGTGGATCAGCGGGGGTTCGAGTTCAGTAAAGAGACAGCTCTGGGGAAAAAACTGTTCTTTAGTCTGCTGGTCCTGGTCCGGAGGATCCTGAAACGCCTGCCGGAGGGCAGGAGCAGACTGATCTCATGAAATAGCGTATGTATGACACGCCAATTTGCTTTGCCATTTTGGCGTGCTATCAAGACGCATAATCGTTTTCTAGCGTGTTTATCAACGCTGTTTCATTCTATCCCCCTACCCTGCCCCTACCCCTAAACCTACCCATCACACACACGCACACATACACACACACTGCCCCTGCCCCTAAACCTACCCATCACAAGAAATATTCAGCATTTTTACATTTTCAAAAAAACATAATTAAGTATGTTTATAAATCCATTTACATTCACGCGGAATCACACTGCGTAGACATTCACGCGGAATCACACGGCGTAGACATACACGCGGAATCACACGGCGTAGACATACACGCGGAGATTATTATTCATTTCGGCGTACACATACACGCAGAATCACACGGTGTAGACATACACGCGGAGAGCTTAAAATGCATACAGATAACACGCCATTTGGCTTTAGAAAGTGGCATGTATGTTTACGCAAAGTCATGATGTCATGTTGGCAGGAGAGAAAACAGTCTGTGGGCTGGGTGAAAGGAGTCCTTAAGGATGCTGCGAGCTCGATGCAGACAGCGTTTCCTCTGGATGTGCTCGATGGCAGGCAGTGGAGTCCCTGTAATGCGCTGGGCATTTTTCACCACCCGCTGCAGTGCCTTGCGCTCCGCAACAGAGCAGCTCCCATACCAGACTGCCACACAGTTGGTCAGGATGCTTTCTATTGCGCAGCGAACAACGAATCGATAAAATCGTTAAAAATCGATTATTAAAAGAGTTGGCAACAAATCTTTTGTAGCAACCTGTGCATTTTCTGAAGATTTTTTGCACTGTGAATTTGCACTGTCAGTTCTTTTCTTGAATAAAGATTTGGAAATTAATGTTTTTTTATTTTATTTATCTGATTCATCGATTAATCAAATAAATAATCGACAGATTAATCGATTATAAAAATAATCGTTAGTTGAAGCCCTAGTCCAATCAATTTCTGATTTTGACCGCTTCTGAAATGGGTCAAACCATAGATATTACATAAGAAGTTAAAGTAAATACGCTAGAAATGCGCGCTCATTCAAGGACGTGCATTTATTGCATGGACGGAGAAAGCAGGACGCCTGCATTTCATCTGATGGTACGCACAAAAGATTTTTTTATTTAACACTATTCAAGTTAAATAAGCAAATATAGCCTAACTATTATACACCTTTCAGAGCATCAGTGAGAGCAATGGCACCGCAGAACGAGTAAAGCTACTCTATCTCTTTTAAGTGTTTTTTAATCTGAAAACTGCTTAAAAACTGCTTAAACTGAAAACTTAATCTGAAATCTGAAAACTGTCAGACATCCATTTAGCGCATGTTCACAGGAAAACAACTGAAAAACAGTGCTGGTCCTCTCAATACTGTCTGGCTATTTTATTGACTGAGATGGCTTCAGATGATTCAGTGAGAGAGCAGTCCAAACTCATTCAAGTGGATTCAGGGAGATAAACAGTGTTTTTATAGTCTCAAATAAGATAACAGATCTTATCTTGGTTGTTTTGTATATAATCTATGTTAGATAGTTTCCTATCACCAACTATCACCAAAAATAGTGACTGTTTTCCGCCAGTGGAGGCGCTCGAGCAACCGAAGCAACGACACACATCCGAGTCTAGAAGAAGAAGAAGAAGAGAAGTGAGCGAGGGAAGGAACATAAACATAAGAAGTGAAACACAGCCGCTCATTCTGCTCTAAATCTGATGTTTTCACACTGTGAGTACATTAATTTATCATGTATTAGGAGAAATTTAAATCCAAACGACTAAACGAGTCGGTTAATTTATTGAATCACTCAGAAGTGAAGTGAATGGATATTGAAAGTGATTGTGAGTGTGATGATCATCTGCTAAATGAGCAACAGCGACCACAATTCACACCTTCAGTCAGTGAAGCCGCTCCCACAGCCGTTCATGAGAGTTTAAATGCTGGGAATTTTCTCATCTTCCCACAGGAGAAGAAGAAGCAAGCAGGAGGAATTACTCCAGGAGAAACTACAGACATACTATTGTAAAGATGGAGTTTAAGGAAGAACCCTGCAGAATAAAAGATGAAGAGACAGAGGAACAAATAGGTTGGTGTTTTCCTTCATTCTCTTTAATGATGAACATTAAGATGAAAACTGACAAATCCTCTTGAGACCCAGGCGTACAATTTTGTCCACTATATTTTAGTGAATTTCATGTCACATTAAGTCTGGATATCAAGAGCACATTCAGGGCTTTTCAGATTGGAAGTTTCACATTGACAACTCCTTCTTTTTAATTTAAAATACAACTTTTTGTCCTACAGACAAGCTTAATATATAATTTAAAACTGTCAAGGGTCTACTTCTATTTATGTAAACTCACAATAATAAGAAAACAAATGCACTTTCTACCAAAACTCAGTGTATGCTTGCCTCACAGACATGAGAAATATATCAAGTTTGAAATCTACTGAAGTCTACTTTTAAATGAACAAATTCAAATAGAAAATAAATACTCTCTGCTTATGTAATCCATATGAAATGTCCATTTCCCTCTGGAGGTGTTATTGTGTGGAGATGACGAGTCCGCATCGCCAACTTCATCTTTGTAGCTGACACTGACTCAGAAAACAGTAGTTTATTAAATAATTTCTCCAACACATTCATAATCATTTCTTTTGCAGGTGCTTTGCGGCAGGCGTTAGATGTGAGCTTACTTTTCATTGTTAAAATTGAGATTTATGCATCATAATAACATGTAGCGCTTTTTAAAAAAAATCAATTAATCAGCTGTTTGCAGTTGTTGTAAATTATTTTAATGGGTTTGCAGAGTCATACATTTGTATTTCATTAATCAGGTGGACAATTAAACATTTACTTGAACTTTAGCTTAAAGTTTACTAAAACGTGAGATGGACAATCAAGAATCAAATCACTGAGTATCTGAAATTAGTGAGAAGTGCAGATGTAATGTTTAGCAACGGCTCCGCCATACCATACCAAGGATAGCCTATATTTAAACACCTCGGATTGGACATCGTGTTCAAGAGATCAACAAGTTATGTCTGTTATTGGCTACTGACTGCTGTAAATAGGAACGTTTCACGTTCTCCAGAGCACAAACTCAAAAACGCAATGTTTTGCCAATAATATTAAATATTACAATATCAACTGAGGGCAGGGCTTAAAAACGGGAAAAAAATAAAAATCGGTTCACTCCGAGCAGAATCAATATTTTATCGTTTCCGTTTTTGCGTTCCTCATTAAACATTACTGTTCCGAAAACGGTTTGATTTGAAAAAATACCGGTTAATAATATACATTATAATTTAATGTATAAATAAAGACTTATTTTCACTCAAAAATAAGATAACATATGATAATTAAACTTGAACATTTATTTCATAACATTGTTTAAACCACAACATAAATACCTGCATTAATTACAAAGCATAAACAGCTGAATATTTTTTAATGGACTGTTAGACAATCGAAAGTGGCCCTCTTATGCCAATTCTTTTCTGAAGAGTGATAACATTCTTTGTACATAACCTTTTTTCCAACACGACTTGTTTTAAAAATCCATCCATCCATCCATCATCTTCCGCTTATCCGGGGCCGGGTCGCGGGGGCAAAAAATAGATGCCCGAGCCACCTCAGCTGGCTCCTCTCGATGTGGAGGAGCAACGGCTCTACTCCGAGTTCCTCCTGAGTGACTGAGCTCCTCACTCTATCTCTAAGGGAGCGCCCAGCCACCCTACGGAGAAAGCTCATTTCGGCCGCCTGTATCCGGGATCTTGTCCTTTCGGTCATGACCCACAGCTCATGACCATAGGTGAGAGTAGGAACTAGGGGTGCACGATATATCGATTCAATATCGTTATCGCGATATCACGTTGCCCGATATTATATCGTAAGTCTCGCGATAATTATGCGATATTTTGTTTATGACAAAATGAGACTCGTTTCACTATACATTCTTTATCGGATCAAACATTTTTTTAAACCGGGTCCCTCGTTTCAAAGCTAACCTTCACTCTATCACTTCTCCCTCGCTCCACACACACACACACACACACACACACACTCTTGTCGGGCTGGCTCGACGCACACACCAGCGCACAACAAAACGAAGTGAAAGAAAAGAAAGGACCTAAAGAGAGAGCGAAGGGAGCGAGTGGAGCAAAAGAAAGAACACAAAAGTAAGAAAATGAGTGTTGCTAGTTAAGTGCTTAGTGTTGCTAGTGCTAGTTAAGAACCACCACAAGCCACTTTACAATGGGTGGTTTTGCATTAATTAATTATTTTTATTTCTCTCCGTTTTAAATATTTCTCTCAGTTTATTTCGGCTCTGTTTGAGTGTGCCTGTCAGTCTACGCGCTGATATGAGCAAATATCCGATCACTATGCTCAAGATAGGGGGTGTTTAGCCACGCTTGCAATGCTGGTGTCAGAGTTATACTCACGGAACACTGTAGTTATTCACAAAATTCATTATTTGAATGCGTTTTAAAGCCTTATACCGGTTAAACGTTTCATTCGCGTGCTCATGCACTGTTTTAACATGCGCTGAGCGTGTGCACGAACGCCTGTCAAACACATGATTACTGGACTATGTAGTCTTATCGCGCTAATACTGTCAAATACACACATGTTTAACATAAACACAGTCAGTTATGTCTAAAGTGAAAGTAAAATCGCGTGTGTCTGTATATTAGATGTGTAGAGGTCTTACATTGAAAGCAGCGCAGCCAGTGAACACGCTGCCGCTTGTACTTAAAGAGACAGTTCACCTCTAAAATAATGTCATTATTTACTCACTCTAATGTTGTTCCAAACCTGTTAATTTCTCCTGTTGAACACAGACAGTTGAATACCAGACAATTGATGGTAGCCATTGACATCAATATTATAATTTCCTTCAATGTGTTATGTCCAACAGAAGAAATAACTTTATTCAGGTTTAAAACTACTTGAGCGCCAGTAATTGATGACAGAATTTTAATTTTTGAGTGAACTCTCTCTTTAATTTTACATTTATTCATACAATTTCATGCTGTACTGCTCTGAGCTGCCACTGTAAATCTTTATATATATTTATTTTATATTATATTATACACTATGATGTGTACAAGTTTTTTTTTTTAAAGCAAAGTTTTAAGTTAAGTAAGGTTTTTCCAAGTCTTTTAAGTAAAATAAAAAAGTATTGCAATAATAAAAAAAAATGATAAAAATAATAATAACTCTTTCTGTTCCTGTCGCCTAAGAATAGAATAGCAAAAAACTGATGTGACTAGCCATCAAAACCGCACCGAACCAAAAACCGTGGTTAAAAACCGAGGTATGTATTGAACCGTGGATTAACTGTATTGTTTCATCCCTACTGTACAACCAGACATGATTATTATTTATTTATTTATTAATGTTGTACCAGTCCAATATGACTGTCAGTTGAAATAAACCTTGTGTTGTAAGAACTTGTTTTATTTGTTATGAATCTATTTTGATGCGTTTTCCGTAACTTTTGTAATTTTACATAGGTTTAAAAATATCGAAATTAATATCGATATTGCAATATTCATTATCGATATCGCAATATATATACATTTTTGTGAATATCGTGCACCCCTAGTAGGAACGTAGATTGACCGGTAAATCGAGAGCTTTGCCTTGCAGCTCAGCTCCTTCTTTACCACGACAGACCGGTACATCGACCGCATTACTGCAGAAGCTGCACCGATCCGTCTGTCAATCTCCCGTTCCATCCTTCCCTCACTCGTGAACAAGACCCCAAGATACCTGAACTCCTCCACTTGAGGCAGGAACTCTCCACCAACCTGAAGCGGGCAAGCCACCTTTTTCCGACTGAGAACCATGGCCTCGGACTTGGAGGTGCTGATTCTCATCCCAGCCGCTTCACACTCGGCCGCAAACCGTCCCAGTGCACGCTGAAGGTCCTGGCTCGAGGAAGCCAACACGACAACATCATCCGCAAAAAGCAGTGACGATATCGTGTGGTCCCCAAACCGGACACTCTCCGGCCCTTGGCTGCGCCTAGAAATTCTGTCCATAAAAATTATGAACAGAACCGGTGACAAAGGGCAGCCCTGCCGGAGTCCAACATGCACCGGGAACAAGTCTGACTTACTGCCGGCAATGCGGACCAAGCTTCTGCTCTTGTCGTACAGGGACCGAACAGCCCTAAAAAAAGGGCCGCCGACCCCATACTCCCAGAGCACCCTCCACAGGATGCCACGAGGAACAGAGTCGAATGCCTTCTCCAAATCCACAAAACACATGTGGACTGGTTGGGCAAACTCCCATGAACCCCCCAGCACCCTGGAAAGGGTTTAGAGCTGGTCCAGTATTCCCAACCTGGATGAAAACCACACTGTTCCTCCTGAAAACGAGGTTCCACTATCAGCCGAATTCTCCTCTCCAGTACCCTGGCATAGACTTTCCCGGGGAGGCTGAGAAGTGTGATCCCCCTATAGTTGGAACACATTCTCCGGTCCCCCTTCTTGAAAAGAGGGACCACCACCCCGGTCTGCCAGTCCAGAGGTACTGTTCCCGACCGCCATGCGATGTTGCAGAGGCGTGTCAGCTAAGACAGCCCCACAACATCCAGAGACTTGAGGTACTCAGGGCGGATCTCATCCAACCACGGTGCCTTGCCACCGAGGAGCTTTTTAACCACCTCGATGACTTCAGCCCGAGTGATGGACGAGTCCACCTCTGAGTCCCCAGCCACTGCTTCCTCAACGGAAGACATGTCAGTGGGATTGAGGAGATCCTCGAAGTATTCCTTCCACCGCCTGACGATATCCCCAGTTGAGGTCAACAGGTGCCCACCTCCACTGTAAACAGTGTTGGTAGGGCACTGCTTCCCCCTCCTGAGGCGTAGAACGGTTTGCCAGAATCTCTTCGAGGCCGACCGATAGTCTTTCTCCATGGCCTCACCAAACTCCTCCCAGGCCCGATTTTTTTTGCCTCCGCGACTACCCCGGGCTGCAGTCCGCTTGGCCTGCTAGTACCGGTCAGCTGCCTCCGGAGTCCCACAAGCCATCCAGGCCCGATAGGACTCCTTCTTCAGCTTGACGGCATCCCTTACTTCCGGTGTCCACCACCGGGTTCGGGGATTGCCGCCTCGACAGGCACCGGAGACCTTACGGCCACAGCTCCGAGCGGCCGCAGCGACAATGGAGGTGGAGAATATGGTCCTTCGGACTCAGTATCTCCAGACTCCCTCGGGATCCGGTCGAAGTTCTGCCGGAGGTGGGAGTTGAAGATCTCTCTGACAGGGGGCTCGGCCAAACTTCCCAACAGACCCTCACAGTACGTTTGGGTCTGTCCAGCTTCCTCCCCCGCCATCGGATCCAACTCACCACCAGGTGGTGATCAGTTGACAGCTCCGCCCCTCTCTTCACCCGAGTGTCCAAGACATATGGCCGAAGGTGTGATGACACGACCACAAAGTCGATCATCGACCTCCGGCCAAGGGTGTCCTGGTGCCAAGTGCACTGATGGACACCCTTATGCTTGAACATGGTGTTCGTTATGGACAAACCGTGGCTAGCACAGAAATCCAATAACAGAACACCACTCGGGTTCAGATCAGGGGGGCCGTTCCTCCCAATCACGCCCCTCCAGGTGTCACTGTCACTGCCCACGTGGGCGTTGAAGTCCCCCAGTAGAACGACATAGTCTACAGTCGGAGCACTTTCCAGCACCCCTCCCAGAGACTCCAAGAGGGCCGGGTACTCCGCACTGCCATTTGGGCCGTAGGCACAAACAACAGTGAGAGACCTATCCCCGACTCGAAGGCGCAGGGAAGCGACCCTCTCGTTCACCGGGGTGAACTCCAACACATGGCGGCTGAGCTGGGGGACTATAAGCAAACCCACTCCAGCCCTCCGCCTCTCACCATGGGCAACTCCAGAGTGGTAGAGAGTCCAGCCTCTCTCAAGAATTGTGGTTCCAGAGCCCAAGCTGTGCGTGGAGGTGAGCCCGACTATGTCTAGTCCGTACACCTCGACTGCTGCCCGATTCACAATGCACCGGCCCCTTACGCTCCCTCCTGCAGGTGGTGAGCCCACAGGAGGGCGGCCCCACTTCACTCCTTCGGGCTGAGCCCAGCCGGACCCCGGCCACCAGGCGCTCGCATACGAGCCCCATCCCCGGGTCTGGCTCCAGGGTGGGGCCCCGTCTGCGCCATGCCGGGTGACGTCACGGTCCTTGGTGTGGTTGTGAACATATGGGTTTGTGAACTGTTCTTGGTCTGGCCCGTCACCAAGTACCTGTTTGCCTTGGGAGACCTTACCAGGGGCATATTGCCCCAGACAACATAGCTCCCAGGATCATTCGGGTACTCAAACCTCTCCACCACGATAAGGTGACAGTTCAAGGAGAGGTGTTTTAAAAATGACATGAATAAAACATTTATAAACTGGATAACCATTGCTCTTTTAATGAACCGTCAACTACTAATTTCAAAGCAAACACTGCGCAACACGTCCTTGTATCACATAATCAAATTCAGTCGGCTAATAAAGCTTGATCATTTAATGCAATGTAACATTGTAAAACTACAACACAATTTCTACCATTTAATATGAAGCATCAACAGTCTATATAGAAAACATTGACCTGACCTGAAAGACTATAGGAAAAATGTGTTGCTAGTACTTGCATAGGCTTAAATGAAATCCACAAACTATTTCAGCTTAAAGTCCGTACTGCTTGTTTAAACGTACGAAAAGAATGTCCTCCAATACCTGCGCGTTCATTGAAGATCTCAGTGAGGAAAGAATGTACTTGAGGCAGGGAAATGCATGCTCCACACTGACTTGTGTGCAATTTAGAGCTGCAACTAACGATTATTTTTTCTGTCGACTAATCTAACGATTATTTTTCCAGATTAATCTTATTATTCTTTTTTACTGATTATTGTATTTCAAAGAGGGTAGTGAATTTGTATATTATTTTAACATGAAATCAATGAATGATGACAATATTAATTGTATTTCAGGAAGGGTAGTGTACATAGTATGCCATTTTATAATGAAATATATGAACACAAGAAGCTTTTTAAACATAATATATGATGATACTATTCATCATAAAATGTATACAGAGTAGGCCTAATTAGGAAAAGTTGTTTACTATAGTAGTTGAGTATGATTTACTTATTGATTTGTGTCAATAGTAAACGAAATGCACTTGTATTTATCTGCAAAAGGTTCACATACAGGAGCTTTCAGCATAGTTTTAATGTAGAACTAGTCGTCTATTTTGAAGATACATGTGCATAAACAACGACTAAAGCTGCCAGAAGTTTTTGCCCAAACTTCAAAGACACATTTAAATGATTAAAACTAGAGGCATATCTTAACTTTAATGTTACTTTAATCATGTAAACGACCTATAAACAGCAAGTTATTATGCATATGTATTTGGGACAGAGCGGAACCAGGTCGCATTTACAGCAGATATATGCAGCCCATAATAAATAAAAGCACGAGACGTACCGGGGTCGGAGAAGAACCCCGGAAAATGTGACCGTCTGTTGCAATACACGCGTGGCGCGTTCAGCTGCGCGAGAGAACACTAGCAGCAGGGTTGCCAGGTTTACACAACAAAACCCACCCATTCGTTACTCAAAACTAGCCCAAAACAAGCCCAATCGCGTTTCGGGTTCTCTGGTAAACATCGCGTTCGGGGGGTTAAATATGTGTGTTTTTTTGCTTCAACCCGCGGACATGAGACACAGCCCGCGGCAACAGTGTAGAAGAAGCCCAAATCCGCGGAAAAAAAGCGGACTTGGCAACACTGACTGCAGTGTGAAAGCTCCCGCTCTCCACGCGCACAGCTTCTGCTCTGCCACCGCGTGCAGTGTGAAACCGGCGTTACAGAGCGAACAAAGCACAGTTTTATTCGGCTTCTGTTTAAAGTACTCCCACACTTTTGAATGTCGCCGTCTGGCTTTATATGATAAATGATCATTTTCACTATGCCCGGGAGCAGAAGCTGCCATTATTCTAGATCTTCTGTTCCATTCTAGAACGTAAATAATGTGCCGCCGACGCGTCGACGTATTTTCGTAGTCGACGCGTCGTTGCAGCCCTAGTGCAATTACATTCATAGCAAGAAGACTGCTGTGCGGCCATTTCACTCATGCTTGATGTCAATGTCACATCCTGTACTGCCAAATTAAAATATTAAAGAGAACGATAAAATAACGTTATTAACCGGTTAATGGTAATTTCAAATAAACTTTCAGAATGATTACAATTTATTTTGTTTTCGTTTTCATTTTTGTTCCAGTTAAAATTTAGTTTGTTTCCGGTTTTCATTTTTGTTCCTTGAACCGGTTCAGAGCCCTGACTTAAAACGTTGTTACAAAGTCTATCTCACCACAGTGGCTCTACAATAATCATACAATGCGACGACAATAGTTTTTGTGCGCAAAAAAAAATCAAAATAACACCTTTATCCAACTTGTTGTCGACTTCCGTGTGTGCCTCCACGACGCATGCGCGAGAATATGACGCAGATCCGGCGTTCGGACATATGACCCAGAAGCGATTTGTTTACGAGCAGAGGAAGACGCGCGTGTCTAAGCTGTTGGATTCTACATTGATCGTGCTTTAGGTCTCGGCGTAGTGCTCAAAATGGGGCTTAAGTGTGTATTTCATCGATTCCCTAACACCGGCGCTACGTCATATTCTTGCGCATGCGTCGTGGAGGCACACACGGAAAACAAGAACAAGTTGGATAAAGGTGTTATTTTGATTTTTTTTTGCGCACAAAAACTATTGTCGTCGCATTGTATGATTATTGTAGAGCCACTGTGGTGAGATAGACTTTGTAACGACGTTTTAAGTGCCTTTCATGGATCTTGGAAGTGTCAATGTACTGAATGCCAATGGAGGCCTGTGTGAAGCCTTTCTCAGCCATCAGCTTTCAACTAAAATATCTTCATTTGTGTTCCGAATATGAACGGAGGTCTTACGGGTGTCCAACGACATGAGGGTGAGTAATTAATGACAGAATTTTCATTTTTGGGTGAACTAACCCTTTAAGGTTAAAACTGACATTTTCTGCCCACAAAGTATGTCATATATACTGTTACCCAACTATCTCAACTGTATACGTTTGCTTAAGACCGACTGTGTTTATGTGCATACTCCTCAATACGATACTTTTGTACATACATTTGTGTGTATTTGACTATTTAAAGGGATAGTTCACCCAAAAATGAAAATGTGATGTTTATTTGCTTACCCCCAGGGCATCTAAGATATAGGTGACTTTGTTTCTTCAGTAGGACACAAATTAAGATTTTAACTCCAACCGTTGCAGTCTGCCAGTCATATAATGCATGTGAATATTAATAAAATCTATGAGACTAAAACAAAACATGCACAGACATTCAAATGAAACCCTGCGGCTCGTGACACATTGATGTCTTAAGACCCGGTTTGTGCGAGAAACCGGACAGTATTTATATAATTTTTTACCTCTAATACAGAACTATGTCAAACAGCCTTTAGCGTGCTCTCACTTCCGGTAAGTGAGGTCAGTAGGTGCGTTTACATGGAGGACTGTAATTGGTTTAAAAGTCCAATCCGAATGAAAATGCTCCATATAAACACCTCAATCGGAATAAAAATGGCCAAACCGAATGAAATTGTAATAGTTTGCGAGGGGTGGGATAAACCTTTCCATGAACCGATCAAACGAAAAATTCCACCATGTAAACGGCATGATCCGATTACTTTGAGTGCACGTCTTTCTGTGACGTGATATATAGCGCGCGCGCCTCCATAACTGAAGAGTGCGCACTGCGCTCAAACCAGGCTAATGTTGACAAGAGAGGAAAGTTAATTTTTCTGAGGTATTAAACTTAATTTCGTAACATGTTGAACATGATGTTGGAATAATGACACAGACATAGCCTGGCTGCACCATCTCATCTTGACAGCGTTTGACCTGGGCTTCAACTGCGCCTAACAGAAGAATTAATTTTTCTGAGGTGATTCTTACACTTTACAACAAATAATGAATAGCTTTTATAAAACTGTATAAGTCCTGGTGGCCATTGAGGGTTGACATTGCAACGGGAAACATTCAAGCTGCTGTCGTGTCAACATTTTGTTTCTCGTAAGTTAGATATAAAAAAAAAGTTAAACAACTAAACTATTAAAGTCTACTGTAATTACTTTTGTTAATATTTATACCTTTGTGATTATGGTAGCTTTCCTTAATCATCTGAAATATTCATTTATACATCTGCGTTTAGTAGCCTACTAGTATCAGTCCCTCCAGAAAAACGCGATTATGCGATCGCGTGATTTAACGCATAATCAGCCAAAGTCCGCATATTCATGCGGGGGCCGCATTTTTTCAAATACGCCGCACTTTCGCCGCATAAATTGCCTATTTCCGCGTGCAAAATATGCGGGGCTATCAAGATTTCATAATCCCCGCATTTTCGTTGCAAAAAAAGTCATATATATTAGCAGAAAGTTGAAAAATTTTCGTTTACTTCACACAAGAGCCGCCATTTCCGCCTATTGCCATGGGAACGTTTTGAAGTGACGTGATTACCCGACGCGAACGTCATCGAAAAGCTTCAAACCCCGTGGAGAAACCATAGATACCGGTGAAACCATGATGCAGCACAAACTCCCATTGGCCAACAAAAATAACAGCAAAAGAGCAAAGCAGTTTCCCTGTGTGCTGACTGATTTCAAAACACAGCTTTGAAGCGTTATGAATCAATGAGTCGATTCAGCGGTTTGAAGCGTTATGAATCAATGAGTTGATTCAGCGGTTTGAAGCGTTATGAATCAATGAGTCGATTCAGCGGGTTGGATCGCCAAAGTCACGTATTTCAGCAGTTTGACACGCGATCCGAATCATGAATCGACTCTGATTCATAGCATCATGATGCTGTGTTTTGAAATCATCACTATATAAGTCGTTATTTAGTTTTTTTTGCACACAATAACTATTATCGTCGCTTCATAAAGTTATTGTAGAACCACTGTAGTGAGATGGACTTTGTAACGACGTCTTTAGTAGGCTACCTTTTATGGGTCTTGAGAGTGTACATTGTGCCAATGGAGGCCTTTCTGAGCCATCGGAATTCAACTAAAATATCTTAATTTGTGTCCAACAACATAAAGGGAAGTCATTAATGACAGAATTTTCATTTTTAGGTGAACTAACCCTTTAAGAGATTGCACTGTGCATTGGAAGCACTCAAATGTCTGTTTTGTATAGCGACATCTGTAAAACAGGAAGTTATTTATTAATTTTTTCAGAAGTTGTAGCATATTCCTTTTGTAAAGCTACAGAACTTGATTGACTAAATGTTTTGTAAATTTGAGCCATTATTAAGGTCTTCAATAAAACAAGATGAGAACTTAAATATTCCAGCACTTTCTGTGATGTAGTGCTTTTTTTCTCTCTCTCATCAAACCGCAGTTTTTGCAAGTTCCCGCAATTTTATCGCATAAAATTGCATAAATATCCCGCATTTTTCATCGCATTTTTTAAGAAAACGTGCCGCATAATCAAGGATTTTTGCCCGCAACAATCACAAAAAAAAGCCGCATTTTTCTGGAAGGACTGTAGTATGCGGAGCACGTCTTGAATGCTTTCATTCTTGTTTCACCGTACATCCTATGTTTTTATTAATAATTTGGGTGCATTTTATAGTTAATTTTGTGTTTTTCAAAATAAATGAATTCATTTTGATTCCGCATTCATCATTGGGTCCTCCCTCATTCCCCATCTGTGGAGGTTTGTTGGTGATGGAAGGGTATCATACACTGAACGGAGCAGGAAGGAGATACGAAAGGGCTCCAGTCTCCAGATCTCCGACCACGTGATCTTCCGCTTCGGCAGGTCCCACTTTGTCCAGGCTCCTTGTGCTCCGAGTTCGACAGCCCTAGACCTGCGCCTTTCTTCCTCCAGGTGTCGGACCTCGGCTTGAATCATGTCCCTCCTCTGCCTTGGGTCTGCTTTTCCCCATTGCTGGAAGTGGGTGGATCCGAGTCCTTGCCTCCCTACGCATGGGTTCCCAATGATGTCTTTCAGCTTCAATGCGCTTTCAGCTTGTGCCACTGATGTGTCAGCCGCCCATTTGCGTCCTGATCTCGTAGTGACGCCTGCTCTTCTGACTTTTTCATCAGTGGAGTCTTGGTACATCATCACAACCCGGCACTTTGCCACCTTAAACTCTTCCACCACTGATGATAGGGGTAGTTGTACCTGGCCAGACCTGGTATATAGCCCTACTGACGTGAAGCTTGGTGGGATTCCGAGCCACTTGCGAAGGTGTTTGTTCACTCGCCTCTCGACTCCTTCCACTGTTGTCATAGGTACTTCATAGATTGTCAGTAGCCACATGAGTCGTGGTAGCAGACCGTGCTGGAAGAGCCAGGCCTTAAACTTCCCTGGCAGTCCTGACCCCTCGATCTTACTCAGCCATGCATATGCCTGTTTCTCTGCTCTGTCCTGGAAACATTGCATCTGTCGGTCAGGGATGCGTCATACCATTTCCCTAGGCACTTAATCGGGTTTTCCTCAATTGATGGTATCGTCTCCCCCTGTACTCGCAACTGGAACTTGCTGATAACTTTCCCCCTTCTGATCACCATACTTCTTGATTTCCTTGGCTTGAACTTCATCCGAGCCCATGTTGCCACGTCATCAAGAACCTTCAGGATCCACCCTGCTTGCACATGGGTTGAAGTTGTTATGGTAAGGTCATCCATAAAGCCTCTTATTGGAGGTTGGCGGGTGCCAGACTCCATTGATGGCCCCCTGGATTCTTTTCCTGCAGCTGTTATGAGCAGGTTCATTCCCATGACAAACAGGATGGGGGAGATGGTGCAACCTGTCACGATTCCCTTTTCAGGGTCCTGCCACTGAGTTGTAAAATGGGCTGTTTTGAACCGTAATTTGAATCCTCCGAAGTAGCTGGTAATTATACCCCTAGTATGGTGGGGGATATGGTAGTGTTCCATAGCCGTGTTGATGAGGCCATGCGGGATTGAACCGTATGCATTAGCCAAGTCGAGCCAGACAACCGTTAGGTTTCCTTTGCTCTTCTTGGCCTCCCGGATCAGCTGGTTGAGGATGCCCGTATGTTCCAAGCACCCGGAGAAACCTGGAATGCCGCCCTTCTGGACTGATGTGTCGACATATTTGTTCTTCACCATGTAGGTAGTCATCCTTTTTGCCAGGACAGAAAAGAATACCTTGCATTCGACACTTAGGAGAGAAATGGTTCGGAACTGACTGATGTCGGAGGAGTCCATTTCCTTGGGTACAAAGCACCCCTCTGCTCTTTTCCAGGATTCTGGAATGATACCTTTTGTCCATATCCTTCGCAACAGTTTCCATAACCTGCGGAGGAGCGTCGGGCATCTCTTGTATACTTTATAAGGTATACCGCTTGGTCCTGGGGCAGATGCTGAACGAGCTTTCTGTACAATGTCCTGGACTTCTTTCCATGTTGGTTCACTGGTATCGAGCTCTTCCTCTGGAGTTTCAGCAGTTCTGCTGATCTTTGGGTGTGCACCACAGTCTTGATACCTGAGGGCGTCACTGTGGCTCTCCTTAAGGAACTCCTCTACAACTTCCTTAGGGCTGGTCAATCTTCCAGATCTTGCTTCCCCCAGCAGGGTTTTGGTAAACCTGTATGGGTCCTTAATGAACTGCGCCCGCTTGGCCTCCTTCTCCTTCCTCAGTTTCAGAGACCTTTCTGCCCTTCTCAGGCTGCAGAGTTTCCCTCGAATGTTAAATGTCTAATGTAATTTACTTATTTATTTTGTTAATCAGAGATATTCTACTCAAGATTAGAGGTTATAGGCTACTGTACAGAAAACGGCATTACACTGTCCTTAAAGGGTTAGTTCACCCCAAAACTTTATTTCTCACTTTCATGTCGTTCCAAACCCATAAGACCTTTGTTCATCTTCGGAACACAAATTAAGATATTTTTCTTCTACGATTTGGGATCGACACGAGGGTGAGTAATTAATGACAGAATTTTGAAACCGTTTATATCCTAATAGGGATGGGCGATATCTTATCGTTTGCTTTCATGTCCAAAAACTAATTTTCCATCAGTTTATTTTTGTGAATTTAAATGTATGCAAAGGATTGTGGGTGATTTAAGGTTGCGGAGGATACATCCGCAAAACAAAGGCTGCCTTCCAAAGATCTTTCGAATTGAGACGGCCTTCAGCAACTTTTGATGACATGGCAGCCAAGATAATGAGCCCTCCGTTTGAGAAACACCCATAAACATGAGAAGTGGAACACAGCCATTCATTCTGCTCTAAATCTGATGTTTTCACACATTCATTGAGTACATTCTTGTATCATTTATTAGGAGAAATCTACCTTAAGATTTACCTTAAAAACTCCTGAACTCCAATTCTGTCCGAGCAGCTCAACACAAGTCTGATTTAGATTTCTCCCAATAAAAATAAGTCTGATAAACACAGAGAATTAAGTAATTATTATATCTGAGAGTGCTAAATGTTACACTCAGATATAAGAAAGAAATTCTCGACTATCTCTTGTTTTGGCTCCCGTATATAGACCTCCAGGGCCCTAATGTGATTTCCTAAAAGAGTTTGCAGATTTTCTCTCAGACCTATTGGTCACTGACGATAAAGTAGTGTTGGTGATTTTTATATTCACATAGATAATAAAAACAAAGCATTAGGGGCTGCGTTCACAGATTTCCAAACTTCTTTAAATGTCACTAGACCCAACCAAGACAGCACTTCCTGTTATAAAGGCTCTAAAAGCAGCCAGGGCTGAGCATATCTTTGTATAATTGTTATATTATATAGTCAATACTAGTTTTACTTGATCTTAGTGCTGCATTTGACACCATAGATTATAAAATACTCTTAGATTTTAGATTGTACCTATCAGAACGTAAACATCTTGTCTATTTAAACAGGGAAAATCTGAGATGATGTCAGTGAATTATGGAGTGCCACAAGGATCTGTGTTAGACCCTCTGTTATTCTCAATATATGTGCTGACACTTGGTAATATTATAAGAAAACATGGAATTAGTTTCCACTGTTATGCCAATGATACTCAAATATATATTTCATCACGACCAGATGAAATCTCTCAATTATCCAGGTTGACCGAGTGTGTTGAAGATATTGGTTTGCCTACAGTGGTTCAGGCTGCAGGATTGCCGAATGATTAAAGAAACTTTCAGCAAGATGGTCCAAAACTGTACATTTCTTGTCTATTACCATCCACTGATACTTATACCAACAACGGAAATAAGCGCAGTTACAATAGCAAAATATGTGGTAGAGTTTTGCTAGAGTGTGACGATATTGTATTTCAGTAGATAGCCCATCAAAGTGAACCCTTGTGCTGTGTTGAAATTGAATGACATGCAAAAAACTGCTTTTCTCTCATTATGCTAGATTATCACCAAATATTGGATTCAATCTTTTTGTCAGCTTTTCTTCTTTCAATTAGGACAGGTTTTTATATTTATTTTAGGAACTGATCAATCGTAGGCCTTATTTATCTGAGCTTAAGTACCTCAGTTTTTGAGTGAAAAAAACATTATTTGTGGCTAATTTTGGTCAGTTTTACACAAAATATGGAAAAAAATTGCAATTTTTATCACACTAGTTTGCTACCAGGAATTTTTTGAAATGACAGATATACCGATATATATATTTATTTTACAACATTTTCTAAATGTGCTGCTGTAAATTATGCTAGTCTTTAGTGACATAAATAACTATAGTTTTAGGTCAATCACATCTGAATGGCAAACTATTCATTTGTCTCTACGCTAGTGAAAAATAAATTTACTGAAGTGTGTTTGAAACACATTTATGCAAAGTATATTACAAATACATTTACATTTATGCATTTACATATTTATTTTTATACTTAATATAAATCCCATGCAATTGTACTTTTGGGATACTTTGGTTTACTTAAAGGTGGAAAAAACATTTTTTTAGTTAATGTACTTTAGTTAACCAGAAATAGTGCTAATGTCCAACTTATGTTTAATTATAATATTTATATCATTAAGTCTCAAGCATTATGTCAGTAAATATGGTACTGGTTTGTAGTATACTTAGTATGAAATAAATGCATTTTAAAACATTGGAATAGTTTTCCCAGTAGGGTATTTCACACACATTCCCACATTTAATCGATGTCTGTTTACAGCTATCAACCCTTAATTCACTTAAACCATGAATAATCGAGAGTGATTGTAAGTGATGATCATCTGCTAAATGAGCAACAGCGACCACAATTCACACCTTCAGTCAGTGAAGCCGCTTCCACAGCCGTTCATGAGAGTTTAAATGCTGGGAATATTCCCATCTTCCCACAGGAGAAGAAGAAGCAAGCAGGAGGAATTACTCCAGGAGAAACTACAGACATACTATTGTAAAGATGGAGTTTGAGGAAGAACCCTGCAAAATAAAAGATGAAGAGACAGAGGAACAAATAGGTTGGTGTTTTCCTTCATTCTCTTTAATGAGGAACATTAAAATGAAAACTTTGATCATTTGGGGCTCTCTAATTTTTTTTTTTTTTTTTTAGACCCGATGGAAGAGAATGAAGCCAAAAGGCATCATCTTCAAAAGGAGATAGAAAATGGAGATGGAAACGCAGTCGTTTCACAGACTATAAAGAATTTCACCCAAAAACAAGCTGGAAAATCTGGAGTCAAAGGACCTTTCACCTGCTCTCAGTGTGGAAAGAGTTTCACATATAAACCAAACCTTAAGAAACACATGAAGATTCACATGAGGATTCACACTGGAGAAAAAACGTTCACATGCTCTGAGTGTGGAAAGAGTTTCACAAAGAACGTAAACCTTAAGAGACACATGACGATTCACACTGCAGAAAAAACTTTCACATGCTCTGAGTGTGGAAAGAGTTTCACAAAGAAAGTAAACCTTAAGAGACACATGATGATTCACACTGGAGAAAAACCATTCACATGCTCTCAGTGTGGAAAGAGTTTCATACAGAAAAGCACTCTGGATGATCATCTGCGCTGTCACTCTGGAGTGAGATCATTCAGCTGTGATCAGTGTGAGAAAAAATTTGTTGTGGAAACAAACTTAAGAAGACACCTTCAAATTCATACTGGTGTGAAGCCTCACGTTTGTTCTTTTTGTGGAAAGAGTTTTTCACACCTGAAATCTTTAAAAGCGCATGAGCATATTCATACTGGTGTGAGACCTTATGTGTGCTTTGACTGTGGGAAGACCTTCAGTACATCTGACCACTTAAAAAAACACCAGAGAGTTCACACTGGAGAGAAGCCGCACCAGTGCTCTTCATGTGGGAAGAGTTTCACCCAATCCTCTAATCTACAGACCCATAAGAAAAAGCATTGCCCGAAGGCGTCTAAATGAGCAAATGTTCATGATTCGGATTCATCACTCACAAATGAATACACTTACAAGTAAATAATTTGACATTCAGATTCAGCAAAAGCTGTAATTTTGGAAACCATAGTGATTTAAGACGGTCATTTGCTAAAATTAGTAGTGAAGTTTGATCATTTGTCAAAGGACATTTTGGCAGGGTCAGTAATAGTTCACGAAACTAGTGTTGCTGTGATTTATGAAGAGATATGTTTGGTTTTTTTATGGAGTTGAATTTTTTTCATTAATTGTGCACGAGCACAAACAGAAATAATGCACTGAGAACATTTTGAAAATCTTTTTTTGCATTTAAATCTTTTTTTGCATTTAAATCTTTTTTTGCATTTGAAGAAATGTTCTGTACATTTTAAGACTAAGAAAACTAAAAAAGTAACACATGACTTGATGAATAAACTTGTTTACATGAAATCAAGGGAAACGTCTTGGGATACTTGACTGTAACCGCTTGTTCTTTCCAACGTGATGATGTAATGCGTGATGCATCGTAGAGCTAGTGCAAGATGAGCATTTGTGTTTAAAAAGTATATACATTTTTCTTTTCTTTATAAAATGGCCAATAGTTTCGTTAGATAAGACCCTTATTTCTTGGATGACATGGGTGTGAGTAAATTATCATAGAATTTAAATTCTGGAGTGAACTAATCCTTTAGGCGTCAAAAGTTATAGTGTATCTTTTACTGATTTAATCCACTGTGTTTATCAGACTTTGACTTTATTTTTATTGGGAGAAATCTAAATCAGACAACTTGCTCAACACAAAAGTTTTAATGTCTCTTAATAACTCACATTTTTTAAAATGAATAATAGTTGTACAATCTGACAAAATGTATATTAAAATCAACAACATTAGTAATCGTTCCATGGCTGCCGCAGTAAACATGGTTGCCCAGGTGTGTTTTTGGCGCTTTTCCACTGTATGGTACAGCTCGGCACAGTTTTGCTTTGACACTTTGAGTACTGTGATGCTATGATGGGTATGTGTGATCCATCAATAGCACCAATACACTGTGGGAGCTCCCACCTGTTCTCAATTTAGACAGCCATTTCTTGAATCTTCTACAGATCTGGAAAACACATTTGTTCTGGTACCAACAAACAGTATGTTTACATGGACAACAATACTCCGATATTAATCTGATTAAGACCATACTCTGATTAAGAAACTACCACATAAACAGTCAGTACGTTTACATGGACAACAATACTCCGATATTAATCTGATTAAGACCATACTCTGATTAAGAAACTACCATGTAAACAGCGATTTCTAATTACCTTAATCCGGTTAAAGCCATACTCGAATTAAACAAAAATCGAATTAAGACATGTGGAGTATGCCTATTTTAGTCGCATTATCCAAGTGCATTGTAGACATGTACACACCTTAATCTAACTATTAACGTCGTGTATGAGTTTTTGCCGCATTTTGTGACAGGACACACACACCAGGCACACACACCAGGCAAGTGCAGAGGGGAGGGCTTTGGGGGCTCGTATCAAAAGTATATAAAGTGCCCCTCTAAACAATCATCAATAATATTGTGACAAATAAAACAGAATTTGGATTATAATTAATATAACCGCGCGTACAAAACAGTAACAATGCGCTCAAATTCCCGTTTATCTTTTACGTATCTTTCAGTCTGAAATCTCTCTTAAAAAAAACTGAAAGACACAATATATACAAAAAATAAAACTATATATATATATATATATATATATATATATATATATTACATTAAAAAGTATAAAAGTCACTCGTTTTTATAAAGTCACACTGTCCAACAGCGACACCCGCAGGTAAAGTTACAGCGGGTTGCCTGAGCCCATTGATTTGAACAGACCTACGAAACTCGTGCTATGATTGGACGCCGGACAGCGTAGCGTGGCATGGGTACGTAATGACGTACTATTAATCGAGCTATGTTCTGTAACATGTAAAATGGGAACATGAACGTAATATTCTAAAAGCAACTCATGTAAACGCCTTAATCAGATTATTGTCTTATTCAGAGTAAGGTCAATAATTAGATTACTGCTGTCCATGTAAACGTAGTCAGTGATGTCTAATTACCTTAATCCGGTTAAAGCCATACTTTAATTAAACAAAAATCGAATTAAGACATGTGGAGTATGCCTATTTTAGTCGCATTATCGAAGTGCATTGTAGACATGTACACACCTTAATCTAACTATTAACGCCGTGTAGGAGTTTTCGCCGCATTTTGTGACCGGACACATACACACCAGGCAAGTGCAGAGGGGTGGGCTTTGGGGGCTCAAGCCCCCGCCCTTTTAAAAAAATTGATCAAAAGTGCCCCTCTCAAAAATCATCAATAATATTGTGACAAATAAAACAGAATTTGAATTATAATTAATATAACAAGGCGTACAGAACTGTAACAAAGCGCTCAAATGTCCCGTTTATCTTTTACGTATCTGTCAGTCTGAAATGTCGTTGCCATGACGTGTTGCTATGGTGCGTGTCTTGCTCGACTGCTCATTCTGACACTGCCTCCTCTATAATTTTATCTTTGTGTTGTAATAATTCTGCTCATTGTAAAAGTAAAATACAATAAGTGTGTATCTGAAATCCCAGATTCATAATTGTCTGCTTACAACAGCGGTCGGGAACCTCGAGGCTCGCGAGCCATATGGACATTCAGTGAACGCCTGTGGCTCAACGGCAGAAAAAACAATCACGATTTTGAAACCTTAATTTTCATCATTAATCAAAGCTATTATTCGAAATGTAGGCTGTCAAGAAGGAGGCAAGATGGGCAGTGTCTCTTAAAGAAAACTGAAAGAGACAATATATATTACAAAAATAAAACAACGTAAATATATAATATATATTACATTAAAAAGTATAAAAATCCCTCGTTTTTATAAAGTAATGCTGTACAACAGCGACACCCGCAGGTAAAGTTACGGCGGGTTGCCTGAGCCCATTGATTTTAACAGACCCATCATAGTCACGCTATGATTGGATGTCGGATAGCGTAGCTATATTATTTATATATAATATAAATTAAAAGAGGTGATTCCTCTCATAATATGGACTCACTGACAAACTCATCCCTGAGAGAAGATGAAATTGCTCAGGAAAAGTGAATGTGTTCTGTGTCTGTGGCAATTCAACAGCAGTACGTGTTTTACAGCTGCTAGTAGTTAAGGTTTAAAATTATTCCTACACTGTGGTTATACCTTGTATTTTGACAAACAATTTTGGTTAAAAAAGTAATAAAATGTAACTCGTCATGTTCAGTGGTGTAAAGTACCGAATTACAAATACTCTCGTTACTGTAATTGAGTAGTTTTTCTCAGGAATTGTACTTTATTAAGTAGTTGTACTTTTACTTGAGTACATTTTAATTGCCTTAAATAATTACTAAAAATAAATGGCAGAATATAAAATTTTCTAATACACGCACAAATGGTACATATTCTGTTAGTGCTGCACGAGCTGCTGGAAATACTTCATTTAGCTTGATTGTTTGCCAGGCTTCAAAGTGCATTAGGCATTAACCGATCGTCACTGCTAGATTTTTGTCCTTTAAATCGATTCGGTTCAGCATGAAAACGCAAGCTGCTTTCTGTCAGCTTATTGAAGTGCATATTTTAATGTAATGTGTTAAAATTTTAGTCCATGTATATAGAAAATAACTTTCATAAAACATCAGATTTATATTTAAATCAGGTTTGTAAGGAAGGATCGGTTTTGCTGTTATGACAAAAGCTGAGGTCCAACACCCTGCAATAGAACAATAAAACTCGCTAATCTGGAGAGAAAATCTCACAGAAAGACTGTGGGACATCACGCTGCCCAAACCTTTTTTTCCATGAATGTGTGTTGAATTATTCCCAATAGTCTATGTTCATAATTTCATAGATTTATCTTGGTTGCGCTGCTTCCAGTAGTGTTTATTTATGTTAGAGCTTTTATCCAATCATATTTCAGGCATCATGTGTCGATAAATCTGCCTTAAGGCCTTCAGAATCAATAATGTGGTTAAAATGAATGGCAATGAAACTGTGCGCTTTAACCAATCAGATAATCACAACGATTTCAACAGCCAATCAAATTTCGAGATGGCGTTACCGGGGCAATCTAGCAGGCGTACAATAACGTCGGCATTTTCACGTCCTTTGTTTGGATGGTCAGAGAGCGTACTATAACTAGTGGCCTAGTCAGAATAACAAGATAAAACATCTGTAGTTTTAATAGCATTTTTTTCAAACCGCAATGGCTGACAGAGGAGAATAAATTAATGTTTTAATTAACATACTTACAAAGCCATTTTCAAAATAACCGCATACAACCTTCTCCAGCTTAACGCACAGTCACTATTCGATCAGTCCCGGCTAAAAATGAACTAACTGCCATCACTGATTTTGAAGTCCCGTGGATCTCCTTGATTTATTTGAGAGCATGGGTCAGCTACACACATTAGCATGTTTTGTGTACAAATAATCATAGCTTATTTTGGTGAGTAAGCTATAATGCATTTTATTTACTTTTTTTATAGCCTACAGTCAACCCTGGGCTGGCTAATCCGTGCCCCGTTTTTTCCATGATTAATGTGATTTTTTTTTCTTTTTCTTGTAAATTTATGATTCAAAATATTTTTATAATTATTATTTTTGCTATTAATATATTATTTTCAACATTTTCATACTGTTAAAATTGTGAGTTTTGTGGGTTTAAATAAATTTTAATGAAAAACTTTGTATTATCTTTGAACCTCGCCTGAAATAAATTTGTCATTTGTCAAACTGTTGGTAAGATTTTTCAAGAACCATTTATGCTGTTGCATTTTCTTTCCTGTAGAATTTGCACCAAAAAAACCCTGCACAATTTGGGAGGACTCAAAAGGTAGCCTACTACAAAAATGCAGGGAAAACACGGAGCGGGTCGATGCTTCTGTTAGATATGATGTATGTGGTGTAGATGTGGATGTAGTGAAAATATACTTTTTGAATTGTGTCCATTGGGTTTCCTGCATCAATCTTGCTTAATGAGAGACGCAACGCCACTGTTATACTGTGTTTCTGTATAATATTAATGGTTTCTATAGCTGTGGCATCATGATGATTTTATTAAGAGGTGAATTAATTCAGGTAGGATACAATTACCACTGAACACGGTGTGAAATGCACGTCCCGACACTGCAGATCCCCCACGAATTTGACCAATAAGTGGAATTTGGTTATTTTTGCTATTTCATTCTTCTGGGTTAAAAAGCAAAGTTGCATTACTCCCACTTTTCCACAGCTTTACACGCCCATTTTAGAGAGTTTTGGCAACTCTGAGGCGTGAACGACCAGGCTAAAACAAGGGGCTTTCATGACGCCTTAAAGCTGGATAATTGAGAGTGATTGTAAGTGTGGTGATCATCTACTAAATGAGCAACAGTGACCACAATTCACACAGGTCAGTGAATGCATGAGAGTTTAAATGCTGGGAATTTTCTCATCTTCCCACAGTAGAAGCAGCAGCAAGCAGGAGGAATTACTCCAGGAGAAACTACAGACATACTATTGTAAAGATGGAGTTTGAGGAAGAACCCTGCAGAATAAAAGATGAAGAGACAGAGGAACAAATAGGTTGGTGTTTTCCTTCATTCTCTTTAATGAGGAACATTAAGATGAAAACTTTGATCATTTGGGGCTCTCTAAATTTCTTTTTGTTTCTAATTTTTAGACGTGATGGAAGTGAATGAAGGCAAAGGGCATCAGTTTCAAAAGAAGATAGAAAATGGAGATGGAAACACAGTCGTTTCACAGACTGAAAATAATTTCACCCAAAAACAAGCTGGAAAATCTGGAGTCAACGGATCTTTAACCTGTTTTCAGTGTGGAAAGAGTTTCAAGCATAAAGGAAACCTTAAGACACACATGAGGATTCACACTGGAGAGAAACCGTTCACATGCTCTCAGTGTGGAAAGAGTTTCACTCTCAAAAGAACTCTCGATGATCATCTGCGCCGTCACTCTGGAGTGAGATCATTCAGCTGTGATCAGTGTGAGAAAAAATTTGTTATGGAATCAAACTTAAGACAACATCTTAAAATTCATTCTGTTGTGAAGCCTCACTTTTGTTCTTCTTGTGGAAAGAGTTTTTCACAACTGAACTCTTTAAAAGCTCATGAGCGTATTCATACTGGTGTGAAACCTTATATGTGCTTTGACTGTGAGAAGACCTTCATCACATCCAGTGCCTTAAAACAGCACCAGAGAATTCACACTGGAGAGAAACCGTACACATGCTCACACTGTGGAAAGAGTTTCTCTCAGTCAGGAAACCTGAAAGATCATGAGAAAGTTCACACTGGAGAGAAACCGTACAAGTGCTCACACTGTGGGAAGAGTTTCTCTCAGTCAGGAAACCTGAAAGATCATGAGAGAGTTCACACTGGAGAGAAGCCGCACCAGTGCTCTTCATGTGGGAAGAGTTTCGCCCATTCAACTAGTCTACAGTATCATAAGAAAAAGCATTGCCCGAAGGCGTCTAAATGAGCAAATGTTCGGATCCGTCAGGATCACCAGTGAGGGTGCCCCTGATTACCACCTGAGGGCACTCCACCTCGGACTGTCACTCCATCAAGGACTACATCTCCCATAATCCTTTGCCCGGACTCATCAGCACTCATTGATTACATCCACCTGTGTCTCATTACCCTGTTTACCTCACCCTATATAAGCCTGGTTATCTCATTCATTCACTGCGAATTGCAACACTGCATTTCTGAGCATTCTCCCTGGTTTCTTGTCTCTTGGTCTTGGATTACTTGCCTGTTCTGTGGATTAACCTTTTGCCTGTCTCTCAGCTTTGTGTGCCTGTTTGGACTGCTTACCTGCGTATGACATTTTGCCTGTTTTTGACTATGATTGTGGATTATCCTTTTAATAAAGCTGCGTTTGGATTCTCAGCCTTTGTGTCTCGGAGCAGTTACGTTACATTCAGATTCAGCAAAAGCTGGAATTTAGGAAACCATAGTGCTTTAAGAGGGTAATTTGCTAAATCTAGTAGTGAAGTTTGATCATTTGCAAAGGATTTGGCAGGGTCAGTAATGGTTCATGAAACTAGTGTTGCTGTAAAATGCTGTCATTTATGAAGAGATATGTTTTGTTTTGTTAAGGAGTTCAATTATTTTCATTAATTGTGTCAACGAGCACAAACAAAAATGATGCACTGAGAAAATTTTGAAAATTGAGACAAAGAAAAATAAGAAGGAACACATGACATGACTTGATGAATAAAATAGTTTACATGAAATCAAGGGAAACGTCTTGGGTTACTTGACTGTAACCCTGTTCTCTGAAAAAGTGTAAACAAGTGTTGGGGTAACTGTTTAGGACCCAGGACCAGTAGTGAAAAATGAAGACCTGGGGCCCGTTCTTCGTACCTCGCTAACTCAGTTAGCTGGATTTGATTGTTGACGATTTGGCATGATCTTGGATTGTTTGGTTCTTCGAAGCTCATCCTGGACTTGCTGTCATAGTAACAGGTCCGTGAGCTTAAACCTGCTCGGGAGCAGGCTTACTTAATGTAAACAGGATTAGATTGCGGCTTTATAAGCGGAGGAGATAGGGAAGTCTGTCGCAGCCATGTCTTGTCCATTTTTACGACAGCAACCTGTTGCGGAAGGTGCAAGAATAATTCGCAGAGCTTTTCGAATTAATCGCGTATTGCGGGATAGACAGGATCCTTTAGCGCAGCGCGATAGTGCAATTGTTGAGAGATATCGTTTTTCTCGTGAGGGTGTGATTTACATCATTAATTTGTTGGAACCCCACATTAAGTGTTCGACACGGAGGAGCCGGGCTTTAACAACAGCACAGACTGTGTGCATCGCCCTGAGATTCTTTGCGAGTGGCACTTTCCTTTACACTATTGGAGATGCAGAGAACTTAGTGAAAAGTGCTGTCTGTCGTGCCATTCGCAAAGTTTACCTGGCACTCAAACAGTTTTTAGGGGTTTTTGTGATATTTCCAAGCCACTTAAGACCACAGGTTGTAAAGCAGAATTTTTTTGCTATTGCAGGTACATTTATAATTGTTAATAATGACATGCAATCATGACCATGCCAATAAGTATGACTAACAGTATATTTTCTTCAGGCTTCCCTAATGTGATTGGTGCTATAGACTGCACACACGTCCCCATCAAGGCCCCACCAGGCCCCAATGAAGGGGATTTTGTGAACCGAAAGGGGGTTCACAGTGTAAATGTGCAGGTAATTTACCATTACAATTTATAATATTCCAGATTAGTAAAATTACATAAAAAAAAAAGGAATGGAATCAAAAAGTATGCAGTTGACTGACTAAAATCTCTTAGATGGTGTGTGACGCTATGTTCCATATCACAAATGTGGAAGCAAAATGGCCAGGATCAGTGCATGACTCAAGAATTTTCAGAGAGTCACATTTATGCACATTATTTGAACGTGGTAAGGGAACATAAAATGTCAAGCTCACAGTATTACACACACTTATGCTGAGTCTAACAGAACTGCATTTTTCCATTATACAGGGGATTTTGACGGGATCCTGCTTGGAGACAGGGGCTATGCCTGCAGGCAGTATTTTATGACGCCCTTCCCTGACCCAAACCCTGGACCACAAACCCGTTACAATGCAGCTCTAGCCAGGACAAGGGCACGCATTGAAATGACCTTTGGGCAACTAAAGGAAAGATTTCAGTGTTTGAAAAGTCTGAGGGTTGCACCTGACAGGGCCTGTGACATAATTGTTGCATGTGCCATATTGCATAACATTGCCACCATCAGAAAGGAGAGGACCCCTGTGGTGGGGGTGCAGCCTGATGATGACCTCCAGCCAGTGCACTTGGACCAACCTAGTGGCAGAGCTGCACGGGACAGAATTGTGGAACACCATTTTTGAATGTGTAATAAAAGACAAGACAAATATGCTTAGTTCCTTAGGAGACGATTTGGCATGATCTTGGATTGTTTGGTTCTTCGAAGCTCATCCTGGACTTGCTGTCATAGCAACAGGTCCGTAAGCTTAAACCTGCTCATGAGCAGGCTTATTTCATGTAAACAGGATTAGATTGCATCTTGAGGTGATACTGAAAATCTGTCCCAGCCACTGCTACTTTATTACAAGAGTGCATTACTGAACCAGGGGCAATAATAATCATTTTAAATAATAATATAAAAATGTTATATTGTATATGTATATGAGAATGTATAATGTTGTGTATAATACTATAGACAGCCACTTGATTGAGCGATTTATTTGTGATGGAATAATTACTTTATACAATTTAATTTTTATTGGTTTACACACATCACATGTTGTACAGTTAATCTGAGCCGTGCATTAAGTGATCACGGATATTATGGGAGTGGCTTGATGCAGCGCAAGAGAGGATAATTTGATCTTGGCCCATAAGAAACTTGAATACTGTCACGTTACAAATCTGCATGAAATTGAATTAAAAATTAAATTACAACATTGAAATAAAAATGTAAAGGGTGTACAAATACTGTATAAAATCGTGAATATAAATAATTGGTAATCATGTTAAAAAAAAAAAAACATTTATCATTTATCTATTATAACTTGTGTTGGTTTGGTTGTTTGGCTGTTTCCTTATAAAGGTTCAGAAATTCGTGGGGGTTTTTTGTGTAATTTGTCAAGTTTTTTGCCAGGTGGCTTTTTAATTATATGATGTCATTACGTTGCTGTCTTGACGCCAGCCAATCGCTGCATTGCTGATCGTGGTTTCGAGTATCGATGCATCTGCCCTCTTCAGGGGAAAAAAGAACGCTCGGTAATCTTAGATCATTTAATCCAGATATTTTAATCCAATCCGCAAATTAGTTTGAAGAACCAAATTAGCCAGAGATCAGTTATCACGATTAAAAGATCTGGGATCTGTCAAATCATCTTAGATGTATTAAGCGAGGTACGAAGAACGGGCCCCAGGAGTCAGATTAATTAAAGAAATATTTACTGAAGAATAGTTTGCAGTTTCATCAGCAGAAGCCAGCTTCAAGAGGAGTTTGTAGGCCGCGCTCCCTCTAACAGTCTCCCCGCCTCCGTCTAACGAACATACAATTTCTGAACAGTTATACTGTTTTCAAGGTCTAGCCACGTCATTACTGCCATGTGGAATGATTCTGATTGGCAGAGAAAATCCCCAGTCACGGTAAATTTCCACACAACGATAGATAGCAGAGCATATCACTAAAATGGGTAGACTAGTTGTCGCCCCATGACTAGATTTTTAGATCACAATGACCTCGGAGGTCATAGAAAGGCGTCTATAGGTCTGGCATCGCCTGCAGGAAGGCCCATGTCCAATACTGGATCTGCACAAATCATACAACGCACATACATACAAGCACTAGGGCATCACACTCTAGTTAATGTCAGGGGATTATGACCGTTTATCAAGAGAACACTCAATACCCAAACAGCGACTCCGCCATAGCTATCCTTCACGAGAGTGAGCCATGCATCCTGGCTGGAGGTCAACCCAGAGCAGCTGGGGAGACTAGAGTTAACACTACAAAATCATCCTCAAACTAAATATATAAAAGTATAAAATCACACAGAATTACAATCATCTCTAGATTACATATGAAAGCAGAGAAAGAGATATTTATTTTGATTATCCTGGATTATTCAGGTTATGGAAAAAAGAATCATTGAAAAGGATATGTGTATAAAAGAAGAGACGCGTATCTGACCTGCCGCTTCACAAGATGCTGCGCTGAACGCTTTGGGAACACCTTTGTGTGTGACCGGCTGTGCAAACACAACACTTGAACTTGAACACTTGAACTCTACTAAAAAGCAATCAGAGTTGATAATTCTCAAACAGATAAAAAATTATAATAGTTGAAATGCCTCAAAAATTATTTGCACTACATAGAATGTTTTATTATTTCATGTAAAAATATATGAAAATAGACCTGGAGGAATCCAGTTCAGTTATGGATTGAAAGCCACACGACTTATCAGTTTATAGTTCAAGTTTGAGGAAGATATAATGAAAAATGTGGTTCCTGCAAGCTTTTTTCCAAGACTATGTCTGTTCCATTTCTCCCTCCGCCTGCTTGAGGCACATCCCCAGAAATGACATCTCCCAACTAAAACAATTGCAGTTGCTGAACAATTTGCACTACATGCACAATTTAGACATCTTTAAAAAGAAGACACTTTAGAGTTTATTACCCAAACATTAAAGTAGAAAAAAACTTAGAAAGACAAACAGTTATAGAAGTTGAAGTGTCTTGAAGATGATGTGTGCTACAATGAACACTTTATTATTTGATGTAAAAATATATGAAAATAAGCCTGGATGAATCCAGTTAGTTAATGAATTGAAAGGCACAAGTCTCATCAGTTTATATTTAAAATTTGACGAAGATATCATGAAAAATGGGGTTCCTGCATTGCTTTTTTCTAAGAATATGTCCAGGTGCCAAGAGACTTGATAACCTAATGTTATGAAGTGTACTGCAAGCTGTTTTAGCCATCATATATGATGCTTGAATGCTTTTTCAACTATAAAATAATAGGCAGAACCATAAGACTTTGTATAAGTGATTTATTTGTACAACAGAACTTATAAAAATATAATAAAAATGAAATATTAATAAAAAAGAGCTAAACTTTGCAACTGAAAATTCAACAAGTAATATAAGTATAATAACTATAAATATAACTAGTAATATAAATAAAAATATAATATAAATATATAGCTATAAAAACACACACAATTTGCAAATGTAAAAAAAAAAACATTTACTGGCCTTTTACTGGCCGATTCAGGTCTACAACAGCAAGTGTGGATCTTGAAGAATCTGAAAGCGTTCTTCTCTTTTCTGCTGGTTGGCTGGTGCTTGGATGCCATAGCTCATCTGAAGACTCAACCTGATGCCTGTTAGTCGGGGAGCCAAAGTCTCAAAAGCTCAATAAAATGGGTTGAACCTGACATGGTCTGCCATACTTTTTATTTGTGTTTTTTCTGTTAACTTTGACCCTAAGAACCAATAATTGGAGGGTCTGCTCTGCCGGAAATATCGTGGAAAAAAATTGTGGCCATTTTCATGTATGCACCCTTTATTTTTATCAGAAAAATGTGAAAAACATTTTTTTTCCTCAAATCCTCAGTGGGTTGGGTAGGCTGTTAATAAATGTATTCCAGATACACAAAACACATGTGCTGACAACATCCACTGAAAAAATAACTCTTAAAACACATTTCTACATGATTTTGCATCAATTTAATGCAAAAAATAGGCGTTTTCTCACTTTTTTTCTAATATTTCAATCTTTACTTTATTGGCAATCAACTATTCCCCCAAGTTATGACATCTGTCAATATGCCATTCTTTTCACCAAATAGTATACTCATTCCACAGAAAAAAATTATAAAAATCCAATCAAAATCAATGGATCTGTGATGATTTCACTAATAGTTGGCGATCAACAAGCTCAGAACCTCAATAGAATTTTGAGCTACTCTCAAAATTATGAAAAACATGCTGGATATTTTGCATCATGGCACACTTATGATCTTAGTAATTTGAATGAGTTTGGAACAGCCAACAAACGGTAACCAACGGTTACCAACGGACTTCGAAGCTGCTCATCATTGTCTGTGGTATGTGACCGGTCTGCCCCAGCATTTTGGGAAAAGAACGGTAGGCCTAATATGGATATTGTAATGGTAATTAACTGAAAGGACCACACCAGTCTTCAAACAAGTATATTTCTGTTGATTCCTCATCCCAAACGTATCCCTGTAGCAGCAGCAGAATTCATTCTCTACTAGTTTACTTAGCTAGCTTTAGCCATTTTAGCAAATTTAGGTGGTTTCTTTAAACGGCCATAACTCCTCAAAGGAATGGGGTATTTTTTTTAAAAGTACGTCTACGACTGCTCCCTGCCGGTCAGCCGCTTCAGGGGGTCGGGAACGAGGCTCGGTTGACACCCGAGGCCAACCTCGAGAGGCTGGTTCCCTTAGCAGATTATCTCGGTGCATGGTTATGCCTTCCGAATATATCTTATATTACCCTCTCCTGAAGTTCAACAGGTTGGTCTGGACTGCAGTGGTCCCAGAGCAGGTTCGGGGAAGGGAACAGGAAGTTCACTCTCTGTTGGTAAAGGAGGCCATAGAACGTGTTCCTCCACCAGACAGGTAGTCTGGGTTCTACAGCCGGTACTTCATAGTTCCCAAGAAGGATGGGGGGGTTGCATCCAATTTTAGATCTGAGGTACTTGAATTGTTCTCTGAGGAGATTCAGATTTGAGATGCTCACAATTCCAACCATCGTGAGTCAGATCCAGTTTGAGGACTGGTTTGTCACGATACTTCCATGTATTCATCCTTCAGGAAGTTCCTGAGGTTTGTTTTGGGGGGCGAAGCATACCATTATCGGGTTCTTCAGTCTGGCCTGGCTTTTCCCCCTCGCATGTTCACCAAGTGCATGGATGCAGCTCTGGCTCCAACTGAGTCTCAGAGGCATCCGTGTACTGAACTATCGACCCAGTCGTATTGGCCCACTATTGTACTCGCTCATATTGGCCCAGTCGCGAGTAGTGACAGTTCGGCATTGAGATGTCGTCCTTGGCCTTCTTGGCACATAAATTGCCTTAAAATGCTGGCGGTCTACAAAACTCTGAGGAGCTTTTTCCCGGACCTCCACGGCCACCATGTCCTGATATGTCAGTAGTCTCGTATCTAATTCATCAAGGGGGTCTGAGGTCGCAGTGGTCAGCCCTCTATGCAGACTGGCACACCAGATCCTCCTGTGGTCCCAAGGGAGACTGTCGAGCGATATATGTCCCCGGGGACCAAAATCAGGGAACAGACATCCTGTCAAGGCAGGGGCTGAGGCCTGGGGAGTAGCGACTTTACCCAGAGGTGGTGAAAGTCATGTGCGAGAGGTTCGGCCCAGTGGAAGTGGATCTGTTCGCGTCTCGAGAGACATCCCACTCCCCTCTGTGGTTTTCTCTCAAGTGCAGACGTGGCTGCTGCATCTATGCATTTCCCCCGTTCACTCTGCTCCCGGGAGTCTTGGAGCCTTTGGGTCTGGCCCCTAAGGGGGCCTGGTACCTAGAGGCGGGCCTATCGGCAGGTGTAGTTGAGACCTTACTCAGCTCCAGGGCTCCTTCCATGAGGAGATAGTACAGCATGAAGTGGAATGTGTTTTCCACTTGGTGTAGAGACCGTTAGGTCCAAGATGGTTTCTCCGCCGGTCTTACCCCATCCACACTTAAGGTGTACGTGGCTTCCATTGCAGCTTTCCACTCGTCTGTAGGTGATGGGCCTCTGGGTAAGCACCATTTGGTTGGACGTTTCCTCCATGGATCTCGGAGGATGAGGACTCAGTCCAGAGTCCCAACTTGGGATCTGGCAGTGGTTCTGGAAGGGTTGTCTGCGGCTCCCTTCGAACCGAGTCGGCTGAGGCAAAGAACCTGACCCGTAACCCTCTCGAGTCGGCGATCACGCCGGCGTGATTGGCTTGCTTTTTTTCTTATCAGTGCCAAAGAGACTCAAATAACTCTGTCATTTTTTATCATTCAGGCAAGTTTTATACATCATTATAATCTGTTAAATTTCTATTTTTTTTTACTACAGTCACAATAAAAACAAATGGTTGTGCTTTTTGCAAAATAAAGAAATCAAACATGATGCGCGATCTGCAGCCTCTTTGTCAAAGACATTCATTCAGATAGTCTTCAGAAAATGACCTCTAGCTTATTGAATACTTGTCTGACAAACATGAGCCATAAGTCTAAAGAAACGCTGAAATGTCAGGTTTTAAACAATGTAAACCAAATCAAAAACAAATATTATGTGTTTATGTAATCCGTTTGAAAGCAGATTGATGTTAGTTGTTCCTGAGCGGCTCATTATAGACTAATGCGACCACGGCCACGAAGCGCGCGCTCTATTGAGATTCAAATACTGAGGCGACGCCCACACACACATCAGCTCAAACACATCGTGCACGAGGGCGCACTGAAGCTTCTTTGTTTAAATTAGCTCAAAATAACTGTCAGATGTAAGTAATTACCTTGACAAACTATACATCATTTAAAAGATCTAAGACTCAAGCTTCCATTTTTTGACCTGTTTTATTCTCACAGTCATATAGTGACCGTAATTTGTTAATATGTGTCAGGAGTTATGAATTTGAAAACCGTCGGTACCTTCTAAAAATTGTAATACGAGCAAAGATACGATATCTTCTTCATGCGTGCTATATATGGACTACATGTGCACGGAGCGCCCTCCGGCTGCCAGTATAAACTATGAAGAGTTTTTTGAAGAGTTTTTTATGAATGAGAGCAGCTGACGCTCGTATTACAATCTTTAGACGGTACCAACGGTTTTCATATTCATTAATCGATTTCTGGAAGCTGTTTATGTCAATGTCACATGGTATCGCTCTAACAATGTTAGACTAACATGCAGATAGACAAGTTTGAAGATAATAAATACACAATCGCGACAATATATGGCTTATCTGTGTTATTTATACCATGTTGGGTGTTTTCATAATAGATTATATTTATAATGCAATGCTACTCGAGCTTTTATAATTATGCAGAATATTGTAAAATATATTTTCTGTCTGATTTTTTGATCCAAAGCCAAATGAGATCACATAAATTTATTTAAAACAATTGGTGTAATAAATCATAAATTATATTTTAATAAATCATAAATTCTTGAGGCAGAGAATATAGATCCTTTGTTCTGTTGCTCTCTGTCACATAGGCCTACCTGCAGCTCATTCATTATGCAGCTCATTAATTAAGCGAGTCCTTTGTTATCTCAGGTGCTATCTCATCATTATTCATTAGATACCACGCCTCCTCGCATATTGGCTTTGTGAAGAGAAACTGTCTTACAAATTTTAAATCAGTGTATTGTTTATTATTTACAGTGTACAGTATATTTGTTTTTTCAAAATCTGTACATAAACATTTTTCTCTCAAAAATACAAGCATGTACATACATGTTGCTCACATATTATGGTAGCCCAGTTTGTGCTGAATACAGTATAATTACACTTTTGCCATTAATGTGTTTATAAGCAACTGAAAAAAACACAAATGTCAGAGCATGTCAAAACTTCTAAAGGGCCCCAAAACAGCTCAGACTCCTAGGGGTTAAGGTGGCCTTTCTTCTTGCTATCACTTACTGAGGAGGGTGGGGGACCGGGGTCGGTTACGCCAACTTGCCTGGAGTTTGCCCGTGGCGGAGTTAAGGCCATCTTACTTCCAAGGCCGGGCTATGTGCCCAAGGTGCCATCGAGTGTGGCACGGTCAGTGGTTCTTTAGGCCTTCCATCCTTCACCTCACGTGACGGCGGAAGAAAGGAGACTTCACCTGCTCTGCCCGGTCAGAGCAGAGTTCTGGAAAAAGAGTTTATCTGGAGAAGTCTTCACAGTGGAGGAAGTCAGACCAGTTGTTGGTGTGCTTTGCCTCATCCAAGAAAGGGCTGCCTGCGTCAAAACAGACAATCAGTAAGTGGATTGTCCAGGCTATAGCCACGACTTATCAGGTGCGTAATTTGCCTTCACTGATAGCCGTGAGGGCTCATTCCAGAGACATGGCATCCTCTGTGGCCCTCCTTTCTGGAATCTTGCTTCAGGAGGATCTGCGAGGGAGCCGGTGGGCCACCCCGCACGCCTTCATTAGATTCTACAATCTGCAACTCCCTGCGACGCCTGGCGCAAGGGTGCTCGCGTCCTAAGTGTGCCTGGGTTCCAGCTTCACTCTAGGGTGGGCGTGATTCTCGTGTGGCCTAGTGGGTATTCGTTCCCCAAAGTGTCATTAGATGCAGTGCGAGTTCCCTCGAAAGGGAACGTCTCGGGTTACAACTGTAACCCTTGTTCCCTGAGAAGGGAACGAGACCCATGGAGCGTCTGCTTGATCGCTATGCTTAGGAGCGTCCCCAAAGTGTCGTTAGATGCAGTGCGAGTTCCCTTTTCAGGGAACAGGGGTTACAGTCGTAACCCGAGATGATTTCTTTCACTTGAATGCACAATATTTCCCATTTGCAGATTTGGTTCTGATATTATTTTAGGATTAAACAAGAGAGGAGAAGCGTGGAGGAGAGGAGGAGAGGGGAGAGGAGTTAACAGGAGAGAACAGGAGAGGAGTGATGTGAATTGGAGAAGAATGAAGGATGAAGCCTGAGTTCTCAACCAAACAGCTGAAAAGAAAGCTGCTCAGTCCCAACTATACTGCTTGCTTAATATGTCAGAAAACAGACAGTGGTCCTCTTCAGAAACTGACAAATCAAGGCTACCCGTCCCTCCTATATGCTGTAACCAACAGAAAGGATGATGTCTCATACAGACTTGACAATGGGCTGAAACCTCAATGTGACTTTCTGAGGAGGAATACTTTGTGGCACACACAATGTTGTGCAAGGTACACAGATCGTAAAACTGTTGACCAGACGAGGAAAAAAGTTGAAAAGCCAGAAGTCAAGCTCTTTCATCCAGCTCATTTCAATTATTCCATGGTGACAATGCGGGCAGATCAGTAGAGCATGTGCGACCAGGGGGAATAGATCCCTCATTTTGATCGCCACTTATGACAGACAGAATGCAGTTTGGGAAAAAGCAAACAAACTTGAAGATGAAGAGATACTACGCAAGATTTGTGGTCCTGATAGAAACAAGTGTTCTGATATGATTACTGAGGTTTTCCGGTACCACAAGGAATGCATGACCAACTACCTGACAAAGCATCTTCGTTCACAGGAAAGGACTAGTACTGCCACCACTCCATATGATTCTGCACTGAACCAACTCATATCTAGGATAGATGGGCCCTTTTTCAAAGACCCATATTCTTAGTTACAGCTTTGAGGGATGAATTCTGTAAATACTTGGAAAGCCATGGAGTTCAGAATGTTACCTCATACAGATGTCAGTCCTTGATTGCCCGCCTTAGAAGGCACAGTGAAGTAGGTGGCAATTGTAAAATAATGGTTGTTCCACAGAAAGTATGTTCCAGCCTGAATGTTCCAGCAGAAATGAATGTTGGCTGCATGCTCTCAAATTTGAAGGAACTTTAAGGGTTACTTCAGTGATTTAGCATTAAGCTTTGTATCAGTAGAAACTCGGTAGTATATTCAAATTATGGTACTTTCCCCCCCTCATATCCCCCTGAGACGAGAGAATCCTCAGATGATGCGAATCCTCAGATGATGCAAATATCTGAGTTGACACCAGATGATACCATAGTCTCTTCCTACAACACTGCAAAGAGAATATGGAAGGACCTCCACAACCAATGTAAGCAGATCCTGAAGGAAGCAAGAGAAGCCAGAACAGCTCAAGCCAGTGGAAGTCAGCAGATGCCTGGAAGTATGACTGAAGACCCGTCACTACAGCCAGAGATATCATACCTGGATGCATCCCGAAGAGTAAACTCTAACCTGTATAACCACCTGGCATGGATGATAACTCCACAGTTAGGTGAGGACGACCGGGTGAAAGTCAGTTCTAAGCAGCAAGAACAAGTTCTCAACCTTGCCCAGGATGTCTGCCAAGCAGTTGCCAAGATCACAACACTCTTCCATTGGGAGAACAGGGAAATGTTGAAATTAAAAAGATGCCTAGGCCGTGATGTTTAATAATGTGGACATTAACAACCATGTTAAATATCCAGTATGTCTTTTGGAATTTTGAGAGTAGCCTAAAATGCTATTGAGGTTCTGAGCTTGTTGATTGCCAACTAGTAGTGAAATCATCACAGATCCATTGATTTTGGTTGGAGTTTTATAATTTTTTTCTGTGGAATGAGTATACTATTTGGTGAAAAGAATGGCATATTGACAGATGTCATAACTTGGGGGAATAGTTGATTGCCAATGAAGTAAAGATGAAAATACTGGAAAAACAGTGAGAAAACGCCTATTTTCTGCATTAAATTGATGCAAAATCATCTAGAAATGTGTTTTAAAAGTTATTTTTTTCAGTGGATGTTGTCAGCACATGTGTTCTGTGTATCTGGAATACATTTATTAACAGCCTACCCAACCCACTGAGGATTTGAGGAAAAAAATCATTTTTCAAATTTTTCTGATAAAAAATAAAGGGTGCATACACTAAAATGGCCACAATTTTTTTCCGCGATATTTCCGGCAGAGCAGACCCTCCAATTATTGGTTCTTAGGGTCAAAGTTAACAGAAAAAACACAAATAAAAAGTATGGCAGACCATGTCAGGGTCAACCCATTTTTGAGACTTTGGCTCCCCGACTATGTAGAATGGCAAGGAAAGGAACGAGAATTAGCACTGCATGTAAAATTTCTGTATAGTTTGCCCATTCAATCAACAATCACACTGTCATCATTCACTCTAATTACAGGCCATCCCATGAACAATGAAACTGATGGGCAGTCGGTTAGACAGCATTCATATTGATGGACACCTATACATTCTCACACAGCCCAAGCATCAATCTAACGGCCGGCTATACAGTGAGCATTCATATTGACGGCGGCCCATACATTCGCACACAGTCCTACAATCAATCTAATGGCCGGTGATACAGTGAGCATTCATATTGACGGCCAGACATAAAATCAACAATCACACAGATGGTCGGCCGTCCAGAACTTTTCTTTTTTCGTCAATTTGTTTTTTGTAGCACAGGGGAAAAAAATGCATTTTATATATTATATATATATATATTTTTTTTTCCTGTGTGTGCTAGAAAAAATGCTAAATATCAGTATATGTATAATCTATACTGGTATATTGCAATGTTTCTAGCACACAGAAAAACATAAAATAAATACAGTCTCAATATATATATATATATATATATATATATATATATATATATATATATATATATATATATATATATATATATATATATATATATATATATATATAAAAACAATTACATGTGTTATATATATATATATATATATATATGTTTTATTTACACACACATGGGGGAAAATTATATATAATTTTTCCCCATGTGTGCTAGGAAAAATGCAAAATATCAGCATATGTATAATGCATACTGGTATATTGCATTTTTTCTAGCACACAGAAACAATAAAATAAATACATTCTCACACACATTCTCAATATACATAAACAACTACACATCAACTCACCGGTATATTATTGGATCAGCTCCACCGTCATCGCTGTCTTCACTCTCCTCAATGTTTTCCACATCGCTGCTTCGAGTGAGCTCAAATAAAACATCCTCAGCAGAAAAAAACTTCTTTTGACGATCCATTGGATAATAAATTCCGTCCAGTTAGTAAGATTAGCAAACAGTTACTACAAAGAGACCGTCTGTTTACTAACCCGTTAGCTCTTAGCTGACAAATGACGGGGGAGGTGTCACACAGGTGTCGTCACACAGACACGCAGCTTCTCGTGGGGACAGAGCGGCAGATTCAAATGAATAAATATTCACGCCCATGTGATTAATATAGACATGAGAGGTCTCGTTGGAATCGTGTGCTCATTGGCTACATTTTCTGTCAGTCATGACGATTCAATGCTTTTATTGGCTCCAGATAAACAGACATTATCATTGGATGAGCACATCATGACATCAGCTAAACCGAGTGCTATGGTTGGATATTTTTGACTATATCCCGGCTATCTTTGCATGTTTTGGAGTGGGGTTGGTTGTATTATGTTCGTAACATTCTAAGCTATAAACCCATGCCACTTTATGCTACCGGGAGACTGTTTTTGGTGCATTATTTTATTGCATAACAGTCTAGTATGATACTTCGCTCCGCAGAAATGCGATGTAAACAAAGGATTAACCATCAATATTACACCGTTATTGTTTCGTTGGATTAAAATGCTCTATGGGATGTTATTCAGTGGACCCTCACCTTTCCATTCATTCTGGAACTTTTAGCAGTGGATGCGTGTGTGGCTCGTAATTAGGACACTATTGGTATGTGCTCTGTTTTTATTTATACAATCTTTGATGTGTATTGCCTACATTGATGCAAAAATACAGCCGTTATAAGCTTTTCATTGAAAAACAGTGGTCTGTCCTCGATGCTTGAGGTTTAGACCTTTAGAATGATATATAGTTTGTCAAGATTAATGATGTTTTTTTACGTTAAATCTATTAACAAACATTACACTCGTGCTAAAAACAGCGCTTCAACCCGTCCACGTGCTCATGCAGCTTAAGGAGTTTATAAGCACAAATGCTCGTCTTGCACTAGCTCTACCTACCCAGTGTTTACAAAGGCCGGTTTTGAAGTTGGAGGAGAAAATTCGCCCTACCCGCCTACGTCACGCGTGTTCTTTCCAACGTGATGATCTAATGCATGACGCATCGTAGAGCTAGTGCAACACAAGCATTTGTGGTTAAAAAAGTATATATATTTTTCTTTTCTTTAGAAAATTGCCAATAGTTTCGTTAGATAAGACCCTTATTTCTTGGATGACATGGGTGTGAGTAAATTATAATGGAATTTTAATTCTGGAGTGAACTAATCCTTTAAGTGCCAAAAGTTATAGTGTATCTTGGTGGTCCAGTAGGTTAAACCATGGAACTGATATGCAGAAGGTTGCTGGTTTGATCCCAGCGGTCACCACCAGTGTGTCCTTGAGCAAGGCACTTTACTCCATGTTGCTCCAGGGGGATCGTCCCTGTAATAAGGGCACTGTAAGTCGCTTTGGATAAAAGCGTCTGCCAAATGCATAAATGTAAATGTAAATCTTTAACTGATTTAATTCACTGTGTTTATCAGACTGTGATTTTATTTTTATTAGGAGAAATCTAAATCACACAACTTGCTCAACGCAAAGTTCTGGAGTTTTTAAGGTAAATCTTGAAATATCTATTTTTTTATTAATAATAGTTGTACAATCTAACTTTAAAATGAAGTCAAAATATATAATATATATTAAAATCAACAACATTAGTGCTGCTGTAAATTATGCTAATCTTTAGTGACAGAAATAACTTTTTTTAGGTAAAACACATCTGAATGGCAAACTATTGATTTGTCTCTACGCTAGGGAAAAATAAATATACTGAAGTGTATTTGAAACACATTTATGCAAAGTATACTACAAAACATTTACATATTTATGTACTTAATATGATAAAAAAAATTGTTTAACTTAATGTTTCTTTAGTTATCAAATAGTGCTAATGTCCAACTTAAGTTTAATTATAATATTTACCAGTAAGTCTCAAGCATTATGTCAGTAAATATGTTAATGGTTTATAGTATACTTAGTATGAAATAAATGCATTTTAAATACATTGGTATAGTTCAGGGAAACTTGGTCCTGGAGGGCCGCTGTCCTGCGGAATTTAGCTCCAACCCCAAATAAACACACCTGAACCAGCCAATGTCTTACAAGTCAAGTAACCCAAGATGTTTCCCTTGATTTCATGTAAATAGTTTTATTCACCAAGTCATGTCATGTGTTCCTTTTTATTTTTATTAGTCTCAAAATGTAAAGAACATTTCTTTAAATGCAAAAAAAGATTTAAATGCAAGAAAATATTTTCAAAGTGTGAACTCCTTAACAAAAATCTCTTCATAAATCACAGCATTTTACAGCAACACTAGTTTCATGAACTATTACTGACCCTGCCAAAATTTCCTTTGACAATTTATCAAACTTCACTACTAGTTTTAGTAAAACTAAAATAATAATTTAAATTCCAGCTTTTGCTGAATCTGAATGTCAAATTATTTACTTGTAAGTGTATTATTTGTGAGTGATGAATCTGAACATGAACATTTGCTCATTTAGACGCCTTCTGGCAATGCTTTTTCTTATGAGTCTGTAGACTAGAGGATTGGGTAAAACTCTTCCCACATGAAGAGCACTGGTGCGGCTTCTCTCCAGTGTGAACTCTATCATGTCTTTTCAGGTTTCCTAACTGAGAGAAACTCTTCTCACAGTGTGAGCACTTGTACGGTTTCTCTCCAGTGTGAATTCTCTGGTGTATCTTTAAGTCCCTTAATGTAATGAAGGTCTTCTCACAGTCAAAGCACGTATAAGGTTTCACACCAGTATGAATACTCTTATGCGCTTTTAAAGATATCAGTTGTGAAAAACTCTTTCCACAAAAAGAACAAAAGTGAGGCTTCACAGCAGCATGAATTGTAAGATGTTGTCTTAAGTTTGATGCCACAACAAATGTTTTCTCACACTGATCACAGCTGAATGTTCTCACCCCAGAGTGACGGCGCAGATGATCATCCAGAGTGCTTTTCTGTATGAAACTCTTTCCACACTGAGAGCACGTGAACGGTTTCTCTCCAGTGTGAATCCTCATGTGTCTCTTAAGGCTTGGTTTACATGTGAAACTCTTTCCACACTGAGAGCAGCTGCAAGATCCTTTGACTGCAGATTTTCCAGCTTGTTTTTGGGTGAAATTTTGTATCTTCTCTTGAAACTGATGCCTTTTGCCTTCATTCACTTCCATCACATCTAAAAATTAGAAACCAGAATAAATTCAGAGAGCCCCAAATTATCAAAAGTCTTTTCGAACGTAAAAAGTAATGTATTACAATATTGAGTTACTCCTTTTAAAAGTAATTAATTGCACTACGTTGAGGTGGCTCGGGCATCTGTTCCGGATGCCTCCTGAGCGCCTTCCCGGGAAGGTGTTTCGGGCATGTCCAACCGGGAGGAGGCCCCGGGGAAGACCTAGGACACGCTGGAGGGACTATGTCTTCCGGCTGGCCTGGGAACGCCTCGGTGTCCCCCCGGAAGAGCTGGAGGAAGTGTCTAGGGAGAGGGAAGTCTGGGCATCTCTGCTTAGACTGCTGCCCCCGCGACCCGGCCCTGGATAAAGCGGAAGAAGATGGATGGATGGATAATTGCACTACATTTTTAGAAAAGAAATGTGTTACGTTATTTGTGCGTTACTCACCTATAGGCTTGTTAGCTTTTATATTTTTATTCAACATATTTAATTATTGGAGGTTTGCGTAGTATTCTGATTTAGCATTTGAGGAATACTGAATATTTGTGCAAGTGAGATGAGTAAATGCCTGCTCACATTTAGTCTAGAACTACAATAACCATCACGTTCACACACAAAGCCTCAGCACTTACGATTTCACACTGGGGAGAGCTGTCCGTCAATAAATGGGAGAAGAAAATAACTTGTTTTACTTATTTGAAAAAGTAACTCAGATATTTTGTTGTAAATTTTAAAAGTAATTGTTCCTTTAATAGTTACTTGAATGTAATCTGATTACATAACTCATAAATGACAAAATACGTTACCCCCAACACTGGTCTCTTCATCTTTTATTCTGCAGGGTTCTTCCTCAAACTCCATCTCGACAATAGTATGTCTGTAGTTTCTCCTGGAGTAATTCCTCCTGCTTGCTTCTTCTTCTCCTGTGGGAAGATGGGAATATTCCCAGCATTTAAACTCTCATGAACGGCTGTGGGAGCGGCTTCACTGACTGAAGGTGTGAATTGTGGTCGCTGTTGTTCATTTAGCAGATGATCATCACACTTACAATCACTCTCAATTATCCATGGTTTTAGTGAATTAAGGGTTGATTGCTGTAATCAGACATCGATTAAATGTGGGAATGTGTGCAACATAACTATACCAAAATGTGTCTAAAATGCATTTATTTCATACTAAGTACGCTAAAAACCCATTAAAACATGTACTGACATAATGCTTTAGACTTACTGATATAAATATTATAATCAAGTGTAAAATTGGGCAGGGGCTGAGCCCCGACATAAGCCTGCTCATTTGTGTCCTGATGTGCCTGTTTGCAGTCAGTTGCATACTGGAAATTATGTCACATAACATTTGATGAAAGTGATGCTTTTGAAAACATATTTCTGACAATAAATTAAAGAATTTTGAAATGGTAGGTCTATTTTGTCTCGGCGGAACGGAGATGAGAACAATCGGAACACGGTCGTCTTCTTGTTCAGATGCTTAATCTCGTTGTCAGTCGGCCATGGTCGCGCACCGCCCGCGCATGCGCATCTAGGTGACACGGATAAAGGTACGCAGCAGGGTTGCACATAACGTTAATTCTACTAATTCCCGCAGATTTCGCGCTCGCATCTGATGTGCACACACATACCGTAATAAAGCCGCCTCTGACATACAAGTGCAAAAATGAGCTCCCTTTTCCAGCTAATTAATGGTCAAATACACTCAAAAATGTCTCAATGCCCATCTTGGTGAGTTTTAACGTAAACACAGTCGTAACCAGTGCACAGGAACAGTGTTTGGGATCCATGCGTGCGTCAGGTCTTAAAGGGACAGAAGTTATTTATTATTCAAACTACAAATAAACAAACGATCACTTACGATTATACATATTCTGAATGCCTTCGGCAGAATTCAAATTTCAATTTTTTTTTTTTTTTTTTAGAGAGAAACTTACCAAACACTTTGCATAAATTATGTTAGGAGATTAATGTTTTAAATATAACAGTGAAATGTTATTTGATTGAAAAAATTTAATAATTGGCTACTTTTTAAATATGAAACTAAAACCAGGGAACTGTTATTTCTACTATCTCAGTTTAATATTCGAGTGGAGGGGGGATGTTTGGGAAACTTTTAAGAAACATTTGATTTAATTTGATGCCACTAGTGTGAATGTGTGAGTTTGCTGCCCCTGGAGTTGCTCAGGTTGAGCTCACTGTTGTGACATCATAGTGAGGAGATTCCGTTCTGGCAGTTCTAAACTGCAGCTCTGACTCGGGTTTGCTGTTGGTGTGTTAGGAGTGAATAGATCGAAAGACTTTCGAGACTTTCTGCAGATATTGACGACAACTATTGAATTTACTTGCAGCCTTCAGTGTCCATGATGGCGCTGATTAGCAGTGTATTTAGACAACTGTTTGAGCGTTTTGCTCACTTCTTGCTCATAAGGGAGACACCTCAGAGAGCACAGCAGTGTGCAGCGCAAGAACTAGCTGCAGAGAAACTTCCAGAGCAGTGTGAGGCCTTCGACTCAACTGCCAATGACAGGAAGCGCAGGAAGAGATGCCGCAAGGTACATAAAGATGAGGCTGAAATAACACTCAGCCTTAAGAAGATAAAGAAGAGAGGACGTGTACGCCAGAAAAAAAGAGAGACGCACGGTCTGGAAAAGTTGATGGAGGGAGGAAGTGAGCTTAGAGAAGCTGGAGAAAAGAAAAGGAAGAAGAGAAAACGGAAGCTCACAGAGCCAATGCCACTTCTTGTGAAGGTCAAACCTGTGCATACTACAGTCAGATCTTCCTTCTTAAAGCCAATAGAGGGAGAACTACCAATGCTTCCAAGTGTCTACCAGCCGCTCACTTCAAACCACAGCCGCCAGTAACAAAACCTGTGCATCCTCAGAAACCAGATCCAGCACCTGAGGATGTGTTATCCCTGTCATGTTCTCCGCTTCAAAGGAATCGCAAAAAACTGTTGGAGGTTCCTCCATGTCCCGATGAAGTCGTTTCCTTCCGACACTCTTCATCCCAAGTGCGTCATCCAAAACAACTTCCTCCACGCCCCACTCCAGCACCTGATGTACTGTTTTCCATCCGACGCTCTTCATCCCAAGTGCGTCATTCAAAACAACTTCCTCCGAGCCCCACTCCTGCACCTGATGAAGTCGTTGCTCTGAAACGTCCTCTCAGCCGGAATCCTCAGCTGTTCAGTTCTTCCCTGTTTGAGTCACTTACACAACTCATCCTGATTGACATAGAGAATGAGGAGAACGAATACGTGGAGTACACAGGGAAGACCATCCGGGCCAGTGACTTACTCAAGTCTGAACGCCCCCAAACGTTGGAGGCTGAAATCAAACCGAGAAAGTTGTTTGCTTGGCGTGAGAAGGACAGCGGGATGCAGGATGAAGCGTGGGCGAGTGAAGTGGTGGAGGCCCAGGCATTTGAGGAAGAGGAAGGTGACGCCAGTGAAATGGGAGAATCCAAGGCCATACAAGGCCATTCGGATGATGCCTCTCAGATCGATGAGCTCCTGATGAAGCTCTTCTGTGTAGCCTCTCCTGACAGTCCCAAGAATGAGACCCAGCACAATGTGAAGGTTCAGACAAAGAGCAAAAAAAATGCTACCTGCTTTGTTCACCTGGGCAGAGGAGAAGGCCAAGAAAAAGCAGGAGAAGAAAATAATCAAGGAGAAGGAGCGAAGAGAAAAAGAGTTGCTGTGTGAACGCTACATGAACGATCCAAAACTCAAGCACTTGTGGATCAACAAGCATAACCGCAACTACAAGTCTTCCTAATGCAGACCATCGTCCCTCTTCACCTTTAACCTGTGTAAATAAAAAAGTCTGCGTACTAAAAGTTGAAAGATTCATGACTCTTCCTGACTATTAAAACATAAAACATGTGTATATGAAGTGAATCAATTTGAACTCATTTGAATAACTGTTTGCCAAGAGCAGCAGCAGAAAGTGAATCATTCAATGCAGTTCATAACAGTGAAGTTCACAGATCAATATTTCCTCTGATGTGGATCCTTCCAGTCCATCAGCTCCATGCTCGTCTTTTCATGTTTCTTGATGTTTTTTGCAACAACTGTAGCTTATGTGAATTTTTAGTCATCACATTGCGTCAAAAACTGCACATGATCATATAAATCCATAAGTGAAAGTAATTAATTTAATTTGGAAAGTGCTCTCTTGGATGCATATAGGCAGGGATGTCGTTAGGCCTATTTTAGGGGGGCTGCAGCTACCCCAAAATGTTCCTAAGCCCCACTAAATGATAATAAAAACAACAATAACAATTTGATTTATCAATAACCATTTCCTTCATATTTAGACGCAACAAATGATATATATCCAGCTACAAAAAAATAGCTGAAAAGTTGGAAGTTGGACAGAAGTACAAACAGTCGTTGTGCTATCAAGATGATGCACCGCATCTCGTTGCATTGGTGTGAACTGTGGCAACTTTCAGAGCGTTGCAGATCGGAGCGCTACTGCAAGTAACTGGAGGATTCGTCTCGTCGTTACCAAGGTTATAATCGTTAACGAAAATGAACGAAAAAACGACAACTAGGTGGGTTGTCGTTAACTGAAATAAAAATAAAAACGAGGCATTACAAAAAAACGATAACTAACCAAATATGTAATGTGTGTTTGGCCAAACTAACTAAAATAAAATTATATATTAAATGTAAAACACCTTTACACAATCACACGTTAAAAAGTGGTATACAAATATTTTTAATTCAGAATATAATTTTGTCAGTGTGTTAATGTCAACCCAAGAAGCGATTGCTACTTTAGAAAGTTAACTAGTCGCAAGTTTGAGGTAAAATGCACTTGGGTGGTCGATGTCAAAACACTATATAAGCTGTGATTCATGAATGTTTGCTGCCTCAGTCCAGATGTGTGTGTGTGTGTGTGTGTGTGTGTGTGTGTGTGTGTGTGTGTGTGTGTGTGTGTGTGTGTGTGTGTGTCTGTGTGTGTGTGTGTGTGTGTGTGTGTGTGTTTGTCAGATGAGTAGGCTATTGTATAGGGTAAATTTAGTATAGGGTGTGAAAATTGTACAGCTGTGGTATTTGTATAGGTTTAGCTCAATTTGGGTTTAGCTGTATATTTGTATTTTGGCTCAAAAATGGGTTGAATACATGCGGTTCTGTGTAATTAAATAGCATTCTGTGGACAACTTATCTTATATAGAGAGGAATTAGATATAGTATGCTATTACTTTATCATACATTTACATGAGCAGACAGATAGCATTTTAGTCATTGCTTATAGTAACTCATCAGGAGCAAAGTCTGGCCTAAGTAAATTCCCCCATGCAGCTTTGATGTGTCTAAAAGCTAGCATTACACTAACTTTTCTTTAACAGAGTAGAAATGGAAGAAGAGGTTATGTCTGTCACGTTTTACTTGTTAACATCTTGGTTTTCTTGACTGGTTGTTAAGTGTAGCTCTAGATGTAATTGCAAAGATTTTGCAAACGAAAGTTACAAATACCCTGGGGGCCAAGCCCCCCCTGTCTTCCAATCCTAGTGACGTCCCTGCTTCAGTGGTTCTTCACCGGTTCTTTGGCTGAGGTGCTATGTAGCACCGCTACCATATACAGGACATATTAAGATATGGTGTTATAAAGCACCAAAAGTGGTTCCCCTATGATTACGACAAAGAACCACTTTGAGGGCCATAAAAAACCTTTTTTTTTAGAGTGTACATATGTAATTGTATTTGTAGTATACTTTGCATAAATATATTTCAAATACACTTCAGTATATTTATTTTTCACTAGCGTAGAGACAAATGAATAGTTTGCCGGACGACTGCCACGCACACAAATAAAACGTAAATAAAACAACGTAAAATCCAGGGGGTATTCCAGAAAGCAGGTTATGTTAAGAGTAAGTAAGCAGATAACCTCAACTTTCGGTTCCAAAAACGGAGGTAACTTTCAGGGTATGTAAGTAACCATGGCAACTCACTCTCTGAAGCTGCTCCGGGGCAGGTTATGTTCCAGGGTTAGTTTGCTTAATAGGTATTCAGATGTGTTTTATATAGTGCTGGGCATCGATTAAAAAAAATAATCTAATTAATCAAGTTTTTTTCTGTAATTAATCGCGATTAATCACAAGTTTTTAATATTTTGATATTGTAATAATTTCAGTTACTCTCCAAATTAATGTATAAACAATTTGTTGACAGCATATTTTAAATATGTGTTGTATTGTCATGTTTTTATGAATGAAGGCCAGTATCACTGATACTAAAGTCTCTATGAAACATTAATGACGTTACATTACAGTATAACTGAAAGCTCCCAATTTCAACATTTATTAGGCTTTTAAAAAAAAACTTTTAATTTAAGTGAATTTAAAACAATCTTTACATAAACCCAAAATAATAAATGTTATATTTACCCATGGCCTTCCCTGATAGACATCTACAGAAATGTAATATTTATCAAAACCTTTCTTAACTGCATAAATAGTCAATGAAATATAGATTAATCATCATTAAAGCTAACATTTTCTCTGTTCCCGTTGTTCTTTGATGAACATTAATGACAGGCATCATCAGTGCTCCTGTCACTTTAAGAACAGCCATAGCCGAACATGCCGCAAATCTGACGCGCTGTCCCGCGCATCTCTTTTCCTCACAACTCTTTAAGTTCATTTAAGACGTTATTTAACTAATTTAAGACTCCTAATATGAGAATACTCAATATCCTCTGTGTTGTTGTTATTGTTTGTTCAAGAGCAAAAGAGAACTCGATGTGAGCAGGAAACTGACACGAGTCTGTCTATGCGTCGAGTGTGTGTGTGTGTGTGTGTGTGTGTGTGTGTGTGTGTCAGAATGTCCCTCGATTAGATGACATGAGACCCAGCCACACAGACAGGACACTGACACACACACACACACACACAGACAGACAGACAGGGCATTGGCATACAGCGCGTTCTCTTGTGTCTTGTCGCGCTTGGAAGCATTTACATGAATATGAGCGTGATCATGTAACGCCTAGCAAAAATGGATATAAAAACGGACGCTGTGTTATTTGCGTTAAATATTTTTAATGCGTTAAGCTGAAAAAATTATACCTTGAGTAAGCAAGATTTGGGTTAATCAACCGAGAGTTCAAGGTATATATGGCCTGGTCCTCTCTCGTCCTTCACTGTCGTCGCTCCTCCATGAGAGATCCGAGACCGGTGTGACGCGCAGCTGGTGCTGATCATCGAATTACTCACCGGCCTCGCGTCGCTCTCTCACGGCTCTCGCTCGTCACGCGCCTATTTAAGATTTGAAAGTTTAGCGCGTATAAGAGCTTGGCACATTATGATCTAACATGAAATTGTGAGATTTCTGAAACTATAACGTACTTATTTTATCTTTCATTTTTATGCATGAAAATGAGGTTGTAGAAACTGGGCATGGACAACCATGGCGATCTTTATCACTGGGAAAGGACAAACCTTCGCAATTTAATATTACTACTAATGTTATGTCATCAAGTGATGATTTGATTATTTTGTAACAAATTTTTGGGCTCAAAGTATTTTTGTGTGAAGCAGACTGTTAATCTTCATACATTTGAAACAGATGTTCAATGTTGTCAGTTTATTGAACAATAAATATAAATGTGTTCTAAAGGAAAGTGTTCTGATTCATTAATCAATATATTAAAAGCATTTTTTTATTTGATTTATTATACATTTCAAATAATGACAACTTCTTTTCGAATTTGAGACAACCTAAAATAATTAATTTACTCTGACCTATAAATATTAGGGTTTTTTTTTATTTGAAATAATCTGGGTGTTCCAACCTAAAATAATTAATTTACTTACTTAACTTATACATATTAATTTTGTTAGTTTGTTCTAAATTAAAATAATTAATTTGATCAACCTTTAAAAAGTGGTTGCATGGATTTAAACTTTTCATGTGAAACTAAATTAAATGATTTGCTTTGAGTCAATGTCAAATATTTTGTGTGATTGATTACTTCAATTTATTTAAGTTGATCCAAGGTTTTTATTTTTTCAGTGTTTCTTTGATGACATGGGTGTGAGTAAATAATCATGGAATTTTAATTCTGGAGTGAACTAATCCTTTAAGCGGTACTAATTTATTGATTTATTGAATCTAGTTCAATTAATAATTAATTGAACTAATATTCCCAGCATTTAAACTCTCATGAACGGCTGTGGGAGCGGCTTCACTGACTGAAGGTGTGAATTGTTGTCGCTGTTGCTCATTTAGCAGATGATCATCACACTTACAATCACTCTCAATTATTCATGGTTTAAGTGAAAGGGTTGATTGCTGCAATCAGACATCGATTAAATGTGGGAATGTGTGCAATATAACTATACCAAAATGTATCTAAAATGCATTTATTTCATTATAATCAGTAGTTAAATGGTAAATGGACTGCATTTATATAGCGCTTTTAACAGACCTACGGCCATCCAAAGCGCTTTACATTTTGCCTCACATTCACCCATTCACACACTCATTCACACACCGACGGCGGTGTCAGCCATGCAAGGCGCCATCCAGCTCGTCGGGAGCAGCTGGGGTTAGGTGTCTTGCTTATGGACACCTCGGCACTTGGTCAGGAGGAACCGGGGATCGAACCACCAACCTTCCGGTTTGTAGACAACCTACATGAACCACTGAGCCGCTGAGCCGCTGAGCCCCTGAGCCCCGGCACATAAGCCTGCTCATTTGTGTCCTGATGTGCCTGTTTGCAGTCAGTTGCCTACTGGAAATTATGTCACATAACATTTGATGAAAGTGATGCTTTTGAAAACATATTTCTGACAATAAATGAAAGATTTTTTAAATGGTATGTCTATTTTGTCTCGGCGGAACGGAGATGAGAACAATCGGAACACCTCGTCTTCTTGTTCAGCTGCTTAATCTCGTTGTCAGTCGGCCATGATCCCGCACCGCTCGCGCATGCGCATCGAGGTGAAAGGTACAGATGTATAGATTTTGGGTGAATTCTGGATGAGAGATGGGGGAAGATTCAGGTGAAAGGAAAGGCATGTAAATTTAAAGTCGTTCTAAGATGATTCACTCAGTGTGACCTCGTCTTGGATGGGAATGCTAACTGTTTTCAAATGCTAATTTATTTTATTTTCTCAGAGAGTCAACCAGACATTCTGGCATATGCTATTTTTTTCCAGTCTTGCAAATTGCATGGAATTCATATTAAGTACACTCTTAAAAAAGTTCTATATGGCACTAAAAGTGGTTCTTGGTTTGTAAGCATAGGGGAACCTTTTTATGTGCCGTATAGCACCAATCTTGTTGCTTCAGTGGTTCTTCCGCGGTTCTTCACCGGTTCTTTGGCTGATATATCACAGCTACCACACTGTAAAAAGTGAACATGGGTGTAAATTGGATTACTAGAACTATCTGAGTCTATTTACTTCGTATTTCTGCTTTCCTAATTGTAATTGGTTATTGTACACTCATTCAACTTGAACGCATAGACATTCATAGACACACAAATATCTCACTTTCACCCAAAGTATAATTTCCCTTTAAGGACCCTCGCGTCAGACGTTTTATTCTGACGTCATGACGCACGAGCCTGTCTTGAACGGTCTTGAACTTCTGCACAACTGCCATTTTCTTTTTCTCTCGGGACACGGATGAAAAAGGTAGGTTGGAAGTTTGTTCTAATTAATATACCCGAAAATGCAACTTTTGGACGTGTGGTTTAGTTGTTTATAAGCTAATTAATGTTGTTTGTGAACATGAATACAAACAAAATCATAAATTAACCGAGTTTTTGAACGTAGGTTTGTAATATAGCGTTACTGAATATGTTCTATGTAAGTTATACAAGATGTTGTATTTTACATTACTCGTTTTATAAAAATGTGTTCCGTTTGGATCTTGGGAGTAACGTTATGTGTATAAAATGTAAAAATGTATGCTGTCTGTGCCAAGTGAGATATTGGAAAAGTTTTGGGCGGGAAGTGCTCGGGGAGTGGGACAAAGTGCTCGAATTTGAATTCCTGCAGTATAATATTGAGTTGGCTTTTAAAGTAATGTTTGTCTGTTTTATTTGTCTTGAAACGTTAGCTCTAACGTTAATTTATTCATCGGCTGAATCCGAAGTCGCCCCCTAAACCCTCATTCACTATTGCCTAACGTTAATTTGGTCCACTAATACAGTTCACTTGAAGGAGTGAATGCTAACGAGTGAGTGAATTCGGACAGTGAGTGTACATCGGTACAATGAGTGCACTCAATAACATTAACTATGGTGAACGACTACACTTGAAGGAGTGAATGAAAACAATTGGTTGAATTCGGACAGCCACTGTGTGTAGATCGGCTGTACACGTTATTGCGGTGCAATGTGAGATTGAATGAGTGCAATCAATAACGTCCACTATGGTTTCGGACACCACTACAAATAGCTGTCCCCTCAAATAATGCCCAATTTGAGGATATAGTGGGCGATTTTTGATTCAGCCGAGGTGTTTCATCTAGGAAAAAATGTCAGGGTTTTCTTAAGTATTTTTTTTTTTTTTTTGTAGAAATAATAGTATTTTCAACTAATTAATTACTTGACCTGTAGCAAAACATTTTCTACCACTTAACTAACATACTACATTTTTCTCCCCTTAGGACCGAAAGCTTTTTTAATGTTTTAAGACTGAGGAGGACACTTTGCTATACATGGCATGGTAAGTCATTTCTTTTAAATTGAATTTCTTATTTCTTCTATAATTGACAATAGATCATATGAATTACTAATGTTAGATATGTTTAAGTAAATTCCATCTAATGTTGTCTAATTTTTTTGACCTGCATTTTATCCTCATTAAGAATTTTCCAACTAAAATTTGCATTAACTCACCCATATGACATCCCAAATGCATGTGCCTTTTAGATTTTCAGAAAAATATCTCTTTTGTTAGTCCATACAGTGTAAACCAATTTTGAAGCTCAAAATGATTATATGACGTGAAATGTATTATGCATGTAAAAGGTGCACAAGTACTGCAGGGCTCGTCATTAAGCATTTTCATGGGCTTGTCCTTTGGACAAGTAAATCTATCATTCACTTGTCCGGATAAAATATTTGCTTGTCCGGAAATTTGTATTTATTTTTTTTGGTATAATTTATTCTGAAGCAATATTTTAAACTAGAATATAAATAAATATAAATAGAAAACGGCTCTCACGTTTGCTTACAGACGGCAGGAGGTAGTGAACCAGGAGCCCGGATTTCAAGGCGAGGTGGCCTGCACTTTTCAGACAGTACGAGGTATTGAAAAGAGAATTTTAAGTTCTAGTTTTACTGGCTCAATACTTTATTTGAGTTGATATACAATTTTGCATGTGCAGTTTGACTGTTGTTGACATTTTTTTTTTTTTTTTCTGATTTCAGATCAATGCAGAGTTCCATAGGCTTATGGCTGTTCCACTGGAAGACACGTTCCTTGCCCAGTTAGATGTGTACTTGATTCATCTAATCAGAGTAATCCGTTCAAAAGGAGGAGCAACCCGTGAGAAGACTGCTGCAATTTTTCAAATTTTGGATCAGGTATGTCTGTGTGTTTTTCATTAATATCAACTACATGATCTTATTTTAGTCACAGTATGTTTAACAGTAACATTTAATTGTTAAATACTTGTTTTATAGCATAGAACTTTGAAATGGTCATCACCACCCAATCAAAATGGACAATTTAAAAAAAAAAAAAAAGTGCTGTTAATTTACCTACCCTCAGGCCATCCAATATGTACGTGACTTTTTTTTTCTTCAGCAGAACAGTAAAGATGTTTTTTTTTTTTTTTTTTTTTTTTTAGCTGAAACTGGTCCATGGTGGTTCATATAATGGCATTTTTTATAAAGTCAAAATGAGTCAATACAGAAATAAAAATACAGGCAAAAGTTTCTTGCACAGACTGATCGTTTCAATTCATAAGACCTCAATGTATTGTTACAGGGGCCACGGGTATTCATTTTTTTTGTTTGCATGTTTTGTTTTATTTACTTTTAAAGTGATGGTAGCCATAAACTTGCATTTTATGAATCACAGAGAACTACGGTTTCAGCTGAAAAACTGCAATACTGAAGAAAAAAAGTCACCTACATACATCTTAGATGGCTTGTAATTAACAGCAAAGTAGAATTTTTGGTGAACTATCCCTTTAATCAAGAATGATTAAATATATTAGGGTGTAAAGCTAATAAATGATTTGTTGATGCATGTTTTATTTTCAGACTAAATTATAAATGCAACCAATGACTGATTCAGATGTAGTTCATAAAGAATTACTACACTTTAGAATTAATTTTTTGATATTTTACCCACCCTCATGTCATCCAAGATGTCTTTGTTACTTCAATTGAAAAGAAATTAAGGTTTTTGAGGAAAACATTCCAGGATTTTTCTCTATATAGTGGACTTCACTGGGGTTCAACAGGTTGAAGGTCCTAATTGCTGTTTCAGTGCAGCTTCAAATGGCTCTACGTAATCACAGACGAGGAATTAAAGGATTAGTTCACCTCAAAATGAAGTTTTTTGAGGAAATCATTTCCAGGATTTTTCCCCATACCATTGACTTCCATGACAACCAAAATGTTGAAGGTCCAAATCAATGCAGTTTCAAAGGAAGTGTCATGTCTTGGATCTGACCTGTCGTGTTTTGTTTTGTTTTGACAGTTCGCCATGTGCTCTGCTGTCATTGTGGCGTCTCCCCACCCCCTTGTTATTCCATCAGCGTTATCATTCACCGCTATCACCTGTCTTTTATCAGACTTCCTTAATTATTCCCCTATTTAATCCTCTCGTGTTTGCTGTCCTGTGCCAGATTGTTTGTGTTTGTTACCTTGCGCTCCAGCCAGCGATTCTCTTGTCTTGTCTTAGTGAAATCGAGTTTGTTTCCCGTTTTTGAGGCTTAGGGTTAGAGGCCAGACTGTTCTCTCGCTGTTCCTGCCTGGATCCCTCCCGTTCCCCGGCTCTGGTTTGTCTCGCTCCAGTTTCCCGTCCCTCGCCCACCAGCTGTCGCTCTCTCTGCCGGCCCGCCCACCCGGGCGCTGCGATCTTCGTAGCGGTCTTCTTCTTCAGCCTACCTGAAACCGCACGGAACCGTGCTGCCAGCGCCCCCTGCTGGCTTTACTTTACTTTACTCCTTTTTGACTATTTTTGCCCAGTTGAGTGCAAAGAACAATTAATAAATTAAGTTTTGTTGTCTGCAATTGAATCTCGTCCTGATCCTTGACAGAACAATCTGGCCATGATGGATTCAGCAGGCACAGACCAGGTCCGGACAGCACTCGCCCAGCAAGGTGCCCTTCTAGGCCAGCAAGTTACCCAGCTTACCACCACTTCACGGGAGGTAGAGTTTCTAACAGCTCAGGTGGCCGATCTCAACGCACGGGTTATAGAGCTCCAGCGAGGAGCCCCGGGGCCTCAACCTATCAACCCTCCTGTTCAATCTTCTCCTCACCGTGAGCCCGAACCTCATGCCAACAGCCCACCACCCTACGACGGGGATCCTAACTCCTGTCGGGCATTTTTATCTCAATGCTCTCTAGTGTTTGCACTGCAGCCCCGCCACTACGCCACTGAAGACTCCAGGGTGGCGTACGTCCTAACTTTGCTTACTGGAAAAGCTCGTGACTGGTGTACTGCCATCTGGGATGCTCAAGCTCCTTTTTGTCATTATTTTGAGGACTTCCGTGAGGAAATGATCAAATTGTTTGACCGATCGGCAAGGGGTGATGAGGCCGCTTCCAGGCTGGTGCGGCTCTCGCAGGCAGGTCGTTCCATCACAGATTATGCTATCCAGTTCCAAACCTTGGCGGCCACCTGCGATTAGAATCAGGGCGCCCTGCGCTTCAGGTTTCTAGAAGGGCTGGATGACAGCATCCAGGATGAGATTGTCACCCATGAGCTGCCCCGTGACATGGATTCCTTGGTTGACCTGGCTCTTCGTATAGAAGCTCAGATCCTTCGTCGGCGCCAGCGGCGGTCCGTAAACCCATTTTGGAGGTTGGGAGAGGGCTCCCTTCCCCAAGTCACCCCCGTCCAGTCTTCACCTGTCCCCACTGATCCTGAACCCATGCAATTGGGACGTCTCCGCCTCACACCTCAGGAGAAACAGGATCGTCTGGCTCGAGGTTTATGTCTGTACTGTGGGAAACCTGGGCACTTTGCTATCAAGTGTCCTTTAAAAGCCAAGGCCCACCAGTGAACCGGGGACTCCTGGTGGGCGCATCTCCTTGTGTTAATTCCCTTTGTTCTCGCACGCTGTTACCCGTCTCCGTCCAGCATGGGGGCTCCTCCAACTCCTGCCAGGCTCTCGTGGATTCTGGGGCTGAGGGCAATTTTCTGGACAGTGCTATCGCCAAGCAGTGGGGCATTCCAGCCATCCCTCTCTCCTCACCCATTCTGGTGTGGTCGTTAGCTGGTCAGCTTATCTCCACCATTACCCACACCACCCCTCGCGTAAGTTAAGTTGTTTCTGGCAATCACCGGGAGGATATTGAGCTGTACCTACTGAATTCCCCGGGTGCCCCTGTCATCTTGGGGCATCCGTGGCTGGTGCAGCACAACCCTCACGTGGATTGGTCTGGGAGTTCTGTGTTAGCTTGGAGTCAGTTTTGTTTAGCGTCTTGTCTTGGTGCTGCTTCTTCTGGTTCTGTGTGTCCTGTTTTTCAGGTGGAGGCAGCAGACCTGACCGGAGTCCCGGCGGAGTACCGTGTAAAACTCCATCCATTAGCCCAAAAACCGAAAACTAATAACGTGGTCAAAAGGAATTCTGCGTGTAAGCCTTTTCAGCCTTTCGGTGAAGTTCTTTTAATTTATTGATATCTCATTTTAAATCTGACTCCATTAATAATTTTATCTGACTCCAATTCTATCTGACTCCATAAAGTGTGTTACATTTAGAGTTTATCAGCTGATTTGAAGATTAGTTGCGATTTAATTTAGATCAATGATTTTTCGTAGTATCACTTATTTTCAAATATTAATATCCTCCATGGGGCACGGAGTCTCAAATAGGCTAAGCGTCCGGATTTCGCTTGCTCTAACGGTCACAGATTAGTCAGTTCTGATATTACAGAGGATTGCAGGGTGAACTATCTTACCTCTAAGTGAGTCACACATGTGCACTCATAATAAAATATGTAATTTTAGTGATAGTCACGGAAACTGCAACTTATAATAACAGTGGCAGGTCAGAAATCAGGTTTTCCCTCATGCATGGCTCAATGCTCCCGCTATGGAGTTCCCAGTATGGCCTGCCCTGGCAGAGAGATCTGCGGTAACCCCTACAAAACCCTGCATGGACATGAATAAAATAATGATTTCAGAAAGATACAGAATAAATCAAGATTAACATTTATTTTGGCCAGACAGGAAAAGTAAATACGTAAACAAGAATCCATGGTACACAACTGATCAGCCTAAAAACATAAAACACAATTGCAAAGCAATATGAAAATAATTTTAAAGAGTCATCATGTCTGGCACACTACATGCAGTTTGCACGGGGGGTCTGATTGCAGAATATTCCCCCAGAAAGTTAGAACATCCAGCCTTAAATACTCCAACTAGAACAAAAGGGCTGTAAATACTTGCAACACCCCCACCTGGTTTTGGGGGAGTGGATCAGATATCTTTGAAGAGACTACTCAAAGGAGAACTGAATTCTCATTAGTTTTCCAATCTTTCTAATACTACCAGTGACTGCAGTGAAACTGAGACCATTTTACCATTCGCACTGAGACCTTTAAAAAGACATCAAACATGAAAAGGATAAAACAATACATTTACAAATAACATCATCACTGATATATCTGCATTTCTGCATATCTGCAACCGCGACCTTCATCGGGTCTTCAGCAGGTCCCAAGCCATGTCCCTACCGCCCCACCGGCCGTATGATTGTGCTATTGACCTCCTTCCAGGCACTTCTCTGCCCAAGGGTCGGTTATATTCCCTTTCTGGTCCTGAACGAGAGGCCTTGGACAGGTATATTCAGGAATCTCTCAATGCCGGTCTCATCCGCCCCTCTTCTTCTCCCGCCGGGGCAGGGTTCTTCTTCGTTGGGAAGAAGGACGGCTCCTTGCAGCCTTGCATTGACTACAGAGGTTTAAACGACATTACTGTTAAGAACAGGTACCCCCTACCTCTCATGTCGTCTGCTTTTGAGTTATTGCAGGGAGCTCAGGTCTTCACCAAGTTAGACCTCCGCAATGCGTACCATCTGGTGCAGATTCGTGAGGGGGATGAGTGGAAGACAGCGTTTAATACCCCTACGGGACACTTTGAATACCTGGTCCTACCTTTTGGTCTGACTAACGCTCCTGCTGTCTTCCAGGCCTTGGTCAATGACGTGCTGAGGGACATGGTAAACAAGTTTGTCTTTGTGTATCTAGATGATATTCTCATCTTTTCCCCTTCTCTACAGGTGCACACTCAGCACGTTCGCAAGGTCCTTCAACGGCTATTAGAGAATCAGCTCTTTGTTAAGGCGGAGAAGTGGGAGTTCAACTCCAAGCTGGTTACATTCCTGGGGTATGTCATCTCAGCTGATGGGATCAGGGCTGATTCCGCTAAGGTAAGGGCCGTAGCCGAGTGGCCAGTCCCCAACACCCGTAAGGCTCTGCAGCGGTTCCTGGGCTTTGCCAATTTTTATAGGCGCTTCATCAGGAACTTCAGTCAGGTAGCTGCACCCTTAACGGCTCTCACCTCCACCAAAGTACCTTTCAGATGGAGTAGTCAGGCTCAGGAGTCCTTTGATGTTCTTAAGTCCCGTTTCATCTCTGCTCCTGTTCTCTCTATTCCAGATCCTGATCGGCAATTCATTGTCGAGGTGGATGCCTCCGATGTTGGGGTAGGCGCGGTCTTGTCTCAGCGGAGCCATAAGGACGGGAAGGTGCACCCCTGCGCCTTCTTCTCCCATCGGCTGAGCCCAGCCGAACGTAACTATGACATAGGAAACAGGGAGCTGTTGGCAGTCAGGTTGGCCTTGGGTGAGTGGCGTCACTGGCTGGAGGGGTCGGCGCAGCCCTTCCTGGTTTGGACGGATCATAAGGACCTTGAGTACGTCCGTTCGGCCAGGAGGTTGAGTTCGCGGCAGGCTCGATAGGCACTCTTCTTTGGCCGTTTTAACTTCACCCTGTCGTACCGGCCGGGTTCCAAGAATGTCAAGCCTGATGCCCTCTCTCGTCTGTTCGATTCTCCTGGGGAGGGTGCGCCGGCCGAGGCCATCCTTCCCAAGGGGGTGGTGGTTGGGTCTCTCTACTGGGACGTCGAGAGGCGAGTGGAGGAGGCCGGTCGAGGAGTGGAAGTGCCAGAGGAGTGCCCGGAGGGTCGGCTGTTTGTGCCGGTTGCGTTGCGTCTTGATGTCCTCCGGTGGAGCCACGAATCCAGGTTGGTCTGTCACCCAGGAATTCGGAGATCGCTGGCTGCCATCTGCCAGTGGTTTTGGTGGCCTTCAATGGCCCGGGATGTCAGGCAGTTTGTGTTGGCTTGCTCGACTTGTGCTCAGAACAAGAATTCTAACCGCCCGCCCGTTGGTCTGCTCCAGCCTTTGCCCATTCCCTCTCGTCCCTGGTCACACTTGGCCCTTGACTTTGTCACTGGGCTTCCACCCTCGAGAGGTAACACCGTCATCCTGACGGTAGTGGATCATTTCTCCAAAGCGGCTCACTTCATTCCTTTGCCCAAACTCCCCACTGCCAAGGAAACTGCTCAGGCTATGGTAGACCACGTTTTCCGGATTCATGGCCTTCCGGTTGATGTGGTTTCTGATGGGGGGCCACAGTTCGTTTCTCAGTTTTGGAAGGAGTTCTGTCGACAGATCGGGGCCTCTACGAGTCTGTCCTCAGGTTTTCACCCCCAGACCAACGGGCAGTGTGAGCGAGCCAATCAGGATCTCGAGGGAGCTCTCCGCTGCCTGACCTTCCAGAATCCTAGTTCCTGGAGTCAACAGTTGTCTTGGGTTGAGTACGCCCACAACTCCCTGCCTGTAGCATCGACAGGTATGTCCCCATTTCTGTGTTCTATTGGTTACCAACCTCCTTTGTTTCCCTCACAGGAACCCGATGCTGTGGTCCCGTCCGCCTTGGCCTTCATCCAGCGTTGCCGCCGCACATGGAGAAGGGCTGAGGGGGTCTTGGCCCAGACTTCCAGACGGACCAAGGCAGCAGCCGATTGACATCGGATTCCCTCACCTCGTTATGTGTGTGGTCAAAGAGTATGGCTATCTACCAAGGACCTGCCTCTCAGGGTTGCCTCTCGTAAATTGGCTCCCAGGTTCATTGGGCCATACCGTATCACCAAGGTTCTGAGTCCAGTGGCGATTAGGCTCAAGCTTCCCCCTTCACTTGGTCGGGTTCACCCTGTTTTTCATGTATCCAGGGTCAAGCCTGTGTTTAGGTCCCATCTTAACCCTGTACTGTCATGTCTTGGATCTGACCTGTCGTGTTTTGTTTGTTTTGACAGTTCGCCATGTGCTCTGCTGTCATTGTGGCGTCTCCCCACCCCCTTGTTATTCCATCAGCGTTATCATTCACCGCCATCCCCTGTCTTTTATCAGACTTCCTTAATTATTCCCCTATTTAATCCTCTCGTGTTTGCTGTCCTGTGCCAGATTGTTTGTGTTTGTTACCTTGCGCTCCAGCCAGCGATTCTCTTGTCTTGTCTTAGTGAAATCGAGTTTGTTTCCGTTTTTGAGGCTCCAGTGCCTGTTTGAGTTCCTGTTAGTGTTCCTCTCTCTCTCTCTCTCTCTGCCGCCCAGACTGTTCTCTCGCTGTTCCTGTCTGGATCCCTCCCGTTCCCCGGCTCTGGTTTGTCTCGCTCCAGTTTCCCGTCCCTCGCCCACCAGCTGTTGCTCTTTCTGCCGGCCCGCCAACCCGGGCGCTGCGATCTTCGTAGCGGTCTTCTTCTTCAGCTTACCTGAAACCGCACGGAACCGTGCTGCCAGCGCCCCCTGCTGGCTTTACTTTACTTTACTCCTTTGCTGACTATTTTTGCCCAGTTGAGTGCAAAGAACAATTAATAAATTAAGTTTTGTTGTCTGCAATTGAATCTCGTCCTGATCCTTGACAGGAAGGGCTTCAGAGGCTCTGCACGATCCCAGAATAGGGTCTTATCTAGTGAAACCATCGGTCATTTTCAAAAAAAATAAATAAAATTAATATACTTTTTAACCTAAATAGCTCATCTTGCACTGCTCTGCGGCTCGCAGTGATTGCACAATCACGTCGAAAATGTCACATTAGACGTAGGCGGAAGTACCGCCCCAAGTGAACATGCGAGGACGAATACAAACTCCCGTAACATAAAAAAAACTCCATCTTCAACTTCAAATTCATCCGACATTGTTGTTTTACCTTTTTTTTGTTGCTAGAGGATGTTTGTATTAGTCTTTGCATGTGCGCTTTGTAAACACGGGGGCGGTACTTCTGCCTACGACTAGTGTGACGTTTTTCGTCGTGATTGCACAATCACTGCTGAGCGTAGAGCAGCGCAAGATGGGCAATTTAGGTTCAAAATAGTTCCAAAAATATTCTTTTTAATTTAATTTTAAATGACCAATCTTTCGCTAGATATAACCCTATTCCTCATCTGGGATCACGCAGAGCCTCTGAAGCCCTTTGAAACTGCATTGATTTGGACATTCAACATTTTGGTTCTCATGGAAGTCAATGGTGTGAAGAATTTTTTTTTTGTTTGAAAATTACTGATTGTTTCACTAGATAAGACCCTTATTCCTCATCTAGGATTGTGTCGAGCTCTTTGAAGCTGCACTAAAATTGGGATCTTCAACCTGTTGGTAACCGTGGAAGTCCACTATATAGAGAAAAATCCTGAAATGTTTTCCTCAAAAACCTTAATTTCTTTTCAACTGAAGAAATAAAGACATTAACATCTTGGATGACATGGGTCAGTAAACTTGAATTCTGAAGTGAAGTAATCCTTTAAAGGGTTAGTTCACCTAAAAATTAGATTTCTATAATTTATTACTCACCCTCACAATTATCCGTTAAAAATAATCACAATTGCTTTATCACAGACTGAAAACATTCACATGAAAAGAGAGTGTGTCCTGAAGGCCCTCATCGTTTTCCTTTGGGAAAATCCACAAGACCTTATCAAGGAGTACCTTGTGAGTTGAAAGTCTGCATATTCTATTTTTATTTTATTTTTCAGAAAAAGTTTAAAGTTGTGTTTTGTAGTTATGAATGCAAAATGTTTTTATTTTGAAAACATTTTACATTACCTTAGGTGAACCAGCGAGGTGATTGCGAGGGTGAGCTGGAGCAGCTCACCATGGCGGTGTATGTTATTCGTAAGGAGGGAGGAGAACATCACGAACCACCGGCTGACATAGGTGTCATCATCGAGGGTGTTACAGTTTTGAATGAACTGCCTTCGTTCACATCAGCTTATGCCTTGCTTCTCGGGATGATATACATCATGAATCTGGCCTATCCAAAACCACTTCGCTTTACATTCGAGGTTTTCCAGAAAGTTCTCTTGCAGCTCAATCAGCACAAGATGTCACCAAAAGTTCAAAGTCTGTTCAGTAGACTACAGTGAACTTAAGGTAATGTTTGAATGTCTGTGTTTAAATGAGTCTCAGTTTTAGTTGGATGTTTCATTTGTTTTCTTATGTTTGTAAGACTATCCAGATTTGTTCATTCATATGTCTAGTATGAATGTGTTGTTCGAATCTGTAGTTGATTGGTTCACTTTAAATTGGTGAAAGTGTAATTACCTATAACTCTAAGGTGTTATAAACATTTTCTATGATCTGTTTGATGTTGGGGTTATTATTTTTTAATCATTGTTTTTTATAAAAACATGGCTCAGTTTAGGGCATTACCTATAAGTGGTTCTATAAAGCACTTCTCATAATACACTTATATGGTTAGGGATAGTTCACCCAAAAATGGTTCAAGTTGTTCCAAACCTGTATGAGTTTCTTTCTTCTGCTGAACACAAAAGATGATGTGTTGAAGAATGTTGTTAACCAGACAGTTGTCGGTAGCCTTTGACTTCCAGAGTATTTTTTTTTTCCCTGCTATGGAAGTCGATGGGTACCGTCAACTGCCTGGTTGCCAACATTATTCAACCCATCTTCTTTTGTATTCAGCAGAAGAAAGAAACTCATACAGGTTTGGAACAACTTGAACCATTTTTGGGTGAACTATCCCTTTAATTGTTTTTAGGTGGCTCTTTATGGGAATATGCACATTTTTTATATTTCTTTTAATAAATATATTAGTGGCTCAGTTTTGAGCATAATGCAGTGCAAAGACAACTTGCAAAAAGACTGTTTGGATGTTAAGTGTGTCAATAAATGACTGGAATGGATGTTAAGTGTCAGTAAATGTAAATTTCATTGGCACAACAAATGTGAGCAGTTTGTAATGATTTCAAACTAAGTTTGTAATATGGAAAATGAAGAAATATTTCTAAAGCAATTTGTGTCTTGTATGATTGACCTAGTGAAATTAAGTTGATAAAATGTAATAATTTAAGTTGAGAAAACAGAATTTTTTTAGGTGTTACCAATTGAAGTAATTTTTTTAAGTTGATCCAAGTTGATTAAAAAAAACTAGGAAAAATTCATACATTTTAAGTTGGAATGCAGTAAAATTAAGTTAGACTAATGTAAATAATAGGATTGAATGAACTCAAATAATATAAGTGTGATTGACCTAGTGAAATTAAGTTGATAAAACGTGATATTTTAAGTTGAGAAAACTTCATTTGTTTAGGTGTTACCAATTGAAGTAATTTGTTTAAGTTGATCCAACTGTTCACTTTTTACAGTGCATGTACAGAACATGTTAAGATATGCACTGTAAAAACGAATTAGTTCAGTTTACTTAATTCAATTGTGCAAACTTGTTGCCTTAATTCAATTAAGTAAGCATTACTTAATTCCATTAAGTTGTTCTTACTTAAGCCGTTTAAGTTTTGTCAACTTAATTCTATCTGGGATCTGAGGAAGTGGACTCCCAGAGTGCATTGTGGCATGAATAAATTAATTGCTTCGTTTGACTATTTTTGGCTTTATTTTACTATTTGTCTTTTGTCAGTATAACCCCAATAATGACAGCAAGTAAAATAGTAAAGGTCGTATCAATAATAAAAAATAAAAAAAAGTAAAATTAAAATCTTTGTTACCATTGTTGTGTTTTGCATGCTGAATGTTGAAGTCTGTGTGTGACACACTCAAGCATGGTCAAATGATATTGTGACAAATATAGAGGGATTATATCAACTCAAAATCAGGTTATGCCATAAATATTAGCAAAAATAATGTTAAAAGATCATTATTTGACATGAAATATAGTTTTGTTATATATCATTAATGGACAAATATTATATATTTTTTACTTCCCTTCTTTTGAAATCATACAAAAGACTATGATTTCTTGTTGCATTGCTGCATTAATAGGAAGTTAATTACTATAATATGAATGAAGTTCCAAGTGTCCAACCAAAGGGAACACTAATCACCATTATGGTGAGAGGAAGTGGAGGAAATAAGTGATAAGTCTCTAAAAAAAAATTGCCCCACCTCAAAAAAACTTTGCCTGCCTGCCTGTTTTTTTTTTTGCTTTGGCAAAATGGTACTCACACCAGTCAAGAAATGTTTACTTGAGTTTTCTAAGTAACGAAGGCATAGCATGCAACTAGTTCAGATTACTTAATCGTTTTAAGTAAGTTCAACAAATTATTAGACATTAAGTAAAGTTTACTAAAAAAAGTCTTAGTAAGAACAACTGTTGGATTTTACATCATACATCAAAAGTAACATAAAATAAATAAATAAAAAGAAAGAAAGAAATTGGCCTACAGCGCTCTTTATCAGGCATCATGATAAGCACAGTTGTTATTTATTTAGTTCTTTATTATGGCGAGTTCCCCGCTAATCTTGACCCCTGACTGACCCTGTGATGTCAGTCACATCATGTCACTCGTCACCTGTCAGTCAGTGACTCCGACGTCGACGATGTCTGACAACAAGAAACGAAAATATCTTTCTGGCCATGAAAAACGACAAAGAAGAGGCTGGAAGAAGAAAAGAAGCAAGAAGCTAAAGGTACGTAAACCTGTAGGCTTAATTTTCCGATACCTATGTATGTATGGATAATCTGCAGTCTAAATATAAGTTAGTCTCTCTCGCTCGCAGTATAGCGAGGCGGTTGTTATAGCGAATAAAAACCGCCTCGCAGCTCGCTATAGATTATCCCTCTTATTACATGGATACCTACCAAATCAATTAATAATTTGACACAAAATATTGATTTAAAAAGGAGTTTATTGATTTAAAAACGATTGTTGCTTCCGCTAAAGAAAATAGTCCGTTCCGCGTCCATAGCAACGCTCTGCTCAACGGTGTGTTATAGCTACTTCACAGCGGTCTGTTATCAAGACGTAACAGACCCGCATTCTACATTGGAATTCAACCAAGCCATGTAATAAATGCTAATAACATGCTGCATAAAATTGGTTTAGTATTATACCATTTGCTGTGATGTTAAAGCATTTAACAGAACAATACAACCCCAGTTTGGCTTCTTCACTAAAGGGCTAACATTAATTTACTCCTTATGTCCCCTTTCCAGGGGCACTATTAAAGTATATGCTGCCAGTTAGCAAAGCTCCAGCTGTTGGTGAGTATAAAGGTACTGTAAAATGATAACCGTCTGCATTTTAAAAAATTAAGTCTAACTTTATATATAATTATTTTCTTTATTGCAGCTCCATCAACCACTTCTTTTCCTGGTTCACAACACAGTCATGTCACCCAAGAAGACACAAATACACAAGTTTGGATTTTAATAGTTCTATTGAAATGTTACCTAATTATTATTATTGTTACTTTTAATCTTGTTTGTGGTGTTTTAGATATTGTTAATTTTGTTTATTTGAAAAGTTAAACCATTTAAATGTTCTATTTATTATTTTATATAATAGTTTATTTAAATGTATTAAATATTATTCTATTTGCTCTATTTCATTTCAATTATATATAGGCTGTTGTTTGTGCCTCTTAAACTCTTGTGTCAATTAAAAATGTTTCTTTGATTGTCAGTGAAAATCACTTTATCAGTCTTTTTATTTACCAAGTTCATCAGTGTGTTCATTGCACTGCACTGCCATTCAGCTCAGTGGTATCATAATTATACTGTTAGACATCAAACATGGAACTCAACTCAAGAACTCAAGGTCTTTTATTGTCATTCTGTACATGTTGCCACATAAGAACGAAATACGTACTCAGGACCAGCAGCGTCAAAAAGAAAATTAGCATACAGTATACATAGAATAATTAAAACATAATTTAATAGACTAAAAAATAAAATAAAAACATAGTAGATATAATGTGTACAGTATAGTTATAAGGTAGTCATTGCTTTTCTTTAGGCCTTACTTAAAACGGTCAAAGGCCAACCAAATTTTGCTTAGGGCCCCCAAAGGTCTAGGGCCGGCTCTGCCCGCATCTCTTTTCCTCACAACTCTTTAAGTTCATTTAAGAAGTTATTTAACTAATTTAAGACTCCTTATATGAGAATACTCAATATCCTCTGTGTTGTTGTTATTGTTTGTTCAAGAGCAAAAGAGAACTCGATGTGAGCAGGAAACTAACACGAGTCTGTCTATGCGTCGAGTGTGTGTGTGTGTGTGTGTGTGTGTGTGTGTGTCAGAGTGTCCCTCGATTAGATGACATGAGACCTAGCCACACAGACAGGACACTGACACACACACACACACACAGACAGACAGGGTATTGGCATACAGCGCGTTCTCTTGTGTCTTGTCGCACTTGGAAGCATTTACATGAATATGAGCGTGATCATGTAACGCTAAGCAAAAATGGATATAAAAACGGACGCTGCGTTATTTGCGTTAAATATGAATGAAAAAATTATACCTTGAGTAAGCAAGATTTGGGTTAATCAACCGAGAGTTCAAGGTATACAGTCGTGGTCAAAATTGTTGGCACCCCTTGTAAATATGATCAAATATGGCTTTAAAAAATAAATCTGCATTGGTTATCCTTTTTATCTTATATTCAAAAAATTCACAAAAATCTAACCTTTCATTGAAGTAAAAAAATTGAAAATGGGGGGTAAATCACATTATTAAATAAATGCTTTTCTCCAAAACACGTTGGCCACAATTGTTGGCACCCCTAAAAACTTTTATGAGTAAAATATCTCTGAAGTATATTCCCATTAATATTTAAAAATGTTTAGCACACCAGGGTGACAAGGAACATGAAATTGTCCAGTTATAACGTCTTGTTTCACAGAAGTATAAATATAAGGAAGCACAAAGTCCAATTTCCCTTAATCATTCATCACAATGAGTAAAACCAAAGAATATAGTTCTGATGTGCAGCAACAGATTGTTGAGCTTCACACAATAGAAAGTGGCTGTAGGAAAATAGCTAAAGCATTGAAAATTCTCATTTCCACAATCAGGGCAAAAATTAAGAAGTTCCAATCAACTAAAGATGTTACGAATCTGCCTGGAAGAGGACGTGTGTTTATTTTGTCCCAATGCATGGCGAGTAGAGGAGTTTGAGTGGCCAAAGACTCTCCAAGGATCACAGATGGAGAATCGCAGAGATTAGTTGAGTCTTGGGGTCAGAAAGCCTAAAAAACAAAAAAACAAACCCATACATCACCATATGTTGTTTGGGAGGGAGTCAAGAAAAATCCTCCTCGCTCAACCAGAAACAAACTCTAGCATATTCATTTGTCAGACACAACTGGAACTTCAGACGGGACCTGGTTCTGTGGTCAGATGAAACTATAAAAAGAGCTTTTTGGCAGCAAATCTACCAGAAGGGTTTTGTGCAAACAGGGATAAAAAGTACCCCATGCCCACGGCTAATAATACCGCTGGAACTTTAATGTTGAGGGCCTATTTTTTTGCTAGAGGTCCTGGACATCTTGTTCAGACACATGGTATAATGGATTCTAGCAAATGCCAACAGATAAAAAATAAAAACCTGACGACCTCTGCTATAAATCTTATAATGGGCTGTGGTTGGATCTTCCATCAGAACAATGATCCAAAACAAACATCAAAATCAACACAAAAATGTGTCACTGAACACAAAATTAAGCTTCTGCCATGGTCGTCCCAGTCACCTGACCTGAACCCTATAGAGAATGAGTGGGCTGAAATGAAGAGAAGAAGCACCAACATGGATCTGTTCATCTGAAGGATCTGGAGAGATTCAGTATGGAGGAATGGTCTCTGATCTCTTGTCAGGTTTCTCCAAACTCATCAGGCATTTTAGGAGAAGACTCAGAGCTGTTATCTTGGGAAAAGGAGGTTGCAAAAAGTATTTAGTAAAAGGGTGCCAACAATTGTGGCCAACGTGTTTTGGAGAAAAGCATTTATTTCATAATGCATTTATTTCATAAAAGATGAGTCGAGATGGCGCCGAGGATGGCCGCAACGTCGCAAGCTGTGCTGAAACATTGTAGTTTTTTGTTTGTTCTGTTTATAGTTTTTGTGTTTTTTGTCTTGGATGTTGTCTGTCTCACTACGTACGACAGACAGACACTTTTGGACATTGGTTCGGCAATCGCACACCGAAAACCGGACTTTAAATTCTCCAGTGACGAACCGCTGCTTACAAACACAGCAGCGGATCCTTTTGTTTGGGCGGCCCGACCACGGAAACGCCGCCGGAGAAGGGGAAGCAGAGCCGGCGTGCTCATCAGAGTAAGACGCCGCGCAAACCGACCCCCGCTTCCCAGTATTTTACTGGCAAATGTTCAGTCTCAGGACAATAAACTCTGCGAGCTGAGAGCACGGATCTCTTTCCAACGAGAGACGAGGGACTGCTGCATTATCTGCCTTACAGAAACTTGGATGTCCGCTGAGATATCAGATTCGGCCATCGAAACCACGGGGTTCTCCGTGCATCGGATGGACAGAGAAAAAGATCTCTCCGGGAAAAGCAAAGGCGGGGGTGTATGTTTTATGATCAACCGATCCTGGTGTGATCAGAGGAACGTACATTCTATCAAGTCTTTCTGTTCTCCTGATCTGGAATTTCTCACGGTTATGTGTCGACCATTCTGGCTACCGAGGGAATTCACAGCGGTCATCATCACAGCTGTGTATATTCCCCCACAAGCCGACACAGACCGGGCACTGAAAGAACTGTATAGGACAGTGAGTGAGCAGGAAACCGCGCATCCTGAGGCTGCGTTTATTGTGACCGGGGACTTTAACAAAGCCAACTTCAAGCGCATCGCACCCAAATACCACCAACATGTTAGCTTCAACACACGAGGGAACCGAGTTCTGGATCATTGTTACTCTCCCTTCAAGGATGGTTACAAATCACTCCCGCGCCCACCATTTGGCAAATCGGACCACTCTTCCATCATCCTTCTGCCCGCTTACAGGCAGAGACTGAAACAGGAAGCACCCGCCCTCAGAACCATCCAGTGCTGGTCGGACCAATCGGACTCTATGCTACAAGACTGTTTTGATCACGCGGACTGGGAGATGTTCCGGTCGGCCTCTGATGACGACATCGAGGTCTACGCCGATAGCGTAACGTGTTTCATCAGGAAGTGCGTAGAAGACGTTGTTCCGACCAAAACAATACGGCTGTACCCAAATCAGAAGCCGTGGCTAAATGTGGATGTTCGCGCGGCACTCAATGCGCGGACCTTCGCCTTTAACTCCGGTAATGCGGAGGAGCATAAACAAGCAAGTTATGCCCTCCGGAAAACCATCAGAGCAGCAAAACGTCAGTACAGGGACAAGATTGAAGGACAGTTCAACACCACCGACTCCAGAAGCATGTGGAGGGGAATTAACACCATCACGGACTACAAAGGGAACACAAACTCCACCGTGAACACCGCTGCCTCTCTCCCGGACGAGCTAAACACCTTCTATGCTCGCTTTGAGGGAACTAACACCGCCCTCGCGGAGAGAGAGCTCGTGGCTGAAGATACAGAGGTTAGTGCACTCTCCGTATCTGTAGCGGATGTAACCCGATCCTTCCGGCGGGTGAACGTCCGTAAAGCCGCGGGTCCAGACGGCATTCCGGGCCGCGTCATCAGAGCGTGCGCGCGCCAATTGGCTGGAGTTTTCACGGACATCTTTAACCTGTCCCTCTCCCTGTCTGTGGTCCCCACATGCTTCAAAACGTCCACCATTGTTCCTGTACCGAAGCAAGCAAAAACCACCTGCTTAAACGACTGGCGTCCTGTTGCTCTGACCCCCATCATCAGCAAATGCTTTGAGAGACTAGTCAGAAACCACATCTGCTCTGTTCTCCCCCCCTCACTGGACCCACTGCAGTTTGCATACCGCAAAAACCGCTCCACTGATGATGCCATTTCATCCACTATTCACACTGCTCTCTCCCACCTGGAAAAGAGGAACACATATGTGAGAATGCTGTTTGTAGACTACAGCTCAGCATTCAACACCATTGTGCCCTCCATACTTGACATTAAACTCCGGGCTCTCGGCTTAAACAGCTTGCTATGCAGCTGGATCCTGGACTTCCTGTCAAACAGACGCCAGGTGGTCAGAATGGGCAGTAACATCTCCTCACCACTGACTCTCAACACTGGAGCCCCTCAGGGCTGTGTTCTCAGCCCACTCCTGTACTCTTTGTACACACATGACTGTGTGGCAACCCACAGCTCCAACACCATCATCAAGTTTGCTGACGATACGACGGTGGTAGGTCTCATCACTGACAATGATGAAACGGCCTACAGAGAGGAGGTGCACACTCTGACACGGTGGTGTCAGGAGCACAACCTCTCCCTCAACGTCAGCAAGACCAAGGAGCTGGTGGTCGACTTCAGGAGGAATGAGAGAGAACACCGCCCCATCACCATCGATGGAGCACCGGTGGAGAGAGTCAGCAGCTTCAAGTTCCTCGGTGTCCACATCACAGAGGAACTCTCATGGTCCGTCCACACCGAGGCCGTTGTGAAGAAGGCTCATCAGCGCCTTTTCTTCCTGCGACGGCTGAGGAGGTTTGGAATGAGCCGCCACATCCTCACACGGTTCTACACCAGCACTACAGAGAGCCTGCTGACTGGCTGCATCACCACCTGGTACGGCAACAGTACCGCCCGCAGCCGCAAAGCCCTGCAAAGGGTAGTGCGCACGGCCAGCTGCATCATCGGAGGTGAGCTTCCCTCCCTCCAGGACATTTACGCCAGGCGGTGTGTGAAGAGAGCTCAGAGGATCATCAGAGACTCTAGCCACCCGAGCCATGGGCTGCTCTCACTGCTGCCATCAGGCAGGCGGTACCGCAGCATCAGAACACGCACCAGCCGACTCCAGAACAGCTTCTTCCCACAAGCAATTAGACTCATGAACTCTTGATCCATCAGGATCATAACACACACTGGACAGAATATCACTCAGCACAACCCACTGTAGATACACACACATTATATACACATTTATTATAATTTATTATTATCATATAGCACCTATTGCACATTGGATCTCTACTGTGAATAATAATGTATACTGTACATTGTATATTATTATTATTATTATTATAGCGTAATGTATATTGTTTAATGTATGTTTTAGTGTGTATATTGTTTAAGTATATTGTTTAAAGTATATGTATATTGTAAGTATGTGTATATTGATTAAAGCTGTGAGAACCACACTCACATTGTGTAAATTATTTATTGTTTATTGTAGAGTTTACTGTGCTGTGAGTAATTGTGGGCGCATCAGTGTAATCTGATGCTGCTCTAAATGTTGTACATGTCATGTCGTGACTACTATGTTGCTCGGAACTGCACCAAGAATTTCACCTGCTGTTGCACTTGTGTACATGGCTGTGTGACAATAAAGTGATTTGATTTGATTTGATTTTGATTTGATGTGATTTACCCCCCATTTTCAATTCTTTTACTTCAATGAAAGGTTAGATTTTTGTGAATTTTTTGAATATAAGATAAAAAGGATAACCAATGCAGATTTATTTTTTAAAGCCATATTTGATCATATTTACAAGGGGTGCCAACAATTTTGACCACGACTGTATATGGCAGTAGGTTAACCGTGCTTTCTGGAATACCCCCCAGGCCTGGTCCTCTCTCGTCCTTCACTGTCGTCGCTCCTCCATGAGAGATCCGAGACCGGTGTGACGCGCAGCTGGTGCTGATCATCGAATTACTCACCGGCCTCGCGTCGCTCTCTCACGGCTCTTGCTCGTCACGCGCCTATTCAAGATTTGAAAGTTTAGAGCGTATAAGAGCTTTGGCACATTATTATCTAACATGAAATTGTGAGATTTCTGAAACTATAACGTACTTATTTTATCTTTCATTTTTATGCATGAAAATGAGGTTGTAGAAACTGGGCATGGACAACCATGGCGATCTTTATCACTGGGAAAGGACAAACCTTCGCAATTTAATATTACTACTAATGTGATGTCATCAAGTGATGATTTGATTATTTTGTAACAATTTTTTGGGCTCAAAGTATTTGTGTGTGAAGCAGACTGTTAATCTTCATACATTTGAAACAGATGTTCAATGTTGTCAGTTTATTGAACAATAAATATAAATGTGTTCTAAAGGAAAGTGTTCTGATAGTCATTGATCAATATATAAAAAGCATTTTTTTATTTGATTTATTATACATTTCAAATAATGACAACTTCTTTTTGAATTTGAGACAACCTAAAATAATTAATTTACTCTGACCTATAAATATTAGTTTGTTTTAATTTGAAATAATCTGGGTGTTCCAACCTAAAATAATTAATTTACTTACTTAACCTCTACATTAATTAATGTACTTACTTAACTTATACATATTAATTTTTTTAGTTTGTTCTAAATTAAAATAATTAATTTGATCAACCTTTAAAAAGTGGTTGCATGGATTTAAACTTTTCAGGTGAAACTAAATTAAATGATTTGCTTTGAGTCAATGTCAAATATTTTGTGTGATTGATTACTTCAATATATTTAAGTTGATCCAAGGTTTTTATTTTTTCAGTGTTTCTTGGATGATATGGGTGTGAGTAAATAATCATGGAATTTTAATTCTGGAGTGAACTAATCCTTTAAGCGGCAAAAGTTATAGTGTACCTTTAACTGATTTAATTCACTGTGTTTATCAGACTGTGACTTGATTTTTGTTGGGGGAAATCTAAATCAGACAACTTGCTCAATTAAAAGTTCTGGAGTTTTTAAGGTAAATCTTGAAATATCTAAAAAAAAAATTATTAATAATAGTTATCTAACTTTAAAATTAAGTCAAAATATATAATATATATTAAAATCAACAGCATTAGTGCTGCTGTAAATTATGCTAGTCTTTAGTGACAGAAATAATTATAGTTTTAGGTAAATCACATCTGAATGTCAAACTATTAATTTATCTCTATGCTGAAAAATATATATTTTTAAATCATATTAAGTACATAAATATGTAAATGTTTTTGTAGTATATATTGCATAATTGTATTTCAAATACACTTCAGTATATTTAATGTTTCTTTAGTTTTCCAGGAATAGTGCTAATGTCCAACTCAAGTGTAAATATAATATTTATATCAGTATGTCTCAAGCATTATGTCAGTAAATATGTTAATGGTTTGTAGAATACTTAGTATGAAATAAATGCAATTTAAATACATTGGTATAGTTCAGGGATCTCCAAACTCGGTCCTGGAGGGCCGCTGTCCTGCGGAGTTTAGCTCCAACCCCAAATAAACACACCTGAACCAGCCAATCAGTGTCTTACAAGTCAAGCAACCAAGACTTTATTCATCAAGTCATGTCATGTGTATTTTTCTTAGTCTCAAAATGTACAGAACATTTCTTTAAATGCAAAAAAAAAGATTTAAATGCAAGAAAATATTTTCAAAGTGTGAACTCCTTAACAAAAATATCTTCATAAATCACAGCATTTTACAGCAACACTAGTTTCATGAACTATTACTGACCCTGCCAAAATTTGACAAATGATCAAACTTCACTACTAATTTTAGCAAATGACCCTCTTAAATCACTATGGTTTCTTAAATTCCAGCTTTTGCTGAATCTGAATGTCAAATTATTTATTTGTAAGTGTATTATTTGTGAGTGATGGATCCGAACATGAACATTTGCTCATTTAGACGCCTTCAGGCAATGCTTTTTCTCATGAGTCTGTAGACTAGATGAATGGGTGAAACTCTTCCCACATGAAGAGCACTGGTGCGGCTTCTCTCCAGTGTGAACTCTCTCATGTCTTTTCAGGTTTCCTGACTGAGAGAAACTCTTTCCACAGTGTGAGCACGTGTACGGTTTCTCTCCAGTGTGAACTTTCTCATGATCTTTCAAGTTTCCGGAATAAGAGAAACTCTTCTCACAGTCAAAGCACATATAAGGATTCACACCAGTATGAATACGCTCATGCACTTTTAAAGAGCTCAGTTGTGAAAAACTCTTTCCACAAAAAGAACAAAAGTGAGGCTTCACAGCAGCATGAATTGTAAGATGTTGTCTTAAGTTTGATGCCACAACAAATGTTTTCTCACACTGATCACAGCTGAATGATCTCACTCCAGAGTGACGGCGCAGATGCTCATCGAGAGTGCTTTTCTGAGTGAAACTCTTTCCACACTGAGAGCATGTGAACGGTTTCTCTTCAGTGTGAATCCTCATGTGTGTCTTAAGGTTTCCTATCTGAGTGAAACTTTTTCCACACTGAGAGCAGGTGAAAGATCCTTTGACTGCAGTTTTTCCAGCTTGTTTTTGGGTGAAATTCTTTTTAGTCTGTGAAACGACTTTGTTTCCATCTCCATTTTGTATCTTCTTTTGAAAATGATGCCTTTTGCCTTCATTCACTTCCATCACATCTAAAAATTAGAAACCAAAATAAATTCAGAGAGCCCCAAATGATCAAAGTTTTCCTCTTAATGTTCCTCATTAAAGAGAATGAAGCAAAACCTGTTTGTTCCTCTGTCTTTTCAAACGTAAAAAGTAATGTATTACAATATTGAGTTACTCCTTTAAAAAGTAATTAATTGCACTAATTTTTTAGAAAAGTAATGTGTTATGTTATTTTTGCATTACTCTTTCTCACCTAGGTTGGGCTTGTTTGCTTTTATATTTTTTTAGGTTAGGTTTTTTATTTAACATATTACATTATTGGAGGTTTGCGTAGTATTCTGATTTAGCATTTGACTGATTTTATTCATTTTGAGGAATACTGAATTTTTGTGCAAGTGAGATGAGTAAATGCTCACATTTAGTCTAGAACTACAATAACCATCATGTTCACACACAAAGCCTCTGCACTTACGATTTCACACTGGGGAGAGCTGTCCGTCAATAAATGGGAGACCAAAGTAACTAGCTTTACTTATTTGAAAAAGTAACTCAGATATTTTGTTGTAAATTTTAAAAGTAATTGTTCCTTTAATAGTTACTTGAAAAAGTAATCTGATTACATAACTCATAAATGAATACGTTACCCCCAACACTGGTCTCTTCATCTTTTATTCTGCAGGGTTCTTCCTCAAACTCCATCTTTACAATAGTATGTCTGTAGTTTCTCCTGGAGTAATTCCTCCTGCTTGCTTCTTCTTCTCCTGTGGGAAGATGGGAATATTCCCAGCATTTAAACTCTCATGAACGGCTGTGGGAGCGGCTTCACTGACTGAAGGTGTGAATTGTGGTCGCTGTTGCTCATTTAGCAGATGATCATCACACTTACAATCACTCTCAATTATTCATGGTTTAAGTGAAAGGGTTGATTGCTGTAATCAGACATCGATTAAATGTGGGAATGTGTGCAACATAACTATACCAAAATGTATCTAAAATGCATTTATTTCATACTAAGTACGCTAAAAACCCATTAAAATATTTACTGACATAATGCTTGAGACTAAATATTATCATTACCACTGAATATTATTATAATCAGTGGTTAAATTGGGCAGGGGCGGAGCCCAGACACATAAGCCTGCTCACTTGTGTCCTGATGTGCCTGTTTTCAGTCAGTTGCCTACTGGAAATTATGTCACATAACATTTGATGAAAGTGATGCTTTTGAAAACATATTTCTGACAATAAATGAAAGATTTTTTAAATGGTAGGTCTATTTTGTCTCGGCGGAACGGAGATGAGAACAATCGGAACACGTCGTCTTCTTGTTCAGCTGCTTAATCTCGTTGTCAGTCGGCCATGATCCCGCACCGCTCGCGCATGCGCATTGAGGTGAAAGGTACAGATGTATAGATTTTGGGTGAATTCTGGATGAGAGATGGGGGAAGATTCAGGTGAAAGGAAAGGCATGTAAATTAAAGTCGTTCTAAGATGATTCACTCAGTGTGACCTCGTCTTGGATGGGAATGCTAACTGTTTTCAAATGCTAATTTATTTTATTCTCTCAGAGAGTCAACCAGACATTCTGGCATATGCTAGTTTTTTCCAGTCTTGCAAATTGCATGGAATTCATATTAAGTACACTCTAAAAAAAGTTCTATATGGCACTAAAAGTGGTTCTTGGTTTGTAAGCATAGGGGAACCTTTCTATGTGCCGTATAGCACCAATCTTGTTGCTTCAGTGGTTCTTCACCGGTTCTTCACCGGTTCTTTGGCTGATATATCACAGCTACCACACTGTAAAAAGTGAACATGGGTGTAAGTTGGATTACTATAACTATCTGAGTCTATTTACTTCGTATTTCTGCTTTCCTAATTGTAATTGGTTATTGTACACTCATTCAACTTGAACGCATAGACATTCATAGACACACAAATATCTCACTTTCACCCAAAGTATAATTTCCCTTTAAGGACCCTCGCGTCAGACGTTTTATTCTGACGTCATGACGCACGAGCCTGTCTTGAACTGTCTTGAACTTCTGCACAACCGCCATTTTCTTTTTCTCTCGGGACATGAATGAAAAAGGTAGGTTGGAAGTTTGTTCTAATTAATATACCCGAAAATGCAACTTTTGGACGTATGGTTTAGTTGTTTATAAGCTAATTAATGTTGTTTGTGAACATGAATACAAACAAAATCATAAATTAACCGAGTTTTTGAACGTAGGTTTGTAATATAGCGTTACTGAATATGTTCTATGTAAGTTATACAAGATGTTGTATTTAACATTACTCGTTTGTTTTATAAAAATGTGTTCCGTTTGGATCTTGGGAGTAACGTTATGTGTATAAAATTTAAAAATTGATGCTGTCTGTGCCAAGTGAGATATTGGAAAAGTTTTGGGCGGGAAGTGCTCGGGGAGTGGGACAAAGTGCAAGTGGTTGAATTCGGACAGCCACTGTGTGTAGATCGGCTGTACACGTTATTGCGGTGCAATGTGAGATTGTCCACTATGGTTTCGGACACCACTACAAATAGCTGTCCCCTCAAATAATGCCCTATTTGAGGATATAGTGGGCGATTTTGGATTCAGCCGAGGTGTTTCATCTAGGAAAAAATGTCAGGGTTTTCTTAAGTATTTTTTTTTTTTTTTTGTAGAAATAGTAGTATTTTCAACTAATTAATTACTTGACCTGTAGCAAAACATTTTCTACCACTTAACTAACATACTACATTTTTCTCCCCTTAGGACCGAAAGCTTTTTTAATGTTTTAAGACTGAGGAGGACACTTTGCTATAACGTTGCATGGTAAGTCATTTCTTTTAAATTGAATTTCTTATTTCTTCTATAATTGACAATAGATCATATGAATTACTAATGTTAGATATGTTTAAGTAAATTCCATCTAATGTTGTCTAATTTTTTTGACCTGCATTTTATCCTCATTAAGAATTTTCCAACTAAAATTTGCATTAACTCACCCATATGACATCCCAAATGCATGTGCCTTTTAGATTTTCAGAAAAACATCTCTTTTGTTAGTCCATACAGTGTAAACCAATTTTGAAGCTCAAAATGATTATATGACGTGAAATGTATTATGCATGTAAAAGGTGCACAAGTACTGCAGGGCTCGTCATTAAGCATTTTCATGGGCTTGTCCTTTGGACAAGTAAATCTATCATTCACTTGTCCGGATAAAATATTTGCTTGTCCGGAAATTTGTATTTATATTTTTTGGTATAATTTATTCTGAAGCAATATTTTAAACTAGAATATAAATAAATATAAATAGAAAACGGCTCATTTTTCTGTCTGTCTAATTTATTAAAAAAAAAAAAAAAAAAATTCCTGTGTGTTCTGTGTTAGATTAACTGAGACTTGTTACAGCACTTGCATACTGTAGCCTCTGACTGTTCTAGTTGCTTCTATTGCTCTCATTTGTAAGTCGCTTTGGATAAAAGCGTCTGCTAAATGACTTAATGTAATGTAATGTAATGCTCTCACGTTTGCTTACAGACGGCAGGAGGTAGTGAACCAGGAGCCCAGTGTCAGGGATTTCAAGGCGAGGTGGCCTGCACTTTTCAGACAGTATGAGGTATTGAAAAGAGAATTTAAAGATCTAGTTTTACTGGCTCAATACTTTATTTGAGTTGATATACAATTTTGCATGTGCAGTTTGACTGTTGTTGACATTTATTTTTTTTTTTTTTTCTGATTTCAGATCAATGCAGAGTTCCATAGGCTTATGGCTGTTCCACTGGAAGACACGTTCCTTGCCCAGTTAGATGTGTACTTGATTCATCTAATCAGAGTAATCCGTTCAAAAGGAGGAGCAACCCGTGAGAAGACTGCTGCAATTTTTCAAATTTTGGATCAGGTATGTCTGTGTGTTTTTCATTAATATCAACTACATGATCTTATTTTAGTCACAGTATGTTTAACAGTAACATTTAATTGTTAAATACTTGTTTTATAGCATAGAACTTTGAAATGGTCATCACCACCCAATCAAAATGGACAATTTAAATAAAATAAAAAAGTGCTGTTAATTTACTTACCCTCAGGCCATCCAAGATGTACGTGACTTTTGTTTTCTTCAGCAGAACAGTACAGACGTTTTTTTTTTTTTTTTTTTTTTTTTTTTTTTTTTTTTTTAGCTGAAACTGGTCCGTGGTGGTTCATATAATGGCATTTTTTATAAAGTCAAAAAGAGTCAATACAGAAAAAAAAATACAGGCAAAAGTTTCTTGCACAGACTGATCGTTTCAATTCATAAGACCTCAATGCATTGTTACAGGGGCAACGGGTATTCATTTTTTTTTGTTTGTATGTTTTGTTTTATTTACTTTTAAAGTGATGGTAGCCATAAACTTGCATTATATGAATCACAGAGAACTACGGTTTCAGCTAAAAAACTGCAATACTGAAGAAAAAAAGTCACCTACATACATCTTAGATGGCTTGTAAATTAACAGCAAAGTAGAATTTTTGGTTAACTATCCCTTTAATCAAGAATGATTAAATATATTAGGGTGTAAAGCTAATAAATGATTTGTTGATGCATGTTTTATTTTCAGACTAAATTATAAATGCAACCAATGACTGATTCAGATGTAGTTCATAAAGAATTACTACACTTTAGAATTATTTTTTTTATATTTTACCCACCCTCATGTCATCCAAGATGTCTTTGTTCCTTCAATTGAAAAGAAATTAAGGTTTTTGAGGAAAACATTCCAGGATTTTTCTCTATATAGTGGACTTCACTGGGGTTCAACAGGTTGAAGGTCCTAATTGCTGTTTCAGTGCAGCTTCAAATGGCTCTACGTAATCACAGACGAGGAATTAAAGGATTAGTTCACCTCAAAATGAAGTTTTTTGAGGAAATCATTTCCAGGATTTTTCCCCATACCATTGACTTCCATGACAACCAAAATGTTGAAGGTCCAAATCAATGCAGTTTCAAAGGAAGTGTCATGTCTTCGATCTGACCTGTCGTGTTTTGTTTTGTTTTGACAGTTCGCCATGTGCTCTGCTGTCATTGTGGCGTCTCCCCACCCCCTTGTTATTCCATCAGCGTTATCATTCACCGCTATCACCTGTCTTTTATCAGACTTCCTTAATTATTCCCCTATTTAATCCTCTCGTGTTTGCTGTCCTGTGCCAGATTGTTTGTGTTTGTTACCTTGCGCTCCGGCCAGCGATTCTCTTGTCTTGTTTTAGTGAAATCGAGTTTGTTTCCCGTTTTTGAGGCTTAGGGTTAGAGGCCAGACTGTTCTCTCGCTGTTCCTGCCTGGATCCCTCCCGTTCCCCGGCTCTGGTTTGTCTCGCTCCAGTTTCCCGTCCCTCGCCCACCAGCTGTTGCTCTCTCTGCCGGCCCGCCCACCCGGGCGCTGCGATCTTCGTAGCGGTCTTCTTCTTCAGCCTACCTGAAACCGCACGGAACCGTGCTGCCAGCGCCCCCTGCTGGCTTTACTTTACTCCTTTGTTGACTATTTTTGCCCAGTTGAGTGCAAAGAACAATTTATAAATTAAGTTTTGTTGTCTGCAATTGAATCTCGTCCTGATCCTTGACAGAACAATCTGGCCATGATGGATTCAGCATGCACAGACCAGGTCCGGACAGCACTCGCCCAGCAAGGTGCCCTTCTAGGCCAGCAAGTTACCCAGCTTACCACCACTTCACGGGAGGTAGAGTTTCTAACAGCTCAGGTGGCCGATCTCAACGCACGGGTTATAGAGCTCCAGCGAGGAGCCCCGGGGCCTCAACCTATCAACCCTCCTGTTCAATCTTCTCCTCACCGTGAGCCCGAACCTCATGCCAACAGCCCACCACCCTACGACGGGGATTCTAACTCCTGTCGGGCATTTTTATCTCAATGCTCTCTAGTGTTTGCACTGCAGCCCCGCCGCTACGCCACTGAAGACTCCAGGGTGGCGTACGTCCTAACTTTGCTTACTGGAAAACCCTGTGAATGGTGTACTGCCGTCTGGGATGCTCAAGCTCCTTTTTGTCATTATTTTGAGGACTTCCGTGAGGAAATGATCAAATTGTTTGACCGATCGGCAAGGGGTGATGAGGCCGCTTCCAGGCTGGTGCGGCTCTCGCAGGCAGGTCGTTCCGTCACAGATTATGCTATCCAGTTCCAAACCTTGGCGGCCACCTGCGATTAGAATGAGGGAGCCCTGCGCTTCAGGTTTCTAGAAGGGCTGGATGACAGCATCCAGGATGAGATTGTCACCCATGAGCTGCCCCGTGACATGGATTCCTTGGTTGACCTGGCTCTTCGTATAGAAGCTCAGATCCTTCGTCGGTGCCAGCGGCGGTCCGTAAACCCATTTTGGAGGTTGGGAGAGGGCTCCCTTCCCCAAGTCACCCCCGTTCAGTCTTCACCTCTCCCCACTGATCCTGAACCCATGCAATTGGGACGTCTCTGCCTCACACCTCAGGAGAAACAGGATCGTCTGGCTCAAGGTTTATGTCTGTACTGTGGGAAACCTGGGCACTTTGCTATCAAGTGTCCTTTAAAAGCCAAGGCCCACCAGTGAACCGGGGACTCCTGTCGTTAATGAACCGGGCATCTCCTTGTGTTAATTCCCTTTGTTCTCGCACGCTGTTACCCGTCTCTGTCCAGCATGGGGGCTCCTCCAACTCCTGCCAGGCTCTCGTGGATTCTGGGGCTGAGGGCAATTTTCTGGACAGTGCTATCGCCAAGCAGTGGGGCATTCCAGCCATCCCTCTCTCCTCACCCATTCCGGTGTGGTCGTTAGCTGGTCAGCTTATCTCCACCATTACCCACACCACCCCTCGCGTAAGTTTAGTTGTTTCTGGCAATCTCCGGGAGGATATTGAGCTGTACCTACTGAATTCCCCGGGTGCCCCTGTCATCTTGGGGCATCCGTGGCTGGTGCAGCACAACCCTCACGTGGATTGGTCTGGGAGTTCTGTGTTAGCTTGGAGTCAGTTTTGTTTAGCGTCTTGTCTTGGTTCTGCTTCTTCTGGTTCTGTGTGTCCTGTTTTTCAGGTGGAGGCAGCAGACCTGACCGGAGTCCCGGCGGAGTACCGCGACCTTCATCGGGTCTTCAGCAGGTCCCGAGCCATGTCCCTACCACCCCACCGGCCGTATGATTGTGCTATTGACCTCCTTCCAGGCACTTCTCTGCCCAAGGGTTGGTTTTATTCCCTTTCTGGTCCTGAACGAGAGGCCTTGGACAGGTATATTCAGGAATCTCTCAATGCCGGTCTCATCCACCCCTCTTCCTCTCCCGCCGGGGCAGGGTTCTTCTTCGTTGGGAAGAAGGACGGCTCCTTGCAGCCTTGCATTGACTACAGAGGTTTAAACGACATTACTGTTAAGAACAGGTACCCCCTACCTCTCATGTCGTCTGCTTTTGAGTTATTGCAGGGAGCTCAGGTCTTCACCAAGTTAGACCTCCGCAATGCATACCATCTGGTGCGGATTCGTGAGGGGGATGAGTGGAAGACAGCGTTTAATACCCCTATGGGACACTTTGAATACCTGGTCCTACCTTTTGGTCTGACTAACGCTCCTGCTGTCTTCCAGGCCTTGGTCAATGACGTGCTGAGGGACATGGTAAACAAGTTTGTCTTTGTGTATCTGGATGATATTCTCATCTTTTCCCCTTCTCTACAGGTGCACACTCAGCACGTTCGCAAGGTCCTTCAACGGCTATTAGAGAATCAGCTCTTTGTTAAGGCGGAGAAGTGCGAGTTCAACTCCAAGTCGGTTATATTCCTGGGGTATGTCATCTCAGCTGATGGGATCAGGGCTGATTCCGCTAAGGTAAGGGCCGTAGCCGAGTGGCCAGTCCCCAACACCCGTAAGGCTCTGCAGCGGTTCCTGGGCTTCGCCAATTTTTATAGGCGCTTCATCAGGAACTTCAGTCAGGTAGCTGCACCCTTAACGGCTCTCACCTCCACCAAAGTACCTTTCAGATGGAGTAGTCAGGCTCAGGAGTCCTTTGATGTTCTTAAGTCCCGTTTCATCTCTGCTCCTGTTGTCTCTATTCCAGATCCTGATCGGCAATTCCTTGTCGAGGTGGATGCCTCCGATGTTGGGGTAGGCGTGGTCCTGTCTCAGCGGAGCCATAAGGACGGGAAGGTGCACCCCTGCGCCGCCTTCTCCCATCGGCTGAGCCCAGCCGAACGTAACTATGACATAGGAAACAGGGAGCTGTTGGCAGTCAGGTTGGCCTTGGGTGAGTGGCGTCACTGGCTGGAGGGGTCGGCGCAGCCCTTCCTGGTTTGGACAGATCATAAGAACCTTGAGTACGTCCGTTCGGCCAGGAGGTTGAGTTCGCGGCAGGCTCGATGGGCACTCTTCTTTGGCCGCTTTAACTTCACCCTCTCGTACCGGCCGGGTTCCAAGAATGTCAAGCCTGATGCCCTCTCTCGTCTGTTCGATGCTCCTGGGGAGGGTGCGCCGGCCGAGGCCATCCTTCCCAAGGGGGTGGTGGTTGGGTCTCTCTACTGGGACGGCGAGTGGAGGAGGCCGGTCGAGGAGTGGAAGTGCCAGAGGAGTGCCCGGAGGGTCGGCTGTTTGTGCCGGTTGCGTTGCGTCTTGATGTCCTCCGGTGGGGCCACGAATCCAGGTTGGTCTGTCACCCAGGAATTCGGAGATTGCTGGCTTCCATCTGACAGTGGTTTTGGTGGCCTTCAATGGCCCGGGATGTCAGGCAGTTTGTGCTGGCTCGCTCGACTTGTGCTCAGAACAAGAATTCTAACCGCCCGCCCGTTGGTCTGCTCCAGCCTTTGCCCATTCCCTCTCGTCCCTGGTCACACTTGGCCCTTGACTTCGTCACTGGGCTTCCACCCTCGAGAGGTAACACCGACGGTACATCCTGACGGTAGTGGATAGTTTCTCCAAAGCGGCTCACTTCATTCCTTTGCCCAAACTCCCCACTGCCAAGGAAACTGCTCAGGCTATGGTAGACCACGTTTTCCGGATTCATGGCCTTCTGGTTGATGTGGTTTCTGATAGGGGGCCACAGTTCGTTTCTCAGTTTTGAAAGGAGTTCTGTCGACAGATCGGGGCCTCTACGAGTCTGTCCTCAGGTTTTCACCCCCAGACCAACGGGCAGTGTGAGCGAGCCAATCAGGATCTCGAGAGAGCTCTCCGCTGCCTGACCTCCCAGAATCCTAGTTCCTGGAGTCAACAGTTGTCGTGGGTTGAGTACGCCCACAACTCCCTGCCTGTAGCGTCGACAGGTATGTCCCCATTTCTGTTCTTTTTGGTTACCAACCTCCTTTGTTTCCCTCACAGGAACCCGATGCTGTGGTCCCGTCCGCCTTGGCCTTCATCCAGCGTTGCCACCGCACATGGAGGAGGGCTGAGGGGGTCTTGGCCCAGACTTCCAGACGGACCAAGGCAGTAGCCGATTGACATCGGATCCCCTCACCTCGTTATGTGTGTGGTCAAAGAGTATGGCTATCTACCAAGGACCTGCCTCTCAGGGTTGCCTGTTGTAAATTGGCTCCCAGGTTCATTGGGCCATACCGTATCACCAAGGTTCTGAGTCCAGTGGCGATTAGGCTCAAGCTTCCCCCTTCACTTGGTCGGGTTCACCCTGTTTTTCATGTATCCAGGGTCAAGCCTGTGTTTAGGTCCCATCTTAACCCTGCTACTACTTCCCCTGCCCCCCAACCCTGCCCCCCCCCTTCCCCCCCTCCCCCTCGCTTGGTGGATGGCTCTCCTGTTTACACTGTCAGGAGACTGTTGGATGTCAGACGCCGGGGCAGGGGCTTCCAGTATCTAGTGGACTGGGAGGGCTACTGTCCGGAGGAGAGGAGCTGGGTTCCGGCTCGGGACATCTTGGACCAGACGTTGGTCGAGGACTTCCGTCCCCTCCCTGGGGCGCCTAGTGGGGGGGGGGTCATGTCTTCGATCTGACCTGTCGTGTTTTGTTTTGTTTTGACAGTTCGCCATGTGCTCTGCTGTCATTGTGGCGTCTCCCCACCCCCTTGTTATTCCATCAGCGTTATCATTCACCGCTATCACCTGTCTTTTATCAGACTTCCTTAATTATTCCCCTATTTAATTCTCTCGTGTTTGCTGTCCTGTGCCAGATTGTTTGTGTTTGTTACCTTGCGCTCCAGCCAGCGATTCTCTTGTCTTGTCTTAGTGAAATCGAGTTTGTTTCCCGTTTTTGAGGCTCCAGTGCCTGTTTGAGTTCCTGTTAGTGTTCCTCTCTCTCTCTCTCTGCCACCCAGACTGTTCTCTCGCTGTTCCTGCCTGGATCCCTCCCGTTCCCCGGCTCTGGTTTGTCTCGCTCCAGTTTCCCGTCCCTCGCCCACCAGCTGTCGCTCTCTCTGCCGGCCCGCCAACCCGGGCGCTGCGATCTTCGTAGCGGTCTTCTTCTTCAGCTTACCTGAAACCACACGGAACCGTGCTGCCAGCGCCCCCTGCTGGCTTTACTTTACTCCTTTGCTGACTATTTTTGCCCAGTTGAGTGCAAAGAACAATTTATAAATTAAGTTTTGTTGCCTGCAATTGAATCTCGTCCTGATCCTTGACAGGAAGGGCTTCAGAGGCTCTGCACGATCCCAGAATAGGGTCTTATCTAGTGAAACCATCGGTCATTTTCAAAAAAAATAAATAAAATGAATATACTTTTTAACCTAAATAGCTCATCTTGCACTGCTCTGCGGCTCGCAGTGATTGCACAATCACGTCGAAAACGTCACACTAGACGTAGGCGGAAGTACCGCCCCAAGTGAACATGCGAGGACGAATACAAACTCCCGTAACATAAAAACACTCCATCTTCAACTTCAAATTCATCCGACATTGTTGTTTTACCTTTTTTTTGTTGCTAGAGGACGTTTGTATTAGTCTTTGCATGTGCGCTTTGTAAACACGGGGGCGGTACTTCCGCCTACGACTAGTGTGACGTTTTTCGTCGTGTTTGCACAATCACTGCTGAGCGTAGAGCAGCGCAAGATGGGCAATTTATGTTCAAAATAGTTCAAAAAATATTCTTTTTTATTTTATTTTTAAATGACCGATCTTTCGCTAGATATAACCCTATACCTCATCTGGGATCACGCAGAGCCTCTGAAGCCCTTTGAAACTGCATTGATTTGGACATTCAACATTTTGGTTGTCATGGAAGTCAATGGTGTGAAGAATTTTTAATTTTTTTGTGAAAATTACTGATTGTTTCACTAGATAAGACCCTTATTCCTCATCTAGGATTTTGTCGAGCTCTTTGAAGCTGCACTAAAATTGGGATCTTCCACCTGTTGGTAACCGTGGAAGTCCACTATATAGAGAAAAATCCTGAAATGTTTTCCTCAAAAACCTTAATTTCTTTTCAACTGAAGAAAGAAAGACATTAATATCTTGGATGACATGGGTCAGTAAACTTGAATTCTGAAGTGAAGTAATCCTTTAAAGGGTTAGTTCACCTAAAAATTAGATTTCTATAATTTATTACTCACCCTCACAATTATCCGTTAAAAATAATCACAATTGCTTTATCACAGACTGAAAACATTCACATGAAAAGAGAGTGTGTCCTGAAGGCCCTCATTGTTTTCCTTGGGGAAAATCCACAAGACCTTATCAAGGAGTACCTTGTGAGTTGAAAGTCTGCATATTCTAATTTTATTTTATTTTTCAGAAAAAGTTTAAAGTTGTGTGTTGTAGTTATGAATGCAAAATGTTTTTATTTTGAAAACATTTTACATTACCTTAGGTGAACCAGCGAGGTGATTGCGAGGGTGAGCTGGAGCAGCTCACCATGGCGGTGTATGTTATTCGTAAGGAGGGAGGAGAACATCACAAACCACCGGCTGACATAGGTGTCGTCATCGAGGGTGTTACAGTTTTGAATGAACTGCCTTCGTTCACATCAGCTTGTGCCTTGCTTCTCGGGATGATATACATCATGAATCTGGCCTATCCAAAACCACTTCGCTTTACATTCGAGGTATTCCAGAAAGTTCTCTTGCAGCTCAATCAGCACAAGATGTCACCAAAAGTTCAAAGTCTGTTCAGTAGACTACAGTGAACTTAAGGTAATGTTTGAATGTCTGTGTTTAAATGAGTCTCAGTTTTAGTTGGATGTTTCATTTGTTTTCTTATGTTTGTAAGACTATCCAGATTTGTTCATTCATATGTCTAGTATGAATGTGTAGTTCGAATCTGTAGTTGATTGGTTCACTTTAAATTGGTGAAAGTATAATTACCTATAACTCTAAGGTGTTATAAACATTTTCCATGATCTGTTTGATGTTGGGGTTATTTTTTTTAAATCGGTTTTTTTATAAAAACATGGCTCAGTTTAGGGCATTACCTGTAAGTGGTTCTATAAAGCACTTCTCATAATACACTTATATGGTTAGGGATAGTTCACCCAAAAATGGTTCAAGTTGTTCCAAACCTGTATGAGTTTCTTTCTTCTGCTGAACACAAAAGATGTGTTGAAGAATGTTGTTAACCAGACAGTTGTCGGTAGCCTTTGACTTCCAGAGTATTTTTTTTTTCCTGCTATGGAAGTCGATGGGTACCGTCAACTGCCTGGTTGCCAACATTATTCAACCCATCTTCTTTTGTATTCAGCAGAAGAAAGAAACTCATACAGGTTTGGAACAACTTGAACCATTTTTGGGTGAATTACCTTTAATTGTTTTTAGGTGGCTCTTTATGGGAATATGCACTGTTTTTATATTTATTTTAATAAATATATTAGTGGCTCAGTTTTGAGCATAATGCAGTGCAAAGACAACTTGCAAAAAGACTGTTTGGATGTTAAGTGTGTCAGTAAATGACTGGAATGGATGTTAAGTGTAAGTAAATGTAAATTTCATTGGCACAACAAATGTGAGCAGTTTGTAATGATTTCAAACTAAGTTTGTAATATGGAAAATGAAGAAATATTTCTAAAGCAATTTGTGTCTTGTATGATTGACCTAGTGAAATTAAGTTGATAAAATGTAATAATTTAAGTTGAGAAAACAGATTTTTTTTAGGTGTTACCAATTGAAGTAATTTTTTTAAGTTGATCCAACTAGGAAAAATTCATATATTTTAATTTGGAATGCAGTCAAATTAAGTTAGACTAATGTAAATAATAGGATTGAATGAACTCAAATAATATAAGTGTGATTGACCTAGTGAAATTAAGTTGATAAAACGTGATATTTTAAGTTGAGAACTTAATTTGTTTAGGTGTTACCAATTGAAGTAATTTGTTTATGTTGATCCAACTGTTCACTTTTTACAGTGCATGTACAGAACATGTTAAGATATGCACTGTAAAAACGAATTAGTTAAGTTTACTTAATTCAATTGTGCAAACTTGTTGCCTTAATTCAATTAAGTAAGCATTACATAAGTTATTCTTACTTAAGCCGTTTAAGTTTTGTCAACTTAATTCTATCTGGGATCTGAGGAAGTGGACTCCCAGAGTGCATTGTGGCATGAATAAATTAATTGCTTCGTTTGACTATTTTTGGCTTTATTTTACTATTTGTCTTTTGTCAGTATAACCCCAATAATGACAGCAAGTAAAATAGTAAAGGTCGTATTAATAAAAAAAATTAAAAAAAAGTAAAATAAAAAAATTAAAAATCTTTGTTACCATTGTTGTGTTTTGCATGCTGAATGTTGAAGTCTATGTGTGACACACTCAAGCATGGTCAAATGATATTGTGACAAATATAGCGGGATTAAATCAACTCAATTAAAAGGTTATGCCATAAATATTTGCAAAAATAATGTTAAAAGATCATTATTTGACATGAAATATAGTTTTGTTATATATCATTAATGGACAAATATTATATATTTTTTACTTTTGAAATCGTACAAAAGACTATGATTTCTTGTTGCATTGCTGCATTAATAGGAAGTTAATTACTATAATATGAATGAAGTTCCAAGTGTCCAACCAAAGGGAACACTAATCACAATTATGGTGAGAGGAAGTGGAGGAAATAAGTGATAAGTCTATAAAAAAAAATTGCCCCACCTCAAAAAAACTTTGCCTGCCTGCCTGCCTGTTTTTTTTTTTTTGCTTTGGCAAAATGGTACTCACACCAGTCAAGTAATGTTTACTTGAGTTTTCTAAGTAACGAAGGCATAGCATGCAACTAGTTCAGATTACTTAATCGTTTTAAGTAAGTTCAACAAATTATTGGACATTAAGTAAAGTTTACTAAAAAAAGTCTTAGTAAGACTTTAATAATAAAAATATAACTTTAACTTTAAAAAAATAAAAATAAAAAATAAAAATAACTTTAAAAATAATAAATGTTATATTTACCCATGGCCTTCCCTGATAGACATCTACAGAAATGTAATAGTTATCAAACACCTTTCTTAACTTCATAAATAGTCAATTAAATATAGATTAATCATCATTAAAGCTACAATTTTCTCTGTTCCCGTTGTTCTTTGATGAACATTAATGACAGGCATCATCAGTGCTCCTGTCACTTTAAGAACAGCCATAGCCGAACATGCCGCAAATCTGACGCGCTGTCCCGCGCATCTCTTTTCCTCACAACTCTTTAAGTTCATTTAAGACGTTATTTAACTAATTTAAGACTCCTAATATGAGAATACTCAATATCCTCTGTGTTGTTGTTATTGTTTGTTCAAGAGCAAAAGAGAACTCGATGTGAGCAGGAAACTGACACGAGTCTGTCTATGCGTCGAGTGTGACACACACACACACAGACAGACAGACAGGGCATTGGCATACAGCGCGTTCTCTTGTGTCTTGTCGCGCTTGGAAGCATTTACATGAATATGAGCGTGATCATGTAACGCTAAGCAAAAATGGATATAAAAACGGACGCTGCGTTATTTGCGTTAAATATTTTTAATGCGTTTTAAAGCTGAAAAAATTATACCTTGAGTAAGCAAGATTTGGGTTAATCAACCGAGAGTTCAAGGTATATATGGCGGTAGGTTAACCGTGCTTTCTGGAATACCCCCCAGGCCTGGTCCTCTCTCGTCCTTCACTGTCGTCGCTCCTCCATGAGAGATCCGAGACCGGTGTGACGCGCAGCTGGTGCTGATCATCGAATTACTCACCGGCCTCGCATCGCTCTCTCACGGCTCTCGCTCGTCACGCGCCTATTCAAGATTTGAAAGTTTAGCGCGTATAAGAGCTTGGCACATTATGATCTAACATGAAATCGTGAGATTTCTGAAACTATAACGTACTTATTTTATCTTTCATTTTTATGCAGGAAAATGAGGTTGTAGAAACTGGGCATGGACAACCATGGCGATCTTTATCACTGGGAAAGGACAAACCTTCGTAATTTAATATTACTACTAATGTGATGTCATCAAGTGATGATATGATTATTTTGTAACAAATTTGTGGGCTCAAAGTATTTTTGTGTGAAGCAGACTGTTAATCTTCATAGATTTGAAACAGATGTTCAATGTTGTCAGTTTATTGAACAATAAATATAAATGTGTTCTAAAGGAAAGTGTTCTGATAGTCATTGATCAATATATTAAAAGCATTTTTTTATTTGATTTATTATACATTTCAAAAAATGACAACTTCTTTTTGAATTTGAGACAACCTAAAAACAACCAGCAGCCATATCACCCTGTAGCCCAAGACTGATTTCCCACTGAAGCTAAGCAGGGCTGAGCCTGGTTAGTACCTGGATGGGAGACCAACTGGGAAAACTAGGTAGCTGCTGGTAGAGGTGTTAGTGAGGCCAGCAGGGGGCGCTCACCCTGTGGTCTGTGTGGGTCCTAACACCCCAGTGTAGTGATGGGGACACTATACTGTAACAAGCACTGTCCTTCGGATGAGACGTTAAACCGTGGTCCTGACTCTCTGTGGTCATTAAAAATCCCTGGATGCCCATCGATAAAAAGTAGCCCTGGCATCCTGGCCAAATTTGCCCATTGGCCCCTGTCCATCATGGCCTCCTAATCATTCCCATATATATACGATTGGTATCATCACTCTGCCTCCTCTCCACCAATCAGCTGGTGTGTGGTGGGCGTACTGGCGCAATATGGCTGCCGTCGCATCATCCAGGTGGATGCTGCACATTGGTGGTGGTTGAGGAGATTCCCCCCTTCTATGTAAAGCGCTTTGAGTGCCTAGAAAAGCACTATATAAATGTAACAAATTATTAAAATAATTAATTTACTCTGACCTATAAATATTAGTTTGTTTTAATTTGAAATAATCTGCTGTTCCAACCTAAAATAATGAATTTACTTACTTAACCTCTACATTTAATTCATGTACTTACTTAACTTATACATATTCATTTTGTTAGTTTGTTCTAAATTAAAATAATTAATTTGATCAACCTTTGAAAAGTGGTTGCATGGATTTAAACTTTTCAGGTGAAACTAAATTAAATGATTTGCTTTGAGTCAATGTCAAATATTTTGTGTGATTGATTACTTCAATTTATTTAAGTTTATCCAAGGTTTTTATTTTTTCAGTGTTTCTTGGATGATATTGGTGTGAGTAAATAATCATGGAATTTTAATTCTGGAGTGAACTAATCCTTTAAGCGGCAAAAGTTATAGTGTACCTTTAACTGATTTAATTCACTGTGTTTATCAGACTGTGACTTGATTTTTGTTGGGAGAAATCTAAATCAGAAAACTTGCTCAATGCAAAGTTCTGTAGTTTTTAAGGTAAATCTTGAAATATCTAATTTTTTTATTAATAATAGTTATCTAACTTTAAAATTAAGTCAAAATATATAATATATATTAAAATCAACAACATTAGTGCTGCTGTAAATTATGCTAGTCTTTAGTGACAGAAATAATTATAGTTTTAGGTAAATCACATCTGAATGTCAAACTATTAATTTATCTCTACGCTGAAAAATATATATTTTTAAATCATATTAAGTACATAAATATGTAAATGTTTTTGTAGTATACATTGCATAAGTGTATTTCAAATACACTTCAGTATATTTAATGTTTCTTTAGTTTTCCAGGAATAGTGCTAATGTCCAACTCAAGTGTAAATATAATATTTATATCAGTATGTCTCAAGCATTGTGTCAGTAAATATGTTAATGGTTTGTAGAATACTTAGAATGAAATAAATGCATTTTAAATACATTGGTATAGTTCAGGGATCTCCAAACTCGGTCCTGGAGGGCCGCTGTCCTGCGGAGTTTAGCTCCAACCCCAAATAAACACACCTGAACCAGCCAATCAGTGTCTTACAAGTCAAGCAACCAAGACTTTATTCATCAAGTCATGTCATGTGTATTTTTCTTAGTCTCAAAATGTACAGAACATTTCTTTAAATGCAAAAAAAGATTTAAATGCAAGAAAATATTTTCAAAGTGTGAAATCCTTAACAAAAATCTCTTCATAAATCACAGCATTTTACAGCAACACTAGTTTCATGAACTATTACTGACCCTGCCAAAATTTGACAAATGATCAAACTTCACTTCTAATTTTAGCAAATGACCCTCTTAAATCACTATAGTTTCCTAAATTCCGGCTTTTGCTGATTCTGAATGTCAAATTATTTATTTGTAAGTGTATTATTTGTGAGTGATGGATCCGAACATGAACATTTGCTCATTTAGACGCCTTCTGGCAATGCTTTTTCTCATGATACTGTAGACTAGATGAATGGGTGAAACTCTTCTCACATGAAAAGCACTGGTACGGTTTCTCTCCAGTGTGAACTCTCTCATGTCTTTTCAGGTTTCCTGAATGAGAGAAACTCTTTCCACAGTGAGAGCACTTGTACGGTTTCTCTCCAGTGTGAACTTTCTCATGATCTTTCAGGTTTCCTGACTGAGAGAAACTCTTTCCACAGTGTGAGCACTTGTACGGTTTCTCTCCAGTGTGAATTCTCTGGTGTATCTTTAAGTCCCTTAATGTAATGAAGGTCTTCTCACAGTCAAAGCACATATAAGGTCTCACACCAGTATGAATACTCTTATGCACTTTTAAAGATTTCAGTTGTGAAAAACTCTTTCCACAAAAAGAACAAAAGTGAGGCTTCACTGCAGCATGAATTGTAAGATGTTGTCTTAAGCTTGATGATACAACAAATGTTTTCTCACACTGATCACAGCTGAATGATCTCACTCCAGAGTGACGGCGCAGATGATCATCGAGAGAGCTTTTGCGATTGAAACTCTTTCCACACTGAGAGCACGTGAATGGTTTCTCTCCAGTGTGAATCCTCATGTGTCTCTTAAGGTTTCCTATCTGAGTGAAACTCTTTCCACACTGAGAGCAGGTGAAAGATCCTTTGACTGCAGTTTTTCCAGCTTGTTTTTGGGTGAAATTCTTTTTAGTCTTTGAAATGACTTTGTTTCCATCTCCATTTTGTATCTTCTTTTGAAACTGATGCCTTTTGCCTTCATTCACTTCCATCACATCTAAAAATTAGAAACCAAAATAAATTCAGAGAGCCCCAAATTATCAAAGTTTTCCTCTTACTGTTCCTCATTAAAGAGAATGAAGCAAAACCAGTTTGTTCCTCTGTCTTTTCGAACGTAAAAAGTAATGTATTACAATATTGAGTTACTCCTTTTAAAAGTAATTAATTGCAACTACATTTTTATAAAAGTACTTAGAAAAGTACTGTGTTACGTTATTTGTGCGTTACTCACCTATAGGCTTGTTAGCTTTTATATTTTTATTCAACATATTTAATTATTGGAGGTTTGCGTAGTATTCTGATTTAGCATTTGACTGATTTTATTCAGTTTGAGGAATACGGAATCTTTGTGCAAGTGAGATGAGTAAATGCTCACATTTAATCTAGAACTACAATAACCATCATGTTCACACACAAAGCCTCTGCACTTACGATTTCACACTGGGGAGAGCTGTCTGTCAATAAATGGGAGAACAAAATAAATTGTTTTACTTATTTGAAAAAGTAACTCAGATATTTTGTTGTCAATTTTAAAAGTAATTGTTCCTTTAATAGTTACTTGAATGTAATCTGATTACATAGCTCATAAATGACAAAATACGTTACCCCCAACACTGGTCTCTTCATCTCTTATTCTTCAGGGTTCTTCCTCAAACTCCATCTTTACAATAGTATGTCTGTAGTTTCTCCTGGAGTAATTCTTCCTGCTTGCTTCTTCTTCTCCTGTGGGAAGATGGGAAAATTCCCAGCATTTAAACTCTCATGAACGGCTGTGGGAGCGGCTTCACTGACTGAAGGTGTGAATTGTGGTCGCTGTTGTTCATTTAGCAGATGATCATCACACTTAAAATCACTCTCAATTATATTAGTGAATTAAGGGTTGATTGCTGTAATCAGACATCGATTAAATGTGGGAATGTGTGCAACATAACTACACCAAAATTTATCTAAAATGCATTTATTTCATACTAAGTATGCTACAAACCCATTAAAATATTTACTGACATAATGCTTAAGACTAAATATTATCATTACCACTGAATATTATTATAATCAGTGGTTAAATTGGGCAGGGGCTCAGCCCCGACACATAAGCCTGCTCATTTGTGTCCTGATGTGCCTGTTTGCAGTCAGTTGCCTACTGGAAATTATGTCACATAACATTTGATGAAAGTGATGCTTTTGAAAACATATTTCTGACAATAAATGAACATTTTTGGAATGGCATGTCTACTTTTTCTCGGCGGAGTGGAGATGAGAACAATCGGAACACGGCCGTCTTCTTGTTCAGCTGCTTAATCTCGTTGTCAGTCGACCATGATCCCGCACCGCTCGCGCATGTGCATCTAGGTGACACGGATAAATGTACACAGTGTTGCCAAATTAGCGATTTGTCACTATATTTAGCGACTTTTCAGACCAGGGAAACGGGGAAGAACAGGGAAATTGCTAACAGCTAAAATCAACTTCTCCTCCATCTTGACACGACACCGCAGTAGCAGTACAGCAGACAGATCATGTGCACTCCACTGACTTTACTCCTATAGGTTGTCGCTCGCGAAAATCGCTTCTCATTTGCATAAAGTTGAAATTTCTCAACTTTTGTTGCGTGTCTCGTGTCGCTTGACACGCCCACATTCTGTCGCCAATGGTCACTGTCGCTCGTGTCGCCGGAAGTCGCCAGCGCTCCATTGAAATGAATGGGATCGTGTGGCTTTGTCTCTGCATGTCGCTGGCAGTGTGAACGGGGAGTGAGAGGAGCAGCGTGCGGCGTTGAAAACACACAGACGTGAATGAGCATCTGAAAATCACTTATCTGCTTCCTATGTTTTATATTTAAAGAATTTAGTTTGACCCGTTATGATTTCCATTCTTCTCTTGTGCTTATCACTTATATTACTCACTCTAACAGAGCTTTAGTTCATCCAGTTTCAGACATCTCTCAAGTCATTAACTATATCATACTCGTTCTACTGTATGAAAAAAAAAGATATAGGAAATTAGAACATATTTATTGGACAGTTGGCTGTATTGTATTATTTTAAAATACAGTATGTGAGCACGGATTAAGAGAGAAAGCACATTAGGCAAACAGAACGCAAGGACGACGCGGTGACGTCACAGATATGTTAATTGACATCATCTAGCGACATTTAGCGACTAGGCAGGCTAGTTGGCAACACTGAATGTACGCAGCAATATATAATGAATGTTCCTGGGAGATCCGTAGTTGCGCAGGATGTGGAAGTGTGCAAAAGTTCCAGAAATGTACAAAAAGTGCCCTGGCCTTGAATGACAAGGTAAGGAAAAATAAGACTAAATCAAAATTAAATAACCAAGACTAGGTTGACCATGTGATTTTTCTCAGGAGATGTTTTGAGCATTTTACTTCAGACACCGGATTATCAGCAAACTGCCAAGAGAACTGCTAGCTGGCTACTCAAAATAAACTAGCAATCTATTCAGTCAGCATATTTGTGTTTGATCTGTGTGAATTACAAGAATATAAGACTTTAGCTACCAAGCAACTTTTCCACAAGGATAGATAGATTTTATTTTTGTGACTTGTGCATACCTTGATGTGAAATGACACAGAGTAGGCTGTGTGTGTGTGTGTGTGTGTGTGTGTGTGTGTGTGTGTGTGTGTGTGTGTGTGTGTGTGTGTGTGTGTGTGTGTGTGTGTGTGTGTGTGTTGTAGTAGTAGTAGTAAATAGAGAGAATGGGAGAAGGAAGTTTGTGTGAGGTGGACCTGGTCACCACAGACCAGAGGTGGACAGTAACTAAGTACATTTACTTGAGTACTGTACTTAAGTACACTTTTTGAGTATCTGTACTTTACTGGAGTATTATTTTTTAGGGATACTTTTACTTTTACTTCACTACATTCGAAAGACAAATATCGTACTTTTTACTCCACTACATTTATATCAAGGTCCTCAAAGACGAAAGTCGTTTCTGTAGCAGCTTTGAAAGTCAGTGGATGATTTTTTTCTTCTTTAAAATGTTTTTATTTATTTTTTTGCAGACAGCCTATCAGTAATCACTCATGTAGGGTCATGTGAAGTTTCCTAACAATTTTTTGAACACTGATCAGTTTATAGCAAAATGGAAGAAGACGGTTCCTTGGCACAGTGTGTGCATCCATGGCCATACATGGCCAAAAGTGTGTTTCAGTTTTCTCAAAAGATTAAAGATTAGTTTAGTTGGCATATACTTGACGCATGTCTCATAAAATGTAAATGTCTGGGAGAAAGAGAAGAGTAAACAGTTGGGAGAATATCGGATGCGTATCAGAGTATAGGATCCATGCATTCAGCCTTAAAGTGACAGCAGCTTTATAAAGAGAGTTGAACTTTTTTTCAAAAGTATTGAAATCAGACATCCCAAGTCTCCCCGAAGTTCTGGGAGTCTCCCGCAAATTGATAGCGGCTCCCTGATGCCCGCAAATTAGTTAAAATATCCCAGAATCTAGAGCGGGCACATGCGCACGTTAGAGAGGGAGGGGGAGTGAGAGACCTTGCGTGTGTGCCTCGAGTTGCGCATGTAAGACAGAGAGCATCCTGATTTCGGCAAATGACATTTCGCAGGTTGGGATGTCTGTGAAATGAGTTTAAGGTGGTCGTATGCTAGCATGTCGGATGGAGCATCACTGACTGGCTTAAACCACCATGATGGCATAGAGTGCATTTATACAACAATGCAACAATAATAAAATAATGCAAACATAAAAAAGAAAATGTACTTTTGATACTTAAGTACTTTTAAAAACAATTACTTCTGTACTTTTACTTAAGTAAAAATCTGTTTTTAGAACTTTCACTTGTAACAGAGTAATATTTGACCAGTAGTACTTTTACTTTTACTCAAGTAATAGAGTTGTGTACTTTGTCCACCTCTGCCACAGACCCAAATCTTCTCAGCTGTCTCTTCATGTGGCACATTGTTTGGCTCATTGTATGGGTCACTATATCATAACAAGGTAATACAATGTGTAATCAATGTGTAGTCATGTCCTAATACCTGTTGATACTACAATAATTTTCCAAAAAACTCAATTTCTTTGCACAAAACTCTCTAGAAAGTGCCATTTAATGATTTTTTTCCCCCCAAAATCTTTTAAAAATCGTTCGGTCTTTTCAGCTGGGCAAACAGTATTTTATTCTAATTCATCTTTATCTGACTCCATTTATCATAATCTCGAATTTAGGTTAGAGTGCCAATTGGTTATTTGGTCATTCATATTTAATAATTTAACTACACATATAATTATTCTGATTAACTCTTTGTTGAAATTATACCCATTCATTGTTACTACAGTTAGTAAATACACCCAGAGTAAGTCAGAATAAATCCAAATGTAATAATTTTTAACAGTCAGGTAAATGTATAACGCCAATTACATAATCAATTCAAAGATAACTAATACATAACATCAAATGCTCTGAAGTAAAGAGTAAAAGATGCATACCTGACATCTGGAAATAGGATACATAATGCATAGCATTATGCGCTGATCTGGTTACAGTATCACGCCCTGACCCTTTTTCCACATCTCCTTAAATGCTCAGACCAAGACAGAAATCTCTTTCAAATGGAAACGTGTTAACAATGGGAATTTACATTAATCACTGTCCCATATGACCTGTATTGACAGCAGGAGGTAGACCATTTGGCCGAAGCCACACCCAACGTAATAAGCAAAATATCTCTAAACTCTTAAAACCTTTATTATTGTTACAAGCACGCCAGGCTCCACCCTCTCCCACTCACAGCACACACCCTCTCCTGAGAGCAATCACTGCCAGCTCACATTCAGTCATCATGGGGATGAGATCTTTGTACCAGTCGCACTGAGACATTTCAAACGATATCAAACTCATATAATAGTGAGAATTCAGATTAAACCAAATAGATTTTGGGTGAATTCTGGAGGAGAGATGTGGGGAGATTCAGGTGAAAGGAAAGGCATTTAAATTAAAGTCATTCTTAGGGTGCTTTCACATCTCTAGTTTAGTTCATTTGGTCCGAACCAAGGGCAAACAATTATACATTGTAGCATTTTTCAGCTTATTTGGTTCCTTTTCACACCACACTGATTGCTTTGGTCCGAACCAGTTGAAACCAACCAAAATGCAGTCACATGACAACATCCACATCACTCATTGGCCATGACGTATTTCCTAAACTGCTTTTCGATTGGTCAGAATTTACGTGCGGGACAATACAACTATGGAGAGACGACTGTGCGGGCTGGTTTTGTCCCTGGCCATAATCTATTACATTGTTTGTATACACCACAATATGCAAACAATACATTTCTATAATGAAGCGCGGATGCCGCTTGAAAACAACGTTCTAATGCACTAAGTAGGGTGAGTCTCAAATTCCTGATTATTGTAGTGTTACTCTAATTAACGCGTACGTGGAAAACTACGGCATGATCATATAAAGTTACCATTAGAGGTAGTAAGTAGGTCGCTTGATTCTATGGTAATGTCATGACCTCTGGTTAGAAATAGTATTGCATTAATTAAGTGAATTATGATTTTTTATTATTTTATGATCTATGGTGTCAAATGCAGCACTAAGATCAAGTAAAACTAGTATTGAGTACATAGTATAACAAGTATATATACACGGATATGCTCAGCCCTGGCTGCTTTTAGAGCCTTTATAACAGGAAGTGCTGTCTTGGTTGGGTCTAGGGCCATTTTGCTCGACCCCAAAGAAGTTAGTAAACCTGTAAACGCAGCCCCTAATGCTTAGTTTGTATTATCTACGTGAATATTAAAATCACCAACACTACTTTGACCAATAGGTCTGAGAGAAAATTTGCAAACTCTTTTAGGAAATCACATTAGGGCCCTGGAGGTTTCTCCTAATAAATGATAAATGAATGTACTCACCATGGGTCAAGAAGAACGGTGTGAAACGAGTGGTGGAGTGAGTCGTTGTGTTGTAAGCAAAAGCCACATGCTTCACATAATCATCCCATTCCCCTCCATAGGTCAAAAGAGTCTTAGCTAGTTGATCAATCAAAGTCTGATTAAAGCGCTCAACCATACCATCCGACTTCGGATGGTTGGAAGAGGTACATGTCTTTTTAATGTTCAGCAGATGACAGAAATTCTGAACCACCTCCGCCTCAAACTGACGACCCTGGTCCGAATGCAAAGTCTCTGGAACGCCGTGAATCAGAACATAGTCCTCAAACAGACAACGAGCCACTGTCTGTGCCGACTGATTGAGCAAAACATACAAATTAACCAGCACATACCGGTTTCCTTTCGAAGTCACAGGCAGTTCTAATATGTCCATAGCCACTTTTTCAAATGGCCACACTGACTGGGACCCACCTGTAGGTGCACAGTGGGCTGGAATCGGACCGTGTCGTGTTTGACATACTTTGCACTGCTCACAACATACTTTGATGTCCCTGAGCATGGAAGGCCAGTAACAAAATTGTCTCGCCCGTTCCCACACACACTCAGAAGAGAAATGGGCAGAAGCTGGCAACTGGCAATTGCAAAAGAATGTCTGATATTAAAGCAGAGGGAACAACCATTTGGGTTAAAGGGCTACTTGTGAGGGGACAGAAAACTGTGCGGCATAACAGCCCATCAATGATAGAAAGACGGTTAAATTCAGTCCAAAACTTCCATAAACATTGAGTAGCCCCATGCAATTTTCTCCTGGATGGTCTTTGGGATTGCGTCACCCAACTCAACACAGTATCAATATCGGGGTCAGCCTACTGCATTGCCCTAATATCTGATAAGTTGTGAGACAAAGCATTCATGGATGACATACTGTCTGAATCGTCAAGTGAGTTCACAGCAGTCGCATCTCCTGCAGAATCAGTGACTTCAGATGAACATTGAATGTAGTCTTTTTGATTAGAACTCACCACATTCACTTCCGGTACCTCCTCAACACTGGCCTCTGCTTCGCTAGGGCTAGGTGTATCAGGGCGGCGAGAAAGCGCATCAGCATTCTTGTGCTGTTTTCCATCTTTGTCCACAATGACCCAATTCAATGGATCACGCTCCAGAATCCATCTCCCTCTTCTTCCTGTTGGATCATCATCAATGGACAAATGCAGAAGTGCTAATAGTGGTCGATGGTCTGTGATAATGGTAAATGAGGCAAGTCCGATGTAATGCTTAAACTCCCTCATTGCCCACACAATAGTCCACAACTCATGATCAAAGGTGGACCAATGCTTCTGAGTGGAATTCAATGCCCGGCGGGCGTACGCAAACACATGCTCTAGTTCAGGGATGGGCAACTGGCGGCCCGGGTCAATTTTCAAATACCATAGAAATGTTGGTTTCACGTGTTTTACCACATCTGAACAAATTCCAAATGTATAGTATACTGATAGAGGGCGCCTCCTATGCAAAACACTTAGTCGGACCTGCTTCACTACAGTCAACGATGAAGAGAGAGAACCATGACGAAAAGAGAAAACTGGATCAAGAGAATCGTACTTTTCATATGAGATGGGAAACAGATTATCTGTTTACAGAATTCAAAGGTAGATCAATGTGTTTAGTGTGTTTGGAAACAAGATCAGGATTCAAAGATTTCAACTTAAGTCGACATTACAATATCACACACAGGGACAAATATGGAAAGTACACCGGAGCTGCTCGGGCCGCTGTTATAGCTGACCTGAAAGTGAAGCTCAATAAACAACAGAGTATTTTTACCAGAATAACATCCACACAGGAGTCTGCCCTCAAGGCGTCTTACTCTGTGGCGCTGGAGCTTGCTAAAGCCAAGAAGCCCTTGTCAGATGGCGAAATGGTGAAGAGGTGTGCAATGGAAATGGCCAAATCATTTGGAGATGAGGATATGGCTAAAAACTTTGAAACTGTCTCCTTGACCCGTCGCACAGTGACACACAGAATTTTTGACATCCACAATCACGTCGATGGCAAACTGAAACAAGTCATGCACGACTGCAAATACTTCTCATTAGCGTTGGCTGAGAGCACAGATGTGATGGATGTTAGCCAGCTACTGATTTTCACTAGAACGATTGACAGTTCATTTGTTGTACACGAAGAACTTTTAAAATTGGTGTGATTGCACAACACTACTAAAGGGACGGATATTTTCAACGCCGTTAACAGTGTTGTGAATGAGTACTGTGGTGGCTTTGACAAGCTGTCAGCCGTCGTTACTGATGGCGCACCTGCGATGCAAGGAAAACACAATGGTTTCGCCGGGCTCCTCCAACAGAGAGCGGTGGACTGTCCTATACTGCACTGCATCATCTATCAGGTGAGTTGTTTTATCTTCAGCTCACTTTTTATGATTATGAATATGGGCGGCCTTATGAGATTAATATGACAGGATGTGTAGATTTTAGCGCTGAATCTAATCTTATTTTAATTCTACAGGAGGCTCTCTGTGCCAAGACACTTAACCTTAGTCACGTTATGGATCTGGTGACTAAAGTTACAAATCTCATCCGAGGAGGGAATAGGTCTCTCAGTCACAGGAGGTTTGTAGCTTTTTTGGATGAAGTGAGCGCAAAGTATGGGGATTTACAAATGCACACCGAGATTAGATGGATGAGCCGAGGAAAGTGTCTGGAGCGTTTTTTTGCATTGCGCACCGAACTTCCTGTGTTTTTGGAGGACAGTGTTCGAGGCGATACAAGTGCCTACACCCGAAAACTCAGAGACACAGAATTTCTTTGCGATTTGGCATTCCTTACGGACGTTACCTCACCTGAACACACAGTTACAGGGGCGAGGCCAAACTGTGTCCGACCTTTACGCACACATGAATGCATTTCGGCGTAAATTAGAGCTTTTCAAAGAAGGATTTTCATCCAATCGTCAACATTTTGCACACTTTCCCGCTTGTGAAGAGATGCGGAGAGATGTCCCTGAATGCGAGAAAATGTTTCACAAATACAGAGCCGACATCAAAACACTGCAGCAGCAGTTTAAGTGCCACTTCCATGATTTCCACGCCATGCAGCCACGAATAGCGTTATTCACTGACCCCCTCTCTGCTGCTGTCAGCGAGCAACCCTCCGAGTTGCAGCTTGAACTCTGCGAAATTCAGTCAGACCCGTTTTTTCAAGCAAAGCACAGTGAGAGGGGAGCTTCATTTTGGAGGTTACTACCAGAGTCCCGCTTTCCACTTCTCAGGGATTTTGCACTGTCAATGGCCACGTACATCTGCGAGAGCAACTTCTCCACAATGAAACATATAAAGTTGAAAGAGAGAAACAGGATCAGCGATGACGTTCTGTTTCAGCTCATGAGGATTGGCTGCACTAACTAGGCATGTGCCGGTATCAAATTTTCATGTTGCGATTAATTGCTGAAGCTTTTATCACGGTATACGGTATTATCACGATATTGAAATAAGTTGCAAAAAAAGTGTTGTCATACTATAACAGGTTAAATCACTTTCTTATAACAAAAGAACCAAACATTTAAATACAATAAAGCAATACACAAAAATGTATAAAGTAAACAAATATTTAAAACAGATTAAAGTGCAAAAGAATTATAAAGAACAATAGGTATGCTGAAATGTACATTTAACTAAGATTAATACATGCTTTAGAAGTATTTTTCATTGTCAGTTTGTTAATGAAGGAACTAATGTTAAATACTGGAGCCTTGTAAAGTGTGTGATTGAACAACAGTCAGAACACATTCAAACAATATCTAGGGCATGTAATTTAGTCCAGATTAAAATATAAAATGCAAGTTTGAAAATGAATAGCCTTAAGTCATTAAGTATTATGTATTAGGTTATGTGATTACTGGGGAAACGGCTGCATTTCTGCTGTTCCGTCAGCGCCCTCTGCTGTCGGAATGTGCACTTCAGCGTGTCTCCTCATTCCGCCATGTGCTCGGCTCATGCACGGTCTATTTACATCAGTGCGCGTTCCTCTTTGACGTGTTTTTCATTTTAAACGGTTGATGGGTAAAGTATTCTTAAAATTCATTCTAAAAATCTGAATAATTAGTAATAAATAATTATTCACGGTATTTTGAAGTGCCCACGATAACAATATTGTGCATGTTCATTATTGCGGTATATCGTATTACCGTTTACCGGCACATGTCTAGCACTAACATTGACATTGACATCCAGTCTATTGTACGCCAGCAGGAGAGACCACAAGTATCTCATTAACTTTAAACTTTCCCCCCCTGTAGGTGAGATATAGCCTATGTGGAAAGTATGCATATGTTTTTCTGAGAGCCCACAATGTTTGCACTGGAATAATAATAAATAAATAAAAATGTTGCTACTCAGTAATGTGTTTTGTTTGTTTATGTTAAAAGTTAATTATTGCATAGAAGCAGGAAAAAAAAAAGAGTATGGAAATGCAGGTTGGTTCACTAAACATTACAGAGTCTGTAATACAGACATACATATGTTTTGTTCTTCTAAAATGGTAGCTCTAATTTTCCAATATCCCATTAAAGGGTAACTAAACCCTAAACCAACTTTTTTTAGTTAATGATCTGTAATACTGGGGCTTTATTAATGCTGTTCATTGATTCAAGTAAATGTTTTGACATTTGAGTATAAAGTGTATTAATTCTATAAAATATGGTGTAAAACCGCCAAAGTGCTGCCCTCCTAAGGTTGAACGGTGGCTACTGCAGTTGAATTTTCCTATTGGACGTTGCGGTACATCGTGACGTAGGATGGTACCTCCAACGGCTCACTATCCGCGCCCCTGGCACGAGCTCACCACGCCCTCAGAAATGTTTCCCCCAATCACATGATGAGAACGGCTTCACTCCAGTATGAACTGTCATATTACATGAAGTAGAAACATTATGAATGAAACTGACTTGACACTTGCTTTAACATTGTATTGAAGAAAATACGGTTAAATAATGCAGTTGTCAGTACACGTCAGGCTTTTCTTGTGATATTATTGCCGCCCGTCAAGTGTACAGATAATTTTCTTATGAGACACGCTTTCAAACCCTGACACGCAAGTGGTTGCCTCGGACGCGGTAACGAGCAACAATACCATTACATGCTGGCGTATATAGTCTAACTTATTTGAGGAAATCTGTTTGTAATAGGCTTTTAGGTCTGAACTTATTGGTCCTGCGCTGCTGCGCTGATTCAGTTAATTTGAATGAAAATACATTGTTATGTATATCAGATATCTGATCTATTTTTAGTGGCATTCAGTGTAAGGATTTGACTGTTTATAGATTAGGGCAGTTCTCTTGCGCTGCTGCTTCGCTAGCATCGTCGGCATCGGCAGTTAACGCAGTTTGAGCAGCGGCTCGCATTGATAAGGCTCTGGGTCTGTGTCTACAGACAATTCACCCTCCTCCACTTCAGGTGAAGGTAGGAGAATGACCGCTCTGTTGCAAAGCCGGCCTCACTCCAGTCATTCTCCATCTTTGCGACTCGCGAGTCTGACAGCTGTCAATCAATCCGTCACTGCGGGTCTCAGGTGCACGCCCTCCGCTCAGCCCCGCCCTCAGTTCGTCCCCTCTGTCTCCGCTGGGCTCTGCCCACTTTTCCAGCATTTTTCAAAATTTGCCAGTGGGTGGAGTTAAGCTCTGAGCAGGGGTTTAGTTACCGTTTAAGTTTTTTCACTTAATAGGCTACTTTTCAGTTTTGTGCCATCATTCATTGTTTTTTGAGAGCCCAACATGTTTGCACTTGAATAATAATAAAAAATGTTTGCCACAGTAATGTATTTTTGTTTCTTTATGTTAAAAATTAATTCATGAAAAGATGCACAAAAAAAAAATTAAATATGGACATGCAGGTTGATTCACTAAGCAGAGTCTGTAATACAGACATACATTATGTTTTCTTCTAAAATGGTACCTCTAATTTTTCCAATATCCCATTGGTGGAAGTGCACAGTCACATTTGGCCCTCTGATAGTGACGATAAAATATTTGTGGCCCTCACTCACTATCATCAAAGTTGCCCATCCCTGCTCTAGTCCATCTCCGTCCTGGGCAAGGACTGCACCAACACCCAAGTTGGATACATCAGTGTAGATTTTAAAAGCCACACTGAAGTCAGGCAACATTACCACAGGATCAGATGACAACACACTCTCCAAAAGTCAAATGATTTGTCACACTCGGCAGTCCACACAAAGGGCACGTTTTTCCCAACAAGTTGATTTAGTGGAGCAGCGAGTTTAGAAAAGTCCTTGACGAAACGTCTGTAATAGGAAAACAGTCCCACAAAGGCTCTCACCTCAGAAGGAGAACGGAGAAATTGGCCAGTTTAAGACTTTCTCTGTGTTCTTTGGATCAGGCTGAAGACCTTTTGGAGAAACGACATGGCCCAGAAAGACCACGTGAATAATTACGGACGATTTTGAAGTTGGAGGAGAAAATGAATTTTTCGCCCTACCCGCATACGTCACGCGTGTTCTTTCCAACATGATGATGTAATGCGTGAATGCACTTAGTGCAAGACGAACATTTTTGGTTAAAAATGTTCTTTAGAAAATTGGCAATAGTTTTGTTAGATAAGACCCTTATTTCTTTGATGACATGGGTGTGAGTAAATTATCATGGAATTTTAATTCTGGAGTGAACTAATCCTTTAAGCGCCAAACGTTATAGTGTATCTTTAACTGATTTAATTCACTGTGTTTATCAGACTGTGACTTTATTTTTGTTGGGAGAAATCTAAATCAGACAACCTTCTCAATGCAAAGTTCTGTAGTTTTTAAGGTAAATCTTGAAATATCTATAGTGATAATAGCTATGTAATTTTAAAATTAAGTCAAAATACATAGTATATATTAAAATCAACAACATTAGTGCTGCTGTAAATTATGCTAGTCTTTAGTGACAGAAATAACTATAGTTTTAGGTAAATCACATCTGAATGGCAAACTATTCATTTGTCTCTATGCTAGTGAAAAATAAATATACTGAAATGTATTTGAAATACATTTATGCAAAATATATTACAAATACATTTACATATTTATGTACTTAATATGATTTTAAAAAATGTAACTTAATGTTTCTTTAGTTATCCAGAAATAGTGCTAATGTCCAACTTCAGTTTAATTATAATATTTATATCAGTAAGTCTCAAGCATTATGTCAGTAAATATGTTAATGGTTTGTAGAATACTTAGTATGAAATAAATGCATGTTAAACACATTGGTATAGTTCAGGGATCTCCAAACTCGGTCCTGGAGGGCCGCTATCCTGCGGAGTTTAGCTCCAACCCCAAATAAACACACCTGAACCAGCCAATCAGTGTCTTACAAGTCAAGTAACCCAAGATGTTTCCCTTGATTTCACGTAAACAAGTTTATTCATCAAGTCATGTCATGTGTTCCTTTTTTTCTTAGTCTCAAAATGTACAGAGCATTTCTTTAAATGCAAAAAAAAAGATTTAAATGCAAGAAAATATTTTCAAAATGTGAACTCCTTAACAAAAATCTCTTCATAAATCACAGCCTTTTTACAGCAACACTAGTTTCATGAACTATTACTGACCCTGCCAAAATTGTCCTTTGACAAATGATCAAACTTCACTACTAATTTTAGCAAATGACCCTCTTAAATCATTATGGTTTCCTAAATTCCAGCTTTTGCTGAATCTGAATGTCAAATTATTTACTTGTAAGTGTATTATTTGTGAGTGATGGATCCAAACATGAACATAAGCTCATTTAGACGCCTTCTTGCAATGCTTTTTGTTATGATACTGTAGACTAGATGATCGGGTGAAACTCGTCCCACATGAAGAGCACTGGTGTGGCTTCTCTCCAGTGTGAACTTTCTCATGATCTTTCAGGTTTCCTGACTGAGAGAAACTCTTTCCACAGTGTGAGCACTTGTACGGTTTCTCTCCAGTGTGAATTCTCTGGTGTTGTTTTAATGCTCCTGATGTACTGAAGGTCTTCTCACAGTCAAAGCACATATACGGTCTCACACCAGTATGAATACGCTGCTCATGCACTTTTAAAGAGTTGAGTTGTGAAAAACTCTTTCCACAAAAAGAACAAAAGTGAGGCTTCACACCAGCATGAATTGTAAGATGTGCTGTTAAGTTTGATGCCACAACAAATGTTTTCTCACACTGATCACAGCTGAATGATCTCACTCCAGAGTGACGGCGCAGATGATCATCCAGAGTGCTTTTCTGTATGAAACTCTTTCCACACTGAGAGCATGTGAACGGTTTTTCTCCAGTGTGAATCCTCATGTGTCTCTCAAGGTTTCCTTTACATTTGAAACTCTTTCCACACTGAGAGCATGTGAACGGTTTCTCTCCAGTGTGAATCCTCATGTGCATCTCAAGGTGTCCTTTACATGTTAAACTCTTTCCACACTCAGAGCATGTGAACAGTTTCTCTCCAGTGTGAATCCTCATGTGTCTCTTAAGGTTTGGTTTACTTGTTAAACTCTTTCCACACTGAGAGCAGGTGAAAGATCCTTTGACTCCAGATTTTCCAGCTTGTTTTTGAGTGAAAATCTTTTTAGTCTGTGAAACGACTTTGTTTCCATCTCCATTTTGTATCTTCTTTTGAAACTGATGCCTTTTGCCTTCATTCACTTCCATCACATCTAAAAATTAGAAACCAAAATAAATTCAGAGAGCCCCAAATGATCAAAGTTTTCCTCTTAATGTTCCTCATTAAAGAGAATGAAGCAAAAACCTGTTTGTTCCTCTGTCTTTTCAAACGTAAAAAGTAATGTATTACAAACTCCTTTAAAAAGTAATTAATTGCACTACTTTTTTAGAAAAGTAATGTGTTATGTTATTTTTGCATTACTCTCTCACCTAGGCTGGGCTTGTTTGCTTTTATATTTTTTTAGGTTAGGTTTTTTTATTTAACATATTTAATTATTGGAGGTTTTAACATAGTATTCTGATTTAGCATTTGACTGATTTAATTCAGTTTGAGGAATACTGAATCTTTGTGCAAGTGAGATGAGTAAATGCCTGCTCACATTTAGTCTAGAACTACAATAACCATCATGTTCACACACAAAGCCTCTGCACTTACGATTTCTCTCAACACTGGGACAAGAGAGCTGTCCGTCAATAAATGGGAAACCAAAGTAACTAGCTTTAATTATTTGAAAAAGTAACATAGATATTTTGTTGTAAATTTTAAAAGTAATTGTTTCTTTAATAGTTACTTGAAAAAGTAATCTGATTACATAACTCATAAATGACAAAATACGTTACCCCCAACACTGGTCTCTTCATCTTTTATTCTGCAGGGTTCTTCCTCAAACTCCATCTTTACAATAGTATGTCTGTAGTTTCTCCTGGAGTAATTCCTCCTGCTTGCTTCTTCTTCTCCTGTGGGAAGATGGGAATATTCCCAGCATTTAAACTCTGATGAACGGCTGTGGGAGCGGCTTCACTGACTGAAGGTGTGAATTGTGGTCGCTGTTGCTCATTTAGCAGATGATCATCACACTTGCAATCACTCTCAATTATCCAGCTTTAAGGTGACATGAAAGCCCCTTGTTTTAGTCTGGTCGTTCATGCATCACAGTTGCAAAATCTCTCGGGCATGTAAAGCTGTGGAAAAGTGGGAGTAGTGCGACTTTGCTTTTCAACCCAGAAAAAAGAAATTGCTCAGAAAAAACGCAAAAATAACCAATTTCCACCTATTGGCAAAATGTATGAGTGCTTTTAGTGTTTTCAGCGAAGTGCAGCCTGTCCAAATCTGTGAACGTCTCAAATATGTGTTAAGGGCTTTCATTTTTCACCCTTTAAGTGTTTTGCATCAGATTTAGAGCAGAATGAACGGCTGTGTTCCAATTCTCATGTTTATGTTCTTCCCTTGCTCACTTCTCTTCGTCTTCTTCTTCTTCTAGACTCGGATGTGTGTCGTTGCTTCGGTAGCTGGAGCAAGGCCACATTATGAAGCTGCAGACTCGGAGCCATAGACAGTAAAAGAAATGGACACAGCGACCCCATAGACTTCAACGCAGAAAAGTGAAGTAAATTAGAAGCACTCACTTCCTGATGGCTAAACGTACTGAGCAGCCTCAGACTGAGCTTGACGACGTAGATGTGATGTGAGCAACCTGTCTGACAGTAGTAAGTCTTCTAGTAGTTATGCAAAGTGAAATCTGAATCACAGAATCTTGCAGAGACGGAGAGTGTGAGCAGGAGCAACTTTTGGTAAGTATTGATGAATGAATGATGGCCTGTCCATATAAATAAATAAATAAAACATTGCATATATAGCAATAATAGAAACAATCCAATTGACAACCATGTTTGGGCCTACTTCAGGAAAAAGAAAACTACAAATGAACTCCACTTCATCTGTGAAGTTCAGTTGAGTTTTAGACTTAACCAGCAGAGCTTTGAGGTGTTTAAAAAAATATGGCTGCTGCTGCTCACTGTCCATGTAGACTGGTACACATGGCTTTAGGGGGAACCACTTTGATGGTTTCTCATTGAGAACATCCTGTGGGGAAAACTAAAAGTGTTGTTTTATATATACACAAGCCATCAAAGAATAATTGCCATAGCCATTAAAAATATAGCTAAGAGCATATTGGATACTCAATTGACAATGCTGAAGTTGACCTCTGCTGCTTTTGCTGGACAGATCTTCTCAAATTCTCAAATTGCCTTTACTCACGTTTTAGCCTAAGTCCTTCATGTTGGAAAGATGTTTACCAGATCCAATTTGATAGGATGCACTTGAAAAATCTTGAAAAATGATGGGTCTGATGTGGCGTTCACACCGCATGCGATTCGCGCGAAGGTGGACGCTTGAACATTTTGAGTTTACTCGCTTCAATCGCGCGTGAAATTTGCGCGAATCATGCGTGACATTCACTGCACAACAGACGCGAATTCGTGTCATGGGCGGGGCTTCTGCCAGCGGCTCGTCTCGTTGAGAAATGGCTGACATGGGCTGTGTTTACACGTCTTTTTTTTTGTTAAAATCTACTGTTAATGTGTGACAAAACGTAGTTTTAAGACTTTTTCAATCGATAATGTAGTTGTTTAAAGCTCAAATATGTGGTTTATTTATATAAAGAGTGCCTATTTGAACATTTTATCTGGCGTTTTCGGAGTTGTGAGCTCCAGCGGACAGCGGCGCTCAGCGCTCGTCAAAGCCGGCGAGGGCAACCTTTCCTCGGCCAGTCCTTCTGCCGTCTGCCGCTGGCTCTGATGTCTCTGTGGTGTCTCGAGCTATAATTCGTCTTGTAACGGCTGATCTTTGGTCTCATGGATCTATAATTTGTTCCCTGGCAAATCCTTTAGACTGAAGGCAAAGAGAAGTTTCATTACTTTATATTTTTAGGCTATAACTGTACGTTGCAGTTGTAACGTTAGCCTACTAGCACTGACTTTGAATGTTTGACTGAATTGTTTGCTTTATTTCATGTATAGCTTATTATACCTTTTACTTACCTTTGTATTATTGATCATACATAAACTTGCATTTAACAAAAAGAGACTGTTGTGTTTCATGTCATTTAATGTTATCACAATGATAATCATATTGTCTGAACCAGATATTACAGATTTTCTCCTCATTGTTGTCTTGTCACTACTAGAGCAAGGTCCTGATTGGTTAACGCGGCGTGAAATATCCGCCAAAGTTAAGATTTTTCAACTTGAGCAATTCGCGTCCTTCGGGCCGCAGAATGCCATTTCGCGTCTCTGCATTGACTTAACATGTAAATCACTTGCGCAAATCACGTCCAGTGTGAACGCACCATGAGAATGCGGGACTCTGGGTGCGGGACTGTAGCTGCAGGTTCCGAGTCTGCTCTGCCTAAAATAGTCAGAATATAAACACTTATTATAGGCGTACTGCAGTGATTCAGGATAATACAAAAACACGGTTTGGAAGATGGAATCATAATGTACTGCCTCATTATAAATATTTTTACATTTTGAACAAATAGTTTCATATAGTGTACATTGATGAATCATGATGGATTCAAGAAGATCACGTGGCTGAAATAAAAGCAAATGCCGCCATTTAGAGGAACATCTGTGGCGCTGCCCAACTATTGCCATAACTACATATCCGCTTGTTACAACCCCAAATCAGAAAAAGTTGGGACAGTATGGAAAAGTGATTTCTAAATTTACTTTGACTTGTATTTCATTGCAGACAATATGAACACAAAATATTTCATGTTTTGTCTGGTCAACTTCATGTCATTTGTAAATATACATCCTTTCCTGTCATTCAGACCTGCAACACATTTCAAAAAAAGTTGGGACAGGAGCAATTTAGGGCTAGTAATGAGGTAAAATGGTTAAATAAGGATGTGATTTGAAACAGGTGATGTCAACAGGTGATTGTAATTATGATTTGGTACAAAAGCAGCATCTAAGAAAGGTCTAATTCTTTAGGAGCAAAGATGGGCCGAGGATCGCCAGTTTGCCAACAAATACGTGAGAAAATTATTGAAATGTTTAAAAACAATGTTCCTCAAAGAAAGATAGGAAGAGATTTGGATATTTCACATTTAACAGTGCATAACATAAATAAAAGATTCAAGGAATCTGGAGGAATTTTAGTGCGTAAAGGACAAGGGCGCAAGCCTAAGCTGAACAACCGTGATCCCTCAGGCGGCACTGCATCAAGAATCGTCATTCATCTATAAGCGATGTCACCACATGGGCTCAGGACTACTTTGGCAAACCTTTGTCAAGTACCACAATACGTAGTTACATCCACAAATGCCAGTTAAAACTGTACTGTGCCAAAAGGAATCCCTATGTTAACAGTGTCCAGAAGCGCCGTCGACTTCTCTGGGCTCTGAGGCATCTGAGATGGACCATCACACAGTGGAAACGTGTACTGTGGTCAGATGAATCAGTATTTCAGGTATTTTTTGGGAGGAATGGACACTGTGTGCTCCGGACCAAAGAAGAAAAGGATCATCCAGACTGTTACCAGCAACAAGTCCAAAAGCCCAGGTCTGTCATGGTATGGGGTTGTGTCAGTGCCCTTGGCAAAGGTAACTTGCACTTCTGTGAAGGCACCATTAATGCTGAAAAGTACATAGAGATTTTGGAGCATAATATGCTGCCTTCAAGAAGACATCTTTTCCAGGGACGTCCATGCATATTTTAACAAGACAATGCAAAACCACATTCTGCACACATTACAAAGTCCTGGCTGTGGAGGAAGAGGGTACGGTTACTTGACTGGCCTGCCTGCAGTCCCGACCTGTCTCCAATAGAGAATGTGTGGCGCATTTTGAAGCACAAAATGTGACAACGAAGACCCCGTACTGTTGCCCACCTTAAGACTTGTTAGCAGGAATTTGGACAAAATTACACCTGAAACACTTCATTAATTGGTGTCTTCAGTCCCTAAACGTCTTTTAAGTGTTGTGAAAAGGAATGGCAACATTACAAAGTGGTAAATGCTTTACTGTCCCAACTTTTTTTGAAATGTTTTGCAGGTCTGAATGACAGGAAAGTATGCATATTTACAAATGACATGAAGTTGACCAGACAAAACATGAAATATTGTGTGTTCATATTGTCTGCAATGAAACACAAGTCAAAGCAAACTTAGAAATCACTTCTTTTTTTTTTATTTGCGTTTTCCATACTGTCCCAACTTTTTCTGATTTGGGGTTGCAAGTTGTGACATGAGGAACGCCGTTTTCTGGGTCCAAGCCTCAACTCGTTTCACTTGAGAATGCCATTGACGGCCATTTATGAGTGCTATTTATTCATATTAAACATCAAACATTTTAAAAAGTTTAATATTTTACTACACAACAGTCTCAGTGCTTACAGTATCTCAGATATTAATATTTTACCGATTTATAAAAGATGAATCTATGTCTGGCCATCTGGAATTTTGGTATGGAGATAAAGGTTATGATTATAACATTTTTGTAGTATCACACCACATTGTGTGTGTATATTAGCACCGTTTATTGTCTTTCTTGTGGTATGAGATTGAGCGTTTGGACCCGGAAGCTCTGCCAAGTGACGTCAGATGTAAAAACCGAATACAGTAGCTCATGTAAGTTATTCAAAGGATTGAGACAACACAACGTTGGCTTAAAACATGAAGAGTTACATTTTATTACTTTTTTAACCACTTTGTTTGTCAAAATACAAGGTAACCACAGTGTAGGAATAATTTTAAACCTTAACTACTATAGCTGTGGTAATTCAACAGTGACATACTTCTCTTCGTCTGCTATAATGATGAAATAAGGTTTAATATTAAGTTCTTACATTGTGACAAACAGTTTGGTTAAAAAAAAAGTAATAAAATTGAACAAGTTGTCGTCTCAATCCTTTAAATATCTTGCATGAGCTTCTCTATATGTAGTTATGGCAATAGTTTGGCAGTGCCACAGATGTTTCTCTAGATGGCGCCATTTGCTTTCATATCAACCTTGTGATCTTGTTGAATCCATTGTGATTCATAAACCTACACAATGTAACTTTTTTTGTTCCAAATGTACGCATATTTACAGTATATAGACCTCCAGGGCCCTAATGTGATTTCCTAAAAGAGTTTGCAGATTTTCTCTCAGACCTATTGGTCACTGTCGATAAAGTAGTGTTGGTGATTTTAATATTCATGTAGATAATACAAACAAAGCGTTAGGGGCTGCGTTCACAGATTTACTAACTTCTTTGGGGTCGAGCAAAATGTCACTAGACCCAACCAAGACAGCACTTCCTGTTATAAAGGCTCTAAAAGCAGCCAGGGCTGAGCATATCCGTGTATACTTGTTATACTATATACTCAATACTAGTTTTACTTGATCTTAGTGCCACATTCGACACCATAGATCACAAAATACTCTTAGATCAACTACAGAAATACACTGGTATTCAGGGACAGGCATAAAAGTTTAGATCATACCTATCAGACCGTTAACATCTTGTCTATTTAAACAGGGAAAATCTGAGATAATGTCTGAATTATGGAGTGCCACAAGGATCTGTGTCAGGCCCTCTGTTATTCTCAATATATGTGCTGACACTTAGTTTGTTGTTTTCCTGCCAAATGCATATGATACAAGTCACAAGTTCTCTATAAGACATATTTTGAACCATGAATAACAAGTTTCTCTATGCATATGTTCAAGGGTTGTGCCGAGTGAAAGCATGAGGTATAGCGTGAACAACCTGTTATTCTGGTAAACAATTAAATTTCACTGTTTAAAGGGATAGTTCACCCAAAAATGAAAATTCTGTCATTTACTCACCCTCAAGTTGTTCCAACCCTCTATGAGTTTCTTTTTTCTGCTGAACACAAAAGAAGATATTTTGAATAATGTTTGTAACCAAGCAGATAGAGCAACCATTGACAACCATAGTAGGGAAAAAATACGATGGTAGTCAATGGTTGCTCTCTCTGCTTTGTTACAAACATTCTTCTAAATATCTTCTTTTGTGTTCAGCAGAATAAAGAAACTCATACAGATTTGGAACAACTGTAGGCTGAGTAAATTATGACAGAATTTTCATTTTTGGGTGAACTATCCCTTTAAACCGGAAAGATGCAGAAAAACTAATCCATGCACTTATCTCAAGTAGACTAGACTATTGTAATGCACTTTTTACAGGTCTCCCTCAAAAATCAATAAACAGACTTCAGCTTATTCAAAATTCAGCAGCTCGGTTACTAACCAGAACCAGAACTAAAAAAGAGAACATATAACACCAGTATTAGCTGCACTGCACTGGCTTCCAATAAAATTTAGAATAGATTTTAAGGTCCTCCTCATCACATACAAAGCTCTTAACGGACACGGACCTAACTATATTGACAGTTCTTTTGTTAATTATATTCCATCAAGAACCCTAAGATCATCTAGGGCAGGTTTATTGGAGGTTAACAGTTATCGACGAAGGAAAATCAGTGATGCAGCCTTTGCAAATTATGCGCCAAAACTATGGAACACGCTACCATCAGATATTAGGAAAGCTAAAAGTAAGCTAAAAACATATTTTTTTATCATGCCATTTAATTAGTTAGGGCTACTCCAAACTATGCTTATAATTAATTATATCCTATTTTTTAGTATTTCCTGTCAGATATGTTCTGTAGTTTTTATTCTTTTAATCATATGTTTTGTATTTTATTCTGTATGTTGCATTTGACCTTTTTTTATTTCTTATTTTTGATGTATATGTTTTTATTGAACATGATTTTTTAATGTAAAGCACTTTGAATTGCATTACAAGCCTGAAAAGTGCTATATAAATAAAGTTTATTATTATTAACATCGTAGGCCTTATTTATCTGAGCTTAAGAACTTAAGAGTGAAAAAGCATTATTTGTGGCTAATTTTGTCAGTTTTAAATAAAATATGAAAAAATTACACTGTTTATCACACTAGTTTGCTTTAATGGTTCACCAGGGAATTTGTTTTGAAATGACAGATATACCATGTGACAGATTTTTATCTAAACATTTTATTTTACAACATTTTCTAAATGTGGTGCTGTAAATTATGATAGTCCTTAGTGACAGAAATAACTAGTTTTAGGTAAATCACATCTGAATGGCAAACTGTTCATTTGTCTCTATGCTAGTGAAAAATTAATGTACTGAAGTGTATTTGAAATACATTTATGCAAGGTGTACTACAAATACATTTACATATTTATGTACTTAATATGAATCCCAATGCAAATGTAATTTTGGGATACTTAAAGGTGGAAAAACTAATTTTTACTTAATGTACTTTAGTTAACCAGAAATAGTGCTAATGTCCAACTTATTATATTTATATCAGCAAGTCTCAAGCATTATGTCAGTAAATATATTAATGGGTTTGTAGCATACTTAGTATGAAATAAATGCATTTTAAATAGATTTTGGTATGGGTTTTTTCCCACCAGAGTATTGTACACACATTCACACATTTAATCGATGTCTGATAACAGCAATCAACCCTTAATTCACTAAAACCATGAATAATTGAGAAGATAATTTGTAAGTGTGATGATCATCTGCTAAATGAGCAACAGCGACCACAATTCACACCTTCAGTCAGTGAAGCCGCTCCCACAGCCGTTCATGAGAGTTTAAATGTTGGGAATGTTCCCATCTTCCCACAGGAGAAGAAGAAGCAAGCAGGAGGAATTACTCCAGGAGAAACTACAGACATACTATTGTAAAGATGGAGTTTGAGGAAGAACCCTGCAGAATAAAAGATGAAGAGACCAGTGTTGGGGGTAGCGTATTTTGTCATTTATGAGCTATGTAATCATTACATTACATTACATTTTCAAGTAACTATTAAAGGAACACATTAATTTTAAAATTTACAACAAAATATCTGAGTTACTTTTTCAAATAAGTAACAAAAAAGTTATTTTGTTCACCCATTTATTGACGGACAGCTCTCTTTTCCCAGTGTTGAGAGAAATCGTAAGTGCAGAGGCTTTGTGTGTAAACATGATGGTTATTGTAGTTCTAGACTAAATGTGAGCAGGCATTTACTCATCTCACTTGCACAAAGATTCAGTATTCCTCAAAATGAATAAAATCAGTCAAATGCTAAATCAGAATAATACGCAAACCTCCAATAATTAAATATGTTGAATAAAACAAAACATTTTATGCATTTAATCTCACTTTATTGATCAGTTTACTTGCTGTTGACCTTCAATGATTCAGTTAAACCATAAGCAAAAATAATTATTTTTGTTTTGTTTTTCTTGGTGAAGTAAGTGTTAAACGGTTTTCTCCTGCATCCTATTCTTCTGTAAATCCAGAATAGCTAAAAGGCTTGTTAGATTTGCGCCATCTACTGTACATTTCCTTCAGCCTGAGGCTTGTTGTATCAATTTTGGTGTGAAAGTTTTCACATTTGCCCAAAAATATAACTTTTTAAAAATAAAAATAGGAAAGCAAACAAGCCCAGCCTAGGTGAGAAAAAGTAACGCAAAAGTAACGTAATGCATTACTTTTCTAAAAAAAAGTAACTAAGTAATGCAATGATTTATCTTTTAAAGTAACTCAATATTGTAATGCAATACTTTTAAAAGTAACTTTTGACAAGACAGAGAAACTAACAGGTTTTGCTTCATTCTCTTTAATGACTGATGAGGAACATTAAGAGGAAAACTTTGATCATTTGGGGCTCTGAATTTATTATTGTTTCTAATTTTTAGACATGATGGAAGTGAATGAAAGTAAAAGGCATCAGTTTCAAAAGAAGATAGAAAATGGAGATGGAAACTCAGTCGTTTCACAGACTAAAAAGAATTTCACCCAAAAACAAGCTGGAAAATCTGGAGACAAAGGATCTTTCACCTGCTCTCAGTGTGGAAAGAGTTTCACAAATAAACCAAACCTTAAGAGACACATGAGGATTCACATGAGGATTCACACTGGAGAGAAACCGTTCACCTGCTCTCAGTGTGGAAAGAGTTTCACATCCAAAAATGGTCTTAAAGATCTGTCTTGATCTATGGAGTGAGATCATTCTGCTGTGATCAGTGTGAGAAAACATTTGTTGTGGCATCAAGCTTAAGGAGACACCTTACAGTTCATTCTGCTGTGAAACCTCACTTTTATTCTTTTGTGGAAAGAGTTTTTCACTGCTGCATCATTTACAAGTGCATGAGAGTATTCATACTGGTGTGAAACCTTATATGTGCTTTGACTGTGGGAAGACCTTCATTACATCCAGCAAATTAAAAACACACCAGAGAATTCACACTGGAGAGAAACCGTGCAAGTGCTCACACTGTGGAAAGAGTTTCTCTCAGTCAGGAAACCTGAAAAGACATGAGAGAGTTCACACTGGAGAGAAGCCGCACCAGTGCTCTTCATGTGGGAAGAGTTTCACCCATTCATCTAGTCTACAGTATCATGAGAAAAAGCACTGCCAGAAGGCGTCTAAATGAGCAAATGTTCATGTTTGGATCCATCACTCACAAATAATACACTTACAAGTAAATAATTTGACATTCAGATTCAGCAAAAGCTCGCATTTAGGAAACCAAAGTGATTCAAGAGGGTCATTTGCTAAAATAAGTAGTGAAGTTTGATCATTTGTCAAAGGACATTTTGGCAGGGTCAGTAATAGTTCATGAAACTAGTGTTGCTGTAAAAGGCTGTGATTTATGAAGAGATGTTTTGTTAAGTTCACATGTTCAAAATATATTCTAGAATTTTTTTTTTTTTTTTTTTTGCATTTAAAGAAATGCTCTGTACATTTTCTGACTAAGAAAAATAAAAAGGAACACATGACATGACTTGATGAATAAACTTGTTTACATGAAATCAAGGGAAACGTCTTAGGTTGCTTGACTGTAAGTAACCCTGTTCTCTGAAAAAACACTGAGGAACACCTTTGTGTGTGACCGGCTGTGCTAACACAACACTTGAACTTTAACCTCTGACGGTGATGTCATTGAAATTTAAATATTTTATAACCACAAATGCTCGTCAAACTAAATGTGGGATGATTACGAAGTTTGTCTGGGACATGTTACCGACACTAAAACTGTTGGGGATCGCCCCACTGAATGCCAGTTCTTTAATGGTGTTAACCACTTCAGCACTCTGATCAGAGAGGAGGAGTCATCAGATTTCGTTTCCACCTTTTAATAGTGCAAGTTTTAACCTTGTACACATGGCAGTATACAACTGTAGGTCGTTTCTGTAGTAAACAAATTAAACAGAAGTAAATAACTAAATGTCAAACTTAAATGTCCACATACTGTTGTGATAAAACAGCAAATTACAAATTAAACAATATTACCAGCTCGCTCAGTCTCTTTAGCAGTATAAGAACAAGGAAATAAACAATATAAAAAGAGCATATAAACCACTTCCGGTACATTACACCATCCTCATTTTGGTATTAAAAGTGTAACAAATATAGAATATCTGAGAATCATAAACATAACTAAACGAGGTAGCCACTATTGGTAAGATAAGCCGCCATTGCCGCTCATAATGCCATTGACGGCCATTTATGAGTGCTATTTATTCATATTAAACATCAAACATTTTAAAAAGTTTAATATTTTACTACACAACAGTCTCAGTGCTTACAGTATCTCAGATATTAATATTTTACCGATTTATAAAAGATGAATCTATGTCTGGCCATCTGGAATTTTGGTATGGAGATAAAGGTTATGATTATAACATTTTTGTAGTATCACACCACATTGTGTGTGTATATTAGCACCGTTTATTGTCTTTCTTGTGGTATGAGATTGAGCGTTTGGACCCGGAAGCTCTGCCAAGTGACGTCAGATGTAAAAACCGAATACAGTAGCTCATGTAAGTTATTCAAAGGATTGAGACAACACAACGTTGGCTTAAAACATGAAGAGTTACATTTTATTACTTTTTTAACCACTTTGTTTGTCAAAATACAAGGTAACCACAGTGTAGGAATAATTTTAAACCTTAACTACTATAGCTGTGGTAATTCAACAGTGACATACTTCTCTTCGTCTGCTATAATGATGAAATAAGGTTTAATATTAAGTTCTTACATTGTGACAAACAGTTTGGTTAAAAAAAAAGTAATAAAATTGAACAAGTTGTCGTCTCAATCCTTTAAATATCTTGCATGAGCTTCTCTATATGTAGTTATGGCAATAGTTTGGCAGTGCCACAGATGTTTCTCTAGATGGCGCCATTTGCTTTCATATCAACCTTGTGATCTTGTTGAATCCATTGTGATTCATAAACCTACACAATGTAACTTTTTTTGTTCCAAATGTACGCATATTTACAGTATATAGACCTCCAGGGCCCTAATGTGATTTCCTAAAAGAGTTTGCAGATTTTCTCTCAGACCTATTGGTCACTGTCGATAAAGTAGTGTTGGTGATTTTAATATTCATGTAGATAATACAAACAAAGCGTTAGGGGCTGCGTTCACAGATTTACTAACTTCTTTGGGGTCGAGCAAAATGTCACTAGACCCAACCAAGACAGCACTTCCTGTTATAAAGGCTCTAAAAGCAGCCAGGGCTGAGCATATCCGTGTATACTTGTTATACTATATACTCAATACTAGTTTTACTTGATCTTAGTGCCACATTCGACACCATAGATCACAAAATACTCTTAGATCAACTACAGAAATACACTGGTATTCAGGGACAGGCATAAAAGTTTAGATCATACCTATCAGACCGTTAACATCTTGTCTATTTAAACAGGGAAAATCTGAGATAATGTCTGAATTATGGAGTGCCACAAGGATCTGTGTCAGGCCCTCTGTTATTCTCAATATATGTGCTGACACTTAGTTTGTTGTTTTCCTGCCAAATGCATATGATACAAGTCACAAGTTCTCTATAAGACATATTTTGAACCATGAATAACAAGTTTCTCTATGCATATGTTCAAGGGTTGTGCCGAGTGAAAGCATGAGGTATAGCGTGAACAACCTGTTATTCTGGTAAACAATTAAATTTCACTGTTTAAAGGGATAGTTCACCCAAAAATGAAAATTCTGTCATTTACTCACCCTCAAGTTGTTCCAACCCTCTATGAGTTTCTTTTTTCTGCTGAACACAAAAGAAGATATTTTGAATAATGTTTGTAACCAAGCAGATAGAGCAACCATTGACAACCATAGTAGGGAAAAAATACGATGGTAGTCAATGGTTGCTCTCTCTGCTTTGTTACAAACATTCTTCTAAATATCTTCTTTTGTGTTCAGCAGAATAAAGAAACTCATACAGATTTGGAACAACTGTAGGCTGAGTAAATTATGACAGAATTTTCATTTTTGGGTGAACTATCCCTTTAAACCGGAAAGATGCAGAAAAACTAATCCATGCACTTATCTCAAGTAGACTAGACTATTGTAATGCACTTTTTACAGGTCTCCCTCAAAAATCAATAAACAGACTTCAGCTTATTCAAAATTCAGCAGCTCGGTTACTAACCAGAACCAGAACTAAAAAAGAGAACATATAACACCAGTATTAGCTGCACTGCACTGGCTTCCAATAAAATTTAGAATAGATTTTAAGGTCCTCCTCATCACATACAAAGCTCTTAACGGACACGGACCTAACTATATTGACAGTTCTTTTGTTAATTATATTCCATCAAGAACCCTAAGATCATCTAGGGCAGGTTTATTGGAGGTTAACAGTTATCGACGAAGGAAAATCAGTGATGCAGCCTTTGCAAATTATGCGCCAAAACTATGGAACACGCTACCATCAGATATTAGGAAAGCTAAAAGTAAGCTAAAAACATATTTTTTTATCATGCCATTTAATTAGTTAGGGCTACTCCAAACTATGCTTATAATTAATTATATCCTATTTTTTAGTATTTCCTGTCAGATATGTTCTGTAGTTTTTATTCTTTTAATCATATGTTTTGTATTTTATTCTGTATGTTGCATTTGACCTTTTTTTATTTCTTATTTTTGATGTATATGTTTTTATTGAACATGATTTTTTAATGTAAAGCACTTTGAATTGCATTACAAGCCTGAAAAGTGCTATATAAATAAAGTTTATTATTATTAACATCGTAGGCCTTATTTATCTGAGCTTAAGAACTTAAGAGTGAAAAAGCATTATTTGTGGCTAATTTTGTCAGTTTTAAATAAAATATGAAAAAATTACACTGTTTATCACACTAGTTTGCTTTAATGGTTCACCAGGGAATTTGTTTTGAAATGACAGATATACCATGTGACAGATTTTTATCTAAACATTTTATTTTACAACATTTTCTAAATGTGGTGCTGTAAATTATGATAGTCCTTAGTGACAGAAATAACTAGTTTTAGGTAAATCACATCTGAATGGCAAACTGTTCATTTGTCTCTATGCTAGTGAAAAATTAATGTACTGAAGTGTATTTGAAATACATTTATGCAAGGTGTACTACAAATACATTTACATATTTATGTACTTAATATGAATCCCAATGCAAATGTAATTTTGGGATACTTAAAGGTGGAAAAACTAATTTTTACTTAATGTACTTTAGTTAACCAGAAATAGTGCTAATGTCCAACTTATTATATTTATATCAGCAAGTCTCAAGCATTATGTCAGTAAATATATTAATGGGTTTGTAGCATACTTAGTATGAAATAAATGCATTTTAAATAGATTTTGGTATGGGTTTTTTCCCACCAGAGTATTGTACACACATTCACACATTTAATCGATGTCTGATAACAGCAATCAACCCTTAATTCACTAAAACCATGAATAATTGAGAAGATAATTTGTAAGTGTGATGATCATCTGCTAAATGAGCAACAGCGACCACAATTCACACCTTCAGTCAGTGAAGCCGCTCCCACAGCCGTTCATGAGAGTTTAAATGTTGGGAATGTTCCCATCTTCCCACAGGAGAAGAAGAAGCAAGCAGGAGGAATTACTCCAGGAGAAACTACAGACATACTATTGTAAAGATGGAGTTTGAGGAAGAACCCTGCAGAATAAAAGATGAAGAGACCAGTGTTGGGGGTAGCGTATTTTGTCATTTATGAGCTATGTAATCATTACATTACATTACATTTTCAAGTAACTATTAAAGGAACACATTAATTTTAAAATTTACAACAAAATATCTGAGTTACTTTTTCAAATAAGTAACAAAAAAGTTATTTTGTTCACCCATTTATTGACGGACAGCTCTCTTTTCCCAGTGTTGAGAGAAATCGTAAGTGCAGAGGCTTTGTGTGTAAACATGATGGTTATTGTAGTTCTAGACTAAATGTGAGCAGGCATTTACTCATCTCACTTGCACAAAGATTCAGTATTCCTCAAAATGAATAAAATCAGTCAAATGCTAAATCAGAATAATACGCAAACCTCCAATAATTAAATATGTTGAATAAAACAAAACATTTTATGCATTTAATCTCACTTTATTGATCAGTTTACTTGCTGTTGACCTTCAATGATTCAGTTAAACCATAAGCAAAAATAATTATTTTTGTTTTGTTTTTCTTGGTGAAGTAAGTGTTAAACGGTTTTCTCCTGCATCCTATTCTTCTGTAAATCCAGAATAGCTAAAAGGCTTGTTAGATTTGCGCCATCTACTGTACATTTCCTTCAGCCTGAGGCTTGTTGTATCAATTTTGGTGTGAAAGTTTTCACATTTGCCCAAAAATATAACTTTTTAAAAATAAAAATAGGAAAGCAAACAAGCCCAGCCTAGGTGAGAAAAAGTAACGCAAAAGTAACGTAATGCATTACTTTTCTAAAAAAAAGTAACTAAGTAATGCAATGATTTATCTTTTAAAGTAACTCAATATTGTAATGCAATACTTTTAAAAGTAACTTTTGACAAGACAGAGAAACTAACAGGTTTTGCTTCATTCTCTTTAATGACTGATGAGGAACATTAAGAGGAAAACTTTGATCATTTGGGGCTCTGAATTTATTATTGTTTCTAATTTTTAGACATGATGGAAGTGAATGAAAGTAAAAGGCATCAGTTTCAAAAGAAGATAGAAAATGGAGATGGAAACTCAGTCGTTTCACAGACTAAAAAGAATTTCACCCAAAAACAAGCTGGAAAATCTGGAGACAAAGGATCTTTCACCTGCTCTCAGTGTGGAAAGAGTTTCACAAATAAACCAAACCTTAAGAGACACATGAGGATTCACATGAGGATTCACACTGGAGAGAAACCGTTCACCTGCTCTCAGTGTGGAAAGAGTTTCACATCCAAAAATGGTCTTAAAGATCTGTCTTGATCTATGGAGTGAGATCATTCTGCTGTGATCAGTGTGAGAAAACATTTGTTGTGGCATCAAGCTTAAGGAGACACCTTACAGTTCATTCTGCTGTGAAACCTCACTTTTATTCTTTTGTGGAAAGAGTTTTTCACTGCTGCATCATTTACAAGTGCATGAGAGTATTCATACTGGTGTGAAACCTTATATGTGCTTTGACTGTGGGAAGACCTTCATTACATCCAGCAAATTAAAAACACACCAGAGAATTCACACTGGAGAGAAACCGTGCAAGTGCTCACACTGTGGAAAGAGTTTCTCTCAGTCAGGAAACCTGAAAAGACATGAGAGAGTTCACACTGGAGAGAAGCCGCACCAGTGCTCTTCATGTGGGAAGAGTTTCACCCATTCATCTAGTCTACAGTATCATGAGAAAAAGCACTGCCAGAAGGCGTCTAAATGAGCAAATGTTCATGTTTGGATCCATCACTCACAAATAATACACTTACAAGTAAATAATTTGACATTCAGATTCAGCAAAAGCTCGCATTTAGGAAACCAAAGTGATTCAAGAGGGTCATTTGCTAAAATAAGTAGTGAAGTTTGATCATTTGTCAAAGGACATTTTGGCAGGGTCAGTAATAGTTCATGAAACTAGTGTTGCTGTAAAAGGCTGTGATTTATGAAGAGATGTTTTGTTAAGTTCACATGTTCAAAATATATTCTAGAATTTTTTTTTTTTTTTTTTTTGCATTTAAAGAAATGCTCTGTACATTTTCTGACTAAGAAAAATAAAAAGGAACACATGACATGACTTGATGAATAAACTTGTTTACATGAAATCAAGGGAAACGTCTTAGGTTGCTTGACTGTAAGTAACCCTGTTCTCTGAAAAAACACTGAGGAACACCTTTGTGTGTGACCGGCTGTGCTAACACAACACTTGAACTTTAACCTCTGACGGTGATGTCATTGAAATTTAAATATTTTATAACCACAAATGCTCATCAAACTAAATGTGGGATGATTACGAAGTTTGTCTGGGACATGTTACCGACACTAAAACTGTTGGGGATCGCCCCACTGAATGCCAGTTCTTTAATGGTGTTAACCACTTCAGCACTCTGATCAGAGAGGAGGAGTCATCAGATTTCGTTTCCACCTTTTAATAGTGCAAGTTTTAACCTTGTACACATGGCAGTATACAACTGTAGGTCGTTTCTGTAGTAAACAAATTAAACAGAAGTAAATAACTAAATGTCAAACTTAAATGTCCACATACTGTTGTGATAAAACAGCAAATTACAAATTAAACAATATTACCAGCTCGCTCAGTCTCTTTAGCAGTATAAGAACAAGGAAATAAACAATATAAAAAGAGCATATAAACCACTTCCGGTACATTACACCATCCTCATTTTGGTATTAAAAGTGTAACAAATATAGAATATCTGAGAATCATAAACATAACTAAACGAGGTAGCCACTATTGGTAAGATAAGCCGCGATGCTAGCGGCACCTTTCACGTGGGTTTCCCATGGCGAACTATTCATTAAGATCGCGAAACACCCGCGACTAACAGGCTTAATGCCAGAGACAGTCTCAGCAGTATAAACATCCATTACAACCATAAAGTCATAGATAAACTTACTGCATCAATAACTTTGTCTTGCACTCAGAGATGCTGCACGGGTGAAAACTGCGTCATATTCTGACAGCTCCGTAAACGTAACAACTGTTGCCAACAAATTTTCAGGGGAAGTTGCTAAAAGGCAGATCGAGTTGTTGCTAAAAGTTGCGAAATGACGTTGTGACGTCATTGGGCTATGAAGTCATTACGTATTCGCAAGGCAAAAGGCTTGTTTTAGATGCGCCTCGCCTCGCCTGCAGTTCAGCCGAAACTAGGCGGCTACAGTGAGGGGAGGAGTGAAAAAAGTGCAGGCAAGCCGGACAGTTCTCTCTTCTCGAAGTGGATCCGACACCTGCGAGATCAAAGGCGGATATCGCGGGATTCACACTCGTGCGCTTTGTTGCTGAAAAACTGGATGTAATTTACGTTCTGATACTTTTATATGAAAATAAATATTATGAACAAGACACCCAAAGTTTTTATTATTTATTTCCATTCGAAAGACGTGTTTATCAATCATTTTTACTTTAATTAGGCCTACATACATGTTTGTATATATATATTTTTTTTTATAAATATGACAACAATCACATAACCCACAGAGAGATCGCCTTTGTTAGAGAGTTTGGGAATATTCACACATAAAAACATGATATATCAGAGTTTTAAAATCAAACATTTTTAAAAAGAACCATACATCACGGTTGTTTAAACCAATAAGCATTAAGCTGTGTCGTCAGCAAGTCGTTTCCCATCATGCTTTTGCTCAGCGCAGTCTGTGGAGAGCAACTGCGCTCAACTGCAGAATCCGACACATCCGCCTTTCGCTCGCGAGAGTTTTTTGACATACGTCGGCATGACATCAGAGCAAGGCGGACCGCCCTCGGACACTTTTCTAACCCGCATGCATCTCGCGCTGATCACCAGTGATCGGTTCTGCGCAGATTTTGCTCATCTCAAACAAGCCTATTAATCGCTCATTTGGAACGCCCTGCAACGTCATCAAAGAAAGGCAACGACGGGTGCAGATTATGATATAACATAAATTAATATTGTACTTTACTTTACTTTCAAATTGAAAACCATATAATAAACATATACATTTACAAAACACACAGTATAGGCTATCTAAAACATATAATCAAAACACTGTCCATTAGTTTTATCAGTTTACTTATAAGTTACCTGTATTGACTATGAACAGATTTGAAGCTGCACCTGTCATTCAATATGAAAATACTTTGATTTGGTTAACTATGTATAAATGTAGGCTATTCTTAATCAATGGTCTTTGTAGCGGTATCATCTCGTGCGCTTTCTTTCCCAAGTGCAGCTGCACAGTAAACATTCCTGAGGTAAATAAAGTAAAATATAAAAAATGACAGCCCTCAGGTGCTTCTCAACAGTTTTAATTTGTTTACATATTCATAAAATATAATATACAAATGTAACAGTAATTGCCATAACCATTCATAAATACTCTAGTTTTTATAATAAGTATGAATATTCGAATGCATATGTAAACTCCTCAATCGCAGAGCTGTTTAAAAACTCTTCAAACCAACGGCTCTGCACCATCATTAGTTCAGGTTCAGACAGGTGATGCATGCGACGCGCAAAGACATTTGGGTGATTTTCGCTCTCCACTTCCTGTGAAGTGATGTATCGATGTTCCCTTCTTCCCTGCGCCGTTTGCAGTACCCTTCGGACTGAATTTGTTCGCTCCCTTTGGATTGGAATCTCACTTAAGATGGCGGAATACCCTATGAAGTCCACTTCGCAGTCCACTTACGGTCGAATGGAACGTACCCTACGCCATTATGTAACACGTAGATATTATTTGAAATGCTAATTTAGATTTGTTTGTAAAATAAATTAAAGCAATGTGTTAGTTAATATGTATGGATCGAGCCCCACATGACGTGCAAGAAAAAAATATAAATTGTGCACAAAATTTACAAATTTGTTCCCTCGATTTGTTAAAAACACAGCAATCTTAAGGAATTATGAATGAACCGCGTGGCCTATTGAGCTAGCTTGTACGTGTGTTGTTTGGGTTAGAGTCACTTTCCAGAAGTTGCTAAAAGTTGCCAAATAAATTAAAAAAATTGCTAAGGTGCTTTTAGAAAAAAATGTTGCTAAGGTGGTCTGAAAAGTTGCTAAATCTAGCAACAAAATTGCTAAGTTGGCAACACTGAACGTAACAGAGAACGCATCACTTATGCCAAAACCGTATTCACTATAAATTGCGTAGTACATTCTTTCCATATGGATTAAGTATTTTGCATAATACACCCTGCTTAGATATAAAATACAGCGGGATACATAATATTGAAAGCCATATAATTAAAGAATTCACAACAAAAACATAACCTGAAACTGTTATATAATGTCTATCTAAGTTAATAAAAACATTTGTATTCTAGCTTTCAGCTGATAAAAATACTTTGTTCTTTAGTCCCTTCCAGAAAACACCATTACATCACAATGTAACATAACATGTCTTTATTTTACATGTCATTTAAATTCAACATCACTGAGTCCAAAGGCAGCAGGCATCATGCAGATAACTATTTTTGAAAAATCCAACAAAATAAATAATGAACAAATTAAATATAAAACAACATGAAATTAGTTAATTGACAGTCTTGGATAAAAATGTATATTATATATTAAGAATAGAACCAATTTACTGAATTATCCAGTAGTTTTCTGACAGGGGACACATGGAACGAATCACCACTACAAATTTTGATTGACAGTCGTCACAACCTACTAGTGACCGTATTTACTCCTTTCTTATTAACCATTGGATAGGATTTAAAAACGGCTGTTGTAAGGCAGGATGCTACTTCTTACTAGTGATGGGAAGTATGGTTCTTTTCTGCGAACCGGTTCTTTCGGACAGTTCGTTTCAATGAACCGGATAAAAAAAAAACGGTTCATTAGTTCTTTCGCGCTCAAACGTAATGACGTAATTTCGCGATGACGTAATTTACATTTAGTCATTTAGCAGACGCTTTTATCCAAAGCGACTTACAAATGAGATCAATAGAAGCAACTAGAACAGTCAAGGGCAACAGTATGCAAGTGCTGTAGCAAGTCTCAGTTAATCTAACATAGAACACACAGGACAGAACTTTTTTTTTTTTTTTTTTTATAAATTAGACAGACAGAAAATGAATAGAATGTTAAGTGCTATTCTTGATTATAGATGTTTTTTGAAAAGGGCTACAGACTCGGCCGCTCGAATTGAGATAGGCAGGTCATTCCACCAGGTGGGGGCGGTCCAGGAAAAGGTCCGTGAGAGCGATTTCATGCCTCTCTGGTATGGCACCACAAGGCGTCGTTCACTGGCAGAACGTAAGCTCCTGGAGGGTGTGTAAGTCTGAATAAGCGAGTTTAGGTATATTGGTGCAGAGCCAGTGGTTGCTTTGTTGGCGAGCACCAGTGCCTTGAATTTGATGCGAGCAGCTATTGGCAGCCAGTGCAGACTGATGAAGAGAGGCGTGACGTGCGCTCTCTTCGGCTCGTTAAAGACCACCCTCACCGCTGCATTCTGGATCAGTTGCAAGGGTTTGATAGTGCATGCTGGAAGGCCCGCTAGAAGAGCATTACAGTAGTCCAGTCTGGAGAGAACAAGAGCTTGGACCAGAAGTTGTGTGGCCTGCTCTGAAAGGAAGGGTCTAATCTTCCTAATGTTGTATAACGCAAATCTGCAGGACCGGGTTATTGCAGTAATGTGGTCAGTGAATTTTAGCTGATCATCAATCACAACTCCAAGGTTCCTGGCTGTCCTGGACGGAGTAATGGTTGATGATCCTAGCTGAATGGAGAGATTGTGATGAAGTGCTGGGTTGGCTGAGACCACAAGCAGTTCTGTCTTTGCAAGATTGAGTTGCAGGTGATGTTCCTTCATCCAGCCAGAAATGTCTGTTAGGCAGGCAGCGATACGAACACCAACCATGGGATCATCTGGTTGAAATGAGAAGTAGAGTTGAGTGTCGTCGGCATAGCAGTGATAGGAAAAGCCATGTTTCTGAATGACAAATCCCAGTGATGACATGTAGATGGAGAAGAGAAGTGGTCCAAGCACTGAGCCCTGGGGAACTCCAGTAGCTAGATGATGTGACTTAGACACTTCACCTCTCCATGACACCCTGAAGGACCTACCTGAGAGGTAAGACTTGAGCTACTGGAGAGCAGTTCCTGAGATGCCCATCTTCATGAGAGTTGACAGGAGGATCTGGTGGTTAACTGTGTCAAAAGCAGCAGACAAATCCAGTAAGATAAGTACTGTGGATTTGGAGGCTGCTCTTGCCTGTCTCAGTGCCTCCGTAACCAAGAGCAGGGCAGTTTCAGTTGAGTGGCCACTTTACGTCAAGTAATTACGTCAACTCTATTGCGGGCTGGAAAAACGAACACTTTATACATTAAAAATATAAAGTCAGTAATCATAACATCAGTCAGATAAAATATCATCATAATCTGATAAGTTTATTACAATTAAGTTTTACATCTAAAGCATCCAAACACACGCAGTGATGCAAACGATCTTTACAGTTATAAAATCAATAAATCAGTCTTCATCAGTGCAGAAACCATGATCCACTTACTATTTTTTTGTAATTAAATAAATACGGTTCGCCAGATTTTCCCCTCATTCATGTCCTCGGAGTCGTTTCACAGACACGCACTCATATCAGCTGTTGTTCGTTCGGTTCAGAGAGACACGCCGTGCAGTCAGTCAGTCGTTCGACGCAAGCTCAGTCAGCATCAGCTCATCGGTTCTCAAATCGGACATGTCCGAAATAAACAGTTCTCGGTTCAGTGTACTGCTGATCCGAAAACCGCTGCAACCGGTTGCAACCGATTCTTGACTCGAGAACGAAATGGAGATTCAAGAACCGCGAGAGCGAAAGGAGTCGCTTGCTTCGCCTTCGCTGTAGTTTGATTAGGCTACTTCATTTTTATCTTTATATCACCTTGTTTACAAAGTAATACAATGGAGTCCTAACAAAGTTAGGCAGATTGTTTTTCTGAATTCAAACCTACCCTTACGTTCAAGCTTCATATAGTAACTTAACCTCTGTTTAAAACTGCCCTTGCACTTTGTTTTTGCTATTATTATTATTTAATATTCTTGATAAAGCACAATAACTTTTTTCATTTACAAACAACAAGCAATACCTGTTAAATATAGTGTGTAAGACAATTAATGTGTAAGTGCACTTTTCCAACATTGTTCTTTTAAAATGTGTGTATTATTTGAACACTTTAATACATTTTTATTAAAACATTGTTTATTAAATACTAACCCAATTTGTGAATGTGTCCTCATTAACTATAATTACATTAATCCTTTAAATAAATAAATACTTAAATCACAAATAGTCAATCACATGCTCATACAGTGATAAGACAATAATGAACTTGAAAATGATGAAAACATATTTCCACTATGTTTTATATTATAACACGTCTCGATGTTCAAAAAAACTTGCTTTTCGTTCTCTTGAAAAATTACACGCATGCTCAGTCAGTATCAGCTCATCGGTTCTCAAATCGGACATAAACAGTCCGAAATAAACAGTTCTCAGTTAGTGTACTGGTGATTTCGAAAACCGCTGCAACCGATTCTTGACTCGAGAACGAGAACTGCGACAGACCGGTCCGCGTACGTTCTCGATTCAGTGTACTGTTGATCCGAAAACCGATGCAACTGGTTGCAACCGATTCTTGGCTCGAGAACGAGAACTGTGACAGGCCGTGTAGGCTACGCTCGTTCGTGTACGCTGCACGCATGCTCAGTATCATCAGCTTCTGCTCGCTGACGTGCTCGTCATCATTAGTTCTCTCTTACAGTAGGTTAAGTGTATTGTTGGAGTCACTGAATAACTCCAGGATGTTGGTTTATTTCGAGTCAGAGGGACAGTCAGACACATCAAAAAGTGATTAACTTTATAAATTTGTGGATTAGTGCTTACTAGAGATGCGAACTGTTTCGAACGATTCAGTCCGATTTGGTGAACTGGTTCGACCGGTTCACTAAAAAGAACCGGTTCAAAAGAACGATTCGTCCGCGAACCGGACATCACTACTTCTGACTAATCGCTGTTAAATATAGTTGAAAACTACGCTGCAAAAAGATTTAATAAAATGCTTTCTTAAAAAGGCAAAAGAACGCATGCATGTTTTCTTAATATGATAACAGACTGATGAATAGGCGGAACATTTCTCAATATGCGACATGCGGGACAATGGGTGAAAATGTACAGCGCAAAGCGGGACGGGTGGTCACACTATCTGCGATGCGTGTCCACAACTTCACGCATTACATAGTCAGATAAGATAAGACCCTTATTTCTTGGATGACATGGGTGTAAATTATCATGGAATTTTAATTCTGGAGTGAACTAATCCTTTAAGCGCCAAAAGTTATAGTGTATCTTTAACTGATTTAATTGTGTTTATCAGACTGTGATTTTATTTTTATTAGGAGAAATCTAAATCAGACAACTTGCTCAATGCAAAGTTCTGGAGTTTTTAAGGTAAATCTTGAAATATCTAATTTTTTTATTACTAAAGACTAAATTAAGCCAAAATATATAATATGTACACTCTAAAAAAAAAAAGGTTCTATATTGCACCAAAAATGGTTCTTGGCTCGTAATCATAGGGGAACCTTTTTTAGTGCTATATAGCACCAATTTTGGTGTTTCAGTGGTTCTTCAGCGGTTCTTCAGAGGTTCTTCAGCGGTTCTTCAGAGGTTCTTCACCGGTTCTTTGACTAAGGTGCTATATAGCACCTCTGAAGAACCACTGAAGCACCAAAATTGGTGCTATATAGCACTAAAAAAGGTTCCCCTATGATTACGAGCCTTTTTTTTTAGAGTGTATTAAAATCAACAACTTAGTGCTGCTGTAAATTATGCTAATCTTTAGTGACAGAAATAACTATAGTTTTAGGTAAATCACATCTGAATGGCAAACTATTCAATGAAATAGTTAATGTAAAATAAATATACTGAAGTGTATTTGAAACACATTTATGCAAAGTATACTACAAATACATTTACATATTTATGTACAAATACATTTACATATTTATGTACTTAATATGATAAAACATTTGTTTAACTTAATGTTTCTTTAGTTATCCAAATATAGTGCTAATGTCCGACTTAAGTGTAATTATAATATTTATATCAGTAAGTCTTAAGCATTATGTGAGTAAATATGTTATTGGTTTGTAGAATACTTAGTATGAAATAAATCCATTTTAAATACATTGGTTTAGTTCAGGGATCTACAAACTCATTCCTGGAGGGCCGCTGTCCTGCGGAGTTTAGCTCCAACCCCAAATAAACACACCTGAACCAGCCAATCAGTGTCTTACAAGTCAAGTAACCCAAGACGTTTCCTTTGATTTCATGTAAACAAGTTTATTCATCAAGTCATGTCATGTGTTCCTTTTTATTTTTCTTAGTCTCAAAATGTACAGAACATTTCTTTAAATGCAAAAAAAAAAAAAAAGATTTAAATACAAGAATATATTTTCAAAATGTGAACTCCTTAACAAAACATACAATACTGTGCAAAAGTCTTCACCCCCAAAAATGGTTAAGCCAGTTATTTATATCTTTTGTAATTGTTTGTCAGTAGGTAATATCAGTTTACATTTTCAAACATTCATTTTGCCATTTATTGTAATAATCCATTCCAGTGAGATTTTTGTATGCAGAAGGAGTCTGACAATAGAGGTATGATCCACACAGAGATCTGATCTCACCATCATCTGAGTCATCAACTGAGTCCGTCTGGGATTACATGAAGTAAAAAAAAAAAAACTGCAACCTGCGGCAGCGTCTCCTGGACGCTTAAAGAAACCTTCCTGCAACGCTCCCTGAAAAACTATGAGTAAGTGTACCAAAACAAAAGCTGTTTTCAACGCAAAGGGTGGTCACACCAAACACTGATTAGATTTAGATAGAAGTTAATTTATCAACAAAAGAAAAATTCAAAATCTACTTATGACATTATTTTTGAAAGCTTCCTGACTTTACAGCATTTTTACACAAGTGTCTAAAACTCTTCACAGTGCTTTAGCTTTGCAGGAAGGTTTCTTCAAGCGTCCTGGAGACGTTGCCACAGTTCTTCTGGATTTTGTCTCAGTTTTTTCTGTTTCTTCATGTAATCCCAGACGGACTCGATGATGGTGAGATCAGATCTCCGTGTGGATCATACCTCTGTTGTCAGACTCCTTCTGCATACAAAAATCTCACTGGAATGGATTATTACAATTAATGGCAAAATGAATGTTTGAAAATGTAAACTGATATTACATACTGACACAATATTACAAAAGACATACAGTGGGGATCAAAAGTTTGGGCACCCCAGGTAAAAAAAAAATATTAATGTGCATAAAGAAGCTAAGAAAAGAAGGAAAAATCTCCAAATGGCATCAAATTACAGATTAGTTAAAAAAGTTAGATTTTATTTCCATCATTTACACTTTCAAAATAACAGAAAACAAAAAAATGGTGTCTGCAAAAGTTTGGGCACCCTGCAGAGTTAATACCTTGTACTGCCCCCTTTGGCAAGTACCACAGCTTGTAAACGCTTTTTGTAGCCAGCCAAGAGTCTTTCAATTCTTGTTTGAGGTAACTTCGCCCATTCTTCCTTATAAAAGTCTTCCAGTTCTTTGAGATTTCTGGGCTGTCTGACTCACGCACTGCTCTTCTAAGGTCTATCCATAGATTTTCAATTATGTTGAGGTCAGGAGATTGTGAAGGACATGGCAAAACCATCAGTTTACGCCTCTTGATGTAATCCACCGTGGATTTTGAGGTGTGTTTAGGATCATTATCTATTTGTAGAAGCCATCCTCTCTTTAACTTCAGCTTTTTCACAGATGGCATCAAGTTAGCGTCCAAAATTTGCTGAAATTTTATTGAATCCATTTTTCCTTCTACTCGTGAAATGTTCCCTGTGCCACTGGCTGCAATACAACCCCAAAGCATGATTGATCCACCCTCATGCTTAACAGTTGGACAGAGGTTCTTTTCATTAAATTAAACTTTTGCAGATGCCATTTTTTTGTTTTCTGTTATTTTGAAAGTGTAAATGATGGAAATAAAATCTAACTTTTTTTTGACATATTATAAGAATGTCTAATCTGTAATTTGATGCTTTTTGGAGATTTTTCCATGTTTTCTTGGCTTCTTTATGCACATTTTACTTGGGGTGCCCAAACTTTCGATCCCCACTGTAAATAACTGGCTTAAAACCATTTTGGGGGTGAAAATACTAACGTGCCTAAGACTTTTGCACAGTACTGTATCTCTTCATAAATCACAGCATTTTACAGCAACACTAGTTTCATGAACTATACTGACCCTGCCAAAATGTCCTTAGACACAGACTGATCTCATGAAATAGCGTATGTATGACACGCCAATTCGCTTTGCCATTTTGGCGTGCTATCAAGATGCTTAAACCTACCCATCACAAGAAACATTCTGCATTTTTACATTTAAAAAAAAAACATCACTTAGTATGTTTATAAATCCACTTACATTCACGCGGAATCACACGGCATAGACATACATGCGGATAGCTCAAAATGCGTACAGATAACACGCCATTTGGCTTTAGAAAGTGCCGTGTGTTTACGCAAAGTCATGATGTCATGTTGTTTGACAAATGATCAAACTTCACTACTTATTTTAGCAAATGACCCTCTTAAAACACTATGGTTTCCTAAATTCCAGCTTTTGCTGAATCTGAATGTCAAATTATTTACTTGTAAGTGTATTATTTGTGAGTGATGGATCCGAACATGAACATTTGCTCATTTAGGCGCCTTCTGGCAATGCTTTTTCTCATGAGTCTGTAGGCTTCTCTCCAGTGTGAACTCTCTCATGTATTTTCAGGTTTCCTGACTGAGAGAAACTCTTCTCACATGAAGAGCACTTGTGCGGCTTCTCTCCAGTGTGAACCCTCTCATGTGTTTTCAGGTTTCCTGAATGAGAGAAACTCTTTTCACAGTGAGAGCACTTGTACGGTTTCTCTCCAGTGTGAACTTTCTCATGATCTTTCAGGTTTCCTGAATGAGAGAAACTCTTTCCACAGTGTGAGCACTTGTACGGTTTCTCTCCAGTGTGAATTCTCTGGTGTATCTTTAAGTCCCTTAATGTACTGAAGGTCTTCTCACAGTTAAAGCACATATAAGGTTTCACACCAGTATGAATACGCTCATGCACTTTTAAAGAGTTCAGTAGTGAAAAACTCTTTCCACAAAAAGAGCAAAAGTGAGGCTTCACAACAGTATGAATTGTAAGATGTGCTCTTAAGTCTGATGCCACAACAAATGTTTTCTCACACTGATCACAGCTGAATGATCTCACTCCAGAGTGACGGAGCAGATGCTCATTGAGAGTCCTTTTGTGAGGGAAACTCTTTTCACACTGAGAGCATGTGAACGGTTTCTCTCCAGTGTGAATCCTCATGTGTGCCTTAAGATTTGCTTTACATGTGAAACTCTTTCCACACTGAGAACATGTGAACTGTTTTTCTCCAGTGTGAATCCTCATGTGTATCTTAAGATTTGCTTTATATGTGAAACTCTTTCCACACTGAGAGCATGTGAACTGTTTTTCTCCAGTGTGAATCCTCATGTGTGTCTTAAGATTTGCTTTATATGTGAAACTCTTTCCACACTGAGAGCATGTGAACTGTTTTTCTCCAGTGTGAATACTCATGTGTATCTTAAGGTTTCCTATCTGAGTAAAACTCTGTCCACACTGGGAGCATGTGAACGGTTTTTCTCCAGTGTGAATCCTCATGTGTGTCTTAAGATTTGCTTTATATGTGAAACTCTTTCCACACTGAGAGCAGGTGAAAGATTCGTTGACTCCAGATTTTCCAGCTCGCTTTTGGGTGAAATTATTTTTAGTCTGTGAAACGACTAAAACGTCTGTGTTTCCATCTCCATTTTCTATCTTCTTTTGAAACTGATGCCTTTTGCCTTCATTCACTTCCATCACGTCTAAAAATTAGAAACAAAAATAAATTCAGAGAGCCCCAAATTGTCAAAGTTTTCCTCTTAATGTTCCTCATCAGTCATTAAAGAGAATAACGTAAAACCTGTTAGTTCCTCTGTCTTTTCGAACGTTAAAAGTAATTCATTACAATATTGAGTTACTCCTTTAAAAAGTCATTAATTGCACTACTTTTTTAGAAAAGTAATGTGTTACGTTATTTGTGTGTAACTCTCTCACCTAGGCTGGGCTTGTTTGCTTTTATATTTTTTTAGGTTAGGTTTTTTATTTAACATATTTAATTATTGGAGGTTTGCGTAGTATTCTGATTTAGCATTTGACTGATTTTATTTATTTTGAGGAATACTGAATATTTGTGCAAGTGAGATGAGTAAATGCCTGCTCACATTTAGTCACATTTAATTTTAAAAGTAATTGTTACTTTAATAGTTACTTGAAAAAGTAATCTGATTACATAACTCATAAATTACATAATGCGTTACCCCCAACACTGGTCTCATCTTTTCTTCTGCAGGGTTCTTCCTCAAACTCCATCTTTACAATAGTATGTCTGTAGTTTCTCCTGGAGTAATTCCTCCTGCTTGCTTCTTCTTCTCCTGTGGGAAGATGGGAATATTTCAAGCATTTAAACTCTCATGAACGGCTGTGGGAGCGGCTTCACTGACTGAAGGTGTGAATTTTCCACCAAAATTACCCAGAACAATTTGTACCAGGAACTTTTTTTACATGAACTTTTTTTCCCCCATATCTGCTACTGTCTGTGTTTCCACTGCTGTCTAAAGTACCGGGAAGATTAGGCAAATTAGTCCGGTGATGTAGGACTGCGTGCGGCTGCTCCTCCCAGTCAGTGACGGACAGTAATCATTTTTGCGCGACACTGTCTGCAACAATAACAAGGAGATGCAAGCAGCGCTGCTTTTGGTAGTTATGTATAGTTTTAATAAAGAGGTCATTAACAAAACGGCGGAAAAGAGACGAGCACTGATACTAAAGCGTATTCTGAAAGCTCGTAAAGGTAGATTTAAAATAAGACAACATAGGTTATTATCAGCTATGGACATTGACCGTGAGATGGCTGAGACGAACGTGCGCCATCAGACAAAAAGAGCAAGACTGATATGTACTGAACGCAGAACGAACGAACCATGCAAGACTTTTAAAAATGCCTGTTGAAATAAAATACTGCGTGAGTTCAACCATTCAGCATGTTCAGTGCCCAAGTCCCACCCCAGAAAGTTCCCGAACTTTGAAAAAGTACTACCCCGGGAGCAGGGCCGTTTGGAGGAGGAAATATTTACCCAGAACTTCATTTAGACCCTGGTTCCTGCGGTCAAAACACACCGAGTACCACCCCAAAGTTCCTAGTTCCTGGGGAAAGTTCCTGCGGTGGAAACGCGGCTTTAGCAGATGATCGTCACACTTACAATCACTCTCAATTATCCAGCTTTAAGGTGTCATGAAAGCCCATTGTTTTAGTCTGGTCGTTCATGCCTAAGAGTTGCAAAAACTCTCTAAGATGGGCGTGTAAAGCTGTGGAAAAGTGGGAGTAGTGCGACTTTGCTTTTCAACCCAGAAGCAAATTTCCACTTATTGGCAAAATGTCACTTCCATTGTGGCACTGGCACTGTGTCACTTCCAATGGCACTGGCACTTCCATTGTGCCAGTGCCAAAACACTCTAACCCGAGGTGCCCTAATGACTACCGCCCTGTAGCACTCACACCCATCGTCATGAAGTGCTTTGAGCGGCTGGTCCTGGAACACCTAAAAGACTCTCTACCATCCACATTGGACTCACACCAGTTTGCCTACCGCAGCAATAGGAGCACAGAGGATGCCGTTTCCATGGCACTGCACTCTGTGCTCACTCATCTGTACAATAAAAACACTTACGCACGCATGCTGTTTGTTGACTTCAGCTCAGCATTCAACACTGTCATCCCAACCAAGTTAATAGCTAAACTTGGAGACCTGGGCATCAACACTTCAATGTGTAACTGGATTTTGGACTTCCTAACTGACAGACCCCAGAATGTTCGTTCAGGACTCACCTGCTCCACATCCATCACTCTTAACACTGGTGTACCACAGGGCTGTGTGCTAAGCCCGTTTCTCTACTCCCTCTTCACCGCCGACTGCAAGCCTGTGTATGGATCTAATTCTATCGTCAAGTTTGCAGACGACACAACGGTGATTGGACTCATCAGCAACAACGATGAGACTGCCTATAGGGAGGAGATCCAGCACCTGGCCACATGGTGCACTGAAAATAACCTGCTCCTCAACACCACCAAAACGAAGGAGCTCATCGTGGACTTCAGCAAGGAGTCAAGAGGCACACACGACACCATCCACATCAATGGAATGGCTGTTGAACGTGTCTCCAGTTTCAAGTTCCTGGGGATCCACATCTCGGCGGACATGTCATGGACGACCAACACCTCCAGCCTGGTCAAGAAGGCTCACCAGCGCCTCTTCTTCCTGAGGACACTGAGGTAGAATCAGCTCTCCTCGGCTATCCTGGTGAACTTCTATCGCTGCGCAATAGAAAGCATCTTGACCAACTGTGTGGCAGTATGGTATGGGAGCTGCTCTGTTGCGGAGCGCAAGGCACTGCAGCGGGTGGTGAAAACTGCCCAGCGCATCACAGGGACTCCACTGCCTGCCATCGAGCACATCCAGAGGAAACGCTGTCTGCATCGAGCTCGCAGCATCCTCAAGGACTCCTCTCACCCAGCCCACAGACTGTTTTCTCTCCTGCCCTCCGGCAGGCGTTTCAGGATCCACCGGACCAGGACCAGCAGACTAAAGAACAGTTTTTTCCCCAGAGCTGTCTCTTTACTGAACTCAAACCCCCGTTGATCCACTCCCCTCATATACTGATAACTCTCCTACCTCACATCCGCCTTCACTTTATTTGCACTACCGACTGTTTATTACAGTCACAACTGTTTACTTATTCATTTTGCACTACCATACCTTAACTGTATTATGCTCATTTGCACTGCCGACTGTTATTTACAGTACCTACTGTTTACATTTGCATTTTGCACTGTACTTCTAACCGTAATATGCAATCACTTTCCACTGCACTTTTACACTTTTTTTCGGATAGCTTCTGTCCATGATTTATTGCACTACCTTAATCCCCTGCCATATTCCTCATTTTAGCCTAACATATCATTGTATACCTCTATCTGTAAAATTCTGTTTATAGTAATAGCCATCTGTATGTTATATTACATATCCACCTGTACATTCTGTTCATAGTAATAACCATCTGTATATTATTCACTGTACATATTCACCTGTAAATTCTGTTTATAGTAATAACCATCTCTCTATTTATAGATATATTTATATATACTCAGTACATATCCATGTCCTGCACTTATGCAAACGTTGTATATCCTGCACTTGCTGCTATTGCACTTCTGGTTAGACCTAAACTACATTTCGTTGCCTTGTACTTGTACTTGTGTAATGACAATAAAGTTGAATCTAATCTAATCTAATGTATGAGTGCTTTTAGGGTTTTCAGCAGCCTGTCCATATCTGTGCACATCTCAAAAAATTTGTTTGGGGTTTCATGACCCTTTAAAGGGTAACTAAACCCCTGCTCAGAGCTTAACTCCACCCACTGGTAAATTTTGAAAAATGCTGGAAAAGTGGGCAGAGCCCAGCGGAGACAGAGGGGACGAACCGAGGGCGGGGCTGAGCGGAGGGCGTGCACCTGAGACCCGCAGTGACGGATTGATTGACAGCTGTCAGACTCGCGAGTCGCAAAGAAGGCGAATGACTGGAGGGAGGCCAGCTTGGCAACAGAGCGGTCATTTCTCCTACCTTCACCTGAAGTGGAGGAGGGTGAATTGTCTGTAGACACAGACCCAGAGTCTTATCAATGCGAGCCGCTGCCTCAAACTGCGTTAACTCCCGATGCCGACGATGCTAGCGAAGCAGCAGCGCAAGAGAACTGACCTAATCTATTTGCGTCAGCGGCAACCACTTGCGTGTCAGGGTTTGAAAGCGTGTCTCATGTATGAAAATTATCTGTACACATGACGGGCGGCAATAATATCGCAAGAAAAGCGTGACGTCTACTGACAACTGCATTATTTAACCATATTTTCTTCATTACAATGTTAAAGCAAGTGTCAAGTGAGTTTCATTCATAATGTTTCTACTTCATGTAACATGACAGTTCATACTGGAGTGAAGCCGTTCTCATCATGTGATTGGGGGAAACATTTCTAAGGGCGTGGTGAGCTCGTGCCAGGGGTGTGGACAGTGAGCCGTTGGAGGTACCATCCTACATCACGATGTACCGCAACGTCCAATAGGAAAATTCAACTGCACTAGCCACCGTTTACCTTAAGAGGGCAGCACTTTGATGGTTTTACACCATATTTTATAGAATTAAAACACTTTATACTCAAATGTCAAAACATTTACTCGAATCAATGAACAGCATTAATAAAGCCCCAGTATTACAGATCATTAACTAAAAAAAGTTGGTTTAGGGTTTAGTTACACTTTAAAGGCGTTTTCACACCTACCTTGTTTGGTCCGGATTTTCGGACTTTTCAGTTTGGTCCGAATCAAAATTACAGGTGTGAAACCTCCCCCGTACCACGGTCCGGACCAAACAGACGAAATTTGGTCAGACGAAAAGAGGTAGTCTCGGTCCGGATCAAACTGAACAAAGGTTCGGTTCGTTTCTAGTGTGAAAGCATTTTATGTATGGTTCGGACTTTCAGACCATTTACAGGAAGTTCCTGTTTATGTTTAAATATTATAATGTTATTTTTAAATTCAATCTAGGCTACATTGATTATGAAAAGTGAAAAGATGCGCAATATGTCAGAAGACAGAAGGTCAGAAATTATTTTGAACGAAATTTTGCATGATTTTGCTTATGAACCTTTCTTTAATGTGAATTTCGTTTTGTATAAATTGTATCTTCGTTTTAATCAATGTTTCGTCAGATAATTACCTGGATTTAATAAATAAGAAGAAAATAGTCTATAGCAGACAATAATCGCGGGAGCGATCACATGCTTTGCAAATGAACTTGAGCTGGTCTCAAATAAACCGAAACTCAGCAGGCTACTCGTCTCACAAACATGAGAAATATGTGTATATAAAGCTTGAAATGTCCACTTTTAAACGTGACGAAAAGAACATAGTCAAGCAATGCGCACTGTTCAATAGTGGCAACGATATGCGTCCGTTCCACTGATCTATATCAGTGGTCCGTTCATTCACACTTGTCAAAGACGCTGACGTCAGACGCACGTCCGTTTACAAACCAATCAATAGGCTTGTTTGAGATGAGCAAAATCTGCGCATAACCGATCACCGGTGATCAGCGCGAGATGCATGCCGGTTAGAAAAGTGTCCGAGGGCGGTCCGCCTTGCTCTGATGTCATGCCGACGTATGTCAAAAAACTCTCGCGAGCGAAAGGCGGATGTGTCGGATTTTGCAGTCGAGCGCAGCTGCTCTCCACAGACTGCGCGGAGCAAAAGCATGATGGGAAACGACTTGGTGACGACACAGCTTAATGCTTATTGGTTTAAACAACCGTGATGTATGGTTCTTTTTCAAAATGTTTGATTTTAAAACTCTGATATCATGTTTTTATGTGTGAATATTCCCAAACTCTCTAACAAAGGCGATCTCTCTGTGGGTTATGTGATTGTTGTCATATTTATAAAAAATATATATATATATACAAACATGTATGTAGGCCTAATTAAAGTAAAAATGATTGATAAACACGTCTTTCGAATGGAAATAAATAACAAAAACTTTGGGTGTCTTGTTCATAATATTTATTTTCATATAAAAGTAACATAACTTAAATTACATCCAGTTTATCAGCAACAAAGCGCACAAGTGTGAATCCCGCGATATCCGCCTTTGATCTCGCAGGTGTCGGATCCACTTCGAGAAGAGAGAACGTTTCGGTTACTAACGTAACCTCGGTTCCCTAAGATGAGGGAACGAGTATTGCGTTTTGCTAAAACGCTATGGGGGAATTCCTTTCCTCGAGATATTGAAGCAAATTTTTATCCAAAAATACCATGTACACGCAGTGCAGCTGCACAGCTCTCAGCAGGAAGCAGCTGCGTGCTGATTGGCTGTGCCGCTGCAACTGCAGCAACCTATGGCGAGACCGTGGGGCGGGACGGACCAATCAGGTCCTTCCAAATTCCCGCCACAAGGGGCAACAGAATTTGCATAGCCTAGGGTATATAAGACCCACTCTCGCAAGGTTAGTCAGGTTAATCGACTGAAGCGACTCCTGAGCAAGTGAGCAAGCACGGCAAGCAAAACGCAATACTCGTTCCCTCATCTTAGGGAACCGAGGTTACGTTAGTAACCGAAACGTTCCCTTACGAGAGTACTCTCGTATTGCGTTTTGCTAAAACGCTATGGGGGACCAATGCAAAACGCCGTGCTTGCTTAACGGCTCTAACGCCGACGACACCAAACCCAGGCCAACCTAGGTGGGCCCGTAATATGATATCAAGAAGTCCCAAAATGAGCCAGACCTGAGTCAAGCCTTTAATGAGAATGAACACGATATACGTGTAATATAATATATAGACCGGACATAGTCGGGCCAGGAATAATGAATGGCCAGATAATTCGAGCCGTATAAGGAATGTGCTATGACTTAAACAATACTTAACCCAGACCGGACTTTTCGAGCCTTAAGGGGTTAAAACTGTACACAGCAAGAAGCCCAGCCTATAAGGCCGGGACATCCAAATATAATCTGATAAGTGGACGGGGAGGCCCAGCCTGCCGCCACACAGATATCATTTAGAGAAATGCCAATAGACCAAGCCCACGAAGAGGCCATGCCTCTAGTAGAATGGGCTTTAATGCCTAAAGGGCAGCTGAGATCTTTAGACTCATAAGCCAGCGAGATAGCATCTACTATCCATCGTGACAAGGTCTGCTTTGTAACCGCGCACCCTAAGGTGCAGCCGCCAAAGCATACAAAGAGCTGTTCAGTTGCCTAAGCAGCGGAACGCTCCATGTATATCCTCAGCGCTCTGACAGGACAGAGCAAATTAGCATCTTCTTCATCTATCGGTGATGAAAGTGCTGAGAGTGAAATGACCTGTGCTCTGAACGGAGTTGAAAGCACTTAGGTACATATCCATGTCTTGGTTTGAGGACGACTTGAAGTCGTTTGGCCCAATTCCAGACACGAAGGCGCTCACAGAGAGCGCGTGCAGATCACCCACTCGCTTAACTGACGATCGCCAGCAGAAAAGCGGTCTTTAGTGACAGGAGCTTAAGCTCACCGAATGCAGAGGCTCAAGTGCAGAGCTCTTCATGACATCCAAGACACTGGACAAGTCCCATATAAGGACTGAAGAGGGGGCGAGGTGGGTGAAGCCTTCTAGCCCCTTAAAGGAAGCGAACAATGTTAGTCCGTTCACTTGAATGTGATACGCTGCTATAGCAGCCACATAATTTTGAGCGTGGAGGGGGAACGACCCGCGTCCAGAAGCTCTTGTAAAATGTAAGCACTTCTGACACTTCACAATCCTGTGGGGTCAGACTTCGCGCTTTACACCAGTCCGAAAAGACTGACCATTTGTCTGAATAGAGCCGCCTGGTCGTGGGGGCTCTAGCTTCAGTAATGGTATTCAATAATTTTTCAGAGAGGTTCTCATGTACCCGCTGATGGGCCAGACATGAAGCGCCCATCGATCGGGACGGGGATGCCAGATCTGCCGTCCCGCCTGCATGAGGAGGTCTCTCCTCAGCGGGACCGGCCACGAATCTGTATCCGACATCTGATTCAGTAGTGAGAACCAAGGTTGATTTCTCCAAAGCGGGGCTATTAAAGCACAGCGCATCTGCTCTCCCTAATCCTCTCTATGACCTGAGGTAACATTGAGATTGGGGAAAAAGCATAAAGAAGAAGGTTGGGCCATTCGTGGGCCAACGCATCCTTGTGCTTGGAGAATTATATTCGGCATTGAGCATAGCCTTGTGAGGCGAAAAGATCCACTTTTGCCTCTCCAAGAACTGCCCCAATTGTCTGAATTGCACCTGGACAGCATGTCCGGACCCAAATTCAGAATGCCTGGCACATGAGTCGCTCTCAGCGTATTGTGCTCTGCCCATATTAGGACTTCTTACGCCATTGTGTGCAGATCGATTATTTTCAGACCGCCTTGGCAATTTATATAGGCTACCACCGACCTGCTGTCCGTTAGGACCAGGGCATGGTGGTGCTTTATGTACGGAAGGAAAGCTCTTAGCGATAGCGTGACCGCTTTCATCTCTAGACAGTTTATATGAAGGCTCTTCTCCGAGTCTGACCAGAGACCGGAGACTGGCCTGCCCTCGTGAAGGGCTCCCCAACCTAGGTTGGATGCATCTGTCGAGATAACTTTCCACTTCGTCACAGTGCCCAAACTCACGCCCGTCTGGTACCAGACGGGATTTTTCCAAGGAGCCAGAGCCAACACACAGCTGTGGTCTACCTTGATTTGCAATCGGCCCGAGAGCCATGCGTGAGCTGGAACGTGGCGATTCAGCCAGTGCTGTAGGGGGCGCATGTGCAACAGACCCAGTCTGAGAACTAGCGCCGCCGAGGCCATAAGACCCAGCATCCTCTGAAAGTGTTTGAGAGGAATGCGTGCACCGGACCTGAGGGAAACCGCTCGGTTCTGAACAGAGAGCGCGCGCTGTGACGTCAGTCGCACGCTCATCTGCAGTGAGTCCAATACTGTTCCCAGAAACGAAACTTTCTGTGTGGGAGACAATAAACTCTTGCCACGTTGATTCTGAGTCCCAAGCATTCTAAATGGTTGAGAAGCCCAGATCTGTGGTTTAATAACTGTATCTCTGACGGAGCTATTATAAGCCAGTCGTCGAGATAATTGAGAATTCTCATTCCCCGAAGCCTCAGCGGGGTTAGCGCCGCTTCCATGCACTTTGTGCGGGGAGTCAGAGATAGACCAAAAAGGTAGCACCTTGTATTGGTAAACTTTTCCCCTCGAAGGCGAATTTCAAGAATGGCCTGTAATGAGGGGCTATTTGTATGTGGAAAAAGGCATCCTTTAGATCCACAGTGAAAACCCAATCACCCGGCGGATGTGCGCGAGGATTTGTTTCATTCTCAACATTCTGAACGGGCGCTTCATAAGGGCTTTGTTCAGATGTCTGAAATCTAGAATGGCCTGAGACCACCACCCTTCTTTTGGCACAAGGAAGTAGCGACTGTAAAAGCCTGACTCGCTCTGTGAGGGGTGCACGGTTTCCACCGCTCCCTTTATTTAACAGTTTGATATTTCGGTTCGAAGCACGTGACTCATGTCACTTCTCACCGCTGTCTCTACCACAGTGCGAAAGCACGGTGGTCTGCGAGCGAACTGTAGCGAGTAACCTTGTTATCAAAGCCAAGGGTTGAATTAATTTGTGGGGCGGGTCACTGAGTAACAGGGACCTGGTAGCCCGGATGCATTGTGCTAGTAGCACTGTGAGAGGCGGCGTGCACTGAATGGTGACGCACGCCTTATTGGGTCGCCTTGGAAGTGGCGCTTACCAAGGGGATTGTGTTTGTGTACAGAAGAGCACGTTGCTCACGGGCTCATAATAGTAAATAGGGAAATAGTGTTCCCAGCCGCCTGAGTGCAGGGGGCCGGAGAACGCAGAATAGTGGCGAACGCTTTGTGTCGCCGGGGAAATGTATACAGGCGAGCGCGTTTGTTTGCGGGCTCGTCGATTGTAGGAATAATGTTTCCAGCCGCCTGAGTGCAGGGAGCTGGGGAACATAGGAAGTGCTTGAGTGTAGGGGTACAACTTTGATGTTGGCACCTGCCTACAGACGAACTCGTAACACTGTGTTTAGATAGTGTTACTGTAAAGTGGACGCATTCTTGCGGATTAGTCCACATGCACGTTAGCGGCAGGGCTAATGGATAGCGCGTGCTCTGCAGGCGCGGGTCTACCTAGCCACTAGAAAGCTCTGATTCATTGTAAATAATGTGTGGTGGCGCGCACTGTATAATGGGCGCCACTACATTAGTGTATTCGCGGCGTACGCCAGCGAGCGAATTCACAGTGGTAAACGCATAACAGCGTCAATGTGCAACTGAGCATGTTTGGCCACAGGCTAGTTATTGCAATGTTACATCTCCAGTCACCTGAACTAAGGGAACTGGGAGAATATCATGTTTATTGAGTGATTTGTGGCACTGAATTAACAGTGCTTATGCAGGAGTGCACACTATGTAGTGGACACATTGCCTACAGTGTTGAACCACTCCAGCCGCCTGAATAGGGGAACTGGGAGAAGTGATATTTGAGGGAAAAAAGGCGCAAGCTTGGCAGCCATTTTATGACCTCGTTATGCTCAGACGGAGAGCGCGTGTTATGACGCGCTCTAGTCAGCGAACGCGCGCTGTGCAGAGAGCGCGCGCTGCCATATAAGGCTGTTTACCTTTGGCAGCAAGCGCGCGCTGCAGCGAGAACGGCTGTGACGTAAGCGCGTTCTCGGTATATCCAGCAGCCTGAGTTCGCATGTCTCTCCTCAAGCATTCTCTGCCCGCGGCATATCAGGGCGGCGGGGCGAGAGAGAAGGAAGAGTGAGGAGAGCTTATGTTGAGTTCACTCGTGTGTAGAAGTGCACATCTTCCATCCGCGTGGCGGCAGTATCACATTCTCTGTCAGCGGCCATTTCAGGGCGGCGGAGTAAGAGAAGGAGCGAGTGAAAAGCCCCGTATGCACGCGGAGCCATTAGCACAGCGGGAATAACATTCTCTGTCCACGGCCATTTAGAGCGGCGGAGGAGAGAGGGAGGCGCGTGGAGAGCTCCATATATCTGCGGCGTCATCAGCGCAGCGAGGATATAACCTTCTCGGTCCGCGGCGCGTTTCAGCGCGACGGAGTGAGAGAAAGGGAGAGCTCTGTATGTCCGCAGCGGGGATATAATGTTCTCTGTCCACGGCCATTTAAAGCGGTGGGGATGAGAGAGGAAGGAGTGAAACTCTGTATGCCCGCGGCGTCATCAGTGCAGCGGGGAAAACCTTCTCCGTCCGCGGCGCTTCTCAGCGCGACGGAACGAGAGAAAGGGAGAGCTCCGTGGGGTATCACATTCTCTGTCCGCGGCGCCTTAGCGCGACGGAACGAGAGAAGAGGAGCGCTCCGTCTGTCCTCGGCTTTATTTGAAGCGGCGGAGGACCAATGTTCTCTGTTCGCGGCGTAAACACGCGGCGGCACGAGAGAAGAGAGGTGGAGAGCTAGAAGCTCTTAGAAGTGGCGTTGGCAGCAACGCACATATCATAAACACACATACATAGTATAAAGGATATTTTAACGCCGGATGGCGCAGCTGGAAGGCAGGCTGAAGGCGGAGAATCCGACATCCTCAGGCTGCGTGTTCCGCTGGGTGCGTGTCGACGGCGGGCTTCGATCCGGAGCTCAACGATTGCAAGTCGCTGAAGAAGAATTAATCTGACTAACCTTGCGAGAGTGGGTCTTATATACCCTAGGCTATGCAAATTCTGTTGCCCCTTGTGGCGGGAATTTGGAAGGACCTGATTGGTCCGTCCCGCCCCACGGTCTCGCCATAGGTTGCTGCAGTTGCAGCGGCACAGCCAATCAGCACGCAGCTGCTTCCTGCTGAGAGCTGTGCAGCTGCACTGCGTGTACATGGTATTTTTGGATAAAAATTTGCTTCAATATCTCGAGGAAAGGAATTCCCCCATAGCGTTTTAGCAAAACGCAATACGAGAGTACTCTCGTAAGGGAACTGTCCGGCTTGCCTGCACTTTTTTCACTCCTCCCCTCACTGCAGCCGCCTAGTCTCGGCTGAATTTCAGGCCAGGCGAGGCGCATCTCAAACAAGCCTATTGTCAAGATGCAGCCCACATAGATGATGACGAGTGGACGCAAGTGTGTCACGTAAAGTTCTTTAGTGCGCTCGCATAATTGCAATGTGAAACCAAACCAAAACTAACCGAAAGTATCAAATGTATCAAAACGTGAACTTCGGTTCGGACCTTGGTGCGGACTTTCAGGTGTGAAAACGCCCTAAGTGTTTTGCTCAAACAACTGTTTAGAAAAAATTCCAACTCCTAGCTAATTATGTTGCTCTTAGATATGATTTAAAACTGTTTAACATGTTATACTTGTTCACTACATAAAATTAACACAACTCATAATCTTCATAAATAATTTGAATGTAATTTGAAAACCGGTCACGAGTTTACGTTTCTCGAGCGTAGTGAACAACATCGTTCGGTTCGGTTCATTTTGATTCATTTCTGAGAGATAACCGAGTCGTTTAGTCGTTTGGATTTAGATTTGTCCTAATAAATGATAAATTAATGTACTCACAGTGTGGAAACATCGGATTTAGAGCAGAATGAACGGCTGTGTTCCACTTCTCATGTTTATGTTCCTTCCCCCGATCACTTATTCTTCTCTAGACTCGGATGTGTCGTTGCTTCGGTAGCTGGAGACGGGTGCGGGTGCATTCGACCGTAAGTGGACTGCGAAGTGGACTTCAGAGGGTATTCCGCCATCTTAAGTGTGATTCCAATCCAAAGGGAGCGAACATGTTCAGTTCGAAGGGTACTGCGAACGGCGTAGGGAAGAAGGGAACATCGACACGTCACTCTAGGAAGTGGAGAGTGAAAACTCACCCAACCTGTGAAAACTCACCCAACCTGTCATCGCGCGTCGCATCCGGTCGTATCACCTGTCTGAACTAACAATGGAGCAGAGCTGTTTGAAGAGTTTTTAAACAGCTCTGCGACGGAGGAGTTTACGTATGCATTTGAATATTCATAGTTATTATACAAACTAGAGTATTTATGAATGGTTATGGTAATAACTGTAACATTCGCATATTTTAATTTATACAAATTGTGTTGAGAAGCAGCTGACGGATGTCTTATATTTTACTTGATTTACCTCAGGAATGTTTACTATGCAGCTGCTCTTGGGAAAGAAAGTGCACAAGAATAGACAGCTACAAAGACCTAGATTAAGAATAAATGTATAGCATAGTTAACCAAATCAAAATGTATTTTCTTATTGAACTACAAGTGCAGCTTCAAATCTGTTCTCAATACAGCTAACATATGTAAACTAATACAACTAATGGACAATGTTTTGATTATATTTTTTTTAGATCTATACATACTGTGTGTTTTGTAAATGTATGCTTATTATTATGCTTTTGCTGCATGGACGGATCTTCTCAAATTCTCAAATTGACTTTACTCACGTTTCGGCCTAAGTCCTTCATTGCAAAGATGTTTACCCGATCCAATTTGATAGGATGCGCTGTGTCGAAAAAACGAGGGGTCTGAGAATGCACTCTAAAAACGTTTACTATGACATACTATGGAGATAGATTTGTGTCTTTATTACATGCGATAAAATAATTGATCCGAGAGAAAAAAAAAAGTTTGAGAGAAAAAGTTATCACAATGATAGCAAAAAAGCATTTCATGAGAGAAAAAAAAATATTTGAGAGAAAAGGTTTTCATACCAATAGCAAAAAATAATAATATTTGAGACAAAAAAAAGTTTTGAGAGAAAGTATTTTCTCGTAGAACATTAAAAAAAATACATTTGAATTTTTTTTAATTATTTCTGAGAAAAAAAATCTCTCAAAATACTTTGAAAAAACTCTCAAATATATATATTTTTGCTATCAGTGTGAAATCATTTTCTCTAAAAAAAAATACCGTTTCTCTCGAAACGCTTTTCTTCGCTCTCGATGCAATTTCTTGCTCTCGTGTCAGATTTTGATTTCACTGTGAGAATTGTGTCATGGGCGGGGCCACGTTCCTATTGGCCAGTCGGGTGAGCATCGTCTTGTCTTGGGAGTCGAACTGAATCATTACACCATTGTTCGGTTCACCTGCATGATACCGCCTCCGCCTTATGGCTAGTTTAGTTGAGCACGGACACTCCAATGTTTGGGTAAGATGATGACACACAGCTGGCTTAGCAAGTTCAGCTATTATAGCCATCATGCTAGGTAAACTTGCAAACTCACCTGGTTTATATACTATTTTTAAATCAAATGCCAAATGAATGTTTTGATTTAGATAGTTTCACTGTAAGTGAAGTTTTCACTAGTTTTGTAACGTTAGTTCACTGACAACCGGGGCAATTTCTATGGAGATAGATTTTTTTGGTGAAACCCTAATATTTTTACACCCTAACATTTTTACCCTAATAAAATTGAGTAAATTTTAAAGCAGTGAAATCAATTACATACACCATATGAGCTGATGTATAAAAAAAAATTAAGTAGATCTGTGTAACTACCCCCCGGTTTCACAGACAATGCTTAAGCTAATCCTAGACTAAAATGCATGTTTGAGATGTTTTAACTGAAAGAATCTTGCACTGACAAATCTTAAAATATGTCAGTGGCATTGTTTTGTCTCAAGATGCACACCAGTAATGTTTTTTTCTTGGGCATGTTTATAAAAGTTACTTAAATGTCCTAATTGAACTAAGGCCTAATCCTGGCTTAGTCTAAGCCCTGTCTGTGAAACCGGGCCTACATGTGGTACATTTACAAATAAAATTGAGTGGAAAAAATGGGAGGAAAAACATTTAAAAATCAATATTTAAGAGTAAAATTAACTGTTTTTATTTATTAGTAATATTAACTCTTATAGTATAACTTTAATTTCCTCTAAAGTTAAACCTTTGTAAAATACTCCACACAACCACACTTATACATGACAATGGCCTTTATTGTCGATGAGTAAAGCAATACAGCATATATTACAGTTTTGACATACAATATTTTACAACATTTAAACTCATGTAACAAACATTTTAGAAGTAAAAATGAAACATTTAAAAATAATTCAAGTGTAATCAACCTGTCTGTTATCCAATTTCCACCGTATCAGCGTCGTTTCTCGAGCCTGAGATGGACTCGCGGTCTGCGGGTGGACTTTGAACTTCAGACCGCCGTCCAGCGTTTCACTCGTAGCTCAAAGATGCTGCAACGCGCCTGACTCCATAACCTGCAAATAAAACAAACAGTGCACAGTTTTAAGAACATTTTATCATCCAAATTAATTATATTCATTATCTTAGGGAATAAAGTCATGTGTTTTGAGCAAGGCACCAGGGGCTTCAAAGACAGATGCAGCACTCGTTTACTCACATTGCGTCCCTGTATGTTGTTTTGCATTAAATAAAATTTTTTTAAGCTCAGTAATGATTTTATAGATAAAATAAAACACACAAATCTGAATTTCACAGAGGTTAAGGTTCCAATTCTGCGACGCTGAGGAGAAGGAACTGCTCTGGAGACTGAAGAGAATTCAAACAGCAGAGCTCACTCAACCGTCGAGCTGTCGTCACGTCAAGGGGCCGGGGAGGGGTGCAGTGTTATAATCAAGTGAACTTACTAAATTTCTTCAGTGCGTGTTAAATATTAATAATCTTGATTTGAATTAAGTAAAATATTTGTGGTTCTTGAAACAGATCGATTTAATTCTCCTTTCTCAAATATTTTGATAGAAATTTCACAAATATATTAAGTATATTTGAAATAAATAATTGGTTATTCGAACACTAAATTCTTTCAGTGAAAAAACTTAAATATAACTGTAAATTTGAGACAAAATTAACTGTTGGATTTTTAGTCAATTATTTTGGTATGTTCAACTCAAAACATCAAATAAATGATATTTAGAAATTTTATTAAGTTAATAAAGTTCATTTTTACTGTGATATTTACTAAGCCACTGAATTATTTTTTAGAGTGTGCGGGACTCTGGGTGCGGGACTGTAGCTGCAGGCTCCAAGTATGCTCTGCCTAAAATAGTCAGAATATAAACACTTATTATAGGCGTACTGCAGTGATTCAGGATAAGACAAAAACACGGTTTGGAAGATGGAATCATAATGTACTGCCTCATTATATAAATATTTGTACATTTTGAACAAAGAGTTTCATGTTGAAGATCACGTGGTTGAAATAAAAGCAAATGGCGGCATTTAGAGGAACATCTGTGGCGCTGTCCAACTATTGCCATAACTACATATCCGCTTGTTAAGTCGTGACGTGAGGAACGCCTTTTTCTGGGTCCAAGCCTCAACTCGTTTCACTTGAGAATGCCATCGACGGCCGTTTATTAGCGCTATTTATTCATATTAAACATCAAACATTTTAAAAAGTTAAACATTTTAAATACTTACAGTCTACACACAACAGTCTCTCTCTGTGCACACAGCGTCACAGATATTAATATTTTAACGAGTTCACGTTTCACAAGCGTTTACGTTAGTTTTGATTAATTTCTGAGTGATTCACTATATGAACCGACTCGTTTAGTCGTTTGGATTTAGATTTCTCCTAATAAATGATAAATGAATGTACTCACAGTGTGAAAACATCAGATTTAGAGCAGAATGAACGGTTGTGTTCCACTTCTCATGTTTATGTTCTTCCCTCGCTCACTTCTCTTCTTCTTCTAGATCTAACCTTCATAGATTATATACAAAACAACCAAGATAAGATATTTTATCTTATTTGAGATACAAACACTGTTTATCTCCCCAAATATGTTTGACTCGGGATAAAGATTCAAACGTCAAATATCTGCTTAGGTGTTTGCATTTGCATTTACCCTGAAGATTTGCCTTAAAAACCCCAATCTTTTCTGTCTGAGAGCCTCAACACAAGTTGTCTGATTAAGATTTCTCCTAATCAGTGGCGGCTGGTCAATAGAGGGCGCTGGGGCGCCGCCCCCATCAAAATTCCAGAAATATACATGTATACAAAAATGATATAAAAGTGAAATAAAAATAAAATAGTTTACTCATATGATGTGCTGGCTGTTAGTAAGAGCCTCTGCATTTAATAAAAATTGGCTTTGATCGGTTAACTATTTTATGTTCTTCAATATGTTTCATGCGGTTAGTTGCGTGAGGGACGCCGGACAAATGGATGTCTATCTGAGACTAAAAAAATACGGGCAGCATGTGACCTGAAGCTGGTCTCTAATTGGTTCTTAAAGATCCTCATCCGGACGCAGGTCGTTGCGTCCCTGGCGAATCAGAATTGGAATGCGTGTTATTTTATCCAATCTGATTGGTTCTCGTCACCTGTCATTCAACTTTCCGTTCTTGGCCACTAAAGCGAAAGTGCGCGGGCGACGTCACTCCGACTCCGCCAAAACCTTTAGGATGATCAGTTTCGTAGAGATGGCAGCAGTTCGTTGGAAGATCCCGAACCGGACCAACACGATTTCCAAATCCAGCAGCAGCAGGCCAGTGACAGGACGCAGCTGCACTCTGAGCTCCACGCGCTTGTTATGAGAAATGTAGGTGGCTGGTTGGATGTGTTGTTAGCAATGGCCTTTATTGCTTTCCCTGTCTTTTATTTCAAAGTGTCGGTACTGAAGTTTTGTGGACATCAACGGGGATAAGAGACTGAACTAATCTGACTGAACAATGCAAACGTCATGACACTACTGAGATGACTGACTTTAATCAGAGAGTCATTGAGAAATTTGCTGGCCAGAAAGAAAGGAGAGCAAAATGTATGTTCAAGTAGTCAACATGCTAGTCTGTTGTGGCTGTTTTCTTTTGTTTTTCATTTCCTCATTCAATTATATGTGGGAAATGAATGTGTAAAAAGTGAAGACATTGTTTTCTCCTCCATGCTCATCTCTATATCACCTATTCATTAACAACATGAATTCTTATTTCTGTGCCATAGTTATTATATTGATTAATAATAGATAGTTAGCTAATCTGTGTGCTCTGTATATGTGCATTTCTGAAATGCATAGCATGTACAAATCAATTTAAATTGTAATGTAGATGCATTTTCTGTGAAGCTGCTTTGAAATGATATGTATAAATCATAAATTTTGTAATGATATGAAAAGCGCTATAGGCTACAAATAAATTTGAATTTAATTTAATTTAATGCTTGAATTTAGTAAACATGAATCTTTATACTGCCCCCCCCCCCCCCCCCCCCCCCGGAAAAAAATGCCCCCCCAAAAATAATTATCACCAGCCGCCACTGCTCCTAATAAACATAAAGTCACAGTCTGATAAGCACAGTGAATTAAATCAGTTAATAATTAAACAAAATGTAATGCGCCTTGGAAGAACATTGTAGCCGGAGCTACTTCTCTCTTTTTATGTCTATGAGGAGTCACGCAGGTCCTCGGTTACTCCGGTTTGCCTAAAATAGTCCTAATATAAATACGTATTATAGGTGTACCGTAGCAGATATTTGAAGTTTGAATCTTTATCCCGAATCAAACCTATTTGGGGAGATAAACAGTGTTTGTATAATCTCAAATAATATAAAAGATCGTATCTTGGTTGTTTTGTACATAATCTATGGAGGTTAGATAGTTTAATAGTGACTATTTTCCGCCAGTGGAGGCGCTCGAGCAACCGAAGCAACGACACACATCGAGTCTAGAAGAAGAAGAGAAGTGAGCGAGGGAAGAACATAAACATGAGAAGTGGAACAGAGCCGCTCATTCTGCTCTAAATCTGATGTTTTCACACTGTGAGTACATTCATTTATCATTTATTTGGAGAAATCTAAATCCAAACGACTTAACGAGTCGGTTCATTTTGTGAATCTCTCAGAAAATAAGTGAATGGATAATTGAGAGTGATTGTGAGTGTGATGATCATCTGCTAAATGAGCAACAGCGACCACAATTCACACCTTCAGTCAGTGAAGTCGCTCCCACAGCCGTTCATGAGAGTTTAAATGCTGGGAATATTCCCATCTTCCCACAGGAGAAGAAGAAGCAAGCAGGAGGAATTACTCCAGAAGAAACTACAGACATACTATTGTAAAGATGGAGTTTGAGGAAGAACCCTGCAGAATAAAAGATGAAGAGACAGAGGAACACATAGGTTGGTTTTCCTTCATTCTCTTTAATGAGGAACATTAAGATGAAAACTGACAAATCCTCTTGAGACCCAGATGTAGATTTTTTTCCACTATAGTGAATTTGTCACATTAAGTCTGGATATCAAGAGCACATTCAGGGCTTCTCAGATTCCAAATGTTTGGAGGTTTCACATTGACAACTCCCTCTTTTCAACTTAAAATACTCTTTGATAAGTGTAATATATCATTTGAAACTGTCATGGGTTGACTTCTATTTATGTAAACTCACAATAATAAGAAAACAAATGCACTTTCTGCTGTCTATCTATAAAAAGAACCGAAACTCAGTGTATGCTTGCCTCACTGACATGAGAAATATATAAAGTTTGAAATGTCTACTTGAACAATGAACATATTCAAATAGAAAATAAATGCTCTCTGCTAATATAATCCATATGAAATGTTAATTTCCTTCTGGAGGCGCTATTTAGCTTATTGTTTACTAAAACCTAAGAATTAAATTTTATTGTGAGATGGACAATTGAGGGTGTTTTCACACTTGGTTCAAATGCCTGGACCGAATCGGAGTTCGATTGCTCCCCCTCTCCTCCTGCCCCCGCTGGACTGTGTTCATATCATATTTTTTGGGTCCGTACCGGGGTGCGTTTGCGTCATAAAAGCGGCAGCTGTTTACCCAGTTGTTTCGTAACGATAGCGAGCATGAAGACGACAAAATGCATAGCGTTGCTCACATCACTTTTATATTTTTGTTTTTGAACCGTTGGTTTTGTTTCCAAAGTTTCAGTACGTAATGACACTTGCGTCTATCTGCTGTAAATGTACTGCAAATGCTCTAAAGAACCCTGAAGACGAGCAGAAATGAGATCCACAGCTCTCTGCTTACAAGAAAATGAGTGAAACGCACACAAACACACATTTTTATCAAATCATACGTTATTAATAGCTGTTCACTTCCGTGATTTAGTACGATTGCGTTTACATCCGCAGCGAACCGTACCGGAGTTTAAACGGACTGAACCCCAGACCACCCATTTTAAGCGGAGTCAGGTTCGGTTCACGGGGGCACACCTGAGTTCGGAAGACAGCGTTCACATCATTCAAACGAACCAAACTCTGACGTCAATTGAACCCGGATGCGCATCAAAACTGCTAGTGTGAAAGCACCCTGAGAATCAAATCACTGAGTATCTGAAATTAGTGAGAAGTGCAGCTGTAATGTTTAGCAACGGCTCCGCCGTAACAGAGAGACATTTAAAATGACGGCATTCGTTTTACAAATAATTTGAATGGGATTTAAAAAACATATTGATAAATATTTTTCTAGTAATCTATAACTTCCAAAACTTAGCAGCATGAAAAACAATACTTTAAGTAAATTAGAATAAAGAGACAAATAAAATTAATAATTTAAGTTTTTTTTTTTTCAGGAAGGTCTAACATTAGTATTGAGGTAAGAAATACTAAAGAAACTTGATAAGGAATCAAATGTTAAATAATACAGGATGTCTTCCCTGATAAAATAAATGCAGATTAATCATTGCAATTAAGGTTAAAACTGACATTTTCTGCCCACAAAGTATGTCATATATACTGTTACACAACTGTCTCAACTGTATACGTTCACTTAAGGCCGACTGTGTTTACGTGCATACTCATCAGTACGGTACTTTACTTTTGTACATACTTTTGTGAGTATTTGACTATTTAAAGGGATAGTTCACCCAAAAATGAAAATGTGATGTTTATCTGCTTACCCCCAGGGCACAAATAAAGATTGCAGTCTGTCAGTTGTATAATGCATGTGATTGGTAGCAAAATCTTTCAGTAAAAAAAACGTGCATAGACATCCAAATTAAACCCTGCGGCTTGTGACGACACATTGATGTCTTAAGACACAAAACGATCGGTTCTCCCCTTCTCAACGCTCTCGTACTGTGTAATGTCAGCGCACCCTTCTCAGCCGCTCCAGCAACAGACGCAACCCGGAAAAACTATCGGTGTGGATTTTTTTGTTTTGTTCCACCAATCAGCTATTGATGCAAAACCGATGAATCAGTCGACCTCTACTTTTAAGTGTTAAGATGCTTTCTGAATTACTTTTTTCTTTACATCACATTTTTAGACCGGATGGAAGTGAATGAAGACAAACAGCATCATTTCAAAAATGAAGATGGAAAACTGACATATAAAAATGAAGAAGAACAACATCCGTTTCAAAAACCTCATGATTTCAAAAATGAAGATGGAGATGCAGTCACTCTGAGATGCTCTGAGTGTGGGATGTTTTACGTGCATGAATCAGAGCTTAAGAAACACATGAAATCTCACACTGGAGAGAGACCTTTGACATGCTCACAGTGTGGAAAGCGTTTCAAGCGCAAAAGTAATCTCAATGATCATCTGCGCCGTCACTCTGGACTGAGATCGTTCAGCTGTGATCAGTGTGAGAAAACATTTGTTCTGAAATCAGGCTTAAGAGAACACCTTAAAGTTCATTCTGGTGTGCAGCCTTACGTTTGTTCTTTTTGTGGTAAGAGTTTTTCACAACTGAACTCTTTAAAAGTGCATGAGCGTGTTCATACTGGTGTGAGACCTTATATGTGCTTTGACTGTGGGAATAGCTTTACTACAAAAGCACAGTTTAAAAAACACAAGAGAATTCACACTGGAGAGAAACCGTACAAGTGCTCACACTGTGGGAAGAGTTTTGCACGTTCAGGAACCTTGAAAGGTCATGAAAGAACTCACACTGGAGAGAAGCCGCACCAGTGCTCTTCATGTGGGAGGAGTTTCACCCAATTATCTCATCTTCGGACTCATGAAAAAAAACATTGCCCAAAGTTATCTAAGTGAGCCCAAAGTTTCCCATTGCTCAAAGTTCCCATTTAGCCATGCCAGTTTCCATTTGCTTTTCTGTTTTATCTGATGAGCATCCTGAGGTAACTAGTGAGTATGTCAGCTCCCGTCTGGATCCAGCCTCTTATGAAGACTTCAGATGACCAACACCTGTGAAGAGATGATGCAGAATCCTGGAGGACTTCGGATGACGCAGCTCTGAATCAATATGCACCAATACTACATTTTTCTATATAGACGATTTCATCGGATGCACGCGCGTTGCCACGTTACCCGCCTGACCCGACGTTAACTTTCGGTCTGTGTTTGTTTATCGGTCTGGCTAGTGGATCGTATGGCGCACTACTCAGTAGAAACACATTTTTGAAGTACTATTCTTGGATAACATGATATAAAGCAGAGAGCAAATGACACCAGCGCAAAAACAGTGAATGCCAAAAAGCCTTGAATGCTTCTTAAATATCCAGTAGAGATGTTCCGATACCCTTTTTCCCTTCCTGATACCAATTCCGATACCGAGTACTGATCCGATACCTGATTGTGTGTCTGTATATACTACTAGCCCTGTGTGAATTGCTAGAATTATTTTATGGTGTGCTTCAGGCATATCCCTTAATAAAACATGAACAAATACATAGTGAACTACTGTATTTATTATAGTATTTTTATTATCTGACATGCATTTGACAGTAATATTATTTATTTTGCCTAAGCGAAAAATAACTTCAAATGCAGCCACAAACTGATAAAGGTATTTTAGTTTTACAATATAACTGTTTAAAAAACAGTGCAACAAATAAATGTAGGAATATAAAAATGATATATTAATCAGAAAATAATCTCTTTACAACAAAACAAGTGAAAAATAAGCAACCATCTAGGCATTATTATTATTAGTAGAGACGTAGCTAAATCTACTGTACAACAGTGGCCTAATATATTCTGTCAATTTAAAAATAATGTAAACCAAACTTTTATTTTGATGGGTTGCTGTGAAGATATTTAGTGTCTGTGTTCCTTATATGACAGTTTTCTCAAATGAAACGGTTAAATTCTCATGAAGTGACAGTTTATGTCCTCATACAGTGACCATAGACTGGACGTAGAGAAACTGGGGGAGGTTGCCGCTTGATAGCGACACACGGCAGAGATTACAAAGATAGCAAGCGAGTGTCACGCGCCTGTGTGTGCACGGGGGCCCGCCATCCACACAGAGACGAAATACTGCTAAACAGTGTACATAGCCTACTGCTAACGCATTTTAATTTCTTCTTCGCTGCTCTAAACAGTGGTTGCTTGTGGCAACACAGCACAACTTCCTGAAGAAGAACCGCGCAGTGGTTAGGCAAAGCTCGCGGTCATAACTAGGTCTTGTTTAAGAAAATTGTATCGGATCGGTACATGGGTTCAAGTTCTCGCCGATACCGATGCCAGAATTTGTTGTGGTATCGGTGATATTTCCGATACTAGTATCGGAATCGGAGCAACTCTAATATCCAGTCTGACTGCATACAAGAGCAGTGTCTAATCTAATTTATTTTGCTTATCAGAAATATTCTACTCAAGACTAGAGGTAACTTATTCTTATACACATCAAGTGGTCGCCATCTGGTTAACTGATCGGATTTATGTTTCCCGCAAAATATTTAAATTAGGTATGTAATAGGCCATTATCACGGAGTGTAAAACAACTTTCACTTTATCCTTTATCAATGGCAGTGCCCATAGAGCACGGGATTTTTGTGATGCATTCATATACAATCAATCTCAAAGAGGGTACTTTGTCTACAAGTGTAAGTTTCCCAACATTTATTATGAAACAAAGAAATATGTTATTCTGACGCACTGCATGATTGAAAGGCGAGTGCACAAGCATTTATATAGGCTATTGTACAGAAAACGGCATTACACGGTCCTTAAAGGGTTAGTTCACCCCCAAATTGTATTTCTCACTTTCAACCCATAAGACCTTCATTCATCTTCGGAACACAAATTAAGATATTTTTCTTCCTAGTAATTAATGACAGAATTTTGAAACCGTCTGTATCCTAATAGGGATGGGCGATATCTTATTGTTTACTTTCATATCCAAAAACGTTTTTGTCTTACTTTTCATAACAAACTCAGACAAGCTCAGTACTGACTCATTTTCCATCAGTTTATTTTTGTGAATTGAAATGTGGGCAAAGGATTGTGGGTGATTTTAAGGCTGCGGAGGATACATCCGATGTATCCTTCAAAACAGGCCGAATGAAGTCTGAGAGTGCTAAATGTTACACAAGAGAATCCCTACTATCTCTTGTTTTGTTATTTATAATATATAACATCCTTGCAAATGTTATTTATAAAATAAAAATAAAATAAAATGGCTATTTTAAATTAAAAAAATCTTCAAAGAATAGTGCACAGATACCTCAAATGAAAAGATAATATAGTGCAAAATGAAAGCACAATTTTTTTCAATAAAGAAAATACTTCCAGTACAAGGCACGTAAACGTTTTCAAGTATAAAAGTTTCTTTACAGTTGTGCCATGATGCCATAGACGGTAAAAAGTGCAAAACAGTGCAGAACGCACCAAATTAGTTTCAGTTATTTTCTTAAAGGAGACAAAAGAATGCAAAGAACTGAAAAACTGATGTCTCCCTTCAGATAAAAAGCAACACAACAACGAATCTTTAAATCGGGCACTTGGGGATTTTGTGTTTACTGTTTACACTATTTGTCATTTGTTAGGCCCTAAAGATTATTCACCAGGAACACAAGCTTGTCCAAATTCTCTGGCTTCAACAGAGACCGGTGACATGTAACAATGTTACCACCAATGCTAAATGCCCTTTCTGAAGGAGCGCTTGTGGCTGGGATACAGAGATATTTCTGGGCCAGTCTTGCCACCCTTGGAAAATTTGCTTGATACAGCCCCACCAGTCCAGTGGGTCAGTCTCTCCATCAACCTGCAGGTAACTTTTAAGGTAACTTTTTAGCTCCACTTCGACAGCCTCTCTGTCAGCGAGAAGGGCTGTCTCATCAGAGGCCTTTTTGAAAAAGCTTTCCAGGCTCCGTTTCACTTTCTTTGATTGCCTCTCAACAGCTACTTCAGCAGCTTCAGCACCTTCAGCTGCAGTTTCTGTGCTTGTGTGTGGCTCTGTGACCGTTTCAGCTTGCACCTCCAACAGTGACAGAATTTCTGCGACTGCTCTGGTCTTGATGAACTCCTGGCGGTCATTAGCTATATATGCATCTTTAAACCGTGGGTCGACCAAGGAGGCCATATCCAGCAGATTAACCGTTTCTGGGTCTGAGTACTTCTCCTAGTACTCTAGGATGACTCTTTTCATGTCCTTGGTCAGCTCTGTGTCATCATCAGCTGTGGCAAGAACAGTGTTGTTAAAAAGGTGGAGAACAGGTTTGATGTACGACACACTGACATAATCTTCTCCAGACAGCGCATCTGTGAATTCCAGCTGTGGGCAGAGGGTCTTGCTTATACAACCCCAAATCAGAAAAAGTTGGGACAGTATGGAAAACGCTTTAAAGCCGCGTCTCTCTACCGTCTGAAAAGGAACCATATCCTTGCACAAGTAAACAATTATGGCCCTGGTAATTTCAATCCATCGCGGGCTCTTCCTACTGTAAGAAGTACCTTTTTCAAATGACTGTTGGATTGAGGTCTGTATCAGTTCCTGTTTTTTCTGTCCAGCGTTCTTTGTACTGGATCTCGGGGTTGGCTGCATTGCCTGTGGCAATGCTGGTATTCTGTTACATGCTTAGTTTTGAGGTGGTAAAACAGATTTGTCGTGTTACCCCTCTTTGCCGGAACTGTTGCCCCACACACTCTACAGAGAATAGTTTGTTGTGGTTCGTCGGAAGCCTTAAATCCGAACCAAGTCCAAATTATAGATGTTGCACTGGTCTTTTTCACCAGCTCCTCCGTTTCACTTTCAGCCATGTTTCCTCAAGATGACGACTATGATGACGCGCTGCAGCTCATGGCTCTAAATTTTGCGGGTAGATTGCGTCATCATGCATTATCACGATAGTGCAATATAATTCAAATCTCTATCGTAGGACAATTTTGTATCGTTTATATCGCATATCGTTCATATCGCCCATTACTAATATATACTTGTTATACTATATAGTCAATACTAGTTTTACTCTTAGTAGTTTTGCCGCATTCGACACCATAGATCATAAAATACTCTTAGATCGACTACAGAATTACACTGGTATTCAGGGACAGGCGTTAAAGTTTAGATTGTACCTATCAGACCGTTAACATCTTGTCTATTTAAACAGGGAAAATCTGAGATGATGTCAGTGAATTATGTAGTGCTGCAAGGATCTGTGTTAGGCCCTCTGTTATTCTCAATATATGTACTGACACTTGGTAATATTATAAGAAAACATGGATTTAGTTTCCACTGTTATGCCGATGATACTCAATTATATATTTCATCACGACCAGATCTCTAAATTATACCAACGACGGAAATAAGCACAGTTACAATAGCAAAATATGTGAGAGAGTGTTGCTATAGTGTGACGATATTGTATTTCAATAGATAGCACATCAAAGTGAACCCTTGTGCTGTGTTGAAAATGAATGGCCTGCAAAAAACTGCTTCTAAATCTCTCAATATGCTAGATTATCACCAAATATTGGATTCAATCTATTTCTCAGGTTTTGTATTTATTTTTGGATATGATCAATCGTAGGCCTAATTTATCTGAGCTAATGTACCTCAGTTTTTAAGTGAAAAAAACAAAAACAATATTTGTGGCTAATTTTGTCAGTTTTACTAAATAAATTGCATTGTTTATCACACTAGTTCGCGTTAATGCTTAACCAGGACATTTGTTTTGAAATGACAGATATACCATGTGACATTTTTATTTTACAACATTTTCTAAATGTGCTGCTGTAAATTATGCTAGTCTTTAGTGACAGAAATAACTATAGATTTAGGTAAATCACATCTGAATGGCAAACTGTTCATTTGTCTCTACGCTAGGGAAAAATAAATATACTGAAGTGTATTTGAAATACATTTATGCAACGTATACTACAAATACATTTACATATTTATGTACTTAATATGAATCCCATGCAATTGTACTTTTGGGATACTTTGGTTTACTTAAAGGTGGACATTTTTTTTTACTTAATGTACTTAAGTTATTCAGAAATAGTGCTAATGTCCAACTTAAGTTTAATTATAATATTTATATCTGTAAGTCTTAAGCATTATGTCAGTAAATATGTTAATGGTTTGTAGTATACTTAGTATGAAATTCATGCATTTTAAATACATTGGTGTAGTTTTTTCCCACCAGGGTATTTTGCACTCATTCCCACATTTAATCGATGTCTGATTACAGCAATCAATTCATTTAAACCATGAATAATTGAAAGTGATTGTAAGTGTGATGATCATCTGCTAAATGAGCAACAGCGACCACAATTCACACCTTCAATCAGTGAAGCCGCTCCCACACAGTGGTGGAATGTAACGAAGTACAAATACTTTGTTACTTTACTTAAAGCTACACTGTGTGATATTTTCCCCCATCTAGTGGTGAAAAGGTATATGACCATCCAGTGTATTTTAGTTTCTTTTTCTCTCAATTCCGATTTCGTTTCAACTCCTACGGTGGCCGATTTAGTCCAAGATTAACATGGCTTCCAGTTCGACCTCGTCCACATTCGACACGGTGCCTGTGGGATATTCTGTGCGCAGTGGGATGGTTGGAACTCAACTGGCCTAATTATTCGGCTAGAAAGAACTGCAGCTAATCCAGAGTGAACTTTGATGATAGTAATGTTTATTCAGTCATCCAATTGCAAGGCATAAACAGGTTTGCGTGGATATGTACATAAATGTGGTTTCTGTGAGAGAACAAATAAGGATGGTAAATATACATACACAGTCAAGAACTGTATAACTATACTTATACGTTACATTTGTATAATAAAACCGTAAACCAGAGCTTATTGTACCATATATAGGCGCTAAATGCAGCTGCATTAAAAGGAGCGGAGCTGCCGCTGCTAACAAGCGGTGTCCGGTTACAAAAGTGTGTGCGCCGCTTTAACGTTAGCACTGCAGTGCGCTCTGTATAACAATTGTTAATATGCCGATCAGACCTGATACATATTTCCATCAACATACATTACAAGCAAATATTTTCTAAAAACGAATGAACATTGTTGATAACAAAATAACTGAATGATTATTCAAATAGGTGAGCATTATGCTATTGTATGTTGACACAAAAATACTTCTGAGGTGACATCAACTGAATTACGCGATGACACACTCTGAAACACATCTACAATGACAATAACTATTATTACTTACGGAATTATTAACGCACAGAAATACCACACAAGGAAAAACAGACTTTTGAGGAATAAACAAGCCAGGAAAACTCCGTATAACTCTGTTACTGGAGCTGCTGAGATGAAAACTCTCTGCACATGCACCAGACAAGTCTGAACAAGTTGACGCGCACATGCGCGAGGCAGAGAATTTTGTACAGTGCCATCGAGTATTAAAACCGGTTAAAACGCGAAATGCGAAGCTTGAATTTACGGGTATGTCCCTCTTTGGCTAATGTACTTTCAAGATGGAGGGGCAACATGGCGACCACCGTTAGATCCCATTACCTTATGTATTTTCAATGGCATATTATTAACTTACGAGAATACTTTATTACTTGAAAGAAGTAAATATACATTAATGAGCACATATATTTTTGAAAGAACTAAGTGTTTTTAGCTAAGAATAGACTAAAAAAGTTACACAGTGTAGCTTTAAGTAAATTTTTCACGTATCTGTACTTTACTTAAGTAGAATCAATAGTGCATACTTTATACTTTTACTTTGTTACATTCTGCAGCAATTATTATACTTTCTACTCTACTACATTTCTACAACGTTTCGTCACTGATTTCATATGACACTGACAGTCCTATAAACAGTTAACAAAAAGTTACTTGCATTTTAGATACAATATATTGATACTGTTTTTGTTCTATTTCAGCAGCGAAAATAGTTCCAAACAAAGCAGCAACAGAGCGTTACTGAATGATTCGGTGTTTTGAATGAATCGGTTGAATCAAAGATTCAATGGCCGGTTCATTAACGACTGCCTCATTCTTGAACGAATCAGCTGTTTGAACGAATCGACTCAATGATTCACTCATTAATATCTGCCGCCACCTACTGGCAGTTAAGTTTCATATTAAAAGATTCTTTCCAACATTTCTTATTTGTATTCAAAAAAATATTTAAATCTCATAACATCATTTCATCAAGTGTAAATTATTTAATTTGATTGGTAACAGCCCTATATTGTCTTATTCTAATTCATTGTATTGATAAAATTTAAGAATATAAAAGGAAAGCAGAAGCATATCCTATGTTTAATAAGATTAGGGGAAAAATGCCCTTTAAATACGCAGATTTAAATATGCAGATTTAAATACGCCAAAGCTGTTCACTGAACACTATATAGTGAGAATATTGCTTCAGAATAATGATATTTAACTCTGCAGATCACCCTGATAACCAGAATTGTAAATCCGAATGTAAACTGGGCCACAGAGGGTAAGCACATTTACCCACATAACCCAAAACTAACTTAGTTAATATGCCTACGGCCTTTTTTTTATTTTTTATTATTAGAATATAGACATTAAGAGAATAAATTATGCAAGTAATTTTACTTTTAATACTTAAAGGTGAACTATGTAGGATTTTTGCAGTAAAATATCCAGAAACCACTAGGCCAGTGTTATATATTTTGTTCAGTTGAGTACTTAGAATATCCCAAATGTTTCCAACTATTTGTAAATCGTGAGAAATTGCTATTTTAACCAAGGAACCGGGACGTGTGAGCTATGCGTGTGAGGGAGTCGCCTGTCGATTGCGTCATATCTGCGTCACCCTCGGTTTCCGGTTTTATTCAGTGAAACACTTTACTCTCACTGCAGTGTGAACAAGTGTCATAGCAGCCGCCGAGCGAACGTCATAACTTCCTTTTCAACACACTCAGATATATCTAATACGATAAACAGAGTTGCGTTACCTCATACTCATGACTGGAAAAGAGGAAGTGGCGCCGGCAACCGTGTCATAATAAAAGTCCCGCCGGCGACTATGCCATAATAACAGTCCCGCTCTTCAATCGCTCCTGCGGCCTTGCTCAGCTCCACAACACTCGGTCCTGCTCTGCTTCACTACAGTAATGTTAATAATCGCATCCATGAACATGATTTCTGCCCGAGTCCTATCCTGACTGTTTTCCACCGGCTGTGAGGTGAAGACCACATGTCCCAAGATTCTGCGCTCAAACGTGCCGTCATCAAACTACGCCTTTGTTTTGAACAGGCGACCTCTAGTGGACGGAAAAGTTACATAGTGTAGCTTTAAAGTACATTTAAGATCAGGTACTTTTTACTTAAGTAGGGTTGTCATTGTGGTACTTCTACTTTTACTAAAGTAAATATATCTCTGGGTATTTGTACTTTTACTTAAGTACTGAGATTCAGTACTTCCTCCACCACCTTTCACAAGAGTTTAAATGCTGAGAATATTCCCATCTACCCACAGGAGAAGAAGCAAGCAGGAGGAATTACTCCAGGAGAAACTACAGACATACTATTGTAAAGATGGAGTTTGAGTTTGAAGAGACCAGTGTTGGGGGTATGTATTTTGTCATTTATGAGTTATGTAATCAGATTACTTTTTCAAGTAACCATTACTTTTAAAATTCACAACAAAATATCTGATTTACTTTTTCAATTAAGTAAAGCTAGTTACTTTGTTCTAATTAAGTAAAGCTAGTTACCCATTTATTGACGGACAGCTCACTTGTCCCAGAGTTGAGAGAAATCGTAAGTGCAGAGGCTTTGTGTGTGAACATGATGGTTATTGTAGTTCTAGACTAAATGTGAGCAGGCATTTACTCATCTCACTTGCACAAAGATTCAGTATTCCTCAAACTGAATAAAATCAGTCAAATGCTAAATCAGAATACTACGCAAACCTCCAATAATTAAATAAATATGTTGAATAAAACAAACATTTTTATGCATTTAATCTCACTTTATTGATCAGTTTGCTTGCTGTTGACCTTCGATGATTCAGTTAAACCATAAGCAAAAATTAAGTAAGTGTTAAACTGTTTTCTCCTGCGTCCTTCTGTTATCCAGAAGAGCTAAAAGTTTTGTTAGATTTGCGCCCTCTACTGTTCATTTCCTTCAGCCTGAGGCTTGTTGTATCAATTTTGGTGTGAAAGAGTCTTTACATTTGCACAAAAATATAACTTTTTTAAAAATAAAAATACGAAAGCAAACAAGCCCAGCCTAGATGTGCAAAAGTAACATTCTTTTAAAGTAACTCAATATTGTAATGCAATACTTTTCAAAGTAACTTTGAAAGACAGAGGAACAAGCAGGTTTTGCTTCATTCTCTTTAATGACTGATGAGGAACATTAAGAGGTAAACTTTGATAATTTGGGGCTCTCTGATTGTCTCTAATTTTTAGACTTCATGGAAGTGAATGAAGATAAAAGGCATCATTTTCAAAAGAAGATAGAAAATGGAGATGGAAACACAGTTTCACAGACTAAAAAGAATTTCACCCAAAAACAAGCTGGACAATCTGGAGTCAACAGATCTTTCACCTGCTCTCAGTGTGGAAAGAGTTTCACTCAGATAGGAAACCTTAAGACACACATGAGGATTCACACTGGAGAGAAACCGTTCACATGCTCGGAGTGTGGAAAGAGTTTCACATGTAAAGGAAACCTTAAGACACACATGAGGATTCACACTGGAGAGAAACCGTTCACATGCTCTCAGTGTGGAAAGAGTTTTATATCCCAAGGCGTTTTCAAAGATCATCTGCACCGTCACTCTGGAGTGAGATCATTCAGCTGTGATCAGTGTGAGAAAACATTTGTTGTGGAATCAAACTTAAGATCACACCGTCAAGTTCATTCTTCTGTGAAGCCTCACTTTTGTTCTTTTTGTGGAAAGAGTTTTTCACTGCTGCATCATTTACAAGTGCATGAGCGTGTTCATACTGGTGTGAGACCTTATGTGTGCTTTGACTGTGGGAAGACCTTTATTACATCAGCCAACTTAAAAACACACCAGAGAATTCACACTGGAGAGAAACCGTACAAGTGCCCAGACTGTGGAAAGAGTTTCTCTCAGTCAGGAAACCTGAAAGCTCATGAGAGAGTTCACACTGGAGAGAAGCCGCACCAGTGCTCTTCATGTGGGAAGACTTTCACCCATTCATCTAGTCTACAGTATCATAAGAAAAACCGTTGCCAGAAGGCGTCTAAATGAGCAAATGTTCATGTTCGGATCCACCACTTACAAATAATACACTTTCAAGTAAATAATTTGACATTCAGATTCAGCAAAAGCTGTAATTTTGGAAACCATAGTGAATTAAGATGGTAATTTGCTAAAATTAGTAGTGAAGTTTGATCATTTGTCAAAGGACATTTTGGCAGGGTCAGTAATAGTTCATGAAACTAGTGTTGCTGTAAAATGTTGTCATTTATGAAGAGATATGTTTTGTTCCCTTTCGTATTGCGTATGGGAAAACTCCTTTTCTCGAGAATATGAAGCAAAAACTTTATTCTATAAAGTGTCTATGTAAAACGCAGTGCCGCTGCACAGCCAATAGACCAGCGCGAGCTGCACGCTGATTGGCTGTGCAGTGGGAACTGCATGAACCTATGGCGAGGCAGCAGAGAGAGTGAACCAATAGGGGTCGCTAGAATTCCCGCTGAAAAAGGTCTCTAGAATTAGCATATCTAAGGCTATAAAAGACCGTGTTTTGCCATAGGAAATCAGATCTAATCTCCTTCAGCGAAACCTTCGTTGACCTCCGGAAGTGAAGCCCCGCCGTCGAACAGCACTCAGCGGAACTTCTCTGCAGCCCTGAGGACGTCGGATTCCCGCTCGGTCTCCGCCTTCAGACGCCTGCTGTTCCAGCTGCACCATTCGGCGATATATCCTTTATTTCTGTCTGTGTTATTTGTGTGTGTTGCCGCTGCAACCCACCTCAAAAAGAGCGCGAGCGTTGTTACAAATGCCTCGCTTTTCCTGCTCCTCGTGCCGAGCACCTCTCCTCTGCGGGGACCGCCACATCATCTGTGTGGCATGCCTCGGACGCGAACACGCTGAGACTGCACTCAACGAGGGCGGCTGCCCCGAGTGCAACGAGATGGCTCTGCAGACCTTTCGGGCTCACCTCGCCAGCTTCAATGTCTCCGCCCCGACCGCGTTCCTCTGACCGCACAAAAAGAAGCGTCGCAACCAGAGGCCACCTGAGCGTTCGAGCGACTGCACGCCGAGTACTTCTCCACGTGCCTCGCTCTCCCTGGTGAAGTTCACCCAGGAGGAACAGCGCCCCTCACCTGCAGTGGCCTGTTCTGTCTCTTTCGGTGGACCAGTAGGTGATGAAGAAGAGGGGGAGGACAGCCTTTCACTGACTGCATCTGGCAGCGAGTGGTCAGACTCTGTCTCGGAGCCCGCTTCGATGCAGACTGCCACTAACGCTAGAGCCAGCTTTGACACGGAGATGATCCGAGTGCTCACTAAGGCCGTGGAGGACCTCGGGCTCCACCGAGAAGTGCTCGCCTTCCTTCAAGAGCTAATGGACGCGGGTCGTTCCCCCTCCACGCTCAAAGTGTACGTTGCCGCCATAGCAGCTTATCACGCTCAGGTCGCGGGACAATCACTGGGGAAAAGCGAACTTATAGTACGCTTTCTTAAAGGGGCCAGAAGGCTGAAAGACCTTACTTGCCCTATAGGCATTAAAGCCCATTCAACTAGAGGCATGGTCTCATCATGGGCATGGTCACCGATGCGTCTGGTCTCCCTGTTATTCATACATGATAAGTTCTCACAAGCATGTTGGAGCTTTCATAACATGTGTTACACTATATATCTATGTGCGGTCATGATTCTATATCATATGACCCGATTCTATCCGGCCTATATACTCTTTATGTCCTCTCAAGAGACCCACTTTGTTGGTCTCCTGTGACTCACTGTTACCCATCTTACGTGCCTCAGGCCATTGGGTCAGTTAAGCACGCACAGCGTTTTAAATTGGGTTCCCATACGCAATACGAGAGACCTCTCGAAAGGGAACGTACTCGGTTACTCACGTAACCTCGGTTCCCTGAGAGAGGGAACAAGTATTGCGTAACGCGCCGTGCTTGTGCTTCTCAGGGTATTGCTTCAGTCGATTTTTAACCTGATTTCCTATGGCAAAACACGGTCTTTTATAGCCTTAGATATGGTAATTCTAGAGACCTTGTTCGGCGGGAATTCTAGCGACCCCTATTGGTTCGCTCTCTCTGCCGCCTCGCCATAGGTTCATGCAGTTCCCACTGCACAGCCAATCAGCGCGCAGGTCTATCGGCTGTGCAGCGGCACTGCGTTTTACATAGACACTTTATAGAATAAAGTTTTTGCTTCATATTCTCGAGAAAAGGTGTTTTCCCATACGCAATACTCGTTCCCTCTCTCAGGGAACCGAGGTTACGTGAGTAACCGAGTACGTTTTTTTAAGGAGTTAAATTATTTTTTTATTAATTATGCATGAGCACAAACAGAAATGATGCACTGAGAACATTTTGAAAATATATTCTTGCATTTAAATATTTGTTTTTACATTTAAAGAAATGCTCTGTACATTTTGAGACTAAGAAAAATAAAAAGTAACACATGACATGACTTGATGAATAAACTTGTTTACATGAAATCAAGGGAAACGTCTCGGGATACTTGACTATAACCGCTTGTTCTTTCCAACGTGATGATGTAATGCGTGATGCATCGTAGAGGTAGTGCAAGATGAGCATTTGTGGTTAAAAATAAATATCTTTATTTATTTTTTATTTATTTATTTTTCTTATCTTTATAAAAAGGCCAATAGTTTTGTTAGATAAGACCCTTATTTCTTGGATGACATGGGTGTGAGTAAATTATCATAGAATTTAAATTCTGGAGTGAACTAATCCTTTAAGCGCCAAAAGTTATAGTGTATCTTTAACTGATTTAATTCACTGTGTTTATCAGACTGTGACTTTATTTTTTGGGGGGATAAATCTAAATCAGACAACTTTAGGGTGACCACCATCAAACAAACCAAATGTGGGACAATTACTAAGTTTGTGTGGGACAATGTGGGACATGCTACCGACACTAAAACATAACCTGAAACTGTTACACAATGTCTATCTAACTTAATAAAAACATATGTATTCTTCCTTTCAGATGACAAAAATACTTTGTTCTTTAGTCCCTTCCAGAAAACACCATTACATCACAATGTAACATTGTACATGTCATTTAAATTCAACATCACTGAGCCCAAAGGCAGCAGGCATCAGATCTGACCAAGTCCAATAATGAACGAATAAAATATAAAGCAACATGAAATTAGTTCATTGACAGTCTTATATATTATATTATATATTAAGAATATAACCAATTTACCGAATTATCCATTCGTTTTCTACATGGAACGAATCCGCTCCACATTTTGATTGAGAGCCGTCACAACCTACTAGTGACCGTGTTTACTCCTTTCTTTTCAACCATTGGATAGGATTTTAAAAACAGCTGTTGTTGTATTTGTGAAAGGCGGGATGTTACGTCTGACGAAGCGCTGTTAAATATGTCTAGGTGAAAAACGATGCCTCAAAAAGAATAAATGAAATGCTTTCTTAAAAAGGCAAAAGAACGCTTGCATGTTTTCTTAATATGATAATTAAAAACCAACAGACTGATGAAAATGCGGGACATTTTCTCAATATGCGACGTGCGGGACAAGGGGTGAAAATGCTGTGCGGTACAACGCAAAGCGGGACGGGTGGTCACCCTAGACAACTTGCTCAACGCAATTTTGGAGTTTTTAAGTCTTAATATCTCTTAACTCACTTTTTTAATTAATAATAGTTGTACAATCTAACTTTAAAATTAAGTCAAAATTTATATTAAAATCAACAAGATTAGTAATCGCTCCACTGGTGCCACAGTAAAATGGCTGCCCAGCTGTGTGTTCACAGTGTGTGTGTGTTCGTGTTCAATACTCACTGTTGGCACACTATCCCACTATCCTAAGTCACATTTCACTTTAAAACGGCAGATGTTTTTCTATGTATATTTAAAGAGGCGATTCCTCTCATAATATGGACTCTGACAAACTCATCCCTGAGAGAAGATGAAATTGAGCAGGAAAAGTGAATGTGTTCTGTGTCTGTGGCAATTCAACAGCAGTACTTGTTTTACAACAGCTAGTATAAGGTTTAAAATTATTCCTACACTGGTTATACCTTGTATTTTGACAAACAATTTGGTTAAAAAAGTAATAAATGTATCTCTTTGTGTTTTAAGCCTACGTTGTGTCGTCTCAATCCTCTCAATAAATTGCACTAGCTTCTCTATTTGTAGTTATGGCAGCGCCACAGATGTTCCTCTAGTCTAGAGGCCGCCATTTGCTTTTTTCAACTTTCAACCTCGTGATCTTGTTGAATCCATCGTGATTGATAATTAGCCTGTACAAGTTTTTGTCCAAAATTTACAAATATTTATAGAAATAGAGCGAATACATTATGAAATCCACCTTACAAACTGTGTTTTTGTCTTATCCTGAAGCACTGCGGTACGCCTATAATACGTGTTTATATTTATATTCGGACTATTTTAGTCCGCAACCGCCGCGGAGAAACCGAGTACCTGCCTGAAGCGCCGGTTATACTCGCGCTCCTCCCCCAAACGGACGAGGCTAGTCGACGCGCGCGCCGTTGTTGTATTCTGTGAAACGACAGGGGGCGACTTGGAGTAATTGTTCTTAAATCCGTCGAAAGCAGGAGCGAAGAAGTAGTTTACCGGAACAACAACACAGGTGAACATGGCGTCCCGCGTGGAGTTGCTGAATGCTGAAGAAGAGTTGTTGTGTATGCTGATGTTATCAAAAAGACGAAGGCGAAGAAGATGGAATGTCTGTCCATTACATACTACCAGGGAACAAGATGGTGAATATAATACTCTAGTGACAAAAATGCGTGCATTGGACGAAGAAATGCACTATGAAATAGTTTCAAATATGGAAGAGGTAAGCAATATTACATTCATCATAAAAAAAAAGTTTAGTACGGAATTTCTCTTTTTGTGTAATTGAATTACAGTTCGTTCTGACGTACTTGTAACACTGTGTAAACTGTAAAGAACAATTCTATATAAAACAATAGGCTAGTGGATTTTACAGCTTGCTTCAACATGTAATACAACATAAGACAATTTTTTGTTGCATTTTCTACCTTAGAATTCCTTTGATTGAGTGATATTGTAGAGTCATAGATTACAGTGTATGGTACACATTCAGTAGCCTTCTACAAAGAAATGTGTTTAAACTGTTTTTAATTAATGTTTTGCCTATTGATTGTTTAAAGGAGGAAGATGAACAGACACAAGAGAGGTTCAGTTCCACGGGAACACCGTCACCTGGAACATCTGAACCTCCAGCATATTCATCTGGAACACCAGAGACGACTTCGGACAGCTCCCCACCTACCCCATCACCACCTCACATCTCCCCACTTACTCCACATATTCCACCATCTCCAACTCCATCTCTGCCCTCCCAGCAAACTCCAAGAAACGACATCTTCCAGTCACCATGTGCTTCGTCACGAAAAAGAAAGCGGAACACTGAAGATATACTGTTGAAAAGATTGGAGAGGCAACGTGCCTTGCAGCAGGACAACAGCTTTGCTGTGGTTATGGCTGACATGCTGGCAAAAGTGGACCCAAAGAAGAAGCTTGAAGTAAAGTGCAAGCTGAATCAGGTGCTTTTTGAAGCACTGAGGGATGATTCATAGACCTTTTCTAGCATCTTTGGCCCAAGACATTTTAAGTATTTTTTTTTTTATTGTGTGTGAAGATTTGTTTGCATGTAAGTGTATTTAAAATTAGAATTTATTTGGAAGAGTGAACAGTGTTTTCTTAAAGTTATTTATATGTATATGTCTTCAACAATAAACTGCTTCATTACACTGGTGGTGTCAGACAGTGATTACCTCATTCTTTTGTCTCTATACATAAAGAATCATTTGCATTGATGGGCATCCATCCATCCGTCCAACCATCCATTCCTTTTGTGAATAGGACCTTAGAATACACTTGCATTAAGCACCCAGTTTGCACTTGTCTTAAGTAACTGCTTACATTTTCAAAATGAGCTTACACTAACTGAAATAGAACCTTTGATAAAATAAGGCATGTTTTATAAAAACTAACTGTACAAAGAGGCTTCATTTAGTACATTAGTTCACAAGACGCTTTCTACAGCATTTATTGTGCTTGTTTAGTGTTAATTTCAGAATGTACAAACAAAATCAGAAATTAGTTGTCATCTTCAGTTAATGCACTGTGAATTAATATAGTTAAAATACAGTATGTATATATATATATATATATAGTATAAAAATATCAATATAGTGTATGCATGTTTTCACATCCATCTATTCTGTTCTAATGTCGACCAATGATTGGTCTTTGATGCTATAACAAGAAGGAAGACACAAACCACGCTTTCAGTTTTATGGTTTTATTACAAACACTGTGATAACTTCTACATGGGAGTGAAAAATATATTTTAAAGCTACACTGTGATATTTTCCCCCATCTAGTGGTGAAAAGGTATATGACCATCCAGTTAATATTAGTTTCTGTTCCTCTCAATTCTGATTTCGTTTTAACTCCGACGGTGGCCGATTTAGTCCAAGATTAACATGGCTTCCAGTTCGACCTCGTCCACATTTGACACGGTGCCTGTGGGATATTCTGTGCGCAGTGGGATGGTTGGAACTCAACTGGCCTAATTATTCGGCTAGAAAGAACTGCAGCTAATCCAGAGTGAACTTTGATGATAGTAATGTTTATTCAGTCATCCAATTGCAAGGCATAAACAGGTTTGCGTGGATATGTACATAAATGTGGTTTCTGTGAGAGAACAAATAAGGATGGTAAATATACATACACAGTTAAGAACTGTATAACTATACTTATAAGTTACATTTGTATAATGTAACCGTAAACCAGAGCTTATTGTACCATATATAGGCGCTAAATGCAGCTGCATTAAAAGGAGCGGATCTGCCGCTGCTAACAAGCGGTGTGTCGGATTACAAAAGTGTGTGCGCCGTTTTAACACTAGCACTGCAGTGCGCTCTGTATAACAATTGTTAATATGCCAATCAGACCTGATACATATTTCCATCAACATACATTACAAGCAAATATTTTCTATAAACGAATAAACATTGTTGATAACAAAATAACTGAATGATTATTCAAATGGGTGAGCATTACGCTATTGTATGTTGACACAAAAATACTTCTGAGGTGACATCAACTGAATTACGCGATGACACACTCTGAAACACATCTACAATGACAATAACTATTATTACTTATGCGAAGCTTGAATTTACGGGTATGTCCCTCTTTGGCTGATGTACTTTCAAGATGGAGGGGCAACATGGCGACCACCGTTAGATCCCATTACCTTATGTATTTTCAATGGCATATTATAAACTTACGAGAATACTTTTTGACTTGAAAGAAGTAAATATACATTAATGAGCACACATATTTTTGAAAGAACTAAGTGTTTTTAGCTAAGAATAGACTAAAAAAGTTACACAGTGTAGCTTTAAAGCACAAAGCAAACACACAAGATAACACTTTTTTATTTATTTTTATTTATTTTTTTACTTTGATTGGCAACATTACAAAATCGCCGGAATATTCTTGCTTCCACCTGGATCACTGCTTCTTCAGTGAACTTTTTTTTTTTGCTTTAACAAATTTTTAAAAAACATAAACAGAGAGAAGTAGCTCCGGCTACAATGTTCTTCCGCTAGACGCATTGCCTTTTGTTTATGAACTGATTTAATTCACTGTTTATCAGACTGTGATTTTATTTTTATTAGGAGAAATCTAAATCAGACAACTTGTGTTGAGGCTCTCAGACAGAAAAGTTCGGGGTTTTAAGGCAAATCTTCAGGGTAAATGCAAATGCAAACACCTTAGCAGATATTTGAAGTTTGAATCTTTATCCCGAGTCAAACATATTTGGGGAGATAAACAGTGTTTGTATAGACTCAAATAAGATAGATCTTATCTTGTTTGTTTTGTACATACTCTATGAAGTTTAATATGTTTTCCGCCAGTGGAGGCGCTCGAGCAACCGAAGCAACGACACACATCGAGTCTAGAAGAAGAAGAGAAGTGAGCGAGGGAAGAACATAAACATGAGAAGTGGAGCACAGCCGTTCATTCTGCTCTAAAGCTGATGTTTTCACACTGTGAGTACATTCATTTATCATTTATTTGGAGAAATCTAAATCCAAACGACTTAACGAGTCGGTTCATTTAATGAATTACTCAGAAATGAAGTGAATGGATAATTGAGAGCGATTGTGAGTGTGATGATCATCTGCTAAATGAGCAACAGTGATCACAATTCACACCTTCAGTCAGTGAAGCCTGAAGTTCATGAGAGTTTAAATGTTGGGAATATCCCCATTTTCATACAGGAGAAGAAGAAGCAAGCAGAAGGAATTACTCCAGGAGAAACTACAGATATACTATTGTAAAGATGGAGTTTAAGGAAGAACCCTGCAGAATAAAAGATGAAGAGACAGAGGAACAAATAGGTTGGTGTTTTCCTTCATTCTCTTTAATGAGGAACATTAAGATGAAAACTGACAAATCCTCTTGAGACCCAGGTGTAGAATTGTTTTCCACTATATTTTAGTGAATTTCTCTGAGAACATTTCACATTAATTCTGGATATCAAGAGCAGATTCAGGGCTTTTCAGATACCAAATGTTTGGAGGTTTCACATTTACAATTCCCTCTTTTCAACTTTTTGTCCGACAGATAAGCGTAATATATAATTTAAAACTGTCAATTGTTACTTCTATTTATGTAAACTCACAATAATAAGAAAACAAATGCACTTTCTGCCGTCTCTGTCTATAAAATGAACTGAAAATCAACTGCCCTTGATTACATTAAATAGGTCTAAAAAATTATGTTTATTGTGTTTGACTGTTCAATACTGTTCATATTTACATTAGGTATGCACCGATCCACATTTTTTCACTTCCGATCCGATACCTGAATTTGGATATCTTCCGATACCAGAGCTGTATTTGCTTTAATATTATTATCATTATTGTTGATTTTATATGATGCTGAAATAAACTCCTCTCAACAGGCAAGTATGATATGTGCGTATGTATTAGGGATGAAACGTTATGGAAATTTCACATCACGATTATAGTGACCCAAATTATCACGGTTTTGTTCAAATGAGATGGAAAGTGTTCAAAAAGAACAGATGCACACACTTAAAACATTTCAACAAGTTTTATATTTGAAAATCAACAAACAACAAATAAATCAGGCAGCTCTATGCACTTTTTAAAGCTAGATGCTGTGGGATTTCCTTCCTTATAATGGCCGTCGTCAATGGCAACGCATAATGCATAAATCTCTAATATTATCTCTATAAATATATTCTCAAGCAATATTCTCATCAGTATTCTATCAGCTATGACACATTTAAATATAACGTTAGCATATTTTGTGTAAGCGCCCAAACAGTATCCTACTGAAATAAAGCATATATTTTCATATGATTTGACAGTTTATTTTATTAAATATAAAAAATCCAAAAGGTGTGCATCACACCTAACACCTAGATGAACAATTTACAGTCAGTTTTATGACTGTAAGTCATTCTCTTCAAATGCTATTGAAGTTAGAAATGTGTGTACCAATGTTTTATGTAACTTTAGAGACGGTCCCTAAATTTGCGAACGTCAAGCCGACTTTATGCCAGTCATATCAGATGCGCTGTGGTTCTGCAGTGTTTGTTTGAAACTATTTTCGCTGCTGAAATAGAGCAAAACAGTCAACCACTGTATGATGAATGAATCTCCTGCGTACATCGCATGTTCATCTCCGCTTTGAGTGCACATTTCAGTGAGTGAGAGCGGCGCATGCTCTGAACGCCTCTTATTATTAGACATTGCATTCATAAACTCAATAGAAACACGTGTCATTGGTTATAATGCGCAACGTGAGTATAACAGATGGCTTTTGAGAAGATCATAATAAGTTCAACCGCCAAAGTGGCTAGTGTGAGTGTTACACGCCACAGCCGAAATACACCCGCAGATGGCGGTTGTTAATGTCGAGGCCTGATTTTTATTGGACCTGATCAACAGTTGGACTGTTGTGTTGTACGACGCAAGAGAGCATCCACCTATCTGAATTACGGCTTTGCAAACATTGGCTGCGTCCGAAACCTGGAAAATGCTACCTTCGGAGGACACATTTCAAGGCAGGAAGACACCAAGGCACGTCCGAATCTAATGTTAGCTTTAGTTCCTGTCTTCTGAGAGACATCTGAAGTTTCATCTGATTTTGATTAATACCTTCAGCCTCATTTTTGAAGGCAGCAAACATGTATACTTCGCTGCCTGTGCTTTCCATTCTGTGACAGTTGAGCTGGAAAAAAAGATGGCGTCCGAAAGTTGCTTTTGCTGGTCAGTTTGTGTGTAAATTAGTGGTGGGCATAGATTAATTTTTTTAATCTAGATTAATTCCAAGATTAACCTAGATTAAACTGGCTCATTTGAATTCTGCCGAAGGCATTCAGAATATGTGTGCTCGTAAGTGATCGTTTGTCTTTTTGTAGTTTGAATAATAAATAACTTCTGTCCCTTTAAGAACTGACGCACGCATGGATCCCAAACACTGTTACTGTGAGCTGGTTACCACTGTGTTTACCTTAAAACTCACCAAGATGGGCATTGAGACATTTTTGAGTGTGTTTGACCAATAATATAAGCTGGAAAAAGGAGCTAATTTTTGCCCTTGAATGTCAGAGGCGGCTTTATTACGGTATGTGTGTGTGCGCTTCAGATGTGAGCGCGAAATCTGCGGGAATTAGTCGAATTAACGTTATGTGCAACCCCGTGTTATCAGCGTTATGAATCAGTGAGCCGAATCATGATTCGGATCGCGTGTCAAACCGCCAAACTGCTGAAATTTGGCGATTCAAACCGCTGATTCGACTCGCTAATTCATAATGCTTCGAAGCTTCATGATGCCTTGTTTTGAAATCGTCATCACTATGCAAGTCGTTATTTAGGGTTTTTTTGCGCACAAAAACAATTCTCGCCGATTCATAAAGTTATTTTAGAACCACTGTAGTGAGATGGACTTTGTAACGACGTCTTTAGTACCTTTTAAGGGTGTAAAAGTGTAAAGTGCCAATGGAGGCCTTTCAGAGCCATCAGATTTAAACTAAAATATCTTAATTTCTGTTCCGAAGATGAACGGAGGTCTTACGGGTGTCGAACGACATGAGGGTAAGTAATTAATGACAGAATTTTCATTTTTGGGTGAACTAACCCTTTAACCTCAAGTCATCCTGGGTGTATATGACATTCTTCTTGCAGACGAATACAATCTGAGTTATATTTAAAAAGTCCAGGCTAATCCAAGCGTTATTATAGCAGTAATAGTTGTTCTGTTTTTGAAGTCCATAAAAAAATGCATCTGTCCGTCAAATAACTGCTCCAGGCGGCTCTGGGGTGTTAATAAAGGCCTTCTGAAGCGAAACGATGCGTTTGTGTAAGAAAAATATTCATATTTAAAACTTTATAAAGTAAAGCTTCGGCCGACCGCCTTCCCTGTTCAATTTATGGAAAAAGTGTTGAAAGGTCCTCTGCCGATCGAAAGACTAACGCGACCAGGAACCCTCGTCATGACGTCATGTATGCATCTTGAGTTTCACTTTCAACTTTTAACACTTTTCCATGGAAGGCGGTCGGCTGGAACTTTACTAAATAAAGTTTTAAATATGGATATTTTTCTTACACAAACGCATCAATTCGCTTCAGAAGGCCTTTATTAACACCCCGGAGCCGTGTGGAGCACGTTATTCGACAGACAGATGCATTTTTTTATGGACTTCAAAAACAGAGCGACTATTATTGCAGTTATAATGCCTGGACATGTTTAGATTTTATAAACTTAGTCCAAAGATTTTTTTTCAAGAATTGCTTTTGTGTAATTGTAATTTTTTTAATATATATATATATATATATATGTGTATGTATGTGTTTTTTTTTGTAGTTTTTTTGTCATAGCTTATGATTAGATATGTTTATTCATTTATTGTTTTCTCTATAATGAGCATGTGTATCAGTGGATTCTGGATTGTGTTTAACAAATAAAAGAGTGACCATTAGTTCCACAAACACAGATGTATAGATATTCTGTAGTGATGTAGAAATGTCAAAGAAAGCAATGAAAACAAGCAGCATTGTTGTCTCATGACTAGGGATGGGTATCAAGAACCGGTGATTCTATAAGAAATGCGCATTTCGATTCCACTTATCGGTTAATGTGTGCGCATTTTATTGTGATTTTTAACCATTAAAGTGCCAAAAAGATGCGCTGTTTTCTGTGCTACACACATACACGTGTGCACACATCAGCTTCTCAGAATGAATTAAACGTGTGCGATAATGACCTGATCTCTGACCTCGTCTTTTTGGACAAATACACACAAAAATGTCAAAATACTCTCGTAAACACAGTCGGTTGTGTCATGAGAATTAATTTGCTGTTCTAGACAGAATAACTTTTAACTATATTTGTAATGTATAGTCTATATTTAATCAATAAAGTGCAGTGTTATTTTACATTTGATTACAGTTTCTGTACCTGAATACCTGAGAAGGTTTATTTCAATCCTATCTTTGTTAAATTTTCTATTTACCATACTGTTAATGTCGTATTTAATGTATTTGATAGGAAATAGCGACACAATACGGTTCTGAAATTGCTGTAATTGTGTGATCACTTTGCTTGAAGGTTGTGACAGACCCAAATCATCACTGCTTCATATTTTCCAGTTGCCATTTCTGGCACTATGTCATTTCCGCACTGTTGGAGATGTTAGCGTGTCTCTAATAAGTATGGATGGGCAACAGTAATCGAGTACTCGAACGTGACAGCGACGATCGATCATGAAAACGATGATCGCCCTGACTTTCTGATTGGTTATTGCAGCATTTTTGGCGGTAACTGAGGTTTGATTGGTTAGCGTTAGACAGCAGGCCTTCCAGACCGGCGAAATAAAGTGAAACTGAAGCGGGCACTGCAGTGATGCCTGGAATCACTGTGATCATGAAATACAGTGCAAGATGTGCAGCGCTAATCTGTCATATACATCGCATTATAAAGAAAACAAGATTGTAATAGGATGTTTTAAATTATCTGTGCTTTAGTTCCCCGTGTATCAGCTGTTAAAGAAAATCCACAAGCGCGGTGAAGTTCATGTGCACGTTCGCGTCCTTTTCTGCAGATGCAAGTAGTAAGATTACTTTTATGTTGTCTATATCTGATTAATCTCATATGGACACGTTTGGTTGAGTTTAATAACCAGCTAGTAAAGCGCTGCCGTTACCAACTGCTGTTCATTCTCTTCAGTTTCAGCTCACATGCAATGCCCGGCATTATCGACTCTGGGTTATTTGAGACGGTTATTCTTTTTAGGTAGGCTATTTCTAATGCAGCAACGTTATTTCGTTCTCATATTTTTTAACAGTAGACCTATGTTTTATTTAAAGTTGTTTCTCATTATGCCTTCGAAAACGCGCAGTGATGTCTGTAATCACTTTGATCAGGAAAAATAAAATTAAGTGCAAGATGTACAGAGCCAATCTGTCATTTACATAACATTATAATGAGAACACAATTGTAATAGTTTTGTAAATTATCTGTGCTTTAGTTGCCCGTGTACCGGCGTTGTTGTTAAGGGAAGAGCACATTCAAAATGTGTAAAAACTAGCACGGCCAAGTTCACGTGCGCATTCGCGTCCTTTTGTGCTGATGTAGACACACTGATTAATCTAATATAGAATGTGTTTGGTTGAGTTTATTAACCTGCTAGCAAAGCTATGTAGGGTGCTCTTTATTTATAGTTTCAGTTCAATAACAATATGATTGATTGGGTTATTTGAGACTTTTTAAATGAAAAAAACATCTAAAAACAAAACCATTTATGCATCATAATCTAGCAGTGTTTTCTAGTCATATGTTCATGTTTTCATAGACATGTGATGTTTTGTATTTGTCAACATTAATTTTCGTAACACTCTTAAAATAGTTTCATATCTCCATGCCGCCCCCCACACAAGCCCTGCCCCCAATTACTTGAGTACACGTTTTTGAGACCTATCGATGATCGAAATGAGAAATTTAATACAAAAAAATGTCCATCCCTACTAATAAGATTGGTCACAAACATCATCCCTGCACGATCTAATGTGTAGCGTCTTATTAACTCACTCATGCATTGTGTGCAACACATTTCTTCTTCTTCATGTTTCGTCCATTTTATCCACTGCTAAAAAAACCTCTAAAGCCTCTTAAAAGTCCTAGTCTGTATTTTGGGCCATAAGACCTCTTTTAAGGGGTTATTGTTTTCTTTACATCACATTTCTAAGAATTTCACTAGGAGCAACTCTTTGCACAAGATTATTTATCAATGTGGGCCCTGGTTCTCAGGAGGATATATCGGTTAATCTAAAACTAGACACTAGTAGACTCAGTTGTTAAATAGATGTGTGCTAAATTAGGAATTAACTTTATTTCTTAATGTTTCTCTTGTCTTTATTTTCATTTTAAAATTGATTTTAGACCTGATGGAAGTGAATGAAGAGAAACAGCATCATTTCACACATGAAGATGGAAAACGGACATGTAAAACTGAAGACGAACAACATCCGTTTCAAGCACCTCATGATTTCAAAAATGATTATGGAAAACTGACATGTAAAACTGAAGACGAACAACATCCGTTTCAAACATCTCATGATTTCAAAAATGAAGATGGAAAACTGACATGTAAAACTGAAGATGGAGATGCAGTCGTTTCAAAGACTGAAGAGAATTTCACACAAGAACAAGCTGGACAATCCGGAGTCAAAGGATCTTTCGCCTGCTCTGAGTGTGAAAAGAGTTACGTGCATAAATCAGACCTTAACAGACACATGAAATCTCACAGTGGAGAAAATCTGTTCATCTGCTGTGAGTGTGGAAAGAGTTACGTGCATCAATCGGACCTTAAGAAACACACGAGGATTCACACTGGAGAAAATCTGTTCACATGTTGTCGGTGTGGAAAGAGTTTCATTCAGAAAAGTGCTCTCAAAGATCATCTTCGCCGTCATATTGGAGTGAGATCATTCAGCTGTGATCAGTGTGAGAAAACATTTGTTCTGGAATCATACTTAAGAAGACACCTTAAAATTCATACTGGTGTGAAGCCTCACATTTGTTCTTTTTGTGGAAAGAGTTTTGCACATCTGCACGCTTTAAAAGAGCATGAGCGTATTCATACTGGTGTGAGGCCTTATGTGTGCTGTCACTGTGGGAATAGCTTTACTACAAGCACACAGTTAAAAAAACACAAGAGAATTCACACTGGAGAGAAACCGTACAAGTGCTCACAATGTGGGAAGCGTTTCGCTCGTTCGGGAACCTTGAGAGGTCATGAAAGAACTCACACTGGAGAGAAGCCGCACCAGTGCTCTTTATGTGGGAGGAATTTCACCCAATTGTCTCATCTTCGGACTCATGCGAAAAACCATTGCCCAAAGTTATCTAAGTGAGCCCATGGCTCAAAGTTGTATTTTCCATTTGCTTTTCTGTTTTATATGATGAGCATCCTGAGGTAACTCCCGTCTGGATCCAGCCTCTTATGAAGACTTCAGATGACCAACACCTGTGAAGAGATGATGCAGAATCCTGGAGGTCTTCAGATGACGCAGCCCTGAATCAATATGCATCAATACTACATTTGTCTATATATCCTAATCATTTGTTAACATGTATTAATTACTTCAATGAGCTCATTGTTTCTGCCTTAAATTAATACATTGTAAGTTAACTGTGTGATTTGTAGGCTATTTGTACAATTCTGAAATGCATATCTTGGACACAGTCACCTCTGATTTATTTTGTTTTATATGTTTATTAAAAGGAACACTCCACTATATTTGAAAATAGGCTAATTTTCCAACTCCCCTAGAGTTAAACAGTTGAGTTTTACTGAACAAAAAAAGAGGCAGCATGATCTGCTTTGCCCTGAAGAAGACCATTTGTTGGTCGAAACATGTTGGCTCTTGTATTTTTTTTTAAAGATTATTTAAGCCATACCAAATAAAGGCTTTTTAATTCATTCCTTCTCCTCTTTTTACGTCTGACTGAGTGCCTGGGACCTGCCTCTTTTTTTGTTCATTGGATTTTTCCCTACCCCAAGAGCACCTATTACGGACTATTTAACTCTACCTGAGCGCCGGGTTGAACCTTTTTCAGTTGAGTTTTACTGTTTTCGAATTCATTCAGCCGATCTCCGGGTCTGGCAGTGGCACTTTTAGCGTAGCTTAGCATAGATCATTGAATCTGATTAGACCGTTAGCATCTCGCTCAAAAATGACCAAAGAGTTACTATATTTTTCCTATTTCAAACTTGACTCTTCTGTAGTTACATTGTGTACCAAGACAGACGGCAAATGAAATGGCTAGGTACTATATTCTCATTCCTGCGTAATAATCAAGGAACTTTGCTGCCTTATCATGGGTGCAGAGGCGCAATGATATTACGCAGTAAAAAATATTGAAAGTCTTTGGTCATTTTTTGAGTGAGATGCTCCGCCCCCATCCAATTGGCAACTATACTCAGAAAGAAAAAGAAAACGAGAAAGAGCAGGGGCTCGTAACACTAAGCTAGCAAAAAAAGTGCTACCGCCAGACCCGGAGATCGGCTGAATGGATTAAAAAACGGTAAAACTCAACTGTAATAATAAAGGAACTTTGCTGCCTTACCATGGGTGCAGCAAGCGGAAGTTAGCCTATTTTCCAACATTATCCGTCTGCAATACCGGAGGCTGCACTTTCAGGACCGCATTTCTAGGACCCTATTTTTTTGTGACAGCGCCACCTACCGAATCGGAGAACCGCAATCCCAGGAACGCATTTCCAGGACCCTAGTTTTGGAGATCCGAAACAAGTGCCACCAAGGCAGTATTTTAACCCATTTTTTTTTAGAAATACTGCTTTCTTTGTTGCAATTAAAAACAAGGAATGGTATAGCCTTTCAGTCAATCACATTTTCAAGTACAGAGGGAATAAAATTTACATTTTTTAAATCTTAGTCACCACAGAGCACACACATTATATACAATACAAAATTATATCAATCTTCATACCAAATAATGTTCATATTTCTGTTATTGCATACTGTTCAAAGATTTGGTTGAACAGGTTCTTGAAACATTCATGTCAATAAAGCGCATCTGAACCGAGAAAAAACTAATAATGGAGAAAGATGCAAGAAATCTGGATAGAAATAACATGTTATTTCTACAATAATATGACTTTTCCTGTCCTTTAAATATTTAAAGCACACATTGTGAAGTATGCAGCAGCACTACCTACCAACTGGATGCTCTCCCCTCTTTTCAACAAGTTCATTTTATATAAATAAATAGACATAAATTGAGGTAAGTCTAGGACTTGACCGATTAATTCATCTTTTGTCATACTTCTGCCTGCCCTGAGCTGTGTCCTTGAAAGCACTTCATATAGAGTACAGTACACAATACATGACACAATCTAACACGTGGTATTTTAACAGTCAATTATTATGATGGCCTCTGTTATGCCTGACTATAAAAACGACATATGTCTCAATCAACATTATAAAACCACGCCAAAATGAAGAGACGTACTCATAACATGTCATGTATTGTGTGGTAACGTTAAAGAGGCTGACTGTGAGCAAGTGACAGCTAAAACATTACGATTATTTTAACTTACTTAAAACGAAAAAAAATGAGTAACTAACAAGCTTTCACAACAAACGTAATAAAGTTGTCTTAAGACACAATTGTGACACAAACTTAGTGCTGTCATTAAGTCAAAACAAGCTTGCATGCAAGTTTAGTTAACGAATGTGCTAACAATTCATTTACATCAATCTAATATACGTATGATAGCTATGCATTCAAGACTATTTAGCAAATAACGATCACTTCGGCTACGTTCACTTTCCAATGAAATGCATCACGATTGTTTTTAATGTTAAAATAAAAACTGATTCACATGTGATACTCACACTCTGATTGTCATCCATCTTTGCTGGTCCTCTAATTCGCTAGGTGGCGTTGTCAATAAAAACCTAGGGTCCTAGAAATGCGGTCCTAGAACTGCGTTCCTGAAAATGCAGCCTCCGTTTGTGCAGGCAGATGCTACTCCTATTTTCAGGCCATATTCTCAGAGAACGGACACTGCAGTAGTGATACAGAAAAACACACAGGTCTGGAAGGAACTGTAACAAATAAAGAACACAGTAGCTGTTATGTAAAGACGGGGTTGACGTGAACTTCTAGCTGGTAAGAAAGGAAAACCCGCCCCAGCCGACAGATCACCAAAGACACAAATCGAAATTCCACAAAAAGTATACATTTATTTAAGGTGGGAAAAGTAATTAAATAAAGGAGCAATGGCGTCAGGGTGCCCCAAGGCCAACATAACAAACCAAATTGACTTTTAAATAAAACATGTATAAATTACCTACTAATGGACAAAACAAAATGACAAAGAAACTTCCCTAATCTCCCTAATAATAAACAAATCGCAAACAAAGTCAAAATAAATGGCAGGACACCCCTACACTCCTAAAATATGAAATTAACCCAATTAAATCATAATCAAACGAACATGGTCAACGGAAGGGTTTGGGATCTGTCGACGGGAGAAGGCATCCGGAGCTCTTCACGCCACAAGGCCAATGGCAGAATGAGCTCGACATCTTCGATGGGCCAATCAGGCTCCTCCAACGACAGCCAATACCTGCACACACATACAAAGAAAAAAAACAACCCACACAAAACAGATACCGAGGATCGTAACAGTAGCATACTTTCAATAACAGCATCACACATTTCATTTAACAAACAGTATAAATAAAATTAATTCCCTTATATAGAATAAAACAAATGAAATGGAACAAGGTAAAGTTCGGCTATATTCGTCTACCTAGCTACACTCTCTTCATGTTATGTGCGAGGAAGATAAGTTTGTCCACATTTTCAGGTAAAAGGAAACTTCGGGTCTTATTAACAACATAGCCAGCTTTCAAGAAAATGCGCTGAAGTGGCCGGAACGCAAATGCCAGTTTAGGTTGTTTTGCATCCACCATGCAAGTTGGCCTGTCTGTTCTTTAGTAGTGTCTCTCAAATATTGCTCCATCTTCGTGTTCTTCTTCTTCGTCATTCAGAGTCAGACTGCATCCGCATTGAAATCTCCTGCTGTTTTTGTGTGCGTGTGGTGCAGTCTCCTCTTCTCCATGGTTTGCTGACAGTTTTTCCACCTCCCAAACAGTCTGTTGCTGGTGCAGATGTTCTTAAAATCAAATAGCATTTTCCTAGTCAAATCTATGCCATGTGCACAAGATAAAGAAGTGTGGTTGAATCATATTAAATAGCCTACATTTAAATCATAGGCGGAGTTTGGGATGGTGGGCTTGTCTGAGCTATGAATAAAAATCTGTACCAGGTCCTTCTTCTCTCGAGGAATTTCAGGTGCTTGGTGGGCTAGAGCTGAAGGAAGGTAGATGCTGCTGGGTTCCAAACTAAAGCCCTATTCGCACGGGATTAGTATTATATGGGGACCTCTGCCGATTTGTAATAATTGCAGAGAATGTCTGTGATCTTAATCCTGTGCGAATCGGCCATGTCTGTAATTTGTAAAGTAAAAATTCCCCCGCAAATTACCAACCATATTTCGCCAAACACTGAGGTCCTGTGATAACATTAGTCCCATGCGAATCGGCATCTCTGTGATTTGGCCAGGATTAGGCGGAACGTAAATAATTTTTGCAAGGTTTTTGTTTCCTGTGCGCATTTCTATCTTTATCTTTCACAAAGAATGAAGCTAGGCGGCATATAATGCGCACCGTTATGAATTCCTGTGCGGCCGCGCGGATTATACTTTCACTTTAGAATGAGCACCAATTGGGGAGTAAATTGCTTGATTGGTGTGTTTAGTATTATTCTTATTGAAAAACAGAACAATACAATGACAAACTCGCTTAAATGGGCGCTTTTACATTTAGCTTTGAAACTGAATCTTCCGCCGTATTATTATATTGCTCAGTTAAGTTTTTAATTGTAGCGTCTGTTCTCTAACTGAACTAAATTATTTGTATTACTATTAGAGCCCGACCGATAAAGGATTTTTAAGGCCGATACCGATACAAATATTTGGTGATTTAAAAATCTGATATATCGGCCGATTATATATATTATATATATAAATAAACAGAAACGCGTAAAAAAACTTTCCCTTACATTAGTTATTTGTAGTTATTCATGAATCTCTAGAATAATATGATAATGCAGTTTAAAAATAAACTTGTTTGTTTTATTGTCACAACAGAACAGAGGAACATAAAAATATATTAAAATTCTGATAAATAAAATGTATTAAAAATACAAACTTAAGATGTGAAACTTAAAGTCCTTTGGATGAAAACACAATAACAAAAACAAAACAAAAAATCAAAGATACCAGTATTAATAGACGTGGTAAGCTTCATAAATATAACTTTGAGAAAGACTGGAAGTTCAGTTAAGTTCTGATAAATAACAACAGCAAAATATATAGTATATAATAGCTGCATGCCTTCTAAAATGCAGTAAATCCATTATGTGACTCGTTAATGCTGCAACGCACTTTCGTTCACTCGTGTGCCTAACTTACAATGCAGGGACTGGAACTACAAATATACTAGTTATATAAATACAGTGATCATTACTTTATTTAGGCAGAATAAGTTTGTTGTGATTCCCAAGCGCATTAATGTTAGCGGTCTTCCACTGATAGCCATGGCATTAGCTAGCTTTGTGGTTAGCTAAAGTCTATGATAAGACATAATTTAAAAATGGAGTCATACTGCAAATTATTGTAAAACATACCTTTTCAAAATAACGTGAAACTGTCACGCTATAACTTACTAGCTAATTCCGTTTCACTCTTGGCTTACATGTAACAGCCAAACTGGACTTGGCAGTCATGAATTTTGTCAATGTTTCAATGTTATTCAAGCAATGTACATGTCTCGTGCCAGCTTACCATGCACTTCACAGATGAACTCCGTTGTGTTGTGAATGTTGGCTGCGCAGCATGACTCAGCTGGAGTTGCCAGCCGGCACATTGTAGAGTGCCCTCTGGTGGACAAACTAGAAACGCCAACACTCATAATGTGGTTGAGCGGTGTTATAAATATTCATTTATCGGCCATCATAAATGCCGATACCTATATTTTGGAAAATGCCTAATATCGGCCCACCGATATATCGGTTGGGCTCTAATTACTATGAAACAATCAAAATGATATCGATACGACTGTTTATAATTTCATACAGCTATATCTATAACGAAAAAACATTTAAAAGTCTTGACATCATATCTGGGAGATAAGTCAGTAAATTCGAGTAAAATCGCAGGCTTGCTTATCACGTGCGAATGCGCCACGCAAAATTCAGATGTGGGGGAGTAATTTCTAAATCACACGACGTCCCCAGATAATACTAATCCCGTGCGAATAGGACTTTAGTTGCCATCTGCTGTCGACCTCTGTGACGAGGGTCTTTTTAATTTCTCTGATGGCAGGGCTATCATCCTCCTCCGGTGACAGGTGGTGTTTCTTCAGGTTGAAGAGCCTTGGCACTGTTGCAGACAAATTTGCCTCCGCTGAAAGTAGTTCTGTGAGTGTGATTAGGGGCTTCAGTACTTCTACTGTTTTCTGTGCCAGTTTCCACTGATCTGCTGTCAAGTCAAGGCTGCGATCTCCTTTTTACGTGATGCCTGGATCTGACAAAACAGCTGTCACTGGCCATCGTTGCTCCACCAGTCAGTTAAGCATTTCACACGTAGTTCCAACGAGTAGCGACATCTTGAATGAGTTTGTGCTGTACAACATTCTGCTGTGTTTGTTTATCTTTCAAAGCAGCTGTAGCCTTTGCACTTTTTTTTTTAAGTGAAGCCGAAATTGTCCAGGTGAAATGCTGACAAACTACTTGGTTTTTGTGATTCTGGACAGCAACCGCTAGACATTGCATTTGCCTGCAAACTACAGTCAGATTCACATCGCGCTAATAACAGACTCCTTTGCAAGGATTTACGCCCCTTCAGCATAGTTGAGAATGAGGGCTTTCAAAATCGTATTAATGTTTTGGAACCACACTACGTAATGATAACGCAAGGACCTCAGTGAAATGGCAATACCGGAAAAGTAAGCAGCGGTTAAGACCAATGTCGCAGCGTCTCTCCAGTCGGCAGAAAGAGATGCAGACATCCAGGGTGACTGACTCATATGTCACTATCACTATATCGCAAGTGACTGGACACTTTGCAAAACCCGGGCTGTCCACACCAGCAAGTAACATCGCTGCATTGTTGAACGAGGCCTTAAATTAGTGGGGATTACCAAGAAAGAACCGGCCCTTGTTACCAATAATGCATCTAATATGCTTTGTGCAGCAGAATTAATGAACGTGCTTCACGTCCGTTGCTACGGCACACGCTGAACTTAGCACCGCAAGCAGCACTCAAACTCTACACTGGCTCAATTGCTTGGCAAAGTCAGACGAATCACTGGCTTTTTTCACCAAAGCAGCCATACTCTGAAAGTCAAATAAAAGCTACTGGATCTACCCTTACATAAGCTGAAGACTGACGTTGTAACTCGGTGGAACAGCGCACTGGAGATCTCACCTGAGGTTCGCAGAAGTGAGAAAGATATCTGCACTTCGTTACAGCAGAAGAAGATGAAGTGAAGGCTCTGAATCCCATGAAAGCTGCTACACTAGCCATGCCTGAGGAGTGCTCACCAACTGTATCGGTCATTGGTCCTCTGCATGCACAATGAGAACTGCACCCGGCAACTCCACAATCATCAAGGACTTTAAATCCACTATACATGACAACCTAAAGTCAAGGTATGTTTACTGTTTTTAAAACTTTCAATTCTATAGTAGTGATTTATAGACCCTGTGTGAACTAAATATAGATTGCATACATTAAATATTATACAACCCCAAATCAGAAAAAGTTGGGACAGTATGGAAAATGCAAAAAGAAAAAAAGAAGTGATTTCTAAGTTTACTTTGACTTGTATTTCATTGCAGACAATATGAACACAAAATATTTCATGTTTTGTCTGGTCAACTTCATGTAATTTGTAAATATGCATCCTTTCCTGTCATTCAGACCTGCAACACATTTCAAAAAAAGTTGGGACAGGAGCAATTTAGGGCCAGTAATGAGGTAAAATGGTTAAATAATGATGTGATTTTAAACAGGTGATGTCAACAGGTGATTGTAATTATGATTTGGTACAAAAGCAGCATCCAAGAAAGGTCTAATCCTTTAGGAGGATTTCCTTTCAAGGAATCTGGAGGAATTTCATTGTTTGCGTAAAGGACAAGGGCGCAAGCCTAAGCTGAACAACCGTGATCTCCGATCCCTCAGGCGGCACTGCATCAAGAATCGTCATTCATCTATAAGCGATATCACCACATGGGCTCAGGACTACTTTGGCAAACCTTTGTCAAGTACCACAATACGTAGTTACATCCACAAATGCCAGTTAAAACTGTACTGTGCCAAAAGGAAGCCCTATGTTAACAGTGTCCAGAAGCGCCGTCGACTTCTCTGGGCTCGGAGGCATCTGGGATGGACCATCACACAGTGGAAACGTGTACTGTGGTCAGATGAATCAGTATTTCAGGTATTTTTTGGGAGGAATGGACGCCGTGTGCTCCGGACCAAAGAAGAAAAGGATCATCCAGACTGTTACCAGCAACAAGTCCAAAAGCCAGGGTCTTTCATGGTATGGGGTTGTGTCAGTGCCCTTGGCAAAGGTAACTTGCACTTCTGTGAAGGCACCATTAATGCTGAAAAGTACATAGAGATTTTGGAGCATAATATGATGCCTTCAAGAAGACATCTTTTCCAGGGACGTCCATGCATATTTCAACAAGACAATGCAAAGCCACATTCTGCACATATTACAAAGTCCTGGCTGTGGAGGAAGAGGGTACGGGTACTTGACTGACCTGCCTGCAGTCCCGACCTGTCTCCAATAAAGAATGTGTGGCGCATTTTGAAGAGCAAAATGCGACAACGAAGACCCTGTACTGTTGCCCACCTTAAGACTTGTTTGCAGGAAGAATGGGACAAAATTACACCTGAAACACTTCATCACTTGGTGTCTTCAGTCCCTAAACGTCTTTTAAGTGTTGTGAAAAGGAATGGCAACATTACAAATTGGTAAATGCTTTACTGTCCCAACTTTTTTTGAAATGTGTTGCAGGTCTGAATGACAGGAAAGGATGCATATTTACAAATTACATGAAGTTGACCAGACAAAACATGAAATATTTTGTGTTCATATTGTCTGCAATGAAATACAAGTCAAAGTAAATTTAGAAATCACTTCTTTTTCTTTCTTTTTTTGCGTTTTCCATACTGTCCCAACTTTTGGGGTTGTAGATCTACAACCATATATTAAAACAATCAATTAAACGCAATCAGTAACACTTCAATAAATTACAATGTGACTTTGACTTTTGTGTATGGTTGTATAACTGCATATAACAAAAAGTTATTTAAATATTTGTAATTTCCTTAAGATATGCTGGCCTGAAGGAAACATTGTACACAGCATCAGCACTAGATCCTCGTTTTAAGGCCCTTCCCTTGTATGAAGAGGATCGGGACAACACATTTCCAAGACTGATGAGGGAAATTGTCTGGAGCAAATAAAAACAGAATGGAAGTTGTACCAGTGTAGAAAAGAAATTGTGTTTTTGGTTTATTTTCATCAGAACGTCCAGATGGTATTTTCTTTGTGATAATTTATTATCATTATATTTTAAATGTAATAGGTTGCTGGTTCTAACCCAGTGTGTCCACTCCAGATTGTCCCTGTAATAAAATTGTCTGCCAAATGCATGAATGTAAGCGACAAGGAACTGATGGTGCTTGCGGTGAAGTCACCGGCCTGTTCAGCAGAATGACAACTCCTCGGGTCCTCCTGATGATGAAAAACATCTGCACTGATGGATCTCCTTGGACCAGTCTACAAAGCAGCAGCCCCAGCATCAAAGAATACTGTCACTTATATTGTAAAGGAGGAAATGGCAAGGTACAGTGAGGTCAAACCTGTCATTCTCTCTGAAAACCCATTAATCTGGTGGAAGATGCATGCAGAAGAGTATCCTCTTTTAGCACAACAAGCAAAGCGATATCTGTGTTCCTGCGTTTTTTCAACTGTTGGTGATGTACATTTTCAAGATGTTATTGAATTCCTGTGTTGCATGTTTTAATTTTTACAGTAATGAGTAATTGTTCAGTTTGTTCTGCTTATATTGTGTGCACTGTATGTGCATATTAATGAATTTTTGTTAAAGAAATGTGAGTTATGTATACAAATGTGTGTTAGTATGTATAGTATATGCAATGTCCAGACAAGGGCTTTGAGCCGTTTTGAATTTTGAAAAACAAAAAAATATTTTAATGTTGCACATTTACAATGTTTTTTTTTTTCTTCAGTAATGTGCACTGTGCAGTTTGTGCCTACATTGTATGTGCATATTTATTATTATTTAAATCTGTTACAATGTTTGATAAAGTAAAGTAAAAATGAATGAAACAATTGTGCAGGCCCTGTTATTAATGCAAATGTGTATTTCAGGAATATAGCCAAGTAGGAGGGTTTCAGTTACCAGCATTTATATTGAAATATGGATTTCCATGTCTGTAAAATTAACATTTTAAATTAAATATTGATAACTAATCGATATTGGATCGAATCGAAACTATATAAATAAGAATCAAATTGCCAAATTGGTCGCAATACCCAGCCCCAAGTATAATAAGTTTGGGTTCCTTCAACTTTCCATCCTATTAAAACCGGAGTATTGTATTTCTCCAGATTTAATATATATATATATATATATATATATATATATATATATATATATATATATATATATATATATATATATATATATATATATATATATATATATATATATATATATATATATATATATATATACATATATATATATATATATATATATACATATATATATATATATACACATATATATATATATATACATACACACACACACACATATATGTGTGTGTGTATATATATATATAAAATATAAATAAGCAAAATAATCTTAATTCAAACAGAAAATAAGATTATTTTGCTTACCCCATTGGCAGATTATTTTGCTTATTTTAAGCAAAAACTCCCTTAATTTTGAGTTATTTTCCCCCAAAACAAGACAAAAACTTTTGCGTCTAGTAAATGCTTCTTAATGTAAGATTTTTTAGATATTTGGAATGAAAACAAGACAAAATACTAAGTAAGAAAAGCATTTTTTGCAGTGCACTGTCACGTGTAGAACATCCACAAGAGAGATGCATGACAGAAGAAACACTACAAAAGTAATAATACTACACATTTACCACCAACGTTAATGCAAGACAATGAACTCTTTTTATGCGTTTTGGCTGTTTATTTACATGACAAGTGTTTTTGTGGGCTGAAAATGCAAGTTTTTGAAAATATACTATTAGTCTGACCTTCCTAAAATGTCCTTTGTCAGATGACCAAACTCCACTATTATTTCAGCACTGGTGTGGTTTCTCTCCAGTGTGAACTCTCTCATGCTTTTTCATGTTTCCCAACTGAGAGAAACTCTTCCCACAGTGTGAGCACTTGTACGGTTTCTCTCCAGTGTGAATTCTCTGGTGTGTTTTTAAGTCGCCAGATGAACTGAAGGTCTTCCCACAGTCAGAGCACACATAAGGTCTCAAACCAGTATGAATAATCTGGTGCGCTTTTAAAGAGCTCAGAAGAGAAAAACTCGTCCCACATGAAGAGCACTGGTGTGGCTTCTCTCCAGTGTGAACTCTCTCATGAACTTTCAAGGATTCTGACCGAGCAAAACGCTTCTCACAGTGTGAGCACTTGTACGGTTTCTCTCCAGTGTGAATTCTCTGGTGTATTTTTAAGATGTCCAATGTAGTGAAGGTCTTCCCACAGTCAGAGCACATATGAGGCTTGACAGCAGCATGAATTAGAAGGTGTCTTCTTAGGTTTGATAAAAAAACAAATGTTTTTTCGCACTGATCACAGCTGAATGATCTCACTCCTGCGTGAGAGCGCAGATGATCTTTGAGAGAGCTTTTGTGAGTGAAACTCTTTCCACACTGAGAGCACATGAACGGCTTTTCTCCAGTGTGAATCCTCATGTGATTATTAAAGTTTTCTTTCTGAATGAATCTCTTTCCACACTGAGAGCATGTGAATGGTTTTTCTCCAGTGTGAATTCGAACGTGCATATTTAAGTTTTTCTTCTGAGTGAAACTCTTTCCACACTCAGAGCAGGTGAACGGTTTCTCTCCCGTGTGAATTCTCATGTGCACATTTAGGTGTCCTTTATGAATGAAACTCTTTCCACACTGAGTGCACACGAATGGCTTTTCTTCAGTGTGAATCCTCATGTGATCATTAAAGTGTTCTTTCTGAGTGAAACTCTTTCCACACTCAGAGCAGATGAAAGATTCCATGACTCCAGATTTTCCAGTTTGATTCTGTGTGAAACTCTTTTCAGTCTGTGAAACGACTGTGTTTCCATCTCCATTTGTGAAATGATTGGGTTTTTGAAACTGATGCTGTTTGTCTTCATTCACTTGATTCAGGTCTACAATAAACATAATAAATTGTTAAAATTCAAGACAGGATAATTATAACAAAAACAATTATAGGTGAAAAAAAATGTAGTTCTGTCATGAGAACTCAAGTGTTTAGCATGGTAATGGGTATGACAATGTTAATATGTTTAGTCATTGAATAGATCTCATACAATATTGCTGTTGACTTTGCTGTTGCAGAGAAAGCATAGGACTTTCGACCGTATTGGGACACCCCTCCAAATCATTGAATTCAGGTGATCCAATCCCTTCCATGGGTTCCACAGGTGTATAAAAATCAAGCACTAGGCATGCAGACGCTTCAACAAACATCTGTGAAAGAATGCGTCGCTCTCAGGAGCTCAGTGAACTCAAGCGTGGTACCGTGATTGGTTGCCACCTGTGCAATAAGTCCATTCGTTAAATTTCCTCACTACTAAATATTCCACGCTCAACTTTTAGTGGTGTTATAACAAAGTGGAAGCAATTGGGAACAACAGCAAGGAAGTGGTAGGCCACGTAAAATCACAGAGCGGGGTCAGCACATGCTGATGCACACAGTGCGCAGAAGTCGCCAACTTTCTGCAGAGTCAATAGCTACAGACCTCCAAACTTTGTGTGGCAGCTCATCCAAGCCTTACATCACCAAGTGCAAAGCATGGGATGCAGTGGTGTAAAGCACGCCGCCACTGGACTCTAGAGCAGTGGAGACGTGTTCTCTGGAGTGACCAATCACGCTTCTCTGTCTGGCAATCCAATGGACGAGACTGGGTGTGGCGGTTGCCAGGAGAACGGCACTTGCCTGACTGCATTGTGCCAAGTGTAAAGTTTGGTGGCGGGGCGATTATGGTGGGGGGCTGTTTTTCAGGGGTTGGGCTTGGCCCCTTAGTTCCAGTGAAAGGAACTCTTAATGATTTAGCATTTCAAGACAATTTGGACAATTTCATGCTCCCAAATTTGTGGGAACAGTTTGGGGATGGCCCCTTCCTTTTCCAACATGACTGCGCACCAGTGCTCAAAGCATCGGTCCAAAAAGACATGGATGAGCGAGTTTGGTGTGGACTGGCCTGCAGCTCAACCTGATAGAACACCTGTGGGATGAATTAGAGCGGAGACTGAGAGCCAGGCCTTCTTGTCCAACATCAGTGCCTGACCTCACAAATGCGCTTCTATAAGAATGGTCAGAAATTCCCATAAACACACTACTAAACCTTGTGGAAAGCCTTCCCAGAAGAGTTGAAACTGTTATAGCTGCAATAGTTGGGCCAACTCCATATTAAACCCTACAGATTAAGAATGGGATGTCATTAAATTTCATGTGCATGTAAAGGCAGATGTCCCAAAACTTTTGGCAATATAGTGTACATGAAGTATGTGTGGCAGATCTAAACAGGTGAAGCTGCAGGGTTTCTGATAGCCCTCTGCAACTGCTGACCAGTATTTGAAATTTATGCAGCAAGCTCATTGGCTGCTGAAGCATCAGAAACTTATCAGAATGATGTGGTTGCTAGCAGATTGAGTTATGGAGTTTCATGACAGAACTTTGTATTTTTAGATTATTGTTCTTGTTCTTAATGTTCCTCATCAGTCATTAAAGAGAATGAAGGAAAACACCAACCTATTTGTTCCTCTGTCTCTTCAGCTTTTATTCTGCAGGGTTCTTCCTCAAACTCCATCTTTACAATAGTATGTCTGTAGTTTCTCCTGTAGTAATTCCTCGTGCTTGCTTCTTCTTCTTCTTCTTCTTCTTCTCCTGTGGGAAGATGGGAATATTCCCAGCATTTAAACTCTCATGAATGGCTGTGGGAGCGGCTTCACTGACTGAAGGTGTGAATTGTGGTCGCTGTTGCTCATTTAGCAGATGATCATTAAACTTACATTCTCTCAGAATTATTCAGGTGCAAATGATTGCTCAAATAGTCTTTTAGAGACAATCAGTACTCGTCTTGCTGGATATGTCTGCTGTTTCTTGCCACTGTTAGACACCTCACCCCTCCACAGGTTTTGTGGATAGGTCACAACATCTAGCTAGTGGAGTGCCTCAGGGCTCAGTGCTTGGACCCCTTCTCTTTTCCATCTGCATGTCATCACTAGGATCCGCCATTCCAAAAAAAAAAGTTCTCTCCTATCACTGCTATGCTGATGACACAACTTAACCTCTCATTCCAGCCAGATGATCCAACGGTAGATGCTTGTGTCTCAGCCTTCCTGACAGACATTTCTTGCTGGATGAAGTACTACCACCTTCAACTCAACCGTACAAAGACAGAACTGCTTGTGGTCTCAGCCAACCCAACACTTCAGCAAACCCAACACTTCATCACAACTTCTTCACTCAGCTAGATTCATCAATCATAACTCCTTCCTAAAAAGCCAGGAACCTTGAAGTTAACCTTTACTTTGCTAGAACTGCTTGGTTCAGCAGATTTGCCTTGCATAACATTAGGAAGATAATGCCCTTCCTATCATTATTGTAATGCACTGTTGGCAGCCGTTCCAGCATGTACTGTCAAACCTCTGCAACTGATCCAGAATACAGCAGCAAGAGTGGTCTTTAATGAGCCAAAGAGAGCGCACATCACACCGTTCTTCATAAACATGCACTGGTTGCTAATTGCCGTTAGCTTCAAATTCAAGGCACTGATGTTTGCCTACAGAACAACCACTGGCTCTACACCCCAATAACTAAACTCACTATTTCAGACTTATGTGCCCTTCAGAAGCTTGTGTTCTGTAAGTTAACGGCGCCTTGTGATGCCATCCGAAAGAGGCACAAAATCACTTTCACAGAGCTTTACCTGGACTGTTTCTGCTGGTGGAATGACCTGCCTTACTCAACCCGAGCTGCTAAGTCTTTCGCAATCTTCGCAATATACATTTTGTTATCAACATATGACCCATTAATACTAACACATACTATTCTATATATCTATTTAAAAAACTGAGACTAGTCACAGCACTTACATATTGTTGTTGCCCTAATGTAAGTTTGGTGTTCTCAAGTGTCTGCTAAATGATTAAATGTAAAATGTATGACTGAGCACCAGACTCTCTCTCTCTGTGTTTGTACATGGGTTTTTCTCAACTTTTATGGTCTGTTACATTTGTTTTTGCTGTTATATCTTGCTGAATTGTTATTATGGGTGTTTGTATGTGGAAGAGTGGGATTGGGGAGGATTAACCAGTTTTAAACTGGTGGCCATGGATAGTTCGGGATAGCAGGTTTTGCCCAGCTCACCCGACGGCATGGAATTATTGTGTCGGTTGGCATTGAGAGCTCAGTTGAGGAGGTTAGTATAACGATTGGAAAAATTGTTGAATATAATAGTATATGGTCTGCATCTAGGATGAACAGTGCTTGTTTTTGTGAATAATGTTCTTGAAAAAGTTTCCTCTTGTTAATCCAGTGAAGTGAGCCATGTTTTCAAATGTGCCCCCATTCATCAAGGATGAAATTATAGGGAACTTTCAAGACATGGTTAGATTGGCTCAAACATAAGGAAGATTCCTTTAGGTTGTAAGTCTCCATTGTTGAAAAATGTTTTATTTCAGGAGACTAGTATACATGGCTGTGAAGAGTGATGTAGAGGATTTGAACATTGCTCTGAAGCTTAAGATTGATGTTATTTTGATTGTTATCTTTGTGACATCTGAAATCTTAAAGTGATTTGGATGTGGGAGAGAAGGCCATTTAATGCATTCCTGCTCTGAAAGAGAAACTCAGAACAATAGGCAAAGGGATCTAGAAGAAAGGAATCAGAGGGCAATAAAATGGATAACAGGTGCTTGAAGTTGGTAGAAAATAACAAAAGAAAGAAAGAAAGAAATGTGGAAAAAGAGGAGGTGAATGGAAATATAGAGGGGGATATGAAGGACATTCTGTGATGAAATAGATCTGAAGGAGCTAGGAAGAGTACATTTTTGAGTTCCAACAATCAAGAGAAAAACTTTCAATGGGAAGTTGTGCCTAAATCTTGAACAAAAATCAGAAACAAAGGATGATGGTGTTAGCGAGGAACCCTACAGTGCTGATGTAATCTCAGGATCAGACAGTGAGAGGGAATCGGTTTATTGTCTCAATTTTAAAAATCTGAAAGATTTTAGTCTTATAGTGTGGAGCGAGTAAGAAGCGAAATGTTGAAGTTGATGTTCGTGAGATCAAAATTTCAAAATATATCTGAAATGGATGCCCCTTCCAGGCTCTTTTTAGCCTAGATATAAAGAAAAAAATGGCCAAAGGTTAATTCATTGTTTAAGATCTGGGGCCTCATTTATACAACTTTGCGTAGGATTAGCTTCAGAAGTGGCGTACGGATGAAACATAGGACGTGCGTACACACAGAAATATTCGGATTTATAAAACCGTGCGCACGCACATCCTACGCATTTTTCCCTTGATAAATCACAATCAATTCTAAATGTAGCGCAGCTTTTGCGGCTTCATGTCACGCCCATAGTTGACCATAAATAGTCCGTGAAACGCCCACAAGTTAATATTCATCGATTGCAAAATCATGGCAAACACAGAGAGGAAATAAAAAAAAAACGTAACTTCACTCAATTTGAAGTAGAAGTTATCGTTGGTGAGGTGGAAAAGAGGAGAAAAAATTTGTTTTGGAGGGCACAGTGTGGGCATTACTAATGCCAAAAAGGCACTTGAGTGGCAAAAGGTTGCAGACGCCGTAAATGCTGTAGACTCACAACCTCGGACCGTGGCCGAAATAAAAAAGAAATGGTCGGACATCAAAGTCGAGGCAAAAAAAGCGTCTAGCGCTCCATCGCCAGAGTGTGTCCTCGTTTGCCAGCAAGTCTTCTTGCGGTCTGAAGATGCGTTCAGTCCGAATCCTTCCATTTGCCACATCTTCTAAGAGCGCAAGATCAGCCATTGTGCGTCATTATGCATTGTGATGGGGCATTTTATTTCCATCCATTTAATTGCATCTGACAAGCTACAGATGTCGGTTATAATCTAAAATGGGAAATAGTTCAGTGCAAATGTTTCTGAATGGTTGAGACATACTACGTCATACGTTATTTGATCAAAAATAAAACTAAAGGCATATGCATGAATACCATGATTACGTAGCTGACGAAGAAATTTTACTATGAAAACAACTCTCCCCGGTGGACAATTAATACATCCATCTATCTATCTATCTATCTATCTATCTATCTATCTATCTATCTATCTATCTATCTATCTATCTATCTATCTATCTATCTATCTATCTATCTATCTATCTATCTATCTATCTATCTATCTGTCAATCTAATTGCATCTATATCTGCTCCGCCAGACGGACACATTGACATATTTCGTCCTGTTTACCATATTATTTATGAGGATGAATTGCATAACATGCCAATATTATTGCAGAACATATTTCACTTTTCTTTTTGCAAATATGTGTTAATTTGCATTTCTGTTGTAATTTTCGTTTGATTTTGTTTGTTTTACACTGCAGATCGATCAAACGGTTATTTGTGTAGACTTGCTTTGTGAAGTCTTCATGTTATTTATGAGAGGCAGTATTGCCATTTCTTTTACACAACGGTCTACAGTTTCACACACTTTCACGTGTTTCTTCCATCTGCCGACAGTGTCGCCTTTTCTCATTTCACCCGTTTTTGTGCGTACGCCTGAGTCAGAGCTTGAGTGAAGGACCGCACATTTTCCCGCCAAGTTTGCTTTTTATAAATACCAATTATTGCGTAGAGAGCGGCGTACGCCTTCTTTTGTGCGTACGCAACGTTTATAAATGAGGCCCCTGATGATATAAAAGAACTTAACTCTCTTCTGCGTATATCAGCAGTTTTTCAAGTATGCCGCAGAGCATAAAGAAGACACTTTATTGGCACAACAATTTTTCAAAGATCTTCCTCGGGTGACTAAAAAAGGTTTTGAACAATGAGTGAAACCTTTGTCAAAGGAGGAGTTATACATTTTCTTACACAGCAGGAATTTATGGATTACCAGTTGATTTTTATATGGCCTATTGGGAGCTTTTGGGAGAATAATTGCCCAAAGTTGTGAATGGCAGCCTGGATGAAAGAAAACTGCCAGAGAGCTGTAGAAGGCCAGTTTTTAACCTCCCTCCCAAAAAGGCAATTTAAAAGGGAAAAAAATGGAGACCAGTGGCATTGTTATGTGCAGATTATGAAATGTTATCTAAGACTTTGGCTAATCAACTGAAAGAGGTGATGGGAATGATCCGACAGATCGATTGTGGATAACATTTTATTAATAAGAGATGTTTTAAAGGTTTCTGGGCTTTTTGGCCTAAAGTTTGGTATATTTCACTGGACCAGGAAAATAAAAGCTTCTGACCGGGTGGAACATGATTACTTATGAGATATTTTTAAAGCTTTTGGTTTTCCTCCTGGTTTTATAGACATGATAAAGGTCCTTTATCAGGATATTAAAAGCAAAATTGAAGATCAATGGTGGCTTGAATGCTCCGTTTAAAGTATGAAGAGGAATTAGACAAGGGTGTTCAATGTCTAGTATTTATATTCAATTGCTTTGGAACCTTTTTTAAGTCAAATAAGTGAGAGCATTTGTGGTTTTAAATATGATACAATTTTTACTGTAAAGATGTCAGTGTTTGTTGATGATATAATAAAGTATTAAGAGGAATTAGACAAGGGTGTTCAATGTCTAGTATTTATATTCAATTGCTTTGGAACCTTTTTTAAGTCAAATAAGGGAGAGCATTAGTGTTTTCAAATATGATAACATTTTTACTGTAAAGATGTCAGTGTTTGCTGATGATATAATAGTTTTGGTTAATGATCAACACTAAATTTTGGCTTGACCAATGAGAAAGATGCAATTCTGAGCAGGAGCGTCCTTTTGTTTGAAAGGCTAGGCTAACTCATTGGAGTGCGTTGAAAATTGTGTGTTCATTTATATTCTGATAAATACAATCAACACACTGCAACACACCAACAAAGTGCGAGTCATTAAATGAGGAATATTTTGACAGGAGACACTAGCTAGATCGACTAACATTAACTAGTAATTTTATCATCAAGCATTGATAACACTATACAATATAAGAAAAGACAATATACAAACATTAATGATGCACAAAATGTACTGGGGACATGCATGTTCATTCATTAAACATTGTCAAAAAATAAGTGGATAGTATTCCATTTCTATAGGGGGTTGCATGTCTGTTGGTTGTGCTGTTCTCTCATTTGAGAACAATCAGACCAAGTGTCTTTGAAGTGTATGAATGGGCACCAGGTTGCTAATTCACAGTGGGGAAACTAGACATCACAGAGCCTGTCTGGGTCCTTAAGGAGATTAAATTGTAACAAAAAAAAATGTGTGTTTGATCAGTCTAGGAAAGTTGAATCATGTCATTATAAATCATGTTACAGTGGTTGAGAAAAGAGAAGGGCCAAACTGTCACCGGATTCAAACTTCACTAATAGTTTTAGCAAATTACCCTCTCAGATTAAATCAGTCTATTGAAATAATCTGAATGTCAATGTTTTGTAAGCATAATATTTGTAAATCAAGGATGTGAATGTGAACTTTGCTCACTTTGACAACTTTGGGCAATGCTTTTTCTCATGAGTCCGTAGACTAGATGATTGGGTGAAACTCTTCCCACATGAAGAGCACTGGTACGGCTTCTCTCCAGTGTGAACTCTCTCATGATCTTTCATGTTCCCTAACTGAGCAAAGCTCCTTCCACAGTGTGAGCACGTGTACGGTTTCTCTCCAGTGTGAATTCTCTGGTGGGATTTTAAGCGGCTTGATGTAGTGTAGCTCTTCCCACAGTCAAGGCACACATGAGGTCTCACACCAGTATGAATACGCTCATGCACTTTTAAATGACCCAGTAGTAAAAAACTTTTTCCACAAAAAGAACAAAAGTGAGTCTTCACACCAGAATGAACTTTAAGGTGCCTCCTTAAGTTTGATTCCAGAACAAACGTTTTCTCACACTGATCACAGCTGAATGATCTCACTCCAGAGTGACAGCGCAGATGATCATCGAGGAAGCTATTGCGCTTGAAACTCTTTCCACACTGAGAGCATGTGAACGGTTTCTCTCCAGTGTGAATTCTCATGTGCACATTTAGGGTTCCTTTACGTATAAAACTCTTTCCACAATGAGTGCATGTGAATGGTCTTTCTCCAGTATGAATTTTCATGTGCACAGTTAGGTGTCCTTTACGTATGAAACTCTTCCCACACTCAGAGCAGGTTAAAGATCCTTTAACTCCAGATTGTCCAGCATTTTCTTGTGTGAAATTCTCTTCTGTCTTTGAAACGACCGCATTTCCATCTTCATTTTTGAAATGATGAGGTTTTTGAAACTGAAGTTTGTCTTCATTTTGATATGTCCGTTTTCCATTTTCATTTGTGAAATGATGCTGTTTCTCTTCATTCACTTCCATCGGGTCTAAAATCAACAGTAAATTCCCAAGAAAGGACAAATGAGAAACAGAGAAATAAAATTAATTCTTCATTTCTCATAAATCTAGTTTACTACGGAGTCTACTAGTATCTAATTTTAGATGTATTGTTATTTATCAGATTTCATCTTAATGTTTCTCAGTAGTATTTAAAGAGAATGAAGGAAAACACCAACCTATTTGTTCCTCTGTCTCTTCATCTTTTATTCTGCAGGGTTCTTCCTCAAACTCCATCTTTATAATAGTATGTCTGTAGTTTATCCTGGAGTAATTCCTCCTGCTTGCTTCTTCTTCTCCTGTGGGAAGATGGGAATATTCCCAGCATTTAAACTCTCATGAACGGCTGTGGGAGCGGCTTCACTGAATGGAGCTGGAGTTCAGTTATGGTAATGGCCGTTTGTTTCCAAAATATGTGCTGTACACGGTAGACCAATCACAACAGACTGAGCTATCTGACCAATCAGAGAAGAGCAGGTTCACAGAAAGGAGGGATTTAGAGAGACTGATTCATCCATCATTTGAGAATCATTGAACATTGTGGTGATATGCAATGTCTATTATGAGAAAATGAAACATGTAAACCTTTTGTTGGAGACCTCCAAAACAAAATCAGGGAACTTTAAAATAGCATAAAAGGAGCATGCTAGCTGGTTTCCGACCGAATCACATCACAGAAACAGAGCTCATAAAGCTATAATAAATGATTTTCAACTCAATACAGATACAGACAAATGATCAGTGCTGGTTCTACTTGATCTCAGTGCTGCATTTGACACTGTCGATCACAACATTCTATTGGACAGGCTGGAAAACTGTGTTGGGTTTTCTGGGATGGTCCTTAAATGGTTTGGGTCATACTTAGAAGTGAGAGGTTATTATGTGATTATAGGTGACCATAAGTCTGAGTGGACATCCATGACATGCGGAGTCCCACAAGGCTCAATTCTTGCACCACTCCTATTCAACCTGTACATGCTCCCACTGAGCCAAATAATGAGAAAGAGACAAATCTTACCACAGCTATGCAGACGACACCAGATCTACTTAGCACTATCGCCTAATTACTACAGCCTCATTGACTCCATGTGCAAATGCATTGATGAATTTAACAGTTTGCCAAAAATGTAGACATTGACAGCTGCAGCTCATTCAGAACGCTGAGCAGAACCATAACATGAACATATCACACCAGTCCTCAGGTCTTTACACTGGCTTCCAGTTACATTTAGAATATAATTTAAAGTACTGTTACTTGTTTATAAATCACTCAATGGCCTAGGACCTCAATACATTGTAGGGGTGTAACGGATCGCAGTTGGTACGGATCACGACCCACGGTTCGGCACGCACGTGACCCACGGATTTATTGTGCATTTTTTTAAACTTGTGGATTAATCTGAATTGTTTAGCGATCGCAGACTAAAAGACAGTTTTACTGCCAATATTGCTTTTTAAGTGATCTCGTTCCTTTAAACTCAATGCTGAGTTTCAGAGAAACACATGTGTTCACGTGAATAGGGCATGTTCATCAGTCAACAGTGGCTAGCGGAGAAGTAGAAGAACTTGAAAAGCCTCCCGCATGGTTCAAATCGCATGTATGGGAGCATTTTGGCTTCCCCATAAAATATAATGATGACGGAAGAAGGGTGTGGACAAAACTGTAACAGTATGGGCACTGTGGCACGAGAAAGCCGTATGAAATTGGCGCATACATCGAGCATGGCACCTGCTGACGCCCGTTTCACAGATACTCTGTTTGCCGTGCGTATGCGGTGCATATTTTTTCCGTACCCTTGTTAATGGATACAGCTTTCACTGCACGCGACATCGGTCCGTCAGTGCGTTCCAGGAGCGCGTGGCCATACAGCTGTGCTGATCGTTTCCGCACAGCGTCTATTTTTTGATGTGCTGGCACGGAATTAAAGTGACAGCGCATCCGCATTAAAACAAACATGTATCGATGCGAAAATTTAGTAATTCCACCACAGATGCATATAATGTAAAGTCTACTCTGTTTCAAAGTCAACACATGGCTTTTTGCCTTTAGTAAAGCAAGGAAAGCGGCATTTAAGTAAACAAGGAGAAATAATGGAGAGCACCTGTCCTTTCTTGGAGGTGGAAAAACAAAGTTCTTTATGACCTGCAGGATTTCTTGTAAAAAGATTTAAAAACGAAAGAAAAGCGTAAGTTAATTTAAAATGTTATTTTAACATAGTCTATTGTCTGTTTTGCAATTTGCATGAGCAACGTAATATATACATCTAAAGTAGGTATTAGGCTATATAAATACAAAGTAATGAATTCAATAAAACGTTGTTTAAGTGTAGTGCGTTTAAACATGATATCTATAAAATAGTGTATAGGCCTACAAAGAGAATTGCAATGCTGACAAGTGTGAGAGGTCTGCTCTCTCCCTGAGAATGTTGACATCCTAATCTCTTGAAAAAATAAAATAAAGAAGCTCAGGCCCATTTTCACGTCTCAGGTTGTTTTTAGTCAAATTTGATTTATTCAGATGGTTATATATTGATTTTATTTTTGTTAACACCAAAAGTTCCTTGTTAACCTATAAACCATATAGGTTATGTTAACACCAAAAGTTTTCATGTAATAAATGGAAAGCAAATAAAAATAGTCTCCACCCCCTTTTATTCTGATCCGAAAAATGATCCGATCCGTGACTCATGATCCGTAGTTCGATCCGAACCGTGAGTTTTGTGATCCGTTGCACCACTAATACATTGCAGATATGCTCACCGAATATAAACCCAACAGATCACTCAGATCATCAGGATCAAGTCAGTTAGAAATACCAAGGGTTCACTCAAAACAAGGAGAGTCTGCTTTTAGCATTTATGCCAGCTACAACTGGAACCAGCTTCCAGAACAGATCAGATATGCTCCAAAAGTAGCCACTTTCAAATCCAGACTCAGAACATGTTTAGCCGTTTACCCTTTCGTCTCCAGTGCCACCATTTTCCAGAACTTCAACCTACCTGGAGTTTCCAGAAGTGCAAGGTGTCAGGATCTCAGAGATTTAAGTTAGGTAATGAATCCTAAAAAAATTTTGCCCTACTTAAGATTTACCAGCTGAAGTGTTGTACAATACATGAAGACATGTATTTGATAAAAATACATGTTTTTTTGAATAGGCTTTATAGATCCGTTTTGCAGAGATAGACTAAAAATTAAGTTCCACAATTGACTGCCAGATTCTGGAAGTGGTACAAGAGGATGTGTTGCTGGTCCTTCAAGTGTCACTCTCAACCTTTCTGTCTATAAAGCCTATAAAAAACAGTCTTTGAGATCCTCACACCTTGCACTTCTGGAGGCTCCAGTTAGTTTGCAGTTCTGGAAAATGGTGGCGCTGGAGACTAAAGGGTTCCTGATGGTTTCACACTTAATTCTTCACCTTAATTCTTTTGCAGTTAACAATGCTTCTTTTCTTCGCCACCTGTTTTTGTCTGATCCAAAGAGCATTTCACTGTCCAGTGGTCATGCCTTAACTGCAATTTCTAGTATTACATTAGTATTGCATCTGTGAAGGAAATTTTACATTTAGATGTGTTTTACTATTAGATGTGTTTTTATTTCATCTAGATGTGGTTTTAACTCTTAGAAGTGTTCATTTTACTTAGAGGTGTTTTTACTTAGATGTGAACCTTAACCTTTTATTCCTAGATGTGTATCACTTGTTAACATTGAACTATTAACATTGAACATGTATTTGTACTAATCATTATTAAAGAAATGTAACCAAGCTTTTAGAAATGCATATATTAAGTGCAGGAACATATTGTTCTGAGTGATAGAGTACTCTGTTGCAAGGAAGCTGGGTAGTGCAAGAGGTCAAGATGACATATCGTACTTTACAAGTATGTGCGCGGCTGTAATTAGACTAGGATTAGACAGGATATGTGACAATAACGTAGCTTAAGAACAGGAACTTCTGCAGACATGAATATTGTGTTGTCTAGTTAGAATTTATGCTGAACAGGGGTTTTGAATAAAGATGTTTCCTTTTAAGGCAAACAAGATTGGATGCAACCCACTCAGGATGTATGAAGGGTATATAATGGAACCCCGGAGAGCAAACTTTGCCCTTCTCATGACAGACATTCTCTGTATGTGAACTGCCTATTTCTTGCAAGAAATAAAATCATGTTTGATACTTTGACTTTTCAAAGGTTTGAATTTGTATTCCTTCCTCCTCATTTTTCGAATAGAATTATTTCCACAACAAATGGCGACGAGGATGGGATGCAGTGAACCAACCGATCGGCGTGATTGAGAGGGCAATTGACTGATCATCCCGAGAGAGCAAACTCTGCGGCTCAATATCCTCAATTTAAAGGAGAGAGAATTGTCCTACTCATCACGACGAGCGGAGGTGAACGCACTCCCAGAATTGAACTCACGAGGTCATCAAAAGACGGTGAGAGAAAATTATTTACGTGGTAGGGTAAATATAAGTTTAAGTAAATATTTGCGTGTTGAATATTTCTGCTAAAAGGGTAAGAGATTTGGAATAAGCCTGAGAGTAAGTTTCCAAAGAGGGTTTGAGAATAAGAGTTTCTCAAATGCCAAGTGTTAATTGTTTCCCCAAAAGGGCCAGAAGTTGCGAGAATAAGCTAGAAATTTCTCGAGCGTCCAAACAAGGTGCAGTTTGAAATAAGCCTGACAGTAACTTTCAAACATTGAGTAAGGCACTTGTTTGGGAAAAAGACCTAGCATCGACGGATGTGGGCATTTTTGAAAGTCCTAAATTGACGAATTTAGGCAGGCGTGGTGGCCACGCTGGGGGAAAGAATTAACACAGTAAATATAGCACGTGGTGACCACGTGAGAGAAAGGATTCAATTACGCAAATATAAATACTGTTAATAGAAACAATGGGTAAAGAGAGTTCGAAAAGCGTGGAGGAGGAACAGGTTAATTTCTCTAAGAGCTCATACAAAGCTATGGACAAAATAATGGGAACTTGGTATCATGCTTTTGTGCCGTTTTTGATAAGTCAATATGGGTTTAACGGGGGTTTAAGTGTGTCACATTTGACACAGACCAAAGTAAATTGGGCGACTCATTTCGTTAAAAAGAAGGACAGAGAGGCATTGACTGTGGAGAAATGAAACTGAGAAATTAAAATGCCACAGCTGTTTAAAGATCACCGGTGAGTATGAACTTTGACTAAATTTTGGCTAACATTTTGAGTAATATGATCGGTAATTTGATTAGTCGGTATATATAAAGATTTTAAGATGAACAAGAGCAAATGCTGTAAGCAGCTCCGCTCTGAAACCCTGACTTCAAAGAAATTTGCTGGACTGATGAAGATAATGGGCAGAAATGTTTTTATTGTAATTGGAAGTTTACTGGCTACAAACAAAGAGAGAACAAGAACATTCAAATTTGTTGAATTTGTTCAAAATTTTGTGCGTATTCATTAATTTATAAAATGGGTGAGGTGCCATACCCGAAGGGAGATATACAATTGAGTAACTAAAAATAATGTTGGGGGGGGGGAAAGCAGACAGCACCATAAATTGCAAGCCATTGTCTGTTTTATTGGACCCCGAGCAAGCTCTGTTCTCAGACAGACTGCCACTTTTGGAGCACACAGGTTGCTGAACGTTGCTCCATAAGATAAAGAGGAGAGTGTTTAATTGTGGTCAGCGGGGCCATTTTGCACGTAATTGTGTCTGGACACCTATAAGGTGTAAAAAGTGTGGCAAATCAGGCCACCAGACTAAATTCTATAAACGAAACCCAGTAAAAAGAAAGTAACAGAGGTTTACACTCTGTCTATGAAAATGAGATAACAATAAGATTAATAAAGTCTTTAATGATTATTTTTGAAGGAAGGATTTGAGATAATTTTAATATGAGGTTAAAATTAAAGTTAAAGATGATAAAACATGTTTTAAAAGATATACAAGATATATAAATCCTGATTAACCGAGTTTTAAATGAAAAATATATCATAAATATGTTCTTGCTCTTCTCACTTTTGCAAAACTCTGATAATGATGATTTGACTGAATATTGGGTTGTTGAAATAACTATAGGTGTTAAAATGTTGAAAACCCTAGAAGTTGATGTTTTGGTTTCAAAAGATAAGCCTGTGCTGAGCTGAAATAAACAATTTGTAATCTCAATCCGGCCACCACGTGGCCTAACTTGAGTAACAGAGACTCAATCTGAGTGGAAATTATAGTTTCTGAATTCATTTTGGGGGCAAAAGACAAATATAAAGTTATGATCACTTGAAAATGTGATTTCTGTCTAAAGATAGAGTTAAAAGGAAAATGTCTTATATTTATTTGAAAACAAAGCCAAATCTTACGCTGAGCTAGTGTGAGGAGTGAAAGGTTTATGAAAATGCAGTGTACCAGCCCTGAAGGCCTCAGAGTCTCTCTCTGATCCCAGACCAGCTCAAAGCTGATATCTGAGCCTGTGCCACAGATGATAGAAGATATTGATGAGTAAGGGCACAGGGCATCATGTGAACATAATATATAGTTATTTGTTAAGATATAAAAAGGTGCCATCAAGAGGGCAATAAGACATGTTTTAAAAATACAGACTTTTAATGAACTGAAATGTTTGACGAATGTATGATATGACCAGTAACTTCTGTCTGCTCTTAGCCTTCACCATGTACAGAACTGATGGCCTTGGTCACAGATGTAGCAGAACATTAAATTGAATGGACAGGTGTTTTGGCTAAATTCACTGAGTATAATCTAAAGCACTGCTATGGGGCAGCTTTGATAAGTATGATGTCACGAGATAAAGATGAGCGAACGTGCTGATTGAATGTAATATGAATTGATAATTATGTCATTTCGATGAAGTGTATTTAACATAAATCTAAAATTGTTTATGTTCATTAATTGTTTAAATATGATGTGGGCTATGATGAGTGAAAATGGGTCTGTTGGAAATAGTAAGTAGGGTGGTTTGTGAAGAATTGTTGAAAAGATTGACTGAAGGAAGGTTGATAAGTATGTAAAGCACAGTGAGAAACTGTGCGCATGTAGATAAGATTGTAGCATGAAATCGAGGTAGAGAGCGAAGTGACCCCATTGGTAGACACACAAAAGAGAATCGGTGCATGATAGAAATTTGTGCTTTGGAACTATGCCCTGCATGGGCAGATGTGTCATCTGAACTGAGAGCAAGGAATGTAGACTGAAGGATGTTTTATGTATTGTTTAGTTTCAGTTTGAGTTTGAGTTTGAGTGAATGCCAAAAAGGTCTGTTATGATTTTGATTAATCAAGAGAACCACTGATTGTTTGTTTTTTCAAATATGTTCTCTAAAGTATTTAGTCTCTGAGGAGTGACTGTGGGTCTGGCCTAGGGATGTGTGTGTCGTCAAACGGTTGATAGCAGAAAGTTGGCATGTTTGGATTTTGGAGGTATCACACACCCCTAACATGACGGAAGTGCAGTAACAGTGATTACTGACTTAGCCCGGCTTCCAGAGATGAAATATGGATTTCTTTCATTTTATTGGATATTTTCAATATGTTTATGGGAAACTTTCTAGTTAAGACTTTACTAGTATGTAGCTATGTGTAAATGCGCAGCGAAACTAACAACAGAGTTTATTTCAACAGGAAACCGTAAGAGCAGCAGCCGCAGCACAGCAGTCAAAGGAACCAGAATGTCTTTTATTATCTGAAACTAACACAAATGTTTTGCCTTCCTTATAGACTATGCAGTTTTTCAACTCAGGGCCAGAGAAACGCAGCGATGGGAACAGTGCGACCGCACTGTGCAAAATGGCGTCTGGATGAGTAGTGATGGCAAGCCTTGTTTACCCCAAAAATATTTTCGATGATTATGATTAATGGCTGCATGGGCGACCACAAGCAGCCAAAGGGGGTAAACAATAGCTTACATCAATAGAATATAGAATTGTGAATTATTGCATAGAGATGTCTTTTCTGTTGTCTAAGGTCTGTGTGCAGGTAAAATTTGAGGAAACCAGCTGGGACTCCTTACATGACATCAGGCCAGGTGATTTCGTGCTGATAAAGGATCTGAGGCGAAAACACTGGAGAGCAAAGAGGTGGCAGGGGCCATTTCAAGTGTTGCTGACAACTCACACTGCGGTGAAAGTTGCGGAGAGGGCTCCGTGGATTCATGGGAAGCACTGTCGGGAGGTATCAGCTCATGCGGTAGCTGCAACGGAAGAAGAATTCCATACACAGCCTACGAGCACTAGTGTAAATTACTATGATTATGGAGGAGTAAATGTCAAATTTTGTGTGTATGTTCTTTAAAATGAACATGGGGTGGATTGTGAAGGAAATTTTACATTTAGATGTGTTTTACTATTAGATGTGTTTTTATTTCATCTAGATGTGGTTTTAACTCTTAGAAGTGTTCATTTTACTTAGAGGTGTTTTTACTTAGATGTGAACCTTAACCTTTTATTCCTAGATGTGTATCACTTGTTAACATTGAACTATTAACATTGAACATGTATTTGTACTAATCATTATTAAAGAAATGTAACCAAGCTTTTAGAAATGCATATATTAAGTGCAGGAACATATTGTTCTGAGTGATAGAGTACTCTGTTGCAAGGAAGCTGGGTAGTGCAAGAGGTCAAGATGACATATCGTACTTTACAAGTATGTGCGCGGCTGTAATTAGACTAGGATTAGACAGGATATGTGACAATAACGTAGCTTAAGAACAGGAACTTCTGCAGACATGAATATTGTGTTGTCTAGTTAGAATTTATGCTGAACAGGGGTTTTGAATAAAGATGTTTCCTTTTAAGGCAAACAAGATTGGATGCAACCCACTCAGGATGTATGAAGGGTATATAATGGAACCCCGGAGAGCAAACTTTGCCCTTCTCATGACAGACATTCTCTGTATGTGAACTGCCTATTTCTTGCAAGAAATAAAATCATGTTTGATACTTTGACTTTTCAAAGGTTTGAATTTGTATTCCTTCCTCCTCATTTTTCGAATAGAATTATTTCCACAACACATCCCTCTCATTTAATAATTCTTAACTTTCCAGTCTGCGTTAAATATATTTTTGGCTCATTTTACCTGTAAAAGAAAATGTGCCTAATAATTCTGCACACATGAATATAAGGTGTTTTTAATTTCCAGCCTCCATGAACAATTACTTATAAATCTTATTAATCACTTATAAAGGATTAAATACAACATTAATATTAGTTATTAAGATTAGTGTGGTTTGGAATTGGTAAAATGTGCCTGGAAAAAAAATATGATCAGAAAATCAACATGTCTAATAATTCTGCATGCACCGTAAACACACCGGTGTGATCGTAGGCGTCAAAAGGTCTTTTTGTTTTGGGGGTGGGGGGAGACAAATTAATATTCAGGGGGCACAGATCAGATCTGAGGGGGCAATGCCCCCTTTTGGTGCCAGCCCTGATGTATTTTAAAGTAATTGTAAAGGACTATTTTCTGAAATTTAGTTGGAATGATAATCCACTATGGAAGTCTGGCAAGAAGTAAGACAGGAGACAGAAGATCGTTCAACTATTTTAATCTCTTTTGGATGGCAATGTACATAATGAGTCCAGTATTATATAGCCATTTGGCTAACATATGAGGTAAAATGTGGTTTAAAAAATGTGCTCTGAAATAAACAAATAACAAAGATTGACCTCAGTATACATCCTCTTTATACATTAATATTGCCTACAGCACAGTAAATGGCGCTAAACATATGCACGTGAACTACATGGCATGTCACTCGCCTCCAAACACATCACGATATGAACTGAGTTTCACATTATAACAGATAAACATGAAGATAAATTAACTTCCATGGCATGCACACACACAGAGCTCAGAGGCGGCATGAACACATTTACACTGCAATTTGTGAAGGAAATTTTACATTTAGATGTTTTTACTATTAGAAGTGTTCATTTTACCTAGATGTATTCTTACTTATAGATGTGAATCTTTTACTCCTAGATGTGTATCACTTGTTAACATTAACATTGAACATTTAACATTAAACATGTATTTGTACTCATGAAGCATTTCATTATTAAAGATATGTAACCAAGCTTTAGAAATGCATAGGTTAGGACTAGCTTGCAGGAACAAATTGTTCTGGGTGATAGAATACTCAGTAGCAAGGAAACTGTGTAGTGCAAAAGGTCAGCAGTGACCTATTGTACTTCAAGTGTGAAAAGTATGTGCGCAGATCAAATTAGCGATAGGCAGAATGTGTGAAAATGATGTAGCTTAAAAACAGGAACTTCTGCAGACATGGGTATTGTGCTGTCTAGTTAGAATTTATGTTAGACAAGGGGTCTAATAAAGATATTTCCTTTTAAGGCAAACAAGATTGGATGCAACCTACTCAGGATGTATGAAGGGTGGTACCCCGGAGAGCAAACTGTGCTCTTCTCATGACAGACATTCTCTGTATGTGAATTGCCTATTTCTTGCAAGAAATAAAACCATTTTTGATACTTTGACTTTTGAAAGGTTTGCATTTGTGTCCTCCCTCCTCATTTTTCGAATATAATTATTTCCACAACAAATTACACTTGCATAAATAATGGCAAATAAATGAATGAGTATTAAAGTGATAGTTCACCCAAAAATGAAATTCTGTCATTATTTACTCTCCCTCATGTCGTTTCAGACCTGCTTGACTTTCTACTATGGACCATGGGCCGTTGAATAATTAAAAACGCTCATCCATTTAGAAACTAAACACTGCTGTTGTTTGGAGATACACAGCAGTTATTTACATTGGCAGAAATGAGCAAAAACAGACACTATTGTGTCTAAAATATAACACAATATTAACATTGAACTGCTGAATGTAAAATCAATAATTGCATTCAAAATAAAATCAGTGTCACAAGTGTGGGTGCATATATAAATCACATGACGCAGTTGTAGATCACACAAGAAGTTTCTTACTGATATAATAAACCTTTTCATCCACATCTCAAGAGTGAGCTTCTAACATCATTGAACAGCTCATGAACATTCAGCTTGAATGTGTCACAAGTGCTTTCACTCCTTTAGACGACAATACTTTTTCTCATGAAGCCGTAGATTACAGGAGAAGGTGAAACTCTTCCCACATGAAGAGCACTGGTACGACTTCTTTCCAGTATGAACGATCTCATGAGCTTTCATGGATGATGAATGAGTGAAACTCTTCCCACAGTGTGAGCACTTGTACGGTTTCTCTCCAGTGTGAATTCTCGGGTGTGTTTTAAGTTGCTTGATGAAGTGAAGGTCTTCCCACAATCAAAGCACATATAAGGTTTCACACCAGTATGAATACTCTCATGCACTTTTAAAGAGTTCGGATGTGAAAAACTCTTTCCAGAGAGAGAACAAAAGTGAGGCTTCACAGCAGCATGAGTTTTAAGGTGTGCTCTTAATCCTGACTCATAAACAAATGTTTTCTCACACTCATCACAGCTGAATGATCTCACTCCAGTGTGAGCGAGCAGATGGACGTTGAGAACACTTTTGGATGTGAAACTCTTTCCAACCTGAGATCACTTGTACGTTTTTTCTCCGGTGTGAATTCTCATGTGAACCGTATTATGATTTTTATGTTTGAAACTCTTTCCACACTCAGAGCAGGTGAACGATCCTTTGACTCCAGATTGTCCAGCTTGTTCTTGTGTGAAATTATCTTCCGTCTTTGGAACGACATCTAAACTTTTGAAATCAAGAGGTTTTTGTTCGTCTTCATTCACTTCCATCGGGTTATTAAATCCCCGAAATTCAAATAAAGAAGGACAAACGAGAAAAATACATTTAATTCTACATTTAGCACAAATCTAGTTTACTACTGAGTCTACTAGTATCTAGTTTTAAATGTATTGCTATATCCACCTGAGGACCAGAACTTTTGTGTGTGTGAATTTAGTGTTTTTGTCATTACATTATTGGGAGCATTAGATAAATCAATAAATCAATAAAACTTAATTTAATAAAATGGCATGATAAGACATGTACAGGCAAAAACAATGTTTTTTTTGGTTTTTTTTATTTTCATTTATCAATCAATTTTTAGGTTTCAGGCTATTTTTAACAAATCTTTGTATAAAAGATGATTCTCAACCAGTGTTGGGCAAGTTACTGAAAATGTGTAATTAGTTACAGTTACTTCTTTTAAAAGTAATTGAATTACTTTACCAATTACTTTATATCAAAAGTAATTAGTAACTAGGGAAAGTAACTTTTAAGTTACTTTTATTTCTGCTTTTGAAATATGAACAGTATTGAACAGTCAAACACAATAAACATAATTTTTAGACCTATTTATTGTAATCAAGGGTAACAGGCCTTCATATCAAGCAGTAGTTCAGCGTTTAATGTCCACCAGCATTAGAGAGCGTTCCCTCGGCGCAGCTGGGAGAGTTATGGCCTTTTTACACCTGGTCACTTCATTCGTTTTTTTCTGACCAGATATCTGTCCGATTGTGAAAAGACCAGAAGTAAATGCCTTCCGAAATTCTTGAGACGGATTTCAAATCAGATCACTCAAACAAACCAATTCAAGAGGTGGTCTGAGACGCATTTCAGGCGAAACTGGACAAGTGTGAATGCTAGGGGTTTCAAAATTAATCGTTTCTACAATGCACTGCAATGCAGACGTGGACGATTCGGTATCGGTTCAGTAATAGACCATAACCGATTATAATGTACTGATTATTTTCTGCAGTCATTTGTCACATACGTGCTTTGTCGCGGTAGAATACAATGACAGAGGGAGGCGAGACGTGAGAGAGAGTAATTAAAAGCCTCCAACTACTTTAAAAGCAGACATCAGGGCACATTTCGGCTTTTATGAACAACCTGGTAAGCACGACCTGGAGAACTGTGTGTAAATCAAAGCTATCTGATTTATCAAAACGATTCAATGTACATTTGGGCACATTAATGCATCTCCGCAAAACGGATATAAATCCGATCTTCAATTCCTGTCACGTCACCGAAAACAACAGATATGAGCTGCATTTTATTGATCATCGGCTAATTTCAAAATCAAAGACCGCAATATGAGCGAGTGCAGCAACAGCACTGGTAAGATCATTCAGTTTCTTTACTTTTAATGAATGTGATTGCTTGTATGTTGAGCACCTGCAACTTTACTTTCAGTAGTTGTGCGCTGGCTTGATGAAGAGATACGCAGCTGCTCGTCTGCGGGATGCGTGCTTCAGTAGCGCTGTCATATCTGACTATGTCATATTGCCCATAACACGGTCTCACACGGTAATGTTTTTTAGCATTGTTGCGAGGAGTAAAATTTACATATGTGGTATCAACAACCAGATACATTTAGACTTTAGTTTTGACTGTATTGAGCGCAGACCACCTCCTGAAGTGGCTTTTAGTGTTTTGTGTATTTGTTCTAAATGCTCCTGTTGTCTTCTGTGCCCAGACTTGAGTTTTGTTTGATACATTAAAGAAGCATGTTTTCTTTGAGCAGGTCAAGTTAAAGGTTCAGTTCATATAACTGACTGACAAAATTGTATACATGAGGATGCAGTGCATTGTGATGCATCGTGATACCAAACCGAATCGATTGTATGATAATCGTAATCGAACCGTGAGACCAGTGTAGAATTCACACCCCTAGTAAATGCACCTGGTTGTTTAAACCACATATGTAAATTTTACTCCTGGCAAATTGTAAAAAGAAAAAAACGTGTTTATTTGAACACATTTACTCCGTTACACGTGAACTCCGTTAAATGTGCGCAGGAATTGAAGATTGGATTTATATTCATTTTGCGGAGTAGGGCTGTGTATTGCCAAGAATTTGGCGATATGATACGTGTGTGTGTGCGTGCGCGCGCACCAGCCATGCGTGTTGGGGGGTGCTACACATCACTGATGATGATTGGTGGGTGGGAGACAAGGTTGAGGTTGATAGGTTGAGTTCACACCTATTTTTTTACGGTCTATGCTTCACACACACACACACACACACACACACACACACACCTACCTATGACGCACACGCATATGCACAGTCAGTGATGGTAAGTCCAACGACTTCAAAGGTAGCTCTCGCAAACTGGATGCGATGAACCTTCACTTCGCGCTTCTCCGGCTGAGATAACACTGCCATCTAGCGGTTGGGTTTTATACAGTCAGTGGTTTAAACCGAACACAAAGCCACGAATCTTGAATGTAAATAAAGAAATATATAAATATTGATAGAGTGTTTTTGAGAATCGACAAACATAATATTGCGATATTCACCATGTATCGATATTTTCTTACACCCCTATTGCGGAGTGTAATAAAGTTTAGCCCCTTTTAGTGTTATGTTTGTTTTCATTCAGTATCTATTTTACAAATTATCGCTTGATTACCGGTTAGCGACGTGGGTCAACCTAGTTATCGTTGTCAGTAAAATCCACTATTAATTTACCTCTAGTTTACCCTAAATAGTAATTTTTGAACTGAACTGAACGTGCTCTTTATCCAGCACTTAATGTTACGCATGTTCTCCGAAAAATTTGCTAAAATATAACGTCCTCTACAGAGGAAAACGGTCTATGCCTAGGTCTCAAGAGGATATGTCAGTTTTCATATTAAAGGGGTCCTATTATGCCCTTCACAAAGTCTTGATTTTGTTTTTGGGGTGTACTTTTCACATATTTTACATTACAGCACCTCTCTGCCCAGTCTGGATTGAACAACTGTTAATTTCCTGTTTCAATGAAGTCCCTCCTTCCGAATGACGTGCTTTGATTGGTTAGCTTGCCCAGTTTGTTGTGATCGGCACGTGTTCTGGAAATGTCACACCCCTTCTCATAACCGTGAGTTTCATCTACTCAGATGTAAATAGAAGGACGGCATCAATTTCAAACCAATTCAAGCCTGACTCAGACTTAAGAATGTTAACTAAACAAGAGGATCGTGCAGAATGGGTCTTTCAGAGTGGTATGGTTTTTATGCTGCGTCCACACCGGACGCAAATAGAGCGTCTGGAGCGAGTGATTTCCATGTTAAGTCAATGTAAAGACGTGTTGACGTGCATCTGGAGGTCCTGCGGCACGATAGACGAGCTTATCGCCTCATTCTTGTGTCCAGTTTGCGCGAATTGAGCGTCTTGCGTGAGTGATTTTATTTGGTGCTTTTTGTGCATTGACGCCTTTGAAGCTAATTTGAAAAATCTGACCTGCCCGCTCGATACGCGCTCCGATGCGGGACAACAGGTCATCGGGACAGGCGGAAGTACTGCTGAAAGTTGCCGTCATCAAGGCGCAGCTCCTAGAGCAATTGGTGAAACTCGCCAAACTGGGAACGCCTCCGGAGGGTCTGGTGGACCCAAGTATGGCGACGCTGACCCCTACGCCGCTGTTCTGCTCTCCAGAGCAGAGCGGTGAATCTCTCGATGAATGCTCGATCAACATCAGCCATCTTTCAAACAGACAACCGCCTAGCACTTGCCCTTTTCGCCTCCTACGCGCGTCTATTTCACTTCAAGCGCTCGATTTATACCACTGCGAATTGGACGCGTGAGTGGATTCAAAATGTTCAAGTGTCCAACTAGACACGATAAACGCTCTCGTCGTGTTCTGTGTGAACGTAGCACTAGTCATTTTTTATACATTTAAGATACAACGTTATACACCACTTAATCGTGATATTTGTCAGTAAACTATGGTATGGCAAACAGCAATCAATCACGAAACCAAGGTTAATTTTCCTAAGGAGCAGTGCACAGTCTTATAAAAGCGAGAACTTACAAAAGCAATAGTAAACAGTACATCAACACTAATGTTGGCTAGCAGGTGATCAGAGACAAAGCTTTATTTCTGTTTACTGAAATTCAAGCACTTTTCAAGGGCTTTCAAGTGCTTCACACTTTTTCCTGTACTTCAAAGCTCTAAATATTATCCAGTTTTAACGCTCAGTGCTTCACTGTTACAACCCCAAATCAGAAAAAGTCGGGACAGTATGGAAAACGCAAAAAAAAAAAAAGTGATTTCTAAATTTACTTTGACTTTAATATGAATACAAAATATTTTGATAACTTCATGTCATTTGTAAATATGCATCCTTTCCTGTCATTCAGACCGGCAACACATTTAAAAAAAAGTTGGGACAGTAAAGCATTTACCACTTTGTAATGTTGCCATTCCTTTTCACAACACTTAAAAGACGTTTAGGGACTGAAGACACCAAGTGATGAAGTGTTTCAGGTGTAATTTTGTCCCATTCTTCCTGCAAACAAGTCTTAAGGTGGGCAACAGTACGGGGTCTTCGTTGCGCCAAAATGCGCCACATATTCTCTATTGGAGACAGGTCGGGACTGCAGGCAGGCCAGTCAAGTACCCGTACCCTCTTCCTCCGCAGCCAGGACTTTGTAATATGTGCAGAATGTGGTTTTGCATTGTCTTGTTGAAATATGCATGAACGTCCCTGGAAAAGATGTCTTCTTGAAGGCAGCATATTATGCTCCAAAATCTCTATGTACTTTTCAGCATTAATGGTGCCTTCACAGAAATGCAAGTTACCTTTGCCAAGGGCACTGACACAACCCCATACCATGACAGACCCTGGCTTTTGGACTTGTTGCTGGTAACAGTCTGGATGATCCTTTTCTTCTTTGGTCCAGAGCACACGGCGTCCATTCCTCCCAAAAAATACCTGAAATACTGATTCATCTGACCACAGTACACGTTTCCACTGTGTGATGGTCCATCCCAGATGCCTCCGAGCCCAGAGAAGTCGACGGCGCTTCTGGACACTGTTAACATAGGGCTTCCTTTTGGCACAGTACAGTTTTAACTGGCATTTGTGGATGTAACTACGTATTGTGGTACTTGACAAAGGTTTGCCAAAGTAGTCCTGAGCCCATGTGGTGATATCGCTTATAGATGAATGACGATTCTTGATGCAGTGCCGCCTGAGGGATCGGAGATTACGGTTGTTCAGCTTAGGCTTGCGCCCTTGTCCTTTACGCACTGAAATTCCTCCAGATTCCTTGAATCTTTTAATTATGTTATGCACTGTTGAATGTGAAATATCCAAATCTCTTCCTATCTTTCTTTGAGGAACATTGTTTTTAAACATTTCAATAATTTTCTCACGTATTTGTTGGCAAACTGGCGATCCTCGGCCCATCTTTGCTCCTAAAGGATTAGACCTTTCTTGGATGCTGCTTTTGTACCAAATCATAATTACAATCACCTGTTGATATCACCTGTTTCAAATCACATCATTATTTTACCATTTTACCTCATTACTAGCCCTAAATTGCTCCTGTCCCAACTTTTTTTGAAATGTGTTGCAGGTCTGAATGACAGGAAAGGATGCATATTTACAAATGACATGAAGTTGACCAGACAAAACATGAACTATTTTGTGTTCATATTGTCTGCAATGAAATACAAGTCAAAGTAAATTTAGAAATACTGTCCCAACTTTTTCGGATTTGGGGTTGTACATTTCCAATAAGCAAACATTTAATATAAGTAACTGCACGTATATAACAAAACCGTAGTAATTTTATTATTAAATTTACTTTATAGTCAACTTTCCTCCAGCGCCACTATCTGTAGAACGAAGTGCCATTGCTCTCAAATGTTAGTTTATAGATGTTGTGAATAGGAAACGCAGTTTATTGTGTAGCCTGCATTGGGAGCTGTTCTCCGTCAAATGTGCAAAATCGAACAAAAGAGTTTTGGAAACGGGTGGAAAAAACAGCATCTCTTAAAGGGGTGGTAAAACACAATCTTTCGAAGGCTTGCTTGTGTTTGTGGGGTGCACTGTAACATGTCTTCATACTTCGTTTTTAAAAAATTGCATTATTTTTCATATATATTACCTTTATTCTACACTGCTCTTTCCCTCCTTGTAAAAACGGTCTGATGGTTTCCGGGTTCTACTAAGCCGGTCCCTCAAAAATACACAATGGGCTCAGATTGGTTAGCTGGCCCAGTGTGTTGTGATTCGCTAACCGCCTAGTGCACGTTTTTCGGAAATGTCACGCCCCTTACCTGTGTCGCTGTGCTTCGGTAGTATTAGAAACAATGGCGTCAATAAAACCATACCAATTTGAGCCCGAATCAGACCCAGACAATTTTAGTGAAGATGATCGAGCAGAACCTGTTCAGTCCTCAAGAGTAAAGACTGCAGATCTATAGTGATCGCTACTGAATGGCACTGTTACTTTTGTATTTTTAGACGATTATAGCCAAATATCTGTCGCAAGAACTATTAACTCAGAACAAACACTAAACATTGGCTTTACTAGTAGCCAAATCAAACACAGAACCATGTTTAGCATGCCTGAAGATAAACAAGCGTGTAGATAAACAATACATAAAAGCTCTAATCTAAGAATAATTTACACTAATTCCAAGTTCGCTGTTGAGATTTTTAAAAAGTTTGTAACGTGAGGTGTTTGTCGGATAATGTTAAGTATGAATGAGCATTTAACAAACTGGTTTGCAGAGTCAAACAGCGTTGTCATCTGTGTACTTCCTTGCTACAACGTACAATTAACAATACAAACTATTACAGGAAAACACATCGACAAAAAATAAATCAGACTTACAGGTTGTGACTCGTAAACAGCTTGTTTTTAAATCCATATTTCAGGACAAGCCGTTGTGCGAATCCTGCATTGAACTCGAAGATTGTGGAAGCTTTCCTCTGTGAAATGTGCAGCGGGAGCCGCGCGCGCCCGTCGTGCATCCACACACTGGCAGCGTTTGTCTCGCGCAGCTGAACCGCGGCTCATGAATTGCAAATACAGACGAATATTGTCCATTATGTCACATTTTCCGGTCTTCTCCTCCAACCCCTGTCTGTCTCGTGCTTTGATTTATGATGGGCAGCATATATCTGCTGCAAATGCGACCGTGTTCCCCTCTGTCTCATTGTATGTTACAGGGCTCGACATTAACGCTTGTCCGATTTTTTGAAGGGGCAAGTGAAAAAGAATTTTACTTGTCCGACGGACAAGTATCCTGAGTAAAACGTCAAATCAAAAAATAACTAGGGAATCACCAAAGTGCAATAATGATTTTGAGTGATAGTGAGTCGAATCATGATTCGGATCGCGTGTCAAACCGCCAAACTGCTGACTTTGGCGATCCAAACTGCTGAATCGACTCACTGATTCATAAAGCTTCGAAGCTTCATGATGCCGTGTTTTGAAATCGTCATCACTATATAAGTCGTTATTTAGGGTTTTTTTGCGCACAAAAACTATTCTCGTCACTCCATAAAGTTATTGTAGAACCACTGTAGTGAGATGGACTTTGTAACGACGTCTTTAGTACCTTTTAAGGGTCTTGAGAGTGAACCATGCATTGTGCCAATGGAGGCCTTTCAGAGCCATCAGATTTCAACTAAAATATCTTCATTTGTGGTCTGAAAATGAACGGAGGTCTTACAGGTGTCGAACGACATGAGGGTAAGTAATTAATGACAGAATTTTCATTTTTGGGTGAACTAACCCTTTAATGTTCCTCATCAGTTATTAAAGAGAATGAAGGAAAACACCAACCTATTTGTTCCTCTTTATTTTCATCTTTTATTCTGCAGAGTTCTTCCTCAAACTCCATCTTTACAATAGTATGTCCGTGGTTTCTCCTGGAGTAATTCCTCCTGCTTGCTTCTTCTCCTGTGGGAAGATGGGAGAAGTGTTTTGCACAGACAACTGTTTAGAAACAATTAAACTCCTCGGCTGATTTTTATGTTGATCTTACTTTAGATATGATTTACATCCATTAAAAACTGTGTTTGCAAGGTTACATTACATAAAAAATGAAAACACAACTCATAATCTTCACAAATTGTAATGTGAAAAACAGTCAGTAACGAGTTTGCGTTTCACGAGCGTAATGAACAACATCATTCGGTTCATTTCTGAGTGATTCATTAAATGAACCGACTCGTTTAGTCGTTTGGATTTATTAGGACAAATCTAAATGATAAATGAATGTACTCACAGTGTGAAAACATCAGATTTAGAGCAGAATGAGTGGCTGTGTTTCACTTCTCATGTTTATGTTCCTTCTCTCGCTCAATTCTCTTCTTCTCCTCTTCTTCTTTGTCATTGCTTCGTTTGCCCGAGCGCCTCCACTGGCGGAAACCAATCACTTCATTCAATCGCAAACTTTCATAGATTAGTAACAAGATAAAATCAAGATAAGTTATTTTGTTTGATAAAAAATATGTTAATAAATATGTTTGATTGGGTAAAGATTCAAACTTCAAATATCTTCTAAGGAGTTTGGAAGTGTATTAACCTTCTGGATTATCTACTGTTCCCTCATGAAAAAATATTATAGTAAAATTACAGTAAAATTACTCTAGTAAATACTATAGTGTTTTGAACCGTACAATAGTAAATATACTACAGTAAATTAACAAAGTGTTGTAAATACTATAATATACTACAATATACTACAATTTACTGTAGTATCTTGTATGGTTCAAAACACTATAGTATTTACTAGAGTCATTTTACTGTAATTTTACTATAATGTACTATAGTATTTTTTTATGTGGGTTGTCTGTAAATTTAAAAGTTATATGGTACAAGGAATGAAAAATGTGAGTTATAAGATGAAGATTTAGCTTAAAAACTCCAGTTCAGAGCAGCTCAGTGCAAGTGGTCTGATTTAGATTTATCCCAATAAAACTAAAATTGTCCTTAATTGTGTTTATTTGGCTGATAAACACAGTGAATTAAAGCAGTTAACTTGTTTCAAGAATCACAATGGATTCAACAAGTACACAAAATATGCTTAAAATATGCAAAAGTTCAATAAAAAGTTCATTTTCATTAATATTTTTGGATTAAACTGTCAGAATATACGCATATAATGTAAGAGCCTTGATTATCTTAAACCTTACTTAAAATTTTAACTATAGCAGCTGTAAAAACAAGTATTTCACTGCTCAATGCGTCAATGCTAATTTAAATTATTTAAACATTGCAAAGTGATATAAGTTCAACAAATTCCTCACCATTTCAAAGTTTGGGAAAATTAAATAAAAAGTGTAACATCCCAGGTAAAAAATACATACTATTAAATGTAATAAAAATGCATTATAGTATATTTGTATTGTACTACATACTCAAGTACATGTTTAATGCGTTCCTACATATTTTTCACCTGGGATTCTTGCATGTCACTTGCACTTTCTTTCAGAAGTCTGCTAAATGTTGTTGGAATTTTTTTTAAATCAGGACATTTCTCATAAATATTACTAAAGCAAGATGCACATGCAGAACAAAAATGGGCGATTTATGTCTGAAACTCACACTCTCAGCGAATGAAAGATCCTTTGATTCCAGTTTTTCCAAGGGTATAATCATTTATAAGGTACAAGCTTAAATCTTAAATCCAGACGGCAATACTGTTTTGGCCCGGATTCTGCCCAAACCGAAGACGTGTGGAATGATGATCTGGCCCACGTGTTTGCCAGATCTGGACCACAAGCAGGCCATAGCAATGCCGCATCCAGCCTCATACCAACCAACCAGAACTGGACCGGCCACAAAATCTGTATTTATTATATAAAGATCATATTCTCAGACTCCAAATCTCAGGTGAAAAATGTAATTACTCAGTAAAAATACATCCATCGGATTTATGTTTGTCTTTCTTCAGAAAAAGAATGAACAAAATAAAATCGACCTGGGAAAGTATCTGAAATGTGGTTTAATTTGACACAGAATGACCCAAATGTGTTTACAGTTGAGGTCAGAATTATTGGCTCCCTTGGTAAATATGATATATGAACTATGATCAAAACAACCTGCATTGTTCATCATATTGATCTTTCATTCAGGCCTAGTCCACACATTCAATTCAATTCAATTCAAATTTATTTGTATAGCGCTTTTCACAATACACATTGTTTCAAAGCAGCTTCACAGAAAGTGCATTTCATAAATGTACATTGAAAAATGTTAGAAAGAGAATGTTAAAGAAAAATGTTAGGATAAGTTAATCAATCATGTATTATTTTAGGCCATAACAACGCTGGCGTTGAGTCGTCTCTTCACAGGCGTGGAGTCGTCTCATCACAGGTGTCGGGGCATCTGAAGTCTCCATGAGAGGCTGGATACAAACTGGAGCTGACGAACTAGTTACCTCGGGACTAGTGTCCCGAGATAACAACAGAAAAGCAGATGGGAAATAATTAGCATAGCTGCTGTTCAGAATATTAATGCTGTTGGTGCGATTTAACTGTAGTATAAAACGTATTTATAATGTGAATGCTTGGCTAAAGAGATGCGTCTTTAATCTAGTTTTAAACTGGGACAGCGAGTCTGAACCTCGAACAATATCAGGAAGACTATTCCAGAGTTTAGGAGCTAAATGTGAAAATGCCCTCCCTCCTTTAGTGGATTTAGATATCCTAGGAATGACCAGAAGCCTCGAGTTTAGTGATCTTAAAGAGCGCGATGGATTGTAGGGCGATAGAAGATCCGTTAAATACACTGGAGCTAAACCATTTAGGGCTTTATAGGTCAGTAGCAATACTTTGTAATTGATACGGAACTTAATAGGTAACCAGTGTAGGGATGATAAAATTGGTGTTATATGATCATATTTTCTTGACCTAGTAAGAACTCTAGCAGCTGCGTTTTGGACTAACTGTAGCTTGTTTATGGATGATGCAGGACAACCAGCTAATAAAGCATTACAGTAATCTAGTCTCGAGGTCATGAATGCATGAACTAACTTTTCTGCATCAGAGATAGATAGCATGTTACGTAGCTTAGCAATGTTTCTAAGGTGGAAAAATGCCGTTCTTGTAACATATGAAATATGATTTTCGAAAGACAAGTTGCGGTCTAATATAACACCCAGGTCTTTTACTATAGTGGATAAAGTGACAGGATATCCTTCCAAGTTAAAGTTGTATTGTGAGAGATTTTGTGGGCAGTTTTTTGGACCAATAAGTAATATCTCCGTTTTATCTGAATTTAATAGCAGAAAATTACACGTCATCCAGTATTTAATATCTTCAACACACGCTGTCAGTTTAGATAATTTAGCGTTTTCATCTGGTCGTGATGAAATATATAATTGAGTGTCATCAGCATAACAGTGGAAATTAATTCCATGTTTTCTTATAATATTACCAAGTGGCAGCATATATATAGAGAATAGCAGAGGGCCTAGCACGGATCCTTGCGGCACCCCATAGTCTACTGACGTTATCTTTGATTTTTCCCCATTTAGACAGACAAAATGGTAGCGGTCTGATAAATACGATCTAAACCAGTTTAATGCCTGTCCCTGAACACCAGTGTAATTTTGAAGTCGATCTAATAGTATTTTATGATCTATAGTATCGAACGCAGCACTAAGATCGAGTAGAACTAGTATTGAGATACAGCCTTGGTCAGAAGCTAGAAGTAAATCCTTTGTGATTTTAACGAGCGCGGTTTCTGTGCTGTGATGCGGCCTGAATCCTGATTGAAATTATTCATAGATATCATTTTCTTGCAAGAAAGAGCACAATTGAGTGGACACAACTTTTTCTAGTATTTTAGACATGAATGGAAGATTTGAAATTGGTCTGTAATTTGCTAGGTTATTATGATCTAATTGTGGCTTCTTAATGAGAGATTTTATGACTGCCAACTTGAATATTCTTGGAACATGACCTAAAGATAAAGACGAGTTAATAATATTGAGAAGAGGCTCTTCCACTACAGGTAACAACTCTTTCAGTAGTTTAGTGGGTATTGGATCTAATAAACATGTTGTTGGTTTAGATGCAATGATAAGTTTATTTAGCTCTTCCTGTCCTATAGTTGTAAAGCGGTGTAGTAGTTCTTGAGGGGCGATAATTGCGGTTGAATCATAAGACATCATTAATGATTGTACATTTACAATTTTGTTTCTGATGCTTTCTATTTTGTCAGCGAAGAAGTTCATAAAATCATTACTACTAAACTGTAACGGAATATTTTGTTCAGGCGATGCTTGTTTGTTTGTTAGTCTAGCCACAGTGTTAAATAAAAACCTTGGATTATTTTGGTTATTTTCTATTAGTTTGCGGAGATGCTCAGCCCTGGCTCCTTTTAGGGCCTTTTTATAACGTGACATACTATCTTTCCACGCGATTCTAAAGACCTCTAAATTAGTTTGTTTCCATTTACGCTCTAAGTTACGAGTTTCTCTCTTGATAACATGTGTAGCACTTTTGTACCATGGTGCTTTAGTTTTCTCTCTAACCTTTTTTAATCTAATTGGTGCTACAATTTCAAATGTACTAGAGAAAATGGTGCTCATACTGCTAGTCAATTCCTCTAGTTCATCTGTTTGTTTGGGTTCACTGAGCAGCTGAGACAGATCAGGTAAGCTATTTGAGAATCTATCTATAGTGGTTGGAAGGATTGTTCTGCCTGGTCGATAACGTGGCGCAACATGACAGATTTCAGCAGTACGCAGTTTGCAAGTTACCATGTAATGGTCAGTGACATCATCACTTTGCGGTATAATATCTATATCGGTTGGGTTCGTTCCATGTGATATAATTAAATCTAGTGTGTGATTAAGACGATGAGTGGGACCAGTGACGTTTTGCTTGACCCCAAAGGAATTTAATAGATCTGTAAACGCAGCCCCTAACGCATCATTTGTGTTATCTACGTGTATGTTAAAATCTCCAACAATTAATGCTTTATCGACGTTGACCAATAGATCTGAGAGAAAGTCTGCAAACTCTTTTAGGAAATCAGCATAGGGCCCTGGAGGTCTATATACAGTAGCCAGGGCTAGAGATAATACGGATTTCTTTCTTACATCTAAGAGCATAACATTTAGCACTAGTACTTCAAACGAATTAAACCTGTGACCTGTTTTCTGGGTAACATTTAGAATATCTCTATAGATTGTTGCAACACCCCCGCCACGACCAATCAGACGGGGCTCATGCTTATAACAGTATCCTGGCGGAGTAGACTCATTAAGACCGAAATAATCATTTGGTTTAAGCCAGGTTTCAGTAAGGCAAAGTACATCGAAACTATTATCTGTGACCATTTCATTTACAATAACCGCCTTAGGTGTGAGCGATCTAATGTTTAGAAGACCTAGTTTTAGAAATTGTTTTTGTTCACTAATATTGCGATTTTCTGGTTTAAATCACAATTAGATTTTTCCTAGATCCTACAGTAGATTTAATGTTTGACCTCACTAAACGAGGAATAGACACAGTTTCTATATAATGTTCTACATTGGTACTTATGTCAATTAAGTTAGGACAAAATTGGTTTTGTTCACTAATATTGAGATTTTCTGGTTTAATCACAATTAGATTTTTCCTAGATCCTACAGTAGATTTAATGTTTGACCTCACTAAACGAGGAATAGACACAGTTTCTATATAATGTTCTACATTGGTACTTATGTCAATTAAGTTAGGACAGCAAATACTGTGATTTGGACTTTGACTTACTAGTCATATGATGGTGTGCAGCGCTCTGGAGAGGTTGTCCGACAGAAGAGCCGCTCCGATTCTGCTGGGGTGAAGGCCATCAGGACGGAAGAGCCTAGGTCGCTCCCAAAACAGATTCCAATTATTTACAAAGAGCAGCTTCTGTTCATTACACCATGACATTAACCATTCATTTAGAGCAAATAATCTACTGAACTTTTCATGTCCTAGTCGGTACGTGGGAAGCGGTCCAGAAACGACAATCGTTGCTTCAGGCGATGTTCTGCGCACCGTCTCGATCAGGCTCCTGTAGTCCCTCTTCAGAACCTCCGTCTGTCGCAGCCTGGTGTCGTTCGTTCCCGCGTGCAGCACGACAGCTCCGATGCGCTCGTCACCGTTCAGGATCTCGGGAACCTGCGCAGCAACATCGAGAACACGAGCACCAGGAAAGCAGTGAGTGATAACCTTGCCTTTACCTGAGGTAGCGTGGACATGCCGGACGATGGAAGTACCGATGACCACAGCGTCGCGTTCCGTCTCGCGAAGAGGGGAGAAGCGGTTCCGGGTGGAGATCTCGAAGACCGGGAGGGGCGGAGAGGTCCTCGCTCTGGTCCTGGCTCGCGTCTTCCGCTGTGGAAACACCCAGGGTCCATGGTGCTGTGTCGGTGCCGGAGTGAACGAAACCAGGGATGATGATCGCGTCCTGGGTGCTTGGGTCCTGTGCAGAGAAACACACGGAGTAGACGAGGTCGGAGTCAAAATGTTAGTATCCACTGACTTGTGCGCATCGGCGCGTGATGTTTCAAGCGCCGTTCGCCGCTCTCTCAGCACAGCTTGTCTGTCTAGAAGGCCGCGAATCTGCTTCTCCAACGACTCCAACTCCAACTGCACCGAATGCAGCTTGAACGTGTCCTCACCTGCACTCAAAGGTAACATTAGACACACATCCGAGTTATTCGCCATTGTAGCAGAAGTGCTACGATGGCGAATTGTAGCTATCAGTGTTTACCGGGTGTAACGTTAAACAAGTTACCACGCGTGCAAGGCTAGCGGGCTACGGCTAGTAGCGGAAGTTCGGATATAAGTAGCGATATCAAAGCAATCCGATTGTTTTTTATAGAGAATCGTATCGGAGATATGTTCACACTCTGTAAATAATAGAAAGTATTCGTTTGTAAGCGAGTATTAAGAAGAAAATCAAGGATTATGAATCAATTTGACGGAGCTCAAACACAAACAACGTGCTCACAACCCGCGCACGTGCTCACAAACCGCGCACACATACACATGTATTTTTAAAAACTGAGTTTCCCCCTCCGTTTAAAAAAAATTGCATCCACATTAAAACGCAAAATACGCTATGAAGTGCTATCAAGAGCATGCCAAATCAACAGGTGGCAATATAACCCTAACCGTAAAGCCATGTTGGCCAATTAGAAGCCTGGAAAAAAGGTTATTGCCGGTTCCGGTTCTGACGCAACAAGCCAAAATCTCCGGTTTCACTGTCCACACGACGACACCACTGAAACCGGAGTTTCTAAAAATGTTCACCCTGGCAGGAGTTTTCAAAAAAGTTTGGTTTTGAAAATACCCGTATTCGTGTGGACAGGGCCTCGAATTACAAAAATCTAACGGTGGCGAGCAGCGAGGCTGAGGGACCGTGAGAGCGGCTGTCTCACGGAGGAGTGACGGGAGCATAAAGGAGAAGAGACGACAGTGAAGGACGAGAGAGGACCAGGGCTGGGGTCCGTTCTTTGTACCTCGCTTAATACATCAGAGATTATTTGACAGATCCCAGATCTTCTAATCGTGATAACTGATCTCTGGTTAATTTGGTTCTTCAAACAAATTTCCGGATTGGATTAAATGATCTAAGATCACTGCGCGTTCTTGTTTTCCCTGAAGAGGGCAGATGAATCGATACTCGAAGCCACGATCAGCAATGCAGCGATTGGATGGCGTCAAGACAACAACGTAATGGCATCATATAATTAAAAAAGCCACCTGGCAAAAAACTTGACAAATGACACAAAAAAAACCCCACGAATTTCTGGACTTTTATAAGGAAACAGCCAAACGACCAAACCATTATATAAGTTATAATAGATCAATGATAAATGTTTTTTTTTTTAATGTTTTTTTACATGATTACCAATTTATATTCACGATTGTATACCGTATTTGTACACCTTTTACATTTTTATTTCAATGTTGTAATTTAATTTTTAATTCAATTTGAAGCGGATTTGTAACGTGACGTATTAACGTATTAAAGTTTCTTAAGGGTCAAGATCAAATTATTTGCATCTCTTGCGCTGCATCAAGCCACTCCCATAATATCCGTCATCCCTTAAATTAATGCACGGCTCAGATTATCTGTACAACATGTGTGTAAACCTCCAATAAAATTATAAAGTATTTATTCCATCACAAATAAATTGCTCAATCAAGTGGCTGTGTCTATAGTACACAACATTATAATACAACCCCAAATCAGAAAAAGTTGGGACAGTATGGAAAACGCAAAAAAAAAAAAAAAAAAAAAGTGATTTCTAAATTTACTTTGACTTGTATTTCATTGCAGACAATATGAACACAAAATATTTAATGTTTGGTCTGGTCAACTTCATGTCATTTGTAAATATGCATCCTTTCCTGTCATTCAGACCTGCAACACATTTCAAAAAAAGTTGGGACAGGAGCAATTTAGGGCTAGTAATGAGGTAAAATGTAAAATAATGATGTGATTTGAAACAGGTGATGTCAACAGGTGATTGTAATTATGATTTGGTACAAAAGCAGCATCCAAGAAAGGTCTAATCCTTTAGGAGCAAAGATGGGCCGAGGATCGCCAGTTTGCCAACAAATACGTGAGAAAATTATTGAAATGTTTAAAAACAATGTTCCTCAAAGAAAGATAGGAAGAGATTTGGATATTTCACATTCAACAGTGCATAACATAATTAAAAGATTCAAGGAATCTGGAGGAATTTCAGTGTGTAAAGGACAAGGGCGCAAGCCTAAGCTGAACAACCGTAATCTCCGATCCCTCAGGCGTCACTGCATCAAGAATCGTCATTCATCTATAAGCGATATCACCACATGGGCTCAGGACTACTTTGGCAAACCTTTGTCAAGTACCACAATACGTAGTTACATCCACAAATGCCAGTCAAAACTGTACTGTGCCAAAAGGAAGCCCTATGTTAACAGTGTCCAGAAGTGCCGTCGACTTCTCTGGGCTCAGAGGCATCTGGGATGGACCATCACACAGTGGAAACGTGTACTGTGGTCAGATGAATCAGTATTTGAGGTATTTTTTGGGAGGAATGGACGCTGTGTGCTCCGGACCAAAGAAGAAAAAGATCATCCAGACTGTTACCAGCAACAAGTCCAAAAGCCAGGGTCTTTCATGGTATGGGGTTGTGTCAGTGCCCTTGGCAAAGGTAACTTGCACTTCTGTGAAGGCACCATTAATGCTGAAAAGTACATAGAGATTTTGGAGCATAATATGCTGCCTTCAAGAAGACATCTTTTCCAGGGACGTCCATGCATATTTCAACAAGACAATGCAAAACCACATTCTGCACACATTACAAAGTCCTGGCTGTGGAGGAAGAGGGTACGGGTACTTGACTGGCCTGCCTGCAGTCCCGACCTGTCTCCAATAGAGAATGTGTGGCGCATTTTGAAGAGCAAAATGCGACAACGAAGACCCCGTACTGTTGCCCACCTTAAGACTTGTTTGCAGGAAGAATGGGACAAAATTACACCTGAAACACTTCATCACTTGGTGTCTTCAGTCCCTAAACGTATTTTAAGTGTTGTGAAAAGGAATGGCAACATTACAAAGTGGTAAATGCTTTACTGTCCCAACTTTTTTTGAAATGTGTTGCAGGTCTGAATGACAGGAAAGGATGCAAATTTACAAATGACATGAAGTTGACCAGACAAAACATGAAATATTTTGTGTTCCTATTGTCTGCAATGAAATACAAGTAAATTTAGAAATCACTTCTTTGTTTCTTTTTTTTGCGTTTTCCATACTGTCCCAACTTTTTCTGATTTGGGGTTGTATTATATACATTCTCATATAACATTTTTATATTATTATTATTATTTAAAATTATTCGTATTATTACTTTTGCGTTGGTACTGTGGTTTACCGTCAACATGCCCGTGGATACTGCCTCCTAGCAGTCTGCATGTGTAATTGCACATTGACGCGGACAACAACGCAGAAGTATTTATATTTATTTTATATTTATGCATTTGGCAGACTCCGTAGAAGTATTTATATTTATTTTATATTTATGCATTTGGCAGACGCTTTTATCCAAAGTGACTTACAGGGACAATCCCCTTGGAGCAACATGGAGTAAAGTGCCTTGCTCAAGGACACACTGGTGGTGACCGCTGGGATCGAACCAGCAACCTTCTGCGTATCAGTTCCATGGTTTAACCCACTGGACCACCATCTCAAGTATGAAAGTATAAACCAGCCTTTAGCCGTTATACTGTGCTCATAGCACACACTCTTTTAGTTACGTGAGCGCTCTATCACGCCGTAAATTATTAGCGCAAAAGAAACTACGAGCATGCAACATTACAATCTCAATTTGTAATTCATGAAATAAAAGTAAACCAATAACAATAAATCACGTAACTGGTTAGACGTGTGAGCTGGGAAGGATTTGCAGGTATGATGTGCATTCTGTTTATCAGGAGCAGTTTAATATATTTAACTTATAGGCCTATTATTAATCATTAGTATTATTCATATTCATACAATTAATGTGTTTGTTAAATAGGCAAAAGTGGGAAATTACTTGTGTGTGTCATACATTTTTATGAAATAAATGTGCTTTTATTTAAAACATTATGGTAAATGTTAAAATGAGTAGATTATTTCTGACTAGTCTACAGTGCAGACATTTATTTCATTTGAGTTTACTCAGATATGGTAACTCCTCTAAAGAAAACGTGAAGCCAATGTATAAAGTTAAATAATTGCTGTTGTTATGAAGTTAAAAGTGAATCTAGTGTTATTGTTGCTGGTGCCCGTCTTGAACCATGACTCCACAGCAAACAGAACCAAACCGTGGCTCCAAAACCGTGACATGAACCGAACCATGGAATAGGTGTATCGTTACACCCAATAAGCATTGTTAAAAGCCAGACGCTTAAGTCTTTAAAAATCATTTGCCATGTAGTGACCTTTAATTTGGAGTAGAAACAGGGGGAGTGACTTTATTGCATCAGAGGTGCTCACAGCTGATTGGTCCAAATTCAGTTTGATCTCTTATCCAGAACATAACCTGCTCTGGAGCAGGTTAGCTGTGGAGTGCAAGTTACTATGGAGATGAACACTGCTAAAAGCCAAACCACTTTAATGGTACCTAAAACCCAGGATTGGCACAAACTAAGCTTAAACATATCTGACTAGCCAGCTAAACCGGCTTCATGGTATAGGCCCCAGTTCTGCTAGGTCATATTTACATTGGCAGAATTTTGCAAAAATTTACTTATATATTGAAATGTTGAATGTAAAATCTATAATCACATTCAAAATAAAATCAGTGTCACAAGTGTGGGTGCATATATAAATTGCATGACGCAGTTGTAGATCACACAAGAAGTTTCTTACGGATTTATTTAAATTTTCATCCACATCTCAAGAGTGAGCTTCTAACATCATTGAACAGCTCATGAACATTCAGCTTGAATGTGTCACAAGTGCTTTCACTCCTTTAGACGACAATACTTTTTCTTATGAGTCAGTAGATTAGAGGAGAAGCTGAATCTATTCCCACATGAAGAGCACTGGTACAACTTCTCTCCAGTATGAACGATCTCATGAGCTTTCATGGACGATAAATGAGTGAAACTCTTCCCACAGTGTGAGCACTTGTACGGTTTCTCTCCAGTGTGAATTCTCTGGTGTGATTTTAAGTTGCTGGATGTACTGAAGGTCTTCCCACAGTCAAAGCACATATAAGGTTTCACACCAGTATGAATGGTCTGGTGCACTTGTAAATTCTGCAATAGTGAAAAACTCTTTCCACAAACAGAACAAACGTGAGGCTTCACACCAGTATGAAATTTAAGGTGTTGTCTTAAGTTTGATTCCACAGCAAATGTTTTCTCACACTGATCACAGCTGAATGATCTCACTCCAGAGTGAGAGAGCAGATGATCATCAAGAACTCTTTTGGATGTGAAACTCTTTCCACACTGAGAGCATGTGAACGGTTTTTCTCCAGTGTGAATCCTCATGTGCACAATAAAGTGATGTTTATGTTTGAAACTCTTCCCACACTGAGTGCATGTGAACGGATGAGATTTCATGTGTTTCTTCAGCTCTGATTCATGCACGAAACTCTTTCCACACTCAGAGCAGGTGAAAGATCCTTTGACTCCAGATTTTCCAGCTCTTTTTCGTGTGAAATTCTTTTCAGTCTTTGGAACGACTGCATCTCCATCTTCATTTGTGAAAGGATGTTTGTCTTCATTCACTTCCGCCGGGTCATGAAATCCCAGAAATTCAATGAAAGCAGGACAAACGAGAAACAAAGAAATACAGTTAATTCTACATTTAGCACAAATCTAGTTTACTCGTATCTAGTTTTAAATGTATTGTTAGATCCTCCTGAGGACCCGGGGTCTCATTTATAAAACTTTCCATAGATTATCCTAAAAGTGTACGTACGCACAAAAGCTAGATTTTGTGTACGCACGAAAAAATTCAGATTTATAAAACCATGTGTACGCCAGAACCTAGGGTTGGGCGATGTCTCCTAAATTGGCAGTTGACGATGTTTACAGTAAAACATCGTGATGGACGATGATATCGTCGTTTTTATTATTACAAATATATAATTTACTATATCTGTATTTTACCATCTCTTTACATAAATACTATTTTCTACTTAAAAACTATATGATTTCGTTATTTATTTTTCTAACCCAAATAATGACTCATCCGCGCTAGGTTGCACGTGAGGGGAAAAAAGTAGCTTCCTTCCACTTAAGAAGAGTTGTGCACTTTTTATTTTAATATATCTCTTTACATAAATACCATTTTCTACTTCAAAACTATAATTTCGTTACCAACCCAGTGTTTTGTCTGGTAATGCTGTTTTACGTGAATAATACCGAGTGAAGCACAAAGCTTTGTTTACAAAGGAAATAAATTCACAGCCATGAATGGATTCATGCCGAATGAGAGAGGTAGGCTGAGCCCAATTTAAGATTTGTCAGCTTTTTTATTCTGTTTTGGGATTTCCGTGAATATAAACAATAGGCCTAACGTTAGTCCATTTTATCCCACATGGACATCTCGTTTCTTTTCTCAGATCTTCACTCGCGTCGCACCCATTTCGCAGGGAATTATAAACGTTTCTTCCTTTCGTTTGTTTATAATTAGGGATGCACCGAATCCAGATTTTTGGGGTTCGGCCGAATACCGAATCCACTGGTTAAGATTCGGCCGAATCCGAAACCGAATACCGAATCCTACTCCCGTCCGCAGTCCATTATCACAGTAAACACATTAATGAAGTTAACAACGTCCACAGCAGTGTGCTATTGACCAGTTTTGGTCAAGTTTACTAAAGGAAACATTGTCGTGTATGTTCTTCTCGCCGCTATTTCATGATGGTTTATAGAAAAATTACCCCGAGTCGTCCTCTGTCGTTTCAAAGAACAACCCAACGGAGAGCAGGAGGCGCGCGCTAGGGTTGTGCCGACATCAAGATGGAGCGCCACCATCGTGATGCCACGCCCCTGTTGCGAGTCTGCGACACACACTAATCCACTTCTATAGTATTAGTTAAACTATAAACTTAGCAGGAATTGCTCTGTAAATTAAATTGAGAATGTAACTAATGCATATGCGATTTTAAATACTGTAGTCTATGCCAGATAGCCTATATAGCCTACACTTTGAAATCATTTGAGGCTGAAACATCCATAAGCATGCGTGTTTATTTTAGCACTTCCGTCAGTGAAACAACACAGCCTATAAAACAAAAACGATTTTCAGTAAATAATGGTAACCTCAAGAATATATGAAAATTAAATATTAGTTAGAAAAATATTTGATTCATACCATTTCCCCGCAAAGATGCGTCATATAGCCTACCGCTCTGCGCTTTGAGAGGAATGGGACACTGAATATAGCCTACACCTTCTCGAATATCTTCGTCTTCATATGTTCTACTGATGTTGCAAAGCAACACTTGTTGTAAAAGGTCTGAAGAGCGGATTTTATCTTCCACAGGGTCAAGACATTTAGGCAATGTGATTATTCACTGCCAGAGAAAACGAAACTAAAATCACCGGCGTGTGTGTGAAATGCGCTATTCAAATAAACCAAACTTGACGCGCCTTAACAAGTTTAATAACAAGAACAAACTGTGTTAAATAAAATTTGAAGTAAAAAGGTATTCGTCCTACAGTGTTTTTTATACTTTCCCACAGTAAAGGATGTGAATAGTTATAATAGACTTAATTATAAGCAAACGAAAGGAAGAAACGTTTATAATCCCCTGCGAATGGGTGCGACGCGAGTGAAGAGTTGGGAAAAGAAACGAGATGTCCATGTCCATTGGGATAAAATGGACTAGGCCTATTGTTAAAATTCACGGAAAATCGAGTGACCATATCCAGATAGCAAAACAGAATGAAAAAGTGCTCTCTGACCATTATTTCCTTTCTAGGCTAAACAAAGCTTTGTGCTTCACTCCTGTGGTTATATTCACGTGAAACAGCATTCACATACAAAACACTGGGTTAGTAAAATAACGAAGTTATTTTTTTTTTTAAAGTAGAAAATAGTATTTATGTAAAGAGATATCGCCTATTAAAATAAAAAGAGCTCAACTCTTAAGTGGAAGGAACCTATTTTTTCCCCCTCACGTGCAACCTAGCGGATGAATCATTATTTGGGTTAATAAAAATAACGAAATTATGGTTTTAAGAGAATAGTATGCTATATACGTAAAGATATATAGTATATTATCTACCTATTTACCTAATTCCGGTTCTTCAAAGCTAACGGATTCAGTGTATTTTCGTTTTGTCATCTTAATTTGGTAATTATTTAAGTATATATATTTTATTAATTTTATTTATATTTTATCTGATCTATAGATCTATAGGCTGTTTGCACGGTAAAATAAAATACTTTTTGGCTGCTGTCTGTAGATTCCTTCATGCACAACTCGTATTCTCTCGGATGTTTCATATGCAAATGTTTTAACAGCGGCTGTTGTTTAGGGTCCTTGTCATCACGAGACAAATCGGCATTGCAAATTGAACGCGTAGCTCAACTTGAATCGCCTTCTTTTGACTTAAAGTATAATGCCACATTTTCTGTTCATGAGTTCCATTTTCACTTTCAACAGCGGCGTCATTAAGTTCGACCAGCGGGGCGCGCATAGTGCAAGCCTAGGGTTCGGGTTCGGTGGAAATAAATTCTGAGGTTCGGCAGAAACCGAACCCAGTCAAAAAGCCCAATATTCGGCCGAATCCGAACCCGAACCCTGGATTCGGTGCATCCCTATTTATAATTAAGTCTATTATACCCATTCAAGTCCTTTACTGTGGGAAAGTAGAAAAACATTGTAGGACGAATAGGCTACCTTTTTACTTAATTTTATTTAACACAGTTTGTGCTTGTTATTAGACTTGGTAAGGCGCGTCAAGTTTATTTGAATAGCACATTTCACACACACAGGCCATTTTACTTTCGTTTTCTCTGGCAGTGAATAATCAAACATAGCTTAAATGTCTTTACCCTGTGGAAGATAAAATTCACTCTTCAGACCTTTTTCAACAAGTGTGGCTTTGCAAGATCATGAGAAAACATGAAGACGAAGATATTTGAGAAGGTGTCTATCCAGCTCGTGTCTATCCAGCTCGCGAGGCAGCGGCAATGTTGCCAAGTATGTGGTTTTGCCGCGGGCTGTTTTTTCATGTCCGCGGGATGAAGCGACCCCAATTATGTGATATTTAGCCCCATATTGCGAATTTTAGTAGGCAACCATGCAAAAAAACACATTTTCACTTTCAACAGCGGCGTCATTAAGTTCGACCAGCGGGGCGCGCATAGTGCAAGCCTAGGGTTCGGGTTCGGTGGAAATAAATTCTGAGGTTCGGCAGAAACCGAACCCAGTCAAAAAGCCCAATATTCGGCCGAATCCGAACCCGAACCCTGGATTCGGTGCATCCCTATTTATAATTAAGTCTATTATACCCATTCAAGTCCTTTACTGTGGGAAAGTAGAAAAACATTGTAGGACGAATAGGCTACCTTTTTACTTAATTTTATTTAACACAGTTTGTGCTTGTTATTAGACTTGGTAAGGCGCGTCAAGTTTATTTGAATAGCACATTTCACACACACAGGCCATTTTACTTTCGTTTTCTCTGGCAGTGAATAATCAAACATAGCTTAAATGTCTTTACCCTGTGGAAGATAAAATTCACTCTTCAGACCTTTTTCAACAAGTGTGGCTTTGCAAGATCATGAGAAAACATGAAGACGAAGATATTTGAGAAGGTGTCTATCCAGCTCGTGTCTATCCAGCTCGCGAGGCAGCGGCAATGTTGCCAAGTATGTGGTTTTGCCGCGGGCTGTTTTTTCATGTCCGCGGGATGAAGCGACCCCAATTATGTGATATTTAGCCCCATATTGCGAATTTTAGTAGGCAACCATGCAAAAAAACACATATTTTACCCCCAAATGTGATTTTTACTGGGGAATCCCCCGCTGGAACGCGATTGGGCTTGTTTTGAGAAGCAATTGGGGGGGGGGGGGGGGGGGTTGTTGTGAAAACCTGGCAACCCTGGGCAGTGGGAAACACACACACACCAGGCTTGTTCGAGATGCATCGTCACTGCGCAGACCGATCCACGTATGATATAAAAAAAACGCATGAGTGAATCAAAAGCATAAGGAGTCATATGCTCTCGCTGGACTCGTTATCATACGGCGATCGGTCTGCACAGCACCGCTGCAAGCCTTCCATAAACAATGCAAACGTTGCGTTACTATTCATTCACATGGCTTTACGATCCTACATCGGCATCAAAACACAACGCAAACACAGCGAATCCAACGCATTCATGTAGTTCGCCGTAATTTGTATAGACGGAGATTACAAACGAACAGCAGGTGTTAGCTCCATTAGCTGCTATTTCAAACATGGCGGATCTCAAGTTTGTGTTCGTCTTGTTGACCCCGCCCCCAGCGCCTGACGTAATTGGTTCTTACTTCTGGCCCTGTTCTAGCCCAGCAATGTTTTGGTGCTACTTAAGAACCACTTTTCCTGGCTCGGAGCTGGGGCTTTGTGTGTGGAAACACAAAGAACCGATTTGAAACTAGGCTCTGGCTCCGATCTAGCTCTGGCTCTGCTTTGGTGGAAAAGGGGTATCAAATGTTAGTTAATAGATGTTGTGAATAGAAAACGCAGTTTATTGTGTAACTTTTATTAGGCTGTTCTCCGTCAAATGTGCAGCACACCGATTAACATTGGGGTTATAATGTTCAGGAACAGTGTTTAAAATAAATTAACTACTCCGAGTTCATTAACGTTAGGATGGTTGAACAAAAGAGTTTTGGAAACGGGGTGGAAAAAACAATCTCTTAACATAACGACAACTTTGTCTTCGCTAATGCAGCTCAACCAGACCTCGTCCCTTTTTTTTTGCGTATTCCATGGGCGGAGATTATTTAAATAATGAGTAACATTGTGACTTCACAAGATACTCAAAAAAAAGTGTTGTAGTCCAAACGAGCCGTTCGTTGTAGTTCTAGGAAAGCAGATTCTGTTAAATAAAATATCTCCCTTTGGAGTAGACTTTGTAACTTTGTAACCCTGCAAATCTTTTTATACTCAATTAGCAACATGAAAACAACAAAACGTGAAAAAGCATAATAAGACCCCTTTAATGTTCCTCATCAGTCATTAAAGAGAATGAAGGAAAACACCAACCTATTTGTTCCTCTGTTTCTTCATCTTCTATTCTGCAGGGTTCTTCCTCAAACTCCATCTTTACAATAGTATGTCTGTAGTTTCTCCTGGAGTAATTCCTCCTGCTTGCTTCTTCTCCTGTGGGAAGATGGGAATATTCCCAGCATTTAAACTCTCATGAACGGCTGTTGGAGCGGCTTCACTGACTGAAGGTGTGAATTGTGGTCGCTGTTCCTCATTTAGCAGATGATCATCACACTTACAATCACTCTCAATTATTCATGGTTTAAGTGTGAACTCAAACAGCTGTTTAGAAACAATTCAACTCCTCCATCTGATTTGTATGTTGCTCTTACATTAGATCATGACTTGCATACAATTAAAAATTGTTTACCAGGTTTCATTTGTTCGTTACATAAAATTAAAACACAACTCATAATATTCACAAATTATAATGTGAAATTCAGTCAGTAACGAGTTTACGTTTCACGAGCGTAATGAACATCATCATTCGGTTCATTTCTGAGTGATTCACTAAATGAACCGACTCGTTTAGTCGTTTGGATTTAGATTTAGCCTAATAAATGATAAATGAATGTACTCACAGTGTGAAAGCATCAGCTTTAGAGCAGAATGAGCGGCTGTGTTCCACTTCTCATGTTTATATTCCCTCGCTCACTTCTCTTCTTCTTCTAGACTCGATGTGTGTCGTTGCTTCGGTTGCTCGAGCGCCTCCACTGGCGGAAAACAATCCCTATTAAACTCTAATAGATTATGGAGGCTACAAAACAACCAAGATAAGATTTGTTATCTTATTTGAGATTATACAAAACACTAATTTATCCCCACCAAATATGTTTGACTTGGGTAAAGATTCAAACGTCAAATATCTGCTAAAGAGTTTGCAACTGTATTCTGGACTCTTTCAACTGCTACTGATGTTATTGATGATAACATAAATCTTTACTTTCTTTTAAAGTTAGATAGCATTTTATTATTGATTAAAAAGTGAGATATATAGAACACCAGTTCTGAGCAGCTCAATGCAAGTTGTCTGATTTAGATTTATCCCAATAAAACTAAAATTGTCATCAAGGGCTGATAAACACAGTGAATTAAAGCAGTTAACTTGTTTCAAGAATCACAATGGATTCAACAAGTACACAAAATATGCTTAAAATATACAAAAGTTCAATGAAAAGTTATTTTTCAGAATAATTTCTGAGAAATTGTCAGAATAAACTAATATAATGTAAGAGCCTAAATTATCCTAAACCTTATTTAATATTTTAACTATAGCAGCTGTAAAAACAAGTATTTCACTGCTCAATGCGTCAATGCTAATTTAAATTATTGGACACAATTATTGCCAGCCCGAGAATTGTTTATGAGTAAGATATCTGTGGAGTATATTCCCATTCATATTTTTTTAGCACACCAGGACAAGATGAAATTGTCCACCCAAATTTCCTCAACCATCCATCACAATGAGTAAAACCAAAGAATATAATTCTGATGTGCAGCAAAAGATTGTTGAGCTTCACAATAGAAAGTGTCTGTAGGAAATTAGCTAAAGCATTAAAAATCCACATTTCTACCAATAATTAAGAAGTTCCAATCAACTAAAGATGTTATGAATCTGCCTGGAAGAGGACATGTCTATATCGTCCTAATGCACGGCGAGGAGGAGAGTTTGAGTGGACAAAAAATCTCCAAGGATCAGTTGAGATTAGTTGAGTCTTGGGGTCAGAAAGACAAAAATATTTATCAAACAACCCCTACATCACCACATGTTGTTTGGGAGGGTTTCAAGATAAATCCTCCTCACTCATTCAGAAATAAACTCCAGCATATTCAGTTGTCAGACATGACTTGATCTTCAAATGGGACCTGGTGCTGTGGTCGGATGAAACTGTAAAAAGAGCTTTTTGGTAGCAAATCCACCAGATGGTGCAAACAGGGATAAAAAGTACCCCATGTCCATGATTAAATATACCGCTGGATCTGTGAAATTGGCCTATTTTTTTGTTGGAGGTCCTGGACATCTTGTTCAGATACATGGCATCATGGATTCTAGTAAATACCAACAGATAAAAAATCAAAACCTGATGGCCTCTGCTAGAAAGATTATAATGAGCCGTGGTTGGATCTTCCATCAGGACAACGATCCAAAACAAACATCAAAATCAACACAAAAATGGGTCAATGAGCACAAACCGAAGCTTCTGCCATGGCCGTCCCAGTCCCCTGAACTGAACCCTATAGAAAATGAGTGGCTGAACTGAAGACAAGCTGTGAATCTGAAGGATCTGGAGAGATTATGTATGGAGGAATGGTCTCTGATCTCCAAATTCATCAGGCATTATAGAAGAGCTCTTATCTTGGCTAAAGGAGGTTGAAAAAGTATTGAATAAAAGGGTGCTAATAATTATATTTCATAAAGAGATTTCCCCCACATTTTCAATTATTTTACTTCAATGAAAGGTTAGACTTTTGTGATTTTTTGTAATAAAAGATCAAAAGGATTAACAATGTAGATTTATTTTTACAGGCTTATTTGTTCATATTTACCAAGGGGATGATAATTCTGCCCACACCTGTATGTCTGAGAACCTTTTACACACATTCGTAACTGCAGATACTGAAATTATATAAACTATGTGGTACAGGACAAATATGATCCTGGACCACAATTTGTTTCTGAATAAATAAGCTTTCCATTGATTTATGGTTTGTTAGGATAGGACACTATTTGGCTGAGATACAACTATTTGAAAATCTGGAATTTGAGGGTGCAAAAAAGTCTTAAATCGCCTTTAAAGTTGTCCAAATGAAGTCCTTAGCCATGCATATTACTACTAATAATACATTTTGATACATTTACGGTAGGACATTTACAAAATATCTTCATGGGACATTATTCTTTATATCCTAAATATCCTAATGATTTTTGGCATAAAAGAAAAATCTATATTTTTGCCCCTTACAATGTATTGTTGGCTATTGCCACAAAATATACCCGTGCAACTTATGACTGGTTTCGTGATCCAGGTTCACAAATATTTTGAGTGTCCCTTATTCAGAAGTTGGCAACCCTAGAGCCGATTCTTCATCCATGAAACCTTGAAATGACTGAGAATGACAACAAATGCAGTCAAATCTGTGGAATTGTAAATGTTCACTTTATTTAGAAACATACTGAATTATTCTCATGATGAGACACAGACTCTGCTTCAAAAGACGAGGGACAATCAAGGCAAAAAAACAATTCACCTCTATTTGTGCTCACTTGGACACCTTCAAGTATGCTTTTTCTCATGAGTCTTTAGATTAGATGATTGGGTGAATCTCTTTCCACAGTGTGAACACTTGTATGGTTTCTCTCCAGTATGAACTCTTTCATGATCGGCTAAGGATGATAAAAAAGAGAAACTCCTTCCACAGTGTGAGCACTTGTATGGCTTCTCTCCAGTGTGAACTCTTTCATGTGTTTTCAGGTTTCCTGACAGAGCGAAACTCTTTCCACAATGTGAGCACTTGTGCGGTTTCTCTCCAGTGTGAACTCTCTGGTGTTTTTTTAAGTCGCTTAATGTAATGAAGGTCTTCCCACATTCAGAGCACACATGAGGTCTCACACCAGTATGAACACGCTCATGCTCTTTTAAATTTTGCGGTAGTGAAAAACTCTTTCCACAAAAAGAACAGAAGTGAGGCTTCACACCAGTATGAAGTTTAAGGTGTCTTCTAAAGTTTGATTCCAGAACAAATGTTTTCTCACACTGATCACAGCTGAATGATCTCACTCCAGAGTGACAGCGCAGATGATCATCGAGAACTTTTTTGGATGTGAAACTCTTTCCACACTGAGTACATGTGAACGGTTTTTCTCCAGTGTGAACTCTCATGTGCACATTTAGGTTTCCTTTACGTATAAAACTCTTTCCACATTCAGAGCACGTGAATGGTTTTTCTCCAGTGTGCACTCTCATGTGTCTGTTAAGGTGTCCTTTCTGTGTGTAACTCCTTCCACACTCAGAGCACGCAAAATATCCTTCGAATCCAGTTTTTCCAGCTTGTTTCTGTGTGAAATTCTTTTCTGTATGTGTAATGATGGTTCCATCTTCATTTATGAGATTCAGTTTGTCTTCATTCACTTCCACCTCATCTAAAAACAAAATTAAATTTCCATGGTTCAATAGAAAAGAGAAATTAGAAACAAAACCAGGGAGCCCCAAATTAGCAAAATCCAGCTTACTATTGAGTCTACTAGTAGTCTACTTCATATGTATTGATCTATGTCAGGGTTCATCTTAATGTTCCTCATTAAAGAGAATGAAGGAAAACACCAACCTATTTGTTCCTCTGTCTCTTCATCTTTTATTCTGCAGGGTTCTTCCTCAAACTCCATCTTTACAATAGTATGTCTGTAGTTTCTCCTGGAGTAATGCTTGCTCTTTCTTCTTCTTCTCCTGTGGGAAGATGGGAATATTCCCAGCATTTAAATTCTCTGGAATGGCTGTGGTCGCTGTTGTTCATTTTGCAGATGATCATCACACTTACAATCACTCTCAATTATCCAGGTGCAAAAGTTTTGCTCAAATAGCCGTTTAGAAACAATTTCATGATTTTTTGTTGTTGTTGAGAAAGCAGAAGACAATATAGTAAACAACAAACAAAAAATAGATAAAAAACTATTAAAAACTATTAATAACAAATGCACACACATTTAAATCCTCAAGCATACATAATGCTATTGACAGAAATAAGCTCAACTAGAACTAAAATAGAATAGATTGTGACTATATTGTATTTCAAAAGAATGGCAATCTTGAATCTTGAAATCAAAAATAGTTTTTAACAATATTAACCACTTAAGCTCTGGGACAATTTTTGGGGGGATTTCCACCTGGATTTGGCCAACCCAAATTGAAAAGCTTCACATACCCACATACAGTAGTCTCTAAATACACAATTTTGGTGTCATTTTACAGGAAACCCTTTGAAGTTACATAAACCACTGCTAAAAGGGATAAACATGTAAGTATATGTTGTCTGAGCTTTTTTGGTTATAAATACATTTTTGAAAGTGTATAACCCAGGCCCTGTGTGCTCTAGTACCCTGCAGACAGTTTGGGGCTAATAAATCATACCTGTCACAGCAGTGGTTCTATGTTTAAAGTTTACGGCATGCCCATCTCAAGAATTTGGGTATCAAAATTATTTCCAAACTTCCCAGTGGTAAACCTGACATCAGAGGGGGCTCATGTGCAATTTTTTCCTAGGAAACTTGTATTTACAATAATTCCAATTGCACGTGTCGTGAAGGCAGCATTAAGGTTCTTTCACACTGGACGCAATTTTGACGCGTGAATAATTTGCGTGATGGTTTTATTTTTTGATCAGCTGTTTGTGTAATGACTGCTTCCACCCCGAATGCGAATGTGTGCAGCGAAAAAACAATGTTGATTTTTTTCCTTTCAATGTTGATTTTTTTTTTAAACTCTAGCAGCGACAGAACAGGCTTAAACCAATCACATACAAGGAAACAAAGGTGATGAAATGTCCAGTTGATGTCATTAGCTATTCAATCCACATTAACCTTTGCCAGGTACCGCATTTCTCATGAGATTACAGCCAGTCCCGCCAGGGGACTGCACTTGCACCCAAGGACTTGGTGCCCTACGCGCAAACCTTTTGAGTTAAAACTCGTTCTCTCTAAACCTAATTGTGTCCGCGACTACGGAAAGTGAATGTGCTTCCGTCAGTACGACTGTGGCACTTAAATGTTTACATTGTGACTCAACTGGAAAAACAGCTGCTCCGGATCAATTGGTTCCCTGAAGTTTGTGGTTTGCGTCATCAGATGCGGCTCTACTGTCTCTAGAGGAGCTCCTCAAATTGTCTAACGGACATTCGAAAGTAAGAGCGGAACCGGCCATGATAAAGTTTTACCTCCTGTGCAAGATCAGCATTCTCCCCTTCAGACTCTCTGTTCTTTTAAAGGTCCCATGGCATGAAATTTTCATTTCATGAGGTATTTCAACATTAATATGAGTTCCCCTAGCCTGAATATTGTCCCCAAGTGGATAGAAATGTTGATCGGTGTAAAACCGAGTTCTGGCTGTCTTTCTCTGCCTTTGAGAAAATGACAGGCCAGACTAGTCAATCCTGAAGTCTCCTGTTTTAACGTCCACACAGGAACGGTTACCTCGCTTTCCTCCATCCAGAGAATCTGGCACGCCCATGCAAGCGCTCGAGAGATCATGGCTTGTGAACGAGTGAATGCTGGCAGTTTCTCAGTGTTTGGATGTACAAATGAAAACAGAAGTCTTTTTTCAGTTCCTTCTGATCTGTGATCAGTGATTTCTTATGTGTAGCTAATTATTTATTATTCGTGCACAAACTGCGGCTTCTCTCTCTCCAGACAGAACGGTGTTTTCGTGTTTTCTATCTTGTGAGTCAGTGTTTTTGTACGTCCTCGTCGCGTCTATCTGTTCTACAATGTGCATACAGTCATGAGTTTCTGCTCAACATCGGCAGACTCACATCTCTTTAGAGATTAACCTCACGCACGGCGAAGCTCGGGCTGCACTGACCGGTCGGCCTTCAACATCACCGACCCCCAGTACTGCATCTGGCCCACAGCGGAGGCACCAAACGCGGCGTGAGATTAAGCAGAAGGGGGGTAAGCGTGAGGGTATCCGGCTAGGCTAGCCAGCTATCCCCACAATAAACTGGATTACATTCGATTACTGCTGTTGTGTCTTTGTTTGCGCTGTGTACTCAATGCGCGTCACTGACACTTTTCATATGATTTGAACATATCTAAAAATAATGCTATAATCAACACTTACTAACTCGTTCATCTCGACAGCTGTAATGGTACATTGCATGTTTTACAAAGTTGGTAGAATAATGATGAAGACGGACTCGGCGTGACTGGGACTCGTGTTTATTCAGAACTCTCAGATACAAACACAATAATCAGACTGAATCGTTCTAAACGGTTCGCATCTCGAGTCAGCGCTGATCCATAGTTTACTAAAGTTACTCACTTTCTGACATGAGTGACAGCCCCTCCGACTAGAAATAAACTAATAACCTGAAGTATATTCTAGTAACTACAACAGTTCACTGAACTGAGACTTGCTGAACTTGTTGAACTGATGTGAAGTGAACTCAGGTCCATCCGTCTCTCTGGCAGCAAGTCGTGCGTCGTAGACCTCGTTAAACCACGCCCCCTCCGCTCATTTCAAATGCAAAGATGTCAGCCAATCACAACAGTGGGCGTTTTTACTGAAGTCTCACAGCAGACACGCCTCTTGAAACAGGGCATTCAGCCACAGGGCAAACAGCAGTATAGAAAAATTGCCTTTTATTTCTAAATTATGACATTTTATGATGTAAAAATCATACTAACAATATAAGTACACCTCAGGAAACATTATAAAATAATACAAAAACGCCATGCCATGGGACCTTTAAGACTGGGTGCACCAAAAACCTTCTTTTCTGTCTTTTAAAGAAAATGACAAGCTCGTCTGCACTGGATGACGAAGTGTCCATGTTTTCTCAGTTGTCGCCGCAAATGTTTTGGAATGATGGAGCTCTGAAACGTCACAGACGTCGCAAATTTGTGTCACGGCTGATGTGAATGGTTTTGAAGCGAACTATTTGCACATGAAATATTCGTTTTTTCGTTACACGTCCGTTGTGAAAGGTCCTTTAGAGGTCTGCATTCCCACAGGACCTGATCAGCTTTCTTTTGCAGCGCGGCAGTACATTTCCAAATCAAAGACGGTAGCGGTCGGTAACTCTGGTGTACTTTGGACAGGAACGAGCAGTCTGGCAATAGCCCGGAAAATAGCGCAGATATGCGGTTATCAAGGCAACGACTGACTCATTTGTATTACATTCCCAAGAGCGGCCGTTATCAGCCCTACAGTGGAAAACAAAACAAAAGTTGCTAATGAGAAGAAGGATAGACCTGATAGACAGATTCCTTAGGAAAGATAGACAGTTACACTCGTCTTAGATTTCAAAGGTGAAAAGCATAGCAACAAAACCCTTTTGTCAAATGCATGACATACATGTATTGTACACACTTCATTAAGTTTTTGTACATTTTTTAAAAATAGTATTTTTAATCATAGCAATATGTGGATGATGGACCATTTTTACGGACCATAAGCACTTTTTAACAGTTCTCTGAGGTTGAGAATGATAATCCATAATAGGACATTGCAGATTTGTTTGTTGCAAATTTGTAGACAATGCAATTGAGAGGTTTACATTTGCTTGTTGGGGTTTCCCATTTGTATTAGCAAAACTGAACACGTTTCATAGTTAATAAAATCTTTAAAAACAAAAATATTATACATAATATTGTACATTTTACATAATTATACATTGATTTCCATTAATAAAAAGTAAATTGAGTAAAATGGTGTAAAAGATGTGAGTGTGGATTAGTAATCTGGCCTTTTGGTATGAAGAAGAAAAATGTTGGCCCTCGTCTCTATCGAAGTTGCCCATCCCTGATCTAAATGGAAGACCAATGGTTAACTTGAATAAAACAGTCAGAATATTAAAATTTTACCATATAAAAAATAAGTTTTTTATTGGATTTTTTACAGATGTTACAGTTTTTGTTAATGAACATAAATTAACATCTGCATCATCCTAACTCAAGCTACTACTGCTGTCAACTCCAGATACTTAATGAGCATTTCTAAGAGGCAAAACATGTCATATTAATATTGCAGCCTGCACTGCACACTGTGCTGAAGATCATTTTTTGGCCACAATATGCGACACTATGATATGATTTATTGTGTGTTCTCAAGCTAGATGCCAAAATAAATGATTTATCACACTGATCACAACTTAATGACTTCACTCCAGATTGAAAGTGCATATCATCATTGAGAGCACATTTTCCACACTGAGAGCATGTGTACAGTTTTTCTTCAGCATGAACTCTCATGTGCTCATTAAAGTGGTCCTTCCTGTTCAGAGTCTTTCAACACTTATGAAGCATTTATAAAGCTTTTCTCCAGTGTGAGATGTCATGTGTCTCATAAGGTTAGATTTGATTCTGCAACTCTTTCCACACTCAGAGCATGTGAACGGTTTTTCTCCAGTGTGAACTCTCATGTGCGCATTAAAGTGTGCCTTCTGAATGAAACTCTTTCCACACTGAGTGCATGTATAAGGCCTTTCTCAACTGTGAGATGTCCTGTGTATCTTAAGATGTGCTTCTTGTCCGTAACCCTTTCCACACTGAGAACATGTGAATGGTTTTTCTCCAGTGTGAATCATCATGTGTCTGTTAAGGAGTGATTTAAATATGAAACTTTTTCCACACTCAGAGCAGGTGAAAGATCCTTCGACTCCAGATTCTCCAGCTTGTTCTTGTGTGAAATTCTCCATCTTCATCTTTAAATTGATGAGGTTTTTCAAACAGATCTTCATCTTCATTTTTATATGTCAGTTTTCTATCTTCGTTTGTGAAATGATGGTGTTTCTCTTCATCCCCTTCCATCAGGTCTGAAATGAACATTTAATTCAATAAAAAAGGACAAAAAGAAATAAAGTTAATTCCTAATTTACCAAAAAAATCTAGTTTACTATTGAGTCTACTAAGATCTAGTTTTAGATGCATTGTTATATGTCAGTTTTCATCTTAATGTTCGTAATTAAAGAGAATGAAGGAAAAAAACCAACCTATTTGTGCCTCTGTCTCTTCATCTTTTATTCTGCAGGTTTCTTCCTCAAACTCCATCTTTACAATAGTATTTCTGTAGTTTCTCCTGGAGTAATTCCTCCTCCAACTCTCATGAACGGCTGTGGGAGCGGCTTCACTGACTGAAGGTGTGAATTGTGGTCGCTGTTGCTCATTTAGCAGATGATCATCACACTTACAATCACACTTAATTTTCCAGGTGCAAATGTTTACTAAAATAGTCGATTAGAGACAATCAGTACTCGTCTTGCTGTACATGTCTGCTGCTTTTAACAAAGTTAACAACACAAACCTCCTGTCAACCCTCATGAGGCATCTCAGGAACCACACTCCAGTCTTGCTTCTCAGGCCCTTTAAGGAGTTGTCGAGGGGTGAGGTGTCTAAAGCCGCGTTTCCACCGCGGGAACTTTCCCCAGGAACTAGGAACTTTGGGGTGGTACTCGGCGTGTTTCGACCGCAGGAACCAGGGTCTAAATGAAGTTCTGGGTAAACATTTCCCCCTCCGAACGGCCCTGCTCCCGGGGTAGTACTTTTTCAAAGTTCGGGAACTTTCGGTGGTGGGACTTGTGCGCTGAACATGCTGATTGGTTGAGCTCTTGCAGGTTCGTTCTGCGTTCAGCTAATATCAGTCTTGCTCTTTCTGTCCGATGGCGTGCGTTCGTCTCAGCCATCTCACGATCAATGTCCGTAATAGCTGATAATAACATATGTTGTCTTATTTTAAATCTAGCTTTACGAGCTTTCAGAATACACTTTAGTATCAGTGCTCGTCTCTTTTCCGCCGCTTTGTTAATTACCTCTTTAGTAAACCAATACATAACTAGCAAAAGCAGCGCTGCTTGCATCTCCTCCATACTTGTTATTGTTGCAGACAGTGTTGCACAGAAATTATTACTGTCCGTCGGTGACTGGGAGGAGCAGTTGCGCCGCGCGCAGTCCTACATCACCAGACTAATTTGCCTAATCTTCTCGGTACTTTAGACCGCAGTGGAAACGCAGACAGCAGCAGGTCTGGGGGAAAAAAAGTTCCTGTAAAAAAAGTTCCTGGTACAAATTGTTCCGGGTAATTTCGGTTGAAACGCGGCTTAAGTTGCAACCTCTAGCTACTGGAGTGCCTCAGGGCTAAGTGCTTGGACCACTTCTCGATCACAACACTCCAACTACATGTCATCACTAGGATCCAAAATATGATTTTTCCTATCACTACTATGATGACACTCAACTCAACCTCTCATTCCAGCCAGAGGATCCAACGGTAGCTGCTTGCGTCTAAGCCTGCCTGACATACATTTCTTGCTGGATGAAGGACCACCACCTTCAACTCAACTTTGCAAAGACAGAACTGCTTGTGGTCTCAACCAAACCAACACTTCATCACAACTTCTCAGCTAGATTTATCAACCATAACTCCACCCAGCACAGCCAGGAACCTTGGAGTTGTGATCGATGATCAGTTAAACTTCACAGACCACATTGCTAGAAATTCTTGGTCCAGCAGATTTGCCTTTCACATCTCTAGTTCGGTTCATTTGGTCACATGACAACATCCACATCACTCATTGGCCATGGCGTATTTCCTAAACTGCTTTTACGTGTTTACGGATTTACGTGCAGGAAAATTCCAACAGAAGAGGAAAAGCCAGCAAACAACATGGAGACAACACAACTATGGAGAAACAACTGCACGGGCTGGTTTTGTCCCTGGCCATAATCTATTGTTTGTATACACCACAATATGCAAACAATACATTTCTATAATGAAGCGCGGATGCGGCTTGAAAACAACATTCTAATGCACTGCAAAAGGCGAGCGTGCATCGGTCGTCACTTCAAGCGGAGGCATGCATTAATTCTTCTTAACTCTGACATGCTCAGGTAATGTCATGCCCTCTCTTTTCTCATAATGCACAGTGCAGCTGACTACGGCAGCTGGTTTAGTCCAAAAATGATCAGTACTTTTTGCAGTTGGGTCTGTTCGAGGTCGGATCCCGTTCTCACCACAAACAAACCGCTCCAGAGTTCGTTTGAAAGTGTACCGAGACCACCTCTTCAACTCCACCCTCCAACGTACCTCCGCTCAATTTTCACTTTCTTTCAGTACTCCGTTGGGATTGCGGTATATTCTCTGGTTTTCTCCGGGCAAATTTTAACCAGTCTAATCAGCAAACAGAGGGAGTGGCTGGGAACAATGACATTGATATTGTGCGCTAGTTTGAGATGACATACATCACGACCAAACGTTAGCGATTGGTTATGGCAGATCCACAGTGGCTCTGGGCAGATCCAATAGTTGTAAACTTCATCAGAGTACGGAAGTTAACGCTTGTCATGGGAGAGTGGCCAGACTCTCTGTACAAATGAAATGTGCAAGAGTCTGGTAGGACCAGGCTACACTTTTCTGAGGTAAATGTGACTTAACTTTTTTACTGACGTCTTTCCATAGTTTTGTATTAAAATGGACGTAATTTTAAATCTGAGACTTTGTTTGATATCAATAGTAACAAAGCACAAAGATTATTGCAATTTATTGGATGGGAGGTAGTGCTGGGCAGTATGACCAAAAATGTATATCACTGTATTCTAAATTATACCGGTTTCATGGTTATATGACGGTATTTTCTGGCTATTGTCAGACTGCTCGTTCCTGTCCAAAATACACCAGAGTTACCGACCGCTATTGTCTTTGATTTGGAAATGTACTGCTGCACTGCAAAAGAAAACTGATCAGGTCCCGTGGGAATGCAGACCTCTAAAGGACCTTTCACACCGGACGTGTAACGAAAAATCAACAGATTAAGAGAGGAAATACTGCAGTAGATTGACTAGAAAACTATTTTACTGTCATGATGAGTGAATATTGTAGAAAAATATTGTAGAGTCAATACAGGTGTGCAAATCCCCACAAAATGATTCTGTGGGGACACAACAACCAATAAAACAGACCTGCAACACACTCATTACAGACACACGACCATGGAGAGAAATAAAAACAGTCGAGGGCACCTTAAAGGGATAGTTTACCCAAAAAACGAAAATTAGCCCATAATTTACTTGCCCTCAAGTCATCCTAGGTGTATATGACATTCTTCTTTCAGACGAATAAAATCTGAGTTATATTACAAAAGTCCAGGCTAATCCAAGCATTAGAAGTGGTTTAATAGTTGCTCTGTTTTTTAAATTCCATAAAAAGTGCATCTGCCCATCAAATAACATGCTCCACGCGGCTCTGGGGTCTTAATAAAGGCCTTCTGAAGCGAATCGATGCATTTGTGTAAGAAAAATAACCATATTTAAAACTTTATCAAGTAAACTTTCGACCAACCACCTTCCCTGTTCAATTTATCGAAAAATTATTGGAAGTTCCCCTGCCGATCGAAAGACTAACGTGCCCAGGTACACTCGTCATGACGTCACGTACGCATCTTGAGTTTCACTTTCAACATTCAACACTTTTCCACGGAAGGCCGTCGGTCGAAAGTTTACTTGATCAAATTTTTAATATGAATATTTTTCTTACACAAACGCGTCGATTCGCTTCAGAAGGCCTTTATTAACACCCCGGAGCCGCGTGGAGCACGTTATTTGACAGACAGATGCACTTTTTATGGACTTCAAAAACAGAGCAACTATGAATCAAATTCTAATGCTTGGATTAGCCTTGACTTTTGTAATATAACTCCGATTTTATTTGTCTGAAAGAAGAATGTCATATACACCTAGGATGACTTGAGGGTGAGTAAACTATGGGCTAATTTTCATTTTTGGGTAACCTATCCCTTTAAGCATTTTACAAATCTAACCCTATATAACAACAAACTGCCAAAACGAGGGAGCAAAGTGGAAGAACATTTAAAAGGTCTAAGGATATTTTCAGTATCTGAGTTGTAGGAGCGCTGTGATTACTCTTCTACCGAAGAAAGGCGATCTGCAACAATCTGTAGTTTGAGAGGATATGTTATTTATAAGGAATATAATTATATTTTAAAAATTAATAATAAAAAAAAAAAGTCATAGCTTGTGGGGTAAAACGCCCCCCAGAGGGCATAGTTTCTCTCTATCATAATTACTATAATAACATATTTCTGTCTATCAAATCCTTTGTTTTACACTTAATGCAGTATAACTAGGTGGTAAAATCAAAATATTTGAACAAAATAAATACAAAATTACCTCAAGTGAGCATTAGGCTAGCTTGATAGCACTGTTAGCTCACTGATGGAAGGTGGTTAGGTGACCCAATGATAAAACATAGTGGTTTTTAATGCATTTATTGAATATATTTCACTACATAAATATACAAATTTATAAGTTTAATATTTATTTATTACAACATATTTGTTTGCCTGACTTAGTTATATGTATAAATTTAAATGTTAAAAATTTGGATATGTTGGACATTCCTCAAATAAATATTAATATATATAGGCCTATACATTTTGATACATTACTTGCCTTTTACTTTTAGAGATTAAAAATTAGTCTGTTCATTTTGCTGTTGATATATGAGGCAAACTGGTTGGTAAGAAAGGGGGCATTTTACCCCACCTTGGGGGTGCGTTTTACCCCACCGCTGGGGCAAAACGCCCCCTTTGTACAAAAATATTTTCAGTCAAAATACAAATTAATTATGAAGGCTGAGTAATTGTAATATTTGGTGAATAACTCCTGCCATAGTCACTCAAAACCGAGATGGCAATTCTAGTCACATTTATGTTTTGTTTCACTGTAATTTCACATTTTCCTTAAGGGGGGCGTTTTCCCCCAGTCTACCCTAACCGTAAAACCTGGCTGTGGTACAGTGTCAGTGATACAAGTTACGAAATATACATATAAATGCATAATTCAATCTTATTTAATCCTCCATATGAAGGTTTATGTGCTTTAATTATTTCTATTGATTAAATAAGTTCAAAACAAGACATGGTTTGTAGTAGACTACTGATTATTGACGTCCATTCATCCGTTTTCCATGCCGCTTATACCATATGGGACGCGGGCATTGCTGGACGATTACTAACGTACAGCAGGGTAAATGATATCGGAGTAAAGAGGTTAGGGGAACGTTCTCCAAACCAACAGGGAACATTCTATTTATGTAAAGAAAACGTTCCTGGCTAACCAATAGAGAATGTTAGGATGTCTGTTCTGGGAACCAGAAACTAACGGTCTGGGAACCAACATTTTTTATCTGGGTTGTAATAAAATACTTGGTTATTGCCCACAATGTACAAACTACAGTGTTTGTAACTAATCATTTTAAACGTTATTAAAATTATTAAGTTTGTTTTTCCGTCAAAATAATAACTTTGACATCTGTCGACCAATCAAAATGCAGTGGGAGGAGTTCTGGTTCTAGCCCCGCCCCACGGATCTCGATCCAACTCCACCCCCTGGGATTAGGGGCTACTGGATTTTTTAGACAAGGGGATGCCCTCACCCCTTTAAACGAGCCCTGTTTACATTATATATAATTTACATGCATTCATTTTAGCAGGTTTAATTTGTTAATTACATAAAATGGAAACACAAGTCAAAATCTTAACGAATTGTAATGTTAAAAACCAGCCAGTAACGAGTTTACGTTTCACGAGCGTAATGTATTTCACTCGGTTAATTTCGGAGTGATTCACTAAATGAACCGACTCGTTTAGATTTAGTTTTCTCCTAATGAATAATAAACTGAATGTACTCACAGTATGAAAAACAGCTGAATTAAAGCAGAATGAACGGCTGTGTTCCACTTCTCCCTCGCTCACTTCTCTTCTTCTCCTAGACTCGGGTGTCGTTGTTTCGGTTGCTCGAGCGCCCTCAACTGTAGTGAAGGGAGAAACGAAGCTTTTCTAAGCTTCGAATCAATTGAATCAATTGCGTCACAAAATGATTCGCTGTTTCGAAGCGTTCGAACTTCGAAACACCACACGCTGATCAGAACAGGGGCGTAAATCGCGGGGGGGACGGGGGGGACCGGACCCCCCCAATCTGAGGGCTGTCCCCCCCTAAAAACCATGCTGCGTATTGTAAATAATATAACAATATATACTTAAAATAAATGTGTATGTAGTAAAACAATACAAACGCAAACGGGACAAAAAAATGCATTTTAAGTTTAGAAACATTTTGAGTCCCCCCCCCCCCCTTACCCCACACCCACAGTGGTTTGATCCACCGCGCACCTCAACTAACCTAGCGTTTCCCATAGACCGTAAAAAACTACCACAAGTTTGGGGAGAGAACAAAGCTCTTCAGACAGCAGTTGTGAAACTCCAGTAAGCCTTTAAGGCTATTTTATTCACTTTAAACATCAGATGAAGTGATTATATTCTCTTTAATAAAGATTAGGCAAAACACTGTTAACATCACTTGCCCACCGCGGCACCGTCGTTTTCATTTTTATAGTAATAAAATAATTTAGTTCAGTTAGAGAACAGACACAACAATTAAAAACTGAACGTGTCTGCTCAATACAGCACGAGCCGAACGGGCAAACAGCTGACAGACAAGATGATCGAAGATTTGGTTTCAAAGCGAAATGTAAAAGCGCCTATTTAAGGGAGTGTGTCCTTGTAGTTTTGTTGCTGTGTTGTTCATTACGAATAATAGGCTAATGAACCCGAAATTCAAGCAACCCGCCCCCAAATTCTAAAAAGTGGCGCTAATTCTAAACCGAAAGTATATGCGCACGGCCGTTCTGTCAGATCTGTGTAGGGTTTTGCTCAATATGAATCTGAATATCATAGTATAAAATACTATGTGGAGGACGCAAGATAATTTTATAATTATAATATGACTGCGTGGTGAACCTTAATTGTGTACCTTGATTGCAATGTAAGTCGCTTTGGATAAAAGCGTTTGCCAAAATGCATAAATGTATTTAAACAACTATCGCTTTGTGTTGTTGCTGTTCAGATAAAATTACAGAGTAAAGAAAAAACGGACATTAGATAATTTTTCAGTACACCAAAAAGCCAAATAAGTAGGTACGAAATGTTTTTTTTTTTTTTTTTTTTGGTATACATATCCTTACAAGTACGATTTTGGCTGTATTATTTGTGTCCCCTTCAAAAATTGCTCTTGAGAAATTTCATGTTTATTGTCCCCCCCAACTATAAGATGAAATTTACGCCCCTGGATCAGAACCGCATAAAAACAGCTTTTACAAACCCTTTGCAAATGTTTTATTGAAAGTATAATCTATTAGATGCAATTAACTAATTATGTAATACCATTAAATATAAAGTGTCTGTATAATAGGCTATTCTTTTATCAATTTTCAGGGCTTGTTTTGTTTGTTCTATGGGTGGGTCAGCTGACAGAGACTATTAACTACTATTGTTCCTTTTAATTAAACAAATACCTCATTAAAACGTCTACAAATGTATAAAATGAGTCAGAGATCAGGAAATCAATACTTACACTTCATACTCGGGCAAAGACTTTAAGTCTCAATCAGTTCCTTTTTATAATCAGCTTTATATAATTAAAACACTTTTTCTTTGTGATGTTTGTCATATTTGTATTGTTGTTATACTTCTGCTGCAGTTTTATAGCCTAACTGCAATATTCTGTGCGACATATGTAACTTTATGAGTTCTTTCATCAGAACAGAAATTGAGCTAGATTAATGCAGTATAAATTGTCAGATTTTTTTACAATTTACAAATTTACAATCTCGAATTGCACCTGAAGGGTCAAGGGTCAAGCCAAACATCACTTGTCTCTTCATCAGACACATATCCTTCAAAAATGATATTAAATATTAAATATTTAATCAATATTAAAATAAGAATGAATGATGGATGGATATTGGATATGGGCCTTCCTGCAGGCGATGCCAGACCTATAGACGCTTTTCTGTGACCTCCGAGGTCACTGGAGACTAATCTGGGCCTGGGCGACATCAAGTCTACGCATTTTTAGAGATATATGCTCCTATCTGTCTACGTGTGGAAAGTTGCTTACGTTGCATGTTGTTAGAACCAATCAGAATCATTCCACATGGCAGTAATGACGTGTCTAGACTTTGAAAACAGTACAACTGTTCAGAAAATTGTATGTACGTTAGACGGTGGCGGGGAGACTGTTAGAGGGAGCGCGGCCTACAAACTCCTCTTGAGCTGGCTTCTGCTGATGAAACTGCAAACTATTCTTCAGTAAAATTTTCTTTAATTAATCTGACTCCTGACCTTCATTTTTCACTACTGGTCCTGGGTCATAAGCTGTTACCCCAACACACCTCTGATAGAAACACATGCGAGGGTCGAGACTACACAAAATCTGCTTAAAATATGAAGATTTAGTTTTTACCAAATTGTTGGCCAAAAGTTATATAAAGTCTTAAACCTTAGTTCATATTCGTGTATGTGTGTCAGCTCATTAAAATACAGAAAAACATCTGGTGCCATTTTTAGTCAAAAGAATGAGTTGTTACTAATATATTAGCAACGTTTTGTCCATTTTTTTATTTCTCATATTTTCACTTTGTGTGGAGCGTGAATTCTATACCTTTATTTACCCAGGAAAAGCTCACTGAGACTAGAAATATAATTCTAAATTACGTATTACAGTTTTAAAATGAGTAAAATACACCAAATTTTGTAACCAGTCCGAGGTTGTGTTATATTTAAAGGCAGTTTTCCCAAGCTCAGTTCTGACAGGAGGTACACAGAGTAACAGGTTTGAGAACACAATAAATAATCACCAACTGATTTCTGCCGGATAAAGCAACAGAGATACGAGGACAGGAGACCCAGATGCTTTATATATTAATAAATACAAGTACATTCGAAATGTTAATGAAGACCAAGCAACTCTTTAATACAATGCACAGTGATGTGTTGAGAATTTTACAATCTGTAATAAATCTTAAAGGATTAGTTCACTTCAAAATGAAAACGTCCTTATATTTTACTCACCCCCATCTCATCCAAGGTGTTTATGTCTTTCTTTCTTCAGTTGAAAAGAAATTAAGTTTTTTGAGGAAAACATTCCAGGATTTTTTCTCAATGGCAACCAACAGGTTGAAGGTCCAAATCAATACAGTTTCAAAGGAAGGGCTTCAGAGGCTCTGCACGATCCCAGCCGAGGAATAGGGTCTTACCTAGTGAAACCTTCGGTCATTAAAAAAAAAACCTTTTAACCACAAATGCTCGACTTCGGTGTTGTTCTTCTTCACGGCGTATGATGTCATCACGTTGGAAAGGTCACGCACGTGACGTAGGTTGAAGTGCCGACCCAGTGTAAAAATGAACATGCAAAGATTAAATCAAACGGCCAGTAATCATTTTAGTGGGATACTGTCTGCAACAATAACAAGTATGGGGGAGATGCAAGCAGCGCTGCTTTTGCTAGTTATGTATTGTTTACTAAAGAGGTAATTAACAAAACTGCAGAAAAGAGACGAGCACTGATACTAAAGCGTATTCTTAAAGCTCGTAAAGCTAGATTTGAAATAAGACAACGTATATTATCAGCTATGGAACTTAGTGCAAGGAACACTAAAAAGCAAATATGTTTATTAAGTATAACGAGGTTGGGTTTCTATTCAACTGTCTACTTTTACTAATTGTAAAATATATATATGCCGGATTTGCGAGAAAAACCCGATTATTCAAATCCCTTTTGAAAATCAAATACCAAACCACCGAAAGAATAATTGAATATTCTGGTCCAGCCCTATTAAAGAGTATATTCTTTTTTTTTTCTTCTTTTTTTTAAATGGCCGATCATTTCGCAGAGACCCTATTCCTCGGCTGTGATCATGCAGAGCCTCTGAAGCTCTTCGAAGCTTTGAAACTGCATTGATTTGGACCTTAATTTCATTCACTTCTTGCTTATATAGTGCACTCAACTGCCATGCACTATATTAGAGAATCAGTAAAAAGTGAGCGATATCGGACACCGCAACCGAGTCGACACAGAGAATGGATTCCTGTGCTGGAGTCGACTTCCCATCACTACTTGTAAGTGACGGATTAGAACATGGACATTTGCTAATTAGACAATTTCGGGCAACGATTTCTCTTATGTTTCAGTAGATTAGATAATTGTGTGAAACTCTTCCCGCAGTGTGAGCACTTGTGCGGTTTCTCTCCAGTGTGAATTCTCTGGTGTATTTTTAAGGTACTGGATGCACTGAAGGTCTTCCCACAGTCAAAGCACATATAAGGTCTCACACCAGTATGAACACGCTCATGCCTTTTTAAATTCTGGAGTCGTGAAAAACTCTTTCCACAAAAAGAACAAAAGTGAGGCTTCACACCAGCATGAAGTTTAAGGTGTTTTCTAAAGCTTGATGCCACAACAAATGTTTTCTCACACTGATCACAGCTGAATGATCTCACTCCAGAGTGACAGCGCAGATGATCTTTGAAAACACTTTGGGATGTGAAACTCTTTCCACACTGAGTGCATGTATAAGGCCTCTCTCCGGTGTGAATTCTCATGTGCACATTACGGTGTCCTTTATGAGTGAAACTCTTTCCACACTGAGAGCAGATGAACGGTTTCTCGCCAGTGTGAATCATCATGTGTCTGTTAAGGTTTGATTTACGTGTGAAACTCTTTCCACACTCAGAGCAGGTGAAAGATCCTTTAACTCCAGATTTTCCAGCTTGTTCTTGTGTGAAATTCTCTTCGGTCTCTTCATTTTTGAAGTGATGAGGTTTTTGAAACAGATGTTTGTCCTCATTTTTATATGTCAATTTTACATCTTCATTTGTGAAATGATGCCTTTTGTCTTCATTCACTTCGATCGGGTCTAAATCAACATATTAAATTAAATTAAAGATGGTAAATGAGAAACAAAGAAATACATTTCATTCTTAAGCACAAATCTAGTTTACTAATGAATCTACTAGCTTCTAGTTTTATATGTATCGTTATATGTCAGTTTTCGTCTTAATGTTCCTCATTAAAGAGAATGAAGGAAAACACCAACCTATTTGTTCCTCTGTCTCTTCATCTTTTATTCTGCAGGGTTCTTCCTTAAACTCCATCTTTACAATAGTATGTCTGTAGTTTCCCCTGGAGTAATTCCTCCTGCTTGCTTCTTCTTCTCCTGTGGGAAGATGGGAATATTTCCAGCATTTAAACTCTCATGAACGGCTGTGGGAGCGGCTTCACTGGTCGCTGTTCAAATCAAATCAATCAAATCAAATCACTTTATTTGTCACTCTACATATGCACAAGTGCAACAGTAGGTGAAATTCTTAGGTGCAGTTCCGAGCAACATGGTAGTCATGACATGACATGTACAACATTTAAAGCAGCATCAGATTACACTGATGCGCCCACAATTACTCACAGCACAGTAAACTCTACAATAAACAATAAATAATTTACACAATGTGAGTGTAGTTCTCACAGCTTTAAACAATATACACATACTTACAATATACATATACTTTAAACAATATACACTAAACATACACTAAACAATATACATTACGCTATAATAGTAATAATAATATACAATGTACAGTATAAAATATTATTCACAGATTGAAAAATTGAAATCCAAAGTGCAATAGATGCTGTATGATAAATAAATGTGTATATAATGTGTGTTTATCTACAGTGGGTTGTGCTGAGTGATATTCTGTCCAGTGTGTGTTATGATCCTGATGGGTCAAGAGTTAAGGAGTCTGATTGTTTGTGGGAAGAAGCTGTTCTGGAGTCGGCTGGTGCGTGATCTGATGCTGCGGTACCGTCTGCCTGATGGCATCAGTGAGAGCAGCCCATGGTTCGGGTGGCTAGAGTCTCTGATGATCCTCTGAGCTCTCTTCACACACCGCCTGACATAAATGTCCTGGAGGGAGGGAAGCTCACCTCCGATGATGCAGCTGGCCGTGCGCACTACCCTTTGCAGGGCTTTGCGGCTGCGGGCGGTACTGTTGCCGTACCAGGTGGTGATGCAGCCAGTCAGCAGGCTCTCTATGGTGCAGGTGTAGAACCGTGTGAGGATGTGGCGGCTCATGTTGTTCATTTAGGAAGGTTTTTTGCAAAAACGCTTATTACTTTTAAAAACAGAACAATTCAAATTTTGATTTCTATATGTCATTATGTTCCTTGGTTTATGCCGATTGCAATATCTCATTTGTCCCCATCAATTTACCTGTCCGCCATATTGAAGCAAATCAAACAATTATTTCACTACTCCTACAAATTTTGCCCAATTTTGTCATTTTGTCACAGAAATAACTGAATTGATTTTTGATATTCGCTACCATTCCTGAGAAATTACGTCTCAGAATTTGACCCTGTCTGTGTTTGTGTCCTTATGTTAGTTAGCTTAAATGTTAATTGCTAAGCATGCTAACCAGTTGCCATTCTTTCTAATGTGGCTCTTCAGCTATCAGGTTAAGCTTAAGCATAAGCATATCAAGTTATCTTAGCATGCTAATCTGGTTAACATGCTTCTCTGAGCTCATTCTCACACTGAAGGCTCTCCTCAACAGCCTAGTGAATCTACATCAACCCAGTGGCGCAATCCGATAAGACGCCAGTCTTGAACCTTTCAGGTTATGAGTTTGAGTCCCATGTGGGGACTTTATAAAATTGCGTGTAATGTTGTGTCTTTTAAAACCAATAGCTGTGGTTCTGTCTTCAAAAACTCAAGTCTTTGTAAAATTAACAACAACAAACTGTTGTATGAGTGTCATGCTGTTTATAGCAACAGTCTATAGCTGTATTCATCTATGATTTCTATGCAGATTCACTCCCCTACAAAATCAGCCCAATTATTCTAGAATGATTAATACTTTTCAAATAGAACTATTTAAATAATCGGGTGAAATTGTGTTTATATTGCAGAAAAACAAAAGCAATGTAAGTTTTCTCCAATATCGTGCAGCCCTACTAGCAATAATTTGTAGAGGTGAGAAAAGACACTTAGCTCACGAGATAGATGAAATCCTTAATGGCAAAATTCATGACTGGAAAATTAGTCGTTTTGAAATGTTTTCATCTTGAAATGAATTTCATTTCAGTTTCTACTTTCTGAGTAAGAATTATCAAATGCATTGAAAGGCAACAATATACAAGCACTGTAAAATGTTTTGCCACAAACTCAACTGACTGGATTTTCTCCTGTATGATTTCACACGAGTCTCTTCAGACCTTACTGTCATGAATCAAGAGCTTCCAGAACTTCTGATTGAGGCTGCGTGTGTGACCTCCTAATTAAACTAATTTCCCCAAATTGAACATAGAGGAACAGTATAAATAACAATTTTTTCTTAGAGCTATTATGTGCAACTATAATCAAAGTAGGATACTCTCTCAATATTCAAAGTGCAAACAAAGACCAAAACAGAGAGCAGGGCTAAGAGGTGGTTAACCACACAGCCAGATAGGTTTGATATTAGGAGACGGGCTATTGTATGTCAGATAATTTGCACGCATCAGGGAGCTCTCCTAAATAATAAAGGATAAATGAATGTACTCACAGTGTGAAAACAGCAGATTTAGAGCATGAAAGGCTGTGCTCCACTTCTCATGTTTATGTTCCTTCCCTCACTCTTCTTCTCCTAGACTCGGATGTGTGTTGGTTGCACTAGCACCTCTACTGGCGGAAACCAGTCACTTTTAAACTACCTTGTCTGAGATTTTACAAACACTATTTGTCTCCCCGAATATGTTTGATTTGGGATAAAGATTCCAACTTCAAATATCTGCTAAGGAGGAGTTTGCAACTGTATTACCTTCTGGACTCTTTTAACTACTGTTACTGATGTTGTTGATTGGAATATAAATATTGATTAAATATTGACATTTTAAAGTTAGATGGTACAAGTATTACTGATAAAAATATCAGTTATTATGAGATTTACCATAAAAACTCCAGAACTCCAGTTCTGTCTGAGCAGGTCAATGCAAGTTTAGATTTCTCCCAATAAAAAAAAAAATCACAGTCTGATAAACACAGTGAATTAAATCAGTCAAAGCTACAGTATTTGAAAAAAAAAGTTAGGCTACGTATGTTTATGAATGGATTCAACAAGTTAACGTGGTGGAACTGAAAGCAAATGGCGGCATCTAAAGGAACATCTGTGGCGCTGGCAAACTATTGCCATAACTACAAATAGAGAAGCTCATGCAAGATATTCAGAGGATTGAGAAGACACAAAATCAGCTTAAAAAACGAGTTGTATTACTTTTTTTTTTAAACCAAACTGTTTGTCAAAATACTGATGGTGCATTAAGTTTTGTTTATTAAGTGGCAAAAGTTATATAGTGTATCTTTAACTGATTTAATTCACTGTTTTTATTAGACTGTGATTTTATTTTTATTGGCAGAAATCTAAATCAGACAACTGTTGAGCAGTTCGGACATAACTTGAGTTTTAAGGTAAATCTTCATCTGATAACTCACATTTTTAATTACTTGTAATGTATAACTTTAAAATTAAATCAATTTACAAGCAACAGTAGGGAATCCAGAAGGTAAAATGCTCTTCCAAACTCCTTAGATTATATTTTAAGTTTGAATCTTTACCCAAATCAAACATATTTATTAACATTTTTTTTTTTATCAAACAAGATAACAGATTTTATCTTGGTACTAATCTATGAAGGAGGTTAGTGATTGAATGAAGTGACTGGTTTCCGCCAGTGGAGGCGCTCGAGCAACCGAGGCAATGACAAAGAAGAGGAGAAGAAGAGAAGTGAGCGAGGGAAGAACATAAACACGAGAAGTGGAACACAGCCGTTCATTCTGCTCTAAATCTGCTGTTTTTACACTGTGAGTACATTCATTTATCATTTATTAGGAGAAATCTAAATCCAAACGACTAAACGAGTCCGTTAATTTAGTGAATTACTCAGAAATTAATCGAAATGAACCGAATGATGTTCTCCATTACGCTCGTGAAAGCGTGACTCTTTCTCACATTACAATTTGTGAAGATTATAAGTTGTGTTTTAATTTTTTTATGTGATGTAACCTGGCAAACACATTTTTATATGAATGAAAAACATATCTAAAGTAAAATCAACCTAAAAATCAGCTGGATGAGTTTAATTGTTTCCAAACAGCCTGTGCAAAACACTTCTCCCATCTTCCCACAGGAGAAGAAGAAACTACAGACTTACTATTGGAAAGATGGAGTTTAAGGACGAACCCTGCCGAATAAAAGATGAAGAGACAGAGCAACAAATAGGTTGGTGTTTTCCTTCTTTCTCTTTAATGAGGAACATTAAGCTGAAAACTGACAAATTCTCTTGAGACTGAGGCATGAAGTATATTTTAGTGAAATTCTCTGAGATTCTCACAGTTTTATGTGTCCTGAGAACATTTAGGGTGTTTCAGAGATACCAAATGTTTGGAGGTTACACCATTCCAACTCCCTCCCCTTGGGCTATAAAATCGGCTAAAGCCGGGTTCACACTGTGCGATGTTGGTCGTCTGAAACAAATGTGCAAATCCTAAAAGATTCCTCTGATCCTAGGCTAAAGCCGGGTAGATTAGTACACGGTGCAATTTTTGCTCTCATACGAGCTCGCAGATTATTATTTTCCCTCGCGTGGAAAACGCACCTCACGACCTCCCGATGATTTTTAAACATGTTTATTTTCAACAGTATTATAGGCTGCTCCCTGTATTGTCTAGTCATACACACTCACATACACACTCGTACCGTGTGCAATATCTCATGACCTCGCGATAGGGCTGGGCGATAAATCGATTAACTCGAATGTGTAGTTTACGTCGATTTGTTTGAATGAAAATCGGTTTTCTTTTTAACATCCACATGAGAGAAGATCAGGGGTTTCAGTCACAAATCACCAACATTCACCATGATTTACTGTAGTAACGCCATGTGGATTTTGTTGTTGTCATTATTCATCTCAGGGTTAGTACAACATTTTGAGATTGAAATTCCAGCACTTTTAGGGTGCTTCACACTTTTTCCAGCACTTCAAAGCTTTAAATATTATCTAATTTTAATTTTTTATGTTTTGATTTGTAAAACTAAAAGTTTAAAGGGGTATTGTATTGTGGAAGAAATAGTCAATTTTTGTACGAAAAATTAATTCCTTTAATAATCAAAGTTGTTGGTCAGTTCAGTGTGAGACTATAAAAGAACAATGTTAACCTATATTTAATAAAAGCAGAACATTTACATTTTCCATATACTTTTTTGAACATTAGCTACTGTTGTTAATAAAAAATAATTTTATCTGCATATCATTTCATAAACCTTTGATATGTATATTGTATATGGCAAAATATATGGTGCCCATCTATACTGTGGAATAGCGGGGTTTATTCACTCTTTATTATCAAACACATCCCTCAGTTTAGCAACAGTAGAGACTGCAGTCTCACTGATTCTGACGTTAAGTTTAGGTTTAGGGAGAAATGACAGCGCAAGGCTGTGAAGGGAAGGATGTGGCGCTCGACGGAACACGGCTACAGGAATAGTTTTACCTCATATAATCTTTTTATAATTCTTGGAAGCCGAAATCGAAAATAAAATTAGATTAATATCACAGCACATCCCTGAAGTATATGCAGACTAAACTTTTGTTTAGTTCTCTTGGCCATGGTCACTTAAAGGGTTAGTTCACCCAAAAATGAAAATTGTCATTAATGACCCACCCTTATGTCGTTCCACACCCGTAAGACCTCCGTTCATCTTCGGATCACAGTTTAAGATATTTTAGATTTAGTCAGAGAGATTTCTGTCCCTCCATTGAAAATGTAAATACGGTATACTGTCCATTAGGCTTGCTAAGATAGTCGGTGTTGCCGGTGTTACCGGTGTCCAGACTCAACACCAGTTACATCACTTGCCCACCGTGGCACCGCCCACCGTCTTTTTGATTTTTTTATAGTAATAAAATAATTTTGTCAGTTAGAGAACAGACAATACAAATAAAAACTGAACTGTATCTGCTTAATAAAGCAGGATCCGACCGTGAGTCTCGGCAGCGGCAGGAGTCATTCATCAGATTTAAGAGTGAGGAGCTGACGGAGATGATCGCGGAAGATTTGGTTTCAAAGCGAAACGTAAAAGCGCCTATTTAAGGGAGTTTGTCATTTGTTTTGTTGTTGTGTTTTTCATTAAAAATAATAGGCTAATGAACCCACAATTCAAGCAACCCACAGCCGAATTGGCGCTAATTCAAAACCGAAATTAAAATGTGCACGGCCGCACAGAGCGCGCATTGTTTACTTTCGCCTGGCTCCGCAGTGTGAGCCTCCACGCTACGCTGACTGCGCGCATTTATTTTTGCCGCGCGCACCGAGTATGAACAAGGCTTTACGGACGAACTGTTATTCATTCATGGCGTGCATCTCAATCATAGACTGATCAATGTTTGATCAGTGCCCTGACTGAACTAGGGAACTGATTGAGACGCACACATGGCCTCACAGAGCGCGCATTTACAGACGAGCTGTCATTCACGGTGTGTGCGTACTGGCGCGTTTTCAGTTCAGAGCGCTCGTGTGCATGTTACTTTCGGTTAGATAGAATTAGTGATTTAAAAGCCTCCGCCGGTGATACCGGTATTACCGGTGTTGTCACAAATCAATTAACCGGTGGGGAAATTTCTTCACCGTCACATCCCTACTGTCCATGTCCAGAAAGGTAATAAAAACATCATCAAAGTAGTCCATGTGACATCAGTGGGTTAGTTAGAATTTTTTGAAGCATCGAAAATACATTTTGGTCCAAAAATAACAAACTACGACTTTATTCAGCATTGTCTTCTCTTCCGGTCTGTTGTCAATCCGCGTTCACGACTCCGCAGTGACGCTGCTAATGTAAGACGCTGCTGACGTGTTATATGGTGCGCCTGAGCTTCGTTTACAGTCTGAGGGAGTATTCAAGCTATGGAAGCTCTGGTGCACCAGATAACACGTCAGCAGCATCACTGTGGAGTCGTCCCCTTGACCAGCATTTATGTTGCATCCCGTCTCGTTTTTGTCCCGTGATAAAGGTTCGTTGATGACAATATTTAGTCATAATTTTCGTTGCCGAAATCAACACTACAAATGAGATTGTCACACTGTACATGGCTTACAAAAGGGATCAGTCTGACAAGGAACAATCATAAAGCACTATTATAAATCGCACAGTGCGCACCTGGCTTTACATTGACTGAATTATTTAATTTAGCAATATGATATTTTGTAATGATCATTTAAATCGGAGTAATTTTCAAATTGTCGTAAATAAGCATCCCAGGAAAAGGTTTAAAAATCAGAATGTGACTTATGAAACGGGGCATTGATTTCATACATGTCCTCTGTAGAGAAACCAGGACTTACAGCATGTTTACCAGGCATTTATGATCACCGTGATCAAGCAGATCAGATTATCAGCTTGTTAAGTTGTGACGTGAGGAACGCCGTTTCTGGGTCGTTTCACTTGAGAATGCCATTGACGGCCGTTTGAGCGCTATTTATTCATATTACACATCAAACATTTAAAAAAGTTAAACATTTTAAATAGGGATCGACCGATATGGATTTTTTTGCGCCGATACCGATTTTTTTTTTTTTCATCAGCCTTAGCCGATGACCGATACGGGCTGCCGATTTTTTTGGAGCCGATACTGCTTTAGCTCCCTCAATTTACATCATAAAAATGACAATGATCATGATGATAACAATTTAAAATAAAAAAAGGAACATTTATTGAACTAAAAAAAACAATATTTAACAAATAGTAAAAACAGGTGAGGTAGAACAAGGAAAAAAAGAGTTACTAAAACTAAATTCTGAAAATAAATATTGAAGCATAAATAAAATAATTACACTATTGCACAGTATCAACAAGCAAGCAGCATAAAGTGCACACTGACTGTACTATACTTAAAACTATTTACAACCTAGTCATTTAATGCTTAGGTGCACTTAACTTAATCTCTTGAAAAAAATATTGGCGAACGCAGCAGCCTTGTATCGGCCGATACATGTAAAAATCACAAATATCGGCCCGATATATCGGTCTAACACTACTTTTAAATACTTACAGTCTACACAACAGTCTCTGGGCTCACAGACATTAATATTTGAACGATTTATAAAAGATGAATTACTGTCTGGCCATCTGGAATTTTGGTATGGAGATAAAGGTTATGATTAAAAATGTTTTTGTAGTATTACACCTCATTGTGCATGTATTATTATTATTATTATTATTATTAATAAAAATAATAATAATACATTTTATTTGTAACGAACTTTACATTAAACAAAATCTCAAAGTGCTACAGATTTAAAACAATTTAATAAATAAATAAATAAGAATAAATAAAACTGAAAATAAATTGGCACCGTTTGTTGTTTTTCTTGTGGTATGTGTATGAGAGAGCATTTGGACCCGAAAGCTCTGCCACGTGACGTCAGCCTTAACAACCGAATTAGCAAATCAGGACACGGCACTGTTTCATATATTCACATTAGATGGCCTCTGTATCTGGATGGATTCTGTTTCCCGCAAAATCAATGGCAGTCAACACAACTCAGAATTTTTGTGATTTATTCAACAAAAGTAACGTAACAATCGATCACTAATAGAGAACTAATCTACTTAAGGTTTCCTAACATTAATCTTGTATGATGAAAAGTAATAGCAGTAAAACACAGATTTGAATTAAATCATTAATTCTAGAGATTCGTTCTCTGATTCATCCAGTAATGAAACAAGTGAAGTCTTTATCATTTGAGTCATTCATTCAAACTGATTTTTAAAATAATTAATTCAAATAAATAAAACATTTTAATTCGACTGCAGCAATTAACATTTTGTTAGAACTAGGGCTGGCACTAACGACTATTTTTATATCAATTAATCTATAGACTAATTTGTCACAATAATTTTCAACAATTTATCACAAATTAGGTATCATTTGAAAGCTTACAAACTCAAAATTCATCCCGTGAAAACCGTTTTGAAATCGGACATTGTGTTGCCATGGAAACGTTACTCTAAATTATTCTAGTGGGCTCCTCCCCTAGTGGGCGCTGTCATGTTTCATATTACAACAATTATTTTAACTACTTTATATTCAAAATCTTTTCCAATCTTGACAAAACGCATATTGTCGGAAAGGTCTGAGTCTCAAGGGTCCATATTTGGTGACTGTTTTGTGATGGAAGTAATATTTGGACAGAAATTTACAGGAAAATGCATCAAAACAACAATAAATGTAATTTGAATGACACCCGGTGGCTATTTTTGGTACAGCACCCTAAACAAAATCTCATGGGGACTTCAATTTTTGTGATATCAACTTCAAATTTGGAACACAAATTGGTTAGACATATGGCTTTGATTTTATAGTAATTTTAGAGTAAATTCTTTTTTGTAAAATATATATTTTATATGAAATAAAAAATATTTAGTACAGTATTTTTCATTTACAGTAAATTTAAACTTCCATAACTATTTCATACTTTCATATTTTGAATTGCTTTCACTTCAGCAATAATCTGCAGAATGTCGTCTTTAAAACGAGACCAAACTTTGGTCTATATTCCAAAGCATTCTTGAATTACAGCCCTTTAAGTTTGGATAGTGCATTTTCATGTGTATTCTAAAAAGGGGGGTGACAGTTAAAGGGTTAACTTAAAAACATTTCATTTAACTTGCTACTTTGGCATTCAGTAGTGTACTATAAAAAGTATAAATGTAAACAAGCCCTTGACAAAATGTAAAACTAAAAATGTAAAAAGGTACAAATTTGTTAACCAAGATAACAAAAAAAAGAGAATATCAGTATATACTTTTTGTATATAGAATAGTGTTGTCACAATACCAAAATTATGACTTCGGGATGTTTGCAACAATCACATTATCATCAATCATGTTAACACTAACCACTATTCTGAACACGGTGGGATGACCAAAATCTTATTTCATGATACAAGTAATTTAATATTTTTTAAATGTAGTTTTATAAATACAATATAGATATTTAATTTTATCTGGGTTTTTTTAAATAAGCCAAAATGTAAATTACAAACAATATAGATATACACAATAACAATATACACAAAAACAGTGCTTTATTTTCAGCTACAGTAGGTATATTTAACAGTAGCATTCAATTATCAAATGTAAAAAAAAATGCATAGTCAGTCTGTAAATTAACTATACACTGATTCTTAATAAATATATCAAAGTTATTCAGTCAAGCATGGGGTGATTTTCAATTTTCTTTTGTTGTTTGATGAACATTAATCACACAGAATAGTATGACCTGCACGGACCAAATTCATTGTAACGCATCCGATTTCTCATTCAACTCCGTATACGTTCTCTAAAGAAAAATCCAACTGTGTTTACCTGAATACTCGCCAGGACGTGCACTTTTATATATTTTTGAGCATTCAAACCCAATTATTCGCGAAACTGGCGTCTCGATATGTCTGAGTGAAAGGTGCGTCCTCACTCCTGCTGTCACACATCGACACAAATTTAGAAATACTGCTCTTATTAGAGTGCTGTCATTTTTAAAGTACCACTACTAATACAATTTCATATCATACCCAACTTACCCAGTCGATTAAAAATATTGACATCAACTAATTAATCGCGACAGGCCTAGTTAGAACCTCTAGTAAAACACTTTTTTTTTTTAAATTAGGTGTCTGTTCAGAATCATGGGAGAATTGATTTTTATTTAAAATTCATGATTCTCAATTTATTAAGAATCGTGCAGCTCTAGTTTCTTGTGCTCCAAACAATGTAATGGCACACTAAATTCACAAATTATCTTAAATTTCTGGTTCTCAGGAGGGTATAACAATACATCTAAAACTAGATGCTAGTAGATTCATTAGTAAACTAGATTTGTGCTTAAGTAAGAGTGGACGTTATTTCTTTGTTTCTCATTTGCCTCCTTAAATTGAATTTGGGAATTTAATGTTGATTTTAGACCCGTTGGAAGTGAATGAAGACAAACCGCATCATTTCACACATGAAGATAGAAAACTGACATATAAAAACGAAGACGAACAACATCTGTTTCAAACACCACATGATTTCAAAAATGAAGACGAACAACATCCGTTTCAAAAACCAGATGATTTCAAAAATGAAGACGAACAACATCCGTTTAAAAAACCAGATGATTTCAAAAATGAAGACGAACAACATCCGTTTCAAAAACCAGATTATTTCAAAAATGAAGACGAACAACATCCGTTTCAAAAACCACAAGATTTCAAAAATGAAGACGAACAACATCTGTTTCAAAAACCAGATGATTTCCAAAATGAGGATGAAAACGCAGTTGTTTCAAAGACTGAAGAGAAATTCAAACGGAAACAAACTGGAAAAACTGGAGTCAAAGGAAATTTCAGCTGCTCTGAGTGTGGAAAGTGCTACGTTTATAAAGCAAGCCTTAAGATACACATGAGGATTCACACTGGAGATACATTCTTCATCTGCCCTGAGTGTTGTAAGATTTTCATAGATAAATCAGCTCTTAATAGACACATGAAATCTCACACTGAAGAAAGACCGTTCACTTGCACTCAGTGTGGAAAGGGTTTCAGATATAAAGGACACCTAAAAGGGCACATGAAGATTCACAGTGGAGAGAAACCGTTCACATGCACTCAGTGTGGAAAGAGTTTCATTCAGGAAAGAGAATTAAATGTGCACATGAGGATTCACACTGGAGAAAATCTGCTCTCATGCCCTCAGTGTGGAAAGAGTTTCGTTCAGAAAGGACACCTAAATGTGCACATGAGATCTCACACCGGAGAAAAACCGTTCTCCTGCTCTGAGTGTGGAAAGAGTTTCGGTTACAAAAGCGTTCTCAACACTCATCTGCTCTCTCACTCTGGAGTGAAGTCGTTCAGCTGTGATCAGTGTGATAAAACATTTGCTTTGGCATCAGGCTTAAAAATCCACCATAAAGTTCATAATGCTGTAAAGCCTCACATTTGCTCTTTTTGTGGAAAGAGTTTCTCGCAACTGCAAAATTTAAGAGAGCATGAGCGTGTTCATACTGGTGTGAGACCTCATGTGTGCTTTGACTGCGGGAAGACTTTCATTATAGCAAGCAACTTAAAATCACACATGAGGATTCACACTGGAGAGAAACCGTACACATGCTCACAGTGTGGAAAGAGTTTTGCTCGGTCAGATTCCTTGAGAAGGCATGAGAGGCTTCACACTGGAGAGAAGCCGCTAGAGTCCTCATCATGTGAGGAGAGTTTCATTCAGATTGTTTCAATAGAGTGATTTAACCTAAGATGTGCTAAAATTAGTAGTGCTGTACCACTGTAACATGATTTATAGTGATATTATTCAACTTTACTGAACTTCAAACGCTTGTGTTGCATTTAAAAGATTTCAGTTTTTCAGGTGAACTGTGGTGAGATTAACCTTTCCAGTCCGGGTTCATCTTTTGTGAAATTATTATTGCAGTTTTTGTTTAAAAATATTTTGCGGTAGGTGATGCCATCAGTTGACTAACTAAAATAAATAATCATAACACTGGCTATGCACAACTTTTATTTCAAAGTGATCGGATTGATATGCACGTTTATGTCACAAGCGTCAAATCTGATTTTTTTTTTTTTTTGACATGCTCGCGCATATATGCCAAGTTTCCAGCTGTTTGCTCATAATAACTATTCTACGACATTGGTTCTTTATTTGTTTTAAACAGCAGATTTAATATTTATCCATTTGGTCATAATTTGGAGACAATGAGCATATGAACTAGCCTGGATGCCAGCCGAACTTCAGCATTTGGGTTCGGGAAATTCGTTCTGGACTTGATCCATTGTGGAGCAACTAAGCCCGAACAGAAGCTGTTCGGTCAGATGATAAACCCTAACGTAAGCATTCAAGTCACCAAAGCAAAGGCGCTTGGGTTGAATTCGTTCTAATCCTAAACGGAGAACTTGTTCGTATATGCGTTCACCTTTACTATTTCTCTTAAAAATGATGATCGCGTTGGTAATTTCTCTGTGTATACTTAAATTCTTCTTTACAACGCCGGCAAAGATCGTTTACACTCATCTTCTACTACTTCCAGCGTGCGTGCAAGACAACTATGCGTTGCTCTGATTGATTGTAGGTCTATCCAATTGAGGTCTTTCTTGGTTCAGTTGAAACACGCCCCATAATCACAGCCCAACGGAGCAGAATCATTCATATTCTGACTAGAATCTGAGTATGACGACGTCAGGCTACATATGAACCGTTGTGCCGCGCTGCTTATATTTATCACACAGTAAAAATGCCACATCCCGCAACCAAAACCAGTCGCCTGTGGATGAGAATTCGAAATCCTGGTGGGATGTTGTCCTGCTCCACTTCAGACACTGAGTGAAAGGATCATTTTAGAATGACAGGACACTCATTTATATGACACTTTATTCAACAGGAAGAACCGCTCGTTCCGTGTGTCGTACGTCATTAAGCTATTACTACGTCACTGCACATGCGCAGTCTGACTATCACCAGGTCAAGCTCAACCTTTTAAGATTGAACATTGGTCTGAGGAGTCTGCTCCATATTTTCTACAGCACAAGAGGCATGATCAACAGGCATAGTTCAAATGTCTCTGTACGCAATTGGATAGTCCTTCAACCAATCAGACCACAAGAAGCGTAATCAACGGGCATAGTTCAAATGACTCTGTACGCAATTGGATAGCCCTTCAACCAATCAGACCACAAGAGGCGCGATCAGCAGGCATAGTTCAAATGACTCTGTACGCAATTGTATGGTCCTTCAATCAATCAGACCACAAGAGGCGCGATCAGCAGGCATAGTTCAAATGACTCTGTACGCAATTGGATGGTCCTTCAATCAATCAGACCACAAGAGGCGTGACCAACGGACATAGTTCAAATGTCTCTGTACGCAATTGGATAGTCCTTCAACCAATCAGACCACAAGAGGCGCGATCAGCAAGCATAGTTCAAATGACTCTGTACGCAATTGGATGGTCCTTCAATCAATCAGACCACAAGAGGCGCGATCAGCAGGCATAGTTCAAATGACTCTGTACGCAATTGGATAGTCCTTCAACCAATCAGACCACAAGAGGCGCGATCAGCAGGCATAGTTCAAATGACTCTGTACGCAATTGGATGGTCCTTCAATCAATCAGACCACAAGAGGCGATCAGCAGGCATAGTTCAAATGACTCTGTACGCAATTGGATGGTCCTTCAATCAATCAGACCACAAGAGGCGTGACCAACGGACATAGTTCAAATGACTCTGTACGCAATTGGATAGTCCTTCAACCAATCAGACCACAAGAGGCGCGATCAGCAGGCATAGTTCAAATGACTCTGTACGCAATTGGATGGTCCTTCAATCAATCAGACCACAAGAGGCGCGATCAGCAGGCATAGTTCAAATGACTCTGTACGCAATTGGATGGTCCTTCAATCAATCAGACCACAAGAGGCGTGACCAACGGACATAGTTCAAATGACTCTGTACGCAATTGGATAGTCCTTCAACCAATCAAACCACGAGGCATGATCAACGGGCATAGTTCAAATGACTCTGTACGCAATTGGATAGTTCTTCAACCAATCAAACCACGAGGCATGATCAACGGGCATAGTTCAAATGACTCTGTACGCAATTGGATCGTCCTTCAACCAATCAGACCAACGATCCATCGCTTCTCTATCTGTTATTGTGTTAAACCCGCAGTCCTTTCCGTTTCGGTTTTCAATCCGAACAAGTGTTTACATGTTCTCTTGATCGGATTAGAAAAGGAATAAACGACCACTTACAATCTGATCGAAATTTCATTCACATCGCGCTCAATCAGATATATTTTTCTAGTGATCCTAAATACCTTGATTGTCTTGCTCTGTGAGTTTGATCAGAGTTGGAGCTAAACTCTGAAGGACAGCGACGCTCCAGGACAGAGTTTGAGGAACCCTGGATTAAGGTGTTTACATGAAGGCTTCTCAGTCCGATTGAGCCGTCAATCCGATTACTAATGGACTGTTTGGTTGCATGTAAATGTAGCCAGTGTTGTATTGGGCTGTACATACATTAACTCTGTTCTAAAGGTCTATGTTTGTGTAGTAAATATTTACAAGTCTTTTGTGCTGGTCTGGGTATTTGAGGGAAACTAAGCAGAAAACCCCCATGCAGTGCTGTGAGTCAGGCCTGAATGCATTTCTTTGTATTTTCACACACTGTAATCCGATCACAATTCAACAAATTAGTTCAAACGAATTAACTTTTATGAGTATTTCGAAGTTTGTTTTTCTTTTGAGTTCACAAAACTCACACATTAAGTAATCTGAATTGTTTCATTGTTGTTTTATGAGTTGTTTTTATTGAGTTTAATGAACTTGCTTTTCATTTAGACTAACTTGAATTTAACCAAAACTGGGCTGTGATTTCTATTTCCCAGTATGCTTTGCCATGACACTCAAAAGGGGCAGTAAATCTCCAAATTAAGTGTTATATTATGTGGTTTTCTTTGGTGCAAGATTAAAGTTAAGGTGGATATTTAGTAGTGTTTAGTGTTTTATGGTGTTAGTTTAGAAGAGTTTCTGTGATGTTGGGTTTTTTTCGGGGGTTTTCATCATGTGACAAGAGGAGCATGATCTTAGTTTGAGAACAGACAGGGCTCGACATTAAGCCTGTTCACATGCTTGTCCTTCGGACAAGTAAATCTGTCATTCACTTGTCCGAGTAAAAAAGTAGCTTGTCCGGATTTAAAAATTTTTGTAAATATAATCTATTCTGAAGCAATATTCTCTCCAGTGTTCAATCAGCTTTGACACATTTAAATATGCATATTTGTAATATTTTTACCTTTTTATAAAGGGCATTTTTCTATAATCTTATTAAATAAAGGCTATGCTTCAGCTTTCATTTTATATTTTTAAATTTGGTCTATAAATTAAATTAGAATAAGACACTATAGGCTGTTACCAATCAAATTAAATGATTTACACTGAAAAATTACAACTGCATTAAATAATGTTACGAGATTATTTAAATATTTTTGAATATACAAATAAGAAATGTTGGAAAGATTAAACTAAACCACCAGTAGGTGGCAGCTGGTGACGGTCTTAATGAGTGAGTCATTGAGTCGATTAATTCAAATGGATGATTCATTCAAGAATTAGGCGGTCGTTTACGAATAGGTAATTGAATCTTTGATTCAACCGATTCATTGAAAACGCTGCATCATTCAGTAAAACGCTGTTGCTGTGAGATGCGTTACGTTTTTGTTGTGATCTTTGTTTGGAACTTGTTTCGCTGCTGAAATGGAACAAAAACAGTCCATATTGCACCTCAAATGTAAGTGACTTAATGTTAATTGTTTATGGAACTGGCATATGAAATCAACATCATTTTCAGTCGTGAGGGTATTCAGGAAAACAGCACTCTTGTTTGTGTGATGTTGCTTAACTGTATCATATGTTATAAATATAAAAACCACACAATTTTGAACCGTGTATATCAACTGAGTTTCTTTGTATGAGCGGCGCTCATTTGTTTTCAATTTTCTCTTTGAGAGGCTGTGCGAGCCTCAACAGGACAACCTTGTTAAAGTCAGTTTATATTATCCACTATCGATCTCCACTTAAACTAACTGAATGCAGAATCATTATTGCACTTTGGTGATTCTCTAGTTAGTTTTTGTTTTGACGTTTTAACCAGGATACTTGTCCGTTGGGCTAGTAAAATTATTTTTCACTTGCCCCTTCAAAAACATCCACTTGTCCCGGACAAGCGTAAATGTCGAGCCCTGACAGGTATATGTTAAGTGTATTATATTGCTGTCCTCATTCAGCAAGTGCTATGCTAATGCTACCAAAGCATGGTGTTACCAATTAGCATGGTGGCATTTATTGAATTGGCTAGTTAAAGCTAGTCAAGTTTCCAATACTAAAAATGTGAGATTACATGATATTTTTAAGTTAAATATAGGAATTGGCTTACTCAAATATTTCCCGTTCAGAGCAATTAATGTATGATTAAAAACAAAAATCTGCAAGTTCTGCTAACTTAAACTTTACATTTTTGTGTTAAACTAAATTGTTTTATAGTTGTTTGTGCTGCTACATGTACACATAGACTAGTTGAGTTTATTCTTTAAAACACATGGCTGCTTTACTGCAAGTGCTGTATGCAATACTAGGGTTACATTTTATGCATTAAGTACATTTTAAGATGTTATGCATTCTAGATTGTGTGTCTTGTTTAAAATTAGTTCATGTCTTAGTTGTTTTTTTATCTTAGGTTTTCTTTTTATCTTTTATTGTATGGTCTTTTTATCTTGTATTGTACAGCACTCTGGTCATCCTTATTGCTTTTTATCATCTTGTGCTTTAGAAATAAACTAAACTGAATGTAATTCACAATTGCGTTATCATTTTTGAATGGCTGTGTTAAAACTGTGACGTGTATGGTGTCCGAAAGAAAATCACTAAAGCATAATATCCACTACAGTTAACAAAATGCTTGGGTCTCGGGGATATTTTGTTTTCTTTTTGCATTAAATATTACATATATGTATGTAATATAATGTATATTTCCATCACAGGTTTGGTCTTATATTTCACATAAGGTGGTATTAAAAAGGTCTTAAATTTACCTTGATCATATCTGTAGACACCCTGTAAAGTAAAATTGAAATGAAAGTATAATAAATTAAGTGTACCTAATAGAAACTCTATTAAAATACCTTAATGCATTGTTCTGTAATGTGAAATTGTTTATTAATTACATTTATTTATGATCCCTCTTTTATACAATGAAAATGTTGCCGATTCTGCAGGAGATATTTAACCTTGCGTGACCTCAACAGTAGTTAAAGGTAGTAAAAACATCAATAATTTACTACAATTTGAGCAAAACATTTGCACACGGATAATTGAGTGACCTTATATGTGCTTTGACTGTGGGAAGAGCTTTATTATATTAGACTAATTAAAAATACACCAGAGAATTCAAATTCTTTTACAGATAAAATTAGCCAAAAAATAGATTTTTAGAGAAGCTTTATAGACAGAGTTTAGAGTGACACTTGAAGGACCAGCAACACATCCTCTTGTACTACTGTTTGAAGAATTCATCTTCCAGAATCTGGCAGTAAGTTTTGGGCATTAATTTTTAGTCCATCTCTGCAAAACGGACTTAAAGGGTTAGTTCACCCAAAAATGAAAATTCTGTCATTAATTCCTCACCCTCATGTTGTTCGACACCCGTAAGACCTCCGTTCATCTTCGGAACACAAATGAAGATATTTTTGTTGAAAGCTGATGACTGAGAAAGGCTTCAGATAGGCCTCCATTGGCATTCAGTACATTTACACTCCCAAGACCCATAAAAGGCACTTAAAACGTTGTTACAAAGTCCATCTCACCACAGTGACTCTACAATAATTTAACGATGCGACGACAATAGTTTTTGTGCGAAAAAAAAAAAATCAAAATAACACCTTTATCCAACTTGTTCTTGTCTTCCGTGTGTGCCTCCACGACGCATGCGCGAGAATATGACGCAGATCCGGCGTTCGGATACATGACCCAGAAGCGATTTGTTTACAAGCAGAGGAAGACGCGCGTATTCAATTCAATTCAATTCAAATTTATTTGTATAGCGCTTTTCACAATACACATTGTTTCAAAGCAGCTTCACAGAAAGTGCATTTCATAAATGTACATTGAAAAATGTTAGAAAAGAGAATGTTAAAGAAAAAATGTTAGGATAAGTTAATCAATCATGTATTATTTTAGGCCATAACAACGCTGGCGTTGAGTCGTCTCTTCACAGGCGTCGAGTCGTCTCATCACAGGTGTCGGGGCATCTGAAGTCTCCATCAGAGGCTGGATACAAACTGGAGCTGACGAACTAGTTACCTCGGGACTAGTGTCCCGAGATAACAACAGAAAAGCAGATGGGAAATAATTAGCATAGCTGCTGTTCAGAATATTAATGCTGTTGGTGCGATTTAACTGTAGTATAAAACTTAATTATAATGTGAATGCTTGGCTAAAGAGATGCGTCTTTAATCTAGTTTTAAACTGGGACAGCGTGTCTGAACCTCGAACAATATCCGGAAGACTATTCCAGAGTTTAGGAGCTAAATGTGAAAAAGCCCTCCCTCCTTTAGTGGACTTAGATATCCTAGGAATGACCAGAAGCCTCGAGTTTAGTGATCTTAAAGAGCGCGATGGATTGTAGGGCGATAAAAGATCAGTTAAATACACTGGAGCTAACCCATTTAGGGCTTTATAGGTCAGTAGCAATACTTTGTAATTGATACGGAACTTAATAGGTAACCAGTGTAGAGATGATAAAATTGGTGTTATATGATCATATTTTCTTGACCTAGTAAGCACTCTAGCAGCTGCGTTTTGGACTAACTGCAGTTTGTTTATCGATGATGCAGGACAACCAGCTAATAAAGCATTACAGTAATCTAGTCTCGAGGTCATGAATGCATGAACTAACTTTTCTGCATCAGAAATAGATAGCATGTTACGTAGCTTGGCAATGTTTCTAAGGTGGAAAAATGCCGTTCTTGTAACATATGAAATATGACTTTCGAAAGACAAGTTGCGGTCTAATATAACACCCAGGTCTCTTACTGTAGTGGATAAAGCGACAGGACATCCTTCCAAGTTAATCTAAGCTGTTGAATTCTACATTGATCGTGCTTTAGGTCTCGGCGTAGTTCTCAAAATCGGGCTAAAGTGTGCATTCCATGGATTCCCGAACCCCGGCGCCACGTCATATTCTCGCGCATGCGTCGTGGAGGCACACACAGAAGACAAGAAGAGGTTGAATAAAGTCGTTATTTTGATATTTTTTTTGCGCACAAAAACTATTGTCGTCGCATCGTAAAATTATTGTAGAGTCACTGTGGTGAGATGGACTTTGTAACAACGTTTTAAGTGACTTTTATGGGTTTTGGGATTGTAAATGTACTGAATGCCAATGGAGGCCTATCTGAAGCCTTTCTCAGCATCAGCTTTCAACAAAAATATCTTCATTTGTGTTCCGAAGATGAACGGAGGTCTTACGGGTGTCGAACGACATGAGGGTGAGTAATTAATGACAGAATTTTCATTTTTGGGTGAACTAACCCTTTAAGGATAGGAGACTCTCAACGTATATGTTCAAAACCATCACACAACGTAGTTGATTGTATAGAACATGGCCATCTATGGATCAGCTTAGGTCATGATGGTTTTTAACCAGTCTATGGCATACCATAACTCATGAGAAACTCGAAAATGGTCTCAACCAGGTGAGTTGGAAGTTAAAACTTAAATCATGAATAGTTTTAAAACGACTATTTGAGCAAAACCTTTGCACCTGGATAATTGAGAGTGATTGTAAGTGTGATGATCATCTGCTAAATGAGCAACAGCGACCACAATTCACACCTTCAGTCAGTGAAGCCGCTCCCACAGCCGTTCATGAGAGTTTAAATGCTGGGAATATTCCCATCTTCCCACAGGAGAAGAAGCCAGCAGGATGAATTACTCCAGGATAAACTACAGACATACTATTGTAAAGATTGAGTTTGAGGAAGAACCCTGCAGAATAAAAGATGAAGAGACAGAGGAACAAATAGGTTGGTGTTTTCCTTCATTCTCTTTAATGAGGAACATTAAGATGAAAACGGTCACAGATCGATACATCTAAAACTAGACACCACACTAGTAGACTCTGTAGTAAAGTAGATTTGTGCTAAATTAAGAATGAACTTCAGAGTTCAAAGAAGATTCTTTGTTTCTCATTTGTCCTTTTTGAATTGAATTGAATTGATTCTAGACCCGATTGAAGTGAATGAAGACAAGCAACATCCGTTTCCAAATCCTCTTCTCAAAAATGAAGATGGAGATGCAGTCGATTCAAAGAGCACAGAGAATTTTACACAGAAACAAGCTGGAAAATCTGGAGTCGAAGAATCTTTCACCTGCTCTGAGTGTGGAAGGAGTTTCAGACAAAAGTCAACCCTTAACAGACACATGAGGGTTCACACTGGGGAGAAACCGTTCACATGCTCTCAGTGTGGAAGGAGTTTTGCTCTCAAAACCTCTCTCAAAGAGCATCTGCGCTTTCACGCTGGAGTGAGATCATTCAGCTGTGATCAGTGTGAGAAATCATTTGTTTTTAAATCAAACTTAAGACAACACCTTCAAGTTCATGCTGGTGTGAAGCCTCACTTTTGTTCTTTTTGTGGAAAGAGTTTTTCACTGCTGAGCTCTTTAAAAGTGCATGAGCGTGTTCATACTGGTGTGAAACCTTATATGTGCTTTGACTGTGAGAAGACCTTCATTACATCAGGAGCATTAAAACAACACCAGAGAATTCACACTGGAGAGAAACCGTACAAGTGCTCACACTGTGAGAAGAGTTTCTCTCAGGCAACATCCTTGAAACATCATGAGAAAGTTCACACTAATGTTATCCCATGCCTTCTGCAACTGGAGCCAAAGGCTTTCCTTTGAATGGACAATAGATCTGTACAGTTTATTTTACAACTCGCCCCAAATGTGCTCGATGGGGTTGAGGTCTGGACTTTGAGGGGGCCAGTCCATAATTTTCAATTGTTCCAGGAGATTCCTTCAGTCGCAGGTAGTTCCAGCAATATTTGGAAGAATGTTTTGGGTCATTGTTCTCTTGGAAAATAAATCCAGGCCCAATAAGACGACTCCCAGATGCCAAGTGTTCTAATAACTTTGGACAACACTGTATGAAAAGTATCTTGTTTCCCTATTCTGTTTTCCTCTATTCTTAAATAAATGTGTCATATAAGCAGAGTGTTTTTATTGCAGCAGCCAAAAGTTCTGAGCTGACCTGAATCTTTTATATTTGTTTAATTTACATTAAAGTAATAGAACTTGTCTTGCCAGGCCAAGAGTCAATTAAATATACTCTTCTTCCAGAACTGTTAAACTACAATTCTTCAATTCCCACAGCAGTTCAGAGAGAAGCTGAAAGAATATTGATGAGGGTTGATCGCTGTAATCAGACATCGATTAAACGTGTGAATGTGTGCAAATTACAAAGTTGTTTGCAAATCAGGGGCCGTTCACAAAACATTTTATCTGAGCACTAAGAGTTCTTCTAAATGGCAGTAAAAGTTCTTAAAACATATTCACAAATCTGCTGAGACCAACTTTTACTAAGGAATAATGAGAAGTCTTAAGCTAAGAGTGAGGGCGGGGTCGACCTCGTTGCTATGGATGATGTCATCACGCTTACTAACTATGCCCACAGTGATTGGCTGATGGGGAGGAGTCTCTGTCAGTGATTTAATCATAGAAATATTATAGAACGAGGTGTAATGCTGCCATGTTCAAATAAAGATTTTAAAAATTAAGCCTGTATGTTCAGCTGAATTTCAGCCTCTTACATGTTTGTATCTCGAGAGATTGCAGAATTCAAGCAAAAATCATGTTTTATAAACAAAGTTCAGGAGAAGCACTATCTAATCAGTGTGAGAGGAGGTATACACACAGTCGAGAGCCGACTCGCCTAGTTACCTCAACAGTTTTCTGCATCCCTCCGCCACCCCGTTCCTCACTCTCGGCCGGCGATAATGGGCAGAACTCTGGGTTTGGGCTAAACTGAGCTCTGAGCCCTCGATCCCCTCGGACAGCACGATAAATATGCTTATATTCTTTTACTCTAGTTGATCATTTGTAAGTGTGAACTTGTGAAAACAACTGCCACAGGTAATCAGACATGATTTATTTATATATTAAAGATTTATTTTTGTTGTTTTATCGTGGATTAAAATCTATAAATCAAAATATGTATTGTTTTTATGAAGAAAGGGTTCAGCACCCAAGGCTCTACTTCCTCAATGGTGTACAGTGTCTTTAGACGGATTGCGGCAACATCCATTAGGATTGTTTGTGATGTGGTCTTAGTGACTTGATAGTGATTGTAAGTGTGATGATCATCTGCTAAATGAGCAACAGCGACCACAATTCACACCTTCAGTCAGTGAAGCCGCTCCCACAGCCGTTCATGAGAGTTTAAATGCTGGGAATATTCCCATCTTCCCACAGGAGAAGAAGAAGCAAGCAGGAGGAATTACTCAAGGAGAAACTACAGACATACTATTGTAAAGATGGAGTTTAAGGAAGAACCCTGCAGAATAAAAGATGAAGAGACAGAGGAACAAATAGGTTGGTGTTTTCCTTCATTCTCTTTAAAGAGAAACATTAAGATGAAAACTGACATATAACAATACATCTAAAACTATACTAGTATTAAACTATATTTGTGCGAAATTGAGATTTTAAACAGTATTTATTTTTGTTCCTCATGTATCCTTTTATTGAATTATGGAAATTTAATACATTTCATTTTAGACCCGATGGAAGTGAATGAAGACCAACAGCATCGGTTTCAAAAACCTCATCTCAAAAATGAAGACGGAGATGCAGTCGATTCAAAGACTGAAGAGAATTTCACACAGAAAAAAGCTGGAAGATCTAGAGTCAACAGATCTTTAACATGCTCTGAGTGTGGAAAGAGTTGCGTATATAAATCACACCTTGACAGACACATGAGGATTCACACTGGAGAGAAACCGTTCACATGCTCTCAGTGTGGAAAGAGTTTCACTCAGAAAAGCTCTCTCGAAGATCATATGCGCCGTCACTCTGGAGCGAGATCATTCAGCTGTGATCAGTGTGAGAAAACATTTGTTTTTAAATCAAGCTTAAGAAAACACTGTATAATTCATGCTGATGTGAAGCCTCATGTTTGTTCTTTTTGTGGAAAGAGTTTTTCACAACTGCAGCATTTAAAAGTGCATGAGAGTATTCATACTGATGTGAGACCTAATATGTGCTTTGACTGTGGGAAGACCTTCAGTACATCATGTGACTTACAAAGACACCAGAGAATTCACACTGGAGAGAAACCGTACAAGTGCTCTTCATGTGGGACGAGTTTCTCTCAGTCAGGAACATTGAAAGTTCATGAGAGAGTTCACACTGGAGAGAAGCCGCACCAGTGCTCTTCATGTGGGAAGAGTTTCAACTGCTCCTCTAATCTACGGAGACATAAAAAAAAGTATTGCCCTAAGGCGTCTAATTGAGCAAAGTTCATGTTCTGACCCATAGCGTACATCCATAATATAGTTTGATTTTCTCATGGTTTCTATGCAATATGGCAATTTGATTTGAGTGATTTCCAAGTCTGGACAAGTTTATACAGCGGTGGCCAAAAATATTCGAACACCTGACAGATCTGAAAATATTGACCTTTTTTGCCTCCAAAACATGATTTAATTTCATAATGTTCATGAGACGCACAGATGGTTGCTCTGACCATCAAATACCAGATGAAGTGAGTCGTACTGTTTTTATCCACTTTTAACTTTAATATTTAATTTGTCCAGCTTCTGCAGCGATTACAGCAGCACATCTCTCTGACATAGTGTCAATATATATTTCCTCTGAGAACATCAACGTCAGCAAAAGGCTTTCCTTTGAATGGACAATAGATCTGTACAGTTTATTTTACAACTCACCCCAAATGTGCCCGATGGGGTTGAGGTCTGGACTTTGAGGGGGTCAGTCCATAATTTTCAATTGTTCCAGGAGATTCCTTCAGTCGCAGGTAGTTCCAGCAATATTTGGAAGAATGTTTCGGGTCATTGTTCTCTTGGAAAATAAATCCAGGCCCAATAAGACGACTCCCAGATGCCAAGTGTTCTAATAACTTTGGACAACACTGTATGAAAAATATTTGTTTCCCTATTCTGTTTTCCTCTATCCCTAAATAAATGTGTCATATAAGCAGAGTGTTTTTATTGCAGCAGCCAAAAGTTCTGAGCTGACCTGAATCTTTTATATTTGTTTAATTTACATTAAAGTAATAGAACTTGTCTTGCCAGGCCAAAGGTCAATTAAATATACTCTTCTTCCAGAACTGTTAAACTACAATTCTTCAATTTCCACAGCAGTTCAGAGAGAAGCTGAAAGAATATTGATGAGGGTTGATCGCTGTAATCAGACATCGATTAAACAAGTGAATGTGTGTAACTTAGAGACAAAGTTGTTTGCAAATCAGGGGCCGTTCACAAAACATTTTATCTGAGCACTAAGAGTTCTTCTAAATGGCAGTAAAAGTTCTTAAAACATATTCACAAAGCTGCTCAGACCAACTTTTACTAAGGAATAATGAGAAGTCTTAAGCTAAGAGTGAGGGCGGGGTCGACCTCCTTGCTATGGATGATGTCATCAGGCTTACTAACTATGCCCACAGTGATTGGCTGATGGGGAGGAGTCTCTGTCAGTGATTTAATCATAGAAATATTGTAGAATGAGGTGTGACGATAAATACACTTATTATATTATTTTACTCTAGTCGAACATTTGTAAGTGTGAACATACTGCCACAGGTAATCAGACATTATTTATTTATTTATCAAAGATTTATTTTTGCTGTTTAATCGTGGATTAAAATCTATAAATCAAAATATGTATTTTATTTATGAAGAAAAGGTTCAGCACCCAAGGCTCTATCGCCTACTTCCTCAATGGTGTACAGTGTCTTTAGACGGATTGCGGCAACATCCATTAGGATTGTTTGTGATGTGGTCTGAGTGACTTAAGAGTCCTCTTGATTACTCCTAACGTTTCACAGATTTAGGAGCTAGTTTTAGTGCTAAAATGCTTTGGAAATACTCTTAGAGCAAAAATGTCCGAACATTAGGATTGACACGCCCATTATTTTTAAGAGTTTCTCCTAAATCGGTAAGAACTACTTTTAGCCTTAAGATGCTTTGTGAATACGGCCCCTGATCTGAGATCAGGTACAAACTAAATAGACACTAGTTTGCATGTTCACTGAGATCATCGCCCTCCGAATGGCGAACCCTTGATATTTCAAAACTTTTTGAAGTAGTCATGACAGAACGAAGCCTCGTTTACTGAAGTCACATGACTTTGGCAGTTTGATATGCTCCGAAACACTGATTCGATTCATTGGTTGTGGTCTGTTCTCCCAAATCATCAACATGAGCTCAGTTTGCTCATGTGTTGGTCAGATTTTGAGGTAGGTGATGTCATCAGCTCAAAAACTAAAATAAATTATCATAAAACAGTCCTTCGGTGTTGTATTAAGCTGTAATACATCAAATCTGTTCTGAAGGTTCATATAAAGTGCTGGATTAATCATGTGTTTTAGGCTAAAGTGTAAGTTAGCATCACTCTGGTTCCCTCAACAAAAAGCCAGTAGGATTTTCCTTTCGCTTTTGAATTATTGCAGAAAATAAACTCTGTGACCTACAAAAGTTTATGATTCTTACAGATTTTATTAATCATGGGCTATAGATGAATATCACCACAATTAAGCTTCCAAATTACTATTATTTTATTGTCTTTATCAGACTCTAAGTAGAATTTGTGTGGTTTTTGTGTGGCTCAGAATAAATCACACAAGTTTCTATATCCTCCTGGCACCCAGGAATAGACTTTTGTCCTCTGTAGTAGACATTATATTTTAGTGAATTTCTCTGAAAACATGTCACAGTTTGGTCTGGATGTCCCGTAAAGAGCACATTCAGAGCTTCAGAGATACCAAATGTTTGGAGGTTTCACCATGATAATAACTTCTCCTTGGTCTTTAAAAATTACTGATAAAATTTAGAACTCTTATGGGAATATGATAATATTTTGTAATTATTATGTTATGGGGTTTCAAATCAGAATATGACTTTCTGTTACAAAACAAGGCATTTATTTTATGCGCCTTCTGTAGAGACAGCAGGATTTAGAGCCTTAGTGGGACAGCCCAAAGGGAATCATTTCTAAACGACTATTAGAGCAAAACATTTGCACCTGAATAATTGAGAGTGATTGTAAGTGTGATGATCATCTGCTAAATGAGCAACAGCGACCACAATTCACACCTTCAGTCAGTGAAGCCGCTCCCACAGCCGTTCATGAGAGTTTAAATGCTGAGAATATTCCCATCTTCCCACAGGAGAAGAAGCAAGCAGGAGGAATTACTCCAGGAGAAACTACAGACATACTATTGTAAAGATGGAGTTTGAGGAAGAACCCTGCAGAATAAAAGATGAAGAGACAGAGGAACAAATAGGTTGGTGTTTTCCTTCATTCTCTTTAATGAGGAACATTAAGATGAAAACTGACATATAACAATACATCTAAAAGTATACTAGTATTAAACTAGATTTGTGCGAAATTGAGATTTTAAACATTATTTATTTTTGTTCCTCATGTATCCTTTTATTGAATTATGGAAATTTAATTAATTTCATTTTAGACCTGATGGAAGTGAATGAAGACAAACAGCCTCAGTTTCAAAAACCTCATCTCAGAAATGAAGATGGAGATGCAGTCGATTCAAAGACTGAAGATAATTTCACACAGAAAAAAGCTGGAAGATCTGGAGTCAACGGATCCTTAACATGCTCTGAGTGTGGAAAGAGTTTCATAGATAAATCAAAACTTAACAGACACATGAGGATTCACACTGGAGAGAAACTGTTCACCTGCTCTGAGTGTGGAAAGAGTTACGTATATAAATCACACCTTGACAGACACATGAGGATTCACACTGGAGAGAAACCGTTCACATGCTCTCAGTGTGGAAAGAGTTTCACTCAGAAAAGCTCTCTCGAAGATCATCTGCGCCTTCACTCTGGAGTGAGATCATTCAGCTGTGATCAGTGTGAGAAAACGTTTGTTTTTAAATCAAGCTTAAGAAGACACTGTATAATTCATGCTGATGTGAAGCCTCATGTTTGTTCTTTTTGTGGAAAGAGTTTTTCACAACTGCAGCATTTAAAAGTGCATGAGAGTATTCATACTGGTGTGAGACCTTATATGTGCTTTGACTGTGGGAAGACCTTCAGTACATAAGGCACATTAGAAAGACACCAGAGAATTCACAATGGAGAGAAACCGTACAAGTGCTCTTCATGTGGGACGAGTTTCTCTCAGTCAGGAACATTGAAAGTTCATGAGAGAGTTCACACTGGAGAGAAGCCGCACCAGTGCTTTTCATGTGGGAAGAGTTTCAACTGCTCCTCTAATCTACAGAGACATAAAAAAAAGTATTGCCCTAAGGCGTCTAAGTGAGCAAAGTTCATGTTCTGACCCATAGCGTACATCCATAATATAGTTTGATTTTCTCATGGTTTCCATGCAATATGGACAATTTGATTTGAGTGATTTCCAAGTCTAGACAAGTTTATACAGCGGTGGCCAAAAATATTCGAACACCTGACAGATCTGAAAATATTGACCTTTTTTGCCTCCAAAACATGATTTAATTTCATAATGTTCATGAGACGCACAGATGGTTGCTCTGGCCATCAAATACCAGATGAAGTGAGTCGTACTGTTTTTATCCACTTTTAACTTTAATATTTAGTTTGTCCAGCTTCTGCTTCTGTCCAGCGATAACAGCAGCACATCTCTCTGACATAGTGTCAATATATATTTCCTCTGAGAACATCAACGTCAGCAAAAGGCTTTCCTTTGAATGGACAATAGATCTGTACAGTTTATTTTACAACTCACCCCAAATGTGCCCGATGGGGTTGAGGTCTGGACTTTGAGGGGGCCAGTCCATAATTTTCAATTGTTCCAGGAGATTCCTTCAGTCGCAGGTAGTTCCAGCAATATTTAGAAGAATGTTTCGGGTCATTGTTCTCTTGGAAAATAAATCCAGGCCCAATAAGACGACTCCCAGATGCCAAGTGTTCTAATAACTTTGGACAACACTGTATGAAAAGTATTTGTTTCACTATTCTGTTTTCCTCTATTCCTAAATAAATGTGTCATATAAGCAGAGTGTTTTTATTGCAGCAGCCAAAAGTTCTGAGCTGACCTGAATCTTTTATATTTGTTTAATTTACATTAAAGTAATAGAACTTGTCTTGCCAGGCCAAGGGTCAATTAAATATACTCTTCTTCCAGAACTGTTAAACTACAATTCTTCAATTTCCACAGCAGTTCAGAGAGAAGCTGAAAGAATATTGATGAGGGTTGATCGCTGTAATCAGACATCGATTAAACGTGTGAATGTGTGTGACTTAGAGACAAAGTTGTTTGCAAATCAGGGGCCGTTCACAAAACATTTGATCTGAGCACTAAGAGTTCTTCTAAATGGCAGTAAAAGTTCTTAAAACATATTCACAAAGCTGCTCAGACCAACTTTTACTAAGGAATAATGAGAAGTCTTAAGCTAAGAGTGAGGGCGGGGTCGACCTCCTTGCTATGGATGATGTCATCAGGCTTACTAACTGCCCACAGTGATTGGCTGATGGGGAGGAGTCTCTGTCAGTGATTTAATCATAGAAATATTGTAGAATGAGGTGTGACGATAAATACACTTATTATATTATTTTACTCTAGTCGATCATTTGTAAGTGTGAACATACTGCCACAGGTAATCAGACATTATTTATTTATTTATCAAAGATTTATTTTTGCTGTTTTATCATGGATTCAAATCTATAAATCAAAATATGTATTGCATTTATGAAGAAAAGTTTCAGCACCCAAGGCTCTATCGCCTACTTCCTCAATGGTGTACAGTGTCTTTAGACGGATTGCGGCAACATCCATTAGGATTGTTTGTGATGTGGTCTGAGTGACTTAAGAGTCCTCTTGATTACTCCTAACGTTTCACAGATTTAGGAGCTAGTTTTAGTGCTAAAATGCTTTGTGAAATACTCTTAGAGCAAAAATGTCCGAACATTAGGATTGACACGCCCATTATTTTTAAGAGTTTCTCCTAAATCTGTAAGAACTACTTTTAGCCTTAAGATGCTTTGTGAATACGGCCCCTGATCTGAGATCAGGTAAAAACTAAATAGACACTAGTTCAGGTGTTCACTGAGATCATCGCCCCCGAATGGCGAACCCTTGATATTTCAAAACCTTTTGAAGTAGTCATGACAGAACGAAGCCTCGTTTACTGAAGTCACGTGACTTTGGCAGTTTGATATGCTCCGAAACACTGATTCGATTCATTGGTTGTGGCCTGTTCTCCCAAATCATCAACATGAGCTCAGTTTGCTCATATGCTGGTCAGATTTTGAGGTAGGTGAAGTCATCAGCTCACAAACAAAAATAAATAATCATAAAACAGTCCTTCGGTGTTGTATTAAGCTGTAATACATCAAATCTGTTCTGAAGGTTCATATAAAGTGCTGGATTAATCATGTGTTTTAGGCTAAAGTGTAAGTTAGCATCACTCTGGTTCACTCAACAAAAAGCCAGTAGGATTTTCCTTTGGCTTCCAAATGACTATTATTTTTATTGTCTTTATGAGACTTTAAGCAGAATTTGTGTGGTTTTTGCGTGGCTCAGAATAAATCACACAAGTTTCTATATCCTCCTGGCACCCAGGAAAATACTTTTGTCCTCTGTAGTAGACATTATATTTTAGTGAATTTCTCTGACAACATATAGTCCATGGGTCCAATTTTCACTAATTGGTACCACCCAAGGTGGCAAATTCTAGTTAGATTTTTTGTTTTAATCCATATCTCTAGATGATATTACAACATGATAACCTTTTGTTAGTGGTAGCTTTGTCACAGAAATCAGTCTTCAATGACACTAACCGTTGAGCCAAAAAGTGAAAAAATCTTGTAACTTTATTTGAACAGAACACATCATAAAAAGAAAAACAAAATAATTCTACCTTGTTCATTAACTTATTTGATCATTGTAAACAGTTTTTGTTTATTCATTATCATCATCACCATCATCATCATCTTCATTATATTCAACTAGTTTCATGACATCAGTCCTCCTCCCTCTGATTGCTGCAGGTTTGTAGCTTGTACACTTCTGTGCACTTTAATTTGTTGGCAAGACAGGAACAGTTGCAGATACATGAACACTTGCAGGCCATAAGCTCCCGAACAGCCATTGGTGCTGGGGGTCCCCGTATCCAGTCTAAAGTCAGCATACTTGTACAAATAACTGGATGATATTTCTCATCCATTTCAGTGAGGTGTCCAAATGTCTAGAAATTACCTACACATATTTATTCTATTTTATTATTAGTTATTAAACATTTTTAATTATTGTATTTATTAGAAGTTTGGGAAGGCTTTACACAGCAGACCTGTCCGACAAGAACATGGCCACCTGCATCAACCTACAGCTCTTTGAGGGCCTTGAAAAGATCAGTCAAAGTTTGCTACCTGGAAAAATGGTGTTACCAGTTTACCTTGTACCATCACTTGATGTGGCCCGTCAAACTGTGTGACATTAGCATATCAGCAGTCCAGAAGAAGGACTCAAAGGCTAACAACTATATCCAGAAGTGGCTTGGCCTTACCCGATGTCTGTCAAATGTAGCCCTGTTTGGAAGAAACACCTTGAGGCTCCCAATGAAATCCTTGAGCTTGGGCTACAAGCTGGAGAAGGTGCGGCTGGTAATCGAGCTGAATGACTCACCGAATCCGACAGTGCAAAACAACATGGCCCAAGTGATAACTGGAAGGAAATGGAAAGCATCACAGTCAGTACACCGGGCCATTGCCTTCTTGTCGGATTGGTGCATTATGGCAGGGCAGGCTTTGGTCGGGAAACACCACCCAAGATGTGGTCCAAAGCCTCAAAGGTAGAGAGAAAAACCTGATGATCTCCAAAGTTGTGAGGGATGAAGAGGAGGCTACAAAATCAAAGCCGTGAGCCAATGCCAACAAGGGAGATGGACAACCTGGGTGGCTGTAATCGACAGGGCTGTGACGTGGGCTGATTTGTGGAGGATGCCTCAAGCAAGGCTGAGCTTCCTAATCAGGGCCAAGTACGATACCCTACCAAGCCCCCAGAATCTGCACCTTTGGTATGGTTCAGAGAAGATCTGCCAGCTTTGTGGCCAACAGAACCTCAGCTTACAGCACATCCTATCCAGCTGCAAAACGGCACTGACCCAAGGATGTTATGGTTGGCGTCACGAACAGGTCCTGCGAAAAGTATCTGAAGTCATCGAGGCCAACAGGGCCAGTCCAGCAGCAACTCACAGGCTGATCCAGTTTGTGAGGCAAGGGGGTGAGGCATTAAGCAGCACCTCAAAGGAGTGGTCCTTGCGATCACTCGGCGGCAACAGGGAACTGAGAGCTGATCTTGATCACCAACTGAAGTTCCCACAGCAGGTCACCGTAACCTCCCTCTGGCCAGACATTGTGCTCTGGTCTACCATCACAAGAACTGTTATTATGGTTGAACTGACTGTGCCATGGAGAGATCAGCCTAGAGTCTGGTTTTGAGAGGAAAAAGGAGAAGTATGCAGATGAAGTTTTTTCCTCTGGCTCTTGAAGTCATCGGGGCTTCTCTTCTTTGCTCTCTCTCTCTCTCTCTCTCTCTCTCTCTCTCTCTCTCTCTCAGGTAACATTGTATTCATGCTGTGTACGATTAATGGTATATGTTTATCATCTAATTCATCCATTTTGAAACTATTTTAAGTGTAACCATAACCAGAATTTGTCATTAAATCCTTTCTATTACGAATACTGTGCTAACTAGTTTTGATTTAGTATTGACTTTGAAGTGCTCTCTATTGCAATACAATATAGTCACCTTATAGCAATGCTCTCCCACATATTTTGCTATTGTAACTGCGCTTATCTCCTTCGTTGGTATAAGTTACAGTGGGTGGAAATAGACGAGAAATGTACAGTTTTCTTCCACCTTTCTGATAACGTTTCTTTAGTCTTCTGGCAACCCTGCAGATTGAACCATCTGCAGGAGTCCACTCTTACAGTAAACTTCCATCCATTTAGCCCAAAAACCGGATGCTAATGGCTTGGTCAAAAGGAATTCTGTGTGTAAGCCTTTTCAGCATTTTGGTGAAGTTCTCTTAATTTATTGATATCTCATTTAAAATCTGACTCCATTAATAATTTTATCTTTTATGTGACTCCATAAAGTGTGCTATGTTTAGAGTTTATTAGCTGATTTTAAGATTAGTTGCGATTTAATTTAGATCGTTGATTTTCTTTGCATCTTCCTAGTTTTCATATTCGTTCATCGAGAGACCCAAAATCGCAGAGAAAGACGCGTCCGGACGCGCGTTCACGGACATCTTGTCTGGCTCATAGTCTACATGTCGTGTATGTGTGTGCCCCAAAAACACAGACACAGCACCACATGGGGGTTCTGGCTACAGAATGTTTTGACAGAATTTTCATTTTTGGGTGAACTAACCCTTTAAGTGTACATGATACTTGGTAATGATCTGTGTGTGCCCCAAAAACACAGACACAGCACCACATGGGGGTTCTGGCTACAGAATGTTTTGACAGAATTTTCATTTTTGGGTGAACTAACCCTTTAAGTGTACATGATACTTGGTAATGATCTGAGATGTCATCGCTCTGCTGCAGAATTTCAACGATATCAACATTGATTCCATGTGACAATATTAGGTCTAAAGTATGATTATGGAAATGAGTGGGTCCTGAAACGTGTCTCCAATAGAGTTTAGAATGTCTCTAAATTCTAATCCCAATCCATCTTTTCCATTGTCTACATGGATATTAAAATCACCAACAATTAGTACTTTATCTGCAGCCAGTACTAACGCTTATAGAAAATCAGCAAATGCTTTGGAAAAGTCTGTATTGTGCCCTGGTGGCCTGAATACAGTAGCTAACACAAATGTTAGATGGGATTTATTTTTATCACGACATAATGTTACATAAAGCACCAGGACTTTCGAAGGAATTATATTTGAAACTAGACTTCTGAGTAATACTGAAAATATTACCTAGATTAACACATATCAAAATAAAGAGCAGTATTCACCTTTTCAGATGATGCTAGTGGCTTATCTATACAACAAAGTATGGTGGTGTAATCTGGTTTTGAAACTAGCTCTAGTTGTTGTTCTTGCATAATATACTATTTCATATACAGTACATACATTGTTTTTTCAAATTACTATGTCATGGATTGTCCCACCATCATGGTTCTGATATCACCAGATTACAGACAGTCTTGTCTATCCATATATGAAAAGATATCCTCCCTAACATCAATATATTTTGAGATAGAAATATAAAAATTTAATAGATGCAAAAATATTGTCACGACCGGCTCAAAGCTGTGACAAATAAGTGGAGGACATATTAGGTTGGTGAGGTTTTGCAACACAAGGTTTATTTATGTAAATAATAAAATATATAATACAATAATCAAGGCCAAAATAACTACAATCTCTGTCAGACAAATTATGTTAATGTGTCAGACAGAACCAAATTCAAAGTAATGACAAAAGAACGTAAACAAAACCATAACGAGACTGAAAAGGGAGCAAACAACCTCGCTCTCGTGATGGTGCTGCACTACCTGAAGCTCTCTCCAAGTCCCTCAAGTCTCCTGTTGACTCTCAAAGGCTCAACTTAAATAGAGAACATTTACTCATACAACATATACTCCATTTCCTCATCCAATTGTTTTTTCTTTTTCGCAGACACTCGATAGTAACGCTGGCGAATTGGACTTGAATCTCCCACATCAATATCGTGCTCAATTAGATTTGTACACAAAGGAGTATCAGAAAACAATGTACCATATTCCGTAATCAAGTCAATCAAATCAGTACGCTGTACAGCCGTCAGATGATTAAGACGATCATGCATAGAACTCAGCACTTCTGAGTTCTTAAGACGCCCTTGTAGAACACAATCTCCCGAAATAAATTTCATCTTCCCCACCTAACGAGTTGGAATTGATCCCGATTCATCGCGGTCATTTCTAACAGAAGAATCTGTAAGCAAAACAGGTTTAATACCAGCAGATACACAAATTTGGTCTTCATTTAGCGCAAGGTCATCAAAGTCTTTAAAAGCATAATATGGTTTTAAAAGATTTACATGACACACTCTAGTCTGTTTTTTACGATTTGGCGTATTAATCAAATAATTCAGGCTAGAAATCTGACTAGCCGCAGTAAATGGTCCATCGAACTTAGCCTGAAAGGGCGATCCCACAACAGGCAACAACGCCAGTACCTGGTCATCAGGTTGAAATGAACGCAACTCTGTTCGACGATCAAAAAGTTGTTTCATTTGATCTTGAGTTTTGTTCAGAGAAGACTTTGCCAACTGACACGCCTCATAAATTCGCCTACGAAAATCACTAACATATGACATAACATTTTTCGGTGGATCAGACTTTTCCCAGTCCGCAGATAAAACAGCCAATGGACTCCGCACATCATGACCAAAAACAAGGTCATTTGGACTGAACCCAGTACTTTCTTGCACAGCTTCCCGAGCTGCCATCATCAACCAAGGTAGATCAGTCTCCCAGTCCTTACTCATTTGAACACAATACGATCTCAACAAAGATTTCAGAGTTTGATGAAATCTCTCTAGTGCTCCCTGACTTTGGGCATGATAAGCACTGGAGAGATTATGTTGAATATTAAGCGATTTCAAAACTTGACCAAACAAATTAGAGGTGAAATTACTTCCCTGATCAGATTGAATAATTTTTGGAATCCCAAACACCGAAATGAATTGGGTCAGCGCTTTTATGACTAGTTTTGCCGTTATAGAACTTAACGGATATGCAGCCGGATATCTAGTTACTTGGCACATGATTGTAAGCAAATATTCACTACCTGCCTTTGACCTAGGCAATGGCCCAACACAATCTACAATGAGATGTTCAAACGGTTGACTAATGGCTGGAATTGGATGCAGAGGAGCAGATTTCAAAGTTTGATTTGGTTTTCCAGTAAGCTGACATGTATGACAAAACTTAATGTATTTTGACACATCACGTTTCAATTTCGGCCAAAAGAAACGTGTCAAAAGTAACTTGTACGTCTTTCTCACTCCCATGTAGCCGGAAGTATCATGTGCAGTCTGTAACATCAGTTGCTGGAGACACTGAGGAAGTACAATTTGCACCATGGGATCACCAATCGCAAACTCTGCCTGTGGCACCCATTTTCGAACCAGTTATCCTTCATCTAGGTAATACCCAGATGAAAGATTGACCATTGCATCTTGAGAGACAACTCGGTCAAATAATTCAACAAGAGTCAAGTCAGCTTTTTGTTTTTCGATCAATTCATCACGTGACACTGACAAAATTGAAGGGATTTCTAGTTTTACCTTCTCAGATTCAGTTTTTCCCTCAACTTGTGTTTTACTCATAGATCGGGTTATCATGCAAGACGGTAACACATTCAAAGGACAGGTTAAACTTTCATCACCATCTAATTTCAAGATCTTCGGACATGGTGTAACCACTAGATGTGGTGAATCATTTCGCCAGACACGATCACCAGCCAAGTCATTCCCCAGAACTACGTGTATTCCCTCCACAGGCAAGCAGGAACGAACAGCCACCTCCACTTCGCCCTGAATCAACTCCGAGTGCAAAATTATTTTATGAATTGGGACAGACATAACATTTAGGCCAATGCCCTTAACCAACACATTACTTCCAGTATAAGAATCCGGTGAAAAAGGCAACACCGACTCTAGCACAAAGGTTTCTGAGGATCCTGTATCACGTAGAATCTTAACTGGTACACTTTTTTTTGCATCCACCAATCTAACAGAACCTTCTGTAACGAATGGAGTAAACGCTGAAACACACAGCGAACAATTTTCCTGCATATTGCTTATTTTTGAAGCAGTCACCGCCAAAGAAACAGGCTTTACAGGAGACAAAGAATTCGATTTCACATTAGAATGGTCAGCTTTTGCTTTCAATAACGGACATTCATTCTTCCAGTGACCAAACCCATGACAATAATTACACATATTTGCTTTATCTTTTTCTTCAAAAGAATTGTGCAACTGTGTGCTGGGTAAATCAGGCACAAACCTGGAAAATGCGCTGGATTTTCGCCATGGTTCATTTTGAAAATTCTCTCCAGCGGATCTGTAACCAAAAACGGTTTTATGAGTCAAAGAGAATTCATCAGCCATGACGGCCGCCTCATAATCAGTGTCAGGTTTACATTCGTTGATGTAAGTCGCAATACGACCTGAAACGGAACTCTTAAATTGCTCAAGCATCATTAATTCCTTTAAATCATCAAGTGTTTTTACCTCAGAAGCTACACACCAACGATTCAAATTAACCGAGATCTCGTGTACAAATTCAACATACGTCTGCTTTTCTCTTTTCTTCCAGGACCTAAATCTTTGTCTATAGGCCTCTGGAACCAGTTCGTAAGCCCTCAACACTGCCGCTTTTACCGCTTTATACTCAGAAGCGTCCTCTACACCAAGTGAAGAATACGCTTCTTGGGCTCTGCCTGTAAAAACAGACTGCAACATAAGAGTACGCTCTTCATCTGGCCAATTTCATGCATCCACAACACGTTTAAACAATAAAAAGAATCGCTCAACCTCTTTTTCATCAAATTTAGGAATCAACCTCAAATTACTCACAATATCAAACTTACACGAACTCGAATCACGTATCTGTTCTCCAGTTAAGAAAAGTTTACCATCTCTTATTAGATCCAAACGATAGCGTTCCAGATCAAACTGCTGTTGTTGTAACTGGATTTTCTTTAACTCAATGTGATTTTGTGCGTCTAGTATTTTCTCTTTCATTTCAGTCTGAATTAACAACAATTTTTTTTGTTGTTTAAAATTTAAATGAGACTGTGGTGATGTCGCAATATCAAAAGTTGACGCGTCTTCCGAAATTTGAGACTCTAAGACTCCGCGTTCAAGTAACTCCATCTTTATCATGGTTTTAAGATTATCTTTCAGACGTTTATCCTGACATGACAAATTAATTTTGTAATGAGTTGCAAGTTCTACTAGTTGATCTTTAGAAAAATCATTCAACAAATCTTCAGACGGAGCACTAATAAATTCCTCCACCTTTGAGGCCATTGTAACAGACAGCTACTTAATTTACCAAAATATTTGAGGGGAAGAAATTAGACAAACAATTCCCTCTAACTAAATTTAGAAACTACCTAAACTCATACCTAATCTTCGTACAGTTACTTGCAGCAGGTTTTTATACACTATAAACTGCTTTCACCATACAAACAAAACAAACTAAAATAAAAAAAAGATCGGAGCATCCGGTTAAGAATACCCCGCTAAACCTAACCAGGAAAAAGTCTAATCCCAAACAACCCTTCCCTCAGATATACAAAGAGTAGCCATACTTACCATCCTTAAGTTGAAACTCCCACGAAACAATCAACAAAAAAACACCAAACCAACCACTATAAACCTCCAGAAATTTTTCAAATATTTTCAAAGAAAAACAAACTTAACGAATTAATGATTAAATTAACAAAATATAAACAAAGCAACTCCTTTCCAAATTAAATTATACCGGAGCAAATTAACTCCCAAATTTGTTTCCTACCAAACAAAAACTTAAACATAGACCTAATCAAACCAAACAAACATTTATCAATTAGCACGGACAAGAATTCATATTTGTCATACTAAAAAAAAAGGGTTGGACAAGTCCACATAATCGTCAAATAATGAACAAACCTTTTAACAAATTGGCTGGACGAGCCCCCATATTTGTCACAACCGGCTCAAAGCCGTGACAAATAAGTGGAGGACATAGTAGGTTGGTGAGGTTTTGCAACACATAAGGTTTATTTATGTAAATAATAAAATATAATACAATAAATCAAGGCATAAAAAAAACTACAATCTCTGTCAGACAAATTATGTTAATGTGTCAGACAGAACCAAATTCAAAGTAATGACAAAAGAACGTAAACAAAACCACAACGAGACTGAAAAGGGAGCAAACAACTCAGGATGCTCTCGTGATGGTGCTGCACGACCTGAAGCTCTCTCCAAATCCCTCAAGTCTCCTGTTGACTCTCAAAGGCTCAACTTAACCCTTAAAGGGGCAAGCATAAATAAATTTGATGGAAAAATTATTCATTGCTATTTTTGTATGTATCTAGACTAAAATGACACAGTTCATACATTTTTTCCAAAATATGACCTTTATTTTCAAAGTTACAGTCTGTATCTCCCAGGATACATTGCCCATTTAGGGTTACATTGTAACATGTATTCTTTTTTATTATAGTTCATATGAAAACTTTTAAAACATTGAATGAACAATTATTTAGCTAATTTTTTTCATGTTATCCATGCAACATTAGAAAAATTGGAAAAAAATTAACTTTTTCTCCCAAGATGCCTATGCAGGGTATACATTTAACATTTTATAACTTTTTGAACAGTTCATGTGCCGATTTTTAAAACACCTTTTTCCTGTTCTGTTTTTTTTATTCTACCATCTTCCCTGTGGTGCCCCACACCAGATATATTCTATGGGCAATGGAAGCTGAGAAAACAGTTGCGAGCATTTTGTCCAGAGACCAGGCAAAGCCTCACTTTGCACTTCTGACACATGATGTATGTCTGCCCATCTTGGCACATCCTGCATCGGCCTTTCACTGACAGGGTGGGGAAGTGGTCAATCCTGTCATACCTCATATCATCCACTGGCCTGGGAACCTTTGGCTGTTTGATCACTTTTTCTGGCGTATCGTCTTCATTTTCTTTGGATGGCCGTCCCCTTTTCTGCTTTTCAGGGTAGATGAGTCCCCTAGCAGCATCCAGCCTAAAGTCCTTCAGACACTGGTGTTTCTGACCAAGAGCTGCTGCATCACGCCGGTGGAGGAGCCATGCGTTATTGACAGCAATGTCAACTATCTGCCAAAATATGCCCATGTACCACCGATGGGACTTTGCTGGAGTGCGATACAGGGCAATCATCATATCTGCCAAATCCACTCCTCCCATATGAGTATTGTATTCAGACACAATCTTGGGGCATGGCACACTTATCTTTTTCTTCTCCTCTTTAGAGTAGCGTCTCACTTGGCCAACAGGGTTGACAGACGCACAGGAGCTCACCAAAGTGACTGTTTTGTTGTCGGCCCATTTGACCACAGCCAGCTTTGCATCGTTGTCAACACGAAAGTCGAAGCTGCCTCTTCCTCTTCGTAGGAGGTCTCGATCTTCTTCTACGCTGCAACCCATCAAGCGGTTCCTTCGAATAGTGCCCAAACTTCTGAGGCCCATAGAATCGTTTAGATGTGTTACCAATCTCAACGATGTGAAAAAATTGTCGAAGTAGACAACGCAGTCGGAGGGGTTTCTGATGGTTTTGCACAACTGCAGGACAACATTTGCACCTAACCCAAACTCTTTGCCTTGAGTATGAGTAGAACCATCAAATGTAGACTTCCCTGTATAGACCATGAAGTCATACACAAATCCAGACACACCAGCACGGACAAAGATCTTGAAACCCCATTTTTTGGGTTTACTGGGTAGATACTGCCGCAGACTTCCAGCTTTTTTTCCTTTGTAAGGAACCATCATTTCATCAATTGAGAACTGGTTCTCACTCTCCATTTCCATGCACTTGCTCCTCATGTGGTCCAGTACAGGCCTTATTTTCACAAGGCGATCTTCACTGGACTCAGAGCTCATGTTGTCTTGAAAGTGGAGCATCCTGGATAAACATTTGTACCTCTTGAGTGGCATGACATCTGCTACTTTATCATATCTTGTATCTGTTGCCCAGTAGTTTTCCATTGCAGGCATTTTCACTATACCCATGATCAGCTTCATTCCAATGAAAGCCTTGATTTCAGACACATTAGTGTTGATGCTGCATCCAATGAGCTGACAGGAATACAAGTTTGTCTGCTGAGCAATGACTTCAAAGATGTCCTTGTCGAAGAATTTGGAGAAGAACATTAGTGGACTGGAGAGCTCGTCTGGTGCAGTGAAGCAGCTTTGTGTAGCAGCGGACTGGTGCTCAAACTCAGTTTTTCTCCAACTATTGAAAAGGAAAAATTATATCAATATTTCCCCAATCTTCAACATAAACCACCTAAGTATATGCAATTTTACACAAACTCCTGTGTGTTGTTGTGTTTGTGTCTGTGTGTGTGTGTGTGCGTGCGTGCGTGCGTGTGTGTGTGCGTGTGTATGTGTGTGTGTGTGTGCGCGCGTGTGTGTGTGGGTGCGTGCGTGCCGTGCGTGTGCGTTTGCGTGTGTATGTGTGTGTGTGCGCGCGTGTGTGTGCGTGTGTGTGAAATAAAGTATTGGGAAGGGGGGTTCCTTCCCTCTTCCCTCCACTCATTTACTAACATATCACCATAACACACATCATGTGGACACACATACATTATGTAGAGCAAAACCACTAGATCTTTCACATAAAAATTTGAAATCCTCCTCTAAACATCTAAACATTAATTACCCAATTACCTAAATTACCTAATTACCTAATTACCTAATTATCTAATTACCTAAACATCTTCCTTCGTTTATTTTGGTTTGCTTGTTTATTCTGCAATGCTCCTTCCTCTGCCTCATCACTAGAGCTGCCATTCAAATTGTCACTGCTGCTGTCATCCTCACACTGTCCCTCTGTAGGCCTATACAGCTCATCTATGACTTCCTCACTGGATCCCTCCTCTGAATCTGATGAACCATCAGGTGGCAAAACTACAGAGTTCACCTCTCTCTTTCTTGTACTGTAGAAACTGCTGACAGAAATTCCCTGAAAACATGTGTACATGTTGAATTCATCAATGATACACATTTGAGAGTAAAATAAAAAAGTAATCATTTATCCTAAAAACCTTTATCCTATTAAATATATGTAGAGAACAGGCCTCAAAACATAAGAATATCTGTGAGTGATCAGCCCTGTTAAATACCCTTAAATGGGCAATGTATCCCCCAGGATACAGACATTCAATGGCTGATAATCAAAGTTGTGAGACGATTATTTTAAAAATATGCACAAGAACATGTAAAACTATCCTTAAAAAACTATTTTCTAAAACAAAATCACTCTAAAATATCATAATTGTGAAAATATAAAAACACTTACCTCATGGCCAGTGTCTTTGTCCACGTATGCTGCCATTTTGGATTTTGATACAAATGTTTGGAATGTTGGCATAAAGTCACATGACCCTGATTACATGACCCATCCCCCCATTAGTGTTTCTCATCAACTGCAACCACATAATGCCCATCCCCCCATGGCCCTTCCCCCTACAGCCTGTTAAATGTCTGTATCCTCCAAGATACAGAAACTCTTTAAGGGTTAAATAGAGGAAGAAACAGGTGCATATAATTTGCTCAAGGAGCCTGCCCAGGTGCACATCATTCTCCCGATGAGTCTCTCAGCCACACCCACCGGTCGCAACAGCAATGGTAACGGGAGACCCGTCACAATATGTTTTCTTAAATATGAAGGCTAATATAAAACATATTCAACAAAAATAACGTCAAATTATGGCAGATCTGGATAGCCCTGACTGTCCTGAAAAAAATCAACATATAGCATGTATGGCTACCTCTTACAATACACTTCATACAAACCTGCTGTGCAGAAACTGTAGGACGATAATGGCAAACATAATGATTGTCCCAAAAAATTAGTAAAGCTACTCATTTGAAATGGTTATCATGTTTCAAAGTACTTGTATGGACAATACAAACAAACTGGTACCAAAGAGATTTTGCCACCTTAGGTGGTACCACATTCTGGCTTGGCCCATGGACTAATACATGTCACAGTTAGGTCTGGATGTCCCATAAATAGCACATTCAGGGCTTCAGAGATACCAAATGTTTGGAGGTTTCACCATGACAACTTCTCTTTGGTCTTTAAAAATTACAGATCAAATTTAGCAGTCTTATGGAAATATGATTTTATGTTATGGGTTTAAAAACAGAATATGACTCTCTGTTAAAGAGTAACTAAACCCTAAACCAACTTTTTTTAGTTAATGATCTGTAATACTGGGGCTTTATTAATGCTGTTCATTGATTCGAGTAATGTTTTGACATTTGAGTATAAAGTGATTTAATTCTATGAAATATGGTGTAAAACCGCCAAAGTGCTGCCCTCTTAAGGTAAACGGTGGCTACTGCAGTTGAATTTTCCTATTGGACGTTGTGGTACATCGTGATGTAGGATGGTACCCCCAACGGCTCACTATCCGCGCCCCTGGCACAAGCTCACCACGCCCTCATAAATGTTTTCCCCAATCAAATGATGAGAACGGCTTCACTCCAGTATGAACTGTCATATTACATGAAGTAGAAACATTATGAATGAAACTCAATTGACACTTGCTTTAACATTGTAATGAAGAAAATGCGGTTAAATAATGCAGTTGTCGGTACACGTCAGGCTTTTCTTGCGATATTATTGGCGCCCGTCATGTGTACAGATAATTTTCATACATGAGACACGCTTTCAAACCCTGACACGCAAGTGGTTGCCTCGGTAACGAACAACAATACCGTTACGTGCTGGCGTATATTGTCTAACTTATTTGAGGAAATCCGTTTATAATAGGCTTTTAGGTCTGAACTTATTGATTCAGTTAATTTGAATGAAAATTCATCGTATGTATATCAGATATCTGATCTATTTTTAGTGGCATTCAGTGTAAGGATTTTAGATTAGGGCAGTTCTCTTGTGCTGCTGCTTCGCTAGCATCGTCTGCATCGGGAGTTAACGCAGTTTGAGCAGCGGCTCGCATTGATAAGGCTCCGGGTTTGTGTCTACAGACCTTTCACCCTCCTCCACTTCAGGTGAAGGTAGGAGAATGACCGCTCTGTTGCAAAGCTGGCGTCACTCCAGTCATTCTCCATCTTTGCGACTCGTGAGTCAGACAGCTGTCAATCAACCCGTCACTGCGGGTCTCAGGTGCACGCCCTCTGACCTCCGCTCAGTCCCGCCCTCGGTTCATCCCCTCTGTCTCCGCTGGGCTCTGCCCACTTTTCCAGCATTTTTCAAAAATTGCCAGTGGGTGGAATTAAGCTCTGAGCAGGGGTTTAGTTACCCTTTAAGAAACAGGGCATTGATTTTATACATGTCTTCTGTAGAGACACCAGGGCTTGCAGCCTTAGTGGGACAGCCCAAAGGGAATCATTTCTAAACGACTATTAGAGCAAAACATTTGCACCTGGATAATTGAGAGTGATTGTAAGTGTGATGATCATCTGCTAAATGAGCAACAGCGACCACAATTCACACCTTCAGTCAGTGAAGCCGCTCCCACAGCCGTTCATGAGAGTTTAAATGCTGGGAATATTCCCATCTTCCCACAGGAGAAGAAGAAGCAAGCAGGAGGAATTACTCCAGGAGAAACTACAGACATACTATTGTAAAGATGGAGTTTGAGGAAGAACCCTGCAGGATAAAAGATGAAGAGACAGAGGAACAAATAGGTTGGTGTTTTCCTTCATTTTCTTTAATGAGGAACATTAAGATAGGGATGCACCGAATCTAGATTTTTGGGGTTCGGCCGAATACCGAATCCACTGGTTAAGATTCTGCCGAAACCGAATACTGAATCCTTCTCCCATCCTCAGTCCATTATCACAGTACACACAGTAATGAAGTAGGCCTAAACAACGTCCACAGCAGTGTAGGAATGCTCATATTGCAAAATATGCTATACTGTATTAAAATACAGCAGTAGTACAAGCTCCTGACGGGTGGAAAACAAATGAAAGACGTTTCCCGAGGCTGGCCACTCCAGCGAGGCGTTATCTCTGTATTCCCAGGGCATTCGTGCCTTCTGGAGCCTTTTTTAAGGCTTTTCTCTCCGCGCTGCGGAGACAGACTAAAGTATAAACAAGGCTTGAGAGGTGTCAACTGGCTGTGCTCCAGACATCACTTAGACATGTTACTTTAAAAAAATAAAACCATACAAGGTGAGGGTTGAGGTAGGCCTCAAAAAAATATTCCAGTTCTTCAAACAGATTCAGTGTATTTTCGTTTTGTCATCTTAATTTGGTAATTATTTAAGTGAAAAATATTTAGTGTAGGCCTATTTATTTTATTCTTTTTATTTATATTTTATCTGATCTGTAGGCTATGCTGCTGTTTGCACAGTAAAATAAACCTGTGAAAACGGGTCTTTTTAACGGGTCACATACACTCGTCAATCTTATTTTTATTTAATGCCAATTCAATATTATAATCTTATCAGTTAACAGTTAATAATCGGATAATGAGCAGTGGTTGGGAAAATTAACCGAAATGAGCATTCCTACAGCAGTGTATTTTTAATTTAATTTAATTTAAATTAAGAATAGGCAACATTATGCCAGGATGATTGTCCTTCCTTTACCGTACCTGAAGTTGCTGAGTTTTGGCTGCTGTCTGTAGATTCCTTCATGCAAAACTCGTATTCTTTCGGATGTTTAATACGCAATTTTGTTAACAGTGGCGATGTTGTGTATTGTTTAGGGTCTTTGCCACCACAAGACAAATCGGCATTGCAAATTGAACATGTAGCTCGACTTGAATCGCCTTCTTTTGACTGAAAGTACTGCCAAACAATACGTTTTCTGATCACAAGTTCCATTTTCACTTTCTCACAGCTACTGCACTCGAACGGTCCACCTAGTAAACACGTTCCCATAATCAACGGCAGCATCATTACGTCGACTCGTGGAGTGCACGTAGTGCAAGCCTAGGGTTCGGTTCGGTGGAAAAAAATTCTAAGGTTCGTCAGAAACCGAACCCCATCAAAAAGCCCATTATTCTGTGCATCCCTTATTAAATTGAAAACTGACATATATCAATACATCTAAAACTAGATACTAGTATTCTAGATTTGTGCAAAATTGAGATTTTAAACTGTATCTATTTTTGTTTCTCATTTATCCTTTTATTGAATTATGGGAATTTAATATGTTCATTTTAGACCCGATGGAAGTGAATGAAGACAAACAGCATCAGTTTCAAAAACCTCATCTCAAAAAAGAAGATGGAGATGCAGACGATTCAAAGACTGAAGAGAATTTCACGCAGAAACAAGCTGGAAAATCTGGAGTCAAAAGATCTTTCACCTGTTCTGAGTGTGGAAAGAGTTACGAATATAAATCACGTCTTAACAGACACATGAGGATTCACACTGGAGAGAAACCATTCATCTGCTCTGAGTGTGGAAAGAGTTTCATATATAAATCACTCCTTAACAGACACATGAGGATTCACACTGGAGAGAAACCGTTCACCTGCACTGAGTGTGGAAAGAGTTTCTCTCAGAAAAGCCATCTCGAAGATCATCTGCTCTTTCACTCTGGAGTGAGATCATTCAGCTGTGATCAGTGTGAGAAAACATTTGTTTTTGAATCAAGCTTAAGAAGACACCTTATAATTCATGCTGGTGTGAAGCCTCACATTTGTACTTTTTGTGGAAAGAGTTTTTCAATACTGAGCTCTTTAAAAGTGCATGAGCGTGTTCATACCGGAGAGAAACCGTACAAGTGCTCACACTGTGGGAAGAGTTTCACTCAAGCAGGAAACCTGAAAGATCACGAGAGAGTTCACACTGGAGAGAAGCCGCACCAGTGCTCTTCATGTGGGAAGAGTTTCACCTGCTCCTCTAGTCTACGGACTCATGAGAAAAAGCATTGCCCAAAAGTATCTAAGTGAGCAAAGTTCAGATTCATGATCCATAATTCGATATTCAGATTTAGCAAAAAGGTAGAATTACCTCTACTAAAATCATTTCAAATTAGTAGTGAAGTTTGATTGTTTGACAAGGGGAACCTTTGGTGAAGGATAAATTGTTGAGTATTGTATTCTTAAGTGTTGCATGATTTGTTCTTACGGCACACAGTATTGATCCTCTGTATTGCACATGTGTAGTAAACACTGAGTGTTACCTGTATACAAGATGAACTGAGCAGTGAAGAAACTATGTGAAAATGCTCATGTCAGTGTCATCACTCAAGCATTGCATGGTCACCACAGATGAAACAAAAATAAAAGTTAAAACATACTGAAGACTTTATTGGATTGAAATCACTCTGCACATTCTATATGTTTATGAACATACATTTTTTGTATATTTCACGAGTATATTTCACAATTACATATAATTAAATAGAGTAAAGGTTATGCGTTATTGGGCGTGCTATCCAGGGAGGGATCCGAGCTCGGAATGTGACCCGATCCCAGAGTACTCCCACGTATCCCTGGCTGGGAAAGGAACTTGTGGAGAGTGAGGAGTCGGGGTGGCGGAAGGATGTAGAAAAAACTTTCGAGGAACGGTGAGCTAGCCATACACTATATTGCCAAAAGTATTGGGACACCCCTCCAAATCACTGAGTTCAGGTGTTCAATCACTTCCATAGCCACAGGTGTATAAAATCAAGCACAGGCATGCAGACGCTTTTACAAACATCTGTGAAAGAATGGGTTGTCAGGAGAACGGTACTTGCCGGACTGCATTGTGCCAAGTGTAAAGTTTGCTTTCAGGGGTTGGGCTTGGCCCCTTAGTTCCTGTGAAAGGAACTCTTAATGCTTCAGCATACCAAGACATTTTGGACAATTTCAATGGAATGGGATGTCATTAAAGTTCATGTGCATGGAAAGGCAGGCGTCTCAAAACTTTTGGCAATATAGTGTATTATTTGCAAAAAAATTTTTTAATTATTATTATAGTATATAATATTCAGTACGGATCTCTTGTCATGAAGTAGCAGTGGCTGGGACATTTTTTAAGTATCAATGCCTCTTAAAAAGATGCAATCTAATCCTGTTTACATGAAATAAGCTGCTCTCGATTAGGTTTAAGCTTACGGACCTGATGCTATTACAGTCCAGGATGACCATCGAAGAACCTGTGGTGGAAAAAATAAACTTTAATAATTATAATGGTGAAGCTGAAATTGAGAAACGCAAGCGAAGTGTCTTTAAAAGCTTTTATTCTTGCCAAGAAGTTAAATTCATACCTAAATGCACAGGTTGTGCATTCAGAAAAGACAAAAACCAAAGCACCTCTCTCGTTCTTTTATACTCTCATTTAAATGTGTGAGGGCCAATAACACAAACACAATAACAACCTCCTTAGTTGGTGTTATCTGCAGCGGTCCCACCTTGAGTGAAAACAAAACTTTCAAAAAACGTAAATGGACTGCATTTATGTAGCGCTTTCAACAGACCCATGGCCACCAAAGCGCTTTACATATTGCCTCACATTCACCCATTCACTCACTCATACACCAACGGCAGTGTCAGCCATGCAAGGCACCATCCACACATTGGTTAGGTGTCTTGCTCATGGACACCTCAACACTTGGTCAGGTGGAACCGGGGATAGAACCACCAACCTTCCGGTTAATAGAGAACCTACATGAACCACTGCCGCCCAAAATTAACTTGTTCAAGACTACAGACAACAAACACACAAGTTCTATTGAGAAATGTATAACAATTTTATCATGGTACAATGGGTGCAGCGGCAAAAAGCCCCCCCGGGCAAAAAGGGGGTGAGAGGGCCAAGGTCCAAGAGTCGTGGCTTGCTACTGAAGTGAGGATTGGGGAAAAAATAAATAAACTGTGAAACAGTATACCCAAAAATTCTTCATACAGTGACTACCAGTAAAATGTATAAATATTTGGAACCAAAATGATTCAGACACTTTGACCTGACCATGTTTATCTAATTGTGTACTTACATTTAACAGCTGATTGGTTGACTGTAATACATAACTTTCTATCAAAGTTATCTGACATTATCAAAATTTATTTGTTCTGACACAATTTTGAGTTCTTGTCACATTTTATAAACTGTGATAATGTGAGAAAATGTTTGAAGGTGTCTGAATACATTTTGGTTTGACTGTAGATATAATGAATGACATTAATAATAGTGCATCACCTCGAACAGCCAGACTAACACAATTCACAGAATACGGAGGAAGATAAATTCCCTAGATTTACTCACTAACATAAACAAAATAAGCATCTAAAACTGGAGCATTTTGACCTCTCCCCCCACATTGGGAAAAAATTACTCTGGGTCGGGGCGGGCCCTCGAATTACCCCCGACCGTCAGCCCCCGACTCTTGCGCTTTCGCACCACTGTGAGGAGCTGCACCGTAGGACACAAATAGTCAAGACAACGAGGCCCAATAATAAAAAGTCTTTATTTAAATAAAAAATGTCTCTTTAAGAAACTTCTGGGGTGTCTTCCCCGGCTCTTCACTGGACTCAGATAGGGAGCAGAGTATGTATACTTCACGGCTCGGGCCGGCTTTCAGTTCACCGCTTTAGCAGGCTCGCCGCTGGACTCAAGCAGGGAGAGTCGTGTACTTTGCAGCGTTGGCAGGTTCTTGGAGCTTTAGCAGGCTCTTCACTGGACTCAGGCAGAGAGGAGGGACATGGATACTCCACGGCTTTAGCGGTTCTTTCCTCACAGCTTTAGCAGGCTCTTCACTCACAGCTTGTAGCAACCCATTCACTGGACTCAGACAGAAAGATGATACGTATACTTCACGGCTTTTAGCAGGCTCTTCACTCACAACTTGTAGCAGGCCATTCACTGGACTCAGACAGAAAGAAGATACGTATACTTCACGGCTTTTAGCAGGCTCTTTACTCACAGCTTTAGTAGGCTCTTCACTGGACTCGGACAGAGACGAGGAACATGGATACTTCACGGCTTTAGCGGTTCTTTCCTCACAGCTTTAGCAGGCCATTTATTGGACTCAGACAGAAGGAAGATACGTATACTTCACGGCTTTTAGCAGGCTCTTCACTCACAACTTGTAGCAGGCCATTCACTGGACTCAGACAGAAAGAAGATACGTATACTTCACGGCTTTTAGCAGGCTCTTCACTGGACTTGGACAGAGACGAGGAACATGGATACTTCACGGCTTTAGCAGGCTCTTCACTGGCCTCGGGCAGAGAAGAGGAACATGGATACTTCACGGCTTTAGCGGTTCTTTCCTCACAGCTTTAGCAGGCTCTTCAATGGACTCAGAAAGAAAGATACGTATACTTCATAGCTTTTACCAGGCTCTTTACTCACAGCTTGTAGCAGGCCCCTCACCGAACTCCGACATAAAGGAAGGCACGCACACTTCGCAGCCTTTAACAGGGTCTTCACTGGACTCGGGCAGAGAGGAGGAACATGGATACTTCACGGCTTTAGCGGTTCTGTACTCACAGCTTTAGCAGGCTCTTCAAGCTTTAGCAGGGTTTTCACTCACAGCTTGTAGCAGGCCCCTTACTGAACTCCGACACAAAAGAAAGGCATGCACACTTCGCAGCCTTTAGCAGGCTCTTCACTGGACTCGGGCAGAGAAGAGGAACATGGATACTTAACGGCTTTAGCGGTTCTTGCCTCACAGCTTTAGCAGGCCATTTATTGGACTCAGACAGAAAGATGATACGTATACTTCACGGCTTTTAGCAGGCTCTTTACTCACAGCTTTAGCAGGCTCTTCACTGGACTCGGACAGAGACGAGGAACATGGATACTTCACGGCATTAGCGGTTCTTTCATCACAGCTTTAGCAGGCTCTTCAAGCTTTAGCAGGCTCTTCACTGGACTATACTATAAAGTATAGTAAGACTATAAAGATACGTATATGTAACCGGGGCAGGAATAGCCTGATATTTGATAAATTCTCCTGGTGATTTGCCCTTATGTTTGCTTTGATTCAGCCGTGCGCTGTCCCCTTTAAGGGTGTGTGCATGCGCAGATGAGTGGGAGCGCGTCAGACTGAAAGAGAGCGCAGTTTGAGACAGAGTCACACAGAGGGAGTTCACACAGTTTAAATAGTCGATTAAACTGTTAAAGAGAGAACATTTCCAGTTTGATATTGACTTGTGAATCTGTGGTGATAACAGTCGTGTGATATTGTCGAGTGTATGGTTTATTTCGCTGCTCATACGAGTGTGGTGTTCCTGCACGTGAGAGATCTTCCGTGTGAAAGGAAATACAGAGACGTTGGGGAAGATTGAGCGTGAGTTACTCTGTAATATGTTATAAAAAGTTGTTGAAAGGTTAAATAACACGGTTTATTTCATATATTAATGCAACTTTGAGTAATTATTGTTCTTTATGCCGTGTTAGAGGGGAGAACAGCCACACGTGGTATTGCACGTGCACCAGCTGCCACGTGAGCTTTTTCTGTGCTTCAAAGTCTCAATAAAAGTGAGTTTTGATTATTTTATTTTCCTAAAGTGTTTATGTATAAGTTATAAAGAATATTTGTGCCTTTGTTCAAGTGTATACTATTTTTCTTGAGTGTAATTACTGTTTGATTTGAACAGAAGGGGTCAAACTGTGGATTATAATGTATTAATGTGGTGAAATGTGCAGATTTCTCATGTATACTGTTTTATTTCTTTCATTAGGCACATACAGGCCACTACCGTTGTTTTTGGCACTCATTTTATTTGTTTCTGAGATTATCAATGTGAAAACCACCTTTTTATTTGTTTTGTTTTGCAAGACTCTTATTACTTTGTTTTCTGCACTCATTGGAGTCACTTTGATAGTTTATTTTATGCCAATTTTACTTATTAATTGGAATGTTTTTCTAAAACTGCTTTTCTCTTGAACAAAAACATACATTAACGCTGTGTCTCATTTGAGGCTCAGTCAGGAATAAAAGAACCCCTTTTCTTTAGATGTTATGGCTGTGTCTTATTTGCTGACATAACGTTTGAACGGCCACATCTAATTTGGTACCAGGAGTGGGGTTTCCGTTTTTTGTTTGGGGATTGGTTTATTTTTGTGATAAGAGTGCTAAAATAGTAGGGTGCAAACAACGGTAGTGGTTAAGGGCGGCTGAGTGCTATAAGGACCTGCAGAATATTGTGTGCCATCCTGAAAAGAGCTGCAGGAGGACCAAGGGCCAGCAAACCTGGACTGCTGCAACGGAGGAGATTGTGAAGGACGGTGCTTATTGAACTGTTTGAGAACTGAGACTTTCTGCAACTGTGAGTCATGGACGCTGAGGACAGAGACGATGCAGCCTCCCAGGGTGAGGACATTCAGGGTGCAGGTGCTGCAGCTCCGGAAATGGACATTGAGGGAGGTAACCCCATCTCGCAGCTACAGTCACAGATACTGGAGTTGGGACGTAGACATGACCAAGTAATGTCAACGCTTTCTAACATGACTAATGTACCTACTAGATCTTATGTGTATATCCCAAGAGAGAGACAGATTGTACCTTTCAGTGGGGATCCGGGTAAAGATTGCCAAAATGTTGATGAGTTCATCGAGGAACTTGAGAGAGTAATCAGAGTTAGGGGTTTAAATACAGAGGATCAGGTGGATTTTATCCTCTCCCACTTAAGGGGTTCCGCTCTAGATGAAGTCAGGTTGTGTATGGGAGGGGAGGATAAGTTACCTCAAGACATGTTCTCCTACTTGAGAGCAGCCTTCAGGGAAAAGCGAAGCACCCCCCAGTTGTTACATGCATTTTATGCACAGAAACAATTGGATGGTGAAGATTTCCGTGATTATTCACACGCCCTGTCCTTGCTGCTCAATGCTGCACTCCAGCAGTCACCCCATATTGTTCCGAACATGCAGATGGCATTGCGAGATCAGTTTATAGAGGGGGTGAGGGATTCAATTCTCCGTAGGGAACTGCGTAAGGTGATTAGAGAGCGACCTCACGCTACATTATTTGAAGTCCGTGAGGAGGCCCTTATGTGGTGTTTGGAAGAGAGACCCCGTGCAGCTAATCTTGCTAGAAACCGAAATCTAGTGGGTGTGGGGGAAAATGTAGAGCATGCGAGAATGTCTGCGACCGTACCAAGTGACTTGAGTGTAGCCCTGCAGGAAGTAATTAAGGTAATTACACAACAAGGGAAAGCAATCGGGGAACTTACCAATGCTGTCCGTGACCTCACGATCCAGAGGTCTGACCCAAGTGGTGAGAAACCTAGTAAGGCCAGGTTTGAGCCAAAATATACCCGTGATGGCCAACCCATTTGTTTAAGATGCGAGGGTGTTGGACACATAGCCCGGCAATGCACTGTGCCACGCTTCCGTGAAAACCCTGTGCCAGCTACGCCAGAGTCTCAGAGTCTTCAGGGAAACTGTGCGCCTCCATTGCGAAGAGCCGAGCAATGAGAGGTGGCACTGATGGCTCAAACAGTGGCACCCTTACCAAAGAGCGATTCCTGGAGCGTGCAGTGGGCAAGTGCCCAGAAGTCGAAATTCACATTGGGGGGGTAGCTGTCAGGTGCCTATTGGACACTGGCAGCAATGTGAGTACTTTGACAGAGAGTTTCTTTAAAGAGCATCTTCATGGAGAAGATAAAGACATGCATTGTACGACCAAGTGGTTGAAGATTACCGCTGCCAACAGGTTGCCACTTCCCTACCTTGGGTATGTCGAACTTGATATCCAGGTAATGGGTTTGACTATACCTGGGTGTGGGTTCCTGGTGATTCGTGACCAAGAGGAAGGGGCAACCGACTCAGCGCCCCCAGGCATACTTGGCATGAACATAGCGCAGCGCTGTAAACAGTTGATTCTGGCTGAGTTTGACAATGCTTTGGAAGGGACGTTGGATGCTGACTGGAGAGCCGCCTTTAACAAGGTGCAAGAGGCTATCCCAGTGGAGGCGACCTCTATGGTTCGGACAATAGGCACACATAAGCTGTATGTACCTGCAGGCTCAGTTGCTACAATTCAGGCTAAAACACACAAGGAACTGATTGGAAATGGGGGCTTAGGATTGTTTGAACCAGGTAATACCTCATTGCCAGGTGGCCTGGTCCTGGTTCCTACATTGGTGTCACCTGGTAGTCGAGTGTTCCCAGTGCAGGTAGTAAACTTGTCACCAGAGGATGTGTGGTTGCCGCCTAAGTTGAAACTCGGGATACTTACCCAGGGTCGTCGCTTTGAGGGTAGCTCCTGCGAGGTTACATTCCATCGTATCTCCGCAGATCATGAAGAAGTTACCGTCTACCAGAGATCAATGACAGGGGTTGGGAGTGACCTGCAGTGTCCATTGGATAAAGTGCGGATAGGTGGTACCCCTACACAGCAGGCAGAGCTGAAGGCACTCCTGATGAAATACTTGGATGTGTTTGCCACCTGTGACGAAGACCTTGGTTATGCTGACCTGGTAAAACATGAGATTCCCCTGAAAGATGACCTCCCTGTCTCACAGACATACCGACGAATACCCCCAAACCAATTTGAGGAGGTAAAGGACCATATCTCCGGATTACTTAAGAAGGGTGTCATCCGAGAAAGCTCCAGTTCGTATGCTTCTCCGGTGGTGTTAGTTCGTAAGTCTGATGGGAGTCTCCGACTATGCGTGGATTACAGGAAGCTGAACTCTAAAACTAGACGTGACGCATTCCCATTGCCACGAATTGACGAGAGTCTGGATGCTTTGAGCAAGGCCAAGGTGTTCTCATCTATTGATCTTGCGAGTGGCTATCATCAGGTGGCAGTTCATGAGAAGGATCAGAACAAAACAGCCTTCATTACACCATTTGGGCTGTATGAGTACCAGCGAATGCCGTTTGGACTCTGTAATGCGCCTGCGACATTCCAGCGTCTCATGCAAAGCATAATGAGTGATCTGGTCTTTCAAATGGTACTTGTATACTTGGACGATTTGCTTATCTATTCAAGTACATTTGAGGGACACTTGGTGAGGCTCGAGACTGTGCTAAAAAGGTTGAGGGAGGCTGGTCTAAAGGTAAAGGTGGAAAAGTGCCATTTTCTGCAGTCCGAGGTAAAGTTCCTGGGGCATGTTGTATCAGCGCAGGGGGTGTCTACAGACCCAGACAAAGTGAGTGCAGTGAAGCAGTGGCCGATCCCTAACACTCTAAAGGAGCTGCGATCTTTTTTAGGGTTCTGCAAGTTACTATCGAAGATTCATTGAGGGTTTCTCTAGAGTGGCGGGTCCGCTTCATGATGTGGTTAACACTTGTGTTCGCCAGGGGAGTGTGGTTCAGGCCAATAAGTTGTTCAAGGGCTCCTGGACAACAGAATGCCAACAGGCCTTTGAGCACCTCAAGGAGAAGCTTACCTGTGCGCCAACGCTGGGCTATGCGGACTTTACCCTACCGTTTGTGCTGGAGACTGACGCCAGTAACCTGGGATTAGGCGCTGTGCTATACCAGCAGCAAGGAGGAAGGAAAACCGTGATAGCGTATGCAAGTCGGAGGTTGAGGGGTGCAGAGCGAAATGACAGGAACTACAGCAGTATGAAGCTGGAGCTCCTGGCACTCAAGTGGGCAGTGGGGGAGAAGTTCAGGAGTTACCTGCTGGGATAGAAGTGTACTGTCTTAACCGATAACAACCCTCTGTGTCATCTCAACACGGCCAGGCTGGGTGCAATTGAACAGAGGTGGGTTGCACAGCTTGCAGTCTTCGATTTTGACGTGCAGTACCGTCCTGGTCGGTGTAACACTGCAGCCGATGCTCTCTCTAGAAGACCAGGGCTAGAGGGAATGGAGGTGGTAACTGAAGATTCGGAATACGACGGCTGTGTGGCTATTTGCAGCGGGCTCCGCACCGGAACGGCAGTGGAGGCTGATCTGTCAGGGCTAATGGAAGGGCCTAGAAATGGAGGGACGATACAGCTACAATCAGCCATCGTTGATCAAGGGAATGAAGAGGGACAACTCCTGGAGAATACCCCAACGCTACCTGGGTATACGAAAGATGAGCTCCGTCAGTTCCAAGAGGAAGATCCGACCATCAGCACGTTTAAGTGTTTCTGGGACAAGAAGAGGAAACCCACAAAGCAGGAGAGAAAAGGCTTGTCTCGATCTGTGCGCTTGTTGCTTAAGCAGTGGGATAGAATCCAAGAGAGAGAGGGGCTGTTGTTTAGAGTCATTGACGATGTGTTCAATGGGGAATGCCGGCAGTTGCTGCTCCCTGCATGTCTGGTCAAGCTGGTGTTGCAAAGTGTCCATGACCAGATGGGGCATCAGGGCATTGAGAGGACGCTGGGCCTGCTCAAGCAGCGTTGTTATTGGGTTGGGATGAGTGATGCTGTGGATAAGTGGGTGAAGGAGTGCCAGCGGTGCGTGTTAGCCAAAATGCCGCAGCCGAAGATACAAGCACCTTGGGCCCCGTTCTTGGCGTCACATCCATTAGAGGTGGTTGCGATGGATTTCACCACACTAGAGCCTGCATCGGATGGGCGGGAGAATGTCTTAGTTGTAACCGATGTATTTACTAAGTTCAGCCAGGCGTTCCCCACCCGCAATCAGAAGGCAGACACTACAGCTAAGGTCCTTCTGAAGGAATGGTTCCTTAAGTATGGTGTGCCACAGCGTCTTCACTCAGACCAGGGGAGGAACTTTGAGAGTGCCGTTATTGCAGAACTCTGTAAGCTGTACGGGGTAAGAAAATCCCGCACTACGCCACATCACCCCCAGGGAAATGCGCAGTGTGAGAGATTCAACCGCACTCTGCACGATCTCTTGCGTTCATTACCACCTGAGAAGAAACGGAGATGGCCAGAGTACTTACCTGAGCTGGTGTACGCCTACAATGTGACTCCCCATTCTTCCACCGGTTACTCTCCATATTACATGCTGTTTGGAATGCAGCCCCACTTACCAGTAGATGCTTTGCTGGGTCAGGAGACAGGAGGGGAAATAGAGCCTACCTGGTTGTCTGTCCATAAGGAACGGCTTCAGGATGCACACTCCAGAGCACGAGAGTATGCTGAAAGAAAGGCAGTGGACCGTGTTGCCAAACGTGAGAATGTGGTGTATTGTCCAGAGGTAGCAGTGGGTCAGCATGTGTATTTACGATATCGTCCTCCAGGAAGGAACAAGATCCAGGATGCCTGGGCTCCCACGGTGTATACGGTAGTTGAGGTGCATGGAACAACCTACACGTGGAACCGGTGGGAGGTGGTCCTGCAAAAAGAGTGCATAGGTCAGACATCAGGCCCTGTCCAAGATCAGTCCCAGTGCCGATGCCTAGGAAAAGAGTGACACCTGTAAAAGTTCCTACCTCGGAGTTGGTGGAAGGAATGCCTACACTGGATGCAGAATGTGTGCTGGTGGAGGAAACCAGATGGACTAAGGAGGATCCAGTGGACGAAGTGCTTGGGAGATTGCAGCAGCCAGTGGTGCAGCCAGAGGATGATGCTGAAATAAGAGAAGTGGAGGACAATGATGGAGTGCAAGTAGAAGATGAGGCGAGTATTGTAAGACAGTTCCCTCAACCCAAAACAGAAAGAAAGGATTCAGCATTGGATGTGGTGGTGAATAAACCAGTTCCTGTTCCCCGAAAGCCCAGGGCAGAGAGTGCCCAGGTGGATGTACCCTGTCCTTCACCACGCAGGACCCAGCGGTCTACTGCTGGGGTTCATAGCAATCCAAACAGGCTGCCTAAATCGGCTTGCAATTCTGTGTCTTTTAGTCCCGATGTTCTTTCCCAAGTGTTAGCTGGGATAGTTTTGTATACATCTGGAAAACTACAAGGAGTAGTGGATGATTAAAGCATGTTTGAAGTCATCGAGGACGTTGACTGTAGGCAGGGGAGAGTGTAACCGGGGCAGGAATAGCCTGATATTTGATAAATTCTCCTGGTGATTTGCCATTATGTTTGCTTTGATTCAGCCGTGCGCTGTCCCCTTTAAGGGTGTGTGCATGCGCAGATGAGTGGGAGCGCGTCAGACTGAAAGAGAGCGCAGTTTGAGACAGAGTCACACAGAGGGAGTTCACACAGTTTAAATAGTCGATTAAACTGTTAAAGAGAGAACATTTCCAGTTTGATATTGACTTGTGAATCTGTGGTGATAACAGTCGTGTGATATTGTCGAGTGTATGGTTTATTTCGCTGCTCATACGAGTGTGGTGTTCCTGCACGTGAGAGATCTTCCGTGTGAAAGGAAATACAGAGACGTTGGGGAAGATTGAGCGTGAGTTACTCTGTAATATGTTATAAAAAGTTGTTGAAAGGTTAAATAACACGGTTTATTTCATATATTAATGCAACTTTGAGTAATTATTGTTCTTTATGCCGTGTTAGAGGGGAGAACAGCCACACGTGATATTGCACGTGCACCAGCTGCCACGTGAGCTTTTTCTGTGCTTCAAAGTCTCAATAAAAGTGAGTTTTGATTATTTTATTTTCCTAAAGTGTTTATGTATAAGTTATAAAGAATATTTGTGCCTTTGTTCAAGTGTATACTATTTTTCTTGAGTGTAATTACTGTTTGATTTGAACAGAAGGGGTCAAACTGTGGATTATAATGTATTAATGTGGTGAAATGTGCAGATTTCTCATGTATACTGTTTTATTTCTTTCATTAGGCACATACAGGCCACTACCGTTGTTTTTGGCACTCATTTTATTTGTTTCTGAGATTATCAATGTGAAAACCACCTTTTTATTTGTTTTGTTTTGCAAGACTCTTATTACTTTGTTTTCTGCACTCATTGGAGTCACTTTGATAGTTTATTTTATGCCAATTTTACTTATTAATTGGAATGTTTTTCTAAAACTGCTTTTCTCTTGAACAAAAACATACATTAACGCTGTGTCTCATTTGAGGCTCAGTCAGGAATAAAAGAACCCCTTTTCTTTAGATGTTATGGCTGTGTCTTATTTGCTGACATAACGTTTGAACGGCCACATCTACTTCACAGCTCTTAGCATTTCCTGCCACTGGACTCGACAGGGAGAGAGGGGAGCATTTTCAACCACTTCAATGGCTCTCACAGCTTTTAGCATGTCCTGCAACTGGGTTCAGACAGAGAGAAGGTGAATATTTTCAACCGCATCAGCGGGCTTTACAGAGCGTTCAGCGTTGCTCTACAGCTGGATTCAAACAGAGAAAGGTGATTATTTTCAACTGCCTCAGCGGGCTTTCACAGCGCTTAACGCTTCCTGCAACTTGATGCAAACAGGGAGAGGGAGGGGTATTTCGACCACATCAACGGGCTTCCACAGCTTTTAACGTTTTTCCTACAGCTGGATTCAACGAAGAGAGAGATGAGTATTTGCAATCAAGTCAAGTCAAGTCAACTTTATTTATATAGCGCTTTTAACAATGTAGATTGTTTCAAAGCAGCTTTACAATGTTAAACAGGAAAATAATGCAGCACAATTTTATTCAGCTGTATAGTCATTCTGGAGAAAACGCTGATGTCATCGGTTCATTTCAATTAACATACAGTGACAGTGTGGGCTTTAGATCAATAATTAGATCAGTAATTTAGTTTATATGGTTAGTTTAGTTTATTAATTAGATTTATTTCGATGTTTAGTTGAAAAATTTAGTGTCCCCAACTGAGCACGCCAAGCCAGAGGCAACAGTGGCAAGGAAACTAAAACCCCATCAGGTGACCTAATGGAGAAAAATAAACCTTGGGAGAAACCAGGCTCAGTCGGGGTGCCAGTTCTCCTCTGACCAATTAACAAACAGCGTATGGTTATTATTATTATTATTCTGGCAGTTTTACAGCTCAGAGGTCATAATAGATCGGAATATTCGAGGGACCGGAGGCAACATGCTGGAGACGGGTTTATTGAGAATGATGTTGATTAAATAATTATTAAAGTGCAATATTTGAATGATCGGAGGCAACACGCTGGAGACGGGTTTATTGAGGATGACATATCGATTTAAGTATTATTTAATTGTAATATTTGAACAATCGGAGTCAACACGCCGGAGACGGGTTTATTGAGATGCCGTGTCGATGAGGCAGTTGCAGGGGGAGTCTAATTGACACGGCCTCTGCAGACACTTCTGGGTCCTGTGTTGGTCTTCTCTGAGCGCAGGTCCACCATCTGAACTGGATCCGGCCCGGATCCGGCTGACTGCAGTAAACCTCGGGATAAAACAGAGAGACTATCATTAGCGTAGATGCCATTCTTCTGATGATGTAACGAGTATGTATGCCACAGTAAAGAGATGTTTTTTTAGTCTAGTTTTAAACTGACAGAGTGTGTCTGCTTCCCGAACAATGTTAGGAAGACTGTTCCAGAGTTTCGGAGCTAAATAGGAAAAGGACCGACCGCCTGCAGATGATTTGGATATTCTCGGTATTATCAACTGGCCAGAATTTAGAGACCGCAGTAGACGTGATGGAGTATAATATGTTAAGAGCTCGCTCAAGTATTGGGGAGCTAAACCATTTAGTGCTTTGTAAGTAATAAGCAAGATTTTAAAATGTATGCGATGTTTAATAGGCAGCCAGTGCAGTGTTGACAGAACTGGGCTAATATGGTCATACTTCCTGGTTCTAGTAAGAACTCGAGCTGCTGCGTTTTGGACCAGCTGGAGTTTATTTATTAGGCGAGCAGGGCAACCACCCAGTAGAGCTTTACAATAATCTAGCCTTGAGGTCATGAACGATTCCAATCACATTTGCGGGCTTCCACAGGAACCACCGATGCCTTCCGTTCTTCAATCCCACACTTGTGTTTCACCACAACCCACACAAGTAATCACACACATGCACATGTATACATAAAGCACTGCAAATCTCACAACTCACACAAAAGGCGCAGGCATGGGGTCTCATCCGCCACTCGCTGATACAGAGGTGATATAGACAGCGGCTGTGAAGCGCAAACCACTCAATACAGTTACAGTCCTCCGCAACAGATTCCGATCAACCTCACTTCCTCCTTCGGTCCGTCCTTTTTCCTTTCCCGGGTCCAAACATCTCTTCTCCTCCACTCCCTTTTGTTCTGTTGTGAATGGAGTGGTCAGAGAGCTCTTGGATTTAATCTGAAATATCTTGTGTCTGAAGATGAACAAAGGTTTGGAACAACATGAGGGCAAGGAATTAATAACAAAATTTTCATTTTTGGGTGAACTAACACTTTAAATTGGTGTTGACTTTTCTCAGTGATTAATTCAGCTGGTGTAATATATATATTACTTTTTCAGCTTTATGTAAAGGTAAAAAAATAAAGTACTGTGTTTTACACTGTTGCATTGTAATTTTAAAGTGAATAAATGTTTTGTATTGAGATGCTGGTTTACTGTAGCCTGGTCTTACCAGACTCTCGTACATTTCATTTGTACATTGACAAGTGTTTACTTCATTGAAGGCGGGAATTCTGTTGAAGTTTAAAACTGTTGGATCTGCCAAGAGTCACTCTGGATCTGCCTAACCAATCGCTAACGTTTGGTCGTGACGTATGTTACGCGCCGTTCGCCTTTGATTCTCACATTAACTGTGCACACCACCTCAGTGTCATTGATAAAACCTCGTGCATTCGGATTGTGATTTATTCACGGTGGAGAGGAGAGTTTTGTGATAGGAACGCGCTGCTCTCGTGGTGCATATCTCGTGCAATCATAACATGATTGTATATGCAGTAAATAAAATATCATATGCTTGGTATGATAAGAATAAATGCTGCCGTAAATAACAGCCCGAATCAAATGTTTACGTGCTTTTCTTTTTGCTAGCATTTAAATAAATCGTCACCTTCCTAAAATAATTGCCTACGTCATTTTTTGACAAAAATTATTTTTTTGCTTAAGTCATCTCCTCATGATGCTGGCCACCTCTGGTAAAATCCTCCACATCCTCAGTTGAACAGATCATACAATTCTACCCCTGTAGTATAATGGCCTATGTCAAGTGTGTGACTTAGGCTGTCTTATTTTGCCTAAGTCAAAAGGTAATTTGACTTAGGCAATTTTACAAGCTTTTCAAGATGGCAGGTGCATCAAGAAGACCAAAAAGCTACTCAACCTCTCAAGTTATTTCCATGATTCAGGGCTCACCCCCTATTGGTAAGTGATGAGGTTTACTATAATATAGGCTAGACTATAAATATGGCATAGTTTTTTGTCTTTTTATTGAGTTTTTTTAGTCAAGAAAAATAGCTAAGTAAATAAAGCTAGCATTAGGCTTTCAGTTAATTCTTTTAAAACAATATTTCATCTTTTTGTCTAATTTTTTTTCCACATTACATGATCTAATTAAGAAAGATTTGAATAGGCTACCGAACACAGAGAAATGATGTAATCTGTTTGGTTGTAAAATGTATTACCTGAATGAAATGAAATCGAATGTATCGTCCTCTGGAATAATTCATTCACAGACAGCATACGAAGATGTTCAACTAATAAAGATCTTCATCGCTGGCAAACAAAATAATTAATTTGCAGATTTGCTTTCACTTGACTGTACTGTAAGTCCACCGCCACTTCACCCGATGCTTGAAGTTCTTAAATCTTCCTGTTACGAGACCGCTTCAGATTCAGTGCGCGCAGGAACTGATTTGCGAGCTGAAATCGCATGCACAGACATCGCACAGTATCCCAGGTAACAATTTTTGGTTCCCAAAACGTTCTGGGAACGTTAGTTTCTGGTTCCCAGAACGTTCCCAGAACAGACATCCTAACGTTCTCTATTGGTTAGCCAGGAAAGTTTTCTTTACGTAAATAGAACGTTCCCTGTTGGTTTGGAGAACGTTCCCCTAACATTCTCAGAACGTTCCCGGAACGTTCCCCTAACCTATTTACTCCGATATAATTTACCCTGCTGTACGTCAGTAATCGTCCAGCAATGCCCGCGTCCCGTATGGTATAAGCGGCATGGAAAACGGATGGATGGACGTCAATAATCAGTAGCCTACTACAAACCATGTCTTGTTTTGAACTTATTTAATCAATAGAAATAATTCAAGCACATAAACCTTCATATTATGGAGGATTAAATAAGATTGAATTATGCATTAATATGTACATTTCGTAACTTGTATCACTGACGACACCTACTACCACAACCAGGTTTTACGTTTAAGTGCCAAATAACAATGACTTCAACACAATATGTGGTTTTAAAATATGAATTTTATTCACAGACATTAATAATGAATAAAGATGACTTTAACTGGGATAACTGCATTATTTTCTTACCACTGAATTAACGGAACGTAGCCTACTTCTCTCTTTTGGTCAGTAAACCAAATCTCCTCGGTTAACATCATGTTGTCTTCAATTACGTGTCAAATCTCTGTGAAATCACACTATTTACACCGATATATTTATTAATTATAACCCATTATTCAATAAAGATTGATAAACTGATGTTAGTCAGTCGGTAAAAGCGAAAAAATAAACTAAAATAAACCCCAAAAATAACCTGCAGGGAACGTTCTGGGAAGGTTCACTTTAGGTTATAAAATAACACCTCAAAAATAACCTGCAGGGAACGTTCTGGGAACGTTCTCTTTTGGTTACAAAAACACAACCAATAGAGAACGTTCTTATTAGGTTCCCTACAAAAATAACCAAACAGGAACCATATGGGAACGTTAGGGGAACGTTCTGTGTTTACTGGGATGTCCGCCTTTAGACAGTTCTGCCAACTTATTTGAATTTGAACAGAATCGACACAAAAGAGTGATTCATTTGTCAATTGAGCATTGCTTGTGCCCAGAAAAAAAGTATTTGAACAGAATTGACTCAAATGAGTGATTCATTTGTGAATTGAGCATCGCTCATGCCCAGACAATAAAGATACAGCGCGCTTGGAATAAACTATGCATTTAACAACTTATTGTGTTAAAATAAAGTAACGAGAGGAATGTTGCCCAACGTAAAAGTACAGTTTTCTCATTAGAAATGTACTTAAAGTAAATGTACCCACATTTAAATCTACTCTTAAAGGAATAGTTCACCTCAAAATGAAAATTGTGTCATTTACTCACCCTCAAGCTTTGAACACAAAGAAAGATATTTTAAAGAATGTCGGTAACCAGACAGTTGATGAAAAAAAATACTATGGAAGTCATTGGGTACCATCAACTGTCTGGTTACTGACATTCTTCAAAATATCTTTCTTTGTGTTAAGCAGAAGAAAGACATTCATGCAGGTTTGAAACAACTTGAGGGTGATTATTGATGACAATTTTCATTTTGAGTAAAAATATTCCAAATAAATACCCAAGTAAATACTTTGTTACTACCCCACCTCTAACTACAAGACAATTAATGTTTTTCAGAATGATAACACATTTGTGACCATACACCTCAAAGGGTTAAAGTGTTTTGTTTGTTTTTTTGGTAGGAGATACACTTGACAATCAGGTCAATAGCAGGTCAAGAGCAGGCAGAAGCATTGATCAGGTCTCTCCACTGAAAATGACAAGGAGACCATAACTCTAATCCTAGATTATGTAGATTATGTAACAGGCCAAGACCCAGTTTCAGATGGAGTTTCAGATCATTCACACCATGAAGAGGACATATCTGATGATGTCATCAGAGATCCAGACTATACCCCATCCTGTGATGAGTCCTATGCCCCAGAAAATGAAGACAGCCTAACCATGGTGGCAACAACTCCAGAACAGCAGGATGAGGATGTTGCTTTACACACTATGGTCAAAAGGAAAATAAATAAATGCCTTAGTATTGGAACATGGAAACAAAATGAATCCAAGGAGAAACGTCTCAAAGGCATATCATACAAGAGCAAATGTCACAGGTCGGGGCGGGCCAAGCCAGACTGCACCCACCCCTGAAAAACCCAGGAACCACCTCGAGGAACGTGTCAAGGACCAGACAGACAAGGGAATAAAATACAGTTTTTTTTATTATATTAAAAGGTTGGTAAATTAGATAAGTCCTAATTAAAATCTTCTTGCCGCCAGGACAGTTCAAGAGTCTCTAGACCTCCTGGGACAGGAGGAACGATCGTGACGGACCGGAGGCTCGTCGAAGGGGAATCCCCACGCCGTCCAGGTAGGTCACTGGGTAAGTACTCCTCTACGGGACTCAAGAGGGGAGGTCGTGGTCATACGAACCCCATTCAGACTGGAACCAGGTAAGTATACAGATGCGGAGGCGAAGCGAGTCACTGGTGTTACTCCGGAGGGAGGTACTCAGATGTGGGGGCAAGCGAGCCACTGGAACAATACAGCAAGGTTTAACTGTCCAACAGTATATGGAACATTCAACTGAATTACCTCTCTCTTCTTCTGAACAGGGTAAAGGCTTCCAAGAAGGGCGTGTGGGGACCACCAGGCGGGAAGGACACTTTGGGGCGAAACGCTCCACTTCAGCTGAGCTCTGGAACAGTACAACAAGGTCTCAACGGTTCAACAGTATGTGAAGCTTTCCAACTGATATACCTTCTCTTCTTCTGAACAGGGTAAAGGCTTCCAATAGGGGTGTGTGGAGACCACCAGGCGGGAAGGGCGCTTTGAGCGGGACGCTCACTTCGGCTGAGCACTGGAACAGACACAGCACAGTTTCAACGGTTCAACAGTACATGAAGCTTTGCAACTGATATACCTTCTCTTCTTCTGAACAGGATAAAGGCTTCCAACAGGGGCGTGTGGAGACCACCAGGCGTGAAGGACACTTTGGGCGGAACGCTCCACTTCAGCTGAGCACTGGAACAGTACAGCAAGGTCTCAACGGTTCAACAGTATGTGAAGCTTTTCAACTGATATACCTTCTCTCCTTTTGAACAGGGTAAAGGCTTCCAATAAGGGCGTGTGGAGACCACCAGGCGGGAAGGGCGCTTTGAGCGGGACGCTCACTTTGGCTGAGCACTGGAACAGACACAGCACAGTTTCAAAAGTACATGATATATGAAGCACTCAGCATTAACGGGGCCGGGTCTTCTCAAAGCAGGAAGTTGGGCGGTTGCTTTATCAAAACCCTTCGTTAGAGACAGCGGGTGGAAGACTGTAGGAGGAGAGTGCACAGCAGACTTCTATTACTTCTCCACACACCAATTTCACTTCACTGCACAAACCGTGTGAATCGTCACTTCAGGCCCTGCAATTCCACTCGCACACTGTGCATTCGGGCCAGCACTCACCCACCGGTCTTTTCTCCCACCAGATCGGATCTCGTCCTCGATCAGGGCTTGACTTCGCTCCGGGAAAGCAGAAGAACGGTGCAGCGATCATCACATTCGGCAAGGAGAGGACAGAAGTTGGAGACAGATCATTAATTCACTCGGTGTAATAGTTCACTCAATAGTGCCACACATTTTCCAAACTCTCCACACCACTTCAGTGTTAGTGCATATAAACAACGGATCCAATACTCATCACTTGCGTCTTTCTCACTACTGACGATATTCCGCAAGTCTGCGCTGACAAATCCTTCACTCCTTCCTTTCTCTTCCACAGCTTCAATCTTCCCCACTCCACAGCCCAGCCTCAATAAAAAGAACAACCCGCTGACAAACACAGCATCATACGGGAGGAGATCCACCCCACAGTCTGTTTTCTCACTGTTTTTAAAGCCCCATCTGAATAGGTGTCCCTCTCACAGCGTTCTCTGTAATTGCCCCACACCTGCTGTCACTCAGGCAATCAGCCCCGCTGCCATGGCAACAGATTCACAGTGCATAGAACGGATGTTCACTGGAAAATCCTGAATAACTGCATTCACCAGGATCTTAGTCCCGTTCGGTTTTTGTCACCCCGTGACACAAAGGTGGCAAAGAAATAAGTGCAAAGACTATGGGCCCTCCCTGCAACTCGAAGTTCTGTCAGCGATTCTCAACTCGAGACTGCCAAGTCATTACAGAAGAGCAGCAGCAGTAGATATTTGAGAAGTTTTGGGCAATGAACACCTGGGAAGAACGTCGGTTATACGTCACCACTTTGGTCACAAAGGTTAACATCAAGCAAAAGAAAGGTGGTCAGGGATCCCGACGCAATTCATCACTGTCCTACCAACTGAAGCTTCAAGATGGAACGGTTCTCAAAGTGTGCAAGGCCTTTTTTTCATCTACACTTGGTCTCCCTGAAAGAACCATTACACACTGGCTGAACAAAGACACCATCGACCATGACGAACAAACAGTAGTGCCTCCGTCTAAATTTGGACCTATGAGTGGCAACCATACAAAGCTTGAAGCTGATGTCAAGGATTTCCTTAAGGACTGGTTGAGGGACCTGTCCACTGTTGATTCACACTACTGCAGAAGCACAGAAACTTACAAACACAAGAAGTTCCTTCTCCCAGGCACAACCATTTCCCAACTACATCGGGAATATCAACAGGCAGCTGCAACTACTGGAGTGAGGGCCGTTGGAATTCGATATTTCTCAGATGTATTCCATGAAGATAACTATTCTGTATTCATTCCGCAAAAAGATCAGTGTGATGTTTGTGTTTCATTCAAACATGGGAATATCCGAAGTCCGAATATGATGCACATGTCATCCAGAAAGATGAAGCGAGGCAAGAGAAATCCTGTGACCAGGATTCTGCGAATAATGAGAAGTCCATTTGGACAATGGACTTGCAAGCTGTGCTGCTGTGTCCAAAAACCCAAGCCAGCAGCCTGTATTACAAAATGAAACTGCAGGTCCATAACTTTACCCTCTTCAACTTAAGATCGAAAGAAGGATACTGCTACATTTGGGATGAATCGGAGGGTGACCTGAATAGTGAGGTATTTGCTCATCTTCAATATCGGCATTTTGAAGGTGTGATCAAAGAAAATCCAGACCTCAAAGAGATAATAGTGTGGAGCGATGGTTGCGGTTACCAGAACCGCAATGCAGGTGTAGCGAATGCATTCTCTGAGCTTGCGAGGAAATATGGGGTACTAATAACACAGAAATACCTCGTTGCAGGGCACACACAAATGGAGTGTGACAGCATGCATAGTACTATTGACCGCTAAATAGTTACGGATGTCTTTACACCGAGAGACTACGTCATCATAGTCCAGACTGCTTGAATCAACCCGTCACCTTACCACGTGAAGGTGGTCAAGCATGATGAATTCCTCAAAATGAATGGATCTTTCTTCAGTAGCATCAGACCAGGTCAAAAGGCTGGAGATCCGACTGTGCATCATTTGCGGGCTATTCAGTTTGGCAGTGAAGGCAAGGTCCCTTTCAAGCTTTCCTTTTCGGGGGACTCTGTGTGGGAAGAACTGCCACAGAGGGTGCAGTTGCCAAAAGAGCCAATATGGATAAGAATGTTTCCATGTGCTCTGCCAATCAAGGATAGAAAGTTCCAGGACCTCCAGTCAATGAAACACATCATGCCTGTTGAGTCATCACTACTTTGATAATTTGCCACATTAATAGGCATCAGGCAAGAACCCAACAAAGAAGAGCTGGAGGTGGAATTGATGAGATGCACATGCCTCCTCAGAATTATGTTTAGTTTGTTTGTTAGTGTTTTATTGTTGACAGAGTTGAACATTTAAAATGGCCTAAGTCACAAAGGCATGTTCAAAAATCCGCTTAAGTCATTTATTCCTGTTACGTTACATAATTGACATGCATTGTTTTTAGTATGTCAATAGTCATCTTCTGACATAAACTATTTGAGTGACATTATCAATAAATATCATATATTCAATAATTGGTTCAGTTTTTTGTGTTTTGTGAGAAACCTGGAAAAAAGACGTAGGCAATTATTTTAGGAAGCTGACAAATACAAGTCTAGAAATGCATCCAAATTATAGCGCACGCAACCGCACAGTGTTCTGCAGGGGTCTAAGAAGGATATTAACAGTGAATTTTGAAGTGATATATTCTTGAAAAATCAGAGATGTGGAGTCGGAGAGCAATTACATTACCACACAACCTTGGTGTTTGTCAAAAGCAGTCGGTAATTCAACCTGGGTTTTTTTCGCGGGTGGTGGGAGATGGACGGCTTCAGCAACTCCTTCACCACTAATGGAGCGAGCTGAAAAAGACTTTTCCCGGACCACAACATCATGGTCACCAACAAAACTCAGCAGTGATTGTTCTTGCTCCGTGTAACGGAGTTCGTTTGTTCAGGGAAGAAGGAGGCGGGAACCGGCGAACGTTAAACAACTTTTAATCAAATAATAAACACAAAATTAAAGTAAAAGCGGCAGCCCCTCACGGACGACTGCCGCACACATACATAACAAAAGGTAAACAAAACACAACTTAAAATCCAGGCCTAGTCCTCTCTCGTCCTTCACCGATCTCGCTCGCTCGTCCACCACGCCACACTCCAGCTTTAACTTCTGGACATTCGTCAGCAGTGCCAGTGCCACACACTCGCATCTTTCACCGCCGCCATTACTGAACTACAACTCAAACTAGCGCACGACATCAACGCCGTCGCTCTCAGCCACTCTCTCTGTTCGCTGATTGGACCAGTAAAAAATTGTTCGGGCGAAAACCTAAGCATATACAGCAGTACCAGACGGAGTACTGAAGGAAAATGAAAATTGAGCGGAAGTACGTAGGAGGGCGGAGCCAGGCTAGGTTTACTGTTTCATGGTAAAAATGCAGAAAATCATTTATAGAAAACACATTTAAAAAAATAAAAGTAGCTTGGAAAAAAGTAACTTAATGTGTAGCTTACAAGGAGACATTTGTAAACATTACTTAAAAGATTATGTTGGATAGACTTAAAACTATAATTTTAATAATTTTTATTTTCTTAAGAGTCCAAGTTGAAAACATGCAAAGTCTAATAGGATAAACACAAATAAAATGAGTTTTAAATACTCAAAAAGCTGATGTAAATAGTTGCCTCAATTTTATTGAGTAAAATGGGCACAGTATTTTTTACTGTGCAATTCCAAAAATCCTCATTATGCCTTTATGTAATTTTAACAAATTAATCTCTCAGATGATGTCACTATGGTGAAAGAAATTCCATCTTTTGATTTATCAGAATATCAAACTATACATGAAAGTGATGGATCTGAACATGTTTATTTAGGAAATTCCGGGCAATGATTTTTCTTATGAATCTGTAGACTAGATAAATGGACAAAACTCTTCCCACATGAAGAGCACTGGTGCGGCTTCTCTCCAGTGTGAACTCTCTCATGAACTTTCAAGTAATCTGACCGAGCGAAACACCTTCCACAGTGTGAGCACGTGTACGGTTTCTCTCCGGTATGAGTTCTCTGGTGTGTTTTTAAGGCACTCGATGTAATGTAGCTCTTCCCACAGTCAAAGCACACGTGAGGTCTCACACCAGTATGAATACTCTCATGCTCTTTTAAATATTTCAGTAGTGAGAATCTCTTGCCACAGAAAGTACAAACGTGAGGCTTCAGACCAGTATGAACTTTAAGGTGTTCCCTTAAATTTGATGAAAAAACAAATGTTTTCTCACACTGATCACAGCTAAACGACTTCACTCCAGAGTGATGGCGCAGATGCTCATTGAGAGAGGCTTTATATGTGAAACACTTTCCACACTGAGAGCATGTGAACGGTTTCTCTCCAGTGTGAATCCTCATGTGTGTCTTAAGGGTTGATTTAAATGTGAATCTCTTTCCACACTGAGAGCATGTGAACGGTTTCTCTCCAGTGTGAATCCTCATGTGTGTCTTAAGGGTTGATTTATATGTCAAACTCTTTCCACACTGAGAGCATGTGAACAGTTTCTCTCCAGTGTGAATCATCATGTGTGTCTTAAGGGCTGATTTATATGTGAAACTCTTTCCACACTCGGAGCAGGTGAAAGATCCTTTGACTGCAGTTTTTCCAGCAGTTTTCTCTTCAGTCTCTGAAATGATTTTTCCATCTTCATTTGTGAAAGGAGGTCTTGGAAACTTCACATCCATAGGATCTAAAATTAAATTCCCATAATTAAATTAAAGTAGGGTAAGTTAGAAACCAAATTAAATATGATAGCCAGTACCAATACCAGTAAATAAATGAAATCAGATCATTATTAATGCTATCATTTATATATTATTCATACATTAGCATGTAGCCTTCAAATATAAAAGCGAATGAAGGAAAACACCAACCTGTTTGTTCCTCTGTCTCTTCATCTTTTATTCTGCAGGGTTCTTCCTCAAATTCCATCTTTACAATAGTATGTCAGTAGTTTATCCTGTGGGAAGATGGGAAAGTATTATTATTATTATTATTAATATAACATTATTCAGGTGCAAATGTCACATGGAGCTAAAGGCCCGGGTATACTTCGGCCGTCCGCGTTCGTGCACTCCCCCGCATGACATAATTTTCGTCATTCGGAGGGTTCGCGGCCGGCCGCACACCCCGTCCGCGGTCCGCGTGCAACAGCGCATGCGCCAACAGTACAGGAGAGTCCACTAGGTGGCAATACGCACAGTATTGAGCACAGTGTTCAGCTGTCGAAGAAGAGTGTGCAAAGACCGGTTTAAAAACAACACGCTTGAAAAAAAAAGAGAATTTTTGATTCTTCAGTGTTTCTTCCAAACTATGTTGCAATGGTGGGTGCCAGGGCCGGCCCAAGCCTTTATGGGGCCCTAAGCAGAATTTTATTTGGGGGCCCTTGGTGCAACCAGTACAATTGACTATTGTCAATACTTGATAATTCGCACACCCTTTATCAATTTCATTAGTTGAAGCTGTGTTGCTTACATCATGTCTGCCTGTCATGTTTTTACCCTTATACGGTTTTTAATTGTACCCTAACAGTTGCAAACCCACAAGAGTGGTCAAATGTTAACTTGCACTTTAATATTCAAAGTTTTACAGTTCAGACTGGGATATGTACGATTTTAAAAGAAGTCTCTTATGCGGAATATGCTCACAATATTTCCCCCAGGATTCTTTGATGAATAGAAAGTTCAAAAGAACATTTCTCTGAAATAGAAAGCTTTCAAAGAAGCCTAAAAAAAGTTTACACATCTGTTTTCAACACTGATAATAATCAGAAATGTTTCATGATTTCTGAAGGATCATGTGACACTGAAGATTGGAGTAATGATGCTGAAAATTCAGCTTTGACCACAGGAATATATTACAATTTAATATATATTCATATAGAAAACAGTTATTTTAAATTGCAATAATATTTCACATTATTACTGTCTGTTTTTACTGTATTTTTGGTCAAATAAATGCAGCCTTGGTGAGAAGAGACTTTTTTTAAAAACAAGAAATGTTGATGGATTTCTTTCAAACGTTAAACAGCTTGTATTTTGGCAGAAACACGCAGGACACACCTTATTGCTTCTTTTTGTTGACAACAGATTTATAAATGATTCTCATTAAGAATTTGGGAAGATGATTGCTGCATGTTGCGTTGCGTTCCCAAATTATAATTGAGCGACTCAAACATAGCACTTGCAGAGAAGCATTTAATTTGAACAGAAACGGAAAGCTATGCTGTATACTCCGTCCAAAACATGCAACACGTCAGATAAGATATTCGCCCTAAACCCTAATCATATTCTCAAATCCAGCCATTCATAAAAAGTTTACCGCAACTGACGAGTGATATTTCTCGCACTTAGGATTTTGAACCATGGATATCAAGCCAAAGAATGGTGTCCAGCCAATGCTGCTAAGCTCGTGCAGCGCTGTCAGAATCAATCCGTGCATATATTAGAAAACTTTTTTTTTTTTTTTTTTTAAGTGCAGTTTATCTAGTAATTGTTTATGGCCATTTTGCGATTTTAATAAAGTAATATGCGGCAAGTAATTTCATGTGCTCTTGGGGGCCCTGGTGGCCAAGGGGGCCCTAAGCAGCCGCTTAGTTCGCTTATGCCGGCTCTGGTGGATGCACTACAGTTAATTAATTGAACTTTATTGTCCATTCTGTTTTTCACAAAACAGAAATTTATCTTTGACACTGGTGACATATACAAATTCACACTACTACACAAAATCACATCACACATTGACAAAACAAATACAAAAAATAAAATAAAACAATTTGACACTACAGTTATTGCACTGCAGTTCTTCTCCTATCATGCCCAGCGAATGTCCCGTTGATGACAGGACTCAGTGCTGCCCTCCGATGTCTGGTAGAGCATAGACATTTTTGTACTGCGCATGTGTCGAACGCGATCCTCCGCGCGCATCCGTTTTGTAGTATACTTTGAAAGACGCGCGGAGAGGGCTGCGCGCGTGACGCGTCCGGGTGCGGTAAGTGAAGTATACCCGGGGCTTAAGGCAGGCCCGTGTGGTCCGATCAAACAGATGAGCTACTGGAGCTCAAATTGCTCAAGAAGTTAATGCTGGTTCTGATAGAAAGGTGTCAGAATACACAGTGCATCTCAGTTTGTTGCGTATGGGGCGGCATAGCCGCAGAGCCCATGCTGACCCCTGTCCACTGCCGAAAGCGCCAACAGTGGCACGTGAGCATCAGAACTGGACCACAGAGCAATGGAAGAAGGTGGCCTGGTCTGATGATCACGTGTTCTTTTACATCACGTGGATGGCCGGGTGTGTGGCTTACCTGGAGAACACATGGCACCAGATGCACTATGGGAAGAAGGCAAGCCGGCGGAGGCAGTGATGCTTTGGGCAATGTTCTGCTGGGAAACCTTGGGTCCTGCCATCCATGTGGATGTTACTTTCACACGTACCTCCTACCTAAGCATTGTTGCAGACCATGTACACCCTTTCATTGAAACGGTATTCCCCGGTGGCTGTGGCTTCTTCAGCAGATAATGCACCGCCACAATGCACAAATTCAGGAATGGTTTGAGGAGAACAACGATTTTGAGGTGTTGACTTGGCCTCCAAATTCCTCAGATCTCAATCCAATCGAGCATCTGTGGGATGTGCTGAACAAACAAGTCCGATCCATGGAGGCCACACCTCACAACTTACAGGACTTGAAAGATCTGCTGCTAACATCTTAGTGACAGGTTTTGGTGGCAAAAGGAAGACCAACACAATATTAATGTTATGCCTGATTGGTGTATAATAACAATGAGGCAATAATAATTGTTTTTTTCCGCTTAATATTGGGCCACTTCTTTACGTGTCATTTCTTGAACAAGAACATGTGGACATCAAAACAGGAAAACTCAGAAAGAGGGTTTAAACTTTTATTTTGAAATCGAGATGAATGGTTAGATATTTAGAAACATATTGATGTATTCTCCAGTGTTTGAAATATTCTCCAATTCTGATTAAATGAAACACATTGCGTTCCCAGATGAACACTAAGCAAACCACAGGGTTCATACACATTTCTACCAATACATTTCCATGACTTTTAAGAAAATATTCAGGACCTAACCTTCCATGAAAGTCTGTGTATTTTTGCAAATTACACCTACACAAACTGCAAATGCCAGACATTCCCCATTGCCAGGGTCAGAAATGAACTTTTCCATTAAGGGGCTCCTTGCAATTGATTTCGAAGAGCATTTTATTTATTTATAAGTGCCATTTTTAATGATTACCTTTGTTGTCGTTTGTCAAATACTTACATTTAACCAATTACTTAAATCAATCAGAATACTAGACTGTTACCAATAAAATGTTATCATTAACAAAAGCCATCTTTACACTGCAAAGGTGGAACAGAAGCGGTTTCTGAAAGAGCTTAAATGTTTATTTAAAAGACTTTTTAATGTTAATCAAATTATAAAATGAACAGGAACTCTCTACGGAGTCATTGTCAGTTATCGATATGCTCTTGATATTGTAGGCTAATAATGATTTGTCAATTAATAGATACATAAAAAAAAATTGTGTTTGGGGAAACTGCACGTCATATTCTGCCTACACAGTTAAAACTACAAACATTTACCAATTTTTTTTAATGCTTTTTTTGCATAAGAAAATGAAGACTTTGTGTGATCTTACCAGCATGATGAATAGATTATATTAACCGGAATAAACTAACGTTATACAGAAAGGGAGCAGAGAATGTGACCGATCGTGAAGCTGTCCATAACTTGGGTTTAGCGCGAGTTTAAGCGCGCTCACAAACACTCCCGTTAAAATCATGGAAGCTGACGACACTGCGAAATAAATCTCTTACATCTGCACTTTGTTGTTTATGATGACAGGAGAATTCACGAGTTTCAGTAAGAATTCAGTCAGAGAGTGCTCGCACTGAACAAACCTCTGTTTCAGCGATGACTAATCTGAACGCCTCTGATTGGCCATCACGCTCGACAGAAACACGTGTGATTGGTTATAATACTCAACGCTGCAAAAGGAAATCTGACGGAAGGAATGTAGCAGTCGGGTGGATCGAAGGAATGAAGTATGTTTACGAAGTTTCGACGTTTGTTTGACAAATATTATCACTTAAAACATATATTCTATTAAATACATTTTTTTAAACAAATTTCCATGACTTTTCCTAAATTTATATATTTTTCCAATACTTTTCCAGGCCTGGAAATTGCTACTTTAAAATTCAATGACTTTTCCAGGTTTTTCATGACCGTACGAACCCTGAACCCAAACTCAGAGCATGTGCAGAGATGATGAGACGCGCTCCACACATGTAAATGATAACAGTACAACACGAAATGCTAGGAAACTCAAAGCTCGTCATCAGACTTTATAAGCTTTACCAAATGCACATTATTGGAAATCCAAAAAAAACAATACTATCCACCTTATTTTGCAACGTGGAAGTAAATACAGTGGCGTACTTCCTTCTAATGTGTTATGGTATGTAAGGAGCGATGAAGTGGGAGCACGCACAAAACACATGATGATGGTAAATATTTACCACACCAGTGCTGTATAACACAGTGAGAGCATGAAATGAAGAAGTGCCCTGATATAAGGACACAGGTCTTCAGCAGCTCGGTTAACAAACGCCATCTCTGCATATGATGTGATTTTTGGTTGCTTATAGCGTTCATCTGTGAGCGCAGGGTGTGTAATTTCTCCGGGTTTGTAACACAAATCCTGTATAAACCTAAGCCAACACAGGAGAACACATCAATATGTTTCTAAACATGCAAACTGTTCATCGCGATTTCAAAATAAACATTTAAACCCTCGCTCTGAGTTTGCATGTTTTGATGACCACATATTCAGGAAAACTGCAGTGTCCACGAAGTGTCCAAATATTAATGATCTTCCGTGGAATGAAATAGAAAGGCAAGGCAAGTTTATTTAATAGCACATTTCATACACAATGGTTATTCAAAGTGCTTTACATAGGAGTTCAAACTATCAAAATAATTACAACAGATGCAGGAATTGAAAAAAGCATGCGTACAAAATGAAAATAATATTAAAAGTAAAAAAAAAAAAAGAGGATACATAAATAAAATGTAGTGCAATCAGTCGAATGCAGTGCTCATTCAGTAAATAGATGTTGTGAATGTGACATGCATAAGAAATTTTAAAAAAAGCAATCGTATTTACCTAAAGGCTAAAATACTGCCTGAATCAGAGGTTTGGGGTATACATATCTGGAGTGGAAGAAATTAAGTCAAGTTAAAGATTTTACACTAGACATGCCCTTTCTAGTGTCTCTTCACTCTCATGGATTCACTGCCTGCATTGACGGCTCCCAGTAACCTTTTCACAATTATAAACCCTAAACCCTACACGGATGTATATTTACGCCGACCCATGTCTCAGCCTCTTGATACGTGGATTATGGTCAAAACAAATATCTTACAGGTATTTTTTACGCTTGAACCAACTATTATGGCACCCCCTATCTGCGCAAAAATGCCAGTCTTCCTGTAGTTCATATTAAAAGTTAGCTAGCCAGTCAAAAAAGACACGGTCGTTTGCAAAACTACCGATTCACAATACAATCTAACGCAATAAATAATGTGGATAGACTAATTTTGTGTGCCGAAGCATTTAGTGGCCAATCAGAGCAGGCTCTCAGAAAGGATACAGGAATCTTCTGACAAGCGGTTTGAGAATGATTGAAAAATTTGGTGATGTGCAATGTATACAGTATTATGACAAAACTAAAGTGTTTTTGATCTTTGATGCATGTAAACCTGTTGTAGGAGACTCGAAAACAAAATTAGGAACCTTGAAAATCACATAATAGAGACACTATAAGAGAATGAAGTAAACACAAACCTATTTGTTCCTCTGTCTCTTCATCTTTTATTCTGCAGGGTTCTTCTCCATCTTTACAATAGTATGTCTGTAGTTTCTCCTGGAGTAATTCCTCCTGCTTGCTTCTTCTTCTCCTGTGGGAAGATGGGAATATTCCCAGCATTTAAACTCTCATGAACGGCTGTGGGAGCGGCTTCACTGACTGAAGGTGTGAATTGTGGTCGCTGTTGTTCATTTAGCAGATGATCATCACACTTACAATCACTCCCAATTATCCAGCTTTAAGTGTTTTAGGATACTAAGACAACTGTTAAAAAACAATTCAACTCCTCCAGCTGACTTTTATATTGCTCTTACTTTAGATATGATTTACATGAATTAAAAACTCAGGTTTCAATTGTTCGTTACATAAAATGAAAACACAGCTCATAATCTTCACAAATTATAATGTGAAAAAACAGTCAACATCAGTCGGTTCGTTTCGATTCATTTCGTGATTCACTAAATGAACCGACTCGTTTAGTCGTTTGGATTTAGATTTATCCTAATAAATGATAAATGAATGTACTCACAGTGTGTAAAAAACACCAGATTTAGTGCAGAATGAGCGGCTGTGTTCCACTTCTCATGTTTATGTTCTTCCCTCGCTCACTTCTCTTCTTCTTCTAGACCCGGATGTGTGTTTGGGTTGCTCAAGCGCCTCCACTGGCGGAAAACAGGCAATGCAAAACAGTGAAAGTGAAAGTTGCTCATTCAAAAAATATTATCTGCCTGCCAATATATTCTCGCCGATCTTGAAAAGTTAGGAGGAAACAATATTTAAACTGTGAAATTCCATCTTCATTTGTAAAATGATGAGTTTTTGAAATGGATGCTTGTCTTCATTCACTTCCATTGGCTCTCAAATCATTAAATTAAATTAAAGAAGGGCAAAATAAAAACAAAACTGCAATATCTCTGGTCAGTAATAGTCTGAAGGTACTATGCAGCCTATAAAATTAGATTCAGGATCTCAGTCAGGTTCAGCATATTCCAGAGCTCAGTTTCTGGGTCTTACTTACAACGCTCGTTTTTTGGGTCAACAGCTTGTGAAAACTTCTTGGTTTTTGTGTACAGGAAATTGTTAAATTCTTTATTTTATATTAATAATAATATATAGATCATTAGTCAGTCAGCGACAACAAACCGTTGCTACTGTCAATCAATCAGTTTCTATGGCAACCATGGAGCGTTGTGCCTGATTGCGTCACAGAGAGCGCTTAGACTAAATTCTCGAACACTTGCAGTTTCTTCATTGCGACTCATCTCCCGATATTTTACTTTACTATACTCCGAACAATATCTTTACAAACACCGTCATTTCATTCAGCGTCCTCATATTCAGTTTAAAGACTCAACACACTCACAGTACACACACACACACCAACACACTGTACTTCTGACATTATCAGATTCCTTTTGGATTTGTCAGCATATAAAAGACACGATGTCTTCAAACAGCAGAGAGGTGTGTCTGGAGGTCTATGTGAATGGCAAGTTGTACTCCTCGGACAGCTGCTGGGTCCCGGATGAGAAAGATGTGCAGATGGAGTTCATGGTGACCGAGCGCATCTACGAGCTTCTCGGGAGCTCACCGGGCGACATAACCGCTCAGCTGGAGGTGGACACGGATGGGTGCATGTCCGTCAGTCACTGCGCTTCAGAGGGGGACGATCTGCAGATCGACATCGACATGACACACCCAATCTGTACCTGTGAGAACAGCCCGACAGGTGAATGCCACTCACAACTTACATAACTAACTTATAATACTTAACTGTTTTAATGAGATCATTATTTCTGCTTAAATGAATGCTGTGCATGATTTAGAACTGTACATTTCTGACATATGGACATCACTTGGGCTGTTTACACCTGGTATTAAGATGCGTTTTAGTCGAGGTGGACAAAGTACACAACTCCATTACTTGAGTAAAAGTAAAAGTACTATTGGTTAAATATTACTCCATTACAAGTGAAAGTTGTAAAGATAGATTTTTACTTAAGTAAAAGTACAGAAGTACTTGCTTTTAAAAGTACTCAAGTATCAAAAGTAAAAGTAAACGTATTATTTTATTATTGTTGCATTGTTGTATGAATGCACACTGTTCCATCATGGTGGTTTTAGCCAGTCATGCTCCATCTGACATGCTAGCATATCTTGAACTCAATTAAATACTTGTTTAAAAGTTACAAAGCTCTTATCATGGTCAAAATTATACTAGAAAAGAAAGGTTTCTACATTGTGTTTATCTGATAGGATTATGTAAAAACATATTTCTGAAAGGACTTCAGTTAACATTATTAGCCCAACTTCGTTTTTGCATGCTAACTAACATCATTGTCGAACGTTACCTATGCGTTAGCGCTCTATCCACAAGGCTATGGCAACTTGGCGGGTAAATAAAAATAATTTGACCATACTTAAAGGGTTAGTTCACCCAAAAATGAAAATTCTGTCATTAATTACTCACCCTCATTTCGACACCCGTAAGACCTCCGTTCATATTCGGAACACAAATGAAGATATTTTTGTTGAAAGCTGATGGCTGAGAAAGGCTTCAGATAGGCCTCCATTGGCATTCAGTACATTTACACTCACAAGACCCATAAAAGGCACTTAAAACATCGTTACAAAGTCCATCTCACCACAGTGACTCTACAATAATTTTACGATGCGACGACAATACTTTTTGTGCGCAATTTTTTTTTTAAAATAACGACTTTATTCAACTTGTTCTTGTCTTCCGTGTGTGCCTCCACGACGCATGCGCGAGAATATGACGCAGATCCGGCGTTCGGACACATGACCCAGAAGCGATTTGTTTACAAGCAGAGGAAGACGCGCGTATCCAAGCTGTTGAATTCTACATTAATCGTGCTTTAGGTCTCAGCGTAGTGCTCAAAATGGGGTTAAAGTGTGCATTTCATGGATTCCCGAACGCCGGCGCTACGTCATATTCTCAAGAGGTCAAAGTTTAAATCCTGCGCTTCTCATAATGTTCACGCATTAGGTCAGTAGGCGGAGAGTATTAGACGGTCTTTTGAGCATTTACACTACGAAAGCAATCCTGGACAAATGCGTTTCTGAGTGGTGGAAAGTGTTTTAGACCCCGTTTACACCTGTATTTAGTGTCGTCCACTTGTGATCCGATCGACGAAACACATCTTAATACCAGAGCCTTGGACAGTCACCTCTGATAACAGGTAGACACGTGTCTAATAGCACAAATAAATGTGGATTGAATGTGAATGTCCACCTGGTTTCAGGAGTAATGAGATATATGTAACTAGTTACGTATTTAAAATACAAAATTTGAGTAACTATTTCATTACAGTTATATTTTAAATAGGTGGTAATCAAATTACATTTTACAACTTTAATGTAAAAAGCAAAAGCATATAAGACATTTCTGCTCATTCGTTTCATACATTTCAATAATTTAAACAAAATACGAGATCATAAAAATGGCATGTTGCTTTTATTTAGTAGGCTACTGTCCAGAATAAGCTATTTCACATAATAGATGTTTACATATATTCCACAAGACAAAACAACTGAATTTATTATACAAATTACCACATTCAAAAACGTCAGTCATTTCCTGATCCACGACTGTTTTCATGATTCATATTAAGTCATTTGTTTGGGTAATTGCGACATTTATCTCACAATTCTGACAGTTTTTCTGTTATAATGTCCAACTATGAGGAGGGGAAACGGATGTTTTTCTCAGAATTGCAACTTTAATTAAAAAAAAATGTAAAAAGGTAATTGCGACTTTATACCACGCAATTATGACTTTATACCACGCAATTCTGAGTTTAAATCTCGTAATTCGGAGAAAAAAAGTCTCAATTACCTTTTAAATTTTTATATTTAGTGGCATGTGTACATTTTTCTTTTTTTGTTTAAAGATCATATTTGTTAATTTAGTACTGGAGCTAATAACTACATATTTCCCAGAATATGTACAATTTAAAAAGTTTACACACCCCAGATCTTTTTTTACGATTTGTACTTTATTGGTTTTCTTATTTGCAGACAGAAGTGAAATAAAAAATCAAGTATTGAATATATAAACAATCCACAAACACATTCATAAATGTAAAAAAAAAAAAGTAAATACAACAGTATAAAGTGAAAGAAAAGAGAGGGGAAAAGAAAGAAGAAGAAAAAAGGCAGGGGTATTAACAGCACCACAAGTTTCCACTTTAAGCTAAAACATATTCACCATGTCTCGTCACATGCTTGCTACTGCTGTGGATTACAGAAATTCAAAATTTTCCCCCATTTTTCAGAATATATTTCGATCCTCCCATGCAGACTATAGGAGTTTTTCAAGGGCTGCCATGCACCCTAAATCCGAAAGCCACTCGGAGGCCTTCCAGAAGATTTCCAGCTTTTTACAATCCCACATCTGCCCAGCATGATACAGCTCTGTATCCATTCTGATTCATTTTTTTTAACATGACTTAAAGGCGGAGGGTCACCAAGAATATATAAACTGGGACAGAGATCATACTGGGTCTGTGATATCTTTAAAATATAATCGTGCACCTCCCTCAAAAAAACCTTCTGGACTTTGCCATAAAACATGAAATAGGTTGCCCTCCTCTCTCTGGCATCGCCAACATTCAGGCTTATCCTTAAAACCTGCTCTAAAGCCTTCTGGGTGTCCAATAGAATCTGTGTAATATTTTCAATTGTATGATCTCTGGAGATCAATTTTAAATTCCCAGTGATCCTCCCTCACTCTTCATCTTCAAATGTGCATCCCAAATCTTTTTCCCAAATTATATTAACCGCAGAACTAATATTTTGCCCCATCTGACTAATAAGTAAGGAACTCACCCCAGATCTTAACACATCGTGTCGCCTTCTTGAGCATTAATATATTTTTTCGAAGATAGTCTGCATTTTTTGCTTCAATATTCAGTTCAATTCTCATTTATTTGTGCAGCTCTTTTCACAATGCATATCGTCTCTAAGCAGCTTCACAGGAAATGCATGCGTCTGCTTTACAATTTAGAGAGACCTTATTGTATTCTCAAGTATTTAGATTAAGTTACAAATCTTGCGTAATCTAACGAAATACATTACGCGTGTAGTTTGTAATCTGCAGTGAAATACATTTTAAAAGTAACCTTCCCAACCCTGATGTCCACAGAGCATTTGAGATGCAAACAGAAATCATTCCCGTTATTCACGTTTGAGATGTTTCTAATAACATATGATTTGTTTTTCAGAAAGTACCACAGAGTGGATGACGAGAAAAATTTGTGGATTCTTTCAAACACTTTTTTGGATGGATCCGGCTGTTCCAGAGCCAACATCAGAACCGGATCGAGTTCCTGAACCGGAACCTGAAGTGCATCTGGTTAGCGTCTGCTGGCCAGCAGAAGAGTCAGGGAGCAGCAGTGAGATCGATCAGGATGCTTCTCCTGAAAAGAACGGCTCAAAAGGTGAATGTCAACAGAGCATTTGAGATGCAACATTACAATGGCCGTGTGCACACTGTAGAGCTTCAGGAGTGACGACCGCATTTAACGTCATTAACAACTAGTTGTTCCGTTCGGGTCTGTACACACTGCGTAGAGGTTTTGTAAATGCGCTTGTCACTCCTGTAAATCACTGAAGTGTGTGTGTGTGTGTACAGAACGAATGAGATGCAAACAGAAACTTCTTTCAAGTTGGACTCATTATTCATTTTTGATCTTTGGTTAGCGATGTTTCTAATAACATATGATTTGTTTTCTTCTTTTTTACTAAAGTGATGATGAAAATGAATGCATTATTCAAGAAGTATTTTCCAATCGATCCGGCTGAGCCTCAGTGTGTCCCAGATGCAAGCGTTCCCGAGATGGAACCTGCATTCGATCTGCTCGATCCAGAGGAGTCAAGTGTCCCAGGTCCAAGCAGTTCGGAGTCAGAGCCTGTGTCCACAGAAGGTCAGGAGGTGGACGTCAGTGGTGAAATGGATGATCAGGGGGGCATGGATGCTTCTCCTGAAATGAACGTCCCAAAAGGTGAATGTCAACAGAGCACTTGAGATGCAACATTACAATGGCCATGTGCAAACTGTAAAGATTCAGGAGTGAGTCCCCAAAATGATCATTCCATGTGTGGACGACCACGACTCACTCCTGAAACTTCACAGAGCGCACTCTTGCGGTGTTGCCATGTCCACTTATTATAAGCATTTTTTTTACGCTTATAGCACATACAGCGATCGAGTTTATGCCGTTATTAAAGTGTGCAGGTGCGGGTTGCAGTATTTCGTGTTTTGATGGACTTTCTGCTGATTTGCTTGTGAGATCCGGCAACACGAATGAGTCAAGGCCAGTGTTGGGTGGAACTGGTCACTAAGTCATTAGTTTACTGTAATTTAATTACTTTTCCCTTGAAAAAGTAAAGTAAGGGATCACTCTTATTTTTTCTTTTATCTAATCACAGTTACTGATGTAATTTAACTAAATACTGTGTATAAACTGTAGAACAATTATATATAATACAATAGTGGAATAACACCAAAATTTAAAGTCTATTTTTAAAATGCATGTTTTTATCTATCCTTCTCACATTTGTAATATTTTGGTCAGTTAATAAGAATAATTGATGTAGCTTTATATTATGTATTTGAATTAATTAAAAGAGCTGTTTCATGTCTAGCCTTGAATCGCTTAACTCGAGGTTGATATAGGATTTGGAAAGCAATTAGTAATAAGTAATTAAATACTTTTTGGAGAGAGTCATTGGTCCAGTAATCTAATTACACTAGTGAAGATGTAATTAGTAACTAGTAATGAATTACTTTTTTAGAGTAACTTACCCAACACTGGTCAAGGCTCACACACTTTCCCTGTGATTTCTCGCACCGCACATACAGACGAGATACATCTCTGGTCTCATCATCTCTCATCTGTCATCTCTCATATCTCTCATCTACGTCATTAACAACTAGTTGTTCAGTTCGGGTCCGTACACACTGCGTTTAGCTTTTGTAAATGCGGTTGTCACTCCTGTAAATGACTGAAGAGTGTGTACTAGAGATGTGCGGATCAACTCTAACGTCACCCGAATCCACTGTTTCAAAAATCATCCACCCGCATCTCTGATTTTCATATCCGATCGTCACATTACAATTATTAAAATTCTCGTAAGCACGATGATATCGTAACAGGAAGTAGGCGGTACGGTGTACGGACCACGACTCACTCCTGAAACTTCACGGAGCGCACTCTTGTGGTGTTGCCATGTTCACTTATTATAAGCATTTTGGGGGGTTTTAACTGTAAACACCCCCAATCACCTCAAAACAAAGAATCAGCTTCATCGTTCTTCTGATTTTCATCGAGCTTGGAAGATAATTTTTAAGGTAAAACATATATTCTCATTTATATTAGCATTATTGATGAATAAACTTCACATTGTAGGCTAATAGTTTAACTATGGCCAGACTAAAATGTGTGAAATCAACGGAAAGATGTTGAAATATGAAATAGGTAGGCAACCTTTCAAAGCTAAATAAAGATACACTACGACATGAGGGTATTTTTATGCTCTATAATATTAAACACAGCATGATATAAAAGTAGGGTTGCCAACTGTCCCGTCTTAGCCGGGGCGTCCTGTTTATTGGGCCTAAATGTCCCATACATGACTGTCCCGTTTAACTGCTACGCTGATGTAACTACGGGGCCGTTACATATGTTGAGTCTTTTGCGTGCTCAAGTTTGTTATTTTAAATGTAGACACGCCACAAGCGCGCTCAAATAGAGAGCATTGCCGTCGTCATGCTCATGCTGTGCAATCTTTTTTTTCCCAGGCAAGTCTAAGAGCTGTGACATGAAGAAGCTCAGCAGAGAGGTGTGTCTGGAGGTCTATGTGAATGGCAAGTTGTACTCCTCGGACAGCTGCTGGGTCCCGGATGAGAAAGATGTGCAGATGGAGTTCATGGTGACCGAGCGCATCTACGAGCTTCTCGGGTGCTCACCGGGCGACATAACCGCTCAGCTGGAGGTGGACACGGATGGGTGCATGTCCGTCAGTCACTGCGCTTCAGAGGGGGACGATCTGCAGATCGACATCGACATGACACACCCAATCTGTACCTGTGAGAACAGCCCGACAGGTGAATGCCACTCACAACTTACATAACTAACTTATAATAGTAACTGTTTTAATGAGATCATTATTTCTGCTTAAATGAATGCTGTGCATGATTTAGAACTGTACATTTCTGACATATGGACATCACTTGGGCTGTTTACACCTGGTATTAAGATGCGTTTTAGTCGATCGGATCACAAGTAGACAAGGGAAACATTACATCTGGGGTTTCAATCCGTCTCTTGTCCACTTTTAACAACTTCTCTCCTGATTTCTTCGAGGGCAGCATCTTTTAGATCTTTCAATATAATGGGCAAAATAAATTTGCACAATTTACATATGAACATGACCAGAGCAGCCGCTTTCATTTCTGCTCTGACAGTCGCTGTGAATGTGCTTGGTGTGTTTTTTCATCTTCAAAGCAAGCTTGGGTCTCCAGTCAAAGTTTAAATCCTGCGCTTCCCATAATGTTATTAGGTCTGTAGGCGGAGAGTATTAGACGGTCTTTTAAACGTTTACACTACGAAAGCAATCCTGTTCAAATGCGTTTCTGAGTGGTGGAAAGTGTTTTAGACCCCGTTTACACCTGTATTTAGTGTCGTCCACTTGTGATCCGATCGACGAAACACATCTTAATACCAGAGCCTTGGACAGTCACCTCTGATAACAGGTAGACACGTGTCTAATAGCACAAATAAATGTGGATTGAATGTGAATGTCCACCTGGTTTCAGGAGTAATGAGATATATGTAACTTTGTTGCGTATTTAAAATACAAAATTTGAGTAACTATTTCATTACAGTTATATTTTAAATGGGTGGTAATCAAATTACAGTTAACGTTACATCCAAAAAGTATTTCTGATTACCAAAGAGATCATTTATTTAAACATTAATTTAAAAAGCAAAAGCATCTAAGATACATTTCTGCTCGTATGTTTCATACCCAGTGCAGAATATGCACAATTTCAATAATTTAAGCACATAAATGTTTACATATATTCCACAAGACAAAACGACAAACCACATTCAAAAACGTCAGTCATTTCCTGATCCACGACTGTTTTCATGATTCATATAAAGTCATTTGTTTAGGTAATTGAAACATTTGATCTGTTTTTCTGTTATAATATAAAATTAGGATGGGGGGGGGGGGTTAAAAAGGTTATTGCAACTTTTTATCTCACAATTCTGACTTTATACCACACAATTCTGAGAAAAAAGTCACAATTACCTTTTTAATTTTTACATTTAGTAGCATAATGTGTACATTTTTCTTATTTTGTTTAAAGATCAGATCTTTTCATTTAGTACTGCCCATCAGAAGCTAATAACTACATATTTATGTACAAAAAGAGTATAATTTACCCTGTTCATCCAATTCAAAAAGTTAACACACCCTAGATCTTAACACATCGTGTCGCCTTCTTGAGCATTAATATATATTTTCTAAGATTGACATTTTTTGCTTCAATATTCAGTTCAATTCACATTTATTTGTGCAGCTCTTTTCCCAATGCATATCGTCTCTAAGCAGCTTCACAGGAAATGCATGCGTCTGCTTTACAATTTAGAGAGATTTGTTATCAGAGGAGACGGTGTCCAAGTTATGGATTTCAGAAAATAAACAATCACACGGTTAGCTAACAATGTGTTAATAAACAATGTAATAATTTAAAGCAGAAACGATGGGCTCAATGAAATAAAGAATACATGATTAGGGCTTCAATAAATATTGTGGGCGACTGATGTTGTTTAAAATGATATGCAGAGGAAAACCAAGTCCTGTGTTTGGTGGTCCGGTTGTGTTACACACCTTATTAGTATTCTCAAGTATTTAGATTAAGTTACAAATCTTGCGTAATCTAACGAAATACATTAAGCGTGTAGTTTGTAATCTGCAGTGAAATACATTTTAAAAGTAACCTTCCCAACCCTGATGTCCACACAGCCTTTGAGATGCAGAAATCATTCCAGTTATTCACATCTAATCTGTTCCAGAGCCAACATCAGAACCGGATCGAGTTCCTGAACCGGAACCTGAAGTGAATCTGGTTAGCGTCTGCTGGCCAGCAGAAGAGTCAGGGAGCAGCAGTGAGATCGATCAGGATGCTTCTCCTGAAAAGAACGGCTCAAAAGGTGAATGTCAACAGAGCATTTGAGATGCAACATTACAATGGCCGTGTGCAAACTGTAAAGCTTCAGGAGTGACGACCGCATTTAACGTCATTAACAACTAGTTGTTCCGTTCGGGTCTGTACACACTGCGTTTTGTAAATGCGCTTGTCACTCCTGTAAATCACTGAAATGTGTGTGTACAGAACGAATGAGATGCAAACAGAAACTTCTTTCAAGTTGGACTCATTATTCATTTTTGATCTGTGGTTAGCGATGTTTCTAATAACATATGATTTGTTTTCTTCTTTTTTACTAAAGTGATGATGAAAATGAATGCATTATTCAAAAATTATTTTCCAATCGATCCGGCTGAGCCTCAGTGTGTCCCAGATGCAAGTGTTCCCGAGATGGAACCTGCATTCAATCTGCTCGATCCAGAGGAGTCAAGTGTCCCAGGTCCAAGCAGTTCTGAGTCAGAGCCTGTGTCCACAGAAGGTCAGGAGGTTGACGTCAGTGGTGAAATGGATGATCAGGGGGGCATGGATGCTTCTCCTGAAATGAACGTCCCAAAAGGTGAATGTTAACAGAGCACTTGAGATGCAACATTACAATGGCCATGTGCACACTGTAAAGATTCAGGAGTGAGTCCCCAAAATGATCATTCCATGTGTGGACGACCACGACTCACTCCTGAAACTTCACAGAGCGCACTCTTGCGGTGTTGCCATTTCCACTTATTATAAGCATTTTTGGGGCTTTTTGTTTAAGCTTACGGCACATACAGCGATCAAGTTTATGCCGTTATCAAAGTGTGCAGGTGCGGGTTCATGTTTTGATGGGCTTTCTGCTGATTTGCTTGCGAGATCTGGCAACACGAATAAGTAAAGGCTCACACACTTTCCCTGTGATTTCTCGCACCGCACATACAGACGAGATACATCTCTGGTCTCATCATCTCTCATCTGTCATTTCTCATATCTCTCATCTACGTCATTAACAACTAGTTGTTCAGTTCGGGTCCGTACACACTGCGTTTAGCTTTTGTAAATGCGGTTGTCACTCCTGTAAATGACTGAAGTGTGTGTACTAGAGATGTGCGGATCAACTCTAACGTCACCCGAATCCACTGTTTAAAAAATCATCCACCCGCATCTCTGATTTTCTCTGATTTTCATATCCGATCGTCACATTACAATTATTAAAATTCTCGCAAGCACGATAATATCGTAACAGGAAGTAGGCTACTTTTAAACAAGTTATTCTTTGGTGAAATTAGTTTAAACCAGGTGTCAGCATATGGCCCACAGAGGAGGAGGCTATGCTGGGACGTGAGCAAAGCGTGAGATGTGTTTGTATTTAATTCAGATAAAGTGCATCGCACATACAGATCTACATTTTGAGGTAGGCCTAATCATTTATCATAACAACACATCTTGTTTTTATTACGTTAGGGGCTACAAATATGATTGTGTGAGATACAGTGAAAGCACATCAATGAAAACAAGTTGACGAAAGCAAGAGCTTTCAAATTCATGCACACTTGTGTGTGTTTGTGTGTGTAATTACTCACTGACAGATTGTTACGCTATCCGTTACGCTTAGCTTTGAGGTAAAAAAAGTTAATGGTAGCTCTACATTTCGGAGATATCAAGTATATAAAGTTCCATTAGACATTCGACACGTCACAATGACGGTGATGTGTGTTCATGCTGTCTCTTCATGAGTAATGTTAGCTGTATCTCTTCAGAAAGCTGACGCACAAACTGCCGCGAATGAAACTTGTTTATTTGAATAAATGTTCAGCGTCACATCCTGAAGCTCAACACACAGTTGTCTTCATTAAAAAATAGCGAGACGAATTATACCAGTGCTAATGCATATTGTTGATATTGTTGCCCTTGACTGCTCTAGCTGCTTCTATTGCCCTCATTTGTAAGTTGCTTTGGATAAAAGCATCTACTAAATAACTAAATGTAAATGTAATGCCGCTCTCTCCCATTCTTTGATCTTGAAATGAGCTGAAGATGAAAGTAAAAGAGTGACGTACGGTTATTGCGTTTTCCCGTGAAAAGAGAGTTTTGTGTCTTATTAAAATCAACACATTAACGATTTGTCTCTCATCCACCCGCGACCCACCCACAATTTTTGGAATGTTATTTTTTATTACTTGACCCGGATATAACCGCGATCCGCACATCACTAGTGTGTTCAGAACGAATGAGATGCAAACAGAAACTTCTTTCAAGTTGGACTAATTATTCATTTTGGATCTGTGGTTAGCGATGTTTCTAATAACATATGATTTGTTCTCTTGTTTTTTCAGAAAGTACTAAAGAGAAGAAGATGATGAAAATGAATGCATTATTCAAAAATTATTTTCCAATCGATCCGGCTGAGCCTCAGTGTGTCCCAGATGCAAGCGTTCCCGAGATGGAACCTGCATTCGATCTGCTCGATCCAGAGGAGTCAAGTGTCCCAGGTCCAAGCAGTTCGGAGTCAGAGCCTGTGTCCACAGAAGGTCAGGAGGTGGACGTCAGTGGTGAAATGGATGATCAGGGGGGCATGGATGCTTCTCCTGAAATGAACGTCCCAAAAGGTGAATGTCAACAGAGCACTTGAGATGCAACATTACAATGGCCATGTGTAAAGATTCAGGAGTGAGTCCCCAAAATGATCATTCCATGTGTGGACGACCACGACTCACTCCTGAAACTTCACAGAGCGCACTCTTGCGGTGTTGCCATGTCCACTTATTATAAGCATTTTTTTACGCTTATAGCACATACAGCGATCGAGTTTATGCCGTTATTAAAGTGTGCAGGTGCGGGTTGCAGTATTTCGTGTTTTGATGGGCTTTCTGCTGATTTGCTTGCGAGATCCGGCAACACGAATGAGTCAAGGCCAGTGTTGGGTGGAACTGGTCACTAAGTCATTAGTTTACTGTAATTTAATTACTTTTCCCTTGAAAAAGTAAAGTAAGGGATTACTCTTATTTTTTTCTGTAATTTAATTACAGTTACTGATGTAATTTAACTAAATACTCTGTATAGACTGTAGAACAATTATATATAATACAATAGTGGAATAACACCAAAATTTAAAGTCTATTTTTAAAATGAATGTTTTTATCTATCCTTCTCACATTTGTAATATTTTGGTCAGTTAATAAGAATAATTGATGTAGCTTTATATTATGTATTTGAATTAATTAAAAGAGCTGTTTCATGTCTAGCCTTGAATCGCTTAACTCGAGGTTGATATAGGATTTGGAAAGCAATTAGTAATAAGTAATTAAATACTTTTTGGAGAGAGTCATTGGTCCAGTAATCTAATTACACTAGTGAAGATGTAATTAGTAACTAGTAATGAATTACTTTTTTAGATTAACTTACCCAACACTGGTCAAGGCTCACACACTTTCCCTGTGATTTCTCGCACCGCACATACAGACGAGATACATCTCTGGTCTCATCATCTCTCATCTGTCATCTCTCATATCTCTCATCTACGTCATTAACAACTAGTTGTTCAGTTCGGGTCCGTACACACTGCGTTTAGCTTTTGTAAATGCGGTTGTCACTCCTGTAAATGACTGAAGAGTGTGTACTAGAGATGTGCGGATCAACTCTAACGTCACCCGAATCCACTGTTTCAAAAATCATCCACCCGCATCTCTGATTTTCATATCCGATCGTCACATTACAATTATTAAAATTCTCGTAAGCACGATGATATCGTAACACGAAGTAAGCTACTTTTAAACAAGTTATTCTTTGGTGAAATTAGTTTAAACCAGGTGTCAGCATATGGCCCACAGAGGAGGAGGCTATGCTGGGACGTGAGTAAAGCGTGAGATGTGTTTGTATTTAATTCAGATAAAGTGCATCGCACATACAGATCTACATTTTGAGGTAGGCCTAATCATTTATCATAACAACACATCTTGTTTTTATTACGTTAGGGGCTACAAATATGATTGTGTGAGATACAGTGAAAGCACATCAATGAAAACAAGTCGACGAAAGCAAGAGCTTTCAAATTCATGCACACTTGTGTGTGTTTGTGTGTGTAATTACTCACTGACAGATTGTTACGCTATCCGTTACGCTTAGCTTTGAGGTAAAAAAAGTTAATGCTGGCTATACATTTCGGAGATATCAAGTAGGCTTATATAAAGTTCCATTAGACATTCGACACTTCACAATGACGGCGATGTGTGTTCATGCTGTCTCTTCATGAGTAATGTTAGCTGCATCTCTTCAGAAAGCTGACGCACAAACTGCCGCGAATGAAACTTGTTTATTTGAATAAATGTTCAGCGTCGCATCCTGAAGCTCAACACACAGTTGTCTTCATTAAAAAATAGCGAGACGAATTAAACCAGTGCTAATGCCGCTTTCTCCCATTCTTTGATCTTGAAATGAGCTGAAGATGAAAGTAAAAGAGTGACGTACGGTTATTGCGTTGTACCGTGAAAAGAGAGTTTTGTGTCTTATTAAAATCAACACATTAACGATTTGTCTCTCATCCACCCGCGACCCACCCACAATTTTTGGAATGTTATTTTTTATTACTTGACCCGGATATAACCGCGATCCGCACATCACTAGTGTGTTCAGAACGAATGAGATGCAAACAGAAACTTCTTTCAAGTTGGATTAATTATTCATTTTGGATCTGTGGTTAGCGATGTTTCTAATAACATATTATTTGTTTTCTTCTTTTTTCAGAAAGTCCTAAAGAGAAGAAGATGATGAAAATGAATGCATTATTCAAAAATTATTTTCCAATCGATCCGGCTGAGCCTCAGTGTGTCCCAGATGCAAGCGTTCCCGAGATGGAACCTGCATTCAATCTGCTCGATCCAGAGGAGTCAAGTGTCCCAGGTCCAAGCAGTTCGGAGTCAGAGCCTGTGTCCACAGAAGGTCAGGAGGTGGACGTCAGTGGTGAAATGGAGGATCAGGGGGGCATGGATGATTCTCCTGAAATGAACGTCCCAAAAGGTGAATGTCAACAGAGCATTTGAGATGCAACATTAAAATTGTTATTTTAAATGTAGACGCACCACAAGCGCGCTCAAATAGAGAGCAACGTCGTCGTCATGCTCATGTCGTGCAATCTTTTTTTCCAAGGCAAGTCTATGAGCTGTGACATGAAGAAGCTCAGCAGAGAGGTGTGTCTGGAGGTCTATGTGAATGGCGAGTTGTACTCCTCGGACAGCTGCTGGGTCCCGGATGAGAAAGATGTGCAGATGGAGTTCATGGTGACCGAGCGCATCTACGAGCTTCTCGGGTGCTCACCGGGCGACATAACCGCTCAGCTGGAGGTGGACACGGATGGGTGCATGTCCGTCAGTCACTGCGCTTCAGAGGGGGACGATCTGCAGATCGACATCGACATGACACACCCAATCTGTACCTGTGAGAACAGCCCGACAGGTGAATGCCACTCACAACTTACATAACTAACTTATAATACTTAACTGTTTTAATGAGATCATTATTTCTGCTTAAATGAATGCTGTGCATGATTTAGAACTGTACATTTCTGACATATGGACATCACTTGGGCTGTTTACACCTGGTATTAAAGGGGCTATATGCAACTTTTTCCCCAAAATAAACGTAACAATAGCCTTTTTATTTTACCATTTATGACTCAAACATCTCCTGATGAGCATACTGACACCTTGTCCGCTCACAGTGGGTGCACCTATAAGCCTGTATCCTATTTTTCCTATTTTCTGTCGGGTCGGATTTTTCCCGCGCTGTCTGCGGATGTGACGTCACCACCGCTGCGAGAGCGAGCAGAAAATAAGAGCAGTTCTGTTTTTTGGCCACAGGTGTCAGTCGCGAGTTTAAATTTCAGAAAACGCATATAGCCCCTTTAAGATGCGTTTTAGTCGATCGGATCACAAGTAGACAAGGGAAACATTACATCTGGGGTTTCAATCCGTCTCTTGTCCACTTTCAACAACTTCTCTCCTGATTTCTTCGAGGGGAGCATCTTTTAGATCTTTCAATATAATGGGCAAAATAAACTTGCACAATTTACATATGAACATGACCAGAGCAGCCGCTTTCATTTCTGCTCTGACAGCCGCTGTGAATGTGCTTGGTGTGTTTTTTCATCTTCAAAGCAAGCTTGGGTCTCCAGTCAAAGTTTAAATCCTGTGCTTCCCATAATGTTATTAGGTCTGTAGGCGGAGAGTATTAGACGGTCTTTTAAACGTTTACACTACGAAAGCAATCCTGGACAAATGCGTTTCTGAGTGGTGGAAAGTGTTTTAGACCCCGTTTACACCTGTATTTAGTGTCGTCCACTTGTGATCCGATCGACGAAACACATCTTAATACCAGAGCCTTGGACAGTCACCTCTGATAACAGGTAGACACGTGTCTAATAGCACAAATAAATGTGGATTGAATGTGAATGTCCACCTGGTTTCAGGAGTAATGAGATATATGTAACTAGCTGCGTATTTAAAATACACAATTTGAGTAACTATTTCATTACAGTTATATTTTAAATGGGTGGTAATCAAATTACAGTTAACGTTACATCCAAAAAGTATTTCTGATTACCAAAGTGATCATTTATTTAAACATTAATTTAAAAAGCAAAAGCATCTAAGATACATTTCTGCTCGTACGTTTCATACCCAGTGCAGAATATGCACAATTTCAATAATTTAAGCACATAAATGTTTACATATATTCCACAAGACAAAACGACAAACCACATTCAAAAACGTCAGTCATTTCCTGATCCACGACTGTTTTCATGATTCATATGAAGTCATTTGTTTAGGTAATTGAAACCATTTGATCTGTTTTTCTGTTATAATATAAAATTAGGAAGGGGGGGGGGGGTAAAAAAGGTTATTGCAACTTTTTATCTCACAATTCTGACTTTATACCACGCAATTCTGAGAAAAAAAAGTCACAATTACCTTTTTAATTTTTACATTTAGTAGCATGATGTGTACATTTTTCTTATTTTGTTTAAAGATCAGATCTTTTCATTTAGTACTGCCCATCAGAAGCTAATAACTACATATTTATGTACAAAAAGAGTATAATTTACCCTGTTCATCCAATTCAAAAAGTGTACTCACCCCAGATCTTAACACATCGTGTCGCCTTCTTAAGCATTAATATACATTTTCTAAGATTGTCTGCATTTTTTGCTTCAATATTCAGTTCAATTCTCATTTATTTGTGCAGCTCTTTTCACAATGCATATCGTCTCTAAGCAGCTTCACAGGAAATGCATGCGTCTGCTTTACAATTTTGAGAGATTTGTTATCAGAGGAGACGGTGTCCAAGTTATGGATTTCAGAAGATATACAATCACACGGTTAGCTAACAATGTGTTAATAAACAATGTAATAATTTAAAGCAGAAACGATGGGCTCAATGAAATAAAGAATACATGATTAGGGCTTCAATAAATATTGTGGGCGACTGATGTTGTTTAAAATGATATGCAGAGGAAAACCAAGTCCTGTGTTTGGTGGTCCGGTTGTGTTACACACCTTATTAGTATTCTCAAGTATTCTCAAGTATTTAGATTAAGTTACAAATCTTGTGTAATCTAACGAAATACATTAAGCATGTAGTTTGTAATCTGCAGTGAAATACATTTTAAAAGTAACCTTCCCAACCCCGATGTCCACACAGCATTTGAGATGCAAACAGAAATCATTCCCGTTATTCACATCTAATCTGTTCCAGAGCCAACATCAGAACCGGATCGAGTTCCTGAACCGGAACCTGAAGTGAATCTGGTTAGCGTCTGCTGGCCAGCAGAAGAGTCAGGGAGCGGCAGTGAGATCGATCAAGATGCTTCCCCTGAAAAGAACGGCTCAAAAGGTGAATGTCAACAGAGCATTTGAGATGCAACATTACAATGGCCGTGTGCACACTGTAGAGCTTCAGGAGTGACGACCGCATTTAACGTCATTAACAACTAGTTGTTCCGTTCGGGTCTGTACACACTGCGTAGAGTTTTTGTAAATGTGGTTGTCACTCCTGTAAATCACTGAAGTGTGTGTGTGTACAGAATGAATGAGATGCAAACAGAAACTTCTTTCAAGTTGGACTCATTATCATTTTTGATCTGTGGTTAGCGATGTTTCTAATAACATATGAATTGTTTTCTTCTTTTTTTACTAAAGTGATGATGAAAATGAATGCATTATTCAAGAAGTATTTTCCAATCGATCCGGCTGAGTGTCAGTGTGTCCCAGATGCAAGCGTTCCCGAGATGGAACCTGCATTCGATCTGCTCGATCCAGAGGAGTCAAGTGATGCAGAGAGATAGCGAGGGACCGAATGAGACTGAAGGAGCTGATATTACTCACGTCCTGAATGAAACACTGTGTGTGAGAGTGTGTGTGTGTGTGTGTGTGTGTGTGTGTGTGTGTGTGTGTGTGTGTGTGTGTGTGTGTGTGTGTGTGTGTGTGTAAGTGAGTGAGTGTGTAAAGAGTGTGTGTATGTGCTTGGATCTTTAAAGGGTTATTTGCAAAAGGCCACTTATGATAATGTTAGAGCACTATTGCGCTACTCTAGTGAGACTCTTATTATGAAAGTCTGTGGCGCGAGCAACCGGAAGAGACGCTGTTCATTCAGTACGGCGCGAACAGCAGATTACCTCAGCAGCTGTCCGAAATCAGTTTGCCGCATTCAGGAATGGCTGAAGACGTGCATCACTCTGATTAGATGTTTCTTGTGTTTGTGTGCGTCCTATAATGAAGAAAGCACACACTCATAATACTGTACATCTACATCTCAACTACGAGCATACTAAACACGTCTACATCTGTTAATGAGTATTCGGCCCACTTATGAACCAGTTCTACGTCAATTAAAGCAGGACTCACTGACTGTGCACCTACTAAATCTAAGTCTCCACTAAATGTGCTCAACCTGCTCACGCATTTGGGTCATTGTCCCTTTGCATGTTTATCGGCCATCACCTTCAGGGTCAAGCAAAGCTAGGATCCATTCTCTCTGCAGGCCGTAAAGGAAGCCCTCCACAGTCCACTGCACTGTTTAGCTCAAACTCCTTCTTGTTAAGGTTCATGTAAAGGCTAACTCCCTCTCCTGTTAATATTTCATACCAGTGAAAATAAAATCAGTTCAAATTGATGCTTCTCTCTGTGGTGTTCTGACCGACACACCTGGTTCACTGCAATCAAAATCAGCCCTTATCATCCTTAAGCGTAACCTTCGTTACAGGTTAGTTCACCCAAAAATGAAAATTCTGTCATTAATTACTCACCCTCATGTCATTTGACACCCGTAAGACCTCCGTTCATATTCGGAACACAAATGAAGATATTTTAGTTGAAAGCTGATGGCTAAGAAAGGCTTCAGTTAGGCCTCCATTGGCATTCAGTACATTTACATTCACAAGACCCATAAAAGGCACTTAAAACATCGTTACAACGTCCATCTCACCACAGTGACTCTACAATAATCTTACGATGCGACGACAATAGTTTTTGTGCGAAAAAAAAATCTAAACACCTTTATCCAACTTGTTCTTGTCTTCCGTGTGTGCCTCCACGACGCATGCGCGAGAATATGACGTTTTTTTCGCCATATTCTTCATTTGTGTTCCGAATATGAACGGAGGTCTTACGGGTGTCGAACGACATGAGGGTGAGGAATTAATGACAGAATTTTCATTTTTGGGTGAACTAACCCTTTAATGGTATCTGTTTTTTTCTCTCTCTCTGGGATTCTTCTGTTTCTCGCTTTGCCTCTCATGACAGAGTGAATGTGTGTGAGAGTGATAGTGAGTGTGTGTGTGTGCTCAATAAACATGTTAAAGAACACTGGATGTGAATGCAATCACTGTCTTATAAAGGTTGGTTTAACTCTATGTTAAGTTCATCATTTATTACTAGTGTATTTATGTTTAACTAATGCATCATTCTGGACCCTGAAGCTAAAGTGTTACCGGTGTTTGAGTGTTTGTGCTGTGTTGTGTCCAGATTGTACTGGGTGGTTATGAGGATGTAATAAGGATGACATGCTAGTCTGGGCGCAGTGTGAGAGCGTTCTGGCCAGTTAGCACACGTCACTTGCTTTTTGGTGCAGTACTGCGGACGGTGCACTGAACATTTTGTACATCCATTTTGGAAAAAACGACTGTTTTTCTGTGCCCTTATGAAAAAGAAGAACACTTTTGCACAACGGTATTGAATAGACTAGTATAAATCATATACAATATTAATAAATAAAAGGCTTTTTCCCCCCCCGTCGTTAAACTATCAAAAGTGGATTCAGACTTGCCCTATAAGTGCAGAATGTGCTCAGATCACTAAAATAGAGCCCAATGTTTTAAATTACAGCTTCAACACTACAAATGTGCAATTACAAGACATACAAGTCCCAATAGAAATGCCATTAATGAAACGTTTTTGGTTCCAATGAAGCTAAAGATGATTCAGAATCAAAATTACATTTATTAAATTAAATCCACTCGGTACAACCAAAAGCTAGAGTCTGCGAAACAGCGTGCATAGCACACACTATACCAGAGAACTGAGAGAACCAAAATGAGGGACTTAAATACACAGTGATAAGGAACAGAATACAAACGGGTGTGATCGTCAATTCAAGTATCATGGTGACAAACTACAGCTGTGTCTGAAATCGCCCCCTATACCATTAAATAATTAGCTACTTAAGTCGATAAGCACAAGTTTTTTTTTTCTTTAACATAAACTCTACACACAATGCAAGTGACTAGAGATACAATGACAACAATAATATGCATCACCACTTAAAGGGTTAGTTCACCTCAAAATTTAAATTATCCTATGATTTACTCACCCTCAAGATAAACATTAATTATTTGAACATATAACCAACAAATTCTTTAAAATAAACACCTTTCTCAGAGGGAAAACAAAATAATTGATTGACTTGCATCCATCTTCTGCTTAGAAACCTTGTGAAAAATTAAATAAAGTTACCTGAGATTGACCAAAACACATGTTGAATCATTAAATATGTGTCGTTTTAGACTCAGTGTTGAAAACAGATACAAAATAAAGTTTAATATTAGTAAAATGATAAAAATCAACGTTTTTAAAGTAGGCCTACCAACTATATAACAGGCCTATAAATGTCTTTCCACAGTTTCCAGTCAGTCTGAAGTCTAACAGCGAAGATAAATATTCAGAAACGTCAAATAAAACCCATTTAAGTTTCTCACTTATAATGTGCTATTTTATTAAATAAAGCTAATAAATGTAGGGGAGAGCGGGGCAACACCTAACGCTTTCTGACTGTCTCAATTTGTGTAAATCCACTTGGGGTTCAGAGTATTTATTTTTCCCACATGTCTAGTACATTTATGTGGTTTTGTTTCATTAATACAGTGTGTACCTTTAACTTGATTTACCTCGAACAAATGGAAGTAAAATGTGACAACATGCCCCATAGGGCATTATAACATGACGATATGACAGCTTAAAATGTTACCTGATATAATAAAAAAAAATATCCAAGTCAAACTAAAATATTTTTCAATAAAATACAATTATTAACTTTTTAAAAATAAAATAATGGCATTTTTTAATCATTAAAAATATTAAAAAAAATAAGTTTGACAACAAACACATCACTAAACACAGCTACATAACAATAATTAATCATTTCTTAACATTCACTTTCTTTATTCACCTTTTTCTCATGGTTTTTCAATAGAATTCATAAAAGTATAGAATATAATATCAGGGGCTCATTGTAACGCAGTGTGACAACTGGGCTATAATCGCGGCTCGTCTTCTGCTGTTAGATCAGCATTAAAGAACCATCTCAACTGTTAAATAACAGATATAAGATTACAATAATATCAGATTCGTCTAATTTTAAATAAACACAAAAAACTGATTAAAAATAAACTTAAGAAATGTACTTTTACTATGGTTAAAGGTGCACTATGCAACTTTTCCGTCCACTAGAGGTCGCCTGTTCAAAACAAAGGCGTAGTTTGATGACGCCAAGTTTGAGCTCAGAATCTTGGGACATGTGGTCTTCACCTCACAGCCGGTGGACAAGAATCGGGATAGGACTCGGGCAGAAATCATGTTCATGCGATTATTAAATGTTACTGTAGTCTGAAGCAGAGCAGGACCGAGTGTTGTGGAGCTGAGGAACCGCTGGAGCGATTGTTAATATGATGAACGCAACACACACCTCGCGAGCAGCAGGACTTTTATTATGCCACAGTCGCTGGCGCCATTTCTGCTTTTCAAAAAATGAGTCTGAGGTAACGCAGCTCTGTTTATCATATTAGATACATCTAATATGTGTTGAAAATGAAGTTATGAAGTTACTCTGTGCGTTCTCTTGGCGCTGTTATGACACTTGTTCACACTGCAGTGAGAGTAAAGCGCTTCTGCAAAAATAAAACCGGAAACCGAGGGGAACGCAGATATGACGCCATTGACAGGCGACTCCCTCACACGTCCCGGTTCCTTGGGTAAAATATAGGGGTGTGCATTGGGACTGCCCTCACAATTCGATTCGATTACGATTCACCAGGTAACGATCGATTCAATTCGATTCTACGATGCATCAAAATTCTACTGCACACAACAAGGCAAATTTTTAATCAGTCATGAGGCAATACAAGCAGTCAGATATTGAACAACAGATTTTATTGGCTATTAAAATAAAATTGAATGGTACAGGGTATTGGATATGGCATTTTAAAACCTGAAAAAGAAAACTTAAATCACTGCTTTCAGTGCTTTCAATGAGAAATGTTTCTCTTCTCTGCTTTAGAACCATTTGAAATTAAATAGAGCAATAATAACAGCCAACTTTTTCCAGCAGTGAACATAAGTGTTTTAATTAATCAGTAATCTCCCTCCGCCTCAGCCATCTTGATTGTTGTTGTTGTTATGACCCCGGTAGTAATTGAAACTTCACAACTTTATTGTCCAACTCAAGGCCAGAAAATAAATGATGACAATCGATTATGGCACTTTGCCGCATCGATGCTGAATCGTGCATGCCCCGCATTGCGATGCATTGCCGAATCGATTATTGTTGACACCACTAGTAAAATAGCAATTTTCTCACGATTTAAAAATAGTTGGAAACATTTGGGATATTGTAAGTACTCAATTGAACAAAATATATAACACTGGCCTTGTGGTTTTTGGATATTTTACTGAAAATAAATGTACATAGTGCACCTTTAAATAAATGTTCAGTGATTTCTTCTAAAGAATGAATTTTTTCTCTAATGTTGATATGGCAACTAGTAAATACACTAAGTTTCGTCATCCTGGCATGTGTGGAAAGTGTTAAACCATGTGTGTTACAACTAACCCTGCGTTAGGTTGTGCCCCGCGCTCTATCCATCAATATAGCAATGGGTTGTAGTCCAGTTTTCTTGACAGTATTGTTAAAAATATCACATCAGCAGCCGGCAAGTCTGTAATCCCTTTGACACCCATATCCATTTTTCTGCATGTTGTACAAACCAACAAATTACATGTAAATGAAATATTGCAAGGAATTTTTTATCTTTTGATTTATCAGAATATCAAACTATTTACATGAAAGTGATGGATCTGAACTTTTGCTTATTTAGGAAACTCCGGGCAACCCTTTTTCTTATGATACTGTAGACTAGATAATTGGGTGAATCTCTTCCCACATGAAGAGCACTGGTGCGGTTTCTCTCCAGTGTGAATTCTCTGGTGGGGGTTTTTTTCACTGGATGTAATGAAACTCTTCCCACAGTCAAAACACACATGAGGTCTCACACCAGTATGAATACTCTCATGATCTTTTAAATATTTCAGTAGTGAGAAACTTTCCACAGAAAGTACAAACGTGAGGCTTCAGACCAGAATGAACTTGACGGTGTGATCTTAAGTTCGATGAAAAAACAAATGTTTTCTCACACTGATCACAGCTGAACGACTTCACTCCAGAGTGACGGTGCAGATGCTCTTTGAGAGAGGCTTTATATGTGAAACTCTTTCCACACTGAGAGCATGTGAACGGTTTCTCTCCAGTGTGAATCCTCATGTGACTGTTAAGTTTTGATTTATCTATAAAACTCTTTCCACAGTCAGAGCATGTGAAAGATCTTTTGACTCCAGTTTTTCCAGCACTTTTATCTTCAGTCTCCGAAATGATGTTTCCATCTTCATTTGTGAAAGGAGGTCTTGGAAACTCATGTTTCAACACATTCACATCCATAGGACCTAAAATCAAATCCCTATAATTAGAGGACAAATTAGGAACTAAATGAAATAATATAACATTTTAGTTGTCAGTACCAATACCAGTAAATACATGAAATTAGTTAATTATTAATGCTATTAATTATAAGGGGTGATGAATTGAGAAATCAACTTTCCCTTGAGCCTTTGATATATAAAAGTTCATCGTGATATAAGAATATCCTGTAAGTTTCAGAGCTGAAAATGTCCTTGTTAGTCAAAGAAAAGCTTTTATGTCGACCACTGACATCATCATGTGGTGAAACGCAGCCTCAACAGATAAATATGTACGCCAGATTCTGTAGCCCCGCCCACCAACTTGGAGCTAAACGGATTCGAGCAATAAACATGCCGAAGATAGCAAGATATTGCGCTGTGCCTGGTTGTGGAAGAACACAGACGCTGCATAAGCTTCCTTCGGATTCTAATATTGGAAATGTGTGGTTGAACTTTATTTTTAATGAATATCCAGCTCACGTGCACAAGACATTGCTTTATTCGCTTAATTTCACCGTATTCGTTTGTAAAAAAGGTCGAGACTGGATTTGCAGACATATTGAGATTAAAACACAATGATGTGCCTTCTATATTGGATCCGACAGGAACGGTGCAACACACTAATGTGAGTAAAACATGTTTTTATATGTGATAGTTAGGGATGAAACGGTATGGAAATTTCACATCACGATTAAAGTGACCCAACTTATCACATTATCAATATTATCACGGTTTTGTTCAAATGAGATGAAGGTGTTCAAAAAGAACCGATGCACACACTGAACATTTCAACAAGTTTTATATTTGAAAATCATCAAACAAAAAATAAATCAAGCAGCTCTATGCACTTTTTAAGCAAGATAGACCCTTTTCACAGACTGTGATGGTGCGTTTTAACGGTCATCAATAAATGACGTAAATCCTGCAATGTTTTTTGTATTTTCATTTAAAAAAATATATATGTACATTTATAACACTAATACTTTGTATTTTATTACTTTTGCATCAAATTACAATTAAAAAAAAGTTACCGCTGCTGTGAGGTTGTTTAGTAATAGCGTTTATGGGAGTGATGGTAAAAATGAACACATTTCTCTCTTTTCACTGCCGTTATCAATTTCACTCTATTTTTTCCCTCTTTTTGAAAGTTGTGAAATCCCTACTGTGGCGTTTTTCTTTTGCTATGGGAGCAAATGGGCACAAAAAAAAATATTTAATGTATTTTCTCATTCAAAGCTATAATATTTAACCCAACTATGACTACTTCCGCGCTGAGAAAAAAAATACAAAAATTTCCACCTTTAATAGCAGAACATATTTACAGTACAAACCTTATCAGGAACTTACTCAAAAACCTTACGAGGGCAAAAAATAAAATAAAAAAATATTCGTTCATTAATCGTAATCGAGGTAAAATGTTCAATTAATCAAGGTTTTTATTTTTGGACAAATCGTTACAGCCCTAATATATATATATAAAAGTCAGTTCATGACCCCTTTAAAACATTACACCAACCTATTTGTTCCTCTGTCTCTTCATCTTTTATTCTGCAGGGTTCTTCCTTAAACTCCATCTTTACAATAGTACGTCTGTAGTTTCTCCAGGAGTAATTCCTCCTGCTTGCTTCTTGTCCTGTGGGAAGATGGGAAAATATTATTATATTATTCAGGTGCAAATGTTTTACCATAATAGTAGGGTAACATGGTGGAAGACGATCACCTTAAAGGGTTAGTTCACCCAAAAATGCAAATTCTGTCAGTAATTACTCACCCTCATGTTGTTCCAAACATGTAAGACCTTCGTTCATCTTCGGAACATAATTTAGTATCTTTTTGATGAAATCTGAGAGCTGTCTCACTCCTCCATAGGCTTTCAGAGGGACTGAAACTTGATGGCCCAGAATAGTAAGTAAAAACGTCATTTAAGGAGTCCAAATGACTACAGTGGCTCTGTATTAAGTCTATCATGCGACGAAAATACTTTTTGAGCGGAAAAAACAACAAAAATAACGACTTTATCCCACTATTATTGTTGTTCAATTTGAGCCTCTGACGAGAGTTTGCGGGAGTGCCACGACGCATGCGCGAGAACTGAGATTAACCCTACTCCGAAAGAGTGAGCAGCCAGTAACAAGTAGTAGTAGAAGAAGAACGCCGTAATCTCAGTTCTTGCGCATGCGTCATGGCACTCCCGCGAACTCTCGTCAGAGGCTCAAATTGAACAACAATAATAGTGGTATAAAGTCGTTATTTTTGTTGTTTTTTCCGCTCAAAAAGCTCAAAAGTATTTTCGTCGCATGATAGACTTAATACAGAGCCACTGTAGTCATTTGGAATTTAATGATTTGGAAGTGAATGAAGACAAGCAGCATCTGTTGCATAAACCTCATCATTTCACAAATGAAGATGGAACTTCACAGTTTAAATATTGTTTCCTTCTAACTTTTCAAGATCGTGTAGAAAATATTGGCAGGCAGATAATATTGTTTGAATGAGCAACTTTCACTTTAACCGCGACGAATTGCCTGTTTTCCGCCAGTGGAGGCGCTCGAGCAACCCAAACACACATCCGAGTCTAGAAGAAGAAGAGAAGTGAGCGAGGGAAGAACATAAACATGAGAAGTGGAACACAGCCGCTCATTCTGCTCTAAAGCTGATGTTTTCACACTGTGAGTACATTCATTTATCATTTATTAGGAGAAATCTAAATCCAAACGACTAAACGAGTCGGTTAATTTAATTAATCACTCAGAAATTAATCGAAGTGAACCGAGTGATGATGTTCATTACGCTCGAGAAACGTAAACTCGTTACTGACTTATAATTTGTGATGACTATGAGCCGTGTTTTCATTTTATGTAATGAACAATTCAAACCTGTTTTTATTGCACCTTAAGCATAGGCCTATCTAAAGTAAGAGCAACATAAAAACCAGCTGGAGGAATTTAATTGTTTCTAAACAGTTGTTTGAGTAAAACACTTAAAGCTGGATAATTGAGAGTGATTGTAAGTGTGATGATCATCTGCTAAATGAGCAACAGCGACAACAATTCACACCTTCAGTCAGTGAAGCTGCTCCCACAGCCGTTCATGAGAGTTTAAATGCTGGGAATATTCCCATCTTCCCACAGGAGAAGAAGAAGCAAGCAGAAGTAATTACTCCAGGAGAAACTACAGACATACTATTGTAAAGATGGAGTTTGAGGAAGAACCCTGCAGAATAAAAGATGAAGAGACAGAGGAACAAATAGGTTGGTGTTTTCCTTCATTCTCTTAAATGACTGATGAGGAACATTAACCCTTTCACACATAAATTAAAAATATTCTGGCTGACCCCTAAGCGTGAGTTGTCCAAGGCGGCTGTTACACAGAACGTATTGCTTTATTGTTTCCGCAGTCACAATAGTGCTGTATGAATGATGATCTACTTTTATTTAATTTTTTATTTTTATTAAAAATATTCACACATGTGTTACTTACACAATGTGTGTGTGATATGAATAAAACTTGTTGTCAAACTATAATGAAAAGTAGGGGTGCTCCGATTGAACAGCTACCGGTCGATAATCGCCTTGATTTGATCAGTGGTCTTTATAAAGGCCAATCTCATGCTGACGACACATAGATAGACACAAGAAGACGCGCTCCTGCGCTGAGAGCTATATGGCATGACATGCAGCAGCACCGTCTCAATCTCTGTCCAGCTTGGCTAAAATAATTATAATGAATTGGTACAACTCATATTTCCTTATTAAATAACTCACAAAGCAATTTAAAAACTTTCTGTGATATGACCTTGTGATCTTGCGATATGACATATCAGATGGGCGAAACAAAAAGTGAATAATTTCAAATTATGCATATTGTTTATTTCGTGGTGTTGCAAAATGCATTGTTTGTGGCAATCTTTTAAATTAATGATTCAATGACAAACACTTCTAAATAAAAGGAGAAAAATAATTAATAATCACAAATTAGTATATGTATGTAATATGTATGTGTGTGTATATATTGAAGAAATATTTACATGTACTGTGTGTATATTATATAATTTATCTTGTATATAAATATAACACATTTGTCTTGAATATATACACATATAACATTAACTATTAATTAACAAGCACTATTAACATTATAATGCCATGCATATTTTTCATTAAAAAAAAATAATCAAACCAATCTATTGTTGACATTTGAGGCTTAATGTTATAGAAAAACAATGTTTTTTCGGGAAGAATGTTGTCAGCTTATTTTCATATAAAATATAGCATGCAGTTCCTTCAAACAATGGTATAAAGCTATCTAATCTCATAGCAACCACTTAGAATACCCTAGCAACTGCATCTATCTATCTACCTACCGACCTACCTACCGACCTACCGATCGACAAACTTTTTTATCTAGTTAATAATTGCAATGACAATTTCAAGGGAATAATAAATATATATATATATATTAGGGATGGAACAATTCAGTTAGTCCACAGTTCAATACATACCTCGGTTTTTAATAGAGATGCTCCGATCAGCATTTTTGGGGCCGATTACCGATCACCAAGATCATGATCTGCCGATTGCCGATCACAGAATGGCAGGGGAATGGCAATCTTTAATCTATAATCTTGCAGAGTTTGCACCATTTGTAGAAATGAAACTAACTCTAAATTAACGGAGTCAAGATCTTGAAGAACCACCAAGTGTTTATTTTAGAAAATGAGATAACTTAAGGCTACTGTAGGCCATCTTTCTCAAATAAATGTATATAATAAATGTATCTAATTATCTCACCTTAATATTTGATCATGCAGTGCATTTTGTTTTTAAAAACAATTTTTCAGGGAGGTCTAACATTAGTATTGAGGTAAGAAATACTAAATACATTTAATAAGAAAACAAATGTAAATTAATATTGGTCTTCCCTGAATAAATTAAATCAGATTAATCCTTACACTTAAGGTTGCAAAAGTTAGTCATTCAAGAGCAGTGAGTGTCATTAAGGTTCATCAAACAACACAAGACAAAGAGAAACTCAGAGACAGCAGCAGTTTATTCGACAGCTGTCACTTTAAGAGCGAACACGGATACGGTTACAGTTGCACAAACGTTCACTCGCGAGTCACGATGGGGTTTACGTGCATACTCGTCAAGACGGTCATTTAGTACATACATTTGTGTGTATCTGACCATTTCAGCGCAATTTGTCTCGCAAGCTTTTTGTGAGATGGTGTGTGTGTGTGTGTGTGCGCGCGCGCGCGCACGGTCTGGAGAGCGCGCGAGTGCTGAGCGGTTTGAACACTGGCAAGACTTAAAAATAAATGCAAATGATAAACTTTAGTGACGATGGGACACCGCCTCGATTGTGCAAAGTGGCAAATCCTGTGTCAACTGTGCAGCTCGATTTTAGTGCAGATGCGATGCTTTGATGTGAAGCCATTTGAGCATTAAGTTATGAAAGGGAGAGAGAGAGAGCGCGCACGCGGTGATTCACGCGCGCTGTTTGTGAACTTACATCCCACAGAAAGTTTTCAAATGACTGCGTAAGTTATTTAATATAGAAATATAAATTGTACCTCACCTTCAGCATTATAATTATTTTACCCGCGCTGGAAAGAGAATGAGATGGTGTCGCTGCATATCATGCCCTCGCTCTCACGGCTGGTGCGGGTTTTATGTGTCGTCAGCTGCGATCGGTTCATGAGATCGGCCTTTTTGGAGACCGCCGATCAATCATCCCAAAGCGATTATCGACCGATCGAGATCGGTTGCCGATCAATCGGAGCACCCCTAGTTTTTAACCACGTTTTCGGTTCGGTTCGGTTCTGATGGCTTGTCACATCAGTTTTTTTGCTATTCTATTCTTAGGCGACAGGAACAGCAAGAGGTAAAGGAGAAAAAGACTATTTTTTATTGCAATACTCTTTCTTTAGTTTACTTAAAATAATTGAAAACCCTTACTTAAACTTAAAACTTTACTTTAAAAAAAAACCCTTGTACACATTCCTAGTGTATTGTAAAATATAAAATAAATATATATAAAGATTTACACTGGCAGCTCAGAGCTGTACATTAGCATATAAGTATGAAATTCAATGAATAAATGTACAAATAAAACACTACATAGACTTCACTATAAAATATACATTGATTCTTATTAAAGCTATACTAGTTTTTCAGTCAAGAGCAGTGAGTGATTTTCTCTTTGTCTTTTGTTGTTGTATTAACATTAAAGGGATGGTTCATTCAAAAAAGAAAATTCTGTCATCGAGAAATAAATACAGGTTTGGAACAATATTAGAGTGAGTAAATAATGACATAATTTTAGAGGTGAACTGTCCCTTTAAAGGGTAACTAAACCCCAGCTCAGAGCTTAACTCCACCCACTGGCAATATTTGAAAAACGCTGGAAAAGTGGGCAGAGCCCAGCGGAGACAGAGGGGACGAACCGAGGGCGGGACTGAGCGGAGGGCGTGCACCTGAGACCCACAGTGACGGATTGATTGACAGCTGTCAGACTCGCGAGTCGCAAAGATGGAGAATGACTGGAGTGACGCCAGCTTTGCAACAGAGGGGTCATTCTCCTACCTTCACCTGAAGTGGAGGAGGGTGAATTGTCTGTAGACACAGACCCAGAGCCTTATCAATGCGAGCCGCTGCTCAAACTGCGTTAACTCCCAATGCCGACGATGCTAGCGAAGCAGCAGCGCAAGAGAACTGACCTAATCTATGAACAGTCAAATCCTTACACTGAATGCCACTAAAAATAGATCAGATATCTGATATACATACGATGGATTTTCATTCAAATGAACTGAATCAATGAGCAGCGCAAGACCAATAAGTAAAGACCTAAAAGCCTATTATAAACGGATTTTCTCAGATAAGTTAGACTATATAAGCCAGCACGTTATGGTATTGTTGTCCGTTACCGCGGCAACCACTTGTGGGTCAGGATTTGAAAGCGCGTCTCATGTATGAAAATTATCTGTACACATGATGGGCGGCAATAATATCGCAAGAAAAGCCTGACGTGTACTGACAACTGCATTATTTAACCGCATTTTCTTCATTACAATGTTAAAACAAGTGTCAAGTCAGTTTCCTTCATAATGTGTCTACTTCATGTAATATGACAGTTCATACTGGAGTGAAGCCGTTCTCATCATGTGATTGGGGAAAACATTTCTGAGGGCGTGGTGAGCTCGTGCCAGGGGCGCGGATAGTGAGCCGTTGGAGGTACCATCCTACGTCACGATGTACCACAACGTCCAATAGGAAAATTCAACTGCAGTAGCCACCGTTCAACCTTAAGAGGGCAGCACTTTGGCGGTTTTACACCAGATTTTATAGAATTAAAACACTTTATACTCAAATGTCAAAACATTTACTCGAATCAATGAACAGCATTAATAAAGCCCCAGTATTACAGATCATTAACTAAAAAAAGTTGGTTTAGGGTTTAGTTACCCTTTAAGGACAGCGTGTTCACTACTGCACTGCTGTCAATTTAAAACCTCCGTGCACACACACGATTTTACTTTCACTTTAGATATAACCGACCAGGTTTATGTTAACCTTGTGTGTATTTGACAGTATTAGCGCAGTAAGACGACTACTTAGTTCAGTAATCACGTGTTTGACAGGCGTGATAAAACCGTGCACGCGAATGAGCAGGCAAGGCTTTAAAACGCATGCAAATAATGAACTTTCGTGATTGTAAATAGCTAAAGTATTCGTGAGTATAACTCCACCACTAACGTGTGATGTGAATGTATGTCGCGTTGTTCAGTATTAGGATGGAGGCTAATGATAGAATTTGTAGAAAATAATTGATTCAATGCAAAACCGTGAATGCCGTACCGAACAGTTCAATATTATATTGAGAATTGTGGCATCCCTAATAAATAAATATATATATATATATATATATATATATATATGTATATATATATATATATATATATATATATATATATATATATATATATATATATATATATATATATATATATATATATATATATATATATATATATATATATATATATATATATATCTCTATCGTTATCGTGGTATGAGATTTTGGTCATATCGGCCGGCTCTACTTTATATCATCAGCACATTGCGTCTGCACTATAAGTGTGCTTCGTGCTGCTCAGCTGACACAGCTGACCAGCCAAGACTGATCACACCGGTGTGATTGTACCCTTTAGGGACCAGCCAAGACTGATCACACTGGTGTGCCTGTATGCTTTAAGGAACCGGCCAAGACTGATCACATTGGTGTAGGGCTGTCAAATAAAAATTCGAATTTCGAATATTCGTCGAATTTACAAAAAAAAATACACATTCAAATGCAAAAACGTGCATTCGAATTTTTGGTAGAGGCATGACGGTGACGGAACTGACCCGGTTTGTTTATCCAGTACAGCGGTGCGGCTGTGTTGTTCATTTGAAAAAGGCGGAAAAAACAGTGAGGACTCGGAGTCAGAGAGAAAATGGGTGAATTCAGTCAGACACAGAGCAGTGCAGAACAAGGCAATCAGGGCTTTGGAGCATGAGATGGATATAAATAAAAGAGAAGATACGCTATGCCGGCTGACGAAAATCCTCTCAGTTGGTGGCAAAAACATGCAGTATAGCGTTATATATATATCCACATACTTGATCATACCTCAGCAAAAAACGCTCTGCACTCGCTGCAGGTCAAGTTGACCGTTTGGTGTTTTTTCATCAACAATATGTTGATGTTTAGTGAGTGGAAGTGGATTGTTTCTGAATGTCCGTTTGCCATTTTGTGTTCGTTGTCTGTTGAAACATGTCTTCTCAGGTTACTGATGCACTTGCAGCTTTATCCATTTTTGTTACCTAATTTTCCTTACATGCTCATTAGTGAAATTATATTTCATTTAATAACAATTTTTTGAAAAGTTAATGCCCTTTAAAAAGTGAATGTAATTTAATTTCAATAAAAGACGCAATGATTGATTTGGTTTGCATTTGCTTGTTGCGCTGGCTTGCGTCCTCTTGTGGGCATAGGATACAATACAGTACTTTTCCCCTCTAAAATTAAGTATTGCCTTTAGAATTCGAAGATAATTCGAATTTTGATCATATTTAAGAAAGAATTTAGCTTTTCAGCCATTTTTGACAGCCCTACATTGGTGTGACTTTAGGGACCAGCCAAGACTGATCACACCGGTGTGACTGTACGCTAGTGTTTCTTTCGTCAACAAAAAGTATGACTAAATATCGTCGTCAACAAACGTTGTCATGCAGCCCCTGTCTCATTCAGGGGCTGCATCAGGTCTCACTGCGCAGACACAGGCAACATCACTCTCCTCAAGCCCCACTTGCACGGCATAATAGAAGATGCAGCTCCGGTGAGTGAACGGGACCGATGGGCGTCCAGTCGGTGTTTGTAAGTCCTATTCGGACGGTAATTGTTTATCCTGCGGTCGTACAGTGTTTTCATCACTTACAGGGGCTAGTCAGTTATTTTATTGTCGTCTTAATCCAGAATATCAGTTTATCAAACAAGTTTTTCTCCCACCACCTGTGTAAAAATCTCTGGTCGAATTACCTAACTCAATTACTGTTTGACAAACACCAAGGTCGTGTTGTGCCGTCTGAATCCACATCTCTGAGTTTTCAATAATATATCACTTCAGAATTCACTGTTTATATCCTTTTTGGCCACTGCAGAGCACCGTGCGGTTGTGCTTCGCTGTTATTTGGATGCATTTTAAAGATCTAGACTTGCATTACTGAAATATTGGCAAGTATTTACAAGAGCAAGATAATTAATCACTGCTCAAAAAAAAAGAAAGAAAAGCACGTAAACATTTGAAATGGGCCGTTATAACGGCAGCAATTAGATATGTTAAAATAACCGCAGCATTATGATTACCTCATAAGTGAATAGGAGGCTGTATTCACTTTTTTCCGCTCATTTCCATGTGGAATAAAATTACATCCTTTATTTTGAGATAAAATACAAGACAGAAAAACATTTTAACTATAATGTGGGTCTAATTTTAAACAAATTAAATAATAATTTGGATATCATTTTCCTATTATTAAATTAAATATGCATTTATTCTTAAGACATTTGGAAAAACTTTTATTACATTGAAGTGTGAAATAAAACGGGTGTTGTGGAAAAAGATAGGCCTCAAAATCACAGGAAAAAACACCACAAACCTTAAGAGACATCTCAATGTTTTTATTTATTTTATTTAAATGTATGTGTGTGTACTTCTAACATGTTTAGTTGGTAAAATAGATATGTTGTAACTTCAAATCAGAGCGTCTTCCGTGTCTGGAATGGATGTATTCTTGAGTCTATAAGGTAACAATAATATAATAAGATAACATTGTTTGAAATGGGTTTGGCTAAAAGATTTTGGTTTTGTCTATAATATGTACTTATACTATATTGACTGAGTTAAATAAAATTGCATTACTAAAAAGAGACTAAAATACAATTTTCATTGACTAAAACTTGACTAAAATGTCATCTGTTTTCGTCGACTAAAACTAGACGAAAATAGTCATAGATAATTCTGACTAAAATAAGACTAAAATGCTCAGACTTTTAGTCGACTAAAACTTGACTAGACTAAAAAGAGTATGACTATGACTAAAACTAATAAAAACTAAAATGACAGCTTGACACAAAGACTAGACTAAAACTAAAATTAAAACAGGCCACCAAAAAAAACACTACTGTACGCTTTAGGGACCAGCCAAGACTGATCACACCGGTCTGATCATACGTGCGAAAGGGTTAATTAAGATGAAAATTGACATATAACAATACATCTAAAACTATACTAGTATTAATCTAGAGTTGTGCGAAATTAAGATTTTAAACAATATTATTGTTTCTCATTTATTCTTTTATTGCATTATGGGAATTTTATATGTTGCTTTTAGACCCCGTGGAAGTGAATGAAGACAAACTGCAAAAACCTCATAATTTAAAAGATGAAGATGGAAACGCAGTCGATTCAAAGACAGAGAGTTTCACACAGAAACAAACTGGAAAATCTGGTGTCAAAGTCTCTTTCACCTGCTCTGAGTGTGGAAAGAGTTTCAAACGTAAAAAAACCTTAAATGTGCACATGAGGATTCACACTGGAGAGAAACCGTTCACATGCAGATGTGGAAAGAGTTTCGCTCACAAAAGCTCTCTCAATGTTCATCTGCGCAGTCACTCTGGAGTGAGATCATTCAGCTGTGATCAGTGTGAGAAAACATTTGTTTTGGCATCAAGCTTTAGACGACACCTTATAGTTCATGCTGATGTGAAGCCTCATGTTTGTTCTTTCTGTGGAAAGAGTTTTGCACAACTGAACTCTTTAAAAGTACATGAGAGTATTCATACTGGTGTGAGACGTTATGTGTGCTCTGAATGTGGGAAGAGCTTTATTACATTAGACAAATTAAAATCACACCAGAGAGTTCACACTGGAGAGAAACCGTACAAGTGCTCACACTGTGGGAGGAGTTTCTCTCAGTCAAGAAACCTGAAAGCACATGAGAGAGTTCACACTGGAGAGAAGCCGCACCAGTGCTCTTTATGTGGGAAGAGATTCACCCAATTATCTAATGTACAGACTCATAAGAAAAAGCATTGTCCGAAGGTGTTTAAGTGAGCAAAGTTCAGATCCATGACTTGTAAATAAATAATTTGATATTCAGATTAAGCAAACAATGGAATTACCTTTAATACAGAAATGTAATCTAAAATTAGTAGTGAAGTTTGATTTTGTCTGTATGTTCTTTGCTCACAGACACTGATCTCTTTTAATAACTTGTATTAAATGACTCTTCATCATTTTGACTGATGTCATATTTTTAATAATACCACTGCCCAGTTTGATAAATACATTTAAAGGGTTAATTCACCCAAAAATTAAAATAATGTAATTACTCACCTTCATGCCGTTCCACACCCGTAAGACCTCCGTTCATCTTCGGAAAAACACAATTTAAGATATTTTTGTTGAAATCCGAAGGCTCAGTGAGTCCTCCATAGCCAGCAATGACATTTCCTCCCTCAACATCCATTAATGTACTAAAAACATATTTAAATCAGTTCATGTGAGTACAGTGGTTCAATATTAATATTATAAAGTGACAAGAATATTTTTGGTGTGCCAAACAAACCCAAAATAACAACTTGAGTAATAAATGACATTTTTTTTTTTGGGTGAACTAACCCTTTAAGGGGTGTGTGATATTGATATTGATATTGGTTTTGAAAACTGTTATGTAAGGTATGTTTTCAGTACAACAGTGGAAATAAACAACATAAAAATGCTTCTTAATTTAATTGAGTAGTTCTTAACCAAACAAACTATTGTTCATACTTTAAAAAGTCATGCTGCAAGGAGAAGGACTTTTACATGAGGACTTTCTGGAATACCATCGAGTGTCTAAAATTAACTTTTTAAGATCAGTTAAGTATACATTTAATAAACTATTTCATAAAATACAATTTGTTAAAGAATTATTTTATTGCCTTATCATACTTTAAAGGTCCCGTTTTTCGTGTTTTTTTTAAGCTTTGATTGTGTTTACAGTGTGCAATATAACATGTGTTCATGTTTCATGTGTAAAAAAACACAGTATTTTTCACACAATTTACTTATCTGTATACCGCTGTTTTCACTGTCCTCAAAACGGCCTGAGAATTTCCTCGTTCTATGAAGTCCCTCCTTCAGAAATACGTAACGAGTTCTGATTGTGCCAGCGGTTCCCGTGTTGTGATTGGACAGCAGCTTTGCACACATTGCCCGGGAAGGTCACGCCTCTTACCATAACGGGGAGATGCATGTGCTCAAACTACAGCCCCTGAAGGCCAAACAAAGGTGATTTGACTCCGGGATGAAAATAACAGCGTCTGAACGACATGGCAACAAACGCAACCGAACCGAACCGAACCAAACGCAACACTTCCTCTTCTCCACGAGGGAGCAACAAGACCACGCCCCCTTTTTTGCGTATTCTTGTGGGCGGAGGTTAGTCGACAAACTGTTCTACTGACGTCATTAAAGCAGGATGTACAGGGATGTAGTCCAAACCAGCCGTTCGCTGTAGGCTTTGAAAGGGAACTTCTGTTAAATAAAATATCTCGCTTGGCATTGAACTTTGAGCTTTATAATTTTACAGGCATTATGTATGCTCTAACAGCAACATTACACACTAACTAAAGTTTGAAAAATGGGATCACGAAGAACAGGACCTTTTAAGCAGATTTTGTGTAGTGTTGGTCCTCAGTTTAAATCGCACAAGTTTCTAAATGAATGAATGATATTTGTTAATAAGGATTCAAATGAATACACCAATGTTGCTTTTTAGGATTAGATTGGAGGCACCAATAAGGATTTTGCCTATGGAGAGTCAAAATGGCTAGAAATGTCCTTATATTATGGTCTAAAATCGTTCAAACATACAGAAATGTCTTGTTTGAATATGTGTTTGATACTGTTTAGTTCATTTGAATCGAGATAATTGATAGCTTAATTAGCAGTGCTGGAAATATAGAACTCATTTATGATAATACCACTTTTGAGAAGACTAAAATACTTAAAGAGAGAACAGTTACAGTTTGCAAACACAATACTAGTTTAATATGTCATTATTATTTAGAGCCTGAATTATGTTCTGTTGCAAGAACATTTTGGAAAATAAATCTCAACTTCTTTAATTCAATCAACCTTATAAACCTAATCTCATGTAAGACCAACATTTAGTAAATTACAGTTAATCAAAATAAAATTGTATCTAAATGACTGTTTGAGCAAACATTTGCACCTGGATAATTGAGAGTGATTGTGAGTGTGATGATCATCTGCTAAATGAGCAACAGCGACCACAATTCACACCTTCAGTCAGTGAAGCCGCTCCCACAGCCGTTCATGAGAGTTTAAATGCTGGGAATATTCCCATCTTCCCACAGGAGAAGAAGAAGCAAGCAGGAGGAATTACTCCAGGAGAAACTACAGACATACTATTGTAAAGATGGAGTTTGAGGAAGAACCCTGCAGGATAAAAGATGAAGAGACAGAGGAACAAATAGGTTGGTGTTTTCCTTCATTCTCTCTAATGAGGAACATTAAGATGAAAACTGACCAATAACAATACATCTAAAACTACACTAGTATCAAACTATATTTGTGCGAAATTGAGAGTTTTAACAATATTTATTTTTGTTTCTCATTTATTCTTTTATCGAATTATGGGAATTTAATGTTGATTTTAGACCTGGTGGAAGTGAATGAAGACGAGCAGCAAAAACCTCATCATTTCAAAAATGAAGATGGAAACGCAGTCGATTCAAAGACTGAAAAGAGTTTCACACAGAAACAAGCTGGAAAATCTGGAGTCAAAGGATCTTTAACCTGCTCTGAGTGTGGAAAGAGTTTCACAGAAAAATCAAACCTTAAGACACACATGAGGATTCACACTGGAGAGAAACCGTTCACATGCTCTCAGTGTGGAAAGAGTTTCTCTCTCAAAAGCTCTCTTAAAGATCATCTGCGCCTTCACTCTGGAGTGAGATCATTCAGCTGTGATCAGTGTGAGAAAACATTTGTTGTGGCATCAAGCTTAAGAAGACACGTTAAACTTCATACTGGTGTGAAGCCTCACGTTTGCTCTGTATGTGGAAAGAGTTTTACACAACTGAAAAGTTTACTAGAGCATTACAAGAGTATTCATGCTGGTGTGAGACTGTATGTGTGCTTTGAATGTGGGAAGAGCTGCACTACATCCGACCACTTAAAAACACACCAGAGAATTCATACCGGAGAGAAACCGTACAAGTGCTCACACTGTGGGAAGAGTTTCTCTCTGGCAGGAAACCTGAAAAGGCATGAGAGAGTTCACACTGGAGAGAAGCCGCACCAGTGCTCTTCATGTGGGAAGAGTTTCATCCAATCATCGCATCTACAGATTCATGAGAAAAAGTGTTGCCCTAAGTTGTCTAAGTGAGCAAAGTTTACATTCACATCTATGATTGACAAAAATTGCCCTTACAAATAAAATTTGAGATTCAGATTGTTTTAATAGAGTGTTTTAATCTAAGAGGGTATTTGCCAAAATTAGTAATGAAGTTTGAATCGGGTGACAGTTTGGTAAGTGAATTTGAACTCTTCTGGTCAATTCCCAGAAACAAGATCTCTCCTAAATCAGTGTAAAAAATACGACAGATAAAATTGAATTATTTATGGACGATCTTCTAGTTGAACGACTCCAGAAAGACCACGCCAGGAAAATCCAAAAGGCCCAGAAGAGTGAGAAAAGAATGGGAAACCACACCAGGACCCATCCAGTGGAGGACTGATCTGGCGGAGCAAGCAGAGGTTAAGAGCCATCAGACAAATGGAGAGATTAAACAAGCTGTTGAATGATGTTAGAAGATTAATGCCCCAATTGTGAAATATTTAACTTGCAAGAGAAGTTTGAATCTCTTGAAACAAAGTATAATACAAAGTTTGCAGATTATGTGTGAGCTTGGTTTGTCAATGAGATCAGCATGTGAATAACTGTTTTGCCCTGGTGTTGAGCTCTGGGCAACGGGGTCCCTAAAAAAGGGGAAGGTTAAATAGACTGGGAGCTATATGAAGATGTGGTTTTAACAAAGGTTTTAAGTCTTCAAGTGTCCGCTGCAAAGAAAAGATGATAGAGATGTGTGCTTTTTGCAAACTCATGGTGACCTTGGAAAATATAAGGTAAGCCAGTTGATTACCGTATAAGGAATTTCTGCATTATAAGGCCACACCCCATAAAGTATCCAAGTAAAAAAAGCTTTGCGGCCGCGCTTTGGGTGAAGCCTGTTTTCTGTTATTTTTTACCTTTTTGAATTATTGTCTTTGTATTATTCTGAAAGTTTTTGAGTAAACCAAAACCATTCTTTGGTGATTTGATAAAACTTTTTCCTGGAAATATCTTTATTTGGTTGTAGTTTAGATATTAATATTAGCGACCTGCCCAAGTGCAATCTTTAACGGGCGTTAACCCAAATTTTTAATTGTTCAGGTTGGGCGCCAGGAAGTTTAAATAAACTGACAAACAGTTCTTATTTTCTGATAACCACGCTTACCGCGAAAAGCCACACCGTAAACGTCACAGCATAACTCTTAATAGTTTCATTAAGGCCGTTCACATTTTACACCCACACAAATCATAAGAATAAATGGATTCTTTACACTGGATTCACCGTTGCGTTTTCACACAGACCAACAAAGTTCAACAATAGGCCTTTTGAAAGCAGCAAAAAATTTTTTAATGAAATATATGTAAATATATAATGAGAACGAAATTAAATCAAACAATATAGTCTGTGTCAGATAGAGAGAATATTAGTCGTGAGGGGCCGTTTCATTTGAAAGAGTTAGAGGAAAATGACACAAAAAAGGCAGGTCCCAGGCAGTCAGACGTAAAAAGAGGAGAATAAAAGCCTTTATTTGGTAGGGCTTAAGTCATTTTTTTTATTTAAGAGCCAACATGTTTCAACCAACAAATGGTCTTCTTCAGGGCAAATCAACACAAAGAATGAGATTGACACCAACTTATAAATTGAGCCCCACCCATAGTCCCAGAGCCGGCCCAAAGCATAAGCGTACTAAGCGACTGCTTAGGGCCCCTTTTGCCACCAGGGGGCCCCCAAGAGCACATGAAATTACTTTTTTCAGTATGTCATCATTTCATGATGATTGAAATCGCGAAATGGTCTTAAACAATTACTAAATAAACTGCAAAATTTTAAGTTTTCTAATATATGCACAGATTCATTCTGACAGCATTGCACGAGCTCGTAGTGCCATTGGCCAGACACTATTCACTTGTTAGCCAGGGTTCAAAGTCCAAGTTCGAGAAAACCAGTGCTAAAACGTGACGTTACTCGTCAGTTGCCCGGTAACCTTTTTATGAATGGATGGATTTGAGAATGTGATATGGTTTAGTGCGAATATCTTGTCTGACGTGCTGCATGTTTTGTACAGAGTACAGCATAGCTTCCAGTTTCTCAATAGGGCTTTGGCGTTGTGACGTCATTACTTGGCGTGGCGGCCATGTTGATGGCCTCCTTTACCGCTACTCGGACTACTACGCACTGTTTATAGACGTGCTCCCTCTCAGTCGTGTGTCTTAATTTTGCGTCGAAAATGGATTAACTTTCCACCGCTTTCCTGCTTGGAGGCGCAACCACGGAGACCAAGTATCCGAGGTAACAAAGAGTCTTCGGCTTTCACAAAAGGACGCTGTCAGCTGGATGCAAGAGATGTGGAGAGCACGAGAAAAAATGCCCACCTCCGAATTCACGTGGAAAGGGTGATTGGAACCGTTCGCAACAAGTGTACACTATTTGTCAGATAAAGTACCGATTCACATGGTGTTGCCAAGCAAGGACGAAGACATGACATTCCTCGATAAGATTGTGTCTGTATGTTGTGCTCTGACAAACATGAGCCCTAGCGTTGAAATAAAATAAATGTGCATTAAATACAGCCATAAGTGTCTGTTGCATCCATAACCACAATCTTCACAACAAATATACTTAAATTAAATGCATGTGTCTTATAAACAAGACGCAATAACAGTATAATGTGCAAAAGCAAGAAGTGTCACACAATCAGATGTTTTTCAGTGTTTATTTGCAAGTAGTGCAACCTGAGAACACAGAACGGTGCAGAATGCTTCAAGGTTAACGTTACATAGGCTTCATGATCTGCAGCTCCTGAACCCATCCATTTGTGAACTGCACATTTCATATGGATCCAAACCGTTAATAGTTCCGCTTTTGTCCATATACCGGTCCCTGGCTTCCCTATTTAAAGTATCCCGGTAAATTCCACATCCTTTTCGGGATTTTAACATAGTTTTTCTTTCTCCCAACTCTGCTTCTCCTCGTTCGATTTGCTGTATGTTTACATTCGCAAGGCCATCAACATGGCCGCCACGTCCCAGAATGCAACGCGGCGCCCAAGCCCTATTAATGTTTTTCTGCAAACTGCTATATCGTCACCTTGGAATTATAAGTTGTATAGCCTACATTTTGGAAGTTTTTATTGAGAAAATAAAAAGGTTCTTTCAACACAGTTGAAATAAAAATAAAAAAAATTGTATTTCTGCCAAAATAAAAGCTCTGTTTAATGTTTGAAAGTAATCAACATTTCTTTTTTTTTTAAAGAAGTCTCTTCTGCTCACCAAGGATGCATTTATTTGATCAAAAATAGGCCTACAGTAAAAACTGTAATATTGTGAAATATTATTATAATGTAAATCATCTGTTTTATATGTGATTATAGTAAAGTGTGATTTATTCCTGTGATTAAAGCTGAATTTATCATCATTACTCCAGTCTTCAGTGTCACATGATCCTTCAGAATTCATTCTGATTTGAGGATTTGATGACAGGAAAGCTATTAATGGTGTACAGAGTTGTCTTGTACTGTGCCCTGGCGCGGTTGTCCCCCCTCCCCTCAACATTACATTTTGTCATGAACGCTTGTCCTGACAGTCTGTGTTAAACTTCAGCTGCATTCCCACGGGGGTCGTCATCATCAACTCTTGATGGAGGGCGTGTCTGAAGCTGGTGCTGCCGCCATTCGCTAGGGCATTTGCACAGGTGATCTGATTGGCTGACGCAATGCAACAGAACCCACAATACAGTTCAGTAATGCCTAACATCACCCATTCAAAGTAAATGAGAAGCATTGATGCCGACGCCACAGGGTCACAGAGTCACAGCCAACGCCCACCAATGCATAGGCATCGTCACCAGATCTCCATGCTCCGCCCACTCGTTCACAATCCCCAGAGTACTGATCACCTGCAGCTACACCATCATCACAGACACAATAAAGCACCTTCTCCCTGCACTTCTTCTCGTTACACATACCTGGACTCCTTACCCTGATACTCACCTGAGCTCCCATCAACTCCTTCCTACTCCTTCCTCGTCTCCTTGTGTTGTCCTTCATCCAGTTACCTTCCTCAAGATTACCCAGCTAAGTGACTTTGATGTGCTAGTTCTCATCATTCCTGCATCCCCTGTTTGCTTGTGTTTGTGTCTCTGTTTAATAAACACCACTCAGCTCATCTGTCTCCCTGCCTCCGTCTGTGTCCTGACACTGTGTGAATGCAGTGCCATTGTTTTGTCTGGATTCATATCAGCAATGTGTGTTTTTTTTTATAAACATCTCCTACCGTTCACCCTTTCTGTTGTTTGTCCTCTTCTTAAACTCTTCCTGGGGATTCCCTGTGTAATGATGGGATTAGTGCAAAGGCAATGACAGTAATGACCATTTGAGGTGCGACATCTTCATTGACAGCCAAATAACGTAACCCGGTCTTTTATACATGTATGTCTGCAAGGAGGGACTAGCCGCAAGGGATGGCAGACTTGCAATTCATTAAATTATACTTGATTTTACCAGCATACGAATTAGTTAAGTTTGGAGTTCTAATCGAACTTTGCCTTAAAGGAATGCTCTGGGTTAAATATAACATGTTTATAAAAGTCACTTAAATGTCCTAATTAAACAAGGCTTAATCCTGGCTTGATCTAGCCCTATCTGTGAAACCGGGCCATAATGTATAGCATGAGTCGCGTGGGAACTTTCCCCAGGAACTAGGGACTTTGGGGTGGTTCTCGGTGTGTTTCGACCGCAGGAACAGAGGTCTAAATAAAGTTCCAGGTAAAAAATTCCCCCTCAAAACGTCCCTGCTTGCTAGGTAGTACTTTTTAAAAGTTCAGGAACTCTCGCTGGTGGGACATAAGAAATAATCAGCCAACTAATCGATTATCAAAATAATTTTTAGTTGCAGCCCTAGTTTGTTTCCAAACCTGGTGCATTTTCTTCCTTATTTTGGTTAGTTTAGGCATATAGCGGTATCATGATAATTCATAACGGGAAATGTGTTATATAAAAAGCAGCAGTGTCTGATTCTGTGAGGTTTTTGTGGTTAAGAACCAAAGATCTCCTCTTCATCTTAAAATGTGGTGTAATTGCTTTTCTCTCTATTGCAAGAATTCTGTACCTGTAGCCTTGATTCCCTTTCTTATTATACGAGTGTTTGCATTTGTCACGACAGCTCAGATAAAGTCACAATAATCTTGCAGATCAAACTTGTCAATACATCTAGATGGACAAGGTCAAATCTGACCAATAAGAGCACAGTTTTACTCACATGTGACTTGCATAAACACATTTTAATACGCTTGTTTGAAAGGTTGCCTTGTGAAAGCGAACCAAAACAAGAAGAAACTGCAACATTGTAAGCAATCAAGTCCTTGTTTTGGAACAAAATAAACTTCATATCTCTGGTGAACTATTCCTTTGTCTCTACTTTGACACTAGATCTCAGATGCCATGAAAGCTTTCTCCATTAGACTAGGAACTGGTGTTGCATTTTTATATTAATAATATTTGTACCATCCAATCAAGATAACAGAGCTTACAGTTTTTTAGACAATCGCTAGGACCAATTTCTCAATACTTTGGTCCCTTTTGCAAAGCTCTTCACACAGGGATCAACAGGAGTCTGTGTCTCAACTGTGGATCATTTATCATTGCTTTGGCACAAAATTATATTTAATGACGGCTTCTTTCAAATTACATGAATGCTTTTCTCTTTGACACAATAACCACCGAAATATTACAACCCCAAGTCCAGAAAAGTTAGGACATTTTGTAAAACGCAATATAATCATGAATCTGACAAAAGTACAAAGGAAAATATTGGTTATATGTATTTTAAGATGACACGGTTACTTTGTACTTCCTCAAATAAGTACTGAGTAATGTTTACTTTCTATAGAGTTACACTTAGGGTATGATTTTCGGTTAGTTACTTGTATTTATGAAAAATGCAAATCATGAAATTGTTTCTAAACGGCCATTAGAGCAAAACATTCACATCTGGATAATTGAGAGTGATTGTAAGTGTGATGATCATCTGCTAAATGAGCAACAGCGACCACAATTCACACCTTCAGTCAGTGAAGCCGCTCCCACAGCCGTTCATGAGAGTTTAAATGCTGGGAATATTCCCATCTTCCCACAGGAGAAGAAGAAGAAGCAGGAGGAATTACTCCAGGAGAAACTACAGACATACTATTGTAAAGATGGAGTTTGAGGAAGAACCCTGCAGAATAAAAGATGAAGAGACAGAGGAACAAATAGGTTGGTGTTTTCCTTCATTCTCTTTAATGAGGAACACTAAGATGAAAACTGACAATACATCTAAAAATACTAGTATTAAACTAGATTTGTGCAAAATTGAGATATTGAACAATATTTATTTTTGTTTCTCATTTATCCTTCATTTATTGTATTATGGGAATTTAATATGTTGATTTTAGACCCGGTGGAAATGAATGAAGACAAACAGCATAAGTTTCAAAAACTCCATTTCAAAAATGAAGATGGAGATGCAGTCGTTTCAAAGACTGAAGAGAATTTCACACAGAAACAAGCTGGAAAATCTGGAGTCAAAGGATCTTTCACCTGCTCTGAGTGTGGAAAGAGTTTCACAACTAAATCAAAGCTTAACAGACACACAAGAGTTCACATTGGAGAAAAAACATTCACATGCTCTGAGTGTGGAAAGAGTTTCACTCACAAAAGCTCTCTCAAAGTTCACCTACGCCGTCACTCTGGAGTGAAATCATTCAGCTGTGATCAGTGTGAGAAAACATTTGTTGTGGCATCAGACTTAAGAAGACACCTTACAGTTCATGGTGATGTGAAGCCTCATGTTTGTTCTTTTTGTGGAAAGAGTTTTGCACAACTGAACTCTTTAAAAGTACATGAGAGTATTCATACTGGTGTGAGACCTTATATGTGCTCTGAATGTGGGAAGAGCTTTATTACATTATACAAATTAAAATCACACCATAGAATTCACACTGGAGAGAAACAGTACAAGTGCTCACACTGTGGGAAGAGTTTCACTTGGTCAGCAAACCTGAAAATACATGAGAGAGTTCACACTGGAGAGAAGCCGCACCAGTGCTCTTCATGTGGGAAGAGATTCACCCAATTATCTGGTCTACAGGCTCATAAGAAAAAGCATTGCCCGGAGGCGTCTGCAAAGTGAGTTCTGATCTGTAATTGGATATTTGATATTCAGATTAAGCAAAATATGGAATTGCCTTTAATACAGAAATGTAATCTAGAATTAGTAGTGAAGTTTGATTTTTTGACAACTTTGGGAAAGGTCAAAACTTTATTTGACTATAAATAAAATAAAATAAATAAACTATATATTGAAAATTTTTTCACAAAACGTTTGATTTATTATGGTACAGTGTAGGACTGTAACGATTTGACCAAAAATAAAAACCTTGATTAATTGAACATTTGACCTCGATTACGATTAATGAACGATTATTTTGCTTTTTTTTGCCCTCATAAGGTTTTTGAGTAAGTTCACTGATAAGGTTTGTACTGTAAATATTTTCTACTATTAAAGGTGAAAAAAAATGTTCTAATGAAAAAGTGTATTGTGATTTTAAAACACTTGAAGGAAACTTTCAGCAGTTATTGTCTATGGGGCAGATTTATGTTTGTTGTACATCAGATACAGATAAATTAACACTGTAGACCTACATTACATTTATTTGAATGCATTAATGAGAGAGTGATTGTGTGTGTGAATTACTCATACTGTCTCTATTCATTATGAAGCTGTGGTTTGTAATTACTTCAAAGGTATTAAAATGTATGCCTATAATGGTTCAGTTTCTAAGCTACTTTAGTGACTTTACTTTAGTCACAGCTTCACTCAGCTTCTGAGTGTTCGTTTGTCAAAATATATCAGGCATTAGTTGAACATAATACACATCTGATGGTCTAAACTCGCTTTAATGTTCAAACTGGCAGGGCTTAAACCACATACAAATTAAAAAGCTTTGTGAGGACGCAGGTGAAAGATCTGCCTTCAGGGCGCGCGCGTTTTCAGAGACGCGGCACGGCTCGGCTCTCTGTCACAGAAAAAAGCTGAGCACTGACCGGAGAAGTTTTCCATTTTTGAATAGTTCACAATCGCTTTAAATGTTGAAACTGGCAAGCCTTTAAACGCATTTACTTGACAAACTTTATGAGCACGAATGTGAAAGCGGCTTCGGGGCTTGCGCGCGCCGTCTGTGTCTGTGTGTGTGTGTGTGTCAGCACGTAGGCTATAAGAACAGCAATTAACTTACCTGTATAAACTGTAAAACATGCAGTTACTATAGTGAGTCTGGGCATTTATAAACACAGATAACTGCTCCTGCTTCTCTCTGTGTGCCTTCAAATTGCACTTGATGTGACTGACGGGGCGGAGTCACGTGAAAACCGAAATAACCGACATGGGAAAAATACGTCGGTTAGAGGTTCTGAATGTCAGCTTCGGTTATTTTTCGATTAATCGTACAGCCCTAGTACAGTGTATCCAGAAAGTATTCACAGCGCTTCACATTTTATGTTACAGCCTTATTCCAAAATTGATTAAATTAATTATTTTCCCCTTAATTTTACAATCAATACCCCATAATGACAATGTAAAATAAGTTTTTTGAAGTCTTTGCAAATTTAAAAAAAAAAAAAAAAAAAAGACCAGATGAGTATTCTCATTGTATGAGTATTCTCTTATGCTGCGTCCCAATTCGCCTACTTATACTATGTCCTAAAAGTATGTACTCTTTTTGTGAAGAAAAAGTACATACTTTTGAGTGTGTAGCAGAAGAGTATGCAAGCTTTGGGACATACTACTTCGTCATCTTTCACGGACTCTGTTGCTTAGTTGCGTGCAGCCCGTCACCGTTTAAACTGCCCTGTCAATCATCGTCACAGTTCAAATCCTCCACATTCAATTTAATTTCCTACCGTATCGGAGAGAAATATAGTAGCACGTTGATCTGCCATACATGGGTCTTTAATGCAGAGACTCCTCTCATGTGTTTGCAAAGTTAATGGCCAAACGTATCATTACAAAAGTTCACAATGCTGCTGCAGGTGAAATAAAATGTGGATAACATTGAATAAATATCTTTTCGTCAGGTTAAATACTGATAATTGCTCACTCAAGCCCCTTTATCTAATCCTCTCTACTTAACCGTCAGACTCGCGTAACCGTCATGTTTGTAGTTTTTTAACACTTTGTATCCGCGTTTGTAGTTCTCGCAATGGGTTGTGGGCAAGAGTGTGCATCGATCTGCACTTTGAATTCTGACCGGAAATAGTAGACCATCCGGGAATCTTTGGAATACTCTTTTCAACATACTACGATTTGGGACATACTAATTATTTTTTCAAATACTATTTAGTACGGATAGTATGCGAATTGGGACGCAGCAACAGCCTTTGTCATGACACTCAACACTGAGCTCAGGTGCTCCTGTTTCCACTGATCACCCTTGAGATGTTTCTAAAACTTGATTGGAGTCCACCTGCAGTAAATTCAGTTGATTGGACATAATTTGGAAAGGCACACACCTGTCTATATAAGGTCACACAGTTAACAGTGCATGTCAGTCATATTTCCCTCAAATCGTCAGTGTACATACTGATTTCACCCTGTGCTACAAGAACTCACTCATCATGCAGCTCTTCTGTCAGAAGTCTATTCAAAATTGAGCTCGCGCGTATAAAATATGCACGTCTGGGGGAGATACCTGAGACGCTGCACTGCGCGGCGCTGAGCTTCGCGTCCGGTGTGCAACCCCCTTTAGTCAGGGAGGTGACCAAGAACCTGATGGTCACTCTGACAGAGCTCCAGCGTTTCCCTGTGGAGAGAGGAGAACCTTCCAGAAGAACAATAATCTCTTTAGCACTCCACCAATCAGGCCTGACGGCACATGACAGCCTGCCTGGCGTTTGCCAAAAGGCACCTGAAGGACTCTCAGACAATGAGGAACAAAATTCTCTGGTCTGATGAAACAAAGATTGAACTCTTTAGTCAGAATGGCAAGCGTAATGTCTGGAGGAAACCAGGCACCGCTCATCACCTGGCCAACACCATCCCTACAGTGAAGCATGTGGTGGCAGCATCATGCTGTGGGGATGTTTTTCAGCGGCAGGAACTAGAGACTAGTCAGGATTGAGGGTAAGATGAATGCAGCGATGTACAGAGACATCCTTGATGAAAACCTGACCCAGAGCACTCTGGACCTCAGACTAGGGCGAAGGTTTATCTTTCAACAGGACAACGACCCTATAACCACACAGCCAAGATAACAAAGGAGTGGCTACGGGACAACTCTGTGAATGTCCTTGAGTGGCCCAGCCAGAGCCCAGACTTGAACCCAATTGAACATCTCTGGATCTCTCTCCATCCAACCTGATGGAGCTTGAGAGGTTCTGCAAAGAAGAATTGGAGAAACTGCCCCAAAATAGGTGTGCCAAGCTTGTAGCATCATACTCAAAAAGACTTGAGGCTGTAATTGGTGCCAAAGGTGCTTCAACAAACTACTGAGCAAAGGCTGTGAATACTATGTGATTTTTTTAAAAAAAGTATGTTTTTATTTTTTTATTTTTTTACTATTTGCCAAGATCTCAAACAAACTTATTTCATGTTGTTATTATGGGGTATTGTAGAATTGAGGGAAAAAAAATATGAATTTAATCCATTTTGGAAAATGTGAAGCTCTGTGAATACTTTCCGGATGCACTGTATAATGAATAGACTTAATTTAGATTACATTATCAGCTATAAATAAATCATAATAAATCCAGAGTATTGGACTTGTCACTTTCACTTTTCACTTTAAAATGGCACCAGATGTTTTTCTATGTACATTTTAAGAGGCAATTCTTCTCGTAATATGGACTCATGACAAACTCATCACTGAGTGAAGATGAAATTGCTCAGGAAAAGTGTATGTATTCAGTCACTATGGCAGTGTTACATACATAACATGCTTGTTTTACAGCTGCTACCTAGTAGTTAAGGTTTAATATTATTTTAGTTTTTACACTGTGGTACTTTGTATTTTGACAAACAATTTTGGTTTAAAAAGTAATAAAATGCAACTGTGTCACGAGTTGTGACAGCAATCAACCATTACGTTTCTGTGGTAAACCTACAGCTCCTGCAATGAGCAGGTACATTATGATTCCATCTCCCAAACCGTGTTTTTGTCTTATCCTGAAGCACTACGGTATGCCTATAATAAGTGTTCACATTCAGACTATTTTAGACAGAGCAGGACGCAACCGCATTTACCTGCGTGACTCGTCTAGACATAAACAGAGAGAAGTAGCTCCGGCTACAATGTTCTTCCGCAAGACGGCAGATTAAGTTTTGTTTATTAAGTGCCAAAAGCTACATCGTTTACCTGATTTAATTTGTCAACTGATTTAATTCACTGTTTATCAGACTGTGATTTTATTTTTATTGAATCTAAATCGGACAACTTGCGTTGAGCTGCTCGGACTGAGTTCTGAAGTGTTTAAGGTAAAACTTCATATTCTCTTAATAACTCTTACATTTTTTCTCTGTTAGTAATACTTTTACTATAACTTTAAAATGAAGTCAAGATTTATATTATAGCCAACAACATCAGTAACAACACAACAGTTGAAGGAGTCCAGAAGGTAAATGCTCAAAAGTTAGAATCTATCCAAAATTATCTATTATGGTGAAACAACTGTGTCACCTAATATGTTATTTCTAAATCAATACTTAATTATTCTCAATTAAACATGTTTGGGGATAGAAATTGTGTTTGTATATTATCAACCAAGATAACTTTTAATATGGATTGTTTTCCGCCAGTGGAGGCGCTCGAGCAACCGAAGCAACGACACACATCGAGTCTAGAAGAAGAAGAGAAGTGAGCGAGGGAAGAACATAAACATGAGAAGTGGAACACCGCCGTTCATTCTGCTCTAAATCTGATGTTTTCACACTGTGAGTACATTAATGTATCATTTATTAGGATAAATCTAAACCCAAATGACTAAACGAGTCGGTTCATTTAGTGAATCACTCAGAAATGAACCGAATGATGTTCATTACGCTTGAGAAACGTAAACTCGTTACTGACTGTTTTTCACGTTATCATTTGTGAAGATTATGAGTTGTGTTTTCATTTTATGTAATGTTACCTGGCAAATAAATGTTCAATGCATGTAATCATATCTAACGTAAGAGCAACATAAAAATCAGCTGGAGGAGTTGAATTGTTTCTGTTGTTTGATCAAAACACTTAAAGCTGGATAATTGAGAGTGATTGTAAGTGTGATGATCATCTGCTAAATGAGCAACAGCGACAACAATTCACACCTTCAGTCAGTGAAGCCGCTCCCACAGCCGTTCATGAGAGTTTAAATGCTGGGAATATTCCCATCTTCCCACAGGAGGAGAAGAAGCAAGCAGGAGGAATTACTCCAGGAGAAACTACAGACATACTATTGTAAAGATGGAGTTTGAGGAAGAACCCTGCAGAATAAAAGATGAAGAGACAGAGGAACAAATAGGTTGGTGTTTTCCTTCATTCTCTCTAATGACTGATGAGTAGGACTTCAACAAATGATTATTTTGATGATCGATTCATCTATTGATTATTTTTTTGCCCATATTAGTTGTCTTTAAATACTATGTACTATTAAATTAATTATTTGATACAATGCTTATTGTGTGCATCCATTGTACTAATATTTTATAAATACCTGCATGTATCATACAACTACAGGTTTAGTTGATTTGTAATTACATCTATAATGACACTGATGCTGATTAGGGCTGCACAATATTGGGGGGAAAAAAACTTGCATTGTGATATTTGTTTCTCTGCAATATATAGCGATATAAAAACTTCACCAGGTGATTTAAATTGCTCAATCGTTCTATAATAATTGGGGTGATTTTGTAGGGGAGTGAATCTACATGGATAATAAACAAATTACAAGCATAAATAAATGCAATGGAAGAAAGACACAATTGAAATAAGCAGAGTTTTAAGTTTTTCAGGTAAATCTAACAATATTCAGGTACAGAAATGCAATAATCAAATGTAAAATAGCAGTTTTCACTAGCCTATTCAGTGGACTGTTTAGATAGATAGATAGATAGTTAATTGTCATTACACATGTACAAGTACTGTAACGAAATGTGTTTGGAGCAAGCCTCCGGGCCGCAGCTATTTAAAGCGCCGCCACACACTCTCCAGAAAAATGCAGATTTGCAAAGCATACATACATGCTAAAGCACAACATAACATAACACAGTACACATGGTCACGTGATGGAATTTTTTGTTTGGACTGAGTAAGGGAGATAGGAAAGGAGGAAAGGGAGGGGCAGACCGATGGACGGGGGCTGGGATGGGGTCTGTATGATGCAGGCACTGCAAAAAATGCTCTTCTTATTTAGTATTTTCTTGTTTCCAGTCCAAATATCTAAAAATTCTTAAATCAAGATGCCTTTACTAGATAAGTAAAATTACATAAGATATATATTTTTTGTTTTCTGGGGGAAAAAATCTAAATGAAGTTTTTGCTTAAAACAAGTAAAATTATCTGCCAATGGGGAGAAAAATAATCTTATTTTTGTTTGGGACAGAAGCAAGAAACAATATTTCAATCAGAAACAAGATTATTTTTCTCACTTATAATTTTACTTGTTTTAAGCAAAAACTCACTTAATTTTGATTTGATTTTCAAGAAAACAAGAGAAAATGTCTTTTTGTCATTTTACTTATCTAGTAAATGCATCTTGATTTAAGAATTTTTAGACATTTACACTAGAAACAAGACAAAATTACTAAGTAAGAAGAGCATTTTTTTGCAGTGAGTAAGAGTCTGAGCTTGTGTTGTGGGAGAATGTTAGCCATAACTTCAGATGTTTTCGAGTTCAGTTCTGTGGCTTGTCCTTGAAGGGAGATATGGCAGTGCACAGGGAACGATGGCAAGACCCAGCTGTCAAGCTGACCTCCCAATCGAGAGAGATAGGGACACGGTGGACGGTGAGGTGAGGGAAGGAGGGGGTCAATATCTTAATCCATTTAGTTGATCTTGGGTAGTTTTTCCGGATCATAATCAATCAATCCGTTCTGACTCTCAGCGTCAGTGGCGTGTGTCTGATTCATTGAGTGACTTGGACATTTCATCCAGCTTCATGGCCAGACCAGTCAAAATGCGTAACGGTCCACTAGTCTGACCCCCGATGATGGTGCCCACTCTTCCCTGCGTTTCCACAGTCCGGGCTGAGGTGTTACGGTACAGTTCCTCGATCTGTGCATAGATGCAAACCCCTTCACCTTTTTCAGATCAAAATAGGTCACCTACGAGATGTGCGTAGATCCGATGAGAGAGTATTTTGGGGGGGTCCGTTCAGGCTGATCTTTTTTTTTTTTCTTTTTTCGTTTTGCGAAGTGACATTACAAGGTAATAAAAGTAAATTAATAAAAATAAATGCGTCAAAGAAAAACGGGCAAGGTTGAGACATGCAGCAAAACAAAGGAAGCGGGCCCTTGAAATTCTGGGGGCTAAACGTTAGGGGTGTAACGGATCGCAGTTGATCCGTGATTCGTACGTATCACGACCAACGGTTCGGCACGCATGTGACCCGCGGATTTATTGCAGATTTTTTTTAAACTTGCGGATTAATCTGAATTGTTTAGCGATCAACGAGTAAAATACACTTTTTCTGCCGATATTATTGCTTTTTAAGTGATCTCATTTCTTTAAACTCGATGCTGAGTTTCAGAGAAACACATGTGTTCACGTGAGCTGGGCATGTTAATCGGTCAACAGTGGCTAGCGGAGGAGTAGAAGAACTTAAAAAGCCTCCCGCGTCATTCAAATAGCATATATGGGAGCATTTTGGCTTCCTCGCAAAATATAATGATGACGGAAGAAGGGTGCTGGACAAAACTGTAAGAGTATGGGCACTGTGGCACGAGAAAGACGCATGAAAGTGGCAACACATCGAGCATGGCTACGCATCTGAAGCGACACACACCTGCTGACGCCCATTTCACACATACTCCTTTTGCAGTGCGTATGCGGTACGTATTTTTTCCGTCCCCATGTTAACGGATTACAGCTTTCACACTGCACGCGGTTTCGGTCCATCAGTCACTCCAGGATCGGTGTGTAGCCTATACAGCTGTGCTGCGATCATTTCCGCAGTCTATTTTTTGATGTGCTGGCGCTGAATTAAAGTGACAGCGCATTAATTGTCCGCATTAAAACAAGCATGTATTGATGTGAAAATCTAGTAATTCCACCACAGATGCATATGATGTAAAGTCTACTCTGTTTCAAAGTCAACACATGGCTTTTTGCCTGGTTTTTGTTTAGCAATAATCATAATTATTATTATTAGCCATATTGATATATAAACAAAATGTTATATACACACACTTTTCATTTGTAAAAAAAAATAAAATAATAATAATCGCATTTTAAATCGCAATCGCAATTAACCAGAATAATCGCAATTAGATATTTTCCCCAAATAGTGCAGCCCTAGTTTACATGTGCTGACTTTCAATCGGAATCATTTTGTGACATGTGCACACAGTTTGTCTGCCGCATCAGATTCGTAACGTTGCCAGTTATAGTAACTGTGACGTTTGTGGATCAATAGTTCTGATAATAGTGTTGGTAGTAATTTTTATATTTATTTATTTTTCTGTGGGTGGACATGCAGTAGTTTAACCTTATTTATGTCCTAAACAATGGCTATTTCAACAGCTGTGAATGATGAATGCGGACTCAAAATGAATTCAATTCATTTATTTGGAAAAAACTAAATTAACAATAAAATGCACCCAAATTATTAATAAAAACAGGATGTATACGGTGAAACATGAATGAAAACATTCAAGACGTGCTCAGCATCATTACTAATACTAAACACATAGATATTTCAGATGATTAAGGAAAGATACCATAATCACAGAGGTATATAAATATTAACAAAAGTAATTAAAGTAGACTGTGGGCAGGGGTGGACTGGGGCAAAAAAGTGGTCTGCAACACACCTCACCATAAACCCACCAGCTCATTATACAAAGGGCAATTTTAAACACCGAAGATATTTATACAAAAATATGATTTATATTAATTGTTTTATTGAAATGCTTATCATACTGAATGACTAGCAATGTCTGGCATATTTCTTCAGGTTGTAATTTGTCTTTCCTGGTGCACATGGCAAATAGTATTATAGTAAAAAAAAAAATGAATTTCTCTTTTCCATACACTGTAGTTTAATATCAATAAGTTCAATACCTACCATCAAATCAGACCATATACAATGCTATACTTAGGATGTAGTGCAGAATGTGGACTGTTTTAGGGTGCCTTTCTAGTGGTTATAGTGTCTAGACATCTATAATTTTATGGAATAGAGTTCAAAGAGTGGAAAAGAGTTTAAAAATTATATGAAAAATACAGCATATTAAAATTATTTCTGAAGGATCATGTAACACAAGCTGAAGTAATGATGTAGAAAAGTCAGCTTTTACAGAAATAAATTACATTTTACAATACATTCTCATAGAAAACAACTAGGCCTATTGGAAATTGTATTAATATTTCTTAATATTTGTGGTTTTACTGTATTTTTGATCAAATAAATTCAGCCGCCGCCTTTCAAAAACATTTTAAAAAGTCTTAATTATTTCAAACTTTTGATTACCAGTGTGTTAAATAATGCATATGAACTAACTAGCAAATTATATATTTATTTTCATATATGACACCTCATAGTAGAGCCCTGCGCGGGACTGTTTTCTTCATCCCGCTCCCGCCCGCACCCGCCGAATTTCTGACCATTACCGCCCGCTCCCGCAACGTATGTGTTACACTCCCGCCCGCTCCCGCAAAACTCTGAGAATTTATTCCCGCACAATAATAGAGATGCAATGATTTTGTGTCTTCTCGCAGGAAAAAAAACACGTATTTGTATTGATATTATTAAAGAGATTCATGGGGTTGTTTGTTTCGTTTCCGTGGCCTGCATGTAAAAAAAAAAAAAGACAAATACATTCAAATATAATTTCGTTTTTATCAAAAACTTTGCACATAAAAATAGACTGCTTTGCAAAACAGAAAACAGGAAAACAGATTGAGAAACAAAAAACAGATCCCAATTCGTCGGTCAGTTCCGACGTACGTCGAACGTGTCCGACTGAAAGGAAACCTGAGAAAACATGCTTCACAGGGCTCCAGAGTACGACTAAATGGTCGCATTTTGCGACTAAAATTTGAGAGTGTGCGACCAGTAAATTTGCCTGCTGTCATACTGGAGAAATTAAGAAAATACACTTACTAATTATAATCGATAGAATTCAAATTCTATCTTTGCCAGCCGTTTCTATATGAGATAATATTAAACCATTTGTCCGTAATGCATTTTTGCTATTCGCAATCCAGAAGAGAGAAAGCGAGCTCTCTCACGTGGAGCTGCAGCGAACACAACACCACAGTCAGCTTAATGAGGGACGATGGCCAAGAGAACTACACAACAGTTTAGTCTGCTTATTTTAGGGATGTGCTGTGATAGGCTATTAATCTAATTTTATTTTCGATTTTGGCTTCCAAGAATTATAAAAAGATGGTATGAGGTAAAACTATTCCTATAGCCGTGTTCCGTCGAGCGCGACATCCTTCCCTTCACAGCTGCGCTGTCATTTCTCCCTAAACCTAAACTAAACGTCAGATTCAGGGATTGTTGTAAACTGCATTCTCTACTGTTGCTAAACTGCGGGATGTGTTTGATAATAAAGAGCTATTAAATGCACAATAATCGGCGCAAGAGACGCTGTTTCCAACTTCAAGGCGGCTTATGTGTGTGTGCTGCGAAATGGACCGATTTGCACTTAATATTTTAGGCTTCGTGTGCGCGTCTAAACCATCAAATAAACAACAAATAGCCGGTGTCAAAATGACCGGATTGGAGAGTAGTTATTTTAACAGTTTATATTTTAAATGGGCGTAAACAGTTTGGAGAAATAGGAGAATATGATATTATTAGTTCTACATTCGATCGGTTTACGCGAGATTTACGTTGGGTCCCGCGGGACTCAATCCCAATGCAGCCCTCTACTTCATAGGCTACTTAAATATGAAAGTTGCCAGTTTTTGATTGGATATCGCAAACATTTTGACATTGACAAGCGCTTTTACACCACTGAGACACTGAGCAGGCTATAGATTAGAGTTTTGCATGGAGTTTTGCCTCAAGTGGGCTGCACGGGCCATTCGTCTGGGCTGACGGAAGGATATAGGCTACGTAGTTTTACTATAATTTATTCTTCATATATATTTACGTAGCAACGGGCCGGCCCACATTGTCCAGCGGCCCACCGGGAAAACGCCTGGTACGCCAGATGGCCAGTCCGCCTTTGACTGTGGGTAATGTTACTTAACCAATTTGAAGCAGTTGTTGAACTTCTTTTATATATATATATATATATATATATATATATATATATATATATATATATATATATATATATATATATATATATATATATATATATATACTTAAAGGGTTGGTTCACCCAAAAAATGAAAATGATGTCATTTATTCCTCACCCTCATGCCGTTCCACACCCGTAAGACCTCCGTTCATCTTCGGAACACATATTAAGATATTTTTGTTGAAATCTGAAGGCTCAGTGAGGCCTCCAAAGGGAGCAAAGCAATTTACACTCTCAAGATCCATTAATGATCTAAAAACATATTTAAATCAGTCCATGTGAGTAAAGTGGTTCAATATTAATATTATAAAGTGACGATAAAATTTTTGGTGCGCCAAAAAACAAACAAAATAACGACTCGTATAGTGATAACCGATTTCAAAACACTGATTCATGAAGATTCAAACCGTTATGAATCAGTGAGTCGAATCATGATTCGGATCGCGTGTCAAACTGCTGAAATCACGTGACTTTGGCGCTCCAACCCACTGAATCGACTTGCTGGTTCGATACGCTCTGAAGCTTCATGCAGCAGTGTTTTGAAATCGGTTATCATTATACAAGTCGTTATTCTGCATCAAATGTCTGTTTTGTTGGCAATCAGTGCATAAGTGCATATAATGTAAACAACATGAACGTATAGTGAATCAAAAGTTATCCAAGGATAATGCCATGATGTATTTTGTGTGTGTGTGTGTGTGTGTGTGTGTGTGTGCGCCACTTTGGGGTGGTATTCGCTGTGTTTCGACTGCAGGAACCGGGGTCTAAATGAAGTTCCGGGTAAAAAATTCCCCCCTCAAAATGGCGCTGCTTGCTAGGCAGAACTTTTTCACTTTTGGGACTTGTTTTGGGACTCGCTGAACATGCTTATTGGTTCATGCAGCATCAGTAAGTGTTAGAGCCCGACCGATAAAGATTTTTAAGGCCGATACCGATACAAATATTTGGTAATTTAAAAATCCGATATTCCGATATATCAGCCGATATATATTAAAAATAAATAAATAAATAAAATAACAAAAACGTGTAAAAAAACACTTAAACAGATTTCCCTTACATTAGTTATTTGTAGTTATTCATGATAACTTGGCCTCTCTAAAATAATATGAAAATGCAGTTTAAAAATAAACTTGTTTGTTTTGTTGTCACAACAGAACAGAGGAACATAAAAATATATTAAAGTTCTGATAAATAAGATGTATAAAAATACAAACTTAAGATATGATACTTAAAGTCGTTTGGACGAAAACACAATAACACACACAAAAAAAAAATCAAAGTTACCAGCATTAATAGATGTGGTAAGCTTTATAAATATAACTTTGAGCAAGACTGGAAAAAAAAAATTCAGCTAAGTTCTAGAAGTTCTGATAAATAACAACAACAACAGCAAAATATAAACTATATACAGTATAAATATGAGCTACCTTATAATTACAATGTCAACTTGCTAATCCCTTTACATGCACTCTTTTAATTCTATCCATCAAGCTTCAACAAACCAATTTCAATCATCATTTGCTGCCTGCCTTCTAAAATCTACTACTGATGTTGATGCAGTAAATCCATTATTTGACTTGTTAATGCTGCGTCTGAAGTCAGCAACGCACTTTCGTTCACTCCTCACGTGCTTAACTTACGATTTACAATGCAGGGACTGGAACTACAAATATACTAGTTATAAATACAGTAATCATTACTTTGTTCAGGCAGAATAAGTTTGTTGTGATTTCCAAGGCGGATTAATGTTGGCGGTCTCCCACTGATAGCCATGGCATTACCTAGCTTTGTGGTTAGCGTCTATGATAAGTCATAATTTAGAAATATGTATACTTTTTCAAAATAATGGGCAGGGGAGAGATGATAATGCTGTCAAACTGTCAGACTATTAAAAAAATACATCTTATTCAGTAGGGGTGGGGAAAAAAATCGATATTGCAATATATTGTTGTGCTCTCTGTCGCAATAAATAATCGATACACTAACGCCCAATATCGATATTTTATTACAACACAAAATGATTAATTTACCCGTTGTCAGTGTCACTGTCACTACCCAATATCTACCATTCTGTTTGCGGGGGGCGCTGGTCGAGTAAATAGGGGTAAAGTGGCGCAAACAGCGGCAGGTGAAGAACACAAGTTAACTAACAACAACAGAGAATTGCAGAAAAAAAGAGAAGCGAGAAGAATGGCGGAAAACAATAAAAAACTAATCAAAGACCCACCCGCTAGTTTCCACTCTAAAGTGTGGAGACACTTCGGGTTTTACGAGACCGTCGACGGAAAGGCACTGGATAAAGACTATGCAATCTGCAAGAACTGCTTTGCAAAGATCCATCAGAGAGAATCTTTTCTACCACCGGTGACATAATCTCTGCTCAGAGGTGTGCTCTTACATCTGAGCATGCTGATCAGTTAGTGTTCCTCAAGAAGAAAATGCCTTGATGTGTCCACTGTTTACAGCAACTTACTACTGACGTTTCAGTATTATGGTTTACACATGTTAATGTTCATGTTGTTTTGTAATGTTCATGCACTTTTATCTGTCTAGATGTACAGTGTTTACATTTAAGACCAGGAGGCAGTGAGTTATTATGCAAATGCATATTTCTTTGCACAATGTTGGAAATGTTGGCATTAATAAATGCATAAAATTTCCTTATTTCTTTATTCCTTCTTTTTCTTTTCAGTCACATATATCGTGATATATCGTTGATGAAATTTCTTCCAATATATTGAATATCGTAGATATCGCGAATCGTGATATCATATCGTGGACCACATATCGCCACAGAATTGAATCGTGAGGTACCTGTATCGACTGTAACAACCTAACGTAATTACCAGCTCTCTTGGCTTAACGTTACATGTAACAGCAAAACTGGACTTGGCAGTTACAAATTTTAGCAGTTACAAATTTTGTCATGTTATTTGAGTTAAGAGAACTGATGGGAACTGATGAATGTATGTCTCGTTGCCAACTTACATGCACTTCACGGATGATCACTGTTGTGTTGTGAATGCAGCGCTCAGCTGGTGTTGCCATCCCGGCACGTTGTAGAGTCCCCTCCGGTGGACAAACTATGATACGCCAAAACGCAATGTGTTTGAGCGGTGTTTCGTCCGGGTTTTTTTTTATTTTATTTTTTTTATATATATATTCATTTATCGGCCATCATAAATGCCGATACCGATAGTTTGGAAAAAAGCCTAATATCGGCCGGTAATATCGGCCCGCCGATAAGTAAGTGTTGTTTGCTATTCGATTCAACAGTGGAGTTAAAAAAACGAAACAATGGACTGACGACGAGGTTCAGGCTTTATTAAGCTTATATGTAGAGGACAAAATCCAGTGGGCTCTGGAAAGTTGCACAGTCCTACGTCACCAGACTAATTTAGACCACGGTGGAAACGCAGACAGCAGCAGGTTTGGTGGAAAAAAACTCCTGGGACAAATTGTTTCGGGTCATTTCAGTGGAAATGACAGCATTGTGTTTTGCCAATGAATTGTAAAAAAAGAGATTTAGGCTTTTTATCCAATTAATCGAAGAAATAATCGGCCAACTTATCGATGATCAAAATAATCGTTAGTTGCAGCCCTAGTTTGTTTCCAAAACATTACAACCCAATGAACCAAGCGGTATTGTAATTCATAATAGGAAATGTTATATAAAAAGCATGAGTGTCTGATTCTGTGAGTTTTTGTGGTTAAGAACCAAAGATCTCCTCTTCATCTTAAAATGTGTAATTGCTTTTCTCTGTGTTTTGCAAGAATTCTGTACCTGTAGCCTTGATTCATGTTCTTATTATACGAGTGTTTGCGTTTGTCACGACAGCTGCAGATAAAGTCACAATAATCTCGCAGATCAAACTTGTCATACATCTAAATGGACGAGGTCAACTCTGACCAATAAGAGTTTTTGGGTAAAGAGTTTTACTCACATGTGATTTGCATAAACACATTTTAATACAATTGTTTGAAAGGTTGCCTTGTGAAAGCGAACCAAAACAAGAAGAACATTGTTAGCAATTAAGTCCTTGTTTTGGAACAAAACAAACTTCATATCTCTGGTGAACTATTCCTTTGTCTCTACTTTGACACTAGATCTCAGATGCCATGAAAGCTTTCTCCATTAGATTAGGAACTGGTGTTGCATTTTTATATTAATAATACTTGTACCATCCAACCAAGATAACCGAGCTTACAGTTTTTTAGACAACCGCTAGGACCAATTTCTCAATACTTTGGTCATTTTTTCAAAGCTCTTCACACAGGGATCAACAGGAGTCTATGTGGCTTAACTGTGGATCATTTATCATTGCTTTGGCACAAAAATATGTTTAATGACGGCTTCTTTCAAATTACATGAATGCTTTTCTCTGACACAATAACTACCAAAATATTACAACCCCAAGTCCAGAAAAGTTAGGACATTTTGTAAAACGCAAAAAAATCATGAATCTGACAAAAGTACAATAACATTTTTTGATTACACTTATTTTAAGGTGACAGTTACTTTGTACTTCCTCAAATAAGTACTGAGTAATGTTTACTTTCTATAGAGTTACACTTAGGGTTTGGTTTTGGGTTAGATACTAGTATTTATGAAAAATGCATGAAATCATTAAATTGTTTCTAAACAACTATTTGAGCACCTGGATAATTGAGAGTGATTGTAAGTGTGATGATCATCTGCTAAATGAACAACAGCGACCACAATTCACACCTTCAGTCAGTGAAGCCGCTCCCACAGCCGTTCATGAGAGTTTAAATGTTGGGAATATTCCCATCTTCCCACAGGAGAAGAAGAAGCAAGTAGAAGTAATTACTCCAGGAGAAACTACAGACATACTATTGTAAAGATGGAGATTGAGGAAGAACCCTGCAGAATAAAAGATGAAGAGACAGAGGAACAAATAGGTTGGTGTTTTCCTTCATTCTCTTTAATGAGGAACATTAAGATGAAAACGTTGATAATTTGGGACTCCCTGGATTTCTTTTCATTTACATTCTTTTTAGATGTGATTGAAGACAAAATGCATCAGTTTCAAAAGAAGATCGAAAATGAAGATGCAAACACAGTCATTTCACAGACTGAAAATAATTTCACCCAAAAGCAAGCTGGAAAATCTGCGGTCAAAAGATCTTTCACCTGCTCTCAGTGTGGAAAGAGTTTCAGAAGTAAAGGACACCTTAAGACACACATGAGGATTCACACTGGAGAGAAACCGTTCACATGCTCTCAGTGTGGAAAGAGTTTCAATCAGAAAAACCATCTCAAAGTTCATCTGCACCATCACTCTGGAGTGAGATCATTCAGCTGTGATCAGTGTGAGAAAACATTTTTTGCAGAAACAAACTTAAGAAGACACCTTAAAGTTCATACTGGTGTGAAGCCTCACGTTTGTTCTGTTTGTGGAAAGAGGTTTTCACTACTGCAGCATTTAAAACTGCATGAGAGTGTTCATACTGGTGTGAGACCTTATATGTGCTTTGACTGTGAGAAGACCTTCACTTCATCCAGTGCCTTAAAAACACACCAGAGAGTTCACACTGGAGAGAAACCGTACAAGTGCTCTTCATGTGGGAAGAGATTCACCCAATTATATAATCGACGGACTCATGAGAAAAGGCATAGCAGAATGAAAGATGAGGAGACAGAGGAACGAACAGGTTGGTGTTTTCCTTCATTCTCTTTTACCCCTTTTCCACCAAGGCAGTTTGGGTGCTGGTTCGGAGCCAGAGCCTAGTTTAAAATCGGTTCTTTGCCTTTCCACACCCAAAGCACCAGCTCAGAACCAGGAAAAGTGGTTCTTAAGTAGCACCAAAACATTGCTGGTCTAGAAGTAAGAACTGCTTGTGTCAGGGGCTGGGGGCGGGGTCAACAAGACTAACACAAACTTGAGATTTGCCCATTTGGAAATAGCAGCTAATCGAGCAAATAGCTGCTCGATTGTAATCACAGTCTATACAAATTATGGCGAGCTGCATGAATGCGCTGGATTCACTGTGTTTTGATGCCGACGTAGGATCGTGAAGCCATGTGCATCAATAGTAACGCAACGTCCGCCATTGTTGATGGAAGGCTTGTTCGAGATGCATCGGTGCTGTGCAGACCGATCGCTGTATGACAACAAGTACAGCGAGAGCATACGACTCCTTATGCTTTTGAATCGCACTTGCAGTGTTTTGATATCATACACTGATCGTCTGCTCGTCAGTCGAACCAACTCCGAACTGGCACTAGCACTGGCTCCGAACTAGCACCTGGTTCATTCTGGTGGAAAAGGGGTATTTAATGACTGATGAGGAACATTAAGATGAAACTGATAATTTGGGGAATTTCTTTTTCTTTCTTTTTTTGATGTGATGGAAGGTAATGAAGACAAAAGGCATCAGTTTCAAAAGAAGATAGAAAATGAAGATGGAGACACAATCGTTTCACAAACTGAAAAGTATTTTACCCAAAAGCAAGCTGGAAAATCTGGAGTCAAAGGATCTTTCACCTGCTCTCAGTGTGGAAGGAGTTTCAGTCAAAAATCAAACCTTAAGACACACATGAGGATTCACACTGGAGAGAAACCGTTCACATGCTCTCAGTGTGGAAAGAGTTTCACTCACAAAAACTCTCTCAATGATCATCTGCGTCGTCACTCTGGAGTGAAATCATTCAGCTGTGATCAGTGTGAGAAAACATTTGTTGTAGCATCAAACTTAAGAAGACACCTTAAAACTCATGCTGATGTGAAGCCTTGTTCTTTTTGTGGAAAGATTTTTTCACGACTGGAACTTTTAAAACAGCATGAGTGTATTCATACTGGTGTGAGACATCCAGCGTATAGCATTAGCTCTGGCAGGGCACGTTAGTCAAGCTCTCATCAGCTGATCACATCTACCTATAGGAATACGATGCCTATCACAGCGTGCATGTGTATAAGCTCCTTCAGTATTATCAGCTGCTATCGTGTTTTTCCAGAGCTAATTACCCTCCTCCATCCCCAGCTCCTCCACTCGTCAGTCAGGATTTGGCATCTGATAGCATCTGAATCAGACTAAATTCCTGAATTAGGTTGTACATTTTAATATTGACATTAATGCTATCTGCAGTACATTGTTGCTTCTGTTCTGTTTACCCTTAGGGGGTTTATCACTGCTCTCCTTGCTCTTATCCATGCTAGGCTGCATGGATGCGCAGGGAGTTCTTGCCCAGAACAGAACCATACCGCCAATCTAAACTATATGTAAATTGTCTATCACTTTGACGATAGTGATCCTGACAGAACTTAAATGTGCTTTGACTGTGAGAAGACCTTCAGTACATCAGCCCACTTAAAGCTACACTGTGTAACTTTTTTAGTTTATTCTTAGCTAAAAACACTTTGTTCTTTCAAAAATATATGTGCTCATCAATGCACTTCTTTCAAGTTATAAAGTATTCTCGTAAGTTTATAATATGCCATTGAAAATACATACGGGTGAGGGGTTCGAATGCCGGTCGCCATGTTGCCCCTTCATCTTTAAAGTATGTTAGCCAAAGAGGGACATACCCGTAAATTCAAGCTTCCCCTTTCACGTTTTAACACTCGATGGCACCGTGTCGAATGTGGACGAGGTCGAACTGGAAGCCATGTTAATCTTGGATTAAATCGGCCACCGTAGGAGTTAAAACGAAATCGAAATTGAGAGGAACAGAAACTAAGGGTGCTTTCACACTTGGTTTGATTGCCTGGACCGAACCCGAGTTCGATTGTTCCCCTCTCCGCCTGCCCCCGCTGGACTGTGTTCATATTATATTATTTGGATCCGAACCGGGGTGCGTTTGCGTCATCAAAGCAGCAGCTGTTTACCCGGTTGCTTAGTAACGACAGTGAGCGTGAAGGCGGCAAAATGCATAGTGTTGCTCACCTCACTTTTATATTTTTGTTTTTTAACCGTTGGTTTTGTTTCTAAAGCTTCAGTACGTAATGGCACTTGTGTCTATATGCCGCAAATGTACTGCAATGCTCTAAAGAATGCTGAAGACGAGCAGAAATTAGGTTTACAGCTCTCTGCTTGCAGTATGTCAGTCACGCTCGTCAGGAAAATGAGTGAAACACACACAAACACACATTTTTATCAAATCATACGTCATTAATAGCGGTTCACTTCCGCGATTTAGTACGATTGCGTTCACATCAGCAGCGAACCGTACCGGAGTTCACATGAACCGTACCGTAACCGCACCCTTTTTAAGCGGACTCTGGTACGGTTCGCGGATGCGCACCCGAGTTCGGAAGACCGTGTTCACATCATCCAAACGTACCGAACTCTGACGTCAATCGAACCCGGGTGCGCACCAAAACTGCTAGTGTGAAAGCACCCTAAAATTCCCTAGATGGTCATATACCTTTTCAACCACTAGATGGGGGAAAATATCACACAGTGTAGCTTTAAAACAACACCAGATAATTCACACTGGAGAGAAACCGTACATGTGCTCACACTATGGAAAGAGTTTCTCTCAGTCAGGAAACCTGAAAATACATGAGAGTTCACACTGGAGAGAAACCGTACAAGTGCTCTTCATGTGGGAAGAGATTCACCCAATCTATCTAGTCTACGGACTCATGAGAAAAAGCGTTGCAGAATAAAAGATGAAGAAACAGAGGAACGAACAGGTTGGTGTTTTACTTTGTTCTCTTTAATGAGGAACATTAAGATGAACACTTAGATTTTTTTTTTTTTTTTTTTTTAGACGTGATGGAAGTGAATGAAGACAAAACACATCAGTTTTTTTAAAAAAGATCGAAAACGAAGATGGAAACAGTCCTTTCACAGACTGCAAATATATTTACCCGAAAGCGAGCTGGAAAAACTGCAGTCAAAGGATCTTTCACCTGCTCTCAGTGTGGAAAGAGTTACAGGCAAAAATCAAACTGTAAGACACATGAGCAAGATCATTCAGCCTGTTGCTTTTCTGTTATAAGTGGTTTGTGATTATTGATGCTTTAATAACAAGTAATTTATCGGGAGCGTTTATGCGGGAATGTGTATAGTAACTTGAAACAATTTCATGGATTTTTTTATGGACATACAGAAAAGAATCTATTTATAGCCTACGTTTATGCGGGCGGTAGCAGGACAAAACGCGAATGTTGCAGGCGGGAGAAGTTAACATAGCCTATATTTTTGCGGGAGCGAGACTGAAAAATCCGAGGTCATAAAGGCATGGACATGGCCAGCAACAATACTAGGCTGTGGCGTTTAAACAGAGATGTATAGTAACGAAGTAGAACTACTTCACTATTGTACTTAAGTACTAAAAGGCAGTATCTGTACTTTACTAGAGTATTATTTTTTTCTCCTACTTCCACTTTTACTTCAGTACATATTTTCGATGAGTTTAATACTTTTACTCCGATATTTTTTTTATGTGCTGCATCGTTACTCGTTACAATTATAAAAATGTTACAAACCCACATTACCACTGCCAGAACGGTAGATGAAGCTGGTACATCATTGAGCGAATCAAGCTTCCGTTCTGCCTCTTAAAAGATGGACAAACCAAAAACACCACCTTCCACCCCTTCAATTCAAGTGATCGTGGCTGTGAGAGAGAGCGCGAGAGAGAGAGAGCTAGCCCTGCGCGCGCATTCACTGTCTTTAAAACAACACAAGCGTCTTGCGCTCAAATTGCTCTCTATTTGTTTACATAGTTAATGTGCACTGTGAAGTAACATATACAAACAATGAACAGCTGTATTTTTATTAACTAAGATTAACAAGATTAATAAATACAGTAACAAATGTATTGATCATGGTTAGTTATTAGTCTAATACATTAACTAAGGTAATGTTAACAAATCAAACCATGTTGTAAAGGGTTACAAACAAATAATTACTCAGAAGACCTCTTGACATGAGAATATAAGTGTGCTTACCCCATTTTTTTAGTAAGAGTGGTTAGTAAGATTTAATCTTAATAAACTACAGTGTTTTCAGGTTATTTATATGACAATGTGTAGAAAAATGACCTACCAACATTGTGATTGTCCTTTAGGTTAAAGCTACACTATGTAACTTTTCCGTCCACTAGAGGTCGCCTATTCAAAACAAAGGCGTAGTTTGATGACGGCACGTTTGAGCGCAGAATCTTGGGACATGTGGTCTTCAGCTCACAGCCGGTGGAAAACAGTCAGGATGGGACTCGGGCAGAAATCATGTTCATGGATGCGATTATTAACATTACTGTAGTGAAGCAGAGCAGGAGCGAGTGTTGTGGAGCTGAGCAAGGCCGCAGGAGCGATTGAAGAGCGGGACTGTTATTATGGCATAGTCGCTGGCGGGACTTTTATTATGACACGGTTGCCGGCGCTACTTCCTATTTTCCAGTCATGAGTCTGAGGTAACGCAACTCTGTTTATCGTATTAGATATATCTGAGTGTGTTGAAAAGGAAGTTATGGCGTTCGCTCGGCGGCTGCTATGACACTTGTTCACACTGCAGTGAGAGTAAAGTGTTTCACTGAATAAAACCGGAGACCGAGGGTGACGCAGATATGACGCAATCGACAGGCGACTCCCTCAAACGCATAGCTCACACGTCCCGGTTCCTTGGTTAAAATAGCAATTTTCGCATGATTTACAAATAGTTTAAAACATTTGGGATATTCTAAGTACTCAACTGAACAAAATATATAACACTGGCCTAGTGGTTTCTGGATATTTTACTGCAAAAATCCTACATAGTTCACCTTTAATCATTTGAAATAATAAAAACAATATGATGTTCAAACTTTTGACTACTTTCTTTAATAACTACATAACACAATACTTGTACTTTTACTTTCAGTACTTGAGTAGTACATTTTAAAATAAACTACTTGCAATACTTAAGTACAAAAAATGTTGAATACTTTAGTACTTCTACTTAAGTGTGGTGCTTAAAGAGCACTTCAAATTCTACTCAAGTCACTTTTTTGATAAGGAACTTGTACTTTTACTCAAGTCTTTGTCTCTAGTACTTTATACATCTCTGCGTTTAAATGATGCTCAAATGGTTAGAGGCCCAAAGAAAATATCCATCACACCACCAGCACCTGTTCACATCAGACCAAAATGCTTAGATGTGAAAGATGGGTTTATAATAGGGCTGGGCGATATGGCTGAAAACTGTATCATATGTGTTTCATATCGGTCAATATCGATAATTATTGATATTTTTATGACCTATTTAAAATAAGGACCAGGAGAAAAATCTTTTACATTTAAACATTTTTATTTTAAACGTAATCCTCCTCTGATTATAATACCCTCAGTTATAAAGGCAGAAATGTCAACACAACCATGGAAAACACTCAAATAATTAAAATATAAACACAAGTGGGAAATATATCCCACAATTATTACACAACATAATAGCTAGGATACTTCATAAATCACCCAGTCTTTTGATGAAGACGGTTGCTATAAAAAAGTAAATAAAAAACATTGCTATTGTCAGTAATTCTAATAATATTGTGGCACTGACAACATATTGTCAACTGCAAATATCAATTTCATAACACAAGACACGTTTAATGATCATTTTAAAACGTTAAATGTATGTAATCCTTTTAAAGGTCCTGTTTTTCGTGTTTTTTTTAAGCTTTGATTGTGTTTACAGTGTGCAATATAACATGTGTTCATGTTTCATGTGTAAAAAAAACACAGTATTTTTCACACAATTTACTTATCTGTATACCGCTGTTTTCACTGTCCTCAAAACGGCCTAAGAATTTCCTCGTTCTATGAAGTCCCTCCTTCAGAAATACGTAACGAGTTCTGATTGTGCCAGCCGTTCCCGTGTTGTGATTCGACAGCAGCTTAGCACACGTTGCCCGGGAAGGTCACGCCTCTTACCATAACGGAGATGAACGCGCTCAAACTACAGCCCCTGAAGGCCAAACAAAGGTGATTTGACTCCGGGATGAAAATAACAGCGTCTGGACGACAAGGCGACAAATGCAACCGAACCGAACGCAACCTTTTTCGCGTATTCTTGTGGGCGGAGGTTAGTCAACAAACTGTTCTACTGACGTAATTAAAGCAGGAAATACCAGGATGTAGTCCAAACCGGCCGTTCGCTGTAGGCTTTGAAAGGGAACTTCTGTTAAATAAAATATCTCGCTTGGCATTGAACTTTGAGCTTTATAATTTTACAGGTATTATTTATGCTCTAACAGCAACATTACACACTAACTAAAGTTTGAAAAATGGGATCACGAAGAACAGGACCTTTAATCCATTAAATTCAGGAACACTGAAGTAACGTCTTCATGGAAAGACTGGGTGATTTATGAAATAGGCGCATGTCTTGCCTATTTGGGGGTTGGCGGAGCAGCTCATGTTTTGATGAGAAAATGACACCTCTGGCCATTGATTCCATTGGGTCGTTTATCAGTCACAGAGACTGTATGGCCAATATGGCTCAGTTTTTCTATATATCTTGCTCTGTCGAGCGGCATAAGTGATTCTACACAGGCTAAACTGGGTTAACCCCATTCATTTACATTGTGGGGGAATGGACTGTTTTCCCCCACGCCGACTCCGCCCCCAGCTATGACACGACGCCGACCAAGTCAATAGCTCTGCTGCCGCCATGTTTCCAACACCTGGCCCCACCTTGATGCGATGATTGACAGGGCGGGGCGGAGACTTGATCAGCTCGGATTGCATTTTCAATTCCACATTGAATTTTGCCACATTCATTGCGGGACATTTAATGAAAATGCAATCGCAAGTATATTAACTTGTAATATACAATATGAGTGTAAATCAGCGTGGCCGCGGGTCCTTAAAAAGTCTTAAAATGTCTTAAATTCAGATTCGATGGGTCTTAAATATTTTTGGTCACATTACCGGGGAAATTTCTCCGGTCTGACGGACACCGTGATTGTTTCATTGGACAAACCACAGACAGATTTCCCCCCGCTGTAACGTTAGTTCCTGCGTCGTCATCAGAGAGAAGTGCGATGGCAGAATCCAGTCGAATTACAGCTAACATTAGCTGACCAGCCTCCTAACTAGTTTAGATGGGTTCATGCAAGTTTACAACAAATGGCAGCATCATATCACGAGAGTGATTCTTCAGATTTTATTACATTCAGCGATAGATAATGGATAGTATATTTCTGGTATCAGTGTTGCGCTGTTGGTGAGACTCGCGCTTGCCTGACTGTGAGAAACTTTCATGGAGAAATAAAATGAGCGTAATGGCAAATGTAAAGAAATTCACAGAAGAAACATACTGAGGTAAAAATGCAACATGTTTAGTCTATTTATAATATAGTCCTGTAGTTAAATAATATACCATGAAAAAGGAGCTATTTTGCTGAGTATTTTAACGAGTGCACGTTACATTACAAGTTCAACAAACAAGTAGTAAAGTAACTTACATTTTAGACACAATATTCACGGTTTTGTTCAGTTTCACCAACGAAAATAGTTCCAAGCAAAGATGACCGCAGAAGTAAGCTATTCGCGTTCTCCAAGCGGCACTCCACATGTTGTTTTGTTCCAGCGCTTTGAACCAGTCGTTGAAAAAGTGACTTACCGCCACCTACTGGTGGTTTAGTGTATTTAAATATATGTGCCTATTCAAAAATATTTAAAAAAAATAAATCTCATAACATTATTTTTTGCAGTTGTAATTTTTCACTGTAAATTATTTAATTTGATTGGCAACAGCCCTATAGCTTATTTTTGAAATGTTTAAGCTGTACTTTTAAGAGCACTGATGAATATATTATTTCAGAATAAATTGTTAATACCACCAAAAAGCTTGGTGATGTGATACTTTGTGGGGATAAATTGGGCTTTTATGGTTACATTACACTGGACATCAGTGAACATCTCAACTAGCCTGTGTTATGAAAGATACAAAAGAATTATTTGATATATTATTTAGGGCTGCAACGACGCGATGATGTCGACTATGAAAATACGTTGACGCGTCAACGTCACATTATTTACATTCTACAATAGAACAGATCTAGAATAATGGCGGCTTCTGCTCCCGGGCATAGTGAAAATGATAATTTATCATATAAAGCCAGACCGCGACATTCTAAAGTGTGGGAGTACTTTAAACAGAAGCCGAATAAAACTGCTTTGTTCACTCTGTAACGGCGATTTCACACTGCACGCGGTGGCAGAGCAGAAGCTGTGCGCGTGGAGAACGGGAGCCGCGCGCGCCCGTTGGGCTTTCACACTGCCAGTGTTTGTCTGGCACAGCTGAACCGTGGCGTGTGTGTTGCAAATACAGACGAATATTGTCCACTCGTTCACATTTTCCGGTGTTCTTCTCCGACCCCAGTATGTCTCGTGCTTTTATTTATTATGGGCAGCATATATCTGCTTCAACTGCGACCTGGTTCCGCTCTGTCCCAAACACATATGCATAATAACTTGCTGTATAGGTAGTTTACATGATTAAAGTAACATTAAAGTTAAGATATGCCTCTAGTTTTAATCATTTAAATGTGTCTTTGAAATTTGGGTAAAAACTTCTGGCAGCTTTAGTCGTTGTTTATGCACATGCATATCTTCAAAATAGACGACTAGTTATACATTAAAACTTAACTGAAAGCTCCTGTATGTGAACCTTTTGCAGATAAATACAAGTGCATTTCCGTTTACTATTGACACAAATCAATAAGTAAATCATACTCAACTATTATAGAAAACAACATTTCCTAATTAGGTCTACTCTGTATACATTTTATGATGAATAGTATCATTAGTTATAAATAATGTTTAAAATGCTTCTTGTGTTCATATATTTCATTATACAATGGCTTAAGTACACTACCCTTCCTGAAATACAATTAATATTGTCATCATTCATTTATTTCATGTTAAAATAATATACAAATTCACTACCCTCTTTGAAATACAATAATCAGTAAAAAAAGAATCATCAGATGAATCTGGAAAAATAATCGTTAGATTAGCCGACTAATCGAAAAAATAATCGCTAGATTAGTCGACAGAAAAAATAATCGTTAGTTGCAGCTCTAATACTATTTTACTTTATGCAATATGTGTAAAATGGCCATAAATAAATTAAAAAAGAAGTGTACTAAGGGGAGTAGTAATTGGAAACATTTTCATTAGAAAAGCTAATATTTAATGGAAATATTGATGTATAATTTAATTTCCTGTTCACTCGTGTCTTCCAAAATGCCTGATTTACATGCTTAAAGTACTTTTAAGTTGCTCTGATGTCCACTACAGTGGATGTATGAAATCGAGGTCCTGTTCAGTAACATAAGTACGTTTTGTAAGTCATATGCTGATTTTGAAACCCAATAATAATTTTCCGAGATATTGATTTACAACAAACTATTGGAAAATTAGATTTAAACGATAATTGCAAAATATAATCATATTTCCATAAGACTGTAAAATTTGATCATTCAGTCAGTGCCAATCATATTTAGAGACATTAAATATTACATATACATTTGTAATATAATGTGTATTTCCATCACAGGTTTGGTCTTAAATTTCATGTAAGGTGGTATTAAAAGGGTCTTAAAAAGTCTTAAATTTAACTTGTTCATATCTGTAGACACCCTGTAAATGCAATTATGAAAAATAACATAATTTTGCTACAATTTTTGCTTTAACACGTTAAACACATTTAATAATTTCTGTAATACATTTTACATTGACCCCATCCTTCCCCCACCTCACCGTGTCCCTATCTCTCTCGATTGGGAGGTCAGCTTGACAGCTGGGTCTTGCTATCGTTCCCTGTGCACTGCCATATCTCCCTTCAAGGACAAGCCACAGAACTGAACTCGAAAACATCTGAAGTTATGGCTAACATTCTCCCACAACACAAGCTCAGACTCTTACTTACTGCAAAAAAATGCTCTTCTTACTTAGTCATTTTGTCTTGTTTCTAGTGTAAATGTCTAAAAATTCTTAAATCAAGATGCATTTACTAGATAAGTAAAATGACAAAAGACATTTTCTCTTGTTTTCTTGAAAATCAAATCAAAATTAAGTGAGTTTTTGCTTAAAACAAGCAAAATTATAAGTGAGAAAAATAATCTTGTTTCTGATTGAAATTTTGTTTCTTGCTTCTGTCCCAAACAAAAATAAGATTATTTTTCTGCCCATTGGCAGATCATTTTGCTTGTTTTAAGCAAAAACTCACTTCATTTAGATTTTTTTCCCCACAAAACAAAAAAATATATCTTGTCATTTTACTTATCTAGTAAAGGCATCTTGATTTAAGAATTTTTAGATATTTGGACTGGAAACAAGAAAAAAATACTAAATAAGAAGAGCATTTTTTGCAGTGCCTGCATCATACAGACCCCTTCCCAGCCCCCGTCCATCGGTCTGCCCCTCCCTTTCCTCCTTTCCTATCTCCCTTACTCAGTCCAAACAAAAAATTCCATCACGTGACCACGTGTACTGTGTTATGTTATGTTGTGCTTTAGCATGTATGTATGCTTTGCAAATCTGCATTTTTCTGGAGAGTGTGTGGCGGCGCTTTAAATAGCTGCGGCCCGGAGGCTTGCTCCAAACACATTTAGTTGCAGTACTTGTACATGTGTAATGACCATAAACTTGAATCTAATCTAAGCTTAACTGTGAGTGTAAATGCAATTAAGAAAAATAACATCATTTTGCTACAATTTTTGCTTGAACATGTTAAACACATTTAATCATTTCTGTAATACTTATTAATTTAGCAACTTCTAAAGCATTAAAATGTATGTTTAAATTTAGGGATGCAGCAGGGGCGGATCTACCGGGGTGGCATGGGGTGGCAACCGCCACCCTAAAGACCATTGTCACCCCGTCTGCCACCCCAGCATTGTAGTTCCCAATGTATAAAATGTAAATGGTTTCCTCTACCGATTTACATCAGCGGCGCTTCAGTGTGATGAGATAATGGAGAGCATTGTTCGCATTAAAATAAACATGCATTGACGTGAAAATCTAGTAATTTCACCACAGATGCATATAATTTAAAGTCTACTCTGTTTCAAAGTCAACACATGGCTTTTTTTGCCTCGGATAAAGCAAAGAAAACAACTCCTTAAAGGAACACTCCTCTTTTTTTGAAAATAGGCTCATTTTACAAGTGAGTTAAATACTTTAGTTTTACCGTTTTCGAATCCATTCAGCCGATCTTTGTAGCACTTTTAGCATAGCTTAGCATACATCATTGATTCTAAACAGTTCATTAGCATCTCATTAAAAAATTGACCAAAGACACTTTCAATATTTTTCCTATTTAAAACTTGACTCTTCTACAGTTACATTGTGTGCTAAGACAAACTGAAAATGAAAAGTTGCGATTTTCTACACTTATATGGCTAGGAACTACTTTCTCATTCCTGCGTAATAGTCGCGGATCTTCGCGGCCGTACCATGGCCCGATACTGTTGTCAAGTACTTGTACTCGTAAAACTACCCCGATACAACCGCACCGATACCACTTTATGGCAACGCATCTTCGAATGCGGAGCCGCGCGAAAAGTTACATAATTCGCTGTGCACACCGCGGCGCCAAGTGCAAAGGGGTCTCACGCTCTCAAAGCGCACGACTGCCATAGTATGGCTTCATTTTTGCCGCGCGCACGGCGAGTATAAACCAAGCTTAACCGCTCTTGAGGCAGATACCTCCCAGAGTGCTGAAAGTGAAAGGCTGTTTAGTAGGGATGTGCGCTATGACTAGCCTAACCCCGGTAGTATAACAAGCCTAAGCAAGCTTAATTGTTATACTAGTTTGACATGACATGGAAGAAAATGGAAAAGTTTTGTGTAAGCTTTCAAAGTCCCTCCTTCACCCGAGTGGAGATTTATCTGAAGCCTCCGCGAGCGCCAGAGAAAACCAACGCATGCAAAACCTGAGGTTAAATGATTTTTTTTTGCTGCAGATATACACTTTTCAAAATAATATATTAATTTCAATATATAATATTAACATGACAGTAATTTAAACATAGCCTTTGTAAAAATATATATATTTAAAGCAAAACAACCTTAAATGTGCAACAAAAAAAAAGTAAACGACTAGTATTTTCCAAGTCGTCTAGCAGCATAACGTTTTATCGTCTAGTCTCGCACATCCCTAGCTCAGTGTCACACATTGTAGATGAAAACAGAAACCGGCTCATAGCTGATAATGCAGAGAAGCTTCTTTTCATCAAAAAGAATCTGCCTCTCACATTTTTGCGAAAAGGGCTGTATGGCTATGATAACATTTAATAATTTAATTCAGTTGTTCTGCTACTATGTTGTGTGATACTGGAATCCACTGAATGTTACAGGTTACATTTATGTGAAATGGGCAGCAGTGCCATGTTTGTTTAGGAAAACACCAAGTTGAATGTTAAAATGTCAGCAACAGCATCAATTTGTGTATTTACTTTGTTACAGTCAGAAAGTGAAAAACATCTGATGAACATAAAACATTGTTAGAAGAACTGTAATGGTATTATTAAGTACTCGTATCAGTACTCGGTAACGGCAAGTACCCAAATGTAAGTACTTGTACTTGGTCTGAAAAAAAGTTGTATCAATGCATCCCTATTTAAATTGCTAAAACTAGTGTATGAAATAGCAAATGTAAATTATATTATTCAATTTGAACTATCATTTTGCTCCAAATGTTGCACATATGGTATGTAAAATGTAAATTTAAATACTGAATTGCATTGCAAATTGCTACACAGATGCTTCCATATTCTGCAGTCTGTCTCTGATGTGTAAGCGGCCATCAGACGCAAGTCTAACAATGAGCAGCTCATCAGAAAATGGAATATAATGTGTAATTTGTGTTTGTGTGTAGAGGGTCATATGGAATTGGTCCAATAATATATATATATTTTTTAATCTTCCAGTGTTCTTTTAATGAAAAACATGTTAAGTTTATTTTGTTCAGTTTTGCTGAAATCTTGTGAAGTTTAAATAAAAACCGTTGGGCTTAATGAAATATGTCTCTTCATTAGTTACGCTGTTACATTTTATTTATTTCAATGGCCTTGAAAACAAATGCATTCAACATTGGGTAAATAAGTCAGTAAGCAATTCATTAAATGTAGTTGGTAGCACAATTAAAATACTGTATTGTCACATTATGTAATTCAAGGTATATTGTACAAAGTGTAGCTAAGTAATAAATTATATTGTTATTGACTACAAAATGTATAGAGGAACACATAGGTTGGTGTTTTCCTTCATTCTCTTTAAAAGGATAGTTCACCCAAAAATGAAAATTAGCCCATGATTTACTCACCCTCAAGTCATCCGAGGTGAATATGACATTTTGCTTTCAGACAAATAAAATCTGAGTTATATTACAAAAGTCCAGGCTAATCCAAGCATTAGAATTGGATTAATAGTTGCTCCGTTTTTGAAGTCCATAAAAAGTGCTTCTGTCCGTCAAATAACATGCTCCATGCGGCTCTGGGGTGTTAATAAAGGCCTTCTGAAGCGGATCGATGCGTTTGTTTAAGAAAAATATCCATATTTAAAACTTTATCAAATAAACTTTCGCCCGACCACCTTCCGTGGAAAAGTGTTGAATGTTGAAAGTGACCCTAACCCTAACTCAAGATGCGTGCGTGACGTCATGACGAGCGGACCTGGTCGCGTTAGTCTTCCGATCGGCAGGGTAACTTTCAACAATTTTTCCATAAATTGAACAGGGAAGGCGGTTGGCCGAAACGTTATTCGATGGGCAGATGCACTTTTTATGGACTTCAAAAACGGAGCAACTATTAATCCAATTCTAATGCTTGGATTAGCCTGGACTTTTGTAATATAACTCCGATTTTATTCGTCTGAAAGAAGAATGTCATACACACCTAGGATGACTTGAGGGTGAGTAAATCATGGGCTAATTTTCATTTTTGGGTGAACTATCCCTTTAATGAGGAACATTAAGATGAAAACTTTGATAATTTGGGGTTCCCTGAATTAATTTTCATTTCAAATTATTTTTTTAGACGTGATGGAAGTGAATAAAGACAAAAGGCATCAGTTTCAAAAGAAGATAGAAAATGAAGATGAAGATGGAGATGCAGTCGTTTCACAGACTGAAAATAAATTCACCCAAAAGCGAGCTGGAAAATCTGGAGTCAAAGGATCTTTCACCTGCTCTGGAGAGAAACCGCACAAGTGCTCGCACTGTGGAAAGAGTTTCATTCGGCTAGCACACCTGAAAGATCATGTGAGAGTTCACACTGGAGAGAAACCGTACAAGTGCTCTTCATGTGGGAAGAGTTTCACCCAATCATCTAGTCTACAGACTCATGAGAAAAAGCGTTGCAGAATAAAAGATGAAGAGACAGAGGAACGAACAGGTTGGTGTTTTACTTCATTCTCTTTAATGAGGAACATTAAGATGAACACTTTGATTTTTTTTAAATTTTTTAGACGTGATGGAAGTAAATTAAGACAAAAGGCATCAGTTTAAAAAAAAAAAAGGATAGAAAACAAAGATGGAAACAGTCGTTTCACAGACTAAAAATTTTTTCACCCAAAAGCGAGCTGGAAAATCTGCAGTCAAAGGATCTTTCACCTGCTCTCAGTGTGGAAAGAGTTACAGGCAAAAATCAAACTGTAAGACACATGAGCATGATCATTCAGCCTGTTGCTTTTCTGTTATAAGTGGTTTGTGATTATTGATGGTTTAATAACCATAACAGTAATTTATCGGGAGCGTTTATGCGGGAATGTGTATAGTAACTTGAAACAATTTCATGGATTTTTTTTATGGACATATAGAAAATAATCTATTTATAGCCTACGTTTATGCGGGCGGGAGTGGGACAAAACGTGAATTTTCCAGGCGGGAGAAGTTAACAAAGCCTATATTTTTGCGGGAGCGGGACTGAAGAATCTGAGGTCATAAAGGCATGGACATGGCCAGCAACAATACTAGGCTGTGGCGTTTAAATGATGCTCAAATTGTAAGAGGCCCAAAGAAAATATCCATCACACCACCAGCACCTGTTCATATCAGACCAAAATGCTTAGATGTGAAAGATGGGTTTATACATCACCAGAGTTATTTTTGGGAACATAAATTATTATTATTATTATTAGGCGTATTATTGTTATAAATAACACCCATCACCATCCAGATGGACTACACATCATTTTATTAATATATTGATGCATGAAACAACAATCAGAATGGTAAAAAGAGAGAGAGAAATACATCCATACTGATATAGCAAACAATAATCATGGACGGCTTGTGTAAGATTGTTTGAGAGTAAAATAACCTGTTGTAAACCACCGCGCTCGTGTTAAAGGTAGGGTTGGTAAGATTTGGTTAAAAAACTTTTTTTCCAAATTTGTTTAAACTTTATTTATTTATCAATACATAATTAAAATGTAAGTACTCTGAAAAAAAAAGTATAACAATTGAGTGTCTGTAGACCTCTCACGACTGTTTTAAAGACAGCTCATTATTTCCATTCACTCCACCTTCTCCCTTCTGGGCTCTTTCCAAAGCCACGCCCCCAAAACACATGAACGCGCTACGCCGCCCACGATCAGCTCAGCTGAAAGGCGCATTATTTACCTGAGACTAGCGGAGAAGAAGCAGCGGAGTGCATGTAGTGACATCATGTCAGAATCACATGTAATAAAAAATCGAACTTTATCATTATGAATATAAACAAATAAGATGTCTTTTAGTACTCACTATCAAGCTAGAATAACGATACTGGTAAAGTTTAAAATACACACACAACACAGTGTCTACGACACACACATATACAAGATAAAAACAACAGTAAACATTGATGGTGAGTATATTGATTGGTAGAGTATATAAAAACAAACCAAGGGCCGAAATAAACGTGCAGGTAAAGTTCCCGGTGAACATGGTAAAAGAGTTTAGACAGAGGGTATAGTAGCTAAAGCTAACTTAGTTCTAAAAAAAGTTCCTGGATGCGGTGTACTAGCTTTTACACATGCATTTTGTTATCTAAAGTTACATATTGCGAAATTCAACACGGCAGTGATCAACTTGAGCTAAGCATATTGAGTATTTATCATCTCTACTAATGGTTCGCTAAGTGTATAACATTGTAACTTTATGCTAAGTAATGTTATGTTAGCTATATTAGGCAGCTACGTGTGCTAGTGAGACATGCTTCATGAAAACATAAACCAAAAAAATGTATAATCAAAATGAAAGATTACCTGTCCAGCAGAAATACAGCCTCTTGAACTCAAATCAAACGGATGCGCCAGGGTTGCCAGGTTTTCACATCAAAATCCGCCCAATTGCTACTCAAAACTAGCCCAAAACAAGCCCAATCGTGTTTCTCCAGTAAAAATCGCATTTGGGGGGTAAGTCACAAGACCCGAAGGTCTCCCAGGCTGGGATCGAGGTGAGGACAGGACGGAAGTGGAGGGCAGCAGAGGCGGTGGATGTGGCTGAGTCACGACTACGGCACAGGGCACTGATAGGAGCAGTGACTCAGGGAAGAGCTGGCCTGGGTACCGGCACAACATCTCATTACAACAAGGCACAGGGGAAGGACAGGAGACAACTGGTGCAGCAAGAGGTGCGGGTAGCAGTAGAGGAGGAGCGGGCCAGTAGGATGGTTGGAATGCGGCAGCAGGGAGCCTGGACAAGATGGGAGCATGCAGTGGACCGTAGAGTCTCATGGGCAGAGCTGTGGAAAGCAGACCCCCATCGCATTCGGTTCCTGATCCAGGCTGTCTACGACGTACTACCGAGCCCATCCAACCTGTTCAGCTGGGGATTGGTGGAGTCACCAGCCTGCAGCCTCTGCCTAAAGAGGGGGACCCTGGAGCACATCCTCAGCTGCTGTCCGAAAGCACTGGGCGAGGGGCGCTACCGTTGGCGCCATGACCAAGTTCTGAAGGCCATAGCAAATACCATCAGCTGTGGAATTGGCCACTGTAAGCGCCTCCGCCCAGTGAAGAACACCATTGCTTTCGTCCGGGCTGGGGAGAAGCCAACATTAGTTGCCAGGGCCACCTCATCTGGCCTGCTAGCAACAGCACGAGACTGGGAGTTGAAAGTTGACCTGGGGAAGCAACTGAAGTTCCCAGAAGCTGTCGCCACCTCAACACTGCGACCTGACATGCTACTCATCTCAGAGACCTCCAAGCAGATCGTTCTCCTGGAACTCACTGTACCCTGGGAGGACCGTATCGAAGAGGCCAATGAGAGGAAGAGGGCAAAATACGCTGAGCTAGTGGAGGAGTGCCGTAACAATGGGTGGCGAGCACGGTGTGAGCCCATTGAGGTGGGATGCAGAGGGTTTGCTGGTCAGTCTCTCTGCAGGGCCTACAACATCCTGGGCATCATAGGGGCCAGTAAGCGAAAGGCCATTAAGGAGGCCACGGAGGCAGCAGAAGTTGCCTCAAGGTGGCTATGGATAAGGAGAGGAGAACCATGGGTTGGGTAGGGCTACCTGGACACAAGCTGGGGCCTGATCAACCCCAGCTGGGTCGCCTGGGTGAGAGTGTATGATGCTTGAAAGACCCGAAACACTCCGTGACCCCAGGTAACATCACTGATGATGTGTCCAGGTTGCATCAAGTTGATGTATGTTACAAGCAAGGTAGGGCTGCCTGCTAAAATTCGCAAATCCCGGGGCAAAATATCACATAATTGGGGTCGCTTCAACCCGCGGACATGAAAAACAGCCGTGGCAACGGTGTTTGAAGTAGCCTGACTTGACAACACTGGGGTGCGCGCATGTGGGCAGATCCTGTAGCAAAAGCGGTGGTAGCCATGGTAGCGAGAGAGAGTGACAGTCGCCCAAGCCAATCACTTGTTTCGGCCCGAACGAAAATAATGAGCAGTGTTTATTGCAGATTAAGTCTAGAGTCACTCGATTTTTATACTCTCTTTTTCAGAGTACTTAAATTTTAATTATGTATTGACATATAAAGAAAGTTTAAACAAATTTGGACAAAAGTGTTTTAGATCATTCTTACCTACCCTACCTTTAAGCCTTGTTTATACTTTCACCTGGCTCCGCAGCGCAAAACCCAATTTATACATTGTAGGCTGTATGTTGCGTGCGTACCCTACGACGTACCCTGACGTGCACCTCTCCAAAAATGTAATGCTGTGTTAACACCAAACGCGAATAGAGCATCTGGCGCGAGTGATTTCAATGTTCAGTCAATGGAGGTCCCGCGGTGCGGCAGACGCGAAGGACGCGAATCCGCCTCATTCACGCAAATGACGCGAATTGGACGTCTTGCGCGATATGCGCGTTACACGCGAATGATGCTTTTGTGCATTCACGCGTTTGAAGCGAATTCGCGTCTTGACGCCCAAGTTGAAAAGTTTGAACTTTGGGGTCAATTCGCGCCGCGTTAACCAATCAGGAGCCTGCTTGCTGCTGTCACGTGGTAAAGTGACGTGATGAGAAACCCTGCATAATTTAAAAATACTACTATTGTGTCCCAAAATGTAGTTTTAAGACTTTCAGGTGAGAATGTAGTCGTTTAAAGCTCAAATCTGTGGTTTATTATATTGCGAGCAGCTGGCATCTATGTAGTAAAGACAATCCTTCAGGTCTCTGAGGTGGTTCCACTGTCGACAAGACACCATGTTACAGAGATGGCTCCGGCCACTGACCAGCGTCCAGGGATGGCTCCGGCCACTGACCAGCATCCAGAGAGGGCTCCGGTCCGTCTCACGAGTCCAGAGAGGGCTCCGTCTCCAGTCACGAGTCCAGAGAGGGCTCCGTCTCCAGTCACGAGTCCAGAGAGGGCACCGCCTCCAGTCATGAGTCCAGAGAGGGCTCCGTCTCCAGTCACGAGTCCAGAGAGGGCACCGCCTCCAGTCACGAGTCCAGAGAGGGCTCCGTCTCCAGTCACGAGTCCAGAGAGGGCTCCGTCTCCAGTCACGAGTCCAGAGAGGGCTCCGTCTCCAGTCACGAGTCCAGAGAGGACTCCGCCTCCAGTCACGAGTCCAGAGAGGGCTCCGCCTCCAGTCACGAGTCCAGAGAGGGCTCCGCCTCCAGTCACGAGTCCAGAGAGGGCTCCGCCTCCAGTCACGAGTCCAGAGAGGGCTCCGCCTCCAGTCACGAGTCCAGAGAGGGCTCCGCCTCCAGTCACGAGTCCAGAGAGGGCTCCGCCTCCAGTCACGAGTCCAGAGAGGACTCCGCCTCCTGTCATGAGAACTCCTACCGGGCCACCTGCTATTCCCACGCCGCCCAGGTGCCTTACTTTGCCTGCTCCGCCGTGGGGGTCTCCAAGACTGTCTGCGCTGCTGTGGTGGTCATCTGCTCCGCCGTGGGGGTCTTCAACCTCGTCTGCACTGCTGTGGTGGTCTGCTCCGCCGTGGGGGTCTCCAAGACCATCTGCGCTGCTGTGGTGGTCGTCTGCTCCGGCGTGGGGGTCTTCAACCTCGTCTGCGCTGCTGTGGTGGTTGTCTGCTCCATCCTGGCCGCCTGCTCTGCCTACGCCAGCCTGGTCATCTGCCCGGCCTGCTCCGCCCTGGCCGCCTACGCCACCCTGGCCGCCTGCGCCAGCCTGGTCATCTGTCCGGACTGCGCCATCCTGGTTATCTGCCCAGCCTGCTCCATCCTTGCCTCCTGCTCTGCTTCAGTCTCTAGGCCCTCTTCCGCTTCACTGGCCTGGCCCTCCATCCCGCCCCCGGTTCTGCCTCGGCTCCACTTCCCTCCTGGACAATTTTAGGAGTGTCTGGAAGCCGCTCCTTTGAGGGGGGGCTATATCACAATTCACCAGTGTGAGTGTCCGTGATCGCCACCAGAGGGCACTCCAACCCGGACTGTCATTTAGTCAAAAACTACATTAGCCATAATCCTTTGCCTGGACTCATCATCACTCATTTTTTGCACTAGGGCTGAACGATATGGACAAAATTTCATATCTCGATTTTCATGCCAGATATCTCGATATCGATACAATACGATATGACTACATGTTCGGTGAAAACCAGAATCTGAATTAAAATGTGTTTGATTTAAGCCTACATTTCAAAAATTTGTGTCAGAAAATGTATTGTTTTTAAGCCTTTCGCACGTACGATCACACAGGTGTAATCAGTCTAGGCTGGTCCCTGGAGCGTATGATCAAGTGCATCACATGATAAACTGCTAAATTCAAATGTTGAATTTAGCCAGACACAGGCGCGCTCAGAGCTGTCATATATCACAACTTTTCAGTATTTTCAACCACATACCGTTTATTTTAGGTTTCAAACATATAAATTCACATAAGTACTAAAAAAACAATACATTTAGAGTTTGTAAAATACACACTGATGTCTATGGAAGAGGTTAGGTGTGTGCGCGCTGGCTTTAGCGGTGCATTCAAGGGCACTCGTAAAACTGATGTTTGTTGTGACCAGTGTTGGGGTAGTTACTCAAAAAAAGTAATTAGTTACTAGTTACTAGTTACATCTGTAAATTGTAATGAGATTACTTTACTAGTTACTGTATTTGAAAAGTAACTACACTACTTATTACTTTACTTTCCCATTTCTTAATTTACCGTTAGATATATGGACAAACATCATGGCTCTATGGTTTCCCCAAACAAACAAAAAGGACTACTGTCAAATGAAGATAAAGAAAATAATAAGAACAAATAATTTAAATACAAGCAGCAGCACAAATAAATACTATTGAGCAAAGACACTAATAAAATAAACAATGCTTTTCAGGTTTTTCAGGTACGTCTAACATTAGTTTTCAGGTACAGAAATCAATTGTAAAATAACATTGCATATTTGACTGTATAAATTAAACATTAATCCTATTAACTTTACACAATCTATTCAAGAGCAGTGAGTGATGCCCTTGTCTTTTGTTGTTTGACATTAAACAGACAGCAGTAAAGGCTACTGCCCCTTTAAGACCTAATAATACTGCCCCTTTAAGACCTAATAATACTGCCCCTTTAAGACCTTATGCTCGGATATGCATCGTTTTAAGGCATATAAAGACTATGTCTGCTAGGATACTCATCAAGATGGGCATGTTGACATAGTTTTTGTGTGAGTTTGTCCGTTCAAGAGCAAAACTTGAAAGAGAACTCAATATTTGCACACTGTGAGACGTGTTCGCGCTTTCGGATGAGTGCACAGACACAAAATCTTCTCACAGCGCGTGCGACTTCTCATTTTGTGATGACGGCGAAAATGACTGTTCATATTCGAACATACTGCAGCACTCGCATGAATTGAACAAAGTTTACAAAGAGAGAATTTGAAGGACTTTTACACGGCACCCATGCTCTTGTCAGACGGCACCTCGGTTGGGAAACACTGCTCTATGGCAACGGTTAGGGATGAAACGATTACCGGTTTCACGATAAACCACGATAAAATTTAGTGACGGTTAGTAATATCGTATAAAATTGTATTATCATTAAAACCGCGTGTGATTATCACGGTTGTGAAAACTCGCGTAAATCTTGTTCAGTCAGCGTCAGTCTGGTGCACCGCACCACTGTTTATGAATGAGAAGAAATGGCAGAAGGCAGTGACAGCACTCGGGGGATTGTTCAGACTTCTAAAAGGACCAAATCTGAGGTGTGGTCATATTTTGGCTTTTACAAAAGTCCTGAGGGAAACTTAATCGCAGATGGTCACCCTGTCTGCAGAACATGCCAGAAGAAAGTCGCTGTAATAGGGGAAACACTTCAAAACTACGAATGCAAGGCAAGTGGACTTTGACCTCAATACCAAAACTACGTCTGGCAAATAATAACGTGAAGCGAACGAACAAATTCAGACAAGACTAGGGTGACGTTTAAGGGATAATAATCAGGGCTTGACATTAACAACCGCCATTTGCGGGTATAACGTTATTTCGGCTGCACACTGTTGAACTTATTATAGTCTTCTCAAAAGCCATCTGTTAATCGCGTTTCGCATTATAACCACTCACATGTGTTTCTATTGAGTTTATGAATGCAATGTCTCATAATCAGAGGCGTTCAGATTAGCAAATTTCGTTCAGAGCGCGCGCCGCTCTCGCTCAAATCTACACTCAAAGCAGAGATAAACGTGGGATGTATGCAGGAGATTCATTCATCATACAGTGGATGACTGTTTCTGTTCTATTTCTATAATGTGTAATTTGTGTTTGTGTGTAGAGGGTCAGTATGGAATTGGTCCAATAATATATATTTTTTAATCTTCCAGTGTTCTTTTATTGAAAAACATGATAAGGTAATTTTGTTCAGTTTTGCTGAAATCATGTGAAGTTTAAATAACAACCGTTGGGCTTAATGAAATATGTCTCTTCATTAGTTACTCTGTTACATTTTATTTATTTCAATGGCCTTGAAAACAAATGCATTCAACATTGTTACGGTAAATAAGTCAGTAAGCAATTCATTAAATGTAGTTGGTAGCACAATTAAAATGCTGTATTGTGTGACATTATGTAATTCTAAGTATATTGTACAAAGTGTAGCTAAGTAGTAACAAATTATGTTATTGACTACAAAATGTATAGAGGAACACATAGGTTGGTGTTTTCCTTCATTCTCTTTAATGAGGAACATTTAAGATGAAAACTTTGATAATTTGGGGTTCCCTGAATTAATTTTCATTTCAATTTTTTTTTAGACGTGATGGAAGTGAATGAAGACAAAAGGCATCGGTTTCAAAAGAAGATAGAAAATGAAGATGGAGATGCAGTCGTTTCACAGACTGAAAGTAAATTAACCCAAAAGCGAGCTGGAAAATCTGGAGTCAAAAGATCTTTCACCTGCTCTCAGTGTGGAAATAGTTTCACATATATAGGACAGCTTATGGGGCACATGAGGATTCACACTGGAGAGAAACCGTTCACCTGCTCTCAGTGTGGAAAGAGTTTCACTCTCAAAAGTTCTCTCAAAGTTCATCTGCACCGTCACTCTGGAGTGAGATCATTCAGCTGTGATCAGTGTGAGAAAACATTTGTTTTTGAATCAAGCTTAAGAAAACACTGTATAGTTCATACTGGTGTGAAGCCTCACGTTTGTTCTTTTTGTGGAAAGAGTTTTTCATTGCTGGAACACTTAAAAGAGCATGAGAGTATTCATACTGGTGTGAAACCTTATATGTGCTTTGATTGTGGGAAGACTTTCATTAAATCAAGCACATTAAAAAGACACCAGAGGAGTCACACTGGAGAGAAACCGCACAAGTGCTCGCACTGTGGAAAGAGTTTCATTCGGCCAGGACACCTGAAAGATCATGAGAGAATTCACACTGGAGAGAAACCGTACAAGTGCTCTTCATGTGGGAAGAGTTTCACTCTGGCAGGAAACCTGAAAACTCATGAGAGAGTTCACACTGGAGAGAAGCCGTACAAGTGCTCTTCATGTGGGAAGAGTTTCACCTGCTCCTCTAGTCTACACAAACATAAGAAAAAGCATTGCCCGAAGTCGTCTTAGTGATCTAAGTTCATGTTTTGATCCACAAGCAAAAAGTTTGATTTTCTCATTGTTCCTACGCAATATGGACAATAGGAAATTGGATTTGAGTGATTTCCAAGATTCCTTTTTATTGCAGCAGGCAAAAGGTCTGAGCTGACCTGAATCTTTTATATTTTTAATGCATCAGTGTTACAAATTCAAGGTGTAAAGTAATAGTGAGAGGTCATGTCTAGTCAGTCAGAACAAGAGACAATTAACTTTAGCCTTTTTATTATACAAATGAAGTAGTTATGACAGAACGAAGCCTCGTTTACTGAAGTCACATGACTTTGGCAGTTTGATTCGCTCTAAAACACTGATTCGATTCATTGGTTGTGGTCTGTTCTCCCAAATCATCAACATGAGTTCAGTTTGCTCATGTGTTGGTCAGATTTTGCAGTAGGTGATGTCATCAGCTCACAAACTAAAATAAATAATCATAAAACCGCCGTACAGTGTTGTATTAAGCTGTAATACATCAAATCTTTTCTGAAGGTTCATATAAAGTGCTGGAGTGATCATGTTGTAGTAAACAGCACATTCCAGGGCCCAGTTTACGGCCGGGGCCCTCTCTGTCCTTAACAGTGGACAAAGTTTTGCTGCTTTTTGATTGGATCTTGGTAAACTGACAAACAAACTGCCCAACGCCTTCAGATAAAGATGCTATGACAACAGCCAGACACCTCTTAGAGGGTAATAAGAAGAACTCTTGTACCAAACCCAGGAAGGACAGACATCTCATTGGCCCAAATGCAGTTTCTTCCCTTCACCCAAATCTCTAATGTCCTGGTCTATGACTGCCATAAAAATTCCACAGGACCTTAGCAGTAGTGGGTGAAAGAAAGACCACATCCAAATCCATTTATAACTATGTTTGGAAAACTTAAGACTGAAGTTAAGGGTCCTGCACACTGCGATTTTTCAAAATCCTCTGCGAATGTTGCTTGTCAGACTGTACGAACATGATCCTCGATGTAATACATGTCACACTGTAGGATCTCAGTTGTCATTATGTCAGACTGTACGACAGTCAGACGCGAAAAACGGACGCAAGCAAGAGACTCGTACGGACTGAGTTTTACGTCATCAATCCGTGACACGTTCGTAACGGTGAGCCGCATTCACAGACACAATGGTAGCGTTCAGCAAATAACAAAAACAAGCGGTGGCATTCATTTTGATAATGTCTTGTCTTGATAAAGAAAAGAAGAAAAATAAAACAGACGATGCATCATCAGGTTCTGCGCTCCTATTGGTTCTTGATTTGACGGTCGTCCTAGGAGAAGTCTCACTGCAGGATTGCGCCTCAAATCTTCTGACACTGCATTTTTGCAATTTTGTCCGAGGTAAAATTTGATCGCAACGGTCATTAATCGGTTGTCGGTGCACATGTCAAACTAAGGATCAAAGACTTCAGATTTTAGCCTAGGATCAGAGAAATCTTTTAAGGCGGGCGTACACGGTGCGAATTCTGACGGTCGGAAGATCGTATGTCCACGCATACGTCATGGGCGAGTTCATCTGAAAATCATACGGACGCAGTGATATACGACACGATTTTACTACCTGCCGATTTTCAGAAGCAATCGCACAAAGTATACGGTTTGCTACAAATGCAGGTTCATTTTCAGCACCGGGAAGTGCGCGTGCGTGCGTGTGTGTGAGAGACGGAAAGACAGGCTGAATTCGAAATCGTCCAGGCCACTATTTGAGGGGACAGCCATTCGTAGTGGTGTCTCAAACCAATAGTGGACATTATTGAGTGCACTCATTCAATCCCACATTGCACCGCTATAACGAGTATACAGCCAGTATACACAATGGCTGTCTGAATTCGCTCACTTGTTTTCATTCACTCCTTCAAGCGAACTGTATTAGTAGACTAAAGTAGGTAATAGTGATTAAGGGTTTAGGGCGCGATTTCGAATTCGGCAACAGAGAGCATTAAAAAGCACCTGATAACTGTAGCTCTTTGGCGAGCCGCTGTAAAATGTCATCACGGACAACCCTTTCATGATAGGCTACACACTGCTTGAGATGTCATACAGTGCTCGCTGTTCCTGCCAGAGTTCAGCGAGTTTATCCTCTTTTTCAAGTGTCCAAATTCGTTGTGGCGCTACTATCGTCGCTTCTTCTTCTGTGGTTTTCCAGCTCCTGATTGGTCAACTTCAGATCGATCGACACATCGGCTCATTGAACCGCACACACGGCACGAATTCAAGCCGACAGCTCCCTAACTTTTTCGACATGTTTAAAAATTATCTTGAGGTCGGGAGGTGCTCTTAACGAGGTCAGCTCGTCTCGTAATTCCTCTCACACGCTGAGAGCCGCGACCATACGAGCATCAATGATTTCCACGTGATTGAAAAAAATCGCATGCAAGCTCGTACGACAGCAAAAATTGCACCGTGTACGCCCGGCTTTAGGATTTCAAAATTTGTCTCAGACGGCCAAATCGTGGCCAAAATCGCACAGTGTGCACCCGGCTTAAACTACACTCATCCATTTCATACTTGTTCAGAGAAATAAGTATTCTCAGTGACAGCTATTTGTAATCTTACAGATTCAGCTGTTAATGAACAAATCAATGGATGCATGACATTTCAATCTTTTTCCATCATGTTTGGTTTCTATTTGTTTAGAATATTGCCAAGGGTATTCTGATGGTGGTTTGGAAAGTGAGAAATGCATAGGTAGACTTTAAAGACACTTTAAAGACTTCTAACTGTGTACAGTATGCAAATGAGTTCCAAAGGAGAAAGGAGGGTGAGCCTCACTGTGTGCCCCCTCCGATGCCAGCAGCCAATCGCAACACTGGAATGGAGAAGCGCCAAATTGCAATCTCCTCCTATTCGGAAAAGGATAAAGGTACCCTTTCAACAGACACACCTTGTTCTGAGTTTCTCCTTGAGAGAGACAAACAGTTCACCAAGTTCTGAGTCTGTCCGGCGAGGATGAGACTGTGACAGAGCAACCAAGTTCTGAGCCTCTGGTTAATCCAGAGAGACAACAAAAGATCCAAGGATCTGAGTCTACAGCTTGTGAGGCAGCAACAGATACGACCACGTTCTGAGCCTCCAGCCTGTGAGGAAAGAGACATTAACAACCACTACGTTCAGAGTTTTAGTCCAGCGAGACGACTACAGCAAGTCCCGAGTCTCCATGCCAGAGAGTCAAAAGCAGATTGACCAAATCCTGAGTGTCTGACCCACAGAGTCAGAAGACACACAGACATTTGCAACAAGGTAAAGCTCAGGAGAGCAAAACTTCACTTCGAGGTTCCTTCGTCTGCGTGTTCCAGATTAAGGACCTTCTGCACCTACTTCAGGGCCTCATCTGCGTGTTCCAGATTTTAGGACCCTTTGGTGCTCCAGGAGATCAGCATCCCACAGATCTTTGTGTTCAAGACTGTTGAAACGGATTCCAGCTCCTTTCCCACTGCATTGTCACTCAGCACAATCAGTGGAAGAAGTCACCTCCATCGGACTGCTCACTCAACCAAGTGGAACGTAAATATCACTTAACCAAACCTCTTTCCAGAAACCTTGGCATTGTTGTATATTATCAGTATATGATTTTCTAATTTACATTAGAGGTAATTTAACTGATGCTAGTTAATAACAAATAATCTTTTGTTTATTTGTTTGATGCATAATAAGGTTCTTCACCTTATTTTCAGAGAAACAACAGTTTATCTTTCCATAAGATAATGCAACTCTTCCATAGCCGCACTCAACTTAATCACATGTATTTTATATATCTTATGCATTTTATTCCTTTATCATTCATTGTATTCATTTAGTAGTTCTGTTAGTTATTCTTGTTTATCTTTTGTTAATAAAATCTATTTTATTACAATTGTGTCTTACTTGTGCTGATAATACAGAAAAGGCTCTACAAGTTAGAAATCTCACCAATCTTTCAGATAAATCAGCTGGCCAACTCTCCCCACTTTACATTCAATCTAAAGTGTTGAACAGCCTCCTGTGTGGAGTGTTCTCATAGAGCCAAGGTAAAATAAATTGACTAGTGTCCCAAACTAAGAGAGGGGGAAGGTGGTCATCTGATGTACTCATAACCACACCTTAAGTGACGTGTGATCCAAAAATCACAACGTCCGCGGTGACGTGAGTACCTATCACTACCTTACTTAACGTCCTTGGATGGACGAAGGTAAAATCACTACATAATTGGCGTCCCTTGTTTGGGCCCAAAAGTGAAATTATTACAATGTATTTTTGGTTTTTAAAATTGTATTTAAAGCGTAAGTTAGAATCACTCTGGTTCCCTCGACAAAAAGCCAATAGAATGTTTCCATTGGCTTTTGGATTATTGCAGAAAAGAATCTCTGTGACCAACAAAAGTTTATGATTCTTACACATTTTGTTCATCATTATATCTTAACAAATGAGCAACTTTTGTGAATTAAGTGTAAATACAATCGACAGAAGTCAAAGGTTGAACATGGGCTGTAAACAAATATCACCACCATTAAGCTTCCAAATTAATTAAACTATTATTTTTATACAAACATCTGTGAAAGAATGGGTTGCTCTCAGGAACTCAGTGAACTCAAGCGTGGTATCGTGATAGGAAATTCCATTCGTGAAATTTCCTAAATTGGGATGGGACAGTATAAAAATTTAATATCACGATTATAGTGACCAAAATTATCATGATTATCAATATTATCACAGTTTTGTTAAAATGAGATGAAAGTGTTCAAAAAGAACTGATGCACTCACTGAAAACACTTTAACAAGTTTTATATTTGAAAATCAACAAACAACAAATAAATCAAGCAGCTCTATGCACTTCTTAAGAAAGCATTTCCTTCCTTATAATGACCATCATCAATAGCAACGCATTATAACAGCGCACATCCATGTATCACAACAGACGTGCACTCTTGTTTAATTCAAATGTAACTTGCTGTCTTGCATCTCCATCTTCGATTGTATTGAAAATGAAATGAAAGACTTTACTATTATTACTACTATAATATTGTTGTGATAATTTTGTGAAAACTTCAGCTGCATTCACACGGGGCGTCAACATCAACACTTGACGGAGGGCGTGTCTGAAGCTGGAGCTGACGCCAGTCGCTTGGGCATTTGCACAGGTGACCTGATTGGCTGACATGATGCAACAGAACCCACAATACAGTTCTGTTAGGGGATAACAGTTTATGACCCAAGACCAGTAGTGAAAAATGAAGACCAAGAGTCAGGAGTGCAATTAATTAAAGAAAAATGTACTGAAGAATAGTTTGCGGTTTCCTCAGCAGAAGCCAGCTTCAAATCTCTCAAGTAGTTCGTAGGCCACGCTCCCTCTACCAGTCTATTGTACATACAGTTTCTCAACAGTTATACTGTTTTCAAGGTCTAGCCATGTCATTACTCAGGTGGATGATTCTGACTGGCTACACAGTAAAATCAGCAGTGTAAAAATTGCAGTGTTAAAAGTTATTAATTCCCAAAGAGTTAAATTAACAATCTACGTGTTAAAGCGTAATCCTCTTCAGTGTAATTATGGGGGTGCTACATAGTGTACATTTATTTTTACACTGAAAGTGCAAAAAACCGCGCCAAATAGTTGGACTCCGCCTTTCGATGACTGCTGCCTCTCCAGATGACGACGCCATTTTATGTTCATTCGACTGAGACGGTGGGTTGGATTGCTTTTCTTTCTAAAATGAAATATTAAGTACATTTGTTAATATTTTTTGTTAAAAATGGTGATGAACACATTTATAAATGATTAACTGCGCGTTTTTGTCGGGATTAAGGAAGCTGGTCAAGTTCATGAGATGCCGAGATGTACAGAGGAATGTGAACTTTTCTCATGCCCATTTGCCCATTTTTTTCCTAGATTAAGGTGATTTTACGTTTAAAATATTTTTTGGGATGTGTTTACAATTTGTTATATATACTTTTAACTTATTTCATTTTGGGTTTTCACAGCCTTCATGAAAGTGTGCATTCCCGCCTCCAGTCACACGGAGGCCTGGTTTTACGACGAGTCAGTCAGGCAGTTAAATTGATAAGGAGCTCTGAAGCAGCAACATTTGGGCTTTTTCTGCGCAGATGAGAGAATTCTTCAAATGGTAATTGCATAGTTGTTTTGAAAGCATTAAGTGTGGCATTATGTTGTGTCCTTTTGTTGAAACGGTAAAAGTGTCTGTGTATTAATGCGTTAAGAATTCCGTTTGTGTGACGCATGCGCATTATAAACAGTGTGTTTAAGCGTCTTGTAGAGTGCCGAAGTTATGACGTCACTTTGTAGGCCAAAACGCGGAAGTGAGTTAGCATTTTAGCACTTCCGGTTCCCTCGCCCTAAAGTCTATGGTTTTTTTGAATGGGTTTTTGCTAAATCGCCTGAAATAAGGTCTGTGGTTAACAAAGCCTCTAAATATTTTCACGTTTTGATCTATGACATAAAACACATTAGTTAAAACCTGCTTGTGATTTTTCAAAACTTTATTGTGTCTTAAAGACGGTGGTTGCAAACAAGTTGCTAAAAGGGGCTACATCCTTTGGCGGGGACTTTAGACGTCATCGTGACAAACAGGAAATCTCTCACTAGCCCGCGTTTCAGCCTCACTTTTGAAGAACTTATGTGGCGTGAATAAATCGCGCTATTCGTGCGAAGTTGGATGCTTGAACATTTTGAGTTTACTCGCTTCATTCGCGTGTGACATTCAATGCACAACAGACACGAATTCGCCTCATAGGAGGAGCTTCTGCCAGCGGCTCGTCTCGTTGAGAAATGACTGACATGGGCTGTGTTTACACGTCTTTTTGTGTTAAAATCTACTGTTAATGTGTGACAAAACGTAGTTTTAAGACTTTTTCAGGCGATAAGGTAGTTGTTGAAAGCTCAAATCTGTGGTTTATTTATAGGAAGAGTGCCTATTTTAACATTTTATCTGGTGTTTTCGGAGTTGTGAGCTCCAGTCGGTCAGCGGCGCTCTGCGCTTGTTTGCCCGGCGATAGTAGACTTTCCTCGGCTAGTCCTTCTGCCGTCTGCCGCTGGCTCTGATGTCTCTGTGGCGTCTCCAGCTATAATTCGTCTTGTGGAGATCTAACGGCCCATATTTACTCTCATGGATATATAATTTGTTCCCTGGCAAATCGTTTAGGCTGAGGGCAAAGTGAAGTTTCATTACTTTATTTTTAGGCTATAAATTTACGTTACCGTTGTAAGTTAGCCGACTAGCACTGACTTTGAATGTTTGACTGAATTGTTTGCTTTATTTAATGTATAGCTTATTATACCTTTTACTTATACTTTTGTATTATTGATCATACATAAACTTGCATTTAACAAAAAGAGACTGGGTTGTGTTTCATGTCATTTAATGTCACCGTGATAATCATATTGTCTGAAAAAACATTAACAAAAGATAAAAAATCTCATAGAGGCACGCATAAACAAAATTAGTTTCTAACATTTTTGGAAAAAACGAATGGGCAATATTTCTCATGAAAAAGTGGATAAATATTCATACACAGCGCAGATCATAATGAGCGAGCGTGTTTTTTAAATAAAGTTTGAGGAAGCTTGATGATGACATTGATCCGCGACCATGGTGTGCTGTAGTCTGTTTATAGCCTACCGTTAGCATTTTATATCTGAAGGCTTTATTTAGGCTTCAAAATGTATACATTTTGGATTAATTTGTAAAGATTATCTTGATAGACAAAACGTGTAAGGGTCATAACTCTTTGTTGAACACAGATCTTATTTTTTGCGATTTTCCAAAAGTCTATGGGGAAAATGCATGGCTTTTCGATCTAGGGAACCCATGCGCTGCTAACTTCCGGGTTGGCCTACAAAGTGACGTCATAACTTAATAATTTTCTCACGTATTTGTTGGCAAACTAGCGATCCTCGGCCCATCTTTGATCCTAAAGGATTAGACCTTTCTTGGATGCTGCTTTTGTACCAATTCATAATTACAATCACCTGTTGACATCACCTGTTTCAAATCACATCATTATTTAACCAATTTACCTCATTACTAGCCCTAAATTGCTCCTGTCCCAACTTTTTTTGAAATGTGTTGCAGGTCTGAATGACAGGAAAGGATGCATATTTACAAATGACATGAAGTTGACCAGACAAAACATGAAATATTTTGTGTTCATATTGTCTGCAATGAAATACAAGTCAAAGTAAATTTAGAAATTACTTCTTTTTTTTTTTATTTGCGTTTTCCATACTGTCCCAACTTTTTCTGATTTGGGGTTGTAATCTTACGCACTACTTTATCTCTGTGTCTGATTCAAGGAGGCAGAATGCTAGATCTAACGAGCCGTAACTGACAAAAATAACTGTCAATGTTACCCTTCCGGTCAAATATTGCGCTGCAAACATTAATAGCAGCTTTAAGTTGTCAATGTTTAGTCAGGACTCAAGAAGGCTGACCTCTTGTAACCAAGTAGCTCCCTTTTTAGGTACTAAGTTGTTATCGGAGGCTGACATAATGCTCTTCGTGTATACTCTGACAGGTGTTGTTGTTGTGCGCGCTAGGGAACGTAAATGCGCCATACGCCATCGCGTCACTATATCATTGATATCGCGATATGACACTATTTTATCATGTAAAAATGTATACCAGTATTATCGTGGATGGTATGATATGGCACACCCCTAATGGCGAGTCACGCAGGGCCTGTGCTCCTCCGCAGCGGTTCCTACCAGTCCGGTCTGAAATAGTCCCAATATAAACACTTATTATAAGTGTACCACTGTTACGTCTATGACGTATTGTATGCTGTGTATGTTCCTGTGTGTCCTCTCTGACAGGATTGGCCCAAGGCTTAACGAGTGACCGTCGATGGTTGGACCAGAGATGAGGCCTGGACTATAAATTCCTCCAAGTCTCCCTGGAGGGGCTCTCACTTTTTGCTCTCGCCTTTTACCTGTTTGCACTCTCTTTGTTACTTGTCATGATTGTTGCTGTGTGTCTCTCTCCTTGATCCTTATTGCTAATGTGTTAGCCTTGGTGTTCAGCTTTAGTGAAAATGCTGTTAAAGTAAGTTACAGAGTGCTGTTAACCATTGTGAGAGCTTTATGTCTTGAACGTCCATGTCCCATGAACTTGTTTGTAAATCACATGTGAAGCTGTAGGGGGTGAGTGCCTTATTTATTTTTGTAGGCCACTTGGCCACCACCCTTTTCTCCTGTTTTGTTGGATAGATAGGGAGGTAGGTTATGTTGTTGTATTTTGGTTTCTTTATTTTTATGCACAGGGAAGTTAGTCCATTAATGGGAAGTTAGAGTGTTGTTTGTTTATTATTTTGGCATTTGCTCACCCCTGATCATTTGCTTCAGTTCTTTTGTTTACGTATTTTGTTTTTGGTTGGTGTTCTCCAATGGCTGCCGCACAAAAGAACTGATCAGAAAGATCTAAGAAACTGAGAAAATAAAATGAGTACTTGAACAGCCATTTTGTGTTGTGTCATTTATGTTGCGGTCCTGACCTAGACCGGGGCCGTAACACCACAATGATTCAGTGTAAGACAAAAACACGCACTCACAAAACCCATAAAAGGTACTATAAATGTCGTTACAAAGTCCATCTCACTACAGTGGTTCAACAATAATTTTATGAAGCGACGAGAATAGTTTTTGTGCGCAAACAAAAAATCGAAATAACAACTTTATTCTGTGCCTTAGACGTGAACTCACGAAGCATGCGCAAGAGTAGAGCTGGCGTTCTGACACATGACTCGTAAGCGAGGAGCTTTGTTTACAAGCAGAGTAAGACGCGCCATATCTAAGCTGTTGAATTCTACATTGATCGCGCTTTAGGTCTTGGCGTAGTGCTCAAAATGGTGCTAAAGTGTGCATTTCATGGATGCCCGAACTGTGCTCGACGTAATATTCTCATGCATGCGTCGTGGTGCTTCATGAGTTCACGTAAGAGGCCCAGAATAAAGTTGAATAAAGTCGCTATTTTGATTTTTTGTTTGTGCACAAAAACTATTCTCGTTGCTTCTTAAAGTTATTGTACAACCACTGTAGTGAGACGGACTTTGTAACAACGTCTTTATTACCTTTTATGGGTCTTGAAAGAGGAAATGTCATTGCTCCCAATGGAGGCCTTTCTGAGCCATCGGATTTCAACAAAAATATCTTCATTTGTGTTCCAAAGATGAACAAAGGTCTTACGGGTGTCGAACAACATGAGGGTAAGTAATTAATGACAGAATTTTTGTTTTTGGGTGAACTTACTCTTTAATGCCAGGTGTGAGTGAACGGTGCAACCCTGTGACTACACAATCATCTGAACAGAATGGTTCCTGAGAGTTATGCATGTCATTATTATGCCATGTAACTGTTTGGTGATGTTTTTGTTCGTTTTGTTTTTGGTGAGAAGACCTCAGCTAAGTTCCTGGAAAGGCTTCTTCCAAGACCTTCAAGGACCTGATTGACTGTGGAATCTGCTGTGAAAGAGGATGAAACCAATGATTCAGGTTCGACTATAATTCAGAATAAGATTATCTATACCCGATTATCTAAATTATTTTGATTATCAAAAAGGTACATTTGGACATTTTTGTCACACTACCTATTGTCTGCCTCAAAATATTGCCAGTTGTGTTGATTGTATTGTGGAAAACTGATACAAAGATGGCCAATTGGAGAGCTGACTTTGAGTGTTTTTTGTTTTGTTTTTTTGTCTATGATCTGTAGGCGAGGAATAACATACCAGAACACCTTGATTGAATTGAAGAGATCACACAGCCATACCTGCTCGCTGATGGGACAGGGAGGAACAGCATTCATGGATGCTACACAACTGTCGACAAGTAGCTTTCTGCAATCTTGTTCAAATCTACCTGCTATATTTGTTTGTGTCTAGGCAAATTTGATGATTTTATGCATTTTATTAACTTCTTTTAAACTTTATTTCTGTGCAACACCTCAAGAATGTGATTGACTAATTGACAATTACACATCTTTAAAGTAGCCGCTTTGTCCATTTGTTAAATAAACTTTGGATTTATACGTCTGAAGACTCTTGATTTTATGTCTGATCTTGTACATTAACACCATAAAATAGTGTAAAAGATTGTGTAAAAAAATGTTTGCACCGAACAGAATATTTTATTAATAACACTTATAGTGGAATTAAATCAACACCAGGGGTGTTAAACACCCCATGGTGTAAAACTTGAACAACAATTGTAAGTGTAACACTTTACACCCACGGTGTAATTTTTCTACACTGTAGGGTGCTATATTAACACTGTAAATTCAACACTACAAACGGTGTACTTTTTACACTATTTGATTTTGGGACCATATATGATCCGGAATAGTGTTGAAATTAACACTTTAAGTGTTCATTTTACACTGTGTTTTTTTACTGTGTAAGAGAAAATAGATAGTCATGGTAAATTTTCATACATTGTCAGTTAATCAGGTTCACGTGTCCATAAATTACTTGTTGACGCTTTCACCCGGGAATTAAGCACGTTTTGACTTTCCAGATCTGGAGCAGGCGCCAGCTTGTCCAGAACAACATCCTGTCACTCTCCCTAGGATGCCCGTTTTACACCTTCAATGCTGATCTGTAACACAATACTGCGCACATACACAGATACACAGTCTCTCAAAGGTTGGAGTTGATTGAGCTCCAGTTCTGACCAGAACGTTTCCCAAAACACACTGATAACATGTGCTTTCTCAGACAGTATTCACCATAAGTATTTAAGTTAGAATATGAAATGAAAGTCAAATCCATATTTCATCTCTGGAAGCTGGGCTAAGTGAGTAAGCAGTGTTACTGCACTCCTGCCAGGTTAGGGGTGTGTGATACCTCCAAAATCCAAACACATCACAACATGTTCTGCTATCAAGTGTTTAGCGACACATCACACATCCCACACAGACTCTCAGTCACCACTCAGAGACCAAATACACACTTTAGAAAACATTAAACAACAATCATTGGTCCTATTGATTTAGTAATATCATAACTGGAAATAATCATTACAATCATTATGTAGTGAATCTGAATGTAGTGAAATGACGTGTGGCCAAGTATGGTGACCCATACTTGGAATTTGTGCTCTGCATTTAACCCATCCAAGTGCACACACACAGTAGTGAACACACACACCAGGAGTGGGCAGCCAGACTGCTGCGGCGCCCGGGGAGCAATTAGGGGTTTGGTGCTCAAGGGTCACCTCAGTCGTGGTATTGAGGGTGGAGGAGAGCGCTGGTATTCACTCCCCCCACCGACAATTCCTGCCGGACCTGAGAATCGAACCCGCAACCTTTGGGTTGCAAGTCCAACTCTCTAACCATTAGGCCACGACTGCCCCATTATAATATTACAGGAGGATAATATTAAGGCTTTGATTATAAATTGAATTAGGTTATATCTAGTATAGGCTATATATTGAAGCAGCAGTGGATTTCAGAATCCGCACCCTTCAGTTCAGTAACACATAACATCACCCAATTAAAGTAAATGAGAAGCACTGATGCCGACGCCCTGTGTGAATGCAGTGCCATTGTTTTGTCTCAAGATTCACATCAGTAATGTTTTTTTTTTCTTTTTTCTGAGGCATGTTTATAAAAGTCACTTAAATGTTCTAATTAAACTAAGGCCTAATCCTGGCTTAATCTAGTCCTGTCTGTGAAACCAGGCCATAATGTGTAGCATGAGCCACGTTTCCACCGCTGGAACTTTCCCCAGGAACTAGGGACTTTGGGGTGGTACGCTGTGTGTTTCCGGGTCATTTAGGTGGAAATGGGTCTATAGATATATTCACTATATATGTTTTCGTAGCATTCATTTGGCACGTCATCAAGGACAGCATTGTGTTTTGTCAATAAAATGTAAAAAAAGGGATTTAAGCTTTTTATCCAATTAATCAAAGAAATAATCGACCAACTAATCGATGATCAAAATAATCGTTAGTTGCAGTCCTAGTTTGTTTCCAAACCTGGTGAGTTTTCTCCCTTAGTTCGGTTAGTTTAGGCATCTGAACATGGCAATCACATTCGGATATAGAGTTACGGTTAGGGTTTGATTTTGGGTTAGTTACGTGTATTTATGAAAAAAAAACGCCATTAGAGCAAAACATTCACATCTGGATAATTGGGAGTGATTGTAATTGTGATGATCATCTGCTAAATGAGCAACAGCGACCACAATTCACACCTTCAGTCAGTGAAGCCGCTCCCACAGCCGTTCATGCAGCTGCGTAGCTTGTTTAAGGGAGTGGCGAAAACCATTTTTAGAACAGCAGCACAAATTTAAACCTAAAATGAGCAGGTACATTATGATTCCATCTTCCAAATCGGGTTTTTGTCTTATCCTGAAGCACTACGGTACGCCTATAATAAGTGTTTATATTCAGACTATTTTAGAGAGAGCGGGACGCAACCACCGCGGAGTAACCGAGTACCTGCGTGACTTGTCTAGACATAAACAGAGAGAAGTAGCTCCGGCTACAGTGTTCTTCCGCAAGACGGCACATTAAGTTTTGTTTATTAAGTGCCAAAAGCTACATAGTGTACCTTTAACTGATTTAATTCACTGTTTATCAGACTGTGATTTTATTTTTATTTAATCTAAATCGGACAACTTGCGTTGAGCTGCTCGGACAGAACTGGAGTTCTGAAGTGTTTAAGGTAAATCTTCTTATTCTCTTAATAACTCTCACATTTTTATCTGTAAGTAATACTTGTACTATAACTTAAAAATGAAGTCAAGGTTATATTAAAGCCAACAACATCAGTAACACACAACAGTTGAAGGAGTCCAGAAGGTAAATACAAATGCTCAAAAGTTTGAATCTATCCAAAATGATCTATAATGGTGAAACAGCTGTGTAACCTATAATGTTATTTCTAAATCAATACTTAATTATTCTAAATTACACATGTTTGGGGAGATAAATTGTGTTTGTATATTGTCAAGCAAGATAATCTTATCTCGGTTGTCGTTTTATCCATTCTAATCTATAAAGGTTGGATAGTTTAATAGTGATTGTTTTCATTAAATGGGACCTTGTTTTTAATGGGGAAAAGGAATAATGAAAACTGTGAAAAGTGTGGGACTAAAGAAAATGTTGAACATGTCATTTTGCGATGTATATTATATGAGGTGGAAAGACGGTATTGCAAGATAGGGTTCATGAGGCAGGGAGGGAGTGGAATCTGATGGGGATACAGAAGGAGAGGGAGAGGGTATAAGAGTCACCATGGAGGCACTATTTACATTCATTAAAGACACAGGGTTGATGAGCAGAATATCATTTTTTTAATTATTTTTATTATAAAATAACATGATGTTACACACTCCTGTACAGTAGGTGGCGGTATGCACCTTAAAGTTGTCTGCAATACGCCATTAACCTAGAGAAGAATAGAAGAAGAAGTGATTGTTTTCCGCCAGTGGAGGCGCTCGAGCAAACGAAGCAATGACACACATCCGAATCCAGAAGAAGAAGAACAAAAACAAAAACATTAGAAGTGTAACACAGCCGTTCATTCTGCTCTAAATCTGATGTTTTAACACTGTGAGTACATTCATTTATAATTTATTAGGACAAATCTAAATCCAAACGACTAAACGAGTCGGTTCATTTAATGAATCACTCAGAAATGAACCGAATGATGTTTTTCATTACGCTCGAGAAACGTAAACTCGTTACTGACTGTTTTTCACATTATCATTTGTCAAGATTATGAGTTGTGTTTTCATTTTATGTAAAACCAATCAAACAAAACGTTTTTTTAGTGCATGTAATCATATCTAATGTAAGAGCAACGTGTATGTCAGCTGGAGGAGTTGAATTGTTTCTGTTGTTTCATCAAAACACTTAAAGCTGGATAATTGAGAGTGATTGTGAGTGTGATGATCATCTGCTAAATGAGCAACAGCGACCACAATTCACACCTTCAGTCAGTGAAGCCGCTCCCACAGCCGTTCATGAGAGTTTAAATGCTGGGAATATTCCCATCTTCCCACAGAAGAAGAAGAAGAAGCAAGCAGGAGGAATTACTCCAGGAAAAACTACAGACATACTATTGTAAAGATGGAGTTTAAGGAAGAACCCTGCAGAATAAAAGATGAAGAGATAGAGGAACAAATAGGTTGGTGTTTTCCTTCATTCTCTTTAATGACGGATGAGTAGGACCTCAACAAACTATTATTTTGATGATTGATTAATCTATTGATTTTTTTTTTGCCCCATATTAGTTTTCTTTAAATACGATGTACTATTAAATGAATTATTTGATACAGTGCACTTATTGTGTGCATCATAGGCGTAATTTACGGGTGGGACATGTCCCCACCACTTTTTGCCATGCTTGATATTGTCCCCACCACTTTTTAAAAGTAATTGAAAAATAGATTGCGGAAGGTCTGTATTAAAGCAAAAGCACAATCAACAAATCGTCATTCTTCATAATCTAATTAATTCATTCTAACACATTTTTCCGCCGGTCAGAAGCTTTTCAACGTCCTCAACGATGAATATTAAATCTCGTTGTGAAGCTATCGCGAGACACGCAATATGTAGGGCTGTGCTCAGAATATCGATACAACGATACATCGTCATGAACTCCTGACGATGTCATTTAGAACTCTAGAAAGGAGCATTTTGATAAATATATGCACCATATTACATATTCATTATAATTTTTAATGTTGTTTTTCAATATTTCATGCATGTTTGAATGAATCTGGCAAGTTTTTATGACAGACACCATTTAAATGTTTATATTTCAAAAATGAAATGGAGTAGAAATATGATGTAATTTGTAAATTTAATATTATAACTTTATTATTTAAAAAAACATCATTGAGTGTAATTTAAGTGTTTGTACAAATCAGTTCATTTTTACCTTTAATATTATAGTAGGCTATAGGGCTGTCAATCTTCCTCCATTATCCCATTCGAATTTCATTCATTAGTTTTTTTTATTCGAATATTAAATGCTCAAATTTGACTTATTAATATTTACTATGTATCTATATATATATATATATATATATATATATATATATATATATATATATATATATATATATATATATATATATATATATATATATATATATATATATATATATATATATATATTATAAAGATGATTGCAGATGATTTAAATAGCTCTATTTGAAAAGAATCAATCGTTCTATAATAATTGGGGTGGTTTTGTTGGGGAGAGAATCTACATAGATAATAATAAACAAATTACAAGCATAAATAAATACAATAGAAGAAATACACAATTGAAATAAGCAGTGCTTTATGTTTTTCAGGTGAATTAACAGTATTCAGGTCAGTGGTGGAATGTAACAAAGTACAAATACTTTGTTAATTTACTTAAAGGGTTAGTTCACCCAAAAATGAAAATTCTGTCATTAAAGGGTTAGTTCACCCAAAAATGAAAATTCTGTCATTAATTACTCACCCTCATGTCGTTCGACACCCGTAAGACCTCCGTTCATATTCGGAACACAAATGAAGATATTTTAGTTGAAAGCTGATGGCTGAGAAAGGCTTCACACAGGCCTCCATTGGCATTCAGTACATTGACACTTCCAAGATCCATGAAAGGCACTTAAAACGTCGTTACAAAGTCTATCTCACCACAGTGGCTCTACAATAATCATACAATGCGACGACAATAGTTTTTGTGCGCAAAAAAAAATCAAAATAACACCTTTATCCAACTTGTTCTCGACTTCCGTGTATGCCTCCACGACGCATGCGCGAGAATATGACGCAGATCCGGCGTTCGGACATATGACCCAGAAGCGATTTGTTTACGAGCAGAGGAAGACGCGCGTGTCTAAGCTGTTGGATTCTACATTGATCGTGCTTTAGGTCTCGGCGTAGTGCTCAAAATGGAGCTTAAGTGTGTATTTCATCGATTCCCGAACACCGGCGCTACGTCATATTCTCGCGCATGCGTCGTGGAGGCGCACACGGAAGACAAGAACAAGTTGGATAAAGGTGTTATTTTGATTTTTTTTTGCGCACAAAAACTATTGTCGTCGCATTGTATGATTATTGTAGAGCCACTGTGGTGAGATAGACTTTGTAACGACGTTTTAAGTGCCTTTCATGGATCTTGGAAGTGTCAATGTACTGAATGCCAATGGAGGCCTGTGTGAAGCCTTTCTCAGCCATCAGCTTTCAACTAAAATATCTTCATTTGTGTTCCGAATATGAACGGAGGTCTTACGGGTGTCCAACGACATGAGGGTGAGTAATTAATGACAGAATTTTCATTTTTGGGTGAACTAACCCTTTAATTACTCACCCTCATGTCGTTCGACACCTGTAAGACCTCCGTTCATCTTCGGAACACAAATGAATATATTTTTGTGTAAAGCTGATGGCTGAGAAAGGCTTCACACAGGCCTCCATTGGCATTCAGTACATTTACATTCACAAGACCCATAAAAGGCACTTAAAACGTCGTTACAAAGTCCATCTCACCACAGTGACTCTACAATAATTTTACGATGCGACGACAATAGTTTTTGTGCGCAAAAATAAATAAAAATAACAACTTTATTCAACCTCTTCTTGTCTTCCATGTGTGCCTCCACGACGCATGTGCGAGAATATGACGTAGCGCCGTGGTTCGGGAATCCATGAAATGCACACTTAAGCCCCATTTTGAGCACTACGCCGAGACCTAAAGCACGATCAATGTAGAATTCAACAGCTTAGACACACGCGTCTTCCTCTGCTTGTAAACAAATCGCTTCTGGGTCATGTGTCCGAACGGCGGATCTGCGTAATATTCTCGCGCATGCGTCGTGGAGGCACACACGGAAGACAAGAACAAGTTTGATAAAGGCGTTATTTTAATTTTTTTTTGCGCACAAAAACTATTATTCACTCTCTGACAGCAGAGGGCGCTGACATAACAGCAGAAATGCAGCAGTTTCTCCGGTAATCGCTGGTAAACAAAACAGTTTTCTGTATTCGCTACGGTGATCATCACATAACTATAACAAATACTTAATACTTAAAGACTTAAGGCTATTCATTTTCAAACTTAAACATTTTATATTTTAATCTGGACTAAATCACATGCCCTAGAAATTGTTTGAATATGTTCTGATTGTTATTCAGTCACACACTTTACAACAAGGCTCCATTATTTAACATTAATTCATTCATTAACAAGCTGACAATGAAAAATACTTCTAAAACGTGTATTAATCTTAGTTAAATGTAAATTTCAGCATTTAATAACACATTATTAATATCAAAAGTTGTAACTGTATTATTTAACGAACCCGAGCTTACACTGACTAACAGTTGCTTTTTTAACTAACATTATCAAAGAAGAATAACTGTAAAAATTTAGCTATTCGCACTTTGTTGATGTTAATGCATTAACTAGTGAGACCTTGTTGTAAAGTGTTACCTATTGTTCTTCATAATTCTTTAGCTCTTTAATCTGTTTTAAATATATGTTTACTTTATACATTTTTGTGTTTTGCTTTATTATATTTAAATGTTTGGTTCTTTTGTTATAAGAAAGTTATTAAACCTGTTATAGTATGACAACACTTTTTTGCAACAAATTTCACTATCGTGATAATACCGTATACCGTGATAAAAGTTTCAGCAATTAATCGCAACATGAAAATTTGATACCGGCACATGCCTACCTGTAGCCTTGATTCCTGTTCTTATTATACGAGTGTTTGCATGTCACGACAGCTGCAGATAAAGTCACAATAATCTCGCAGATCAAACTTGTCAGTACATCTACATGGACAAGGTCAACTCTGACCAATAAGAGGACAGTTTTACTCACATGTGACTTGCATAAACACATTTTAATACGCCTGTTTGAAAGGTTGCCTTGTGAAAGCGAACCAAAACAAGAAGAAACTGCAACATTGTAACCAATTAAGTCCTTGTTTCGGAACAAAACAAACTTCATATCTGTGGTGAACTATTCCTTTGTCTCTACTTTGACACTAGATCTCAGACGCTGTTGTTGGGGTAACAGTTTAGGACCCAGGACCAGTTGTGAAAAATGAAGACCAAGAGTCAGGAGTGTAATTAATTTATAGAAAAATTTACTGAAGAATAGTTTGCAGTTTCATCAGCAGAAGCCAGCTTCAAATTTCACAAGGAGTTCATAGGCCGCACTCCCTCAAACAGCCAACCCGCCTCCGCCAATTGTACATACAATTTCTGAACAGTTATACTGTTTTCAAGGTCTAACAACGTCATTACTGCCTTGTGGATTGTTCTGATTGGCTCAGAGAAAATGGACAGTCTTGGTAAATTTCCACACATTGTCAGTTAATCAGATTCACGTCTCCATATATCGCTTGCCCAGAACAACAAGTCCACTCGTCTCTTAGGATGCCTGTAGTCCACATCCAATACTGATCTGTAACACCGAATACTGCGACATACACAATAGGGGTGGGAAACTTAAGGCACTTAACGATTCGATCCGATTCTGGGAGTAACAATCCAATTCCCAAAACGATTCTTAACATAGATTTTTGGTAACTAATTATCCTGCTGTGCAAATACATGAACTTTACATTTTAACCAAAATTGGAGCTAATATGTGTTTTGTTTTTATTTAGAATATCAGTTTGACAGTATTGCCATATTAAAAATGATTATGAAGATTTCTTTCAATACTTTTATTTTATTAACAAAGTTATATTCAAGATTAACAAGCTCTGAATGAAACATGGTAAGCCATACAATTGCAAAGAACAATCATTAAGAATTAAAAATTGTCACACTTAGTTGTAAATTGAGAACTGTTTAGTTTCTTTAGAACATTTTAACAAAAAATGTCTTTAAAAGCAAACAAAAAAAAAAGTTTACTTTGGTTAGAGCCACAAAAAAATCTTTAAAACATAGGCTAATGCAGAAGAAAATCAACTTTAGCGCTCGCTGAGAAGCCAAATTCAGTGTGTGCGCATAACATCTCACATGAGAGAACTTGCCGAGCTGCAACAGTCATGTTAGAGACATTTAACGAATCACTCACCAAAAAGTCTTTGTTCAGAATTTTCCATTTGTTTGAAACATTGTGCAGTAGCTCAGCAATATTCCATAAGTCATTCCAAAAATTATGCCACTGATGTTGGTAGGTTTATGTCCCGGCCACCGCATCAGAGACATAGGAGTGTTATTAATCATTAATGGCAAGGAAAGCGCCTTATAACCTACTTGAGCACCACTTTGTATTTTGGCTCAGAATTTCGTTTGTTGGAAATATGAACTTAATTTAGAAATGCTTTTGAAATTTAAAACTTTGCATTTAATAGGCAAAATACATTTACATTTACATTTACATTTATGCATTTGGCAGACGCTTTTATCCAAGGCGACTTACATTGCATTCAAGGTACACATTTTACATATTTGTTAGTTCTTGCTTTCCCTGGGAATCGAACCCATGACCTTGGCGTTGCTAGCGCCATGCTCTACTGTTTGAGCTACAGGAAAGCTACACTAAATACATTTTTGAAATGGAGAGGCAGCCGCAGCGAGCGCAGACACAGCGGCCAGAGAAGTGGAGGAGTGACTGCTGTAAGGCTTTTGTGCAAAACTGCGGAAAAACTGCATAAAACGTGCAGGTGTTGAACCCTCTCACCGGGAAAAGTGTCCCCACGGGTGCGCCGCCCCTGAGCAGGTCGTAGTTTGTCCATTTTATCTTAAACAAAGGCAATTCTGTTTGGCCGGTGACCACCCGCACAGTGGTGAAGTGGCCCTTTGAATTGAACGCAGAATTGATTCTTCTGAATTTTTGAGAATCGATTCTGAATCGTTGGATAACGAATCGCGATGCATCGATGCATCAACCTTTTCTCCCAACCCTAATACACAGATACACAGTCTCTCCAAGGTTGGAGTTAGTTGAGCTCTGGTCCAAACCAGAGAAAGTTTACCAAAACATACTGCCGACCTAAACGAACAATCCCTGTTACAGCATTCCTGTCGAGTTCGAGGTGTGTGATGCCTCCAAAATCCAAACACATGACATGTTCTGAAATCAAGTGTTTTCGTGAAACATCACACACCACCAGGACAGACCATCGGTCACCACTCAGACACCAAATACAAACTTTAGAAAATATAAAGGAAGAAACAATCATTGGTCCTATTGATTAATCAAAATAATAACGGGAAATAATCATTAAAATCATAATAATTATATAGGAGGATGAATATTGATTGAGGCTTTGATTATGAATTTAAGTAGGATATATATGTGTGTATATACATCATTATATTGAAGCGGCGGTAGATTTCAGAATCTTTCACTGTGAAAGCTTTCTCCATTAGACTAGGAACTGGTTAATTGTTTGCCCCTGGATAAATGAGAGTGATGGTAAGTTTGATGATCATCTGCTAAATGAGCAATGACCACAATTCACACCTTCAGTCAGTGAAGCCGCTCCCACAGCCCTTCATGAGAGTTTAAATGCAGGGAATATTCCCATCTTCCCACAGGAGAAGAAGAAGCAAGCAGGAGGAATTACTCCAGGAGAAACTACAGACATACTATTGTAAAGATGGAGTTTAAGGAAGAACCCTGCAGAATAAAAGATGAAGAGATAGAGGAACAAATAGGTTGGTGTTTTCCTTCATTCTCTTTAATGAGGAAAAATAAGATGAAAACTTTGATAATTTGGGTCTCACTGGATTTCTTTTCATTAACATGTTTTTTAGACGTGACCGAAGTGAATGAAGACAAAAGGCATCAGTTTCAAAAGAAGATCGAAAATGAAGATGGAAACACAATCGTTTCACAGACTGAAAAAAAAAAATTCACCCAAAAGCGAGCTGGAAAATCTGGAGTCAAAGGATCTTTCACCTGCTCTCAGTGTGGAAAGAGTTTCAGAAAAAAATCAAACCTTAAGACACACATGAGGATTCACACTGGAGAAAAACCGTTCACATGCTCTCAGTGTGGAAAGAGTTTCAATCAGAAAAACACTCTCGAAGATCATCTGCGCCATCACTCTGGAGTGAGATCATTCAGCTGTGATCAGTGTGAGAAAACGTATGTTGTGGCATCAGACTTAAGAAGACACCTTAAAGTTCATACTGGTGTGAAGCCTCATGTTTGTTCTGTTTGTGGAAAGAGTTTTTCACTACTGAGCTCTTTAAAACAGCATGAGAGTGTTCATAATGGTGTGAAACCTTATGTGTGCCTTGACTGTGTGAAGACCTTCACTTCATCCAGTGCCTTAAAAATACACCAGAGAGTTCACACTGGAGAGAAACCGTACAAGTGCTCTTCATGTGGGCAGAGATTCACCAAATTATGTCATCTACGGACTCATGAGAAAAAGTGTTGCAGAATGAAAGATGAAGAGACAGAGGATCAAACAGGTTGGTGTTTTCCTTCATTCTCTTTTACCCCTTTTCCACCAAGGCAGTTTGGGTGCTGGTTCGGAGCCAGAGCCTAGTTTCAAATCGGTTCTTTGTCTTTCCACACCCAAAGCACCAGCTCAGAACCAGGAAAAGTGGTTCTTAAGTAGCACCAAAACATTGTGTCAGGGGCTGGGGGCGGGGTCAACAAGACGAACACAAACTTGAGATCCGCTATTTTTTAAATAGCAGCTAATCGAGCTAATAGCTGCTAGATTGTAATCTCAGTCTATGCAAATTATGGCAAGCTGCACGAATGCGCTGGATTCACTCTGTTTTGATGCCGACGTAGGATCGTAAAGCCATGTGCATCAATAGTAACGCAACGTCCGCCATTGTTGATGGAAGGCTTGTTCGAGATGCATCGGTGCTGTGCAGACCGATCGCTGTATGACAACAAGTACAGCGAGAGCATACGACTCCTTATGCTTTTGAATCGCACTTGCTGTGTTTTGATATCATACACTGATCGTCTGCGCAGCGCCGATGCATCTCGAACAACAGTGACATAGGACCTGGCTCTGTGGAGAGGCAAACTGGTTCTTAAAAGGCTCGTCAGTCGAACCAACTCTGAACTGGCACTAGCACTGGCTCCGAACTAGCACCTGGTTCATTCTGGTGGAAAAGGGGTATTTAATGACTGATGAGGAACATTAAGATGAAACTTTGATCATTTGGAGCTCCTTGAATTTCTTTTTCTATTTTTTTTTTTTAGACGTGATGGAAGTGAATGAAGACAAAAAGCATCAGCTTCAAAAGAAGATAAAAAATGAAGATGGAGACCCAATCGTTTCACAGACTGAAAAGTATTTTACCCAAAAACAAGCTGGAAAATCTGCAGTCAAAGGATCTTTCACCTGCTCTCAGTGTGGAAAGAGTTTCAGACAAAAATCAAGCCTTAAGACACACATGAGGATTCACACTGGAGAGAAACCGTTCACATGCTCTCAGTGTGAAAAGAGTTTCGCTCACAAAAACTCTCTCAAAGTTCATCTGCTCTTTCACTCTGGAGTGAGATCATTCAGCTGTGATCAGTGTGAGAAAACATTTGTTGTGGAAACAAACTTAAGAAGACACCTTACAGTTCATTCTGGTGTGAAGCCTCACGTTTGTTCCTTTTGTGGAAGTAGTTTTTCACTATTGCAGTATTTAAAACTGCATGAGAGTGTTCATACTGGTGTGAGAACTTTTAAGTGTTTTGACTGTGAGAAGACCTTCAGGTCATCCAGTGCCTTTATAATACACCAGAGAGTTCACACTGGAGAGAAACCGTACAAGTGCTCTCACTGTGGGAAGAGATTCACCCAATTATATAATAAACAGACTCATGAGAAAAAGCATTGCAGAATGAAAGATAAAGCGACAGAGGAACGAACAGGTTGGTGTTTTCCTTCATTCTTTTTTACCCCTTTTTCACCAAGGCAGTTTGGGTGCTGGTTCGGAGCCAGAGCCTAGTTTCAAATCGGTTCTTTGTCTTTCCACACTAGAGGATGACATGGGAGTGGATTTTCACTCCTGTCCCGTCCCACTCCCATAGAAAGAAATCTTGTCCCGTCCCACTCCCAGACCAAAGTTTAAAAAATAATCCCATCCCATCCCATCCCGCTCCTGGTAAATTGACTCCCACTCCCATCCCGCTCCTGTTTAAACTGACTCCCGCTCCTGTACCGCTCCCATATATTTTTTTCTTCAATTAGTGTTTAGTTAATACATAGAATTTGATTTAATCTGCTCTCCATCCTGTTTTAGACCAGCTGCTGAGCCCCTGTTTCTAGATTTTCTCCAGAAAATGGAAGACAGCAAATAAAAGAAAAACAGTACATAGTTCACACCATGTCTACAATAGTTTAATAAACCCAAACAGCACATAAAGCTGCATTTTACTCATTTATTGTTGAGTAAACAATACATTTATAGTTTACATTTATAGTTTTTTTTTAATGACATGTTAACGATTTTCATCAATTATGCTCTTGCATAATGAGTCCATCTTAGTTATATGTTGCTGTGTAGGAACAAAAGTGCATCTACATTTTCTGGATTGAGGGTAGAAGGGTCTGAGATCTTGGCTGCACATGCGAGCAATTTTGTCGGTCAGACGAGACTTGACACCTGACGGCAATTTTCGCTTGATGAACGAAGCGATGCTTGGCTGATTCTTTCCCGAATTTGCCTTGCAAGTGTGCCTCTTCAGACCGCTCGTCCCTGAATCACTTGCGTACTTGACTAAGACTAAGCATGTCTTACAAGCAGCGTACATCGTGCTATCACCGTCACATTCTACTCTCATAAACTTAATTAATATTTCAGACTTTCCAACCAGTTCTGTGAACTTAATAGACATGTCATTACTTCTGACTTTGAGCTGTAAATCATTTTTTGCCACATCGAATTCTCCGCGGCTGTTAGCTCCCTCCATCACTGCTCTTTGAATTCCGGCGGGAAGCCGTGACAAAAAGCACTGATGGCTTCTGGGACGGCTGGGTCGTGTAGTTATTTTTTAATTGCGTTACATTGTAGGCGTATTAAAAGGAAACTACAAAATGGTGCATTTACTTTTTTCTTTTTTTGTCGTCTTTGCTATTGGTTGATTCCCGCTCCCGTCTGCTCCCGTTAACCATTTATCCTGTACCGTCCAAATCCCGTGATTAATAGCAAAGATGACTCCCATCCTGCAGGAATCCCACGGGAATCCCGTGACCCGTGGGATTCCCGAAAAAATGTCAGCCTCTATTCCACACCCAAAGCACCAGCTCAGAACCAGGAAAAGTGGTTCTTAAGTAGCACCAAAACATTGCTGGTCTAGAAGTAAGAACTGCTTGCGTCAGGGGCTGGGGATTGGGTTACCGTGACCAACAAGACAAACACAAACTTGGCAGCTAATGGAGCTAAAACCTGCTGCTCGATTGTAATCTCAGTCTATACTAATTATGGCAAGCTGCATGAATGTGTTGGATTCTGTTTTGATGCCGACGTAGGATCGTAAAGCCATGTGCATCAATAGTAACGCAACGTCCGCCATTGTTGATGGAAGGCTTGTTCGAGATGCATCGGTGCTGTGCAGACCGATCGCTGTATGACAACAAGTACAGCGAGAGCATACGACTCCTTATGCTTTTGAATCGCAATTGCTGTGGATATCATGCGCTGATTGGTCTGCGCAGCGCCAATGCATCTCGAACAAGCCTGGCGTGTTTGTGTTTTGCGTTGCTGAGAAAGAGGAGACGTACACAGTGACATAAGACCTGACTCTGTGGAAAGGCAAACCTGTTCTTAGAAGGCTCGTCAGTCGAACCAACTCTGAACTGGCACTAGTACTGGCTCTGAACTAGCACCCGGTTCATTCTGGTAGAAAAGGGGTATTTAATGACTGATGAACATTAAGATGAAACTTTGATAATTTGGAGCTCCTTAAATTCCTTTTTCAATTTTTTATTTTATTTTTTTTAGACGTGATGGAAGTGAATGAAGACAAAAGGCATCAGTTTCAAAAGAAGATAGAAAATGAAGATGGAGACACAATCGTTTCACAGACTGAAAAGTATTTTACCCAAAAGCAAGCTGGAAAATCTGGAGTCAAAGGATCTTTAACCTGCTCTCAGTGTGGAAAGAGTTTCAGTCAAAAATCAAACCTTAAGGCGCACATGAGGATTCACACTGGAGAGAAACCATTCACCTGCTCTGAGTGTGGAAAGAGTTTCACTCAGAAGAAAAACTTAGATATGCACGTTCGAATTCACACTGGAGAGAAACCGTTCACATGCTCTCAGTGTGGAAAGAGTTTCACTCAGAAAAACAATCTCAAAGTTCATCTGCGCCATCACTCTGGAGTAGGGGTGGCACAGTTCACAAAACCCACAGTTCGGTTCGTATCACAGTTTTAGGGTCACGGTTCCTATGGTTGTTTTTTCTTTTAATTGTTAACACTCCAGAAATGTACCTCAGCATATGATATATAGCTTAATTATCCACAATTTAGAATACAGTATTTAAAAAAAATATATATATAATGTAGAAGTTGTTTCCTAACTGGCTGTCTCCTGCTTGCGCTGTCTACCTATTGGCGTAACATTTATGTTAATTTTGATCAGAACTATGCTATGTGGCTGACCTGATTAAAATGAAAAGTAACAAATTTCACCATGAAATCACGTAGTGAAGTGTTCCATGTGTTTCACAATCACCCTGACATCCAGCTCTGTGAAAAAATAATAAAATACACGAAAACACAACACTGCCAGAAGTTTTTGCCTGTTTAAATTATTAAAGGTCCTATGGCATGGTATTTTTCTATTATTTTATAATGTTTCCTGAGGTGTACTTATATTGTTAGTATGAATTTTTTTTTTTTACATAAAAAAATGTCAATTTAGAAATAAAAGGCATTTTTTCTGTACTGTTATTACCCCTCTGGCTGAATGCCCTGTTTCAAGGGGCGTGTCTGCTGTGAGACTTCAGTGAAAACGCCCACTGTTGTGATTGGCTGACATCTTTGCATTTGAAATGAGTGTTAGATTATGTTGTGGAGGGGCTGGGGTTTAGCAAGGCACTGCATGCATGAGAGAGAAAGACTGACTTGGCACTCATGAACCATGAAGAGCTGGAGGAAATTTTATTGTACTGAGTTGTTGAGAGCGCTGTGCTGTTAGCGTGAGCTTATTTGTAGCTGAGAGTTCTGAATAAACAGTTCCAGTCACATTGACTCTGTCTTCTTTCACCTTCCACAGTAAGAGCTTCGCTGTGCTGCATAACAGCGTCATTCATTATAACGGCAGTTTGGGCAAGTGTGCAGATTCACTCGCCACGTGTGATTGACAGCTCCGGACATCATAAAGAGTGTTCTTTGTTCATGAAGCTTCGAAGCGTTATTGATCAGCGAACCGCTGAATCGACTCACTGATTCATAACGCTTCGAAGCTTCATGATGCCTTGTTTTGAAATCGGTCATCACTATAGAAGTCGTTATTTAGTTTTTTTTTGCGCACAAAAAGTATTATTGTCGCTTTATAAAGTTATTTTAGAACCACTGTAGTGAGATGGACTTTGTAACGATGTCTTTAGTACCTTTTATTTGTCTTGAGAGTGAACCGTGCATTGTGCCAATGGAGGCCTTTCTGAGCCATCGGATTTCAACTAAAATATCTTCATTTGTGTTCCGAAGATGAATGGAGGTCTTACGGGTGTCGAACGACATGAGGGTAAGTAATTAATGACAGAATTTTAATTTTTGGGTGAACTAACCTTTTAAGACAACACCTTAAAACTCATGCTGATGTGAAGCCTCATGTTTGTTCTTTTTGTGGAAAGTTTTTCACGACTGGAACTTTTAAAACAGCATGAACGTATTCATACTGGTGTGAGACATCCAGCGTATAGCATTAGTTCTCTCATCAGCTGATCACATCTACCTATAGGAATACGATGCCTATCACAGCGTGCATATAAGCTCCTTCAGTATTATCAGCTGCTATCGCGTTTCTCTGGAGCTAATTACCTTCCTCTATCCCCAGCTCCTCCACTCATCAGTCAGGATTTGGCACATGAGCATGATCATTCAGACTATTGCTTTTCTGTTATAAGTGGTTTGTGAATATTGATGCTTTTAATAACAAGTAATTTATCGTGAGCATTTTTGCGGGAATGTGTATAGTAACTTGAAACAATTTCATGGATTTTTTTAATGGATATATGGAAAATAATCTATTTATAGCCTACGTTTATGCGGGCGGTAGCAGGACAAAGTGTGAATTTTCCGGGCGGGAGAAGTTAACATAGCCTATATTTTTGCGGGAGCGAGACTGAAGAATCTGAGGTCAGAAAAGGCATGGACATGGCCAGCAACAATACTAGGCTGTGGCGTTTAAATGATGCTCAAATTGTAAGAGGCCCAAAGAAAATATCCATCACACCACCAGCACCTGTTCACATCAGACCAAAATGCTTAGATGTGAAAGATGGGTTTATACATCACCAGAGTTATTTTTGGGAACACAAATTATTATTATTATTAGGTGTATTATTGTTTTAAATAACACCCATCTCCATCCAGATGGACTACACATCGTTTTATTAATATATTGATGCATGAAACAACAATCAGAATGGTAAAAAGAGAGAGAAAAATACATCCATACTGATATAGCAAACAATAATCATGGACAGCTTGTGTAAGATTGTTTGAGAGTAAAATAACCTGTTGTATACCACCGCTCACTTCAGCAGACACGCGACCGTGCTCGTGTTAAGCCTTGTTTATATTTTCGCCTGGCTCCGCAGCGCAAAGCCCAATTTTAGCAATCGATTGAAATGCTCGTCTGCACGAGCCAAGCCACAGAACTGAACTCGAAAACATCTGAAGTTATGGCTAAAGATTAGACCCCATCCCAGCCCCCTGTCCATCCGTCTGCCCCTCCCTTTCCTCCTTTCTTATCTCCCTTACTCAGTCCAAACAAAAAATTCCATCAAGTGACCACGTGTACTGTGTTATGTTATGTTGTGCTTTAGCATGTATGTATGCTTTGCAAATCTGCATTTTTCTGGAGAGCGTGTGGCGGCGCTTTAAATAGCTGCGGCCCGGAGGCTTGCTCCAAACACATTTAGTTGCAGTACTTGTACATGTGTAATGACAATAAACTTGAATCTAATCTAAGCTTAACTGTGAGTGTAAATGCAATTAAGAAAAATAACATCATTTTGCTACAATTTTTGCTTGAACATATTAAACACAATAATTTCTGTAATACATTTTAATTTTGCAACTTATAAAGCATTCAAATATGTTTAAATTGTTAAAACTAGTGTATGAAATAGCAAATGTACATTTATATTATTCAATTTGAATGATCATTTTGCTCCAAATGCTGCACACATGGTATGTAAAATGTAAATTGAAATACTGAATTGCATTGCAAATTGAAAATTGCTACACAGATGCTTTCATATTCTGCAGTCTGTCTCTGATGTGTAAGTGGCCATCAGACGCAAGTCTAACAATGAGCAGCTCATCAGAAAATGGAATATAATGTTACAAAAGTCTAGCCTAGTGGTAATGCAAGCATGGATAACTTTTTCAAAGTCATTAAACGAGAGAAAGGACTTTGTTTTTATCAAGGCTCGCAGTTGATAAAAACTTGACGCACTATCAAGTAAAACACCCACATTTTTCACATATGGCTTAACTTAGGGGGCTAAAACATTCAAATTTAAATTAGGAATTTGATGGGGTAAAAACCACCACCTCCGTTTTATTCTCATTGAGTCGTAAAAAATGTAAGGACATCCATGCTTTAATATCCCCAGGCAATCACAGGGTCTCGACCGTTCATATGTTTCAATGGGAAATAAATAGTGGAAGCATATAAAGAGAAAATAAAACCAGAGCTAAAATAGAGCCTTGGGGAACACCACAGGTCAGAGGGACCGAACCAGAGTGGAATTGCCCAATGTTGACAGAGAAACTCCTGTTTGAAAGATATGATCGAAACCAGCGTAGGGCAGATCCACTTATACCAACCACCTCTTCTAAACGGGACAAAAGAACCTTGTGGTCTATAGTATCAAAAGCAGCGCTCAGGTCTAAAAGAACCAGAGCTACAGGATCTCCAGAGTCGGTGGCTATTAGAACATCATTTAATACTTTTAAAAGTGCGGTTTCGGTAGAATGTAACTTCCTAAAGCCAGATTGAAACGCATCAAAAATGTTATATTCAACCAGGAAATTTTGGAGTAGGTGGAAAACAACTTTTTAAAAAAAATTTTGCTAAAAATGAAAGATTAGAAATCGGTCTAAAATTAGATAAATCAGAAGCGTCTAAATTCTGCCTTTTAAGTCTAGGTTGTACCGAGGCATGTTTTAGAAAGTCTGGAACAAATCCTAACTCTAGGCATTTATTAATCAAATCAAATAAAAGAGTAGGGCCTACTACATTGAAAACTTGTTTCAATAACCGAGAGGGAATAACATCTAGGGGTGAGCCAGTAGGTTTTAACTGATTTACAGTGTTGTGCAGAAAAGAGAGAGATAAAGAACACCTGTATATTTTAAGTGGCCTACAGCGTCACATGTAGTAGGATGAATGGTCTGCCTAATTTCAGATATCTTTTCCATAAAAAAACTGACAAAACTGTTCACACATAGCTAACCACTCTGTAGGATAGACACAGATTGATGGATTTAACAGCATTAATGGTTTTAAAAGTGTTCTAGGATTATTATGCTTTTTGTCTATTAGAGCTCTCATGGCCTTCTGGTATTTCACAAGAGAGTCCTTTAGAATCTCATACGATATCTGAAGTTTGTCCTTTTTCCACTTGCTTTATGCCTTTCTACATGTCTGTCTCAATGCCCGAGTGGTGTTATTCAGCCACGGCTCAGGAGTCAACTTGTGAACTTTTGACCTTAGAGGAGCCGTAGTGTCCAAGATCGTAGTGCAAAAAGAGTTAAAGCCGTACAGGAGCTCATCAGGAGCTCCTCTTTAGAATGCAAACCTGACATAATATGTGTTGAAGAGACATGGCTTAAACCTACGGCTATGTGTCCATAAGAAGGAATAGAGAAGGGGGTAATGGGGGTGGATGTGCTAATTTTGTTAGGCAAGGTGTTTCATATAGAGATATTGAAAAGGTAAAGAGTTGTAGTATGTAGTTGGTGAAGTGTGGTTAGGGGATGGTAGGTTAGAGGTTGGAATTGGAAAAATCGGAGGCAATAAAAGGGCTAGATAGTATAAGAATAATTTGGTGCAGTGATTTTAATGATCACAGTGCTCTTTGGGGAAGGGAAAGGACAGATAGGAATGGTTTGATAGTGGAGGATTTGATGGATGCATTGGGACTTGTGTGTTTAAATGATGGGAGTTTTACGAGGGTTAACTGTAGTACAGGCAGTGAGCATGGGCGTAGATTACGCGGGGGACGGGGGGGACGTGTCCCCCGCACTTTTAATAAATCGTACATTCGTCCCCCGCACTTTACCGAGTCTCGCCGGTCCATGTCGACCCGCTCCGTGGGGGATTCGAACCGGCGTCTAGCTGACCACTCTTACTGGCCTACGTCTGTTACACGGGCCAGTCTGTTTACGTAGAAGCCAATGTGAATAAATCTTGATTTAAATTCAAAGACACAAAATAAAATATACCTGACCTGTCATTTTATTCGTATCCAAAAACAAGGCGATCTGAACACCAAGGAGTGCTAACACTCTTGTGCAACACTAATTCTCAAAGCCGGAGGGCGATCTCTCACAAAACATCCAAAACGGATTAGTAGAAATAATCACGTTCCAAAGGCATTCACAGCACTGAACCAGCACAGCAGCTAGACCATAATTACGACTGATGAAACGCGACGACAAACACATGATTTCGACAATATATGGTTCATGTGTGTTTTCAAGCCATCTCAATGTATTTATTGACAATAAAGTATATGAATAATGCAGTGCTAACTGACATCCTTTTTAGTGTTTAGTATCTTTGCTCACCAAGGCTGCATTTATTCTATAAAACAGCTGTTTACTATGTGAATATATAGTAAACGTGTAATTTATTCCTGTGATCAAAGCTGAATTTTCAGCATCATTACACCAGTCTTCGGTGTCACATGATCCTTCAAAAATCATTATAATATGAGGATTTGCTGCTCAAGAAACATTTATGATTATTATCAATGTTGAAAACAGTTGTGCTGCTTAAAAATGTTGTGGAAACCATGATGCATTTTATTTTTCAGGATTCTTTGATGAATAGAAAGTTAAATGAACAGCATTTATTTGCATTAAATAAAGCACTTATTAAATTAAAATCTTTATTTATATTATAAATGTCACTTGTGATCAATTTAATGCATGTTAATGAATAAAAGTATTAATCTCTCTCTTTTTTAATCTTGCCACAAACGTTTGAATAGTATCATGGTTTCCACAAAAAATGAAGCAGCACAACTGTTTTCATCATTGATAATAATCATAAATGTTTCTTGAGCAGCAAATCAGCATATTAGAATGATTTCTGAAGGATCATGTGACACTGAAGACTGGAGTAATGATGCTGAAAATTCAGCTTTGATCACATATTCACATAGTTAACAGCTGCTTTACATTGGCATAATATTTCACTGTATTACTTTCTGGCATAAAATATAGGGGAAAATATTATACATATTAGTGGTTATTGTTCAGCAGTGTATTTGATATCTTACTGAATTAAAAGCAAGAGATCAATTAAATCTGTCAATTAGACAGAGGTCAGAAAAAAACAGGTATTATACCTGACATTTCTGTCCCCCTCACTTCTGAAAAGACGGCTACGCCCCTGGCAGTGACTTGACATTAGTGTCACAGTCCTTGGCAGGTATATGTGTGTTGGAGGTTGTGAATAGATCAACTGTAGGAAGTGATCATTACCCCGTTTTATGTAGAGTAGTTAATGAAAGTAAGGTGGCATTAGAAAATTTATCAGAAAGATGGGTATTTGGAAAAGCAGAGTGGGATAAATTTAGAGAGATAAGTGAAACAAGTTTTAAAAATATAGAGAACAGGATATAGAAATATTTAATGAAAATGTGAGAGAGAGGCAATAATTGGGCCTGCTAATCAGACAATTTTAAGAAAAGAAGCTATGAAAAGGCGGAAGTTAGTTCCGTGGTGGAACAATGAGTGCAGTGAAGTAATAAGGAAAGGCTTTTAAGGTATTAAAAAATACTCATAATTTCTATACTCAAAAAAGAATGCAAGCAGTGGTTAGAAAGACTATTAAAGAAAATAAAAGGAAGTATTGTAGAACATTTTGTGATTCAAAAGGGAGAAGCACACCAATTGAGAAAGTCTGGGGAATGATAAAGAAAATGAGTGGAGTAAGATGGGGCCCATTTTATATTAGGTGGCCTTAACTACTATGTACTAACATTTTAATTAATCATTTGATACAATGCACTTATTGTGTACATACATGTTTTAACATTGTACTTGCATTTAAAAAAATACCTGCATGTAATTACATCTGTAATTAATTTCTGTAGTTACATTTGTAATTACACAGTTGACACTTCCCTTACACCTACCCTTAAACTTACCCTTACCAACACACCTGTCCCTAACTTTACCCGTATCCCACCTCAATATCAGCAAAGGTGTTTTGCAATACAATTTGAACACAGTAAGTACATTGTACTTATTTTTTGATGTAAGTACATAGTAGTTAAGGCCACCTAATATAAAGTGGGGCCAACGAGGGACCCGCTGGAAAAAGAAGAGAGGGATGATGCTATTAACTCACATTTTACATTAGAGGAATTGAAACGGTCCATCTTTAAATCAGGATTAACTGTTCCAGGAAAAGATCAGATCTGCTATATCATGTTGGAACATATGTCAGATTTAGTGTTAGAGGTCATTTTACGTATATATAACAAGATCTGGAAGGAAGGGAAATTACCAGGATGTTGGAAACAAGCAGTTATAGTACCCATCAGGAAACCAGGGAAAGATCCCACTAATCCATCTAACAATAGACCATCTAACTATACTGCCGTCCAAAGGCTAAGCGCAGTAACTACACATTTGGTCAAAATTGAGTTAAGACTTGAAATGGGCTTTGTGAAATCGGTTCTGTCTTGTGACAAAGTTTGCAGGTTCAATTTTGTCCAGTTTTAGAGAAACGAGCATGTCAAAATTGCAGTAACTACAAAATCCAAGCCAATACCAAGGCAAACCGCAGTAAGTGATGTTACTGCGTTCTAGCTTTGTTTCCCCGTTCTTGACACAGCAGATACTGCGGTTTCAGCCTTGTCACGAATGGGGATTGTAACTTATGCGGTTTGCCCCGATCGTAACACACAGAAACAATCCCGCAGCCATATGATGTTTGAACTCGCGTTAAAACGCAAATATTCAAAGACTGGTAAGGAAGATAGCAAAATAATAACTCATAGTAAGGGAACTGACAGCTTTATATTCAGTTAACATTTACAAGCCAGCCGCTAGCAAAGTTTGACTAACCTGTGCTGCTCTATTAAAGGCAATATCCTCTGACAACGTAAAGATAAAGATCCGATTTAATCACGTTGGTGTTTGTTGATTCGGACACCTCTCCGTTTCAGGCAGCTAATCCAATTTTATTGACAGGGGTTACTCCTTCAAAAGTTAGCTGGGTCTGGTAAAGTTATCTTGTTAGACAAAGTTACTCTAGAAGTTAGCGGAGCGCAGCCGGCCGACAGCAAGCACACTAGGAGAAAAAGTACACTTGCATAATGTACTGAAAGTACTCTATTTTCACGCACTAATTTCGTAGGCTACTTAATATACAAAAAAAAGTGCCAATCAGTTTTTTGGATTTCACAGATAGGCTAGCTAAGAATACATAATAATTATATTTTAATTATTAATTATAGCTTTAAGGGTGTAGATAGCATAAATAAGAAATGTACATGTTTGAGAATAGCTTAGAAGTTAGGCTAAAGGGAGAAGAAATACGTAAATTAACTTACTCTAACCTCTAATTCTAGGAAATGATGTATGGCCATATTAAAGGGATAGTTCAACCGAAAATTAAAATTGTGTATTATATTAAGTTTATTATTACTATAAACATGTATTGAGATGCATGAAAAAAAGTTGGATGAACACATTTAGTTGGCAGATACTGCACTTTGCCTTTGCAATAGTGTTTTAGTTGTTTAAGGTCATCCAAAGGCAGAGTGCAGTATCTGCATTTTGGGGGTCAAAGATCACATCAGTGGTCATGGTTTTTATCTATAAAAAATTTCTTCCTAAGAAGGCAATACATGAATGCATTACCACTAATCTACCCACAACATGTTTGACTGGCTGGTGTAAAAACTTTAAAGCCATTTTTCTCAGTTTCAGTGTTTGCGTAGTTACTGCACTTAGCCTTTGTAGGGCAGTATAGACATCTCACATGTGTAAAATAATGGAGCGTATGATTACAGACAGATTAACATATTATTTGGTAGCAAGTAATATTAGATTAAAATATCAAAGTGGATTTAGAAAAGGTAGGGGAACAATGGATCCTATAGTATGTCTAGAATCAGAGGCGAGGAAGGCACAAGTGAATAAAGAGGTTGTGGTAGCAGTGTTTTTTGATGTGGAAAAAGGTTATGATTTACTATGGAAAGAGGGATTATTGATTAAAGTGAAAAGATTAGGAATATCAGGAAAAATGTTTAGATGGGTGAAGGAATTTTTATGATGCTAGGCTCACATGGAATGTACATATTGATAATATTGTAAATAAGTGTAAAAAGGTATTGAATGTGATTAGATGTTTAGTGGGAACAGAGTGGGGAGCCGATAGGTCTGCTTTGAAAAAAAAATTGGATGTAATTCAAGCACAAGCATTAAGGATATGTAGTGGGGCTTTTAAAACAACATCTGCGGCAGCATTACAGGTAGAAATGGGGGAAATTCAATTGGAGTTAAGGAGACAGCAAATCATGATAGCATACTGGGTTAATTTACAAGGACATAGTAACCATCCTGCAATAAGTGCAATTGAGCCGTGCTGGGAACATGAAAAAAGGCAAACAAAGAGCTTTGGTTGGATAGTTAGAAAGAAGGTGGGTGAAATTGGTATACTGGATAGGAGATACTCTCCAACTGTAGTTCTGCCAGCTATACCACCTTGGTTATTGCCACAGCCAGAGATAGATCTTAGCCTCCTTGAATTGATGAGAGATGTAAATGAGATGTAAATCATACATCAGAAGAAATTACTGTGGGTATTTACAAATGTATGCAGATGGTTCTAAAGACCCTACGGCTGGTAGAACAGCAGCAGCAGTAGTAATCCCTGATTTTGATGTTGAATGTGGAAAGAGACTTACTGATGATATATCTGTCTTTGCATGTGAAATGATGGCCATTGTTATTGCCTTGCAATGGGTAGAGGTCGTCAGGCCAGAGAGAGTGGTAATTGCATCAGATTCATGTGCAGTATTAATGAGTTTAACATTTTGCAACTCCAAAAGTAGAGAGGATTTATTGTATGAAATACTACAATCATTATTTAGAAGTCTAACAAATGCACTTGTCTGTTAGTTTTGTGTGGGTCCCTGCATATTTTGGAATTGATGGGAATGAAAAGGCTTTGAGGAGTGGGAATAAGAACATAAATGTAAATATTAGTAAGTCAGAAGCTAAAGTGGTGATTAAAGGACAAATAAAAAACATGTGGCAAAATCAATGGAACAAAAAAAGTAAATTAAGATATCTGTTAAAAAATAATCCATTAGTTGGGAGTACAGGGTCTGGAGGACAAAATAGAAAAGAGGAGATGGTTATTACAAGAATAAGGAATGGGCATACTGGGCTAAACAGTTCTCTCTACGTGACTGGAAAACATGATGGGAAGTGTGAATATTGTGGAGTGCAAGAAACAGTGGATCGTGTTTTATTACATTGTCTGAAGTATGAATCAGAGTGAAAAGTTTGAAAGCATGCACTAAGAGAAAATGGAGAGGAAAATATCAGTAATATTCTTAAAACATCTGCAGGTGACAAAGGTTGGAAACTTCTTCTAGAGTATTTAGGATCAACAAGATTAATGAATAGAATTTGAGAATTATAATTTTATTTATTTAGGTTTGTTTATTTGTTATTATTTTATTTATCTTTGTTTGTTTGTTTTTTTAATTTAATTTAATATTGTTCTCTTTGTCCTTATAATTTGGGTGTTATATAGATCATTAGTCAATACTCCAGATCAGTGGGTGGCGGTAATGCACCTGAAAGTTGTTTGCCAACTGCCAATAAAAACAAAAGAAGAAGAATCTTCCCACAAAAGAAGAAGAAGAAAGCAAGCAGGAGGAATTATTCCAGGAGAAACTACAGACATGAAGAACCCTGCAGAATAAAAGATGATACAGTGGAATAAATAGGTTGGTGTTTTCCTTCATTCTCTTTAATGAGGAACATTAAGATGAAAACTTTGATCATTTGGGACTCCCTGAATTCATTTTCACTTAAAAATTTTTAGACGTGATGGAAGTGAATGAAGACAAAAGGCATCAGTTTCAAAAGAAGATAGAAAATAAAGATGGAGATGCAGTCGTTTCACAGACTGAAAATAATTTCACTCAAAAGCGAGCTGGAAAATCTGGAGTCAAAAGATCTTTCACCTGCTCTCAGTGTGGAAAGAGTTTCAGAAAAAAATCAAACCTTAAGACACACATGAGGATTCACACTGGAGAGAAACCGTTCACATGCTCTCAGTGTGGAAAGAGTTTCGCTCACAAAAACTCTCTCAAAGATCATCTGCACTTCCACTCTGGAGTGAGATCGTTCAGCTGTGATCAGTGTGAGAAAACATTTGTTGTGGAAACAAACTTAAGAAGACACCTTAAAGTTCATACTGGTGTGAAGCCTCACGTTTGTTCTTTTTGTAGAAAGAGTTTTTCATTGCTGGAACTTTTAAAACAGCATGAGAGTATTCATACTGGTGTGAGACCTTACATGTGCTTTGATTGTGGGAAGACTTTCATTAAATCAGGCACATTAAAAAGACACCAGAGAATTCACACTGGAGAAAAACCGCACAAGTGCTCACACTGTGGGAAGAGTTTCTCTCGGCCAGGAAACCTGAAAGATCATGAAAGAGTTCACACTGGAGAGAAACCGTACAAGTGCTCACAGTGTGAGAAGAGTTTCACCTGCTCCTCTAATCTACGGACTCATGAGAAAAAGCATTGCCCGAAGTCATCTTAGTGATCAAAGTTCATGTTTTGATCCATAAGTAAAAAGTTAGATTTTCTCATGGTTCCTATGCAAAATGGACAGTAGGAAATTAGATTTTAGTGATTTCCAATTCTGGTGTATTCCAAGTGACAAGTGTATATGAAAACGATTTGTTTCTCTATTCTGTTTTCCTCTATTACTAAATAAATTTGTCATGTAAGCAGAGTGTTTTTACTGCAGCAGCCCAAAGTTCTGAGCTGACCTGAATCTTTTATAATTTTAATGTATCAGTTTTACAAATTCAAGGTGCAAAGTAATAGTGAGAGGTCTTGTCTAGTCAGAGTCAGACCAAGAGACAATTAACTTTAGTCTTTTTATTATACAAATAAAGTAGATATGACAGAACGAAGCCTCGTTTACAAGTAATTTGATTTGTCGTTTTTTGATACGCAATGAAATACTGATTCGATTCATTGGTTTTGGCCTGTTCTCCCAAATCATCAACATGAGTTCAGTTTGCTTATGTGTTGGTCAGATTTTTCAGTAGGTGATGTCATCAGCTCACAAACTAAAATAAATAATCATAAAACAGCCGTACAGTGTTGTATTAAGCTGTAATACATCAAATCTGTTCTGAAGGTCCATATAAAGTGCTGGAGTGATCGTGTATTTTAGGCTAAAGCGTAAGTTAGCATCACTCTGGTTCATCACTCAATAGGATTTTTCCATTGGCTTTTGGATTATTGCAGAAAATAAACTCTGTGACCAACAAAAGGTTATAATTCTTATACATTTTGTTCATCATAATATCTTAACAAATGAGCAACTTTTGTGAATTAAGTGTAAATGCAATAGACAGAAGTCAAAGGTTGAACATGGGCTGGTATAAATCAAGCACAGACGTGCAGACGCTTCTATAGCTCCCTGGCTTAATAACGGATTGAATCTTTGACTGGTGATTCACACACTTTTTTGCGATCATCGTTGGACACCATAAACATCGCCATCATGCATCAGGGAATCAACCCGTAAGAGCTTTGTACAAAAACAAAATGGCAAATGAATAAACGTCGGTGTATGAATGAGTGAGTGAATGGGTGAATGTGAGGCAAAAATGTAAAGCGCTTTGGATGGCCGTAGGTCTGTTAAAAGCGCTATATAAATGCAGTCCATTAAACCATGAAACAAACATACATGAAAACAAATAAATAAACTAAATTATTCAAAACGTACCCAAATATATTACAACATTACAAACAAACTGTCATGTATCAGGTCTACTGGGGTTGTTACAAGCTTCTGTCACTAGAGGGAGATGTTGCCAAAGAGGAGGGGCAGTGTAAAAATCTTCAGTAAAGAAGTGAGAGTTCACAGAAAGTGGAACCTGAAACCGTGTGTCTGAGTGTTTATTGAATTAAAGTAGGGAAGTAACACTGGAGATGAGGATATTAAATTATCCACAACCAAAAAAAAAAAAAAACCTGTAAGTTTAAGATTGTGAAGGGGAACAATGACAGAGAAAAGCAGGATCCAGAACTTTGAATGTTTTTTGGACCCAGCCACGCTTGGACCGAGATGGACGAGATGGCTAAAGTCTTTCGAACTGTATGCAGATGGGAAAGGACTCATCATCTCAGATGATGCGACAGACGCGACTAAGCAGCGGAGGAGAGCTTTATTACTACACCTCGCAAGACCAGACGTACAAGATATTTTTTCAACTCTGGAAAACACGGGGGAAGTTATAAACTACGATGCTGCAGTGACCACTTTGAACTCCAAAGCGGTGTTTGGTCTCTGCCTAAATTTGGACCATTTAGGCAGAGACCAAACATGCCCTGCACGAGGTCAAGTGTGTCATAAATGCAATGGAAAAGACCACTTTTCAAAAAAAGTGGGGCTGGGAGCTGTCTTAGTTCAGACTCAAAAAGGGGAAACGGTGCCATTATGTTATGTGAGTCGCTGTCTAACACGCAGACTGTGAACGCAGATATTCAAAGACAGAAAAGGAGGCCCTGGCTCTCGTGTGGGCATGTGAGAGACTGCATGCTTACATTTAAGGCAGAGAATTTGAGCTGGTCACTGACCACAAACCGTTAGAGGCCATATACAGCCCCCATTCTAAACCGTGTGCCCGCATAGAACGGTGGGTACTCCGACTACAGCCATACAATTTTAGAGTCACATACTTAACGGGCAAAGAGAACATTGCAGATCCACTGTCAAGGCTGTTTGGGGAAACATCAAGAACTGAGAGACATGAACACGCCTCAGAGGAGTATGTCAGGTATATTGCGGTGTGTGCAACACCAAATGCTTTGACCACCAGAGAGGTAGAAGAAGCCTCTGAGAGTGACCTGGAAAATGAAAGAAGTGCGATTCGCAGTTAACAGCGGACACTTTGAGAACTGTAAAGCATATGCTCCAGTAGCTAACGAGTTGTGCTGCATTGACCATTTAATCCTCCATGGAACACGCATAGTGATACCCAAAGCATTACAACCCAGGGCTTTGGCTCTGGCACATGAAGGACATTTAGAAATCGTGGGCACTAAACAACCCCTCCGGTCCAAAGTGTGGTGGCAGGGTATGGATAAAGCAGCAGAAAGCTACTGAAAGTCATGTCACGGGTGCCAGGTGGTATCCAGACAGGAAGCACCTGTACCACTAAGACCCACACCACTGCCAGATGGACCCTGGCAGGACGTGACCATAGACCTGTTAGGCCCACTTCCGACTGGTCACTCCATACTTGTTGTAGTGGAGTATTATAGTCCCTACTATGAATATGAGATACTGATGTCGACAACATCGGAAAAAATCATAGACAGTCTGGAGTCTATCTTTAGTAGATATGGCCTGCCTGTCACATGTAGGTCAGATCAAGACCTCAGTTCAAATCTGAACAGTTCGGAGTGCTCTGCGAGAGCAATGGCATTAGACATGTGAAAACCACTCCCAAATGGGATCAGGCTAACGGGGAGGTGGAACGCCAAAACTCATCGCTAATGAAAAGAATCCGAATTGCACAGGCTGAGGGACTGGATTGGAAAAAAGAGCTGAGGAAATATGTCACTGTGTATAGAAGTGTTGAACATTCCACGACAGGAAAAAGCCCAGCTGATTTGCTCTTTAACAGGAAGATTCGAGGAAAGTTGCCAAACCTTTCAGAAGCATGTAGAGATCAGCAAGTATGCGATAGAGATGCAGAACAAAAAGCAAAAGCAAAGACATACGCAGATGATCGTCGAGGGGCACAGTACTCAAAAGTAAATGTGGGTGACACAGTGCTTGTGCAGCAAGAAAAGATGAATAAATTCACGACTCCGTTCAACCCAATCCTGCACCAGGTCGTGAGCAAAACTGGAAATCAAGTGACTGTGGAATCACCCACTGGGGCAAGATATACACGAAACACCACTCATGTTAAAAGATTCAACACCAACAAAAATGCTGATGTGGAAACTGAATATGAACAGTTGGATCACAGGCCCTGGTTATTTCTAGACTTGACTACTGCAATGCGCTTCTGGCTGGACTCCCCTCTTGTGCGATCCAAACACTTCGAATGATCCAGAATGCAGCGGCACGTCTGGTCTTCAACGAGCCCAAAAGGACCCACGTCACACCACTCTTCATCTCCCTGCACTGGCTACCACTCGCTGCTCGCATCAAGTTTAAGGCGCTGACGCTTGCCTACAGAGCCACCACGCGCTCAGCTCATACTTTGACTCGATTCTACAAATCCACACCCCCACCAGAAGCCTTCGCTCAGCTAAGGAGCAACGGTTTGTGGTACCATCACAGAGAGGCAAAAAATCCCTTTCCAGAACATTTTCATTCAACGTTCCCAGCTGGTGGAACGATCTTCCCAATGCCATCTGAAACGCAGAATCATTGACATCATTCAAAAGTCAACTAAAAACTCAGCTCTTCCGTAACTACTTTTAAAAAAAAAACTTTCTCCTCCTTTTTTCCCTCCCTACTCTAGCCTGTGCTACACTGAGCAATGTACACGGTCTCAGTATTTCAGGCACTTGTTGCGCTCACTCGACTCTTCATGACCAATCGCTTCGTGTACCCCCAAGTTGTAAGTCGCTTTGGATAAAAGCGTCTGCTAAATGCATAAATGTAAATGACAACACAAAAAGCTTTTGTCCCGTCTCCAACTCCTATGATCTGGACTCCAAAGCGGACTTGCCAAACACACCAGAACAGAAAAGACCCCAACGGGCTAGAAGATTGCCTGAGAAGCTGGCTGATTATGTCCTAAACTGAAAGGGAAAAAAAACGCTATATATATAGAGCATTTGATTTAATCAAAGCAAAGATCGAAAAGAAAAGTTAACATAAGTTAATCACGTCATGTATCAGGTCTACTGGGGTTGTTACAAGCTTCTGTCACTAGAGGGAGATGTTGCAGAAAAGGAGGGGCAGTGTAAAAATCTTCAGTAAAGAAGTGAGAGTTGAACCTGAAACCGTGTGTCTGAGTGAATTAAAGTAGGGATGTAACACAAACCTTTAATCTTTACACAAAGAAACAAAATCAAAACACACAGGTAACAGATAGCAAGAAGTCAAAGACCGTACCTTGTTCGCCATTTAAACCAGAAGCTAAAAACTCCTTGCACCGTGAACCGTTAATGCTACGACCATATGCATCTAGGCCTCCTTCCATACTGAACTGTTTGGACAACACTCAATATATCCGCATCCTCCGCTCTCTCAACCGGATGTCAAAATAAAAGACCTTCATTATCATAACATAAATGAAACCAAAGAAAAACAGGAAAACAAATACCATGCAGAAATACACAAATAAATAATTTAAAGGAATATGATGAAAAATGAAGCAAACAATACAAAGCAAATTATTACCAGCTTCTACAAACATCTGTGAAAGAATGGGTCGCTCTCAGGAGCTCAGTGAACTCAAGCGTGGTATCATGATAGGAAAGTCCATTCGTGAAATTTCCTAAATTGGGATGGGACGGTATGAAAATTTCATATCACGATTATAGTGACCAAAATTATCATGATTATCAATATTATCAAGGTTTTGTTCAAATGAGATGAAAGTGTTCAAAAAGAACTTATGCACTCACTGAAAACAATCCAACAAATTTTATATTTGAAAATCAACAAACAACAAATAAATCAAGCAGCTCTATGCACTTCTTAAGAAAGCTTCTATTTTGTAGCATTTCCTTCCTTATAATGACCGTCATCGATAGCAACGCATTATAACAGCGCACATCCATGCATCACAACAGACGTGCACTCTCGTTTAATTCAAATGCAACTTGCTGTCTTGCATCTCCATTTTCGATTGTATTGAAAATGAAATCAGAGGACTTTACTATTATTACTACTATAATATTGTTGTGATAATTTTGCTGCCACTGCCTATACACTGCAAATACAAACAATGCCAATAGCTTGGGCATTTGCACAGGTGACCTGATTGGCTGACGCGACGCAACAGAACCCACAATACAGTTCTGTTAGGGGGATAACAGTTTATGACCCAAGACCTGTAGTGAAAAATGAAGACCAGAGTCAGGTGTGCAATTAATTAAAGAAAAATGTACTGAAGAATAGTTTGCAGTTTCCTCAGCAGAAGCTAGCTTCAGCTCCCTCTCTACCAGCCTATCATACATACAATTTCTGGTAACACTTTACAATAACAGTACATGAATAATCATGTATTAATCATGTATTAATACATGAATTAATAGTTCATTCAACATGAACTCGAACATGATTAGTGAAGATATGAACAAATCATGAACAAACCAGGAGCTATCATGAACTAAGACAGGAGTCATAAGGATTCATGCATGAATAGCAGCAGTATTAATACATGCTAGTACATGTTTGATAATTAATGCATTAATTAACATGTATGGGTAAACTAAATCAAACAGGCTTTCTAAGAATGAATAACAAATATTATATAGCACTTTATTTGTTATTATCAGCTATTACGGACATTGACCATGCGATTGCTGAGACAATAGGACAGATGGAGCAAGACTGATATTTACTGAACGCAGAACGAACCTCACAAAAGCATGTTCAGCGCCCCAGTCCCACCCCCAAAAGTTCCTGAACTTTGAAAAAGTACTACCTCGCGAGCAGGGCCGTTCGGAGGGGGAAATATTTACCTGGAATTTCATTCAGACCCCGGTTCCTGTGGTCAAAACACACTGAGTACCACCCCTAGTTCCTGGGGAAAGTTCCTGCGGTGGAAACGCGGCTTATATTAAAGATCTCCCTTCAGTGTGTGGCGAGGTGGATGTTCAAATGTATGTGGATGATACTATTATTTATGCACATGGAAATGATGCCACTAGTGTAGCTAACAAATTAACTAAGGTCATGAATAACATCGCAGACTGGCTCACCTCTGCTTCTCTTACACTTAATGTAAATAAAACGGTGGCAATGTATTTTACTAAAATTAGAAAACCAACAACCTTTCCGTGTGTTTTTGTAAAAGGAAAAAAGATCAAAGTAGTAGATTAATACAAATACTTAGGGGTCCTTCTGGAACAACATTCAGATTTAAAAATCATATTAAAAACAGTTATAATATCTTTAAATACAATATCTCAGTTTTTAGACACAAAAAATATGCTTACTTATGATAAAGGAAAAATATATCTGGATGCAATGATTGTTTCTCATGTTAACTATTGTATCTCCTGTTGGTCTCAAACAAGTGAAATAACATTAAAACCATTAAAATCACTTTATAACCAGGCTGTAAATGTATTAGATAAAAAAACATTAAGACATCATTGTCAAATTTTTAAGCTGTTAAATATATTCAATTTCGAGAATCTAATTGTGTACTCAAATGTACGGTTAATTTTTAAGATCCTCAATAATAGCGCACCTCTAGGGCTGTAGCGATACACTAATCTCACGATACGATACGATACACGATATTCAGCTCACGATACGATATATATCACGATATTCAGCCATCGATACGATTCGATATAATTCGATACACTTACATCATTTTCTGAAAGATTTAAAGGGGACAGAGTGATTTTGGTGACATCTTGTGAGTGTTTCATTTACTTGGATTGAATTAACTGAACTGAAAACTAAAATCATCAATTACACAATATATGTCTCTGACGGGACAGAGAGTCTACAGCTTGCAAATGCTGGACAAAATGAATCAAAGATGTGTTGAGAAAATTAGTTCCATTTATTGAAACAGTGCAAACTGTAGCTTACAAGCCTTTGAAAAGTAAATAAAGTGCAGTATTGCAATTAACAATGGAGTTTTAAAAATTACAGCAAGTGGCCTGTTCTGAACAGTTTCTTTGACAGCTTTTTTAGCTTGACACTGACATTTGGTAGTATTTCCAGAGTATTTCACGTTTGTGTCACACAGCTTGCAAACCAACCGCGATGCTTTGTCTAAGTCAAGGGTCTCCAACCTTTTTTCATTTGAGAGCTACTTTTTTAAAAAGAAAGTCAAAGAGAGCTACTCATGTTATATAATACTTAAAACACAACTTAAATAATGCATCATCCATCCATCCATCTTCTTCCGCTTTATCCAGGGCCGGGTCGCGGGGGCAGCAGTCTAAGCAGAGATGCCCAGACTTCCCTCTCCCTAGACACTTCCTCCAGCTCTTCCGAGGGGACACCGAGGCGTTCCCAGGCCAGCCGGAAGACATAGTCCCTCCAGCGTGTCCTAGGTCTTCCCCGGGGCCTCCTCCCGGTTGGACATGCCCGAAACACCTTCCCGGGAAGGCGCTCAGGAGGCATCCGGAACAGATGCCCGAGCCACCTCAACTGACCCCTCTCGATGTGGAGGAGCAGCGGCTCTACTCCGAGTTCCTCCCGAGTGACTGAGCTCCTCACCCTATCTCTAAGGGAGCGCCCAGCCACCCTGCGGAGAAAACTCATTTCGGCCGCCTGTATCCGGGATCTTGTCCTTTCGGTCATGACCCAAAGCTCATGACCATAGGTGAGAGTAGGAACGTAGATTGACCGGTAAATCGAGAGCTTCGCCTTACGGCTTAGCTCTTTCTTCACCACAACAGACCGGTACATCGACCGCATTACTGCAGAAGCTGCACCGATCCGTTTGTCAATCTCCCGTTCCATCCTCCCCTCACTCGTGAACAAGACCCCTAGATACTTGAACTCCTCCACTTGAGGCAGGAACTCTCCACCAACCTGAAGTGGGCAAGCCACCCTTTTCCGACTGAGGACCATGGCCTCGGATTTGGAGGTGCTGATCCTCATCCCAGCCGCTTCACACTCGGCTGCAAACCGTCCCAGTGCATGCTGAAGGTCCTGGTTAGAAGGGGCCAACACGACAACGTCATCCGCAAAGAGCAGAGACGAAACCGCATGGTCCCCAAACCTGACACCCTCCGGCCCCTGGCTGCGCCTAGAAATTCTGTCCATAAAAATTATGAACAGAACCGGCGACAAAGGGCAGCCCTGCCGGAGTCCAACATGCACCGGGAACAAGTCTGACTTACTGCCGGCAATGCGGACCAAACTCCTGCTTTGGTCGTACAGGGACCGGACAGCCCTTAGCAAAGGACCCCGGACCCCATACTCCCTGAGCACCCTCCACAGGATGCCGCGAGGGACACAGTCGAATGCCTTCTCCAAATCCACAAAACACATGTGGACTGGTTGGGCAAACTCCCATGAACCCTCCAGCACCCTGTAGAGGGTATAGAGCTGGTCCAGTGTACCACGGCCCGGACGAAAACCAGACTGTTCCTCCTGAATCCGAGGTTCAACTATCGGCCGAATTCTCCTCTCCAGTACCCTGGCATAGACTTTCCCGGGGAGGCTGAGAAGTGTGATCCCCCTGTAGTTGGAACACACCCTCCGGTCCCCCTTCTTAAAAAGAGGGACCACCACCCCGGTCTGCCATCCCAGAGGCACTGTCCCCGACCGCCACGCGATGTTGCAGAGGCGTGTCAGCCAAGACAGCCCCACAACATCCAGAGACTTGAGGTACTCAGGGCGGATCTCATCCACCCCCGGTGCCTTGCCACCGAGGAGTTTCTTGACCACCTCGGTGACTTCAGCCCGGGTGATGGACGAGTCCTCCTCTGAGCCCCCAGCCTCTGCTTCCTCAATGGAAGGCGTGATGGCGGGATTGAGGAGATCCTCAAAGTATTCCTTCCACCGTCCGACGATATCCCCAGTTGAGGTCAACAGCCGCCCATCGCCACTGTAAACAGCGTTGGTAGGGCACTGCTTCCCCCTCCTGAGGCGCCGGACGGTTTGCCAGAATCTCTTCGAGGCCAGCCGATAGTCCTTTTCCATGGCCTCACCGAACTCCTCCCAGGCCCGAGTTTTTGCCTCCACAACCACCCGGGCTGCAGTCCGCTTAGCCTGCCGGTACATGTCAGCTGCCTCAAGAGTCCCACAAGCCAACCAGGCCCGATAGGACTCCTTCTTCAGCTTGACGGCATCCCTTACTTCCGGTGTCCACCACCGAGTTCGGGGATTGCCGCCTCGACATGCACCGGAGACCTTACGGCCACAGCTCCGAGAGGCAGCGTTGACAATGGAGGTGGAGAACATGGTCCATTCGGACTCAATATCTCCAGCCTCCCTCGGGATCCGGTCGAAGTTCTGCCGGAGGTGGGAGTTGAAGATCTCTCTGACAGGGGTCTCGGCCAAACGTTCCCAGCAGACCCTTACAGTACGCTTGGGTCTACCGGGTCTGTCCAGCTTCCTCCCCCGCCATCGGATCCAACTCACCACCAGGTGGTGATCAGTTGACAGCTCCGCCCCTCTCTTCACCCGAGTGTCCAAGACATACGGCCGCAGGTCAGATGAAACGACCACAAAGTCGATCATTGACCTACGACCTAGAGTGTCCTGGTGCCATGTGCACTGATGGACACTCTTATGCCTGAACATGGTGTTCGTTATGGACAAACCGTGACTAGCACAGAAGTCCAATAACTGAACACCACTCGGGTTCAGATCAGGGGGGCCGTTCCTCCCAATCACGCCCCTCCAGGTGTCACTGTCATTGCCCACGTGGGCGTTGAAGTCCCCCAGTAGAACGACGGAGTCCCCAGTCGGAGCACTTTCCAGCACCCCTCCCAGGGACACCAAAAAGGCCGGGTACTCTGCACTGCCGTTCGGCCCGTAGGCACAAACAACAGTGAGAGACCTATCCCTGAGCCGAAGCCGCAGGGAAACGACCCTCTCGTTCACCGGGGTAAACTCCAACACATGGCGGCAGAGCTGTTGCTATAAGCAAACCCACACCAGCCCGCCGCCTCTCACCATGGGCAACTCCAGAGTGGTGAAGAGTCCATCCTCTCTCGAGGAGTGTGGTTCCAGAGCCCAAGCCGTGCGTAGAGGTGATTCCGACTATCTCTAGTCGGAACCTCTCAACCTCACGCACAATCTCAGGCTCCTTCCCCGCCAGTGAGGTGACATTCCATGTCCCAAGAGCCAGTTTCCGTGTCCAGGGATCGGGTCGTCTAGGCTCCTGCCTTCGACTGCTGCCCGATCTTCTCCGCACCGGCCCCTTACGGTCCCTCCCGTGAGTGGTGGGCCCACGGGAAGGTGTCCCCACGTCGCTCCTTCGGGCTGAGCCCGGCCGGACCCCGTGGGGGAAGGCCCGGCCACCAGGCGCTCGCATACGAGCCCCAACCCCAGGCCTGGCTCCAGGGTGGGGCCCCGGCTGCGCCATACCGGGCGACGTCACGGTCCTCGTTGTCATTGTCGTCATAAGGGGTTTTTGATAATGCATCATAATTCTCATATTAACAACTATCCAAACTGTTTTACACCTGAAAGAGTATAGTAGTAGTTCCAGTAGTCGGTACAATACCACTATTTTTTTTTTTAAATAAATGTTTTGTTATATATGATGATAATCTTAAGTAAATAATACATAAACATGTAAAGGCTGTATGCTGTTTAAAAGTAAACATTGTTTATAAATGAAAGATCAAGTGAAAAATAAGCAACCATTAATAATTATATAATTAGTATTATTTATTTCATAATTATTATTATTAGTAGAGACGTATTATTATTACATAGAGACGTAGCTAAATTTACTGTAGGCTACAATCTGTAGTCAATCTCTTCACGTTAAACCAAACTTTTGTTTTGACGGGTTTCCGTGATTACCAGTGTCTGTGTTCATGATGATATGACAGTGGATGCGCGTCTCAGTCATTCAGCTCCCTAGTTCAGTCAGGGATCAGCCCATTGATTGTGTCCTGATCAGTGCCCTGACTACTGAACCAGGAGCAGAATGAGACGCAGCCAGTTTTCTCAAATGAAACGGTAAATTCTCATGAAGTGACGGTTTATGCGTTCGTGACGGCAGAGACTACAAGAGCGAGTGCGCGCGCGGCGCTCGTCATCCACACAGACGCAGAACATGCAGGAGTAATATTTAAATAGTATTTTGCAGTTTATTATTTACAGACACTAGTATATATTCGGCTTCAGTCTGGAGCCCTGCGCTTAAATGAACACGGAAGCGACTGAACGCAGCTGCTATGGTGAGCTATTTTTAGAACAGACCCGCGGGCACCTCCTGTGGTCCTTGCGGGCGACTCATGTTGTTGACCCCTGAGTCTAAGTTGTCGCTTTCCTTCTTCTTTTTAAACCCAAAGTGGTCCCACACATCTGCTTTTAAGCATGAAGGCGCTGGATTTATATTCGCCGCCATTTTTTTTAATCTCCTCGCTCTGACTCCGTAAACAAGAAGAGGTAGACGTCTGCGTTTTTGTAAAGTTAGTAGTACGGGTAACTTGGTCTACAGCGGTACTAGCGGCTGGCTGACCAAATCGCTCTTCCTGCAACGCAAATGGGGGTAAACACGGGGATTTGAATGGGACTTATGTATCGATATTCGCGGCTTAAAAATCGATACTTTCTTGGGAGAAAAAATATCGATTTATATCGCAGAATCGATAAAATTGCCCAGCCCTATGCACCTCCACCACTGAGGCGATTTGTACAGCTCTGCTCAGAGCAGACTACCAGGACATCTAGGTCCACAAGTCGAAATGACTGCAGATTACCCAAAAGAAGCTCTGCCTTTGCACAGACAGCCTTCTCATTCAAAGCTGTTAAAGAATGGAACAATCTCCCAGATAGTCTGAAATTATCCTCTGACCTGAGGGACTTCTCTCAAAATGTTAGAAAGGTGTTATTAGAAAACCAACTATGTCAGCACTGATTATGTTAATGGTTAGTAAGGTTTTACTGTAGCAATTTTAAAAGGTTTATTGTAGACAGTATGTACAGGGTTAGTTTAGGCTGAAGTGTGAATGTAAATGGGGTTGTACATAGATAGTGAGTTATATATATTGATGTATATATTTTATTGTTTTGATTCTTTTATCTGCCCAGGGACTGCGGATGGAAATTAGATTTAGCTAAATCTGGTGTAAAGTATCTTTTCTTTTGTAAGATTAGTATACTTGCACATGGTCCTGTCACAGGTCGGGGGGGTCAAACCAGTCTACACCCACCCCTAAAACCCAGGACCACCTCGAGGAGCGTGCCAGAGACCAGTCAGACAAAGAATCAGAGTAAAACAAGTTTTATTTATTTAAAAGTTTTATATAAAAAGTCTCAATGGGGCCTCTGGGTCCACCCACCGATGCGGGGGCCGAACCACTGACCAGAGGAAGGGAGGGGAAGTCGGTCACCTGTCCGACACGCAGGTGAGTGTCCTGGTAAGTAGAACCGTGTAGGACAATTGAGCAAAACAGAGTCTTTAGTCGAAGGGGGCCTTCCTTTGGACGGACAGGTGAGTCTCCTGGTAAGTAGAACTTGTTAGAACATTTGGACCGAACAGAGTCTTTAGACGAAGGGGGCCTTCCTTTGGATGGACAGGTGAGTCTCCTGGTAAGTGGAACTTGTTAGAACATTTGAACAGAACAGAGATTTTAATCGGGAAGGGCCTTCCTTTGGACGGACAGGTGAGTCTCCTGGTAAGTAGAATTTGTTAGAACATCGAACAGAGCAGAGTCACTTTATCCATGCATGCACGTGTTTCTTCAGTACAAGCCAAGGCTTACCACTAGGGTATACTTCTGCAGGGCAGGCAGGGGTAGGCTCACTAAGTGTCTCCCTTTCAGGCGGAAGAATGTTGGCTGACGCGTGTTCTGGTCAGCAGATGAGGAAAGTTCACTGAGTGTCTCATTCTATGCGGACATCACATGGAAGGCCATTGGCGGAGGAATGCTCTGTTAACAACAGGATAGATTATTCAACTGCACATATTTCCCCAGGGGACAAGAGAACAGGCTTACGGCTGGGGGTGTTTCTCTCCAACAGGCAGAGGTAGGTTCACTGGGTGGCTCACTTTAGGCGGACATCACATGGAAGGCCATTGGCGGAGGAATGCTCTGTTAACAACAGGATAGGTTATTCAACTGCACACATATTTCCCCAGGGGACAAGAGAACAGGCTTACGGCTGGGTGTATTTCTATCCAACAGGCAGAGGTAGGTTCACTGGGTGGCTCACTTTAAGCGGACATCACACGGAAGGCCATTGGCGGAGGAATGCTCTGTTAACAACAGGATAGGTTATTCAACTGCACACATATTTCCCCAGGGGACAAGAGAACAGGCTTACGGCTGGGTGTATTTCTATCCAACAGGCAGAGGTAGGTTCAATGGGTGGCTCACTTTCTTTCGTCTCGGGCAGTCATCACATAGATGAACACTGATCGAGGGATTTCTCTACTGACAGACAGAGTACGTTATACAATGCATATCTTCTTTCCACATTTGCATAAAGGGGGTATTCACATTCAACACCTGAAATCCTTCTTCAGTGACAACGGATAAGGATAGGAAAAATAGGGAGTGCAATGGCAGTCAATTTAATCCCCACACACTGCAACCTCACTTCAACGCAATACTGTGCAACACATCAATTCAGGCACTGCATATCCACTCTCACTCAGTGCAATAAGGCCAGCACTCACCCGTTGGTCAATCCCTCCACTGTCGTACTGAATCCGTTATCTTCAGATGTTGGGTGGGTTAAGATGCCTTTTTACTGGAGCGTGGAGGACACTCCCTTAACACTCGATCACACTCAGACGAAGAAGCAATAGTTCAATGATGACTTGGTTCAAACGCTCTCTCAGGTGACAATGACACTCGTGATCAGTACACTTCACAACTTCATATTCAGTGCAGGTGCATACATTCAATGAAATCCGATACTCATACTACTTATCTCCGTTCTGATGTTGATGGCGTTTCTCCAGTCTGTACTCAACTCTGTAACTCCTTTCAAACGTATCCATACAAATGCCACTTCACCCTTTGTACAGCCGAGCCTTTGCGCACCCTCCAGAAACCTCCGTGAACCAACACACCCAATGAAGGAAGGACTTCTCTCGGGGAAGGAAGAACGCTGAACTGTCTCTCTACTTCCTTTTTATACTCTCCTCTGTCATCTCTCACACCTGCTCATCATCCGCCATTAGCCACCATTTTGTAGGGGCACATGTCCAACCGGAACCGGCCTGGTGTTACACCAACAACGTTCCGGGGGGGAACAACTTCTGACGGGACTTAGTTCCGCCTCACTTCGTCACCCTGTGACAGTCCCTGTCAAATAAATAATAAAACAAAACTAAAACTAAACTATATATGTTACAATACAGAGGTGACACGGAGAACTGATGAGGGGTAAACAGAGTTTATTAAACAGGACCAGGATGTGAGCAGATGAGGTGAGTAACAGAAGAGGTTATCCAGTGGATTGGTAAAGTCAATAGTGATACTGTACGTCTGGTTGCAGGTGACTAGGAGAACAGGTCGATGGAGCGATGGAGATGGGGAGCCAGGAGACAGGACGAGGAGACACTCAGGAGACTGGGAGAACAGGTAGGTAACACAGGTGAGTCTGTAGAAGCAAGGAGTAGCGTGAGCGTCTGCAAACGAGACCGGACAGTGACTGAGTGAATGCGTGGGGCTAAAGTGCAGGTGGTGATTGGAGTGATAATGAAGTGCAGGTGCGTGTAATCAGTATTCTGGTGACTATGAACATTGTGTCTGGGAGAGGGTGGAGCCTGGCGTGCTTGTGACATTACCCCCCCCTCCATGGCAATCTCCTGAGGGCCGAGGACCCCGACGCCGTGGTGGTCGACCTCTACCCCGAGGCGCCGGTCTGTCTGGACGAGAAGAGTGGAAGGTTTCAAGTAGTTTCGGGTCTAGGATGTCATGTCTGGGTACCCATGATCGCTCTTCTGGGTCGTACCCTTCCCAGTCAGCGAGGTACTGGAGCTGACCACCATGACGCCGGGAGTCCAAGATCTCCTGGACTTGGTACGCTGCGCCGTCTTCTAGGTGAAGCGGAGGAGGGGGCTCCGGGGTAACGCCAGGCTCTGGGGAAACAGAAACAGAGGGGTGATGTAGTTTCAGAAGTGACGCATGGAAAGTGTGTCTGTTCCCCGAATTAGTAAATACAAAAAAACATCAAAACCATTCAACAGTAAAAATTTAATTGACGTCCAACAAATAAACAAAATATATAATACAGATGAACAATTGATAAAGCTTGGGTTGCTGAATATTAGATCCCTTTCCCCAAAAGCGCTTATTGTTAATGATATTATTACAGATAATAATCTAGATGTGCTCTGTTTGACAGAAACCTGGCTAAAACCTGACGACTACATTACCTTAAATGAGTCCACCCCCCAAGATTATTGTTATAAACATGAGCCGCGTCTGAAAGGTAAAGGGGGAGGGGTTGCTGTAATTTATAATAATATCTTCAGTATTACTCAGAAGTCTAGTTTCAAATATAATTCCTTCGAAGTTTTGGTGCTTTATGTAACGCTATGTAGTGTACATGATAAAACCCGTTCAACATTTGTGTTAGCTACTGTATACAGGCCACCTGGGCATAATACAGACTTTATCAAAGAATTTGCTGATTTTCTATCAGAGTTAGTACTGGCCGTAGATAAAGTACTAATTGTTGGTGATTTTAATATCCATGTTGACAACGGAAAAGACGTATTGGGATTAGCATTTAAAGACACACTAAACTCTATTGGAGTTAGGCAACACGTGTCAGGAGCCACTCATCGCCATAATCATACTTTAGACCTAATATTGTCACATGGAATAAATGTTGATACCGTTGAAATTCTGCAGCAGAGCGATGACATCTCAGATCATTACTTAGTGTAGCGCTCCCCTCAGCACGTATATTGATGAGGGCAGGGCTTTTGGGTTCTTTTAAAGTTTTATCAAATGTGTTTTAACCCTGATTAACTCAGTTTTAAATGTTATCTTGGATCTCTCTTTTAAAGTACACACATGAAATGTTTTTCTAGCCTACCTATGAATTCACGTTTCTTAAGTTATAGTTAGAGAAAAAATGTTTAACCATAAGTGTCTGTATATGTCTCTATCGGAATAAAATGATAACCTCTTTCCAGGTAAGTAATAAAGTAACACAACACAAGGTCTTAGAAAAATATATCTCAATTATTTACTCAGTAAAGAAATTATTATCTCCAACAAATAAGAAAATGAAATAAAGATATGCTTGTTCTTTTTTAAACCTTCAACATAAAATGTCCCTCTTTTTTTAAAGGAAAATACTGTCAATACTGTACCATATATATAAATGCACAGACAACAATTTAAACACTGTTAACCTTCAGATGAATTAATTCAGAAAACTTTGATGTTCAAAAGAATGTCATCAAAACTTCAAAATCACTTAAACCAACACACTTTGTGGGCCCACACACACACCTTAATGCAATATAAAGCCGGCAACCAAAATTATTATTAAACTAAAATACCGTAGCAGGCCTGATGCGGTGCTTGTGTTCGTTGTGGCCCAAAACTTAATGGCCGCTTCACTCGTCAGCGAGCAAACAAAATAAAGGATACCTTGAGTTAATGTTTCTGTCCAGTCTTTTCTCCAACAATCACAGAAGCAGGCTCAGCATCCAATCAGCATTTCCACACGAACTCCGTTCATTTCTCTTTTCTTCGCCACGTTTCCCGTAAAACTCACAAGAGAAGTCCTGGTTGCTCCAAGCTCTGACTGAGTCTCTTCCCTGTCTTCAGTTCGAAAACAGCAAATAAACCCCTTGAAATGTTCAACTGAGGGAGTCAAACTTTAACTAGAAAAACGTCATTCACTTGTAATGAACAAACTCCAGCCTATACTTCAAGGTGACTAATCATTAGCATTAGCAGTAGCACAAAAGTAAACAGTCTCTGAACTTCGTGTTGAAATTCCTCCCATTCCTCAATATGCAGCTTGTCACTCTTCTCACTGGTTGTTTTGAAAACAATCCTAAGACACAAGTTACACACTGGTTTGTGCACTACTAATTCACAAATTAACTCAGAAAATCCCTGTGTCACGCTCACTCTTTTGCTTCACCTCTCCTCTCTCATCTCTCTTCTCCTCAAAACTGAAAAAAAACACCCGCGACGCTGATTCTCCGCCCAATCGTTATTAACCCCATAAATGCTGGTTTAGACAGTTTTCAGAAATACATTATCTCTTGTTTAAAACAATAAACATATAATAACTTTTAAACTGTTTTTGACATTTTCATCCTAACTTTTAAATGAATTTCAACCCTTTTAATCAAACTATTTATAGGCTCAGAATATTAAATGATAAGCCTACTACAAGCATCACTTATACCCTCATGCATTTTTAAACCGGGTTACATTAGTATCATGTATACTTAATTTAGCTAAGGTTGCAAAGCCGCCCCCTCGCTTTAAAAATGGCAGGACAATCACTGCCGCTACTAAAGATTGCTTTTTAAATAATCTCCCTCATCAGTATCATCTGCTCAGCATCCCAGATAGTTTAGAACAACTCGATGTTGCAACAGAAACTATTGACTCTCTCTTTTGCAGTACTTTAGACACAGTTGCTCCTCTGCGCTTAAAGAAGATTAAAGAAAATAGTCCAACGCCGTGGTACAACGAGCACACCCGGGCCCTTAAAACAGCAGCCAGAAAAATGGAGCGCAGCTGGAAGAAAACAAAATTAGAGGTATTTCGTAATTCGTGGAAAGAGCACATGATCACATACAGAAAGGCTGTAAAAACTGCTAGATCTGCTTATTTCTCAACTCTCTTGGAAGAAAACAAACACAACCCAAGGTATTTATTCAATACAGTGGCTAAATTAACCAAAAATAAAGCTTCAACTTCTGATGATTGTAAACAGCACAGCAGTAATGACTTTATGAACTTCTTCACATGTAAGATTGATAATATTAGGAAAAAAATTTTTAACCATGCAGCCGTCTAATACAGCATCACATCAGACAGAGCATTGTAGTGTCACTGAGGAAAAATTACACTCATTCACTGCTATAGGAGAAGAAGAATTGGCTAAACTCGTTAAATCATCAAAATCGACAACATGTATGCTCGACCCTATACCAACTAGGCTATTAAAAGAGATGCTACCAGAGGTCATAGATCCTCTTCTTAATATCATTAATTCATCTTTGTCATTAGGATATGTACCGAAAACTTTTAAGTTGGCAATTATTAAACCACTTATTAAAAAACCGCAACTTGATCCTACAGATTTAGTCAATTATAGACCAATCTCAAATCTACCCTTTCTGTCAAAAATACTTGAAAAGGCAGTGTCTTCACAATTATGTTCCTTTTTAGAAAGAAATGGTATCTGTGAGGATTTCCAGTCAGGATTTAGACCGTATCATAGCACTGAGACTGCTCTCGTCAGAGTTACAAATGATTTGCTCTTATCGTCCGATCGTGGCTGTATCTCTCTATTAGTGTTACTCGATCTTAGCGCTGCATTTGATACTATCGACCACAACATTCTTTTGAATAGACTCGAAAATTATGTAGGTATTAGTGGAATTGCATTATCATGGTTTAAATCATACCTATGCGACCGTTATCAGTTTGTAGTAGTAAATGAAGATATGTCACACCGATCGCAAGTTCAGTATGGAGTACCGCAAGGCTCAGTGCTAGGACCGCTACTCTTCACCCTGTACATGCTACCACTGGGAGATATCATTAGGAAGCATGGCGTTAGTTTTCATTGTTATGCTGACGATACTCAGCTCTATATTTCTTCACGCCCTAAAGAAACTTACCAATTCACAAGATTAACGGAATGCATAGCTGATATAAAACATTGGATGACTGGTAATTTCCTGCAACTCAATTCAGAAAAAACTGAATTTTTAATTATTGGACAAAAAAGCTCCACAAGTAGTAACCTAGAATACTGTCTAACACTTGATGGCTGTTCTGTCAAGTCCTCGTCGTCAGTGAGGAACCTGGGTGTGCTCTTTGATACCAATCTTTCGTTTGAAAGCCACGTTTCTAGCATCTGTAAAACTGCTTTCTACCATCTTAAAAATATATCTAAATTACGGCACATGCTCTCAATGCAAAATGCTGAACAGTTAGTTCATGCGTTCATGACCTCAAGGTTAGATTATTGTAATGCTCTACTGGGTGGTTGCCCTGCTCGCTTAATAAATAAACTCCAGCTGGTCCAAAACGCAGCAGCTCGAGTTCTTACTAGAACCAGGAAGTATGACCATATTAGCCCAGTTCTGTCAACACTGCACTGGCTGCCTATTAAACATCGCATAAATTTTAAAATCTTACTTATTACTTACAAAGCACTAAATGGTTTAGCTCCCCAATACTTGAGCGAGCTCTTAACATATTATACTCCATCACGTCTACTGCGGTCTCAAAATTCTGGCCAGTTGATCATACCGAGAATATCCAAATCAACTGCAGGCGGTCGATCGTTTTCCTATTTAGCACCTAAACTCTGGAACAGTCTTCCTAACATTGTTCGGGAAGCAGACACACTCTGTCAGTTTAAATCTAGACTAAAAACACATCTCTTTACTGTGGCATACACATAAAACACTTTTTCAATGAAATGATTGTTAGGCTGCATTAACTAGGTCAGCCGGAACCGGGAACACTTCCCATAACACCTGATGTACTCGTTACATCATCAGAAGAATGGCATCTACGCTAATGTTAGTCTCTCTGTTTTATCCCGAGGTTTACTGCAGTCAGCTGGATCCGGGCCGTATCCAGTTCAGATGGTGGACCTGCGCCCAGAGAAGACCAACACAGGACCCCGAAGTGTCTGGGAGACCGTGATTAGACTCCCCCTGAAACTGCCTCATCGACACGGCATCTCAATAAACCCGTCTCCTGCGTGTTGCCTCCGATCATTCGAATATTGCACTTTAATAATTATTTAATCAACATCATCCTCAATAAACCCGTCTCCAGCATGTTGCCCCCGGTCCCTCGAATATTCTGATCTATTATGACCTCCGAGCTGTAAAACTGCCAGAATAATAATAATAATACGCTGTTTGTTAATTGGCCAGAGGAGAACTGGCACCCCGACTGAGCCTGGTTTCTCCCAAGGTTTATTTTTCTCCATTAGGTCACCTAATGGGGTTTTGGTTTCCTTGCCACTGTTGCCTCTGGCTTGGCGTGCTCAGTTGGGGACACTAAATTTTTCAACTAAACATCGAAATACATCTAAATAATAAACTAAATTAACCATTTAAACTAAATTACTGATCAAATTATTGATCTAAAGCCCACACTGTCACTGTATGATACTTGAAATTTTTCCAGAATGGCTATACAGCTGAATAAAATTATGCTGCATTATTTTCCTGTTTAACACTGTAAAGCTGCTTTGAAACAATCTACATTGTTAAAAGCGCTATATAAATAAAGTTGACTTGACTTGAAAGTGGGGTGAATCCAGTACTGTGGTGGGAGTTGGAGTATGTACGTGACAGGGTTGATCTGCTGCAGGATGGTGAAGGGGCCAAAGAATCTGGGACTCAATTTCTTGCACTGCAGACGCAGTCTGATGTCCTGGGTTGACAGCCAGACCTTCTGCCTAACCTGGAACGTGGGAGCCTCTGAGCGGCGAAGGTCAGCTGTCATCCTGCGTCTGCGAAGGGCCTGCTGAAGTTGATGATGTGCAGAGTCCCAGACCCTCTCACTCTCCCGGAACCAGTAATCGACTGCAGGGACATCGGAGGGCTCCCCTGACCACGGGAAGAGGGGAGGTTGATAGCCGAGTACGCACTGGAGCGGGGTGAGGCCGGTGGTAGGCTGGCGGAGTGAGTTCTGTGCGTACTCGGCCCACCCTAGGAACTGGTTCCAGGAGTCCTGGTGGCCGTGACAGAAGGTACGGAGGAAACGGCCAATCTCCTGGATCTGCCAGACGGTCACACCTAGGAGGGAGAAAAAGGCTTTCCATACCTTGGATATGAACTGGGGACCCCTGTCCGATACTCTGTCTTCAGGGATACCATAGTAGCGGAATATGTGATTGAACATTAACTCACAGGTCAATACAGGTCTTAAAATCCTTCCCGTCGGTTTAGCAGCCACCGTTTTCTTTCCCCACAAATATATTTGAGGTTTATTTGATTAGTTTGTTATTTTGGTTTGGGTGTTTGTCATTATAATTTATTTGTTTTTGGTATTAATTTTTTTGTAAAGTCTTAGTGTTTTATTTACTGGTGTACCACTGTATGGGAGGTTTTATTTCTACGTTTGGTTGTTTCATTGTTGTTGTTTTTTTACAAATGGTTGGGATGTTTTGGTTTGATTTGTTTTGGATTGGTTTGTTTTCTCCCATGTAGTCTTATCCAGTTTGTGATTTCACTTTGACTTTATTTCGATTGAGTGTCATATCTATTATAGCTTTTTTATGTAATATCACTCACTTAATGCCAGCCCAAGTCTATCTTGCTTCGAGCACTAGATTTATAATAGTTTTTTCTGTATAAGATTTATTTGATAGTTCAATCCTAAATTGTGGTGAGCAGTGTTTGTTTGTTACCTTTTTTTTGTTGAGTTGTGTTTTTTTTGTGGAATTGCTGGGCTTTTGGTTCTTTTTTTCTTTTTGCTGTGTTGGTTTGTTTTATATATTTTTGATTTTGTTTGAAACACCCTGGTTAACAGCAAATGTGATCTCAATAGTATCCGTGAAGTAGGATTGTGTCATTTTAATAAAATCAACCTTTTATACTCTGGCTTCTAGTTCATTTAATTGAACCACCTGTGTTTACAATATATCATTATTAGGGTCCCCATCCCGTAAAAGTGGGGGTGGCGTAGTCTTAAACTGCCATAAAGTCGGTGTTACACTTAGCATACTTATTTTTCACTAGGGTTTATGAAAAATGCAAATCATGAAATTGCTTCTAAACGGCCATTAGAGCAAAACACTTAAAGCTGGATAATTGAGAGTGAATGCAAGTGTGATGATCATCTGCTAAATGAGCAACAGTGACCACAATTCACACCTTCAGTCAGTGAAGCCGCTCCCACAGCCGTTCATGAGAGTTTAAATGCTGGAAATATTGCCATCTTCCCACAGGAGAAGAAGAAGCAAGCAGGAGGAATTACTCCAGGAGAAACTACAGACATACTATTGTAAAGATGGAGTTTGAGGAAGAACCCTGCAGAATAAAAGATGATATAGTGGAACAAATAGGTTGGTGTTTTCCTTCATTCTCTTTAATGAGCAACATTAAGATGAAAACTTTGATAATTTGGGGTTCCCTGAATTAATTTTTATTACACATTTTTTAGACGTGATGGAAGTGAATGAAAGCAAAATGCATCAGTTTCAAAAGAAGATAGAAAATGAAGATGGGGAAACAATTGTTTCACAGGCTAAAAATAATTTCACCCAAAAGCGAGCTGGCAAATCTGGAGTCAAATCTGGAGTCACCTGCTCTCAGTGTGGAAAGAGTTTCACATGTAAAGGAACCCTTAAGAAACACATGAGGATTCACACTGGAGAGAAACCGTTCACATGCTCTCAGTGTGGAAAGAGTTTCACTCACAGAAACTCTCTCAAAGATCATCTGCACTTCCACTCTGGAGTGAGATCATTCAGCTGTGATCAGTGTGAGAAAACATTTGTTTTTGAATCAGGCTTAAGTAGACACCTTAAAGTTCATACTGGTGTGAAGCCTCACGTTTGTTCTTTTTGTGGAAAGAGTTTTTCATTGCTGGAACTTTTAAAACAGCATGAGAGTATTCATACTGGTGTGAGACCTTACATGTGCTTTGACTGTGAGAAGACCTTCATTAGATCAGGCACATTAAAAAGACACCAGAGAATTCACACTGGAGAGAAACCGTACAAGTGCTCACACTGTGGGAAGAGTTTCACTGATTCAGGATCAATGAAAAGACATGAAAAAGTTCACACTGGAGAGAAACCGTACAAGTGCTCTTGTGGGAAGAGTTTCACCTTCTCCTCTAATCTACAGACTCATGAGAAAAAGCATTGCCCGAAGTCGTCTTAGTGATCAAAGTTCAAGTTTTGATCCATAAGTAAAAAGTTTGATTTTCTCATGGTTCCTACGTGATATGGGCAATAGAGAATTTGATTTTAGTGATTTCCAATTCTGATGTATTCCAAGTGACAAGTGTACATGAAAACGATTTGTTTCGCTATTCTGTTTTCCTCTATTACTAAATAAATTTGTCATGTAAGCAGTGTTTTTACTGCAGCAGCCAAAAGGTCTGAGATGACCTGAATCTTTTATAATTTTAATGTATCAGTTTTACAAATTCAAGGTGCAAAGTAATAGTGGGAGGTCATGTCTAGTCAGAGTCAGACCAAGAGACAATTAACTATAGTCTTTTTATTATACAAATGAAGTAGTTATGACAGAACGAAGCATGTTTACTGAAGTCATGTGACTTTGGCAGTTTGATTCGCTCTGAAACACTGATTCGATTCATTAGTTGTGGTCTGTTCCCTGAATCATCAACATGAGTTCAGTTTGCTCATGTGTTGGTCAGATTTTGAGGTAGGTGATGTCATCAGCTCACAAACTAAAATAAATAATCATAAAACAGCAGTACGGTGATGTATTAAGCTGTAATACATCAATGTTCTGAAGGTCATTATTGTAAAAAGCAAGGCCAGATTGTCTGGTTGATGAACAAAGACTTTCTGAGGAGATAAAAGAGATTTGCATCTGTAATCACACATAAAGTTATCACTCTCATCCAAGACAATGTCACACTGAGTGAATCAATTGAGAATGGCTCTAATTTGCATGTATTTCCTTTCACCTGAGCCCCCCCCCCCATCATACTCCCCATCATGCTGAAGATCACCTGAAATATACATCTATTGGATTTAATGTCAATTCCCATTATACAGTATTATATGTGATTGATATCGTTTGAAATGTCCCAGTGCGACTGGTACAAAGATCTCATCACCACAGAAGTAAAAAGGAAGATAATAGGAGTTTCTAGAGCTTAGAGATATTTTGCTTATTACGGTGGGTGTGGCTGTTTGAGCCATTTGGTCTCTTGTTGATACAGGTCATATGGGACAGTGATTAAATGTAAATTACCATTGTTAACATGTGTTTCCATTTGAAAGAGATTTCTGTCTTGGTCTGAGCAATATAAGGAAGTGTGACAAAAGGTTTGGGGCTCGATGCTGTAATGATTTCGGCCCGTAACGCAGAATGTCTATCAGACACTCTGCGTTATGTAAAATTCAGAAGTTAGGTATCAATATTGTATTGTTTACTGCAGAGTATTTGATGTTATGTATGGATTATCTTTGAATTGATTATGTAATTGGCATTATACATTTACCTGACTTTAATAAATTATTACATTTGACCTATTCTGACTTACCCTGGAATTATTAACTATCTCTAGCAGATTATGAACAGGCATCATTTCAACAAAGGGTTAAACAGAATAATTAAATGTGTGATTAACTATTAAATATAAAGGACCAAATAACCAATTGGCATTCTAACCTAAATTCGAGTTTATGATAAATGGAGTTAGATAAAGATGAATTACAAAATAATACATTCTGAACGACCTTCAACTGCAATTGTTACCTACATTGGAACAAATTCAGTGGTCTTACAATATAAAGTGCTGGAGTGATCGTGTATTTTAGGCTAAAGCGTAAGTTAGCATCACTCTGGTTCATCACTCAATAGGAGTTTTCCATTGGCTTTTGGATTATTGCAGAAAATAAACTCTGTGACCAACAAATGTTTATGATTCTTAAACATTTTGTTCATCATAATATCTTAACAAATGAGCAACTTTTGTGAATTAAGTGTACATACAATAGACAGAAGTCAAAGGTTGAACATGGGCCACAAAAGAATGTCACCACCATTTAGCTTCCAAATTAATTAAACAACTATTTTTATCATACACTATTGCCAAAAGCATTGGTACACCCCTCCAAATCATTGAATTCAGGTGTTCAATCACTTCCATGGCCACAGGTGTATAAATCAAGCACAGACGTGCAGACGCTTCTACAAACATCTGTGAAAGAATGGGTCGCTCTCAGGAGCTCAGTGAACTCAAGCGTGGTATCGTGATAGGAAAGTCCATTCGTGAAATTTCCTAAACTGGGATGGGACAGTTTGAAAATTTCATATCATGATTATAGTGACCAAAATTATCATGATTATCAATATTATCAAGGTTTTGTTCAAATTAGATGAAAGTGTTAAAAAAGAACTGATGCACTCACTGAAAACACTTTAACAAGTTTTATATTTGAAAATCAACAATAAACAAATAAATCAAGCAGCTCTATGCACTTCTTAAGAAAGCTTCTATTCTGTGGCATTTCTTTCCTTATAATGACCGTCATCAATAGCAATGCATTATAACAGCGCACATCCATGCATCACAACAGACGTGCGCTCTCGTTTAATTCAAATGCAACTTGCTGTCTTGCATCTCCGTTTTCGATTGTATTGAAAATGAACACACAGTCCTACGTCACCGGACTAATCTTCACAGTAATTTAGACCACGATGGAAACGCAGACAGCAGCAGGTCTGGGGGGAAAAAGCTCCTGTTCCGGGTCATTTAGGTGGAAATGGGCCTATAGGTATAGATATATTCATTATATATGTTTTCGTAGCATTCATTTGGCACGTCATCAAGGACAGCATTGTGTTTTGTCAATAAAATGTAAAAAAAGAGATTTAAGCTTTTTATCCAATTAATCGAAGAAATAATCGACGAACTAATCGATGATCAAAATAATCGTTAGTTGCAGTCCTAGTTTGTTTCCAAACCTGGTGAGTTTTCTCCCTTGGTTCGGTTAGTTTAGGCATCTGAACATGGCAATCACATTCGGATATAGAGTAACGGTTAGGGTTTGATTTTGGGTTAGTTACTTTAGTTACTTTTTATGAAAAATGCGTGAAATCATGAAATTGTTTCTAAACGGCTATTTGAGCAAACATTTACACCTGGATAATTGGGAGTGATTGTAAGTGTGATGATCATCTGCTAAATGAGCAACAGCGACCACAATTCACACCTTCAGTCAGTGAAGCCGCTCCCACAGCCGTTCAAGCAGCTGCGTAGCTTGTTTAAGGGAATGGCGAAAACCATTTTTAGAACAGCAGTGAAAAAGTAGCCTATATAAACTTAAATATATCCTTTTATTGAAACTGGTGCTCTGCTTACTTAACAAGGAAAAGAAAATTGTAATGAATTGTGTCAAAATGTTTGTTCATCTTATAATAATTCTAAAATATTGACTTCCATGAAAAGAATGTATTAAGTGCATCTAAGAAAGGGGACACCTATAGGCGACTAGGGTAAACTATGATTGAAGTCTGCCATTTGTTTTCAGAGATGGTCAAAATTGTTCCTTTAAAAATGTTTTATTTCATATTTGAGTTATAGGAAATATTTATGTTTTATACCTAACTCACTGTTGAGTGTATTAGGAGCACCTAATATTTGTTGTGTTTCTGTCTCTGTATTTTCTCGTTGCTTATTTTCACATGTGTTTCTGGCAGTTGTGTGACCAGATGAGCTGTATATCATATCTTTTTGGTGTCATTTCATGTATTTATGATGTTATGTTTTCTATGTTCAGAAGAAAACAGAAAAAGAAACTGAGCTCTTAAGTGAAAACTTGGTTTATTTTTCGTTAAACTGGTGCAAGTCACATTAAGCTGTTGAGGAGAACCTTGTGTGACCGGGTGAGCTGTATATCATGTCTTTTTGGTGTCATTTCATGTATTTCAGTACAGTAAACACAATGAGTAAGCTCAGCCTACGTCTCCGTGTGGTCCTTCCCGGGAGGGTCGAAACAAAAAGTTAAACCAGGAAGAGGGGGTTACACTTACAAATATTTATATAATGAGCGGGTACATTATGATTCCATCTTCCAAATCGTGTTTTTGTCTTATCCTGAAGCACTACGGTACGCCTATAATAAGTGTTTATATTCAGACTATTTTAGAGAGAGCGAGACGCAACCGCCGCGGAGTAACCGAGTACCTGCGTGACTCGTCTAGACATAAACAGAGAGAAGTAGCTCCGGCTACAGTGTTCTTCCGCAAGACGCATTAAGTTTTGTTTATTAAGTGCCAAAAGCTACACTGTGTACCTTTAACTGATATAATTCACTGTTTATCAGACTGTAATTTTATTTTTATTGAATCTAAATCGGACAACTTGCGTTGAGCTGCTCTGACAGAGTTCTGGGGTGTTTAAGGTAAAACTTCATATTCTCTTAATAACTCTCACATTTTTATCTGTAAGTAATACTTTTACTATAACTTTAAAATTAAGCCAAGATTTATATTAAAGCGAACAACACCAGTAACACACAACAGTTTAAGGAGACTAGAAGGTAAACACGCTCAAAAGTTTGAATCTATCCAAAACAATCTATTATGGTGAAACAGCTGTGTCACCTATAATGTTATTTCTAAATCAATACTTAATTATTTTAAATTAAACATGTTTGGGGAGATAAATTGTGTTTGTATATTATCAACCAAGATAACAGATCTTATCTCGATTGACGTTTTATCCATTCTAATCTATAAAGATTAGTTTAATAGTGATTGTTTTCCGCCAGTGGAGGCGCTCGAGCAAGCGAAGCAACGACACACATCGAGTCTAGAAGAAGAAGAGAAGTGAGCGAGGGAAGAACATAAACATGACAAGTGGAACACAGCCGTTCATTCTGCTCTGAATCTGATGTTTTTGCACTGTGAGTACATTCATTTATCATTTAGTAGGAGAAATCTAAATCCAAACGACTAAACGAGTCGGTTCATTTAGTGAATCACTCAGAAATGAATCGAAATGAACCGACTCATGTTGTTCATTACACTCGTGAAACGTAAACTTTACTGTACTGACTGGATTTCATATTATAATGTGAAGATTATGAGTTGTGATGATTATGAGTAATTACCTGGCAAACAAAAAGTTATACAAAGTTTTTGAATGCATGTAAATCATGTCTAATGTAAGAGCAACATAAAAATCAGCTGGAGGAGTTGAATTGTTTGTTGTTTGATCAAAACACTTAAAGCTGGATAATTGAGAGTTATTGTGAGTGTGATGATCATCTGCTAAATGAGCAACAGCGACCACAATTCACACCTTCAGTCAGTGAAGCCGCTCCCACAGCCGTTCATGAGAGTTTAAATGCTGTGAATATTCCCATCTTCCCACAGGAGAAGAAGAAGCAGGAGGAGAAACTACAGACATACTATTGTAAAGATGGAGTTTGAGGAAGAACCCTGCAGAATAAAAGATGAAACGACAGAGGAACACATAGGTTGGTGTTTTCCTTCATTCTCTTTAATGACGGTTAAGTAGGACTTCAACAAAAAAGTATTTTGATGATCGATTAATCTATTGATTATTTTTTTGCCCCATATTCGTTGTCTTTAAATAATATAAATGAATTATTTGATACATTTACATTTTACATTTAGCAGACGCTTTTATCCAAAGCGACTTACAACTTGGGGGTACAATAAGCGATTGGTCGTGAAGAGTCGAGTGAGCGCAACAAGTGCCTGAAATACTTGGTCCGTGTACATTTCTCAGTGTAGCACAGGCTAGAGTAGGGAGGGAAAGAGGAGGAGAAAGAGGAAAGGAAAGATTTTTTTTTTCTTTTTTTAAGAGGTTAAGTGCTCATGGAAGAGATGAGTTTTTAGTTGACTTTTGAATGTTGTCAACGAATCCGCATTTCGGATGGCGGTGGGCAGATCGTTCCACCAGCTGGGAACGTTGAATGAAAATGTTCTGGAAAGGGATTTTTTGCCTCTCTGTGATGGTACCACAAGCCTTCGCTCCTTAGCTGAACGAAGGCTTCTGGTGGGGGTGTGACGGCGTAGAATCGAGTCAAAGTATGCAGGAGCTGAGCGTGTGGTGGCTCTGTAGGCAAGCGTCAGCGCCTTAAACTTGATGCGAGCAGCGAGTGGTAGCCAGTGCAGAGAGATGAAGAGTGGTGTGACGTGGGTCCTTTTGGGCTCGTTGAAGACCAGACGTGCCGCTGCATTCTGGATCATTCGAAGTGTTTGGATCGCACAAGAGGGGAGTCCAGCCAGAATGGCATTGCAGTAGTCAAGTCTAGAAATAACCAGGGCCTGGACAAGAAGCTGTGTTGCGTGTTCTGTTAGGAACGGTCTGATCTTCCTGATGTTGTAGAGCGCAAACCTGCACGAGCGAGCGGTCTTAGCAATGTGTTCTCTGAAGGACAACTGGTCATCAAATGTAACTCCAAGATTTCTGACTGATTTTGAAGGGGAAATCAGGGATGTACCTAACTGGATGGTGAAGTCATGTTGCATAGTGGGACTGGCGGGAAAGATGAGGAACTCAGTCTTTGCCAGGTTGAGCTGTAGGTGATTTTTACTCATCCATGCAGAGATGTCAGCCAGACAGCTGGAGATTCGTGCAGCTACTGTGGGGTCGTCTGGTTGGAATGAAAGGTAGAGCTGAGTGTCATCAGCATAGCAGTGATATGAGAAGCCCAGGGTTTTTCCTGGGTCAAAAATGGTCTTCGGTGGTGGCTGACAGACATGGTCATCCATACACACACATACACGCACGGTAAAAAAAAAAAAAAAACTACCCACGTGATCTGCAAGCGCAATACTACTGACAACACATTTTAGATAAATTCAAAGAAAGTTTGTAACTTTTGTTTATCTTATTTTGATTCCTTGATGTTTGTTTTTGTTCCTCATTTTTACACTATTTGCTGATAATTGTTTTGGTATATAATCAAATCAATATTAAAAAATAGTATTAAAAAAATTTACAAATAGCCTAATTTTCTGCCATATACAATTTCATAAAATTATCAGCTAGCTAACAACAACTTTGTTCTGGGTTCACCTCACTCCAGTCTAAACTAAATGATTTTAGGCTATTTATTTTACTACACATTGTCCACATAAATAAGCTGAAAGACTGTGGATAATTAAAACTAATTCTTACTATCCACTCTTGCTAAATTGGGTAAGCACACTTGTGTTCTCATTTCAGATGTGTTCAGAGTAAATGATTAAACTGATTCGTGAGTTCAGTGTTGGACAGATCAGTTGTTCTAACCAGTCGTTAAAATGATTCGGTTCAAAGGAGTCATTAGGTGGCGAATCGGACATTAGCAGACACATTGTGTGCGAATCCTGTCTGTTAGAAAATTGCTAAAGATTTGTCAACACACAGAAAACACTTCATAACCGGATAGGATTTGTTTCCTGTTTATTGAAAGTAGGGCTGTACGATTAATCGAAAAATAACCGAAACCGACATTCAGAACCTCTAACCGACGTATTTTTCCCATGTCGGTTATTTCGGTTTTCACGTGACTCCGCCCCGTCAGTCACATCAAGTGCAGTTTGCGGGCACACAGAGAGAAGCAGGAGCAGTTATCTGTGTTTATAAATGCCCAGACTCACTATAGTAAATGCATGTTTTACACCGTTTATACAGGTCAGTTAATTGCTGTTCTTATAGCCTATGCGCTGACACACACACACACAGAGAGACGGCGCGCGCAAGCCCCGAAGCCAGATCGCTTTCACTTTCGTGCTCATAAAGTTTGTCAAGTAAATGCGTTTAAAGGCTTGCCAGTTTCAACATTTAAAGCGATTGTGCACTATTCAAAAACAACAATACGTATCCGTTCAGTGCTCAGCTTCTTTCTGTGACAGAGAGCCGAGCCGTGTCGCGTCTCTGACAACGCACGCGCACCCTGAAGGCAGACCTCTATCACCTGCGTCCTCACAAAGCTTGTCATTTGTATGTTTTAAGCCCTGGCAGTTTGAACATTAAAGCGAGTTTAGACAATCAGATGTGTATTGTGTTGAACTAATGCCTGATATATTGTTACAAACAAACACTCAGACAGAAGCTCGCGCGCAGAGAGGAGCGTAGAAACGCAGTGTCAACACTGTCCTGTGATTTATCACTAAAGTAGCTTAGAAACTCAACCGTTATAGGCATATATTTTAATACCTTTTGAAGTACAAACCACAGCTGCATAATGAATAGAGACAGTAAGAGTAATTCACAAACACAATCACGCTCTCATTAAAGCATTCAAATAAATGTAATGTAGGCCTACTGTGTCAATTTATCTGTATCTGATGTACAACAAACAGAAATCTGCCCCATAGACAATAACTGCTGAAAGTAAACTGTTTCCTTCAAGTGTTTTAAAATCACAAAGAAATGCAGTTTTTCATTAGAAAAAAAAAATTTCCACCTTTAATAGTAGGAAATATTTACAGTACAAACCTTATCAGGAACTTACTCAAAAACATTACGAGGGCAAACAATGAAAAGCAAAAAAAAGAAAAAGCTAAATAATCGTTCATTAATCGTAATCGAGGTTTTTATTTTTGGTCAAATCGTTACAGCCCTAATGCCTTCCCAGCTAACACGTCAAACCAGTTACGTGATTTATTGGTACTTTACTTTTATTTCATGAATTACAAATTGACATCGTAACGTTGCATGCTCGTAGTTTCTCTTGCGCTTATAATATATGCCGTGAAAGGGCGCACGCTGGCGCGTGTGCACGTGTAATTAAAGAGTGTGCGCTACGAGTGCAGTTTAACAGCTGACAGGAAAGAGGTTTTCTGAGGTGAGAGAGATTTTTTTTATTATTATTTTGTAACAAGCTACGAAAATGATGATGTTGCTGGGACTCCAAGGTACCATTTTGCCCACCTGGCTAAATGGGGAAACTGGTTCTCTTTGCCCTTCCATGAAACTTGAGCGATCGCCCAGGTCACGTGACATGCACTTGGAAGACAAAAGTTAGTGAATACTTAGTAAATAATATTATAATAATATTTAGTAAAAATACAGCTCTTAATGTGTACTAATTACTATTTCATCTAATATCAAGGAAGAAAAAAATATTTTTTGGCATAAGGTGAAGTGAGAGCTGGGCTGGGGCAGATGGGGGTGGGGCGCATTCGGTTTGACATGAGAGGTTTGCGGTTCGAACCGTGGGTGGTGTATCGCGGTTTTTCGTTTGGTTTGAATATCGTTACACCCCTAATAGGCACCAAACATGTTGGAAAAAGATTGAACTGTCAAGAGTTCGTTCATTTGTTCATTAACAGCTGAATCTGTGTCCATAAACTGGGCCCTGGAATGTGCTATGCATTCCCTTAATCTTGTGAATTGGTAAGTTTCGTCAGGTTGTGAAGAGATATAGAGTTGAGTATTGAAAAAAAAAAAATGCCATGCTTCCTAAAAATATCTCTCAGTGGTAGCATGTACAGGGTGAAAAGCAACGGTCCTAGCACTGAGCCTTGCGGTACTCCATACTGAACTTGTGATCGGTGTGACATCTCTTCATTTACAGCTACAAACTGATAACGGTCAGATAAGTATGATTTAAACCCTGCCGATGCAATTCCACTAATGCCAATATAATTTTTGAGTCTATTCAAAAGAATGTTGTGGTTGATAGTATCGAATACAGAGCTAAGATCGAGTAACACTAATAGAGAGATTCAACCACGATCGGCTGATAAGAGTAAATCATTTGTAACTGTGATGAGAGCAGTCTCAGTACTATGATACGATCTAAATCCTGACTGGAAATCCTCACAGATATAATTTCTTTCTAAAAAGGAGCATAGTTATGAGGACACTGCCTTTTCTAGTATTTTTGACAGAAAGAGTAGATTTGTGATTGGCCTGTAATTGACAAATTCTTTAGGATTAAGTTGCGTTTTTTTAATAAGTGGTTTAATAATAGCCAACTTAAAAGTTTTCGGTACACATCCTAATGACAAGGATGAATTAATGATATTAAGAAGAGGATCTATGACCTCTGGAAGCATCTCTTTTAGTAGCTTAGTCAGTATGGGGTCGAGCATACATGTTGTTGATTTTGATGATTTACATTTAGTCATTTAGCAGACGCTTTTATCCAAAGCGACTTACAAATAAGAGCAACAGAAGGAACTAAAACAGTCAAGGGCAACAATATGCAAGTGGTGTAACAGGTCTCAGTTAATCTAGCATAGAACACATAGGACATAACTTTTTTTTTATAAATAGACAAACAGAAAATGAATAGAATGATAAGTGCTATTCTTGATTGTTCAGGTGCTGCTGTAAGAGATGTGTCTTTTTAGATGTTTTTTGAAAATGGCTACAGACTCGGCTGTGCAAATTAAGATTGGCAGGTCATTCCACCTGGTGGGAACGGTCCAGGAAAAGGTCCTTGTGAGTGATTTCATGCCTCTTTGGGATGGCACCACGGGGCGTCGTTCACTTGCTGAACGCAAGTTTCTGGAGGGTAAGTCTGAACAAGCGAGTTTAGGTATATTGGTGCAGAGACTGTGGTTGCTTTGTAGGCGTGCACCAGTGCCTTGAATTTGATTCGAACAGCTATTGGCAGCCAGTGCAAACTGATGAAGAGAGGCGTGACTTGCACTCTCTTCGGCTCGTTAAAGACCACCCTCGCCGCTGCATTCTGGATCAGTTGCAAGGGTTTGGTAGTGCATGCTGGAAGGCCCGCTAGAAAAGCATTACAGTAGTCCAGTCTGGAGAGAACAAGAGCTTGGACCAGGAGTTGTGTGGCCTGCTCTGATAGGAAGGGTCTAATCTTCCTAATGTTGTATAGCACAGATCTGCAGGACCGGGTTGTTGCAGTAATGTGGTCAGTGAATTTTAGCTGATCATAAATCACAACTCCAAGGTTCCTGGCTGTCCTGGATGGAGTTATGGAGTTGATGAACCTGGCTGAATGGAGAGATTATGTTGAAGTGCTGGGTCTTTGTAGCAGGTGATGTTCCTTCATCCAGGCAGAAATGTCTGTCAGGCAGTCAACGATACAAACACCAATTGTAGGATCATCTGGTTGAAATGAGAAGTAGAGTTGAGAGCCGTCAGCTAGGGATGGGCAACAGTGGTCGAGTAATCGAGTACTCGAACGTGACAGCGATCATCGATCATGAGAACGATGATCGCCCTGAAAAATCGCGTCTCTTTTTTTTATTGGTTATTGCGTCGTTTTGCGCGGTACCTGAGGTCTGATTGGTCAGCGTTATACAACATGCCTCCTGACCGTGGCGAAATAAAGTGAAACTGAGGCGTGCACTGCAGTGATGTCTGGAATCACTGTGATCATTGAATGGTTAGTGCAAGATGTGCAGCGCCAATCTGTCACAGCCTACATAGCATTATAATGATAACACGATGGAAATAGAATGCTGTAAATGATCTGTGCTTAGTTCCCCATTTATCAGCTGATACACAGAGAAACTGGCGAGAACACTCAGACTAGCGTGTGAAGTTCATGTGCGCATTCGCGTCCTTTTCTGCAGATGCACGTTGTAAGATTACTTTTATGTTGTCTATCTGATTAATCTAATATAAGAAGCGTTTGGTTGAGCTTAATAAGCTAGCAGCGCTGCCGTTATACCGGCTGTTGTTCATTCTCTTCAGTTTCAGCTCAAACGCATATTTCATGCTCGATGGTTTAGAGACAGTCATATTCTTTTTAGATAGGCTATTTCTTTCTCAGAATCATTGATATTAGTAATGCAGCAGTGCTATACTGTTCTCGTATTTTTTAAGGCTAGACCTAGTTTATCTAAAGTTGTTTTTCGTTATGAGTTCGAAAACGCGCAGTGATGTCTGTAAACGCTTCGATCATGAATAATAAAATTAAGTGCATGATGTGCAGAGTCAATCTGTCAAAGCATTATAATGAGAACACGATGTTAATAAAATGTTGTTTGTGTGTGCTTTCGTTGTCCGTGTATCAGCGTTGTTAAGGGAAGAGCGCATTCAAGATGTTCCGTTTCAAACCATAGCCTGTAAAATCTAGCACGCTGAAGTTCACGTGCGCATTCACGTCCTTTTGTGTTGATTTATGTCGTAATTGATATAGGGTGCGTTTGGCTGAGTTTATTAACCAGCTAGCAAGCTCTGCAGGGTGGTGTTATTTCACAGTTTGAGCCCAAAGGCAATCCTTGATATTATTGACTTGGTTATTTGAAACGGTCATTTTATAAAGATGTTTCTTTTTCAAAGACATTTATGCATCATAATCTAGCAGTTATTTTTAGTTTTATATTCATGTTCATGTTTTCATATACCTGTTTTCATGTCACGTTTGTATTTGTCAACAACCATTTTCATAACAGTATTTTCATTATCTCAATGACGGACATGCCCCGCCCCCTGCACATGCCCCGCCCCCGAGTACTCGAGTACTCGTTTTTGAGACCTATCGATGATCGAAATGAGAAATTGACAAAAATGCCCATCCCCACCGTCAGCATAGCAGTGATAGGAAAAGCCATGTTTCTGAATGACCGATCCTAATGATGACATGTAGATGGAAAAGAGAAGTGGTCCAAGCACTAAGCCCTGGGGAACTCCAGTACTGTGGATTTGGAAGCTGCTCTTGCCTGTCTCAGTGCTTCTGTAACCGAGAGCAGGGCGGTCTCAGTTGAGTGGCCGCTTTTGAAGCCGAATTGGTTGTTGTCCTGGAGGTTGTTCTGTTCAAGGAACTTAGTGAGTTGATTGAACACAACTCGTTCAAGCGTCTTTGCAATGAAAGGCAGAAGGGATACTGGTCTGCAGAGGGTTTCTTAAGCAATGGGGTTATCCGAGCCTGCTTAAATTCTGTGGGGAAGGTCCCGGTGTGAAGAAAGTAGGGTTGTGCCGATGGACGATATCACGATGGAGCGCCACCATCGTGATGCCACGCCCCCGTTGCGAGTCTGTTGTGAGTGCGACACACACAAATCCTCTTCTATAGTATTAGTTAAACTAAACATTTAGCAGGGATTGCTCTGTAAATTAAATTGAGAATGTAACTAATGCATATATGCTATTTTAAATACTGTAGTCTATGCCAGATATATATAGCCTACATTTTGAAATTATTTGAGGCTGAAACATCCATAAGCATGCGTGTTTATTTAAGCACTTCCGTCAGTGAAACAACACAGCCTATAAAACATTTAAATGATTTTCAGTAAATAATGGTAACCTCAAGAATATAAGAAAATTAATTAGTTAGAAAAATATTTGATTCATACCATTTCCCCGCAAAGATGCGTCATATACCGCTCTGCGCTTTGAGAGGAATGCGGGACACAAGCTGGATAGACCTTCTCGAATATCTTCATCTTCATGTGTTCTACTGATGTTGCAAAGCAACACTTGTTGTAAAAGGTCTGAAGAGCGAATTTTATCTTCCACGGGGTCAAGACATTTAGGCAATCTTTGATTATTCACTGCCAGAGAAAACGAAACTAAAATCACCGGCGCGCGCGCTGTGTGTGTGTGTGTGTGTGTGTGTGTGTGTGTGTGTGTGTGTGTGTGTGTGTGTGTGTGTGTGTGTGTGTGTGTGTGAAATGCGCTATTCAAATAAACCAAACTTGACGCGCCTTACCAAGTTTAATAACAAACTGTGTTAAATAAAATTTGAAGTAATAAGGTATTCGTCCTACAGTGTTTTTTATACTTTACCACAGTAAAGGATGTGAATAGTTATAACATACTTAATTATAAGCAAACGAAAGGAAGAAACGTTTATAATCCCCTGTGAACATGGGTGCGACGCGAGTAAAGATTTGGGAAAAGAAATGAGATGTCCATGTCCATTGGGATAAAATGGACTAGGCCTATTGTTAAAATTCACGGAAAGTCAAGTGACCAGATCCAGATCCAGATCGCAAAACAGAATGAAAAAGTGCTCTCTGACCATTATTTCCTTTCTAGGCTAAGCTTTGTGCTTCACTCCTGTGGTAATATTCACGTGAAACAACGTTCACATACAAAACACTGGGTTAGTAAAATAACGAAGTAATTTTTTTTTAAAGTAGAAAATAGTATTTATGTAAAGAGATATATTAAAATAAAAAGAGCTCAACTCTTAAGTGGAAGGAACCCATTTTTTTCCCCTCACGTGCAAACTAGCGGATGAGTCATTATTTGGGTTAGTAAAAATAACGAAATTATAGTTTTAAGAGAATAGTAGCTATTTATGTAAAGATAGTATATTATTTACCTATTTACCTAACCCCCCCCCAAAAAAAACTAAAACGACGATATCATCGACCATCACGATGTTTTACTGTAAACATCGTCAACTGCCAATTTAGGGGACATCGCCCAACCCTAGAAGAGAGGTGTTGATAATGTGAGTGAGTGTTCCCACTGGAGGAAAAACATTCACATGCTCTCAGTGTGGAAGAGTTTCATAGATAAATCAACCCTAAACAGACACATGAGAATTCACACTGGAGAAAAAAAACGTTTACATGCTCTCAGTGTGGAAAGAGTTTCAATCGCAAAAGCTTCCTTGATGATCATCTGCGCTGTCACTCTGGAGTGAGATCATTCAGCTGTAATCATTGTGAGAAAACATTTGTTTTTGAAGTTAAGAAGACACCTTAAAGTTGATACTGGTGTGAAGCCTCACATTTGTTCTTTTTGTGTTGATAGTATGAAGTTTTAGCAGTGGAGACACTTGCAGAGAAAGAAGCGAGAAGAGACTGATACAGGGTAAGGTCAGTAGAGTTTTTAGATTTGCGCCACTTTCTCTCTGCCGCCCTGAGTCCAGAGCGATGCTCATGGAGAACATCAGACAGCCAGGGGGCAGAGGGGGTGATGCGGGCTGGTCTGGATGAAACAGGACAAAAGATTTACAAGTTTAGCCAATTCTTCCTCTCCTATAGCAGTGAACGAATGTAATTTAAGTTTTCAAAAAAACATCTAAAGACACATCTCTTCAAGCAGCACCTGACCAATCAAGAATAGCACTTATCATTCTATTCATTTTCTGTCTGTCTAATTTATAAAAAAAAAAAATTGTGTTCTGTGCTAGATTAACTGAGACTTGTTACAGCACTTGCATATTGTTGCCCTTGACTGTTCTAGTTGCTCTATTGCTCTCATTTGTAAGACGCTTTGGATAAAAGCGTCTGCTAAATGACTAAATATAAATGTAATTTTTCCTCAGTGACACTACAATGCACTGTCTGATGTGATACTGTAGTAGACGGCTGCATGGTTATAATTTTTGTTCCTAATATTATCAATCTTGCACGTAAATAAGTTTATGAAGTCATTACTGCTGTGCTGTTTGCAAACATCAGAAGTTGAAGCTTTATTTTTGGTTAATTTAGCCACTGTATCGAATAAATACCTAGGGTTGTGTTTGTTTTCTTCTAAGAGAGTCGAGAAATAAGCAGATCTAGCAGTTTTTTACTGCAATCATGCTCTCTTTCCACGAAATATATAAAACCTCCAGTTTTGTTTTTTTCCAGCTGCGCTCCAAAAGTAAAAAGATAAAAAATAGGTTACACTTATTTTAAGGTGACAGTTACTTTGTACTTCCTCAAATAAGTACTGAGTAATGTGTACTTTCTATAGAGTTACGGTTAGGGTTTGGTTTTGGATTGTAAGGCCCAATCCCAATTCTATTTTATACACCTTTGCCTTCCCCTACCCCTACGCGTTCCCCTTGCCCCTTGAAACAGAGTGCCAAGGTGTAGGGGTGAAAATATTCCACTAAGAAATGGGACAACACTACTATACCATTACACGTCATCATACCCCGTTCATTTTATTATTGTCCTGTGACATTTAACCATTATAAACAGCAAAATTAAGTGCGTAGGCTATATTAGGCACGAGCACGTTTAACAAATTACTCACTCCCAACAGAGTTTTGCGCTGTATTTGGGCTTAATAAAACGGCGCTCCACTAATATTCCGTACTGTGAGGGTCTGCTGGGAACGTTTGGCCGAGTCTCCTGTCAGAGAGATCTTCAACTCCTGCCTCCGGCAGAGCTTCGACCGGATCCCGAGGGAGGCTGGAGATATTGAGTCCGAGTGGACCATGTTCTCCACCTCCATTGTCAAAGCAGCTGCTCGGAGCTGTGGACGCAAGGTCTCCGGTGCCTGTTTGAGGCGGCAATCCCCGAACCCGGTGGTGGACACCGGAAGTAAGGGATGCCGTCAAGCTGAAGAAGGAGTCCTATCGGGCGTGGCTGGCTTGTGGGACTCCTGAGGCAGCTGACAGGTACCGGCAGGCTAAACGGACTGCAGCCCGGGTGGTTGTGGAGGCAAAAACTCGGGCCTGGGAGGAGTTCGGTGAGGCCATGTAAAAGGACTATCGGCTGGCCTCGAAGAGATTCTGGCAAACCGTCCGGCGCCTCAGGAGGGGGAAGCAGTGCCCTACCAACGCTGTTTACAGTGGTGATGGGCGGCTGTTGACCTCGACTGGGGATGTTGTCGGACGGTGGAAGGAATACTTCGAGGATCTCCTCAATCCCGCCGTCAGGTCTTCCATTGAGGAAGCAGAGGCTGGGGGCTCAGAGGAGGACTCGTCCATCACCCAAGCTGAAGTCACCGAGGTGGTCAAGAAACTCCTCGGTGGCAAGGCACCAGGGGTGGATGAGATCCGCCCTGGGTACCTCAAGTCTCTGGATGTTGTGGGGCTGTCTTGGCTGACACGCCTCTGCAGCATCGCGTGGCGGTCGGGGACAGTGCCTCTGGGATGGCAGACCGGGGTGGTGGTTCCTCTTTTTAAAAAGGGGGACCGGAGGGTGTATTCCAACTATAGGGGGATCACACTTCTCAGCCTCCCCGGGAAAGTCTATGCCAGGGTACTGGAGAGGAGAATTCGGCCGATAGTTGAACCTCGGATTCAGGAGGAACAGTGTGGTTTTCGTTCTGGTCGTGGAACACTGGACCAGCTCTATACCCTCTACAGGGTGCTGGAGGGTTCATGGGAGTTTGCCCAACCAGTCCACATTTGTTTTGTGGATTTGGAGAAGGCATTCGACTGTGTCCCTCGCGGCGTCCTGTGGAGGGTGCTGGGGGAATATGGGGTCCGGGGTCCTTTGCTGAGGGCTGTCCGGTCCCTGTATGACCGAAGCAGGAGTTTGGTCCGCATTGCCGGCAGTAAGTCAGACTTGTTCCCGGTGCATGTTGGACTCCGGCAGGGCTGCCCTTTGTCGCCGGTTCTGTTCATAATTTTTATGGACAGAATTTCTAGGCGCAGCCAAGGGCCGGAGGGTGTCAGGTTTGGGGACCACACGGTTTCGTCTCTGCTCTTTGCGGATGACGTTGTCGTGTTGGCCCCTTCTAACCAGGACCTTCAGCATGCACTGGGACGGTTTGCAGCCGAGTGTGAAGCGGCTGGGATGGGGATCAGCACCTCCAAATCCGAGGCCATGGTCCTCAGTCGGAAAAGGGTGGCTTGCCTACTTCAGGTTGGTGGAGAGTTCCTGCCTCAAGTGGAGGAGTTCAAGTATCTAGGGGTCTTGTTCACGAGTGAGGGGAGGATGGAACGGGAGATTGACAGACGGATAGGTGCAGCTTCTGCAGTAATGCGGTCGATGTACCGGTCTGTCGTGGTGAAGAAAGAGCTAAGCCGTAAGGCGAAGCTCTCGATTTACCGGTCAATCTACGTTCCTACTCTCACCTATGGTCATGAGCTTTGGGTCATGACCGAAAGGACAAGATCCCGGATACAGGCGGCCGAAATGAGCTTTCTCCGCAGGGTGGCTGGGCGCTCCCTTAGAGATAGGGTGAGAAGCTCAGTCACTCGGGAGGAACTCGGAGTAGAGCCGCTGCTCCTCCACATCGAGAGGGGACTGCTGAGGTGGCTCGGGCATCTGTTCCGGATGCCTCCTGAACGCCTTCCCGGGAAGGTGTTTCGGGCATGTCCAACCGGGAGGAGGCCCCGGGGAAGACCAAGGACACGCTGGAGGGACAATGTCTCCCGGCTGGCCTTGGAACGCCTCGGTGTCCCCCCGGAAGAGCTAGAGGAAGTGTCTAGGGAGAGGGAAGTCTGGGCATCTCTGCTTAGACCCGGCCCCGGATAAGCGGAAGAAGATGGATGGATGGATGGAAAACGGTGCTCATTTTCAGTTCAAAAACGTGTGAGCCAGTTTCCTAAGATGATAAAGAATGATACAAGCCTGGTGAAGCCGCTTTTCCATCCGGCCAAACTGTTCTCTTTGTTTATTAACCATTCCATTCCGTGCTGATCCGAGCCCGGCCGGTACGGATATGGTTTCATTATCTACTGTGGTGCTGCGATAATGTTCATACGTTATACGTCAAGTCAGTCATTGCCCTGGTAACGCAAGAGTTTACAGACGATATGTGCTGTAAATATCGACTGCGTAATGATGGATGACCAGATATGTATTTTTTAAACCATTATTAATATGTGTTCAAATCAATCAAATAGTGTGTTCAGCAAGCTACAGAAAAACTGGCAGGCAGGCGACACGCAAGTGATCGATCCCGAGTGGCAACATACACACATTCTAGCAGCACGGAGTCGGTGGAGGGAAACTCCTCATACCCCTTCGTTTGAAGTGTGGTCCTGAAAAATCTTTGTTTGAAGGGCTATCTGGCCCTTCCCCTTACCCCTACCACTCCAACCAAAAGAGAATCGAGACACCCCTACCCCTTCACATGAACGCGCAAAACGAAGGGGTAGGGGAAAGAGAAGGGCTAAGGGGTAGAAATGGGATTGGGCTTTAGTGTGATGATCATCTGCTAAATGAGCAACAGCGACCACAATTCACACCTTCAGTCAGTGAAGCTGCTCCCACAGCCGTTCATGAGAGTTTAAATGTTGGGAATATTCCCATCTTCCCACAGGAGAAGCAGCAGCAAGCAGGAGGAATTACTCCAGGAGAAACTACAGACATACTATTGTAAAGATGGAGTTTGAGGAAGAACCCTGCAGAATAAAAGATGAAGAGACAGAGGAACAAATAGGTTGGTGTTTTCCTTCATTCTCTTTAATGAGGAACATTAAGATGAAAACTTTGATAATTTGGGACTCCCTGAATTTCTTTTCATTTCTAATTTTTTTTTAGACATGATGGAAGTGAATGAAGACAAAATGCATCAGTTTCAAAAGAAGATGGAAAATGAAGATGGAAAAACAGTAGTTTCACAGACTGAAAAGAATTTCACCCAAAAGCGAGCTGGAAAATCTGGAGTCAAAGGATTTTTCACCTGCTCTCAGTGTGGAAAGAGTTTAAGAAATAAATCAGACCTCAACAGACACATGAGAGTTCACACTGGAGAAAAACCGTTCACCTGCTCTCAGTGTGGAAATAGTTTTATAGATAAATCAACCCTTAACAGACACATGAGAATTCACACTGGAGAAAAACCGTTCATATGCTCTCCGTGTGGAAAGAGATACAGAAATAAATCAGACCTCAACAGACACATGAGAGTTCACACTGGAGAAAAACCGTTCACCTGCTCTCAGTGTGGAAAGAGTTTTATAGATAAATCAACCCTTAACAGACATGTGATAATTCACACTGGAGAGAGACCGTTTACATGCTCTCAGTGTGGAAAGAGTTTCAATCGCAAAAGCTTCCTTGATGATCATCTGCGCTGTCACTCTGGAGAGAAATCATTCAGCTGTGTTCAGTGTGAGAAAACATTTGTTTTTGAATCAAAGTTAAGAGCACACCTTACAGTTCATGCTGGTGTGAAGCCTCACATTTGTTCTTATTGTGGAAAGAGTTTTTCAAAACTGAAATATTTAAAGGTGCATGAGAGTATTCATGCTGGTGTGAGACATTATATATGCTTTGACTGTGAGAAGACCTTCAGTACATCAGGAAACTTAAAAAAACACCAGAGAATTCACACTAGAGAGAAACCGTACAAGTGCTCTTCATGTGGGACGAGTTTCACTCTGTCAGGACAACTGAAGAAACATGAGAGAGTTCACACTGGAGAGAAGCCGCACCAGTGCTGTTCATGTGGAAAGAGATTCACCGGGTTCTCTAATCTACGGACTCATGAGAAAAAGCGTTGCTCGGAGGCGTCTACGTGAACAAGGTTCAGGGCATTTAAAATGCTCTCATTTTAAAGCTTAAACACTCAAAATTCATGTTCTGAACTTGTTTTTGCAATAAATACACCAGAGAGGAAAGGGTTAAATGAAATGCTAAAGGACCGGCCATTTAAACATTAGCATAACAAACGCAGTACTCATCTTTCATCTCCTGTCGTTCAGATCACATCGGACGAAACCAATAAACATAAGCATACATGTCAGTGTAAGGGTCCACTCTTCAAAATGCATCCCACTTTTTAATCCAAAACAACGGAAAAAAATAGGGAAAAAAAACAAAAAATCCTCCTTTGTTTTTTGAGTTGGAGTAATCAATCATGTTCATTTTCAATTAAATATTTAATCTAATCCGTTTCTGGCGATATCCCATGCAAGCTTAGAATCTTCCAGTATTATTAAGCCCTCCCTCGTCTCTCTCCTTCAATCACAGGCTTTACTGTGACGCAGTATATCCAGGAAGCACTTTACAGGCTCTGCAAGCTGTCAATTATTGCACCCATGGTTTTAGTTGGATAAAGTCAGTCAATGCCTTGACAGCAAAGTTTTGATGGATGGACATAGTAACCAATCAAAACCAATCATCTTGCGCATTTTTTTTTTTGTCAACAAAAACTACTTGTGCTTGCGTCTTCATTCACATTCACAAACCAGCAGGCGCTTCTCAGTTTGCGCACACATTGGTTAGGAGCGCGCAGACTCTATGACTGTTTTTATCAACTAAATAATTTTTTTACACTTTGTAAATTCTGTAAATAGTTGCTTTAGTTTTTCAGTAACTGTATATCCATTATAATTAGCAGTTTATTGCAGAATATAGGGGATTCTCCAGGAAAAAATGGTGTCGCTTCAATCCGAGGACATGGAAAAACAGCCCGCGGACTTAACAACACAGTGTCAGGGTTGCCAGCTCTCACTCTCTTTCAGGCTCTGTCTCACGCTCTCACGCTGCCCAACTTAATCTCACGCCAAATTGCCAAACCTGCTTTTGATATTAAACAAAGTCTAAGCTTTTACATTTTTTAATGTTTTAATGCGAAATTCAAACAATAAATAGCGTTTTGGCGCTAATATGGCATAACAGTTAAAGCCAGAGTGTTGAAAAACGGAGTTACGACATGTTCTCTCATCTCCCGGTGGGCGCTCGCGGTCACGTGCTTCACGGAGCTCAATACTTCTAGCGCTGTGTCAATGCATTTGAATGGCTTGATACACAACAGCTCCACTTTACACTGTGTTTGCAGCAAGTTTTGGTAAACAGTACAGCATAGTGTGCATTGATTATTACGTCAACCATACAGGATCGTTTTTTTAATGGAGAGTGATGGAGATGCAACAATGTTAACATTAATGTTAATGTTTATTATTGTATTTAGCCCTCAGGTATTCCTTACTAATTGGTCACACTCATACAAATTGATGGTCAAATGTGACTGTACACCTTAACTATTTTTCAATTGAATAAATGTTCTATATTTTAGTTCAATAATATTTATTGAATATTTTGAGATATATTGGTACTAAATACTGTTTGTGCAATAATTATGGTCCATTAATGACCACTTAAAAAATGTTTCTTCTAATATTTTTATTATTTATATTACAATTAGTATAGTAATTAAGGTTAAATGAGAGAATTCTTATTCAAAGAGGCAAATTAGAGTCATTTTGTGGCTCGAAAAATAATAATTTCCATTTGTAATGTACCCACTGGTGCCTTTATGACTCTTTAATCAATATACATGTATCAAAATCTAGTTGCTCAAAAAAGAATTGCAGTTTTGCATTTTAATAAATGTTTAGATATGATCAAACACTAGATTTCTTTAAATGTGAAATCTTAAAATGTTAATAACGTACATATCCTTATTTCCTTATGTACAGTAGGCTATGAATTGATACTGAAATCGATATACCGTCATATACCGTCAGCCCCGGAACACCCCCCCCCCCCCCCCCCCATAAACAAAAAAAAGAAAAGAAAATCTCATTCCAACCTGATCTTAAAAGTTGGCAACCCTGCTGTGTGCAGTTGAGTTCTGTTGACATTTGACAACTAACGTTATGCGTCGCTCCGTTGCTCTGATTGGTTGTAGGTCTATCCAATTGAGGTCTTTCCTGGTTCGGTTGAAACACGGCCCATAATCACAGCCCAACGGAGCAGAATCAGACTCATATTCTGACTAGAATAGAGTATGACAACGTCAGGCTAGTAATTATGACTCTTGGGTAACAAAATTTCAAGTGTCTAGTTTAAAACAAGACCATATTTATGAATATAGACCATAGGGTTTAAGAGCTGAAGACATTTTTATTTGGGTATATCGTTTTCAGAAAATTCTCAAAAATAGGGGCACTGGTTAAGAGGTTATTATGAAATGCTAATATGAAGCTATAATTTGGTTATTGACCCAGGCATCCCTGGTGGTTATGAGGTAAGACTGGAGATGGCGCAGCATGAAATGTCAACAATACAGCTGTCATATCTCATCAGTGCCTCGTCAGTTACCCCCATGTACGATGTTATGCATTAATTCTCACATTGGCCCTCATTTATCAAATTTCCACCGTACACCCAAAACCACGGTGACTTTGAGATTTATCAATATGGACATTGGCGTACAGCACGCTCAAATCCTACGCCAGCTCAGGAGGTGGTGTACGCACGTTTTGAGTTAGTGCGAAAATGCGCAGATAAACAATTCCTAACACCAGAAAACGCACTGACAAAGATATGCTATATTATGACCCACTGTAAAACAACAACAACAACTAAAGCTCTATTTGCACGGGAAGTAGGCTATTATCTGGGGACCTCGTGTGATTTAGAAATGACTCCCCCACATCTGAGTTTTGCGTGGCGCATTCGCACGGGATAAGCTGTGATTTTACTCGAATTTACTGACTTATCTCCCGGATATGATGTAAAGACTTGAAAATGTTTTTTCGTTATAGATATAGCTGTATGAAATTATAAACAGTCGTATCGATATCATTTTGATTGTTTTATAGTAATACAAATAATTTCGTTCAGTTAGAGAACAGGCGCAATTAAAAACGTAACTGAGCAATAACAATATACGACGGAAGATTCAGTTTCAAAGCTAAATGTAAAAGTGCCCATTTAAGCGAGTTGTTATTATACTATTCTGTTTTTGTGTTTTTCATTAAGAATAATATTAAACACACCATTCAAGCAATTTACTCCCAAATTGGTGCTCATTCTAAAGTGAAAGTATAATCTGCGCGGCCGCACGGGAATTCATAACGGTGTGCATTATATGCAGCCGAGCGCCATTCTTCGTGAAAGATAAAGATAGAAATGCGCACAGGAAACAAAAACCTTGCAAAAATTATATACGATCCGCCTAATCCCGGCCAAATCACAGAGATGCCGATTCGCACGGGACTAATGTTATCACAGGACCGGTGTTTGGCGAAATATGGTAGGTCATTTGCGGGGGAATTTTTACTTTACATATCACAGACATTCTCTGCAATTATTACAAATCACCAGAGGTCCCCACATAGGCTACTAATCCCGTGCGAATAGGGATATAGTAATTATAAACTTCAGTGTTTATTTTTGTGCAACATGGACTTCAATGTTTAATTTGTGTGACTTTACCAAAGCATTTGATTTGCAGGCATATGTATTCCTCCAGTTGTGAGCCTGTGCGCTTTACCTGACGTTTCAGGGACTGGGACTGAAAATAATTCAGACTGACAAAATAATAAAAATGACATTCTTCTTCTTTTAAATAATAATAAAATAATTAATAATAATAACGACATTCTTCTAAATAACAATAAGCGTCATTAATAATACAAATCATAATAATAATAAGAATCTTACAAATTGTCATGCAATTATTAATGTGAATGAATGGTACTCCACATCACATCATCATCACTATTGTACACCCCAATACATGTGACGTGATACGAAATTAAGTGCTAATTATTTCAATAATAATGATGTTGTGATAGGTAATTCTCATCCAAACAGCTATTTAAACTGGATTTCCACCGTACACCCTTTTGTGGGCGCCTTTAATCCCACTCTTTAAACTCCCAAATAAAACAATTTTGTTTTTTTTTCCACTTCCCCGGTGATGGTCTCGATCTCCACGTCAGAGAAGTTTCACTTCTTTGCCGTCTTCCGAGTGTCCATGGCGTAAAATGAGGGCGTGGGGGAGGCGGAGACTTGAATATTTAGGGGCGTGTTATTCTAATGACGATCGTTTTCAGCCGCGGCATTTATCATTTATCAAACTATTTATCGAGGTGCGCACAGCTTCATAAATCAGGCGGTGAGAGGAGTGTAAGCATAATCTTACGCCAATATATACGCCCGTTTCTACACAAGACTGATAAATGAGGGCCATTGTCTCTATGTTGAATTCTGTGCATGCAATTTAGCTTACGTTGTTTTACAGCAAAAAGACAGAAAGTCGCATCTTTGAGCCATGCAACACAGTTGCTAGAGATAGAGAGGGAGAAACTTGAGTTGTTCAGAGAGCGAGTGGCCATTGAGAAGAAGAGGTTGGAGTAAGAGAAAGAAAAACTTCAGCTGGAAAGGTCACAGCTTTGTAAAGCTTTTTTTCTTGATTGATGTCACCCATTTTCTTTTTTTTATGCACCGCAATGTTTTAACTAAATAAAATGCATAATTCAAAAAGTTATTTAATGCCATTTTTATTGTCATTGTGCTCTGCAATGTTCATTGAACTAATCAAATTTATATAAATTAAAGAAGTTATTTTGGGGCATTCTACACCTACGTCTAATTTGCAAAAAAAAAAATTATTTGAATAAGCTGATTGCTTATGTAGAGCCCTGGGTTTTGTCCATCTGGTTGAGGTCTTGCTTCATCCTCTTCTGCAAGTCTGCATGTTGTGCAAGACAACCTCCAGTGTCATGACACTTTACATGACATCTTCATCTAAAAGTTACAAATTATTATAATTATTATATCAGCAAATGCAAAAATGTGGTCGCCCCAGTACCCAACAGCATATAGGGGTTAAATATTTTTCCTTTGGAATATCTGCTCGACGCTCCTGCATCTTTTATGTGCCTGGTTATATCCGTGTTGTAAACAAAATATAATATAACAGGCAACACTGCTTACCTATTACATTATTATTGCTGTACAGTGTAGTATAGGACACTATATATTAGATTAAAGATCTACATCTGTATGTCATACCGCATTTCCGCTGGTGTTTGCTCATTGATCACAGGAGTCATCAGGAATGGCTTTAAAGGATATCCTGAATCACCTAGCAGCCAACCATTTTGTCCACTTTCCTCCAGATATGCATTGATGTCACTGCAATAAAGGCTTTTGTATTAAGGACTATGCAGTTGACATAAGTTTATCAGATGAGTATATTGTCAGGAACAACTAAAAACAAAATGTTTACATATAACTATTTCAATAATTGTAATTAGTTTAGTTATGAGTTGATTAAAAAAAAAGATTAAATGTAAACCCCAGTGTTTATTTGTTTAAATTGGCAAGGAATTTGTGACTATGGCATCACTAAATTAATGGTTATATTATACTATTTATATTAATGTAATGAAATTTAACCAAACCCTAACCTACCTTGTATTAAAAATGATGGCATCGTGTGTTGACCCAGGCCACTTTGCCACCAAATTTCTTATAATCATATTGTGATCTCCTATGGGCTGGACATTGAGAGCATGATACCCTTTTCGGCACACATACGCCACCTCATTCTCTCCACTAGAGGCCTTCATCGGAAACAATGAGCCATCCACTAGTCCTACTCCCGCCGGCATCCTACTTGCCCGGAAAAAGTCAGTTTTGATGATCGACAGCTCCTCTCCCCTTGGAAACCAAATGTTGGTAGGCGCTAAAGCACTGAGTGCCTGGGCAACTTCTATAAGATTATTAAATATGCCAGGTTGTGACATTTTTGCTATAGAAGCGACCTCACTTTGAAAATTGCCTTTTGCAAAAAAGCGCAAGGCGTTAGTCTCGTGAAGAACGACCGGTAATGCTCTGTGACGGCTTGTTGGCCTCTGTAATGTTGGTCGCAATTCGTCAAATAACTGCAAAATCATGTGTCGTGGGAGTCTGAAATTATTTACAAGTGTTTTATCATCAAAGCACAGCACATCCTCTGGGTCCTCCGAAAGTCTCCAGTCTTTTGTACTGTAATTTCTTTCAGTTGGATTTTAAAACGGTTTGAAGTTAGGACACCAGTGGGATTGTCCTAAAGTTAAGACAGCTTTTAGGATTTTTTGTAGAGTTAGGATGCTTCTGTAATACCTGTTTCCTAATCATAGTTAAAATAAGATTATGCACTTAAGAAATGTCATTCTGTAATGGTGTTTGTCCTAAATGCAGTCCTAACTGAAATTGCCATGGTTACCAAAAAGATAGGATTCTAAAGTTAAGATGTGTCCGTAATGTGCCCCCAGATCCATAACTTACATCCATAATATAGTTTGATATTGTCATGGTTTCTACTCAATATGGACAATATTAGATTAGATTAGATTAGATTCAACTTTATTGTCATTACACAAGTACAAGGCAACGAAATGCAGTTTAGGTCTAACCAGAAGTGCAATAGCAGCAAGTGCAGGATATACAACGGTTGCATAAGTGCAGGACATGGATATGTACTGAATATATATATATATATATATATATATATATATATATATATATATATATATATATATATATATATATATATATATATATATATATATATATATATATATATATATATATAAAGAGAGATGGTTATTACTATAAACATAATTTACACGTGAATATGTACAGTTAATAAATATACAGATGGCTATTACTATAAACAGAATTTAAAGGTGAGTATGTACTATGAATATAATATAATATACAGATGGCTATTACTATAAACAGAATTTTACAGATAGAGGTATAGAATGATATGTTAGACTAAAATGAGGAATATGGCAGTGGATTAAGGTAGTGCAATAAATTATGGACAGAAGCTATCCGAGAAAGTGTAAAAGTGCAGTGGAAAGTGATTGCATATTACAGTTAGAAGTACAGTGCAAAATGCAAATGTAAACAGTAGGTACTTTAAATAACAGTCGGCAGTGCAAATGAACATAATCCAATTAAGGTATGGTAGTGCAAGATACATAAGTAAACAGTTGTTACTGTATAAACAGTCGGTAGTGCAAATAACAAAGTGAAGGCGGATGTGAGGGGGGAGAGGAGAGTTATCAGTATATAAGGGAAGTGGATCAGTGGGGGTTTGAGTTCAGTAAAGAGACAGCTCTGGGGAAAAAACTGTTCTTTAGTCTGCTGGTCCTGGTCCAGAGGCACCTGAAACCCCTGCTGGAGGGCAGGAGAGAAAACAGTCTGTGGGCTGGGTGCGAGGAGTCCTTGAGGATGCTGCGAGCTCGATGCAGACAGCGTTTCCTCTGGATGTGTTCGATGGCAGGCAGTGGAGTCCCTGTGATGCGCTGGGCAGTTTTCACCACCCGCTGCAGTGCCTTGCGCTCCGCAACAGAGCAGCTCCCATACCACACTGCCACACAGTTGGTCAGGATGCTTTCTATTGCGCAGCGATAGAAGTTCACCAGGATAGCCGAGGAGAGCTGATTCTTCCTCAGTGTCCTCAGGAAGAAGAGGCGCTGGTGAGCCTTCTTGACCAGGCTGGAGGTGTTGGTCGTCCACGACATGTCCGCCGAGATGTGGATCCCCAGGAACTTGAAACTGGAGACACATTCAACAGCCATTCCATTGATGTGGATGGTGTCGTGTGTGCCTCTTGACTCCTTCCTGAAGTCCATGATGAGCTCGTTTTGGTGGTGTTGAGGAGCAGGTTTTTTTCTGTGCACCATGTGGCCAGGTGCTGGATCTCCTCCCTATAGGCAGTCTCATCGTTGTTGCTGATGAGACCAATCACCGTAGTGTCATCCACAAACTTGACGATGGAATTAGATCCATACACAGGCTTGCAGTCGGAGGTGAAGAGGGAGTAGAGAAACGGGCTTAGCACACAGCCCTGTGGTACACCAGTGTTAAGAGTGATGGATGTGAAGCAGGTGGATCCTGATCGAACATTCTGGGGTCTGTCAGTTAGGAAGTCCAAAATCCAGTTAAACATTGAGTTGTTGATTCCCAGGTCTCCAAGTTTGGCTATTAACTTGGTTGGGATGACCGTGTTGAATGCTGAGCTGAAGTCAACAAACAGCATGCGTGCGTAAGTGTTCTTATTGTACAGGTGAGTGAGCACAGAGTGCAGTGCCATGGAAACTGCATCCTCTGTGCTCCCATTGCTGCGGTAGGCAAACTGGTGTGAGTCCAATGTGGATGGTAGAGAGTCTTTTAGGTGTTCCAGGACCAGCCGCTCAAAGCACTTCATGACGATGGGTGTGAGTGCTACAGGGCGGTAGTCATTAGGGCACCTGGGGCTAGAATGTTTTGGCACTGGCACAATGGAAGTGCGTTTAAAGCATGATGGTACAGCTGCTTGGGCAAGAGACAGGTTGAAAATGTCTGTAAAAACCCCAGCGAGCTGCTCCGCACATGCCCTGAGAACACGACCAGGGATGTTGTCTGGTCCAGCAGCCTTGTGTGCGCTGATCCGGCTCAGTGCCTTGCAGACATCTGTGGAGGAGAGTGTGATTGGTGGGTGGTCAGCTGAGGGTTTGAGCTTGGTGTAGCTCCAGTTTCTCTGTTGTCTCTTTCAAAGCGAGCATAAAAGTAATTAAGCTCATTCAGGAAGTTGACATCCGTGGCTGCGGGGGTGGAGTGGGTGGGTTTGTAGTCACTGATGGCCTGAATGCCCTGCCACATGCGTCGAGGGTCAGAGTTGGAAAAGTGACCCTCTATCTTTAGCTTATAGCAGTGCTTGGCCTGTTTGATGCCTCTCTTCAGGTTTGCTCTGGATGTACTGTAGGCTTGTGCATCTCCTGATCTGAAGGCAGTATTGCATGACTTCAACAGGAGTCGCACTTCCCTGTTCATCCATGGCTTCTGATTTGGGTATGTGGTGATCTGTTTCTGGGTTGTAACACTGTCAATGGTGGTATTGATATGATCCAATACAGAGGAGGTGTAGGAGTCAATGTCCGTGTGAGCGCCACTGGTGGCTTGAGAAGCAAACACACTCCAGATAGGATTCTTCGAAAAATCAAATATTGAATTTGATTTTAGTGATTTCCAAGTCTGGACAAGTAATATGTGACCATTTGGTTTCGCTCTGGCCCAGTTTGTCTCACCCTTCAAAAGCACGCAACTCAGAATGTGGATGATCAATATTTATTGTCCTGCACAGAGCCGTGGAAGAGAGAGAGAGAGAGAGAGAGAGAGAGAGTAGTGAGTAGTGAGTAAAGTAGCTTCAGTTCCATTGCCAGCAGTTCTCTCTAGCTCTGCTGCTATCAATAAAACAATAAACAAATGATTAACATTACGTTGTATTAAACGGAAATAAAACAAATTCTGAAAAATTATTTCTATATACTTTAACAATACCATTTGGCTTCTTAAATGTTATGCTTCGTATAGTATTTTTCCAATATCAATTTGAAATATGAATAGACACACTGTTAGACATTTTATTGTATTTTTGCGGTAACTTACTGGCAGCACTATTGCCAGTAAGTTACTGTAATTGCCCCTTTACAGTAGCTTACCTGTAAATGTGTTTTACAGTATGATGCCCTTACCGTAATTTAATTTTACAGTATGATGCCCTTACCGCAATTTCATTTTACAGTATGATGCCCTTACCGCAATTTATTTTTACAGTATAATAATTTTTTACAGTAATTTTACTGTAATTTATTTTACTTTTTATTTTACAAAATATGCATATGTTAATATGTTATTACTTTATTTTGAATATTTTACATGAATGCAAGAAAATAAATAATACATTTAATAAATTCCAAATAAGAGACTTGAGTCCATGTACATCAGTATATTTTTTATTCACCGTCACAATCAATTACAAAAAACAAAAAAAAAATAGAGAACTGAATTCATTACAACAAATCAAAGCAGAGATCATGACGATATGGCAACAAAAAGTATGAACAAAATACCCCAGTTGGTCTTGGCTGGCCTCCCTACTGGTAAACTACTGATGGCTGATCTGAAACAAAACAGAGGGAAAATGTGTGAGAAATGGTTTATCTCATCTAAATTTGTTCATGGACAGATGAGGTAACAACTTGTGCAACAGCAGTTATTCATAGTTATACTTGTTATATTATTATTATTCATAGTTATACTTATATTATATATCTCTATCCCGAGGACAAGCCTGCGCGCTCTGGAGATTATCATGTGAAACGCAACAATACCCAATCAGAAAGCAAGCTGCTGACGGAAGACACCTCCCTCCAGCTCACGCTGGAACATGTAAAGGCCATGTTCACACCATCTCCATTACTTCATCTAAACATTTTCCTTTCCCCCCCCCCGCAAATTTTCTTTAAAAAGCATTCCATACACTATCAGGGTATATACAGAACTTCTTAAGTTGAATTTAATACCTTTTACTACCTTTTTTAATACCTTCAAAATATTTTTTAATACCAGCGCGACTTCAAGCTGCAACTATAGTAGCATAAATTAAATATCTTTCCAAATGGAATAACATATTGCATCACAATGTAACGAGATCATTTTAACCTAACATCAACTGCCCACAGAGATGAGAATAGAAATAAAGACAGAAGTGGAAGGAGACATCTTCTTCATAGTTTGTGCAGTGTACAGAGGGAAACAAGAGCAATTTTCACGGCGCAATATAGATTTGTTTTCTTTTTCGTTTTAAATCATGAAGGCGAGTCAGTGGATATCACACAAAAACGCAATGTGTGCGAGAGTCGGTGAAGTCTCAAACCTGGTCAATTATTCACTACTGAAAGTGAACGTAAAATCTGACAAGCTTTCGGCGCATATTCTCACAGAGACAAGAGATATCTCTTTATTTATATAAATCTGCTTTAACATATGCTGATAACGTATAGCCTATAACTGTCTGAATTTATATTCTTAATATTCTCGTGCATGCATCGTGGAGGCACACACGGAAGTCGAGAACAAGTTGGATAAAGGTGTTATTTTGATTTTTTTTGGCGCACAAAAACTATTGTCGTCGCATCGTAAAATTATTGTAGAGCCACTGTGGTGAGATGGACTTTGTAACGACGTTTTAAGTGCCTTTCATGGATCTTGGAAGTGTCAATGTACTGAATGCCAATGGAGGCCTATCTGAAGCCTTTCTCAGCCATCAGCTTTCAACTAAAATATCTTCATTTGTGTTCCGAATATGAACGGAGGTCTTACGGGTGTCGAACGACATGAGGGTGAGTAATTAATGACAGAATTTTCATTTTTGGGTGAACTAACCCTTTAATGCATTAGTTAACATGAACTAACCATGAACAACACCTCTGTTCAGCATTAGTTAATCTTTGTTAACGTTAGTTCATAAAAATCCAGCTGTTCATATTAGTTCACAGTGCATTAACTAATGTTAGCAAGATTTTAATAATGCATTAGTAAATGTTGAAATTAACATTAACAAAGATAAATAAATGCTTTATAAGTGCAGTTCATTATTAGTTAATGTTAACTAATGTAGTTAACTAATGAACCGTATTGTAAAGTGTTACACAAATTTTTAAGTGCATACAATGAATAATTTTTAATTACTTTGTCATGTTATGCAGTGACATATCCCACATGAGACTAAACAGTCACAACAAGATAACAAATAGATGCCAAGTAGGAAATGTAGGCAACAAGTATTTTTGAAATAATAAAATGTTATGCATTAAAAGACGTTAATCACATAATGTTAGTCAAAATATATACCTACAAAGCCAAAGATGCTCAGTGCTGTGGCTCTTTCTGGGGTGTTGTTAGCTCCTGTTGACACAAGAGAGAAAAAGAAGAAATTTTCATGTTTATTGACTAATGGTGCCTAAATGTTATGCACATGATAATTCACAGATATAGGATGACTGCTAGATTGACCACTTACACAATCAAATGACTATCAACACTGAAAAAAGAGAGAAGACAATAATAGAGCCTTCAGTGGCAAGTAAAAATGAATTCATATGAAATAATATAATAAATAAGAAGCCACAATGAACATACTTGAACTAATTATTATTTTAATTGAATATATATTAATCCTCTGGTGTATACACTGGCGTAAATGTTCTATTTTCGAGAGAGAGAGAGAGAGAGAGAGAGAGAGAGAGAGAGAGAGAGAGAGAGGGCGCGAGAGACAGCCTTTGACACCGCTCAGGCGCTAACGTTACTTCAAATGGCGTCACACACATTTAACTGTCAACGAAAATATGTAACTATAACTGGCCGTGAAAAGACGGAAACCATTGTTCGCGTAAATACAACATTTGGTACATAATGTACAATGCAGGTAACAGTTAGTCAATTGTATGCAAATTTAATGGGTTATGAAAGCGGTTCTTGAGGAAAACGAACAGTTCCCCTAGACTGTCATATAACGTTAGTAATAGCAATTCGATATTATAATTTACTTTCTTCATATATGTAGCTATATTTAATGGATATTGGTTTACGTTTGAAAAGTATCAAAGACATTTGTGACAAATTTGTCAAATAAAAACTTCTTACCTCAGGAAAGCTCGCAGCTGGTGTCTGGCGATCCGATCCGCAGGCAGGGACGTCCGTTATGCGCGCACTCGACACAAACCTCATTTGCGCGGGCTTGGCACGCGAGTAAACAATTTAAATTGTGTGAGGTGTAAGCAAAGTTTATAAATATATTTTTTAAACATTTAAAAATTACATTTATATCACCACACTTGTACTTGTATTACTCTGGCATTAAAATAATAATAAATACAATAAAATCACGGATCATGAGATATAAAATGCTAACAGTAGGTGTGTGTGTGTGTGTGTGTGTGTGTGTGTGTGTGTGTGTGTGTGTGTGTGTGTGTAGCCTACCGTTAGCATTTTATATCTCATGATCCGTCATTTTATTTTGCAACGTACAGTTATAGCCGAAAAATAAACAAGTAATGAAACTTCACTTTGCCCTCAGCCTAAACGATTTGCCAGGGAACAAATTATAGATCCATGAGAGCAAATATGGGCCGTTAAATCTCCACAAGACTAATTATAGCTGGAGACGCCACAGAGACATCAGAGCCAGCGGCAGACGTCAGAAGGACTGGCCGAGGAAAGTCTACTCTCGCCGGGTAAACAAGCGCTGAACGCCGCTGACTCACTGGAGCTCACAACTCCGAAAACATCAGATAAAATGTTAAAATAGGCACTCTTCTTATAAATAAACCACAGATTTGAGCTTTAAACAACTACATTACCGACTGAAAAAGTCTTAAAACTACGTTTTGTCACACATTAACAGTTTTAACACAAAAAGACGTGTAAACCATAGACCGTAAACACAGCCCATGTCAGTCATTTCTCAACGAGACGAGCCGCTGGCAGAAGCTCCTCCTATGAGGCGAATTCGAAATACATTTATAACACTAATACTTTACTCTATACTCTATTTTTTCCTCTTTTTGAAAGTTGTGAAATCACTATTGTGGAGTTTTCTTTTGCTATTTGAGCAAATGGGCACACAAAAAATATATAATTATTGTATTCTCTCATTCACCGCTATAAAATTTAACCCAACTATGACGACTTCCGCTCTGAGAAACCCGAAAATGTGAAAAGGGTAGGAGAAAATACTAAATATAAAAATTACTTCTTTGTCTCCCACAAATAACTAATTTTACATCCTTCCATCCACATGTTTTTATTTAACTTTTAAACATCCAGTGTGTGTGCGTGTGTATTCTTCGTTTACAGTAGCACTACTGCTTTTACGTAAACAGTAAAATACTGCAAATTCCCATATACAGTAAGTTACTGTAAATTTCATTAAAAATACCCATAATGCAGTGCATATTACAGTAGCTAACCGTAAATAATATAAATGGTATTTTACTGGGCTTTTTTGCGGTAAGTAACTGTAAAATTGCGGTAAAGTCTAACAGTGCAGAGATATTATAATATATTTAATATAAGTTAATAATCATCCACTTTACATTAAACAGAATAAAATGAATAGAAATAAAAAAAATGCTCTACAAAACGATCAATTATTAAATACCATTTCACAAAAACAATAACCTGCACAGAGCAGTGGAAGAGAGAAAGTAGTGAGTAAAGTGGCTTCAGCTTCATCTATTGGAAACATATTTCACTTGTTAGGAAGCACATGGAAAATGGCACACATGGAAAGAGCAAGTTCATTAAAACAGAAATAAAACGATCAAATACACAGAAATATGAACAGAAAACACTCTAGAAGTCAATAAGTGTTCAATGAGCCTCATTCATGAAACTTTCGTAAATATATTAGCAAATTCTGAGAAATTTGCACGTAAAATGGACATTTTATGAAAACTCTCTTCCAGATTCACAAACACTTTGTATACCATGGATTTGGTAGTTAAACGTGTGTATATTAATGAATTCCAAACATTAATAAATAGGACGCACGCTCATTCATAATTAGCATAATCCCCGCCCATGAGTTACAACTGCAAATGACGTGTGCAGGAACGCTGTGGAATCTTCTGGACTTCTTTCTCAGGTTTGGCTCCAGCCTTTTACATAAATGCTAAAGAGACTAACTGACCATATGCCTAGCAATAAATAATAAATTATCATGTGTCCTTCAAAGCATTTTAGCCAGCTAAAAAACGCCTGGTGCTCTTCTGAAAACGGCCAGCTCGTGGTGCTTGAGAACGCTTTGCAAGGCCAGCGTTTTTCCAGCTGAGATACTTTGGTTGCTATGATATAGAATATCCATGGCAGTAATGTGCTACTAGTTACTAGCATCTCATTTTGAAGAATATTACTGAATATAGAAAAATGCAGTAAAAAGCAGTATTCTCCATTATTGTTGTTCAGTTGGTGTACAAGTGGGATGATTGGTCGGTGTAGTTTTTGTCCCACCCCTCCTCCACCTGATTGGACGGCAGGGCTATTACCCAACGTTGAACAGTAAAAAAATAAAATAAAATAAAAAAGACGGGGCAAATCAACTCTTGAAATATTATTATGAGAGGTCGTCCGATTCATTGGTTTTGCCGATAGCTGATTGGTGGAACAATCGGTTATCGGCAAAAATCCACACCGATAGTTTTTCCGTGTTGCGTCCAACATCAGTTCAGGCACTGACAAATGCGCTTCTAGAAGAATGGTCAACAATTTCCATAAACACACTCCTAAACCTTGTGGAAAGCCTTCCCAGAAGAGTTGAAGCTGTTATAGTTGCAAAGGGGGGGGCATCCCCATATTAAACCCTACGGATTTAGAATGGGATATCATTAAAGTGTGTCATGTGCATGTAAAAGCAGATTTTGCGTGGTTTTGATTCTCAGAATAAATCGCACAAGTTTTCTAAATTAAGTTATGATAATAGTTTGTCAGTAATTTTCTTGTAGATGGCCCCAGCAAACATGTTCCTTTTGGGCCCAGATACAGGTGTAAAATGCGGGGCACATATGGGGACCCAGGTGGAGCTTTAGTGGGACAGCCTAAAGTGTAAATTCAGTAATCAGGGAATTGTTCTAACAACTGTTTTTAGCAAATATTTCACCTGGTAATTGTGTGAGTTGAACAGAGTGATTGTAAGTGTGATGATCATCTGCTAAATGAACAACAGTGACCACAATTCACACCTTCAGTCAGTGAAGCCGCTCCCACAGCCGTTCATGAGAGTTTAAATGCTGGGAATATTCCCATCTTCCCACAGGAGAAGAAGAAGCAAGCAGGAGGAATTACTCCAGGAGAAACTACAGACATACTATTGTAAAGATGGAGTTTGAGGAAGAACCCTGCAGAATAAAAGATGAAGAGACAGAGGAACAAATAGGTTGGTGTTTTCCTTCATTTATTTAAAGAGGAACATTAAGATGAAAACTGATATATAACAATAGATCTAAAACTGTACTAGTAGTAAACTATATTAATTCTTTTATTGAATTATGGGAATTGAATATGTTGATTTTAGACCTGATGGAAGAGAATGAAGACAAACAGCATCAGTTTCAAAAACCTCATCTCAAAATTGAAGATGGAGATGCAGTCGTTGCAAAGATTGAAGAGAATTTCACACAGAAACAAGCTGGAAGATCTGGAGTCAAAGGATCTTTCACCTGCTCTGAGAGTGGAAAGAGTTTCACTCACAAAAGCTCTCTCAAAGTTCATCTGCACCGTCACTCTGGAGTGAGATCATTCATCTGTGATCAGTGTGAGAAAACATTTGTTTTTGAATCAGACTTAAGAAGACACCTTACAGTTCATACTGGTGAGAAGCCTCACGTTTGTTCTTTTTGTGGAAAGAGTTTTTCACAACTGAACTCTTTAAAAGTGCATGAGAGTATTCATACTGGTGTGAGACCTTATATGTGCTCTGAATGTGGGAAGACCTTTATTACATTAAGCAAATTAAAATCACACCAGAGAATTCACACTGGAGAGAAACCGTACAAGTGCTCACACTGTGGGAAGAGTTTCACTTGGTCAGCAAACCTGAAAGATCATGAGAGAGTTCACACTGGAGAGAAGCCGCACCAGTGCTCTTCATGTGGGAAGAGTTTCACCCAATCATCTAATCTACAGGTTCATAAGAAAAAACATTGCCCGGAGGCGTCTGCAAAGTGAGTTCAGATCCATAATTGGATATTTGACATTCAGATTAAGCAAAATATGGAATTGCCTTTGTAACAGAAATTAAATCTAAACTTTGTAGTGAAGTTTGATTGTTTGACAACTTTGGGGGCGGTCAAAATTGACTACTGGATTGAAATAAAAATTAATAAAACATTTGGTTTATTAAGGTACAGTGCATCCGGAAAGTATTCACAGAGCTTCACTTTTTCCACATTTTGTTGTTACAGCCTTATTCCAAAATGGATAAAATTCATAATTTTGTTCATCAATTCTGGAATCAATACCCCATAATGACAGTGTTAAAGAAGTTTGTTTGAAGTCTTTGCAAATTTATTAAAAATCAGTGGTGGGCCATCAGGGCCAGCAAGGCCTTCTCTGCTGGCCTAATCACTATCAGAATCTCTGACTTAAATTTTAATATATTTTTTCCATGAATGAGTGTTAAATTATTCCCAATAGTCTATTTTCTTAATTTCATAGCTTTTCTCTTGGTTGCGCTGCTTCCAGTAGTGTTTATTTATGTTAGAGCATTTATCCAATCATATTTCAGCCATCATATGTTGCCAGGGTCAAAGAAATCTGCCTTGAGGCCTTCAGAATCAATATTGCGGGCGCCTCTAGCTTAAAATGAAACTGTGCGCTTTAACCAATCAGATAATCACTCCGTTTTAAACAGCCAATAAGTGGAGGAGGGGCGGGACAAAAACTACACCGACCAATCATCCCACTTGTACACCAACTGAACAACAATAATGGAGAAGTTAATACTGCTTTTTACTGCATTTTTTTATATTCAGTAATATTCTTCAAAATGAGATACTAGTAGCACATTACTGCCATAGATATTCTGTATCATAGCAATCAAAGTATCTCAACTGGAAAAACGCGTGATACATGATAATTTAATATTTATTTCTAGGCATATGGTCAGTTAGTCTCTTTAGCATTTAAGCAAAATACTGGAGCCAAACCTGAGAAAGAAGTCCAGAAGATTCCACAGCGTTCCTGCACATGTCATTTGCAGTTGTAACTCATGGGCGGGGATTATGCTAATTATGAATGAGCATGCACGTGTGTCCTATTTACTAATGTTTGGCATCAATTAATATACACACGTTTAACTACCGAATCTGTGGGATACGAAGCGTTTATGAATCCGGAGGAGAGTTTTCGTAAAGGTTCATTTTACGTGCAAATAAGTCAGAATTTGCTCCTATATTTACGAAAGTTTCATGAATGAGGCTCATTGCACTTACAAATAATTTTGATTCAGATTGTTTTGATAGAGTGATTTAATCCAAGAGGGTAATTTGCGAAAATTAGTTGTGACATTTGAATCCGGTGACAGTTTGGTCCAGCATTGCCCTTCTCTTTTCATAATCGCTGTAACATGATTTATAATGATATGATTCAACTTTACTGAACTTCAAAGATTTGTTTTGCATTAAACTGCCCCTACTCTATTATGCTTTTTTGAATATTTCCGATTTTTTTAACTTTCGTATTATGAACAGCAATGTTTTAACAAAACAAATATATAACATCTATTTGTAAATGCACCAGTGTACAAACAAATGGTGAAATAAATATACAATAAAACAAAGATACCAATGAAATCTGGTGCTTTAATCTCTGGAAGGTCTACTAACATTACTGTTTGGGTAAGTAACATAACATATGTAAAATAACACTGCATAGTTTTCACCGTATAAATTAAGGATTAATGCTTATTAAATCTAAAGTTATACCTTTTGTTGTTTGATTCACATTAATGGAACAATCGTCAGAGTTTATTAGACTGCTGCCCCTTTAAGACCAAATACAGATCTAAAAATACACCCCAACTATTAGACATAAACTCTGATTAAGTGAAGCCGGTCATTTTGACACAGGATATTTTTGTATGTATTTGATGGTTTGGTGTTTCTTGCATGTATTATTGTGCTTTAAATAGGGGGGTTATCAAGATGCATGTTGACTAAATTCAAGCATTAAAGAGAAAACAGTGTCTTCACTTTTATCTTTCTACACATTATTTCCCACATATAATTGAATGAGGAAATGAAAAGCAAAAGAAAACAGCAACAACAGACTAGCATGTTGACTACTTGAACATACATTTTGCTCTCCTTTCTTTCTGGCCAGCAAATTTCTCAATGACTCTCTGATTAAAGTCAGTCATCTCAGTAGTGTCATGACGTTTGCATTGTTCAGTCAGATATTTGAGGTCTCTTACCCCCGTTGTTGTACCGACACTTTGAAATAAAAGACAGGGAAAGCAATAAAGAGAATTGCTAACAACACATCCAGCCAGCCACCTACGTTTCTCATAAGCGCGTGAAGCTCAGAGTACAGCTGCGTCCTGTCACTGGCCTGCTGCTGCTGGATGTGTAAATTGCATTGGTCCGGTTCGGGATCTTCCAACGAACGCCTTGTGAAAGAATTTAGTTTAACTGCTGCCATCTCTACGAAACGGATCATCCTAGCAAGGTTTTGGCGGAGTGACTGTGTCGCCCGCGCACTTTCGCTTTAGTGGCCAAGAGTGTAAAGTTGAATGACAGGTGACGAGAACCAATCAGATCGGATAAAATAAATAACACGCATCCAATTCTGATTCGCCAGGGACGCAACGACCTGCGTCCGGAGGAGGATCTTTAAGAACCAATTAGAGACCAGCTTCAGGTCACATGCTGCCCGTATTTGTTTTTAGACTCAGATAGACATCCATTTGTCCGGCGTCCTTCTCCCATGAAACCGCATGAAACATATTGAAGAACATTTAAAATAGTTAACCCATCAAAGCCAGTTTTTATTCAATTCTGAGGCTCTTACTAACAGCCAGCACATCGTATGAGTAAACTATTTTATTTTTTACTTCTTATAGTATTATATATTTTATTATATATATTTCACTTTTATATCATTTTTGTATACATGTATATTTCTGGAATTTTGATGGGGGCGGCGCCCCAGCGCCCTCTATTGACCAGCAGCCACTGACTTGAACTAATGCCAAGCGTTAGGCGGAGCTCTAAAATCTCAGTTGGCGTGCCCCAATGCTCCACCCAAAACTGGACTTCAGTCCGTTACTAACCTGATACAGAGTAAGTCAGAATAAAACCAAATGTAACAATTTATTATTAGTCAGGTAAATGTATCAATGTATCAATTGGCAATAACATAATCAATTCAAAGATAATCAATACATCAAAAGCTCTGAAGTAAAGAGTAAAAGATGCATAGGCTACCTGACATCTGAAAATTACAGTGGAAGACACACATCGTTACGGGCTAAACATGAGTACCGGATCGTGCCTTGAGCACTTTGCAACTCATCCTTAAATATCGCCCAAGGTGAGACAGGAACTTACTATACAAATTTACATTGACAATGGTCAAAGACCTGTGTTGTTTACACCTTTTGGTGAATGAGGGCAATTTGCATGAAAGACCAATTGGCGGAGGATCTGCCCTCCACAGTAAGCAAAATATCTCTAAACTTTTATTACCTTTTGGTTTACTTCTGTGGGAATGAGACCTTTGTATCAGTCACACTGAGACGTTTCAAATGATACCAAATGTGTATAATACTGTATAGTACTTGTTCACAATAACCCATATAGATTTTAGCTGAATTTCAAGTCATTTCAACATGTGGAGAGGAGAGATGAGGATGAAGGGAATGAAATGTAAATCAAGGTTAGACTCAGTGTGGTTGTGTCTCGGATGGGGATGCACATTTCACAAGAGAGAGTTCAGATGTTAATTTCCTTCGTTTTCTCAGACAGTCACCCTCTCTTCCAGCTTTCCAGTCTTACAATTCATGAGTCTATTTTCTATGTCTGATGAGTATATTTAAAAGTGTATGAAAGTTTGGTTCAAGTGTACTACAAGGGGTAAATACAGAGAAAAGTATGTTGAAAACACATTTTAGTTAATATTCATGTTGTTAAAATAGCAGAATTGAGTACACTTAGATGTTCTTAAGATTATTGTAAGAAGTACTTAAGAATCATTTATATTAAGTACAAAATCAGTGCGTGAAAATAGAGCACTTTAAGTATAACGTAAGTGTACTGAAATAAAGTGTATCTTAGTGCACTTTTTTCCACCTGGGTTCGAATTCGACTTCGTTACGGCTACAAATCACTGGATAACATATTTGCATAATACCCATGGGGTCTTCATTGGCTGCCCATGAACAACATCTACGTTGACCCACCCTCAAACACTGTCGCTGGTTTGTGTTGTGTACCTGTCAAGAAGACGCTGTTTTCTGCTCTGCAAAAGCAAATTCAAAGGATGAGGATTTGAAGAGTCAGAGGTTAAAATAACCCCAGCAATACAGCAGCAGTAAAACCTTTTGACCACTGCATCTCAAATATCTGTGATGTCTAAATGGTATTTACAAAATGCTTTTCCATCAAAAATGTCAGAAACTTTTGATTTTGTAAACTATGCGATACACACAATACTCAAATTTAGCCTATATCTGGCTGTCAAAGTGCAACATGGCTACACATTTAATATCAGTGCAAGAACAAAATGTATGCAACTTAAATTGGACATTTTTTTAGAATGAAGACTGAAAGATATGTAAAAGCTTAATGGTGGAGACATTTCAGTAGCTTACGATTTAGCCTACAAAAACTCAAGATCACTGCGGTGCTGTATATTGACCTTATTCACAGCAGCAGCATCTTTGATTTTTAATGGGAATGACAGCGAGGCTTTGAGGGATAGACATCTCTTCAGTGGGTTGTATTGTTATTGTGTTTTTGGATTGTTGTTCTGACAAAACACTGCAAAAATATCTTCCCAAGAAATTTGAGCTGTGGAAAATTATAAGTGATCTTGGACCTTTTTACAGCGGATCCCACTGATAACACAGCAAGTCTTTCACAACCTCGCTTTCATACCTGTCCTGATGCTTCTTTGAATAAGGTCTATTGACCTTCAGAACAGATTTGATGTATTTACAGCCTAATGCAACACCTGTAGGGCTGTTTTATGACCGTTTATCATCATCACCTACTGCAAAACAAAACAAAAAATAAATAAAAAAATGCTATAATGACTTAAAATATTAACCTGGACTAGATATTAAGCAAAACCAGAAAAAAATGAATCTCATTGCAATTTTTTTAATGCAAAACAAGTGTTTGAAGTTCAGTAAAGTTGAATCATATCATTATAAATCATGTTACAGTGCTTGAGAAAAGACTCAATTGGTTCACTTTCAAAAAGGGCAGTGTGAAAGTGAACCAAACAAAACAAAAACTAAGTATTTGGTCTGGACCAAAGCAACTGAACTGAGTGTCAAAGCATTTGTAAGAGCATTTTTTGTAAATGTGAATGATATGCTCACTTAGACAACTTTGGGCAATGCTTTTTCTTATGAATCTGTAGACTAGATGATTGGGCGAATGTCTTCCCACATGAAGGGCACTGGTACGGCTTCTCTCCAGTGTGAATTCTCTCATGTGTTTTCAGGTGACTTGACTGAGAGAAACTCTTTCCACAGTGTGAGCACTTGTACGGTTTCTCTCCAGTGTGAATTCTCTGGTGTTTGTTTAAGTCGCTTAATGTAATGAAGGTCTTCCCACAGTTTAAGCACATATAAGGTCTCACACCAGTATGAATACTCTCATGGTGTTTTAAAGTCTGCAGGAGTGAAAAACTCTTTCCACAAAAAGAACAAACGTGAGGCTTCACACCAGCATGAGCTTTAAGGTGTCTTCTAAAGTTTGATTCCACAACAAATGTTTTCTCACACTGATCACAGCTGAATGATCTCACTCCAGAGTGACGCCGCTGATGAACTTTGAGATAGTTTTTGTGAGTGAAACTCTTTCCACACTGAGAGCATTTGAACGGTTTCTCTCCAGTGTGAATCCTCATGTGATCATTTAGGAGATTTTTATATACGTAACTCTTTCCACACTCAGAGCAGGTGAAAGATCCTTTGACTCCAGATTTTCCAGCTTGTTCTTGTTTGAAATTCTCTTCAGTCTTTGAATCGACTTTCCAGCTTCATTTTTAAAAAGATGAGGGTTTTGAATTTGATGCTGTTTATCTTCATTCAGTTTCATTGGGTCTAAAATAAACATATCAAATTCAAAGAAGGAGAAATGAGAACAAGAAATATACTAGAGTCACAATTAAGCACTAGTTTAGTTTTAGATGTATTGTTATATGTCAGTTTTCATCTTAATGTTCCTCATTAAAGAGAATGAAGGAAAATTGTGAACCTATTTGTTCCTCTGTCTCTTCATCTTTTATTCTGCAGGGTTCTTCCTCAAACTCCATCTTTACAATAGTATGTCTGTAGTTTCTCCTGGAGTAATTCCTCCTGCTTGCTTCTTCTTCTCCTGTGGGAAGATGGGAATATTCCCAGCATTTAAACTCTCATGAACGGCTGTGGGAGCGGCTTCACTGACTGAAGGTGTGAATTGTGGTCGCTGTTGCTCATTTAGCAGATGATCATCACACTCACAATCACTCTCAATTAACCAGGTGCTCAAATAGTCGTTTAGAAACTATTAAAAAATGTTGACCGTAAGGCTGGAAGATTACGCTGCTGTTTTGAACCAATTATCAGAACAAAAAGCAGTTGAAGATGCCAAGCGTAATTCAATTGTTTATCGGACTCCATTATAATTAATCTGACTTCCTTAAAGTTGCTGCTATTTTTAACATCTTACTCTGTAAAATCCTTTCTTGGAACTTATTGTGTGGATAATGTAAGTTACAGTTTTCAACATTTGTGAAAGAGATTATCAAGGCTTTTAAAGCAGGAAAATGTATGTATGAAGTTTCACAGATATACAAAGACAAGCTGAAACATGGACTCCTCTGACCACAGCTCACATTTCCACTGTTATTTGGATAATCTGAGATGAACTCAGCATCTTTGCATTGATCTAATGTAGATTTCTACTTGTGTAACAGATTTGAGTTGCATTTATTGATGCCTTATCCGACACGGACTGAGATTCCTCTGGATTCCCTAAATCTTTTCACAATATTATGTATGATAGATTATGAAATCTTGCCACGGGCGAAATTGTCAATCTCACATTGGGGTGGACAACTGTGGGACTTTTTGTGGTGCCGCATGCACACATTTTTTTAATCAAAATAAAATAAAAGTCAGAGTTTGAATGTTTGTAACAACAAGGAATTTTCTTACATCTGATCGTCAAACCAACGTATACTCACCCTGTAATGATTACAGCATCGGCATCAATTACAAGTCTGAATTGACAACAAAGTGGCCAGTGATCTCTCTTATATTCTTCTATAAACATTAAAGGATACAGGATAACAATATTCTAATATCAAGTCTTGAGCAATGATAGTAAAACAGTTATGTACTAATGAGGGAAAATGCTGTTTATTTTGTACAAATTTAAACAAAAGTAACTTGTCAGTTTAATAATAAACTCGCTGAAGTGCTCAAGCCAGAAGAATATTTTTGCATCACAATTAAATTCTTGACACATCTTTATAAATGTTTTGTGTGTGTTGTAAATAAAATGTATTCTGAAGCAATATTCTCACCAGTGTTCAATCAGCTTTGACATATGCATATTTGTGATATTTTTACCTTTTATAAAGGGCATTTTCCCCTAATCTTATTAAATATAGGCTATGATTCAGATTTCCTTTTATACTCTTAAATTGGATCAATAAATTAAATTAGAAGACGACACGGGCTGTTACCAATCAAATTAAATAATTTACACTGAAAAATTACAACTGCATTAAATAATGTTATGAGATTGTTTCAAATATTTTTTGAATATACAAATAAGAAATGTTGGACAGATGAAACTAAACCACCAGTAGGTGGCAGCAGGTGATCGTCTGAATGAGTGAGTCATTGAGTCGATTTGTTCAAACGCTGATTCATTCAAGAATGAGGTAGTAGTTTACGAATCGTTCATTGAATCTTTGATTCTATCGATTCATTCAAAACGCTGAATCATTCACTAACACGCTGTTGCGGTGACTCGTTCTGCTGTGATCTTTTGGAACTATTTTCGCTGCTGAAATAGAACAAAAACACTCAATATTGCATCAAAATGTAAGTGACTTAATGTTAATAATTGTTAATGGAGCTGTCATTTGAAATCAGTGTCATTTTCAGTCATGATGTTATTCAGGAAAACAGCACTCTTGGTAATGTGACATTGCAACTGTATCATGTTATAAATATAAATAAACTCGACATTTTTACGGCAGTGTGTTAACTGAGTTTCTCTGTGTGAGCGGTGCACATGTGACAGATTGAAAATGTACATTTAAATGCATAAGTCTGTGTACACGGTAATATATAATTATATACAAGAATATATAAATATATTCACTATTTACAATACGTAGAAAAGTCTATAAAATATAAATATGTTACTTTATAGTTATACTGAGTTAATCTGTGATCAGTTTATGGGCACGATAAGTTGGACGATCGATTGTTCAGGTCTGCGTCAACACTAGGGGGAGAGCTTGCGGGTTTTTTCCATTCTACATAAAGCTTCCAGTGGAGAAACTGCGCGAGTTTTGTGTGTATTAATCTTCTCCCCCTTTTCAGGGGTACAACATTTTGGAGGCACCGCTGGGATATACTCTTCGGAGGGCAGTCGTCACATACCTGGCCGACACTTCCTGATGCAGTACATCCCCTAAAACAACCCAGCTTAACAGTGAAGAGTGGATTGAGTTCCTGCAGTAAAGGCAAGACCGAGGCAAAGAACCAGAAACCTGAGGCCACAGAGATCATCAGGTGAAACACAAAGTTCAGTCAGTCTCAAGTAAGCCCCAACTCAGTGAAAAGGCCCACTCTATTGTCAAAATGGAAACAACAGTGCTAGAGGAAATGCAAGTTGAAGTGATCGCCATGCTAAACCCACTACCCAAAGACAAGCTTCTTAGTGTTTGTGAGTTCCTGAAAATAGCAGATCAAGAGAATATTTCATCTAAATCTTGCATGTCTTTGATCTCTCATATCCTTCAACATCTCGAAGAAGACATGGCAGAACTAGAAGATGGCGGCATGTCGGTACTGTTAAGCCTGAGAGATCAAATTAAAGAAGTAAATACAGTCACTGAAAAGAAAATCGCAGAAACAAGTGAAGTCACAGAAAAAGATCGATTGCAAAGGGAGTTAGATGAGCTACAAAGTATAATGAAACTAAAATTGAGTGAAATTCAACAGCTGGAAGAAGTGAACGCAAAACCTAGTGTTTTCAGCTTCAAATTGCTGCATACCTACAACAATTAGTGAATACCCAACACCCCAGCCCACATTGGCGCAAAGATTTAAACATTTCTGGACAAATTGGTGACCCAGGTCAAAAATTTTTTTTAACTTTTTCAAGTTTAGCACACCAAATTGAGAACGGGTTGAGCAGAGGCTACCCAGAATGTGAGATTGTTGATGCAGTCATTCGTGCCATTTCCCCAGGCTCACAGTTAAGAAGCTATTTAGAAGGAAAATCAAACCTGACTCTACCTACCTTAAGACGAATCCTGCGCTCTCACTTCCAAGAAAAAAATGCAACTGAACTTTATAAGCTACTCACCTCTGAATGTCAAGGAAACAAAGAAACACCACAGAATTTCCTTATGCATGTTCTTGACCTGCGCCAGAAAATCCTGTTTGCATCTCAAGAAGCCGAATCGGGCCTCAAATATGATCCAGCATTAGTCCAAAGCATGTTCCTACATACTGTACTCACCGGCCTCCAAAGTGACAGCATAAAAGTAGACATGCAGCCCCTACTTCTGAACCCCAAAACCACTGATGAGGCTCTGTTGGAGAAATTAAACAGTGTTTGTGCTAATGAGGCAGAAAGACAAAAGAAAAAGAAAATCAATGTGCAGCACACAACTACGGTTGTCCATGCAGTTAAGTCCAGTGATGAAGTGACTGATAAGAAATCCAATGTGACTCAAAATGTGCCAAAATCATCTTTTGACATGTTGACCGAACTTAAAGAGCTGAGAAATGATGTAGCTTCACTAAAAAACACTCAATGCTGAAATAGCTCACATCAGGGAATCGTTGCAGCAACCAGCCTTTGCCTCACCACAATTTCCCATTCCTTCACAGAGAAATTCTGACAGAGAAGTTGTTCAGTTTCAAGTGCCGCCCTATTGGACCTCACCGGGTGCCAACCAAACAAGAGTGAACACTCAGTTTCAACCCCAGTATATGCCTCGACAATATTATGGACCGACTCCTCGTTCACAAGCAAGAAAATGCTTCAATTGTCAGCAGCAAAGAACAGAGGAACGCTGCATGCATTGTTTTCGATGTGGCAGTGGTGAGCACTTCCAAGCCGGATGCAGAATTCGTGGCATTAGGCCTTCAAGAGAGACTCCTTTAAACGGAGACCGGTTACTTCCGCGGGACAGGGAGTAACCAGATCTACTGATCAGTCCCGGAGATGTGCAGCCTGTGGAAAGACCGATAGGCAGATGAAGCAGTGTTCACAATGTAAAAAAATTCTGTATTGTTCTAAGACCTGCCAAACTCACCATTGGGCTGAACATAAGCAAACTTGCATCGACGCAACAAAATCAATGTCAAACTTCTCTAGGACAATGAGTATTCACAACCCTTGCAGCACTCAGGTTAACCAGCATTCCCTGGTGACGTCATTAGTTGGGAGACAATGTCTTGTTGAATGTTACCTGCACGGCCAACGATTTCAAGCACTGTGGGACACTGGCTCTCAGGTATGTGTCATTGATGAAGTTTGGAAACAGGAGTACTTACCAGAAGTACCATTGAGGGATGTGTCTGACATTCTTGAGGCTCCAAATACGTTGAACCTTGTAGCTGCCAACGGCATTAATATACCATATATTGGGTATGTGGAAGTGACATTTAAATTATCCTCACAGGCATCTCACGAAGCTGAACTTGTCATTCCTATGCTCGTAGCAAGGGGTCAAAACCTCTCTCACCCTCTCATAGGTTTCAATGTGATAGAACAAATTGTGAACGCCATTGAACAAGCACAACCAAACACCGTCAATCACAAAATACTGGAGAGAACTGTGAAAACTGCATTTCCCAGCCTAAAGAGGAGCAAAGTCCAGGCATTCATTCAACTTCTGAGTGCAGAGAGCTCATGTGAATACACAGTGAAGACCACAAAAGAGCATGTTAACGTCCCCAAACGTAGTACTGTGCAGGTCTCATGCCGAGTGTATATACAGCCAGTGAAAGAGGACAGCACAATAATTTTTGAACCTGATGTGAATCACCAGTGGGCGGAGGGGCTTGAATTCACAGAAAGTCTAGTGAAGCTAAAAAAGGGGGCTCCAACAAATATCACAATTGAGGTGTACAATGACACTGACCATGATGTTACTCTTATGGGCCAGACTCCGATCGGTACAGTACAGCTTGTCAAGAATGTCCTACCTGCTAGTATGTTTGAGGTGTCAGCAAACCCTACCCCTGTTGAAGTATGTCACATCCAGGCTGCGGATCACTGTCTTGACCTCACCAGCACTGATGAATGGGACCCGCCCGTCGATGTCAGTCACCTGAGTCAATACCAGAAACAGATAGTACAGCAAATGCTAAGAGAAGAATGCCATTCATTTTCTAAGTCAGACAATGACATTGGGTGCATCAGAGATTTGCAATTGAGTATCTCACTTAAGGATGAGGAGCCAGTCAGTCGCAGTTACTTGTCTGTGCCAAAACCCTTGTATCGTGAAATGAAAGAATATTTGCATGACCTCATAGCACAAGGATGGATTGAAAAATCCAACTCATCATATTCATCTCCAATCGTCTGCGTAAGGAAGAAAGATGACAGCCTTCGTTTATGCATTGATTACAGAGACTTACACACTTGCATTAATGCAACACACATTTGTTTCGATTTCTCCTCGAGAGGCTGCGCGAGCGTCAACAGTGCAACGTTAGTTACCGTCAGTTCATACAGTATTATCATTCACTGTCAATCGCCACTTACAGTAATGAATGCAGAATCATTCTTACATTTGGGTGATTCCCTAGTTATTTTTGTTAATTACGTTTTATCAGGCTACTTGTCCGTCGGGCAAGTAAAATTCTCTTTCACTTGCCCCTTCAAAAAATCCACTTGTCCCGGACAAGCGTTAATGTCGAGCCCTGGCCTATAGTAACGTTAGCTAGCTGTCGGCTAGCTTCTCAATAGTCCCTCCCATTCATTCAAGCTGTATAGTATGACAGTCGAAATTCACAAATTCTACATTTCGAAATTCTAGTGAAATTCACCTGGTCGTTATCTAAGGGATTATGTCAGCCAAATACAGGATATTTACCATTCATATGTGCCAAATGTCTGTCAGATTTCGCGCTGCTAACTCTTCTTCTTCTGTTTGTTTTTTCCTAACTCACTGACGGTGCACGAGCTACTAAAGGTATAGGGAAAACATGACATGGATTTCAGGAGAAATAGGTTTTGTTAGTGTATAGTGTAAGGCCAGTCGAATGGATTTGGGAAATGGATCTGCCGGGATTTTATATTTTCGGAGCTGGAAAGAAAGACGCATTTGCAATCACATCGATATTGCCCGCATAATCATACAGTATGATCAAATATTGGGGGGGACAAATTGTCCTTCTTTGAATATTGGGGGGGACGTCCCCCCATAGAATTACGCCTATGAATTTTGCACTGAGAAGTGATTTTTGAATTGTCTGACAATTCTCTCAAGACCCAACTACATCTTCTGGAATGTGTCTTCTTTAAAATAGGAAGGATAATACGTATGAAATGTTTTTAATATATGAAATATGTTTTTAAATATATATTTTTTTCTAATGAAGGGAGAATTTACTCGTTTTTGAATGATATATTCGTGTGACGCTAGCTGTTTGCATTAATGCAATATCAATAGACATCGATTGGGACAGACGTCACCAATATCTCATATTCTTGATGCTGCTCTGTTGCACTGTATTAAAATTTTACGTTTAGGCTGGTCCGTTTCGGCTAATTCACATTGTGAATTTTACTGCAATGTTTAGAGGCGATTGATTGAGAACATACTGAAAACTATTTTGTGCAATGAAATGACTGAGACTCTGCACATTGTAAACATATAGGGCCAGATTTACTAACAGTTTGCGCCAGTGCAAACCCTCTTATGGGGTTAAAAAACTAGTGTCAGGATTTACTAAAGACACGCAGTGAAAAACTAGCACTGAAAGGTGAAAGGTTATTTTTGCAGCTGACCTTATTGCACATTTGTAGGAGTTTCCCTTTCAGACGCGTAGAGTATTTAAAGGTGTCATGAACTGGCTTTTTTATTATTTTATACAATTGTCTGAGGTCAACTTATTACATTTGCATGTTTTTTACATTCAAACACATCATAATGAATAAGTAATAGGCTATTTTCTATTTTTGATGATTCGCCCATACACAGGGATGTAGTGGAGGCTAGAGGCATTTACGCACCTCCCAAAATTCAGAAATAGCGTTTACCCACCTCCAAAGTGCGTTTATCCATCTCTAAATTGAGTTTATCCACCTCTAAATAGCCTACAGTTCCTAAGCCATTTTAAATTAACCTTATGTCGTTTTAGTTTCATATTGTTCATTTTCATTGGTTGTTTGTTGTACAGTTAGACAAAGTCTTTCATATTGCGCTGCAACTGTCAGTGTGAGTAGTGGGAAGTTCGGATCATTTTACTGACTCGGATCTTTGAGTCTCGTTCAGCAAAATGAACTAATCTTTTCTCTTTCCGTCTCTATGGGACTGACAGGAAGAACAAAAGACTCGGAAAAGACTCGCATGCGCGGTCAACACAAAATGAACGAATCACGCTCTGAGACAACTCGGTAGTCCCGAGTCATATAAAAGATTCGTTCAAAATGAACGAATCATTCATGAACGACACGCAACCAAGATTCAAACATGGATATCCGGCAATTTTTTAAGCGCCGTCAAGACAGCAGCCCTCCTCCTAATGCCAGCAAACGGGCTCGGCTACAAGCCCAAAGTGAGTGAGCTCGGAAAACAGTACTAAACTTTGTTTTTGGGGTTAATTTGGTTCACGGTTAGATTCATGCCACTGACTCAACAAGTCACCTCTTCCTTTTCCCATTAGCCAATGTAGGCCTACAAGTAAAATTCAGGATACATTATTATCAGATAAATAACGATGTAATTATATGCATTCTCTTGTATTTAAACCACTGAAAGTTTGTGACAACAAGCTCCCTTTGCTAGTCAGCTAGCTAGTTATTGTTATCGCTACAGCCGTTCGCGGGTACGGTAAACGTTTCTATGGTAATAACAGCGAGTTGGACCAATCAGAGGCGTCGCTGTTAATCTTAGGGCTGTGGGTAGTGTAGTTTTTCTTACAGACCTCTAGCTACAGAAGCAGAAACTTTCCTTTCACAACTCGTGGTCAGTCTACCTCAGATGTTTTAGACATTATGGCTGATAATCTAAATCCTAATGGAGAAAAATCAATGGGAGTTTTACTTCCTGTTTGCGTCTGTAGATTTCTCATAAATTCATCAAAAGTTTACATTCTAAATGCAATCGCAAGCGATCGCTGTCTGCACCCTGTCATCATCAACACAAAGCTCTCGTTCTTCTTCACCAAATTCATTCTTCTGTCGTTAATCTGCACCTGCCTCATTAGCAATTGGCAAAAACTGTAATCGACAACTATTTTGATAATCGATTAGTCGGCTTGAGTAATTTTTTAAGACAAAAGTAAAATTCTTTGATTCCAGCTTGTTTAATGTGAATATGTTCTAGTGTGTTCTCTCATATGTGACAGTAAACTGAGTTGTGGACAAAACGAGACATTTGAGGACGTCATCCTGGGCTTTTGGGAAACACTGATCCACATTTTTCGGACATATTATAGACCAAACAACTAATTGATTACTTGAGAAAATATTCAACAGATTAATCGACTATGAAAATAATCCCAAATCTAATCATTATGTACAAGTGCATTGCATTGGAACACCTGGATATAAGCCTCCCCTCTCTATCTCTCTTAAATATTTTTGTTCTCTCTGAGAACAATGCAATGCTATCACATATAAAAAACATGTTTTACTCACATAAGTGTGTTGCACCATTCCTGTCGGAACCAATATAGAAGAAGGCACAGCATTGTGTTTTAATCTCAATATGTCTGCAAATCCAGTCTCGACTACTGCGGTGAAATGAAGCAAACAAACTAGACTAAAACTAGACTAAAATGCTCAGACATTTAGTCGACAAAAACTTGACTAAACAAAAACAGGACAAGTTGACTATATCCCTTCCAAATGTGCATTCTGAATAACAAATACATTTATTTCCCAACCAATCTGCCGCAGTCCCAGTGCTCGTCTTCTCATTTACAGCGTTTTCCCCTTACTAATCATATTTCATCTGTTCAATTTACATTTTACTGATAAACACCCTTACGAAAATTAACCATGGTTTCATAGTAAAAATCAGACATCCCAACCTGAAAAAAGTCATTTCAGGGAGGTATCTCTAAAAAAAAAAAAAAACATGAAAGGAGGAAAGGTATTGAATTTCTTTACTTGTATAGTAAAATATAATATTTCATTAATATATCATTTCTATAGGCCTATGCAATTATTTTAAAAAAAATTGTGTAAAATTATGTAGATCACTTTTACTATTTACATAAGCTGCTTATACTATTTATGTAAACTGCTTTTATTTATATTTCATTGCAACTTTATACAGGTCTATGGAGTTTGTTGTTTTCATGTAGCCTTGGCAACTAGCCGACCTGAAAAATATGCACATGAAATGAAACTTGTTTAACTCAACCATAACATGTCAGTTACAAACTGTAGAGCGTGCAAGATTGTAATTATGTTTATACTTTATACTTTCGTTTTTTGGGGCACTCTCCCTCTGCCATGGCGCTCCAGTTTCTAAATACACTGAACTGATTAATTCGGTTCGGGAGAAGAGATAAAAGCCCGCCCACACTGACAATTGATTGGTTGACTTACCGAAACAAGCCAATCAGGATGCTCTCCATGCTTTCCGTCACACACGCAAGGTCTCTCGCTCTCTCCCCCTCTTTGCCGTGCGCGCGTGCACAGTTTGTGTCTCGCATGCGCGCTCTTGCTCGCTCGCTCTAGTTTGCGGGATAATTTTACTACTTTGCGGGCATCAGGGAGCCGCTATAAATATGCGAGAGACTCCCGGAACTTCCGGGAGACTTGGGATGTCTGAAAAATGTAGTAACCATGTTGTTGTTGTTTTTTCGGGGATTTGTATTCTGACATAATAATGGCAACACTGGCCCAATCCAGAGCCGTTGCTTTCACGGAAACAAAAGAGACAGGAGGACAAGAACAACAATAAACTCCCGAAGACAACAAAACCGGCCCGCGTTCACGAGCGCCAGTGAGAGATTAAAAGCCGTTCATGATGCTGTAAATCTACTGTGTTTTTCAATCTGTAAGTGCATTCATTGTGTTATTTATCAGGTAAAATTAAGATCCAAATGTTTGGTGAATCATAACTTGACCGAAACTATTACTTCAATTAAAAATAAACCGCTGTAGATTACATGCGTAAAACTCAAGATGGTTATTCACATTGAAATTTGTGAAGGTTATGAATTGTGTAAAGTGATATTTTATGTAATAAACAAATAAAACCTGGTAGACATAAGCGGTAACACAATATGAGTAACTGAAGAATACATTACTTCAGAATTACCATAATAACAAAGACATTTCAGTTCAAGAGTGTTTGTATGTTCTAGCATAAAACTCCCAAAAATAAATCTATGATAATATAATTTAAAACCTATGAGTTTGAAACTTAATTTATGAAATTGGTTTTAAATGACTCTTTATGCAAAACACTTAAAGCTGGATAATTGAGAGTGATTGTGAGTGTGATGATCATCTGCTAAATGAGCAACAGCGACAACAATTCACACCTTCAGTCAGTGAAGCCGCTCCCACAGCCGTTCATGAGAGTTTAAATGCTGGGAATATTCCCATCTTCCCACAGGAGAAGAAGAAGCAAGCAGGAGGAATTACTCCAGGAGAAACTACAGACATACTATTGTAAAGATGGAGTTTGAGGAAGAACCCTGCAGAAGAAAAGATGAAGAGACAGAGGAACAAACAGGTTGGTGTATAACAATAGGCTACATCTAAAGCTAGATCCTAAACTCAGCAAAAAATGAAATGCTTTTTCCCAGTAAATTTATATATGTAAATAAAAATGTTTGACAAACAGAAATGTAATAATGAGTACCTGAACAGAGCGGGGCTCAATATCAAAAGCAGCCGTCAGTAAGTTAAATTCTACAGTGCGTCTCATCTTAATGGACTGAGAAAGATTCGCCAGTTCTTGGTCTGAGATTTTACTTCACTCTTCCACCAAAACACTTGTTATTGAACACATCTGGAGGTTCATAATATGGTTACACATGGTTTGAAATATAGAAAATCTCCCCATGCTTGACTGAATAACTTTTATTAAGTAATACTGAAATATATTTATTAAGAATCAGTGTATTTGTAGTTAATTTATAGAGTGAAGTCTCTTTATTGAATGCTACGGTTAAATAGACCTATTGTAGCTGAAAAATAAAGCACTGTTTTGTCATATTGCTTGTAATTTGCATTTTTGCTTAATTAAAAAACAAAACATAGATACAATTACATTTAATTATTTTAATTACTCGCATCATGAAGTAAGATTTTGGTCATCCATCCTGTTCAGGATAGTGAAAGGTTAGTGAATGTTAACATGATTGATGATAATCTCTGTAAGGATGTTCACACTGGCATGTAATTATTATTGCAATAAGAGGAGGGAATGGTCAAAAGCAGGACAGGAACATGCTGGCCAAGTGAGTTTTTAGTAAAAATAAAATAAAACAATGAATAGTAAGTTCTGTCATATTATTCAATTATTTTGTACTTTTTTTTGCAGTGGTATCGATTCAGAATTGAGGTATTATAGTCTGGTATTGTATCAAAGTCATAATTTTGCTATCGTGACAACTCTAATCCTGAGTTAATTACATTGTATTTGGGCTAAATTCAGATTGAACCATATTTCTTTTTATTTCTCATTTGTTTGTCTTTTATTGAATTATGTTGATTTTAGACCCGGTGGAAGTGAATGAAGACAAACAGCAAAAACCTCATAATTTCACAAATGAAGATGGAGACGCAGTCGCTTCAAAGACTGAAGAGAGAGTCAACGGATCTTTCACATGCTCTCAGTGTGGACAGAGTTTCACAGATAAATCAAAACTTAAGAGACACATGATGATTCACACTGGAGAGAAACCGTTCACATGCTCTCAGTGTGGAAAGAGTTTCACTCAGAAAAACAATCTCAAAGATCATCTGCGCCTTCACTCTGGAGTGAGATCATTCAGCTGTGATCAGTGTGACAAAACATTTGCTGTAGAATCATACTTAAGACAACATCTTGCAATTCATGCTGGTGTGAAGCCTCACGTCTGTTCTTTTTGTGGAAAGAGTTTTTCACGACCGAACTCTTTAAAAGTGCATGAGCGTGTTCATACTGGTGTGAGACCTTATATGTGCTTTGACTGTGAGAAGACCTTCAGTTCATCCAACGACTTAAACAAACACCAGAGAATTCACACTGGAGAGAAACCGTACAAGTGCTCACACTGTGGGAAGAGTTTCTCTCAGTCAGGAAACCTGAAAGATCATGAGAGAGTTCACACTGGAGAGAAGCCACATCAGTGCTCTTCATGTGGGAAGAGTTTCACCTTCTCCTCTTGTCTACGGAGACACAAGAAAAAGCATTGCCCGAAGTTTCCAAAATAAGCAAAGTTCACATTCAGATCCATCACTTTCAAGTAAATAGTTTGATATTCTGATAAATCAAAAGATGGAATTTCTCGCATCATAGCAGGGCCGGCTCTAGCTCTTTGGTTGCCCTAGGCGAGATTGAGTTTTGCGCCCCCCCCCCCCCCCCCCCCCCTTAATTGTTAAGCCCAGTGTATAGTTGTCATTTTCCTTCTGTAAGTATTTTTCTAGATAATCCATGTTTTATATCTTAATGACACACAAGCAGACAACCAAATAAAGGATTTCAAGAAAAAAAAAAAGTATCAACTTCCTTCCTGTCACATGAGACTGCCCACTTCCTACCCCTACTTCCAGGGAGCACAACGAAGGCAAACCCTCCCAAAGAAAGGATATTTTCATGTTCCTAATAAGTGTTTTTGTTGACATATATATATCAACATAATCATGAAGGTCTCTAGAATCATCCGAACAAAACAAATCTTACAACAGATCTATAGTTTTTAGTATACTTTGTCAAACATAATAAATTTGATTATGAATAAAGATTGATCTATTGAAAGCAGTTATTTTGAGTTAGATGCTAAATGTTCTCCTCTTATTCATATTTGACATTGAAGGGGTGCATACAACATATTTAATTTGCCCACCGGCAACTATAGTTGCCACAGATTCAAATACGATTTTCAAGAAAAAATACAAAAACCTGGGGAAAATAAATGCAGAACATGCCATTCAGAAAAAATTGGGCACAAATGGGTTAAGTATTTATAAAAACTATACAAACAAAAATGCTCCTATAGTTACTCCAAGACTTAAAAAGCTAATTATGACTTAAATGATACACTCTAATAAATTGCACATACAAAAATGCTACAAAGAACGTTGGAGGATATTTAACAAATTATGACTCAAACTATGGATGAACAAACAAAAATGCTTTTATAGTCACTCCAACACTTAATCAAGAAAATTAAGACTTGAAGGATCAACTGCAATAAATTGGTCATACACAAATGCTAGAAAGAATGTTCAAGGATATTTACCAAATATTAACTCCATAAACTGTGCAAAAACTCTCTTAAGCACCTGTAAAGACACTTAAGCAAATTATGACCCATAAACTGGATTAACTATACCCTCTACAAACAAAAGTGCCATTATGGATACACTGTACTTACCACTACAAAATTAAAATATACAAGTTCGTGTAGCTCTATCCCTATCTTAAATAATAAAAGATGAACAGTTGTTTCTAGCATTTCTATTCACCTTCAAAATTGACGCAGCATTAAAATTTGGCTCGTCGGGATTTCCTTATTGTCAGTGAAATGCGTAGTAATATGTAGATAACTAGCTAGCTAGTGATAGCTTAGTGACAGTAATGAAACGTCCAATGCTGTCCAATATTAGTTGATAATATCGATAATACGAAGTAAATTTATTTCGTTTGACACCTTTATGGCGGAGATGAGAAGACTTACCTCTATACTGGGCTTTCTTTTGATCGTCTGCCTTTCTCTTTTTCCGTCCCTGTGCACTCGAGGGTTTAGACCGCGTCATTTTTGAAGAACGCGCCAGTGCTGAGCACTTGCCTGACCTAACGCCTGAACGCCTGTGCTCGACAATACTCGATCACCATCAATTCAATCTAATAATCAGGTTAAGTAATTAAACGTGCGGCTGAGGGGGCGCCCAAGGATGATCATGTTTAATAAACAGTATGTTTTATTTCGCTTGTTTTAATTCTATGCTTAATGGGAAGTAAGTTTAAGGGCGCCACTAGAGGGCGCCTGGCTGCGCCCCCAACAAATTTGTCGCCCTAGGCAACCGCCTAGCTCGCCTATAGCAAACGCCGGCCCTGCATCATAGCGACATCATCTGAGAGAGATATTGATCAATATATATATTCTTTGATGAGTTTATATTTGAGAATATTCTATATTAATGGGATACTGGATGTTTCATTTTGAAGAATGCATTGTCATTGAATTGTTGACTGTGTACGCAAGTTGTTTCTTAATGTGGCAGGTCTAGCAACCTCCTTTCCAGCTGCATGTAATTTAGTTATTCCACTCCGTGATTACCCTATCGGTGGGCAAGGGTAGTGTACATAAATGGCTAGCAGGATGCAATGCCGTCACAAGCCGCCGCCCTCCTTCTTCCTCTGTCCCACCTAGTCGCCGTGCAGGTATGTTGGTAACTGTTGAGTGGGTTGTTGATGACACACTAGAGCTAATGTTAGTTTATTCTTCTAGAGCCTTAGAGTAGCACAGCCGTTGGCCGGTATTGGTTGGCGCTGCTCCTCTTATACAGGTATGTGACAGCTGTTTTGGATGCAGGTTTTGTCTTTGTTTGTATTGTAGCAGCATCTTTGTTTGTTTGTAGCCAGAGGGTCGCGTCAGCAATTTGGATACAGCCAGTACAGGTGTTTGCCTTACAGCACGGACTCGTGTTATTTCTGTGCATGCCGCCCGTCAGAGACTGAATGAGCCCGCAGCCTCCCAGTATGTCGTTAGCTGCTTGATTGATCTGGTTATTGGAGATCGTATATTTACGGTACGTTTGTGAAATTGCATCAATTGACCGTTGTTATATTTCAGGGGTATAATCTGATGTAATTTAATCCCAGTTAATATTATAGCGTTGGTCTCGTTGTTTGAAGTCTTATTTCTTTGCAGATACTTTATGCAAAGACCAGTTGTGTCTTATGAGTTATTAGCTTCCTTGCCGTGGCTGCGTGGGACATTCGCCCAGGGACGCAGTTTGCTTTGCCTAATCAGTGCTGAGTTACCAATTTGGTTTGTTACCGGAGCTACGTTGTGTTAAGCTACATGTTGCTTCGTGGAAGTTAATAGTTACTTTCTTAACATTTGTTTTGAGTTAAAGCTACACTATGTAACTTTTCCGTCCACTAGAGGTCACCTGTTCAAAACAAAGGCGTAGTTTGATGACGCCACGTTTGAGCGCAGAATCTTGGGATGTGGTCTTCACCTCACAGTCGGTGGAAAAGAGTCAGGATAGGACTCGGGCAGAAATCATGTTCATAGATGCGATTATTAACATTACTGTAGTATGAAGCAGAGCAGGACCGAGTGTTGTGGAGCTGAACAAGGCCGCAGGAGCGATTGAAGAGCGGGACTGTTATTATGGCATAGTCGCCGGCGGGACTTTTATTATGACACGGTCGCCGGCGCCACTTCCTCTTTTCCAGTCATGAGTATGAGGTAACGCAACTCTGTTTATCATATTAGATATATCTGAGTTTGTTGAAAAGGAAGTTATGACGTTCGCTCGGCGGCTGCTATGACACTTGTTCACACTGCAGTGAGAGAACAGCGTGGAAACGAAGGGTAACGCAGATATGACGCAATCGACAGGCGACTCCCTCAAACGCATAGCTCACACGTCCCGGTTCCTTGGTTAAAATAGCAATTTCTCACGATTTACAAATAGTTGGAAACATTTGGGATATTCTAAGTACTCAACTGAACAAAATATATAACACTGGCCTAGTGGTTTTTGGATATTTTACTGCAAAAATCTTACATAGTTCACCTTTACCAAAACGCTGTTTTTTTAAAAATTAGATTTATTCTCTTGTATCTGTGTAAGCTGGTTTAGCTCCTTTTCTTGGTTGTACTACATTGTTTATTTTTCTTGAACTACCTTCGTGTGAGTTCTTTATTTTGATGTTAACTTCTTTTTGTCAAGTTCTTTTCAGTTTGTGATATCAGTTCTCATCAGATTATTGTGAGTAGAATATTTGTTTTATAGGGCTTGGGCGCTGCGTTGCATTCTGGGACGTGGCGGCCATGTCGATGGCCTCGCGAATGTAAACATACAGCAAATCGAACGAGGAGAAGCAGAGTTGGGAGAAAGAAAAACTATGTTAAAATCCCGAAAAGGATGTGGAATTTACCGGGATACGTTAAATAGGGAAGCCAGGGACCGGTATATGGACAAAATTGGAACTATTAACGGTTTGGATTCATATGAAATTTGCAGTTCACAAATGGATGGGTTCAGGAGCTGCAGATCATGAAGCCTATGTAACGTTAAACTTTTACCTTGAAGCATTCCAACTGCACTGTACCGTTCTGTGTTCTCAGATTGCACTACTTGCAAATAAACACTGAAAAACATCTGATTGTGTGACACTTCTTGCTTTTGCACATTATACTGTTATTGCGTCTTGTTTATAAGACACATGCATTTAATTTAAGTATATTTGTTGTGAAGATTGTGGGTATGGATGCAACAGACACTTATGGCTGTATTTAATTCACATTTATTTCAGCACAACTCTAGGGCTCATGTTTGTCAGAGCACAACATACAGACACAATCTTATCGAGGAATGTCATGTCTTCGTCCTTGCTTGGCAACACCATGTGAATCGGTACTTAATCTGACAAAATAGTGTACACTTGTTGCGGACGGTTCCAATCACCCTTTACACGTGAATTCGGAGGTGGGCATTTTTTCTTGTGCTCTCCACATCTCTTGCATCCAGCTGACAGCGTCCTTTTGTGAAAGCCGACGACTCTTTGTTACCTCGGATACTTGGTCTGCGTGGTTGCGCCTCCAAACAGGAAAGCGATGGAATGTTAATCCATTTTCGACGCCAAATTAATCAAATTAAGACACGCGACTGAGAGGGAGTACGTCTGTAAACAATGCGCAGTAGTCCGAGTAGCAGTAAAGGAGGCTATCAATGTGGCCGCCATGCCAAGTAATGACGTCACGACGCCCAAGCCCTATAGGGACTGATTTCTGTGTCTTTTATTTTGTGTTAGGGTGTAACACCTTTCTGCTTGTGTCGACCGGTATAATTGCATTTCGTCTCACTTTTAATGTGCATTATTATATTCTGCGCTTTTGCAAAGAGATTTTATCTTTGAATAAAATGTATATTTTATATCCACGTCTCCAGCGACTTTGTGAACGAACCTGTGGTGCCTTAACAAAATTAATTCAGTATCGTCCCTGGCGAAAAGATGAAACGGCTTCTGAAGGAAACATGAGTGTTCTGTGTTTATAGTTTGTCTGTTTTAATGCAATAATCACAATCTAGTGGTTACAATATGAGCTAACATTTTGGTTTACATTTGATAAACTAGTTGGAGAAACATGACTTGAGAATTTGTCGTCAAATAATTATAATTACCTGTATCATATTTAAGAATGTTTATTGAACATTCGACCTGGATTACCATAGTAACACACATTGCTTTCACTTATTGATGACATCATACCAATCTCTTCCGGTTTAGTTTGAATCCGCGTTCACGCGCCACAGTGACGCTGCTGACGTAAGACGCTGTGACGTGTTATCTGGTGCGATAGCAGGGGTGCGATAGCAGATACCAGATAACACGTCACAGCGTCTTACGTCAGCAGCGTCACTGTGGCGCGTGAACGCGGATTCAAACTAAACCGGAAGAGAAGACAATACTTAATAAAGTCTTCGTTTTTGTTATTTTTGGACCAAAATGTATTGTCGACGCTTCAAAAGAGTCTAACTAACCAAATGATGTCACATATGGACTACTTTGATGATGTTTTCATTACCTTTCTGGACATGGACAGCAAAGTTTGCTTACACTTACATTCAAAGGAGTTGAGTTGTGGAGTTGGTGGTCCAGTGGGTTAAGAGATTTAACCGAACTGGAACTGATACGCATGGAACTGATACGCAGAAGGTTGCTGGTTCGATCCCAGCGGTCACCACCAGTGTGTCCTTGAGCAAGGCACTTTACTCCATGTTGCTCCAGGGGGATTGTCCCTGTAATAAGGCCTCTGTAAGTCGCTTTGGATAAAAGCGTCTGCCAAATGCATAAATGTAAAATGTAAAATTGCATCCTCGGACTAAATCTAAAATATCTTAAACTGTGTTCCGAGGATGAACGGAGGTCTTACAGGTGTGGAACAACATTGGGGTGAGTCATTAATGGAAGAAATTTCATTTTTGGGTGAACTAACCCTTTAATGCCGCTTTGACTGCCGGGAAGATGTCCACTGCGTAACCGCATCGTAAGCGCATCGAGGGTGCATATTGACCTCAAAGGGGGCCCTCGTGAGCACCCTTCTGAGACCTAAAATGACAAATGGTACACTCTGCGGTCTCGTGGACTTAACGGACATACACACGCAGCGGCCATTGTAAGTCCATAAGACCGAGAGTGCACATTAAGTATGCCATTTGGGACAGGGCCTTAGACACGCACTTGCAGACCTCCCTAAGCACTTCCCTTGGGGGAATCCCCGCCGCCATTTTGAAGTGTGTTCCACTTTGTGAAGTGGACGAGGGAACTTTATATGGACAGACCGATTTTGACCGAGGGAGCAAGTGTACTTCGGCCCTGTCCCAAATGGCACACTTCAGGTGCACTTTCGGTCTTGTGGACTTACAAGACCGTAGGGTATCCCATTCGTCACTTAAGCTCAAAGAAGGGTGCTCATGAGCCCCTTTTGCGGCAGCTATGCGCCCTCGATGCTCACTTCAGCTGAGCCCGCAAGTTTGCAAGCTACGCAGAGGACTTCTGTCCGGCAGTCAAAGCGGCATTACGTCGTGAAAGTGCGGACTCAGAGGAAGACTGTGAGGGTTTAGGGTGCCATTTGGGACAGGGCCTTCATATGCAGCCTACACTTCAGCCAGCTTCATATACCACAATGCAACACGAATGTGACGTCACTGCATCTAATTTACTCCAACACAAACAACTCTATGATATTTTAATTATTTTTTTAAACATTTAGAACAACCCAAACACACCTATATACAAATTGGATGCTGCATTAAATAATTTGCTTCCATTGTGAGAGGACGCTGGCGCAATGTGGCTGCCGCTTCTCCATCAGCGCAAAAATTGTTTGCTCTAATGTTCATTCTAATGTGCTGTTGTTTCTGGTGCTGTATCAGGCCAACGTTGCTCATGTGGTGACTGTGCTGCCTTCTGACTGCCTGGACTTTTAACTATTTGTCCTCTGGATTGCTGCTACTATGCGGTCTCGCTGGATTTGACTCACTATTGGTATTGGAGTTTACAGCAAGATACATTTCGATTGTCCAGACTTCACCATGCTAAAATACTCTGCCAGAACTTTTACAGCTGGGTCACTCTGCACCTCCTGATATCCATGTATAAATGAATAAAGCGGCTTCAATCTGTGACATTGTTGTGAACAAAGAACTGGACTTTTTCTGCCTCTGCTAAACGTGACATCATACATATACTATTTCAGTCTAAATATGAGTGCTCTGCCTGGCTACACTTATATTGACCGGCCGTGTTCCACTGGTAGAGGTGGAGGTCTCGCTGTCATTATTCTGATGTTGCAGTAACTGATGTCTCACTGCCTTGCTTTCCATCATTTGAATGCATGGCATTTAAACTAAATGGTCCTTCACCAGTTTTGGTGTTAAATATCTATCGTCCACCCAAACCTAATGCTGAGTTTTTGACACTTGTCAGTGCAATCTGTCCAGTTTTTTCTTTTAACTGGTGATTTAAACATTCATGTTGACAACTTGGATTGCAATACTACTGTGAGCTTCATGGATATTTTAGAACGTTTTAATTTCACTCAGCAGGTTAACTTTCCGATACACAAACATGGTCACTGTGGCGGAGGGGGCGTGGTTTTGCAAGGTCTGTAGCGGGAGAGAGAGTTTGGACTGGGACTTCGCGTGCATCTGCCTGCCTGAGAGACGCTGTGAAAACCGAGTGATTAACCTGAAGCTATTTTGAGAGTGTTGTTGTGTTGATGCGCCCACGAGCGCGTTCTGTTTGTATATAAAGTACTGAGTAATAAAATCGCGAGTCCCAGTCACACCGACCCCGCCTTCTTCCTTCCACACCCTCACACAGTCAACGAACATATTAGATCTGGTTTGCACTTCAGGAGTAATTATTGCACATGCATATGCACATTCAGCAATGGTCCAACGACCTCAAAGGTAGCTTTCGCAAACTGGAAGTATAAGCGCTACTTTTCCCTCGTTGAGGTGAAAGGTAAGAATGTTGATGTAACGTGCAACTTATGCCCAGGAAGAAAGAGTATCTCCACGTTGGTGGCAAGTAATTCTAATCTAATGAAGCGTCTCACATCATATGCCGCCACAAAATTAGTGGCTAAAAACCCAGGTTGGCCAGAGGAGAACTGGCACCCCGACTGAGCCTGGTTTCTCCCAAGGTTTATTTTTCTCCATTAGGTCACCTAATGGGGTTTTGGTTTCCTTGCCACTGTTGCCTCTGGCTTGGCGTGCTCAGTTGGGGACACTACATTTTTTCAACTAAACATCGAAATAAATCTAATTAATAAACTAAATTAACCATTTAAACTAAATTACTGATCGAATTATTGATCTAAAGCTCACACTGTATGATAATTGAAATGAACTGATGACATCAGCATTTTTTTTTTTTTTCCAGAATGGCTGTACAGCTGAATAAAATTATGCTGCATTATTTTCCTGTTTAACACTGTAAAGCTGCTTTGAAACAATCTACATTGTTAAAAGCGCTATATAAATAAAGTTGACTTGACTTGACTTGACTTGATAACGTGAGTAGTATAGTACTGATAATATTTACACAATATTTACACTATAGTAGGTCTACTGATAATATTTACAATAATGTATTGAATTTGATAGGTGTCTCTCACATGGTCCCACAACAACATTACAATAGTGTACATGAATGTACAATGTTTTATAATTTATTCTATTTAGTGTCCAATTCATTTATTTAACATATCTAATATTGGGGGCATCCAAGTTATTTGACATATTTGAACATTTGAAAAAAAAAAGTAACAGTAGTTACTTTCCCTGGTAATTAGTTATTTTATAATGATGTAACTCAGTTACTAACTCAGTTACTATTTGTAAGAAGTAACTATAACTAATTACTTTTTTTTAAGTAACGTGCCCAACACGGTCCACCACTGAGCAGTGTAATGAGTTTCTCAATTATTTTTCAACCAAAATTGAGAATATGTATAATGCTATTGCCTGTGACGATGCTTCCGCAACTTGAGTTGCATCCTCCTAATCTTTCTAATTTAGTTTTTTCACGTTTTAATGCTGTTGATTTTGACTTTATTTCTAAACTTATGTCAATGAATTCAACTACCTGCTTCCTTGATCCTCTCCCTACTACTCTTTTGAAAAACTGTCTGTCAGTTATTGCTCCCTATATCACTGCTATTGTCAATGCTTCACTTAGTGCAGGGATCGTCTCCTCTGCTTGAACAATGGCAGCAGCAGTTCTTAAAAAGAACTGTTCTTAAAAAGTTCTTAAAAAGCCTGGGAGTGACACTGCTGATATGTCCAACTATAGACCTGTCTCAAACTTACCGTTTCTGGCAAAAGTCCTTGAGCGTGTGGATGTTGGCCAACTCCATACCCATCTTAACACGAATAGCCTGCTACAAACGTTTCAATGGGTTTGGACATAGTACGGAGACTGCTTTAGTCAGGGTCATGAATTACCTTGTTTTAGCTGATTCTGGGGCTTGTGGCATTTTGGTTTTGTTAGATCTTCATGCTGTATTTGACACTATATGCCACAGCATATTGTTGGACAGATTGCCACAGCATATTGTGGGACAGATTGCATAGGTGGATTGGTCTTTCAGGTACAGTGTTGAACTGGTTTAAATCTTACCCTCAGAATCGCTCCCAATTTGTTTACATGGGTACTAGTAGATCCCAGACTGCGCCTCTGTGTCAGGGGTCAGTTTTGGGTCCTGCCTCTTGGACAGATTATTCAGAAGTATGATTTGGGCTATCATTGTTATGCGGACGACCAAAATTTCCATAAACACACTTATAAACCTTGTGGAAAGCCTTCCCAGAAGAGTTGAAGCTGTTATAGCTGAAAAGGGTGGGGCAACCCCATATTAAACCCGCCGAATTATATGAACATGGCAATCACATTTCTCTTTCCTCAGCTGTTCTGTTGATCTTGTGAATGGATTAAAGCGGACCCTCCGACCAGAATGAGTAAGTAAACCTTCTTTGCCTTTTAGAATTGTTGAGGGAAAGTTTTATTTGCAACTCACACATATAGACACATTTCTAGAACGGGTCGATATGCCCACTATAGATCGGAACCGTAGAAATCCGATATTGTGTAAGAATTAGACGTGAAACATGACTTTTCAGGGAAATAACAGCAGCAGTGTAGATGAGGAAATTATGGCAATTTTAGGGGTACAATTACAAGATCTCCTCGTTCGATTAAGCGATAAAGGATTGAACCTGAAATGGAGTAACACCGAAATTATATCCTGGTATTCTGCTAAAGGTGCACAGCTCAAATCTGAATCAAAATACAAGAAAATCCCCGCTGCAATTGTTTATTTGCTTCGTCGTAACGATCTCAAGACAATGGTCGAGAACGAACGAACGATAGCAAATATCAAAGAAATTGAAAGATTGCGATCCGACGAATTACAAAAGTTAAGATCAAAAGTCGAATCAGTCTCATACGAGCAACTTGAGTGGGCTAGGCAGCGTGAAAATATGGCAACAAAAATTGATCAGTTACAAGGAAAACTTCAAACCGGCAATAATTACATATCTGCTCTCGAAGATTGTTGTGATAATGCAGGATTTCCAGTGGCCGCAGTAAAACAAGCAGCACTGGATGAAATTTCTGAACCAGCAAAGCCAAATGATAATGATGACAATGATGCTGCGTTAGGATACAGGCCACAGAGAGAAACTCGTAACCGAGCTCCTGTGTTAATGCCTGAACATCCAAAACAACGAAGCCTGATAAAGACTCGCACAAAAGCTAACGACACAGCGAAGAAATCTGTTAAGGTCGCCGTGCTTAAAACTATGACTAATGCGAACGACGAAACCACAACGATCAGCCGTCCGTTAACCTGCGAAGAATGTTCTAGACACAAACAAGTCGTTGGAGTAATGCCAAGAAAAGGGCCGTTTCAACCCTACTGGGAAACATTGATGCTACAGGCTACGGTGTATAAGCTAGAAGTTAGAGACGTGTGGCAAATAGCACTTCTCACTCTCCCTGAAGAGCTCAGACCAAAACTAACCGAAGGCATGAAATCTGGCAACATAATCAAACGAGTCCGCAACGAAACAGACGAAGCCATATATGAACAACTAAAACAGGCATTATTAGAAATGAGGGGACCGACACACGCAGATTGGAGCAAAATACTAGAAATCCAACAGGCGAGTGATGAAACATTTGAGACATACGCCGAGCGGTTATGGGTAACGTACAGAGAACACTCAGGATTAGAAAATGCAGATCGAGACCATGACGCGTTATTACAACTTGTGAAAAATAATGCTGGCATCCCAATCCAACCGGCTTTGTCAAATGGCGTCGATCCAGTTAAAAACACATTCCAATCAATAGTAGACTGGGGCTCAAGAATAGAAAATAGATGGAAATCTAAGCTAAATGCTGAAAAGTGCATGACTCCCATAATGCTTAACAGCAATGGGATTAAAAAGCATGTTCACTTCGTAGATGAGGTGACTTGCTCTAATGAATCTGAAGCATTTAGTTCAGAAAATGCACAAGAAAGTGTGTCTATTTTAGCTCTTAAGGGGATGCAGGATGATTTGCAAGCATCCGAGAGTCCCAATGGCAAAGAGAACAGGTTTTGCAGATCCTGTCAGAAAATCGGGCATGTCGAGGGAAAATGCTGGTCACTGGGTAACGGGCGACCTCCGCCGTATTTTCAGAAAAATAGGAAATTACTTTCTAAAGGCAAAGAACAGCGCTCATTTGCAGGTAAAACTCTCAGTGAGCTAACTGCAGTGTTCATGCAAGGCCTTCAGCTATTGACGTCACTTGCGAGCGGGCTAGCAGCCTCTTAGCAAGGAGTTTAATAGTAAAACATCCAGATTGCAATGATCCTGTTTGTATTTTCAAATTTGTAATTGTATAACACATTGTGCGCATTGATTACACATAATAGTTGTTTGTGTTACAAGATACACATAGACTAGTCAAGTTTATTCTTTAAAACACATGATTACTTTACTGTAAGTGATGAAACACTTAGAGCCGCGTTTCCACCGCAGGAACTTTACCCCGGAACCAGGAACTTTGGGGGGGAACTCGGTGTGTTTCGACCGCAGGAACCAGGGTCTAAATGAAGTTCCGGGTAAATATTTCCCCCTCCAAACGGCCCTGCTTGCGAGGTGGGACTTTTCAAAAGTTCGCGAACTTTCGGGGGTGGGACTTGGGCGCTGAACATGCTGATTGGTTGAGCTCTCGCAGCTATTTTTTTTTTCCACCGCCATATTTACAAGTCTTTTGCGAGGTGGGTTCCGTGGGTTTTGCGTTCAGTAAATATTTGTTTTGCAACAATGGAGTTCAACAAAAAATTCCACCGATGGACCGACGACGAGGTTCAGGCTTTATTGAGCATATATGCGGAGGAGGACATCCAGCAGGAACTGGAAACGGCGACCCGTAATGAAAAGGTATACCTGAAGATATCGGCTCGGTTCCAGTCACACTGGAAAACAGTGCAGAGAGAAGTTGAAGAAATTAAGACAAGATTACAAGAAATTAGGATCATAACAACCGGAGCGGTTCCGACCGGCGTATCAACAAGTGGTATGACCGCCTGGACGCGTTGCTGGGACACAGACCGTCCTTTTCTAGGGCAGCGGTAACGAAAGACTCGGCTAGTGCGTTGTTGGAAACCATCCAGGAATCCGAAGGTAAAGGTAAGGTAAATATATCATCTTGGTATCATCTATTAAACTCGTTGCAGTGTTTAAACACGTTGCAGTAACTTTTTTCAACGTGCTTTTCCAGACGTAACGAGTGGCCCTGATGAATCGCAGGCAACGAAGACCAGCGTGTTTTCCCCCGCGGTCACCAGTACGTTATAAAGCTGACAAAAATGTGTATATATTTTAAAAACTGATGTGTAATCCTTAATGGTTTTGTTGTTTTTAATTGTAAACTTAAATTGCCCATGATAAAAATTGCACACTGGGCATTGTTCAAGCTGGGCAAACAATTGTTCATTATTTGTAGTGAAAACACTTTAAATAATTAATTGATGGTTTCTATTGTTTCATGGTTGCCTTGTGTATTAATTTCCATGTGTTTCTGTGCAATTTTAAAGGAAAAGGGACTGTGACTTTTTTGATGCACTGAGGGACATGGAGGACGCTAACCGGGCCGTCCTGCAGCATGGACAAGAACAGCCTGACCAATATATGCAGCTGTTACTGGAGAGCCAGGCCGAGGAGAGATGAGGAGGCAAGAGCTGGCATTCCACCAGTCAGAAGCGGAAGAAAGCAGAGGGACTTTCAGACCGGGTTTCTGTCTGTTCTTGGACAGTTTGCAGTCGTTCAAGAAGTAGCCACAATGACCAGCCGCTTGAATGAAGCATTTGCTCTACCACACTTGTACTTTATATATTGTACGTGTTGGCACAGCTCTTGGAAAGGTTACTGAAAAATACACTTTTTTTTATATTGTTGTTTTCACATTTTATATTTTCATTTTATTGTTCTAGTAATTTATTTGTCTTTGCACACTTTTATTTTAATTTTGTAAGAACTAATCTGTCTAAAATAAAGTAAAATGTGTAAAATGTCACTGTGTCTTTAATTTCCACATTCTATAACCACATTCTAATTGTATTCATATAGTGTAGGAAGCAAATAAAAGGGCTGCTGCTCGCAAGTCTTTCTGAATATGCACATAAACATATCTAGAAAACCCAAATATTATATTTTTAAATGTATAACTATGTGAATGTAGTATAATAACTTATAACCACAACTTAAGTTAAGCCATACGTGTGGTCCAGCTTCATTTCAAATTTGAGGAAGAAGTCTCTAAAATTATGCATTTAATGAAGCATATTGTAATACTAGTCATGTGAATTTTTTTTTTTGTGAATGTTAAGAGATGTTATTGTGATAAAAAATAAAATACTTGCAGTCTAGTACCTAATCTTTCAACTGCTTAATTCAGTCTATTGTTTTCATTCAATTAACTTTTCACACATCTGTCATGAATGACTGAAACCTCATTATCCTTTTATAGAAAATGTTTTGTTTTGGAATTGAGCTATTACAACACATTCAGATTTTGGATTGCCCATCATCCCATTTTGCATTAAAATGGTCAAACCAGGTGAAAGTGCACGTTTAAATAAACAGTGTTGGTAATGTGTGTACATAATCAGCAAAAGCAGCGCTGCTTGCATCACCTACACTTGTTATTGTTGCAGACAGTATCGCGCAAAAGTGATTACTGTCCGTCGGTGACTGGGAGGAGCAGTCGCGCGCATTCCCACGTCACCGGACTAATTTGCCTAATCTCCCCGGTACTTTAGACCGCGGTGGAAACGCAGATTGTAGCAGGTCTGGGGGAGAAAAAGTTCCTGGGAAAAAAGTTCCTGGTACAAATAGTTCCGGGTAATTTCGGTGGAAACGCGGCTTAGGATAAAGGCCGTAGATGCTGTGCATTCTAGGCCATGTATCTTGTGTAAATTGGAATAACTTTAATACTGGAATTGTACAGCAATTTCAAGTTGCATGTGTCAATGTTGAATTTGTTTATCTCCTATAATGCAAGCTCTGCTATTTCCCATATAGCTGTAGTAAACCATAAACAGGAACATAGAATTGCCATCTGGCTACAGTGTGAATTACGATTGCATTAACCATGAAAATGTCTTCATCACAACAGGACTCAATAACTCTGACCTTTGCTATTTCTAATTTGAGCAAGTTCTAATACTTTTCATTGGTTCAATTCCCAGTGCCAAAAAGGAGGGGAATTGTGCTGTTAAATGTGGCACAGATAATAGAAAACCAATTCATAACCAATTCATCCTTCACTCAAAATGACTGTAATGAAGTCTCAGATTGTGAAGGCTCGACTGCCAGAACAGTCTTAAGTGTTAATACACAGAAACAACAGCAGCAATTAACTGTGTTTCTCTCTAAATTTGTTTCTCTTTAAATTTGTAATTTGTTTCTATCTCAGGATGACAATTGCAATTCCTTGGAGGAAGGACGGCCAAAAGGCCCTCCTCCCCCCTGCATCTCAAAACTGGAGATGTGAGAGATGGGTGCGAATATCTTTATATATATTCGATGAGGTCAATCACACCTCACAATATGTCTAAATGACCTCCCAGTGAAAAAACTGGAATTAAATTATGCAACACAGATTGATATTGATTAGATTCCACCCATCTCCAAAACATTAACACAGAACACACCCTACACTCACGACAACATCACCTGGAATAGACCAAATCTATTCAGGCTGAACACTACACATCATAAACGACAAAGATGACAGAGTCTAAAAGTGTTACTTCACTAAAGATCTATTGTTCATCTTTTCACACTAACAGATCCAGATAGCTACACACACTCACACTCACACACACACACACACACACACACACACACACACACACACACACACACACACACACACACACACACACACACACACACACACACACACACACACACACACACACACACACACACACACACACACACACACACACTCTGTTACCAGGAATACCCATTATTGTATGACTAATCATATTTAGATCTACATTAATTACATTGGAAGATTCCTGAACAAACACAGTGGTTATTATATATATGTATGCTTTCATAAATGTGATTGATTTGTTGTTTTTCTTTAATGGTTTATTGATGAGTACCATCTTTTTTAATGTATCAATTGCACTGACTTTTGCTACATTTCCTTCGAGAAATTCAGACCAAAATGCTCAAATTCCACTACCACCAAAATAGTGGAAAGTTAGATGAATTTTGAGTTTGATTTCCGAGTCTTGGTTACACTGAATATTTTGCTAATACTCCTCATGAAAAGGGGGACTTAAAATCAACAATGATTTGTTTTGTTATAATGCATTTTATTTCAATGTTCCCAGAAACAATGTACGAGCTTGTGGAATCTTCTTTTTATTCTCAAACCCTGACCACTTTATTAAGTATATCGATTTAAGGGCTTATTGCCGGAGACCATTTTGATATGACCACATCAGACTTCTGACCACTGAAAAATGCCATGTATGCTTTTGTTCTTTGTTGTGCTAAATGATCTTTTAACCACAGAATACCTGCAGCAAAAGTTCGCTCCTGTGTCCTGCCTCAAAAGAGCGACTGTTCTTGAGGTGTGAAGTTTTCAATGGACGTTTTTGCATATCAATGATGAAGTTCTCATGCAGGGCTACAAGGACAACTGAAAACTGATCAGCTGCTTTTGCAACAAGTCTGGACGAAAAGTCTGAAGAATAACATCTACACACAGCAGAAAGCATATCTTTGTGGACAATGCCACCTTTGGACTCAATGGTTGTGGCCAATGGTGCCAAACGGGGAACTGTAAGGTGGAAAATAATCAAAGATATTTGAAATATGACAAAATCATCTGCTTTGCTGTTAACTGCCATCGTCGTGATCAAGATATTGAAATTGACTCAACCCCCTCCACCTTAACGCCATCAGAGGGGCCAGTTGGGGTTTGAAGAACAAAAGGCTGGCTGGTCAAAAGGTTTTTCGCACCTGTGATACAATGGGGGAAGTTTTGTCTGATTGGTTATTTTCAAATGTCTCACGGTTTGGTCTGATTGGTCAGTTTTACAAGAGTCAGGTTTGAATTTGGTGACATCAGGGAAGAGGATAAAAGAGAATTTGATCTGTAGCTCGCTCTCTTTGGTTTCTCTGGCTTTCTCTGGAGAGAGCTGTTCTTTAGCTCTCTCCCTTTCTCTCTCTCTCTCTCTCTCTCTCTCTCTCTTTCTCTCTCTCTCTCACAGGTAACATTCTAGGCAGAGGCCTACTGAGCATAATTAAGGGTTTATGTTTTACATTTATTTGAAACTATTTTAAGTGTAACCATAACCAGTATTTGTGTTTCCTTTTAGAAGAGATTTATGTCTATGATGTAATTGACATTTTACATTTACTTGATTGTTAATAAATTGTTACATTTTGATCCTTTCTGAATTAATCTGTAATTATTAACTATCTCCAATGTGGAACGTTATAATTGCAACAAAGGGTTAAAACGGAACGATTAAATGTATGATTGGCTATCAAACATAGATGACCAAACAACCGGTTGGGATTCTCTTCTAAATGCGACAACTATGATAAATGGAGTCAGATAAAGAATATTATAATCAAATCCATTCTTCCAGCTGAGACACTGAACGCGTAAGGCCTTCACCGCGGTTCGCTACCGATCATTGGAGCGAATTCATGCGGTCTTACAGAATCCACAACCAAAATATTCGGCTGAATGAGGTGGTCTCTGCCCGATTAAAAAAAACCTAACTCTTCATTACAACCCAATGATAATTCATAACGGGAAATGTGTTATATAAAAAGCAGCAGTGTCTGATTCTCTGAGTTTTTGTGAAAGCGAACCAAAACAAGAAGAAAATGCAACATTGTGAGCAATTTCGGAACAAAACAAACTTCATATCTCTGGTGAACTATTCCATTGTCTCTACTTTGACACTAGATCTCAGACGCCATGAAAGCTTTCTGCATTAGACTAGGAACTGGTGTTGCATTTTTACCAATTACTCCAGGAGAAACTACAGACATACTATTGTAAAGATGGAGTTTGAGGAAGAACCCTGCAGAATAAAAAATAAAGAGACTGAGGAACAAATAGGTTGGTGTTTTCCTTAATTCTCTTTAAAGAGCTATATTAAGATGAAAACTTTGATAATTTGGGACTCCCTGAATTTCTTTTCAATTCTAACTTTTTTAGTTTAGTTATACTTATTCATTATGATGTGTTTGAATGTAAAAACCATGCAAATGTAATACGTTGACCTCAGACAACAGTATAAAATTATAAAAAAGCCAGTTCATGACCCCTATAAATACTCTACTCCCATAAATGTTGCGCCTGAAAGGGAAACTCCTACAAATGCGCAATAAGGTCAGCTGCAAAAATAACCCTGTCAACGCCTTTTCAGTGCTAGTTTTTCACTGCGTGTCTTTAGTAAATCCTGACGCTAGTTTTTTAACCCCATAAGAGGGTTTGCACTGGCGCAAGCTGTTAGTAAATCTAGCCCTATATGTTTACAATGTGCAGAGTCTCAGTCATTTCAATGCACAAAACAGTTTTCAGTATGTTCTCAATGAATCGCCTTTAAACATTGCAGTAGAATTCGCAATGTCCGAAGCGGACCAGCCTAAACATGTAACATTTTAATACAGTGCAACAGAGCAGGGGTCCGTTCTTCGTACCTCGCTTAATACATCTGAAATGATTTGACAGATCCCAGATCTTATAGCCTAATCGTGATAACTGATGTCTGGCTAATTTGGTTCTTCAAACGAATTTGTGGATTGGATTTAAGTATCTGGATTAAATGATCTAAGATTACTGCGCGTTCTTGTGTTCCCTGAAGAGGGCAGATGCATCGATACTCGAAACCACGATCAACAATGCAGCGATTGGCTGGCGTCAAGACAGCAATGACATCATATAATTAAAAAAGCCACCTGGCAAAAAACTTTTATAAGGAAACAGCTAAACGACCAAACCAACATAAAAGTTATAATAGATCAATGATAAATGTTTTTTTAAACATGATTACCAATTATATTCACGATTTTATACAGTATTTGTACACCCTTTACATTTTTATTTCAATGTTGTAATTACATTTTTAATTAAATTTGGAGCAGATTTGTAACGTGACAGTATTAAAGTTTCTTAAGGGTCAACATCAAATGATCTGCATCTCTTGCGCTGCATCAAGCCACTCCCATAATACCCGTCATCACTTAAATTAATGCACGGCTCAGATTAACTGTACAACATGTGTGTAAACCTCCAATAAAATTATAACGTCATTATTCCATCTCAAATAAATCGCTCAATCAAGTGGCTGTGTCCCCCCCCCCCCCCCGGTGGCCGTGGTCTTCAGATTATGACGCGTGTCGCTCTGTCTCTATTGCATCAGAGGTGTGTCACTTTGCTCACAACTGATTGGTCCAATTTCAGTTTGAGATCTCTTATCCAGAACATAACCTGCCCTGGAGCAGGTTAGCTGTGGGGCGTAAGTTACTATGGAGATGAACACTGCTAAAAGCCAACCACTTTAATGGTACCTAAAACCCAAGATTGGCACAAACTAAGCTTAAACATATCTGGCTAGCTAGCTAAACCGGCTTCATGGTATAGTCTCCTTGATGAGCTTTGAAGAACCAAACAATCCAAGATCATGCCAAATCGTCAACAATCAAATCCAGCAAACTGAGTTAGCGAGGTACGAAGAATGGGCCCCTGCTCCGGATCGATTGGTTCCTGAAGTTTTTGTTTGTCTCGTCAGATGCGGTGCTACTGTCTCTGGAGGAGCTCCTCAAATTGTCCCACGGATATTTGAAAGTAAGTGCGGAACCGGCCATGATAAGTTTTAGTTTTACAAGATTAGCATACTCCCCTTCAGACTCTCTGTTCTTTAAGACTGGGTGACAAAACCTTATTTTCAGTCTTTTAAAGAATGTGAAAAGCTCGTCTCCACTGAATGATGAAGTGTCCGTGTTTTCTCAGATGTTGCCGCGAATGTTTTGGAATGTTGTAGCTCTGAAACGTCGCAAACTCGCGTCGCGGCTGATGTGAATGATTTTGACGCGAACTATTCACACACAAAATATTTTCTTTTACAGCTTCGCTTTTTCGTTACGCGTCCGGTGTGAAAGGGCCTTAACTATGGTTGCAGACACACAGGCAACATTTGAACGTTCACAAAGCTCATTCACGACTGGCTTTGACAGTTCGAAAACGTTTAGCAGCCCATAGAAACAGTTGTTAATACGGCGCATTAAGTTTTGTTTATTAAGTGCCAAAAGCTACATTGTGTACCTTTTTAACAGATTTAATTCACTGTTTATCAGACTGTGATTTTATAGGAGGATCTTTGTTGACATCTTTGTACGCATGCGCGAGTGGTTGTGTGGCAACAAAACAAACAGTATGGCAGGCTGTAAAGATGCATCGAGCACTTTCCAGAGAGTTAGCGGGCGAAATCCACAATATATAAGCACTTTAACATCTGAAGACCGGAGGAGTTTTGGAGAGAGGCTCAAAATTTGTATTGGTGACAAAATTGAAGTTATTCAAAGCCCATATGAGATCTGGGATGACAAAAAACGTTGGTCCGACTCGCCCGTGTCTTGGCCACCAATCTGCTGGGGAGACATTTATTCTTATTTAATAGAAACCCCTGGACCCTTCACTCATAAAAGATTAAAGGCTTTCAAAAGTCTGGAGGCCTATGATTTTGTTTCTCGCAAAGTTGGGCCGATCTTTTCTGCCAAACAGAAAGCAGTGATCGTGCTAAAAGCAGAGGTTAGACCTGGACAAGCAGAGTCACAGCGTGATTCGCATCTCCCGTGGGTGATCGCCAAAGAGAACGGCGAAATAATCACTGCTCACTGCGACTGCAAAGCCGGGTAAGTCTTCATTGATCAGTGTTCTTATTTACTTATTTATTGAAAATGTAGTGACTGTTGTACCAATTCAATTGTGTTCAGTGTGAGACTTTCAATGGCGTCTGTACTAATTAGTACACACTAACTAGACACCTGAATCAGAACGCGAACACATATGACCTGGTTGATTTGACTCAGTTTTATTTATTTTTTATTCAATCTTCTATAAATACATAGTCACTAAGACTTACCATGAACAAAATGTGCCTCACAAACTCGATCAGAAGCTGCAGGAATCCAGGCTTTCTTCGGAGCGTCCAGGTTCAATCGCCTAATTGCACGCAACCATTTCTTTCGTTTATCGCTATCCTTTTCTTTTCTGATAATTTTTTTTTATCAGGCCCCCAACAAGCCGTACATTCGACCACACAGCAAGAGTGAACCATCCTCTTCTCTAAATCCTCCTCCAAACGTGCAAAACAATCAAATTACAGGTATCTAGCGGTGTTTCTTGCCACACGACTCCCATGATGCAACGCGACAAACATAAACAATGACGTCACAAAAGATCCGCCTATTTTCATTGAATCTAAATCGGACAACTTGCGTTGAGCTGCTCGGACAGAAATGAAGTTCTGAAGTGTTTAAGATAAAACTTCATATTCAATAACTCTCACATTTTTATCTGTAAGTAATATTTGTTCTATAACTTTAAAATGAAGTCAAAATGTATTAAAGCCAACAACATCAGTAACACACAACAAATGCTCAAGTTTTAATCTATCCAAAATTATCTATTATGGTGAAACAACTGTGTCACATAAGATGTTATTTCTAAATCAATACTTAATTATTCTAAATTAAACATGTTTGGGGATAGAAATTGTGTTTGTATATTATCAACCAAGATATTTTTTAATATGGATTGTTTTCCGCCAGTGGAGGCGCTCGAGCTACCGAAGCAACGACACACATCGAGTCTAGAAGAAGAAGAGAAGTGAGCGAGGGAAGAACATAAACATGAGAAGTGGAACACAGCCGTTCATTCTGCTCTAAATCTGATGTTTTCGCACTGTGAGTACATTCATTTATCATTTATTAGGAGAAATCTAAATCCAAACGACTAAACGAGTCGGTCCATTTAGTGAATCACTCAGAATTATGTTTTTCATTACGCTCGTGAAACGTAAACTCGTTACTGAATGTTTTTCACATTATAATTTGTGAAGATTATGAGCTGTGTTTTCATTGTATATAATGTAACCTGGCAAACAAAAAGTTTTTTAATTCATAATGTAAGAGCAACATACAAGTCAGCTGGAGTAGTGGAATAGTTTCTGTTGTTTGATCAAAACACACGCTGGATAATTGAGAGTGATTGTAAGTGTGATGATCATCTGCTAAATGAGCAACAGCGACCACAATTCACACCTTCAGTCAGTGAAGCCGCTCCCACAGCCGTTCATGAGAGTTTAAATGCTGGGAATATTCCCATCTTCCCACAGGAGAAGAAGCAGCAAGCAGGAGGAATTACTCCAGGAGAAACTACAGACATACTATTGTAAAGATGGAGTTTAAGGAAGAACCCTGCAGAATAAAAGATGAAGAGACAGAGGAACAAATAGGTTGGTGTTTTCCTTCATTCTCTTTAATGACTGATGATGAGTAGGAATTTAACAAACGATTATTTTGATGATCGATTCATCTATTGATTATTTTTTTCCCCATATTAGTTGTCTTTAAATACTATGTACTATTAAATGAATTATTTGATACAGTGCACTTTTGTTGTGTACATACATTTGACTTATATTTAAAAAATACCGGCATGTAACTACAGGTTTAGTTGATTTGTAATTACATCTATAATGACACTGATGCTGATTAGGGCTGCACAATATTGGGAAAAAAAAAAAACTTACATTGTGATATTTGTTTTTCTGCAATATATATATAGTGATATAAAAACTTCACCAGATGATTTAAATAGCTCTATTTGATAAAAAATTATTAATTCTATAATAATTGGGGTGATTTTGTAGGGGAGAGAATCTACATAGATAATAATAAATAATAATCACAAACATTATTATTCATTATACAGTGAACATTTTAAAATGGGGTTTTCTGCATAACACTAAGCGCCTTATAGCCAACTTGAGCACCACTTCGTTATTTTGGCTCAGAATTTCATTTGTTGGAAATATGAACTTAATTTAGAAATGCTTTAAAAATTTAAAACTTTGCATTTAATAAGCAAAATACATTTTTGAAATGGGGAGGCAGCCGCAGCGAGTGCAGACACAGCGGCCAGAGAAGTGGAGGAGTGACTGCTGTAAGGCCTTTGTGCAAAACTGCGGAAAAACTGCATAAAACGTGTGGGTGTTGAACCCTCTCACCGGGAAAAGTGTCCCCACGGGTGCGACGCCCCTGAGCAGGTCGGAGTTTGTCCATTTTATCTTAAACTAAGCCAATTCACCAGCATACGAACGTTCGCCTATCAACGGGTTGTTCTGTTTGGCCGGTGACCGCGCGCACACACACAGTGGTGAAGTGGCCGTTTGAATTGAACACAGAATCGGTTCTGAATTTTTCAGAATCGATTCTGAATCGTTTGATAAAGAATTGCGATGCATCGATGCATCAACCTTTTCTACCACCCCTAATTAGGGATGGGCATTTTTGTCAATTTCTCATTTCGATCATCGATAGGTCTCAAAAACGAGTACTTGAGTACTCGGGGGCGGGGCATGTGCAGGGGGCGGGGCTTGTCCGTCATTGAGATAATGAAAACTGTTATGAAAATGGTTGTTGACAAATACAAGTGACATGAAAACGGGTATATGAAAACATGAACATATAAAATAAAAAAACTGCTAGATTATGATGCATAAATGTCTTTGAAAAAGAAACATCTTTATAAAATGACCGTCTCAAATAACCAAGTCAGTAATATCGAGCATTGCCTTTGAGCTGAAACAGTGAAATAACACCACCCTGCCGAGCTTGCTAGCTGGTTAATAAACTCAACCAAACGCACCCTATATCAATATTAATATGAAGATTATTATGAACCTATTAGTCAACACAAAAGAACGTGAATGCGCACGTGAACTTCATCGTGCTAGATTTTACAGGCGAAGGGTTTGAAACGGAACATTTTGATGCGCTCTTCCGTAGAGATGCTCCGATCAGCATTTTTGGGGCCGATCACCGATTACCGATCACCAAGATCATGATCTGCCGATTGCCGATCACTGCCGATCACAGAATGGCAGGGGAATGGCAATCTTTAATCTATAATCTTGTAGAGTTTGCACCATTTGTAGAAATGAAACTAACTCTAAATTAACTGAGTCAAGATCTTGAAGAACCACCAAGTGTTTATTTTAGAAAATGAGATAACTTAAGGCTACTGTAGGCCATCTTACCCAAATACATGTATATAATAAATGTATCTAATTATCTCACCTAAATATTTGATCATGCAGTGCATTTTTGTTTTTAAAAACAATTTTTCAGGTAGGTCTAACAGTATTGAGGTAAGAAATACTAAAGACATTTAATAAGAAATCAAATGTAAATTAATATTGGTCTTCCCTGAATAAATTAAATTAGATTAATCCTTACATTTAAGGTTGCAAAAGTTAGTCATTCAAGAGCAGCGAGTGTCATAAAGGTTCATCAAGCAGCAGTTTATTCGCCAGCTGTCACATTAAGAGCGAACACGGTCGGATACATGCAGTTGCACAAACGTTCACTCGTCTCTCCAGACCGTGCGCGCGAGTGCTGAGCGCTTTTAACACTGGCAAGACTCAAAAATAAATGCAAATGATAAACTTTAGTGACGATGCGACACTGCCTCGATTGTGCAAAGTGGCAAATCCTGTGTCAACTGTGCAGCTCGATTCACGCGCGCTGTTTGTGAATTTACGTCCCACAGAAAGTTTTCAAATGACTGCGTAAGTTATTTAATATAGAAATATGAATTGTACCTCACCTTCAGCATTATAATTATTTTACCCGCGCTGGAAAGAGAATGAGACGGTGTCGCTGCATATCATGCCCTAGCTCTCACGGCAGGTGCGGGGTTATGTGTCGTCAGCATGCGATCGGTTCATGAGATCGGCCTTTTTGGAGACCGCCGATCAATCATCCCAAAGCGATTATCGTCCGATCGAGATCGGTTGCCGATCAATCGGAGCACCCTTACTCTTCCCTTAACAACGCTGATACACGGACAACGAAAGCACACAGAAGCAACATTTTATTAAAGTCGTGTTCTCATTATAATGCTATGACAGATTGACTCTGCACATCATGCACTTCATTGTATTATTCATGATCGAAGCGTTTACAGACATCACTGCACATTTTCCAACTCATAACGAAAAACAACTTTAAATAACTATAGGTCTACTGTTAAAAAATATGAGACCAGTATAGCACTGCTGCATTACTAATATCAATGATTCTGAGAAAGAAATAGCCTATCTAAAAAGAATATGACTGTCTCTATACCATCATGTCAATTATGAAATATGCGTTTGAGCTGAAACTGAGGAGAATGAACAACAGCCGGTATAACGGCAGCGCTTTGCTAGCTTAAGCTCAACCAAACGCTTCTTATATTAGATTAATCAGATAGACAACATAAAAGTAATCTTACAACGTGCATCTGCAGAAAAGGACGCGAATGCGCACATGAACTTCACGCGCTAGTCTGAGTGTTCTTGCTAGTTTCTCTGTGTATCAGCTGATAAATGGGGAACTAAGCACAGATCATTTACAGCATTCTAATTTCCATCGTGTTCTCATTATAATGCTATGTAGGCTGTGACAGATTGGCGCTGCACATCTTGCACTAACCATTCAATGATCACAGTGATTCCAGACATCACTGCAGTGCACGCCTCAGTTTCACTTTATTTCGCCGCGGTCAGGAGGCGTGTTGTATAACGCTAACCAATCAGACCTCAGGTACCGCGCAAAACGACGCAATAACCAATAAAAAAAGACACTTTTTTTTTCAGGGCGATCATCGTTCTCATGATCGATGATCGCTGTCACGTTTGAGTACTCGATTACTCGACCACTGTTGCCCATCCCTACCCCTAATGTGGACACACATAACAACGTTGTAATGCAGTTCGATGTTCTCGTGGGCAGGAAGGAAGAAGGCGGGGTCGGCGTGACTGGGACTTGCGACTTTATTCAGCACAAAGCTTCTCAGATACAAACATAAACAGCGCACGTGGGCGCATCAACAAATAAACGTTCACTCAAGACTTGTAACTTGATCACTCAGGTTCAAAACAGTTTCTCTCTTAGGTCAGCAGCATGCGCAGAGTCCCAGTCCAACTCTCTCTCCCGTCTCTCTCCCGACAGCGGCTTATATGCGGTCTCTCCACGCCAATTACTGAAATCAGAGACAGGTGTTCGTCATTTGCACTTGACCTACTTACCAACCGCTCGGCTCCGCTCTCTCTCTCCCGCTACAGACCTCGCGAAACCACGCCCGCCCCGCCACATACCCCCACCGCCCGTCTCAGGCCGGGGAGCCTGCTAAGCCTGTAAAAGCCTGCTGGCACCGCTCCGTCCACTGAACTGTATCTGGTACTTCCTTTTTAGTTAGATCAGTCAGCGGGCTAGCGAGGTCCGAATAATTAGGTACAAACCTTCTGTAATATCCCGCTAGCCCCAGCCCCAACTGTCTAACCTACTTTTTGGTCTTGGGCCTCGGACAGGTCGCAACAGCTGTGGTCTTATCAATTTGGGGACGCACCTCGCACACTTCTTTGGGTTGGCCGTGAGCCCCGCCCTTCTCAGCGACTTCAGGACAGCTCGCAAGTGCTGCATATGACGCTGTCAGTCCGTACTAAAGATGATGATATCATCCAAGTAGGCAGCGGCATATGCAGCATGCGGCCGGAGAATTCTGTCCATCAGACGCTGGAAGGTCGCAGGAGCCCCGAACAAGCCGAAAGGAAGGGTGACAAATTGGTGTAACCCGAACGGCATGGTGAAAGCGGTCTTTCTTTGGACATGGAAGACAAGGGGATCTGCCAATATCCCTTTGTTAAGTCCAGTGTCGAATAAAAGCGAGCGGTCCCTAGCCGATCAAGCAACTCGTCAACCCTTGGCATTGGATAAGCATCGAATTTTGACACCGCGTTTACCTTACGATAGTCCACACAGAACCGGACCGAGCCGTCAGGTTTAGGTACTAAAACTATCGGGCTCGCCCAGTCACTGTTGGACTCTTCTATTACTGCCATGTCCAGCATAGCTCCTAATTCTACCTGAACGACTTTTTTCTTGTGTTCAGGCAAGCGATAAGGCCGGCTGCGAACAACCACGCCCGGCTCAGTCTCAACGTGGTGTTGAATGAGATCGGTCCGACTAGGTAGGGGCGAGAACACGTCAGCAAACTCTGCTTGTAAACGTTTTACGTCAGTGAGCTGCAGAGGTGGACAAAGTACACAACTCCATTACTTGAGTAAAAGTAAAAATACTATTGGTTAAATATTACTCCATTACAAGTGAAAGTTGTAAAGTTAGATTTTTACTTAAGTAAAAGTACAGAAGTACTTGCTTTTAAAAGTACTTAAGTATCAAAAGTAAAAGTAAACGCATTATTTTATTATTATTGTTGCATTGTTGTATGAATACACGCGGATCCATCATGGTGGTTTCAGCCAGTCAAGCTCCATCTGACATGCTAGCATACCTTGAACTCATATAAATACTTGTTAAAAGTTACAAATCTCTTATCAAAGTCAAAATCATACTAGAAAAGAAAGGTTTCTACATTGTGTAATTGTTGATAGGATTATGTAAAAACATTTCTGAAAGGACTTCAGTTAACATTATTAGCCCAACTACGTTTTTTCATGCTAACTAACATCATTGTCGAACGTTGCCTATGTGTTAGCGCTGTATCCTCAAGGCTATGGCAGCTTGGCGGGTAAATCTATACAAATCATTTGACCAATAATACTGCATTCCAGTGTTAATTTTGACAGCAAATTTGGATTTAGTTTTAGTCAGTCTTTTGACTATAACATTTTAGGCATCTGAATTATTTTAGTTTTAGTCTAGTTTTAATTGACTATAATAATATTTTAGTAGATTCTAAAGACTAAAATTCAGTACTTGTGGTCTGGCATCTGAGAGGCAGCTTTCTGTGTGCACTTTCGTGTCATTGCACTTTTTCAGACTTATCCACGTCTGCTCTTCTTAATTTTAACTTTTAAGTATGACCATGGTTGCGCGCACTGAGTCTGGGAACTGCCGCCTTCTATTTTGCCATCAATTGATTAGTGTTCAAAAAATACTTGGAAATCATTGAACTTCATGTGATCCTACAAGAGTGATTACTGATAGGCTGTCTGCAAAAAAAAAAACTAATCACGTTTCAAAGAAGAAAACAATTCATCCACTGACTTTCAAAGCGGCTACGACTTTCTACTTCGAGGGCCTTGATAGAAATGTAATGGAGTAAAAAGTACGATATTTGTCTTTCAAATGTAGTAAAGTAAAAGTCATAAGTTTCCAGAAAAAATACTACTCAAGGAAAGTACAGATACTCAAAAAGTGTACTTAAGTACAGTCCTCAAGTAAATGTACTTAGTTACTGTCCACCTCTGGTGAGCTGCGAGGGTGAGAGGTGGTCTCCACCTGAGGCCAGAGCGAGAGATTGAGGCTTTTGGACCGCCTCCGGCCCGAGATCCTCCTCTCCACTCACTACCGTCGCTAACATCACTGACTCCGCCTCAGACCATTTTTTAAGCAGGTTGAGGTGGTAAATTTGACGGGCCCCGTCCCTATCTGACCGCACGACCTCATAGTTGAGATCGCCAACTCGCCGTGTGACCTCAAAGGGCCCTTGCCACTTTGCGAGTAACTTAGAACTAGAGGTAGGGAGTAATACAAGGACTTTATCTCCCAGTGAAAATTGACGAAGTTTAGTGCCTCTGTTGTAGAGCTGTCGTTGTTTGTTCCTGAGCCTGTAACAAATTCTCCATTGACAGCCGCCCCAAAGTGTGGAGTTTTGTTCTGAGGTCCAGGACATACTGAATTTCGTTTTTACTTGCGGAAGGCCCGTCCTCCCAAGCCTCTCTAAGGACATCCAGCACCCCCCGAGGCTGGCGTCCAAAGAGAAGCTCGAAGGGGGAAAACCCCGTGGAGGCTTGGGGGACCTCGCGGACAGCAAACAACAGAGGCTCCACCCATTTATCCCAATTTTTGGCGTCCTCGTGAACGAATTTACGAATCATGGCTTTCAACGTGCGATTAAAACGTTCGACCAGCCCGTCTGTTTGTGGGTGATAGACACTGGTGCGAATCGATTTAACGCCCAACAATTCGTAAAGTTTGCGGATCGTCCGTGAAATGAACGCCGTGCCCTGATCGGTGAGAATCTCTTTTGGGATCCCCACCCGGGAGATTAATGAAAACAGTGCGGTTGCGACACTTTTCGCGGAAATAGTGCGCAGCGGAACTGCTTCAGGATATCGCGTTGCATAGTCCACCAGAACTAATGCAAAGCGACGTCCCCGTGCCGACCGTTCTAATGGCCCGATGAGGTCCATACCAATTTGTTCGAAGGGGACCTGCATCAACGGAAGGGGGCACAATGGTGCTTTTGGGTTGGCCGGTGGATTCACCAACTGACATTCACGACCAGACGCACACCACCTGCGTACATTCTCGTGAATGCCCGGCCAGAAAAACCGGGCCATGATACGGTTTAGTGTAGCCGTTTGTCCTAAATGCCCGGCCATTGGATTCGAGTGAGCCGCCTGGAAAAGCATTTCCCGGCGGCTTTTAGACACTAACAACTGGGTTGTATCTTGTTTTGACTGGGCGTCTTGGGTCACCCGATACAACCTATCTTTTATAACAGAAAAATACGAATAAGAGAGCGGCTGGCAAGGGTGGAGGAGGTGGCCGTCGATGGAACGGACCTGACTAAACGCGTGTTTCAGCGACTCATCCTGGGACTGCTCCAGGAGAAAGTCATCGCGGTCTGTGATACTGGGCAGCTCCAGACCGCTCTGTTCCCCTGGAAGAGCACCCAGAGGTCCCGAATCCACCTCTCCCAACTGAGCAACCGTCTCTTTCCTTTTTACACGCTTTCCCCAAGAGGCATCCGCACACAAATGCCCCAATAGTTTATTAAATGCTGGCCAATTGGTACCCAGAATTAGCGGATGCTGGAGGTGCGGGTTAACTGCAACCTCAACACTATGCGTTTTACCCCGAAATTGAATATCCACAGGCAACAACGGATAGTTCACCACTTCCCCGTGCACACACCGTACCTTAACCATGCGGCCATTAACCAATGCCTTAGGTTGAATCAAGCTTTGATGGATGGAGGTCTGGTTACAACCTGAATCCACCAAAGCTTGATAAGTACCCCCCTTGATACTCACGGGTATCTGGTACAGGTCAGCTTGATCGGGGGCAGCTTGTGGCGCGTCGGGGACCCGGATCAATGTCCCCACCTCCATCACCAGACATCGATCGATAAAAATGTCCGGGGTCCCCACAACGCCAACACGCCGGCCCAGACTTTCCCGCCACTCTAGTGGCTGGCAGTGGTTCCCCAAATTGGCGCGGAGAGAGTGCCGGGGCGGATGTGGAGGGGAACGGGTCACTGGTCACTCCCCCTCCCCTAGGCGCTGGGGGCTGGCGAAACCTCGGCGGGCAGCCCTGTCCTCCACCTCGGTGCTGGCCTGGGCAGCACCCCGCTGCGAGACCTGGGAAGAGGGACAGGTTTGGAGAGAACAGAGGGGGGAGGAGAAGAAGAGAGAGAGAGAGAGAGAGAGAGAAGCCGAAGGAAGGGGCTTGCCGACCCCGTGGCACGCCACCATCTGGTCCTCCGCCAACTGGATGGCCTGGGTCAGCGACGTCGGGCGGTGGCACTGGACCGACGAACTGTTCCAGCACCACACGGTCGATGATTCCCTCGACGTCGCTTTTGTCGGCCCTCAGCCACTTGCGGCAGGAGTCCCGGAGCTGTTGCGCAAACGCAAAGGGCCGGCCGGACTCGTCGAGTGCCAGGGTCCGGAAGCGTTGGCGGTGTTGTTCAGGTCATCGTAGACCAGGAGGTTCTGGACTGGCAGTTGGTGTGCGGCTACCTGCGCCTCTCCGGATAACAGCGGCAGGAGCCGCATTGACCAGTCCGTCTGGGGCCATCCCCGGACCTCGGCGTACCTCTCAAACAGGTCAATGAACGCCTCTGGGTCATCCTGGGGACCCATTTTTGTGAGAGGCACGGCGGCGGTCGACTCTTTAGTGGGGGTGGGGACGGCCCGAACCTCCCGGTCCATCCAGCTCATGAACAGCTCGCGGTCCTCATGCTGGGCGCGAAGGAGAGCCTCGAAGTGTTTCTGTTGCTCCTCCCTCACGGCCAGCAGGTCTTGGTGGTGCTCCTGGTGAAGACTGGCGAGCGATTGGACGATGTCCGCAAGTGGCGTTCTTGGCGGAGTTTGCATGGCGGCGGCAATCTTTTTCCTTCCCGGGTTTCGGCACCAGTGTAATGCAGATCGATGTTCTCGTGGGCAGGAAGGAAGAAGGCGGGGTCGGCGTGACTGGGACTTGCGACTTTATTCAGCACAAAGTAGGGCTGGGCGATATGGAGCAAAAAATATATCTCGATATATTTTGCTATATCTCGATATACGATATATATCTCGATATCTTTACAGGAAAAATAACCCCCCAAAAACTACTGCAAAAACAAATATGCCAAATACCACAAAGTGTTTTTTTTTATTGAAGTGCAAAGAGGTAGGCAGTTCATGTAGGAACAAAGTAGGTATGCAACAATACAGTAAGTCCACAGTTCAATACATATCTCGTTTTTTTTACCACGGTTTTCGGTTCGGTTCGGTTCTGATGGCTAGTCGCATCAGATTTTTTCTATTCTATTCTTAGCCGAACAGCAAGGGCTTAAGGAGGAAAAAATACGATTTTTTTTATTGCAATACTCTTTCTTTATTTTACTTAAAAGACTTGAAAAACCTTACTTAAACTTAAAACTTTACTTTTAAAAAACCTTGTACACATTCCTAGTGTACTGTATAATATAAAATAAATATATATTTATAAAGATTTACACTGGCAGCTCAGAGCTGTACAGCAGCATTTAAGTATGAAATTGAATTAATAAATGTAAAAATAAAACACTACATAGACTTCCCTATAAAATATACATTGGTTCTTATTAAAGCTACTGTATTAGTTTTTCAGTCAAGAGCCGTGAGTGATTTTGTCTTTGTCTTTTGTTATTTTATTAACCACTAAAGGAATAGTTCACTCAAAAATGAAAAATCTGTCATTGATTACTCGCACTCAAGTTGTTTTAAACCTGAATAAAGTTCTTTCTTCTGTATATTGTATGTTCCAAGAATATTGGAAACCAAGCAGTTGCTGGTCCCCATTGTAGGAAATAATATGAATGTCAATCGCTACCATCAGCTGTCTGTGTTCAACAGAAGAAATTAATAAAGGTTTGGAACAACATTAGAGTGAGTAAATAATGACATCATTTTAGAGTGAACTGTCCCTTTAAGGACAAGCGGCAGCGTGTTCACTCGGCTGCCCTGCTGTCAATTTAAGACTTTCACGCATCTAAGACACACGCCGATTTTACTTTCACTTTAGACATAACCGACTGTGTTTATGTTAACCTTGTGTGTATTTGACAGTATTAGCGCAGTAAGATTTAGTCCAGTAATCACTTGTTTGACAGGCTTTTAGTGCGCGCGCTCGGGAAAGCGCATGGTGCCCTGCGCGCAAGGCTTTAAAACGCATGCAAATAATGAATTTTCATTCAAAAATAAAACAACTCAAATCAAGGGCATAGTAAGTAACCTTCTCCAGCAAGCAAGCCGTTCTCTCTCCGTAGTGTAACGTTACAGTCGCGGGAGTTCTTGTCTCGCAAAGTAACTGTTAATGCTGCCTAGGTAAACTGTATCAAGTGTTTGAGAACCAACTGTCGGCATTCATGGCAGTAGACATCTGTCTGCTGTTCGTCCGACGCCTTAAAACCGAAGTATCTCCATATAATGGAGCCAGTTGTTTTTAAGACGAGTTCTGTAGCCTCCGAGCTGGTTGCGGACGCCGCCATGACAACACGCGAGGGGAGGGGGAACAAAAGCAAGGAGGCGGGGGGCGAGGAAAGCACAGAGAAGGCAAACAAGCAAAGTGGCGGAATCAGAATTAAATATAAACAATATATCGATATATACGATATGTCAAAATCCATATCGTGTTTAAAAAATATCTCGATATATTTTAAATATCGAGATATCGCCCACCCCTAGCACAAAGCTTCTCAAATACAAACATAAACAGCGCACGTGGGCGCATCAACAAATAAACGTTCCCTCAAGACTTGTAACTTGATCACTCAGGTTCAAAACAGTTTCTCTCTTAGGTCAGCAGCGTGCGCAGAGTCCCAGTCCAACTCTCTCTCCCGTCTCTCTCCCGACAGCGGCTTATATGCGGTCTCTCCACGCCAATTACTGCAATCAGAGACAGGTGTTCGTCATTTGCACTTGACCTACTTACCAACCGCTCGGCTCCGCTCTCTCTCTCCCGCTACAGACCTCGCGAAACCACGCCCGCCCCGCCACAAACGTTATATACAACGTTATACCGCATGTTATATGTGGATATATACAACGTTATACCGCCACCAACTGAAAGGATTTTCGAGTATCTTCTTTCATTTATATCCAATTCTCATGCTTCAAAGCCCTGATAGCCTTCTTCTGCACTGCTCTGTGTCTGACTTAATACGCTGTTGAACAGGTTGCCCATTTTTTTACGCCTTTTTACAGCCACACCGCGCTGTGCTGGATAAACAAACCACGTCAGTTACGTCATCATGTCTCCCGTGCCTGTACCAAAAAATGTTGTGTGTAAATTTAACGAATATTTGAAATTCAAATTTTTTTTTTACAGCCCTAGTTTCCATAGTGGCCACCGGATTTCCGAAAGTGCTTGCCGCGCCCGTTTGTTCTGTTGCTACCATGGAGCACGATAAGCGGCGCTCAAAAGTGTGGCTTTATTTCACTTTTTAAGAAACCTGGGTCGGCACAGTGCAACACGTGACAAACTTATTTCTTGCTCGGGAGGATGCACTGCAAATATGTGGTGTACAAATTAAAGGGTAACTAAACCCCTGCTCAGAGCTTAACTCCACCCACTGGCAAATTTTGAAAAATGCTGGAAAAGTGGGCAGAGCCTAGCGGAGACAGAGGGGATGAACCGAGGGCGGGGCTGAGCGGAAGGTGTGCACCTGAGACCCGCAGTGACGGATTGATTGACAGCTGTCTGACTAGCGAGTTGCAAAGATGCAGAATGACTGGAGTGACGCCAGCTTTGCAATAGAGCGGTCATTCTCCTACCTTCACCTGAAGTGGAGGAGGGTGAATTGTCTGTAGACACTAACCCGGAGCCTTATCAATGCGAGCCGCTGGCTCAAACTGCGTTAACTCCCGATGCAGGCGATGCTAGTGAAGCAGCCGCGCAAGAGAACTGCCCTAATCTATCTGCGTCCGCGGCAACCACTTGCGTCTCAGGGTTTGAAAGCGCGTCTCATGTATGAAAATGATCTGTACACATGACGAGCGGCAATAATATCGTAAGAAAAGCCTGACGTGTACTGACAACTGCATTATTTAACCGTATTTTCTTCAATACAATGTTAAAGCAAGTGTCAAGTCAGTTTCATTCATAATGTTTCTACTTCATGTAATATGACAGTTCATACTGGAGTGAAGCCGTTCTCATCATGTGATTGGGGGAAACATTTCTACGGGCGTGGTGAGCTCGTGCTAGGGGCGCGGATAGTGAGCCGTTGGAGGTACCATCCTACGTCACGATGTACCACAACGTCCAATAGGAAAATTCAACTGCAGTAGCCACCGTTCAACCTTAAGAGGGCAGCACTTTGGCGGTTTTACACCATATTTTATAGAATTAAAACACTTTATACTCAAATGTCAAAACATTTACTTGAATCAATGAACAGCATTAATAAAGCCCCAGTATTACAGATCATTAACTAAAAAAAGTTGGTTTAGGGTTTAGTTACCCTTTAATGAGTGTAGCGTGTTTGATATGCTGCGCAGGTCCACTGTCTCGTCCTCCTCGGGCAACCCTGCGCTAACCAACGTTAATAAAGGGATAGTTCAACCTGAAATGAAAATAAAGCCATCTTTTACTCACCCTGCTGTTGTCCCAGTGCCCTATGTCCTTCTATCTTTTTTTTGGACCTCAAAAGTAGAAATTTAAAAAATAGTCCTGCACGTTCTCCTTCCCATCATGACAGTGAATAGCGACCAGGCTAAAACATTACAAAAATATACAAATGTATAACGCACTGATACAGGGAGACGCGCGCCATATATGGAAAGTGTTCAGGAGGCATACTATAAGGTTTTGCGAGAAGGAACCCGTACAGTCAAAACACTGAGCTCGGTCGTTACTCTGCGTGCGTTCCTGTGTGTGCGCAATCAGAGCCGTCAGCAGGCGCCTAGTTATCATGCCTACTATAACTTACTCTGTTGTCATGGCACCCCGGATAAGCACACACACACACCATTTTGAGAAATCAGGCTCAATAGAAACAAACGCGACTCTTGTTTTTTCATTAACGTATATGATAAGAAATAATACTAATAATAAAAACTCCTGAAGTGAATGTTGTGTACCGGTTGTCATGACAACATTGCATGAGGCTACTGACGGCTCGGAGTGCGCACACACAGGAACACGCGCATTTGAACAACAGCAGGGTGAGTAAAAGATGGCTTTATTTTCATTTCAGGGTGAACTAACGTTATCCCTTTAACGTTACCTCGTCACAATCAGGTAAGTGATTGACCAAAGACCTTGACCAAATTGCTAATTGTGGTGAACAACAACTTTACTGAAATAATTTTTTTTCCCCTCGTAGATAAATATAGCTTTACGCAAATTGCCCACGCTAGTAGCAGTCCTAATATGACTGCTGCTAATGCTATTGTTAAACCGGTGGAGACTTGGTGTGAAACTCCATTCACCTTTGCAGCAAAGCAGGGGAAAATGCCAGCGGAGAAAGGCTCATTTCACAGAGGACATTTTTATTTTGATTCAATAATGAGTTTTAGTTTTGGGACTGTGACATGTTTTGACTCCACCCCTCAAAGAATCGGGATCGAAAATCGAAAAGAACTGAAATCGAAAGTAAGAATCGGAATCAGAATCGTTCAAATCAAAACGATGCCCAACCCTAATTTCAAACGCATTAAACACCGCAAGTATGTACGTTAGGCTATCTGTCAGGGCAAGCTGCTTTAAACTATACGTGTTAACAATATTTTACCAGTTATTTTAAAGCCCTTAATATAAAGCATGTGTCATGTTTAGGACAAATTGTATCCCTGCATCAGCTCACTCTGCGTACTCCGCTATTTTTCAGATGTGTTCGTATCAACTACTGTATATCGATACTTCCGAACGGCCTTCGCCCATCCCTTAGGACCCACTGACCCATGTTCAACTGCTGTTCACATGGAACTCTTCTCCACTTCTGCCTTCAAAGCTCTCGTTTGAATATTCGCTACTACCTACCCCATGTACGCCCTCAAATTGCGATCGGTTCGTAAGATCGGCCAAGTATAGTGAGTCCCGATCAAGTCATAAAATATGATTATCGGCCGATCGATCAGAGCATCCCTAATATATATTTTATGTCAAATAATAACTAACTTTTAAAACAAATCCTCAAAGAGATTTTCCAGTGGTGTTTTCCTGGGAGGTGGTTCATATTCATATTCAGTGAACTGCGAACAGGTGCGTGTGTCAGAAGGGAGCGCGAGATTCAGTGAACTGTATAATATAAGTGCGAGTCTGGAGAAACGGGTGTACATTTATTCATTCTCAGTGTTGAGCAACGTAGCCTGCATGTGTTACATTATTGTGTTAATAATAATTAAAGTACCAAAGTATGTTACATATTTATTTTGCATGAAAACTAGCGCGTTAGTTACTTATGGATTAAAAAGTACGTTGTATCAGTGCTGCGCGAGCTGTCTCTCACAAACACAGGCGCGCGCACACAGACATAAGATAATTGTAAAATTAAAATTGATGGACTAAGTTTAAATTTTGTTCTTGCTTGTGCTTTTTTTTCTGTCAAAATGTCAGAAAGCTTGTATTATCCATCCGTGTTTTTAAAATTTGTTAAATTACGGATGTTTTACAGTTAACACAGCCATCATTACATGTCGGATTCGTCTAAATTATACTTGATATTCTTTTTAGAAAAAGTGATTCGTTTTGCTATTATTGGACTCCTGTCTATTCATTGTCAACTGTTTTCTATAAATATGTTTGTACTGGCTAACATTTATTCAGCTAATTTGTGTCCTGTTTAAAAGGTAGGCCTACAATGTTCAAATGCAAAGACAGCACGTCACAAATAGAAGCCCTTTTCCCTGTGGTATTTAGTATCATATTAGGCTACTTAATTTATTATTCCAATATCCTATCTTAAATGTACACACAATGTTCCTTTGTTTTTATTTTTTACTGTTTCCTAGGGGTTTCCTAATTTTAGACTAGTGGATGCAGTTTACGGGGCAGCAAGTGTATTTGTTTGTTTCCCAGTCATGTGTCGAGACCGCAGGCGGTGGGTGACACTGCATCAAATGTCTGTTTTGTTGGCAATCGATGCATAAGTGCATATAATGTAAACAACACGAACGTATAGTGAATCAAAAGTTATACAGGGATAATGCCATGATGTAGTGTGTGTGTGCGCTCATGACTCTTTAGCTCCGTCCACTGCACTCCTTCATGAGTTAGGCTATTTTCTGAATGAATCGGTACAGCGTATCAGTCTTTTATAAATATGATAAAACTAAGGACTCTTCAGAGAGATAAAGGATGCAATACTACTCTATAGGTACTCAAGATTAACATGAGACTGGCATAAACTGTGTGTGTTATCTACTTTTTAAGGGCATTTGAACACCTCGTTAGGAGCGTTTGTTTTAGGGCTGTAATAACTAATCGATAATATAGAATAATGAAAATCATCGACAACAAATGTCATTATCGATTAGTCGCGTCTACCCATCATGTCTGTGAAACCGGGCCAAAATGTATAGCATGCAGGGTTGGGTATAATTTGGGTTTTATACGATACCGGTGTCAAACCGATACTTTTAAAACGGTACTTGTGCCTAAACGGTGCGTGAACCGATACTGAAAAAAAGAGCCACAAAACAAGGTTGATGACATTTAACGAATGGCTTTTTATTGATTTTATTTTTAATTATTTAAATTGAGCAATTTATTAAAGGGTTAGTTCACCCATAAATGAAAATTCTGTCATTAATTACTTACCCTCATGTCGTTTGACACCCGTAAGACCTCCGTTCATCTTCGGAACACAAATGAAGATATTTTAGTTGAAATCTGATGGCTCAGAAAGGCCTCCATTGGCACAATGCACTTTACACTCTCAAGACCCATAAAAGGTACTAAAGACGTCGTTACAAAGTCCATCTCATTACAGTGGTTCTACAATAACTTTATAAAGTGACGAGAATAGTTTTTGTGCGCAAAAAAATCCTAAATAACGACTTATATCATGATGACTGATTTCAAAACAAAGCATCATGAAGCTTCGAAGCGTTATGAATTAGTGAATGCTGAAAATGGTGCTGCTTGCTAGGCAGAACTTTTTCAATTTTGGGACTTGTTTTGGGACTTTCCTGTAGCTCAAAAAGTAGAGCATGGCGCTAGCAACGTCATGGTCATGGGTTCGATTCCCAGGGAAAGCAAGAACTGACAAAATGTAAAATGTGTACCTTCAATGCAATGTAAGTCGCTTTGGATAAAAGCGTCTGCCAAATGCATGAATGTAAATGTAAATAAATGGGACTCGCTGAACATGCTTATTGGTTCACGCAGCATCAGTAAGTGTTGTTTGCTATTCAAATCAACAGTGGAGTTAAAAAACCAAAACAATGGACCGATGACAAGGTTCAGGCTTTATTTAGATAGTTAATAATTCTAGGGTAAGTCAGAATAGAGCAAAATGTAACAATTTATTAACAGTCAGGTAAATGTATAATACCAATTACATAATCAATTCAAAGATAATTCATACATAACATCAAATACTCTGAAGTAAAGAGAGAAAGATGCATACCTGGCTTCTGAATATTACATAACGCAGAACGTCTAGTAAACATCCCACGTTATGGGCTGAACTGATTACAGTATCGAGCCCCAAACCTTTTGTCACACTTCCTTGTATGCTCAGACCAAAATATTCGGCTGAATGAGGTGGTCTCTGCCCGATTAAAAAAAACTAACTCTTCATTACAACCCAATGATAAAATGTCTGATTCTGTGAGTTTTTGTGGTTAAGAACCAAAGAGCACCTCTTCATCTTAAAATGTTGTGTAATTGCTTTTCTCTGTGTTTTGCAAGAATTCTGTACCTGTTTCCTTGATTCATGTTCTTATTATACGATTGTTTGTGTTTGTCTCGACAGCTACAGATAAAGTCACAATAATCTCGCAGATCAAACTTGTCAATACATCTAGATCAACTCTGACCAATAAGAGGACACTTTTACTCACATGTGACTTGTATAAACACATTTTAATACGCTTGTTTGAAAGGTTGCCTTGTGAAAGCGAACCAAAACAAGAAGAAACTGCAACATTGTTTGCAATTAAGTCCTTGTTTCGGAACAAAATAAACTTCATATCTCTGGTGAACTATTCCTTTGTCTCTACTTTGACACTAGATCTCAGATGCCATGAAAGCTTTCTGCATTAGACTAGGAACTGGTGTTGCATTTTTATATTAATAATATTTGTACCATCCAATCAAGATAACAGAGCTTACAGTTTTTTAAACAATCGCTAGGACCAATTTCTCAATACTTTGGTCATTTTTCAAAGCTCTTCACACACAAAATTATGTTCAATGACGGCTTGTTTCAAATTACATGAATGCTTTTCTCTTTGACACAATAACCAGCAAAATATTACAACCCCTAGTCCAGAAATTGAGAGTGATTGTGAGTGTGATGATCATCTGCTAAATGAGCAACAGCGACCACAATTCACACCTTCAGTCAGTGAAGCCGCTCCCACAGCCGTTCATGAGAGTTTAAATGCTGGGAATATTCCCATCTTCCCACAGGAGAAGAAGAAGCAAGCAGGAGGAATTACTCCAGGAGAAACTACAGACATACTATTGTAAAGATGGAGTTTAAAGAAGAACCCTGCAGAATAAAAGATGAAGAGACAGAGGAACAAATAGGTTGGTGTTTTCCTTCATTCTCTTTAATGAGAAACATTAAGATGACAACGGACATATAGCAATAGATCTAAAACTATACTAGTATTAATCTAGATTTGTGTGAGATTGAGATTTTGAACAATATAATTTTTTTGTTTCTCATTTTTCCTTCTTTTATTGAATTGTGGGAATTGAATATGTTGATTTTAGACCCGGTGGAAGTGAATGAAGATAAACAGAAAATAACTCATCTCAAAAATGAAGATGGAGATGCAGTCGTTTCAAAGACTGAAGAGAATTTCACACAGAAACAAGCTGGAAAAACTGGAGTCAAAGGATCTTTCACCTGCTCTCAGTGTGGAAAGAGTTTCAGACATAAAGGATACCTTAAGACACACATGAGGATTCACACTGGAGAGAAACCGTTCACATGCTCTCAGTGTGGAAAGAGTTTCAATCGCAAAGGCTCTCTCAAAATTCATCTGCACCATCACTCTGGAGTGAGATCATTCAGCTGTGATCAGTGTGAGAAAACATTTGCTGTGGCATCAAACTTAAGACGACACCTTACAGTTCATGCTGGTGTGAAGCCTCACTTTTGTTCTTTTTGTGGAAAGAGTTTTCCACAACTGAACTCTTTAAGAGTGCATGAGAGTATTCATACTGGTGTGAGACCTAATATGTGCTTTGAATGTGGGAAGAGCTTTATTACATTAGACAAATTAAAATCACACCAGAGAATTCACACTGAAGAGAAACCGTACAAGTGCTCACACTGTGGGAAGAGTTTCACTCGTTCAGGACACATGAAAATACATGAGACAGTTCACACTGGAGAGAAGCCGCACCAGTGCTCTTCATGTGGGAAGAGATTCACCCAATTATCTAGTCTAAGGGTTCATAAGAAAAAGCATTGTTCAAAGGTGTCTGCAAAGTGATTTCAGATCCATATTTTGATATTCAGATTAAGCAAAATATTGAATTGCCTTTTAATACAGAAATGTAATCTAAAATTAGTAGTGAAGTTTGATTGTTTGACAACTTTGGGGAAGGTCAAAAATTATTTTTTTCGTCAATTCTGCAATCAACACCCCATAATCAGGGCTCAACATTAACGCTTGTCCGGGACAAGTGGATTTTTTGAAGGAGCAAGTGAAAAATAATTTTACTTGCCCGACGGACAAGTATCCTGGTTAAAACGTCAAAACAAAAAATAACTAGGGAATCACCAAAGTGCAATAATGATTCTGCATTCAGTTAGTGTAAGTGGAGATCGAAAGTGGATAATATAAAACAAACTGACAAGGTTGTGCTGTTGAGGCTCGCACAGCCTCTCGAGAAAATCGAAAACAAATGAGCGCCGCTCATTCAAAGAAACTCAGTTAACATACACGGTTAAAATTGTGTAGTTTTTATATTTATAACATATGATACAGTTAAAGGTAGGGTAGGTAGGATTTGGTTAAAAAACTTTTTTTCCAAATTTGTTTAAACTTTATATATCAATACATAATTAAAATGTAAGTACTCAGAAAAAGAATGTATAAAAATTGAGTGTCTGTAGACCTCTCACGACTGTTTTAAAGACAGCTCATTATTTCCATTCACTCCACCTTCTCCCTTCTGGGCTCTTTCCAAAGCCACGCCCCCAAAACACATGAACGCGCTACGCCGACCGCGATCAGCTCAGCTGAAAGGCGCATTATTTACCTGAGACTAGCGGAGAAGAAGGAGCGGAGTGCATGTAGTGACATCATGTCAGAATCACATGTAATAAAAAATCTAACTTTATCATTATGAATATAAACAAATAAGATGTCTTTTAGTACTCACTATCAAGCTAGAATAACGATACTGGTAAAGTTTAAAATACACACACAACACAGTGTCTACGATACACACATATACAAGATAAAAACATCAACATAAACATTGGTAGAGAATATAAAAACAAACCGCGGAAATAAACGTGCAGGTAAAGTTCCCGGTGAACATGGTAAAAGAGTTTAGACAGAGGGTAGTAGCTAAAGCTAACTTAGTTCTAAAAAAAGTTCCTGGATGCGGTGTACTAGCTTTTACACATGCATTTTGTTATCTAAAGTTACATTTTGCGAAATTCAACACGGCAGCGATCAACTTGAGCTAAGCATATTGACTATTTATCATCTCTACTAATGGTTCGCTAAGTGTATAACATTGTAAGTTTATGCTAAGTAATGTTATGTTAGCTATATTAGGCAGCTACGTGTGCTAGTGAGACATGCTTCATGAAAACATAAACCAAAAAAAATGTATAATCAAAATGAAAGATTACCTGTCCACCCAAAATGCAGCCTCTTGAACTCCTCAAATCAAACGGATGCGCCAGGGTTGCCAGGTTTTCACAACAAAATCCGCCCAATTGCTACTCAAAACTAGCCCAAAACAAGCCCAATCGTGTTTCTCCAGTAAAAATCGCGTTTGGGGGGTAAAATATGTGTCTTTTTGGTAGGGCTGCCTGCTAAAATTCGCAAATCCCGGGGCAAAATATCACATAATTGGGGTCGCTTCAACCAGCGGACATGAAAAACAGCCCGCGGCAACAGTGTTTGAAGTAGCCCGACTTGACAACACTGGGGTGCGCGCATGTGGGCAGATCCAGGAGCAAAAGCGGCGGTAGCCATGGTAGCGAGAGAGAGTGACAGTCGCCCAAGCCAATCACTTGTTTCGGCCCGAACGAAAGTAATGAGCGGTGTTTATTGCAGATTAAAAAGTCTAGAGTCACTCGATTTTTATACTCTCTTTTTCAGAGTACTTAAATTTTAATTATGTATTGACATATAAAGAAAGTTTAAACAAATTTGGACAAAAGTGTTTTAGATCATTCTTTTTTTTTTTTTTTTAATGCAAACAGACAAGTACAATATTTACAAATGAGAAATTAGATGAACATTACATAGACCAACAAAACATACATTATGGTCAGTACGATTTGGATATATATGCGTGTGTGTTTGTGTGTGTGTGTGTGTGTGTGTGTTCGTGTGTGTGCAACTGTAAGTGTAATTGGGTGTGGGGAGGGAAAAATATATGAACAAAGGAGCATGTAGGAAAGTACAACAGACATAACCAGAAAAAGAAAATAAAATTAACAAAATACAATAAATAATACTAATTTTACATGACAAAAATAATGATGATGAAGATAGTAATGGAATCCCCAAAAAAAAAAAGGAAATGGAAAATGGGGTATGAGGAAGGTGACAACAGCAAAAGTAATAGCAATATTAATAATAATAGTAATAATAATAATAATAATAATGATGAATCAAATTAATAGATAGATCATTCTTACCTACCCCACCTTTAAGCAACATTACACTAACAAGAGTGTTGTTTTCCTGAATGCCATCATGATTGAAAATGACACTGACTTCATACGCCAGTTCCATAAACAATTAATTAACATTAAGTCACTTACATTTTAGATGCAATATGGACTGTTTTTGTTCTATTTCAGCAGCGAAAATAGTTCCAAACAAATATCACAGCAGAACCGTAACGCATCTCACAGCAACAGCGCGTTACTGAATGATTCAGGGTTTTAATGAATCGGTTGAATCAAAGATTCATTTACCTATTTGTAAACGACCGCCAAATTCTTGAATGAATCAGCCATTTGAACGAATCGACTCAATGACTCGCTCATTAAGACGGTCACATGCTGCCACCTACTGGTGGTTTAGTTTCATCTTTCCAACATTTCTTATTTGTATATAGAACATTTTAAAATAACATTATTTAATGCAGTTGTAATTTTTCAGTGTAAATTATTTAATTTGATTGGTAACAGCCTATAGTGTCTTATTCTAATTTAATTTATATATCAAATTTAAGAATATAAAAGGAAATCTGAAGCATATCCTATATTTAATAAGATTATGGAAAAATGCCCTTTATAAAAAGGTACAAATATGACAAATAGGCATATTTAAATATGTCAAAGCTGATTAAACACTGGTGAGATTATTGCTTCAGAATAGATTATATATACAAAAAAAATCCGGACAAGCAAATGTTTTACTCGGACAAGTGAATGACAGATTTACTTGTCTGAAGGACAAGCGTGTGAACAGGCTTAATGTCGAGCCCTGCCATAATGACAGCGTGAAAGAAGTTTGTTTGAAGCCTTTGCAAATGTATTACAAATAAAAAAATGAAAAATAAGTCCATAAGTATTCACAGCCTTTGCCAGAGAGAGACGGAGAGCTGGAGAAAGTTTTATTGTACCGAGTTGTTGAGAGCGCGAGTTTATTTTGTTTGTATCTGAGAGTTCTGAATAAACACGAGTCCCAGTCACGCCGACCTGTCTTCATCCTCCTTATTCTTTCAACTTTGTTACACACGCACGTGGAACCCCTCTGGAATACTTTTACTATGTTTTTTTTACCATTACAGCTGTTGAGATGAACGAATCGTGAAAGTGTTGATTATAGCATTATTTTTAGATCTTTTCCTATCACATGAAAATACACGACAGTCTGTTGATCGCGTGAATGCAGTGATCTCGTCATTGCAGCGCGTTTTCTCTCACAAAATGCTTTCACCACAACTAACAGCAAACACGACATCGACAGGAATACAGTAAGAGTTTTATGCAGCTTAACAGTGTCATTCATTATGACGGCAGTTTGGGCAAGTGTGCAGATACACTCGCGACTTGTGATTGACAGATCCAAACATTACAAAGAGTGTTCTTTGAACGCTAATCTAGCGTCTAATCACAATTGAAATAACAGATTTGTTTCATGCTACTAACAGAAACCATGAGAAGTTGATCGTTTAGTCACTGGCTTGATTCACGGATGCATTACGTTTAGGGCATCAAGACGGCCAGCGGCGGGACTGACAGTATTAAACGATTTAGAAAGAAAGTCTGTGTGAACTTGAATGATTAGCTACACATCAGAAATCACTGATCACAGATCAGGCATTAAAGAGCACCTATTATGGCATTTAAAATGTTCCAAATATTGTTTTAGAAGTCCCCAACAACAGTTTTGCATGCATGCAATGACAAAAAAGACTTTAGTTTTCTTATAATATGCATTTATTTTTACCTGTTTTGACAGCGATCCTCAAATGATTCCTTTAGTGATTCTCTTTTCAAAACCCCGCCTTTACGTGACGCTAATCTGCGGTGATTGGTCCGATGATCCAGTCAGTTGTGATTGGTAGAGTCTGTGCAGATATTTTCGGAAACGGAACGCCCATCAAAGTCTTATAGTGACAGTAATTTGTTAATATGTGTCAGGAGTTATGAATATGAAAACCGCGTCGGTACCGTTTGATTGTAATATGAGCCTCAGCTGATCTCATTCATAAAAAAACTCCTCACGAAGACTCGCGACAAATCAACATCCCTCAGGGCTTTTAGTTCAAAAGTGTGCAGATGAGGAGACATATTGATAGATTCTCATGTCTGTGTCAAATTTCTAAACAGAGGAGTATTTTTTATTCAATACTTCCTCACCTAATCATGAGCGATTGAGTCTCTTATGTGTTGTTTTCAATTCATCCTGGCAGCCGGATGGCGCTCTGTGCACATGTAGTCCATATATATGGTACAGACAGACGAAGAAGATACCATGTGCCATAATAGAAGTCCATAATAAAAGCTTCCTGAAATCGCGAAACATGCAAATAGAGACATTTGAAGACTAATAAACACACAATCGCGACAATGTATGGTTTGTCTTCAAGCCACTTAGTCTTCAAATGCTCATCTTTGGGCAGATGAAAGAAGTTTGCTTTTGAGTCGCACTTCAGAAAACAGCGCCTCGTCGCCATGATGTTTTCTAGTTTTCACTGGCGTCTTGGAGCGCAATAAGTGGGCGTATCGTATTCAAATAACTTGACAAGTTGACGTCATCTAGTCAGAGAAAAAGCTTCGGTCTTCTAATGATTCTTAAAAATGACTCAGAGTCGACTCTTACTTTTGAAAGAAAATAACTATATATAGGGTGCACTGTCATATTTCAAACTTTGCAGGATGTTTTTGTTCACTTAGATCTATGTTACACACTACATGAAAGGTACATTTCAAAATTCCATGATAGGTGCTCTTTAATGAACACTGTTACTCACTGTTTGTCGCGCTGCTGTTGAATCCATATCGTAAAGTCTGTTTGTAAAGCCTGTGCTGACATTGCGACTGATAAACTGAATCCATTCTTTCGTAATTCTCTGTGCGGGCAAAGCAGAGGAAGGGGAGGTAACCGTTCCCCGTATGACGACATAACGGAAGATTCCAGATCGGCTCATCTGAGCTCTCATTTTCTCAAAGGCAGAGCAGGACAGCCAGAACTCAGTTTACACCTATCGAAATGTCTAGCCACTTGGGTTTGGGAGTTGGCACTTTATGGCCCGGTTTCACAGACATGGCTTAGCATAAGCCAGGAGTAGGCCTTAATGTGTACTAGTTAAACTGGGGCATTTAAGTACCTTTCATGAACGTGGCTTAAAATAAGCTTAGTTAGTCTGAGACTACAGAGTCCTGGAGTAAATTAAGTAAGCTTAAATGAGAACACCTGGGATAGGCCTGATTAAGTTGAGTATAAGCACATGCCGTTGGGCTGATGGTGCTCATAAAAACCTGGAATGGACCAGAAAACATTATTATCGGTGTACATTTTGACACAAAGCAATGGCAGATGCAAAAATAATTTGTTCCAAAAACTTCAGTGAGTATGAAAAAACACTACTGAAACAAATTTTGACCAACCATCCAGTTATTGAAAGTAAAATCCACACTACTGCTAGTGAGCAAAAGAAAAGGAGTGCTTGGAATGCAATTTGCAATGAATTTAATGCAAATGAAAATGCAACCACAAGAACAATACAACAACTTCAGGTGAGATTTCTTCATTATTATCATTGCTCATTTCTCATATTCATATTTTTGGGACAATTTATAATGAATGATTTTTGCCTGTATAGACTCTGTGGAAGAACCTTAAACTGGCTTTAAAACGACAGAATGCAGAGATCAGAAGACAGCGATTTACTACTGGTGGTGGACCACCAAATAAAGACAAAACTGATGAATTGAGTGACTTGCTGTCTGGAATAATACAGCACCAGCAACCTCTGGATGGTATACCAGATGATGATCACTTGAACAGTTCAGATGATGATCTGACCACAAATGGTATGTTAGAAAGAAATTGATTTCTTCCTTTGGTACATATATTCCACTCTGTCAATTTTTATTCTTCTTTCATTGTAAGGATCATGTGAATTTATTCGTGCCTCTGTTTTTCCCCACAGAAGAAAGGAATCTGAACGGGTTGGAAAAGCCAGAGCACAGTGAGTGTGTGCCTTCCACATCTGCTCCTGCATCCCTGAGAAAAGATGCTGCCACCACCTTTCAGCAGAGAACAAGCAAGATGACCATCCATGAAAAGTTAGCTAGAGAATTTCATGAGGAAAAAATGAAATATCTGAAGGAAGAACATGAAATGAAAATGAGAATTCTACAGGTTGATTTGGATATGAAGTTGGAAGAAAGAGGTATGATCCAAAAACGATACAGTAAGGAGGCAATTGTGATAACCAGCCATGGTGAACAATATGATGTATAAACAATAAAAACAAAAATAAACCTTTTGTCATTTAGATATTCATGACTGAGTGTATTTAAACAACCACAAACTACATTTTCAACCAGTATTGGTTTAGTAATTTTTTTTAATTTTGCTGCACACTATTTTAATTTTGTACAGAACAAAAATTATCAAGGCAAAATAAGGCATAATGAATACATTCCATATTGAAATACATCTCATCTAGCTGAAGTGCTGCAATGTGAAAGCAACTCTGTGTGCAAGTCCTCGTTGGTCACTGGCTGCCTCAGTCATGGGCACATCTGCTTCATCGTCATCTTCCATTGGAGGATCAGGACAGCAGCGCTGCTTCAGGTAGTTGTGCAGCACCGCTCTAGCAATGATGACCTTGCAGCATCTCCTTGGCCTGAAGCGAAGTGTATTACGTAAACACTGGAATCGATTTTTCCATATTCCAAACATGCGTTCAACCATGCCTCTTGTTCGGATATGAGCTCTGTTGTATCTTTGCTGCTCAGCTGTTGTGGGATTTATGTATGGAGTGAATAAAAAATTACTCAGACCATATCCACTGTCACCAAGTAGAAGTCCACTATACTGAACAGCAGCTATGCTAATTATTTCCCATCTGCTTTTCTGTTGTTATCTCGGGACACTAGTCCCGAGGTAACTAGTTCGTCAGCTCCAGTTTGTATCCAGCCTCTCATGGAGACTTCAGATGCCCCAACACCTGTGATGAGACGACTCGACGCCTGTGAAGAGACGACTCAACGCCAGCGTTGTTATGGCCTAAAATAATACATGATTGATTAACTTATCCTAACATTTTTCTTTAACATTCTCTTTCTAACATTTTTCAATGTACATTTATGAAATGCACTTTCTGTGAAGCTGCTTTGAAACAATGTGTATTGTGAAAAGCGCTATACAAATAAATTTGAATTGAATTGAATTGAATTGAATTGAATATACTGTCCACATAATGAAGAGTTGACAAAAATCCATGAATCGTGAGTTGAACCTTTCCAGCGCGCAACAATGTTTGAAAACTCTAAATTAGGTGTGCATACACCCTGAACGTTGATAGAAAACCAGTTCTTACGGTTCCTGTACTCCTCAGCATCAGGGGTTGATGGACACTTGACAGGAACATGACATCCATCTATACAGCCAATGACACCTGGGAAGTGCCCATATTCATAGAATTGCACTTTATATTTGGCTTGGTCAGCAGCATCAGGAAACTTTATGTAAAGACTCCTCAGTTCACAAATGGCTCTGCTGACTTTGTGAACTATTCTACACACAGTTGCTTCACTGGCACCACACAAATCACCAGTTTCACGGTGAAAGGTCCCGGACGCAAAAAACCTCAGTGTGTGCAGAACTTGGAGAGAAATGGGTAAAGGCCTTCCTCTCAGAGACAGACAGGAAAGTCTAGGCTCAAGCAAAGATATTATCTCCACTGCATTTTCCTTGGTCATACGAAAGCGGTCTTGAAAAGCTGTGTCATCAAAGTAATGTAATGGATCACTCCTATCCACAAGTACTCTGGCTGGCCTCTGTTGTGCATGTTGGTTTTCATTTAGATATTCCAAATATTCCATTCTCCCTCACAAACAGTACTAAGCAGGAGTTAAACGTGCCTCTTTGAAGGATTAATTTAAGATTCAATTTAGTCATAGACTAGCTATAATCCTTCCTCTTGCAATCGGCTTTGTTTAATCCAGAACAGGCTAAATCTTTGACTATTTTAATCTGTGCAAGTCGCTTTGAGTTAAGACAGCTCAAGTGGGCAGTTTAGTCTGGGACTAGGCTTAAGCCATGTCTGTGAAACCGGGCCTATGTTTTGTTTATTAAGTGCCAAAAGCTACATCATGTACCTTTTTAACTGATTTAATTCACTGTGTTTATCAGACTGTGATTATATTTTTTATTGAATCGAAATCGGACAACTTGCATTGAGCTGCTGATTTCTGGAGTGTTTAAGGTAAAACTTCATATTCTCTTAATAACTCTCACATTTTTATCTGTAAAGGCCTGTTCACACCGGGACGATTTTCGCACGCGTTTATCGCCGACGTTTAACGCCTCGGGACTAAACAATGGGCGCCAATATGAGTGTTCACACCGACGCGCAAAACGCCAGGCGTAAAAGCGTCATTTTTAAAAAAACGCCTCTGGTTCGTTTTTTTATTTTGACGCGGCGCGTAAAAAAATGGCCGACCAATGAGATCGGCGCTTTTGTTCACGTGCCTGGAGCTACTGAAGTGACAGTAAAACACGACTTGGTGGTGCTCAAGCTCAAAACGGTCTTGCCGAGCACACATTGATACGACGAAGAAGTAGTAAGTATACAAAGAAGAAGATGAACTGCTAATGCTGCTTGCCAGTTAGCAAAAAGTGTGTGAATGGTTTTGTCCATATACATAATATGTCTATGGTTTTGGCAAGCACGTAAATACTGTCTCTCTTCTCCTTCTGTGTGACAAGCGAGTGTCAGAGGCTTAAAGTGGCGCAGCACCATCTTGTGTACCGGGAGCGCATCGACTGAATGTGCACGTTCACTTGGCGCAGCGCCAGTGAAAATCGCTTGGGTGTGAACACTCAAGACGCGCCGAAAAATGGCACGAAAAACGCTGGCGATAAGCGCGCGCGATATTCGTCCCGGTGTGTACAGGCCTTTATAGTACAAATATTACTTAAGGCCTGTACACACCGGGACGAATATCGCGCGCGCTTATCGCCAGCGTTTTTCGTGCCGTTTTTCGGCGCGTCTTGAGTGTTCACACCCAAGCGATTTTCACTGGCGCTGCGCCGAGTGAACGTGCACATTCAGTCGATGCGCTCCCGGTACACAAGATGGTGCTGCGGCACTTTAAGCTTCTGACACTCGCTTGTCACACAGAAGGAGAAGAGAGACAGTATTTACGTGCTTGCCAAAACCATAGACATATTATGTATATGGACAAAACCATTCACACACTTTTTGCTAACTGGCAAGCAGCATTAGCAGTTCATCTTCTTCTTTGTCTACTTACTACTTCTTCGTCGTATCAATGCGTGCTCGGCAAGACCGTTTTGTGCTTGAGCGCCACCAAGTCGTGTTTTACTGTCACTTCAGCAGCTCCAGGCACGTGAACAAAAGCGCCGATCTCATTGGTCGGCCAGTTTTTTACGCGCCGCGTCAAAATAAAAAAACGAACCCAAGGCGTTTTTTTAAAAATGACGCTTTTACGCCTGGCGTTTTGCGCGTCGGTGTGAACACTCACATTGGCGCCTATTGTTTAGTCCCGAGGTGTTAAACGTCGGCGATAAACGCGTGCGAAAATCGTCCCGGTGTGAACAGGCCTTAACTTTAAAATGAAGTCAAGATTTATATTAAAGCCAACAACATCAGTAACACACAACAGTTGAAGTAGTCCAGAAGGTAAATACAAATGCTCAAAAGTTAGAATCTATCCAACAATTATCTATTATGGTGAAACAGCTGTGTCACCTATAATATGTTATTTCTAAATCAGTATAATTCTAAATAAATAATAGATTTTGTTGGTTTTGTCTAATAATCTATGAAGGTTATATAGTAGTTATTGTTTTCCGCCAGTGGAGGCGCTCGAGCAACCGAAGCACCGACACACATCGAGTCTAGAAGAAGAAGAGAAGTGAGCGAGGGAAGAAGATAAACATGAGAAGAACACAGCCGTTCATTCTGCACTAAATCTGATGTTTTCACACTGTGAGTACATTCATTTATCATTTATTAGGAGACATCTAAATCCAAACGAGTCGGTTCATTTAGTGAATCACTCAGAAATGAACCGAATGTTGTTGTTCATTACGCTCGAGAAACTTGGTTACTGACTGGTTTTCACATTACAATTTGTGAAGATTGAGTTGTGTTTTCATTTTATGTAATATAACCTGGCAAACAAAAAGTTTTTTTAATGCATGTAATCATATCTAATGTAAAAGCAACATAAAAATCAGCTGGAGGAGTTGAATAGTTTCTGTTGTTTGATCAAAACACTTAAAGCTGGATAATTGAGAGTGATTGTAAGTGTGATGATCATCTGCTAAATGAGCAACAGCGACCACAATTCACACCTTCAGTCAGTGAAGCCGCTCCCACAGCCGTTCATGAGAGTTTAAATGCTGGGAATATTCCCATCTTCCCACAGGAGAAGGAGAAGAAGAAGAAGCAGGAGGAATTACTCCAGGAGAAACTACAGACATACTATTGTAAAGATGGAGTTTGAGAAAGAATCCTGCAGAAGAAAAGATGAAGAGACAGAGGAACAAATAGGTTGGTGTTTTCCTTCATTCTCTTTAATGACTGATGAGTAGGACTTCAACAAATGATTATTTTAATGATCGATTAATCTATTGATTATTATTTTGCCCCATATTAGTTGTCTTTAAATACTATGTACTAATAAATGAATTATTTGATACAATGCACTTATTGTATACAATGTACATCCATTTCACTTATATTTTAAAAATACATATAACATGTAACTACAGGTTTAGTTGATTTGTAATTACATCTATAATGACACTGATGCTGATTAGGGCTGCACGATATTGGAAAAAAAAAACCTTACATTGTGATATTTGTTTTTCTGCAATATATATATAGCCCACTTCTCTTCTCCTATATAGAATAATTAAAAATCATTATAATAATATAGAAAGATAAATATTGATTAAGACTTTGATTATAAATTTAATTAAGATATATACAATTATATTGAAGCGGCAGTGGATCTCAGAATCCAACCTTTAGCTCCGTCCACTGCACTCCTTCATGAGTTCGGCTATTTTCTGAAAGAATCGGTACAGCGTATCTGTCTTTTATAAATATGATAAAACTAAGGACTCTTCAGAGAGATAAAGGATGCAATACTACTCTATAGGTACTCAAGATTAACATGAGACTGGCAGAAACTGTGTGTGTGTTATGTACCCTTTAAGGGCGTTTGAGAACACCTGGCTTGTTAGGGGCATTTGTTTTAGGGCTGCAACAGCTAATCGATAATATCGAATAATGAAAATCATCGACAACAAATGTCATTATCGATTAGTCACATCTACACTGCAAAAAAGGGGTGTCTAAAAACAAGATAAAAACACAAAATCCAAGGGAAAAGATACTCAAAATAAATGAAATTATCTGTCCATGCAGCAAGATAATTTCACTTTACACTATAATCTTCAAGAAATCTTGTCAAGTTAAACACTTAAAACAAGAAAGAAATTCACTAAAATAAGAAATTCACTCTTAAAACAAGATACATGATCTAACACTTCTAAATCAAATTTTTTTTTATTTTTTATTTTTTTTTTTATATCTTGGTAAGAACCAAATAATTTGCAGTGTACCCATCATGTCTGTGAAACCAGGCCATAATGTATAGCATGAGCCACGTTTCCACCGTGGGAACTTTCCCCAGGGACTAGGGACTTTGGGGTGGTACTGTGTGTGTTTCGACCGCAGGAACTGGGGTCTAAATGAAGTTCTGGGTAAATTTCCCCCTCAAAATGGCCCTGCTTGCTAGGCAGAGCTTTTTCACTTTTGGGACTTGTTTTGGGACTCGCTGAACATGCTTATTGGTTCACGCAGCATCAATAAGTGTTGTTTGCTATTCGAATCAACAGTGGAGTTAAAAAAAAACAAACAATGGACCGACGACGTAGTTCAGGCTTTATTAAGCTTAAGGCCCATTTATACTTCGTGAGCATTTATACTTCTGCGCTGTTGTCTGCGTCAATGTGCAATTACACATGCAGACGCTAGTAGGCAGTGTCCTCGGGCATGTTGGTGTAATCAAGACAACAGCCGAAGAAGAAGCAGTTTGTTGTGTAGAATGTGTGCATTCATGTCGGATTATCAGCAGCAGTGAGAGAGCGGCTTTTCTTGCAGCTTGAGTTGTTGTATCTAATACAAATTAAGCATCTCTAGTTGATTAGTAAAGTTAAATAAGGCGATCTGGCGCTGGAATGCGTTTGTGAAATCATGCGGTGCTCGTGGCCGCTGTTTTCAGTAGCGGTGGCTCGAGCAATCGATTGCTGTTACGGAGACTTCATTCACGAAATGTACCCTAATGTGTCCCTTTTCTTGATATGCAATCACTGATTAACATCTTTGGTTTTAATGCGAAAATAAATAAACTATACTCAGCGGATCTATGTATTTATTTACTACCATAAAGAATCGCTGGACTGCAAAATATTGTGTTATAGCAGACGTAAGGAACTATCATCCAATTTCTGGACACACACACACGCACTCCTATCGCATATTTTTTATTTATTTATTGACCTGAGGGAGGGGTTCTGGCAGACCAATCACAGCGCTTGCGGTCCGCGTAGAATTGACGCGTTGTTACATTTTTGGAGAGGTGCGCGTCAGGGTACGGCGTAGGGTACGCCGTATCCAACGCGTCTATGCGTAGGGTACGCCGTACCCTCTGCGTGCACTCGACGCAGAAGTATAAATTGGCCTTTAGATGTAGAGGACAAAATCCAGTGGGCTCTGTAAAGTCGCACACAGTCCTACGTCACCGGACTAATCTTCACAGTAATTTAGACCACGATGGAAACGCAGACAGCAGCAGGTCTGGGGGAAAAAAGCTCCTGTCCCGGGTCATTTCGGTGGAAATGGGCCTATAGATATATTCACTATATATGTTTTCGTAGCATTCATTTGGCACGTCATCAAGGACAGCACTGTGTTTTGTCAATAAAATGTAAAAAAAAAATAGATTTAAGCTTTTTTTCCTATTAATCAAAGAAATAATCGGTCAACTAATCGTTTATAAAAATAATCGTTAGTTGCTGCCCTAGTTTGTTTTCAAACCTGGTGAGTTTTCTACCTTAGTTCGGTTAGTTTAGGCATCAGGGGCCTCATTTATAAACGTTGCGTACGCACAAAGGAAGGCGTTCGCCACTCTCTACGCAATGATTGGTATTTATAAAACGCAAACTTGACGGGAAAATGTGCGGTCCTTCACGCAAGCTCTGACCCAGGCGTACGCACAAAAACGGGTGAAATGAGAAAAGGCGACACTGTCGGCAGATGGAAGAAAAACGTGAAAGTGTGTGAAACTGTAGACCGTTGTGTAAAAGAAATGGCAATACTGCCTCTCATATATAACATGAAGACTTCACAAAGCAAGTCTTACAATTAACAGCCTACACAAACACCCGTTTGATCGATCTGCAGTGTAAAACAAACAAAATCAAACGAAAATTACAACAGAAATGCAAATTGACACATATTTGCAAAAAGAAACGTGAAATATGTTCTGCAATAATATTAGCATGTTATGCAATTCATCCTCATAAATAATATGGTAAACAGAACGAAATAATGTGCAAAACTGATATTCTCGTCAATGTGTCCATCTGGCGGAGCAGATATAGATGCAATTAGATAGACAGACAGACAGATAGATAGATAATTAGGGAGATATATTGATAGATAGATAGATGTATTAATTGTCCACTGGGGAAAGTTGTTTTCATTGTAAAATTTATTCATCAGCTTACGGAATCATGGTATTCATGCATATGCCTTTAGTTTTATTTTTTATAAAATAACGTATGACGTATGTCTCAACCATTCAGAAAGCTGCAAGACATTACATTTGCACTGAACTATTTCCCATTCCCACGTAGATGATAACCGACATCTGTAGCTTGTCAGATGCAATTAAATGGATGGAAATAAAATGCCCCATCACAATGCGTAATGACACAAAATAGCTGATCTTGCGCTCTTAGAAGATGTGGCAAATGGAAGGATTCGGAGTGAACGCATCTTCAGACAGCAAGAAGACACACTCTGGCGATGGAGCGCTAGACGCTTTTTTGCCTTGACTTTGATGTCCGACCATTTCTTTTTTATTTTGGCCACGGTCCGAGGTTGTGAGGCAACAGCAGAGTCCTGCACGGGTGCGGGTGACCTGCGAATATTGCTGAAACGGGTGAAAAACATCCTACTGTGTCGGATGCGGGTCGGGTCGGACAAGGGAGAAACACGGGTCTAAACACGGTTTTTAAACAGTCACGTGCAAACGAATATAGGCCTATATATAAACAATATATGCATGTATATTGTAGATGTGTTCCTAAAAATACAAAAATATGCCTTACCTGTATTCCAAGTTGATAAAATAATTTCAAATCCACGTCAAATCCAAAGCCACGTTAAGCTCCCGGCAGAAGTTGTCCTTGTGTTAATGGTCGTGTAATAACTTCTGTATGCTGGCAATAAACATTTTTGTGTGTCAATAATGTGATATGCTAAACTGATTTTATTGCGGGTGCGGGTCGGGTGTCGGTTCTATTTTAAGCTTTTGATATATATAAAAGGTCATGGTAATATAAGAATATCCTGTAAGTTTCGGAGCTGAAAACGTCCTTGTTGATGTAGTGGACAGCACATTCCAGGGCCCGGTTTATGGCCGGCCCACTCTCTGTCCATAACAGTGGACAAAGGTTTGCTACATTTTGATTGGAGCTTAGTAGACTGAGACAAACAAACTGTCCAACGCCATCAGATAAGATGCTATGACAACATCCAGACACCTCTTAGAGGCCAAAAAGACCAGCTCCTGTACCAAGCCCAGGAAGGACAAGACATCTCATTGGCCCAAATGCAGTACCTGCCCTTCACAGGGTACCCGCGGGATCTTAAAAAGTCTTAAATGTCTTTAAATTCAAAATCAAAATTTTAAGGCCTTAAAATTCTTAAATTCGCTGAAATATTGAGTTCTAGGTCTTAAATAATTTTAAACGGGTCTGCGTCATATTTCCGCGCATGCGTCGTGGAGGCATAGAAGGAAGACAAGAACAAGTTGGATAAAGGTGTTATTTTGATTTTTTTTTTTCGCACAAAAACTATTGTCGTCGCATCGTAAAATTATTGTAGAGTCACTGTGGTGAGATGGACTTTGTAACGACGTTTTAAGTGCCTTTTATGGGTCTTGTGAGTGTAAATGTACTGAATGCCAATGGAGGCCTATCTGAAGCCTTTCTCAGCCATCAGCTTTCAACAAAAATATCTTCATTTGTGTTCCGAAGATGAACGGAGGTCTTACGGGTGTCGAACGACATGAGGGTGAGGAATTAATGACAGAATTTTCATTTTTGGGTGAACTAACCCTTTAATCCTGGTGGGATTGAGCTATGAGGAAGTGCAAGATTACTAATACTTTGTTCAATTTGAATAAATTAATTTGCTTTGCAAGTAATTTTGTGATTCTGCATTTCCTTTTGTACGTTTTTTTTTTTTTAATTGCGTGATATAGGTCTTAAATTTAATTCATAATGGTCTTGAAAATGTCTTAAAAAGTCTTAAATTTGACTTGGTGAAACCTGCAGATACCCTGCTTCACCCACATCCCTAGTGTCCTGGTCTATGACTGCCATAAAAATTCCACAGGACCTCAGCCGTAGTGGGTGAAACAAAGACCACAATTACCCCTTTTCCACCAAGGCAGTGCTAGAGCTAGATCGGAGCCAGAGCCTAGTTTCAAATCGGTTCTTTGTGTTTCCACACCCAAAGCCCCAGCTCCGAGCCAGGAAAAGTGGTTCTTAAGTAGCACCAAAACATTGCTGAGCTAGAACAGGGCTAGAAGTAAGAACCGATTACGTCAGGCGCTGGGGGCGGGGTCAACAAGACGAACACAAACTTGAGATCCGTCATTGTTGAAATAGCAGCTAATGGAGCTAATAGCTGCTGCTCGTTTGTAATCTCCGTCTATACAAATTACGGCGAACTGCATGAATGCGTTGGATTCGCTGTGTTTTGATGCCGATGTAGGATCGTAAAGCCTTATGTGAATCAATAGTAACGCAACGTTTGCATTGTTTATGGAAGGCTTGCAGCGGTGCTGTGCAGACCGATCGCCGTATGATAACGAGTCCAGCGAGAGCATGTGACTCCTTATGCTTTTGATTCACTCATGCGTTTTTTATATATATCATACGTGGATCGGTCTGCGCAGCGCCGATGCATCTCGAACAAGCCTGGTGTGTTTGTGTTTCCCGCTACCCAGGGTTGCCAGGTTTTCACAACAAAACCCGCCCAATTGCTACTCAAAACAAGCCCAATCGCGTCCGGTAAAAATCACATTTGGGGGTAAAATATGTATTTTTTTTGGCATGGTTGCCTACTAAAATTTGCATTCCCGGGGCTAAATATCACATAATTGGGGTTGCTTCAACCCGCGGACATGAAAAACAGCCCGCGGCAACACTGATGAAGAAGCCCAATTCTGCGGGAAAACCGCGCAACACTGCCGCTGCCTCGCTAGCGTTGCTGAGAAAGACGTATACAGTGATGTAAGACATGGCTCTGTTGTGGCTCTCAGCGCATGTGGAAAAGCAAACGGTTCTTAGAAGGCTCCTCAGTCGAACAACTATGAGCTGAGACTAGCTCTGGCTCTGAACTAGCTCTAGCACTGCCTTGGTTGAAAAGGGGTAAATGATTAATCTAAATCCATTCATAACTATGTTTGGAAACCTTAAGACTGATGTAAACTACACACATCCATTTCATACTTATTCAGAGAAATAAGTATTCTCAGTGACAGCTATTTGTAATGCAACATCTTACACAGAATCAGCTGTTAATGAACAAATGAATGAACAGTTCAATCTTTTCCCATCATATTTGGTTTCTATTTGTTTTGAATATTGCCAAGGGTATTCTGATGGTGGTTTGGAAAGTGAGAAATTCATTGGTAAACTTTAAAGACACTTTAAAGACTTCTAACTGTGTACAGTATGCAAATGAGTTCCACAGGAGAAAGGAGGGTGAGCCTCACTGTTGACTAGTGTTGTTTTTGGTGGCCTGTTTTAATTTTAGTTTTAGTCTAGTCTTTGTGTCAAGCTGTCATTTTAGTTTTTATTAGTTTTAGTCATAGTCATACTCTTTTTAGTCTAGTCAAGTTTTAGTCGACTAAAAGTCTGAGCATTTTAGTCTTATTTTAGTCAGAATTATCTATGACTATTTTCGTCTAGTTTTAGTCGACGAAAACTGATGACATTTTAGTCAAGTTTTAGTCAATGAAAATTGTATTTTAGTCTCTTTTTAGTAATGCTATTCTATTTAACCCAGTCAATATAGTATTAGTACGTATTATAGACAAAACCAAAATCTTTTTTTTTAGCCAAACCCATTTCAAACAATGTTATCTTATTATATTATTGTTACCTTATAGACTCAAGAATGCATCCATTCCAGTCACGGAAGACGCTCTGATTTGAAATTACAACATATTATTTTATGTTATATTTTATTTTAACTAAACATGTTAGAAGTACACACACATACATTTAAAGGAGCTGTATGTAGGACTGTGGCCAAAACTGGTACTGCAATCACTTTCAAATTACTGTAGAGCGGTGTATCCCCTCTCCCCCTCCCCTGACTCGAGGTTGCCAGATAGGCTGCAGGATCCAGCAGGAAGGTAGGCTGCTACAAGGAGCTTTCAATGGCAAGTGACGAGTCGTACACAGTAAGATTTTTTTCTTTCTGTTAATTATGTTTATGCTTCAAGAGCGATGCTTTGTGAAGTAATTATGAATTGCAAAAATGTACTAATGGCGATTAGCCAAATATAATCGTAAATATGAACGCTCGTATGTGACAGTACATTCCCACATGAAAAAATACTATAGTAAAATTACAGCAAAGCTAAATAACATTAGCAATGGTCATATAGGTCAACTTGCAGCATGTTTTGTCCACTATATATGCGAAGAACGAATGAGGAATAATTTTTACCGAGGTAACGTTAGGCTACAGTCTCAAATACGTTTTCACAGTGCCATAATAGGCATGCTAATGTTGTTTTCCTCAGCGTCCCAGCATAATGACAGAGAAACGGGGTCTGATAATGCATTACTAATGTTAGCAATGACGACTCGCCATTTTTATTTACCAAACAATTCCTTAACGTTACCTTTTCAATTCAATGACCCACCTCCTCCATCTGCGCTAACCTAACGTTACTTTGCACGAACATGCATAACTTTGTTCGACTGTCATGATTATTTGAAATGTCCATTTACATTAAGTACAAGTTAGCCAAACATAGATGAACCTTACCTGTCCAGGGGAAAATTAGCAACGTTGGCATCGGTCTTCAAATTATTCTCAGTTTTCAGCCGTCTCTATCTTTCAAAGGCATCTCTTATACAAATCCTTGTTTTATTTCGGACACTGTCACAACGTTTTTTCTGATTCATAACAAGGTCGTTTAGGTTTCGTAAAGTTAGACATTGTTTATCCAAAAAGTTTGTAGCTGCAGCTGTGGTAACTAGAGCAGAGCTGGCAACCCGGATGCCGAAACACTACTGACTTCGTGATTGGTAGATAGGCGGAGGGTGGCGCTTCAGGCCAAAACACAACATGTCAACATCAACATCAGTTGAGGGCTGCAACTTCACTTTTAAAATGACAATATCTTGGCCGGACAACCGTTGTCAGTGATATAAATATTTGAAATTAACATGATTTCTTAATGTCTAGTGACATATCAGGGCCATTTTATGATTAATTGAAATACATTTCTTACATACAGTTCCTTTAAATAAAAAAAATACAAAAATTGAGATGTCTCTTAAGGATTTTGGTGTTTTTTCCTGTGATTTTGAGGCCTATCTTTTTCCACAACACCCGTTTTATTTTCCACTTCAATGTAATAAAAGTTTTTCCAAATGTCTTAATAAGAAAAAATGCATATTTAATTTAATAATAGGAAAATAATATCCAAATTATTATTTAATGATTTAAATCTGTTTAAAATTAGACCCACGTTATAGTTAAAATGTTTTTCTGTGTTGTATTTTATCTCAAAATAAAGGATGTAATCGGAAATAAGTGAATACAGCTTCCTATTCGCTTATGAGGTAATCATAATGCTGCGGTTATTTTAACATATATAATTGCTGCCGTTATAACGGCCCATTTCAAATGTTTACGTGCTTTTCTTTCTTTCTTTCTTTTTTTTTGAGTGGCGATGAAATATCTTGCTCTTGTAAATACTTGCCAATATTTCAGTTATACAAGTCTAGATCTTTAAAATGCATCCAAATAACAGCGAAGCACAGCCGCATGGTGCTCTGCAGTGGCCAAAAAGGATATAAACAGTGAATTCTGAAGTGATATATTATTGAAAACTCAGATGTGGATTCAGACGGGACCACACGACCTTGGTGTTTGTCAAACAGTAAGTTAGGTAATTGGGGTGGAGATTTTTACACGGGTGGTGGGAGAAAAACACTGATATTCTGGATTAAGATGACAATAAAATAACTGACTAGCCTCTGTAAATGATGAAAACACCGTACGACCGCAGGACAAACAATTACCGTCCGAATAGGGCTTATAAACCCCGACTGACCGTCCATCGGTCCCGTTCACTCACTGGAGCTGCATCTTCTATTATGCCGTGCAAGTGGGGCTTGAGGAGAGTGATGTTGCCTGTGTCTGCGCAGTGAGACCTGATGCAGCCCCTGAATGAGATGCACAGAAATACTGAAAAATAATAATAAAAACACGACTTTTCGTCTCGTCTCATTTTCGTCAACGAAAATGAAGAGACATTTTAGCATAGTTTTTATTTTGTGAACCACATTTAGTCTCGTTTTTATTCGTCATCGTCACATGACCAGCATTTATGTTTCATCTCGTCTCGTTTTCGTCACGTGATAAAAGTTTGTTGACGACGATATTTAGTCATACTTTTCGTTGAAGAAAGCAACACTTCTGTGGACCCCCTCTGATGCCAGCAGCCAATCGCAACACTGGAATGGAGAAGCGCCAAATTGCAATCTCCTCCTATTCGGAAAAGGATAAAGGTACCCTTTCAACAGACACACCTTGTTCTGAGTCTCCCTTCAAGAGAGACAAACAGTTCACCAAGTTCTGAGTCTCTGGTTCATCCAGAGAGACAACAAAAGATCCAAGGATCTGAGTCTACAGCTTATGAGACATTTGCAACAAGGTTAAGCTCAGGAGAGCAAACCTTCACTTCAAGGTTCCTTTGTCTGCCTGTTCCAGATTAAGGACCTTCTGCACCTACTTCAGGGCCTCATCTGCGTGTTCCAGATTTTAGGACCCTTTGGTGCTCCAGGATATCAGCATCCCACAGATCTTTGTGTTCAAGACTGTTGAAACGGATTCCAGCTCCTTTCCCACTGCATTGTCACTCAGCACAATCAGTGGAAGAAGTCACTGCCATCGTACTGCTCACTCAACCAAGTGGAACGTAAATATCACTTAACCAAACCTCTTTCCAGAAACCTTGGCATTGTTGTATATTATCAGTATATGATTTTCTAATTTACATTAGAGGTAATTTAACTGATGCTAGTTAATAACAAATAATCTTTTGTTTATTTGTTTGATGCATAATAAGGTTTTTCACCTTAGTTTCAGAGAAACAACAGTTCTTTCCATAAGATAATGCAACTCTTCCATAGCCGCACTCAACTTATCACATGTATTTTATGTATATTATGCAAGTGCCTTATATCCTTGGAATCCTTGGCTCAAGGCGGACAATATGCATGCCTTGGATTGGCTCGCCCTTCAAGCGCCAATTTCGAGAAATTTTGGGTTTTTTGAAAAACCTACTTTTGTGAACTACTCCCACAATTTTTCCCTGATTGGAACCAAACCACTGTAGAAATGTTTTTTTGGGGAGAGACTATTAATAATTATGAAAAAATTGCAATTTTTCGATTCATGGTCGCTAAGGGGAATGATAAAGTTCAATGTGTCGGGGGCCACTTTTACTAAAATGACAATAACTTGTGAACGGAACAAGATATTTTCACAAAATTCAGGTCACATATCTATGACCTCAAACTTCGGTCACTTGAAAAATATTTTGATAATTGGCCACTTGGTGGCGCTGTAAGAGGAAACAATTTCATGAAAATGGCTATAACCTCACCCAATCATTAATCAGATAATAAGTGGCATGCAGTGTCTTTGTTCAGGCTGCCATGATAGTCTATGAGAACATTGGCGTATCTCAAAAAACACAGTTTGCATATCGGCACAAGGCCTTGAAGGAGTTTCAGAAGTTTCAAGCCAGTGTTTTTCACGGGAGTCATCTCCTTTTGACTCCTGAATCCTTGCCGAGTCCAACGATACCAAACATCGAAGGTTTTGCATTATGGTTTTTGTAACAGTGTAATTTAGCACTTACAAAACTTTTGCGATTATCCTCGAAACTACTAGTCCAATTGAAACAAAACCACCACAGGAAATATGATAACATCGGTCAATAGCTAAACAATAACATCCAAATGTCAAAACTATGATAGGGAGTGAAATCTAATCAATGTTGCCCATTAGTCATTTTTATACTCTCATAAATATACTGTAAGTGTCTATAACAGGGTGTCCAATCCTGCTCCTGGAGGGCCACTGTCCTACAGAGTTTAGCTCCAACCCCAATTCAACACACCTGTACCAGCTAATCAAGGTCTTATTAGGCATGCTAGAAACTTTCAGACAATAAAAAAACTAGGGCTGTCAAAAGATTAATCGCAATTAATCGCATCCAAAATAAAAGTTTGTGTTTTCATAATATATGTGTGTGTACTCTGTTAATTATTATTTATATATAAATACACACACAAGCATGTATATATTTAAGAAAAATATATAATTTTTATATATAAAACATTTATATTTATATACAACCCCAAATCAGAAAAAGTTGGGACAGTATGGAAAACGCAAATAAAAAAAAAAGAAGTGATTTCTAAATGTACTTTGATTTGTATTTCATTGCAGACAATATAAACACAACATATTTCATGTTTTGTCTGGTCAACTTCATGTCATTTGTAAATATGCATCCTTTCCTGTCATTCAAACCTGCAACACATTTCAAAAAAAGTTGGGACAGGTGCAATTTAGGGCTAGTAATGAGGTAAAATGGTAAAATGATGTGATTTGAAACAGGTGATGTCAACAGGTGATTGTAATTATGATTTGGTACAAAAGCAGCATCCAAGAAAGGTCTAATCCTTTAGGAGCAAAGATGGGCCGAGGATCGCCAGTTTGCCAACAAATACGTGAGAAAATTATTGAAATGTTTAAAAACTATGTTCCTCAAAGAAAGTTATTTTTTGGGAGGAATGGACACCGTGTGCTCCGGACCAAAGAAGAAAAGGATCATCCAGACTGTTACCAGCAACAAGTCCAAAAGCCAGGGTCTGTCATGGTATGGGGTTGTGTCAGTGCCCTTGGCAAAGGTAACTTGCACTTCTGTGAAGGCACCATTAATGCTGAAAAGTACATAGAGATTTTGGAGCATAATATGCTGCCTTCAAGAAGACATCTTTTCCAGGGACGTTCATGCATATTTCAACAAGACAATGCAAAACCACACTCTGCACACATTACAAAGTCCTGGCTGCGGAGGAAGAGGGTACGGGTACTTGACTGACCTGCCTGCAGTCCCGACCTGTCTCCAGTAGAGAATGTGTGGCGCGACAACGAAGACCCTGTACCGTTAACCACCTTAAGACTTGTTTGCAGGAAGAATGGGACAAAATTACACCTGAAACACTTCATCACTTGGTGTCTTCAGTCCCTAAACGTCTTTTAAGTGTTGTGAAAAGGAATGGCAACATTACAAAGTGGTAAATGCTTTACTGTCCCAACTTTTTTTTAAATGTGTTGCAGGTCTGAATGACAGGAAAGGATGCATATTTACAAATGACATGAAGTTGACCAGACAAAACATGAAATATTTTTCCCAACAAGTAAAAAATACATCCACAACTGAGGTCCCAACAAGTAAAACATACATCCACAACAATAAAGTCAATGAAACATACAAACCCAAAATTCATTTCAAATATCAAAATCAACAATTTACTATTGTGCCATTAAATGTTCCTTAAAAGATTTTTTTACAACTTATTATATTTTTATGACTGGTGTTGAAATTATGACTAGTACTATAATATAAAAGTTGACATTACAGGACATTAGGAACTCTCTACAAATTATTTCTTATAAAAAAAAGCAGAGAGACAATCTTAAATTATCTTTAATAATCCGAAGTAGTTATTCTAATCTGGCTTTGGTGAGTGACATTTCAGATATTACTCTGATTAATGGATCACCAAAATGCTTTTAGTTTTTGTCAAGTTTACAACCAACTTATTATTCTGTACCTACTTTGACCAATTGTAATTCCTCATCCAAAGCAGTAGACAACTGCTTAATTGATGTTGCAGTTTAATATAATGTTGTTTCGTCTGCATACATGACTGTGCACACTTTAAAAGAAGAGAAAGTTTATTGGTAAAATAGAAAATAGTAATGGTCCTAAACAACTTCCTTGAGGAACACCACATTGCAACTTTCACATCTGAAAAACGTCCAATATAAAATACACAATGTCCCCTATTAAACAGATAACTTTTAAACCAATGTACAGTATGAAAAGTAATTGTAAAATAAAATCTAACAATACTGTACCTAATTTATTTTCATCAATCTGTGCTAAGCAATCGTCTGTCATCTGTGTTAATGCTGTTCCGGTTGAGTTTCCTTCTCAATGTGCATGCTGAAAATTATTAACAAAAAAAAAAAAAAAAAAAAGAAAAATATATATATATATATATATATGTCATTTTACTTATCTAGTAAAGGCATCTTGAATTAAGAGTTTAGATATTTGGACTGGAAACAAGAAGAAAATAATAAATAAGAAGAGCATTTTTTGCAGTGCCTGCATCATACAGACCCCATCCCAGCCCCCGTCCATCGGTCTGCCCCGCCCTTTCCTCCTTTCCTATCTCCCTTACTCAGTCCAAACAAAAAATTCCATCACGTGACCACGTGTACTGTGTTATGTTGTGCTTTAGCACGTATGTATGCTTTGCAAATCTGCATTTTTCTGGAGAGTGTGTGGCGGCGCTTTAAATAGCTGCGGCCCGGAGGCTTGCTCCAAACACATTTCGTTGCAGTACTTGTACATGTGTAATGACAATAAACTTGAATCTAATCTAATTTTAACTGTAAGTGTAAATGCAATTAAGAAAAATAACATCATTTTGCTACAATTTTTGCTTGAACATGTTAAACACATTTAATCATTTCTGTAATACTTTTTAATTTTGCAACTTCTAAAGCATTCAAATATATGTTTAAATTATGTTAAAACTAGTGTATGAAATAGCAAATGTAAATATTATTCAATTTGAATTATCATTTTGCGCCAAATGTTGCACACATGGTATGTAAAATGTAAATGTAAATACTGAATTAAATTGCAAATTGCTACACAGATGCTTCCATATTCTGCAGTCTGTCTCTGATGTGTAAGCGGCCATCAGACGCAAGTCTAACAATGAGCAGCTCATCAGAAAATGGAATATAATGTGTAATTTGCGTTTGTGTGTAGAGGGTCTATATATATATATTGAATCTTCCAGTGTTCTTTAAATGAAAAAACATGGTAAGTTAATTTTGTTCAGTTTTGCTGAAATCATGTGAAGTTTAAATAACAACCGTTGGGCTTAATGAAATATGTCTCTTCATTAGTTACGTTGTTACATTTTATTTATTTCAATGGCCTTGAAAACAAATGCATTCAACATTGAGAAAATAAGTCAGTAAGTAATTCATTAAATGTAGTTGGTAGCACAATTAAAATACTGTATTGTGTGACATTATGTAATTCAAAGAATATTGTACAAAGTGTAGCTAAGTAATAACAAATTATATTGTTATTGACTACAAAATGTATAGAGGAACACATAGGTTGGTGTTTTTCTTTCCATTCTCTTTAATGAGGAACATTAAGATGAAAACTTTGATAATTTGGGGTTCCCTGAATTAATTTTAATTTCAATTTTTTTTAGACGCGATGGAAGTGAATAAAGACAAAAGGCATAAGTTTCAAGAGAAGATAGAAAATGAAGATGGAGACACAATCGTTTCACAGACTGAAAAGAATTTCACCCAAAAGCGAGCTGGAAAATCTGTAGTCAAAAGATCTTTCACCTGCTCTCAGTGTGGAAAGAGTTTCACATGTAAAGAAACCCTTAAGGTACACATGAGGATTCACACTGGAGAGAAACCGTTCACATGCTCTCAGTGTGGAAAGGGTTTCATTCTCAAAAGCGCTCTCAAAGTTCATCTGCACCATCACTCTGGAGTGAGATCATTCAGCTGTGATCAGTGTGAGAAAACATTTATTTTTGACTCAAGCTTAAGAAAACACCGTATAGTTCATACTGGTGTGAAGCCTCACGTTTGTTCTTTTTGTGGAAAGAGTTTTTCATTGTTGGAACTTTTACAACAGCATGAGAGTATTCATACTGGTGTGAGACCTTACATGTGCTTTGATTGTGGGAAGACTTTCATTAAATCAGGCACATTAAAAAGACACCAGCGAGTTCACACTGGAGAAAAACCGCACAAGTGCTCACAGTGTGAGAAGAGTTTCTCTCGGCCAGGACACCTGAAAGATCATGAGAGAATTCACACTGGAGAGAAGCCGTACAAGTGCTCTTCATGTGGGAAGAGTTTCACATGCTCCTCTAGTCTACGGACTCATGAGAAAAAGCATTGCCCGAAGTCGTCTTAGTGATCAAAGTTCATGTTTTTGATCCACGAGTAAAAAGTTTGATTTTCTCATGGGTCCTACGCAATATGGACAATAGAGAATTTGATTTGAGTGATTTCCAAGTGTTTTTACTGCAGCAGTCAAAAGGTCTGAGCTGACCTGAATCTTTTATATTTTTAATGCATCAGTGTTACAAATTAAAGGTGTAAAGTAATAGTGAGAGGTCATGTCTAGTCAGAGTCAGAATAAGAGACAATTAACTTTAGTCTTTTTATTATACAAATGAAGTAGTTATGACAGAACGAAGCCTCTTTTACTGAAGTCACATGACTTTGGCAGTTTGATTCGCTCTGAAACACTGATTCGATTCATTGGTTGTGGTCTGTTCCCCAAATCATCAACATGAGTTCAGTTTGCTCATGTGTTGGTCAGATTTTTCAGTAGGTGATGTCATCAGCTCACAAACTAAATAAATAATCATAAAACAGCCGTACAGTGTTGTATTAAGCTGTAATACATCAAATCTGTTCTGAAGGTCCATATAAAGTGCTGGAGTGATCATGTTGTAGTAAACAGCACATTCCAGGGCCCAGTTTATGGCCGGGGCCCTCTCTGTCCATAACAGTGGACAAAGGTTTGCTACTTTTTGATTGGACCTTGGTAAACTTACACAAACAAACTGCCAAACGCCTTCAGATAAAGATGCTATGACAACAGCCAGACACCTCTTAGAGGGTAATAAGAAGAACTCTTGTACCAAACCCAGGAAGGACAGACATCTCATTGGCCCAAATGCAGTTTCTGCCCTTCACCCAAATCCCTAGTGTCCTGGTCTATGACTGCCATAAAAATTCCACAGGACCTTAGCAGTAGTGGGTGAAAGAAAGACCACATCCAAATCCATTCATAACTATGTTTGGAAAACTTAAGACTGGTGTAAACTACACACATCCATTTCATACTTATTAAGAGAAATAAGTATTCTCAGTGACAGCTATTTGTAATCTTACACAAATTCAGCTGTTAATGAACAAATCAATGGATGCATGACATTTCAATCTTTTTCCATCATGTTTGGTTTCTATTTGTTTTGAATATTGCCAAGGGTATTCTGACGGTGGTTTGGAAAGTGAGAAATGCATTGGAAAACTTTAAAGACTTCTAACTGTGTATGCAAATGAGTTCCAAAGGAGAAAGGAGGGTGAGCCTCACTGTGTGCCCCCTCCGATGCCAGCCGCCAATCGCAACACTGGAATGGAGAAATGCCGAATTGCAATCTCTTCCTATTCGGAAAAAGATAAATGTACCCTTTCAACAGACACACCTTGTTCTGAGTTTCTCCTTGAGAGAGACAAACAGTTCACCGAGTTCTGAGTCTGTCCGGCGAGGATGAGACCGTGACAGAGCAACCAAGTTCTGAGCCTCTGGTTAATCCAGAGAGACAACAAAAGATTGAAAGATCTGAGTCTACAGCTTGTGAGGCAGCAACAGATTAACCACATTCTGAGCCTCCAGCCTGTGAGGAAAGAGACATTAACAACCACTACGTTCAGAGTTTTAGTCCAGCGAGACGACTACAGCAAGTCCCGAGTCTCCATGCCAAAGAGACCAAAGCAGATTGACCAAGTCCTTTGTGTCTGACCAACAGAGTCAGAAGACACACAGACATTTGCAACAAGGTTAAGCTCAGGAGAACAAACCTTCACTTCGAGGTTCCTTTGTCTGCGTGTTCCAGATTAAGGACCTTCTGCACCTACTTCAGGGCCTCATCTGCGTGTTCCAGATTTTAGGACCCTTTGGTGCTCCAGGAGATCAGCATCCCACAGATCTTCATGTTCAAGACTGTTGAAATGGTTTCCCACTGCATTGTCACTCAGCACAACCAGTGGAAGAAGTCACCTCCATCGGACTGCTCACTCAACCAAGAGGAACGTAAATATCACTTAACCAAACCTCTTTCCAGAAACCTTGGCATTGTTGTATATTATCAGTATATGATTTTCTAATTTACATTAGAGGTAATTTAACTGATGCTAGTTAATAACAAATAATCTTTTGTTTATTTGTTTGATGCATAATAAGGTTTTTCACCTTAGTTTCAGAGAAACAACAGTTCTTTCCATAAGATAATGCAACTCTTCCATAGCCGCACTCATCTTAATCACATGTATTTTATGTATCTTATGAACTTTATTCCTTTATCATTCATTGTATTCATTTAGTAGTTGTTAGTTATTCTTGTTTATCTTTTGCTAATAAAATCTATTTTATTACAATTGTCTTACTTGTGCTGATAATACAGAAAAGACTCTACAAGTTATAAATCTCACCAATCTTTCAGATAAATCAGCTGGCCAACTCTCTCTACTTTACATTCAATCTAAAGTGGTTGAACAGCCTCCTGTGTGGAGTGTTCTCATAGAGCCAAGGTAAAAGACCTTGACTAGTGTCCCAAACTAAGAGAGGGGGAAGGTGGTCATCTGATGTACTCATAACCACACCTTAAGTGACGTGTGATCTAGGGATGCCACAATTCTCAATATAATATTGAACCGTTCGGTACGGCCTTCACGGTTCAATACGCGCTTGTGAATTGCGGTTTTTCGGTTTTGCATTTAATTAATTATTTTTCTACAAATTCTATAATTTGACTCCATCCCAATATACTGAACCACGCGGAATACATTCACATCACAGATTAGTGGTAGAGTTATACTCACGGAACACTATAGTTATTCACAATCACGAAAGCTCATTATTTGCATGGGTTTTACAGCCTTGCCGGTTAAACATGCGCTTTTCCGAGCGCGCGCACTAAACGCCTGTCAAACACGCGATTACTGGACTAAGTAGTCTTACTTCGCTAATACTGTCAAATACACACAAGGTTTACATAAACACAGTAGGTTATGTCTAAAGTGAAAGTAAAATCGGCGTGTGTCTGTAGATTAGATGTGTAGAGGTCTTAAATTGACAACAGCGCAGCTTTCCTTAAAGGGACAGTTCACCTATAAAATTGTCATTATTTACTCACTCTAATATTGTTCCAAACCTATATTCATTTCTTGATGACAGAATTTTCCTTTTTGAGTGAACTATCTTTTTAATGTTAATACAACAACAAAAGACAAAGAAAAAATCACTCAATGCTCTTGACTGAAAAACTTTAATAAGAATCATGTATATTTTATAGTGAAGTCTATGTAGTGTTTTAATTTTACATTTATTCATTCGATTTCATACTTAAATGCTGCTGTACTGCTCTGAGCTGCCGGTGTAAATCTTTATATATATTTATTGTATATTTTACAATACACTAGGAATGTGTACAATGGTTTTTAAGTAAAGTTTTAAGTTTAAGTGAGGTTTTTCAATTCTTTTAAGTAAAATAAAGAAAATAAAGAAATAAAAAAATAGTATTTTTTCTCCTTAACCTCTTGCTGTTCCTGTCGCTTAAAATAGAATAGAAAAAAACTGATGTGACAAGCCATCAGAACCGAACCATACCGTAAACCGTGGTTAAAAACGAGGTATGTTTTGAACCGTGGACTAACTGTATTGTTGCATCCCTAGTGTGATCCAAAAATCACAACGTCAGCAGTGACGTGAGTACCTATCACTACCTTACTTAAAATCCTTGGATGGACGAAGGTAAAATCACTACATAATTGGCGTCCCTTTTTTGGGCCCAAAAGTGAAATTATTACATTAGTCAAAGAAAAGATTTTACTGACACCAGGCCAGAAAACGAGAGCTCTCAGAATATGCGGATCTCTTAAGTAACAGGACCTAGCGGCATGCCTCTACAGATAAATTTGCTTCTGTAGCCCCGCCCACCGACTCTTGAGCTAAGGATCGTCCCTGCATAAGCTTCCTTCTGAACACACACTTATGTGAGTAGGCTAAAACATGTTTTTTAATACGTGTTAGTTTTGCATAACATTACAGATCGTTTGAAATCTATTGATTACATACCTTAGCGCTGTCACAGGGTGGAGAAGGTGTTATTGAATTGGTTCACTCGTGATCGGACTTGTAATGTTATGGGCCAGGTACGAGTGTGTGTGTGTGTGTGTCTGTGTCTGTCTGTGTCTCCGCGCGACGTGTGTGTGTGGGCATGTTTTTGTGAAATATCAGGACACAAATGTATATAATGGCATGGGTATGACATAGGTATTACAAGTAGAGGGTGAAATACGAGGAGGTATTCCTATAAATAGGGGTAGGGGCAGTGTAGGGGGATAGAAAATACGTATGGTATAAAAACCATTACGCCTATACACGGGTTTCCTGTTTACAAACATTACAGGGTGCGTGCGCATCCTGGAGGCAGAAAGACAGATCACTGAGCTGGTCCGCTACTGCAACAACCTTAAGTATTGAAGCTTTCCTTATTGTTTGTATATAACTGCTAACTCAATAAAACGTGATTTTAGTTGGATCTGTTTGTCTGTCTTTAATTTTGCAGTGTTGCTGTGATACATGTATGAATGATCATGTTAGGCTAGTAATGTACTAGCCGCATCTACTGGACAGCGCAAATTTGTTTTTATTTACGTTAAGCTTGTTTACGTTACTTTACGACCTGCCACATTTCATGACTGCACATATATACACAAAATACTAAACTGTAAATAAAATATTTGACAATGGATTACGTGGGAAGCCTAGTACCTCTGACCGTGCCGATTATATAAAAAAACTTACTCTCAGCAATGGTGAGATCTTGCCAGATCCTTACGCTATACATGACGATCTGTGGATTGTGGATGACAAAAAATGGCCAGCAATTGAATGGCCTGATATATACAATTATCTAATTCAGACACCAAATGTGTATACTAGAGAAAGTATTAGAGCGTACAAATCCCTCGATGCATAGGCAACTACGTGCGATCATGTGCAGTTTGTTAAATTCTTTGATGCTGCACCGGATTTTTGCATGTTGAGGTCAGGTGTGCTCCCTAGTCAAAGGCAAGGGATTAAAGCCAAGCCTTATGATGCCTGGGTGTATGTCCACAAGGCCCTTGGTTACATCCTCACAGCTAACTGCAAATGCATGGCAAGGTACGTCTACCTATCAAAATGTACCTGCAATAACAAAAATATTTTTTTGGCAAACGCATGCTTCCCCCTAGGTATGTTAAACATCAGGCACCCAGCACTGGCTCTGTTGGTACAATTAACCACGCAGCAACTCCTTGGCATTTTGACTTACAGACACGCCGCTACCAACCTACAACACGAGAGGTCTCTTCTTTCTGCCTCTCGGGTGCGTGCGCAAGCAGTGATGACGTCGCCGAGAAATCCATGTATGGAATGTCCCCACAATTAACCCCCACCCACCCCCCGTCTGTGTGTGTGTGTGATTTAATCATTATGTATCTTTGATATTTGGCGAGTCCTCTGAGCATTTCCCCCAGACGATTCCTGGGACAGACGTGGTGAAGCTCATTAAATATGCAAATCTTATCCAATCCTAGCCGTGGGCGTTTACTTCCAAGTGTTCAGTGGGGCACGAGTGTTCCAAGTGTTTTTCAGAGAGCCTCAAAATCAAGGCAGAAAATAGCCTATTACTTATTCATTATGATGTTTTTGAATGTAAAAACCACACAAACGTCATAAGTTGACCTCAGACAACAGTATAAAAAAATTAAAAAGCCAGTTCATGACCCCTTTAATACGCTTGTTTGAAAGGTTGCCTTGTGAAAGTGAGAAAAACATGAGAAGTGGAATACAGCCGTTCATTCTGCTCTAAATCTGATGTTTTCACACTGTGAGTACATTAATTTATCATTTATTAGGATAAATATAAATCCAAACGACTAAACGAGTCGGTTCATTTAGTGAATCACTCAGAAATTAATCAAAATGAACCGAATGATGTTGTTCATTGCGCTCGAGAAACGTAAACTCGTGACTGACTGAATTTAACATTATAATTTGTGAAGATTAATGTAACCTGGCAAACAAAGAGTTTTTTTAATGCATATAATCAATGTAAGAGCAACATAAAAATCAGCTGGAGGAGTTGAATTGTTTCTGTTGTTTGATCAAAACACTTAAAGCTGGATAATTGAGAGTGATTGTAAGTGTGATGATCATCTGCTAAATGAGCAACAACGACCACAATTCACACCTTCAGTCAGTGAAGCTGCTCCCACAGCCGTTCATGACAGTTTAAATGCTGGAAATATTCCCATCTTCCCACAGGAGAGGAAGAAGCAAGCAGGAGGAATTACTCCAGGAGAAACTACAGACATACTATTGTAAAGATGGAGTTTGAGGAAGAACCCTGCAGAATAAACGATGAAGAGACAGAGGAACAAATAGGTTGGTGTTTTCCTTCATTCTCTTTAAAGGGTCACTTCAGCGCTGGGAAGATGAATGTGTATTTAAACTGTGTCACTTATGTAGTAGGAATGTGAAATTATTTTTGAATTTGGAAAATTGAGATTAGAGCCATATTGCATTAATTATCGCGGACGTATCGCCTGCGATAATTAATGCGATATGGCTCAGCTTGTCAGTGAACTACGGCTCTGTGTAGTAAATGCCGCTCCATCTGAAAGCAGGTGATGGCGATTTACTACTAATCAAGGAACCGGCTTTACTGACGAGATGCGCCTAACAATGTCATGCGATATATCGCCCAGCCCTACATGCAATTGATATGGGTTGATCAGAAATTGTTATATTTATTGCTGATTAGAAAACAATTTACATGACAGCATCAGCATTGAGCTTCAGATCAATGGTTTTGATCACAAGAACAAAAAACTATATACAGAACAAGTTTTGCAACAATGAATACAACACCTGCGGTTGCAATTATGAAGAAAAATATAACAAACAAGGTTTCATTTAAACATAACTTCCTTTTTTTAACTTTTAATTTTTTTATGATCAGTGTGATTTTTTTTTTTTTTTTGGGTTCTTTTTTATTTATTTTATTTCCACACCAGGTATGTGTGTGTGTGTGTGTGTGTAAGTGAGTGAGTAAGAGAGAGACAGAGAGAGAGGGGGGCTGGGGGGACTGTGTTCTACGGATCAAATAGTCCAACGCTGTTTTTAAGATCTGCATTGACTTTAATGAAGACCAGTTGTTCCACATGGCTAGGGTTTAAGTTTGCACGATGGGGACTGACCACATTTCCAGCTGTGCTAAAAACACGCTTGGACGGGACACTTGTAGGTGGACAACTGAGATACTGCAGGGCAAAGCCTGTTAGATTGGGCCAGCACTGAAGCGTGCCTGACCAGTATTTCACTGGGTCATTTGTAAGGCTGATTTCCCCATCTGCCAGGTAGGCCTCCACATCACCTGATGGTAAATGTGTCCACTTCCTGATCTCATACAGAGCAGACGTGCCATCTATCTGCTCCCCGCTCTGCTTTGGCGCTGATCTTTTTGTCTTTTTTTCTTGACTCCCTGCTTGCTGGACTCCTGAAAATACTGAAATGGAATTAATTAACTGGTCTCTCAGCGCGATTGACAAGATGTTCTCACTGAGGAAGGGTGCTCCGGGAGAACCCACCCGCCCGGACGGGACCTTCCCCCGGGCTACACGCGGGACGCCTGGAACAGCTAGCAAGTCCTGTGCCTGGAAGTCCTGTCCGTGGAGGATGTGGGGGATTTATTCATAATTGGCATTATAATAGTGGGGTTCCTATATCTCTGCCTTGGGATTGCCCTGACCTATCGGAAAATTTGTAAGACAGCTGCCAGTAAATTCACCCAGCCGCTGTCTGTGGAAATTAAAGAGTGCTTCGGGGATGTGTGTGACCGACTGAAGGTATTAGATCAAAGAGTGACCTTGATTGAGGAGCTGTATCGTAACATCTCAGCCCGGACTGCGGAGACGCAGGGAAGAGTGGGCTCCATCGGGGGTCTGGCTAGTGAACTGCTACGCAGTATGTCTGGTCTGACCATGAAATTGGATGAAATGTCCAGGTCCATTCATGAACCGGACGCACGCCATTGACGCTGAGGATCAGAACGGATTGATTGACTATGGTCCGGAAAATTACCGAAGATCAGCTAAATGGATTAAGATATTGACCCCCTGCTTCCCTCACCCCACCGTCCAGCTTGTCCCTATCTCTCGGTTGGGAGGTCAGCTTGACAGCTGGGTCCTGCTATCTTGCTTTCGTTCCCTGTGCACTGCCATATCTCCCTTCAAGGACAAGCCACAGAACTGAACTTTGAAAACATCTTAAGTTATGGCTAACATTCTCACACAACACAGGAAGCTTATAGACTCTTACTCGCATCATACACACCTCACCCCCATCCCTGCCCCCATCCAACCGTCTGCCTCCCCTTTCCTCCTTCCTATCTCCCTTACTATTCCCAACAAAAAATACCATCACGTGACCACGTGTACTGTGTGTACTATGTATGTAATGTTTGCATGTATGCTTAGCAATCTGCATTTCTTTATTTCTGGAGAGCGTGTGGCGGCGCTTTAAATAGCTGCGGCTCGGAGGCTTGCTCCAAACTTAATTTCGTTGCATTGTACTTGTACATGTGTAATGACAATAAACTTGAATCTCATCTCATCTCATCTCATTGGAATAGCCGATTTCTTTTTCTGCAGGAAAGACAAGACTGAAGTGCTTCTGGTGGCAGGTGTCTCTTCTGTGTTTCTTGTGGGTGTAGCCACAGGGTAACAGAGCTCCATCCTGAGGAGTAATGTCCTCTTCAGTGCCTCCACATCAACATTATTTGGAAAACAGCTGGCCTTATATCTGGGGTCAAGTAGAGTGGCAAGCAGAAATGTGGAGTTTGCAAAAATTGGTTCAAAACGCCATTCTAGTTCTTTGCTCAGATTGGCTGCCTGTTTCCTTGCTGCTGTGCCTAACCCTTCCCTGGATTCAGCCGCAACATCTTGGCCCAGCCCAACTGTGGCATCCAGATCATCATCACCAGCCATGAACTGATCAGCGTCATCCTCAGATTCCTCACCAGCATGCAGTGACCTGATGATGGAGCACAGGCCATGCAGGAGGGGGATGACCTCAGAGATGGAGGCGCTGTGTTTTGAGAGCGCCCATGTGACCTCCTCAAAAGGACTAAGAACAGTGAGCATGTCGGATGCTAACCCCCACTCATTTGGATAGATGATTGCTGGAGCTTTACCCATGTTAGACTCCTGTGTCATAATCTGCACAGCCCTCCGCTGCTCCACCAGCCTCTGGAGCATGTAGAACATATAGTTCCACCTTGTTTTTATATCTGTTATGAGCGTGTGCTGGGAGAGGTTCAACTGTGTTTGCAGCTCATGTAGTCTGTTGCTGGCTTTGCTTGAGCGATGAACATGGCCAGATATGCTCCTGGCTTTGGAGAGAAGGGATGTCACAACCATTGTTGGGGGTAACGCATTACAAGTAACTTGAGTTATGTAATAACATTACTTTTTCCAAGTAACTAGTAAAGTAACGCATTACTTTTCAAATTTAGGGAGGGCTCTCGCCGGAGCTCGCGGCCGGGCTCCCATTGAGAATGAATGACTTCCGGCCACTTTGACGCTCTCGCCGGCAGCGGTGTGAACGCACTCTGGTTCCCTCGACAAAAAGCCAATAGGATTTTTACATTGGCTTTTGGATTATTGCAGAAAATAAACTGTGACCAACAAGTTTATGATTCTTACATGTTTTGTTCATCATAATATCTTAACAAATGAGCAACTTTTGTGACTTAAGTGTAAATACAATCAACAGAAGTCAAAGGTTGAACATGGGCTACAAAAGAATGTCACCACCATTAAGCTTCCAAATTAATTAAACTCAGGTGAATTCAGGTGTTCAATCACTTCATGGCCTAAGGTGTATAAATCAAGCACAGACGCTTCTACAAACATCTGTGAAAGAATGGGTTGCTCTCAGGAGCTCAGTGAACTCAAGCGTGGTATTGTGATAGGAAAGTCCATTTGTGAAATTTCCTAAACTGGGATGGGACAGTATGAAAATTTCATATCACGATTAAAGTGACCAAAATTATAACGATTATCAAGTTTTATTCAAATGAGTTGAAAGTGTTCAAAAAGAACAGATGCACACACTGAAAACATTTCAACAAGTTTTATATTTGAAAATTAACAAACGACAAATAAAACAAGCAGCTCTATGCACTTCTTAAGAAAGCATTTCCTTCCTTATAATGACCGTCATCAATAGCAACACATTATAACAGCGCACATCCACAATGGACGCGCGCTCTCGTTTCATTTAAATGCAAAATGTATCTCTGTTATATTAATAATACTTGTACCATTCAATCAAGATAACAGAGCTTACAGTTTTTTTTAACAACCGCTAGGACCAATTTCTCAATACTTTGGTCATTTTTCAAAGCTCTTCACACAGGGATCAACAGAAGTCTATGTGTCTCATCTGTGGATCATTTATCATTGCTTTGGCACAAAATTATGTTTAATGACGACTTCTTTCAAATTACATGAAGGCTTTTCTCTTTGATACAATAACCACCAAAATATTACAACCCCTAGTCCAGGAAAGTTGAGACATTTTGTAAAATGCAATAAAATCATGAATCTGACAAAAAAAAAAGGTTACACTTATTTTAAGGTGACAGTTACTTGGTACTTCCTCAAATAAGTACTGAGTAATGTATACTTTCTATAGAGTTATGGTTAGGGTTTGATTTTGAGTTAGTTACTTGTATTTATGAGAAATGCAAATCATGAAATTGTTGCTAAACGGCCATTAGAGCAAAACATTTGCACCTGGATAATTGAGAGTGATTGTAAGTGTGATGATCATCTGCTAAATGAGCAACAGCAACCACAATTCACACCTTCAGTCAGTGAAGCCGCTCCCACAGCCGTTCATGAGAGTTTAAATGCTGGGAATATTCCCATCTTCCCACAGGAGAAGAAGAAGCAAGCAGGAGGAATTACTCCAGGAGAAACTACAGACATACTATTGTAAAGATGGAGTTTGAGGAAGAACCCTGCAGAATAGAAGATGAAGAGACAGAGGAACAAATAGGTTGGTGTTTTCCTTCATTCTCTTTAATGAGGAACATTTAAGATGTAAACTTTGATTATTTGGGACTCCCTGAATTTATTTTCATTTCAAATTTTTTTTAGACGTGATGGAAGTGAATGAAGATAAAAGGCATCAGTTTCAAAATAAGATAGAAAATGAAGATGGAGACGCAGTCGTTTCACAGACTGAAAATTTCACCCAAAAGCGAGCTGGAAAATCTGGAGTCAAAGGATCTTTCACCTGCTCTCAGTGTGGAAAGAGTTTCAGAAGTAAAGGAAACCTTAAGACACACATGATGATTCACACTGGAGAGAAACCGTTCACATGCTCTCAGTGTGGAAAGAGTTTTGCTCAGAAAAACACTCTCAAAGTTCATCTGCACGGTCACTCTGGAGTGAGATCATTCAGCTGTGATCAGTGTGAGAAAACATTTGTTTTTGAATCAGGCTTAAATAGACACCTTACAGTTCATACTGGTGTGAAGCCTCACGTTTGTTCTTTTTGTGGAAAGAGTTTTTCATTGCTGGAACTTTTAAGACAGCATGAGCGTATTCATACTGGTGTGAGACGTTATATGTGCTTTGACTGTGAGAAGACCTTCAGTTCATCCAGCCACTTAAAACAACACCAGACAATTCACACTGGAGAGAAACCGTACAAGTGCTCACACTGTGGAATGAGTTTCACTCGGTCAGGAAAATTGAAAGATCATGAGAGAGTTCACACTGGAGAGAAACCGTACAAGTGCTCACACTGTGGAATGAGTTTCACTCGGTCAGGAAAATTGAAAGTTCATGAGAGAGTTCACACTGGAGAGAAGCCGCACCAGTGCTCTTCATGTGGGAAGAGTTTCTACTGCTCCTCTAATCTACAGAGACATAAGAAAAAGCATTGCCCGAAGTCGTCTTAGTGATCAAAGTTCATGTTTTGATCCATAAGTAAAAAGTTTGATTTTCTCATGGTTCCTATGCAATATGGACAATAGGGAATTTGATTTTAGTGATTTCCAAGTCTGGTGTATTCCAAGTGACAAGTGTACATGAAAACTATTTGTTTCCCTATTCTGTTTTCAGATGTTTTGCAGATATGCTGATTGAACACAAACCCAACAGATACCTCAGATCATCAGGATCAAGTCAGTTAGAAATATCAAGGGTTCACTCAAAGCAAGGAGAGTCTGCGTTTAGCTATTATGCCAGCCGTAGCTGGAACCAGCTTCCTGAACAGATCAGATGTGCTCCAACAGTAGCCACTGTCAAATCCAGACTCAAAACACATCTGTTCAGCTGTGCATTAACTGAATGAGCACTGTGCTTTGTCCGAACTGCTGTTTCAATTTAACCCTGTTTCATCTTTGCATTGTTTTACTCTTTTCATTCTTTTATACCTGTATCGATTTTATTTTATTATTATTATTATTATTATAACCGTTTTAATTATACTTTTTATTGACTGTCTGGGTGGAAGAGGTTGAGAGACTCGAGAGCGATAAATCGAAATCTCTCCGGTGCGAGGACGATCCATTTAGATCTGCTCTGACGGGTAAAACATTTTGAGATATCCCTCCAGATAGGCCAAGAAGATTTGTCTGTAAGGGTACTGTCTAAACGCACAGTTACCTGACAAATATTTTTAAAGTAAACCTGACTCTCTCTATATATTTTTTATTTTATTCACTTACGAATATTTTAATTCCATTTCTGTGTAAAGCATTTTGAATTGCCACTGTGTATGAAATGTGCTATACAAATAAACTTGCCTTTTCCTCTATTCCTAAATACATTTGTCATGTAAGCAGTGCTTTTACTGCAGCAGCCAAAAGGTCTGAGCTGACCTGAATCTTTTATATTTTTAATGTATCGGTGTTACAAATTCAAGGTGAAAAGTAATTTTTGCAAAATTTGGGAGGTCATGTCTAGTCAGAGTCGGACCAAGAGACAATTAACTATAGTCTTTTTATTATACAAATATGTCATTACAAATGGCTACCACATTACAAATCTGATCTCTCATAAAAACTAAATAGACACTAGTTCATGTGTGCACTGAGGTCGTCGCCCCCTAATGGCGAACCATTGATATTCCGAAATTTTTTGAAACGCTGTCATCAACAGAACGAAGCCTCGTTTACTGAAGTCACGTGACTGGCAGTTTGATATGCTCTGAAACACTGATTCATTGGTTGTGGCCTGTTCTCCCAAATCATCAACATGAGTTCAGTTTTCTCATGTGTTGGTCAGATTTTGAGGCAGGTGATGTCATCAGTCAGGGGTTCAGAGTATTTGTTTTTTCCTACATTAATTTCCCACATGTCTAGTACAGTTATGTGGTTTTATTTCATTAAAGGTGAACTATGTAGGATTTTTGCAGTAAAATATCCAGAAACCATTAGGCCAGTGTTATATATTTTGTTCAGTTGAGTACTTAGAATATCCCAAATGTTTCCAACTATTTGTAAATCGTGAGAAATTGCTATTTTAACCAAGGAACCGGGACGTGTGAGCTATGCGTGTGAGGGAGTCGCCTGTCGATTGCGTCATATCTGCGTCACCCTCGGTTTCCGGTTTTATTCAGTGAAACACTTTACTCTCACAGCAGTGTGAACAAGTGTCATAGCAGCCGCCGAGCGAACGTCATAACTTCCTTTTCAACACACTCAGATATATCTAATACGATAAACAGAGTTGCGTTCCCTCATACTCATGACTGGAAAAGAGGAAGTGGCGCCAGCGACCGTGTCATAATAAAAGTCCCGCCGGCGACTATGCTATAATAACAGTCCCGCTCTTCAATCGCTCCTGCGGCCTTGCTCAGCTCCACAACACTCGGTCCTGCTCTGCTTCAGACTACAGTAATGTTAATAATCGCATCCATGAACATGATTTCTGCCCGAGTCCTATCCTGACTCTTGTCCACCGGCTGTGAGCTGAAGACCACATGTCCCAAGATTCTGCGCTCAAACGTGGCGTCATCAAACTATGCCTTTGTTTTGAACAGGCGACCTCTAGTGGACGGAAAAGTTACATAGTGTAGCTTTAATAAAGTGTATACTTTTTTTCTTGATTTACCCCGAAAGAATGGAAGTGAAATGTGACAACATGCCCCATAGGTGGGGTACATTGTAACACTTGAGGGGCACATTGTAACATGACCATATGACAGCTTAAAATGTTATCTGATGTAAAAAAAATTAAAAAACGACAAACAAAAAATATATTTTTTGAATAAAATAAATGCATTTTTTAATCATATATACACATTTTTGAGTTAGACAACAAACACATCACTAAATACAGCTATACAGCATAGTTCAAAACATAATAATGAATAATTTCTGAACATTGACTCTGTCATTATTCACCCTTTTCTCTTGGTTTCTCAAAAGAATTCATAAAAGTATAGAATAGAATATAATGGTTCTAATAGGGGCTCATTGTAACGCAGTGTTATGTTATTTCTAAATCAATACTTAATTATTTTAAATTAAACATGTTTGGGTATAGAAATTGTGTTTGTATATTATCAACCAAGATAACTTTTAAATATTGTTTTCCGCCAGTGGAGGCGCTCGAGCAACCGAAGCAACGACACACATCGAGTCTAGAAGAAGAAGAGAAGTGAGCGAGGGAAGAACATAAACATGACAAGTGGAACACAGCCGTTCATTCTGCTCTAAATCTGATGTTTTCACACTGTGAGTACATTCATTTATCATTTATTAGGAGAAATCTAAATCCAAACGGCTAAACGAGTCGTTTCATTTAGTGAATCACTCAGAAATGAACCGAATGATGTTGTTCATTACGTCCGTGAAACGTGAACTCGTTACTGACTGGATTTCACATTATAATTTGTGAAGATTATGAGTTGTGTTTTCATTGTATGTAATGTAACCTGGCAAAAAAAAAAGTTAATCATATCTAATGTAAAAGCAACATAAAAATCAGCTGGAGGAGTTGATTTGTTTCTGTTGTTTGATCAAAACACTTAAAGCTGGATAATTGAGAGTGATTGTGAGTGTGATGATCATCTGCTAAATGAGCAACAGCGACCACAATTCAGACCTTCAGTCAGTGAAGCCGCTCCCACAGCCGTTCATGAGAGTTTAAATGCTGGGAATATTCCCATCTTCCCACAGGAGAAGAAGAAGAAGCAAGCAGGAGGAATTACTCCAGGAGAAACTACAGACATACTATTGTAAAGATGGAGTTTGAGGAAGAACCCTGCAGGATAAAAGATGAAGAGACAGAGGAACAAATAGGTTGGTGTTTTCCTTTATTCTCTTTAATGACTGATGAGTAGGACTTCTTCAAACGATTATTTTGATGATCGATTAATCTGTAGCTTTTGTTTTACCCCATATTAGTTGTCTTTAACTACTATATACTATTAAATTAATCATTTGATACAATACACTTGTTGTGTACATCCGTTTTACTTTTGTCATTCATTCACGACTGCACTGTCATTCACGGTGCGTGTCCACTGGTGCGTTTTCAGTTCATTCCTATGGAAGCTCATCGTAGTTTATGCGCATGTTTTGGTATCGGATAGAACATTTATCCTACTCAAAGTTTTTTATGTGCATTTTTAGAATTTATGCGCATCTTGGCGTTTCTATTCAGCATTTTTTGATGCAATATCCCAAAATGCGCATAAAAATAGGTGGATGGAAACATAGCTACTGAGTGCATGTGCTGTAATTGTTGATGGTTTATTGAACAAGCTTGAAAAACATTGTTTAAACACTGTCCAATAAAGATCTGTAAAGCTTGTTTTACAAAGTTATCTTTAAAATACAATATCTGGAAAAAGGGATGGGTTTTTGTTTGGTTTTTTAGACTCAGTAAGCTGGGTTTGTGCTAAAATGAGAACCATATTTCTTTTTTTTTCTCATGTGTCCTTCCTTTATTTAATTATGGGAATTTAATGTGTTTATTTTAGACCCGGTGGATCTGAATGAAGACAAACAGCAAAAACCTCATCATTTTAAAAATGAAGATGAAGATGGAGACGCAGTCGTTTCAAAGACTGAAGAGAATTTCACACAAAAAAGAGGTCAAAAAACTGGAGTCAAAGGATCTTTCACCTGCTCTGAGTGTGGAAAGAGTTTCACACGTAAAGAACCCCTTAAGGCACACATGAGGATTCACACTGGAGAGAAACCGTTCATATGCTCTCAGTGTGGAAAGAGTTTCACTCTCAAAAGCTCTCTCGAAGATCATCTGCTCCGTCACTCTGGAGTGAGATCATTCAGCTGTGATCAGTGTGAGAAAACATTTATTGTGGCATCAGACTTAAGAAGACACCTTAAAATTCATACTGATGTGAAGCCTCACGTTTGCTCTGTTTGTGGAAAGAGTTTTACACATCTGCAGAATTTTAAAGTTCATGAGCGTGTTCATACTGGTGTGAGACCTTATATGTGCTTTGACTGTGAGAAGACCTTCAGTTCATCCAGCAACTTAAACAAACACCAGAGAGTTCACACTGGAGAGAAACCGTACAAGTGCTCACACTGTGGGAAGAGTTTCACTCGGTCAGAATCATTGAAAGTTCATGAGAGAGTTCATACTAGAGAGAAGCCGTACCAGTGCTCTTCATGTGGGAAGAGATTCACCAAATTATCTAGAGTACAGACTCATAAGAAAAAGTGTTGTCCGAAGGCGTCTAAGTGAGGAAAGTCTGGCATGTAAATAGTTTGATATAAAGCCCTTTTCGGACAGGATTAGTTTTACATGGGGAGGTGGGGGTAAAGTAATTATTACCAGAGGTTAGGGCTGTACGATTAATCGAAAAATAACCGAAACCGACATTGAGAACCTCTAACCAACGTATTAACCGACGGTTTCTTTCGGTTTTCACGTGACTCTGCCCCGTCAGTCACATCAAGTGCAGTTTGCGGGCACACAGAGAGAAGCAGGAGCAGTTATCTGTGTTTACAGATGCCCAGAATCACTATAGTAACTGCATGTTTTACACAGTTTATATACAGGTCAGTTAATTGCTGTTCTTATAGCCTACGCGCTGACACACACACACAGAGACGGCGCGCGCAAGCCCCGAAGCCAGATCGCTTTCACTTTCGTGCTCATAAAATTTGTCAACTACATGCGTTTAAAGGCTTACCTGTTTCAACATTAAAGCGATTGTGCACTATTCAAAAACAACAATACGGACAATGTATCCGTTCAGGGCTCAGCTTTTTTCTGTGACAGAGAGCCGAGCCGTGTCGCGTCTCTGACAACGCGCGCACCCTGAAGGCAGACTCTTTCACCTGCGTCCTCACATAAGCCGCGTTTCCACCGCAGGAACTTTACCCCGGAACCAGGAACTTTGGGGGGGAACTCGGTGTGTTTCGACCGCAGGAACCAGGGTCTAAATGAAGTTCCGGGTAAATATTTCCCCCTCCAAACGGCCCTGCTTGCGAGGTGGGACTTTTGAAAAGTTCCCGAACTTTCGGGGGTGGGACTTGGGCGCTGAACATGCTGATTGGTTGAGCTCTCGCAGCTATTTTTTTTTTCCACCGCCATATTTACGAGTCTTTTGCGAGGTGAGTTCTGTGGGTTTTGCGTTCAGTAAATATTTTTTTTGCAACAATGGAGTTCAACAAAAAATTCGACCGATGGACCGACGACGAGGTTCAGGCTTTATTGAGCATATATGCGGAGGAGGACATCCAGCGGGAACTGGAAACGGCGACCCGTAATGAAAAGGTATACCTGAAGATATCGTCTCGGTTCCAGTCACACTGGAAAACAGTGCAGAGAGAAGTTGAAGAAATTAAGACAAGATTACAAGAAATTAAAGGATCATAACAACCGGAGCGGTTCCGACCGGCGTATCAACAAGTGGTAAGACCGCCTGGACGCGTTGCTGGGACACAGACCGTCCTTTTCTAGGGCAGCGGTAACGAAAGACTCGGCTAGTGCGTTGTTGGAAACCATCCAGGAATCCGAGTGGGTTGAAGGTAAATATATCATCTTGGTATCATCTATTAAACTCGTTGCAGTGTTTAAACACGTTGCAGTAACTTTTTTCAACGTGCTTTTCCAGACATAACGAGTGGCCCTGATGAATCGCAGGCAACGGAGACCAGCGTGTTTTCCCCCGCGGTCACCAGTACGTTATAAAGCTGACAAAAATGTGTATATATTTAAAAACTGATGTAATCCTTAATGGTTTTGTTGTTTTTAATTGTAAACTTAAATTGCCCATGATAAAATTTGCACACTGGGCATTGTTCAAGCTGGCCAAACAATTGTTCATTATTTGTAGTGAAAACTTTAAATAATTAATTGATGGTTTCTATTGTTTCATGGTTGCCTTGTGTATTAATTTCCATGTGTTTCTGTGCAAGTTTTCTACTTAGGGAAAAGGAAAAAGGACTGTGACTTTTTTGATGCACTGAGGGACATGGGCCGGGCCGTCCTGCAGCATGGACAAGAACAGCCTGACCAATATATTCAGCTGTTACTGGATAGCCAGGCCGAGGAGAGATGAGGAGGCAAGAGCTGGCATTCCACCAGTCAGAAGCGGAAGAAAGCAGAGGGACTTTCAGACCGGGTTTCTGTCTGTTCTTGGACAGTTTGTCCAGTCGTTCAAGAAGTAGCCACAATGACCAGCCGCTTGAATGAAGCATTTGCACTACCACACTTGTACTTTATATATTGTACATGTTGGCACAGCTCTTGGAAAGGTTACTGAAAAATACACTTTTTTTTTTATATTGTTGTTTTCACATTTTATATTTTCATTTTATTGTTCTAGTAAGTTATTTGTCTTTGCACACTTTTATTTTAATTTTGTAAGAACTAATCTGTCTAAAATAAAGTAAAATGTGTAAAATGTCACTGTGTCTTTAATTTCCACATTCTAACTATATAACCACATTCTAATTGTATTCATATAGTGTAGGAAGCAAATAAAAGGGCTGCTGCTCGCAAGTCTTTCTGAATATGCACATAAACATATCTAGAAAACCCCAATATTATATTTTTAAATGTATAACTATGTGAATGTAGTATAATAACTTATAACCACAACTTAAGTGAACCCATAAGTGTGGTCCTGCTTCATTTCAAATTTGAGGAAGAAGTCTCTAAAATTATGCATTTAATGAAGCATATTGTAATACTAGTCATGTGAATTTTTTTTTTTGTGAATGTTAAGAGATGTTATTGTGATAAAATACTTGCAGTCTAGTACCTAATCTTTCAACTGCTTAATTCAGTCTATTGTTTTCATTCAATTAACTTTTCACACATCTGTCATGACTGAAACCTCATTATCCTTTTATAGAAAATGTTTTGTTTTGGAATTGAGCTATTACAACACATTCAGATTTTGGATTGCCCATCATCCCATTTTGCATTAAAATGGTAAAACCAGGTGAAAGTGCACGTTTAAATAAACAGTGTTGGTAATGTGTGTACATAATCAGCAAAAGCAGCGCTGCTTGCATCTCCTCCACTTGTTATTGTTGCAGACAGTATCGCGCAAAAGTGATTCATGTCCGTCGGTAACTGGGAGAAGCAGTCGCGCGCATTCCCACGTCACCGGACTAATTTGCCTAATCTCCCCGGTACTTTAGACCGCGGTGGAAACGCAGATTGTAGCAGGTCTGGGGGAGAAAAAGTTCCTGGGAAAAAAGTTCCTGGTACAAATAGTTCCGGGTAATTTCGGTGGAAACGCGGCTAAAGCTTGTCATTTGTATGTGGTTTAAGCCCTGCCAGTTTTCGACCATCAGATGTGTATTATGTGTAACTAATGCCTGATATATTTTGACAAACGAGCACTCAGACAGAAGCTCGCACATCACGTGAAGATGGCGCGCAGAGAGCAGTGCAGAAACGCAGTGTCAACGCTGTCCTGTGACCAAAGTAAAGTCACTAAAGTAGCTTAGAAACTCAACCATTATAGGCATATATTTTAATTCCTTTGAAGTAAGTACAAACCACAGCTTCATAATGAATAGAGACGGTATGAGTAATTCACACACACAATCACTCTCTCATTAAAGCATTCAAATAAATGTAATGTAGGCCTACTGTGTTAATTTATCTGTATCTGATGTACAACAAACAGAAATCTGCCCCATAGACAATAACTGCTGAAAGTGAACCGTTTCCTTCAAGTGTTTTAAAATCACAAAGAGATGCACTTTTTCATTAGAAAAAAAAAATCCACCTTTTAATAGTAGAAAATATTTACAGTACAAACCTTATCAGTGAACTTACTCCAAAACCTTATGAAGGCAAAAAATGGGGGAAAAAAAGGCAAAATAATCGTTCATTAATCGTAATCGAGGTAAAATGTTCAATTAATCGAGGTTTTTATTTTTGGTCAAATCGTTACAGCCCTACCAGAGGTTCTCGTCCGAATGTGCCATCTCGGTAATAATTACGGACAATGTCAGTAAAGATTACGGGGACTTTTACCTTCTGTAAAAAGGTCCAGAAAAATGACCTTGGGTAAAACTAATCCCGTTCGAATAGACCCGCTATAAAAATGTATGGTAAAATTCCATAATTTCCTGTTTAAAAGTAGTTTTTGGCGCGTTTTTTGCTAGGATGGAAGCGCTTGAAGAAGCACTCGATTGCGATGTAGGTGGTGGGACCAGTCCCGCCGCTGGCCGTTTTGATGCCCTAAGCGTGATCACTTTATGATGCCCGCAGTGGCGGCGTTCGCAAATTTTGTGGTGGTAGCGGTGGCACTGGGTGGGACAACTCTGTGGCAAACCTCCAGTATTTTCCGCATACCATTTAAAGCAAAAAGATTGAAAGCACTTGTTAGAGGCACAACGCTTCTTTTAGCTCTAGGTAAGTGTCTATTACCAACACAATCCAATCAGAATCGTTAGACTGGACCTAACTGTTTTATATAACACACACATACATATATATATATTAGAACATGGCAACATCGTCAAAGAGAGAAAATAGTTAAAATTATTTAAAGAATTGCTGAAGATTCCCAGTTTCAGTAGGAATGCCTTTGTTTATATTTGGCATCTCCATATGATGAGGGGTATTGCACAAAAGCAAGATAAGGGATAAACCTGGGATTTTCCAGTTATCCTGTCTGAATTTAGCCCTGACTCTGTTGCATGAAAGCAATCTAAATTAAGTTACTATGGAGATTTATTATTTGCAGCTAGCCTGCTCCAGAGCAGGCTAACAACCACACTATGATTATTCCTATTGATTTATCTGTTACTTCTGCTGTCAATCCTACTAGAAATGAATACGTTTTACAGTCACTCCACACTCAAAAAAATATTTTGGTCTAAATGTAAGTTTTATGTATTTGAATTACATTATAATTTTCAGGTGGTGAGCGGTGCCTGGTTTCCTCCAGACATTACGCTTCCTCATTGTCTGAGAGTCCTTCAGATGCCTTTTGGCAAACTCCAGGCAGGTTATCATGTGCCGTCTGGCCACGCTACCACAACCACACAGGCCTGATTGGTGGAGTGCTGCAGAGATTGTTGTTCTTCTGGAAGGTTCTCCTCTCCACAGAGAAACACTGGAGCCTTGTCAGAGTGACCATCAGGCTCTTGGTCACCTCCCTGACTAAGACCCTCCTGCTCAGTTTGGCCTGGCGGCCAGCTCTAAGAAAAGTCCTGCTGGTTCCAAACTTCTTTCATTTACGGATGATGGAGGCCATTGTACTCATTGGGACCTTCAATGCTCAGATTTGCGCTATACAACATTAGGAAGATTAGACCCTTCCTATCAGAGCAGGCCACACAACTCTTGGTCCAAGCTCTTGTTCTCTCCAGACTGGACTACTGTAATGCTCTTCTAGCGGGCCTTCCAGCATGCATCAAACCCTTTCAACTGATCCAGAATGCAGCGGCGAGGGTGGTCTTTAATGAGCCGAAGAGAGCGCACGTCACGCCTCTCTTCATCAGTCTGCACTGGCTGCCAATAGCCGCTCGCATCAAATTCAAGGCACTGGTGCACGCCTACAAAGCAACCACTGGCTCTGCACCAATATACCTAAACTCGCTTGTTCAGACTTACACACCCTCCAGGAACTTACGTTCTGCCAGTGAACGACACCTTGTGGTGCCATACCAGAGAGGCATGAAATCACTCTCACAGACCTTTTCTTGGACCGTTCCCACCTGGTGGAATGACCTGCCTATCTCAATTCGTGCGGCCGAGTCTGTAGCCATTTTCAAAAAACATCTAAAGACACATCTCTTCCAGCAGCACCTGACCAATCAAGAATAGCACTTATCATTCTCTTAATTTTCTGTCTGTCTAATTTATTTATAAATTAAAATAAAATAAAAATAAAATAAAATTGTCCTGTGTGTTCTGTGCTAGATTAACTGAGACTTGTCACAGCACTTGCATATTGTTGCCCTTGACTGTTCTAGTTGCTTCTATTGCTCTCATTTGTAAGTCGCTTTGGATAAAAGCATCTGCTAATGCTGGGTACACACCAAAAGATAATCGGGCTGATTTTGGGCCGATTTCCCCCCTTCCGACAATCCTAGCTATGTCCCGATTATCTTGATGGTTCTAAAGATTATCCTATCAGATTTTCCTGTGATGTGAAGTGTGTTAAGAGTGTCCGAACCTGCTCGGAAGAACGTGTTGAATATTTACGATCAGAAATCCTGATGTGTGGGGGGAACCCCCGAGGACAAACGCGTGCACACTCACGTGAAACGAAATAATATCCAATCCAAAAGCACGCTGAGAGATGAAATAGTCATGAACTATAAGAAACTCCGACTATAAAAACAGTTATTTAAAGTTTATTTAATAAGGCAATTTCAAAGAGAATAATAGGCTATATATTTTCCTAGAGACACCTGAGAACAACAATTCTAAAAAAAAAAACAGCAGTATGATTTTTTTTTTTTTTACCATTACTCACCTCTAGCTCACTCTGTAACATCAGTGTTTCCCACACATAGACTAATTCTGGCGGTGCGCCACAGAATCAACCGGCAGCCACATATTGCGTGTTGTTATTCATTAACTTTTTAACGCTATTTAAAAACACACAGCGTATTCGTTAATTTTTTTCCCTGCTCTCTCTCCATCTCTCTGTCACTCATGCGTCTCTCTCTCTCTCTCTCTCAAACCTGCTTTTGATATGAAACTTGAAAGTCTTAAGTTTTTAAAATTGAATACGAAATTCAAACAATTTATATAGCGCTAATGTGGCATAACGGTTAAAGCCAGAGGCGTGGAAAAACAGAGTTGCGACATGCTCTCTTCTCCCGGCGGCCGTGCGCTCAATAGTTCCACACAAAGCTGCGCTGATACATTTGAATACACAACAGCTTCACATCACTATACAGGTGTTTGCAGCAAGTTTTGGTAAACAGTACAGCATAGTTTGCATTGATTATTACGTCAACCACTTTTACAGTATAATTTTATTATGGAGAGTGATGATATAGGCCTACGCAACATTGTTACATTAATGTTAAAGCTACACTCTGTAAATTTCCCCCATCTAGCGGTGAAAATGTATATGACCATCCAGTGAATATTAGTTTTTGTTCCTCTCAATTCCGATTTCGTTTGAACTCCTACGGTGGCCGATTTAGTCCAAGATTAACATGGCTTCCAGTTCGACCTCGTCCACATTCGACACGGTGCCATCGAGTGTTAAAACGCGAAAGGCGAAGCTTGAATTTACGGGTATGTCCCTCTTTGGCTAATGTACTTTCAAGATGGAGGGGCAACATGGCGACCCGCATTCGAACCCCTCACCCGTATGTATTTTCAATGGCATATTACAAACTTACGAGAATACTTTATTACTTGAAAGAAGTTAATATACATTAATGAGAACATATATTTTTGAAAGAACTAAGTGTTTTTAGCCAAGAATAAACTAAAAAAGTTACACAGTGTAGCTTTAATGTTTTTCTTGTATTTAGCCCTCAGGTATTCCTTACTAATTGGTCACACTCATACTCATTGGTGATCAAATGTGACCATACACCTTTTTACATTATTTTTCAATTAAATAAATGTTTTATGTTTTAGTTTAATAATAATTATTGAATATTTTGAGGATATCTTTTGGTACTAAATAGGCCTACTATTTGTGCAATAATTATGGTCAATTAATGACCACTTAAAATATATATAATTTTTATTTATATTACAATTAGTGAAGTGATTAAGGTTAAAATAGAGAATTCCAATGCAAAGAGGCAAATTAGAGTCATTTTGTGGCTGGAAAAACAATATTTTTTTTTTTTTAATGCAATTACCCACCAGGTTCCTGAATGGCTCTTTAATAAATATACATGTATCTAGTCTGGTTGCTCAAAGTATTGCAGATCACAACTGCTTACTTATTTTTAGGTTTTGCATTTAAATACATATTTATGATCAAACACTAGATTTCATTAAATGTGAAATTTTAAAACGTTAACAACTTGCATCCTAATATTTTTAATGATACCTATATAAGCACACACAAGTGAATATTAATGAATGCAAGCAAATATAATTTACCCAAGAAAAGTTTAAAATAGTGCTAAAAAGGCAAACTTCCCTTATATGTACAGAAGGCTATATGAATTGATATTGAATCAAGATCGAAATTTATATTTGTGCCAATCACCGCCATACTTATTCTGAAGTCTCGCGAGATTTCCTGTGTTTACAGTCGGGACTCTGGTTGAAAATCTGTTTGTGTGTGGTGTGCTGTCTTTGTCACATCATGGCACACCACACACTATAGGAGCAAAACGGTTAAATCTAGGATTATTTGTCCTCATGTGTGTGGTCTATCACATTTTGAAAATCTTATAAGATGTCAAAAATCTTTTGGTGTGTACCCAGCATTAGGTTTGTGCATCTGAACACTTTATAAACAATTACACTCTATAAACAATAAAGCGGCTTCAATCTGTGACATTGTTGTGGATAAAGAACTGGACTTTTTCTGTCTCTGTGAAACGTGGCATCAGACAAATGACTATTTCAATCTAAATATGTGTGTGCTCCACTGGTAGAGGTGGCGGTCTCGCTGTCATTTATCTGATGTTGCAGTAACTGATGTCTCATTGCCTTGCTTTCCATCCTTTGAATGCTTGGCATTTAAACTAAATGGTCCTTCACCAGTTCTGGTGAGTTTTTGACACTTGTCAGTGCAATCTGTCCAGTTATTCTTTTAACTGGCGATTTAAACATTCATGTTGACAACTTGAATTGCAATACTACTGTGAGCTTCATGGATATTTTAGAATGTTTTAATTTCACTCAGCATGTTAACTTTCCGACATACAAATGAAACCCCTCCTGTTCAAACTGCCCGCTCCAAGCAGGACTCGAACTGGGTCCGCCAGCATGAGAGTCGAACACTCTAACAAGGAGTGTAAAGGCTACAACCTCTAGTGTCAGTCGCTAGAGTGTCTCTTGAGATCAGAGGAGTGAGGTTTACTCGCACAGCGACTACTAGCTGGCTTCTGTTACACTCACCCCCCTAAACCTCACTCCCATCCGGGTCACGGCACCAAAGATGTAGCCCTCGCTCTCTCTCCGGTACGTTTACTGGTCTCTAGCACCGCCGTTGCTACTCTGCGTTGTGTTATGAATGTCCGTGGATGGTGGTAGAGGGAGAGGACGCGGACACAAAGGGGTTCGGTATTGTGGCTTAACCATTTATTCCACAGCATCTATAGAGCTGATAAAATGAAATTAAGTTAAGTTTTAAGTGCACATGCAATTCAAAAGGAAGCCGCCGCTGCTTATATTATCATACACCGCCTGTATGATCATGTATCAATCAAATTCAAAAGAAAGAACAAAACATTTTGACTTTCCCTATTATTCTGCAAGCTATAAGTCACAAGCAGTAATCAGTTTAAAACAGAAATGATATCTTACATCAAGAGGTTCAAAAAGTGCTAAAGTTACTACAATATTTTATAGCGTGAAAGAACGTTGTATTTGTTTCAGAAAAATCAGTGATATTGATATTGATCTTGATCGTTTTAGTCATACTATTGGTGACTTACCGGTTGTGGCCTCTATCGACCAATTTAACGCTGTTTTTACATCCGTTTTGGATGAATTTGCCCCCCTTTTAACAGGTCATCTCCTTGGTATACATCTGAGTTACCCCAAGTGAAGGTTTTAGGCAGGCAGTTGGAGCAAAAATACACAAAACTGGCCTAACAGTTCATAGATCATTGTTTAATCAGCATCAGATTGAGTACCATAATGCACTCAAAGCTGCAAAAGTGGCATGTTATTTTACTAATATCAGTAGTGACAACTCTAATCCCAGAGTTTTGTTTAGCAGTGTAATGAGTTTCTCAATTATTTTTCAACCAAAATTGAGAAAATGTATAACGCTATTGCCTGTGACGATGCTTCCGAACTTGAGTTGCATCCTCCTAATCTTTCTAATCTTGTTTTTTCACGTTTTAATGCTGCTGATTTTGACTTTATTTCTAAACTTATGTCAATGAATTCAACTACCTGCTTCCTTGATCCTCTCCCTACTACTCTTTTGAAAAACTGTCTGTCAGTTATTGTTCCCTATATCACTGCTATTGTCAATGCTTCACTTAGTGCAGGGATCGTCTCCTCTGCTCTAAAAATGGCAGCAGTGATATGTCCAACTATAGACCTGTCTCAAACTTACCGTTTCTGGCAAAAGTCCTTGAGCGTGTGGTTGTTGGCCAACTCCATACCCATCTTAACACGAATAGCCTGCTAGAAACGTTTCAATGGGTTTGGACATAGTACGGACACTGCTTTAGTCAGGGTCATGAATGACCTCGTTTTAGCTGATTCTGGGGCCTGTGGCATTTTGGTTTTGTTAGATATTCGTAGGGCTGTAATCAACCAAAGAAAATCTTGGTCGACTGAAGTCCTGAAATTTTCGACTAAAAATCGACTCAAAATGACGTTAGGAAAAAAAAAGGTTAAATTAATTAGCTGCGCACTGTGCGCAGTACTTGGTAGCCTTGTTGTCTGCATAAATGAATTATAAATAAACATATAAAACTAGTAGGCTATTTGCAGTATATTAAATCGTTTTTGAGCTGATTATTTTGGACTGAAGTGAGTCTGACACACGAGTCAGCTCTGACAGCATCACGTGCACCTGCGCAATATCATAGCCTATGATTTCCCAAAATATAGTACTATTGTCAACTCGATATCATCACAAGAACTTTTGAGGAATATGCAACATAATTTAGACAATTGTTTTTGTCATATGTATTATAATAACTGACAGACAGTATAATTTCAGCCGCTCTGTGCAGCTCAAACGTTAGGAGCTCAGCTTCGCGGCTGAGACACGAATAGACTATTAACTTAAAGCTTTTACTCTTTAACACAAAAGGCACGTCCACTTTAATAAAAAAGGAATATTTATTAAACAAGCCAGATCAAGAGCAGAAAAAACGCTCTCACAATTAAATAAATAATATAAGTTACAGAAAACTAGCCTTCTTCAATCTGTCTCTCTTCTCCAGTGGGTTGGGCTAATCCAAAAGTGGAAACAATGGGGGTGTTCTGAAGGCAGACTGTTACCTGTGAAACAGGGCTGCTCTGAAAACACCCCCATTAGCAATTAGTGCTTTCCACCTGATCAAATGAACGCGGCGCGGCAAAACTGATGAAATGAACGCGGCAAAACGGACAGTACAGATCCACTTTTGCGGCACGACTGAAGCGTGGTGTTGTGACGCTTCCCCTCATGTGTATGTTGATGGGCGTTCCTCAAGTTTACCGCTATGGGTGTGCGTTTGAGCCAGCGGGGAATGAAAAACAAAGGACCGGCGAGAGACTTCTGTTCGCCAGTTGGTTGGGCCAATCCAAAAGAAGTGAAAACAATGGGGGTGTTCTGAAGGCAGACTGTTACCTGTGAAACAGGGGTGCTCTGAAAACACCCCCATTAGCAATTAGTGCTTTCCACCTGATGAAATGAACGCGGCGCAGCAAAACAGATGAAATGAACGCAGCAAAAACTAATGAAATGAACGCTGGAAGAAATCGACCAATCAAAATTTTGGTCGAGCCAGAACGTATCGACCAATAATCGACTAATCGACTGGGAGATAACAGCCCTAGATATTCGTGCTGCTTTTGACACTACAGGGAGTGCAGAATTATTAGGCACGTTGATTTTCTGATCATATTTTTTTTCCAGGCACATTTGACCAATTCCAAACCACAGTAATCCTAATAACTACTATTGATTTAGTATTTAATAATGTATAAGTGATATATAATTGTTCATGAAGGCTGGAAATGAAAATCACCTTATATTCAGGTGTGCAGAATTATTAGGCATGTTTTCTTTTACAGATAAATTGAGCCAAAAAAGAGATTTAACTCAGACTGAAAAGTCAAAAAGTATTAAATGCCCATGAGAAGGATGCAATACTAATGCAATACTAGACATTGCAGTTAAGGCATGACCATTGGACAGTGAAATGCTCGTTGGGTCAGCAGGATCTGACAAAAACAGGTGGTGAAGAAAAGACACCTGTTAACTGCAAAAGAATTAAGAATTAAGGTGAAGAATTAAGGGTGAAACAATCAGGAACCCTTTAGTCTCCAGCGCCACCATTTTCCAGAGCTGCAACCTACCTGGAGTCTCCAGAAGTGCAAGATGTCAGGATCTCAGAGACTTCAGTTAGGTAAAGAATCCTAAAAAATGACCCCCACTAAATAAGAATCATAAGCTGAAGTGTTGTAAAATACATGAAGAAGGTTTTTTTATAGGCTTTATGGACAGATAGGTTGAGAGTGACTCTTGAAGGACCAGCACCACATCCTCTAGTACCACTGTTTGAAGAATTCATCTTCCAGAATCTGGCAGTACGTTTTGGGAGTTCATTTTTAGTCCATCTCTGCAAAACGGACTTCAGGATGGACTTAAATTAACTCCCAAAACGTACTGCCAGATTCTGGAAGATGAATTCTTCAAACAGTGGTACTAGAGGATGTGGTGCTGGTCCTTCAAGAGTCATTCTCAACCTATAAAACCTATAAAAAAGCAGGCTTCATGTGTGTTTTGAAACAATTAGCATTTAATTTCGTATCACGTCACATGTATTGGGGTGTACAATAGTGATGATGATGTGATGTGGAGTAGCCTACCATTCATTCACATTAATAATTGCATGACAATTTGTAAGATTCTTCTTCTTCTTCTTATTATTATTATTATGATTTGTATTATTAATGACGCTTATTGTTATTTAGAAGAAGAATGTCGTTATTTTTATTTATTTTATTATTATTTAAAAGAAGAAGAAAGTCATTTTTATTATTTTGTCAGTCTGAATTATTTTCAGTCCCAGTCAGTGCGCAGCTGCCGGGCCTAACCAACGTCAAGTAAAGCGCACAGGCTCGCAACTGGAGGAATACATATGCCTACGAATCAAATGCTTTGGTAAAGTCACACAAATTAAACATTGAAGTCCATGTTGCACAAAAATAAACACTGAAGTTTATAATTACTATGTTGTTGTTGTTGTTGTTGTTTTACAGTGGGTCATAATATAGCATATCTTTCTCGGTGCGTTTTGTGGTGTTAGGATTTTTTTTTCTGCGCATTTTCGCACTAACTCAAAACATGCGTACACCACCTCCTGAGCTTGCGTAGGATTTGAGCGTGCCGTACGCCAATGTCCATATTGATAAATCTCAAAGTCACCGTGGTTTTGGGTGTACGCTGGAAATTTGGTGTACGCACTTTTTTTATTTTTTTATTATTTTTTTTTTTTATTATTATTATTTTTTTTTATTATTTATTTATTTATTTTATTTTTTTTGGTGTACGCACTTTTGATAAATGAGGGCCATTGAGTCTAGAGAAGAAGAGAAGTTAGCGAGGGAAGAACATAAACATGAGAAGTGGAGCACAGCCGTTCATTCTGCTCTAAATCTGATGTTTTCACACTGTGAGTTCATTCATTTATCATTTATTAGGAGAAATCTAAATCCAAACGACTAAACGAGTCGGTTCATTTAGTGAATCACTCAGAAATGAATCGAAATGAACCGAATGATGTTGTTGCACTCGAGAAACGTAAACTCATTACTGTTTTTCACATTATAATTTGTCAAGATTGAGTTGTGTTTTCATTATATGTAATGTAACCTGGTAAACAAAACATTTAAAAAACTTTTTTAAAGCTACACTGTGTGATATTTTCCCCCATCTAGCGGTGAAAAGGTATATGACCATCCAGTGAATATTAGTTTCTGTTCCTCTCAATTCCGATATCGTTTTAACTCCTACGGTGGCTGATTTAGTCCAAGATTAACATGGCTTCCAGTTTGCAGAGTCCTGCACGGGTCCGATTTTGTAAACCCGCACCCGCCCGTACCCGCAGTGCTTAAAACCGCATCCGACCCGTTTTCCGACAACAGCACTAAATAAAATCTGCACCCGACCAGACCCGCTTAAAATAGAACCGACACCCGACCCGCACCCGCAATAAAAATCAGTTTAGCATATTACATTATAGACACACTTACAAAAATGTTTATTGCCAGCATACAGAAGTTATTACACGACCATTAACACAAGGACAACTTCGGGACATTCTAAAATGCTTAACGTGGCTTAATGTAGGTAAGACACAGTTATTAAGAGACCAAACTCAGTAAACATAATACTAATAACGTATACTATGTACAAAAAATCAGATGAGCCCAAAATTTGAACGCAAAGCGTTTAATTACACATTAAGCATTTTCCTCCCATAGAAAACCATTATAAGAAAACGCTTAACATGGCTTAATGTATACTAAGACAGTGTTATTAAGAGACCAAACTCAGGAAACATAACAAAAATACTGTTCGATTGAACTGCTTGTGCTTGGTTTGTTACCACAGTTATCTGCGTTCTTCCTCAGCGATGAACTTCCACATTTGCGGCTATCTTTTCTTCAACTCCTCATGATCCATCTCGACGAGTGCAGGCAGAGCGCGCGTGCGGTTGTGATTCTCCTGGGAGGGGGCGCCGCACGGCCACAAATAAACTGATATGGATTTGAAATTTCAGCAACTTGAAATACAGGCAAGGCATATTTTTGTATATGCATATTTTTAGGAACACATCTACAATATACATGCATATATTGTTTATATATAGGCCTATATTCGTTTGCACGTGACCGTTTAAAACCCGTGTTTAGACCCGTGTTCTCCCTTGTCCGACCCGACGCACCCGTATCCGACACAGTAGGATGTTTTTCACCCGTTTCAGCAATATTCGCGGGTCACCCGTGCAGGACTCTGCCAGTTTGACCTCGTCCACATTCGACACGGTGCCATCAAGTGTTAAAACGCGAAAGGCGAAGCTTGAATTCAAGGGTATGTCCCTCTTTGGCTAATGTACTTTCAAGATGGAGGGGCAACATGGCGACCCGCATTCGAACCCCATCTGTATGTATTTTTAATGGCATATTAAACTTACGAGAATACTTTATTACTTGAAAGAAGTAAATATACATTAATGAGCACATATTTTTGAAAGAACTAAGTGTTTTTAGCTAAGAATAAACTAAAAAAGTTACACAGTGTAGCTTTAATGCATGTAAACATATCTAATGTAAGAGCAACATAAAAATCAGCTAGAGGAGTTAAATTGTTTCTGTTGTTTGATCAAAACACTTAAAGCTGGATAATTGAGTGATTGTAAGTGTGATGATCATTGTTGAAGAATTCTCTTCCCATAAAAATCACTTCTCAAAGGATCATTGTTTTCAGAAAAGGCTTTATTCACACCAACCAACGCAACAAAGCCTGAGTGGCGGTTGCAACTGTCACTCCCGTCCCTTGGATTTTCTGACCTATATATACCATAGTTGTCTTCCTATTATGGTAGCTGTAACTGTCACGGTGTGACTTTTTCCTGGGGCGGAACCATAGTGGCAGAGATTTGTTCCGCCCGGATCAAACACCACTACTTCCGGGTTCCCGTCCCAGCGCCAAAATCATAGAAAATCGGCGGCAGGTGCTCAAATGAACAGCGCGATCTCCGGATTGGGTGAAGGGGAGGCAGGAGGAGTATAAAGAGGGCTTCCAGAATTCAGTTGGGAGTCGGTCGTGGCAGCGGTCGTGCACGGCCGCGGCTGTTGGTTCCGGGTCGGGCTCGGGCTGGGCGTGGGGTTGGCCGCTTCCAGCCGTTGCGGCGAGAGGATCTGGGCATCTGGGCAAACAAAGGATAACACGAGGTGGATATTGTGGACTGAGCGATCAAAGATCCGGAGAACTATAAAGAGAAGAAAAGAGACGAGGCGGAGTATAATACAGACTGAGTTTTGCATTGTGATTCAAGTGTCAAGTGTGTGTCCGATTCTGAGAAGTTACATGCAGGACAGTTGCCGGAAGTGCTGATGAACAAATCCCTTTGGGAGAGAGAGAGCACAGCGGCCAGGACGCAAGCCAGACACTGGAGGAGAGAACAAGACGAGCATACGGGTTGAGCAATGTGTGAGTACCCTGAGAAACGTATACAGTAACAAATTCATCGGAAGTTTATCATCTGTGAGCCTTGCGACGTTGAAACTAGGAAAACGAGTGGCCCCACCCGGAGAGTGAGCGTGGGAGAGCCAGAGACGGCGGACAGTGAAAGCCGCCGGGGTGGTGTAGCAGCAACGTCCTTCTCGGGTTCTTCGCTATACCAAGCGACCCCCCCCCCCCCCCCCCCGAGATAAACGACGCGGGAAAAGTGGTCTCTGGACCTTAAGTACACCTGGTTAGTGTGTAGAGTGCCGTGGGTGAGTCAGCATCTTGACTTTGAGAGTGTACACTTGGAATCTGCTGTGTTGTGCTGTGTGTGTGCGTGTCGTCCCAGAGACCATTATCCAGGCTGACCCACTCTCTGGGGAAGGTACGATCCCGAAGCTGGCGGAGTAACTAGCCCTAACCATTCACGCTGTGAACCTCACCCTACTCTCTGTCTCTACGGTGGTAGTACGACCGGAGCCAAGTAAGCACTCTCTTGAATAGCCATTGATACGTGCTTGTGTCGGAGGAAATTGTGTGTGCGTGTGCAGGGCCCGAGGAGAGGAGAGGGGAACGCTACATACTCCCGGAGCAAAGTCATACTTACCTGCACTTACCTATGTGAAACCACCTGGAGAAGCGTCCGATCCAGCACCACCGTCGTGGTCAAGCCCCCTTGAGCCACCGCTATCACGGAGCCTGGAGCAAGGAGAGAGAAACGGATGAATCGTGTCTACGGAGTCTGTGAGTGATATCCATTGAGCAAAGTCATACTTACCTGCACTTACCTGTGTCTGCACTTACCTGTGTGAAGCCATCTAGAGAAGCGCCCGATCCAGCACCACCGCCGTGGTCAAGCCCCCTGAGCCACGCTATCACAGAGCCTGGAACAAGGAGAGAGAAACTGATGAACCGTGTTTACAGAGTCTGTGAGAGATATCCTTTGAGCGAAGTTATACTTACCTGTATGCCAAACAAAAGTCCCAGTATTGACCCAGATCCAGCGGATGCCCCGGAGGTACCGACTTCTATGACACCGGCCCCTTGATCCATTCTGAAAGGAAGCCGTCGGAGCACGCCCGAGAGAGAGAGGTACCCCTGTCGCCCCGTTCCCCTGTACTTACCCGTTCTACCCGTGTTCAGTAGAAGGAGCAAGCCGTGGCGTAAATCCCCCGAAAGGTCCGCCCTGGGAAAAAGAAAGAAAGAGACAAGTGAGCACATAGCAGGACATGGAAGCCAAACATTGAGAAAAAGGACGAAACGACTTATCTGAGGTTCTCCTGCGGAGAGAGCCGGCGAGCTCTGAGGCGGTGTCCTCACTCTCCAGTCCTCTTGGATTTTAGCCCCCTCACTTCCCTTTCCCCCCAATTTTAAGTAAATTAATAAAGACTTGTAATTTTAAACTTTACTCCAGTGTCCTCGTGTGTCTGGTCGTCTGGGGTATCACTGGGAACCTCCCCGAGGTGAAAAATAAGGGAGGAGCGGGACTCACGCGGTCCGCTCCGACCTGTGACATAACCTTCAAACTCCTGGCCACATATAACCACATTCCAAGTTCTTTTTCTGTAGGACACAAATCTTCTGTTTGTCATTTTGAAGCACGCTCACAGAGTCAGCACACACACACTTGAAACGTCAGCACACATTTGAACATAATAGTGTCTTTGCATTAGCCTTAAACTGCTAATTTTTTTAATAATAAAATATTCTACATCATCTGCTAAATGAGCAACAGCGACCACAATTCACACCTTCAGTCAGTGAAGCCGCTCCCACAGCCTTTCATGAGAGTTTAAATGCTGTGAATATTCCCATCTTCCCACAGGAGAAGAAGAAGCAAGCAGGAGGAATTACTCCAGGAGAAACTACAGACATACTATTGTAAAGATGGAGTTTGAGGAAGAACCCTGCAGAATAAAAGATGAAGAGACAGAGGAACAAATAGGTTGGTGTTTTCCTTCAGTCTCTTTAATGAGGAACAATTAGATGAAAACTGACATATACCAAAACATCTAAAAATAATACTAGTATTAATATAGATTCGTGTGAGATTGAGATTTTGAACAATATTTATTTTTTGTTTCTCATTTGTCCTTCTTTTTTTTAATTATGGGAATTGAATATGTTGATTTTAGACCCGGTGGAAGTGAATGAAGACAAACAGAAAATAACTCATCTCAAAAATGAAGATGGAGATGCAGTCTTTTCAAAGACTGAAGAGAATTTCACACAGAAACAAGCTGGAAAATCTGGAGTCAAAGTATCTTTCACCTGCTCTCAGTGTGGAAAGAGTTTCACTCACAAAAGCTCTATCGATGATCATCTGCGCCGTCACTCTGGAGTGAGATCATTCAGCTGTGATCAGTGTGAGAAAACATTTGTTGTGGCATCAAGCTTAAGACAACACCTTAAAGCTCATACTGGTGTGAAGCCTCACTTTTGTTCTTTTTGTGGAAAGAGTTTTGCACAACTGAACTCTTTAAAATTTTTTTACATAGGACACTATTAACATGACTATATACATGAAACCATTCAGAAAAATTTGGGCACAAATGGGTTAAGTGACAAAAGCTACATCGTGTACCTTTTAAACTGATTTAATTCACTGTTTATCAGACTGTGATTATATTTTTGTTGAATCTAAATCGGACAACTAAAGTTTTCACTAAACACTGAATTTTTCAACTAAATATCCAAATAAAACTAATAAGCAAACTAAATTAACCATATCAATTTAATTACTGATCTAAAGCCCACATTGTCACTGTATGATAATTGAAATGAGCTGATGACATCACCATTTTCTCCGGAGCGGCTGTTCAGCTGAATAAAATTCTGTTGCATTATTGTCCCGTTTAACACTGTGAAGCTGCTTTGAAACAATCTGCATTGTAAAAAGCGCTATATAAATAAAGTTGACTTGACTTGACAACTTGCGTTGAGCTGCTCGGACAGAACTGGAGTTCTGAATGTTTAAGGTAAAACTTCATATTCTCTTAATAACTCTCACATTTTTATTTCTAAGTAATACATGTACTATAACTTTAAAATGAAGTCAATATTTATATTAAAGCCAACAACATCAGTAACACACAACAGTTGAAGGAGTCCAGACGGTAAATACAAATGCTCAAAAGTTTGAATCTATCCAACAATTATCTATTGGTTAAACAGCTGTTTCACAAATAAGATGTTATTTCTAAATCAATATAATTCTAAATAAATAACAGATTTTGTTGTTTTTTGTCCTATAATCTATGAAGGTTATTTAGTAGTGATTGTTTTCCGCCAGTGGAGGCGCTCGAGCAACCGATGCACCGACACACATCGAGAATAGAAGAAGAAGAGAAGTGAGCAAAGAACATAAACATGAGAAGTGGAACACAGCCGTTCATTCTGCTCTAAATCTGATGTTTTCACACTGTGAGTACATTCATTTATCATTTATTAGGAGAAATCTAAATCCAAACGACTAAACTAGTCGGTTCATTTAGTGAATCACTCAGAAATTAATCGAAATGAACCGAGTGATGTTGTTACAAGAAACGTAAACTCGTTACTGTTTTTCACATTATAATTTGTGAAGATTGAGTTATGCTTTAATTTTATGTAATGTAACCTGGCAAACAAAAAGTTTTAAAACATTTTTTAATGCATGTAATCATATCTAATGTTAGAGCAACATAAAAGTCAGCTGAAGGAGTTAAATTGTTTCTAAACAGTTTGTCTTAGTAAAACACTTAAAGCTGGATAATTGAGAGTGATTGTAAGTGTGATGATCATCTGCTAAATGAGCAACAGCGACAACAATTCACACCTTCAGTCAGTGAAGCCGCTCCCACAGCCGTTCATGAGAGTTTAAATGCTGGGAATATTCCCATCTTCCCACAGGAGAAGAAGAAGCAAGCAGGAGGAATTACTCCAGGAGAAACTACAGACATACTATTGTAAAGATGGAGTTTGAGGAAGAACCCTGCAGAATAAAAGATGAAGAAACAGAGGAACAAATAGGTTGGTGTTTACTTCATTCTCTTTAATGACTGATGAGTAGGACTTAAACAAACAAATATTTTGATGATAAATTAATCTATTGATATTTTTTTTTGCCCCATATTAGTTGTCTTTAAATACTATGTACTATTAAATGAATTATTTGATAAAATGCACTTATTGTGTACATCCATTTTACTTATATTTAAAAAATACATATAACATGTAACTACAGGTTTAGTTGATTTGTAATTACATCTATAATGACACTGATGCTGATTAGGGCTGCATGATATTGGAAAAAAAAAAACTTGCATTGTGAAATTTGTTTTTCCTCTTCTCCTATATAGAATAATTAAAAATCATTATAATATAGAAAAATAAATATTGATTAAGACTTTGATTATAAATTTAATTAAGATATATACAATTATATTGAAGCAGCAGTGGATCTCAGAATCCAACCTTTCACTCCATCCACTGCACTCCTTCATGAGTTCGGCTATTTTCTGAAAGAATCGGTACAGCGTATCTGTCTTTTATAAATATGATAAATATAAATATGACTCATCAGCAGGGTTTTTCCTGGGTCAAAAATGGTCTTCGGTGGTGGCTGACAGACATGGTCATCCACACACACACACGCACAGTAAAAAGTACCCTACCCACGTGATCTGCAAGCGCAATACTGACAATACATTTTAAATAAATTCAAAGAAAGTTTGTAATTTTTGCTTATCATATTTTGATACCTTGATGATACCTTTGTTCCTAATTTTTACACTATTTACAGATAATTGTTTTGGTATATAATCATATCAATATTAAAAAGTAGTATTAAAACAAATGAACAAATAGCCTAATTTTCTGCCATATACAATTTCATAAAATTATCAGCTAGCTAATAACAACTTTGTTCTGGGTTCACCTCCAGTCTAAACTAAATTATTTATAGGCTATTTATTTTACTACACATTGTGAACATAAATAAGCTGAAAGACTGGATAATTAAAACTAACTCTAAATTGGGAGATTGGGTAAGCACACTTGTGTTCTCATTTCAGATGCGTTCAGAGTAAATGATTAAACTGATTTGTGAGTTCAGTGTTGGACAGTTCAGTTGTTCTAACCAGTCGTTAAAATGATTTGGTCATCATTTTGAGTCATTAGGTGACGAACCGGACATTAGCAGACGTGTTGTGTGCGAATCCCGTCTGTTAGAACATCGCGAAAGATTTGTCAACACACAGAAAACACTTCATAACCGGATAGGATTTGTTTCCCGTTTATTGAAAGTGTGGTTTATGTCAGCTGGTCAGAGAAGAATCAAAGTTTTTTGAGCGCAATTCACACCCAGCGGTAATTAAAGGAAAACATCGACTGATAGCGCCACGTGCAACATGGATTCGGTCTTCCGACCTTTTGATTTTGATTAACGTAATATGTGAAATATTAGAAAGCTAAGAATGCTTATTTTGAAGACAGAGAGCGTGCGAGTGGGGGAGGAGCTCTCTGCTCGTTCTCTCTGACACTCGGTTAACGCAAGCACAGCAGTCATCTACTACATCAATCATAAATCACAATAACTGATCAAATAAGGCTTTGGCGGGACAAAAATTTGTTTTGGCGGCTGCCAAATAATGTTCAATGTAGGAAAAGCCCTGTTCAGAGATATAAAGGATGCAATACTACTCTATAGGTACTCAAGATTATCATGAGACTGGCAGAAACTGTGTGTGTTGTTATGTACCCTTTAAGGGCGTTTGAACACCTGGCTCGTTAGGGGCATTTGTTTTAGGGCTGCAACAACTAATCGATAATATTGAAGAATGAAAATCATCGACAACGAATGTCATTATCGATTAGTTCCGTACCCATCATGTCTGTGAAACCGGGCCATAATGTATAGCATGAGCCACGTTTCCACCACGGGAACTTTCCCCAGGGACTAGGGACTTTGGGGTGGTACTCGGTGTGTTTCGACTGCAGGAACCGGGGTCTAAATGAAGTTCGGGGTATAAATATCCCCCTCAAAATGGCACTGCTTGCAGGGCAAAACTTTTTCACTTTTGGGATTGTTTAGGGACTCGCTGAACATGCTTATTGGTTCACGCAGCATCAGTAAACATTGTTTGCTATTCGTATCAACAGTGGAGTTAAAAAACAAACAGTGGACCGACGACGAGGTTCAGGCTTTATTAAGCTTATACAGTGAGGAAAATAAGTATTTGAACACCCTGCTATTTTGGAAGTTCTCCCACTTAGAAATCATGGAGGGGTCTGAAATTGTCATCGAAGGTGCATGTCCACTGTGAGAGACATAATCAAAAAAAAAAAAATCCAGAAATCACAATGTATGATTTTTTAACTATTTATTTGTATGATACAGCTGCAAATAAGTATTTGAACACCTGTCTATCAGCTAGAATTCTGACCCTCAAAGACCTGTTAGTCTGCCTTTAAAATGTCCACCTCCACTCCATTTATTATCCTAAATTAGATGCACCTGTTTGAGGTCGTTAGCTGCATAAAGACACCTGTCCACCCCATACAATCAATAAGAATCCAACTACTAACATGGCCAAGACCAAAGAGCTGTCCAAAGACACTAGAGACAAAATTGTACACCCCCACAAGGCTGGAAAGGGCTACGGGGAAATTGCCAAGCAGCTTGGTAAAAAAAGGTCCACTGTTGGAGCAATCATTAGAAAATGGAAGAAGTTAAACATGACTGTCAATTTCCCTCGGACTGGGGCTCCATGCAAGATCTCACCTTGTGGGGTCTCAATGATCCTAAGAAAGGTGAGAAATCAGCCCAGAACTACACGGGAGGAGCTGGTCAATGACCTGAAAAGAGCTGGGACCACCGTTTCCAAGGTTTACTGTTGGTAATACACTAAGACGTCATGGTTTGAAATCATGCATGGCACGGAAGGTTCCCCTGCTTAAACCAGCACATGTCCAGGCCCGTCTTAAGTTTGCCAATGACCATTTGGATGATCCAGAGGAGTCATGGGAGAAAGTCATGTGGTCAGATGAGACCAAAATAGAACTTTATGGTAATAATTCCACTAAAGTGTTTGGAGGAAGAAGAATAATGAGTACCATCCCAAGAACACCATCCCTACTGTGAAGCATGGGGGTGGTAGCATCATGCTTTGGGGGTATTTTTCTGCACATGGGACAGGGCGCCTGCACTGTATTAAGGAGAGGATGACCGGGGCCATGTATTGCGAGATTTTGGGGAACAACCTCCTTCCCTCAGTTAGAGCATTGAAGATGGGTCGAGGCTGGGTCTTCCAACATGACAATGACCCGAAGCACACAGCCAGGATAACCAAGGAGTGGCTCTGTAAGAAGCATATCAAGGTTCTGGCGTGGCCTGGCCAGTCTCCAGACCTAAACCCAATAGAGAATCTTTGGAGGGAGCTCAAACTCCGTGTTTCTCAGCGACAGGCCAGAAACCTGACTGATCTAGAGAAGATCTGTGTGGAGGAGTGGGCCAAAATCCATCCTGCAGTGTGTGCAAACCTGGTGAAAAAATACAGGAAACGTTTGACCTCTGTAATTGCAAACAAAGGCTACTGTAACAAATATTGACATCGATTTTCTCAGGTGTTCAAATACTTATTTGCAGCTGTATCATACAAATAAATAGTTAAAAAATCATACATTGTGATTTCTGGATTTTTTTTTTTTTAGATTATGTCTCTCACAGTGGACATGCACCTACGATGACAATTTCAGACCCCTCCATGATTTCTAAGTGGGAGAACTTGCAAAAGAGCACTGTGTTCAAATACTTATTTTCATCACTGTATGTGGAGGACGAAATCCAGTGGGCTCCTGAAAGTCGCACACAGTCCTACGTCACCGGACTAATCTTCACAGTAATTTAGACCACGATGGAAACGTAGACAGAAGCAGCATTTCCCCTGTGTGCCTCGGCACTTCTCGGAGTGGTTTTCCTCTACTAAAAGAGCAACACGGTTTGATCCTGCGTCTTTTTCAAGATGTCATTCAAACTGTGTGTTTCTGGATGCGGTTGTTTCCTGTCCTCATTTGATGGTCACGATCTCTCTCACATATAAACGTGTGAGATTGCTTTCGTGGGTGGTCCATGCTCTCTCAGGAGAGCATGGTCACGTCGGGGGGTTGTTCGTCTCACCTTTCTCGTAAGGGCTTAAGCGTTCAGCGCGGTCCAGACTATGAAACCTCAAACGGGGTTGAGTCCCTTTGCTTATTCCCTGATCTAGTGTCTTTTCTGGTGCACTGGAAAAGGACTACTTTGGCTAATAAGCCTTGGTGACCTGAGGATTACAGTGGGGCATCCCCGCCGGGTACATCTCTTCGGGCCCCCACTCCTCTATCGCATCATGAGCATGCTGAGACTTTGTTCATGGGTGGTTCATGTTCTCTCATGAGAACATGGCCACGTCTGCGCGTTGTTCGTCCTGCCCCTTTCATAGGGGCTTGAGCGTTCAGCGCGCCGTGTGCCATCGAAGACGGCCACGCTCACTGTCTCTCATGCCTGCTGGTAGCCCAGATGGGATTGCTGGTCCTCTTTTGAAAAAAGGGGGGACCTAGCGTTTCATTTGTGGCTCTGGCAGAGGACAGATGTCAATTGCTGCATCGGAGAGAGGGCTGTTATGCGCTGGAGATGATGATGCTGAGTTTCCCACTATAATAGTGTGTGCTCATGCTGAATCAGATTCAGAGTTGACAGCCTTGCTTTCCTGGGTGGCTGCCTGGATGTCCATCGGAAAAATTTAGCAGTGTGGAACTATTTGGTGTCAAAATATGGAACACCCAAAGGCCCATAATCTGTATAAATTTTTTCCCTCTCTCACTACCCTCTGTCCTGCATGCACGAGGGTAGTCCCGACTCAGGGGTTATACAGGAACTGCGTGCGGTGATGGACCTCGCTCTCCGGGTGACAGAAGTCACTGCACGCTCCCTGGGTCAGGCGATGTCCACATTAGTGGTCCAGGAACATGGGGCTAACTTGGCAGAAATGCGTGAGCCCGACAAAGTTCAGTTCCTCAACGCCCCTGTCTGTCAGACTGGCCTCTTCGGTGACGCCGCCGAAAACTCGCCCAGCAGTTCTCAGTGGCCTAGAAGTGGATGGAGGTGTTTAAAAAAACAAAAAAAACAAACAAAAAACAAAACATCCTGCCACGCGACTAGCTGCTGCCTCCACCCAGTCGTCGGCTGCAGCGCCTCCATCTGCTTGTCGCCGAGGGTGCCCCCCTGTGTCTGCCCCTGCTAAGCCAAGCAGCAGCCTCCACCCGGGCAGCAGGTGGCCGGGCGCAGGGGACGCGCCCAACCCGTCCAGGGTCCCGCGAGTCCGCTAGCAAGCACAAGGGCAAGTGGCCCTGGAACGGGCAGCCCAGTGAGATGGCAAACTGCTCGGGGAGACGGTGTCCGCACCCCTCCCTCCCCCGGGGGAGGACCGGGGGGAGAACAGTGTTTCCCCTACCATTGTTTTGGGTGGCGGCCCGACAATAAGAATTGCCTGATGGTTCAGTGCCAGCGTGAAAGACACTCGGCCCAGAGCTGCATCTTCACGGAAACTGATAATTTGCGCATGTTTAAGCCATGCCAATTTTAAATATTAAATATTCAAACTCTCAGTTTGACACTCGCGAAGTGCAGCAACAACTTACATAAGTACGGCCACGCGTCTCACAGCACGCGAATATTCACACAAAATATAGTCGGTTAGGTCTTTTAAATTAATGTAAACATGAAATTTGCCAGTCACCGCCAGCATTTATGGTCATTTTAACAAGTTTCATGGCCCACAGAATATCTAAACATGCAATATATCAAAAGAAAGAACAGACCCACTGTTTTATTCCAGCTTCATACATAATTTTTTTTAATCAACACTTGAATGTTGCAAGTTTCATGAAAAAGCAACATTTTGAGCATAAAAATGAGAATCACGTTTTTGTAAAAGACTAACGTTACGTCCGAACGATGAACAAAACACAGATGTTGTAGATCGAGTCCATCAACACCCCAAAGCTTCACAGTCCTAGAACTCGTCCTGGGTTGACATTTCATTAAATAACATTAGGCAGTTATGATTTATATTGTGTTTAATGTTGATGATCTCGTTATTTTACATATGCATCTGCTTATGATAGCGCACGTTCCTGCTTCATCAGCTTTTTTGATCAGGAGATTCTGTTCTCGTGCAGGAAATGCACTACAGCGCCCCCTATTGTATAACAGTGAACACATGGAAAGAGGGAAAATATCGTCATTGGCTATATAAATATAGAGATAACAAAAGACAAAAAAAAAAATTATTCACTCACTGCTCTTAACTGAATAACTTTTATTCTATATTTATATGCAGTGACATATAATTGTATGCAGACTATGCAGTGATATTTTCCATTTGATTACTATTTTTGTACCTGACTATCTAGTTTAGACCTACATGAAGATAACTCTGTATTTAATTTGTATATGTTTGTTCTGCTGTATTTATTTCTGCTTTTGCTCGTAATTTGATTATTTGTTCTTATTTTATTACTGACTGTCTTTAACAATATACAATTTTTTTTAGAGGATTTAGAAAATCCTAGAGTTAGGATATTAGTTTTTAGAGTCACAACCTTATTTATTAAGGTTACATGGCTCAAAAACAATACTAGGCCTATTTTATTTTATTTATCAGTTTTTTTTGTGGTGGGGCCAGTGAAAATTCTGGCAGGGCAAGTAAAAATTTTAACCACTGAAAAAAATCCTTAGCATTGAGCCATGAAATATATTCCCCCCAAAAAAAATAAAACACGGATTTGCGAGTAGTAACTTTAGTGGTAAAAATGTCGAAGAGGAATGTCGAAGGTGACGAACCTAAACCTTTTTTCTTAAAAGTAACAAAATCCGGAGACAGAACTTAAGCAAAGCCAACCTCTTTTGTGTTGTAAATAGTTGTGTGTAGGCATGTGCCGGTATCAAATTTTCTGTTGCGTTTAATTGCTGAAGCTTTTGTCACGGTATACGGTATTATCACGATATTTAAAAAAAGTTGCAAAAAAAGTGTTGTCATACTATAACAGGTTTAAAAACTTTATTATAACAAAAGAACCAAACATTTAAATACAATAAAGCAATACACAAAAATGTATAAAGTAAACAAATATTTGAAACAGATTAAAGTGCTAAAGAATTATAAAGAACAATAGGTAACACTTTACAATAATGTCTCGCCAGTTAATGCATTAACATTAACAAAGAGCGAATAGCTACATTTTTACAGAAGTTATTCTTCTTTGATAATGTTAGTTTAAAAAAGCAACTGTTAGTGTAAGCTCAGGTCCATTAAATAATAGTTACAACTTTTGATTTTAATAATGTGTTATTAAATGCTGAAATGTACATTTAACTAAGATTAATATATGCTTTAGAAGTATTTTTCATTGTCAGTTTGTTAATGAATGAACTAATGTTAAATAATGGAGCCATTTTGTAAAGTGTGTGATTGAACAACAGTCAGAACATATTCAAACAATATCTAGGGCATGTAATTTAAAACTTAAAAAAAAAAAAAAGTTTGAAAATGACTTTAAGTCTTTAAGTATTAGGTTATGTGATGACGAGCACCGGATTGTGATTACTGGGGAAACGGCTGTATTTCTGCTGTTCCATCAGCGCCCTCTGCTGTCTGAAAGTGAATGTGCACTTCAGTGCGTCTTCACGCCTTCTGCCATGTGCTCGGCTCATGAACGGTCTGTTTACATCAGTGCGCGTTCCTCTTTGACGCGTTGTTCATATTAAACGGTTGACGGGTAAAGTATTCTTAAAATACATTCTAAAAATCTGAATAATTCGTAATAAATAATTATTCACGGTATTTTGAAGTGCCCACGATAACAATATTGTGCATGTTCATTATTGCGGTATATCGTATTACCGTTTACCGGCACATGTCTAGTTGTGTGATGTATAAATAAATGTTTTTTATATTTGTTTACCAAATTAATTAATTTATTGTCTATGGCAACACCACGTATCGTTAACACTCAAGCTCCGCGACACTAGTAGTTTCGGGAATTTATGTTAATGTCCTGTCCGCGCTCTTCGCACTTATGTTGACCGGACTCAGAGCTTCAGAACCTCACAGCAGCTTTTCGTCTGTTATGGAGGCCAGCAGAAGGGAAAGGCTGTCTCCAAGCAGAGGTTGGCCCACTGGATAGTGGATGCCATCGTCTTGGGTCCCAAGACGTGCCTTGCCCGTTTGGGGTGCGAGTGCACTCCACAAAGAGTGTAGCTTCCTCCTGGGCGCTGGCTCAAGGCGCATCGCTGACAGATATATGTAGAGCTGCTTATAGCTATTTATAGCCTCCGTGTAGAGCCGGTATCTTCCCGCGTCCTCGACCCCAGTGGTCAGTAGCGCTAAGTCCCCGTTCTAGTGTCGGCTTGCAACGCCATTCCCGCCCTCTGGGCCGGATACGTGCGTCTATTCCCTCCAGTTCAGTTCCCCGGAAACGGCTAACCCTGTGAGTTCCTCCGTCACCCCTTCGGTGTCAGACGTTGCGGCCGTCTGACGCCAGGCCTGCACCCGTATGCTTGTGGAACGTGTGTGTAGGCTGAGTTCCATATATAGCGGTCCCCTAACGGCTACCCCATATGTGTATTCTCCACGGTACTAGCTACCCTACTCGGCTAGCCCAGTGTCTTTCCCTTGACAGAGCCCGCTCTGTCGTCTCTGGGTTTGTTCTTTCCCCCCTGGGACCAGGTTGGATCCACCCCAGAGACTTCCATATGTTGTACTATCCTGATAGGTTCTTCTAGTCCTTATGCGTATTTCCACCTCTCCTTCCATTGAAGGATGTGGCTCCGCAGTGTACCATCTCCCGAGACGGGCACGCTTTCCCAGCGTTATCCAATAGTCACGCTGAGTGGGTCTTGCAGGAACAGCAGTGACTGTTCTTCCCTGGAAGGGCCAGCATCCCTGGCGTGTTGGTAGGGATCCCAATTCGTCGGTCAGTTCCGACGTACATCGAACGTGACCGACTGAAAGGGAACGTCTCGGTTACGTATGTAACCCTCATTCCCTGAAGGAGGGAACGGAGACGTACGTCCCGTCGCCAGGTGCTGTGCTTCAGCTGAAGGCCCGAGCCACTTATCTCGGCTCCTCAGTTGAAAACGATATGCGGTACTTCCACTTCTGTATTTATACCCGCAACGCGGGGCGGCGCGTGGAATGCGTGAACCGCATGCCAATGTTCATTGGCTCGTTTCTATACACTCGAAGTAGATTGGTCTCTGAAAACAGATCCCAATTCGTCGGTCAGTTCCGACGTACGTCGAACGTGACCGACTGAAAGGGAAAAGCAATAACACATTTTAAGTTGAAGAGGAGATCTTTGGTTCTTAACAACAAAAACTCACATAATCAGACACTGCTGCTTTTTATATAACACATTTCCCCTTATGAATTATCATTGGGTTGTAATGAAGAGTTTGCGAAGAGAACTGTAATGAAGATAACTGTCAGTTCCGACGTACGTCTCCGTTCCCTCCTTCAGGGAACGAGGGTTACATACGTAACCGAGACGTTCTCTGTTTCGCAAGAATTCTGTACATATAGCCTTGATTCCCGTTCTTATTATACGAGTGTTTGCGTGTCACGGCAGCTGCAGATAAAGTCACAATCTCGCAGATCAAACTTGTCAATACATCTAGATGGACAAGGTCAACTCTGACCAATAAGAGGACACTTTTACTCACATGTGACTTGCATAAACACATTTTAATACGCTTGTTTGAAAGGTTGCCTTGTGAAAGCAAACCAAAACAAGAAGAAAATGCAACATTGTAAGCAATTAAGTCTTTGTTTTGGAACAAAACAAACTTCATATCTCTGGTGAACTATTCCTTTGTCTCTACTTTGACACTAGATCTCAGACGCCATGAAAGCTTTCTTCATTAGACTAGGAACTGGTGTTGCATTTTTATATTAATAATACTTGTACCATCCAATCAAGATAACAGAGCTTACGGTTTTTTTTAACAATCGCTAGGACCAATTTCTCAATACTTTGGTCTTTTTTTCTCAAAGCTCTTCACACAGGGATCACCAGAAGTCTATGTGGCTTAACTGTGGATCATTTATCATTGCTTTGGCACAAAATTATGTTCAATGATGACTTCTTTCACAACCTCTAGAGAGTGATTGTAAGTGTGATGATCATCTGCTAAATGAGCAACAGCGAACACAATTCACACCTTCAGTCAGTGAAGCCACTCCCACAGCCGTTCATGAGAGTTTAAATGCTGGGAATATTCCCATCTTCCCACAGGAGAAGAAGAAGCAAGCAGGAGGAATTACTCCAGGAGAAACTACAGACATGCTATTGTAAAGATGGAGTTTGAGGAAGAACCCTGCAGAATAAAAGATGAAGAGACAGAGGAACAAATAGGTTGGTGTTTTCCTTCATTCTCTTTAATGAGGAACATTAAGATGAAAACTTTGATAATTTGGGGTTCCCTGAATTTCTTTTCATTTCTAATTTTTTAGACGTGATGGAAGTGAATGAAGACAAACGGCTTCAGTTTCAAAAGAAGATAGAAAATGAAGATGGAGATGCAGTCGTTTCACAGACTGAAAATAATTTCACCCCAAAACAAGCTGGAAAATCTGGAGTCGAAGGATCTTTCACCTGCTCTGAATGTGGAAAGAGTTTCACTCAGAAAGGAAACCTTAAGGCACACATGAGGATTCACACTGGAGAGAAACCGTTCACATGCTCTCAGTGTGGAAAGAGTTTCAATCGCAAAAACTCTCTCAGAGTTCATCTGCACTTTCACTCTGGAGTGAGATCATTCAGCTGTGATCAGTGTGAGAAAACATTTGTTGTGGCATCAAGCTTAAGACAACACCTTAAAGTTCATTCTGGTATGAAGCCTCACTTTTGTTCTTTTTGTGGAAAGAGTTTTTCACAGCTGGAACATTTAAAAGCGCATGAGCGTATTCATACTGGTGTGAGACCGTATATGTGTTTTGACTGTGGGAAGACCTTAAATACATCCAGCAACTTAAAGATACACCAGAGAATTCACACTGGAGAGAAACCGTACAAGTGCTCACACTGTGGGAAGAGTTTCTCTCAGTCAGGACAACTAAAAAAACATGAGAGAGTTCACACTGGAGAGAAGCCGCACCAGTGCTCTTCATGTGGGAAGAGTTTCACCCAATCATCTCATCTACAGAGACATGAGAAAAAGCATATCCTGAAGTCGTCTTAGTGATCAAAGTTCATGTTTTGATCCATAAGTAAAACGTTTTATTTTTTCATGGTTCCTATGCAATATGGACAATAGGGAATTTGATTTTAGTAAATTCCAAGTCTGGTGTATTCCAAGTAATTATTTGTTTCCCTATTCTGTTTTCCTCTATTCTTAAATAAATTTGTATTTATTTAATACAATGAATGCATGAACGCATGAATGCAAACTGGCTTATAAAGGCTACACACACAAATAAAGAGAGGGAGAGAGACCAATGATAACAAACTTTTTAATTCATTATGGCATAGGCTATCTTAACTTAATTCATTTAATGGTTGTAACGTGCTGAAACATTAATATAGGCCTAATAAACATAACCGAATGACGGCACTTATTAACATAACAGTTCGACGATTACCATAAATCAACTGCTCGTAAGGCTATAGCCTTTCCACTTCATACATTGTATGTGTATTTCCTTTTAAAAAATGAGCACAAACGTAGTAAAACAATAATTTAAAAAATCAAAACAGTTAATTGATTAACTTAAGAAAAGGTTATCATCTCAACTCAAGCCATAATGATTTTAGGTTAGGCTTTAACGCAAAACATTTTGGCCCTCATTTATCAAAAGTGTGTACACCAAATTTCCAGCGTACACCCAAAACCACGGTGACTTTGAGATTTATCAATATGGACGTTGGCGTACAGCATGCTCAAATCCTACGCCAGCTCAGGAGGTGGTGTACGCACGTTTTGAGTTAGTGCGAAAATGCGCAGGAAAAACGTCTCGGTTACGTATGTAACCCTCGTTCCCTGAAGGAGGGAACGGAGACGTACGTCGGAACTGACCGACGAATTGGGATCTGTTTCAGAGACCAATCTACTTCGAGTGTATTAAAAACGAGCCAATGGACATTGGCATGCGGTGCACGCATTCCACGCGCCGCCCCGCATTGCGGGTATAAATACGGAAGTGGAAGTACCGCATATTGTTTTCAACTGAGGAGCCGAGAAGAGTGGCTCGGGCCTTCAGCTGAAGCACAGCACCTGGCGACGGGACGTACGTCTCCGTTCCCTCCTTCAGGGAACGAGGGTTACATACGTAACCGAGACGTTCCCTTTCAGTCGGTCACGTTCGACGTACGTCGGAACTGACCGACGAATTGGGATCCCTACCAAAACACCAGGGATGCTGGCCCTTCCAGCGCTCTGCCTGAGCTCGCTGGACCACTCCTAAGTTGGAGTGGGAGTCAGGGCTCCCGGCAGGGAAGGACAGTCACTGCTGTTCCTGCAAGACCCACTCAGCGTGACTATTGGATAACGCTGAGAAAGCGTGCCCGTCTCGGGAGATGGTACGCTGCGGAGCCACATCCTTCAATGGAAGGAGAGGTGGAAATACGCATCAGGACTAACCTAACCTAGGGTAGTGCAACTATGGAAAATCTCTGGGGTGGACCCAACCTGATCCCAGGGGGGGAAGAACACATCCCAGAGATGACAGAGCGGGCTCTGTCGAGGGAAAGACACGGGGCTAACCGAGCAGGGTAGCAGATACCGTGGAGAATACACATATGGGGTAGCCGTGAGGGGACCGCAACATATGGAACCCAGCCTACACACACGTTCCACAAGCATACGGGTGCAGGCCTGGCGCCAGACGGCCGCAACGTCTGGCACCGCAGGGGTGACGGAGGAACTCACAGGGTTAGCCGTTTCCGGGGAACACAACTGGAGCAAGAATAGACGCACGTATCCGGCCCGGAGGCGGGAGTGGCGTTGCAAGCCGACACTAGAACGGGTACTTAGCGCTACTGGCCCTGGGGGGCGAGGATGCGGGAAGATACCGGCTCTACACGGAGGCTATAAAATCTAGCGAACGTGTTAGGTGTCGCCCAGCCCGCAGCTCTACAAATGTCTGTCAGCGAGGCACCTTGAGCCAGCGCCCAGGATGAAGCAACACTCCTTGTTGAGTGTGCTCGCACCCCGAACGGGCAAGGTACGTCTTGGGACTGGTAAGCCAAGACAATGGCATCCACTATCTAGTGGGCCAACCTCTGCTTGGAGACAGCCTTTCCCTTCTGCTGACCTCCGTAACAGACGAAGAGCTGCTGTGAGGATCTGAAGCTTTGAGTCCGGTCAACGTAAGCGCGAAGAGCGCGGACGGGACATAACAAAGCTAGGGCTGGGTCTGCCTCCTCCAAGGCAGCGCTTGCAGGTTCACTACCTGGTCCCGGAAGGGAGTGGTAGGAACCTTGGGCACAAATCCAGGCCGGGGTCTCAGGACAACGTGAGAGTTGGCCGGCCCGAATTCTAGGCACGATTCGTCGACCGAAAGCGCATGCAGGTCCCCCACCCTCTTGATTGAGGCCAATGCGGTCAGGAGGACTGTCTTCATGGACAGGATTTTTAGCTCGACTGACTGCAGAGGCAGAGGAGGATTTAGTCTCCTCGCACCTCTGAGGAACCTGACGATTAAGTCGTGCTTACCAACGGATTTACCGTCTACTGCATCGTGATACGCCGCTATTGCAGCGACGTACACTTTGAGGGTGGAGGGTGACAGCCGCCGCTCCAACCCATCCTGCAGGAAGGAAAGCACAACATTAATCGAACACTTCCGGGGGTCTTCCTGGCGGGAAGAGCACCGAACGACGAACAGATTCCACTTCAGAGCATAGAGGCGCCTCGTAGAGGGGGCTCTAGCTGAAGCGATGGTATCTACCACAGCTTGTGGTAGGCCATCTAGAACCTCCGCGTCCCGTCCAGGGACCAGACATGGAGTTTCCAGAGGTCTGGACGCGGGTGCCATAGAGTGCCCCGTCCCTGAGAAAGAAGGTCCTTCCTCAGGGGAATCGGCCAGGGAGGGGCTGTCGCGAGGAGTGCAAGTTCGGGGAACCAGGTCCGGTTGGGCCAAATAGGGCGCAACTAACAAGACCTGCTCCTCGTCCTCCCTGACCTTGCACAGAGTCTGTGCAAGAAGGCTCACTGGGGGAAACGCATATTTGCGTAGGTCCCGGGGCCAGCTGTGCGCCAGTGCATCTATGCCTAAGGTACCTCCGGTCAGGGAGTAGTACCACTGGCAATGGGTCGACTCCGGGGAAGCGAACAGGTCTACCTGTGCAACCCCGAAGTGGTCCCATATCAGCTGGACGCTCCGGGGGTGGAGTCGCCATTCGCCCGGAGGTGTCGACTGACGAGAGAGCTCGTCGGCTGTCTGGTTCAGCGCACCTGGGATGTGAATAGCACGAAGTGACCTCACAAACTTCTGACTCCACAGGAGGAGATGGCGGGCGAGCCGGAGCATGCAACGGGAGCGTAGACCACCCTGTCGGTTGATGTACGCAACGGCCGCAGTGCTGTCCGAACGGACCAGTAAGTGTTTGCCCTGGAGCGGTTTCTTGCACCGGGCCAGGGCAAGCCGTACCGCCAAAAGCTCTAGGCAATTGATATGCTAACGCAGTTGGGGTCCCGTCCACAGACCCGAAACCACGTGCCCGTTGTACGTGGCCCCCCAACCCGTGGATGAGGCATCCGTGAAGACCACAGCATGCCTCGACACCTGTTCTAAGGACATACCGGCCCGGAGAAACGAGGGGTCTGACCACGGGTTGAAGGTTTGGCGACAGTAAGGAGTCACTTGGACCCGGTACTGACCGCTGTGCCACGCCCATCTCGGGACTCGGTCGTGTAACCAGCGTTGAAGCGGCCTCATATGAAGCAATCCGAGCGGCGTTACCGCGGCTGCGGATGCCATATGCCCCAGGAGCATCTGAAAAAGTTTCAGTGGGGCCGCTGTCCTGCCATTGAACGTATTCAAGCAGTTCAACACTGACCGGACGCGCTCTGGAATGAGGCGCGCTGTCCGGCTGACCGAATCTAGCTCCATACCGAGATAAGAGATCCTCTGCACGGGGCAGAGTTTGCTCTTCTCTCGGTTGACCCAAAGTCCCAACAGGCTGAGGTGACTGAGCACCATGTCCCTGTGTTCGCACAACTGCTCTCGAGACTGGGCGAGTATGAGCCAGTCGTCGAGATAGTTGAGTAAGCGAACGACGCGTTCTCTGAGCGGAACAATGGCTGCCTCGACGACCTTCGTGAAGACGCGAGGCGACAGGGACAGCCCGAAGGGCAAGACTTTGTACTGATATGCCCTCCCCTCGAACGCAAAGCGCAGGAACGGTCTGTGTCGAGGAAGGATAGGAGACATGAAAGTACGCGTCCTTCAGGTCGATCGCTGCGAACCAATCTCGGGGACGGATGCATTGGAAAATGCGTTTCTGCGTTAACATTTTGAACGGAAGCTTGTGCAGGGCCCGATTCAGAATGCGCAGGTCCAAGATTGGTCTTAACCCACCCCCTTTCTTGGGTACAATGAAGTAGGGGCTGTAGAACCCCGACCTCATATCGGCAGGAGGAACCGGCTCGACCGCGCCCTTCGCCAGCAGGACATCGATCTCGGACCGCAAGACATGGGCATCGCTGCTCCGCACGGAGGTGAAGAGGATGCCCCTGTACTTGGGAGGCCGGCGTGCGAATTGAATCGCATAGCCGAGTCTGATGGTACGGATGAGCCAGCGAGACGGCCTGGGGAGACCTAGCCAGGCCCCCAGAGACCGAACTAGCGGGATCAACGGCACCACAGACGTACCCGGGGTGGGGCAGCGAGGTGGAGTATTCAGACCCGACTCGGGAGGCCCGGAGGCGGCCCGGAGTGTTGCCTGAATACTCCAGGTGGGGCAGAGAGTGGGTGAGAAGGCCCGGGGGCGTCCTCGGTGCCCAATCTGCTGCCGCCTGGCGAGGGGTGAGAGGGGAGGAAAGGAGTGGCAAGGCCCGGGGGCGTCGCACACTGCCAACCTGTCCCTCTCTGGGCTCAGGGAGGGAAGAACTGCTCTGAGAATGTGGGTACCGCTGGACTCCGGGGAGCCAGCGGCAGGACCGAAACCAAAAAAATATTCTCCCCCCCGGTCCTCCTCCGGGGGAGGGAGGGGTGCAGACACCGTCTCCCCGAGAAATTCCTCTCTCGCTGGGCTGCCCGTTTCAGGGTTGCTTGCCCTTGTGCTTGCTAGCAGGCTCGCGGGACCCTGGACGGGTTGGGCACCTCCCTTGCGCCCGGCCACCTGCTGCCTGGGTGGAGGCGGACGCAGGGTGGCGCCCTCGGCGACAAGCAGATGGAGGTGCTGCGGCCGACGACTGGGTGTAGGCAGCAGCTGGTCGTCGGGGCAGGTTTTTATTTTTATTTTTTATTATTATTATTATTTTATATTTTTTTTGCCACCTCCGTCTGCTTCTGGGCCACCAAGAACTGCTGGGCGAAGTTCTCGTTGGCGTCGCCGAAGAGGCCAGCCTGACAGACAGGGGCGATGAGGAACCGAACTTCGTCGGGCTCACGCATATCTGCCAGGTTTAGCCCCAGCTTCCTGGACCACTGGTGTGGACATCGCGTGACCCAGGGAGCGTGCAGTGACTTTCGTCACTCCGGAGAGCGAGGTCCATCACCGCACGCAGTTCCTGCATAACCCCTGGGTCGGGACTACCCTCATAAGCACTCAGAGGGAAACGCCCAGCGAACCAACAGTTTCACTTCTGGTCGCGACCACCGCTGTACAGCACCGTCACACCGACACAGGAACAGGTAAGCTGATCTTCTCTCGTAATGTCTTGAAACTCGTTCGTAGAACACACTCTTCGCAGGAAGCATGAAAGCTCGGCTCCGAAGTTGAAAGCAATATGCGGTACTTCCACTTCCGTATTTATACCCGCAATGCGGGGCGGCGCGTGGAATGCGTGCACCGCATGCCAATGTCCATTGGCTCATTTTTAATACACTCGAAGTAGATTGGTCTCTGAAACAGATCCCAATTCGTCGGTCAGTTCCGACGTACGTCGAACGTGACCGACTGAAAGGGAACAATTCCTAACACCACAAAACGCACTGACAAAGATATGCTATATTATGACCCACTGTAAAAAAACAACAACAACAACAACTAAAGCCCTATTTGCACGGGAAGTAGGCTATTATCTGGGGACCTCGTGTGATTTAGAAATGACTCCCCCACATCTGAGTTTTGCGTGGCGCATTCGCACAGGATAAGCTGTGATTTTACTCGAATTTACTGACTTATCTCCCGGATATGATGTAAAGACTTGAAAATGTTTTTTCGTTATAGATATAGCTGTATGAAACTATAAACAGTCGTATCGATATCATTTTGATTGTTTTATAGTAATACAAATAATTTCGTTCAGTTAGAGAACAGGCGCAATTAAAAACGTAACTGAGCAATAACAATATACGACGGAAGATTCAGTTTCAAAGCTAAATGTAAAAGTGCCCATTTAAGCGAGTTGTTATTATACTATTCTGTTTTTGTGTTTTTCATTAAGAATAATATTAAACACACCATTCAAGCAATTTACTCCCAAATTGCTCATTCTAAAGTGAAATTATCCGCGCGGCCACATGGGAATTCATAACGGTGCGCATTATATGCAGCCTAGCTCCATTCTTCGTGAAAGATAAAGATAGAAATGCGCACAGGAAACAAAAACCTTGCAAATATTATATACGATCCGCCTAATCCCGGCAAATCACAGGATGCCGATTCGCACGGGACTATGTTATCACAGGACCTCGGTGTTTGGCGAAATATGGTAGGTAATTTGCGGGGGAATTTTTACTTTAAATATTACAGACATGGCCGATTCGCACAGGATTAAGATCACAGACATTCTCTGCAATTATTACAAATCACCAAAGGTCCTCAGATAATACTAATCCCGTGCGAATAGGGATAGTAGCCTAATTATAAACTTAAGTGTTTATTTTTGTGCAACATGGACTTCAATGTTTAATTTGTGTGACTTTACCAAAACATTTGATATGTAGGCATATGTATTCCTCCAGTTGCGAGCCTGTGCGCTTTACTTGACGTTGGTTAGGCCCGGCAGCTGCGCACGGACTGGGACTGAAAATAATTCAGACTGACAAAATAATAAAAATGACATTCTTCTTCTTTTAACTAATAATAAAATAAATAATAAAAATAACGACATTCTTCTTCTAAATAACAATACGTATCATTAATAATACAATTCATAATAATAATAAGAAGAATCTTACAAATTGTCATGCAATTATTAATGTGAAATGGTAGGCTACTCCACATCACATCATCATCACTATTGTACACCCCAATACATGTGACGTGATACGAAATTAAATGCTAATTATTTCAAAACACGTGCTGTAAAATAATGTATTGTGATAGGTAATTTCTCATCCAAACAGCTATTTAAACTGGATTTCCACCGTACACCTTTTTGTGGGCGCCTTTAATCCCACTCTTTAAACTCCCAAATAAAACAATTTAGTTTTTTTTTTTCCACTTCCCCGGTGAGGGGTCTCGATCTCCACGTCAGAGAAGTTTCACTTCTTTGCCGTCTTCCATGTGTCCATGCCGTAAAATGAGGGCGTGGGGGAGGCGGAGACTTGAATATATAGGGGCGTGTTATTCGAATGACGATCGTTTTCAGCCGCGGCATTTATCAAGGGCAGGTTTTGCGTACGCCTGGATTTCAGAGGTGCATAAATCAGGCGGTGAGAGGAGTGTAAGCATAATCTTACGCCAACATATACGCCCGTTTCTACGCAAGATTGATAAATGAGGGCCATTGTGAACCGTTTGAATGTAGGCTAAACACTAACAGCACTAATGTGAACTTGAATTTGAACTTATGTCTTCATAAGTTGGTCATAACAATATAACCTCATTTTTATTCAAAAAAATGAGCATGTTCACATGTTCGGGATGAAGACGGGAGCGCAATCTATTCACAATTAGTCCGGCCGCAGAGAACGCTCTCTCTGATGGCACAGACGTCGCGGGCACACACAAGTAAGCCTTTGCTAATTTGGCCAGTCGGGGGTATTTGTGGTCGTTGGTTTTCCACCAGTTCATGGGGTCGACGTGGATGGGTGGGCACATATCCTGGCAATACTGATTTTGTTCAGTTGTGTCAGACTTGTACGTTATAGTCCTCACCGAACAGGACTGCGATCGCAGACAGCGAATCACTTTGCGGCTTTTGGCCAACGGTTGTGTTTCAGCCGATCTCTTCCTCACTCTATGAGTTGTTCGAGATGAGATCACACACCTTGGTCTGCACAGCGCGCTTAATTTCCGCAGTTGCGAACCTCAGGGGTTTGTGTCTAGGATCTAGGAAGGATGTGACGTATGCAACCTTGCAAGCGCTGCTGACATCTGCTGGTGCAAGTCGCTGCTCCAGTGACGTAAACACTGTTTGCTTGAACTGAGAGACTTTGGGACTGATTTACAGAAGCCCTCTGATGTTACAGCATGAGGTTTGGCACTGATGGTCACCATTGTTGAGAATCATACGCTGATGTGATAGAGTAGTTCAAAGTTTTTGATCAGAACAACTTTTAAAAATCCCTCTGATTATATTGAATATGTCAGCTCTTATGCTGTAATCTATAAAGTAAACCTAAAGATTAAGCTCTAAATGAGATCAGTGATTCAGGTCCAAACATAATCAACAACACCTGATCACATTTTCTATTGGCTCTTCTGGCTTTTATAACTCCATTACAGCAGCCACACAAAATCTAATGTTCAAAAGTCAAGAATCCAACTAAAGCAAACACCTATCACCATAATGGTGACTTAAAACTGGCCACTCTTTCCTTGAGTAATTCTAAGGTGTTCATCACTAATGGTCAATCCTCACTCAATTAATCACTAAATTATCTTATTACAACACTACTTTAGAGTTCATTTTAACACCCTGGAGTTTTTGCTGTGTCATGCATCAAATCTGTTCTGAAGGTCCATATAAAGTTCTGGAGTGATCATGTATTTTAAGCGTAAGTTAGCATCACTCTGGTTCCCTCGACAAAAAGCCAATAGGATTTCTCCATTGGCTTTTGGATTATTGCAGAAATAAACTCTGTGACCAACAAAAGTTTATGATTCTTACACATTTTGTTCATCATAATATCTTAACAAATGAACAACATCCACAATGGACGCGCGCTCTCGTTTCATTTAAATGCAAAATGCATCTCCGTTATATTAATTATACTTGTACCATTCAATCAAGATAACAGAGCTTACAGGGTTTTTTTTAACAAACGCTAGGACCAATTTCTCAATACTTTGGTCATTTTTCAAAGCTCTTCACACAGGGATCAACAGGAGTCTATGTGGCTTAACTGTGGATCATTTATCATTGCTTTGGCACAAAATTATGTTCAATGGCGACTTCTTTCAAATTACATGAAGGCTTTTCTCTTTGACACAATAACCACCAAAATATTACAACCCCTTGTCCAGGAAAGTTGGGACATTTTGTAAAACGCAATAAAATCGTGAATCTGACAAAAGTACAAAGAAAAAAAAAATAGGTTTCACTTATTTTAAGGTGACAGTTGCTTGGTACTTCCTCAAATAAGTACTGAGTAATGTATACTTGAGTTGCGGTTACGGTTAGGGTTTGGTTTTGGGTTAGTTACTTGTATTTATGAAAAATGCAAATCATGAAATTGTTGCTAAATGGCTATTAGAGCAAAACTTTTGCACCTGGATAATTGAGAGTGATTGTAAGTGTGATGATCATCTGCTAAATGAGCAACAGCAACCACAATTCACACCTTCAGTCAGTGAAGCCGCTCCCACAGCCGTTCATGAGAGTTTAAATGCTGGGAATATTCCCTTCTTCCCACAGAAGAAGAAGCAAGCAGGAGGAATTACTCCAGGAGAAACTACAGACATACTATTGTAAAGATGGAGTTTGAGGAAGAACCCTGCAGAATAAAAGATGAAGAGACAGAGGAACAAATAGGTTGGTGTTTTGCTTCATTCTCTTTAATGAGGAACATTACGATGAAAACTGACATATAACAATACATCTAAAATTATACTAGCATTCAACTAGGTTTTGTGCAAAATTGAGATTTAAAACAATATTTATTTTTGTTTCTTTTTTGTCCTTCTTTTTTTGAATTATGGGAATTTAATATGTTGATTTTAGACCCGGTGGAAGTGAATGAAGACAAACAGCAAAAACTTCATCTCACAAATGAAGATGGAGATGCAGTCGTTTCAAAGACTGAAGAGAATTTCACACAGAAACAAGCTGGAAAAACTGGAGTCAAAGGATCTTTCACCTGCTCTGAGTGTGGAAAGGGTTTCATTCAGAAAGGACACCTTAATAAACACATGAAATATCACACTGGAGAAAAAATGTTCACATGCTCTCAGTGTGGAGAGAGTTTCACTCGGAAAAGCTCTCTCAAAGTTCATCTGCGCCGTCACTCTGGAGTGAGATCATTCAGCTGTGATCAGTGTGAGAAAACATTTGTTGTGGCATCAAGTTTAAGAAGACACCTTAAAGTTCATGCTGGTGTGAAGCCTCACTTTTGTTCTTTTTGTGGAAAGAGTTTTGCACAACTAAACTCTTTAAAAGTGCATGAGAGTATTCATACTGGTGTGAGACGTTATGTTTGCTCTGAATGTGGGAAGAGCTTTATTACATTAGACAAATTAAAATCACACCAGAGAATTCACACTGGAGAGAAACCGTACAAGTGCTCGTCATGTGGAAAGAGTTTCACTTGGTCAGCAAACCTGAAAGATCATGAGAGAGTTCACACTGGAGAGAAGCCGCACCAGTGCTCTTCGTGTGGGAAGAGATTCACCCAATTATCTCATCTTCAGTCTCATAAGAAAAAGCATTGCCCGTCTGCAAAGTGAGTTCAGATCCATAATTTGATATTCAGATTAAGCAAAATAAGGAATTGCCTTTAATACAGAAATGTAATCTAACATTAGTAGACAAAATTCTCTGGTCGGATGAAAAAGATTAAACATTTTGGCCTGAATGGCAAGCGTAATGTCTGGAGGAAACCAGGCACCGCTCATCACCTGGACAACACCATCCCTACAGTGAAGCATGTGGTGGCAGCATCATGCTGTGGGGATGTTTTTTAGCGGCAGGAACTGGGAGACTAGTCAGGATTGAGGGAAAGATGAATGCAGCGATGTACAGAGACATCCTTGACGAAAACCTGCTCCAGAGCGCTCTGGACCTCAGACTGGGGCGACGGTTCATCTTCCAATAGGACAACGACCCTAAGCACACAGCCAAGTTAACACAACTCTTTGAATGTCCTTGAGTGGCCCAGCCAGAGCACAGACTTGAACCCATTAAAAATCTCTTGTGATCTGAAAATGGCTGTGCACCGACGCTCCCCATCCAACCTGATGGAGCTTGAGAGGTCCTGCAAAGAAGAATGGGAAAAACTGCCCAAAAATAGGTGTGCCAAGCTTGTAGCATCATACTCAAGAAGACTTGAGGCTGTAATTGGTGCCAAAGGTGCTTCAACAAAATATTGAGCAAAGGCTGTGAATACTTATGTACACTTTTGTGCATTTTTTTCCCTCTTTTTTTTGTTGTTGTACTATTTCCCAAGATCTCAAACAAACTTCTTTCATGTTGTCATTATGGGGTATTGTTTGTAGAAATGAGGAAAAAAATAATGAATTTAATCCATTTAGGAAAAAGTGAAGCGCTGTGAATACTTTCCGGATGCACTGTATAATGAATAGACATAATTTAGCTTACATTATCAGCTATAAATAAATCCAGAATAAATCCAGAGTATGGGACTCGTCACTTTCACTTTTCATGTATTTCACTTTTCATGTATTTCTATGTACATTTTAAGAGGCGATTCTTCTCGTAATATGGACTCATGACAAACTCATCACTGAGTGAAGATGAAATTGCTCAGGAAAAGTGTATGTGTTCAGTCACTGTGGCAGTGTTACATACATAACATGCTTGTTTTACAGCTGCTATCTAGTAGTTAAGGTTTAATATTATTTTAGTTTTTACTCTGTGGTTATACTTTGTATTTTGACAAACAAATTTGGTTTAAAACGTAATAAAATGCAACTGTGTCACGAGTTGTGACAGCAATCAACCACTTACGTTTCTGTGGTAAACCTACAGCTCCTGCACTGGGACTCAAGCAGCTGCGTAGCTTGTTTAAGGGAATGGCGAAAACCATTTTTAGAGCAGCAGCGAAAATGTAAAAGTAGCCTATATAAACTTAAATATATCCTTTTATTGAAACTGGTGCTCTGCTTACAAATATTTATATAATGAGCGGGTATATTATGATTCCATCTTCCAAACCGTGTTTTTGCCTTATCCTGAAGCACTACGGTACACCTATAATAAGTGTTTATATTCAGACTATTTTAGAGAGAGTGGGACGCAACCGCTGCGGAGTAACCGAGTACCTGCGTGTCTAGACATAAACATAAATTTAGGTGGTCAAAATGTTAATTTCAGGCCCTGTCTGTAAGTAATACTTGTACTATAGCCTAACTTTAAAATTAAGTCAAGATTTATATTAAAGCCAACATCAGTAATACACAACAGTTGAAGGAGTCCAGAAGGTAAATACGCTCAAAAGTTTTAATCTATCCAAAATGATTTATTATGGTGAAACAGCTGTGTCAAGATGTTATTTCTAAATCAATACTTAATTATTCTAAATTAAACATGTCTGGGGATATAAATTGTGTTTGTATATTATCAACAAAGATAACAGATCTTCTCTCTGTTGTCGTTTTATTCTACTCTATGAAGGTTAGATAGTTTAATAGTGATTGTTTTCCGCCAGTGGAGGCGCTCGAGCAACCGAAGCACTGACACACATCGAGTCTAGAGAAGAAGAGTGGAACACAGCCGTTCATTCTGCTCTAAATCTGATGTTTTCACACTGTGAGTACATTCATTTATCATTTACTAGGAGAAATCTAAATCCAAACGACTAAACGAGTCGGTTCATTTAGTGAATCACTCAGAAATTAATCAAAATGAACCGAATGATGTTGTTCATTACGCTCGTGAAACGTAAAGTCGTTACTGACTGTTTTTCACGTTATCATTTGTGAATATTATGAGTTGTGTTTTCATTGTATGTAAGGTAACCTGGCAAACAGTTTTTAGTGCATGTAATCATATCTAATATGTAAGAGCAACATAAAAGTCAGCTGGAGGAGTTGAATTGTTTCTAAACAGTTGTCTTTGTAAATAATTGAGAGTGATTGTAAGTGTGATGATCATCTGCTAAATGAGCAACAGCGACCACAATTCACACCTTCAGTCAGTGAAGCCGCTCCCACAGCCGTTCATGAGAGTTTAAATGCTGGGAATATTCCCATCTTCCCACAGGAGAAGAAGAAGAAGCAAGCAGGAGGAATTACTCCAGGAGAAACTACAGACATACTATTGTAAAGATGGAGTTTGAGGAAGAACCCTGCAGAATAAAAGATGAAGAAACAGAGGAACAAATAGGTTGGTGTTTTCCTTCATTCTCTTTATGACTGAGTAGGACTTCAACAAACTATTATTTTGATGATTGATTAATCATTAATCTATAGATATTTTTGTTGCCCCACATTAGTTGTCTTTATAACTACTATGTACTATTAAATTAATCATTTGATACAATACACTTGTTGTGTACATCCATTTTACTTATGTCATTCATTCACGACTGCACTGTCATTCACGGTAGTGTCCACTGGCGCGTTTTCAGTTAATTCCTATGGAAGCTCAACCTTGCTTTGCTCCGCATAGTTATGAACGGCACATTTTACTTTTGGTTTAGAATTAGTGATTTAAAAGCCCCCGGTGATACCGGTATTACCAGTGTTGTCATACGTCAATTAGAGTGCATTTTTCTGTCCAAGCCCGACCTGTGTCCGACAAGAGTAGTAACCGAACCTGACCTGAGCCCGACAGGCATTAAGATATTTATGTCCGAGCCCGACCCGAACCCGAATCGATTTGGTTTTTCTCATACTAATGACACATGTACGTTTGTTCGCGTGGAAAGCCCGCTTTTATTAGGCAACTGTAGGGCATTCTGAAATGATTACAGATGAGCGCATCAGCGCACACACGGGGAAACAAATACACACGTTAACACAGGGCCAAATCAAATAGCCAATTGAAATTAAATGAACAAAGGTCTACCAAAAATGGCCCATGCTAACAGAACAAAACATTAACGTAACAAATGCAGCTTATTGACATGAAAATCACTCTTACCATTTTTCTCGAAAACTGTATGGCTACTAAACTGCAACATGGGATCTATTTACATAATCCATCCATCAAAGTTTAGGCTAATCCAGGTTTTTATGCAGAAAAAGGATTGCATCAACTGTGGATGGATTCAAGGCTGTCCTCCTCTGCTCGATGGTCCTGCCAGCAGCGCTGAAGTTGCGCTGCCAGCCACATGTAGCCTAATATGCAATATGCACGCACATGTTGCGCGTTGTCACAGCAACATAAACAAATTTCCGCACACAGGAAGACGGATGTTAGGGTAATATTTTTTATTTATTTTAATCACAAAAACATACCTTTGCATCAAGTTAAACAGGCCCATTGGCTACCTACATAATAAGCTGTTTTAGATTTCAAATGTTCAATGCCTTATCGCGCTGACGTGACCGAGCCCGACCCGAACCTGAACATTATTTCGAAATATATGTCCGAACCCAGCCCGGGCCGTCGGTTACCGACGGGTCCCATCGGGCTCGGGTCGGGTATCCATCCTCTAACGGGATTAACCATTGGGAAAATTTCCTCACTGTCACAACCCTAGTGCGAGTACACAATGCTTTCATGCCTTGGCTGGTGCTGACCCAGAGACACATATAAACACACAAGTACTAGTATCCCCCTCACACAATAGGAGGATCTTTGTTGACATCTTTGTACGCATGCGCGAGTGGTTGTGTGGCAACAAAACAAACAGTATGGCGGGCTGTAAAGACGCGACGAGCACTTTCAAGAGAGTTAGCGGGCGAAATCCACAATATATAAGCACTTTAACATCTGAAGACCGGAGGAGGTTTGGAGAGAAGCTCAAAATTTGTATTGGTGACAAAATTGAAGTTATTCAAAGCCCATATGAGATCTGGGATGACAAAAAACGTTGGTCCGACTCGCCCGTATCTTGGCCAACAATCTGCAGGGGAGACATTTATTCTTATTTAATAGAAACCCCTGGACCCTTCACTCATAAAAAATTAAAGGCTTTCAAAAGTCTGGAGGCCTATGATTTTGTTTCTCGCATAGTTGGGCCTATCTTTTCTGCCAAACAGAAAGCAGTGATCGTGCTAAAAGCAGAGGTTAGACCTGGCCAAGCAGAGTCACAGCGTGATTCGCATCTCCCGTGGGTGATCGCCAAAGAGAACGGCGAAATAATCACTGCTCACTGCGACTGCAAAGCCGGGTAAGTCTTCATTGATCAGTGTTCTTATTTACTTATTTATTGAAAATGTAGTGACTGTTGTACCAATTCAATTGTGTTCAGTGTGAGACTTTCAATGGCGTCTGTACTAATTAGTACACACTAACTAGACACCTGAATCAGAACGCGAAAACATATGACTCAGTTGATTTGACTCAGTTTTATTTATTTTTTTATTCAATCTTCTATAAATACATAGTCACTAAGACTTACCATGAACAAAATGTGCCTCACAAACTCGATCAGAAGCTGCAGGAATCCAGGCTTTCTTCGGAGCGTCCAGGTTCAATCGCCTAATTGCACGCAACCATTTCTTTTGTTTTTCGCTATCCTTTTCGGAGGGAATTCGAAAAAACTTTTTATCAGTCCCCCAACGAGCCGTACAATCGACCACACAGCAAGAGTGAACCATCCTCTTCTCTAAATCCTCCTCCAAACGTGCAAAACAATCAAATTACAGGTATCTAGCAGTGTTTCTTGCCACACGACTCCCATGATGCAACGCGACAAACATAAACAATGACGTCACAAAAGATCCGCCTATACAAATGACATCCAAAACAGTTCAATGAACACAATTTAAACACTAAAGTTTTTATTGTGCAAAAAAAAAAAAAAAGGCAAACGAATTATAGGCTACTAGATGTTTTACACGAGCTAAACCAATGATATTCAAAATGGCCCACATCCGGACTGCGAGACAGAACAGTAGCACAATTTTCTAGATGAAGTGAGCAGAGCATCAAAACAGCAGAGCGGATCACACCACAAGCACTCAGGATGGTTTGTGGTAATGATATTTCCGTGCGATGTCCTCTAGTAGTTTTATCTAAAGTCAAGTCAACTTTATTTATATAGAGCTTTTTAAAATGCAGATTGTTTCAAAGCAGCTTCACAGTGTTAAACAGGAAAATAATGCAACAATTTTATTCGGCCGTACAGCCGCTCTGGAGAAAACGGTGATGTCATCAGCTCATTTTAATTATCATACAGTGATAATGTGGGCAGATCAGTAATTTAGTTGATGTCCCCAACTGAGCAAGCCAAGCCAAAGGCGACAGTGGCAAGGAAACCAAAACTCCATTAGGTGACCTAATGGAGAAAAATAAACCCTGGGTGAAACCAGGCTCAGTCGGGGTGCCAGTTCTCCTCTGGTCAATTAACAAACAGCGTACTATTATTATTCTGGCAACTTGGAGACGGGTTTATTGAGGATGACATGTCGATTAAACAATTATAAAATAGGAATATTCGAAAGATCGGACTCATCATGCCGGAGACGGGTTTATTGAGGATGATGTGTCGATTAACCCTTAAAGACCTAGAACATTTTTGGAGCACCTGACTTGCCTCTACTTTTCTTTATTTTTCTCACCCATTCTAGCAGTTAGCATCAAGTGTCATATATCATTTTAAACAGGAGAACATGAAGTTTTCATCTAGCTCATTTGAAGTCCCGATTATACATTTAATAGAATTTTAAGAAAAACGGCAGCAAAAATTGTTTTTTTTTACTGTGAACTCAAACAGAACTTCATGAAGTTTGGATTTTTTTCCTTTAGAAAGTTAGACTTGGTTGTTTTAGACTTCCAGATGAAATTTTGTCTACATGTAACAATCCCTCAGCAAGTTGTAACCATTTATTATAATATTATTCTAGGCATTTTGAAGTGAAAAGGTGTATTTTATTTACTGACAATGTAGGCGTGTCCAAAAAAGTTCAGGGAGTAAAGTAAATAGAATGATTGTTATATAATAACAACAATGAAACGGTGTAATATTTTCTATTAAAGAAAAATACTGACTTTTGTGTGCTGTGCTATGTGAGAGAGTGCTCTGCATGCGTTTATTTCGGTTTATTTTCATGCAGACTTAACACTATGTTTATTGTTTGAGCTGATGACTGTTTCAACGAATCTGGGCACGGGAGGGGTGGGACTAATGATCAACAATTGTGTCCGTTTGGCTCAAGGGAACAACCCACATACATTTCCTTGACGAATCAATGTTGCAGATTTTGATGACGCATCCACGCTCACCACGGAGCCTCTGAATAACCAAAAGCTGAGATTCTCCTCTTTACGGTGCATTTTACAGCATACAGATTGGATTAGCGGTTTAAAAATTATTAAACATTTTAGAACGATAGTTATTTTTAGCCCTGGTCAGCTGTCTAGGTTTTTAAGGGTTAAACAATTATCTAACGCCAAACGTGCTTCAGTCAAGCCCTTTCAGCTCTGTGCGCGTTCTCTCTTTCTCCAGACACGTGCCACATTAACAGAGCTTAACACTCGAACGCAACCCACGACGTCATCGTCCTTCGCACTGTTTCACTGTAGACATCGTCTGATACCAATTGGGTAGACATCGCCCAACCCTAGCTTAGGACTGAACACAGCATTTGCTTAAACCTGTGAGTTTTGAAATATTTCCTTTAGCAGATTCTAGTTTCTGCTTGGATACATATCTATGATCAAACAGCTGAAGTCACGACCGTATTATGGAAACCATAGTGACAGTATCAAAGATGGCGATTTCCATAACACACACAGTGCGTTAAATGACTCAAATTGAGGCGCGAGTTTATCCATCATATATTTTAAAGAACTAACGTTGACTTCAGATGCTTTGCAACCAAGTGCAGAGAGTTCGTTTGAGCGGCGCTCCGGTGGATCTTCGGAAGAACGCAATGTTCAATCATGAATTAATTACACAAAAGTCATTTGTGCCTCGTAAAGAGAAACGCACAGACTGCAAATACATTACCAACCAAGCAAAAACACAATCCATTCGTGCTCTCGCTGATCTCTGATGATCAGTAGCAGTTCACTAAATAAAATAATTAACTAAAATCAGCTAAAATCAGCTTGAAAATGCTATCTCAAGAAAGGTGAATTTAAAGGTACACTGTGTTATTTCATCAGTCAATCATGAAAGTCTGATGATTGAAATCCTTTTCAATTCAAGTAGAGATTCATGAGCGAATGACAGCAGAGCCATGAGACCTGTATATTTGCGACGCGTGTCCAGTTTTGTGTGAGAGGGAAAGAAATCTGCCTGCGAGCGGAGAGATCCATTACATAGATACACTCTTGCATTAAAACAATGCGCTCTCGGTATTGTCATTAAATAACGTCATAGAAACTAACAATAATCCTCAAATTAATAATAAAACAAGAGGAAAGTCATGTCTGAAAGCTGCCATTTTTTTTCTTAATTATTGGTTAAAATTAAAGGGTCAGGGGTAACAGTTTCAGCCAATCTCATGTTAATCTTGAGTACCTATAGAGTGGTATTGCATTATTCATATCTCCAAAAAAATCTTTAGTTTTTTCATATTTATAAAAGAAAATATGCTGTACTGATTCTTTTTGAAACCAGCCGATCTCATGAAGGGTGTAGTGGGTGGAGCTAAAGAGTCACGAGCACACACAGCTTTAGCGTAGTTTAGCTTTATCGGACCAATTCAAACCTGTGAAATACACTATATTGCCAAAAGTTTTGGGACGCCTGCCTTTACATGCACATGAACTTTAATGACATCCCATTCTTAATCTGTAGGGTTTAATATGGAGTCGGCCCACCCTTTACAGCTATAACAGCTTCAACTCTTCTGGGAAGGCTTTCCACAAGGTTTATGAGTGTGGTCATAAATTCCTATAAACATTCTTCTAGAAGCGCATTTGTGAGGTCAGGCACTGATGTTGGACGAGAAGACCTGGCTCTCAGTCTCCGCTCTAATTCATCCCAAAGGTGTTCTATTGGGTTGAGGTCTGGACTCTGTGCAGGCCAGTCAAGTTTCTCCTCACCAAACTCGCTCATCCATGTCTTTATGGACCGATGCTTTGTGCACTGGTGCGCAGTCATGCTGGAACAGGAAGGGGCCCCGAACTGTTCCCAAAAAGTTGGGAGCATGAAATTGTCCAAAATGTCTTGGCATGCTGAAGCATTGAGTTCTTTTCACTTGAACTAATGGGCCAAGCCCAACTCCTGAAAAACAACCCCACACCATAACTTCACACTTGGCACAATGCAGTCAGGCAAGTCCCATTCTCCTGGCAACCGCCAAACCCAGACTCGTCCATCGGATTGCCAGACAGAGAAGCGTTATTGGTCACTCCAGAGAACACGTCTCCACTGCTCTAGAGTCCAGTGGCGGCGTGCTTTACCCCACTGCATCCCACACTTTGCATTGCACTTGGTGATGTAAGGCTTGGATGAGCTGCTAACCCATTCATTAAGCTCTCTACTAGGGATGCAACAATACAGTTAGTCCACGGTTCAATACATACCTCGGTTTTTAACCACGGTTTTCGGTTTGGTTCGGTTCTGATGGCTTGTCACATCAGTTTTTTGCTATTCTATTTTAAGCAACAGGAACAGCAAGAGGTTAAAGAGAAAAAATACTTTTTTATTGCAATACTCTTTCTTTATTTTACTTAAAAGAATTGAAAAACCTTACTTAAACTTAACTTTACTTTAAAAAAAAAACCTTGTACACATGCCTAGTGTATTGTAAAATATAAAATAAGTAATAAAGATTTACACTGGCAGCTCAGAGCTGTACAGCAGCATTTAAGTATGAAATTGAATGAATGTAAAAATAAAACACTACATAGACTTCACTATAAAATATACATTGATTCTTATTAAAGCTACTGTATTAGTTTTTCAGTCAGTTGTTGTATTAACATTAAAGGGATAGTTCACTCAAAAATGAAAATTCTGTCATCGAGAAATGAATACAGGTTTAGAACAATATTAGAGTGAGTAAATAATTACATAATTTTAGAGGTCTCCCTTTAAGGACAGCGTGTTCCCTAGGCTGCGCTGCTGTCAATTTAAGACCTGCGTGCATCTAATATACAGACACACGCCGATTTTACTTTCACTTTAGACATAACCGACTGTGTTTATGTTAACCTTGTGTGTATTTGACAGTATTAGTGAAGTAAGACTACTTATTCCAGTAATCACGTGTTTGACACTCGTTTAGTGCGTGCATGTTTAACCGGCAAGGTTGTAAAACGCATGAAAATAATGAACTTTCATGTTTGTGAATAATGTTCCATGAGTATAACTCTACCACTAACGTGATGTGAATTAGGGATGGGCGATATGGACTTAAAAATGTATCCCGATATTTTCTAGTATTTATTGCGATAACGATATCAATGACGATAAATGTAGTATCATTCCCCATGTTTTTGGATACAAGTGAGAGCTGCATTCTGCATGCAGACTTAGAAAAACAAACAATGATCTTAAGTAAAACGTACCTGTCATCAAACAGGCTCCTATAATACATAATAAATATATAAATATTTTTATGTAAAATTCCAGACCAGCCTTTTCAGAAATGGAAAAGTTGCAGATATAATTGTCTTCTGTAAAAGTGCAGGTAATGTTTAAATAGTGCAACTGTGCTGAAAAACATCACACAATACAAACAATAATAATTCAAATCAATGACAAGTTTTAAATGTAAACCGATTCTGTATTTATTCATACACTCATGGTGCAAACAGTGGTAAAAATAGCAGAAACAGCAAAAGTAATTATCACAACCATGTGTTCAGATTACAAAAAAGTTACAAATAATGATTTAATGATAGAACTTCAGTATTTTGAGTTGATAAGATAATAATACCACAAATTCTTCAACTAATAAAAATAAACTGCCCTAAGGGTTCATGAATATTAATCACGTTGTCAGCGCTCATTCGAACTGATTTGCTGAAATCAAAACAGGCACAGTAATAGGTCCGTGCCAGCCAATGAGATTCCCGTTTGTGCATTCGTTTCTTCCTGTTTATGAAAGGCTGAATAATTCCAAATAAACGCCATTATTTTACAGGAAAATACAACAAAGGATATTGTTTACATGTAGCACGTCAATTCTGTGTTGTGTAAGACTCTCTCGCTCTCTCTTTGAGTGTGTGTGAAACACTGAGCGCTCTCAGTTGCGCGCCTCACACTATAGTGTTAACTGTGTGTCAAATACACTGCGCATTCATTGAGTTGAACTGAAATAGTGTGCTTTGCCGATCGATTGAGAAAAAGCGAATCTAAGCGCTCAGTCCAAGTGCTCAGCGAGTGAAAATACATCTGTATGTACAGGTTCAGATTGCCCTCAGGTAGCCCCTCGTTTAGCTATGAACTCTTCCGCCATAGTTGTTTTCGCTCTGCACGTGAGATGCGGATTCAGTGTCGCCGCTCCCATCACGCGCTGCGCTTAGGGCACCGAGTGCTGCCGGGGGCACCACAAGAAAATTCTCTCTCCAACCCCCGTTCAGCTATACAAATTGACAAACGCAGCCACTGCGGCCATCATTAAGTAATAACGCTGCATCAAGACGGCCAGCGGCGGCATTGTGCGGATGGGTCGCGCCATCAACTAGGTTTTATCGTTATTATCGCAGGAAGCAAACTCTTATCGTGGGGAGAATTTTTACCGGTATATCGCACACGATAAGATATCGCCCATCCCTAATGTGAATGTATGTCGCGTTGTTCAGTATTGGGATGGAGGCAAATGATAGAATTTGTAGAAAAATTATTAATTAAATGCAAAACGCAATTCACAAGTGCGTATTGAACCGTGAATGCTGTACTGAACGGTTCAAAATTATATTGAGTATTGTGGCATCCCTACTCTCTACACACTGTTCTTGAGCTCATCTGAAGGCCACACAAAGTTTGGAGGTCTAGCTATTGACTCTGCAGAAAGTTGGCGACTGCTGCACACTGTGTACCTCAGCATGCGCTGACCCCAGTCTGTAATTTTAAGTGGTCTACCACTTAGTGGCTGAGTTGCTGTTGTTCTCAATTGCTTCCACTTTGTTATAACACCACTAACAGTTGTCCGTGGAATATTTAGTAGTGAGGAAATTTCACAAATGGACCTAATGCACAGGTGTCAACCAATCACGGTACCACGCTTGAGTTCACTGAGCACAAATGTGTGTAGAAGCGTCTGCATGCCTAGTGCTTGATTTTATACACCTGTGGCCGTGGAAGTGATTGGAACACAGGAGTTCAATGATTTGGAGGGGTGTATTATTTTTCAATATAGTGTAGCTTCAAAATATAAAAGCAAGTAGTAAATAATAAAGAGGAACAAAGAAACATATTACAAGCAATAAACAAAAAGGGGGTTTCAGTATTTAAGATTATCTGAACGTTTTCCATCGCGCATCTGGTTAGAACTAAGCTTAAAATCGATTCTGTATCAGTGATAGTTTTTATTTCGCCTCTAGAGGCTGCTCTCGTACTGTATAATGACAGTGGACCCTTCTCATCAGCTCCAGCAACAAACACAACCTGGAAAAACTATTGGTTTGGATTTTTGCCAATAACTGATTGGTTCAACCTCTAACAAGAACATATTCATATGCAAATTAAATGCATTGTATAGAATGGGACTACCCCTACTATTTTACACACATATTGCATAAAGGAAAATGGTATATAAAATCATTGTTAAATCTTTCATGACATAGTTGAGAATCACCTTTATACAAAGTTTGGTTAAAAATAGTCTGAAACCTAAAAATGTATTGATAAATGAAAAAAAAAAAACTTTTTTTGCAGATATGTCTAGTCTTAATTACTGAGTCCTGGAGCCTCATTTATAAACGTTGCGTACGCACAAAAGAAGGCGTACGCCGCTCTCTACGCAATAATTGGTATTTATAAAAAGCAAACTTGACGGGAAAATGTGCGGTCCTTCACGCAAGCTCTGACCCAGGCGTACGCACAAAAACGGAAATGGCGACACCGTCGGCAGATGGAAGAAACACGTGAAAGTGTGTGAAACTGTAGACCGTTGTGTAAAAGAAATGGCAATACTGCCTCTCATAAATAACAAGAAGACTTCACAAAGCAAGTCTTACGTAATCGATCAAACGGGTGTTCGTGTAGGCTTGTACAATTAACAGCCTACACGAACACCCGTTTGATCGATCTGCAGTGTAAAACAAACAAAATCAAACGAAAATTACAACAGATGCAAACCAGAACCCATATTTGCAAAAAGAAAAGTGAAATATGTTCTGCAATAATATTGGCATGTTATGCAATTCATCCTCATAAATAATATGGTAAACAGAACGAAATAATGTGCAAAACTGATATTCTCGTCAATGTGTCCGTCTGGCGGAGCAGATATAGATTCAAGACAGATAGATAGATAATTAGGGAGATATATAGATAAATAGATAGATTGATTGTCCACTGGGGAAAGTTGTTTTCATAGTAAAAATGTCTTCATCAGCTACGGAATCATGGTATTCATGCATATGCCTTTAGTTTGTTTTATTTTTGATAAAATAACGTATGTATGTCTCAACCATTCAGAAAGCTGCAAGACTTTCCATTTGCACTGAACTATAGCCTATTTCCCATTTCCACGTAGATTATAACCGACATCTATAGCTTGTCAGATGCAATTAAATGGATGGAAATAAAATGCCCCATCACAATGCATAATGACGCACAATGGCTGATATTGCGCTCTTAGAAGATGTCGCAAATGGAAGGATTCGTAGTGAACGCATCTTCAGACAGCAAGAAGAGTTGCTGGCAAACGAGGACACACTCAGGCGATGGTGCGCTAGACGCTTTTTTGCCTCGACTTTGATGTCCGACCATTTCTTTTTTATTTCGGCCACGGTCCGAGGTTGTGAGGCTACAGCATTTACGGCGTCTGAAACCTTTTGCCACTCAAGTGCCTTTTTGGCATTAGTAGCCTAATGCCCACACTGTGCCCTCCAAAACAACATTTTTCTCATCTTTTCCTCACATTGAGTGAGGTTACGTTTTTTTAGTTTTCAAATGTGGCAAATGTGTTTGCCATGATTTCCTCTCTGTGTTTGCCATGATTTCGCAATCGATGAATATTAACTTGGGGGCGTTTCGCGGACTATTTATAGGCAACTATGGGCGTGACATGAAGCCGCAAAAGCTACGCTACATTTAGAATTGATTGTGATTTATTAAGGGAAATCTGCGTAGGACGTGCGTGCGCACGGTTTTATAAATCCGAATATTTCTGTGCGTACGCACGTCCTATGTTTCATCCGTACGCCACTTCTGACGCAAATCCTACGCAAAGTTTTATAAATGAGGCCCCTGGTGTCCTCTGCAGAGTACATAGAATAGAAAAAGGAATACAATATCTTTTTAAGTATCTTATTAACAATGTATTGACATCAACTAATTTCACAAAAAATCTTATTTCTCAACAGGATATAAAAATACATCTCAAACTAAATACTAGTAGTAAACTAGATTTGTGCTTTAAGTAAGAATGATCTTAATTTCTTTGTTTCTCACTTGCCGCTTTAATTGAAATTTGGGAATTTAATGTTGATTTTAGACTCCAAGGACGTGAATGAAGACAAACGGCATCATTTCACAAATGAAGATGGAAAACTGACATATCAAAATGAAGACAAACATCTGTTTCAAAAACCACCTCATTTCAAAAATGAAGATGGAGATGCAGTCGTTTCAAAGACTGAAGAGAATTTCACACAAAAGCCAGCTGGAAAATCTGGAGTCAAAGGATCTTTAACCTGCTCTGAGTGTGGAAAGAGTTTCAGATGTCAAGGACACCTAACTGTGCACATGAGGATTCACACTGGAGAAAGACCGTTCACATGCTCTCAGTGTGGACAGGGTTTCACTCAGAAAGGTGCTCTCAACACTCATCTGCGCCGTCACTCTGGAGTGAGATCGTTCAGCTGTGATCAGTGTGATAAAACATTTGTTGTGGAATATTACTTGAGACAACACTTTAAAACTCATGCTGCTGTGAAGCCTTACATTTGTTCTGTTTGTGGAAAGAGTTTTACACAATTGAAGTATTTAAAAGAGCATGAGCGTGTTCATACTGGTGTGAGACCTCATGTTTGCTCTGACTGTGGGAAGAGCTTTACTAGATCCAACGACTTAAAATCACACCATAAAGTTCACACTGGAGAGAAACCATACAAGTGCTCACACTGTGGAAAGAGTTTTGCTCATTCATCTAACTTGAAAGATCATGAGAGAGTTCACACTGGAGAGAAATCTTACAAGTGCTCACACTGTGGAAAGAGTTTAGCTCGGTTAGATTCCTTGAAAGATCATTTGAGAATTCACACTGGAGAGAAACCGTACAAGTGCTCACACTGTGGAAAAAGTTTCACTCATTCATCAGCCATGAAAGATCATGAGAGAGTTCACACTGGAGAGAAACCGCACAAGTGCTCACTCTGTGGAAAGAGTTTTGCTCGGTCAGAATACTTGAAAAATCACGGGAGAGTTCACACTGGAGAGAAGCCGCACCAGTGCTCTTCATGTGGGAAGAGTTTCAGCCAATCGTCTAGTCTACAGACTCATAAGAAAAAACATTGCCCAAAGTTGTCTGAGCAAATGTTCATGTTCTGATCCATCACCATAAATAATACACTTAATACACTAAGTAAATACTTTGACATTCAGATTCAGAAAAAGCTGGATCATTTGTTAAAATTAATAGTGAAGTTTGATTGTTTGACAAGGGGAACCTTTGGAGAAGGTCAAAATAATAGTTAAGAATATATAAGGCATTTGTGTACATGTGGCAACTATAGTCTATTTTCAAACTTTTACGGGATACATTAAGATATTGAAGACTTTATTGCATTGAAAAAGAAAGATTCTATTAAAATTGCAGACAAAGAGCAAACCTGGTTTCCCGGATTTCTGCTCTGTTGTCTCTTTGGATTATCTACACTCTAAGAAATGCTGGGTTCAGCCTGCTGGGTTCTTTTTTGTAATATTTTTACCCAGTGCTGGGTAGTTTTTCTTTAACTCAGCTGCTAGGTCATCACATACCGACCCAGCACTGGGTCAATGTAACCCAATGTTGGTAACCCAATGTTGGGAAGTCTGTGTGCCAAACCGGTTAAAACTGGATACATTTATCAATGGTCATTTTGTGTGTTCTGTTCTGAGAGAAATGTCCTAAGGAGAAATTCCAGAAGGTTTGTATTACATCTATCAAATTATTCCTGGTCAAAGAGGAAAATGTCAACATGTTGTCCTGCCGCCGTTCGCTCCACTGACTATAATAGGAGCGCTGTTGATAGTGCACGAGCGACGTGGTTTTGGTCAAGCTATACGCTTGATGGGTTGAAACTTAAATATCTTGACAGACGAGATGGCACCAGGTAAAGCTGTTTTTTATGTAACTTAATAAATTAATATTTAAGATTGTCATTTAATGAACTGGAACCGTTGTCTAGCTATCACCAGACCAAGCTCAATCTTTTAAGATTAAACATTAGTCTGGGGAGTCTTCTCTGTATTTTCTACTGCACAAGAGGCGCGATCAATTGGCATAGTTCAAATGACTCCGTACGCAATTGGATTGTCCTTCAACCAACCAGACCTCGATGGGAATAGTTCAAATGACTCTGTACACAATTGGATAGTCCTTCAACCAATCAGACCACAAGAGGTGTGATCAACGGGCATAGTTCAAATGGACAGCATGTGTTCTGTCCAATATTTACCCAGCGCTGGGTTGCCAAATAACCCAGAAATTGTTGTTTTTAACCCAGAATTTTTTAGAGTGTACCCTGTGTTTTGACCTGTTACTTGTTTTATGGATTATGATTCTGGATTGTTGTAATAAATGACTGCAGTTGGATCCTCAACCAGTGTGTTTCGGAGCAGTTTGTGACAAAAAGGTACAGATGTTAATAAATTGCTGGGTCCTGACCATATTGCTCTGTTTTTAAAAATAGTGCATGATATTATTTCAACTCAGTTTACATATTTGTTTAATCTCTCCTTCAACCCAAAACTTGGTACTTGCTTTTAAATAGGTGTGTGAACTCGCAAGTACGAGTAACATGATAGGGATGAAACGGTATGGAAATTTCACATCATGATTATAGTGACCCAAGTTATCACGGTTATCAATGAGATGAAAGTGTTCAAAAAGAACAGATGCACACACTTTAAACATTTCAACAAGTTTTATATTTGAAAATCAACAAACAACAAATAACTAAAGCAGCTCTATGCACTTTTTAAAGCTTGATTCTATTCTGTGGTATTTCCTTCCTTAATATGGCCATCGTCAATAGCAACGCATAACGCATAAATAATAATTTGTCGTAAATTTAATCTCTAATATTATCTCTGTAAATATATTCTCAAGCAATATTCTCATCCGTGTTCAGCAATGATGCATTTAAATCTAGCATATTTTGTGTAAGAGCCCAAACAGTATCCTAGTGAAATAATGCATATCCATATTTCCATATGATTTGACAGTTTATTTTATTAAATATACAAATGTGTGCATCATACCTGACACCTAGATGATCACTTTACAGTCATTTTTATGACTGTCATTCTCTTCAAATGCTATTGAAGTTTGAAACGTGTATAACGTTACCAATGTTGTATGTAACTTTAGAGACGGCCCCTAAATTCGCCAGTGCTATGCCAGTCATGTCAGATGCGCTGTGGGTCTGCTGTGTTTTTTTTAATCATTTTCGCTGCTGAAATAGAACAAAAACAGTCAACCACTGTATGATGAATGAATCTCCTGCGTACATCGCACGTTTATCTCTGCTTTGAGTGTAGATTTCCGCAAGTGTGAGAGCGCGCTCTGAACAAAACTCTGGCTAATCTGAACGCCTCTGATTTTGAGACATTGCATTCATAAACTCAATAGAAACACTTGTAAGTGGTTATAATGCGCAATGCGATTATAACAGATGGCTTTTGAGAAGAATATAATAAGTTCAACCGCTAAAGTGGCAATAGTGTGCAGCCGAAATAACGTTACACCCGCAAATGGCGGTTGTTAATGTCAAAGTCCACTTGCCTTGCGTTCGTAGTTTTGAAGTGTTTCCCCCTATTACAGCAACTTTATTCTGGCATGTTCTGCAGACAGGGTGACCATCTTCGATTAAGTTTCCCTCAGGACTTTTGTAAAAGCCAAAATATGACACCGCCTCAGATTTGGTCCTTTTAGAAGTCTGAAAAATCCCGGCACTGTCACTGCCATCTGCCATTTCTTCTCATTCAAAAAACAGAGCTGCGCCGCGCCTGCACCAGACTGATGCTGACTGGACAAGATTTACCGCGAGTTTTCACAATTGTGATAATCACATGTGGTTTTAATGATAATTCAATTTTATATTATATTATGAACCGTCACTAAATTTTATTGTGGTTTATCGTGATTTATCGTGAAACCGGTAATCATTTCATCTCTACATGTGTCACATGCTCTCAGTGTGGAAAGAGTTTCTCTCACAAAAACTCTCTCAACAATCATCTGCGCCATCACACTGGAATGAGATCATTCAGCTGTGATCAGTGTGAGAAAACATTTGTTGTGGCATCAAACTTGAGCACACACCTTAAAGTTCATGCTGGTGTGCAGCCTCACGTTTGTTCTTTTTGTGGAAAACTTAATATTCCCTTTTAACGAGGTGTGTGAACTCACAAGTGCGATGTCAGACACTGTAATTTGCTCTGGACTCCTTCTGTTTTCCGGAGTGATGAGATACTTAGCAGACTGTCCTCACTCAATGGCTGGCTGTCTAAAGGCCTGTACACACCGGGACGAATATCGCGCGTGCTTATCGCCAGCGTTTTTCGTGACGTTTTTTGGCGCGTCTTAAGTGTTCACACCCAAGCGATTTTCACTGGCGATGCGCCGAGTGAACGTGCACATTCAGTAGATAGCGCTCCCGGTACACAAGGTGGTGCTGCGGTACTTTACGCTTCTGACACTCGCTTGTCACACAGAAGAAGAGAGACAGTTTTTACGTGCTTGCCAAAACCATAGATATATTATGTCTATGGCCAAAACCATTCACACACTTTTTGCTAACTGACAAGCAGCATTTGCAGCTCATTTTCTTCTCCGTCTACTTACTACTTCTTCGTTGTATCAATGTGTGCTCAGCAAGACTGTTTTGTGCTTGAGCACCACCAAGTCGTGTTTTACTGTCACTTCAGCAACTCCAGGCACGTGAACAAAAGCGCTGATCTCATTGGTCGGCCAGTTTTTAACGCGTCGCATCAAAATAAAAATAAAAAACGAACCCCAGGCGTTTTTTTTTTTTAAATGACGCTTTTATGCCTGGTGTTTTACGCGTCGGTGTGCACACTCACATTGGCGCCCTTTGTTTACTCATGAGGCGTTAAACGTCGGCGATAAACGCGCGCGAAAATCCTCCCGGTGTGAACAGGCCTTAATGTTGTCCGCAGAATAATAAAGGGTTCATAGACAATTTGAGAAGTTTTTGGGGCAGACCTGACCTTTAAAAGAGATGCTGCTCTTCTATCTAGAAATATGGCACATAGTCTTAGAGCTGAACCTTGACTAACTGGGGCCCAGGTCAGGAAGCAGAAAGACTGGCTAAACCGATCGTCTGCTAGCTGTCTCGCGTCACCGGAATCAGATAAATCCCAAAACAGATGGACTCTTTCACCTAGATAACATCACAGAAAGACTGTGTATGTTCCCCGAATTAGTAAAAATAAAACATCCCAAACCCATTTAAGGGTAGAAATGCAATTGATGTTCAACAAATAAAAAACAAATGATAAAGCTCGGGTTGCTGAATATTCAATCCCTTTCCTCAAGCACATATTGTTAATGATACGATTACAGATCATAGCATAGATTTGCTGTTTGACAGAACATTTACTGACAGAGTTTCTAATTAATAAATGATTGGACAAGAAATCTCCGCACATAATAACCTAGAAAACTGTCTAACACTTGATGGCTGTTCTGTCAAGTCCTCGTCGTCATTGAGGAACCTCGGTGTGCTCTTTGATACCAATCTTTCATTTGAAAGCCACGTTTCTAGCATCTGTAAAACTGCATTCTACCATCTTAAAAATATATCTAAATTATGACATGCTCTCAATGCAAAATTCTGAACAGTTAGTTAATGCGTTCATGACCTCAAGGCTCGATTATTGCAATGCTCTACTGGGTGGTTGCCCTGCTCGCTTAATAAATAAACTGCAGCTGGTCCAAAACGCAGCAGCTCGAAATCTTACTAGAACCAGGAAGTATGACCACATTAACCAGGTTCGGTCAACACTACATTGGCTCCCTACTAAACATGAATTAAACTAATTATTTACAAAAGCACTAAATGGTTTAAATATATGGCTATTACTGTCATAGTATTAGCATTATGTAGTGTAATGTAGACTGAGACATTATATCATAACTAAAATGAGGTTAGAGTTTGACTTTAATGTTCATGTACAAGTCAATGCACAGACTTTGTTCAAGTTGCACTGAATGTGGGTTAGAGCTCTTAATTTCATACTCTCAAAGTGCACCAGATTTATGAATTTAACTTTAAAATGTACATTTTCTTACACACGTGGGGGTATTTAGTAGGACCGAGGTCCACACTTTCACAAACATCCTGTTGGAAACACTAGCTATGTTTCCATCCAAAGTTGCGAATGTAATTTATGCGCAAAAATGCAATATCGCATAAAACATTTGCGAATAAAGCACCGTTTCCATCCAGTGAGTCGAAGAGAACATAATCGTCACTTCCTGATAAACTACCGCTAAAAAATAACTAAGAAACATAGGAGAAGCCACCATATATAATCATTTTCGTATATAATAAATTATTTGCGTCTCAGAGAAACTTGCGCGTCTCAATACACTTGTTGTCATGCTGTGGCAGATGCTGCTGTTTGGGAACAGGAGTGAAATATACCGAGCATCTTTGACAACAGACTGAATGACCAAAACAGCATTTCAGATGCGTCACAAACAAGATTTTTCCACTGGTTACTACAGTTATGCTGTTACATCGCGAAAATCACATGATTTTTTTTTATGCGCATCAAGGAATTTATTTGATAATGCATTTCCATTGTAGTTTATGCGCATGTTTTGGTATCGGATAGAACATTTATCCTACTCAAAGTTTTTTTATGTGCATTTTTAGAATTTATGCGCATCTTGGCGTTTCTATTCAGCATTTTTTTTATGCAATATCCCAAAATGCGCATAAAAATAGGTGGATGGAAACATAGCTACTGAGTGCATGTGCTGTAATTGTTGATGGTTCATTGAACAAGCTTGAAAAACATTGTTTAAACACTGTCCAATAAAGATCTGTAAAGCTTGTTTTACAAAGTTATCTTTAAAATACAGTATCTGGAAAAAGGGATGGGTTTTTGTTTGGTTTATTAGAATCAGTAAACTGGGTTTGTGCTAAAATGAGAACCATATTTCTTTTTTTTTCTCATGTGTCCTTCCTTTATTTAATTATGGGAATTTAATGTGTTTATTTTAGACCCGGTGGATGTGAATGAAGACAAACAGCAAAAACCTCATCATTTTAAAAATGAAGATGAAGATGGAGACGCAGTCGTTTCAAAGACTGAAGAGAATTTTACACAAAAAAGAGCAAGAAAAACTCAAGTCAAAGGATCTTTCACCTGCTCTGAGTGTGGAAAGAGTTTCACACGTAAAGAACCCCTTAAGACACACATGAGGATTCACACTGGAGAGAAACCGTACACATGCTCTCAGTGTGGAAAGAGTTTCACTCTCAAAAGCTCTCTCGATGATCATCTGCTCCGTCACTCTGGAGTGAGATCATTCAGCTGTGATCAGTGTGAGAAAACATTTATTGTGGCATCAGACTTAAGAAGACACCTTAAAGCTCACACTGGTGTGAAGCCTCACTTTTGTTCTTTTTGTGGAAAGAGTTTTACACATCTGCAGGATTTAAAAGTTCATGAGCGTGTTCATACTGGTGTGAGACCTTATATGTGCTTTGACTGTGAGAAGACCTTCAGTTCATCCAGCGACTTAAACAAACACCAGAGAGTTCACACTGGAGAGAAACCGTACAAGTGCTCACACTGTGAAAAGAGTTTCACTCGGTCAGGATCATTGAAAGATCATGAGAGAGTTCATACTAGAGAGAAGCCGCACCAGTGCTCTTTATGTGGGAAGAGTTTCACTCGGTCAGGATCATTGAAAGATCATGAGAGAGTTCATACTAGAGAGAAACCATACAAGTGCTTACACTGTGGGAAGAGTTTCACTCGGTCAGGATCATTGAAAGATCATGAGATAGTTCATACTAGAGAGAAGCCGCACCAGTGCTCTTCATGTGGGAAGAGATTCACCAAATTATCTAGTGTACAGACTCATAAGAAAAAGTGTTGTCCGAAGTCGTCCAAGTGAGGAAAGTTCAGGTTTAGATCCATCACTGACATGTAAGTAGTTTGATATAATTCTGATAAAGCAAAAGATGGATTTTCTTAGAACATGGCAACATCATTAAATTGTTAAAATGATTTAAAGATTTGTTGAAGATTCCCAATTTCAGTAGGATTGCCTTTGTTTATATTGGGCATATCCATATGATGAGGGGTATTGCACAAAAGCAAGATAAGGGATTAACCTGGGATTTTCAGTTATCCTGTCTGAATTTAGTCCTGACTCAGTTGCATGAAAGCATTCTAAAATATAGCTGCAAGCAGCAATACCGGGGCCAAGCGCAACAGAAGCAAACAAGGAAGCAAGCAGCAGACCAACTGAAAAAAATGAATGAAGACAAGTTTAAGCAAAAATGTTAAAACCCCACAATAAAACATTGAGTTGTATAGAGCCAATGTCATATTTTGTTCTATTATAGCGCCACCAAGAGGCAAAATCCTACCATTTTTTGTAGGTTTCCTTGTAGTGAGCCCATACATGTGTGTGTCAATTTTGGTGAAAATATCTCATTTAGTTTTGGAGTTATAGACATTTATATGAAGAAACGCATAAAAAATGACTGACACCTGATTTTGATTGGATTTTACTCCCCCTTACTATCAATATTTTGACATTTGGGCATGAGCAAGTAGCTATTGACCTATGTTTCCAACTTCTGACGCTAGTTTCGTCTTGATTGGACTAGCGGTTTCGAAGAAATCTGCTAATGTTTTTTAAGCGCTAAATTACCCCCCTGCACAAATCATACACCGAAACCTGGCAAATCTGGTATCGTTGGACTCTGCAAGGATTCAGGAGACAAAAAAAGTCCCATGAAAATAAGTCAACCACACCCAAAGTTATAAGCGTTTGTGGAAGAAAAAAAAAATCCACTAGGTGGCGCCGTTTCGAAACTTCTCAGGCTCCTTCAGGGCATCATGCTGATGACCCAAATCGAGTTTTGTAACAATCTGTTCATGCGTTCATAAAATACAGCACATAATTCACATAGCACATAATTCAAAATGGCCGATATGGTAAAATTGGATAATTTGGACAAATAAAAATTGGATGCTTTTTGGACAAACAGTTCAGAAGTTATAAGCAAAAATAGCTATTTTTTGTATCTCCGGACCAGCTGTGCTGAAACGCTGCATGTTGCCTCAGGTCATGCTTGGGATGACATGTACCAAGTTTGGTTTGAATACAATAAAGCGTTGCGGAGATCTAGCCTTAAGTGTATTTTTGCAACCACTATGTAAAATTTGTTCGCAGGTTTATCGAAAAAGATTTGAGAAATCAACTTGAATTCCATAACTATTTGTCAGCATGGTCTGGAGTTGATCTGGTTACATTTTTGTGAAAATTGGAGCAACGGCCTACGAGGAGTTAGCAAAAGTAGTTTTTTCGGTTAATTAAAAATGGCAGGAAAATTATGACGTAAAATGACGTCAATCGAATCGGCTTGAGCCAAGGAATCAGAGAAAAACATTATTTTGTTTCTAGCCATTATCAAAAGTTATAAACGTAAACATGAGTGAAACTTTGGACAGGTGGTGGCGCTAGAGGGATTGTTTTAGAGACTCCAAAATTGGTGTGGTTAATGATAAGCCAGACCTCTATCTGTGTGCCAAATTTCATAACTTTCCCGCAAACGGTTCTATGGGCTTCTCAAAGTTCTCAAAGACTTCAATGGTGGAATAAGAATAAGAAATCTAACGGTTTCAATAGGTGCCTCCGCACCTTTGGTGCTTGGCCCCTAATTAAGCTAAATTAAGTTACTATGGAGATTTATTCTTTGCAGCTAGCCTGTTCCAGAGCAGGGCCCGTTCTTCGTACGTTGCTTATTACATCTGAGATGATTTGACAGATCCCAGATCTTTTAATCGTGATAACTGATCTCAGGCTAATTTGGTTCTTCAAACGAATTTGCGGATTGGATTAAAATATCTGGATTAAATGATCTAAGATCACTGCGCGTTCTTGTGTTCCCTGAAGAGGGCAGATGCATCGATACTCGAAACCACGATCAGCAATGCAGCGATTGGCTGGCGTCAAGACAGCAACGTAATGACATCATATAATTAAAAAAGCCACCTGGCAAAAAACTTGACAAATTATACAATAAAAACCCCACGAATTTCTGGACCTTTATAAGGAAACATCCAAACCACCAAACCAACATAAAAGTTATAATAGATAAATGATAAATGTTTTTTTTTTTTTTTACATGATTACCAATTATTTATATTTATATTCAGATTTTATACTGTATTTGTACACCCTTTACATTTTTATTTCAATGTTGTAATTTAATTTTTAATTAAATTTGGAGCAGATTTGTAACGTGACCGTATTAAAGTTTCTTAAGGGTCAAGATCAAATGATCTGCATCTCTTGCGCTGCATCAAGCCACTCCCATAATATCTGTGATCACTTAAATTAATGCACGGCTCAGAGTAACTATACAACATGTGTGTAAACCTCCAATAAAATTATAACGTCATTATTCCATCACAAATAAATCGCTCAATCAAGTGCCTGTGTCTATATTATTATATACAACATTATATTATTATATACATTCTCATATACATAAACAATATAACATTTTTATATTATTATTTAAAATTATTATTATTGCCCCTGGTTCAGTAATGAACTCTTGTAATAAAGTAGCAGTGGCTGGGACAGATTTTAAGTATCACCTCAAGATTCAATCTAATCCTGTTTACATGAAATAAGCCGCTCCAGAGCAGGTTTAAGCTTACGGACCTGTTACTATGACAGCAAGTCCAGGATGAGCTTCGAAGAACCAAACAATCCGAGATCATGTCAAATCGTCAACAATCAAATCCAGCTAACTGAGTTAGCGACGTACGAAGAACGGGCCCCAGGCTAAGATTATTCCTAGTGATTTATCTGTTACTTCTGCTTTCAATCCTACTAGAAATGAATGGGTTTTACAGTCACTCCACACTCAAAAAAATATTTTGGTCTAAATATAAGTTTTATATTTGAATTACATTACAATTTTTCCATCTAAATCTAGTTCCACCTCAATATGTAGTGTACTGGCGATTCATGAAAAAGGTAGGAGACCACAATGTTTTTTGATTTTTGATTTTTATTTTGCTGTCATCACATGTCAGCTCGGAGCTTTTGGAGAGAAAAAACGATGATTTATACATTGTGTTACAGTCATGGTTAGTGTGAACTTAGCAGCCGGCAAAATTTTCTTGTACTTAATCTTGACTTGCTGCCAGGTCCTTTTATGGCCACACGTGTTTGTTCTTTAAGAAGGATAGATAGATAATAGAGTTAAAATAGATAGATACAAAAGAAAATGATAAAATCACCAGATTATAGATTAGATCAAATCAATTAGATAGAAAAAACCTTAATAAAATAAAATAGATGCGCAAAGTGGATAAGTGTTTGCAGTTAATCTTCATGATACATTTCCTGAGTAACATGCATGTCCACTCACATTTAAGCCAAAGTGTACAACTGTTAATTTGTGGAAATGATCAGTAACTCCTTGAATTGTAATCATGATGGTTTCAGCACTGGTTATTTGGACAACGTATGCATTCAATCGGTCTGCAATTGTCTGCCAGGCTTTTTCTTTGTTTTATTATATAGCAGCCGTATTTCCCATTTGACATATTATAGGTTTCACCTCTTCATATGTTTCCATTATTATCTGTTGCTCAGTTGGCGAGAAGTATGCCGCACGGCCCATTTTCCATCATTGATTTTGTGATGGATCCCATGGTCTGTTTAAGAAAGCCGTAAACGTGCACTTATCTCAGCTATCTACACCTGGCTTGACATAGCTGCACATACTCATCCTGGCTCAGCAAACGTGCAACGGACTAAGCCGGGTTGCGCTGATTAAACTAGGGTAAGCCGCGCCTTTTTAGTTATCCTGGCTTTCTTAATTCTACTTTTGTGCAATAGCCCTCCGGACATATTCAGTGGTGATGCACTATTGTTATTGTCATTCATTGTTCCTCTAGCCACGTACATTTTGTGTAAAATTTATGTTACAAAAAGAAAAAAAACTAACTTTAGTGACTAATGAACACATTTACTTGAGTTCATATGTAATAAAAGATAATAATAAGGTAAACCCACATCGTGTCTGAGCCTGTGTGTGGGAATGTGTCTCTCTCTCTCTCTCTCTCTCTCTCTCTCTCTCTCTCTCTCTCTCAGGAGGCTCTGAACGTGAGGATTGGCGTTCTGGAGAGGAACGTCCTGTGAAATACTCTGATGCTGACGTGGAAGAGAGATGCTGTTGGCGTGTTGTATTGAGAGAGTGTCACAGTGGTGTAGTTTTCTTATGATCTGTGAACTGTATATTCTGTCGTTTGTTACCTTTATAAATTGACTTCATTTTGGCTTTGTCCCTCGTGTTCCACCTGTTGTATTTTTCATATAGTCTCTTTATTGTGACATTCGTTTTGCTCTTTTATTACTGAAGTGATAGAGCGTGGGTGCTTTTTCTTTATCTCTCCTGTGTTCGGGAGTTTGGTAAGACCACTGTATTTTCTTTTATAAGGTTTGTTTAAGTTGTAAGCTGGTTTAGTTCAGTCCTAGAGAGCCACAGTCCTGCAGTTTGGCTTCAACCCTCACTTCAAAACCTCACCTAATATTACCCACAACCCATTGCGAGTTGGACGAGGATTCGATTAGAACTACAAACGCAGATAAAATGTTAAAACTACAAACATGGCAGGTGTGCGAATCCGATGGTTAAGTAGAGAGTTTTAGATAAAGGAGTTTGAGTGAATAATTATCAGTATCTAACCTGACGAAAGTATATTTATTGAGTGTTATTCACATTATATTTCATCTGCAGCAGCATTGAGAACTTTTGTACTGATACGTTTGGCCATTAACTTTTAAATGCATCATTATATTCAAATTGCGAACACTTTTTAACTGCGACAACATGATTGATATGCTACCACAATTCCAGGCAGTTTGCCGTGACTTTGCCTGGAAAACCTGCCTGGAACGCAGTATAAGCAACAGAGCTGTCCGTTAAAGTTGACGAAGTAATATGTCCCAAAGTTTGCTGAAAAGAAACTGTTAAAACGCATTTCCAGAACATTTTATTTGTTATTGTTAAATCTTCAAATCTCTTTATAGCACATTTTTATTCAGAATATATATTCATTTTACTATAAATAATTATTATTGTATCATCTAACTTTAAAATGAAGTCAAGATTGATCAATATACATAATATAATTCTAAATAAATAACAGATTTTGTTGGTTTTGTCTAATCTATGAAGGTTAGATAGTTTAATAGTGATTGTTTTCCGCCAGTGGAGGCGCTCGAGCAACCGAAGCACTGACACACATCGAGTCTAGAAGAAGAAGAGAAGTGAGCGAGAGAAGAACATAAACATGAGAAGTGGAACACAGCCGTTCATTCTGCTCTAAATCTGATGTTTTCACACTGTGAGTTCATTCATTTATCATTTATTAGGATAAATCTAAATCCAAACGAGTCGGTTAATTTAGTGAATAACTCCGAAATGAACCGACTGATGTTAATTACGCTCGAGAAACGTAATCTCGTTACTGACTGTTTCCACATCACAATTTGTGAAGATTATGAGTTGTGCTTTCATTTTATGTAACAAATGAAACCTGCTAAGCAGCTAATGCATAGCATATTTAATGTAAGAGCAACATAAACATCAGCTGGAGGAGTTTAATTGTTTCTTAAGTTCTTCATGAGAGTTTAAATGCTGGGAATATTCCCATCTTCCCACAGGAGAAGAAGAAGCAAGCAGGAGGAATTACTCCAGGAGAAACTACAGACATACTATTGTAAAGATGGAGTTTAAGGAAGAACCCTGCAGAATAAAAGATGAAGAGACAGAGGAACAAATAGGTTGGTGTTTTCCTTCATTCTCTTTAATGAGGAACATTAAGATGAAAACTGACATATCCTCTTGAGAACCAGGCATAGACTTTTTTTTTTCCCTTTGTAGAGGACACTATTTTAGTGAATTTCTCTGAGATCATACACGCAAACTGCTGAACGTCTTAGATGCTCAAAAACACAATCATCTTCATTAAAACCAATGAGAATAAATGCTCTTACAGTGCTTAGGTCACTTGTTCTGATATTGCGGTCTTTGATCTGATGAATAGCCTGTAATGCAGCTCATATCTGTTGCTTTTGTTGACGTGAACTCCGTTAAATGTGCATAGGCAGCGCAATAATCGAATATCGGATTTATATTAATTTTGCAGAGTGGTGTAAGTTAAGACAACCGGCCTGTTTTTTATTTATTTATTTTTGAACACGTTTCCTCAAAAAAAAAAAAAAAACTTATTATAAGCAAGACAAGTTAAGTGTTAGGATAGAGGATAGGTAGAGGATAAATGGATCAAACGTGTTGTTAACTCACTCAGTCCGCTTGGTCGTTACTTTAAAAAAAAAAAAAAACTTTAATTTAACAATCAAAAAAATGCTTTAAACATTTTTCTAAATTAACTTAATTAAGAAACGAAATATAAGTACTTTGACATTAAAATCAAAACTGAACTATTTTAATGGCTGCAACGATGTGTAGGCCTAATAGGGAGGATAAAAAAATAAAATAAAAAATCACGGGATTCAGGCCGATTAGTTTTGGTTAGCTGTCATAAGACTAACTACAATTAAAAAACTGAACATGCCATTTGAGCCAAACTAACGGGCGTCTCAGCACATCAGCAGCAGCAGTCAGATCATTCTTCACGAGAGTGAGGAGCTAAATTACAAGATGATCGCGGAATATTTGGTTTCAAAGCGATGTAAAAGCGCCTATTTAAGGGAGTTTGTCATTGTACATTGTTGCTATGTTTTTCATTAAGAATAATAGCTAATGAACCCACAATTCAAGCAACCCGCCCCTGAATTGGCAAACCGAAAGTAAACGCGGCGCAAGGCTGCATGCGTTCAGCCGCTCAGTGCAAAAGCACAGCAATGAGGGAACATTTTTTCACCGTCACATCCCTAACGTATAAAAAGGATAATACATTTTGATTATATTATTCTATTTTCCACAATGTCAAACGAACGCAGTTTAACCCAAAATGCAAGCTCAAACATGGCTTCTGCCATATAAGCTTGTGCAGTTGTGCGCTCTGGTGCACTGAACACTAAGACAAAGCAAATATATTTATTAAGTATAACGAGGCTATTAAAAATGGCTTGGCTATAAGGTAATTGAAAAAAAGTATTGTATTTTATAGTGATTTTATAGTGTAAACATATGCAAGCTCGAATGAGAGCCGTTTTTAGCGGTATGCCAGGTGTTTGCAAAAAACAACAACAACAAGGAATATTCGAATCACAAATTTGAAAATCGAATACCAACCCATCGAACGAATATTCAAATATTCTGGTTTCCAGCCCTAACTGTAACAGATGTTGCCATAGAGACAGAGCGACACGCATCATAATCTGAAGACCACGCCCACCAGGGGGGAAAACAATCAAACCGTTTCCATTGACATTGCGTGAAGCGGCCTTTTTGTCATTTCGGACTTATAACAAAAAACTGAACAATGTATAAAAGCTGATATGTGACAAGGTGTACAGCAAAGAAGCTAAACAAAACCCAGAAGCAAAAACCCAGAGGTTTTTATAAGCTGTTGACCCAAAAAACGAGCGTTTAAGTACAAAAAAGTGGATTCAGGCCATTGAGACAGAGCGCGCGGGTCATATTACACTGAGAACTACGACGACTAGAGGGGAACATAATCAGCGACAGTAAATATAATATATAAAACGGACATTTGGATATTTGACTTAACAGTGACAAAATGTTTACTGCACACATAGACATATTGAGGCATACTGAGTGTCAGGATCCCAAAATGTACCCATTCTTCCTGCTAAAGCTTCACTTCGTATTGCCTGTATCCACTTTTATCTTCTTAAACGCTCGTTTTTTTGGGTCGACAGCTTATAAAAACTTATTTCTGTGTTTTTTAGCTTGTTTGCTGTACACCTTGTCACATATCAGCTTTTAGACATTGTTCTGTTTTTTGTTATAAGTCCGAAATGACAATGAGGCAGCCTCACGCAATGCAAAGTCAATGGAGAGCGTTGGATTGTCCCCCCGTGTGGGCGTGGCCTAAATACGCTCTGTCTTTATACTAGTTTTATTTTAGTATCATTAAGATACACTATATAGTTTTTGTTAATATTTTGAATTCAATTTAAGTCTGCTTTTTACAACCCCAAATCAGAAAAAGTTGGGACAGTATGGAAAACGCAAATAAATAAAAAAAGAAGTGATTTCTAAATTTACTTTGACTTGTATTTCATTGCAGACAATATGAACACAAAATATTTCATGTTTTGTCTGGTCAACTTCATGTCATTTGTAAATATGCATCCTTTCCTGTCATTCAGACCTGCAACACATTTCAAAAAAAGTTGGGACAGGAGCAATTTAGGACTAGTAATGAGGTAAAATGGTTAAATAATGATGTGATTTGAAACAGGTGATGTCAACAGGTGATTGTAATTATGATTTGGTACAAAAGCAGCATCCAAGAAAGGTCTAATCCTTTAGGAGCAAAGATGGGCTGAGGATCGCCAGTTTGCCAACAAATGCGTGAGAAAATTATTGAAATGTTTAAAAACAATGTTCCTCAAAGAAAGATAGGAAGAGATTTGGATATTTCACATTCAACAGTGAATAACATAATTAAAAGATTCAAGGAATCTGGAGGAATTTCAGTGCGTAGAGGACAAGGGCGCAAGCCTAAGCTGAACAACTGTGATCTCCGATCCCTCAGGCGGCACTGCATCAAGAATCGTCATTCATCTATAAGCGATATCACCACATGGGCTCAGGACTACTTTGGCAAACCTTAGTCAAGTACCACAATACGTAGTTACATCCACAAATGCCAGTTAAAACTGTACTGTGCCAAAAGGAAGCCCTATGTTAACAGTGTCCAGAAGCTCCGTCGACTTCTCTGGGCTCGGAGGCATCTGGGATGGACCATCACACATTGGAAACATGTACTGTGGTCAGATGAATCAGTATTTTTTGGGAGGAATGGATGCCGTGTGCTCCGGACCAAAGAAGAAAAGGATCATCCAGACTGTTACCAGCAACAAGTCCAAAAGCCAGGGTCTGTCATGGTATGGGGTTGTGTCAGTGCCCTTGGCAAAGGTAACTTGCACTTCTGTGAAGGCACCATTAATGCTGAAAAGTACATAGAGATTTTGGAGCATAATATGCTGCCTTCAAGAAGAAATCTTTTCCAGGGACGTCCATGCATATTTCAACAAGACAATGCAAAACCACATTTTGCACACATTACAAAGTCCTGGCTGCGGAGGAAGAGGGTACGGGTACTTGACTGGCCTGCCTGTCCCGACCTGTCTCCAATAGAGAATGTGTGGCGCATTTTGAAGCGCAAAATGCGACAATGAAGACCCCGTACTGTTGCCCACCTTAAGACTTGTTTTCAGGAGGAATGGGACAAAATTACACCTGAAACACTTCATTACTTGGTGTCTTCAGTCCCTAAACGTCTTTTAAGTGTTGTGAAAAGGAATGGCAACATTACAAAGTGGTAAATGCTTTACTGTCCCAACTTTTTTTGAAATGTGTTGCCGGTCTGAATGACAGGAAAGGATGCATATTTACAAATGACATGAAGTTGACCAGACAAAACATGAAATATTTTGTGTTCATATTGTCTGCAATGAAATACAAGTCAAAGTAAATTTAGAAATCACTTCTTTCTTTTTTTTGCGTTTTCCATACTGTCCCAACTTTTTCTGATTTGGGGTTGTAATTTTAGTTAAAGGTTTGGCCCCACTTTATATTAGGTGGCTTTAAGTACTATGTACTTACATAAAAAAATAAGTACAATGTACTTACTGTGTTCAAATTGTATTGCAAAACACCTTTGCTGATATTGAGGTGGGATACGGGTAGGGTTAGGGACAGGTGTGTTGGTAAGGGTAAGTTTAAAGGTAGGTGTAAGGGAAGTGTCAACTGTGTAATTACAAATGTAACTACAGAAATTAATTACAGATATAATTACATGCAGGTATTTTTTTAAATGTAAGTACAATGTAAAAACATGTATGTACACAATAAGTGCATTGTATCAAATGATTAATTAAAATGTTAGTACATAGTACTTAAGCCCACCATATATAAAGTGGGTCCAAAAGTTTTAGTAATTATGTTGTTGTTGTTTTTTTTTGTTGTTTTTTTTAAATGTCTGTGTACTTTATATTAACTTATATTAAATAGTCTTTTAGCGGTTTAATATTCACACACACTGGTCTATATCACCAGTACAGGATGCAGGAAGAATAAATGCGATTTAAAAAAAAATAAAAATAAAATAACTCAGTTTTCAGCATCAACTTTCCTAATTTTTGAAAATGTCATTGTTTTTGCGTGCCGCTTTCTGCTCTCAGTCTCTTCTTCACTTCATGCGTGACCGCGTGTCTGAACGTAGCAACAGTGATGAGCATAGTAACGTTAACTGTCGTCGCAACCTGTGGCGAAATAAGACCTAAACGGTTCTACTGAGCTGCCTGATATAAATGTGATTTTTTTTTTTTTTTAATTAATTTTTTTGGGCATTTATTTATTTCATTACATCAAAAGGCTTCGCGGTCCAGGTCCGGATTCGGACCGGAGTCCGCTAGTTGGTGACCCCGGGTGTACAATATTATCGCGGTTTTGTTCAAAGTAGATGAAAGTGTTCAAAAAGAACAGATGTACACACACTTAAAATATTTCAACAAGTTTTTTTAAGCAAGATTCTATTCTGTGGGTTTCCTTCCTTATAATGGCCGTCGTCAATAGCAACGCATAACTCATAAATAATAATAATTTGATGTAAATATAATCTCTAATATTATCTCTGTAAATATATTCTCAAGCAGTATTCTCATCAGGGTTCAGCAATGATGCATTTAAATCTAGCATATTTTGTGCAAGAGCCCAAACAGTATCCTAGTGAAATAATGCATAGCCTATTTCCATATGATTTGACAGTTTATTTTATTAAATATCATAAGGTGTGCATCATACCTGACACCTAGATGATCACTTTACAGTCAGTTTGATGACTGTCATTCTCTTCAAATGCTATTGAAGTTTGAAACGTGTATAACGTTACCAACGTTGTATGTAACTTTAGAGACGGTCCCTAAATTCAGCGTTATGCTGTGTTTGTTTGAAACTATTTTCGCTGCTGAAATAGAACAAAAACAGTCAACCACTGTATGATGAATGAATCTCCTGCGTACATCGCACGTTTATCTCTGCTTTGAGTGCAGATTTCAGCGAGTGAGAGCGGCGCGCGCTCTGAACAAAACTCTGGCTAATCTGAACGCCTCTGATTATGAGACATTGCATTCATAAACTCAATAGAAACACGTGTGATTGGTTATAATGCGCAACGCGATTATAACAGATGGCTTTTGAGAAGACTATAATAAGTTCAACCGCCAAAGTGGCACGTGTGCAGCCGAAAATACACCCGCAAATGGCGGTTGTTAATGTCAAGCCCTGATTATTATCCCTTAAAAGTCACCCTAGTCTTGTCTGAATTTGTTTGTTCGCTTCACGTTATTTGCCAGACGTAGCTTTGGTATTGAGGTCAAAGTCCACTTGCCTTGCGTTCGTAGTTTTGAAGTGTTTTCCCCTATTACAGTGACTTTCTTCTGGCATGTTCTGCAGACAGGGTGACAATCTTCTATTAAGTTTCCCTCAGGACTTTTGTAAAAGCTAAAATATGGATTTTGACCTCAGATTTGGTCCTTTTAGAAGGCTGAAAAATCTCCCTGCGCTGTCACTGCCATCTGCCATTTCTTCTCATTCAAAAACAGCGCTGCACTGCACCAGACTGACGCTGACTGGACAAGATTTACAGCGAGTTTTCAAAATCGTGATAATCACACGCGGTTTTAATGATAATTACATTTTAAACAATATTACTAACCGTCACTACATTTTAACGTGGTTTATCGTGGAACCGGTAATCGTTTCATCCCTAAATGTACGTCATCTCCAGACTAGCTCTGAGAGTCATATTCATTCTGACTTCATGAGCATTTTACCGTTTCATTTGAGAAAAACTACCGTCATATCATAAACACACAGAAACTCAGAGGTCTTCACGGCAATGCGTCAAAAGAAAAGTTTGGTTTAACTTCACAAATATATAAAATACTGTTGTACAGTAGAATTTTGATACGTCTCAATGTAATAATAATACTAACACTAGTAATAATAATAAATTATCAAAACTTTATTTTTTTAAGTAATACATCACAATTTTTCTTCCATGTTTTAATTTTAACCGTATAAAGCTGTTATGCAGCACTTTGTTTGACCAAAAATTTTGTTTAATTAAATTAAGATACATTAAATAAATGTCTTTTTATGTCTTCATTATGATTCCCAGTAGATACACAACACAATTTGTGGGAAATATTTTCATAAAAAATGTTTTTATGAATTCAATTCATTAAGTAGTTAGTTGCCTACAATTTACTAGGGGTGCACGATATTCACAAAAATGTGATATTGCGATATCGATAATGAATATTGCGATATCGATATTAATTTCGATATTTTTAAGCCTATGTAAAATTACAAAAGTAACAGAAAACGCATCAAAATAGATTCATAATAAATAAAACAAATTCTTACAACACAAGGTTTAAAGGTTTTCAACTGACAGTCATATTGGACTGGTACAACATGAATAAATAAATAATAATCATATCTGGTTGTACAGTAGGGATGTATACAATACAGTTAGTCCACGGTTCAATACATACCTCTGTTTTTAACCATGTTTTTGGTTCGGTTCTGATGGCTTGTCACATCAGTTTTTTTCTATTCTATTCTTAGCCGACAGGAACAGAAAGAGTTATTATTATTTTTATTATAATTTTTTGTTTTTATTGCAATAATCTTTTTGAACTTTACTTAAAAGACTTGGAAAAACCTTACTTAAAACTATACTTAAAAAAAACCTTGTACACATTCCTAGTGTATAGTATAATATAAAATAAATATATATATATATATATATATATAAAGATTTACAGTGGCAGCTCAGAGCAGTACAGCATGAAAGTGTATGAATAAATGTAAAATTAAAGAGAGAGTTCACTCAAAAATGAAAATTCTGTCATCAATTACTGGCGCTCAAGTTGTTTTAAACCTGAATAAAGTTCTTTCTTCTGTTGGACATAAAATATATTTTAAAGAATGTTGGAAACCAACAGCTGCTGGTCCCCATTGTAGGAAATAATAATATGGATGTCAATGGCTACCATCAGCTGTCTGGTATTCAACTGTCTGTGTTCAACAGAATAAATTAATACAGGTTTGAACAACATTAGATGAGTAAATAATGACATTGTTTTAGGTGAACTGTCCCTTTAAGGACTAGCGGCAGCATGTTCACTAAAGGCTGCGCTTCTGTCAATGTAAGACCTCTACACATCTAATACACAGACACGCGATTTTACTTTCACTTTAGACATAACTGACTGTGTTTATGTTAACCATGTGTGTATTTGACAGTATTAGCGCAATAAGACTACTTAGTCCAGTAATCACGTGTTTGACAGGCTTTTAGTGCGCGAGCTCAGCGCATGTTAAAACAGTGCATGAGCACGCGAATGAAATGTTTAACCGGTAACGTAATGCTTTAAAACGCATTCAAATAATGAACTTTCGTGATTGTGAATAAGTATAGTGTTCCATGAGTATAACTCTCTGACACCAGCATTGCAAGCGTGGCTAAACACCCCTAACTTGTGCATAGTGATCGGATATCTGCTCATATCAGCGCGTAGACTGAAAGGCACACTCAAACAGAGCCAAAATAAACTGAGAGAAATATTTAAAATGGAGAGAAATAAAAATAGGCTTGTGGTGGTTCTTAACTATTTCATCTTCTCCCTGAGCAACACTCATTTTCTTACTTTTGTGTTCTTTCTTTTGCTCCACTTGCTCCCTTCGCTCTCTCTTTAGGTCCTTTCTTTTCTTTCTCTTCGTTTTGTTGTGCGCTGGTGTGTGCGTCGAGCCGGCCCGACAAGTGTGTGTGTGTGTGTAGAGCGAGGGAAAAGTGAGAGAGTGACGGTTAGCTTTGGAGCGAGTAGGAGGGACCCGGTTTTAAAAAAAATAGATCCGATAAAGAATGTATATACAGTGAAACGCGTCTCAATTTGTCATAAACGAAATATCGCATAATTATCGCGAGACTTACGATATAATATCGGGCAACATGATATCGCGATAACGATATTAAATCGATATATCGTGCACCCCTACAATTTACTAGTAAATATTACAGTATACAAACATCACAGACAATGGCAGACAGCGACCAAGGCAGCTCTGGTATAATGTCAGTAACACTTCTATAAATGATTTGCCATTTCTTTACAGTTATTGATGTAAACAGCCCCTAAAGTTCCGAAAAAAGGTACTGTTGGGTACCGGTACCGATTAAAATGTGAACGGTACCCAACCCTAGTGTGGACAAGGCCTTAGTTTCTCCCATTCATTACGATATGAAGCAATAGCGAAGAGGTACACAATCACACACAATGGCAAAATAATGGCAGAGGTTGAGTGTTTGGGGTCTGGATCAGGTGTGGAGGAGAACCAATCACAGCCTCCAGCAACTTATCGCAAGAAACTACCCATCTGTAACACAAACATGCACATCCACATCCACAGAGACAATATACACAGGAGGGCAGAATGGAATCAATGAACAAATAACTCCGGCTTGTGACAGTAATGAAAAACTAAATTCACACACAAACAGTTTTGGTTCTCAGGAGGATAAAACGATATAACAATCTAAAATTAGTTACTGGTAGACCCGGTAGTAAACCAGATTTGTGCCAAATTAAGAATGAATTTTATTAATTTTCTGTTTCTTATTTGTCCTTTAATTGAATTTTTGGAATTTAATGTTGATTTCAGACCTGATGGAAGTTAATGAAGACAAACGGCATCATTTCACAAATGAAGATGGAAAACTGACATGTAAAAATGAAGACAAACTTCAGTTTCAGAAACCTCATCATTTAAAAAATGAAGATGGAGATGCTGTCGTTTCAAAGACTGAAGAGAATTTCACACAAAAAACAGCTGGAAAAACTGGAGCCAAAGGATCTTTCACCTGCTCTGAGTGTGGAAAGAGTTACGTGCATAAATCGGAGCTTAAGAAACACATGAAATCTCACACTGGAGAAAGACCGTTCACATGCACTCAGTGTGGAAAGAGTTTCATACGCAAAGGAACCTTAAGTGGCCACATGAGAATTCACACTGGAGAAAGACCGTTCACATGCTCTCAGTGTGGAAAAAGTTTCTTGCATAAAAAAGACCTAAATATGCACATGAGAATTCACACTGGAGAAAAAACATTCACATGCTCTGAGTGTGGAAAGAGTTTCATACATAAAAAAAACCTAAATGATCACATGATGATTCACACTGGAGAGAAACCATTCACATGCTCTCAGTGTGGAAAGAGTTTCAAGCGCAAAAACACTCTAAATGATCATCTGCGCCGTCACTCTGGAGTGAGATCATACAGCTGTGATCAGTGTGAGAAAACATTTACTGTGGAATCAGACTTAAGAAGACACCTCAAAGTTCATGCTGCTGTGAAGCCTCACTTTTGTTCTTTATGTGGAAAGAGTTTTACACTACTGAGGTATTTAAAAGTACATGAGAGTATTCATACTGGTGTGAGACCTTATGTTTGCTCTGACTGTGGGAAGAGCTTTAGTAAAAACCACCAGTTAAAATCACACCAGAGAATTCACACTGGAGAGAAAACGTACAAGTGCTCACACTGTGAAAAGAGTTTCTCTCGGTCAGGAAACCTGAAATATCACCAGAGAGTTCACACTGGAGAGAAACCGCACCAGTGCTCTTCATGTGGGAAGAGTTTCACCTGCTCCTCTAGTCTACGGACTCATGAGAAAAAGCATTGCCCAAAGTTGTCTAAAGCCCTATTCGGATGGGAATTGACCTATCGGTAAGCCCCTCCCCTCGAACGCAGATGAGCCAATGGCAGTTGAGTATCAGTTGCGCTGGGACCGGAACTCTGACATCTTTAGGTTTTAGCGCCATAGAGAACGTTTTGAAAATCCAAAGCTCTCATTGGTTTGAAGGTTTTTATGCAATAAAAATGGTAAAACGATGTGCCTGAGGTACTTTAACACTGATTCCAGGTATCCTGAGAGAATTTTCTGGGAGGTTTTTTCTATGATTAAATTTATTGAGTCTCTGCTAACATAAACAAAATAACTAACTGTTCTCACGTCATGTAATGTTAACAGTGTTTAAGGTCTGCATTATCTGTCTTACTAAGGAGGGACTCCTATTTTGATGGGTATAGTCTACGCAGCAATGCGGGTAGTGAAAGGGAGAGCTCACACTCGCAGTATATCAGAGTTGTTTTCAGATATATATATAGTTTAAAGTTTATTAGTGCCCCCAAAAAGGCATACGGTATGTATATGTTTGTTTACTGTTAGTTGTATGAGTGTTTTTGTATAATTTGCTGTGTATTTTAATGATAATACAGCGGAGAGAGAGAGTTTGTGAATGAGATTTTATGCTTTGTTTGTTCAGCTCTTACTGTGATCTTTTAAGAGTGAAAAAGGATGCAATAAACTTAAAGGGGTGATGAATTGAGAAATAAACTTTCCTTTGAGCCTTTGATATATAAAAGTTAATCGTGATATAAGAATATCCTGTAAGTTTCAGAACTGAAAACGTCCTTGTTAGTCAAAGAAAATCTTTTATTGACACCAGGCCCAGAAAACGAGAGATCTCAGAATATGTCGACCACTGACATCATAGAATGCAGAAGCCCCGCCCACCGACTCGTGCAGCTAAACGGGCCGCGCTACCGAGCAATAAAAATGCTGGTTCCAGCTCACGTGTGTAAGACATTGCGCGTTTGTTCGCTTCATTTCACCGCGGAATCAATTGTAAACAAGATAGAGGTCGAGACTGGATTTGCAGACATATTGAGATTAAAACACAATGCTGTGCCTTCTATATTGGATCCGACAGGAACGGTGCAACACACTTATGTGAGTTAAACATGTTTTTTATATGTGATAGTATTGCATTGTTACAGATCATTTGATATCTATTGATTACATACCTTAGCACGCTGTCACAGACTGTAGAATGTGTTATTGGTTAATTCGTGATCAGACTCGGACTTGTAACGCCAGCTCGCAAAGGCCAAAGTCCCGGGGTTATGTGTTTTTCAGACGGGCTATCACCGGCCTGCCGACGGGCTGTAATGAAATAACATTCCTTTCTTGCGCACGCGCGTGCGTGTGAGTGTGTACGGTTTGCGGTTATATTCACTGATGATCGGGCCGGCCAAGTATTACAGAAATAACATTCCAATCAATCGCGGGTGGATGAGAGATGAATCATATGAGTGTTTCCCCAGACGATTTCAAAACAATCGCCACATGTACTGAGGGGAGCTGAAGCTCATTAAATATGCAAATCTTATCCAATCCTAGCCGTTTACTTCCAAGTCTTCAAAACTGAGCATTTTTCAGAGCCTCAAAAGGCAGAAAGTAGCCTATTACTTATTCATTATGATGTTTTTGAATGTAAAAACCACGCGAACATCATTAGTTGACCTCAGACAACAGTATAAAAAAAACTAAAAAGCCAGTTCATGACCCCTTTAATAAACCATCATTTAAGTTTGACCATCAATCGGAGGGGGTCCGCTACATTCTGTGTCCAAAAACAACGTTCAAAATTCAATTAATGTTTTATGTCTTCATTTGATTACCAGAAAATACACAACACATAATTTGTGGGAAATCTTTTCATAGAAAAAAAATAATAATAATATGGTTGTTTTTATGAATTAAATTAAGTACCTAGTAGCCTACTATTTACTAGTAAATATTACAGTATACAAACATCACAGACAATGGCAGACTCAGGGCAGCTCTGGCATAATGTTAATAACACTTCTATAAATGACTTACAGTTTCTGCACAGTTATTGATGTAGACAGCCCTAAAGTACCAAAAATAGGAACCATTGGGTTCTGGTACCGATACCGGTTAATATGTGGATGGTACCCAACCCTAGTCGTAAGGTATTTTAATCATTGACGGGCTAGTCAGAGATTTTATTTCCGTCTGAATCCAGAATTTCAGTGTTTTTCTACCACAGTCCACGTAAAAATCCCCGGCTGAATTACCTATGGACGTACCTATGGATGTGTGGTAATTTAATTTCCATTTAGTTCAAAAAGAGATTGCTTCAAAATTCACTGTTTATATCGTTTTTGACCACTGCACCATTGCCCTTCGCTGTAATTTGGATGCGTTTAAAGATCTAGCCTACACTTTAATTACTGAAATGGTGGAAACTATTTACAAAAATAATCTTATATTACCGCTCAAAAGGGAAAGAGATCTGTTTTGAGTAAACATTTGAAATGGACCGTTATTAATAACAGCAATAACCAAGCAAGCAGCATTATATTGACCCCATCCTCATGTAGGCTGTATTAACTTATTAATTTCCACATTTTTAAAAGGACATCATTTAGAAATAAAATACAAGACATAAAAGCATTTTAACTACAATGCATGTATATCTTCCTATTTTTTAAACACAAGATTTAAATAAGCAGAATAGCATTTTCCTATTATTAAATTAAATATGAAAGTATTATTATTCCAAGCATATTTTATGTACAGCATACAATCATGTTATTGACCACGTGAGCAGCGCGTTCGCAGGATCACAAAACTCGCTGCTGAACCGTGAATAAATCACCATCCGAATGCACGAGTTCTATCACTGAGGTGCAGTGTTGGGAAAGTTACTTTGAAAAGTAATGCATTACAATAATGCGTTACTCCCTTAAAAAGTAACTAATTGAGTTACTTAGTTACTTTTTAAGAAAAGTAATGCGTTACATTACTTTTGCGTTACTTTTTCTCACCTGGGCTGGGCTTGTTTTTGTTTTTTTATAACAAAAAAGTTATATTTTTGTGCAATGGTAAAGACCTTCATACCAAACTTGAAATATTAAGGTAAAAATGCAAATTCACGCATGAACAGTAGAGGGCGCAGCTCTGCTGTGCTTCCATTCTGGATAATGGTAGAATAGGATGCAGGAGAAAAAAGTTTTACCAATAACAACAAAAAATTTGTAATTTTCATCATCAAAGGTCAGCAGCAAGACATTGGTAAATTAAATATAAAGGTAGATTAAATGCATAAAATTTTTTGTTTTATTTAACATTTAATTATTGGAGGTTTGCATACTCTGAGTTTGCATTTGACTGAATTTATTAATTTTGATTGAGATAAATAAATGCTCATTTAGTCTAGAACTACAATAACCATCATGTTTACACACAACGCCTCTGCACTTATTTTTCTCAACATGGGGGCAGGAGAGCTGTCAGGAAAATTAATGTGAAAAAGTAACGCGTTACTTTTTTGAAAAAGTAAATTCAGTAATAATTCAGATATTTTGTTGTAAATTTGAAAAGTAATGCGTTACTTTACTAGTTACTTGGAAAAAGTAATGTTATTACGTAACTCAAGTTACTTGTAATGCGTTACCCCCAACACTGATGAGGTGGCATGCTAATTTATTTTTACAGACTTCAACATGAGAAACAATTACCATTGTAATAATTTCACTTTTGGGCCCAAACAAGGGACGCCAATTATGTAGTGATTTTACCTTCGTCCATCCAAGGACGTTAAGTAAGGTAGTGATAGGTACTCACGTCACAGCTGATGTTGTGATTTTTGGATCACACGTCACTTAAGGTGTGGTTATGAGTACATCAGATGACCACCTTCCCCCTCTATTTGGGACACTAGTCAATTTATTTTACCTTGGCTCTATGAGAACACTCCACACAGGAGGCTGTTCAATCATTTTAGATTGAATGTAAAGTGGGTAGAGTTGGCCAGCTGATTTATCTGAAAGATTGGTGAGATTTCTAACTTGTAGAGCCTTTTCTGTATTATCAGCACAAGTAAGACATAATTGTAATAAAATGTATTTTATTAACAAAAGATAAACAAGAATAACTAACACAACTACTAAATGAATACAAAGAATGATATAGGAATAAAGTTCATAAGATACATAAAATACATGTGATTAAGTTATGGAAGAGTTGCGTTATCTTATGGAAAGATAAACTGTTGTTTCTCTGAAAATAAGGTGAAGAACCTTATTATGCATCAAACAAATAATGAAAGATTATTTGTTATTAACTAGCATCAGTTATATTACCTCTAATGTAAATTAGAAAATCATATACTGATAATATACAACAATTCCAAGGTTTCTGGAAAGAGGTTTGGTTAAGTGATATTCACGTTCCTCTTGGTTGAGTGAGCAGTCCGATGGCAGTGACTTCTTCCACTGGTTGTGCTGAGTGACAATGCAGTGGGAAAGGAGCTGGAATCCGTTTCAACAGTCTTGAACACGAAGATCTGTGGGATGCTGATCTCCTGGAGCACCAAAGGGTCCTAAAATCTGGAACACGCAGATGAGGCCCTGAAGTAGGTGCAGAAGGTCCTTAATCTGGAACACGCAGACAAAGGAACCTCGAAGTGAAGGTTTACTCTCCTGAGCTTAACCTTGTTGCAAATGTCTGTGTGTCTTCTGACTCTGTGGGTCAGACACTCAGGACTTGGTCAATCCGCTTTGGTCTCTCTGGCATGGAGACTCGGGACGTGCTGTAGTCTCGCTGGACTAAAACTCTGAACGTAGTGGTTGTTAATGTCTCTTTCCTCACAGGCTGGAGGCTCAGAACGTGGTCGTATCTGTTGCTGCCTCACAAGCTGTAGACTCTCTCTTTGTTGTCTCTCTGGATGAACCAGAGACTCAGAACTTGGTTGCTCTGTTACAGTCTCATCCTTGCTGGTGAGACTCAGAACCTGTTGCTCTGTCACAATCTCTCTCAAGGAGAAATTCAGAACGAGGTGTGTCTGTTGAAAGGGTACCTTTATCCTTTTCCGAATAGGAGGAGATTGCAATTTTGGCGCTTCTCCATTCCAGTGTTGCAATTGGCTGCTGGCATCAGAGGGGGTCCACAGTGAGACTCACCCTCCTTTCTCCTGTGGAACTCATTTGCATACTGTACACAGTTAGAAGTCTTTAAAGTGTCTTTAAAGTTTACCAATGCATTTCTCACTTTCCAAACCACCATCAGAAAACCCATGGCAATATTCTAAACAAATAGAAACCAAATATGATGGGAAAAGATTGAACTGTTCATTCATTTGTTCATTAACAGCTGATTCTGTGTAAGATGTTGCATTACAAATAGCTGTCACTGAGAATACTTATTTCTCTGAATAACTATGAAATGGATGTGTGTAGTTTACATCAGTCTTAAGGTTTCCAAACATAGTTATGAATGGATTTAGATGAATCATTGTGGTCTTTGTTTCACCCAGTACTGCTAAGGTCCTGTGGAATTTTTATGGCAGTCATAGACCAGGACACTAGAGATGTGGGTGAAGGGCAGAAACTGCATTTGGGCCAATGAGATGTCTTGTCCTTCCTGGGCTTGGTACAAGAGCTGGTCTTTTTGGCCTCTAAGAGGTGTCTGGATGTTGTCATAGCATCTTATCTGATGGCGTTGGACAGTTTGTTTTTCTCTCAGTCTACCAAGATCCAATCTAAATGTAACAAACCTTTGTCCACTGTTATGGACAGAGAGTGGCCCGGCCATAAACTGGGCCCTGGAATGTGCTGTCCACTACACCATCCTAAATCATTCACATCCATGATTTACAAATATTGCACTTACAAATAATTTTGAAATTTGACATTAAGATTGTTTTAATAGAGTGATTTAATCTAAGAGGGTAATTTGCTAAAACTAGTAGTGAAGTTTGAATCCGGTGACAGTTTGGTCAAGCATTGCCTTCTCTTTTCAGAACCACTGTAACATGATTTATAATGATATGATTCAACTTTATACTGAACTTCAAAGATTTGTTTTGCATTAAAGTGCCCCTACTGTATAAAGCTTTTTTGAATATTTGTATATTAGAAACAGCAATGTTTGGACAAAACAAATATATAACATCTATTTGTAAATGCACCAAAGTACAAACAAATGGTCAAATAAATATACAATAAAACAGATACAAATTAAATCCACTGCTTTATTCTCAGAAATGTCTATTAACATTACTGTTTAAGTAAGTAATATGACCTACAAGACCAAATGTAAAATAACACTGCATAGTTTTCACTGTATTAATCAATGATCAATGCTTATCAAATCTAAAGTTATTCGTTCAAGAGCTGGGAGTAACATTCTCTTTCCCTTTTGTTGTTTGATTCACATTAATGACTCAATCGTCAGGGTTTATTAGACTGTTGCCCCTTTAAGACCAAATGCAGATCTAATAATACACTTCATATTTTCGCCCAACTATTAACGCTAATGACTAATGTTTAGTCATGTGACGCATATTGTACCAATAGATTAAACCACTATTGTGCCTGTTATGTGCTATTCACTTTCACACAGTTGCTAAAATATGTTACTTTGCACACTTCATATCACAGTCCTTGCAAGGATGACAGAAAATGTACTTGCATTTGCTGTCCTGTGGCAAAACACGAGTGGAGTTGCGTTTTAGATCAAACTAATGGTTGACCGAGTGCAACCTGGACGCATCAGTGAATGGTGAGATATTTTGCTAAATAAAATGATCCTGCCAGAAGAATTGTGTGGACTGCAGGGAGGCCAGTCAAGTACCCGTACCCTCTTCCTCCGCAGCCAGGACTTTGTAATGTGTTCAGAATGTGGTTTTGCATTGTCTTGTTGAAATATGCATGGACGTCCCTGGAAAAGATGTCTTCTTGAAGGCAGCATATTATGCTCCAAAATCTCTATATACTTTTCAGCATTAATGGTGCCTTCACAGAAGTGCAAGTTACCTTTGCCAAGGGCACTGACACAACCCCATACCATGACAGACCCTGGCTTTTGGACTTGTTGCTGGTAACAGTCTGGATGATCCTTTTCTTCTTTGGTCCGGAGCACATGGCGTCCATTCCTCCCAAAAAATACCTGAAATACTGATTCATCTGACCACAGTACACGTTTCCACTGTGTGATGGTCCATCCCAGATGCCTCCGAGCCCAGAGAAGTCGACGGCGCTTCTGGACACTGTTAACATAGGGCTTCCTTTTGGCACAGTACAGTTTTAACTGGCATTTGTGGATGTAACTAAGTATTGTGGTACTTGACAAAGGTTTGCCAAAGTAGTCCTGAGCCCATGTGGTGATATCGCTTATAGATGAATGACGATTCTTGATGCAGTGCCGCCTGAGGGATCGGAGATTACGGTTGTTCAGCTTAGGCTTGCGCCCTTGTCCTTTACGCACTGAAATTCCTCCAGATTCCTTGAATCTTTTAATTATGTTATGCACTGTTGAATGTGAAATATCCAAATGTCTTTCTATCTTTCTTTGAGGAACATTGTTTTTAAACATTTCAATAATTTTCTCACGTATTTGTTGGCAAACTGGCGATCCTCGGCCCATCTTTGCTCCTAAAGGATTAGACCTTTCTTGGATGCTGCTTTTGTACCAAATCATAATTACAATCACCTGTTGACATCACCTGTTTCAAATCACATCATTATGTAACCATTTGACCTCATTACTAGCCCTAAATTGCTCATGTCCCAACTTTTAAAAAAATGTGTTGCAGGTCTGAATGACAGGAAAGGATGCATATTGACATGTTGACCAGAAAAAACATGAAATATATCTCACTTTTTTTTCCATTATGTCACAACTTTTTTCTGATTTGGGGTTGTACATACATATACATAGTCCATACATCAAGGGAATTCAAAGACCGTTATAAAGCTCAAAAGTAAAGCAGTATAGAATTTGAAAAATTAAATGTGGAATAACAAAGCACCAACTGACTTTAGGACTGATATTCCAGCATACAAAGGATTACAGCGTTAAGAGTTGACTTTTCCCTTCCAATTCTGTAATTCCATCAATTGGGCTTTTACAAACAAGTTTCAACCAATCAGATAGCTGGCCTTAGCATGGTAAAAAAAACATGCTATTCAAAAACTCATCGTGCACTGTCCCCTTTCTTCTAATCAACTTTCAGAACAGTAAATACATACATCAACTCTGTCCATTAACAGTTGCAATCACTATCTTTGCAGACATACTCAGAACGTTCAGGACAGAAAGAACTTATATAAAACTGAGCAACACTTGAAATCACTGTCAGAAAACAGACACAAAATGCAAACAAATTGTTTGTGCTGGACAAAGGCACAAATAACACTGGCAAGTTTCTTGTGGAGAGACTGGACATTTGCTGACATTCTCAGGTGATCAGAACAAACAGAGCTTATATAAAACTGACCAACACTTGAAATCACTGACAAAATCTAAAGAGACTGTTTGTGCTGGACAAAAGCACAAATAACAATGGCACACTCACGCTTAAAGTTTCTTGTGGAGAGACTGGACCTTTGGTGACATTTTAAGGATGTCAAGCTGAAGAAACAGCTTCTGAAATACTTCAAACGTATATTTCAGTTTCAGTGGGTAACTTAAGTTGACGGCATAGATGACACCCATGAGCAGGAGGCAAGCGTTTGTCACACTTCCGCAGTCCTCCAGAACTTCTGTCCCCTCTATGATGACTGACACGTTCACGGGATCTTGGTTTTCCTGTGCCACATTGGGATGGATGACGATGATCTTCATCATGTGATTACTGCAGTCCTCTTTCAATGCTTCTTGGCTGACGTCCTGTGAAAACAAACAAACCACAATTAGAAATAACTAAGGATAGATTCCAGGTAAAAGAAAATGTTAAGAGAAAAACATTTGAAAATAAAAACAAAGGTATACTCAATTTAGTATACTCAAATCAAACAATATTCATATGGCACTTTTCATACGTAAAGTTACAGAACGTGCTTCACAGAGGCTGACCCTGAGACAAAGAAAGTCACTATTGGGGGCCATCCAGACTGAGAGGGGTCAACGCCCACGACCACAGGGAGTGCCGTCACAGTGACCACCCTGGCCCGGGCAGACAAGAGGTTCCACACAGAGGTGCTGAGCCCTCCAGCCACCCAGACTGGAGCTGTCCATGGGATGGCACCCATGTTGGTAGACCATAACTACTCCCAGTGTGGAAGGTCCCCATGGGGGAAACACTGGAGCTGAAAACTGCAGTAAAATAGGTTATAAAGGTATAATCAAATTAAATACTCTTTTGCTCATAAAATAAAGTTAATAAGTGATCGTTAAATAGTCAGAAAAAAAGAGACAAAAGACAAGTTAAAGTTTAAGGCAGATAAGATAAAGATTTATTAAGGAGTTTGGTGGTGTACCTGTCCAATCTGGACAAAAACGTTCGCTCCAGATGAATTGTGGTTATTCGCTTAAACTCCTCTTTGATCTGAAATGAGAGATAAAAACACAAAATCGTGTCAAAGATGACTCATGAGACCTCACATACACTTAGTTTCTGCACGAACAAGAACTGGATTTACCTGATTTTCACAGAACAGAGAAGGCCATCTCTCCAAGATGTCTTGGATTGCGGGGCAATCCTTGACAACCTCTGTTCTTCTCATAGCGAAAGACTTCTCCATTTTCTCATTAATTGCCCTCTCATTGTTCTTCTTCTTTATTTACTTCAGCAAATCTAGTCTCTCCTTCTCTAAGGTTTCCTCAGTCTCACCAAATGGCAGTGGTGGCAGATAGTTGACTTCAGCTTTTTTTGCCCTTTTAAAGCCTTTAAGTGAACCCTCTTCACTGGAGCATCGTCTCTTCAGTGTGTTCACCTAAAGCTCTGGAATGGCTTGTTGGCGACCTCTTAACTTTGCCCTGTAGTTGCCCATTTTATACTTTATCCTCTGTTGCCAACCATATAGGCCATTAAAAGACCCTGGCTCTTTGAGGCATGGGTATTTTTCTACCAAGGCTTCAGCAACAGCTAAAATCTAGACACCAGTTGGATATGCTGTGAAGCCAAATATAGTCTCTGCAAGCTTCTCAAGAATGCTACTAGTTACGCTTGGGTTGTTCAAAAGTGTGCCATAATTTTCATAAACTTGCTTTCCTGCTTCCAATGCAAGGTCTATATCATATGAAAAGTCTGGTATTTCAAACATAAATGGCCATGGCTTAGACCTGTAGGATGGTCCACTCTCATCTGGGGAGGACAACAGGATTGTGTCACATCCAGATGCGGAGGAGCTTGCTTCTGTAGATAGTGGAACTGGAGATTCGACTTCTGACATGTCCACAGTAGTGAGACTCAAGATCACTGATTCAGTTATTACTACTTTGAGGTTAGCTTTATCTTGTACTTCCTCAATCGAGGTCAAAGTGAAAAACTGACCGTCAAAATCCATGTCCTTGTACATAACAGTGAATGGTCCTGTAATATCAAATGTCTCTCGAAGAACATCATTGAGGTCCTGAAGTGTGCTTGAGATGCCTGCAGGTAAAAGTAGTTTGCGGACATCATCCTCCCCAAAAATTATCCGCAGATTCGCTGAGGGTGCCATATCAACAGGAAGAAGCTGCAACAACAGAGAAGAGAAATTCACAGACATTTATTCACAAGCTTCTCTCCTCACACTTAAAAGGATAGGCAAATGTGGTGCTTCAAAGTTGTCAGGCGTCTTCCTGCAAGGGTGTATGAAGCCAGGCCCGTCGCGACAAGGCAGGCAAACCAAGCAATTGCTTGGGGCCCCGAGCTGGCCTGGGGCCCCAAGACAACGACAGGTTAAGAATAAAATGAAACGACAAACTGTGTGAGCGCCCCATTGATAGTCAATGCAGTAAGTGCAATGACACTTTTATCGGGATCCCCTTAAGGGGCCCCTCTCAGTAGTCGCTGACAGCAGCCAGCCAACCACGCGATCTCTGCAGCCGGCAAAATACAAAACCTCCTCGGATTTGGAAGCGGAATTTTATGCTTCAGGAAGCCAGAAAAGAAAAATGAGAAAGGAAGAGGAGGATAAGAAAAAACAAGATAGTGGTATGTGATAAATTACACTGGATAAAATAGCTCTACTTGTCTTGTACAAAAATGGTGTAAGTTTGCAGCAGGTAGGCTAGCAAAAATATGTTTATGTTAGCTATCGTTACCTGCCTGACGGCAAATGCTGCTTGTAACGAACAGTTGATGCAACTTTTTTTTCGAACAGACGGAATGACATGAGATCGCTATAGCTTTGTAATAGGTTTTGATGAAAGTGGCATAGCATGCTATACTAACTATTATTTATGCTATGCATAAATAACCTGGAATAGTTAATATAGCATGCTATATTAACAATTATTATAAACATTATTTAACCAGAAAGGCAGAGGAACATGATTTTTTTTCATGGCTTTTTCATATCTTAATGTGCTAGTGTCGGGATATATGGTAGTGACAGTTTGCAAATATGACATTATTTTTATGAGTTACCAATGGATCTTGAACAATTACTTTATTCTGTGGCAAGTTTTACACTGTTACATTTTGAAGTACAGTATCAGGACAACCCACATGTTTTACTGGTACTGTTTACATGTTTTACTGGTAGGCTACTGCCCACATGTTTTACTGGTACTGTTTATTAACTATTCAACAAGGTATTATAGTCATCTGTTGCAACTTTATAATAACCATCCAGATAATGTTTATAGACAGTTTACAAACCAACTAGTAACCCTTAAGTATTCCCAAAGTGTTAGGAATATCTGGTCCGTCTATCTATGTAAATGTAATGTTTATAGATGTTTAAAAAATGGTTACTTAAAGGTTTACAATTTTTTTTTAATGATACAGTGGTGTTTTTTGCAAATGTTTTCAAATTGTATGCACAGTATATGCAACAACAGTATTTGCACTGTAAACCTTTTTATTTATATAAAGTGTGGGTGAACTTAAACTGTATGGCTATGCTGTGGTTCCTGTAGGCTTTGCGTGTGCGTGGGGGGGTTGGGGGGCCTCCATGTCCATTTTGCTTGGGGCCCCCAAATTTCTTCAAACGGCCCTGTATGAAGCCAAAGGATAAAAATCTTTAAGCTCTCTTTGCTCAAGTAACTGCACACTCCCTGTGTTCTCCAGCTCATAACTCCTCAGGTGTTCATTGTACCATGTATTTTGTTGTCTCACGAAAAAAGTCAGTTTGTTATAAATCACCATTATCTGTAACACTTCAGAAAAGTCAGGCAATCCTGCAGTGGAACCACAACACAACAACATTCCCACTGCATAGTTAGTGCCTAAACTGCACACATTATTGGCAACATGCACAGCCCTAACAGCAGGGAATCTGCATTTCACCAGGTCTTTTAGATCATCCTTAAGCACATCTAAAGAGACCTCTGTTTTTTTGTGATGGCAAGTGATGGTTTGACAGAATGTGATTGATGGTATGCAACCATGAGCTGGAGCTTATTTGCAATGGACAGCAAAATATTCCTGAAACAACCAGTGTGTCTGACCACCTTCTTGAAAAAGCTGTGTTTGGCCTCGAATCTCATTGTCCAGAGGGCAGCTGGGGGGCCAAATTCCCGAATGAGCTGAGGATAGTGCTCAAGGAAATGGTGCTTGGGAATGAGCTTATGTTGGGGGAAAACATCAAGGAATCTGCTTCGGTGTTCTGAAATGATGCTGTCAAGATAGCAAATGCTTTCTTCGGTATGGGATGGAGACATGACAAGGTCCACAATGTCTTTCAGTGTCATCAGCATCTGCCATACAGGCTCTTGTTCGGGTACTTTTAAACCTATAATCAGAGGCAAAAGACGTAATAAGCACCAATTTTCATGTGCGTTGCCCCCTGCTGATTTTCGAGTCGAAAAGTTAGCAGGAATGAGATGAGGGCAATTTGTTTTATCACTCCACTTGTATGGGAAATTGCAAATGGCATCATTCAGTTCCATGAGAGAAAAATATTTTTTCTTGATCAAGTTATCAAATGCCAAAGCCAGTTCCACTGGAACAATGCCCTCCAGCAGATCATGTAAAACATCTGGAGGGTAACCAGATGTAACATGAAAATGCTCAAGTTTTTCTGACAATGCACACTGTTTTTTTACACCATAACAATGTGGGTGATCTGGACTAGACACAGCTGTCTGTACATGCAGTGTATGTTGATCTTTGGTTCTTTGATGAAAAGACCCAGATCTCACTTCATTGGACTGAAACTTGGATCGCTCCCCAACACAAAACCGGCAGACGTATGACCCTGAAAAGCTTTCGACAAATCGTGCCACAGAGTGCGCCCCCAAATTATCTGCCACCACACTGACCACAGTCCCTTTAATGGCTTTCCCTAACGCTGGAACAAAAAGACCATCTTTCTCCAAGCTTTGGATATCTGTTAACAGTGGCTCTAAAACTCGCTGGAATTCAAACTGCTTGGTGTCTTCAGCCTTACACAGAATTGCAAGGTAGATTGATGTCAATGTGGAACGTAACTGTACTGGAATGTTTCCCAACACCCAATAGACAGCTGTGACTTTGTGCTTTTTTCGAGATGTCCCGAGAGGATTACATACCTCAAAGTCATCAATGTACAGGATGAGACTCACTCTGTTCTCCTCTATAGAGAAAAACTCATTTTTTTTATAGTGAGATCCATCACAAAATGTCTGGTACTTAAAGTCATTTTCAGATTTGTTTTCACCTTCAAATGTGTTTTCTTGAAAAGACTTACTTAGGACCTGCACCAAGGAGGGCAATATTGGGACATACTGGAAGGTTTTGCCCTTTTTTATCAAGTATGTGTTCTTCTGGTTCAACAACTGAAAAATGCTTCTTCATAAATTCTCTTCTCTTGTATGAAGTTGTGAAAGGGCCACCTGTCCCCAAGGCAGTACTTATAGGGTGTGTCTCACAAATATTTTTCACTAAATCTGAGATAATGGCTGGATCCAGATCACAATTATGGCTTTTCAAGGTGGACACCACCACATCTCTTAAAAGTGGACCAGATGCAGAGGTGGATATAAACTGAAGCTCATCTACTATTTCATCAATTGCATTTGTTTGGGATATTGAACATGCTTTCCAACTTTAAAAATAGATGGCCAAATTTCTCTTTTATATCTTGAGACAACTCCTGTGGTTCCCCATCCCAAAGCTCTAAGCTCTCTTCCACACAGGTATCATCCTCAGCAAACATGGGTTCATTAGGTTGGCTTTTTAATACTTCAGTTTTAAAATCCTCAAGGGTGTGTGACTGGTGTTTTCTGTGTCTATGTGTAGCAAAGGTGGAATAAATATTTGTACTGAAGTTGCAGTTTTTGAAGACACATGCAACTGCTTCAAACTTCCTTAAGTGGTTGTTAAGATGCTCAAAATACTGCTTCTCATCAAAAATCAAAATCAAAAAAAAAAGCAGCCGTCTAAGCTGTAAAGTGCTGTGGGAAATTCTGGACAGAAACTGACATAAGTAGGTGAGCCAACAGGGGTACACAGGGTTTCCCCAGGTTTGATCACCCCACATTTAAGACCACTTTAATGAAACCTACATCGCACCCATTATGCTGTCATAAAACACCAGATCAAATCCCAATAATGACTATTACTAACAAATGTTTTAATTAAAAATACATTTAGTATAAAAAAAACTCATTCAACAATAAACTGCAAAGTGAAGTTTTTGGTAAATATCAAACATTCATAACAATAAAAAGATGTTAATCGATATAGAATGTGTAACTTACTCACTGTGTTGGGACAGTTGTAGGTTACAGTTTGACAAAAGCACTATTTTGTGTTTTATTGCGAGTCACTTTGCAGTTTGAATGATATCCTATGAACAAAATGACGAGTATGTTTTTATGTTTCCACTTTTAGATTGCGCCCGCGCCCGCCTCTCTCAACACACACACGCGCGCACACACGCACACTCCAGCATTGCAAACTTACTTGACATCGCAGCCTGCTTATAGCCTGTCTCTATATGATATCTATGATTATAGCCACGGAGCTTCAGAGCTAAGGCGGAGCTACAGATTAGGTGTCCCTAAAGAACCCGCGTATCGTCTCGGTTACGTATGTAACCCTCGTTCCCTGAAGGAGGGAACGGAGAGGTACATCGGAACTGACCGACGAATTGGGATCTGATCTCAGAGACCTATCTACTTCGAGTGTATTAAAAACGAGCCAATAGAGATTGGCATGCGATCCATGCATTCCACGCTCTGCCCCGCGGTGCGGGTATAAATAAGGAAGTGGAATGCTTGATCATTGCTTTTTTCTGCTGAGGAACCGAACTAGTGACTCGGCCCCCTAGCGGAAGCACAGCACCTGGCGATGGGACGTACGTCTCCGTTCTCTCCTTCAGGGAACGAGGGTTACATACGTAACCGAGACGTTCCCTTTCAGTCGGTCACGTTCAACGTACGTCGGAACTGACCGACGAATTGGGATCCCTACCAAAACTGCTTGAGCGCACTGGACCGTCTTAGATGGTATGGAAGTCAGGGCTCCAAGCAGGGAGGTCAGTCACTGCTGTTTTCTGCAAGACCCACCCAGTGTGACTATTGGATAACGCTGGGAAAGCGTGCCCGTCTCGGGAGATGGTACGCTGCGGAGCCACGTCCTTCAGTGGAAGGATTAGTGGCAGAATACACATAAGGACTAACCTGGCACAGAGTTTGCTCTTCTCCCGGTTGACCCGAAGGCCCAACAGGCTGAGGTGACTGAGCACCATGTCCCTGTGTTCGCACAACTGCTCCCGAGACTGGGTGAGTATGAGCCAGTCGTCGAGATAGATGAGGATGCGAACGCAGCTTTCTCTGAGCGGAACAATGGCTGCCTCCGTGACTTTCGTGAAGACGCGAGGCGACAGGGACAGCCCGAAGGGCAGGACTTTGTACTGATATGCCTTCCCCTCGAACGCAAAACGTAGGAACGGTCTGTGTCGAGGAAGGATAGAGACATGAAAGTACGCATCCTTCAGGTCGATCGCTGCGAACCAATCTTGGGGACGGATGCATTCGAAGATGCGTTTCTGCGTTAGCATCCGGAACGGGAACTTATGTAGGGCCCGATTCAGGATACGCAGGTCCAAGATTGGCCGTAACCCACCCCCTTTCTTGGGTACAATGAAGTAGGGGCTGTAGAACCCCGCCTTCATATCGGCTGGAGGAACCGGCTCGACCGCGTCCTTCGCCAGTAGGACATCGAGCATAGCCGTAAGCTCTGGGTCGGACTCTGGCAACGCTGTCACACCCGAAAGGGGCAGCGCAGCCAAATCTTCATCCTCAGAGCCCATTAGCTTGTCCCCCGATGCTGCAACCGACATCATGTCCTCAGCCGGAGCCCCAAAAGAAACGACTGGAGCCCCCCGGAGGGGGCCAGCGCGCTCTTCTGGAAGCTCCACTGGCGCAGCGGAGGGGGGAGGGGCCCGAGGAGCCATTTGACCCGTCGGGGATGCCCTCACAGTAACCCTCAGGTCCCCACCAAGGCCATCAGCCAAAGTAGCAGCCCTCTGCTTTGCAGCGGGAGGACCACTAGATTGGGGGATGCGCAATGATGCCCCACCTCTTTAGAGTTATTGGAGTCTGGACCGTAAAACTGCGATGGTCATTCGCGAACGCTGCCTCAGCGTGCTGAACGCCCAAACACGTGAGACAATGAACGTGACCGTCAACTGGGGACAGAAATCGACCGCATCCAGAAACACACGGTTTGAATGACATCTTGAAAATGACGCAGGGTCAAACCGTGTTGCTCTTTTAGAAAGGAAACTGCTCTTTTATGTGCTGAAGCACTCAAGGAGATGACCGCGGCACCACACAGTATAAAGGTGCAAGCCTGTGTGTGCACTCAAAACGGAAACAGTTCCAACGTACGTCGAACGTGACCGACTGAAAGGGAACTAACAGTAGTTCCGCATAATTAATTTGCACACAATTTTTTTTATTTTTATACTGTGTATTCTCCGTGTGTATTCATGCCCCTACGGTTTCGGTTCAATACGAATATCCCATAATAACCCCTAATTCATGAGTCTATTTTCAATGTCTGATGAGTATATTTAAAGGTGTATGAAAGATGGGTTCAAGTGCACTACAAATGGTAACTATATACATTTAAATACAGAGATAGTATGTTAAAAGCACATTTTAGTCAAAATAGCAAAACTGAGTACACTTAGATGTCTTAAGATTATCCTAAGAAGTACTAAAGAATAATTTAAGTACAAAATCAGTGCGTGAAAATAGAGCCCTTTAAGTATAACGGAAGTGTACTGAAATAAAGTGGATTTTAGTGCACTTTTTTTCACCTGGGTTCAAATTCCACTTCGTTATAGCTACACGTCACTGGATAACACATTTGCATAATACCCGTCTATGGTCTTCATGGCACAAGGATTTACTATGGGAAGAAGGCAAGCCGGCGGAGGCAGTGTGATTCTGCTGGGAAACCTTGGGTCCTGCCATCCATGTGGATGTTACTTTGACACGTACCACCTACCTAAGCATTGTTGAGACCATGTACAGCCTGTGATGGAAACGGTATTCCCTAGTGGCTGTAGCTCTTTCAGCAGATAATGCACCGCCACAAAGCACAAATGGTTCAGGAATGGTTTGAGGAGCACAACAACGAGTTTGAGGTGTTGACTTGGCCTCCGAATTCCCCAGATCTCAATCCAAACGAGTATCTGTGGGATGTGCTGAACAAACAAGACAGATCTATGGAGGCTCCACCTCGCAACTTAAAGGATTTAAAGGATTTGCTGCTAACTTAACCTATCTTGGTGCCAGGTACCACAGCACACCTTCAGGGGTCTAGTGGAGTCCATGCCTCAGCAAAAGGGGGACCATCACAATATTAGGAATACCTGCTTGTGCTTTTGTTAAAGCTTTTGCTTGTCTAGAAGGCGGTTGTTAACAAGTGGGACTACAGAGGCTGTCAGTGGATATTAAACATCAAACCCAACAAGTTATCTCACTAGTCACTTTCACAACATAGACAGTACAAAGATGGCCAGCACGTCTCTGCTTCCTTCCACTGTAGAAAAATTAAGCTGAATTGTCAATTCTGAAAGATCTGTAAAAGCTTAAAGGGATAGTTCACCCAAAAAATGAAAATAAGTCTATATAATTTACTCACCCTCAAACCATCATTTTTCAAACAACAATTCAACATTGTATTTGGTCCGGACCAAAGCAAGTTAACTAGCGGACTTTCCTGGTATGAATACACACTAAAACAATAGGAATGTCAAATTATTTATAAGAGCAATATTTGTAAATCAAGGATGTGAGTGATTTGCTCACTTAGACAACTTTGGGCAATGCTTTTTCTCATGAGTCTGTACACTAGATAATTTGGTGAAACTCTTCCCACATGAAGAGCACTGGTATGGTTTCTCTCCAGTGTGAGTTCTCTGGTGATTGTTGAAGTCGCCTGATGAACTGAAGCTCTTCCCACAGTCTAAGCACACATGTGGTCTCACACCAGTATGAATATGCTCATGCTCTTTTAAATTCTGCAGGAGTGAAAAACTCTTTCCACAAAAAGAACAAACGTGAGGCTTCACACCAGCATGAACTTTAAGGTGTCTTATTTTTTTTTTTTTTTTTTTTTATTGACAAAAAAACAGCAAAATACAAAACTCTCGTAGGGGAAAGAGAGTATATGCATACCAAAATGTAGTCAAAATACAAAAGTGAATAACTAAACAGAAAACAACAGAACAAAAAAAAAAAAAAAAGGAACGGGGCTATTTATAAACACAAGTCATTGTCAAAAAGGCAATTTTTTTTCCCCTTTTCCATTTTTTCTCTTTTTTTTGACTTTATACACACAATTCTGAATTTATACACATAATTCTGACTTTATATCACACAGTTCAAATCTGACTATCACACAATTCTGACTTTATACACACAATTCTGACTTTATACACGCAATTCTGACTTTATATACACAATTCTGACTTTATACACACAATTCTGACTTTATACACACAATTCTGACTTTGTACACGCAATTCTGACTTTATATACACAATTCAAATCTGACTATCACACAATTTAAATCTGACTATCACACAATTCTGACTTTATACACACAATTCTGACTTTATACACACAATTCTGACTTTGTACACGCAATTCTGACTTTATATACACAATTCAAATCTGACTATCACACAATTTAAATCTGACTATCACACAATTCTGACTTTATACACACAATTCTGACTTTATACACGCAATTCTGACTTTATATACACAATTAAAATCTGACTATCACACAATTTAAATCTGACTATCCCACAATTCTGACTTTATACACGCAATTCTGACTTTATACACGCAATTCTGACTTTTTACACGCAATTCTGACTTTATATCTCACAATTCAATTATGACTTTATACACACAATTATTATTATTTTTTTCCTTCAACAGATAGGCCAAAATAGTGCAGTAATAAACAATCTAGTAATAAACAATCTAGTAATCTAGTAATTCCATAAGTCCAGAAGTGAAATGAAAATGTGTAAATGTATAGGTGTGTGGGTGTGAGTGTGTGTGTGTGTGCATAAGCAAATTAACCATTAATTATTTACTACCATCTTCATTGCCATCACCACCTCCATCATACTGCCCTCATTGTATTAGTCTCCTTCTCCTTCCCCTTTTTTCCTATGTAATGATTGCCATTGATTACCATTGCCACCACTCCATAGACAAATCAATTTTAGATAGTAAATTAGTAATGGAGGGTAATATATAAGAAAACCCTCCCCCCACATCTATTCAGTCCCTATTTTCTCCTATACCTTTTTTTTTTTTGTATGTTGTGTGTAGTATCTATGGTGCATTAAAAGAAGGGGTACAGTGTGAGAGTGTCTCCACTTGGGACAGAATGTCTTATAATAAGGTGTCTTATACCCCTTTTCCACCAAGGCAGTGCTAGAGCTAGTTCAGAGCCAGAGCTAGTCCCAGTTCATAGTTGGTTCGACTGTGGAGCCTTCTAAGAACCGGTTTGCTTTTCCACATGCTGAGAGCCACAACAGAGCCATGTCTTACATCACTGTATACGTCTCATCTTTCTCAGCAACGCTAGCGAGGCAGCGGCAATGTTGCCAAGTATGTGGTTTTGCCGCGGGCTGTTTTTTCATGTCCGCGGGATGAAGCGACCCCCAGTTATGTGATAGTTAGCCCCATATTGCGAATTTTAGTAGGCAACCATGCCAAAAAACACATATTTTACCCCCAAATGTGATTTTTACTGGGGAATCCCCCCTGGAACGCGATTGAGCTTGTTTTGAGTAGCAATTGGGCGGGTTTGTTGTGAAAACCTGGCAACCCTGGGCAGCGGGAAACACACACACACACACCAGGCTTGTTCGAGACGCATCATCACTGCGCAGACCGCAGACCGATCCACGTATGATATAAAAAACCGCATGAGTGAATCAAAAGCATAAGGAGTCGTACAAGCCTTCCATCAACAATGCAAATGTTGCGTTACTATTCATTCACATGGCTTTACGATCCTACATCGGCATCAAAACTCAACGCGAACACAGCGAATCCAACGCATTCATGTAGTTCGCCGTAATTAGTATAGACGGAGATTACAAACGAGCAGCAGCTGTTAGCTCCATTAGCTGCTATTTCAAACATGGCGGATCTCAAGTTTGTGTTCGTCTTGTTGACCCCGCCCCCAGCGCCTGACGTAATCGGTTCTTACTTCTAGCCCTGTTCTAGCCCAGCAATGTTTTGGTGCTACTTAAGAACCACTTTTCCTGGCTCGGAGCTGGGGCTTTGTGTGTGGAAACACAAAGAACCGATTTGAAACTAGGCTCTGGCTCCGATCTAGCTCTGGCTCTGCTTTGGTGGAAAAGGGGTATTATTAAGTTTGATTGCGCAACAAATGTTTTCGCACACTGATCACAGCTGAATGATCTCACTCCAGAGTGAAAGCGCAGATGATCATCGAGATGGCTTTTCTGAGTAAAATTCTTTCCACACTGAGAGCATGTGAACAGTTTCTCTCCAGTGTGAATCATCATGTGTCTGTTAAGGAGTGATTTATCTGTGAAACTCTTTCCACACTGAGAGCAGGTGAAAGATCCTTTGACTCTAGCTCTTTTTTGTGTGAAATTCTCTTCAGTCTTTGAATCGACTATGTTTCCATCTTTATTTTTGAAATGATGGGGGTTTTGAATTTGATGCTGTTTGTCTTCATTCACTTCCATCGGGTCTAAAATCAACATATCAAATTCAAAGAAGGAGAAATGAGAACAAGAAATATACTAGTCACAATTAAGCACTAGTATAGTTTTAGATGTATTGTTACTTGATAAAGTTTTAAATATGGATATTTTTCTTACACAAACACATTGATTCGCTTCAGAAGGCCTTTATTAACACCCCAGAGCCGCGTGGAGCAGTTATTTGATGGGCAGATGCAGTTTTTATGGACTTCAAAAATTTTTGTAATATAACTCAGATTGTATTTGTCTGAAAGAAGAATGTCATATACACCTCAGATGACTTGGGGGTGAGTAAATTATGGGCTAATTTTCATTTTTGGGTGAACTATCCCTTTAATGTTCCTCATTAAAGAGAATGAAGGAAAACACCAACCTATTTGTTCCTCTGTTTCTTCATCTTCTATTCTGCAGGATTCTTCCTCAAACTCCATCTTTACAATAGTATGTCTGTAGTTTCTCCTGGAGTAATTCCTCCTGCTTGCTTCTTCTTCTCCTGTGGGAAGATGGGAATATTCCCAGCATTTAAACTCTCATGAACGGCTGTGGGAGCGGCTTCACTGACTGAAGGTGTGAATTGTGGTCGCTGTTGCTCATTTAGCAGATGATCATCACACTTACAATCACTCTCAATTATCCAGCTTTAAGTGTTTTCATTAAATAGTCATTTAGAAACTATTGAGATATTTTTATTGTAAGGCTGGAAGATTACGCTGCTGTTTTGAACCAATTATCAGAACAAAAATCAGTTGAAGATGACATGCATAATTCAGTTATTTATCTGACTCCATTAAAGTTGCTGTTATTTTTAACCTCTTAAAGGTAAAAGCCTTTCTTGGAACTGAATGTTTAGACCAATAAAAATGTGTTTAAACTTGCAAAATACAATTCATTAGGCCACTGAAAACATTGAAACACTTTATTTTAAGGTGACATAGTTACACGTTACTACATGTACTTACTTCTGGAATGTAATGTCTTCTTTAAAATAGGAAAGATAATTGTTATAAGTATATGACATTTTACCAATGGACGGGGATTTGAATGATATCGTTGTGTGACGATAGCTGGTTGCATTAATGCAATATCAATAGACATTAAGGGGGACCGACGTCACCAATATCTCATATTCTTGATGCTGCTGCTATTACACCTTTACATGTTTAGGCTGGTCCGCTTCAGCAAATTGAGAACATTCATTGAGACTCTCCAGATTTACGATCTTATGGCATTAAAAAACTACTGTCAGAATTTACTAAAGACACGCAGTGAGAAACGCTGAACTTTACACTCTCGTCTAGCAATTCCAAAAAAGTGCAATTTGCCATGTTTAGTAAATCTGGCCCATGGTGTCTGAAAGCCCCAAATATCCGTCCTAACTAAGCTTGTTATATTTCAAATTATGCTATATGCCAATGCCTGTGCAAGACAAGCCCAGACTTACAACATCCATTAGGATTGTTTTTGATTTGGTCTTAGTAAATTAAGAGTCCTCTTGACTACTCCTAACGTTTCACAGGTTTAGGAGCTAGTTTTAGCTCTAAAATGGTTTGTAAAATACTCTAAGAGCAAACATTTAGGAGTCCTAAAATTAGGACACGCCCATTATTTTTAAGAGTTTCTCCTAAATCAGCAAGATAAGAGCTACTTTTAGCCTTAAAGGAGCTGTATGTAGGACTGTGGCCAAAACTGGTACTGCAATCACTTTCAAATTACTGTAGACCAGTGTATCCCCTCTCCCCCTCCCCTGACTCGAGGTTGCCAGATAGGCTGCAGGATCCAGCAGGAACGTAGGCTGCTACACGGAGCTTTCAATGGCAAGTGACGTGTCGTACACAGTAAGTTTTTTTTCTTTCTGTTAATTATGTTTATGCTTCAAGAGCGATGTTTTGTGAAGTAATTATGAATCGCAAAAATTTACTAATGGCGATTAGCCAAATATAATCGTAAATATGAACGCTCGTATGTGACAGTACATTCTCACATGAAAAAATACTATAGTAAAATTACAGCAAAGCTAAATAACATTAGCAATGGTCATACAGGTCCACTTGCAGCATGTTTTGTCCACTATATATGCGAAGAACGAATGAGGAATAATTTTTACTGAGGTAACGTTATGCTACAGTCTCAAATACGTTTTCACATTGCCATATATAGGCGTGCTAATGTTGTTTTCCTCAGCGTCCCAGCATAATGACAGAGAAACGGGCTCTGATAATGCATTACTAATGTTAGCAATGACGACTCGCCGTTTTTATTTACCAAACAATTCCTTAACGTTAACTTTTCAATTCAATGACCCACCTCCTACATCTGCGCTAACCTAACGTTACTTTGCACGAACATGCATAACTTTGTTCGACTGTCATGAATATTTGAAATGTCCATTTACATTAAGTACAAGTTAGCCAAACATAGATGAACCTTACCTGTCCAGGAGAAAATTAGCAACGTTGGCATCAGTCTTCAAATTATTCTCCGTTTTCAGCCGTCTCCATCTTTCAAAGGCATCCCTTATACAAATCCTTGTTTTATCTCGGACACTGTCACAACGTTTTTCTGATTCATAACGAGGCCATTTAGGTTTCGTAAAGTTAGACATTGTTTATCCAAAAAGTTTGTAGCTGCAGCTGTGGTAACTAGAGCAGAGCTGGCAACCCGAATGCAGAAACACTACTGACTTCGTGATTGGTAGATAGGTGGAGGGTGGCGCTTCAGGCATGACACAACATGTCAACATCAACATCAGTTGAGGGCTGCAACTTCACTTTTAAAATGACAATATCTTGGCCTGACAACTGTTGTCAGTGATATAAGTATTTGAAATTAACATGATTTCTTAATGTCTAGTGACAAATCAGGGCCATTTTATGATTAATTGAAATACATTTCTTACATACAGTTCCTTTAAGATGCTTTGTGAATACGGCCCATGGACTAGTATTAATCAAAAACAAAAATGAATCTCATCACAGTTCACCTGAGAAACTTTTGAAATATTTTAATGCAAAACAAGTGTTTGAAGTTCTGTAAAGTTGAATCATATCATCATAAATCGTGGTCACTGTTGCTCATTTAGCAGATGATCATCACACTCACAATCACTCTCAATTATCCAGCTTTAAGTGTCTTGATCAAATAGTTATTTGGAAACTATTGCATAAATAACAATTTTTTTTAATTCAACATAAAACAACAGAACAGTGACCTGATTGGTGGTGACTTTAACGTTGTCTTAAATGAATCCTTTGATAGATGGCCACCTGGTTGCCAATCAGATTCAAACTCAGCTTGAACTAAATATATGGAGGGCTAAACATATAAATGAAAGAGTGTACACATGGAGCAATAAAAATTCATCTAGACTTTCACAAAAAGATTTTTGGTTAGTCTGTAGGAATATTGACAAGGATGCTATTTCTGGTGATATCTCTGCAACTCCATTAACAGATCATAAGGCTGTTTGCATTCAAATTGAGCTTACTCCTGAAGTCGTTAAAGTCATCTTAAAATCATAGGGACTTATTTTTTATTGGAGTAAAGCTAAACAAGAAAATTGGTTTGGCACCAATTGGGAATTGGGAAATATTTAAGAAAATATAGTTCTGTTTTGGCTAAATCAAAACGTCTTGAAGAATTGAAAGTGGTCACTGCACTGTAAAAAAATTCAGGTCTCCAATTGAAAATGTTCTAGTGACTGATCACATCTACATTTTTCAGTTGGCCAAATTGAATTTCTGTGAATTGATACAATTAAATTAAGTTTGGCCAACTGAAAAATGTAGATGTGATCAGTCACTAGAATATTTTCAATTGGAGACCTGATTATTTTTTTTATTTTACAGTGTGAAATCTCATCTATTACCAATATCTTACCTGAAAATTTGTCAGATAGTCAGAAGGCGTATTTAGTTGACTTGCAAATAAAGTTAGATGATTTGTATAAATTAAGAGCAGAAGGTGCTTTCATTAGGTCAAGACAAAGCTGGCTAGAATATGGGTAACAGATGTGGTCTTATTTTTTTTTAAACTAAATACAATTCTATTTGTCAATTAAATATTGGGGGTCCTGTTTCAGAAAAAGATCACCATATTTTTAATAAGATTAGACTTGTCTTAGTAGACTTGACCTCATTGATTATTATAACCTTATTGATGATGACAGTTTAATTCTTTTTTGGACTTTGTCAAGGCCTTTGACACTATTGAGCATCCTTTAATTTATTTTAATTTTAATTTTTTTAACCCTTGTATGGTGTTCGGGTCTGTTGGACCCGTTTTCATTTTTTATCAAAAGAAAAATGATACGATTAATTATTTTTTCAAACTGAGACTCATTGGCCTTGGTTCATTTTCTGTGAGGAATATATATCAGAACACATTTTCAATGACCACACACTGTACACCCCCCCTACACATTTATATTACACACAGGATGTTCGGGTCCACTGGACCCGGGGCTAATAAAAGTGTGGAAATTGTAGGTCCTGTATACCTTTACTCTGTCCTCCTCCTGTCAGGGCCTGCTGTTAGTGTGTGTATGTTCATGTATTTGGTTTATGAGGACACAAATGTGTATAATGACATGGGTATTACAACGTAAACATGGTTTATGACGAAAAAAATGCCAAACGTTTTCTGTGATTGGTAGGCAGGGCCGGCTCTGTAAATCTGGGGGCCCTAAGCAGGATAATTTTGGGGCCCTGCCTTGCAGTGAATAATGGAGTATTGCACTGCAAACCAGCAACTGTATACAATCTAACACTTACACATTTCATCTGTATATCTTTTAACATGATTGCCTACAATTATTTTACTGCTTATTAAAGTACACTCACTGAAACAGTAAAAGTAAAGATTATAGATTTGCAAATTTAAGGTCAATTTGTTGTAAACAAATAAATATTAATAATTTAGCATTAACAATATATAGCTAACTTACAACATTAGCCATAGTGGTATGCGGCTCGCTATGCTCTACTGAAGCAGCAGTAGAGTCACCTCCTCCAGCTGTTGAGATTACAATATAATTAATAATAAATACAGTATGCAGAGTAGATAAAACACATTAATTTTAAATTAATATTAAAGTACAATTAGACAACATAGTGAATTATGATTATAAAACTAAATTTTTTATTGGCAAGAGGAAAATTAGCTATGTTGAAGTTGCGCACAAAACTATTCAAAAGAAAGGCAGTGGGAAATATTTACTTGTGTCAGCCTCCTGAAATGTTTCTCCACGACCACCAAAATATTTAAGAATGGCTCCTCCTGAGAAAGTGACATTTAGTTTTTTACAATTATGTTAAGGGTAAATTAAAAGAAATCCAATGTTAAATTATATTATTTAATTATTGGTTGATTAACTCTTACATACTGTTCATATTTTAAACCTTCACAGCATGGAGTGAGATATTTTTTACCTTTTATGATTACATACAGTAATACATTCACTGTAAAAAAAAAATCAGGTGCCCAATTGAAAATTTTCTAGTGAGCGATCACATCTAAAATTTTCAGTTGGCCAAATTTAATTTCTTGAAATTTAATTGAATTAAAATGCATCAATTCACATTAATTCAATTTGGCCAACTGAAAAATTTAGATGTGATCGCTCACTAGAAAATTTTCAATTGGGGACCTGCTTTTTTTTACAGTGTTCTTTACTAAAATTTACCACAAATCCATTTTGCTTTTAGGTGTCTTGTATCGATCATCATTCAATAATGTTTCAGAGAGGACACTGTGTTTTCTTTAGGTTTAAATGGTCTGGGCGATTTAGCTTAACAATAGCCTATATAAAATATTTCATAATAGTATATAGATTAATATTTATTAATAATCTTTAATTGCCTATTCAATTAAGACCATAAGAAAAAGCTTGTATTTAACCGCTTTATTTTAAACTTCATTTTGATTTTGACTGTCAAATGATTGCTCTTTCTCTTCCTATTACTTTCTTTCTCTCGAATGTTCTTAAACTATTTTTTTATTGTAATAAGCGTCTATTGAGACAAAGATTTTTCGTTTTTTTCTTTCTCAGAACTAGTGTAGGTCATGTAACGTTAACTGTTAAAAAGAAAATACATTCATAGGAGGTGGGTCTGTACGCGGTCTGTAGCCCAGAGCTGGGGCCGACGGCTGGACCATAGCACAAGCAATGTTGATTCAGCATAATCGACGGACAGCTAACGTTATGCTGCGTTCACACCAAATGCAAATAGAGTGTCTGGCGCGAGTGATTTGATTTCAATGTTAAGTCAATGGAAAGGCGCGTTGACGCGCGTCTAGAGGTCCCGCGGCGCGGAAGGCGCTTTTCGCGCGGTGCGAATGACGCGAATTGAGCGTCTTGCGTGATAAACTGCGGCGACGCTGGCGAGTGCAATCTGTAGTTAGGGGGCCCCCTAGTGGCGGCGGGGCCCTAAGCAGCCGCTTAGTTCGCTTATAGGGAGAGCTGGCTCTGTTGGTAGGTTTAGGGGTAGGGTTAGTGTAAGGGGATAGAGTATACAGTTTGTACATTAGAAAAACCATTATGCCTATGGAGAGTAACCATACACCACATATCCAAGTGAGTGAGTGAGTGAGTGAGTGAGTGTGTGTGTGTGTGTGTGTGTGTGTGTGTGTGTGTGTGTGTGTGTGTGTGTGTGTGTGTGTGTGTGTGTGTGTGTGTGTGTGTGTGTGTGTGTGTGTGTGTGTGTGTGTGTGTGTGTGTGTGCGTGTGAGAGAGAGAGATTGTGTGTAAGTGTGAGAGAGTTACTTAGTTACTTTAAGAATTACTTTAAGAGAAACTTAAAATAGTTTCAAAATGGATGAATGAGATGATAAACTTATAACATTAATCGTACACAGCATGAATACAATGTTACCTGAGAGAGAGAGAGAGAGCGAGAGAGAGAGCGCAAGAGAGGGAGAGAGAGTGGGGGAGAGAGAGAGGAAGAGAGCAAATTAGAGAAGCCTCAATGACTTCAAGAGCCAGAGGAAAAGAAAAGAGAGAGCCACAGTTCCAATCCTCTTTTATCTATTCCTTGACCATGTGACTGAAACCAAATGTATTTCTTTCAAACTGACCAATCAGACCAAACTCACACATAACATTCAAACTGACCAATCAGACCAAACTTCCCCCACGGTAAAGGTGGGACCCCGTGTGGCCTACAGGCCTGTCTTTTGTCTTCCAGGTCCTTCTGATAAGCAAATGTGTTGACAACAGTAAAGCAAATTTCTTTGTTGGATTTCAAATATCAAATATCTTTGATTATTTTCAATCCCTTCAGTAAAGAGAAAATATTAACCATATATGCTGTTTATATTGCTTGTTATTGGGATGAAGTAAACATCTGTTGAGTATTTTAACATAACATTTTTGATTGTGTTGAATTAAAAACCCAAAAATGCAGCGGGTCCACCAGACCCACGCACACTGGCTGAATAACAAAAATATGAACACCACACAAGGGTTAAGAGCGTTTTGGTTTCGGGCCCTATTTTTGTAATGCTATGAAAACTTTGTATGCAGGAGGAAATAGCTCAGTGAAATTAGGACATGGTACGACACAGAGATTTCTTCTAGAAAAAAGGAATCTGACAAGGCTGTCCAGTGTCTGTATATCTCTTTCTTATTGTAGCACAGGTTTTCTAAGGACAGTAAGCTAGAAGTAATTCATATTGCTGGTAGAAGTATTTTAATTAGTCAACTAGCGGATGACAGCCTTGTTAAAATAAAAAATCGTCAGGTTCATCAGGCAATTAAAATTATTCAGTTGTTTTCAAATGCTTCAGGTCTGTACCTTAATATAAAAAAATGTGAAATGTTAGATTTGAAAAACTCCTCCATGGTATCTGTGGATGGTCTCCCTGTTAAAGAAGCTGTTAGTTATGTAGGTGATGTTGTCTCAAAAAATGTTTATCTAAAAAAGATAGAGTTTCTCTGAATTGTAATCCTGCCTTTGAAAAGATTAAAAGCTAATTGAATCTTTGGTTATGGTATTGGACTTTTCCCTTAGAGGTAGAGTTCTTCTGTCAAAAGCAGAAGGGATGTCTAGATTAACCTATGCTGTGTCATATATACACGTAGACAATCATACTGTCAAAACTATTGATCAGATGTTATGTAATTTTTAGTGCTGTCAGTTAAACGCGTTATTAACGGCGTTAACGCAAACCTATTTTAACGGCGTCAATTTTTTTATCGCGAGATTAACGTTCTTTTTGGTCTAACAAACTTTGTAGTTTTTTCACATGCTGTTGCAACAACTAGTAACGTTAGAAAAACTACAACACCACTCCGGATGTAGCTAGACCGGAAACAAAACATCAGGCACGCTGCGGCTGCCCACACTTGTTTGGGCCATTAAAAGAGTAGACGTGGATGGCAGGCGTGAGACGCCGAAATGAGAAACGTATTAAGCCATGGTTTAACTCAGGGGTCTTCAACTAAAAGTGCTTGTCTTGAGCGCTGCTTTCTGCTCTGATGGTGCGTAGCCTACACACCAGACGCGAATGAAGCGTTTTGCGCGAGTGATTTAAGTCAATGCAAAGACGCAAATAGACATTCTGCGGCGCGGATTAAGCGGCGTGCATGTCGCGTCATTCGCGTCCGGTGTGAGCGCACCATCAGTCTCTTCTTCACTGCATGCTTGACCGCGCGTCTGGGTCTGAACGTAGTAACAGTGAGCATTGCAACGTTAACTGTTTCATTATGTCAAAAGGCTTCGCGGTCCGGATTCGGACCGGAGTCCACTAGTTGGCGACCCCTGGTTTAACTGCACTATAGGCGGAGTCCTAGTTTACCTTGCATGTGCACTTTGTAATTTTATTTTGTATCACCCTGTTTTGATCCCTTAGAAAGGGCTGTTGAAGGGGCTGTTTGTGCAACAAAGTATTTGTTTCACCCTTTTATTGATGGGCAGTGTTACATTGTGTGAGATTATTTGCTCCAAGTGAGAATGTTGGTGTGAAATCGAACACTAAAGTATGCCAATGTTGTTTTCAATAAAACAAACATTTGAACAAAGCAAGCCGATCCACTTTTCTATGTTGATAAGAGCATTAAAATAAGAAAAAATAATGGGACAAAAAGAAATCAAGGGACATTTAGAATAAATAAAAATGTGCGATTAATTGTGATTAATTGTGAGTTAACTATGACATTAATGCGATTAATCGCGATTAAATATTTTAATCGTTTGACAGCACTAGTAATTTTCTATGGAAGAATCATGTGCACTACAATGGTAAATCTGTTGTTATAAATTCGCTTCATAGTGGTGGCCTTGATTTTCTTGATTTCTGTACTTAAATAATACCCTCAAAATTAATTGGTTAAAATTTTGGTTTATTCCTAATTTTATTTTTGATCAACTTGGGGGCCTTTCTTTTTTACTTTTTAATGTGTGATTGAAAAATGACCAGTGGAACGGTCTTCCTTTCATGCTCAAGCTTTATTGGTTTTATTGGAAACTGATTTACAAGCACAACTTCTCTCCACAACATTATTTTATTTGGAATAACGATGTATTTTATATAAACACAAAAGTTTAATCTTTTATGCATGTATGTTATATGCTCCACTGGCTCCAAAGTGTCTGTTGTTTTGTTGTTCAAGCATAAAAAAATGTTGGGGGCGGCAGTGACTCAGTGGTTCATGTAGGTTGTCTACAAACCGCAAAGTTGGGGGTTCAATCCCCAGTTCCACCTGACCAAGTGTCGAGGTTTCCATGAGCAAGACACCAAACCCCAGCTCCCGACGAGCTGGATGGCACCTTGCATGGCTGACACCACCGGTGTATGAATGGCTGAATGTGAGGCAAGATGTAAAGCGCATTGGATGGCCATGGGTCTGTTTAAAGCACTATATAAATACAGTCCATTTACCATGTTAAATGTTCCAGTGTTGCCAGCTTGCAGCGTTTCGAAAGAGTGAATCATTATACTTTCATTAATTTGATTCGCTACTCCACATAGGAAGAATAAAACGATTTTAAACACCGAAATCATTAGAGGGACAAAAAAAGTCTATCCTATCAATTTTATTCATTAAAATACTTTTCTAGAAAGTTTGTTCCATGACTGGCCATAGACACAATAAATGACACCATTGGTAGTAAACACCTTTCAACCATAAGCTTCCCAAACTTGACTGAACTATTATACATTTCCGTACACACGTTGAGCTCATGAACATATGATTTCAATGCAAGAAAGTCTTATATTCTCAACGTAAACACTTTGAGGTGAAACATTTTTGCTCACTTTTGCTAATACATCAACACCTTTTCTTATGTCTCCGTAGATTAGAGGAGCAGTTGAAACTCTTCCCACATGAAGAGCACTGGTGCGGCTTCTCTCCAGTATGAATTCTCTTGTGCCTTTTGAGGTGTCCTATTTGAGAGAAACTCTTTCCACAGTGTGAGCACTTGTACGGTTTCTCTCCAGTATGAATTCTCTGGTGTGTTTTTAAGTGGCCGGATGTAGGGCAGGTCTTCCCACAGTCAAAGCACATATAATGTCTCACACCAGTATGAATACTCTCATGCGCTTTTAAAGTGTTCACTAGTGAAAAACTCTTACCACAAACAGAGCAAACATGAGGCTTCACACCAGCATGAACTTTAAGATGTTGTCTCAAGTTTGATGCCACAACAAATGTTTTCTCACACTGATCACAGCTGAATGATCTCACTCCAGAGTGACGGCGCAGATGATCATTGAGAGAGCTTTTGTGAGAGAAACTCTGTCCACACTGAGAGCATGTGAACGGTTTCTCTCCAGTGTGAATCCTCATGTGCACAATTAGGTGTTTTTTATGCATGATTCTCTTTCCACACTGAGAGCAGGTGAAAGATCCTTTGACTTTTTCTTTTTTTTTAGCTTGTTTTTGTGTAGAACACTTTTCAGCATGTGATATGACTGTATTTCCATCTTCATTTTCTTCACTTGAGAAATTATGAGGGTTTTGAAACTTTTGTTGTTTGTCTTCAGTCACTTCATGCTGGTCTAAAAATCAAAATGTATTACATTTTTAAAATTCATATAAAGAAGGAGAAATTAAAACAACAAGAAATACACTGAGTCACAATTAAGCAAAAAATTTCTTTTTTTCAGTTTTCATCTTAAAGTTCCTCATTAAAGAGAATGAAGGAAAACACCAACCTATTTGTTCCTCGGTCTCTTCATCTTGTATTCTGCAGAGTTCTTCCTTAAACTCCATCTTTACAATAGTATGTCTGTAGTTTCTCCTGGAGTAATTCCTCCTGCTTGCTTCTTCTTCTTCTCCAGCGGGAAGATGGGAATATTCCCAGCATTTAAACTCTCATGAACGGCTGTGGGAGCGGCTTCACTGACTGAAGGTGTGAATTGTGGTCGCTGTTGCTCATTTAGCAGATGATCATCACACTTACAATCACTCACAGTTATCCAGGTGCAAATGTTTTGCTCAAATAGTCGTTTAGAAAATATTTTTTTTTACAGTAAGTTTGGAAGATTACGCTTCTGTTTTTAACCAATTATCAGAACAAAAAGCAGTTAAAGCTGCCACGCAAAATTCAGTTATTTATCTGACTACCTTATAATAAATCTGACTTCATTAAAGTTGCTGCTACTTTTAACCTCTTATTCTTTGAATGTAAAAGATTTTTCTTGAACCCGAGTATGTTATGTGTTGATAATTTAAGTTACAGTTTTTAACATCATCAGCTGTGAAAGTTCACATTCACAAGAACTCAGATTAAAAGCCGTTCGTGCTGCTGTAAATCTGCTGTGTTTTTCAAACTGAGTGCATACATTGTGTTATTTATCAGGTAAAATAAAGATCCAAATGTTTGGTGAATCAAAACTTGAATGGTTACCGAATGAATCCGGTTCAGAGTTTGAAACCTAAATTATTTCTTGTGATGTCCGATTTGAAATAAACCACTGTACAGGCACTGACTGGTTCTTCACATGGACACTTGTGAAGGTTATGAATTGTGTAAAGTGATATTTTTGTAATAAATGAATAAAACCTGGTAGACACAATCAGTAACAATATGAGCAACTGAAGATTTTCAGACATACTGTAAAGCATATTGATGATCAGTGTTGCCACAGTTACTTTGAAAAAGCAATTTAGTTACTTTACAGATTACTTGATTTTAAAAGTAACTAAGTTACTTTACAGATTACTTGATTTCAAAAGTAACTAAGTTAGATTACAAGTTACTTTATTAGTTACATTCATCAGTTGCCGACAACACCTCTGCAGCCTCAACATAAAAATGACAACCGTTTTTGCCAACACTTTATTGGAAGTGCATTTTTAACAGTAACGTCAACAATGTATCTCCTGAAATTGTATCTCCAAAAAAAAATCTTTTGACTAATTTTATAAAATCTAAACATGTTAATGAAAAGGTACAAATTACTTTGTGTTCTTATTAAATACATTTATGAAAAACAATTTATATTTAATTTTTTATTTATATTTATATATGAATGAAAATAATTATATGGGCCTACACAAATAATATAAAATTACAAGATTTATAGTTTGTTGTTAACGTAATGTGCAGCTCTGTAAAGGGACAACAAATATATGATCGATACGTGAGAACAATATATTTTTTAATAATCTTTAAGTGCACAAAACTATGAAAATATATGAAACGCTTCAAAACAGAGCGGCAACAAAGTGCTTATGCGCATCCTGGGTGCAGAATGATGCGCTTAAAGCAACATGGAATCAGTGTGTGCAGTGCAGCGCGAGTGCACATTGAAAAGTTCACGGCATAAAGAGAAGATGAGCGTTGAGCCCACAAATCCTAGTCTACTATGTAGCCTATATCGGTCCGAACATTCACTGATTATTTGTTTCTTCACGGTTTTAAATTCCGGTTATTGTGCGTGTGATGCTAATTAATAGTCCTTGTGTGTTCACCTGGGTAGCGAGTACAACATCGTTCAGAAACCGCTAGATAAACTCCAGGAAGATAAGTTATCTTATCAACATATCAAGTATTATAACGGTAATATATCTTATTGGAGTGAGCTTTACCGTGCTGCTGACTGTAACCGAACGTGATGCGCAGTTTGAATGCTGAACGGAGATTGACAGCTACAGCGGAGGAAAGACATTCAGCTATGGAATGGCTTTAGATGACTTTGTAGGCTACTAGCAAATCATAATATACTAATAATGATTGCTGAAGGATAATGTGCCAATATATATTTCTGATGATTATTTAATTATCACGACATGCCTAATCTGAGCAAGTGACTGCCTGTCTTGAGTTTTGTCGACAGAGGGAGGCGGAAAAAATTTGACGGAGTGGCCGCCTCGTAATTCTCTATGCAGGAAAACCCCTGCTGAGACTCAACAAGAAAGCAAAAATATATATTTTTACTAAGGAAAATGACAAAAATAGTAACTCACAGTGACTTGGATAAATATTTTAATCTGATTACTGGTTTGGAAGTAGTAACGCGTTAGATTACTTGTTACTGGAAAAAAGTAGTCAGATTAGAGTAACGCGTTACTGGCATCACTGTTGATGATGCACATTAAAGGTTCTCCACCACATTTGTCCTTCTAATTCTCATTTATTGAACACCACAAAATAAACTCTAAAATAGTCAAAAACAGGCTTAGGTGGTAGCGAGTTGACACTAAAAAAAAGGTTAAACACCCCCCAGCATATAATGTGCAATACTCTGACTCAAACTTTAAATAGGATTTCAAAACAGTGACACAGGCCAGCTCCAAAAACAGAGCCAGAAAAACACCATTATCACACATTCAAAAACAAAAACATTTAAAAATAATCCAACAATCATCCAATGGCATGAAACACATTTCAATATGGCACAATATAACAACACTGATCACAAACAACACAAACATATACTTCAACTAAATATCACATACTTGGACAAAACTTTCAACAACTATTCCAGCCTTCACATTGCGGTTGGGAGTGGGAACGCTTCTGAGTAGTAGACATGGAGCGAGAGCTCGTGTAAATCTGAATCTCTTCGGTGGCTGTTCGTATAGGACAGGAAGCGATTCGCACGCAGGAATAGAGCAGCAGAAACTGTTAGTGGACGGCGAGAGGACACAAATTATTATTATTATTATTATTATTATTTATTTATTCTCCCCTCTATCTGGAATACGAAGTGCGATCTTGTTGGCTGGTGAGTCGATTGGGGAATGGTGTGGGAGTGCATCGGCCGACGGCCTGTATAGGTCCGGTAGCGGTGCTCTCTCACAGCTTCTAGTCGGTCATTAAGCTAATAATTTTGCTGGGATGGCAGGGAGGCAAGTAGATGGTATGGAGTATAGTGAAATAGTGGGGAATTGCAGTGATGAGAGGAGGGAAAGTTATTGGGAGGAGGTAGGGAAAGTGCGCAGGGATAAGAAGGGAGTTAGTCGTAAAAGAAAAAAAAAGGAGATGCTTGCTCAAATGGAACGGAAAGTGAGGAAAGAGAAGATGAAAGGAAGGATCCCAAAAGCATGCTATTTAATGTAGAGGTACGATTTGAGGGAGAAGGAGGAGTTAAGAGAATTGATCTGATTAAGTTAACCAAAATAATAAAAGAACAGGTAGTAGAAGTGAAATGTGCAAGGATTTTGGGAGATGGAAATTTACTGAAAGGATGTTGTAATGAAAGGCAGATGGAAAAAGCAAAGAAGATGAGTTGCATTGGAAAAATTAAAGTAGTAAAAGTAGCAAGAGTGGGGGAAAAAAGAATAGGTGGTAGTAAGGGAGTGGTATATGGAATTCCACGTACAGTAAGTATGAAAGAGATGGTAGAGAACTTGAAAATGCAGAATAAGTCAGTTAAAAGTGCAGTAAGAATGACAAGAGGAATTGAAAAAATAGAAACGGAGTCTGTGTTGGTTGAGTTTGAAACAAAGGATTTACCAAAAGAGCTGTATTATGGATTTATGGTATACAACATAAGGGAATATGTACCTAAACCAATGAGATGCTATAACTGCCAGGAGTTTGGGCACATGGCTAAGGGGCTGGCTGTGTAAAGGAAAGAGAAGGTGTGCTAGGTGCAGTGGTGATCATGAGTATGGAAAGTGTGGTGAGGAAGTAAGGCCAAAGTGTTGTAATTGTGGAGGGAGTCATAGTGTGGCATTTTGGGGATGTGAAGTAATGAGAAAGGAAGTTAAAATACAACAGATAAAAACAAAGGAAAAAATGTCTTATGTTGAGGCTGGAGAACTGAGCAGGAAAAAGAGCAGAGCAGAGGACATGTACGGGAGGTAAGGGAATGCCAACAAGAAAAGAAGGAACAATGGGAGGAGGAAAGAAAGAAAATAGTGATATTCATAGCAGGGGTGATAAATGCTACAGCTGAAGTCAGATCTAAAACTGAAAGAATTCAGATTATTGTTAAAGCAGCAATACATCATCTGGGTATGACAGGATTGAAATGGGAAGAAGTGAGGGATGAACTCAGTGTACAGTCGGGTCAAGAGACAACATGTGTAGGTTAATAATAGTAATGCTAATCCTTCAATGGAATGCAAGAAGCTTGATTGCAAATGGACAGGATTTTAAACAATTTGTTAAAAGTAGAAGAGAAAAGCCAGATATTATTTGCGTCCAGGAATCATGGTTAAAGCCTAATTTGGATTTTATCATATATGGATATGTATCAGTTAGACAAGATAGGAAAAATAGTAGTGGAGGAGGATGTGTTATGTTTATAAGACAGGGGATACCGCACAGGGTGTTAGGTGTAGGAAATGGGCAAGAATATGTTGTAATAGAAGCATGGGGTGAAGGAAAAAAGATTGTAGTCATAAATTATTACAATCCTTGTAGGAAATTAGAGATAAGCAAGATTGAGGAAATAGAGGGGCAAGATAGAAGTAATATTGTGTGGTGTGGGGATTTTAATGCAATTAATACATTGTGGGGTAGTGAGAAGAGTGATGCTAATGGACAAGTAATAGAAGATTTATTGGAGGAGAACAACTTAGTATGTTTAAATGATGGAAGTAAAACAAGGATAGAGGTTTCTACTGGGAAGGAGTCTGTACTTGACCTTACACTGGTTTCCAGTAGTATGGCAGCTACATGTAATTGGAGTGTATATAAAGATGGAACAGTAGGAAGTGATCATTATCCAGTATTATGTAAAATAAATATGTCTGTATCTCAAAGTACAGAAGGAAGAGGAGGAAGATGGATATTTGATAATGCTGATTGGGAAAAATTTCAGAAAGAAAGTGATAAATGTATGAATCAGGTTGATTATAATGAGGATATTGAAACAATTGAAAATAAAATAAAGCAAGGTATAATAACAGCAGCAATAGAGTCCATTCCAAAAAGTAAAGGTAATGTTAAAAGGAAAACAGTACCTTGGTGGGATGAAGAATGTAAAGAAGCAGTCAGAAATAGGAATAAAGCATTTAAAATAATGAAAAGAACTCATAATTTTATGCACATGATTCAATATAAGCATGACCAGGCAATAGTAAGAAAAACTGTAAGACAGGCAAAAAGAACATATTGGAGGAATTACTGTAGCTCAATTGGGAATACAACTCAGATTGGAGAGGTGTGGACAATGATTAAAAAGATGAGTGGAGAGAGGAGAGAATGGAATTATCCAGTTTTGAGTACTGGAAATGAAATTGCAGTGACGAATAAGGAAAAGGTTGAAATGCTAGTAAATACATTTGTCAATGTGCACAGCTCTAATAATTTATCTGAAGAAGGGAAGAAAGGAAGAGAGCAAACTAAATCTGAAAATATAGAGGCACTAAGGAAGGTGAGAAATGTTGAGGATGAACAAAATGAAATATTTAATATGGGAGAGCTAAATAGAGCAATGGACAAAACTGGGAAGACTGCCCCAGGAAAAGATGACATTTGCTATAGCATGTTGAAAAAGTTAAGCGAAGAGGGAAAGAAGTTGTTGATGTTATACAATAAAGTGTGGGAGGAAGGGAAACTACCAAAAAATTGGAAGGAAGCAATTATTGTCCCTATAAGATAACCAGGGAAAGATTCTGGTAAACCAACAAGCTATAGACCTATTGCCTTAACATCCCATGTATGTAAGCTAATGGAAAGAATGATAAATGAGAGACTAATGTACATTATAGAAAAAAGAGGCATGGTGGCTGAGTGTCAGAGTGGATTTAGAAGAGGGAGGAATACTATGGATGCAGTATTAAGCTTGGAAGATGACATAAGGAAAGCACAAGTAAATAAAGAGATAGTAGTGGCAGTATTCTTTGATGTAGAAAAAGCATATGATATGCTATGGAGAGAGGGATTATTGATTAAATTGCATAATATGGGAATTAGGGGGAAACTCTTTAACTGGGTAAAGGATTTCCTGGAAGGGAGGAAAATTCAGGTCAAGATAGGGGCAGACTTATCAAGTGAATATATAGCAGAGAACGGAACACCTCAGGGAAGTGTAGTAAGTCCCACATTGTTTTCAGTAATGATAAATGACATATATGGAAATATACCAGTAGGGATGAGAAGATCACTGTTTGCGGATGATGGGGCAATCTGGAAAAAAGGAAGAAATGTAGAACATATAGTTAAAAAAGTACAAGAAGGGATCCAGCAGGTTGAGAAGTGGGGAATAAAGTGGGGTTTTAAATTTTCTATAGAGAAAACTAAAGTGATGTTTTTTACAGGGAAGAAAATCAAGGACAATATTCATTTAAAACTATATGGAAGTAATTTGGAGAAAGTTAAAACATTTCGATTTTTAGGAGTACACTTTGATGCAAGGTTAACATGGGTAGAGCATGTCAGGAATGTGGAAGACAAGTGTAAGAAAGTAATAAATATAATGAGATGTTTAACAGGACTAGAATGGGGAGCAGATTATAAATCACTGAAGTATATATATGTAAGTTTAATAAGATCAAGGATGGACTATGGAAGTGTGGCATATGGATTAGCAGCCAAATCTGTACAAATGAGGCTTGATGTAATGCAGGCGAAAGCGCTGAGATTATGTTTAGGAGCAGTAAAAACGTCGCCAGTCTGTGCTCTTCAAGTTGAAGCGGGAGAATTGCCATTGAACATACGACGTAATGTAACGGTAGGATCCACTGGAGGCAAGTTGAAGGACCCAAATGCAGTTCTTTATTTAATCAAACATAAAACAAAGACTTGACTGAGAAACACTCACCTACAGCGGGTTACAACATTCAATACTTGACAAAGACACATGGCAAACATGAGGGCTTAAATACACACACAGACTAATGACAAAACAAGTGACACCTGTGAACAGTGATGAGACAATGAACCAATGACATGACAACACAAGATCACATGAGGGCATGGGAGTCACATGACAAGACCAGGAAACAAGACAGAGAACATGACACTCAAAGATAACATGATAAACTAAATGTAACCAAGAACAAGATAAAACTAAACCATGAACAATGAACATGAACCAACACCAAAACACCCTGTGACAGATCCCCCCCTCTATGGGCGGCCCCTGACGCCCAAACAATACCAAAACACCCTAGCCTAACAACGAGTCTCAACAAAAAGTCTTGGGGGGCGGTCTTGGGGGAGGGATGGTGGGCCAGGCCAGTGCAGGGGCACCGGACCCAGACATGACATGGCCGGGCCTGGGAACGTGGGCGGACCTGGACCCTGTGGCGTGGGCGGACCTGGACCCTGTGGCGTGGGCGGACCTGGACCCTGTGGCGTGGGCGGACCTGGACCCTCAGGCGTGGGAGGACCTGGACCCTCAGGCGTGGGAGGACCTGGACCCTCAGGCGTGGGAGGCCATGGCGGTAACGGCAGTTCTACAGGCCATGGCGGTAATGGTGGTTCAGGGGGCCACAGAGGCGTGGCCTTCATGGCCTCCATGTACCCCTTGCCCCCCCCCAACATTTTCTTGGGCGGGACAGCGGGCTCGTGGGCTGGAGCGGGCTCGTGGGCTGGAGCCTGGACGTGGCCGTGGGCTGGAGCCTGGACGTGGCCGTGGGCTGGAGCCTGGACCTGGACGTGGCCGTGGGCTGGAGCCTGGACCTGGACGTGGCCGTGGGCTGGAGCCTGGACCTGGACGTGGCCGTGGGCTGGAGCCTGGACCTGGACGTGGCCGTGGGCTGGAGCCTGGACGTGGCCGTGGGCTGGAGCCTGGACGTGGCCGTGGCCTGGAGCCTGGACGTGGCCGTGGCCTGGAGCCTGGACGTGGCCGTGGCCTGGAGCCTGGACGTGGCCTGGAGCCTGGACGTGGGCTGGAGCAGATGACTCTGGCTGGGTTGTGGTGGGTACTGTGGGGTTGAGGGGCCCCTCCTCCAGAGTCCCCACCGTAAAAGAAGACCCAGCCAGCAGAAGAGCAAAGTCAATATATTGGGCCAGGGAAAAATGGATCTTCCCCCTGGCATCTGTGAGCCGATAGAGTCATTAAGCCCAAATCTAAAAATGTCCTTGAGGGCCACGTCATTAAAGTTAACCACATGACAGAGTTCAATAAAGTCCTGGACATAATTCTCAATGGCCTGATGGCCTTGACGAAGGCGTAGGAGGGCAACTGCTGGGTCCATTGTTGACGGTCAAGTATTCTGTAACGGTAGGATCCACTGGAGGCAAGTTGAAGGACCCAAATGCAGTTCTTTATTTAATCAAACATAATCCAAACATAAAACAAAGACTTGACTTGACTTGACTTGACTTGACTTGACTTGACTTGACTTGACTTGACTTGACTTGACTTGACTTGACTTGACTTGACTTGACTGAGAAACACTCACCTACAGCGGGTTACAACATTCAATACTTGACAAAGACACATGGCAAACATGAGGGCTTAAATACACACACAGACTAATGACAAGACAAGTGACACCTGTGAACAGTGATGAGACAATGAACCAATGACATGACAACACAAGATCACATGAGGGCATGGGAGTCACATGACAAGACCAGGAAACAAGACAGAGAACATGACACTCAAAGATAACATGATAAACTAAATGTAACCAAGAACAAGATAAAACTAAACCATGAACAATGAACATGAACCAACACCAAAACACCCTGTGACACGTAAACAGTTGCTTGTAAATTATTGGATAAATATAAAAGGACATGGAAATAGTCATCCAATCAAAATAATACAAAATAATACATATTATACAAAATAATACAAAATAATACTGCAAGGGAGAGAGCACAAAAGTTAAGTTTTGGGTGGATAGGAGATGAGGCAGCTAAAGACTTGGGAGTGTATGAAAAGGAGATTTATCCAACTGTAACATGGCCTGATACCCCGGTTTGGAATCTAGAAATCATGGAAGTTGATTTTAAGTTACTGCAAGTCAAAACAGTTAGTAATAGTATAGATTTGGCAGCTGAATTTTATAGATATACAGGAAATAAATATAAAGATCACGTGCAGATCTATACAGATGGATCAAAGTGTATATTGAGTGTATATACAGTGGAATTATACGCTATTATGATGGCATTAGAATGGATCGAGGAAAACAAAATAAGTAAAGCTTTAATTGGAAGTGACTCTCTATCAGCATTGTACAGTCACATGATAGGCAAGTCAAATAGTCATCAGGACTTACTGTATGCAATATTGACAATATACACAAGAATAAGGGAAAAAAGTTGTAAGATTCAACTGATTTGGATTCCAGCGCATATCGGCATTGTGGGTAATGAGAGAGTGGACAAGTTAGCCAAACAAGCTGTTAAAAAAGGGAGTATTGAAACAAATATTAAGCTGTCAAAATCAGAAGGAAAGAGTATTATATGGAAAGAAACCATTAGAGAATGGCAAAATCAGTGGAACAGGGAAATTAAAGGGAGACATTTGTATAATATTCAAAATAAAGTTGGGGATGTGAAGAATAAGGGAGGAAATAGAAAAGAAGAAATAGTTATGACCAGATTAAGGATAGGTCACAGTAATTTAAATAGCACTCTACACATTATAAGGAAGCATCCAACGGGTTTTTGTGGTTATTGTCAGGTTGCAGAAAATGGAAGCTTCAGCTTAAGTTCTGCCAGGAAGACTTAATCACTTCGTCACTTATTAACTTCATCTCTATCCAATCACGTCTTCATATTTTCTGTATAAAGGTCGTACTTACACATGTTTGAGTTCGCAGATGCCGATGCGACAACAACCTCCACCCTCCCCACCACCACCAGGATGGTTCCGTCCATACCTCAAAAGGGGGGTCGGCTGCGCCCCTGCCTTCATCTTCAGGCAGGAATATGCTGATCCGCTACCCTCGGATTATAAACTATGGACGGGGCCTATGCCAAAACTTATTATGCTTGCTGGGCTGTCAATAAATGTATGCTTCATTCATCATTCTATCTCCCGAGTCTTTCTGGTAGAACTACAGAGCATGTGCAGATGAGTTGCAAACAATATGATGAACAAAGAAAAGAAATGATGGAAGAATTAGGAAAAGAGACAGGAATGAAGGTTATACTGGAAAGTGGGGCGAATGAACAAAGAAGAGGAAGTTTTTTCAATTTTTTAAGAACGACAGGTCTGATGAAAAGAATAAGATGTAATGGACAGTACAGGAAACCTGAAGATGGCAGTAGTGCAACGCTAATGGATGCAAGCTGCCGTTAAACCCTAAAGAAGAAGAAGAAGAAGAAGAAGAAGAAGAAGAAGAAGAAGAAGAAGAAGCCTTCACATTGCCATATTACAAAGACATTTTGAGTTCAAGAGTGTTTGTATGTTCTAGCATAAAACTCCCCAAAATCTATCGATGACAAATATAATGTCAAAGCTTTGAGTTTGAAACTTAATTTATGAAATTGGTTTTAAATGACTCTTTATGCAAAACACTTAAAGTGATGATTGAGATTGATTGTAAACGTGATGATCATCTGCTAAATAAACAACCACAATTCACACCTTCAGTCAGTGAAGCCGCTCCCACAGCCGTTCATGAGAGTTTAAATGCTGGGAATATTCCCATCTTCCCACAGGAGAAGAAGAAGCAAGCAGGAGGAATTACTCCAGGAGAAACTACAGACATACTATTGTAAAGATGGAGTTTGAGGAAGAACCCTGCAGAATAAAAGATGAAGAGACAGAGGAACAAATAGGTTGGTGTTTTCCTTCATTCTCTTTAATGAGGAACATTAAGATGAAAACTGACAAAGAACAATAACATAAAAGAAAAAAAAAAAAAAACTTTTTTCCAGCAAATTTCTAAAAATGTGTAAATATCTGTATGAACATATAAATATTCACTAACTGAGACATAAACAGAACTAATTTCACAGACATTCGACAAACAGAAATGTAATAATGAGTCCCTGAACAGAGCGGGGCTTAATATCAAAAGCAGCCGTCAATAAGTAGCAGTCATTATGGGCTGTTTCCACCGGCCGCTTTAAATGATACAGTGCGTCTCATCTTAATGGACTGAGAAAGATTTGCCAGTTCTTGCTGTGAGATTTTACTTCACTCCTCCACCAAGACACTTGTTATTGAACGCATCTGGAGGCTCATAATATGGTTACACATGGTTTGAAATATAGAAAATCACCCCATGCTTGACTGAATAACTTGAATATATTTATTAAGAATGTATAGTTAATTTATAGAGTGAAGACTCTTTCTTGCAATGCTTCTGTTAAATAGACCTACTGTAGCTGAAAAATAAAGCGCTGTTTTATCATATTGTTTGCATTTTTTTTCTTAATTAAAAAAAAACAAGGATAATTAAATGATTAAAGGGGCTATATGCGTTTTTCTGAAATTTAAACTCGCAACTGACACCTGTGGCCAAAAAACAGAACTGCTCTCATTTTCTGCTCGCTCTCGCAGCGGTGGTGACGTCACATGCGCAGACAGCGCGGGAAAAGACGACCCGCCAGAAAATAGGAAAAATAGGATACAGGCTTATAGGTGCACCCACTGTGAGCGGACAAGGTGTCAGTATGCTCATCAGGAGATGTTTGAGTCATAAATGGTAAAATAAAAAGGCTATTGTTACGTTTATTTTGGGGAAAAAGTTGCATATAGCCCCTTTAATGTATTGTAATTATACAATTACATATTTAAAAAAACTAAATTACTCGCATCATGAAATAAGGTTTTGGCCATCCAACCTGTTCAGGATAGTGAAAGGTTAGTGAATGTTAACATGATTGATAATAATGTGATTGTTGCAAACATCTCTGTAAGGATGTTCACACTGGCATGTAATTATTATTGCAATAAGAGGAGGGAATGGACAAAAGCAGGACAGGAACATGCTGGCCACGTGAGTTTTTAGTTTAAAAAAATAAAACCATGAATATTAAGTTCTGTCATATTAAGCACTTAAGTATTGTAAAAATATGTTATGGTATCAAGGTATTTTAGTCTGGTAATACAATGTATTTTATGTTACTCATAATTTTGGTATTGTGACAACACTAATCCTGAGTTAATTATACTGGATTTGTGCTAAATTGAAATTGAACCATATTTCCTTTTTTTTTTTCATTTGTTTGTCTTTTATTGAATTATGGGAATTTAATGTGTTGATTTTAGACCCGGTGGAAGTGAATGAAGACAAACAACAAAAACCACATCATTTCACAGATGAAGATGGAAACGCAGTCGCTTCCAAGACTGAAGAAAATTTTACACAAAAAAGAGCTAGAAAAACTGGAGTCAAAGCATCTTTCACCTGCTCTCAGTGTGGAAAGAGTTTCACAGATAAAGGACACATTAAGTCACACATGATGATTCACACTGGAGAGAAACCGTTCACATGCTCTCAGTGTGGAAAGAGTTTCACTCACAAGAGCTCTCTCAAAGAGCATTTGCGCCGTCACTCTGGAGTGAGATCATTCAGCTGTGATCAGTGTGAGAAAACATTTGCTGTGAAATCAGACTTAAGACAACATCTTTCTATTCATGCTGCTGTGAAGCCTCACGTTTGTTCTTTTTGTGGAAAGAGTTTTTCACTACTGAAACATTTAAAACTGCATGAGCGTATTCATACTGGTGTGAGACCTTATATGTGCTTTGACTGTGGGAAGACCCTCAGTACATCAGGCGATTTAAAAAAACACCAGAGAATTCACACTGGAGAGAAACCGTTCAAGTGCTCACACTGTGGAAAGAGTTTCACTTGGTCAGGAAAATTGAAAGATCATGAGAGAGTTCACACTGGAGAGAAGCCGCACCAGTGCTCTTCATGTGGGAAGAGTTTCAGCTGCTCCTCTAATCTAGGGAGACATAAGAAAACTTGCCCGAAGTTTCCTAAATAAGCAAAGTTCACATTCAGATCCATCACTTTCAAGTAAATAGTTTCATTTCTCGCATCATAACGACATCATCTTAGAGAGATATTGATAAAATTATATATATTTTTGATGAGTTTATATGTGAGAACATTCTATATTAATTGGATTCTGGATGTTTCATTTTGAAGAATGCATTGTCATTGATTTGTTGACTGTGTACGCAAGTTGTTTTGAAGTAAAAATAAAGCAGATGTTTTACATATCAACAAATAGGTTAAAGATTTTTGTTTCCTCAACTTGTTTTTTTACTCATTTTAACTAAATCGAGGGTTTTAATACTTTATTCAATATTGCTTATCAACTCCATAGATAATAACCAAGCATGTTATACTGAAAACTGCAGTTTATTATTTATTTATTATATATATATATATGTTAACAGGTTTCTTCTCATTATATGGACACACACCAGTGAAAAGATGAAACAGCTTCTGAATGAAACATAAGTGTGTTCTGTGTTTATAGTTTGCCTGTTTTAATGCTGTCATCTAGTGGTTACAATATGAACTAACATTTTAAGATCATTTCACGAGTTCACACGTACATCAAATTAAATAGAGTAAAGATTATGCGTATTTGGCGTGCTGTCCGGGGGAGGGCTCCAGGCTCGGAATTTGGCCCGAACCCAGAGTATCCCCCCCATGATAAAGATAGTCTAGAACTAGAGTGTATTTTATTATGGATTGTGTTGACGTCTAATGAGTTTATTAAATCAAAGTGAGGAGATGGGGTGGTGGAGGGATGCTAAAAAAAAAAAGGTCAACTAAAGAAGGTAAATATGCTGTATATATACACACACCTCTTATCGTTGATTACATCGATTGGCTTGATTTGCTCTACATGTGTTTAATTAGGTTTAATTATCTGAGGGTGATCCACTTGGCTTTGATTAGGTTACATTATCTGGCGTGCTCCATTGTTTAGATAGGTTTAATTATCTGGACGTGCTCCTCCCGAAATTAGTTACTAAAACTTCACTTAAACAACCTCATGGTTTCGTTACATTTGATAAACTAGTTGTTTTAATAGTTGGAGAAACATGACATGAGAATTTGTCATCAAATAATTATTATTATCTGTATCATATTTAATAATGTTCATTGAATATTCAACCTGGATTACCATAGTAACACACATTGCTTTCACTTATTGATGACATCATACCCTCGGCCGGCTGGCACAGCTGATTCCACCATAGTCGTTGCCTGGGGCTGCTTTCCACTCCACTTTTAGACATGCAGTTGCAGACTTCCCTAAGAACTTCCCCTCGGGGGAATCCCCACCGCCATTGAAGTGTGTCCCACTTTGTGAAGTGGACGAAGGAAATTTATATGGACAGACCTTTGCTCCCTTGATTTTGAAAGAGGGAGTGAGTCTACTTCATATGTAGCCTACACTTCAGGCAGCTTCATATACCACAATGCATCTAATTTACCCCAGCACAAAAAACTATGATATTTTAACTATTTTTAAAATATTTAGAACAACCCAAACACATTTACATTTAGTCATTTAGCAGACGCTTTTATCCAAAGCGACTTACAAATGAGAGCAATAGAAGCAACTAGAACAGTCAAGGGCAACAACATGCAACAATATTCAAGTGCTGTAACAAGTCTCAGTTAATCTAGCACAGAACAGATTTTTTTTTTTATTTAAAAAAAAAATTAATTAGACAGACAGACAATGAATAGAATGATAAGTGCTATTCTTGATTGGTCAGGTGCTGCAGGAAACACACCTATATACATGGATGCTGCATTAAACATTTTGCTTCCGGTGTGAGAGGACACTAGTGCAATGTGGCTGCCGCTTCTCCATCAGTGCAAAATAGCACAAAATTTGTTTGCTTTAATGTTCATTCTAATGTGCTGTTGTTTCTGAACAACAGCACTGTGACTGTGCTGCCTTCTGACTGCCTGGACTTTTAACTATTTGTCCTCTGGATTGCTGCTACTATGCGGTCTCGCTGGATTTTACTCACTTCTATATTGGTACTATTTGGAGTTTACGGCAATATACATTTCGATTGCCCAGACTTCACCATGTTAAAATACTCTGCCCGTGCTCCTGTGTGGTCACTCTGCACCTCCTAATATTCGTGTCTTGGAAACACTGTGCTCACTACATCTTCTCTACCGGTCAAAATACGTCCATCGTGGCTCCTGCCGGTATCTGCATGAGAGTGGTGCCGTATAAAGTCAGTATGGTCTCAAAGGCGTCTGGATCGCCGTCGTCTTATCTCCGCGTCGTGACAAAAAACAAAAGTCCTTGAGCGTGTGGTTGTTGGCCAACTCCATACCCATCTTAACACAAACAGCCTGCTAGAAACATTTAAATCTGGGTTTAGGTCTGGACATAGTACGGAGACTGCTTTAGTCAGGGTCATGAATTACCTCGTTTTAGCTGATTCTGGGGCTTGTGGCATTTTGGTTTTGTTAGATCTTCGTGCTGCATTTGACACTATATGCCACAGCATACTGTTGGACAGATTGCATAGGTGGATTGGTCTTTCAGGTACTGCGTTGAACTGGTTTAAATATTACCTCTCAGTTCGCTCCCAATTTGTTTACCTGGGTACTAGTAGATCCCAGACTGCGCCTCTGTGTCAGGGTGTCCCTCAGGGGTCAGTTTTGGGTCCTGTTTAATTTAGTATCTATATGCTGCCTCTTGGACAGATTATTCAGAAGTATGGCTTGGGCTATCATTGTTATGCAGACGACACCCAGATCTATATTAGCACTCCGCCTGATCTTACCTCCTCCTCTTCGACTCTCTCTGCCTGTTTGTTGGAAATTAAGGCATGGATGAAAAGACACTTTAATAAGCTAAATTGTTCCAAAACTGAAATTGTATTAATTGGCACCCCATCTAATATCAGAAAGTGCAAGGATTTTAAACTAACCCTAATTTAGGCGTGACTTTTGATGCTCAACTGACTTTTAATTCTCATTTTAGAAACTTAGCAAAGGTTGCTTTTTCCATCTTCTGAATATTGCTATCATTAGACCCTTCAGACCCAGGCCTGATGATGAGAGGCTTATAGTTTTTTTTTTTCCATTGTAATTTTTTTGTTTGTTCGTTTCTTCCTTGATTGTCCAATTGGTTAGTAACTAAAAAGATTTTAAACACAGATATCATTAGAGAACAAGAAAAGTCTATCCCATCTTATCAACTAAAGTATGTTTATTCATTGAGTCGTGTAGTAAAGTTTTGTTCCTTTTAATTTGTCATAGTTTTGAAATATGCAACATCACACATAACATTACTGGCCATAGACACAATAAATGACACCATTGGTAGTAAACCCCATTCAACCATAAGCTTCCCAAACTTGACTGAACTATTATACATTTTCGCACCGTAAGAGTCGTCCACACATTGAGCTCATGAACATGTGATTCCAATGCAAGATAGTCTTATATTCCCAACGTAAACACTTAGAGGTGAAACATTTTTGCTCACTTTTGCTCATTTGTAATACAACACTTTTTCTTATGTCTCTGTAGATTAGATAATCGGTTGAAACTCTTCCCACATGAAGAGCACTGGTGTGGCTTCTCTCCAGTGTGAACTCTCTCATGATATTTCAGGTGTGCCCATTGAGAGAAACTCATTCCACAGTGTGAGCACTTGTACGGTTTTTCTCTAGTGTGAATTCTCTGGTGTGTTTTTAATTGGCTGGATGTAGAGCAGGTCTTCCCACAGTCAAAGCACACATACGGTCTCACACCAGTATGAACACGCTCATGCCTTTTTAAAGAGTTCACTAGTGAAAAACTCTTTCCACAAAAAGAACAAACGTGAGGCTTCACATCAGTATGAATTGTAAGATGTGCTCTCAAGTCTGATGCCACAACAAATGTTTTCTCACACTGATCACAGCTGAATGATCTCACTCCAGAGTGACGGCGCAAATGCTCTTTGAGAGAGCTCTTGTGAGTGAAACTCTTTCCACACTGAGAGCATGTGAACGGTTTCTCTCCAGTGTGAATCCTCATGTGTGACTTAATGTGTCCTTTATCTGTGAAACTCTTTCCACACTGAGAGCAGGTGAAAGATCCTTTGACTCCAGTTTTTCTAGCTCTTTTTTGTGTAAAATTTTCTTCAGTCTTGGAAGCGACTCCATCTTCATCTGTGAAATGATGTGGTTTTTGTTGTTTGTCTTCATTCACTTCCACCGGGTCTAAAATCAACACATTAAATTCCCATAATTCAATAAAAGACAAACAAATGAAAAAAAAGGACATATGGTTAAATCTCAATTTAGCACAAATCCAGTATAATTAACTCAGGATTAATGTTGTCACGATACCAAAATTATGAGTAACATAAAATACATTGTATTACCAGACTAAAATACCTTGATACCATAACATACAGTTACAATACTTAAGTGCTTAATATGACAGAACTTAATATTCATTGTTTTGTTTTTTGTTTTTGTTATGTATGAAACTCTTTCCACACTCAGAGCAGCTGAAAGATCCTTTGACTTTTTTTCTTTTCTTTTTTGTGTAAAACACTTTTCAGCGTGTGAAATGACTGTATTTCCATCTTCATTTTCTTCTCTTTTGAAATGAGGGTTTTGAAACGGATGTTGTTTGTCTTCATTCACTTCTAGCGGGTCTAAATATCAACATGTATTACATTTTCAAAATTGTCAAAATTCAAATAAAGAAGGAGAAATGAGAACAAGAAATACTATGAGTCACAATTAAGCAAAAAAAAGTAGTCTTTTTTCAGTTTTCATCTTAATGTTCCTCATTAAAGAGAATGAAGGAAAACACCAACCTATTTGTTCCTCTGTCTCTTCATCTTTTATTCTGCAGGGTTCTTCCTTAAACTCCATCTTTACAATAGTATGTCTTTAGTTTCTCCTGGAGTTTCTTCTCCTGTGGGAAGTTGGGAATATTCCCAGCATTTAAACTCTCATGAACGGCTGTGGGAGCGGCTTCACTGACTGAAGGTGTGAATTGTGGTCGCTGTTGCACATTTAGCAGATGATCATCACAATCGTTTAGATCATTTGTGTGCAAATGTTTCACTCTAATAGTCGTTTAGAAACGATTTCGATTTTTTACGTAAGGCTGGAAGATTACGCTGCTGTTTTTAACCAATTATCAGAACAAAAAGCAGTTGAAGATGACATGCATAATTCAGTTATTTATCTGATTCCATTATAATTAATCTGACTTAGGCCAAAGTTTTTCTTGGAACTGAGTATGATATGTGTAGATATTCAACAGATTCTCGAGGCTTTTAAAGCAGAAAAATGTATTTATTAAGTTTCATATATAAAACAAGCTGAAACATGGACTCCTCTGACCACAGCACACATTTCCACTGTTATTTGGATCATCTGAGATGAACTCAGCATCACTGCATTGATCTGATGTAGATTTCTACTTGTGTAACAGATTTGAGTTGCGTTTCTTGAAGCTTTGCCCGACACGGACTGAGATTTTTCTGTATTCCCTAAATCTTTTCACAATATTATGTATGGTAGATGATGAAATTTTGAATTGAGAAATGTGATTATTTATACAACATAGGGTACAACAGGGCTAAAGGCTCCACAGGGTAAAATGCTCCTTTGATTTTATTTTCCTCTAAACCACTAGATGGCACAAAAACTTGCCTCAGCACTTTCCAAAACATCCGCTTTTCAAGATGCACGTGGAAATTTGTCTGATCTTTGAAGCGATCACGGGCAGCAGTGCAAAGTTGATTCTGCACTCATTTGATCTAATATTTGATGTTTTTTAAAATGTTGTGGATTTAAGTAACAAATAAGAATCGCTAAAATTATTGGATATATTTTGAAACAAAGGTCTTGTTAACCCTCAGAGCCCGACGGCATCGCCCACGACGTCACACGGCACCTCCGATAAATATCTATATTATTTCATGAAACTTTTATCGATTTTCTTACCGTTTTTTTCCAGCAGAAAGCTAACGAGCTAGCCATCACGGGGGTGTCTTTGGTGTCTTTGTAGCCTTTACAGAAGGTTTTCTATCCAGCCTGGAACATGTGCATCTTTTTGGAGTTGTTCAGCAATAAATCAAAACGCTTACATCCAAGATATATCCACTTGATGTCCATAATTTATACATTTTCCGTCATTTTTGCCGCTAGCGCGATGCTAGCTGCCATTTTGGATGAGGGTTTGACCAATGACAGGCTGATCCGTCATCCACGTTGGTGTGCGTCATTACGCATGAACCACAGCTCTTTTATTGTGAAGAGAGAGAGACGCACGGCTAGTGTTGAGGATAGAGAGAGAGAGAGACACGCTGCAGTTTTTAGTAGTTTTGTGGAGAAAGTTTGAGGAAAAAGTTTGAGGAGAAGTTCCTGATAGGAACTGTTTTGAGGCTTGGCACCAGTAAATATCCAAAATCCAAAGAGGCCAAAAGCGCCTGGACTTTTTTTGGAAAAATGTAAATAGTTTTGGTTCTGTATAAGTTATCATGTTTATTCCTGAGTTCCAGGACTCTAAAGACTTGAACAAACTGTTTTCCAGAGGAAATATGCTTAGCTTTTATTTATTTGTGTGTGTTTTCAATAAATATTTGAGTGATTCAATTTCCGTTTTATGTTTTCATTTGTCTTTATGGTCCCATAACTTATTTTACATTCAGGTGACATCAATGCAACACAAATATACTGACAGAGCAACTTGTCTTGAAAAAAAAGAGGTGTGTCAATTGTCTGTGCACAACAGGGTTGATGTTTTACAAGCTTTTTTAGTAAATAACACCAGGCGGAAAATTAATTGTAAAAATACCCTTAGGTCTTAAAGGGTTAATGTTTGTCAGTTTTGTTCAATGTAATTAAAGGGATAGACTGCCATCACTTCCCGTGTGTGAGGTCAAAATTCCGGCCGGGTCATAGATATATAAATAGATACCTCATTAGTGCCTGTGTGGATCATGGCGTGGATCGCTCGAATGAGGAATCTACGTATACATATCTATGACCCGGCCGCTAATTTGACCTCACCTACAGGAAGTGATGGCAGTCTGGAGAGCTGAATCATTCGTCTGATATGAGGCGATATATGTGCATAAATACTGTTTGGTTTCTCTCAGAAACCGATCGTTTCGTGTCTTAAGACATCAATGTGTCGTCACGAGCCGCAGGGTTTAATTTGAAGTTGTCTGTCCATGTCTTTTTTAATCTAATAGAATTAGTCTCCATTGACAAGCATTATATGAGTGACACACAGCAACGGTTGGAGTTAAAAATCTTCATTTGTGTTCTACTGACAAAACGAAGACACCTACATCTTGGATGCCTTAGGGGTAAGCAGAAAAACGTCTCGGTTACGTATGTAACCCTCGTTCCCTGAAGGAGGGAACGGAGACGTACGTCGGAACTGACCGACGAATTGGGATCTGATCTCAGAGACCAATCTACTTCGAGTGTATTAAAAACGAGCCAATGGAGATTGGCATGCGATCCACGCATTCCACGCACCGCCCCGCAGCGCGGGTATAAATAAGGAAGTGGAATGCTTGATCATTGCTTTTTTCTGCTGAGGAACCGAACTAGTGACTCGGCCCCCTAGCGGAAGCACAGCACCTGGCGACGGGACGTACGTCTCCATTCCCTCCTTCAGGGAACGAGGGTTACATACGTAACCGAGACGTTCCCTTTCAGTCGGTCACGTTCGACGTACGTACGAATTGGGATCCCTACCAAAACGCCAGGGCGCTGGCCCTTCCAGCGTCCTGCTTGAGCGCACTGGACCGTCTTAGATGGTACGGAAGTCAGGGCTCCAAGCAGAGAGGTCAGTCACTGCTGTTTCTGCAAGACCCACCCAGTGTGACTATTGGATAATGCTGGGAAGCGTGCCCGTCTCGGGAGATGGTACGCTGCGGAGCCACGTCCTTCAGTGGAAGGATTGGTGGCAGAATACACATAAGGACTAACCTTACAGGGTAGTGCAACGTATGGCAGTCTCTGGGGTGGTTCCAGCCTGGTTCCAGGGGGGAAAGAACACGCCCAGAGACGACAGAGCGGGCTCTGTCAAGGGAAAGACACGGGGCTAGCCGAGTAGGGTAGCTGGTACCGTGGAAGAATACACATATGGGGTAGCCGTGAGGGGACCGCTACAAATGGAACCCAGCCTACACACACGTTTCACAAGCATACGGGTGCAGGCCTGGCGTCAGACGGCCGCAATGTCTGGCACCGCAGGGGTGACGGAGGAGCTCGACAGGGTTAGCCGTTTCCGGGGAACACAACTGGAGAAAAATAGATGCACGTATCCGGCCCAGAGGGCGGGAGTGGCGTTGCAAGCCGACACTTAGAACGGGCACTAAGCGCTACTGGCCACTGGGGGCGAGGATGCGGGAAGATACCGGCTCTACACGGAGGCTATAGAATCTAGCGAACGTGTTAGGTGTCGCCCAGCCCGCAGCTCTACATATATCTGTCAGCGAGGCGCCTTGAGCCAGCGCCCAGGAAGAAGCAACACTCCTTGTTGAGTGTGCTCGCAACCCGAGGGGCAAGGCACGTCTTGGGACTGGTAAGCCAAGACGATAGCATCCACTATCCAGTGGGCTAACCTCTGCTTGGAGACAGCCTTTCCCTTCTGCTGGCCTCCGAACAGACGAAGAGTTGCTCTGAGGTCCGAAAGCTTTGAGTCCGGTCGACGTAAGCGCGAAGAGCGCGGACGGGACATAACAAAGCCTGGGCTGGGTCTGCCTCCTCCGAAGGCATCGCTTGCAGGTTCACTATCTGGTCCCGGAAGGGAGTGGTAGGAACCTTGGGCACGTATCCAGGCCGGGGTCTCAGGACAACGTGAGAGTTGGCCGGCCCGAATTCTAGGCACGATTCGTTGACCGAAAGTGCATGCAGGTCCCCTACCCTCTTGATGGAGGCCAATGCCGTCAGAAGCACTGTCTTCATTGACAGGATTTTAAGCTCCACAGACTGCAAAGGCTCAAAGGGAGGGCTCTGAAGTGCTCTGAGCACTAGAGCTAAGTCCCAAGAGGGTAACGAGTTTGGACGAGGAGGATTTAACCTGACGATTAGGTCGTGCTTTCCCAAGGACTTACCTTCGACTGCGTCGTGATACGCCGCTATTGCTGCGACGTACACTTTGAGGGTGGAGGGAGACAGCCTTCGCTCCAGCCCATCTTGCAGGAAAGAAAGCACGACACTAACCGAACACCTTCGGGGGTCTTCCCGGTGGGAAGAGCACCATTCAACGAACAGGTTCCACTTCAAAGCGTAGAGGCGCCTCGTAGAGGGGGCTCTAGCAAGATTCAAGATTCAAGATTCAAGAGTTTTATTTGTCACATACACAGTTATATACACAATATACAACTGGCAGTGAAATGTAAACAGGTCCGCTCCATGGACAGTGCAAATAACAGTTACAGGAAATTAAAATAGAAATAGAATAAAATTAGAATAAAAAGTATTAACATAAGTAGAATTATAAATAAATCAAGTAAAAGATAAAAATAGGAAATAAGATAAATAAAAATATAAAAAATATGTGGATATGATAAGTGAGATAAACTGTAGACTTAAAAATAAGTGGTTAATATAAAATATATATATATGTATATATAAAGAAGTATAATGTGCAAGGTTTATTACAGGTTGTTACGCAGTAACAATAGGAAAGTAAAGTGCAGTGCAATTGCAGTATGTGGATGTTAATGTTAAAAAACCGTATGTTTATGCGTGTGCGGGGTGAAGTGAAGTCACGTGACTGAGTTCAGGAGTCTGATGGCCTGGGGGAAGAAACTCCTCCTGAGTCTTTCAGTTTTTGCCATCAGGCTACGGAAGCGCTTACCAGATGGCAGCAGGGTGAAGTGAGAGTTTGCAGGGTGATTAATGTCTCTGATGATTTTGGTAGCTCTACCTCTGCAGCGTTTGGTGTAGATGTCCTGCAGAGACGGGAGAGCTGAGCCTGAGATGCGCTCGGATAAGCGCACCACTCTTTGCAGGGCTTTGCCATCGTGACTGGTGCTGTTCCCGTACCACGCTGTGATGCACTGAGTCAGGACACTTTCTATCGCCCCTCGATAGAAAGTTTTCAGGATGGCTGGTGAAACCCTGAATTTCCTCAGCTGGCGCAGGTGGTACAGTCTTTGCCTGGCTTTTTTCACCTGTGTCTGGATGTGTGTAGTCCAGGTCAGATCCTCGGAGATGTTCACACCCAGGTATTTGAAGCTGCTCACTCTCTCTACCGGTGTCCCGCTGATCATGAGAGGGGAGTATGACCGATGCTGTCTCTTCCTGAAGTCCACAATCAGTTCTTTGGTCTTGTTAACATTCAGAGAGAGACAGTTGTCCTGGCACCATGATGTCAGTTGCTCCACTTCGTCCAAGTATGCCGTCTCATTGTTGTTGGAGATGAGACCCAGGACAACAGTATCATCAGCAAACTTGATGATAGAGGTGGAGCTGTGTGTGGACAAACAGTCATGGGTGTAGAGAGAGTAGAGCAGGGGACTCAGCACACAGCCCTGTGGAGCTCCAACACTCAGGGTGATGGAGGTGGAGGTGAACTGGCCTACTCTCACCGCCTGGGGTCTGCCAGTGAGGAAATCTTCAATCCAGAGGCAGAGAGAAGAATTCAGGCCTAGATCCAGGAGTTTGTGTGTTAGCTTAATGGGAACTATGGTGTTAAAGGCTGAGCTATAGTCAATAAATAGCAACCTGACATAGTTCCCACTTTTGCTGTCGATGTGAGTGAGGCAGGAGTGAAGGACGTGAGAAATGGCATCTTCAGTCGATCTATTGGGACGATAGGCAAACTGAAGAGGGTCCAAAGTGTCAGGAATGGAGGAGCAAATGTTGTTTTTAATGAGTCTCTCAAAGACCTTCATGACTAAAGATGTGAGAGCCACTGGACGATAGTCATTTAGGCAAGAGGGTTTACTGATCTTAGGTACAGGGATGATGGAGGATCGTTTGAAGGAGGTGGGGACAACAGATGTAGCAAGGGACTCGTTGAATATGGATGTAAAGAGCCCTGCGAGCTGATCAGCACAGGACCGCAGAACACGACCTGAAATACCATCCGGCCCAGCAGCTTTCCTGACATCCACACGTTTGAGTGCCCTCCGAACCTCGTCCTCCGAGACAGAGATCACGTGACCGTTGCTGCTCTGAGGGACTCTCTCTGACGCGTCACTCGCCGGAGTCGCGCTGCCGCGATTACCATCAAAGCGAGCGTAGAAAGAGTTTAACTCGTTCACCAGTAACGGATCAGCTCTCACCTCTGCAGAGGATTTAGTTCCAAAAGCACAGATGGTTCTCAGTCCCTGCCACATCCGCCGGGAGTCGTTGAGTTGGAAATGAGATTCCACTCGGTCTTTATAGCGGAGTTTTGCGGCTTTAACGGCGCGCCGGAGGGCGTAACATGAAGCTTTGTACTCCCTCATATCCCCCGTTAGGAGACCGGCATTGTAAGCGGTGGTGCGCGAGTTTACTGCAGTGCGAATTGAACTGTCCACCCACGGTTTCTGATTAGGGAAGGACGTTATAGTTATTGTTTGTGTGGCTTGCTCTGTCAGTGTGTTGATAAAGCAGAGCGCCACTTCTGTGAACTCGCTGACGTCTTCAGAACTCGCGCGGAACATGTCCCAGTCGACGTCATCAAGAGCTGCCTGTAGCGTGAAGAGCTGCCTGTAGCAGAAGAGATGGTGTCCACCACTGCCTGTGGTAGACCACCTAGAACCTCCGCGCCCCGTCCAGGGACCAGACATGGAGTTTCCAGAGGTCTGGACACGGGTGCCATAGAGTGCCCCGTCCCTGAGAAAGGTGGTCCCTCCTCAGGGGAATCGGCCAAGGAGGGGCTGTCGCGAGGAGAGTTAGTTCTGGGAACCAGGACCGGTTGGGCCAGTAGGGTGCAACTAACAAGACCTGCTCCTCGTCCTCCCTGACCTTGCACAGGGTCTGTGCAAGAAGGCTCACTGGGGGAAACGCATATTTGCGCAGGTCCCGGGGCCAGCTGTGCGCCAGTGCATCCGTGCCGAGGGTGCCCCCGGTCAGGGAATAGTACCAATGGCAATGGGTCGAGTCCGGAGAGGCAAACAGGTCTACCTGTGCGGCTCCGAAGAGGTCCCATATAAGCTGGACCGCCTGGGGATGGAGTCGCCACTCCCCCGGAGGTGTCGACTGGCGAGAGAGCTCGTCGGCTGTCTGGTTCAGCGCACCTGGGATGTGAATGGCACGAAGCGACCTCAGATGCTTCTGACTCCAAAGGAGGAGGTGGCGGGCGAGCTGGAACATGCAACGGGAGCCCCGCCTTCATATCGGCTGGAGGAACCGGCTCGACCGAGTCCTTCGCCAGTAGGACATCGATCTTTGACCGCAAGACCTGAGCATCGCTGCTTCGCACGGAGGTGAAGAGGATGCCCTTGTACTTGGGAGGCCGGTGAGCGAACTGAATCGCGTAGCCGAGTCTGATGGTACGGATGAGCCAGCGAGACGGTCTGGGGGCAGCAGCCCAGAGACCGCACAAGCGGGACCAACGGCACCACAGACGTACCCGGGGTGGGGCAGCGAGGCGGAATAGACAGACCCGACTCGGGAGGCCCGGAGGCGGCCCGGAGTGTTGTCTGAGTATTCCAGGGTGGGGCAGAGTGTGGGTGAGAAGGCCCAGGGGCGTTCTCGGTGCCCACACTGCTGCCCCCTGGCGAAGGGAGGGGAGGAAAGAAGTGACAAGGCCCGGGGGCGTCGCACACTGCCAACCTGGCCCTCTTGGGGCCCAGAGAGAGAGGAAACTGCTCTGAAAATGTGGGCAGAGTATTGACACCAGTCAGGGCCCCCGGTCCTCCTCCGGGGGGGTGAGGGAGGGGTGCGGACACCAACTCCCTCGGAGCAGCTCCTGTTCTCCCTGGGCTGCCCATCTCAGGGCCGCTTGCCCTTACGCTTGCTTGTAGACTAGCAAGCCCTGAGTGGGTTGGGCGCCTCCCTTACGTCCGGCACCCTGCTTCCCAGATGGAGGCTGCTGCCTGGGTTTCGCAGGGGCGGAGGCGGACGCAAGGGGGGCGCCCTCGGTGACAAGCAGGCAGAGGCGCTACGAATTAGGATTTTATTTTTATTTTTTAAACCACCTCTGTCTGCTTCTAGGCCATCGAGAACTGCTGGGCAAAGTACTCGACGGCGTCGCCGAAGAGGCCAGCCTGACAGACAGGGGCGTTAAGGAACCGAACTTAGTCGGACTCACGCATATCTGCCAGGTTTAGCCCCAGGTTCCTGGACCACTAGTGTGGACATCGCCTGACCCAGGGAGCGTGCAGTGACTTCCGTCGCCCAGAGAGCGAGGTCCACCGCCGCACGCAGTTCCTGCATAACCCCTGGGTCGGGACTACCCTCGTACATGCAGGACAGAGGGTAGTGAGAGAGGGAAAAATTTATACAGATTTCGGCCCTTTTGGTGTTCCATATTTTGACACCAAATAGTTCCATACTGCTAATTTTTCCTAAGCCCATCCGGGAAAAAAGGCACGGGGGTAGGCAAGGCGATTTAAGCGTTGCACTACGCCTCAGCCACCCGGGAAAGCATGGCTGTCAACTCTGAATCTGATTCAGCAAGAGCACCCACCATTATAGTGGGAAACTCAGCATCATCATTTCCAGTGCACAACAGCCCTCTTTCCGATGCAGCAATTGACATCTGTCCTCTGCCAGAGCCCCAAATGAAACACTAGGTCTCCTTGTTTTAAAAGGACCAGCAATCCCATGTGTAAGCTACCAGCAGGCATGTGAAACAGTGAACGTGGCCGTCAAACTCGACGGCACACGGTGCGCTGAACGTTCAAGCCCTATGAAAAGGCAAAACGAACACCGCACCGACATGGTCATGTTCTCATGAGAGAACATGAACCACCCACAAACAAAGTCTCGGCATGCTCATGATGCGATAGAGGAGTGGGGGCCCGAAGAGATGTACCCGGCGGGGATGCCCCACTGTAATCCTCAGGTCCACCAAGGCTTATTAGCTAAAGTAGTCCTTTTCTGATGCACCAGAAAAGAAACTAGATCAGGGAATAAGGAAAGGGACTCAACCCCATTTGAGGTTTCATAGTCTGGACCGCGCATCGAGAGTGCCGAGTGACGCGCTGGGTTGCCGTGGCAACCCCCGCTGTCAGCCGGCGCTCGACGGCACACGGTGCGCTGAACGCTCAAGCCCTTACGAGAAAGGTGAGACGAACAACGCGCCGACGTGACCATGCCCTCCTGAGAGAGCATGGATCACCCACGAACGCAATCTCACATGTTTATATGTGAGAGAGATCGTGGCCGTCAAATGAGGACAGGAAACAACCGCATCCAGAAACACACGGTTTGAATGACATCTTGAAAAAGACGCAGGGTCAAACCGTGTTGCTCTTTTAGAAAAGGAAAACCGCTCTTTCAGTGCTGAAGCACTCAGGGAGATGACCGCGGCTCACGCAGTTCAGATAGTGCAAGCCTGCGTGAGCACTCAGAATGGAAACGCCCAGCCAACCAACAAAACCAGCTCTTTATCTCCTCTGAAGCGGCCACCCGCTGAAAAGCGCCGTCACACCCGCACTGGAACAGCAATCCTTCTCACGAGACTCGAATAACACTCTTGAGTGTCGAATAACACTCATTCCATTTCCTTATTTATACCCGCGCTGCGGGGCGGTGCGTGGAATGCGTGGATCGCATGCCAATGTCCATTGGCTCGTTTTTAATACACTCGAAGTAGATTGGTCTCTGAGATCAGATCCCAATTCGTCGGTCAGTTCCGACGTACGTCGAACGTGACCGACTGAAAGGGAACATCAAATTTTCGTTTTTGGGTGAAACGGAAGAATATGTAAAATTATGGTTGGGGCAAAAGGCACTATATTTAACATGATAATAAACAGCTGGCTGACTTTTCCATGTGTTGACATGACATGGTTCGATTCAGATTGTAAATATTATATATTAAGTTGGGTGCAGAGGAAAACAAAATCTGAAAAGAGATCTCCAAAATGTTTCATTTATTTCTCCTAGACAACTTTGAGATCCATATGACACCAAACTGAGACAAAGGTTTATTTCTCCTGTGTCTCAGGCTTTTCTTTGGAGCAATAAGATGCACTAAATCTCAATTTAGTCTCCTTTTAAGTTTCAGAAGAGATCTCAACAAGCTCTAATATAATGCTCAGAGTTTCTCAACTTCTGTGTCTCTTTGTGATCTCAGACAGAGAAATCAGAGAGTTCTCTCCATGAACTCAATATACTCTCATCCCAGCTTCAATTCATGTATCTCATGCTAAACTCAGATAGAGCAAAGGAAGAGATTTCCACAAGTGCTCATTGAATTCTCAGACTTGGATCACTGTCTTGGTTGTTTCATATCATATATCTTAATCCACATGATTTTTTAAATATAATGTATTACTGTATGAATAAATTAATTGTAAAACTTTTATTTTAGGCTGCAATATTTTATATTATTTTCTTTAAATGATTTGAAATATTTCACTGCATGTAATTCAGTAAAATAATTTTATTAACCACACAAAACACATTGTAAAATAAAAACAGTAATTTATTGGTAACTTGAGAGCAAAGAAATTACAATTTCAACATTTCAGATGTATCAAAGTTTAACTCATATCATTAATAAATTTAATGTTGTATTCAGATGTATGCATCTTCTCATGTTAGCCCCAAAGTGACCTTTTTGTATGACAATAGATTTGCCCATATAAAACAGTTGAGATGGCATCACAGTATAAACTATTTGTCCATCAACATATTTTACATTTTCAGTAAGGATTTTCAACTAGTTGGGAAAATCATGGCCTCTTCTGTTCAAAATAAGATCATATCTTTGACTTTATAATATCTTTAGTCCCTTTCAAGTTTGTTAGGGAAATGTGCAGCAAACACAATACCAGGCATTGAGGACAAATCAATGAACATCAACTTGCCCAAAATACTTTCAAGTCCTACCACTGTCTTTCTCACAGGAACTTCCAGGAGGCTAACAATATGGAAACACGTTCCACCTGTCAAAGTATCTTGTAGAAGATTTATGCTTGCAACTGCAAATTCATTCAAAAATGCAAGTTTCATCTCATTCTGACCTTCATTGGGTTCTTTGTAGGAACACAATAATTTAATCTGTCCATATTTGATCTGCGCACCATCAGAAAATAACACGGTGTAATTGTTTCGTCTTTTGGCTTTGACATACTGCTGGGAAGTGTAAATTATTTTCCCTATTTGAGCTCTGTTATATGCCTTGACGACATTACTATGTAAAGCCTGACCAAGAAACTGTTCCAGAAGAAAAATATCATCAGTTTCAAGACATCTATTGAATGATGCCCCTAACATGGCCACAATATTGACAACATTACTTGGTTGATAACTATTGCTATTTGTCATTCTGGCCAAAAACTCAGTAGTTACTATGTTCAGCTTTATGTTTTGTGTGATGCTAGGGAGAGATTGTATAGTCTTTACAGCATTTACCATTTGGGCAGGTATATTCTGGGTTCCATGTATAAGACGGAGCAAGTACCCATTTTTGTCTTCAAAGTGAAAGCAAGAGTGTGTCCACAGAGGTCCAAGAGCTCTCACACTATCAGCTAAATGGACAAGTAAGTGCAAATTGGCTGTCATGTATCGCTCACCATAGAGTCCACTCATTTGAGAACAGAAATTCCAGAGTAGTTTCTCAGCATGATCTATTTGAGCAGGGGTTATTGACTCCATCAGAAGAATAAAGATTGCTTCACTAAGGAGCAGGAAATGGTTGTAGTACTGTCCTGCAAGAATGCCCCGGAATACAACTGGCCCGAAAAACAGCAAAATGTACCGATACTCAGATGCTTTAAAGAACATCCTGTGAGAAGACACAGAACGAGGGAATCGAATCATAAATGGTGGCCTTATTTCTTTCAGACGTTTGTCAACTTCTTTGATTGATCTGACCATACTGAATGCACATCGAGAGAACTCTGTGGAAAACCACAAAAACATCAATAGACGCATTACTCCCAGTAGTACAGAATGCATGTAGTCTATACCTGTGCCCAAGACCAAATCATAGCTTGTTAGTCTGCTGAGAAACGTAGGTCCCTTCACCCCACGAACAACGCTGTTGGAATCATAGGCCATCTTAGCATAATCTACAAACCCCTTGTGAGTGCGAGGCGGGCCTTTTGGATCTGTCTTCTGGAAAGGAAAGGCATGGACATGACCTCTCTCTCCAGTCTTCACTGTTTGACCTGGCTGTTCACACTTTAGACACCCAAAATGTCCATTGAATTGAACACTATTAAGTACCAAAGCTTTTGCAGGCAAATCGCAGGTTCCTGCAATGGTAAAGGCTTTGCATATGAAAGGTTCGTGAGCTCCTGCAAACTGAAGAGAAATTCCTTCTCTTTCAATTTTGTTCAGAGTGCCACACAGTGGTTCAAGGAAGGTCAACATTGACGGCTTTGAATCCCCAAACCAAACACCTGCAAATATCATGTTTTCTCGTTTTGTGCGTTCAACAAAATTTAACTCGTTTATGACACAATAAAAAGGCCAAACAGAAAACTTTGAAGACTTAAAAATAGGTATGCCGTCTGTGTTCCACATTAACGAAATGTTTCTTGAATCACTGAGAGGCCCATTGCAAGTAGTCAATTTCTGATAGGTTTTTCCGTCATATATTTCTTCAATATTGTCATGACACTTTTTATGTCTATTAAACCTGAACTTAAGTTTTTCTTCAAAACCTTCCTGAGCAAACAATCTCTTCAGTTGTGCTTCAATGGGAACCTCAATGAAATAGGAGGTTGACCCCTCCATCAACACATTGGCTTCACAGGTTTTACACTGGGTGTCTGTACTCTCAACAATCATGAAGCATGAGCTACAATATTTGTGCAAAAGCAGAGAGGAGGGATCATCAAAAAACTGTTTAAATTTGTGTAAATTTTTAAGACACTCAGTCTGTGTATCAGAGGGGCAGTGCAGAGATATTAATGTAAGCAAATCACTGAGAGCTTTTCCTGTTATTTTGTGTCTGTTTGCAAAAGTCATTATGAGGAGAAGACTCTCTGCAACAGAAATTGGTGCATTTCTGTACAGTGGATGATCTACAGTGTTTGTAGAGCTTTCGAGTTCTGTTCCCTCCTCTTGGTTAAGCTCAAAACTGTCTTCAAATGATAGGTCATCATCAATTGAAAAGTCTTCATCAAATAACGCATTCTCATCTAAAGTCCCTTCTTCAACAAATTCAGGTAGGTGCTCAGGAAATGTATCCATGTAAATAGGCTGTTCAGGCTCTGATTCAACATTAAGACCAGAGTGATGCATCTCACTTGTGTGTCCATAGCACTGGGATGAATGGTCGGTGTAATGGATGTTACACACATTTGTGTTTGAAGAGTCTTCCAAATTAGCAGATCTGGTCACTTGCTCGGTGCTACAATCATCTGACCTCCAGTTTGTTGCTTCTAGAAAAAAAAAAATCAATTGATTAATTTGCTTTTACTTGATTGGTGAATTTATGGCTTACTAGTCTCAACATGTTTATTTTTCATTATACTTATGCTAAACACATTACTAATTACTAGACTATTAAAGTGTTATAATAATCACCTGAGCTGTCAGTAAACCCTTGACAACCCAAGTGAGGTTTGAAGGTCTCACTTCAGTAACAGTGTTTTATTGGACACATTAACTTTTATTTGAATTAACGCTCCAGTCGATCAAAATTTAAAGCTTTGCAACATGCGATTTCCACAGAATAAATAAACTACATGCCATCTTGGAGACTGAAGGAAATGGAGTTAGTTGTTTTACATTTTTGCACATGTTTTACCTCTATTTTCCTGTCCTTGTGTGTCCTGCAGAAAACCGAGAATGATAATACATTAAGCATATTTAACACTCGCATGCAAATTTATAAGGCATACCTAGGTTACAACAATGCAGTATATACTGTAGGAAATCCTGCTATAAATTCTCCCCTCATGGGGATTAAAATATTAACATTTTATTGGATCGGTTTAAAAGAGGTGATTATTTACTTGGATGGCCATTTTGAAAACTACTTTGTAGTGCTGTTGAACACTACTAGATCAGACATGTTCTTAATATTTTGCTAATCCCACATATAAAGGTGATCTTAACAGACTGTCATTTCAAACAAATATTTTATTGTTATATAAAATTATTGAGGAACATTGTCAGAACCAATGGAGCTGATGAAATGTAGCGGAGTAAAGAACATAGCAGCTAAATATTTTTTTTATTTTTATAAATTACCTAAAAGTCACACTTCAGTAAAAGGGAAGTTGTTAAAATATGACTTTGGTAAAAGCTAGTTACCCACATGAAAAAGTCTTTAGTAGAAGTATTAAAGTATATGATATCACAGTAAATGTACTTCAGTTTCAAAAGTGTAAGTAAATTACATAATATTTACATGTATGGGTTGGTTGATTATGTCCTGGACAATTATCAGATTTGTTATTGACCTGAATCAGTTAAGTCATTCATGTAAATTAATCTAAAAATGTGCTGTTTTGACTCTGAAGCTTCATGTAATCTGTAAAGCAAATGGAAACTATAGTTATCAGATAAATGTAGTGTAGTAAACATTAAAATATTATTTTTCCCTAAAATGTAGTGGAGTGGAAATATCAAGTGGCAAGTTAAGTACCAACACCTCAAATGGTACGTAAATACAGAACTTGGGTGAATGTGCTTGTGTTCAATCACTGCAGATGACAATATAAAAACAATAAAATGTAAATTTCCCAACCTTTCTTCTGTATCTTTTGCAAGTATTTTGCTGGCTCTTCACCTTTCTCCTCCAGCGTGAGTTGTACTTCTGCGCCATTTTATTATTATTTTTAGCTCCAACTGTATAATACACACACACACACACACACACACACACACACACACACACTCAAGCACACACACACACACACACACACACACACACACACACACACAGAAGATGCTCTTCTTTGATGATGGTGGTATAGACAGTGCAGTCTAATACACAGTGTTAAATAGTGTTACACTTACCCCCCTCTACTATCAAATGTATCAGTAACCTCTATGGAAGAGCAATATTGACTGGTGTCGGGGGCTGCAGGGAAAATAACCTGTGGTTGACAGAAAAAAAAGGTACAGATAGTTCATAAAAGGGCACAAAATATATTAAATTTATTCAGACTGAAAAGGGTTACATTAAATGAATAATTATACACACGTGCAACCTTTCCTATTAAATAGAAATTGATTAACATAAAGTTGACTAAATTATGATCATAATGAAAATGATCGCAGTTGTAACATTTATTAGCTGGTACAGAATGCACAAGTGAAAACTCTTGGCATATGTGACAATCACTTATTTTACTAACCATCATTATTAGGGTTTCATAAGGTTATTGTAGTAAATGAAAACAAAATTATATGACACTGAAATAATGGGCGTGTAAGAACTATTTCAGTTAACTGAAATAAAAATAAAACTTTAAGAAAAAATCAAGTACTAAAAGATAATGTGTTGTACATTTACAAAGCTCACAAAAACCTTAAATTACAAAGAAAACACAAGTAAGTTTATTCTATTATTAAAAAGTCGCTGCACTCACCGCTTATAGATGCTGCACCGCCACCCTTGTTTTCTTTTTTGAGCTTCAGTTGGCGCAAAAACACTGTGAACCTTGAACCTTGTAGATGATGCAGCCCCAACGTCAGCATTAGAAGAGCCATCAGTCACAAATGCTGCATCGTCATTGGTTAATTCACAGTGGAGGGGCGGTGCTGAATCAACGAGGTTAAGGCGCGCGTTAGTTAACGTATGGATGGAGGTGCAGGCAGACGGAATGGCGGAAAAAACAGTTGCAGGACTCAAAAGAAGGTAAGCAACATGTTTTTTTTTAAACAGAATTTGGGTACATTTTAAATGGCGAGTGTATGCGGGTTCTGATACTCTCTGAAGAAACTGGTCGTATTTTGTAGCAAATAGTTAAAGGAGTCATGACCTGTAATTTTCACTTTTCCACGAGAATCAATGTATGGTATGATTGCCTAACGATTATACACTGGCAGGGAAGCCGATATAACCCTCAAACCATATTCACTTTATAGCCCTTAATCCTGTAATTGTGGACAAATGTGGGCACAGAGGACTCAGGTGTGATCCTATTTTTTATTTATTATAAATGTTATATCACTGTCTTCGATAAAGTTTTGTCTATCCATGTATGGTGTTTTTTTTAATTTTGGGGGTATTTTTGAATTTATTTACTTCAAAAAGTACCATATTTTCTATGTAAATTATGCTTATTTTTATGTTTTAATTTTTAATTTTTTTTTAACTACATTAAAATATCATTCCAATAAGTTCTTAGAGCTAAAACCTAAAGATGAAGTGACTTTTCACCGAGGCCTACATTCTTGAAGTTACATAAATTGTGTATGATTGGAAAAATATGATCTCGTGCAGTGAGACCCCAATAATTAAATGTGTTGTACTTTTGTTTATTTTACAGAATGAGTGCAGGAACTAATACAAAACTGCCCAGAAGAGCGCGAAACCCTCCGAAAAAGATGAGTTTGTATGAACCAGACCCCAGCTCCCCCAGAGATAACCAAGATGGTAATTGAGTTATTTTACTATACTGCGGCTTAGCTAATTTTGTTAAGTATTAAAACTGGTTTAAGTGGTTATTTTTAACGTACTTTGGACACTTTACTAACCAAAATATTAGTCAGTATTTGGTCTCTTATTACTGGAATTTTTATAAATACTGTATATTGGTAGCTTGAGGCACAAATATTGATTATAGCCTACAGGAATTTTTAATGGAATGTCATGAAAAAGGAGTGAAACTTATTTGTACATTTTAGTGACTGAATTTTGCGAATCATCTCAAAATTTAAGGGATAAAATAATTTGTATAGGAATTGCAGCTCAAAGTTCTTTACAAAAAAGTATTCCTGCGCCATACTCTTCATAGACAATGTGTAAAATAAATAAATAAATAAACAAATAAAATGTGTGATAATTAAATAATGAAAGGGATTAAAAACATTGAAAAAATAGAATAGAGAGTGCATAAATCAAAGAGTTGCAGGAGCGAATAAATTTGAAAGTGCTAAAAGAATAAAGTTAATCCTAGTTGAAGGCTAAAGTGAAGAGGTAATTTTGTTGCTTTGCTAAGAGGGTTAGAAATAAGACAATAAAGATATTGTAGCATGTTTAAGTAAGATTGATTTTTAGCCTGCACTGATTTACTCACAATCTCCTGTTTGTTTACTTTGTGTTCATTTACAGGACTTTTTGTATTTTTGACCTTTGAAGATGGATACACAGCAAAGATTTTTAATCTCTGTGATATACTAAACAAAGATGATAAACCCATTGCTTGCTTTAGAGATCTGACACCAGGAGAAAAAGTACTTGCAAGATGGTCTGACAATAAGTTCTACAATGCTACAGTAGACTTCATTGGAACAGCTGACAAAACGGTGGATACCAAGAAGGCGACAAAGAAGGACATGAAAAAAAGAGATGCAGCTGCACAAAGATTCTACAACCTTCCATTCCTACCTCAAGCAGGCCAGTCCACCTCTGCACAGGATCACCCAAATACTGTGGACCAAAATGTCATTCAGCCTCCAACAACCTGGCCAGTGTACCAGCCTCCACCTACAGAGTCATTTCTACCTGTCCAGCCACAGCACCAGCATGCAACTGCCTGGCCACAGTACCAACTTCCAGTTTCCCAGACATCACCAAATACGCCACAACATTACCAGCATTCACCAGTCCAGTCGCTCAACCAGTATGGAACTACTCTGTCTCCAATTCCACACAATTCCAGCCTTTCGCAGTATTCAAAGCATCACCAGCCTCACACAGCACTACCCACACCTTCAGACCAAACACAACAGCAGCCTGTTTTTGCAGATTTGGATCAGCGAAGACAGCCACCAGCTCCTACAGCCAAAGAAAGCTTCCTCAAAATGTTGCACAGTCCTAATACACATCAAAAACCTGCTGTTCTTGGGGACCAGAGCCAGACAAGCACCTCTGAACATGAGACTTCTTCAAGCTCATCTGCAGATACTTTAATCATCGAGCGTGATCCAATTCCAGAATATGGAGAACCATGTTTCATTTCGCCTGAGTCAGCAGAAGACAGATCATGGAAGCCATGTGAAGCATGCAAGACAGAGGTGGAAAAATTAGTGGAGGAAAAGGCCAAACTGCATGATGTGCTGTGTGGTATAAGTAAGTATGTTTTGTCTCTCTGTTGCAATTACTTGTTCTTTTAACACTTCTTTTTTTCTCTCACAGTTTTTCTAACACACCTAATATCTATTCAGAAGAGTTGTGTAAAAAAAACCGTGGGTAATAATCTAGTGTATTAAATTGTGCAACATAAAATTGTAATTATGTTTTTATATTGGTATATGTTTAAAGTTCTACTTTAAACAATTTGGTAAAACTCTTATCCAATCATGAAATCTTTTGGACTTTTTAAAAACTTGTCTTTTTTGGTTTTGTTTTTACTTTATGAATGCTGCTGTGTCCCTGTAAGGTAATATACATCTTTTGTGTCACAGGTGGTGAGCACCTCGAGGCATTCAGAAGTTTTCTGGACAAAGTGGAACAGATCCAACCTCAGGCTGGTGTTTGGGCTCCAAAAGGCAGATCTCGGCAGCAGGAGCTATATCCAGGAAGTGGCCTCTTCTTGTCCTCGACTCACCTGGCTGCAATCCATGCAACCGCAAAGAAGGACTGCCTTCGCTTGTTCCATCTTCTTTTTGATGAATTCTTTACTGCAGAGGAGTGCCAGAATGCTGTGGCATTTGGGAAACACGGAAAGGTGCCATATGGGAAGAGAGTCCTGGATAAGTTCAAAGTCAATGCAATTCTAAGTAAGTATGTTGCTCATGTGGTTGTTAACAATTTGTGGAAAAAGTTGTGAAAATTCATAGGTAAAAAATGTGTGGGAACCCAATAAGAGGTGTTGGATACCCATATATCACATAGCTACGTTAAATGTTATGATTGTTTTACTGTCCTCACAGTTTTGCTGCATTTCCTTATGTGTGATCCATAGAGATATTACAATGTGAATTTTGTCGCATCAGGATGAAAAAAGTTGTTAATACCCAGCCAGCACAGTCATGTGGGGCCCAAATGGGCGTCACCTGGGCTGTCTAACTGGGGCCCAGCCAGTTTTGTCCTCAGTTTACATGTAGACCCCACATGGGCCTGCCCAGATGAACTGAACACTGCTCAGTGTGCACACTACAGGCTGTTAAATGTAACTGAATCAGTGTTGGAGTTAATGAGATAATTAAGTGATTAATAGAGTAATGACTGAATATTACTGAAGACTCCTGATGATAACAAGCAGAATCACTGAAGGACAGAGAAACACAACAGACTTCAGACACAACTTCACAAACTCACAGACAGTGTGTGTTTGTCCAGAAATCATGAAAATAAAAGAAACTTCGCTCACACCTTTAGACACTTAAGACAACTTAGCATCTGTAATTCACACATCTTTGGATCGTGAGAGAATCGTGGGATTCAATCCAGGATCTTCTTGCTGTGAGGAGACAGTGTTTCCACTGAGACACTGGAGCTGCCCTTAATCACAGACATAAGACACACTTTGACTATTTCTGTCAGACGTCTACAGAAGCTCTTACTGAGAATTAACAGAGCTTTAGATGTTGATGTTTATGTTTCATTTGAAGTCACCATTGTGGTGGGAAGTGTTTGCTTTAGTTGGGCTCTTGGTCCCTATACTTGAGTTAGCTTTTCTTTGGCTGCTGTAACTGTGTGTGTGTGAAACCAATAGTTATGGCTGAAAAAGCAAAGATAAAGTGACTTCAGGTGTTGTCAGCTCCTTGTTGATGACTAAATTATCAGAAGTCTGGAATCTGATGTTGTGCTTTTGAGTTTTAGGTTCTTGTTCGTCAAATAATAATTTGTTTATATACTATAACCTTGAATCTGCTGTATTGACACCAATAGCAATAAACAAATCACTTATCCTGAAAGATGATAAAACAGCATGTGCACATTGTTTTGAGAAAATATTTCACAGTCACACGCAGACATCAAGATTTTGCATATGATTCACAACAACGGTGACAATCAAGCATGAGTTTTGTACTTTGAATACCCATCATGCATTGCAGCATGAAGTTTTTTTTGTTATGATTGTCACCGTTGTTGTGAATCATATGCAAAATCTTGATGTCTGCGTGTGACTATGTGAAATATTTTCTCAAAACAATGTGCACATGCTGTTTTATCATCTTTCAGGATAAGTGATTATTTTATTGCTGTTAGTCCCGATACAGTGGATTCACAAGGTTATAGTATATAAACAAATAATTTTTTGCCAAACAAGAACATAAAACTCAAAAGCACAACATCAGATTCTAGACTTCTGATGATTTAGTCATCAACAATGAGCTGACAACACCTGAAGTCACTTTATCTTTGCTTTCTCAGCCATAACTATTGGTTTCACACACACACACAGTTACAGCAGCCAAAGAAAAGCTAACTCAAGTATAGGGACCAAGAGCCCAACTAAAGCAAACACTTCCCACCACAATGGTGACTTCAAATGAAACATAAATATCAACATCTAACCCTTTGTTAATTCTCAGTAAGAGCTTCTGTAGACGTCTGACAGAAATAGTCAAAGTGTGTCTTATGTCTGTGATTAAGGGCAGCACCAGTGTCTCAGTGGGAAACACTGTCTCCTCACAGCAAGAAGATCCTGGATTGAATCCCACGATTCTCTCACGATCCAAAGATGTGTGAATTACAGATGCTAAGTTGTGAGCTAAGTTTCTTTTATTTTCATGATTTCTGGACAAACACACACTGTGAGTTGCTTTGCAATTACAAATGGAAAATATGTCCACAATTTGAACTAGTTTTTAACCTTCCATGAACGTCTATATCGGACGTGCAGAACACGTTAAAAACAGACGTCATAAAAACTTTCATTCTGGCTCCTCAGTGGACGTCTTTTCAACGTACACCTTTGCTCAGTGGGAATTATCAATAAAAACTAAGATGACAGAAAGTCAATCTAATAGTTAAAAAGGGAAGCTGATAATGCTTTTGTGAAGTTGTGTCTGAAGTCTGTTGTGTTTCTCTGTCCTTCAGTGATTCTGCTTGTTATCATCAGGAGTCTTCAGTAATATTCAGTCATTACTCTATTAATCACTTAATTATCTCATTAACTCCAACACTGATTCAGTTACATTTAACAGCCTGTAGTGTGCACACTGAGCAGTGTTCAGTTCATCTGGGCTAGCCCATGTGGGGCCTACATGGAAACTGAGGACAAAACTGGCTGGGCCCCAGTTAGACAGCCCAGGTGACGCCCATATGGGCCCCACATGACTGTGCTGGCTGGGTACTGTTGTGGTAACTGCAGTTACTCAATTCAATCTGTAATTTGTGCTTTCTTTTCTTTTATTCTTGCAGCTTACGTCATGCGCTGTAGTACACTGGATGGTTGGACACCGGTTGAGAAAAGTAAGGTCAAAAAAGCCTTCATAAACAAATGCCGCATCAGGGCCACAACACTGTAAATATCGGATGGGGCACACAGAGACATTTGTTGAAATGGCTATGTTCACAAAAAGTCCTTGTTTTCAAATGATGTATGTTGGCGTCAGAGACTCAAGTTTATTGTTGTGAATTGTTGTAAACCTGGCCTGCCACTGCTCATAACATTGTTAAAATTGTTACTGTTTTAAAAACAGAATTTTACAAAAAAAAAGCACTTTAGTTCATATTTTGTAATGACCATGTTTAAACAGTTTTTGCTGTCTTTAAAATGTCTTTAAATTTGTTAATGTTATTTTTAAATAACTGCTCTGTTAGATTTAAATAAAGATTCAAATTCAAATTTCTTTATTTCTTTATTACATCAGCTAATCTGCCATTTACTATAGATTATTAAAGCCTGATGGTTGTGGATAGATCTGGTAGTCTGGTAGGAGGAAAAGATCATATGATTGAATTAGTAATTCATGTGCGTGCGTGTGTGTTTGTGTGCATGAGAGGGAGAGTGAGCGAGAGACTCGGATATTGCTCCATAGTAGCTCCAGTATTGCTCATTTTCTTTTTCAAAGGAGAAATAAAGGAGTCATTAAAAACACCGAATTGAGATTAGCAAGGCATCTCCTTTTAGTCTCAGGTATGACTCCCTCTGATTAGTACCTGCTCCTAGTGAATTTTAGGAGAAACATATGAGAAACATTTTAGACAAAATAGAGATTAAAATGAGGCTTAGATGAGAATCTCAAATTTGTCTCCTAAAAGCAACCTCTGAGCAGTAAAATTTTCCTCTGTCTCACCTATTGCTCCTAGTGAATTTTAGGAGAAACATATGAGAAACATTTTAGACAAAATAGAGATTAAAATAAGGCTTAGATGAGAATCTCAAATTTGTCTCCTGAGCTATAGAAAAGCAAGCTTTGAGCAGCAAAATTTTCCTCTGGGTGTCCACCTTAGAGATAATCACCATATTTATAATGAAACCATCATATTAAAAATGTGATATTAATCATATCATATAATAAAATATAATTTATTGTTACTACTGTAAATGTATATAAAATTATTATGGGATCTCCTTCAATGCTTTCAGAATCTTAATTTTTTTAAATTATTTTTTTTCTATATTTTTCAGATATATTTCTCTATTAACATATTTTAATGACAGCATATTTATTATTTGAAAAATTGAAAAAAATAATTATTTTATTCATCAAAATAAACAGAAAATAGTTCAAACTTTGCTAAAATGATTGTTTTGAACAAGTATTAACTTAGACATTATTAAAAACATATTATTTTAGCGAAATTATTTGTATCAATACTGTGTGCCTTTTGCCCCACCCTGGTGAGCCTTTTACCCCATGTGTGGGGTAAAAGGCCCCCCCTCGACACCCCACACCTTTTTAAGGTTTTTAAATAAAATAACCACTTTTATGATTTATTTTAACACAAAATCTGTTGCTCCATAAATGTTCAATTTTTCTGTGTATCATACACTATAGGAGTAGTGGAAAGCACATTTTTCTTAAGGTGTGCCTTTAGCCCCGTTGTACCCTACAATTAATTTGGCCATTAAAACACGTAAACATTTTTATAGCACTTTATTTTAAGATGACTTCTTGAATGTAATGTCTACTTTAAAATAGGATAATTGTTTTTAAGTATGGCATTTTACTAATGGAGGGAGGTGTTACTCTTGAAAAAGAAAAGTTTTTGAATGATATCTGTGTATAAGATATCGCTATCAGTTTGCATTAATGCAAGGCATCGAGGGGGACAGACGTCACCAATATCTCATATTCTTGATGCTGCTCTGTTGCACTGTATTAAAATGTTACCTGTTTAGGCTGGTGCGCTTTGGCGAATTCACATTACGAATTCTACTGCACTATTTAGAGGTGATTCATTGAGAACATACTGAAAACTTTTTGGTGCTGAGAAATCACTGAGACTCTTCACAATGTAAACATATAGGGCCAGATTTACTAACAGCTTGCGCCAGTGCCGACCCTATTATGGGATTCAAAAACTAGCGTCAAGATTTACTAGTGAAAAACTAGTGCTGAAAAGGAGTGGACAGTGTTATTTTTGCAGCTGACCTTATTGCATATGCATTTGTAGAGACGTTTCCCTTGCAAAATTGATGAGAAGAAAGTATTTAAATTACAACCCCAAATCAGAAAAAGTTGGGACATTAAGGAAAACGCACAAAAAAAAAAAGAAGTGATTTCTAAATTTACTTTGACATGTATTTCATTGCAGACAATATGAACACAAAATATTTCATGTTTTGTCTGGTCAACTTCATGTCATTTGTAAATATGCATCCTTTCCTGTCATTCAGACCTGCAACACATTTCAAAAAAAGTTGGGACAGTAAAGCATTTACCACTTTGTAATGTTGCCATTCCTTTTCACAACACTTAAAAGACGTTTAGGGACTGAAGACACCAAGTGATGAAGTGTTTCAGGTGTAATTTTGTCCCATTCTTCCTGCAAACAAGTCTTAAGGTGGGCAACAGTACGGGGTCTTCGTTGTCGCACTTTGCGCTTCAAAATGCGCCACACATTCTCTACTGGAGACAGGTCGGGACTGCAGGCAGGCCAGTCAAGTACCCGTACCCTCTTCCTCCACAGCCTGTACTTTGTAATGTGTGCAGAATGTGGTTTTGCATTGTCTTGTTGAAATATGCATGGACGTCCCTGGAAAAGATGTCTTCTTGAAGGCAGCATATTATGCTCCAAAATCTCTATGTACTTTTCAGCATTAATGGTGCCTTCACAGAAGTGCAAGTTACACTGTAAAAAGGTTTTGGATGCCAGTAAGTTACTGTAAAAGTCTTTACAGTATCATTACTGTAATTCAATTTACAGTAATAATAATGTATACTGTATTGATATTTACAGTATGAATACTGTATTTTTATTTACAGTACAAGTACCGTATTTTCATTTACAGTAATAATACTGTATATTTTATTTACAGTATGAATACTGTATTTTTATTTACAGTACAAGTACCGTATTTTTATTTACAGTATTAGAATTGATTTCCTACTAAAGAATTATATATTTTTTTACGATTTGAGTTTAGCTTAATTTACTTTAAACAAAATTAATTTGATTTGAATCTACATGCCATAGGTAAGGTTGCAATAAAGTTGATGAAAGGGATTTAATCACAGCGGTCAGTTTTATTAAACACAGAACTCAAAATACTCAGAAAACAAAGGAACAAAACAACCAAACCAGACACAGAGTTTAAAAAGACAAAGCAATTAATGAAATTAACAACAGGTGTAACTGATGATTAAATAATGAAAAACCACTACAGCACTGTAAACTATGTTTTTTACCCCCCAAAAATTAATGAGTCCTCATGAACATTTGTCATTAAAATATGCTGTTTAATTGTTTAACTGTTTAACATTTACTTTAAAAACTACATTTTACAAATGTGTTTGAATTCATCCTGTGTATTTAACATGGCTAAAAATGTAAACATGCTGAAAATCAGAACAAGCCTTCAAAAATTTTGCCAATCAAAGTCAACAAGCTCTCTGATGAAAGATGCCACAAGGGGATTTAGGCTGGCGATTTTTCTCTGGACCCTTTTTCCAGATGTCCGGCTGATCTGTGATTTTGATTGGCATTTGGTGCCATCAGGGTTTATTCTCAGAATGAACCTGCAAGCACAAGAAAAAAGAAATTTATCAAACCAATGCTTTCCCAACAGTCATAACATGGTGCTGTATGCACTTTGATGTTAATAAAAGCAATATGTACTATATAAATAAATAATTAATTGTACAGTGTAGACAGATTATAATGGAACTTTGCGAGATTGCAATTAAAACGAGAGACACATTTTTAGTGATTATAAAGGGACAGCTCTTTGCGTGCTTTATGCCATGCCAACTCAAACATCCAGTAGCCTAAGCTTGATTTTCTGTTAAAATTAACAGTGGTTTGTGAATGAAGATAATTTATCGGTAAACACTTATGTGATTCAGTACGGTGACCGGGAGGGGACATGTTCGGTTCACTTAGTTTTGTCGTGGCCACAACATATAAACTCGTGGGAACGTGATAATATGTGGTTGCCACGAGATATTAATTCGTGGGAATGTCATATTAAGTCGTGGGAACGAAATAATTAATCGTGGCCACGAGATAATTTTGTTGAGTTGACGACATCATGTCGTGGCCTCGACTTCATATTTTGAGAGAACGACATCTATTTCTCATGGCCACGAGTTATGTTTAGGGAACCACACCGGTCAGTGTAGCCTACTGTAACCACCGCAGTCGGAGATGGAGATGACTGATGAATGAAGGGCTGGGTAAAAAAATATAGATTTCTCTTGCGTTACCAGGGCAATGACTGACTTGACGTATAACGTATGAACATTATCGCACCACCACAGTAGATAATGAAACCATATCCGTACCGGCCGGGCTCAGATCAGCACGGAATGGAACGGTTAATAAACAAAGAGAACAGTTTGACCCGATGGAAAAGCGGCTTCACCAGGCTTGTATCATTCTTTATCATCTTAGGAAACTCTGGCTCATACTGAAAATGAGCGCCGTTTTATTAAGTCCAAATACAGCGCAAAACTCTGTTGGGAGTGAGTAATTTGTTAAACGTGCTCGTGCCTGATATAGCCTACGCACTTCATTTTGCTGTTTATAATGGTTAAATGTCACAGGACAATAATAAAATAAACGGGGTATGATGACGTGTAATGGTATAGTAATGGTGTCCCATTTCTTAGGGGAATATTTTCACCCCAGGGGTAGGGGAAGGCGAAGGGGTATAAAATAGAATTGGGATTGGGCCTAAATGTGCAGTGGTGGGGAGTCCTGAACCACTGGTTTAAATTATCTTAAAATGTTAGTTCATATTGTAACCACTAGATGACAGCATTAAAACACATTAAAAGTAAACTATAAACAGCTGTTTCATCTTTTCACTGGTGTGTGCCCATTTTACGAGAGGAAGCCTGTTTAAATATATAATAAATAAATCTGCAGTTTTCAGTTTAAAACATGCTTTATTATTATCTATGGAGTTGATAAACAATATTGAATAAAGTGTTAAACGATTTAGTTAAAATGAGTACAAAACAAGTTGAAATGTAAATTGAGAAACATCTGCTTTATTTTTAGTTAAGAAACAACTTGCGTACACAGTCAACAATTCAATTACAATTCATTCTTCAAAATGAAACATCCAGAATCCAATTAATATAGAATATTCTCAAATATAAACTCATCAAAAAATATATGTTTTGATCAATATCTCCCTTAGATAATGTCGCTATGATGCGAGAAATTCCATCTTTTGATTTATCAGAATATGAAACTATTTATTTGAAAGTGATGGATCTGAATGTGAACTTTGCTTATTTAGACGCCTTCGGACAATGCTTTTTCTCATGAGTCCATAGATGAGATGATTGGGTGAAACTCTTCCCACATGAAAAGCACTTGTATGGTTTCTCTCCAGTGTGAACTCTCTCATGATTTTTCAGGTTTCCTGACCAAGTGAAACTCTTTCCACAGTGTGAGCACTTGTACGGTTTCTCTCCAGTGTGAATTCTCTGGTGTTTTTTTAAATCACCTGATGTACTGAAGGTCTTCTCACAGTCAAAGCACATGTAAGGTCTCACACCAGTATGAAAACTCTCATGCAGTTTTAAACGTTTCAGTAGTGAAAAACTCTTTCCACAAAAAGTACAAACATGAGGCTTCACAGCAGCATGAATTGTAAGATGTTGTCTTAAGTCTGCCTCCAGAACAAATGTTTTGTCACACTGATCACAGCTGAATGATCTCACTCCAGAGTGACGGCGCAGATGATCATTGAGATTACTTTTCAGAGAGAAACTATGTCCACACTGAGAGCATGTGTACGGTTTCTCTCCAGTGTGAATCCTCATGTGTCTGTTAAGGGTTGACTTATCTCTGAAACTCTTTCCACACTGAGAGCAGGTGAAAGATCTTTTGATTCCAGTTTTTTTAGCTTTGTTTTGTGTGAAATTTTCTTCAGTCTTGGAAGAGACTGTGTTTCCATCTTCATTTGTGAGATGAGGTTTTTGTTGTTTGTCTTCATTCACTTCCACCAGGTCTAAAAATCAAAACATTAAATTCCCATAAATCAATGAAAGACAAACAAATGATAAACAAAAAGAAATATCCAGGGTTCAATGTCAAGTTAGCACAAATCCAGTCTAATTAACTCCAAAATTATGAGTTACATAATAAACATTGTATTATGATACAATACCAGACTAAACTACCTTGATACCGTAACGTATAGTTACAAAACGTAAGTGTTTAATATGACAGAACTTACTTTTCGTTGTTTTATTTTTTTATTATTTAACTAAAAACGTGGCTAGCATGTTCCTGCCCTGCTCTGTTCAGGGACTCATTATTACATTTCTGTTTGTCGAATGTCTGTTAAATTAGTTCTGCTTATGTCTCAGTTGTTGGATCTTTTTATGTTCATATACAGATATTTACACATTGTTTTAATTTAATTTTAAATGTTATTGTTCTTTTTCAGTTTCCATCTTAATGTTCCTCATTAAAGAGAATGAAGGAAACCACAAACCTATTTGTTCCTCTGTCTCTTCATCTTTTATTCTGCAGGGTTCTTCCTCAAACTCCATCTTTACAATAGTATGTCTGTAGTTTCTCCTGGAGTAATTCCTCCTGCTTGCTTCTTCTTCTCCTGTGGGAAGATGGGAATATCCCCAGCATTTAAACTCTCATGAACGGCTGTGGGAGCGGCTTCACTGACTGAAGGTGTGAATTGTGGTCGCTGTTGCTCATTTAGCAGATGATCATCACACTTACAATCACTCTCAATTATCCAGGTGCAAATGTTTTGCATAAAGAGTAATTTAAAGGGGTGGTAAACCACGATTTCACTATCCTAACTTTAGCTAGCGTGTAATGTTGCTGTTTGAGCATAAACAACATCTGCAAAGGTACAACGTTCAAAGTTTAAAGCAAAGGGAGATATTTGCTTTTAAAGAAATCAGTTTCTAAGAACTACAGCAAACGGCCGGTAGGCGACTACAGACATTCCTCCAGGGTTGGTGACATCAACAGGCTCAATATTTACATAAACCCCTCCTCCGAGAATATTAAATAAAGGGGGGTGAGGCCGTTTTGTATCGCGGCGCTGTTGTTGTATAGTAAGGCTGGAGTGTTGTTGCCGCGATGCCAAGGAAACGCTGTTATTTTCATCCGGATTGCAGGTCTGGGGTACTTGCTCTGTTCAGCCTTCCTTGTGGGACGGGGGTGCGTTGCAGAGCGTTTAACATACAGCATGTTATATGCACATGTGTGTTTGAGACGGAGGGGAACAGGCACGTGCGGGGCTCCCGCAGCACATCTCACGGAGGAAAACTTCCACAAACTTCGCGAGTTCAATGCCGGATTTGAACAATGTCAGCTGCGTGAGACAAACACTGCCAGTGTGTGAATGCACGACGCGCGCGCTGCACATTTCACGGAGGAAAACTTCCACCATTTTCGCTAGTTCAATTCAGGATATGCACCTCGGCTTGTCCTGAAAGCTGGATTTACAAACAGAAGCTGTTTACGGGCCACAACCTGTAAGTCTGATTTATATTTCATCGATGTGTTTTCCTGTAATAGGTTGTAGCAAGGAAGTAAACAGATGACAATGCTGTTCTGCAAACCAGTCTGTTAAATGCTCATTCATACTTAACGTTATCCGACGAACACCTAACGTTACAAACACTAACATTAAAATCTCAACAGCGAACTTGGCATTAGTGTAAATGATTCTTTGATTAGAGCTTTTATGTATTGTTTATCTACAGGCATGCTAAACATGGTTCTGTGTGTGATTTGGCTAACTTACTAGTAAAGCCAGTGCTTAGTGTTCGTTTTGGGTTAGTTCTTGCGACAGATATTTGGCTATGATCGTTCTAAAAATACAAAAGTAACAGTGCCATTCAGTAGCGATCACTATAGACCCGCAGTCTTTACTCTTGAGGACTGAACAGGTTCTGCTCGATCATCTTCACTAAAATGTTCTGGGTCTGATTCTGGCTCATATGGTTTTATTGACGCCATTGTTTCTAATACTGACCAAAGCCCAGTCTACCGGTGAAGGGAAGGGGCGTGACGTTTCCGACAAACGTGCACTGCGGTTAGCGAATCACAACACACTGGGCCAGCTGACCAATCTGAGCCCATTGCGTATTTGAGGGACTGGCTTCATACAACCCGGAAAGCATCAGACCGTTTTACAAGGAGGGACAGAGCAGTGTAGAATAAAGGTCAAATATATGAAAAATAATGATTTTTTTTTAAACGAAGCATGAACACATGTTACAGTGCACCCCACAAACACAATCAAGCCTTCAAAAGAATGTGTTTTACCACCCCTTTAAAGCCAATTTCATAATTTAAATGTCAAACTGTTTTTAGTTTAAATGTATCATAGATTTATTTTTGGGAGTTTTATGCTAGAATATACAAGCACTCTTGATCTCAAAATGTCTTTGTTATTATGGTATGTCTGAAAAAAAATTATTCTTCAGTTGCTCATATTGTGTCAGCTGATTTATCTGAAAGATTGGTGAGATTTCTAACTTGTAGAGCCTTTTCTGTATTATCAGCACAAGTATGACACAATTGTAATAAAATAGATTTTATTAACAAAAGATAAACAAGAATAACTAAAACAACTACTAAGTGAATACAATGAATGATAAAGGAATAAAGTGCATAAGACGCATAAACGCATGTGATTAAGTTGAGTGTGGCTATGGAAGAGTTGCGTTATCTTATGGAAAGATAAACTGTTGTTTCTCTGAATCTAAGGTGAAGAACCTTATTATGCATCAAACAAATAACGGAATATTATTTGTCATTAACTAGCATCAGTTATATTAACTCTAATGTAAATTAGAAAATCATATACTGATAATATACAACAATGCCAAGATTTCTGGAAAGAGGTTTGGTTAAGTGATATTTACGTTCTTGGTTGAGTGAGCAGTCCGATGGCAGTGACTTCTTCTACTGGTAGTGCTGAGTGACAATGCAGTGGGAAAGGAGCTGGAATCCATTTCAACAGTCTTGAACACAAAGATCTGTGGGATGCTGATCTCCTCGAGCACCAAAGGGTCCTAAAATCTGGAACACGCAGATGAGGCCCTGAAGTAGGTACAGAAGGTCCTTAATCTGGAACACGCAGACGAAGGAACCTCGAAGTGAAGGTTTGCTCTCCTGAGCTTAACCTTGTTGCAAATGTCTGTGTGTCTTCTGACTCTGTGGGTCAGACACTCAGGACTTGGTCAATCCGCTTTGGTCTCTCTGGCATGGAGACTCGGGACGTGCTGTAATCGACTCGCTGGACTAATGCTGCGTTCCAGGCAGGTTTTTGAGCCCGTAAATTACAACTTCAAACCACGACTCACGACTTTGTAGTGTTCCAGGCAAAGTCACACCAAACTGGCTGAGCACAATGAATTGTGTGGTTGTTAGATGTAAACAATGCATGGCGGACCGTACGGGTATGCTCATTTACAATCATTTCTATTGCCAAAGGTGCTTACTCTTTGCTTATTTGAGGGAAACGGAGGAGAAAAACAGCACAGACGGCAAGAAAAGCTGTTATACCTTTTATTTGACGTTATTTGTATTTGTTTCATAAACACTGCATCCGTAGGGGGCTGCCATTGTTGCTTCGCGGGCTATGTGACGTCAAAACTCGTAACTGGGAGTACATCGATCTAGTACGAGTTCACAGGTGGGAAGTCACGGGTTTGGCTGCCGTTCCAGTGCACTTTCACGGGTAGAAGGTTGGAACAACACGGGTTACGGGTTGCCTGGAACGCGGCATAAAACTCTGAACGTAGTGGTTGTTAATGTCTCTTTCCTCACAGGCTGGAGGCTCAGAACGTGGTCGTATCTGTTGCTGCCTCAGAAGCTGTAGACTCAGATCCTTGGATATTTTGTTGTCTCTCTGGGTTAGGCTCAGAGTCACAGTCTGTCACAGTCTCATCCTCGCGGGGAGACTCAGAACTTGGTGAACTGTTTGTCTCTCTCAAGGAGAAACTCAGAACTTGGTGAACTGTTTGTCTCTCAATGAGAAACTCAGAACATTACGGTGTATCTTTTATGTCTCTCTTGAAGGACTTGAAGAACGTGGTTGCTCTGTCACAGTCTCTCTCAAGGAGAAACTCAGAAATTGGTGAACTGTTTCAGTCTCATCCTTGCTGGACAGACTCCGAACAAGGTGTGTCTGTTGAAAGGGTACCTTTATCCTTTTCCGAATAAGAGGAGATTGCAATTTGGCGCTTCTCAATTCCAGTGTTGCGATTGGCTGCTGGCAACAGAGGGGGAACACTGTGTGGCCCACCCCCCTTTCTCATGTGGAACTCATTTGCATACTGTACACAGTTAGAAGTCTTTAAAGTGTCTTTAAAGTTTACCAATGCATTTCTCACTTTCCAAACCACCACCAGAATACCCTTGGCAATATTCTAAACAAATAGAAACCAAATATGATGGGAAAAGATTGAACTGTTCATTCATTTGTTCATTAACAGCTGATTCTGTGTAAGATGTTGCATTACAAATAGCTGTCACTGAGAATACTTATTTCTCTGAATAAGAATGAAATGGATGCGTGTATGTAACAAAGTAAATTCAGTGACCCGCAGGAATTTAACCCTTGTCGTACACAAGTAACCAACATACACAAAAAAATATTTTAAATACACAAGTTTATTTATACAAAAAACTATACGTAATTGTATGAATGATCAAGAAGATGAACACATTAAAATGTGACTGACTGCTTCACTTCAAGGATCAGGAGGAATATCACAATCTGGCGCCCCCTGGCTGGACAGCAAATAAGGAAAAAAAGGTTATCACCTGATTCACCCCAATAAAGTCATATATATATCGAACGACACACAGTCACACGTGAAATTTACACAGCAAGGGCAAATAGCCAGATTAACAATGTACAGATGTAATCACTTCAAAATAAACCCCACACATTAGTAAATAATTATATGACCACATTAGTTTGATCAGTAACAGCCTTAAAACCAATTCAATTCATTCCATTAAGAAGGGTAAGACAGTTGACAATATAAAACCTAGGCGAGCAGCCACTCACTAAACCAAGATAAATTTTAACAAACAAAACATTACGATTTTGATTAACAGAGTTTCATAGGACACAGTCAACAGTCAAGTCACTCACGACCCCGCCCATTCGGTGCTCATAGTCCACACAAGATGCGTTGGAGGCGAGGTAGCGGCAATCTGCAGTGACGCGCTCAAGTCCGGCTTCAGTCGATCGACGAGACGCTCCCAACGGCCAGCAGAGGAGAACGGAACCGTAAATCCGAGCTGCGAGACAAGGGAAGGGCAATCAGTTCTGAATAAATACTCGTCAATGCCCACCACTTATTCGCTAATGATAAGAATTCCCACTTTCCTTAAAATGAATGGATAGAGTGCGTTGATTAATCTCGTAGACCTCTCGCTGCCAGGAGTAAATCGCGATGGTTGTCACTGCGTAGATCGTACCTCTAATCGATCCGCCCCAAGACCGCCCAGCTTGTCTCTTTACCACGTCTATCACAGTCCCAAACCCGCCGCGCAATGCACGCCGATCCTCTCTTTTTATTCAGTGGATCTATCAATCCCGTTGTACTGCTGGCTCATCAGTGACATTGAACACACCTGCAAAAGAGACATGCAGGTGCATGTGCACCTGGTAGACAATAACCCACCCTCACATGTTTTCAAAAAGTCAATGTTCTCTTCCCGTTACATGTACTTTACATCAGTCTTAAGTTGAATCTTAAGATGTCTTGTCTTTCCTGGGCTTGGTACAAGAGGTGGTCTTTTTTGCCTCTAAGAGGTGTCTGGCTGTTGTCTTGTGTTGAATTGGCCAGAAACGGACAATTACAATTTACGAATTCCCAAGAATCTCCGGTCCCACGTTTTCTCAGAAAGGATAAAGGTGTGTTAAAATTGATGAATACAAGTGAACTATGTATTGCTGATTTGCTAACAGAACGATGCAGAAGAGAACATGACAGACATTGTCGGAGAGAAGAAAAGAAAGACAAAAGGACATTCAAGGGCATCCGAAAAGATGGAGTCACTCAAAGCAGGACGAGCTTCCAGATGGAAACAATTGACTAGGTTAATTAGGCAGATGGAGAAAATGAACAAACGTATGATGGATGATATCGAGAAGCATCGAACATCAGGGAAAACAGAGAAGCATCGAACATCAGGGAAAACAGCTAGTGTGTGAGTTCTGTTTACATTTTCCTCATTTGATCTGTAGTTCAGCTGTTCTTTAGAACGCTGTCTGTTTGCTGTAGTTGGCTGTTTGTTGTAGTCTGGTTTGTTATTGTTTGACCTCGTGCGAACTAACGCGTTTCACTGGGCGTGGCCATAAGCCAGCGTGCTATATAGAGCGTTCATTGTTTACTTTGAGTCAGAGAGAAGCATCGAACATCAGGGAAAACAGCAAGTGTGTGAGTTCTGTTTACATTTTCCTCATTTGATCTGTAGTTCAGCTGTTCTTTAGAACGCTGTCTGTTTGCTGTAGTTGGCTGTTTGTTGTAGTCTGGTTTGTTATTGTTTGACCTCGTGCGAACTAACGCGTTTCACTGGGAGTAGCCAGCTGTATTCAATAACGACATTTAATGCGAGTATAAATTGAGTAGTACTCCGAGGCAGCGGAAGCGGCAGCCCTCGTGTGAAGCCCTCCTCGTGTGAAGCCCGAAGAGTGTAAAGACCATTCGACTCTACTCTGCGCGACTCCACTCGAGCAAGGACACCGACAAGGCACTTGAGTATAGCTATATATATATATACTTTGTCCACTTTTGTGTTTTTGCTTGTTTTCATCTGCTAATTTCTCTGACCCGTATTCACAATGTGCTTCCAAATCTCTACTATTATCACACACACCCGTAAATCACGCTCTGTACATTCTAGACGCTGTAATCCTACTAATCTGCGTAGTGTACCCATTTCCTCTGCTACATTAATGTCCATTCCAATTGGCCTCTGGAATTGCCAGTCTGCTGTAAACAAAGCAGACTTTATTTAATCTATTTCCACTCATTCACATCTCAGTCTCATGGCTCTAACTGAAACCTGGATCAAACCAGAAGACACTGCCACTCCTGCGGCCCTCTCAAATAATTTCTCTTTTTCACACACCTCTCGCCAGATTGGGAGGGGCGGAGGTACTGGTCTGCTCATCTCAAAGGATTGGAAATTTGAGCCCATCCCTTCTCTATCTGGCAACTGCTCATTTGAATCGCACTCAATCACTGTCACTCACCCTGCTAAAATCCATGTTGTAGTTATTTATCGTCCTCCAGGTCAACTGGGTAACTTCCTGGAGGAATTGGATATGTTACTCTCTCACTTCCCTGAGGATGGCACTCCTCTGGTACTGCTCGGTGACTTCAACATTCACCTTGATAAACCCCAGGCTGCAGACTTCACCACTCTTCTGACCTCATTTGATCTTAAGCGAGTATCTACTACAGCTACTCATAAATCAGGTAACCATCTTGATCTTATCTACACACGCTACTGCTCCACAGACGTCACTTTAGTTACTCCTTTACACACCTCAGATCACTTTCTCATCACTCTTAATCTCCTACTAACTCCTAACACAACACACACTCCTCCGCTGATTACCTTTCGGCGTAATCTACGCTCACTCTCTCCCTCTCGTCTATCCACTATGGTTTCCTCCTCACTCCCTCCACCTGCTCAGTTCTCAGCACTGGACACTAACAGTGCTTCTGACACTCTTTGCTCCACTCTAACATCTTGCTTAGACAACTTCTGTCCCGTTTCATCCAGGCCAGCCCGCACCACTCCCTCTGCCCCCTGGCTGTCTGATGTTCTCCACGAACATCGCTCTGGGCTCCGGGCGGCAGAGAGGAAGTGGCGCAAAACTAAAAACACTACTGACCTGACCCTGTATCAGTCTCTTCTCGCTTCTTTTTTAGTAACGTCTCCACTGCTAAAACTACATACTATCACAACAAAATACACAACTGCTCTGACTCTCATGCACTCTTCAGAACGTTCTCTTCGCTCCTCTGTCCCCCCCCCCCCCTCCTTCATCAACTCTTACAGCTGATGACTTTGCATCATTTTTCACACAAAAAACCTCCTCCATCAGCAGCCAATTCTCCGCACCACAAACCGACACGCACATCTCAACAACCATAACACATACACTCCCCTCTTTTTCTCTGCTCTCTGAAGCTGAAGTCTCCAAACTCATCCTTTCCAACCACCCCACTACCTGTCCGCTTGACCCTATCCCCACTCACCTCCTTCAGGCCATTTCTTCTTCTGTTACTCCTGCACTCACTCACATTGTCAACACCTCTCTTCACACCGGGACCTTCCCCACAGCATTTAAGCAGGCTCGGGTAACCCCACTGCTTAAGAAACACTCTATGAACCCAGCACTTTTAGAAAACTGCAGACCGGTATCCCTTCTGTCTTTCATTGCAAAGACACTCGAGCGAGTTGTTTTTAACCAGCTCTCTACGTTTCTTGAACAGAACAACCTCCTGGATATCAACCAATCAGGCTTCAAAAGCGGCCACTCAACTGAGACTGCCCTGCTCTCGGTTACGGAGGCACTGAGGCAGACAAGAGCGGCTTCCAGATCCACAGTACTTATCTTACTGGATTTGTCTGCTGCTTTTGACACAGTTAACCACCAGATCCTCCTGTCAACTCTCATGAAGATGGGCATCTCAGGAACTGCTCTCCAGTGGCTCAAGTCTTACCTCTCAGGTAGGTCCTTCAGGGTGTCATGGAGAGGTGAAGTGTCTAAGTCACATCATCTAGCCACTGGAGTTCCACAGGGCTCAGTGCTTGGACCACTTCTCTTCTCCATCTACATGTCATCACTGGGATCGGTTATTCAGAAACATGGCTTTTCCTATCACTGCTATGCAGACGACACTCAACTCTACTTCTCATTTCAACCAGATGATCCCACGGTTGGTGTTCGTATTGCTGCCTGCCTAACAGACATTTCTGCCTGGATGAAGGAGCATCACCTGCAACTCAACCTTGCAAAGACTGAACTGCTTGTGGTCTCAGCCAACCCAGCACTTCATCACAATCTCTCCATTCAGCTATGATCATCAACCATAACTCCGTCCAGGACAGCCAGGAATCTTGGAGTTGTGATCGATGATCAGCTAAAATTCACTGAACACATTACTGCAACAACCCGGTCCTGCATATTTGCATTATACAACATTAGGAAGATTAGAGCCTTCCTATCTGAGCAGACCACACAACTCTTGGTCCAAGCTCTTGTTCTCTCCAGACTGGACTACTGTAATGCTCTTCTAGCAGGCCTTCCGGCATGCACTATCAAACCCTTGCAACTGATCCAGAATGCAGCGGCGAGGGTGATCTTTAACTAGCCGAAGAGAGCGCACGTCACGCCTCTCTTCATCAGACTCCACTGGCTACCAATAGCCGCTTGCATCAAATTCAAGGCACTGGTACTCGCCTTCAAAGCAACCACTGGCTCTGCACCAATTTACCTTAACTCGCTTGTTCAGACATACACACCCTCCAGGAGTTTGCGTTTTACCAGTGAACAACGCCTTGTGGTGCCATACCAGAGAGGCATGAAATCACTGTCACGGACCTTTTCCTGGACTGCCCCCACCTGGTGGAATGACCTGCCTATCTCAATTCGAGCAGCCGAGTCTGTAGCCATTTTCAAAAAACATCTAAAGACGCATCTCTTCCAACAGCACCTGACCAATCAAGAATAGCACTTAACATTCTATTCATTTTTCTGTCTGTCTAATTTATTAAAAAAAAAAAAAAAAAAAAATCCTATGTGTTCTGTGTTAGATTAACTGAGACTTGTTACAGCACTTGCATACTGTAGCCTCTGACTGTTGTAGTTGCTTCTATTGCTCTCATTTGTAAGTCGCTTTGGATAAAAGCGTCTGCTAAATGACTAAATGTAAAATGTAAATGTAAAATGATATTAAACATATTGTGTTTGATAGTGACTTTGAATGCTCACATTGTGAAATGGTTAAGTTACGAGAGAAGTTTGGATCTCTGGACACCCAGGGCTGCGTTTCCCAAAAGCATCGTAAGCCTAAGTTGATCGTAAAAACGATCGTACGAGTGATCTTAATATTAAGGTCTGTTTCCCAAAAGCATCGTAACTTAAGTAGCACTACGAGTGCTCTGGAGTAATCGTAAAGCTCTAAGGTTATCGTAAGAAGACAGAGTTATGAGGTCACCTACACTCTAAAAAAAAAGGCTCGTAATCATAGGGGAACCTTTTTTAGTGCTATATAGCACCAATTTTTGTGCTTCAGTGGTTCTTCAGCGGTTCTTCAGAGGTGCTATATAGCACCTTAGTCAAAGAACCGGTGAAGAACCTCTGAAGAACCGCTGAAGAACCACTGAAGCACCAAAATTGGTGCTATATAGCACTAAAAAAGGTTCCCCTATGATTACGAGCCAAGAACCATTTTTGGTGCAATATAGAACCTTTTTTTTTTTTAGAGTGTACAGGACAACCGGCAGATTACACCTTTAACTTTATTCAAGTGCATTGTGATAATACTATAAGGTTTTGATTGTACTTTATTGTACACTTGTTTTATTCTTTTTTTATTTTAATATTCTCATTATTATCAATGTTGATTAAAAAAAACAGTTCTGCTGCTTATTATTTTTGTGGAAACTGACTTTATGATCACTGGATTTAAAAAAAAAAATGTTATGAGGGCAGGTAACAAACAAAAAAAATTATAAATACACATCTGAATTAAATGAGGATCTTTATTTCGTCTTTTTGAAAGGTATATTTTCTTGTTGTTTTTTTTGTTCAGCCTTTTGTCAGTGCCTCAGCCTGTAGGTGCTTTATATAGACGTGTTTTGATTGCTAATCCACATCAGATGACAATTAATAGGTGAAACGTTCAAAGGAAACGAATCCATATAAGGTTATATTTCAGCACTTCGTAAATGGACAGCGACTCTTAAGTAGCACTTAGAGCGCGTTCTCGCGCGTTCATGTTAAGTACATTAATGGGAAACGCACGTGGCATTGCTGCGAGTGATCGTAACTTCGCTCGTAGAACACGCTCTTTAGAGCTAAGATACATCGTTATTGGGAAACCCGGCCCAGGACCATCCAAACTTGCCTCGTAAATAAAACATGCTATTATTCTATTTCTCTTTAGATCTTAGAAGTGGATATATTTTAATAAAGAAATTATTATATTTCTTTGAATTTTAGAAGTGTATTTGTGCTTAGAGGATGAGGTCAAATGCAGGGTAGTCTGTTTAACAGTTAAACTATTTGCAGACATGGGGGAGAGGGTTGGCTGAAGTTAAAGGTGTTAATCAGAGATAAGACCATGACACGGGCAAATGTAAACCACACAAAGCTGCGGTTTCCATCAGCAACCTCTAAACTCTGAAAGACCTCACGCCTATACTGTATGCATGTACTAAAATATAATCTTATTCTCGTACAAATATATCAAGTGTGTGCAAACTGTCCAGGAATCATGCTTACCATATTAGGAATTGTTTTATGATTGTAACCACCCCACGCAAACGGAGGATAAAGCAGGGTGCTGAGAGAAGATCGGGGCCGTACCCCGGGTGAAGATTTTTACGCTGTTATTTATTTTTGTTTGAACTTTGTTAATCTTTTGAGTTTATTGTACTTTGTATTATTTAGAAACTTTTTTTTAAGTAAAATGGGGGAACCAATGTGGTGAACCTTATTAATCTTTGACCTGACTCAGAGTATTCATTTTTCCTTTTTTCTAAGTATTTGTATATCTATCCATGATAAATCAATAGAATAAATATACATTGAAAAGAATATTAGTAACCTGTCTAGTGCAACGGAATCCGAGACTGAGTGAGCTCAGGACACCGCCAGAGGTGGACAGTAACTAAGTACATTTACTTGAGTTCTGTACTTAAGTACACTTTTTGAGTATCTGTACTTTACTGAAGTATTATTTTGTAGGGAAACTTTTACTTTAACTTCACTACATTTGAAAGACAAATATCGTACTTTTTACTCCACTACATTTCTATCAAGGTCCTCGAAGTCAAAAGTTGTTTCTGTAGCAGCTTTGCAAGTCAGTGGAGGATTTTTTTTCTTCTTTAAAAGTTTTTTTTTTTTTTGCACAATGTAAATGTCTGGGAGAAAGAGAAGCATAGACATATGGATGATGAACGAGCTCAGTTCAGTCTGGTTCTGTGCCTCTGAGATGCCAGAGCACGAGTACTGAATAGAGCTTTCTTTTGGGGGGTTTTCGCACTTAAACAGACCAATACACACAAAATGTCAAAATGTTCATTTTGGAAAGTATTCATGTAAACAAAGTTGATTATGTCTTAAGTGAACGTAAACAGTTGGGGGAATATCGGATGTGTATCAGTGTGTAGGATTTGTGCATTCTGCCTTAAAGTGACAGCAGCTTTGTAAAAAGCTTTGTAACTTTTAATTATTTAAATTAGTTCAAGGTGGTCGGATGGAGCATCACTGACTGGCTTAAACCACCCTGCATATATACAACAATGCAACAATAATAAAATAATGCATTGACATAAAAAAGGAAATTTACTTTTGATACTTAAGTACTTTTAAAAGCAAGTACTCCTGTACTTTTACTTAAGTAAAAATAGATTTTACACCTTTCACTTGTAACAGAGTAATATTTGACCAGTAGCACTTTTACTTTCACTCGAGTAATGGAGTTGTGTACTTTGTCCACCTCTGAAATTAATCATATGATCAGCAAATGTAACTAATTTGAGGAAATCACGTATATAATTGGAGTCAGATTAAATCATTCATGGAGTCAGATAATAAAGTTGGATCTTCATATTTTAATATCTTAAAGTGATCTTTACAGAAGTGCCAGAAAAGACATACGTGCAGAAGTCCTTCACCCAGCCGCTGGATGTCGTCATTGAACTAGCGGGTGGACTTTACAAGCTAAAGATAGAGGGTCACTTTTCCAACTCTGACCCTCGACGCATGTGGCAGGGCATTCAGGCCATCAGTGACTACAAACCCACCCACTCCACCCCCGCAGCCACTGATGTCAACTTCCTGAACGAGCTAAATTACTTTTATGCTCGTTTTGAAAGAGACAACAGAGAAACTGCCACCAAGCTCAAACCCTCAGATGACCACCCACCAATCACACTGTCCTCCACAGATGTCTGCAAGGCATTGAGCCGGATTAGCGCGCACAAGGCTGCTGGACCAGACAACATCCCTGGTCGTGTTCTCAGGGCATGTGCGGAGCAGCTCGCTGGGGTTTTTACAGACATTTTCAACCTGTCTCTTGCCTAAGCAGCTGTACCAACATGCTTTCAAAGCACTTCCATTGTGCCAGTGCCAAAACACTCCAGCCCGAGGTGCCCTAATGACTACGGCCCTGTAGCACTCACACCCATCGTCATGAAGTGCTTTGAGCGGCTGGTCCTGGAACACCTAAAAGACTCTCTACCATCCACATTGGATTCACACCAGTTTGCCTACCGCAGCAATGGGAGCACAGAGGATGCCGTTTCCATGGCACTGCACTCTGTGCTCACTCACCTGGACAATAAGAACACTTACGCACGCATGCTGTTTGTTGACTTCAGCTTAGCATTCAACACTGTCATCCCAACCAAGTTAATAGCCAAACTTGGAGACCTGGGAATCAACACTTCAATGTGTAACTGGATTTTGGACTTCCTAACTGACAGACCCCAGAAATGTTCGATCAGGACTTACCTGCTCCACATCCATCACTCTTAACACTGGTGTACCACAGGGCTGTGTGCTAAGCCCGTTTCTCTACTCCCTCTTCACCGCCGACTGCAAGCCTGTGTATGGATCTAATTCCATCGCCAAGTTTGCGGACGAAAATACGGTAATTGGTCTCATCAGCAACAACGATGAGACTGCCTATAGGGAGGAGATCCAGCACCTGGCCACATGGTGCACCGAAAATAACCTGCTCCTCAACACCACCAAAACGAAGGAGCTCATCGTGGACTTCAGGAAGGAGTCAAGAGGCACACACGACACCATCCACATCGATGGAATGGCGGTTGAGCGTGTCTCCAGGCAGTGTAGGGAGAATATAGAATGTACGGTATAAAAACCATTACACCTATGGAAAGTCCCCATAAAACATGAAAACCCAACATGTGTGTGAGAGAGTGTGTGTGTGTGTGTGAGTGAGTGTGTGTGTGTGTGTGAGAGAGTGTGTGTGCTTGGATCTTTAATAGCATCTGTTTATTCTCTCTCTCTCTGGGATTCTTCTGTTTCTCGCTCTGTCTCTCATGACGGTTTCTTTACTTTGTGAAAGACAGAGTGAATGTGTGTGTGTTTGTATCTGTTCATTCAATTCAATCATTTTTCCTCTGTGTTCTGCTCTGTTTTACTGTTGTGCACGAGAGCCTGATTGAGGACTGCCAGCTGCTTCGGGAACTCTGTGTCGGGCTTGATGTACCACAGCTTTATGAGAGGATCAATGGCATCCTCCACAGTCATGTTATGGTGGAGCCGCAGCCACATTCAGGACGTGAGTAATATCAGCTCCTTCAGTCTCATTCGGTCCCTCGCTATCTCTCTGCATCACTTGACTCCTCTGGATCGAGCAGATCGAATGCAGGTTCCATCTCGGGAACGCTTGCATCTGGGACACACTGACACTCAGCCGGATCGATTGGAAAATACTTCTTGAATAATGCATTCATTTTCATCATCACTTTAGTAAAAAAAGAAGAAAACAATTCATATGTTATTAGAAACATCGCTAACCACAGATCAAAAATGAATAATGAGTCCAACTTGAAAGAAGTTTCTGTTTGCATCTCATTCATTCTGTACACACACACACAAACAGTTCAGTGATTTACAGGAGTGACAACCGCATTTACAAAAACTCTACGCAGTGTGTACGGACCCGAACTGAACAACTAGTTGTTAATGACGTTAAATGCGGTCGTCACTCCTGAAGCTCTACAGTGTGCACACGGCCATTGTAATGTTGCATCTCAAATGCTCTGTTGACATTCACCTTTTGAGCCGTTCTTTTCAGAGGAAGCATCTTGATCGATCTCACTGCTGCTCCCTGACTCTTCTGCTGGCCAGCAGACGCTAACCAGATTCACTTCAGGTTCCGGTTCAGGAACTCGATCCGGTTCTGATGTTGGCTCTGGAACAGATTAGATGTGAATAACGGGAATGATTTCTGTTTGCATCTCAAATGCTCTGTGGACATCAGGGTTGGGAAGGTTACTTTTAAAATGTATTTCACTGCAGATTACAAACTACACGCTTAATGTATTTCGTTAGATTACACAAGATTTGTAACTTAATCTAAATACTTGAGAATACTTGAGAATACTAATAAGGTGTGTAACACAACCGGACCACCAAACACAGGACTTGGTTTTCCTCTGCATATCATTTTAAACAACATCAGTCGCCCACAATATTTATTGAAGCCCTAATCATGTATTCTTTATTTCAATGAGCCCATCGTTTCTGCTTTAAATTATTACATTGTTTATTAACACATTGTTAGCTAACCGTGTGATTGTTTATTTTCTGAAATCCATAACTTGGACACCGTCTCCTCTGATAACAAATCTCTCTAAATTGTAAAGCAGACGCATGCATTTCCTGTGAAGCTGCTTAGAGACGATATGCATTGTGAAAAGAGCTGCACAAATAAATGTGAATTGAACTGAATATTGAAGCAAAAAATGCAGACAATCTTAGAAAATTTATATTAATGCTTAAGAAGGCGACACGATGTGTTAAGATCTGGGGTGTGTACACTTTTTGAATTGGATGAACAGGGTAAATTATACTCTTTTTGTACAAAAATATGTAGTTATTAGCTTCTGATGGGCAGTACTAAATGAAAAAATATATAATCTTTAATCAAAATAAGAAAAATGTACACATGCCACTAAATATAAAAATAAAAAAGGTAATTGCTACTTTTTTTTCTCAGAATTGCGAGATTTAAACTCACAATTGCGTGGTATAAAGTCAGAATTGTGAGATAAAATGTCGCAATTACCTTTTTACATTTTTTCTTACACAAACGCATCGATTCGCTTCAGTAGGCCTATATTAACACCCCAGAGCCGCATGGAGCAGTTATTTGATGGACAGATGCACTTTTTATGGACTAACAGAGCAACTATTAATCAAATTCTAATGCTTGGATTCGCCTGGATTTCTGTAATATAACTCAGATTTTATTCGTCTGAAAGAAGAATGTCATATACACCTACTTGAGGGTGAGTAAATCATGGGTTAATTTTCATTTTTGGGTGAACTATCCCTTTAAGTCCATTACTGACCAGATATTCCAGTTTTGTTTTTATTTTTCCCTTCTTTCATTTAATTTAATGATTTGAGAGCGAATGGAAGTGAATGAAGATGCATCCGTCAGATACAAACCTCATCATTTTACAATTTTCACAGCTTAAATATTGTTTCCTCCTAACTTTTCAAGATCGCCTAGAAAATATTGGCAGGCAGATAATATTGTTTGAATGAGCAACTTTCACTTTACCGCGACGCATTGCCTGTTTTCCGCCAGTGAAGGCGCTCGAGCAACCGAAGCAACAACACACATCCGAGTCTAGAAGAAGAAGAAGAGAAGTGAGCGAGGGAAGAACATAAACATGAGAAGAATGCAGCCGTTTCTGCTTTAAATCTGATGTTTTCACACTGTGAGTACATTCATTTATCATTTATTAGGAGAAATCTAAATCCAAACGACTAAACGAGTCGGTTCATTTAGTGAATCGCTCATAAATGAATCGAATGACGTTGTTCGTTACACTCGAGAAACGTGAACTCGTTTGTCACATTATAAATTTGTGAAGATTATGAGCTGTGTTTTCATTTTATGTAACGAACAATTGAAACCTGTTAAACAGAGTTTTTAATGAATGTAAATCAAAGTAAGAACAATATAAAAGTCAGCTGGAGGAGTTGAATTGTTTTTAACAATTGTTTGAGTAAAACACTTAAAGCTGGATAATTGAGAGTGATTGTGAGTGTGATGATCATCTGCTAAATGAGCAACAGCGACAACAATTCACACCTTCAGTCAGTGAAGCCGCTTCCACAGCCGTTCATGAGAGTTTAAATGCTGGGAATATTCCCATCTTCCCACAGGAGAAGAAGAAGCAAGCAGGAGGAATTACTCCAGGAGAAACTACAGACATACTATTGTAAAGATGGAGTTTGAGGAAGAACCCTGCAGAATAAAAGACGAAGAGACAGAGGAACAAATAGGTTGGTGTTTTCGTTCATTCTCTTATAGTGTCTCTATTATGTTATTTTAAAGGTTCCTAATTTTGTTTCGGAGTCTCCTTCAACAGGTTTACATGCATCAAATTTCAAAAACACGTTCATAATAATAATAAACTTTATTTCATATAGCGCCTTTAAAAGTTGCATCTCAAAGCGCTTCACAGAAACGTATAGATAAAATACATTGGAGAAAAAAAACACATAAGAAAACATACATTAGAGCAAATTTCAGTCACTTGTATGCTAGCCTAAAAAAAAAATAATTAAATTATAAGTTGAACTAAGTACACATTTATATTAATTAAATTACTTGAATATATACTGGACAAAATTCTAACCCATAATGTAATATAGCCTATTAACTAGGGCTGGACGATAAATCGGAAAGTAATCGAAACCTAAATTCAGAACCTCTAACCGACGTATTTTTCCCATGTCGGTTATTTCGGTTTTAGTCATGTGACTCCGCCCCGTCAGTCACATCAAGTGCAGTTTGCAGGCACATGGAAAGATGCAGGAGCAGTTATCTTTGTTTATAGATGCCCAGAATCACTATAGTAACTGCATGTTTTACACAGTTTATACAGGTCAGTTAATCGTCGTTCTTATAGCCTACGCGCTGTCACACACACGCTGCGCGCTCAAGCCCCGAAGCCAGATTACTTTCACTTTCGCCCTCATAAAGTTTGTCAAGTAAATACGTTTAAAGGCTTGACCATTTAAAGCGATTTGTGCACTATTCAAAAACAATAATACGGAAAACTTATCCAATCAGTGCTCAGCTTTTCTCTGTGACACAGAAAGCCGAGCCGTGTCGCGTCTCTGACAACGCATGCGCCTCTTTCACCTGCGTCCTCACAAAGCTTTGTCATTTGTATGTGTTTTAAGGCCTGCCAGTTTGAACATTAAAGCGATTTTCGACCATCAGATGTGTATTATATTGAACTAATGCCTGATATATTGTGACAAACGAACACTCCGACAGAAGCTTGCACATCACGTGAAGAAACGCAGTGTCAATGCTGTCTCGTGACTAAAGTAAAGTCACTAAAGTAGCTTAGAAACTCAACCGTTATAGGCATATATTTTAATACCTTTTGAAGTACAAACCACAGCTACATAATGAATAGAGACGGTATGAGTAATTCACACACACAAGCACTCTCTCATTAATGCATTCAAATAAATGTAATGTAGGCCTACAGTGTTAATTTATCTGATGTACAACAAGCAGAAATCTGCCCCATAGACAATAACTGCTGAAAGTGAACCGTTTCCTTCAAGTATTTTAAAATCACGTGAAATGATAAATGCACTTTCATTAGAAAAAAAAAATCCACCTTTAATAGTAGAAAATATTTACAGTAAAAACCTTATCAGGAACTTACTCAATAACTTATGAGGGCAAAAAATGGAAAGCAAAAAAAAAAAAAGGCAAAATAATCATTCAGTACCAGTATTCAGGGAACCAAGCAGATAGAACAACCATTGACTACCATAGTATTATTTTCCCTACTATGATAGTCAATAGTTGGTTTGCTTGGTTCCCAACATTCTTCAAAATATCTTCCTTTGTGTTCAGCAGAAGAAAGAAACTCATACATGTTTGGAACAACTTGAGGGTGAGTAAATTATGACAGAATTTTAATTTTTGAGAAAATTTCAGAGAAAATTATGAGACAGCCACATCGAAGCAAGTGCATTCTGGGAGTTGTTGTCTTTCATCCACATGAGACAAAAATACATTTTCGGTCTTTTCTCAGTCTAGAAGGCACCAAATTCAAAAATAATTTCACATTTCTACTACATAAATGACCCAATTTAATTACAAAGCTTAATGCTAAATCACTGAAGTTACCCTTTAAAGAAGATAATCTATGTTTACTGTATCTGTCCCTGTTAAATAAACAATAAATAAATAAAGAGAATAAAATAATGACAACAATAAGAAAAGAACAAATGTGCGTCTTGTCATGGCATTAGAGTTTACATACAGTTCTGTTGTGTCTAATATGAAAAGACCCAAGCTTTTGCCAGATAATCACCTCTACCATACTTTAAAACTCACCCCCCTTTTTGAGAATACACATGAAAATTCACTATCCAAACTTAAAGGGCTGTAATTCAAAAATGCTTTATGGAGAAGTGGCCCAATATTAAGCAGAAAAAACTATTATTATTGCCTCATTGTTATTATACACCAATCAGGCATAACATTAATATTGTGTTGGTCTTCCTTTTGCCACCAAAACCTGTCACCATGGTGTTAACAGCAGATTTTTCAGTTGTGAGGTGTGGCCTCCATGGATCGGACTTGTTTGTTCAGCACATCCCACAGATGCTCTATTGGATTGAGATCTGGGGAATTTGGAGGCCAAGTCAACACCTCAAACTCGTGCTCCTTAAATCATTCCTGAAGCATTTGTGCTTTGTGGCGGTGCATTATCTGCTGAAAGAGCCACAGCCACCAGGGAATACCGTTTCCATGAAAGGCTGTACATGGTCTGCAACAATGCTTAGGTAGGTGGTACGTGTCAAAGTAACATCCACATGGATGGAGGACCCAAGGTTTCCCAGCAGAACATTGCCCAAAGCATCACAGCCTCCGCCGGCTTGCTTTCTTCTCATAGCTCACCTGGTGCCATGTGTTCCCCAGGTAAGCCACGCACCCGGCCATCCACGTGATGTAGAAGAACACGTGATTCATCAGACCAGGCCACCTTCTTCCATTGCTCTGTGGTCCAGTTCTGATGCTCATGTGCCACTGTTGGTGCTTTCGGCGGTGGACGGGTCAGCATGGGCACCCTGACTGGTCAGCGGCTGTGCCGCCCCATACGCAACAAACTGAGATGCTCTGTGTATTCTGACACCTTTCTATCAGAACCAGCATTAACTTCTTGAGCAATTTGAGCTCCAGTAGCCTGCTGTTTGATCGGACCACACAGGCCAGCCTTAGCTCCATGTGACATTTGCACCTGAATAATGTTATATTAATAATAATAATAATATTTTCCCATCTTCCCACAGGATAAACTACAGACATACTATTGTAAAGATGGAGTTTGAGGAAGAACCCTGCAGAATAAAAGATGAAGAGACAGAGGAACAAACAGGTTGGTGTTTTCCTTAATTTGCTTTAATATTTGAAGGCTACATGATAATGTTTTAATGTATTAATTATTTATAAATGATAGCATTTAATAATGATCTGATTTCATTTATTTACCGGTATTGGTACTGGCTATCATATTTCATTTTGTTTCTAACTTATCCTACTTTAATTTAATTATGGGAATTTAATTTTAGATCCTATGGATGTGAAGTTTCCAAGACCTCCTTTCACAAATGAAGATGGAAACATCATTTCAGAGACTGAAGAGAAAACTGCTGGAAAAACTGAAGTCAAAGGATCTTTCACCTGCTCCGAGTGTGGAAAGAGTTTCACAGATAAATCAAACCTTAACAGACACATGAGGATTCACACTGGAGAGAAACCGTACACATGCACTGAGTGTGGAAAGAGTTTCACATATAAAGGCGCTCTCAGTGATCATCTGCGCCGTCACTCTGGAGTGAAGTCGTTCAGCTGTGATCAGTGTGAGAAAACATTTGTTTTTTCATCAAACTTAAGGGAACACCTTAAAGTTCATACTGGTCTGAAGCCTCATGTTTGTACTTTCTGTGGAAAGAGTTTCTCACTACTGAGGTATTTAAAAGATCATGAGAGTATTCATACTGGTGTGAGACCTTATCCGTGCTTTGACTGTGGGAAGAGCTACATTACATCGAGTGCCTTAAAAACACACCAGAGAACTCATACCGGAGAGAAACCGCACAAGTGCTCACACTGTGGGAGGTGTTTCGCTCGGTCAGATTACTTGAAAGTTCATGAGAGAGTTCACACTGGAGAGAAGCCGTACCAGTGCTCTTCATGTGGGAATAGTTTTGTCCATTTATCTAGTCTACAGACTCATAAGAAAAATCGTTGCCCAAAGTTTCCTAAATAAGCAAAAGTTCATGTTCAGATCCATCACTTTCATGTAAATAGTTTGATATTCTGATAAATCAAAAGATGGAATTTCTTGCAACATAGTCACATCATCTGAGAGATGAATTTGTTAAAATTACATAAAGGCATGATGAGGATTGTTGGAATTGGTGGGAGGTCAAAATGCTCCAATTTTAGATGCTTATTTTGTTTATGTTAATGAGTAATGGGGTGGGAGAAAAGGTCGATGCAACGCGATTCGTTTTATCTAACGATTCAGAATCGATTCTCAAAAATTCTGAATCGAATATGTGTTCAATTCAAACTGCCGGTTCACCAGTGCGCGCGCTGTCACTGGCCAAACAGAAAAACCCGTTGATAGACGAACGTTCGTATGCTGGTGAATTGACCGTTCGCAAAGACCCGCCCCCTTTAGTTACTGTTGCTATGTCCAACAAGCCATGGGCCTCTCACGCCACACACACGTTCTCACGTAGAGAAAATACATCGCGGAGCAAAGAGGACACTGACAAGTGACAACACGCCGACAGACAGGAGAGAATGAGTTACTTTTAAAATGAAACAAAGTCTCAACTTTAAAATGTTGTCTTTTTTTTAAGAAATGTAAACCACAAATACCGTTTTGTGGCTCTTTAATGTGTCGTGATCGCTGTAGCGCCTCAGTTAAAGCTGCTCGTGAACCGATCATCTCTTCCTTCTAGTTCATTGATAAGCATCAAATTAACATAAATTAAAGAAATGTTGTTTCAACCTTGGAAAGACGTCAGTAAACATTGTTTTTCCAATTTCAAGTCCACCGACGTTAATCTACTATATTAACTCTCCTGACTGCTTTGTCGGACAAACCGGCAGATTCGGCGATGTGATTGGTCAGATCGCCTGTCAATAAAACTCGCGGAGAAGGGTGAGATAAAATGGACAAACTACGACCTGCTCCATCAAATTTGAAATCGACTGTGTGGCAACTTTTTGGATTTTCTGAAGACACCGAAAAAGGTGTTGTTGATAAAAAGCCATACAAGTCTGTGGCACCAAATTCAAATATTTCGGCAAAGCGACTAATATGAAGAAACATTTTATGCGGTTACACTCAGAGCTGGAGAAACAGCAAAGATAAACGATGGTAGGCCTAGATGTTGAATATATAAGTTTGTATTTAATTTGTTTCTTCTGCATGAGCCTATGTTTTAAAGATTGTTTGTTGTTGTTGCTCTACCCAAAGTACAGCACTTTGGCGTAACTCTGTTGCTTTTAAATGTGCTATATAAATAAAATATAAAATTTGACTTGACAGTAAACTTTTTTTCTTTGAAGACATTTTTTTTGTTAAAATGTTCTAACGAAACTGAAAAATAGTCACACTTAGTTGTAAATTGATAACTGATTTTCTTAATGATTGTACTTTGCAATTGTATGGCTTACCATGTTTCATTCAGAGCTTGTTAATCCTGAATATAACTTTGTTAATAAAATAAAAGTATTGAAAGAAATCTTCATATTCATTTTTAATATGGCAATACTGTCAAACAGATACTCTAACTATAAACAAAAAGCATAGCAACTCCAATTTTGGTTAAAATGTAAAGTTCATGTATTTGCACAGCAGGATAAGTAATTACCAAAAAAGTAGGTTAAAGGAACACACCAACTTTTTGGGACTTTAGCTTATTTACTGTATCCCCCAGAGTTAGATAGTCCATACATACCATTCTCATCTCCGTGCGTGCCATAACTCTGTCTGACACACTCACTGCTAGCCTAGCTTAGCACAAAGACTGGAGGTAAACGGCTCCAGCTAACCTACTGCTCAATAAGAGACAAAATAACAGCAACATTTTCAGGCGCTGCATAATATCATTGCCCCGCTGCACCCATGGTACCATGATAAAATTGTTATACTCTTCTCAATAGAACTAGTGTGTTTGTCTGTAGCCTTGAACAAGTTCTCGGAAAGTTTTGTTTTCACTCAAGGTGGGACCGCGGCAGATAACACCAACTAAGGAGGTTGTTATGGTGTTTTTGTGTTACTGGCCATCAACCATTTAAATGAGAATATAAAAGAACGAGAGGTCTTTGGTTTTTGTCTTTTCTGACCGCACAACCTGTGCATTTAGGTCTGAATTTACCTTCTTGGTAAGAATAAAAGCTTTTAAAGACACTTCGCTTGTGTTTCTCAATTCCAGCTTCACCATGATAATTATTAAAGTTTATTTTTCCACAACAGGTTCTTCGATGGTCATCCTGGACTGTCATAGCAGACACGCCCCTTGAAACAGGGCATTCAGCCAGAGGGCAAACATCAGTATAGAAAAAAAAATGCCTTTTATTTCTAAATTATGACATTTTATGATGTAAAAATCATACTAACAATATAAGTACACCTCAGAATACATTATAAAATAAAATAAAAAAATCCATGCTATGGGACCTTTAAAATATGTCCCAGCCACCACTACTTTATGACAAGAGATAATGTTAAATAATAATAATATAAACATTTATTTGAAAATAATACTATATTGCCAAAAGTTTTGGGACACCTGCCTTTACATGCACATAAACTTTAATGACATCCGTAGTCGGCCCACCCTTTGCTGCTATAACAGCTTCAACTCTTCTGGGAAGGCTTTCCAAAAGGTTTAGGAGAGTGTTTATGGGAATTTTGATCATTCTTCTAGAAGCGTAATTGTGAGGTCAGGCACTGATGTTGGACGAGAAGGTCTGACTCTCAGTCTCTGCTCTAATTCATCCCAAAGGTGTTCTATCGGGTTGAGGTCAGGACTCTGTGCAGGCCAGTCAAGTTCCTCCTCACCAAACTCGCTCATCCATGTCTTTATGGACCGACGCTTTGTGCACTGGTGCGCAGTCATGCTGGAACAGGAAGGGGCTGTCCCCGAACTGTTCCCACAAATTTGGGAGCATGAAATTGTCCAAAATGTCTTGGTATGCTGAAGCATTAAGAGTTCCTTTCACTGGAACTAAGAGGCCAAGCCCAACCCCTGAATCCAAACTTTACACTTGGCACAATGCAGTCCGGCAAGTACCGTTCTCCTGGCAGCCCATTCTTTCACAAATGTGTGTAGAAGCGTCTGCATGTCTAGTGCTTGATTTTATACACCTGTGGCCATGGAAGTGATTGGAACACAGGAGTTCAATGATTTGGAGGGGTGTCCCAATATTTTTGGCAATAAAGTGTATGGCTGGCTCACCTCCGTTCCTCAACAGTTTTTTCTTATCCTTCCGCCACCCTGACTACTCACTCGCCACTAGTTCCTTTCCCAGCCAGGGATACGTGGGAGTACTCTGGGATCGGGCCACATTCAGAGCTTGGAGCCCTTCCCTGGATAGCACGTCCAATAACGCATAACCTTTACTCCATTTAATTATATGTAATTGTGAAATATACTTGTGAAATATACATAAAATGTATGTTCATTTTTATTTCTCGCATTTATAGAATGTGCAGAGTGATTTCAATCCAATAAAGTCTTCAGTATGTTTTAACTCTTATTTTTATTTAATCTGTAGTGACCATGCAATGCTTGAGTGATGACACTGACATGAGCATTTTCACATTGTTTCTTTACTGCTCAGTTCATCTTGTATACAGGTAACACTCAGTGTTTACTACACATGTGCAATACAGAGGATCAATACTAGGTGCCGTAAGAACAAATCATGCAACAATTAAAAATATAATACTCAACAATTTTTCCTTCCCCAAAGGTTCCCCATGTCAAACAATCAAACTTCACTTATATTACTCTATTAAAGGTAATTCTATCTTTTGCTTAATCTGAATATCAAATTATTTAATTCAATTCAATTCAAATGTATTTGTATAGCGCTTTTCACGATATAAAGCAGCTTCACAGAAAATGCGTCTACATTACAATTGAAATTGATTTGTACATGTTATGCACTTCAAAATTGCACATATACAAGCACACAGATTAGCTAACTATCTATTATTAATCAATAGCTATGGCATAGAAATAAGAATACATGTTGTTAATGAATAGGTATAGGCTATAGATGAGCATGGGAGCGTGTTGATGCAGATCTGCGTCATCTGAAGTCCTCGCAGGAGTTGAGTCGTCTCTTCACAGGTGATGGTCATCTGAAGTCTTTACGAGAAGCTGGATCCAGACTGGAGCTGACGGACTCTCTAGTTACCTCGGGATGGGCGTCCCGAGATAAAAAAGAACAGAAAAATAATTAGCGTAGCTGCTGTTCAAGGCATTAAGCAAAGACAATCATGTGCATTGATATAACTATAGAGTACAAGGTTAGGAGAAGCATCATGTGTATGCCTGGCTAAAGAGATGTGTCTTTAATCTAGATTTAAACTGGAGGAGTGAGTCTGAGCCCCGAACATTATAAGGAAGGCCATTCCATAGTTTAGGTGCCAAATATGAAAACGTTCTCCCTCCTTTTCACGAGTTCACACTTACATCAAATTAAATAGAGTAAAGATTATGCGTATTTGGCGTGCTGTCCGGGGGAGGGCTCCGGGCTCGGAATTTTGCCCGAACCTAGAGTATCCCCCCCATGATGGAAATAGTCTAGGACTAGATTGCATGTATTTTATGATTGTGCTGATGTCTTATTGGAGTTTAATTAAGAAAGTGAGGAGAAGGGGTGGTGGGGGGAAGCTAAGAAACTGTCAACGATAGGAAGGTAAATCGGCTGTCTATATACACCTCCTATCGTTGATTGACTGATTAGTTTTAATGTGCTCCTCTCGTGTTCAATTAGGTTTAATTATCTGAACGTGCTTCTCCCGAAATTTGTTTATAAAACATCAATAGTTGACTTAGATATCCTCGGTATTACCAGAAGCCCTGAGTTTAGTGATCTTAAAGAACGTGATGGGTTATAAGGCGATAGAAGATCAGTTAAATACACAGGAGCTAAACCATTTAGGGCCTTATAGGTCAGTAGCAATACTTTATAATTGATACGAAACTTAACAGGTAACCAGTGGAGAGATGTTAGAATTGGTGGAACAGGAAGTGGCTGTCCCCAAACTGTTCCCACAAATTTGGGAGCATGAAATTGTCCCAAATGTTTTGGTATTCTGAAGCATTAAGAGTTCCTTTCACTGGAACTAAGGGGTCAAGCCCAACACCTGAATAACAACCCCACACCATAATCCCCCCCTACACCAAACGTCACACTTAGCACTATGCAGTTAGGCAAGTCCCATTCTCCTGGCAACCGCCAAACCCAGACTCATCCATGGGATTGCCAGACAGAGAAGCGTGATTGGTCACTCCAGAGAACACGTCTTCACTGCTCTAGAGTCCAGTGGCGGCGAGCTTTACCCCACTGCATCCCACACTTATTGCACAAGTGGCATCCTATCACGGTACCACACTTGATTTCAATAAAGTCTTCAGTATATTTTAACTTTTATTTTTATTTTTAATCTGTAGTGACCATGCAATGCTTGAGTGATGACACTGACATGAGCATTTTCACATTGTTTCTTTACTGCTCAGTTCATCTTATATACTGGTAACACTCAGTGTTTACTACACATGTGCAATACAGAGGATCAATACTGTGTGTCTTAAGAATACAATACTCAACAATTTATCCTTCCCCAAAGGTTCCCCTTTTCAAACAACCAAACTTCACTTAAATGACTCTATTAAAGGTAATTCTATATTTTGCTTAATCTGAATATCAAATTATTTACAAATCATGGATCTGAAGTTTGCTCACTTAGACACTTTTGGGCAATGCTTTTTCTCATGAGTCCGTAGACTAGAGGAGCAGATGAAACTCTTCCCACAGTGTGAGCACTTGTACGGTTTCTCTCCAGTGTGAATTCTCTGGTGTTTTTTTAAGTCGCCTGATGTAATGAAGGTCTTCTCACAGTCAAAGCACATATAAGGTCTCACACCAGTATGAATACGCTCATGCACTTTTAAATGCTCCAGGAGTGAAAAACACTTTCCACAAAAAGAACAAACGTGAGGCTTCACAGCAGCATGAATTTTAAGGTGTTGTCTTAAGTTTGATGCCACAACAAATGTTTTGTCACACTGATTACAGCTGAATGATCTCGCTCCAGAGTGACGGCGCAGATGATCATCGAGAGAGCTTTTCAGAGTGAAACTCTTTCCACACTGAGAGCATGTGAACGGTTTCTCTCCAGTGTGAATCCTCATGTGTCTGTTAAGGTGTGATTTATATATGAAACTCTTTCCACACTGAGAGCATGTTAAAGATCCTTTGACTCCAGATATTCCAGCTTGTTTTTGTGTGAAATTCTCTTCAATCTTTGAATCGACAGCATCTCCATCTTCATTTTTGAGATGAGGGTTTTTAAACTGATGCTGTTTATCTTCCTTCACTTCCATCAGATCTAAAATGAATATATTAAATTCCCATAATTCAATACATGAGGAACAAAAATAGATACTGTTTAAAATCTAAAAAAAGTTTTAGATGTATTGTTATATGTCAGTTTTCATCTTAATGTTCCTCATCAGTAATTGAAGATAATAAGGAAAACACCAACCTATTTGTTCCTCTGTCTCTTCATCTTTTATTCTGCAGGGTTCTTCCTCAAACTCCATCTTTACAATAGTATGTCTGTAGTTTCTCCTGGAGTAATTCCTCCTGCTTGCTTCTTCTTCTCCTGTGGAAAGATGGGAATATTCCCTGCTTTTAAACTCTCATGAACGGCTGTGGGAGCGGCTTCACTGACTGAAGGTGTGAATTGTGGTCGCTGTTGCTCATTTAGCAGATGATCATCACACTTACAATCACTCTCAATTATCCAGGTGCAAATGTTTTGCTCTAATAGTCATTTAGAAACAATTCCCTTTGGGCTGTCCCACTAAGTCCAGGGATGCGTTCAGCCCCAACAAAACGTTGCAAAACTTTTTTTTTTTTAAACGGAATCGGTGCTGTGTTGAACACCCTGTGCTGATGACGCAAGAGTTGCAACTATGGCAGCTGAGAAGGCCATTCTTTGTGTTCTTTTTGAGGAATTTTTGGAGCCTGATGAAATCGATATAAACACGTGTTTAATACTGCAAAATACATGCAATCACTGCCATTGCTGTCCAGAATAAAAGACAACATCCCAATCCCATTTAATGAACCTTTTTTATCTTCTGGTAATCAATTCTAATTTTATTTTATTTCTTACTTTTTTAATAGCTTGTATTTTCTTTCTCATTTTTATGTAAAGCACTTAATTACCATATATGACATTTGCCTTGCAATGAAGCTAAAAATATTAATAAATACATCATCATGTTGATATATATACTGTATAATTTTTTTTTACGACAATCATGTCTTCTAATATCTTCAATTGTTGCGTATACATACTGAGCTGCAGCGGACACATTTGTACAACTTTACTTGGACCCATTGTGAGAGCTGTCTCTTTAATACCGCGTGTTTTATATACATGTGCTGCTGATTGGGCTGACATTTTTGACACACCCACCAAACGAAAACGCATCTCAAACCCATTGCACACCATTTCCAGGAAACATGACGTTCAACCGAAATCCATAGCAAAACGTTGCACACCGGTTTGAGCTTTGAACGTGCCCCTGGTGTCTCTACAGAAGAAAATCAATGCCCTGTTTCGTAACAGAGAGTCATATTCTGATTTGAAACCCCATAACATAATAATAAAGTCTATTCCTGAGTGCCAGGAGGATATAGAAACTTGTGCTATCTGTTCTGAGCCACACAAAAACCACACAAATTCTGCTTAAAGTCTGATAAAGACAATAAAATAATAGTAATTTGGAAGCTTAATGGGTGACATTCATCTAAAGCCCATGATGAACAAAATGTCCAAAAATCATAAACTAATGCATTAGAGCCTTGGGTGCTTAACCTTTCTTCATAAATGCAATACATATTTTGATTTATAGATTTTAATCCACGATAAAACAGCAAAAATAAATCTTTAATAAATAAATAGTGTCTGATTACTTGTGGCAGTTGTTTTCACAAGTTCACACTTACAAAAGATCGAATAGAGTAAAAGAATATAAGCGTATTTATCGTGCTGCCCAAGGGGATCGAGGGCACAGATCTCAGTATTTAGCCCAAACTCAGAGTTCAGCCCCGTATCGCCGGCCGAGAGTGAGGAACGGGGTGGCGGAGGGATGCAGAAAACTGTTGCGGTAACTAGGCGAGTCGGCTCTCGGCTGTGTGTATACCGCACTGAATAGATAGTGCTTCTCCTGAACTTTGTTTATAAAACATGATTTTTGCTTGAATTCTGCGATCTCTCAAGATGCAGGCATGTAATTGGCTGACAATTAGCTGAACTTGTAGGCTTAATTTTTTAAATCTTTATTTGAACATGGCAGCATGACACCTCGTTCTACAATATTTCTATTATTAAATCACTGACAGAGACTCCTCCCCATCAGCCAATCACTGTGGGCATAGTTAGTAAGCCTGATGACATCATCCATAGCAACGAGGTCGACCCCGCCCTCACTCTTAGCTTACAGTTTTTCTCAATTGCTAAAACACTAAACCCTATTGTCTGAACCAAATGCTCAGTTGCCTGGACCCACTGATTGTATCAATCACTCTTTTGGCAAAACCATAAGCACTTTTCACCTATTTAGACACAATTTGCCAACACATTTTCACCCGCATAATTTTCATTTTTATCATTTTTATTGTGATGCATAATGGTGAGCACAGGTGACAAAATTCAAACACAATTAAAGCACAGATGTCACCACTTGAACACAACAACTCAAAATTGACCACACTTGTGGCTAATGATGTGAGGGAAAATATACAGTAAGCCAGTTCAGAGAGCACTGGTTTGTGAGGCCCTACAATGGATAGAAATCTGAGAGGAAGAGTTTGTGTGAGAGGAGGTCAAGGTGGTAGATGAAATCAGAGCTACTGTAATTGACCATGTTCTTGTCATGGTATGAGCATGAGGGAGGCTGGACAAAGGGTACAACCAAACATCAGTGGATTCACTGTGTCCACCATAATCCGAAGATTTAGAGAAGAGAACAGGTAATTACCTTTTTTTGACATTATAGTACAGTATGTAAATGTTGACAGCAATTACTATATGACATACTATATACTGTACCACAGTATACTGTAAGTAAATATATGTTTCAGTACATCACTGTACCAATATACTGTAGTATTGTAATGGAGGGTTGGTCTAACTGTTCGTAGGCCAAGTATTCCATGTATATTTTTGTACTTTATTTTTACATGGGCTTACTGTACCCAAGTGGCAAACGCATAAGATTTCTGTTTTGTCTTTTTGTACAAGTGCTAAGTGCACAGGTTTTTTATATACATTTAAACATGTATATTACATTTATAAACATAAACATTTATTCTCCAGCTTCATGTCCTGAGCATTGTGTTTTCTATTTTTCTAGGTAGTGTTTAGTGACTGTTCAGTAGTGTTTTTAATTTTGATTGACTCTTGAACTTGAACTTGAACGTTTTTCAAGAACTTGAAACTTGAACTTGGGTTTTCTTGAACTTGAAAGTTTGGTTTTGCAAGAAGAGTCTGAGGTTTTGTGAATGTAGCTTGAAAATTGGGTTTTGTGTTCACAGTTAAGAGAAAAGAAGAGCAGCTTTCAAGAAATGTGTCTTAGCAATCGAGAACAACTGTAAGACTTCTCATTATTCCTTAGTAAAAGTTGGTCTCAGCAGCTTTGGGAATATGTTTTAAGAACTTTTACTGCCACTTAGAAGAACTCTTAGTGCTCAGATAAAATGTTTTGTGAATACAGCCCCTGATTTGCAAACGACTTTGTCTCTAATTTGCACACATTCACACGTTTAATCGATGTCTGGTTACAGCGATCAACCCTCATCAATATTCTTTCAGCTTCTCTCTGAACTGCTGTGGGAATTGAAGAATTGTAGTTTAACAGTTCTGGAAGAAGAGTATATTTAATTGACTCTTGGCCTGGCAAGACACGTTCCATTAATTTAATCAGACATTTTGAGGAGCTGTGGCCCAAAACAAAAAAGGGGCACTATATATACTTTATAGGAGTTAAAGTGTGACAAACTGTGTGCTAAATATGCTATATCAGGGGTTTTCAAACTGGGGTCCGGGGACCCCCAGGGGTCCCCCAAAAGGTTCTAAGGGATCCCCAGAAAATTTCAGAGACTAAAAAGACAAAGCAAAAATGGATAAAGTCTACCGAACATTCTAACTGTTTCATTTCTAAATATTCTTCTTCTAAATGTTTCTCTCCTTTCTTGCTGTATACATTCCAGAATGGCTTTGTTTCTTTAGTTTGTTTTTCTCACTATAGTCCCCTTTATCTAATTTAATTTTTTTTTAAATTTTTTTTTTAAGGTTTATAAGTTGGGGAAGAATATGATGTATTTATAATGTCACCCTTACTATTTATTGAACAGTTTAAATGTTTTTTGTACATAAAAATAGATGGATTTTAGGAAGGGGGTCCCTCATAAAGGTTCATTATATTTGGGGGTCCTTGGCATCATAAAGTTTTAAAACCCCTGTGCTATATGATGATTTACCCGCTGGTTAGCTGGAGCCATATTTGCAATGTTGAACTGACTTAAGCCTCCCCTTTTGAGTCCATTAGTCTTTTTTTTTTTGTGAAGTCATTGTTTTTAGGCTACAAAGTGTGCTGATAACAGAAATTTTGGTGTTATTTATATTAGATCAGGTACAATCATTTGATTAGACGATTAATTATCTTCCAAGAATGTGGATATTTTGCACAAGTTGTCAGCTCTATTAGAAGACCAGGAGCAAAACATTACAGAAATACAAAAACAAGGTACCAGATTACTAAATCTGCGGATCTACCACTGTCTGTAATGTGGATTGTAGTTTATAATCTACCCGTTAAGGATGACATTCTGGAACTGTCTCCACAAAGAGTGCCACTGCTACAGACTGTGAGCGATGCTGCAGAGCGAGCGGGAAAACACGGAGCAGATTAACGGATCTTTAGCGGAACAGAGATTTTTTATGGGAATCCTCTGGAGGTGAGGGAGGGGACAAGAAGGGCACCTCAGCCGATGTTATTAGAACACTTGGCTTCTGGGAGTCGTCTTATTGGGCCTGGATTTATTTTCCAAGAGGACAATGACCTGAAACATTCTTCCAAATATTGCTGGAACTACCTGCAACTAAAGGAATCTCCTGGAACAATTGAAAATTATGGACTGGCCCCCTCAAAGTCCAGACCTCAACCCCATCGAGCACATTTGGGTAAGTTGGAAAATAAACTGTACTGATCTATTGTGCATTCAAAGGAAAGCCTTTGGCTCCAGTTGCAGAAGGCATGGGATAACATTAGTGTTGACGTTCTCAGAGGAAATATATTGACACTATGCCGGAGAGATGTGCTGCTGTAATCGCTGCAGAAGCCGGACACACCAAATATTAAAGTTACAATAAAAGTGGATAAAAACAGTATGACTCACTTCATCTGATATTTGATGGCCAGAGCAACCGTCTGTGCATCTCATGAACATTATGAAATGAAATCATGTTTTGAAGAAAAGAACAAAAGTGAGGCTTCACACCAGCATGAACTTTAAGGTGTTTTCTTAAGTCTGATTCCACAGAAAATGTTTTCTCACACTGATGCGGTGAAGGCCGCATGCGCGTTCAGTGTTTCAGCTGGGCAATGGATTTTAATTATAATATTCTTTATCTGACTCCATTTATCATATTTGTCGAATTTAGGATAGAATGCCAACTGGTTGTTTGGTCATTTATATTTAATAGTTAAATATACATTTAATCATTCCGTTTTAACCTTTGGTTGCAGCTCTGTTCTGGAGATAGTTAATAATTACAGAGTAATTCAGAAAGGATCAAAATGTAACAATCTTATTAACAGTCAGGTAAATGTATAATGCCAATTACATAATCAATTCAAAGATAATTCATACATAACATAAAATATTCCGAAATAGCTTAAAGAGTGAAAGATTTCCTGACTTTTTGAATATTTCGTAACACAGAGCGTTTTCTGTGTTACGGGCCAACCTTGTTAATAAATATTGCGCCCTGAACTCATTACTACATCGCCTTAAATAACTCAGACCAGACTGTTTCAAATGGAAATGCATGAAAACAAAGGGAATTTAAATTGAATCAACTCCCATTTGCCTAGATTCCAAGGAAACCAAATGGCTCCAACAGCCACACCCACCATCATAAGTAAATACCTCTAAGCTCTAAAAACTCTTAATAACTTCTTGTATACTTCTGTGATTATGAGATTTTTGTACCATTCGCACTGAGACATTTCAAACGATACCAAACACATATAATATTGTATGATGAGAATTGACATTGAAATATACCCAAAATCAATTGGACTTAGTAATCTCCCAGGAAAGGGGATCAGGAGTTTGGGGGAAATTTGGGACAAGGTAAATACATGCAAATTAAGCCATTCTCAGTTGATTCACTCGGTGGGACGTCGGCTGCGAAGTAAACTGTCCTCTCAGTGAGTTATTGTCTTTCGCCAGACAATATGGAGTTATGCAAGTTTTCACAGCCTTTCACCACACTCAGAGCAGGTTAAAGATCCTTTGACTTCAGATTTTCCAGCTTGTTTCTGTGTGAAACAGAAAGTCTTTGAATCGATTGCATCTTCATTTTTTAGATTATGTTTTTGAAACTGATGCTGTTTGTCTTCATTCACTTCCATCAGGTCTAAAATGAACATATTAAATTCCCATAATTCAATACATGAGGAACAAATATATATACTGTTTAAAATCTCAATTTTGCACAAATCTAGTTTAATACTAGTGTCTAGTTTGTAGCGTCTTAGGGTTACATATTATTAAATTAAATTTAGCTCAATAGGGAATTATGGGTATTAATATTTAGGGATTTATGATTAATCATAACGGGTTATAATCTAATCATAAATCTCCAAAATCACCCAAAAAGAGGAATACCTAACCTAGGTATTTATGCAATATAATATATATATATATATATGGTTAACAACAATTTATTGCAATTAACTACAGATATATCTATATTAAATAATCACAGAATAACCTCTAGGGAGTTGATTCAAAATTCCTCTCCATTACGTTTAACGAACGAGCAGTAATCCTTTATCCACTCACAAGGTCTATTCTTCCTACCCAATTTTCGGGAAGTTTATCCCTCTGGCCACAAAGGACAAACTTTCAGAGCTATGGTATTAATTAAAGCATTCAATGATGCTTATAAGAGCTCGTAGCTTAGATCTGACATTGAAGGGACTCGTGTTTTGTGAGCAACAACAATGACAATCAAAACGTGGATACCATGGTTTTAATAAAGATTAATACAACGATTACATATGACTAAATAAAGGATACATTTATATACAGAATAATGGAAAGTAAAGAAGGAGGATGAGAAGGAAAAGGAAGAAGGGTATGATCGTGTCCGATCCGACACCTTCCCGAATATAACCACTAGAGCCAGCAAGAACCATATCACCTTAAAGGGTAACTAAACCCTAAACCAACTTTTTTTAGTTAATGATCTGTAATACTGGGGCTTTATTAATGCTGTTCATTGATTCGAATAAATGTTTTGACATTTGAGTATAAAGTGTTTTAATTCTATAAAATATGGTGTAAAACCGCCAAAGTGCTGCCCTCTTAAGGTTGAACGGTGGCTACTGCAGTTGAATTTTCCTAATGGACGTTGTGGTACATTGTGACGTAGGATGGCACCTCCAACGGCTCACTATCCGCGCCCCTGGCACGAGCTCACCACGCCCTCAGAAATGTTTCCCACAATCACATGATGAGAACGGCTTCACTCCAGTATGAACTGTCATGTAACATGAAGTAGACACATTATGAATGAAACTGACATGACACTTGCTTTAACATTGTATTGAAGAAAATGCGGTTAAATAATGCAGTTGTCAGTACACGTCAGGCTTTTCTTGCGATATTATTACCGCCCGTCATGTGTACAGATAAGTTTCATACATGAGACACGCTTTCAAACCCTGACACGCAAGTGGTTGCCGCGGACGCGGTGACGAATAACAATACTGTAACGTGCTGTTAACGCAGTTTGAGCCAGCGGCTCGCATTGATAAGGCTCTGGGTCTGTGTCTGACTCTACAGACAATTCACCCTCCTCCAATTCAGGTGAAGGTAGGAGAATGAACGCTCTGTTGCAAAGCTGGCCTCACTCCAGTCATTCTCCATCTTTGCGACTCGAGAGTCTGAGAGCTGTCAATCAATCCGTCACTGCGGGTCTCAGGTGCACGCCCTCCGCTCAGCCCCGCCCTCGGTTCGTCCCCTCTGTCTCCGCTGGGCTCTGCCCACTTTTCCAGCATTTTTCAAAATTTGCCAGTGGGTGGAGTTAAGCTCTGAGCAGGGGTTTAGTTACCCTTTAAACAGGGGTACAATCTTAAAACGCATCTAAATTTCGATAGAATTGATACTTGCATGGTTTCTTTGTGTTGTGTAAAGCAAGATGCGTGCGTTGGCGTTTCTCAGAGTTTTCGTGTGCTGAAGCGATCTCTCCGTTTGGTCCTTCCGGAGCTTAGTCGGTCCGTGGGAGATTTAAAGGTGTTTAGAAGGGAGTGTCTTGGAAGGGAAAGTTCATCTCGTCTGCCCTGAGAAGGTTCCTCGTGCACAGTGATGCACGTGCTCTGACAGAGCGCGCCGCCGGCCGTGTCGCGGAGCGCGTCGATCTTCAAAGGAAACAACCAGTTTGGCTGGGCCGCGCTGGCTCACGGCCGAAGCCCGCGAGCCGTGCTGATGTGATGGTAGGAAAATTAAATTTGTCTCGTCTGAGTCCTTGCAAGTTGACTGAGCAAAGATGTGCTTGTGTTTCTGTCCTTTAAAGTCCATTAACCTACGCCCATCTTCCCTGATATGACCAATCGTTGGTGTGAATTTCAGGCGGGAGAGAGTTTCTTTGTTCAGACTTTATTACTCAATGGAATGTTCTTGCTGGAAGCCAGAATTGGTTTATTTTCACTCCAAAAGGACTAAACGTACTAGCGGTACATCTCATAATCATATACTTTGCACCATTGACTAAGACAAAGAAAGAGGAGACTTTAGACATCAAACATGACTTGGCTTAAATGCATAAAAGCAGGGTATATTCTATACAGAGCCACTTTGAGCATTTAAGATGGCTCTTACATCACGCAAACATGAGAAATATAGGGAACATGCATATACTTAAGAAATCATCATATAGGTAATGTAGTGATTATTACTCAATTCACAGATGAGGTCAGTGATTTTTAGATCACGTGTCACTTAAGGTGTGGTTATGAGTGTATCAGATGACCCCTCCCCCTTTTTGATACGGGGCACCAGCTAAGAATACTATCTTAACAATATAAGAACACTCTCAAAGGAGCTGTTCAATAATTCAGAATTAATGTAAATTAGAGGGAGTTGGTCAGCTGATTTATCTGAAGGATTTGTGAGTCTGGATAACTAGTAGAGTCTTTGATCATCAACACAATGAAGACACAGTGTAATAAAATGAATGAAATTTATTAACAATAGATATGCAAGAGTAAATACTTCAATGATTAATAATGCTAGTAATGAATATGCACTTCTAAAGCATAGTAAACTAATAACCAAAAATAAAAGTAATGAATGAAACAATAAAACCGATAAATTATGTGAACACAGAATGGATAAATGCAATGCTGTTGAACAGAATGTAGTAATGGAAGAGAATTGTATGGGAATGCTTCTTATGGAAACCACCTATTGGTTCTAGCAAATGGTGATAAATAAATGCTTATTTATCATTAAACAAATAATAAACCTATTATTTGTAACAAGCTGACCTCCGGTAACTGTTATCTAAGCAGGTTAGAAAACATATGCTGCATGTATAAACTAATGCCAAGGTCTCTAGACAGAGGTTTGGTAAGTTTATATTTACGTTCCACAGTCGGGTGATCGGTCCGGCAGTAGAGACGTTTTCCTCTGGTTATGCGGGTAGCGTGCAGTGGGGAGGCGCAGAGCTGCGATCCAGTAGTCGTTGCCACACTGGGCTGAAGGATGCAGAACTTTGGTTGAGCCGAGAGGGTCCTTAGGAAATGGACCAGGCAGCTGGGTCAGTCGAATCTTCACAGGGTCCGTTGCAGGCTGGCTGCGTCACTGAGGAGCCGTGTGGGACAGGCAATGTCTGCCGATGCAGAGGTCCTTGGTAGACCGGGCTGTGCTGCTGGTGTCGTCGAAAGGGTCAGATAAGATCTCTTAGTGAGAGAACCCTTCTTGCAGCTAGAGTGCAGCCGAAAGCAATATAAAAGGTTTTGCTCGCAAAAGCTTAACCTCAACAGTCTTGTAGTCTCTTTCCTCGTCAGGTCAGAAACTCAGGACGTGATGTGTCTGTTAGTGTCTCCTTCCCCGTCGGGTTAGAAACGCAGAACAAGGGTGTGTCTACCCGGGGGACATATTTATCCCTTTCCGATGAGGAGGAGATTGAAATCCGGCGCCTTTCCGATCCTGGAGTGTGATTGGCTACTGATGTCCGAAGTAGCCCCAATGTTTCCCACCCTAGTGTGGAACTCATTTGCATAGCATAAAATGGCATGTCAAGACAATGTCTTTAATGTTTTACCCATGCATTATTTATTTACCAAACCTCTTTTAAAATATAAAAGGCATCAAATGGAACAGATAGAGACCAAATATGATAAGAAACGGTTAAGTCATCGTCCACACATTTTTTTGTCTGTTAATGGATCTGTCCCTTGGACTGTTGTGTTTACAGTCTATCACCATTAAAGGGTAACTAAACCCTAAGCCAACTTTTTTTAGTTAATGATCTGTAATACTGGGGCTTTATTAATGCTGTTCATTGATTCGAGTAAATGTTTTGACATTTGAGTATAAAGTGTTTTAATTCTATAAAATATGGTGTAAAACCGCCAAAGTGCTGCCCTCTTAAGGTTGAACGGTGGCTACTGCAGTTGAATTTTCCTAATGGCGTTGTGGTACATCGTGACGTAGGATGGTACCTCCAACGGCTCACTATCCGCGCCCCTGGCACGAGCTCAACACGCCCTCAGAAATGTTTCCCACAATCACATGATGAGAACGGCTTCACTCCAGTATGAACTGTCATGTAACATGAAGTAAAGAAAATACGGTTAAATAATGCAGTTGTCAGTACACGTCAGGCTTTTCTTGCGATATTATTGCCGCTCGTCATGTGTACAGATAAGTTTCATACATGAGACGCGCTTTCAAACCCTGACATAGTATGTCATTCTTCTAGAAGCGCATTTGTGAGGTCAGGCACTGATGTTGGACGAGAAGGTCTGGCTCTCAGTCTCCGCTCTAATTCATAATTCAAAATGCTGGAACAGGAAGTGGCTGTCCCCGAACTGTTCCCACAAATTTGGGAGCATGAAATTGTCCCAAATGTTTGTGTATGCTGAAGCATAAAGAGTTCCTTTCACTGGAACTAAGGGGCCAAGCCCAACACCTGAAAAACAACCCCACACCATAATCCCGCCCTACACCAAACTTTACACTTGGCACTATGCAGTTAGGCAAGTCCCATTCTCCTGGCAACCGCCAAACCCAGACTCGTCCATGGGATTGCCAGACAGAGAAGCGTGATTGGTCACTCCAGAGAACACGTCTCCACTGCTCTAGAGTCCAGTGGTGGCGAGCTTTACCCCACTGCATCCCACACTTATTGCACAAGTGGCATCCTATCACGGTACCACACTTGATTTCAATAAAGTCTTCAGTATATTTTAACTTTTATTTTTAATCTGTAGTGACCATGCAATGCTTGAGTGATGACACTGACATGAGCATTTTCACATTGTTTCTTTACTGCTCAGTTCATCTTATATACTGGTAACACTCAGTGTTTACTACACATGTGCAATACAGAGGATCAATACTGTGTGTCTTAAGAATACAATACTCAACAATTTATCCTTCCCCAAAGGTTCCCCTTGTCAAACAACCAAACTTCACTTAAATGACTCTATTAAAGGTAATTCTATCTTTTGCTTAATCTGAATTTCAAATTATTTACAAATCATGGATCTGAACTTTGCTCACTTAGACACTTTTGGGCAATGCTTTTTCTCATGAGTCCGTAGACTAGAGGAGCAGATGAAACTCTTCCCACAGTGTGAGCACTTGTACGGTTTCTCTCCAGTGTGAATTCTCTGGTGTTTTTTTAAGTCGCCTGATGTAATGAAGGTCTTCTCACAGTCAAAGCACATATAAGGTCTCACACCAGTATGGATACGCTCATGCACTTTTAAATGTTTCAGTTGTGAAAAACTCTTTCCACAAAAAGAACAAACGTGAGGCTTCACTGCAGCATGGATTGTAAGGTGTTGTCTTAAGTTTGATGCCACAACAAATGTTTTCTCACACTGATCACAGCTGAATGATCTCGCTCCAGAGTGACGGCGCAGATGATCATCGAGAGAGCTTTTCTGAGTGAAACTCTTTCCACACTGAGAGCATGTGAACGGTTTCTCTCCAGTGTGAATTCTCTGGTGTTTTTTTAAGTCGCCTGATGAACTGAAGGTCTTCTCACAGTCAAAGCACATATAAGGTCTCACACCAGTATGAATACTCTCATGCAGTTTTAAAGAGTTCCATTGAGTAAAACTCTTTTCACAAAAAGAACAAAAGTGAGGTTTCACAGCAGCATGAATTGCAAGGTGTTTTCTTAAGTCTGATGCCACAACAAATGTTTTCTCACACTGATCACAGCTGAATGATCTCACTCCAGAGTGACGGCGCAGATGATCATCGAGAGAGCTTTTCTGAGTGAAACTCTCTCCACACTGAGAGCATGTGAACGGTTTTTCTCCAGTGTGAATCCTCATGTGTCTGTTAAGGTGTGATTTATATATGAAACTCTTTCCACACTGAGAGCATGTTAAAGATCCTTTGACTCCAGATCTTCCAGCTTGTTTTTGTGTGAAATTCTCTTCAATCTTTGAATCGACAGCATCTCCATCTTTATTTTTGAGATGAGGGTTTTTAAACTGATGCTGCTTATCTTCCTTCACTTCCATCAGGTCTAAAATGAATATATTAAATTCCCATAATTCAATAAAAGGATAAATGAGAAACAAAAATAAATTTCGCACAAATCTAGATTACTACTAGTATAGTTTTAGATGAATTGATCTGTGTCAGTTTTCTTCTTAATGTTTCTCATTAAAGAGAATGAAGGAAAACACCAACCTATTTGTTCCTCTGTTTCTTCATCTTTTATTCTGCAGGGTTCTTCCTCAAACTCCATCTTTACAATAGTATGTATGTCGTTTCTCCTGGAGTAATTCCTCCTGCTTGCTTCTTCTTCTTCTCCTGTGGGAAGATGGTTATATTCCCAGCATTTAAACTCTCATGAACGGCTGTGGGAGCGGCTTCACTGACTGAAGGTGTGAATTGTGGTCGCTGTTGCTCATTTAGCAGATGATCATCACACTTACAATCACTCTCAATTATCCAGGTGCAAATGTTTTGCTCTAATAGTCATTTAGAAACAATTCTCTTTGGGCTGTCCCACTAAGTCCAGGGCTGCGTTCAGCCCCAACAAAACGTTTTTTAAACGGAAACGGTGCTGCGTTGAACACCCTGTTCTGATGATGCAAGAGTTGCAACTATGGCAGCTGAGAAGGCCATTCTTTGTGTTCTTTTTGAGGAATTTCCGGAGCCTGATGAAATCGATATAAACACGTTTTTAATACTGCAAAATACATGCAATCACTGCCATTGCTGTCCAGAATAAAAGACAACATCCCAATCCCATTTAATGAACCTTTTTTATGTCCTGGTAATCAATTCTAATTTAATTGTATTTTATTTCTAATTCTTACTTTTTTAATAGCTTGTATTTTCTTTCTCATTTTTATATAAAGCACTTAATTACCATGTATGAAATTTGCCTTGCAATGAAGCTAAAAATATAAATAAATACATCATCATGTTGATATATATACTGTATAATTATATATTTTTTTTAGACAATCATGTCTTCTAATATCTTCAATTGTTGCGTATACATACTGAGCTGCAGCGGACACATTTGTACAACTTTACTTGGACCCATTGTGAGAGCCGTCTCTTTAATACCGCGTGTTTTATATACATGTGCTGCTGATTGGGCTGACATTTTTTGACACACCCACCAAACGAGATAAAACGCATCTCAAACCCATTGTACACCGTTTCCAGGAAACATGACGTTCAACCGGAAACCATAGCAAAACGTTGCACACCGGTTTGAGCTTTGAACGTGCCCCTGGTGTCTCTACAGAAGAAAATCAATGCCCTGTTTCGTAACAGAGAGTCATATTCTGATTTGAAACCCCATAACATAATAATTACAAAATATTTTCATATTTACATTTACATTTATGCATTTAGCAGACGCTTTTATCCAAAGCGACTTACAACTTGGGGGTACAATAAGCGATAGGTCGTGAAGAGTCGAGTGAGCGCAACAAGTGCCTGAAATACTTAGTCCGTGTACATATTTCAGTGTAACACAGGCTAGAGTAGGGAGGGAAAGAGGAGGAGAAACAGGAAAGGAAAGATTTTTTTTTTGTTTTTTGTTTTTTTACCCATGCATTATTTATTTACCAAACCTCTTTTAAAATATAAAAGGCATCAAATGGAACAGATAGAGACCAAATATGATAAGAAACGGTTAAGTCATCGTCCACACATTTTTTTGTCTGTTAATGGATCTGTCCCTTGGACTGTTGTGTTTACAGTCTATCACCATTAAAGGGTAACTAAACCCTAAGCCAACTTTTTTTAGTTAATGATCTGTAATACTGGGGCTTTATTAATGCTGTTCATTGATTCGAGTAAATGTTTTGACATTTGAGTATAAAGTGTTTTAATTCTATAAAATATGGTGTAAAACCGCCAAAGTGCTGCCCTCTTAAGGTTGAACGGTGGCTACTGCAGTTGAATTTTCCTAATGGCGTTGTGGTACATCGTGACGTAGGATGGTACCTCCAACGGCTCACTATCCGCGCCCCTGGCACGAGCTCAACACGCCCTCAGAAATGTTTCCCACAATCACATGATGAGAACGGCTTCACTCCAGTATGAACTGTCATGTAACATGAAGTAAAGAAAATACGGTTAAATAATGCAGTTGTCAGTACACGTCAGGCTTTTCTTGCGATATTATTGCCGCTCGTCATGTGTACAGATAAGTTTCATACATGAGACGCGCTTTCAAACCCTGACATAGTATGTCATTCTTCTAGAAGCGCATTTGTGAGGTCAGGCACTGATGTTGGACGAGAAGGTCTGGCTCTCAGTCTCCGCTCTAATTCATAATTCAAAATGCTGGAACAGGAAGTGGCTGTCCCCGAACTGTTCCCACAAATTTGGGAGCATGAAATTGTCCCAAATGTTTGTGTATGCTGAAGCATAAAGAGTTCCTTTCACTGGAACTAAGGGGCCAAGCCCAACACCTGAAAAACAACCCCACACCATAATCCCGCCCTACACCAAACTTTACACTTGGCACTATGCAGTTAGGCAAGTCCCATTCTCCTGGCAACCGCCAAACCCAGACTCGTCCATGGGATTGCCAGACAGAGAAGCGTGATTGGTCACTCCAGAGAACACGTCTCCACTGCTCTAGAGTCCAGTGGTGGCGAGCTTTACCCCACTGCATCCCACACTTATTGCACAAGTGGCATCCTATCACGGTACCACACTTGATTTCAATAAAGTCTTCAGTATATTTTAACTTTTATTTTTAATCTGTAGTGACCATGCAATGCTTGAGTGATGACACTGACATGAGCATTTTCACATTGTTTCTTTACTGCTCAGTTCATCTTGTACACAGGTAACACTCAGTGTTTACTACACATGTGCAATACAGAGGATCAATACTGTGTGTCTTAAGAATACAATACTCAACAATTTATCCTTCCCCAAAGGTTCCCCTTGTCAAACAACCAAACTTCACTTAAATGACTCTATTAAAGGTAATTCTATCTTTTGCTTAATCTGAATTTCAAATTATTTACAAATCATGGATCTGAACTTTGCTCACTTAGACACTTTTGGGCAATGCTTTTTCTCATGAGTCCGTAGACTAGAGGAGCAGATGAAACTCTTCCCACAGTGTGAGCACTTGTACGGTTTCTCTCCAGTGTGAATTCTCTGGTGTTTTTTTAAGTCGCCAGATGAACTGAAGGTCTTCTCACAGTCAAAGCACATATAAGGTCTCACACCAGTATGGATACGCTCATGCACTTTTAAATGTTTCAGTTGTGAAAAACTCTTTCCACAAAAAGAACAAACGTGAGGCTTCACTGCAGCATGGATTGTAAGGTGTTGTCTTAAGTTTGATGCCACAACAAATGTTTTCTCACACTGATCACAGCTGAATGATCTCGCTCCAGAGTGACGGCGCAGATGATCATCGAGAGAGCTTTTCTGAGTGAAACTCTTTCCACACTGAGAGCATGTGAACGGTTTCTCTCCAGTGTGAATTCTCTGGTGTTTTTTTAAGTCGCCTGATGAACTGAAGGTCTTCTCACAGTCAAAGCACATATAAGGTCTCACACCAGTATGAATACTCTCATGCAGTTTTAAAGAGTTCCATTGAGTAAAACTCTTTTCACAAAAAGAACAAAAGTGAGGTTTCACAGCAGCATGAATTGCAAGGTGTTTTCTTAAGTCTGATGCCACAACAAATGTTTTCTCACACTGATCACAGCTGAATGATCTCACTCCAGAGTGACGGCGCAGATGATCATCGAGAGAGCTTTTCTGAGTGAAACTCTCTCCACACTGAGAGCATGTGAACGGTTTTTCTCCAGTGTGAATCCTCATGTGTCTGTTAAGGTGTGATTTATATATGAAACTCTTTCCACACTGAGAGCATGTTAAAGATCCTTTGACTCCAGATCTTCCAGCTTGTTTTTGTGTGAAATTCTCTTCAATCTTTGAATCGACAGCATCTCCATCTTTATTTTTGAGATGAGGGTTTTTAAACTGATGCTGCTTATCTTCCTTCACTTCCATCAGGTCTAAAATGAATATATTAAATTCCCATAATTCAATAAAAGGATAAATGAGAAACAAAAATAAATTTCGCACAAATCTAGATTACTACTAGTATAGTTTTAGATGAATTGATCTGTGTCAGTTTTCTTCTTAATGTTTCTCATTAAAGAGAATGAAGGAAAACACCAACCTATTTGTTCCTCTGTTTCTTCATCTTTTATTCTGCAGGGTTCTTCCTCAAACTCCATCTTTACAATAGTATGTATGTCGTTTCTCCTGGAGTAATTCCTCCTGCTTGCTTCTTCTTCTTCTCCTGTGGGAAGATGGTTATATTCCCAGCATTTAAACTCTCATGAACGGCTGTGGGAGCGGCTTCACTGACTGAAGGTGTGAATTGTGGTCGCTGTTGCTCATTTAGCAGATGATCATCACACTTACAATCACTCTCAATTATCCAGGTGCAAATGTTTTGCTCTAATAGTCATTTAGAAACAATTCTCTTTGGGCTGTCCCACTAAGTCCAGGGCTGCGTTCAGCCCCAACAAAACGTTTTTTAAACGGAAACGGTGCTGCGTTGAACACCCTGTTCTGATGATGCAAGAGTTGCAACTATGGCAGCTGAGAAGGCCATTCTTTGTGTTCTTTTTGAGGAATTTCCGGAGCCTGATGAAATCGATATAAACACGTTTTTAATACTGCAAAATACATGCAATCACTGCCATTGCTGTCCAGAATAAAAGACAACATCCCAATCCCATTTAATGAACCTTTTTTATGTCCTGGTAATCAATTCTAATTTAATTGTATTTTATTTCTAATTCTTACTTTTTTAATAGCTTGTATTTTCTTTCTCATTTTTATATAAAGCACTTAATTACCATGTATGAAATTTGCCTTGCAATGAAGCTAAAAATATAAATAAATACATCATCATGTTGATATATATACTGTATAATTATATATTTTTTTTAGACAATCATGTCTTCTAATATCTTCAATTGTTGCGTATACATACTGAGCTGCAGCGGACACATTTGTACAACTTTACTTGGACCCATTGTGAGAGCCGTCTCTTTAATACCGCGTGTTTTATATACGTGTGCTGCTGATTGGGCTGACATTTTTTGACACACCCACCAAACGAGATAAAACGCATCTCAAACCCATTGTACACCGTTTCCAGGAAACATGACGTTCAACCGGAAACCATAGCAAAACGTTGCACACCGGTTTGAGCTTTGAACGTGCCCCTGGTGTCTCTACAGAAGAAAATCAATGCCCTGTTTCGTAACAGAGAGTCATATTCTGATTTGAAACCCCATAACATAATAATTACAAAATATTTTCATATTTACATTTACATTTATGCATTTAGCAGACGCTTTTATCCAAAGCGACTTACAACTTGGGGGTACAATAAGCGATAGGTCGTGAAGAGTCGAGTGAGCGCAACAAGTGCCTGAAATACTTAGTCCGTGTACATATTTCAGTGTAACACAGGCTAGAGTAGGGAGGGAAAGAGGAGGAGAAACAGGAAAGGAAAGATTTTTTTTTTGTTTTTTGTTTTTTTACCCATGCATTATTTATTTACCAAACCTCTTTTAAAATATAAAAGGCATCAAATGGAACAGATAGAGACCAAATATGATAAGAAACGGTTAAGTCATCGTCCACACATTTTTTTGTCTGTTAATGGATCTGTCCCTTGGACTGTTGTGTTTACAGTCTATCACCATTAAAGGGTAACTAAACCCTAAGCCAACTTTTTTTAGTTAATGATCTGTAATACTGGGGCTTTATTAATGCTGTTCATTGATTCGAGTAAATGTTTTGACATTTGAGTATAAAGTGTTTTAATTCTATAAAATATGGTGTAAAACCGCCAAAGTGCTGCCCTCTTAAGGTTGAACGGTGGCTACTGCAGTTGAATTTTCCTAATGGCGTTGTGGTACATCGTGACGTAGGATGGTACCTCCAACGGCTCACTATCCGCGCCCCTGGCACGAGCTCAACACGCCCTCAGAAATGTTTCCCACAATCACATGATGAGAACGGCTTCACTCCAGTATGAACTGTCATGTAACATGAAGTAAAGAAAATACGGTTAAATAATGCAGTTGTCAGTACACGTCAGGCTTTTCTTGCGATATTATTGCCGCTCGTCATGTGTACAGATAAGTTTCATACATGAGACGCGCTTTCAAACCCTGACATAGTATGTCATTCTTCTAGAAGCGCATTTGTGAGGTCAGGCACTGATGTTGGACGAGAAGGTCTGGCTCTCAGTCTCCGCTCTAATTCATAATTCAAAATGCTGGAACAGGAAGTGGCTGTCCCCGAACTGTTCCCACAAATTTGGGAGCATGAAATTGTCCCAAATGTTTGTGTATGCTGAAGCATAAAGAGTTCCTTTCACTGGAACTAAGGGGCCAAGCCCAACACCTGAAAAACAACCCCACACCATAATCCCGCCCTACACCAAACTTTACACTTGGCACTATGCAGTTAGGCAAGTCCCATTCTCCTGGCAACCGCCAAACCCAGACTCGTCCATGGGATTGCCAGACAGAGAAGCGTGATTGGTCACTCCAGAGAACACGTCTCCACTGCTCTAGAGTCCAGTGGTGGCGAGCTTTACCCCACTGCATCCCACACTTATTGCACAAGTGGCATCCTATCACGGTACCACACTTGATTTCAATAAAGTCTTCAGTATATTTTAACTTTTATTTTTAATCTGTAGTGACCATGCAATGCTTGAGTGATGACACTGACATGAGCATTTTCACATTGTTTCTTTACTGCTCAGTTCATCTTATATACTGGTAACACTCAGTGTTTACTACACATGTGCAATACAGAGGATCAATACTGTGTGTCTTAAGAATACAATACTCAACAATTTATCCTTCCCCAAAGGTTCCCCTTGTCAAACAACCAAACTTCACTTAAATGACTCTATTAAAGGTAATTCTATCTTTTGCTTAATCTGAATTTCAAATTATTTACAAATCATGGATCTGAACTTTGCTCACTTAGACACTTTTGGGCAATGCTTTTTCTCATGAGTCCGTAGACTAGAGGAGCAGATGAAACTCTTCCCACAGTGTGAGCACTTGTACGGTTTCTCTCCAGTGTGAATTCTCTGGTGTTTTTTTAAGTCGCCAGATGAACTGAAGGTCTTCTCACAGTCAAAGCACATATAAGGTCTCACACCAGTATGGATACGCTCATGCACTTTTAAATGTTTCAGTTGTGAAAAACTCTTTCCACAAAAAGAACAAACGTGAGGCTTCACTGCAGCATGGATTGTAAGGTGTTGTCTTAAGTTTGATGCCACAACAAATGTTTTCTCACACTGATCACAGCTGAATGATCTCGCTCCAGAGTGACGGCGCAGATGATCATCGAGAGAGCTTTTCTGAGTGAAACTCTTTCCACACTGAGAGCATGTGAACGGTTTCTCTCCAGTGTGAATTCTCTGGTGTTTTTTTAAGTCGCCTGATGAACTGAAGGTCTTCTCACAGTCAAAGCACATATAAGGTCTCACACCAGTATGAATACTCTCATGCAGTTTTAAAGAGTTCCATTGAGTAAAACTCTTTTCACAAAAAGAACAAAAGTGAGGTTTCACAGCAGCATGAATTGCAAGGTGTTTTCTTAAGTCTGATGCCACAACAAATGTTTTCTCACACTGATTACAGCTGAATGATCTCACTCCAGAGTGACGGCGCAGATGATCATCGAGAGAGCTTTTCTGAGTGAAACTCTCTCCACACTGAGAGCATGTGAACGGTTTTTCTCCAGTGTGAATCCTCATGTGTCTGTTAAGGTGTGATTTATATATGAAACTCTTTCCACACTGAGAGCATGTTAAAGATCCTTTGACTCCAGATCTTCCAGCTTGTTTTTGTGTGAAATTCTCTTCAATCTTTGAATCGACAGCATCTCCATCTTTATTTTTGAGATGAGGGTTTTTAAACTGATGCTGCTTATCTTCCTTCACTTCCATCAGGTCTAAAATGAATATATTAAATTCCCATAATTCAATAAAAGGATAAATGAGAAACAAAAATAAATTTCGCACAAATCTAGATTACTACTAGTATAGTTTTAGATGAATTGATCTGTGTCAGTTTTCTTCTTAATGTTTCTCATTAAAGAGAATGAAGGAAAACACCAACCTATTTGTTCCTCTGTTTCTTCATCTTTTATTCTGCAGGGTTCTTCCTCAAACTCCATCTTTACAATAGTATGTATGTCGTTTCTCCTGGAGTAATTCCTCCTGCTTGCTTCTTCTTCTTCTCCTGTGGGAAGATGGTTATATTCCCAGCATTTAAACTCTCATGAACGGCTGTGGGAGCGGCTTCACTGACTGAAGGTGTGAATTGTGGTCGCTGTTGCTCATTTAGCAGATGATCATCACACTTACAATCACTCTCAATTATCCAGGTGCAAATGTTTTGCTCTAATAGTCATTTAGAAACAATTCTCTTTGGGCTGTCCCACTAAGTCCAGGGCTGCGTTCAGCCCCAACAAAACGTTTTTTAAACGGAAACGGTGCTGCGTTGAACACCCTGTTCTGATGATGCAAGAGTTGCAACTATGGCAGCTGAGAAGGCCATTCTTTGTGTTCTTTTTGAGGAATTTCCGGAGCCTGATGAAATCGATATAAACACGTTTTTAATACTGCAAAATACATGCAATCACTGCCATTGCTGTCCAGAATAAAAGACAACATCCCAATCCCATTTAATGAACCTTTTTTATGTCCTGGTAATCAATTCTAATTTAATTGTATTTTATTTCTAATTCTTACTTTTTTAATAGCTTGTATTTTCTTTCTCATTTTTATATAAAGCACTTAATTACCATGTATGAAATTTGCCTTGCAATGAAGCTAAAAATATAAATAAATACATCATCATGTTGATATATATACTGTATAATTATATATTTTTTTTAGACAATCATGTCTTCTAATATCTTCAATTGTTGCGTATACATACTGAGCTGCAGCGGACACATTTGTACAACTTTACTTGGACCCATTGTGAGAGCCGTCTCTTTAATACCGCGTGTTTTATATACGTGTGCTGCTGATTGGGCTGACATTTTTTGACACACCCACCAAACGAGATAAAACGCATCTCAAACCCATTGTACACCGTTTCCAGGAAACATGACGTTCAACCGGAAACCATAGCAAAACGTTGCACACCGGTTTGAGCTTTGAACGTGCCCCTGGTGTCTCTACAGAAGAAAATCAATGCCCTGTTTCGTAACAGAGAGTCATATTCTGATTTGAAACCCCATAACATAATAATTACAAAATATTTTCATATTTACATTTACATTTATGCATTTAGCAGACGCTTTTATCCAAAGCGACTTACAACTTGGGGGTACAATAAGCGATAGGTCGTGAAGAGTCGAGTGAGCGCAACAAGTGCCTGAAATACTTAGTCCGTGTACATATTTCAGTGTAACACAGGCTAGAGTAGGGAGGGAAAGAGGAGGAGAAACAGGAAAGGAAAGATTTTTTTTTTGTTTTTTGTTTTTTTACCCATGCATTATTTATTTACCAAACCTCTTTTAAAATATAAAAGGCATCAAATGGAACAGATAGAGACCAAATATGATAAGAAACGGTTAAGTCATCGTCCACACATTTTTTTGTCTGTTAATGGATCTGTCCCTTGGACTGTTGTGTTTACAGTCTATCACCATTAAAGGGTAACTAAACCCTAAGCCAACTTTTTTTAGTTAATGATCTGTAATACTGGGGCTTTATTAATGCTGTTCATTGATTCGAGTAAATGTTTTGACATTTGAGTATAAAGTGTTTTAATTCTATAAAATATGGTGTAAAACCGCCAAAGTGCTGCCCTCTTAAGGTTGAACGGTGGCTACTGCAGTTGAATTTTCCTAATGGCGTTGTGGTACATCGTGACGTAGGATGGTACCTCCAACGGCTCACTATCCGCGCCCCTGGCACGAGCTCAACACGCCCTCAGAAATGTTTCCCACAATCACATGATGAGAACGGCTTCACTCCAGTATGAACTGTCATGTAACATGAAGTAAAGAAAATACGGTTAAATAATGCAGTTGTCAGTACACGTCAGGCTTTTCTTGCGATATTATTGCCGCTCGTCATGTGTACAGATAAGTTTCATACATGAGACGCGCTTTCAAACCCTGACATAGTATGTCATTCTTCTAGAAGCGCATTTGTGAGGTCAGGCACTGATGTTGGACGAGAAGGTCTGGCTCTCAGTCTCCGCTCTAATTCATAATTCAAAATGCTGGAACAGGAAGTGGCTGTCCCCGAACTGTTCCCACAAATTTGGGAGCATGAAATTGTCCCAAATGTTTGTGTATGCTGAAGCATAAAGAGTTCCTTTCACTGGAACTAAGGGGCCAAGCCCAACACCTGAAAAACAACCCCACACCATAATCCCGCCCTACACCAAACTTTACACTTGGCACTATGCAGTTAGGCAAGTCCCATTCTCCTGGCAACCGCCAAACCCAGACTCGTCCATGGGATTGCCAGACAGAGAAGCGTGATTGGTCACTCCAGAGAACACGTCTCCACTGCTCTAGAGTCCAGTGGTGGCGAGCTTTACCCCACTGCATCCCACACTTATTGCACAAGTGGCATCCTATCACGGTACCACACTTGATTTCAATAAAGTCTTCAGTATATTTTAACTTTTATTTTTAATCTGTAGTGACCATGCAATGCTTGAGTGATGACACTGACATGAGCATTTTCACATTGTTTCTTTACTGCTCAGTTCATCTTGTACACAGGTAACACTCAGTGTTTACTACACATGTGCAATACAGAGGATCAATACTGTGTGTCTTAAGAATACAATACTCAACAATTTATCCTTCCCCAAAGGTTCCCCTTGTCAAACAACCAAACTTCACTTAAATGACTCTATTAAAGGTAATTCTATCTTTTGCTTAATCTGAATTTCAAATTATTTACAAATCATGGATCTGAACTTTGCTCACTTAGACACTTTTGGGCAATGCTTTTTCTCATGAGTCCGTAGACTAGAGGAGCAGATGAAACTCTTCCCACAGTGTGAGCACTTGTACGGTTTCTCTCCAGTGTGAATTCTCTGGTGTTTTTTTAAGTCGCCAGATGAACTGAAGGTCTTCTCACAGTCAAAGCACATATAAGGTCTCACACCAGTATGGATACGCTCATGCACTTTTAAATGTTTCAGTTGTGAAAAACTCTTTCCACAAAAAGAACAAACGTGAGGCTTCACTGCAGCATGGATTGTAAGGTGTTGTCTTAAGTTTGATGCCACAACAAATGTTTTCTCACACTGATCACAGCTGAATGATCTCGCTCCAGAGTGACGGCGCAGATGATCATCGAGAGAGCTTTTCTGAGTGAAACTCTTTCCACACTGAGAGCATGTGAACGGTTTCTCTCCAGTGTGAATTCTCTGGTGTTTTTTTAAGTCGCCTGATGAACTGAAGGTCTTCTCACAGTCAAAGCACATATAAGGTCTCACACCAGTATGAATACTCTCATGCAGTTTTAAAGAGTTCCATTGAGTAAAACTCTTTTCACAAAAAGAACAAAAGTGAGGTTTCACAGCAGCATGAATTGCAAGGTGTTTTCTTAAGTCTGATGCCACAACAAATGTTTTCTCACACTGATCACAGCTGAATGATCTCACTCCAGAGTGACGGCGCAGATGATCATCGAGAGAGCTTTTCTGAGTGAAACTCTCTCCACACTGAGAGCATGTGAACGGTTTTTCTCCAGTGTGAATCCTCATGTGTCTGTTAAGGTGTGATTTATATATGAAACTCTTTCCACACTGAGAGCATGTTAAAGATCCTTTGACTCCAGATCTTCCAGCTTGTTTTTGTGTGAAATTCTCTTCAATCTTTGAATCGACAGCATCTCCATCTTTATTTTTGAGATGAGGGTTTTTAAACTGATGCTGCTTATCTTCCTTCACTTCCATCAGGTCTAAAATGAATATATTAAATTCCCATAATTCAATAAAAGGATAAATGAGAAACAAAAATAAATTTCGCACAAATCTAGATTACTACTAGTATAGTTTTAGATGTATTGATCTGTGTCAGTTTTCTTCTTAATGTTTCTCATTAAAGAGAATGAAGGAAAACACCAACCTATTTGTTCCTCTGTTTCTTCATCTTTTATTCTGCAGGGTTCTTCCTCAAACTCCATCTTTACAATAGTATGTATGTCGTTTCTCCTGGAGTAATTCCTCCTGCTTGCTTCTTCTTCTTCTCCTGTGGGAAGATGGTTATATTCCCAGCATTTAAACTCTCATGAACGGCTGTGGGAGCGGCTTCACTGACTGAAGGTGTGAATTGTGGTCGCTGTTGCTCATTTAGCAGATGATCATCACACTTACAATCACTCTCAATTATCCAGGTGCAAATGTTTTGCTCTAATAGTCATTTAGAAACAATTCTCTTTGGGCTGTCCCACTAAGTCCAGGGCTGCGTTCAGCCCCAACAAAACGTTTTTTAAACGGAAACGGTGCTGCGTTGAACACCCTGTTCTGATGATGCAAGAGTTGCAACTATGGCAGCTGAGAAGGCCATTCTTTGTGTTCTTTTTGAGGAATTTCCGGAGCCTGATGAAATCGATATAAACACGTTTTTAATACTGCAAAATACATGCAATCACTGCCATTGCTGTCCAGAATAAAAGACAACATCCCAATCCCATTTAATGAACCTTTTTTATGTCCTGGTAATCAATTCTAATTTAATTGTATTTTATTTCTAATTCTTACTTTTTTAATAGCTTGTATTTTCTTTCTCATTTTTATATAAAGCACTTAATTACCATGTATGAAATTTGCCTTGCAATGAAGCTAAAAATATAAATAAATACATCATCATGTTGATATATATACTGTATAATTATATATTTTTTTTAGACAATCATGTCTTCTAATATCTTCAATTGTTGCGTATACATACTGAGCTGCAGCGGACACATTTGTACAACTTTACTTGGACCCATTGTGAGAGCCGTCTCTTTAATACCGCGTGTTTTATATACATGTGCTGCTGATTGGGCTGACATTTTTTGACACACCCACCAAACGAGATAAAACGCATCTCAAACCCATTGTACACCGTTTCCAGGAAACATGACGTTCAACCGGAAACCATAGCAAAACGTTGCACACCGGTTTGAGCTTTGAACGTGCCCCTGGTGTCTCTACAGAAGAAAATCAATGCCCTGTTTCGTAACAGAGAGTCATATTCTGATTTGAAACCCCATAACATAATAATTACAAAATATTTTCATATTTACATTTACATTTATGCATTTAGCAGACGCTTTTATCCAAAGCGACTTACAACTTGGGGGTACAATAAGCGATAGGTCGTGAAGAGTCGAGTGAGCGCAACAAGTGCCTGAAATACTTAGTCCGTGTACATATTTCAGTGTAACACAGGCTAGAGTAGGGAGGGAAAGAGGAGGAGAAACAGGAAAGGAAAGATTTTTTTTTTGTTTTTTGTTTTTTTACCCATGCATTATTTATTTACCAAACCTCTTTTAAAATATAAAAGGCATCAAATGGAACAGATAGAGACCAAATATGATAAGAAACGGTTAAGTCATCGTCCACACATTTTTTTGTCTGTTAATGGATCTGTCCCTTGGACTGTTGTGTTTACAGTCTATCACCATTAAAGGGTAACTAAACCCTAAGCCAACTTTTTTTAGTTAATGATCTGTAATACTGGGGCTTTATTAATGCTGTTCATTGATTCGAGTAAATGTTTTGACATTTGAGTATAAAGTGTTTTAATTCTATAAAATATGGTGTAAAACCGCCAAAGTGCTGCCCTCTTAAGGTTGAACGGTGGCTACTGCAGTTTAATTTTCCTAATGGCGTTGTGGTACATCGTGACGTAGGATGGTACCTCCAACGGCTCACTATCCGCGCCCCTGGCACGAGCTCAACACGCCCTCAGAAATGTTTCCCACAATCACATGATGAGAACGGCTTCACTCCAGTATGAACTGTCATGTAACATGAAGTAAAGAAAATACGGTTAAATAATGCAGTTGTCAGTACACGTCAGGCTTTTCTTGCGATATTATTGCTGCTCGTCATGTGTACAGATAAGTTTCATACATGAGACGCGCTTTCAAACCCTGACATGCAAGTGGTTGCCGCGGACGCAGATAGATTAGGGCAGTTCTCTTGCACGGCTGCTTCACTAGCATCGTCGGCATCGGGAGTTAACGCAGTTTGAGCCAGCGGCTCGCATTGATAAGGCTCTGGGTCTGTGTCTACATACAATTCACCCTCCTCCACTTCAGGTGAAGGTAGGAGAAATGACCGCTCTGTTGCAAAGCTGGCGTCACTCCAGTCATTCTCCATCTTTGCGACTCGCGAGTCTGACAGCTGTCAATCAATCCGTCACTGCGGGTCTCAGGTGCACGCCCTCCGCCCTCCGCCCTCCGCTCAGTCCCGCCCTCGGTTCGTCCCCTCTGTCTCTGGTGGGCTCTGCCCACTTTTCCAGCATTTTCAAAATTTGCCAGTGGGTGGAGTTAAGCTCTGAGCAGGGGTTTAGTTACCCTTTAACATAAACAGTGCTTGGTGTGAAGATGAAGTGGATGAGTTGCAGTTTATATACATTTAAGGCCTCCAAACATGTGTATGAATGGATTTAGATAGATCTCTGTGGCCTCTCTTTTGCTGCTACATCCAGGAGGTCCTGAAGGAATTTTTATGGCAGCTCTTGCCTAAACCTTAGGAATGAGTTTGGTGGTTAAAGTCAACGTTTAGACCAATGAGAGTCCTCTCCTTGGTGGTGGTGGGTGCAGAAGGTCCCCCTTCCTGCCCAGTAAGAGGTGTCTGGCAGTTGTCTTGGCATCTTAACTGATGTTGCTGAACATTTGTTTATGTTCATTCACCAAGTGTCCAATCACAGTGTGGCACATCTTCCACCACACCGGTAGTTAGAGAGGGGCCTTGCCATAAACTGGTCTCTGGAATGCCATCCTACCTGATGTTCACCACATCAATTTCTGGGATAGTTTAATTAAAGGCTAAATAAAGAGGAATGCTTGTGTATGTGTGTGTTAAGGTCATATCCCGGCCATTCTCGACTGAAAGGTGAGTTAGGGGTCCGGGCTGATTAGGATCTCATTGATGCTCTCACAGGGCCATTCTCATATCTTCTGGTCACACTCTAGCTGGTCATTAACCAGTCGGTGGTGCAATCTGACTCAGACTTGTTGGAGCCATTGGAGCAGGGATCTAATTTATATGCAGAGCTGTGGAAGAGAAAAGCATCTATGATGTTTCTCCAAACGACTCACCCCTTTGATCCTAATAGAGAGAGAGACTCCAGACGCTACAAGTTTTAGATGTATTGTTATATGTCAGTTTTCATCTTAATGTTCCTCCTTAAAGAGAATGAAGGAAAACACCAACCTATTTGTTCCTCTGTCTCTTCATCTTTTATTCTGCAGGGTTCTTCCTCAAACTCCATCTTTACAATAGTATGTCTGTAGTTTCTCCTGGAGTAATTCCTCCGGCTTGCTTCTTCTTCTCCTGTGGGAAGATGGGAATATTCCCAGCATTTAAACTCTCATGAACGGCTGTGGGAGCGGCTTCACTGACTGAAGGTGTGAATTGTGGTCGCTGTTGCTCATTTATCAGATGATCATCACACTTACAATCACTCTCAATTATCCAGGTGCAAATGTTTGCTTAATAGTAATTTAAAACTATTCATGATTTAAGTTTTAACTTCCAACTCTCCTGGTTGATTTTTGAGTTTCTCTATCATGAGTTATGATTTGCAATAGACTGATTAAAAACCATTGTGAAACCGATGTGAGATGGTCATAGACGGCCATATTCTCTAGGATCAACTAAGACTCATGAAGGTTTTGAGAAACACAGCCCTGGTCAGTGTAACTCACCCCCACATTAAACACACCCCTGCTGAAAAATCAACATAAGCTGGCATAGATTCCAGGCTGATTTATGTTGCTATAGGTTCACCATCATAGTTTTGCAGGGTTCATATAGCAGCCCATTCAGGGTTCACTGTGGTACTGCATGGAACTTAGAGGGCTACAAAGGCATGTTTAATCATAGTAAGCTTATATAAGTATTAAATATTATGGGAATTGTAGTTTTCTGTAGTAAACACATTCTTGTTTGATAAAACTTTGATGATCTTCTCAATAGATCTAGTGTGTTTTTCTGTAGCCTTGAACAAGTTCTCGGAAAGTTTTGTTTTCACTCAAGGTGGGACCGCTGCAGATAACACCAACTAAGGAGTTGGTTATTGTGTTTCTGTTATTGGCCCTCACCCATTTAAATATACAAGAGAAGGGCTTTGGTTTTTGTCTTTTCTGACTGAAAAACCTGTGTTTTTAGGTCTGAATTTGAATTTCTTGTGTTTCTCAATTCCAGCTTCACCATGATAATTATTAAAGTTTATTTTTTTCCACGACAGGTTCTGTGATGGTCATCCTGGACTGTCATAGCAACAGGTCCGTAAGCTTAAACCTGCTCTGGAGCAGCTTATTTCATGTAAACACGATTAGATTGCATCGTTTTAAGCAGCATTGATACTTAAAATATGTCCCAGCCACTGCTACTTTATGACAAGAGATCCTTACCAAAACCATCAGCAATAATAATGTAAAATAATAATAATAATATAAACATTGCACATGAACTTTAATGACATCCCATTCTTAATCCGTAGGGTTTAATATGGAGTTGGCCCACCCTTTGCAGCTATAACAGCTTCAACTCTTCTGGGAAGGCTTTGCACAAGGTTTATGAGAGTGTTTATGGGAATTTTGAACATTCTTCAAGAAGCGCATTTGTGAGGTCAGGCACTGATGTTGGACGAGAAGGTCTGGCTCTCAGTCTCCGCTCTAATTCATCCCAAAGGTGTTCTATCGGGTTGAGGTCAGGACTCTGTGCAGGCCAGTCAAGTTTCTCCTCACCAAACTCGCTCATCCATGTCTTTATGGACCGATGCTTTGTGCACTGGTGCGCAGTCATGCTGGAACAGGAAGTGGCTGTCCCCGAACTGTTCCCACAAATTTGGGAGCATGAAATTGTCCCAAATGTTTGTGTATGCTGAAGCATAAAGAGTTCCTTTCACTGGAACTAAGGGGCCAAGCCCAACACCTGAAAAACAACCCCACACCATAATCCCCCCTACACCAAACTTTACACTTGGCACTATGCAGTTAGGCAAGTCCCATTCTCCTGGCAACCGCCAAACCCAGACTCGTCCATGGGATTGCCAGACAGAGAAGCGTGATTGGTCACTCCAGAGAACACGTCTCCACTGCTCTAGAGTCCAGTGGTGGCGAGCTTTACCCCACTGCATCCCACACTTATTGCACAAGTGGCATCCTATCACGGTACCACACTTGATTTCAATAAAGTCTTCAGTATATTTTAACTTTTATTTTTAATCTGTAGTGACCATGCAATGCTTGAGTGATGACACTGACATGAGCATTTTCACATTGTTTCTTTACTGCTCAGTTCATCTTATATACTGGTGACACTCAATGTTTACTACACATGTGCAATACAGAGGATCAATACTGTGTGTCTTAAGAATACAATACTCAACAATTTATCCTTCCCCAAAGGTTCCCCTTGTCAAACAACCAAACTTCACTTAAATGACTCTATTAAAGGTAATTCTATCTTTTGCTTAATCTGAATTTCAAATTATTTACAAATCATGGATCTGAACTTTGCTCACTTAGACACTTTTGGGCAATGCTTTTTCTCATGAGTCCGTAGACTAGAGGAGCAGATGAAACTCTTCCCACAGTGTGAGCACTTGTACGGTTTCTCTCCAGTGTGAATTCTCTGGTGTTTTTTTAAGTCGCCAGATGAACTGAAGGTCTTCTCACAGTCAAAGCACATATAAGGTCTCACACCAGTATGGATACGCTCATGCACTTTTAAATGTTTCAGTTGTGAAAAACTCTTTCCACAAAAAGAACAAACGTGAGGCTTCACTGCAGCATGGATTGTAAGGTGTTGTCTTAAGTTTGATGCCACAACAAATGTTTTCTCACACTGATCACAGCTGAATGATCTCGCTCCAGAGTGACGGCGCAGATGATCATCGAGAGAGCTTTTCTGAGTGAAACTCTTTCCACACTGAGAGCATGTGAACGGTTTCTCTCCAGTGTGAATCATCATGTGCACATTTAAGTATCTTTTCTGAGTGAAACTCTTTCCACACTGAGAGCATGTGAACGGTTTCTCTCCAGTGTGAATTCTCTGGTGTTTTTTTAAGTCGCCTGATGAACTGAAGGTCTTCTCACAGTCAAAGCACATATAAGGTCTCACACCAGTATGAATACTCTCATGCAGTTTTAAAGAGTTCCATTGAGTAAAACTCTTTTCACAAAAAGAACAAAAGTGAGGTTTCACAGCAGCATGAATTGCAAGGTGTTTTCTTAAGCTTGATGCCACAACAAATGTTTTCTCACACTGATCACAGCTGAATGATCTCACTCCAGAGTGACGGCGCAGATGATCATCGAGAGAGCTTTTCTGAGTGAAACTCTCTCCACACTGAGAGCATGTGAACGGTTTTTCTCCAGTGTGAATCCTCATGTGTCTGTTAAGGTGTGATTTATATATGAAACTCTTTCCACACTGAGAGCATGTTAAAGATCCTTTGACTCCAGATCTTCCAGCTTGTTTTTGTGTGAAATTCTCTTCAATCTTTGAATCGACAGCATCTCCATCTTTATTTTTGAGATGAGGGTTTTTAAACTGATGCTGCTTATCTTCCTTCACTTCCATCAGGTCTAAAATGAATATATTAAATTCCCATAATTCAATAAAAGGATAAATGAGAAACAAAAATAAATTTCGCACAAATCTAGATTACTACTAGTATAGTTTTAGATGTATTGATCTGTGTCAGTTTTCTTTTTAATGTTTCTCATTAAAGAGAATGAAGGAAAACACCAACCTATTTGTTCCTCTGTTTCTTCATCTTTTATTCTGCAGGGTTCTTCCTCAAACTCCATCTTTACAATAGTATGTATGTCGTTTCTCCTGGAGTAATTCCTCCTGCTTGCTTCTTCTTCTTCTCCTGTGGGAAGATGGTTATATTCCCAGCATTTAAACTCTCATGAACGGCTGTGGGAGCGGCTTCACTGACTGAAGGTGTGAATTGTGGTCGCTTTTGCTCATTTAGCAGATGATCATCACACTCACAATCACTCTCAATTATCCAGGTGCAAATGTTTTGCTCTAATAGTCATTTAGAAACAATTCTCTTTGGGCTGTCCCACTAAGTCCAGGGCTGCGTTCAGCCCCAACAAAACGTTTTTAAAACGGAAACGGTGCTGCGTTGAACACCCTGTTCTGATGATGCAAGAGTTGCAACTATGGCAGCTGAGAAGGCCATTCTTTGTGTTCTTTTTGAGGAATTTCCGGAGCCTGATGAAATCGATATAAACACGTTTTAATACTGCAAAATACATGCAATCACTGCCATTGCTGTCCAGAATAAAAGACAACATCCCAATCCCATTTAATGAACCTTTTTTATGTCCTGGTAATCAATTCTAATTTAATTGTATTTTATTTCTAATTCTTACTTTTTTAATAGCTTGTATTTTCTTTCTCATTTTTATATAAAGCACTTAATTACCATGTATGAAATTTGCCTTGCAATGAAGCTAAAAATATAAATAAATACATCATCATGTTGATATATATACTGTATAATTATTATTTTTTTTAGACAATCATGTCTTCTAATATCTTCAATTGTTGCGTATACATACTGAGCTGCAGCGGACACATTTGTACAACTTTACTTGGACCCATTGTGAGAGCCGTCTCTTTAATACCGCATGTTTTATATACATGTGCTGCTGATTGGGCTGACATTTTTGACACACCCACCAAACGAGATAAAACGCATCTCAAACCCATTGCACACCGTTTCCAGGAAACATGACGTTCAACCGGAATCCATAGCAAAACGTTGCACACCGGTTTGAGCTTTGAACGTGCCCCTGGTGTCTCTACAGAAGAAAATCAATGCCCTGTTTCGTAACAGAGAGTCATATTCTGATTTGAAACCCCATAACATAATAATTACAAAATATTTTCATATTTACATTTACATTAATGCATTTAGCAGACGCTTTTATCCAAAGCGACTTACAACTTGGGGGTACAATAAGCGATTGGTCGTGAAGAGTCGAGTGAGTGCAACAAGTGCCTGAAATACTTAGTCCGTGTACATATTTCAGTGTAACACAGGCTAGAGTAGGGAGGGAAAGAGGAGGAGAAAGAGGAAAGGAAAGATTTTTTTGGTTAAATGCTCATGGAAGAGATGAGGTTTTAGTTGACTTTTGAAAGTTGTCCACGAATCAGCATTTCGGATGGCAGATCGTTCCACCAGCTGGGAACGTTGAATGAAAATGTTCTGGAAAGAGATTTTTTGCCTCTCTGTGATGGTACCACAAGCCTTCGCTCCTTAGCTGAACGAAGGCTTCTGGTGGGGGTGTGGATTTGTAGAATCGAGTCAAAGTATGCAGGAGCTGAGCGTGTGGTGGCTCTGTAGGCAAGCGTCAGCGCCTTAAACTTGATGCGAGTGGTAGCCAGTGCAGAGAGATGAAGAGTGGTGTGACGTGGGTCCTTTTGGGCTCGTTGAAGACCAGATGTGCCGCTGCATTCTGGATCATTCGAAGTGTTTGGATCGCACAAGAGGGGAGTCCAGCCAGAATGGCATTGCAGTAGTCAATTCTAGAAATAACCAGGGCCTGGACAAGAAGCTGTGTTGCGTGTTCTGTTAGGAACGGTCTGATCTTCCTGATGTTGTAGAGCGCAAACCTGCATGAGCGAGCGGTCTTAGCAATGTGTTCTCTGAAGGACAACTGGTCATCAAATGTAACTCCAAGATTTCTGACTGATTTTGAAGGGGAGATCAGGGATGTACCTAGCTGGATGGTGAAGTCATGTTGCATAGTGGGACTGGCGGGAAAGATGAGGAACTCAGTCTTTGCCAGGTTGAGCTGTAGATGATTTTTACTCATCCATGCAGAGATGTCAGCCAGACAGCTGAAGATTCGTGCAGCTACTGTGGGGTCGTCTGGTTGGAATGAAAGGTAGAGCTGAGTGTCATCAGCATAGCAGTGATATGAGAAGCCATGTGCCTGTATGATGGGACCTAATGAAGTAGTGTAAATGGAGAAAAGGAGAGGTCCAAGCACTGAGTGCTTGGTGCACGTGGACTAATCCGCAAGAATGCGTCCACTTTACAGTAACACTATCTAAACACAGTGTTACGAGTTCGTCTGTAGGCAGGTGCTAACATCAAAGTTGTACCCCTACACTCAAGCGCTTCCCTATGTTCCCCAGCTCCCTGCACTCAGGTGGCTGGGAACATTATTCCTACAATCGACGAGCCCGCAAACAAACGCGCTCACCTGTACACATGCACCATTTCCCCGGCGACACAAAGCGTTCGCCGCTATTCTGCGTTCTCCGGCCCCCTGCACTCAGGCGGCTGGGAACACTATTTCCCTATTTACTATTTATGAGCCCGTGAGCAACGTGCTCTTCTGTACACAAACACAATCCCCTTGGTAAGCGCCACTTCCAAGGCGACCCAATAAGGCGTGCGTCACCATTCAGTGCACGCCGCCTCTCACAGTGCTACTAGCACAATGCATCCGGGCTAACAGGTCCCTGTTATTCAGTGACCCGCCCCACAAATTAATTCAACCCTTGGCTTCGATAACAAGGTTACTCGCTACAGTTCGCTCACAGACCACCGTGCTTTCGCATTGTGGTAGAGACAGCGGTGAGAAGTGACATGAGTCACGTGCTTCGAACCGAAATATCAAACTGTTAAATTAAGGGAGCGGTGGAAACCGTGCACCCCTCACAGAGCGAGTCAGGCTTTTACAGTCGCTACTTCCTTGTGCCAAAAGAAGGGTGGTGGTCTCAGGCCATTCTAGATTTCAGACATCTGAACAAAGCCCTTATGAAGCGCCCGTTCAGAATGTTGAGAATGAAACAAATCCTCGCGCACATCCGCCGGGTGATTGGGTTTTCACTGTGGATCTAAAGGATGCCTTTTTCCACATACAAATAGCCCCTCATTACAGGCCATTCTTGAGATTCGCCTTCGAGGGGAAAAGTTTACCAATACAAGGTGCTACCTTTTTGGTCTATCTCTGACTCCCCGCACGAAGTGCATGGAAGCGGCGCTAACCCCGCTGAGGCTTCGGGGAATGAGAATTCTCAATTATCTCGACGACTGGCTCAGAATAGCTCAGTCAGAGATACAGTTGTTAAACCACAGATCTTGGCTTCTCAACCATTTAGAATGCTTGGGACTCAGAATCAACGTGGCAAAGAGTCTATTGTCTCCCACACAGAAAGTTTCGTTTCTGGGAACAGTATTGGACTCACTGCAGATGAGTGTGCGACTGACGTCACAGCGCGCGCTCTCTGTTCAGAACCGAGCGGTTTCCCTCAGGTCCGGTGCACACATTCCTCTCAAACACTTTCAGAGGATGCTGGGTCTCATGGCCTCGGCGGCACTAGTTCTCAGACTGGGTCTGTTGCACATGCGCCCCCTACAGCACTGGCTGAATCGCCGCGTTCCAGCTCACGCATGGCTCTCGGGCCGATTGCAAATCAAGGTAGACCACAGCTGTGTGTTGGCTCTGGCTCCTTGGAAAAATCCCGTCTGGTACCACACGGGCGTGAGTTTGGGCACTGTTACGAAGTGGAAAGTTATCTCGACAGATGCATCCAACCTAGGTTGGGGAGCCCTTCACGAGGGCAGGCCAGTCTCCGGTCTCTGGTCAGACTCGGAGAGGAGCCTTTACATAAACTATCTAGAGATGAAAACGGTCACGCTATCGCTAAGAGCTTTCCTTCCGTACATAAAGCACCACCATGCCCTGGTCCGAACGGACAGCAGGTCGGTGGTAGCCTATATAAATTGCCAAGGCGGTCTGAAAATTATCGATCTGCACACAATGGCGTAAGAAGTCCTAATATGGGCAGAGCACAATACGCTGAGAGCGACTCATGTGCAAGGCATTCTGAATTTGGGTCCGGACATGCTGTCCAGGTGCAATTCAGACAATTGGGGCAGTTCTTGGAGAGGCAAAAGTGGATCTTTTCGCCTCACAAGACTATGCTCAATGCCGAATATAATTCTCCAAGCACAAGGATGCGTTGGCCCACGAATGGCCCAACCTTCTACTTTATGCTTTTTCCCCAATCTCAATGTTACCTCAGGTCATAGAGAGGATTAGGGAGAGCAGATGCGCTGTGCTTTAATAGCCCCGCTTTGGAGAAATCAACCTTGGTTCTCACTACTGAATCAGATGTCGGATACAGATTCGTGGCCGGTCCCGCTGAGGAGAGACCTCCTCATGCAGGCGGGACGGCAGATCTGGCATCCCCGTCCCGATCGATGGGCGCTTCATGTCTGGCCCATCAGCGGGTACATGAGAACCTCTCTGAAAATTTATTGAATACCATTACTTAAGCTAGAGCCCCCGCGACCAGGCGGCTCTATTCAGACAAATGGTCAGTCTTTTCGGACTGGTGTAAAGCGCGAAGTCTGACCCCACAGGATTGTGAAGTGTCAGAAGTGCTTACATTTTACAAGAGCTTCTGGACGCGGGTCGTTCCCCCTCCACGCTCAAAATTATGTGGCTGCTATAGCAGCGTATCACATTCAAGTGAATGGACTAACATTGTTCGCTTCCTTAAAGGGGCTAGAAGGCTTCACCCACCTCGCCCCCTCTTCAGTCCCTATATGGGACTTGTCCAGTGTCTTGGATGTCATGAAGAGCTCTGCACTTGAGCCTCTGCATTCGGTGAGCTTTAAGCTCCTGTCACTAAAGACCGCTTTTCTGCTGGCGATCGTCAGTTAAGCGAGTGGGTGATCTGCACGCGCTCTCTGTGAGCGCCTTCGTGTCTGGAATTGGGCCAAACGACTTCAAGTCATCCTCAAACCAAGACATGGATATGTACCTAGTGCTTTCAACTCCGTTCAGAGCACAGGTCATTTCACTCTCAGCACTTTCATCACCGATAGATGAAGAAGATGCTAATTTGCTCTGTCCTGTCAGAGCGCTGAGGATATACATAGAGCGTTCCGCTGCTTAGGCAACTGAACAGCTCTTTGTATGCTTTGGCGGCCGCACCCGAGGGTGCGCGGTTACAAAGCAGACCTTGTCACGATGGATAGTAGATGCTATCTCGCTGGCTTATGAGTCTAAAGATCTCAGCTGCCCTTTAGGCATTAAAGCCCATTCTACTAGAGGCATGGCCTCTTCGTGGGCTTGGTCTACTGGCATTTCTCTAAATGATATCTGTGTGGCGGCAGGCTGGGCCTCCCCGTCCACTTATCAGATTATAATTTAGATGTCCCGGCCTTATAGGCTGGGCTTCTTGCTGTGTACAGTTTTAACCCCTTAAGGCTCGAAAAGTCCGTCTGGGTTAAGTATTGTATAAGTCATTGCACATTCCTTATACGGCTCGAATTATCTGGCCATTCATTATTCCTGGCCCGACTATGTCCGGTCTATACATTATATTACACGTATATCGTGTTCATTCTCATTAAGGGCTTGACTCAGGTCTGGCTCATTTTGGGACTTCTTGATATCATATTACGGGCCCACCTAGGTTGGCCTGGGTTTGGTGTCGTCGGCGTTAGAGCCGTTAAGCAAGCAAGGCGTTTTGCATTGGTCCCCCATAGCGTTTTAGCAAAACGCAATACGAGAGTACTCTCGTAAGGGAACGTTTCGGTTACTAACGTAACCTCGGTTCCCTAAGATGAGGGAACGTCTCGGTTACGGATGTAACCCTCGTTCCCTGAGGAGGGAACGGAGACGTAACGTTAGTGACTAACGAATGGGGGTTTCGCTTAGAAGCCTATCAACTTCGAGTTTTGAGAAAACGCCCAATGGCGTGCCAATGCCATGGGGCATGCGGAATTTGCATACGTAGCTCCACCTCACTGCGTGAGTATATAAGGAAGTACGAGGCAATATCGCATTATGTTACCTGCTTGAGGAGCCAAGACTGAACTCCTGCGTTCCAGGTAGCACAGCTCGAAGTGGCAAGGGGACGTTACGTCTCCGTTCCCTCCTCAGGGAACGAGGGTTACATCCGTAACCGAGACGTTCCCTTTCGTTCAGTCACTACGACGTAACGTTAGTGACTAACGAATGGGGGTCCCAATATAATCCCGCCACTCAGCTGTCTTCCAGTGCCCTGCGTAAGTGTGAGTACCCTGTCGTAAGACTAGTACGGACGAAGGACTCCCACTTAACACAGGAATACCAAGGTACACTGGGAAGCATATCCCAGTGAGGGAATGCCAAAGATGCCTACCCGTGGGGAGGACTTAAGAGACACATATGACCCGGAGAGGGTTGCATATGGAAGATCTCTAGGGTACCAGCCGAAGGTGGATTTTTAACCCTAGGGGTGGCGGGGACACGCCAAGGGAAGAAACCCGCTCACTGCGGAGACTTACGGTGAAATACACATGTGGGGGTCGCCGGAGGGAACCATGCACATGGGGCACCTGGCCGGACATGAGGGTCTGGGCTCGAAAGGGCAGACAGAACTGATGTCGGCGTCGACAGTGCTGGAGGAGCTCAGGGCTCTCGGGGAGCTCACCTGAGGAAAATATCGCACGTATCCAGTCCGTGGAGTGGAGTGGCGAGCAAGCGAAGACACCTGAGCCTGGCCCATCACCGGCCCCTCGGGGGGGCGAGTACATAGTCGGACACTGGCTCCACTCGGAGATTGTAGAATCTGGCGAATGTGTTGGGTGTCGCCCAGCCTGCAGCTCTGCAGATGTCTGCTAGCGAGGCGCCATGCGCTAGAGCCCAAGAGGAGGCCACACTCCGGGTGGAGTGTGCCCTCACACCAAGGGGACATGGACGGCCTTGCTGCTGGTAAGCCAAAGCAATGGTGTCCACTATCCAGTGAGACAGCCTTTGCTTTGAGAGAGCACTTCCCTTCCGCTCTCCACCATAACAGACAAAGAGCTGGTCTGAGGTCCTGAAACACTGCGTCATGTCTATGTAGGCGCGAAGGGCACGTACTGGACAGAGCAATGCCAAGGCTGGGTCTGCCTCCTCCAAAGGCAGCGCTTGCAGGTTCACCACCTGGTCCTTAAACGGAGTGGTGGGAACCTTGGGCACATATCCAAGCCGGGGTCTCAGGATCACGTGAGAGTTAGTCGGCCCGAATTCCAGGCACGCTTCGTCAACCGAAAATGCCTGCAGGTCCCCGACCCTCTTGACTGAGGCCAATGCGGTCAGCAGAGCCGTCTTCATAGACAGAAACTTAATATCAACCGACCGCAAAGGCTCAAAGGGAGGTCTCTGCAGAGCAGTTAACACTACTGCGAGGTCCCAAGAGGGTACGAGAGGAGAGCGAGGAGGATTCAGTCTCCTAGCTCCCCTCAGGAACCTGATGACCAGGTCGTGCTGACTTACCTTTTTGTTCTCCAAGAGATCGTGGTGGGCAGATATTGCGGCCACATATACCTTGAGGGTGGAGGGAGACAGCCTTCGCTCCAGCCCCTCTTGGAGAAACTCAAGCACGGACCCGATCGGGCATTTCCAGGGGTCTTCTTGGCGGGAAGAGCACCAGGTGACGAAGAGGTTCCACTTCAACGCATAGGCATGCCGAGTGGACTCTGCCCTAGCGGAAGTGATGGTGGCGACCACCGTAGGTGGTAGGCCACTCAAACCTGCCGGGTCCCGTCTAGGAGCCACACGTGGAGGCTCCAAAGGTCGGGACGCGGGTGCCAATGGGTGCCCCGTCTCTGAGTAAGGAGGTCCGGTCTCAGAGGAATAGGCCAGGGAGGGGCTGTCGCAAGGAGAATGAGTTCGGGGAACCAGGTCCGGCCGTGCCAGTACGGGGCGACCAAAAGGACCTGCTCCTTGTCCTCCCTGATCTTGCACAGAAGCTGTGCGAGTAGGCTCACTGGGGGGAACGCATATTTGCGTAGGCCCCGCGGCCAGCTGTGCGCCAGTGCATCCGTGCCGAGCGTGCCCTCGGTCAGGGAATAATACAGGCTGCAGTGGGAAGAGTCGTGGGAGGCAAACAGGTCTACCTGTGCGTCGCCGAACTGTTCCCAAATGAGCTGAACCGTCCGGGGATGGAGTCTCCATTCTCCCGGGAGAGGCTGAAACCGCGAGAGCTCGTCGGCTGCGTGGTTCAGGACTCTCGGAATATGGACAGCACGAAGGGACCTCAGGCACTTCTGACTCCATAGGATGAGATGGCGGGCGAGTTGAGACATGCGGCGGGAGCGTAGACCGCCCTGGTGGTTGATGTACGCTACTACGGCCGTGTTGTCTGTCCGGACAAGCACATGTTGGCCCTTCAGCAACGCTCGGAAGCGGTGCAGGGCGAACCATACTGCCAGCAACTCGAGGCAATTGACATGCAGGAGGCGCTGGGGTCCTGTCCAGGAGCCCGCGGCTGCTTGTCCATTGCACATGGCACCCCAGCCCGTGGCAGAGGCATCCGTCGATACGACAACATGCCTGGAAACTCGTTCTAAGGGCACACCGGCCCGTAGAAAGCTGAGGTTCGACCACGGGGTGAGTGTCTGTAAGCAGGCCCGAGTCACTTGGACCCGGAGCGTGCCAGACTGCCATGCCCATCTCGGGACTCGATCGCGAAGCCAGTGCTGAAGCAGTCTCATATGAAGCAATCCGAGCGGCGTTACCGCGGCTGCAGATGCCATATGCCCCAGGAGCCTCTGAAATAGTTTCAGTGGAACCGCATTCTTGCTCTCGATTTGTTGGAGGCAAGTCAGCAGAGACTGCGCGCGCTCGCTCGAAAGCTGCGCGTACATGGCGACCGAGTCGATCTCCATACCGAGAAAAGAGATCCTCTGCATGGGGCAAAGTTTGCTCTTCTCCCAGTTGACCCGAAGGCCCAGACGGGTTAAGTGGTGGAGAACCAGATCTCTGTGTCCGCAAACCTGCTCTCGAGAGTGGCCTAGTATGAGCCAGTCGTCGAGGTAGTTCAGGATGCGGACCCCGTGCTTCCAAAGGGGCGCAAGGGCTGCCTCTGCGATCTTCGTGAAGACGCGAGGGGACAGAGATAACCCGAATGGGAGAACTGCGTACTGGTATGCCCGCCCCTCGAAAGCAAACCGTAGGAACGGTCTGTGTCGAGGAAGGATGGAGACATGGAAGTAGGCGTCCTTCAGGTCGATCGCTGCAAACCAATCGTACGGACGAACGCATTTGAAAAGGCGTTTCGCAGTCAACATCTTGAACGGAAGCCGGTGAAGGGATCGGTTCAAGATGCGAAGGTCCAGGATTGGCCGTAACCCACCGGTTTTCTTGGGTACAATGAAGTAGGGGCTGTAGAACCCCGACCTCATTTCGGCTGGAGGGACAGGCTCGATCGCACCCTTCGCCAGTAGAGTGGCAATCTCCGCACGCATGACGGGGGCATGGGCCCCGGTCATGGTATAGCGGACTCCCCTGTAACGGGGAGGAGCCTGCGCGAACTGAATCGCGTAGCCGAGCCTGATGGTCCGGGCAACCCAGCGGGACAGCCCCGGAAGCTGAAGCCAGGCTTCCAGAGACTGCACCAACGGGGTCATACGGACGACAGACGTACCCTGGGTGGGGCAGCGAGGCAGCGTTACCGGCGCGGACAGGGGAGGCTGTTGGGCGTCCCCGGGTCGGAGCACGGTTAACGGCTGCGCCCTGACAGAGGAGACCAGGGAAGGACTCGCGTTCCACTGGGGTCTGCTCTGCCAGGGGGCTGGCGACAGAGAGGGACGAGAGTGGCGAGACCCGAGGGTGGCGCGCACTGCCGTCACCGATCTCTGGGGGCTCAGGGATGGGGTTGTCAGTTCTTTCTTAACCACATTAGGGTGCTGCTGACCCGGGGGCCAGCAGCTGAACAAAAGATTCTCCCCCGGCCCTGCCGCCGTCTCCTGGAAAGAACTGCCCATCCCTGAGCCGTCCGCATCAGGAGCGCCGCTTAGCCTGGCGTTTCTTCGCGGGCTGCGGGGCTGGAGCGGACTGGGACGCCTTCCTGCGGCTGCCTCTGTGCGGCCCGGGTGGAGGCTGCTGCTTGGGTGGCGCAGAGGCGGAGGAAGCCGCGGGAGGGCGTCCTCGGCGGCGAGCAGGCTGAGGCACCTGCGCGGGCGGTGGGGTGGAGGCAGCAGCTGACCGCCGGGGCAGGATGTATTTTATTGCCTCAGTCTGCTTCTGAGCGGCCGAGAACTGTTGGGCGAAGCTCTCGACCGCTCCGCCGAATAGCCCATCCTGCGATATGGGGGCGTTGAGGAAACGTGTTCGCTCAGCGTCGCGCATATCAGACAGGTTGAGCCATAGGTGTCTCTCCTGGACCACATTTGTGGACATCACCTGACCCAGGGAGCGTGCGGTCACCTTCGTCGCCCGGAGAGCGAGGTCGGTGGCGGCACGCAACTCATTGCTGAGTCCTGGATCAGCCCCTCTCTCGTGCATATCACACAGCAACTTGGCTTGGTAAGCCTGAAGAGTTGCCATGGTATGCAAAGAAGCGGCGGCCTGCCCCGCAGCTCTATAGGACTTCGCCACCAGGGATGACGAAAACCTACAGGCTTTGGAGGGGTGCTTTGGGTCACCACGCCAGGACGAAGCGCTCTGAGGACACAGTTGCATCGCAACAGAACGTTCGACTGGGGGGACCCCAGTGTACCCATGAGCTGCGGCTCCATCAAGAGAGGTGAAGGCGGAAGAGGCCGCCAAACGTTCACGGGAAGACAACGGGGCCTTCCAGGAACGCGCGACCTCTTCATGCACCTCGGGGAAGAAAGGTATTGGAGGAGCGGCCGGACGGGTGTCCGAACGCGCCGCCCCCAAAAACCAATCATCCAACCGCGAACGCTCGGGCTGAGGCGGAGGGTTCCACTCCAGTCCAAGCGCTGCGGCGGCCCGAGATAGCATGGCTGTCAACTCTGGGTCCGACTCGGGCAATGCTGGCGCACCCGAAGGTGGCAGCACAGCCGAATCATCATCCTCAGATGACTCCAGCCCACCTTGTGATGCGGCGATAGACATCACTTCCTCTTCCGCCGCGCCAAACGCCACAGTCAGGACAGCAGGAGCCGGCCCCGATGTAGACGCCTGAGCGCGGACCGGGTCAAGTGCCTGAGAGGGGGGTGTGGGCCGAGGAACTAGCGTCGGAGCTTTGTTCCACACCGTCACCCTCAGATCACCCTGGTCACCAGCCAAAGTGCCGCCTCCAGAGGAGACCGCAGATTGGGGGGTGGCGGAGGGGACTCTCGTTCCGGCATCAGCACGGAACTCACGGAGTCTCGATCGAAGCACTGAGATGGCCAGGTTCCCGCAGAGGGAACATGAATCATCCACGAGCGCTGCCGGAGCGTGCTGAAAGCCCAAACACGTCACACAGCGCTCGTGCCTGTCAAAAGAAAAAAGCGATCTACCGCACCCAGAAGTGCACGGACGAAACATCCTGAAAAGGACATGTCACGTGCAAGCTCTTTTATGAGAGGAAACTTTGCAGCCGATGCCGAAGCGCCCAGGGAAACACACACCAGCTGGATGCAGACCACTGCACAGATCAGCAGGCAGGAAGTATGCGATCACTGGAACGCGCCGTCACACCAACACCGACTGGAAAGCTGCTCGTCTCGAAGAAGCTGACAGAGTCTCAGAAGGCTGTAGGAGTGAAGAGGTAGGTACTCTTGGCTCCGAAAGCAGAAACATAATGCGATATTGCCTCGTACTTCCTTATATACTCACGCAGTGAGGTGGAGCTACGTATGCAAATTCCGCATGCCCCATGGCATTGGCACGCCATTGGGCGTTTTCTCAAAACTCGAAGTTGATAGGCTTCTAAGCGAAACCCCCATTCGTTAGTCACTAACGTTACGTCGTAGTGACTGAACGAAAGGGAACGAGTATTGCGTTTTGCTTGCCGTGCTTGCTCACTTGCTCAGGAGTCGCTTCAGTCGATTAACCTGACTAACCTTGCGAGAGTGGGTCTTATATACCCTTGGCTATGCAAATTCTGTTGCCCCTTGTGGCGGGAATTTGGAAGGACCTGATTGGTCCGTCCCGCCCCACGGTCTCGCCATAGGTTGCTGCAGTTGCAGCGGCACAGCCAATCAGCACGCAGCTGCTTCCTGCTGAGAGTTGTGCAGCTGCACTGCGTGTACATGGTATTTTTGGATAAAAATTTGCTTCAATATCTCGAGGAAAGGAATTCCACCCATAGCGTTTTAGCAAAACGCAATACTCGTTCCCTCATCTTAGGGAACCGAGGTTACGTTAGTAACCGAAACGTTTACGTGTAATAGTGGGGCGTGGTTGCGAGATAACGGGGATGGAGTGGACGCACATGGTTAGAGAGAGGAAAGGAAGATGAAAGGAGAAGAATGGAGATAACCAGGTGTCTTATCGGAGTCGTTGCCTCGGAGGAGTCGCGCAGAGGAAGAGTCGAATACAGATGTCTTTACCAGCGTCGGTCTTCCGCGCCAGCTATGGAACGCTCGTTAAATAGAACCTATTCGTTGCTGAGTGAGATCAGCTGGCTCTGATAATTGCACTTCAACGCGCAGATGATAGGCCGTGAATGGCTTTAAATCAATACCAATTTATGCCTGGATATAGGCAACTTAAGTGCAAAGCTCTCTCGGTAATAACTAAGTCAAATCTTATTCAAATGCAAAAATTGCAATTTGCTATGGCAGTAATAAAATGCTAAAAATCACACAGAACGAAATATAGTAGGAGAATCAAGCTAATACTTTGAGTCGTGCAACAGGACTAAAGAATATGTTCAAAACTTACATGCGCGCTCAGCCGACCTGCTTCAAAAGCGGTTCGCTTGCCCGAATGACAAGACACCTCACTACTGTATATAAACACTATTTTGTTCGCACAGCTGGCTCTGATAATTGCACTTCAACGCGCAGATGATAGGCCGTGAATGGCTTTAAATCAATACCAATTTATGCCTGGATATAGGCAACTTAAGTGCAAAGCTCTCTCTGTAATAACAAAGTCAAATCTTATTAAAATGCAATTTTGCAATTTGCTATGGCAGTAATAAAATGCTAAAAATCCCACAGAACGAAATATAATATTAGTAGGAGAATCAAGCTACTACTTTGAGTCGTGCAACTTATTTCCATAAGTATGCTAAATTTGATCAGAAATGTTTAAAGACCAAGGAGAAGTTGTTGTCATGGTGAAACCTCCAAACATTTGGTATCTCTGAAGCTCTGAATGTGCTCTTTATGGGACATCCAGACCAAACTGTGACATGTTGTCAGAGAAATTCACTAAAATATAATGTCTACTAGAGGACAAAAGTCTATTCCTGTGTGCCAGGAGGATATAGAAACTTGTGAGATTTATTGAGCCACACAAAAACCACACACATTCTGCTTAAAGTCTGATAAAGACAATAAAATAATAGTAATTTGGAAGCTAAATGGGTGACATTCATCTAAAGCCCATGATGAACAAAATGTGTAAGAATCATAAACTTATGTTGGCCAGATTATTTTCTGCAATAATACAAAAGCCATTGGAAAACTCCTATTGGCTTTTTGTGGAGGGAACCAGAGTGATGCTAACCTACACTAGCCTAAAATACATGATCACTCCAGCACTTTATATGGACCTTCAGAACAGATTTGATGTATTACAGCTTTTAAGAACTTTTACTGCCACTTAGAAGAACTCTTAAGTACTCAGATAAAATGTTTTGTGAATACAGCCCCTGATTTGCAAACGACTTTGTCTCTAATTTACACACATTCACACGTTTAATCGATGTCTGGTTACAGCGATCAACCCTGTATGCAATCAATATTCTTTCAGCTTCTCTCTGAACTGCTGTGGGAATTGAAGAATTGTAGTTTAACAGTTCTGGAAGAAGAGTATATTTAATTGACTCTTGGCCTAGCAAGACACGTTCTATTACTTTAATGTAAATTAAACAAATATAAAAGATTCAGGCCAGCTCAGACCTTTTGGCTGATGCAATAAAAACACTCTGCTTATATGAAAAATTTATTTAGGAATAGAGGAAAACAGAATAGGGAAACAAATATTTTTCATACAGTGTTGTCCAAAGTTATTAGAACACTTGGCATCTGGGAGTCGTCTTATTGGGCCTGGATTTATTTTCCAAGAGGACAATGACCTGAAACATTCTTTAAAATATTGCTGGAACTACCTGCGAACAATTGAAAATTATGGACTGGCCCCCTCAAATCCAGACATTGAGCGTCAGCGTCAGTTCTGGCAGGCCAAGTAGTCAAGACGCTGCTAACGCTATTGGTAACAACGCTCTCATCAGCTGATTCAAATCCCCTCGCTGCTAATGGCTACGCTAAAAGCAGGGCACCTATTTAAAGCAGATTCAGTTCGCTCCTACTACTTGCTGCTCGCTGCTTTGCAACCAGGATAAGATGTATTGGTTTTCCTTTGCTTATCACTATGCATTTTGTGCAGTCTGCTTTAACAAATCATCGAACATACACAAGGCTCTTTAAAGTGCATTGCCTTTCACTTTGTGTTCTATTGAGTGAGATAAGTAGCCTATGTGTTGGCTAATGATTCAATCATGCAATGTGAGCCTTATTTTTGCAAATAATGTATTCAATAGTTACATACAACGCCAGCAGCTGCATTTTCAGCAGAATTATATGAGGACATATACTATTTTATAACTATGGGAGCAGCAACAAGTATGACCATGTGTTGGATACTTTCGTCAGCTTATTACCAGACTAACTGCTGTCTCATAAGAATTATCTTTTTTTTTTCCAGCTTACACGAGTGTGGCGGTTCAAGTTCTAACATTACAAGCTATTTTCTCAACGAAAGCAACCCCGCTCTATGAGCCTGTAATTATATCATTGGCAAACATTTCACTGGGTTCTGTGTCTCGGCTCTGGGATACGTGTTCCATTTGCAGCGATGGGCGGCGGAAATCTAGCGAGAGCAATTTGCCCCCACACGGTTCACCTCTCATTCATTGAGGTTGTAAACTTGAACTTGCGATTTTGTCGCATTGATCATAAACTGTCTAATTTGGAGTTTGCATCGCTGCATTATTTTCATGGACTCTCTGAAGTTTAACAAAACACAAAACTCTATGTGACTGACTCAAGAACAATTTCAGAGAATCTGCACTCCACAAGTTAAGTATATCAAGCATATGTCTCAGCTGGCAATTTTCACTCTCATTCATCTGTGTCTTCATGAAGCTAAGTTAGTTTTAAAACACTGTTTAAAAAAAAAAAAAAAATCAGGTAATTGGCAACGTAATTCACAATGGTATCTGCATTGCTTAAACTAGTCGTAAATGCTAGGCTTATGGATATTGTCTTATCTCTATAGTGGTATTAGTACATGTGTAACTCGTTTTAAGCAGTGCTTGAAGTGGAAAAAATAAAGTGCCGGTACTCACCAGAGGGGGCGGGGCTTTGTTGGGGGCGTGGTTATGGGGGGATTGTTTAGTCAATAATTAAAGAAGGTCCGTATTTTAAAGCTCTTTCTAACTTGTTCTCAGCCTTAGAACTAACATATAGTTCTTGTAATTGTTTAACTATATCATTTGTTACAATAAGGGTTTATTTACAAAGCAAGACCATTGACGGCACCTCATTACTATGCAGGCCAATGTTCACTTTTGTCTTTCTTTTTTCTAATCAAAAAGCAACACAGTTAGAAACTATAGCTGGGTCATTCCTGGTATGCGGTAACATTTTGGCTTCATAAATGTTTGAAAAAAAAGTACATGATTTTCATGTTTTAAGCATTCTACCAAAATGGTGACATGTTTAACTAGAACTAGGAATACATATTGGTCAAGCTCAGGGACTAAAAAAATAATAATTATGGGTAGATTCATTGTTCAGACACGGGCCGTGAAGGTATTCCACCCTGTTAGGGACATATGCATAGTTATCACAAAATTGTAATAATGTAAATGTTAAACAATAACAAGTTTTTCTTGGGTAGTATATGTCCCTTATGCCATCATGGTATTTTTTTTTAATTCTTGAAACAATAACAAAACTATTATTGATGAATAGAATGTCTTGATTATTAAGAACAGGTACTTTTTGTACCCATTTTTGCCAACAGGATGGTAAATAATAAAAAAATGTGTTCAAAAACATATATTGTATATGCTGTTAATGATCCTCACCTCCCAAAATAAAACATAAGTATGCAAAACCTTTAACGTTGCTGTCAAATTATTATTTAAAAATGACGCGCCTAACAGGGTGGAAGACCATAACTTAATTTTGTACGGTTGAATTCCAGCAGGAAAAACTAATTATGTAATTTCCTGAAAATTGTCTCAATGAAATTGAGGTATTTTTTGGAAGTCGAGAAATACATACTAACAGGGTGGAAGATGACTTCAGGGACACAGTAAATGAAGACAATTGTAAAAAAAAAAATAACTATAGTTTCACATGATTTATATGTATAACTAGAGGTAGTTTAGCCTATTCTATAACATAATCTAAAAATATTTAGAGATTTTTATAATTTCATGGTTTATAGTTCTTGTGGAAGTTGATTACTTTGCACTGAGGACATGATAAAATTGAATGCATATATCAATAAAAAGGTGTGTAAAATGCAAAATAGTATTGTTAATACCTATTATATCTGTTTAAGTGATAAAGAAGACATTTATAATTTAAGCCATTTCTTATGTGACTCATTTTATAGAAAATATGAGTAAGTAAATCATAAAGACATAAAAGTCACTGTATAACAGGAACGACCCAGCTACAACATGCGGCTGTTGTCATCGGTAGAAGTGGTGCCACTCTCGTCCTCGCGGCACAAGTGCTTTGTATTTTACCATAGATTTTAAACGAGCACTGGTTTTAAGCTAAAGTTGCTATTGGATATTTTCTTAAGCTACAGTTGAGATTGGGAACGCACTTGTTCTTAAAGCTATAATTAATATCTGAAGTGCTTGTTATTAAAGCTATAATTAATATTGGAAGCGCTGTATTAAAGCTTTAGCTAATATTGGAAAGGCTTGTTCTTAAAGCTTTAGCTAATATTGGAAATGCTTGTTCTTAAAGCTTTAGCTAATATTGGAAGTGCTTGTTCTTAAAGCTATAGCTGATATTGGAAATGCTCGTTCTTAAAGCTATAATATTCTAAGTGCTTGTTCTTAAAGCTTTAGCTAATATTGGAAATGCTTGTTCTTAAAGCTTTAACTAATATTGAAATGCTTGTTCTTAAAGCTTTTATTGAAAGGCTTGTTCTTAAAGCTTTAGCTAATATTGGAAGTGCTTGTTCTTAAACCTATAGCTAATATTGGAAATGCTTGTTCTTAAAGCTATAATTAATATTCAAAGTGCTTGTTCTTAAAGCTATAATTAATATTGGACGCGCTGGTTCTTAAAGCTATAGCTAATATTGGAAATGCTTGTTCTTAAAACTATAATTAATATTGGAAATGCTTTTTCTTAAAGCTATAGCTAATATCAGAAATGATTGTTCTTAAAGCTATAATTAATATTGGAAGCGCTGGTTCTTAAAGCTATAATTAATATTGGAAGCGCTGGTTCTTAAAGCTATACTTAATATTGGAAATGCTTGTATTAAAGCTATAATATTGGAAGTGCTTATTCTTAAAGCTATAGCTACTATTGGGATGCTTGTTCTTAAAGTTATAATTAAAATAGAAAGTGCTTGTTCTTAAAGCTATAGTAATATTGAAAATCATGCACTGTAAAAAAAGCCAACTTCCAAAAAGTCCTCCCAATAAACATAAAACAGTAAATTGAACTAAGATATATTTTTTGAAAGTGTTCATGCATTATACTAAGTTGACTTAACAAATTCGTTCCTTAAATGTAAAAAACTTGCAATGTTTTGTTGATCTTACTACGAAGTGTTAGTTTTCATTGAATCTCGCGATTCTCGTTAGCGCGTGCGCAGTTTGAACATTGAACGCATGCACAGCTTGAGACAGCACGGGGTTTCCAGAAGTTCATGCAGGTGAGAAGAAGCGTTTTTTTCTAGAAGTTGATGCTGATGAGAAGAAACCAGTGACAGTGTGTCCTGCCTAATCAATCCGTCTTTTTTGCAATGTGAGTGTTTCAACTGTTCAAATGAATTCCTATGAAAGTTAAGTTTCCATAGGATTAATCTGAAAATGTGCCAGACTGAACACACGCTGTAAATGTAAGTTATGCCGCGCCCGCGCTTACCTCAGCTCTCCGCTGCGTTTGTGCTGTAACACTCGTTCGGCTCACTCACATCATATTGAAAAGACACGTTCAGATTTTAATTGTAGTGTCTGTTCTCTTACTGAACTAAATAATTTTATTACTATGAAAATCAAATAAACGGTAGGGGCGGTGCCGCGGTTGGAAAGTGATCCAGTAAACCAGTAACGTTTTATTTATTTATTTAAAAAAGTTTTTTATCCAGTATCCATTTTAAAAACTATCAGTTGATTAAAGGGGTACTTCGCGCTGGGAAGATGAATGTGTATTTAAATTTAGTCATTTATGTTGTAGAAATGTGAAATTATTTTTGAATTTGGTGCCTTCTAGACTGAGAAAAGCCAGAAAATATACTTTAGGCTCATGTGGATGACAGACACAACTCCCAGAATGCACTTGCTTCGCTGCCCTAAGAGGCCACTCCCAAAGCCACTGCTACTGGTTCACTTGACCACCAAGGCACCGCCCCTACCGCTGTTTTTATTTTCTTAGTAATAAAACCATTTCGTTCAGTTAGAGAAGAGACACTACAATTAAAATCTGAACGTGTCTGTTCAATAAAATGTGAGTGAGCCGAACGAGTGTCACAGCACAAACACAGCAGGAGCCAGATTACATTCATCACGAGAGCGAGGTAATCGCGAGCACGCATACATTCACAGCACGTGTTCAGTCTGGCACGTTTTCAGATCATGCCTATGGAAGCTTAACTGTTATATGAATTAATTTGAACAGCTGAAACATTCACTTTTCTCCGCACCGCTCCGTTTACATGAATGCCCGCCGAGCCGAGCGCTGTGAGTGAGATCCCACCCCCATGGGCAGGTTGAACACATGTGGACTAGCTCCTTCTACTGGCTGTAGTCTTCAGCATATGGTCAAACAATCCTCTGATGACGCAAAATGACGATATTAAGTTTTGAAAGAGAACATTGCTAATAGGAAAATACATTTTATTTTAATTTTTTGATGGAATTAAATTGTGCGTTATTCATAAAATATAGTTTAATGTTACTGATTTTGTGCACTTTTGATTGAAACTGTTGAAAAAATTATGTTTTCGCAGCGAATATGACCATAGGAGGAAATGCAATGCAGATATTGTAAATTTTCAAATCCTGACCCAGAGGTCCTGGTAAAGCATTACAGGCTGCGTCATGGACGAGGTCATAAAGGAACAAATTGGCCTTGCCTATATTCAGATTGTGTCTGCTCATTCCGGACACAAAGTGCACTAAGATCGCATTTGTCACGCTGCCACACCCGCAGAACTATTAGGCAAGTCAGCCTAACATTTAAATGTGAGCTGTGTGAGTTTGAAAATGTTTGCAGTGCAAGCTTATTTTTTAGACATCTTAAAGGACATCTAAAAAGGCATGAAACTGTACAGTGTCCTTTTTCTGGATGTGAGTATAAAACCAACAGGCTTACAAATTTTGCCTCTCACAGGACTAGGAAGCACAAAACTCACACAACAAAAGATTTAAGAAACACGGTCATTGCTGAAACTGAGAACATTAGCACTGATACAACATTGAACTTTGATGATAATGATGACCATGATGCAGGGCATTCCTCACAGACTGTTCAAGAGGTTACTGACTCTGGTTGTGAAAGTGTGGATGTTGAAACTCTTGAGCATAAACTGGCTTCTGTATTTTTGAAAATGCAGACAGTCTTGCATATATCCAAGAGTGCCATCCATAACATAGTTGAGGAAATTAATGATATATTGCACTTTTCCAAGTCTCTTGCTGTTGAAAGCATCAAAAATATTTCGGTCAAACGACAAATTGATGTAGACAATTCTATCCTCCAGGAAATTAACAGTGCTATTTTTGAGACCAATCCTCTTCTCCTGACTACTTCAGAAAAAGGCAGTTTATCGACAGATCACAGAAGGAATTTATATTTCAAAGAACACTTCTCTGTTATTGAGCCAACAGAGTATCTCTATGACAGGACACACAAAAATCACTTTGTTTATGTGTCTTTATATCATGTTCTGGAACGCTTACTAGGTCATAAAGATCTTTTGGATAACATTGTGTTCAGTGGGGAGTCTATTCCTGAACATTTTGAGTCTTTTCAAGATGGTTCTTACTTTAAAGAGAACAGACTTCTAGGTGACAAAGACCTTGCAATATCTTTGGGACTGTATGTGGATGAATTTGAAGTGTGCAATCCCTTGGGCACTTCGAGAAAAATCCATAAAATTGTTGCCATTTATTGGATGGTTCTAAACTTGCCTTCCAAGTTTCGCTCTAGTCTTTACTCTATTCAGCTTGCTGTTCTTGGTAAGAGCGATGACGTGCGCTTCTTTGGATATGAGAAATTTCTTGATCCACTGATGAAAGATGTGAAGTGTTTGGAGCAAACAGGTGTTTTTGTGCCTGCTATGAATCAGAATGTAAAGGGGACAGTCTTTTGCGTATGTGCTGATAATTTAGGAGCCCATGGCTTGGCAGGCTTTCAAGAAAGCTTCAATGCTGACAAACTGTGCAGATTTTGTTTGATCAGTAAGCATGAAGTCAAGTCTGGTCAGGTTGAGATCAGTGATTTCAAATTAAGAACTGTAGAAGAACACAATTCTTTTGTTCAAGAAGTGCAGACGGATGGAAGTTTGCAAAATGTCAACGGTGTGAAGGGGGAATGTGTGCTAAGCAAGCACTTGTCTTTCTTTCATCCTGTGACTGGTTTCCCTCCTGATGCATTACACGATTTTTTGGAAGGCATTGTACCTGTAGAATTATCTTTGTGTCTGAAAGATTTAGTTTCAAAAGGAAACATTTCACTTGATGAGCTCAATCACTGCATTAAGTCCTTCCCGTACAAAGATTCAGACAGGGTTAACAAGCCAAAGGTATTAACAAAGTCAAGTTTCACCAAGGGTACAGTAGGTGGTAATGCACATGGACAACTGGACACTTTTACGTTTGCTACCTCTTATGATTGGGCACAAAATTCCTGAAAAACATACCATCTTGGGAGATTCTAATGGACCTGAAAGTCATTGTTGAGGTAGCTCTATCTTCAAAATTTTCAGAGGAGTCTCTTTGTTACCTAGAGAGCAAAATCAAAGACCACCAAAACTTGCTGATTGAAACCTTTCCCAACTTTTCTCTACGTCCAAAACATCATTTCATTAACCATTACCCTCATTTGATTCGTTGTTTTGGACCACTGGTGTCACTATGGACAATGCGCTTTGAGGCGAAACACAGTTACTTTAAAAAAGTAGTCCATGACACTCAAAACTTTAAGAATGTTCTACTGACACTTTCCATGAAGCATCAACAAATGATGGCATATTATCTGGATGGTGAGGACTTTTTCAAACCATCACTACATGTGGAGAAAGCAAAGGTGTTCACACTTGCTTCTCTTGAAGCCCCAGTTATGTCAGCAATTGAGAAAAAGCATCCAAACACAAGCCAAGTGTCTCTCTCCTCCACTATTCATTTGCATGGAGTTCGATATTCAGCTGGCATGATTATCTCTGCAGGACAATGCAGTGGTTTGCCAGAATTTTTCAAAATACTTAGCTGTGTAGTGACCACCAAAGATGTGTCATTCCTTTGTAAAAAACTGTCAGCCTGGTATCTTGAACATTTCAGGTCATTTGAGATAAAGGAAAGCAGTTTTAGTGACATTCATGTTCTTGATCCTGACATGCTGAATGACTTCCATCCATTGACAGCGTACAAAGTTGGCATGAAAGTGCTTGTGACTCCAAAAGTGTTTTTAACTCATTAGGAGGTAAGAGTTGGCAGTTGTGTCTGTATTCTTGATCAGGCACCATATTCCACACACTAAAATATATTCACCACCTTTGCTGTTAAGAATAGAAAATAAATGTGTATGTTGAAGTGAATCAATGTTGACTGCTTTTGACTCTGTGTTCTGCTTTCTATAGAGAGCATGTTGCTGCGGGTTTACATTTCCCCTACCAACATCAGGAGGGTTGAGCTGCCTGAAAGACCTGACTCTGTGGACAATTTGAAGTCTTTCCTTAGTGAGACATTGGAGCTGAAATCTGGATTCTCACTACAATTTGAAGACCCAGACTTTAACAATGAACTTTGTAACTTGAATGACATCAAAGAATTGCCAGCAGCAAAGGCAACCTTAAAGATTCTCTGGGAATCATCTCCTCCACTGGAATTAACAGATGCAAGTTCAGTGTCCTCGCTTGATACAGCAAGCATGACAAGTTGTCAAAGTGATGTCCAAAGCCCTGAATCATCTGCGTCAAGAAATCTTAGAATTGTTGAACAGTGGCCCTCTACTTTTAACATACCTGCTTTTTCTCTTGATGTGGAACTCAGACTGCGTAAAGCCAATGAGATATACCAGCAGACAAAGAAGCCTCTGAATGTCCCAAGGGACATGAAGAGTGAGATTCTGGACAAGATTGTGCAGGCAATTTTTGAAATTAAAGCCTACCCCGATAACTATGAGGTCCAGTTAGTTGCCTCTGCTCTAGTACAAAAACATCCTTGCCTTGCAGAACCTGGGAAACGCACAGGTTGGGATGGATGGGTTATGAGCATCAAGTTTAAGCTTGGCAATTATCGAGCTAAATTGAGAGAGGCTGGATGTTCAGAAGTTAGTGTTAATAGTAAAAGAAAAATCACACGAGGGTGTGACATCCACCATAAAAAAGCCTAAAAGAGCAGAGGTGAACTTTTTACCAGACCATCCTGAGGGCCAGACAGATGATTCGCTTGAGGAGGTGAGAATTGGTTTGGTTGATGAAATGAAAAAAAAAAAGGATTGATACGGCGCTCATTCAACAGAAGATGCAAGAAACATTTTCTCTTCGCCGCAAAGAAGTTGTAGAGATTCAGCCACTAGTTGAGGAGATCAGAGAGAGATGGCCTGCACTTTTTCTAAAGGATGAGGTAAACCATTTAATAGCAAATGTTGTTACCTGTGTTCTGGCGTCCATTATGATTACTAATAGAAATTTAGAACATTTTATTTATAGTAGCAAAACTGGCTGGTGATTCCTATTAATGTTTTTGATTTTTTATTTATAGATCTGCATGGAGTTTTTTCGTATCAGTAACGTCGACCTCCTGGGGAAGTTCAACATGTCCCTTGACAAATACACAGCACCTCTCCTGAAACTGTACAGAAAGAGAACAGATGCATTTGGAGAAGAAATGAAAACTCTTTTGGACAAGCTGGATGAACAGGTACTCTACAGATTCTTTAATATATTCAAATTACTGCAGTATTTACAGCTTTCTGAACAGTGCCATTAATGCAATTTTGTGTATTTTTTTCTATATATTGGGTTAAATGCATAACAGTAAAACCCAATAACATCAATTAAACTTACTTTTAGTAATAAGTTAAATGTAAATGTATAAAAATTATTCTGTAATCCTTTTCTTACCCATGTGTTCTAAACCATTAAATGGTAAGTTCATCCAAAATTATGTCATTAATGACTCACCCTCATGTCGTTCCACACCCGTAAGACCTCCGTTCATCTTCAAACACAGTTTACTTTGATTATGTTTTTATTACCTTTCTGGAGGTATTAAATGACATAATTTTCATTTTTGGGTGAACTAACCCTTTAAGATGTCCTTTGTCTTGCAGAACATAAAGGTATAAATTTTGTAACAAATAAGACATTTCAGTCATTTACATACAGTGACAGTTGATTAAAGATGCTAAAGATTAAACAATGATTGATTAATTGTCAATAAAACTTTTAACCGATAAAACTTGTCGATCATCGATTAAGCAGGGTAATGCACGTGTGTGCTGCCCAACTGCGAAAGGTGTAAAGACATGAGGAAAAATTAAGCAAGCAAGTCAGAGTTAAGTTTGGGACCATTTTACAGCTAGAGTTACACCTTCATCATGACTATACAGGTGTTTATTCAGCACCTCAGCGAGTGCAACTCAAACAACAACGCACGACTATCGCCATCTCATCCAAGATGTTTGTGTATTTCTTTCTTAAGTCAAAAAGAAATTAAATTTTTTGAGGAAAACATTACAGGATTACAGGACACACCATTGACTTCCATGGCAACCAAAATGTTGAAGGTCCAAATCAATGCAGTTTCAAAGGAAGGGCTTCAGAGGCTCCGCACGATCCCAGACGAGGAATAGGGTCTTATCTAGACCAGCCTTTCTCAAAGTGGGTGCCGCGGCACACTGGGGTGCCCCCTGACTGTGTCAGGGGTGCCGCCAAAAAATTACGTAGGCTAAAAAAAAAAAACAAATATGAAATTTCATATATAAAATATATTTGAATTTACATAAATACATTCTTCTTCTTTTTAACCCTTTCGCACGTACTATCACACATTCACACATGTGATTAGAACGGTCAGTGCATCACGTTCATTCAAATGTGCTTTCGCGTTGGCTTGCACTGAGCCAGAGACAGGCGCGCTCAGACTTGTCATATATCACAACTTTTCAGTGTTTTCAGCCACATAATGTTTATTTTAGGTTTCATACGTATACTTACTAAAAAAACAATACATTTAGAGTTTGTAAAATACACAACGATGAAAAATGAAGAGGCAATAATAATCCTTTCCATTATAATTAGTTTTATTCATATCAGATACACATTGTGTAAGTAACTTTAAAGTTTACTCTATTCTTCTCCCAGTTCACCTGCCACTTACTTTTATGTATTTTGGGAGAAGTGGATGAATTCACGTCTTGTAAATCCAACAGATCCGATTTTCTGAACTGCGCCTGCGGCGGCGATGGCGGCGCCCATCGTGCATACAGCTCAACTAACGCGATCGTTTTAAAGGTGTTTAAACGACAAAACACTTCCACTTGTATATATTTGACAATCGGAATATCAGATATTTCAGGCCATATCTAACAAATTTGTGAATATTTTGAATAAAAAAGGAAAAATGACATAAAAGCAGATCATCATTCATTCAGCTCTGTTGTTGCTGCGGTGTGTCACGTGACAAGCAATGACGCGTCACCATGGAAAGCATAAAGTGACACATTAATAACGGTCGCTTTGAAAAACTCACGCTGGAGGGTCAGCCAGAATGTTTTAAATTTACGTGTGAAAGGGTTAAACATATGAGCGGATTAATAAAATTGTAAATTAATTTTAGATAAATATATATATATATATAATTACTTTGCAAACCTGTGTTTTTAAAGGTGCTATAAAGTTGCTATAAAGTTGTTATTATTATTGTTATTTACAGTTCGTATTATGCTCTGTTCATTACTGTCCTGTCTAAATAAACAGGACATTTGCATTTAAATTTGGGTTATGCAGTGTTTTTAAATTATATTTTAAACTGGGGTGCCTTGAAATTTTATGCACTTTTGAAAGGTGCCCTGACTGAAAAAAGTTTGAGAAAGGCTGATCTAGACAAACCATCGGTCATTTAAAAAAAAAAATAATAATTTTTTGACCTAAATTGCTCATCTTGTGTTGCTCTGCGATGTGCCAAGAATTGCGCAATCACGTCAAAAATGTCACACTAGACATAGACAGAAGTACCACCCCGTGTTTACAAAGCACACGTGCAAAAAAATAAAATAAAAAGGTTAAACAACGATGTCTGAGAATTTTGCAGTTGAAGATGGAGTGTTTTTTGGTAAAGGGCGTTTTTATTAGTCTTCGCACATCCGCTTGGGGCGGTACTTATGCCTACGTCTAGTGTGACTTTAGGATAAAAGTATATACATTTATTTTTATTTTTTTTAAATGACTGATGGCTTGTCTAGATAAGACCCTATTCCTCGTCTGGGATCGTGCGGAGCCTCTGAAGCCCTTCCTTTGAAACTGCATTGATTTAGACCTTCAACATTTTGGTTGCCGTGGAAGTCAATGGTGTGGAGAAAAATCCTGAAATGTTTTCCTCGAAAAACTTAATTTCTTTTTGACAGAAGAAAGAAAGACATGAGCATCTTGGATGAGATTGAGGTGAGGAAATTATCAGGAAATTCATTTTGAAGTGAACTAATCCTTTAATAAAGTATTTGGCAGTATTTAAGAGGTTAAGCAATAACTAGTTGTGTTTTAATAAGTCATGATATTTTACACTGAATGAACATACAGATAGGAAAATAGTCAGTAAATAACTTAAATACTGTTTTTGTTTTTACTCAAAGCAATTGTGTTGATCTTCTTTGTTCCAAAAAAGAGAGCAAGTCATATGGGTTTGTAATGACATGACGGAGAGTAAAAGTTGACAGTAAATTTATTGGGTGTACTATACCTTTAAAAACCAAAGCAGTTCATAGAGCATCTGCAGATTTTTTTTTTTTTTCTTTAGGTGAGAGACATTACCACACATCGGAAAAGAACAGCTCTTAAGGGATTGCCAATTTTTCTGCGTGAGAAGCCAGAATGTTTACTCAAGATGTGCCTGGTAACTGTCATACCCAATATCTAAATCCTTTTTTTTTAAACTACACATTTTACATGTATTCAGTTTACTTAAACAACAACGATGACGATGATAATATTAATTAATGTAAATACTTTAATTTACATAAACATTTTTCATTTAAACCCCCCTTCCATCCATTATTCTCCCAGGATACTGATTCTGTGGACCACTGCACCAAAGGTGTAAAGATCGGAATTCTTTCTGTGCTTGAAGATGATGTTGCGGCCGTCATATCAACGCCAACTGTAATCAACCAGGCCATAATCCTGGAAGAGGCCATTGTGCTCGAGGACATTAAAGATCTGCCCTCAGCATTTGCATACTTGTTCGGTCTCTTGTATGCACTCAACATGGAGTATCCAAAAGAACTTAAGTATACTTTTGAAGTCATACAAAAAATCTTCATGGATCTTGGTGGTACCTGCTCTGCAAGAGTACAGTCATTGAAGTCGAAACTTGGCTAAATGGACATGAATGAAGTTCTTCTACTGGCCATTGTTTCTTTTATATTTTCAAAGGTAATGACTTAAAAAACAATACTGTCTTCTTTCAATGTATTAATTAATGTTAAGTATTCACTTGTTACAACCTTTGCCTTAAAGAGATAGTTCATGAAATGAAAGTTCTAAACCAAGTTGTTCTAAACCTGTGAACTTGGGGGTGAGTAAATGATGAAAGAACTTCCATTCCATGAACTATCTCTTTAAGACAAAGGTTGTAACAAGTGAATAAGTGAATACTTAAAGGTTTAGATCACCAAAAAATGAAAATTAGCCCATGATATTAGACCTAGTAATCCTAGATGTATGACATTCTTCTTTCAGATTAATAAAAGTTGAGTTTAATTAAATAAGCTCTTCCAAGCTTTATAATGGCATTGACTGTTGCTCTGTTTTTGAAATCCATAAAAGATAATCTGTCCATCAAAAAAACATGCTCCACACGGCTCTGGGAGGTTAATAAATGCCTTTGGAAGTGAATTGATGCGTTTGTGGAAGAAAAATATCCATATTTAAAACTTCATTAAGTAAAGTTTTGACCGATGGGCTTCTGCCTTCTGCAGTTTAAAGGCTTACGCTACCTCTTAAACTCCGAGAAGGCACTTTAAACTCTTTTCTACGGAAGGCGATCGACCGGAACTTTATTTTAAAAAGTTTTAAATATGGATATTTTTCTTACACAAACGCAACAATTTGCTTTAGAAGACTTTTATTAACCCACCGGGGCCACGTGGAGCATATTATTTGACGGACAGATGCATTTTTTATGGACTTCAAAAACAGAACAACAGTTACTGCCATTATAAAGCTTGGAAGAGCCAGGACTTTTTTAATATAACTCAACTTTTATTCGTCTAAAAGAAGAATGTCATACACACATAGAATGGCTTGAGGGTGAGTAAATCATAGGCTAATTTTCATTTTTGGGTGAACTATCCCTTTAACATTAATTAATACATTGAAAGAAAACCATTGTTTATTAAGTAATTTTTGTGTGAACACTATTTAGGCTGGAATTTCTCCTAAAGTGTTTTTTTTTTCCCCTTCCTTTTTCCGGGTTCTGGCCAAACTAATTGTATTTTTATTTCTATGTAGACACTGGTACGTCCAAGGATCTAGGTCAAGAGTGGATTACAGGCATATCATTGTAATTGTAGTTTCGATGTTGATGTTCTGACAAAACCCCCCCCCAAAAAAACAGTGGATTTATAGTAACTGAGTAATGTTTACTTAGATGCTTTCACTAGTTTTGGGTTCTTGGACACTATAGTAACTTAGTTTTGAGAAACTATTAGGTTGATGTTAAAATATGCAATAGTTTTCACATAATTGCTCCTTTAAAAATCAACCAAAAATGTTAAATATGTGCAGCTAAGGTATTGTATAAATAACGCTGGATTTCTTCGACGTTCATTGAGTTCAGTGTAAAATGCTTAATGCAGAACCTGATACTGTAATGATGTGGTGCTTGGACAGAAACTGTTTAAATAATAAAAAAGAAAAGTTATTTGACCCGTTATGGTCTGTCTTTTATTTAATTAGACTTTAAATTAATCAGTCTATGCCTATAGATAATAGGCCTATTTGTGTTCAGTAAACAAAAAATATTTTGTTCTGTTATTCATTAGGTAAACATAACTATGTTGTGACAACTTATGATGTTAATGTAATATTTTAAGTTGGGTGGACTTAAGTGCCTGTTGGTTGAGTTTACTCAAAGAAGCGCTTGCGATAAGTTGCCTTATTATTTTAAGTTGATTCAACTTTTTTTTTTACAGTGCATGTGTTTTTAAAGCTATAATCAATATTAAAGCTATAAGTAATATTGGAAGTGCTTGTTGTTTAATTAATAGTTGATATCGGGAACATGCTTGTTTAAAGCTATAATCAATATTGGAAATCGTTTGTTGTTAAAGCTATAGTGTCTGATGCATGCTTGGCTTAAAGCGATATAGTACTGGAAAATTACTTTTTCTTAAGCTATAGATGTTGGAAATGTGCTTTTCTTAAAGTGATATCGTAATCTATAGTAGAGTTTGGAAACATTCTTGTTTTTAAAAGCCGTAGGTGCTATTAGAAACACACTTGTTCTTAAAGGGTAACTTCAGTGATTTAGCATTAAGCTTTGTATTTAAACTGGATCATTTATGTAGTAGAAATGTGAAATTATTTTTGAATTTGGTGCCTTCTAGACTGAGAAAAGACCGAAAATGTATTTGTCTCATGTGGATGAAAGACAACAACTCCCAGAATGCACTTGCTTCGCTGCCCTACGAGGTCACTCCGTACACCGTCGTTTTGATCTTCATAGTAATACAATCATTTTGTTCAGTTAGAGAATAAACACTACAATTAAAAACTGAACGTGTGTTTTCAATAAAGTGTGAGTGAGCCGAACGAAAGTCACAGCACAGACGCAGCAGTGTCAGATCTCATTCCTCACGAAGAGCTGAGCAGAGCTGAGGGAACGTTAAGCGCCAGTCTGGCACGTTTTTGGATCGCATATGGAAGCTAAACTATCACAGGAATTCATTGAAAAGTTGAAACACTCACTTTACTCTGCATCGCTCCGTTATTGTCCGTGTGTCCGCCTGTGTCTACATTCTGTGGGTGAGATCTCTTCCCTATGGGCGGGTTGATAACACGCGGAACAGCTCCATCTAGTGGCTGTAGTTTTAGCCTCTGGCCAAAAAATCCTCCGATGACGCAAAATGACGATATTTGCATCATCTGAGGAATTTTTCCAGAAATAAAATGCATAATTATCTCGTCTCAGGGGGATATGAGGGGGGAAAGTACCATAATTTGAATATACTACCGGGTTTCTACTGATGCAAAGCCTAATGCTAAACCACTGAAGTGACCCTTTAAGTTATAACTAACTTTAGAGTAGAACTTTAGAATAAGAAGTTACTTTTCAGATTTGATTAAAGATTACCACAACACTATTTTTACGGTGTATCGGAACTTGCACAGATTACTCATTCACGCTTACACTCAGGAAATAAATTAAATAAAATAAATTAAATTGGAGATTCTTTCTTCAAGCTAAAGTCGCTATTGAAAATTTGGAAATGCGTTTTCTTAAAGCTATAGGCACTATGGGAATTTGATATTATTAAAGCTGATAGAGGTGTTTTTGGGCCTTATCCTGATATATTGCCAAGATACTCAGTCACATGACCTCACATTTCTTATGTATCAATTTCTTCCTAGCACTTCAGCATAATTCTAAGCACACTAAATGATAGGAAAGGGGATGAACAGCGTTTTATCTCTGAATCTGACTCTGCTTGTCATCTATGTTAGCCACCTGAGGAGTCATCCACAAGCTGGTCAGGAGGATCCATTATTTGCCTTGGAGTAGTGAAAGCTTGTGTCCAGAGCCTGGCTTGCCTCCTGTCTCCGCTGCTGTGCATACTGCAAGCTTCCCTCAGAGCGTTATACGGCTTGTTCTCTGTGCATAGAGCTGCTACAACTGCAGTTTCCTCCACTCCTGTCTCTACATTTGAAGGCCATTCATGCGTATGTCTTCAGCTGCTTATGAACGCTTTATCTGGCCCGATGCTCGAGTATCCATTAGAATGCTGCTCTCTGATCGTGGCATGAGAAATTGAATTACCCCACTGCATCTGACACTTATTGCACAAGTGGCATCCTATCACGGTACCACGCTTGTTCCCTTTCGAAAGGGAACTCGCGCTGCGTCAGCTTCGACGCTACGGGGAACGCCTCCGGCGTGACAGGTGCCTGAAATCACATTGAATCACGTCAATTCTATTGACCGGCGACATCCTATGATGTCATCAAGGTGCGACCAGGAAGTATATAAGGGCGCCTTGCCAACATGACAGTATCTCTTCGTCTTCAGTGACTGTTTTGCCTGTATCCTGAACGTCAAGTAAGAAGTACCAAGCTATGAAGTGTGCAGAGAAACAGCGCCACTTCCGCAGGTGCGCAGAGCCGTGTACCAGGTATCTTACACCTGATGACACTCACACGCTCTGTGTATACTGTCTGGGGGAAGAGCACGCACGGGAGGTTCTCGAGGGAGCCTCCTGTGCGAACTGCGAGCGTTTTCCGTTGAGAACACTCCGCTCTCGTTTGGCTCTCTTCTCGAGGGGAGAGAGTTCAGCAGCTGGGAGCCGGCGCCTTCAATCCTGGGGCTCCCAGCTGGATCTGGCTCGTCGTCTAGAGACTGGTATAGTGCTTGTGGACAACGAGCCAGATCGCGAGGGGCAGACTTTGGAGGCGGAGCAGGATCTAAGCTCCTCCTCCTCGTCTGTGGCTCTTCCAGTGGAGCAGAGGATGGTTGAGGAGTCAAGTGAAGTGTTTGAGGCTTCTCAACCACCTTGTCCCATGTATGGGGAGCTGGTGGAGGTTATGGAGCGCGCCGTGGGCAGATTGCAGCTGCCTTGGCGGCACGCTAGGGGAGATGACGTTCGTCTGAGCAGACTGGATGACCGTTATCTCCCCGCCCGTGACCAGCCGGCTCCCGGGAGTCTTCCATTTTTTCCTGATCTCCATTATGAGATTGCGAGAGGATGGAAGAAGCCCTATTCAGCCCGAATCCATCGGCGTCAGCGGGCTAATTTTGCTGACGTCGAGGGATTACCGGAAGCTGGATATGTGTCGCTGCCGCCCGTTGACAAGACGTTCGCAAACTACCTCGCTTCTGGGCGGCCATCGACACTAAGGGCTCCCACCCTGCCGTCAGATCCCCTTAGGACAACATCACGTCTGAACGGCAGGGCATACATGTCGGCGGGTCATGCTGGGGCGGCTTTACACACGATGGGAGTGTTACAAGCCTACCAGGCAGATCTGCTGAGGGACCTCGATCAGGGGGTGGGACTAACCCCTGACGCGGTGGCCGAGTTGCGCCGCACCACCGATCTCTCTCTTAGGGCCACCAAGCAAACAGCTTTCGCCATCGGTCGTTCGATGGCGGCTATGGTGGCCACGGAGAGACATCTGTGGCTGAACCTGGCGGACATCGCGGGGAAAGAGAGGGCCTTTCTCCTCGATGCCCCGGTCTCGCCCTCTGAACTGTTTGGCACCTCCGTAGAGGCGGTGGTGGATAAGTTCAGGGAGGCGAGGGCGCGCTCAGCAGCATTTAAGACTTGCATCCCGCGGAGGTCCGGGACCGCGCCCAGGCAGTCGGGTGTCCCTGGTCCGTCCCAGCCTGAGGGCCGGAGACAGGAACAGAGAACCAGTGTTGCCTCTCGAGCGCCCCCACGGAGGGTTATGGCGCAGAGGAGGCGGGACACCCGCTTCAAAAAGAGGAAGGAAGCTGGAGCTGGCAACCGGGACCAGCGTAGGCAGCGGACTCCGCCCCCGAGGGGACGCAGGTGAACGCTGCCTTTTTTCCCTTCCTCTGGAAAAAGTTTTTCCCCGGGCGCTTTTAACATCAGGCCGGTGGGCCTATGATGAGCAGAAATGTAAGAATTCTGACGGCCCGCCTGGCTTGGTTGTGAGAGCGCCCCCCTCAGGATGGCGGGCGGATACTAGCCTATGGATGGCTGGAATCACCGCTGGGAGCGATTGGTGAGTCCCCTCGCTGAGGGTGAAACATTTTCAAAACTATGTTTTTCAGAACTCCTATACCTTCGCTCGCCTGAGAGGTTTTCTGGGGAAATTTGGATCGCCGCTGGATCTTCGCAGGGCCTGCAGCTCCCCGTGAGTAAGCTAAGAACGATCTTCTTTGCAACATTATGATGGTTGTGTGTGAATACTTCACTTTCTGCTAGAGAGTTTGCTGCCTCTCCGTGCTATATTTTTCCCCATTGTTTGGGTAACTGAATCGCGCTCTCGCCTGAGGGCTTGTAGTGTAAGGGGCGAGCTGTGTTTTTCCTAGCGTAAAGTGAAAAGTAGCTGAAGACCGGGTACGCGCTAATGCACGAGCTGTAGTGAGATCTGCGCCCAGCTCTGCGGGGCTTTGGGAAAGGGGTTTTTTGGGCCTCATTGTGTAATATTAGAGGTGATAATATTTCTTTCCCGGGCCCTGAGTAGATCTAGTGCGGACCTATGTCGCACCACTTGGCCTAGGCTTTGTCAAGGATGGGCGCGTCCCCTTTTAATAAAGATGTTCGCCCCTGGCCTGTCTTTTTAATTAAGAACATGGTCTTGTTTATGCATCCTTGTTTCAGCCTCCTCTATTACAGAGTCGTCCGGCCAAGGCCCGCCCCCTTCTCTGCGTTCTGGGGTCACGTGTAATGCAGACGAGGATGTTGCAGGAGACAGCGACTTTGCCAGTGGTCGTGGGGTGGAATTAAGCGTCTTTCGCCGGTTTGCGACTAGACTTTATCTGCTGTTTCCGCCTTTCGGAGCTTGGTGGCCGCCATCTGCTGGCGGCCCCCGGCCTCTTCCTGGAGGATGGTACGGCCGGTGGATTTCACATTTCTGTGATATTGTTCCCTTGCTTTATGTCTCTGCTTCACCTCCTTTAGGGCCCGGGTAGAGCAGAACATCGGATAATCCTTCTGTCTGTACGGTTCTGGTCGGATGCTCCCCTGAGGCCCGAGCATTGCCAATGGCTGACGCCCTCGCAATCAAGGTTGGCCGCTGCATGGAAAGAGAGACAGCCGCCCCGATGCTGGTGACGTAAGTTGTACTCCCCTCGCTTTATAGGGTCTTTGCTGAGCACTTCTGCTGAGTACACTGCTGTTGGCAATGTGATTAGGTCCATGTTTGTAGGCACTGCCCAAGAGACTGCGCCGTCCTGGGGGCCCTAGGACACGGCGAAGCAGGTTGTCCCTAGCTGCCTCTGGGATGGAGCCAGCCCCAGGTGCGGGCATAGGAGCCAGCTGGCTCTGAGTGGCCAGCTTGGACGGTCTGGGCAGTTGGACTTCAGGACAGGTAGTAGGCGTTAACCGGCCTCCTTGCAGGAAAGTCCCGACACTATGGCCCACGAGTGGGCCTCGGAGGCTCTTCTCCACTGGTGTCGACGTCAGCAGTGACCCGTCATTGGCCCTGGGGATGAGTCCCCAGGTGTTAACTGGATTTCCAGGCCTTCGTCAGCAGCAGACAGCTGCCGTCAGCCCAGGTAGCAGCAGCCAGCCTTCTTAAAGTTTCGGCAGGATCCTTGGAATCTGCAGACCCCCTATTCGGGGGGGCAGGTCCTGCCAGGCCTCCCTGAGGGGTAGGCTCCCAGTCTGGGTTTCCTTCGCTCAGGAGTTAGGCCCTGTCTGGCCTCCCTGAGAGCCTGCTGTGGTCAGCAGGCACTGCTTGGTCTCCCCTGAGGGGGCACCATAGGCATTAAGTCCCTCGACGGCTGGTACGAGCTGCTAAATAGGTGGTAGGCGCTACTGGGCCTCCCCATGGGCCTGCTGTGGGGTAAGCAGGCCCACTTGACCTCCTCTGCGGATGGCGTTCCTGGGCCCCAGTCACTGGATGGCTAGCACGAGTGTTAGTAGGTAGTAGGCCTCATCCGGCCTCCCTGAGTGACCTCCCTGGAGGCAAACTCCCGGTTCCCAGCCACTGTGGCGGTGAGCATGGAGTGCTATGAGTAGCACCTTCTGCTATCAGGTGGTAGGCATGGTGGCCTCCCTGACAATGAGCTCACGGTTCCCGGTCGCTGTGGTAATGAGCATGGAGCGCTATGGATAAGCACATTCTGCCGTTGGTTGGTAGGCTCTGTGGCCTCCCTGACGACGAGCTCTCGGTTCCCGGTCGCCGTAGCAATGAGCATGGAATGCTACGAGTAGCATGTCCTGCTATCGGTTGGTAGGCACTGTTGCCTCCCTGAGGGCGAGCTCCCGGCTTCCGGTCGACTATGGCAATGAGCGCGAAGTGCTACGAGTAGCATGCTCCGCTATCAGGTTGGTAGGCATTATGGCCTCCCTGAGAGCAAGCTCCCGGTTCCCAGTCACTGTGGCAATGATTAGGTGAAGTGCTACGAGTAGCACGTTTTGCTTTCAGTTGGTAGGCACGGTTGCCTCCCTGAAAGAGAGCTCCCGATTCTCAGGCGCTGAGACGACTAGCGAAACAAAACGCTAGGCGTGGCGTGCTCTGCTATCAGGTGGTAGGCACTGTTGCCTCCCTGAAAACGAGCCCCTGTTTCTCAGGCGCGAGAGTGAGACGGTTAGCGAAGCACGACGGACGGCATGCTCTGCTACCAGGTGGAGGCATTGCGCCTCCCTGGAATCGTTCCCCGGTCCCCAGTTTCGGTAACGGATCGTAGCATGGGCTGCTATCAGGCAAAGCTGCACGGGCTTCCCTGAGGGGATTCGCTTTGGAGTAGTAGGCCCACGTGGCCTCCTCTGAGGGCACGCTCTGGTCTCGTGGTTCCTGGATAAGTCCAGTCAATGAGCAGAGGCCGGCTCCCCGGCCGCTGTGGTGTGCGTAAAGTGCTATAAGTGGCACTTTTTGCTATCAGGTGGTAGGCATGGTACCTCCCTGAAAGCGAGCTCCCGGTCCCCAGCCGCTGTGGTGAGCTTGAAGTGCTATGAGTAGCACATTCAGCTTGGCTGTGAGTGCCCGATGTCTTGCAGTTGGTAGGCCCGCTTGGCCTCCCTGATTAAGCGAGTCCCTGGTCTTCCCAGCTACCTCGAGGGCTAGCACGACTGCGATCAGGTATCAGGCCCGTTTGGCCTTCCTGAGGACGAGCGCTGCTTTGGATGCGCGAGCGGTCTATCAGGTTACCAGGTGGAGGCCTCTCTCGGCCTCCCTGGGGGACGAGTTCCCTAGGCGGGAACACACAACTGGTTTTTTGCTGACAGCTAGTGGCTACCCGCTATCAGGCGCCGGCCACTGGCCGTTTGCGAGACCTGAAGGCGGTGTTCTTACCCTAGCACGACGAGGTGTCACTGCGGCTATGTGGTCCCGACAGGACGGGACCTTCATAGTAGGCCTACGGCATGGTTGCCTACCGGGCAGGCTTATGAGCTCCTCTCAAGCGAGGGTCTGTTGTGAGCTTACAGCCTCCTGGGGCTGATCTATTGGTGGTAGGTCCCGAGGGGCCCCTCCCGATATATTCAGCCTATAGGGCCTTTGGCCTCCTGAGCACGTTTTAAAGTAAGTGCTTGGTAGATCCGAGGATCGAGCGGCTTGACTCCCCTCGCTAGCAAGGGTTTGAAAGCACTTTGCTGAGCGCTGCTTTCCGGGATAACCCGTCTCTGAGGTCCGGCTAGTCGGTGACGCTGCCCTTTCTTGCAGCACCCTAGCGGGATGTCTCTTCGGAGGCGAGTACCAGAGGCTCTGTACTGTACAGACAGGGTTGACCGTATTACGTGTCCCATACTAGACTGGGTCACCTGGTCAGGTCTCCCTGGTGGCATTCGGTGATAATCTCCCGAATAGTGACTGGCATAGGGTTCCCTCGTAGTTCCCTTGCCACGCTCCCTTAAAGGAACCCCTTCTAAGTCGAATGGGTTGGTTCCAGGCCTTCGAGCAAGGCCTGGGAAGGACCTCATGTGTGTGAAGGTTTCCTTCTCAGGCGATAGCTTGGGCTATGACCGTAGGGAGCGCTGTCACTGACAGCCTAACGTGACCAGAAGGGGAGTGGTTCAGGCATTTCAGCAGAAATTGCTTGTCTTGACAGTTGTCACTGCCATTGGGCATGCACTCCCGTCGGCATGGCGGCGTGGGTATATCGTTCCCCGTAGCGTCGAGGCTGACGCAGCGCGAGTTCCCTTTCGAAAGGGAACGTCTCAGGTTACGAATGTAACCATTGTTCCCTGAGAACAGGGAACGAGACGCTGCGTCGCTGTGCCATGCCGCAGGGCCTGCCTGCCGAAAACAGTCCCTTCAGACGATTAGATACTGTCATGTTGGCAAGGCGCCCTTATATACTTCCTGGTCGCACCTTGATGACATCATAGGCTGTCGCCGGTCAATAGAATTGACGTGATTCAATGTGATTTCAGGCACCTGTCACGCCGGAGGCGTTCCCCGTAGCGTCGAAGCTGACGCAGCGTCTCGTTCCCTGTTCTCAGGGAACAATGGTTACATTCGTAACCTGAGACGATTTCAATAAAGTCTTCAGTATATTTTAACTTTTATTTTTATTTAATCTGTAGTGACCATGCAATGCTTGAGTGATGACACTGACATGAGCATTTTCACATTGTTTCTTTACTGCTCAGTTCATCTTATATACTGGTAACACTCAGTGTTTACTACACATGTGCAATACAGAGGATCAATACTGTGTGTCTTAAGAATACAATACTCAACAATTTATCCTTCCCCAAAGGTTCCCCTTGTCAAACAACCAAACTTCACTTAAATGACTCTATTAAAGGTAATTCTATATTTTGCTTAATCTGAATATCAAATTATTTACATGCATGGATCTGAACTTTGCTCACTTAGACACTTTTGGGCAATGCTTTTTCTTATGAGTCCGTAGACTAGAGGAGCAGATGAAACTCTTCCCACAGTGTGAGCACTTGTACGGTTTCTCTCCAGTGTGAATTCTCTGGTGTGATTTTAAGTCGCCTGATGTACTGAAGGTCTTCTCACAGTCAAAGCACATGTAAGGTCTCACACCAGTATGGATACGCTCATGCACTTTTAAATGTTCCAGTTGTGAAAAACTCTTTCCACAAAAAGAACAAACGTGAGGCTTCACACCAGCATGAATTTTAAGGTGTTGTCTTAAGTTTGATGCCACAACAAATGTTTTCTCACACTGATCACAGCTGAATGATCTCACTCCAGAGTGATGGCGCAGATGATCATCGAGAGTGCTTTTCAGAGTGAAACTCTTTCCACACTGAGAGCATGTGAACGGTTTTTCTCCAGTGTGAATCCTCATGTGTCTGTTAAGGTGTGATTTATCTCTGAAACTCTTTCCACACTCAGAGCAGGTGAAAGATCCTTTGACTCCAGATCTTCCAGCTTGTTTTTGTGTGAAATTCTCTTCAATCTTTGAATCGACGGCATCTCCATCTTCATTTTTGAGATTAGGGTTTTTAAACTGATGCTGTTTATCTTCCTTCACTTCCATCAGGTCTAAAATGAATATATTAAATTCCCATAATTCAATAAAAGGATAAATGAGAAACAAAAATAAATTTCGCACAAATCTAGATTAATACTAGTATAGTTTTAGATGTATTGATCTGTGTCAGTTTTCTTCTTAATGTTTCTCATTAAAGAGAATGAAGGAAAACACCAACCTATTTGTTCCTCTGTTTCTTCATCTTTTATTCTGCAGGGTTCTTCCTCAAACTCCATCTTTACAATAGTATGTCTGTAGTTTCTCCTGGAGTAATTCCTCCTGCTTGCTTCTTCTTCTCCTGTGTGAAGATGGGAATATTCTCAGCATTTAAACTCTCATGAACGGCTGTGGGAGCGGCTTCACTGACTGAAGGTGTGAATTGTGGTCGCTGTTGCTCATTTAGCAGATGATCATCACACTCACAATCACTCTCAATTATCCAGGTGCAAATGTTTTGCTCTAATAGTCATTTAGAAACAATTCTCTTTGGGCTGTCCCACTACGTCCAGGGCTGCGTTCAGCCCCAACAAAACGTTGCAAAACGTTTTTTAAACGGAAACGGTGCTGTATTGAACACCCTGTTCTGATGATGCAATAGTTCCAAGTATGGCAGCTGAGAAGGCCATTCTTTGTGTTCTTTCTGAGGAATTTTCGGAGCCTGATGAAATCGATATAAACACGTGTTTAATACTGCAAAATACATGCAATCACTGCCATTGCTGTCCAGAATAAAAGACAACATCCCAATCCCATTTAATGAACCTTTTTTATGTCCTGGTAATCAATTCTAATTTTATTTTATTTTATTTCTAGTTCTTACTTTTTTAATAGCTTGTATTTTCTTTCTCATTTTTATGTAAAGCACTTAATTACCATATATGAAATTTGCCTTGCAATGAAGCTAAAAATATAAATAAATACATCATCATGTTGATATATATACTGTATAATTTTTTTTTTTTTTTAGACAATCATGTCTTCTAATATCTTCAATTGTTGCGTATACATACTGAGCTGCAGCGGACACATTTGTACAACTTTCCTTGGACCCATTGTGTGAGCTGTCTCCTTAATACCGCGTGTTTTATATACATGTGCTGCTGATTGGGCTGACATGTTTGACACACCCACCAAACGAGATAAAACGCATCTCAAACCCATTGCACACCATTTCCAGGAAACATGACGTTCAACCGGAAACCATAGCAAAACGTTGCACACCGGTTTGAGCTTTGAACGTGCCCCTGGTGTCTCTACAGAAGAAAATCAATGCCCTGTTTCATAACAGAGAGTCATATTCTGATTTGAAACCCCATAACATAATAATTACAAAATATTATCATATTTCCATAAGCGTGCTAAATTTGATCAGAAATGTTTAAAGACCAAGGAGAAGTTGTTGTCATGGTGAAACCTCCAAACATTTAGTATCTCTGAAGCTCTGAATGTGCTCTTTACGGGACATCCAGACCAAACTGTGGCATGTTGTCAGAGAAATTCACTAAAATATAATGTCTACTAGAGGACAAAAGTCTATTCCTGTGTGCCAGGAGGATATAGAAACTTGTGAGATTTATTCTGAGCCACACAAAAACCACACACATTCTGCTTAAAGTCTGATAAAGACAATAAAATAATAGTAATTTGGAATCTAAATGGGTGACATTCATCTAAAGCCCATGATGAACAAAATGTGTAAGAATCATAAACTTATGTTGGCCAGATTATTTTCTGCAATAATACAAAAGCCATTTGAAAACTCCTATTGGCTTTTTGTGAAGGGAACCAGAGTGATGCTAACCTACACTTTAGCCTAAAATACATGATCACTCCAGCACTTTATATGGACCTTCAGAACAGATTTGATGTATTACAGCTTTTAAGAACTTTTACTGCCACTTAGAAGAACTCTTCAGTACTCAGATAAAATGTTTTGTGAATACAGCCCCTGATTTGCAAACGACTTTGTCTCTAATTTGCACACATTCACACGTTTAATCGATGTCTGGTTACAGCGATCAACCCTCATCAATATTCTTTCAGCTTCTCTCTGAACTGCTGTGGGAATTGAAGAATTGTAGTTTAACAGTTCTGGAAGAAGAGTATATTTAATTGACTCTTGGCCTAGCAAGACACATTCTATTACTTTAATGTAAATTAAACAAATATAAAAGATTCAGGCCAGCTCAGACCTTTTGGCTGATGCAATAAAAACACTCTGCTTATTTGAAAAATGTATTTAGGAATAGAGGAAAACAGAATAGGCAAACAAATATTTTTCATACAGTGTTGTCCAAAGTTATTAGAACACTTGGCTTCTGGGAGTCGTCTTATTGGGCCTGGATTTATTTTCCAAGAGGACAATGACCTGAAACATTCTTTAAAATATTGCTGGAACTACCTGCGAACAATTGAAAATTATGGACCTTACCCCTCAAATCCAGACATTGAGCGTCAGCGTCAGTTCTGGCAGGCCAAGTAGTCAAGACGCTGCTAACGCTATTGGTAACAACGCTCTCATCAGCTGATTCAAATCCCCTCGCTGCTAATGGCTACGCTAAAAGCAGGGTGCCTATTTAAAGCAGATTCAGTTCGCTCCTACTACTTGCTGCTCGCTGCTTTGCAACCAGGATAAGATTTATTGGTTTTCCTTTGCTTATCACTATGCATTTTGTGCAGTCTGCTTTAACAAATCATCGAACATACACAAGGCTCTTTAAAGTGCATTGCCTTTCACTTTGTGTTCTATTGAGTGAGATAAGTAGCCTATGTGTTGGCTAATGATTCAATCATATAATGTGAGCCTTATTTTTGCAAATAATGTATTCAATAGTTACATACAACGCCAGCAGCTGCATTTTCAGCAGAGTTATATCAGGACATATACTATTTCATAACTATGGGAGCAGCAACAAGTATGACCATGTGTTGGATACTTTCGTCAGTTTATTACCAGACTAACTGCTGTCTCGTAAGAATTATCATTTTTTTTCCAGCTTACACGAGTGTGGCGGTTCAAGTTCTAACATTACAAGCTATTTTCTCAACGAAAGCAACCCCGCTCGATGAGCCTGTAATTATATCATTGGCAAACGTTTCACTGAGGAATACGGCAGGCAAAACAGAATCATATCACAAGGATTTGTGCAGTGCGAAATCTAGCGAGAGCAATTTGCCCCCACACGGTTCACCTCTCATTCATTGAGGTTGTAAACTTGAACTTGCGATTTTGTCTAATTTGGAGTTTGCATCGCTGCATTATTTTCATGGACTCTCTGAAGTTATACTTAAAACTCGATGTGACTGACTCAAGAACAATTTCAGAGAATCTGCACTCCACAAGTTAAGTATATCAAGCATATGTCTCAGCTGGCAATTTTCACTCTCATTCATGTCTTCATGAAGCTAAGTTAGTTTTAAAACACTGTTAAAGCTACACTGTGTAACTTTTTAGTCTATTCTTAGCTAAAAACATTTTCAAAAATATATGTGCTCATTAATGTATATTTACTTCTTTCAAGTAATAAAGTATTCTCGTAAGTTTATAATATGCCATTTAAAATACATAAGGTAATGGGATCTAACGGTGGTCGCCATGTTGCCCCTCCATCTTGAAAGTACATTAGCCAAAGAGGGACATACCCGTAAATTCAAGCTTCGCCTTTCGCGTTTTAACCGGTTTTAATACTCGATGGCACTGTACAAAATTCTCTGCCTCGCGCATGTGCGCGTCAACTTGTTCAGACTTGTCTGGTGCATGTGCAGAGAGTTTTCATCTCAGCAGCTCCAGTAACAGAGTTATACAGAGTTTTCCTGGCTTGTTTATTCCTCAAAAGTCTGTTTTTCCTTGTGTGGTATTTCTGTGCGTTAATAACTCCGTAAGTAATAATAGTTATTGTCATTGTAGATGTGTTTCAGAGTGTGTCATCGCGTAATTCAGTTGATGTCACCTCAGAAGTATTTTTGTGTCAACATACAATAGCGTAATGCTCACCTATTTGAATAATCATTCAGTTATTTTGTTATCAACAATGTTTATTCGTTTTTAAAAAATATTTGCTTGTAATGTATGTTGATGGAAATATGTATCAGGTCTGATCGGCATATTAACAAATGTTATACAGAGCGCACTGCAGTGCTAACGTTAAAGCGGCGCACACACTTTTGTAACCGGACACCGCTTGTTAGCAGCGGCAGCGGCAGCTCCGCTCCTTTTAATGCAGCTGCATTTAGCGCCTATATATGGTACAATAAGCTCTGGTTTACGGTTACATTATACAAATGTAACTTATAAGTATAGTTATACAGTTCTTAACTGTGTATGTATATTTACAATCCTTATTTGTTCTCTCACAGAAACCACATTTATGTACATATCCACGCAAACCTGTTTATGCCTTGCAATTGGATGATTGAATAAACATTACTATCATCAAAGTTCATTCTGGATTAGCTGCAGTTCTTTCTAGCCGAATAATTAGGCCAGTTTAGTTCCAACCATCCCACTGCGCACAGAATATCCCACAGGCACCGTGTCGAATGTGGACGAGGTCGAACTGGAAGCCATGTTAATCTTGGACTAAATCGGCCACCGTAGGAGTTGAACCGAAATCGGAATTGAGAGGAACAGAAACTAAAATTCACTGGATGATCATATACCTTTTCACCACTAGATGGGGGAAAATATCACACAGTGTAGCTTTAAAAAAAAACAAAAAAACATCAGGTAATTGGCAACGTAATTGACAATGGTATCTGCATTGCTTAAGCTAGTCGTAAATGCTAGGCTTATGGATATTGTCTTATCTCTATAGTGGTATTCGTAAATGTGTAACTCGTTTTAAGCTAAAGTTGCTATTGGATATTTTCTTAAGCTACAGTTGAGATTGGGAACGCACTTGTTCTTAAAGCTATAATTAATATTCAAAGTGCTTGTCTTAAAGCTATAGCTAATATTGGAAATGCTTGTTCTTAAAGCTTTAGCTAATATTGAAATGCTTGTTCTTAAAGCTTTAGCTAATATTGAAATGCTTGTTCGTAAAGCTTTAGCTAATATTGGAAATGCTTGTTCTTAAAGCTATAGCTAATATTGGAAATGCTTGTTAAAGCTATAATTAATATTCAAAGTGCTTATCTTAAAGCTATAGCTAATATTGGAAATGCTTGTTCTTAAAGCTTTAGCTAATATTAGAAATGCTTGTTCTTAAAGCTATAGCTAATATTGGAAATGCTTGTTTTTAAAGCTATAATTAATATTCAAAGTGGTTGTTCTTAAAGCTATAATTAATATTGGAAGCGCTGGTTCTTAAAGCTATAGTTAATATTGGAAATGCTTGTATTAAAGCTATAATTAATATTGGAAGTGCTTGTTCTTAAAGCTATAATATTCAAAGTGCTTGTTCTTAAAGCTTTAGCTAATATTGGAAATGTTTGTTCTTAAAGCTATAATTAATATTCAAAGTGTTTGTTCTTAAAGCTATAATTAATATTCAAAGTGTTTGTTCTTAAAGCTATAATTAATATTCGAAGTGCTTGTTCTTAAAGCTATAGTTAATCTTGGAAATGCTTGTATTAAAGCTATAATTAATATTGGAAGTGCTTTTTCTTAAAGCTATAGCTAATATCAGAAATGCTTGTTCTTAAAGCTATAATTAATATTGGAAGCGCTGGTTCTTAAAGCTATAGTTAATATTGGAAATGCTTGTATTAAAGCTATAATTATTAATGGAAGTGCTTATTCTTAAAGCTATAGCTACTATTGGGATGCTTGTTCTTAAAGTTATAATTCAAATTGAAAGTGCTTGTTCTTAAAGCTATAGTAATATTGAAAATCGTGTGTTTTTAAAGCTATAATCAATATTAAAGCTATAACTAATATTGGAAGTGCTTGTTGTTTAATTAATAGTTGATATCGGGAACATGCTTGTTTAAAGCTATAATCAATATTGGAAATCGTTTGTTGTTAAAGCTATAGTGTCTGATGCATGCTTGGCTTAAAGCGTTATAGTACTGGAAAACGACTTTTTCTTAAGCTATAGATGTTGGAAATGTGCTTTTCGTAGGCCTAGTCCACATGTACACGGATATTTTTATAACCAGAGTTTTTCCTCCTCCGTTTAAAAAAACAATCGCGTCCACACAAGCACGGTTTAAAAAAAATCTCCGTCCACATGAAAACGCAAAACCGCGCTATGATTGGCTGCCTGATTTCTACATGGGTCCCATCCACGGAGGGATGCTATGGGGTCAGTGAAACCTTTCTACAAGTTTACTTTGGACTCAGTGACAGGTAACTGTACACATGGGCAGGCCCAAGTGGACTGAAGCTTCACACACTTGCCTTACTATGTTGTATTATTGCATTCTGACGCCTCTGTTCTGCAATACAATGAGATAACTGCGCATGTATCTGTATAGGCTACATGTGATAAGCGCTATTAGCAGAGTTATTAAAAGTTACGTCCACCATTGCATAGACTCGACTCATGTAACTTTAAACAAAAGCGATAACGGCGCACAAACTGACGTCAAACAAAGGAGAGAACGGCGCACATTTTGACTTAAAGGTGAACTATGTAGGATTTTTGCAGTAAAATATCCAGAAACCACTAGGCCAGTGTTATATATTTTGTTCAGTTGAGTACTTAGAATATCCCAAATGTTTCCAACTATTAATAAATCGTGAGAAATTGCTATTTTAACCAAGGAACCGGGACGTGTGAGCTATGCGTGTGAGGGAGTCGCCTGTCGATTGCGTCATATCTGCGTCACCCTCGGTTTCCGGTTTTATTCAGTGAAACACTTTACTCTCACTGCAGTGTGAACAAGTGTCATAGCAGCCGCCGAGCGAACGCCATAACTTCCTTTTCAACACACTCAGATATATCTAATACGATAAACAGAGTTGCGTTACCTCATACTCATGACTGGAAAAGAGGAAGTGGCGCCGGCAACCGTGTCATAATAAAAGTCCCGCCGGCGACTATGCCATAATAACAGTCCCGCTCTTCAATCGCTCCTGCGGCCTTGCTCAGCTCCACAACACTCGGTCCTGCTCTGCTTCAGACTACAGTAATGTTAATAATCACATCCATGAACATGATTTCTGCCCGAGTCCTATCCTGACTCTTTTCCACCGGCTGTGAGGTGAAGACCACATGTCCCAAGATTCTGCGCTCAAATGTGGCGTCATCAAACTACGCATTTGTTTTGAACAGGCGACCTCTAGTGGACGGAAAAGTTACATAGTGTAGCTTTAACAAGCCTAAATCTCCGATTTCACCATCCACACGACAACGCTGTAACCGGAGTTTCTAAAAAACTTCACCCTGGCCGGAGTTTTCAAAAAAGTCCGGTTTCAGTAACCGGATACTGCGTTTGCGTGTGGACGAACAGCCAAACCGCATAGAAAAAGCTGCGGTTTTGAAAATACCCGTGTTCGTGTGGACAGGACCTTAAAGTGATATCGTAAGCTATAGTAGAGTTTGGAAACATGCTTGTTTTAAAAAGCCGTAGGTGCAATTAGAAACATACTTGTTCTTAAGTTATAACTAACTTTAGAGTAGAACTTTAGAATTAGAAGTTACTTTTCAGATTTGATTAAAGATTACCACAACACTATTTTTACGGTGTATCGGAACTTGCACAGATTACTAATTCACCCTTACACTCAGGAAATAAATTAAATTTAATTAATTAATTAAATGGGAAATTCTTTCTTCAAGCTAAAGTCGCTATTGGAAATTTGGAAATGCGTTTTCTTAAAGCTATAGGCACTATGGGAATTTGATATTATTAAAGCTGATAGAGGTGTTTTTGGGCCTTATTTTGATATATTGCTAAGATAAGCAGTCACATGACCTCACATTTCTTATGTATCAATTTGTTCCTAGGACTTCAGCATAATTCTAAGCACACTAAACTGATAGGAAAGGGGATGAACAGCGTTTTATCTCTGAATCTGACTCTGCTTTTATGTCATCTATGTTAGCCTACCTGAGGAGTCATCCACAAGCTGGTCAGGAGGATCCATTATTTGCCTTGGAGTAGGGAAAGCTTGTGTCCAGAGCCTAGCTTGCCTCCTGTCTCCGCTGCTGTGCATACTGCAAGCTTCCCTCAGAGCGTTATACGGCTTGTTCTCTGTGCATAGAGCTGCTACAACTGCAGTTTCCTCAGAGGTGTGATATCGTAAGCGATATCGCTTACGTAAAGCACGTAAACCTTACTTAAGTAGAAATTTTGAGTATCTATACTTTACTGGAGTAATTATTTTTCAGCCTACTTTTTACTTCTACTCCTTACATTTTCAAGCAATTATCTGTACTTTCTACTCCTTACATTTTAAAAATAGCCTCGTTACTCCTATTCCATTTCGGCATGTTTTAATTCCGGCTTGTCATAAAAAAACAACAACTATCCAGATAAATCGCGCCATCCGGACAGAGTGAATTTGATTGTGGTTGGATGAGAAGGATAAACACAAACCGTTCTGACACCCTATTGGGTTGTAGGCGATCAATCACGTCTGCACCTGCACAAATCACACACCATGTTGCCAGATAGGGCGGGTTCTCGCGACGAGCACGCACTTTCAGCCAATCAGCGATCAGCAGGCAGACGTGCTCAGCCTCATTCATGACTTTAGCCGGGTTTTTAGCGCGATAACTCATAGCTGTATATTCCAGTGATCGCTATGCCAGTGGCATAAATACACAGTAAGTTGTATCTACAGCAAAGAGTGGGAGAGTGACTCAACTCTCAAACGTGAATTACACCTGTGACTCGAAGACTCTTTAAATATAACCGTGACTCCCGTCCATCATCATACACACACTTAGGACATCTGCAACTAGCAACCCCGACAGCTGCTGAAAGAGGTTCAAATCAACGACTAATCCGTTTTGACTGCTAAGTGCATGTGCCATGTACTTCACGAAAGACATACTGTAGTTTTGTCAAAGCAAAGTGCAACACAAGGGTAAGCGCATTGTTGTTATTTATTTGTTGACGGATTATTGTACAGTATAAATGAATTACGCATTTTGACATTGGTGTGTGCATTAACGTGTGAAATGCCTGTTAATTACATAGCGTTTTTCCAATCTCTAAATTGGGCACTTTTTGCACGTAAATTGGCTTCTTACTGTTGACATTGAAAATCTTGTGTTTTTCTAAGGGATTGCTGTTGTGACAGTTTCTACCTGGACATATAGTCATATTTGAACCGTTTTACTGGGATTTTTTTTTTTTTTTTAATCATCAATGTTATGCTTTAAGGAGATAAAATGGTAACTTACTTATCAACATTGATTGGTATGGCAATAAAATAATATCACATTATTTTGGCAGTTAAAGTTTTGGGTTTTTTTCTTGGAGCAACTAGTTGCCTATAAGTATTGTTAGAGGTGCAAACTTGTTATCAATAACCAGGCATGTTATCAATAACCATTTTTTTTTTAAATATATAAATGTACATTTGGTGAGGTTTTTGGGCTGGAAATTGTTGACCCAATCTGGCCACACTGATCACACATTAAAAAAATGGTTATTGATAACATGCCTCTGAATTTTGACTTTTTGCACCTTTACAATATTTATAGGCAACTAGTCATCAAATCTTCCACTCCATGAAACATGTTAATGCTCAGTAGTACACAATATGGTTCTTTAATGTATTTGCATTGTCCTAAAATGTGTTCATTTTCAATGGGAATATATGCGGCTGAAACGCGTAGCCAAGTGCATCTAAAAATGTTCAACATTAACTTTTTAATATAACATTATAGTCATTATGGCCTTCAGAAAAATGTTTTTTTGAGGAGGTGGGGTATGCACTGTGGCGCGGCCTAATCTTTTGTCCTTAAAGGGATACTTCACCCAAAAATGAAAATTCTTTCATCATTTACTCACCCTCAAGTTGTTCCAAACCTGTATGAGTTTTTGTTCTGAAGATATTTTGAAGAATGTTTGTAACCAAGCAGATAAAGCAACCATTGACTGCCATAGTAGGGGGAAAATGCTATGGCATTCAATGGTTGCATATAATTTGCTTGGTTACAAAAATTCTTCAATCTTCAGAACAAAGAAACTCATACAGGTTTGGAACAATTTGAGTAAATTATGACAGAATTTTCATTTTTGGGTGAACTATCCCTTTAATGGCATTTTTTCCACTTACATTACTTTTACTTTTATACTTTAAGTAGTTTTGAAACCAGTTACTTTTACACTTTTACTTGAGTAAAAAGCTTGAGTTGATACTTCAACTTCTACAGAAGTCTTTTTAAACCCCAGTATCTATACTTCTACCTGAGTAATGAATGTGAATACTTTTGACACCTCTGAGTTTCCTCCACTCCTGTCTCTACATTTGAAGGCCATTCATGTGTATGTCTTCAGCTGCTTATGAACGTTTTACCTGGCCCGATGCTCGAGTATCCATTAGAATGCTGCTCTCTGATCGTGGCATGAGAAATTGAATATTATAGCTTCAGTATCTGTTCATATATATATATATATATATATATATATATATATATATATATATATATATATATATATATATATATATATATATATATATATATATATATATATATATAAATATAAATGTCTTCGATTATTAGCTGGTTACATTCATCATGCTAGCTTCACGTAGATCGATAGGATCTTTACAATTAAATTCAGTTAGATTGTCTTCTCTCGAAACACTCTTTTGGATCCTCCGTGGCTCTTCGATTTAGAAGGAAGAGCCAGGGAGGATTGCCCAGTTATGGTCTTTTGGGGGGGATTTATGCTACTCTCCAGTCTATAAAATAGTATGATTGCCCTTAAGCTACTGCTGTTCCCTGTTTTGGATTTCATGGAGCTCCCCATGATAATGAAAGGGAATTTAGAATGGAGCCATATCGCCTAATTGCTCGTATCAATAACTGCTACATTCCTCCTGCTAGCTTCACATACAGACTGATCTCATGAAATAGCGAACACGCCAATTCGCTATGCCATTTTGGCGTGCTATCAAGACGCATAATCGCTTTTGAGCGTGTTTTTCAACGCCGTTTCATTCTATCCCCCTACACTGCTCCTACCCCTAAACCTACCAATCACAAGAAACATTCAGCATTTTTACATTTTCAAAAAAGCATCATTTAGTATGTTTATAAATCCATTTACATTCACGCGGAATCACACAGCGTTGACATACACGCGGAATCACACGGCGTACACATACACGCGGAATCACACGGCGTTGACATACACGCGGAATCACACGGCGTACACATACACGCAGAATCACACGGCGTACACATACACCTGGAGATGATGTTCGTTTCGGCGTACACATACACGCAGAATCACACGACGTAGACATACACGCGGATAGCTCAAAATGCGTACAGATAACACGCCATTTGGCTTTAGAAAGTGGCGTGTATGTTTACGCAAAGTCATGATGTCATGTTGTCACATAGATGAAATTGCTTTGTATCCCTGCTGTCTCTTCAATTAGCTGGAAGAGCTAGGGAGGATTGCCTGGTATGGTCTGGGGGGGGGGTCTGGGGGGGGGGTAGTTCAGCTCCCCTAGTCCTAATTCATGTGAGCGTCCACTAATGCTGCTGCTGTCCCCTGACTCAATGCTATTTCATGGTGCTCATGAAAGGTCAGGAGACTCATCTGAACAGAACCATATTGCCACTACTTCAACTTCAACTTCAACTTTATTCATTTATATAGCACATTTTACTGCAATTCCAATTGCCCAAAGTGCTTCACAATATCAGAGAGACATAAGAAATATCAAACCAATTAATACTAAGGAATTTAAAACAAATAAAGACATAAATAATAAAATAGAATACATAGGGCGAGACAAATAAAGATCCAAGGGAACTGCCAGTAAATGTTTATCTCCTGATCTAATTCGTAATTCGTAATTCACTAATTCGTAATTCATTCATAAGATGTCTAAGCATTTTAATTGTCTAATTCCATCCTCTTGTTTATCTCAAGAGGATTGCCAGGTGTGGTTTGTTTGGGGGGAATAGTTAAGCTCTCCCAGTCCTAAACTGTGTGAGCGTTCCCTAATGCTGCTGCTGTCCTCTGATTCACTGCTATTTCATTGTGCTCATGAAAGGTCAGAGGACTCTCTGAACAGAGCCATACCGCCAAAAACAAATTGAATTCAGAAATCATCAACTGATTGCAATTCAATAAAAATGTCCAAATCATTTTTATTGTTGTGTGTTCTTGACTTAATGGACCTGACAGAACTCAACCCCATCGAGCACATTTGGGTAAGTTGTAAAATAAACTGTACTGATCTATTGTTCATACAAAGGAAAGCCTTTGGCTCCAGTTGCAGAAGGCATGGGATAACATTAGTGTTGACGTTCTCAGAGGAAATATATTGACACTATGCCGGAGAGATGTGCTGCTGTAATCGCTGCAGAAGCCGGACACACCAAATATTAAAGTTAAAAGTGGATAAAAACAGTACAACTCACTTCATCTGATATTTGATGGTCAGAGCAACCATCTGTGCGTCTCATGAACATTATAAAATGAAATCATGTTTTGGAGGCAAAAAGGTCGATATTTTCAGATCTGTCAGGTGTTCTAATATTCTTGGCCACCGCTGTATAAACTTGTCCAGACTTGAAAATCACTCAAATCAAACTGTCAATATTGCGTTGAAACCATGATCACTTAGACACCTTCGGGCAATGCTTTTTCTCATGAGTCCGTAGATTAAAGGAGCCGGTGAAACTCATCCCACATGAAGAGCACTGGTGTGGCTTCTCTCCAGTGTGAACTCTCTCATGAGCTTTCAGGTGTCCTGACTGAGAGAAACTCTTCCCACAGTGTGAGCACTTGTACGGTTTCTCTCCAGTGTGAACTCTCTGGTGTCTTTGTAAGTCACCTGATGTACTGAAGGTCTTCTCACAGTCAAAGCACATATAAGGTCTCGCACCAGTATGAATACGCTCATGCACTTTTAAATGTTTCAGTTGTGAAAAACTCTTTCCACAAAAAGAACAAACGTGAGGCTTCACACCAGCATGAACTTTAAGGTGTTTTCTTAATTCTGCTTCCAAAACAAATGTTTTGTCACACTGATCACAGCTGAATGATCTTGCTCCAGAGTGACGGCGCAGATGATCATCGAGAGAGCTTTTCCGAGTGAAACTCTCTCCACACTGAGAGCATGTGAACGGTTTCTCTCCAGTGTGAATCCTCATGTGTCTGTTAAGGTGTGATTTATATGTGAAACTCTTTCCACACTCAGAGCAGGTGAAAGATCCTTTGACTTCAGATTTTCCAGCTTGTTTCTGTGTGAAATTCTCTTCAGTCTTTGAATCGACTGCATCTTCATTTTTGAGATTATGTTTTTGAAACTGATGCTGTATGTCTTCATTCACTTCCATCGGGTCTAAAATGAACATATTAAATTCCCATAATTCAATACATGAGGAACAAAAATAGATACTGTTTAAAATCTCAATTTTGCACAAATATAGTTTAATACTAGAGTCTAGTTTTAGATGTATTGTTATATGTCAGTTTTCATCTTAATGTTCCTCATTAAAGAGAATGAAGGAAAACACCAACCTATTTGTTCCTCTGTCTCTTCATCTTTTATTCTGCAGGGTTCTTCCTCAAATTCCATCTTTACAATAGTATGTCTGTAGTTTCTCCTGGAGTAATTCCTCCTGCTTGCTTCTTCTTCTCCTGTGGGAAGATGGGAATATTCCCAGCATTTAAACTCTCATGAACGGCTGTGGGAGCGGCTTCACTGACTGAAGGTGTGAATTGTGGTTGCTGATGCTCATTTAGCAGATGATCATCACACTTACAATCACTCTCAATTATCCAGGTGCAAATGTTTGTTCAAATAGTAATTTAAAACTATATTCATGATTTAAGTTTTAGCTTCCAACTCTCCTGGTTGATTTTTGAGTTTCTCTATCATGATTTATGATTTGCAATAGACTGATTAAAAACTGGTTTTGAGAAACACAGCCCTGGTCAGTGCAACTCCAACCCACATTAAACACAACCCTGCTGAAAAATCAACATAAGCTGGCATAGATTCCAGGCTGGTTTATGTCACCATCATAGTTTTGCAGGGTTCATATAGCAGCCCATTCAGGGTTCACTGTGGTACTGCATATAACATAGTGTGAAACTGCAGGGGGCTACAAAGGCATTTTTAATTATAGTAAGCTTATATAAGAATTAAATATAATGGGAATTGTAGTTCCCTTTCAGTCGGTCACGTTCGACGTACGTCGGACGTACCGACGAATTGGGATCACTTCAGGGATCACTCACTATCTCACATGTCTGCTGGTAGCTTACAGATGGGATTGCTGGTCCTTAAAAGGGGACCTAGTGTTTCATTTGGGGCTCTAGCAGAGGACAGATGTCAATCGCTGCATCGGAGAGAAGGCTGTTATGTTTTGAAAATGAAGATGCTGCCGAGATTCCCACCGTAATAGTGGGCGCTCTTGCTGAATCAGATTCATACTTGACAGCCATGCTTTCCAGGGTGGCTGAGGCATAGTGCAACGCATAAATCGCCTTGCCTGCCCCTTGCCTTTTCTCGGATGTGCATTGGAAGGCTTTGGCATTGTGGAACTATTGGTGCCAAAATATGGAACACCAATAGGGCCATAATCTGTATAAAGTTTTCCTCTCTCTCACTACCCTCATCGGTGGGGTGGCAGTGCCACTGGCAGGCCACCCCCGCCCTGCTTAGTGCACAAGGGTAGTTCTGAGCCGAGGTTGAGCTGCGCACAGCGCTGGCCCTTGGCTAGACGATGTCCACCCTGGTCCAGAAACACCATTGACCCGGATTCGGTCTGGAACTGTTCTTCCCCGGAGGAGGGCCGGGTGGAAAACCATTAGTAATTCTGTTCCGCCACTGATGTTAAAAACAGCCAGTGGTACCCAAATAAAAAAAATAAGAGCGGTTCCAATACCTCTGGGTCTCAGGAGTTCAGGAATGGCAGCGTGTGACGCTACAAAGCCTCGCCGCTTTCATTCCCCTCCCCACAAGAGGGCGAGAATGGCAGTGTGTGACGCTACAAAGCCTCGCCACTCTCATTCCCCTCTTCTCAGCGGTGCGTGGACAACAGTGCGCGACGCTATGCCTCGCCACTCTTGTTTCCCGCTGAGGAAGGAGGTGAGGCAGACCGTGCGCAACGCCACAAAGCCTTGCCACGCTCAGCCCCTCCTTCATTTGGGAGCGCTTGGCGGTGGTCGACGCTCCCATGCCTCGCCACCCTCAGACGCCTCTCCCTTCGCCAGCAGGGGGCGCCGGCTGTGGGAACGCACTCAAGCGGCCTCCCCACACTCGCACGCCCCCTCCGCGGACGCAGGTAAGTGTTGCACAGCACACTCAGATCCCACTTCGGGCCGCTCCCATGCCGTCCGAGTCAGATCCCTGCATTCCGCGTTACTGCGCCGCTGCGGGTACGTCTGTGGTTAATCCCCTTGCTCGGTGTCTGGGAGCCTGGCTAGCGCTTCCCAGCCTGTCTCGGGGCCGTACCATCAGACTCGGCTATGCGATTCAGTTCGCCCGGCGTCCCCCTAAGTTTGGGGGCGTTCACTTCCCAGTAGCGAAGGAGAACGCCCCGTGCTCCGGGCGGAGATCGCAGTCCTATTGGTGAAGGACGCGATGGAGCTGGTCCCTTCAGCCGATAGGAGGTCCGGGTTCTACAGCCCGTACTTCATTGTACCCAAGAAAGGCGGCGGGTTACGGCCGATCTTGGACCTGCGATTCCTGAACCTGTCCCTTCACAGGCTGCCGTTCAGAATGCTAACGCAGAAGCGCATCTTCAGGTGCGTCCGTCCCTAAGATTGGTTTGCAGCGATCGACCTGAAGGACGCGTACTTTCATGTCTCGATTCCCCTCGACACCGGCCCTTTCTGCGCTTCGCGTTCGAGGGACGGGCATGTCAGTACCGCGTCTTGCCCTTCGGCCTGTCCCTGTCGCCCCGCGTCTTTACGAAGGTTGCAGAGGCGGCCATTGCTCCCATGAGAGAGCATGGTGTTCGCATTCTCAACTACCTCGCTGACTGGCTGATCCTTGCCCAGTTGCGAGAGCAGTTGTGCGAACACAGGGACAAGGTGCTCAGTCAACTCAGCCAGTTGGGACTTCGGGTCAACTGGGAGAAGAGCAAACTCTGTCCCACACAGAGGATCTCTTTTCTTGGTATGGAGATAGACTCTGTCGCCATGACAGCGCGCCTCACAGAGGAGCGCGTCCAGTCAGTGTTGAACTGCCTGAATTCGTTCAGAGGCAGGACAGCGGCACCACTGAACACTTTCAGAGGCTCCTGGGGCATATGGCATCCACAGCCGCAGTAACGCCACTGGGATTGCTTCATATGAGACCGATTCAGCACTGGCTACACGGCAGAGTCCTGAGATGGGCGTGGCGCAGCAGTCCCTCCAAGTGACTCCAAGGTGCCGCCAACCTTCAGCCCGTGGTCGGACCCTTCGTTTCTACGGGCAGGAATTCCCCTAGAACAAGTGTCCAGGCATTCTGTTGTCTCCACGGATGCCTCATCCACCGGCTGGGGTGCCACGTACAACGGGCTTGCAGTTTCGGGTCTGTGGACGGGGCCTCAACTGCAATGGCATATCAATTGCCTCGAGTTGTTAGCAGTTCATCTTGCACTCAGCCGCTTCAAAGTTCCGCTCAGAGGCAAGCACGTTCTGGTCCGTACGGACAACACTGTGACCGTTGCGTATGTCAACAAACAGGGTGGTCTACACTCCCGTCGCATGTCACAACTCGCCCGCCATCTCCCCTTATGGAGTCAGAAGCATCTGAGGTCGCTTCGTGCCATTCACATTCCGGGCCTGCTCAATCGTGCCGCCGACGAGCTGTCACGTCAGCCGGTGCTTCCGGGAGAGTGGCGACTCCATCCCCAGGCGGTCCAGCTGATCTGGAGTCGTTTCGGGGCCGCACAGGTAGACCTGTTTGCCTCTCCAGAGACGACCCACTGTCAGTGGTTTTATTCCTTGACCGAGGGAACCCTCGGGTCGGATGCCCTGGCCCACAGCTGGCCCCGGGAAGAACGCAAGTATGCGTTTGCCCCAGTGAGCCTTCTTGCACAGACACTGTGCAAAGTCAGGGAGGACGAGGAGCAAGTCCTGTTGGTCACTCCGTATTGGCCCAACCGGACTTGGTTCCCAGAACTAGTGCTCCTCGTGACAGCACCTCCCTGGCCCATTCCTCTGAGGAAGGACCTCCTGACTCAGAGACGGGGCACCCTATGGCACCCGCGTCCAGACCTCTGGAAACTCCATGTCTGGTCCCTGGACGGGACGCGGAGGTTCTAGGTGACCTACCGCAAGCGGTAGTTGACACCAGCACTTCCGCTAGAGCCCCATCTACGAGGCGCCTCTATGCGTTGAAGTGGAACCTGTTCGTCGATTGGTGCTCTTCTCGCCGAGAAGACCCCCGAAGATGTTCGATCAGGTCTGTGCTTTCCTTTCTACAAGATGGGTTGGAGCGAATGCTGTCTCCCTCCACCCTCAAAGTCTATGTTGCCGCTATCGCCGCTAATCATGAGCTAGTAGATGGAAAATCTCTAGGTAAGCACGATCTGATCGTCAGGTTCCTGAGGGGGGCGAGGAGACTAAATCCGCCTCGCCCTCCCTCCATACCCTCTTGGGACTTAACTCTGGTGCTAACTGCACTACAGAGAGCGCCCTTTGAGCCTTTGCAGTCAGCTGAGTTGAAAATCTTGTCGTTAAAGACAATACTCCTGACTGCGTTGGCCTCCATCAAGAGGGTAGGGGACCTGCAGGCATTTTCGGTCGATGAATCGTGCCTGGAATTCGGGCCCGGTAACTCTCATGTGATCATGAGACCCCGGCCTGGATACGTGCCCAAGGTTCCCACTACTCCCTTCAGGGATCAAGTGGTGAGCCTGCAAGCGCTGCCTTCGGAGGAGGCAGACCCAGCCCTAGCTTTTCTCTGTCCCGTCTGTGCTCTCCGGACTTACGTGGACAGAACGCAAAGCTTCAGGACCTCAGAGCAGCTCTTCGTCTGTTACGGAGAACAGCAGAAGGGAAAGGCTGTCTCCAAGCAGAGGATGGCCCACTGGATAGTGGATGCCATCGTCTTGGCTTATGAGTCCCAAGACGTGCCCTGCCCGCTCGGGTTAAGAGCCCACTCCACTAGGGGTGTTGTTTCTTCCTGGGCGCTGGCTCGTGGCGCCTCGCTGACAGATATCTGTAGAGCTGCGGGCTGGGCGACACCTAACACGTTCGCTAGATTCTATAGCCTCCGTGTAGAGCCGGTATCTTCCTGTGTGCTCACTTCCCATAGTCAGTAACACCGAAGTGCCTGTTCTAGTGTCGGCTTGCTGCGCCATTCCCTCCCCTATGGTAGACGGATGCGTGCGCTTATTTTGCTCCAGTCGAGTTCCCCGGAACTGCGAACCCTGTTGAGTCCTCCGCAACCCGCAGCATCGGACGTGGCGGAGCGTTTGACGCCAGGTCTAACACTCGTATGCATTGGTGGAACTTGTGTTAGGCTGGGTTCCATATGTAGTGATCCACACGGCGGTCCCATATGTGTATTGTTCCACGGTACGGCTCCCTACGGCGAGCCCGTGTCTTCCCTCGGCAGTGTCTCCTCTGCCGTCTCAGGAAGGTGTTGTCCCCCTCCTCTAATTGGCCGGGGCCACCCCTGGGACTTCCGTATGTTGTGCTGCCCACGGCCAGCCCATACGTGTATTCTCCACATGGTAACTCCCTCTGGGCATGATTTGGCTTCCGCAGCGGCCTTCACAGGCACGCTTTCCCAGCGTTATCCAATACCTTATGGAATTGAGAAGCGTGATTGGTCACTCCAGAGAACACGTCTCCAGTGCTCTAGAGTCCAGTGGTGGATCTGCATCTGACACTTATTGCACAAGTGGCATCCTATCACGGTACCACGCTTGATTTCAATAAAGTCTTCAGTATGTTTTAACTTTTATTTTTAGTTAATCTGTAGTGCTTGAGTGATGACACTGACATGAGCATTTTCACATTGTTTCTTTACTGCTCAGTTCATCTTGTACACAGGTAACACTCAGTGTTTACTACACATGTGCAATACAGAGGATCAATACTGTGTGTCTTAAGAATACAATACTCAACAATTTATCCTTCCCCAAAGGTTCCCCTTGTCAAACAACCAGACTTCCCTTAAATTACTCTATTAAAAGGTAATTCTATCTTTTGCTTAATCTGAATATCAAATTATTTACAAATCATGGATCTGAACTTTGCTCATTTAGACACTTTTGGGCAATGCTTTTTCTCATGAGTCCGTAGACTAGATAATCGGGTGAAACTCTTCCCACATGAAGAGCACTTATACGGTTTCTCTCCAGTGTGAACTGTCTGGTGTTTATTTAAGTTGCTGGAGGAACTGAAGATCTTCTCACAGTCAAAGCACACATAAGGTCTCACACCAGTATGAACACGCTCATGCACTTTTAAATGCTCCAGGAGTGAAAAACTCTTTCCACAAAAAGAACAAAAGTGAGGCTTCACAGCAGCATGAATTTTAAGGTGTTGTCTTAAGTTTGATGCCACAACAAATGTTTTCTCACACTGATCACAGCTGAATGATCTCACTCCAGAGTGACAGCGCAGATGATCATCGAGAGAGCTTTTGTGAGCGAAACTCTTTCCACACTGAGAGCATGTGAACGGTTTTTCTCCAGTGTGAATCCTCATGTGTCTGTTAAGGTGTGATTTATATATGAAACTCTTTCCACACTCAGAGCAGGTGAAAGATCCTTTGACTCCAGATTTTCCAGCTTGTTTTTGTGTGAAATTCTCTTCAGTCTTTGAATCGACAGCATCTCCATCTTCATTTTTGAGATGAGGGTTTTGAAACTGATGCTGTTTGTCTTCATTCACTTCCATCAGGTCTAAAATTAATATATTAAATTCCCATAATTCAATAAAAGGATAAATGAGAAAAAAAAATAAATATTTCACAAATCTAGATTAATACTAGAATAGTTTTAGATGTATTGATTTGTGTCAGTTTTCATCTTAATGTTCCTCATTAAAGAGAATGAAGGAAAACACCAACCTATTTGTTCCTCTGTTTCTTCATCTTTTATTCTGCAGGGTTCTTCCTCAAACTCCATATTTACAATAGTATGTCTGTAGTTTCTCCTGGAGTAATTCCTCCTGCTTGCTTCTTCTTCTCCTGTGGGAAGATGGGAATATTCCCAGCATTTAAACTCTCATGAACGGCTGTGGGAGCGGCTTCACTGACTGAAGGTGTGAATTGTGGTCGCTGTTGCTCATTTAGCAGATGATCATGATATAAACACGTGTTTAATACTACAAAATACATGCAATCTCTGCCCTTGTCGTCCAGAATAAAAGACAACATCCAAATCCCATTTAATGAACCTTTTATTATCTCCTGATAATCGATTCTAATTTTATTTAATTTTATTTCTAGTTCTTACTTTTTTAATAGCTTGTATTTTCTTTCTCATTTTTATGTAAAGCACTTAAAGGGTTAGTTCACCCAAAAATGAAAATTCTGTCATTAATTACTCACCCTCATGTCGTTCGACACCCGTAAGACATCCGTTCATATTCGGAACACAAATTAAGATATTTTTGTTGAAAGCTGGAGGCTGAGAAAGGCTTCAGACAGGCCTCCATTGGCATTCAGTACACTTATACTCCCAAGACCGATAAAAGGCACTTAAAATGTCGTTACAAAGTTACAAATCGCTTCTGGGTCATCTGTCCGAACGCCGGATCTGCGTCATATTCTCGCGCATGCGTCGTGGAGGCACACATGGAAGGCAGTAACAAGTTGGAAAAAGGTGTTATTTTGTTTTTTTTTTGCGCACAAAAACTATTGTCGTCGCATCGTAAGATTATTGTAGAGTCACTGTGGCGAGATGGACTTTGTAACGACATTTTAAGTGCCTTTTATCGTCTTGGGAGTATAAGTGTACTGAATGCCAATGGACGCCTATCTGAAGCCTTTCTCAGCCATCAGCTTTCAACAAAAATATCTTCATTTGTGTTCCGAATATGAACGGAGGTCTTAAGGGTCTCGAACGACATGAGGGTGAGTAATTAATGACAGAATTTTCATTTTTGGGTGAACTAACCCTTTAATTACCATATATGAAATTTGCCTTGCAATGAAGCTAAAAATATAAATAAATACATCATCATGTTGATATATATATACTGTATAATTATTATTTTTTTTTACGACAATCATGTCTTCTAATATCTTCAATTGTTGCTTATACATACGCGTGTTTTATATACGTGTGCTGCTGATTGGGCTGACATTTTTGACACACCCACCAAACGAGATAAAACGCATCTCAAACCCATTGCACACCGTTTCCAGGAAACATGACGTTCAACCGGAAACCATAGCAAAACGTTGCACACCGGTTTGAGCTTTGAACGTGCCCCTGGTGTCTCTACAGAAGAAAATCAATGCCCTGTTTCGTAACAGAGAGTCATATTCTGATTTGAAACCCCATAACATAATAATTACAAAATATTATCATATTTCCATAAGCGTGCTAAATTTGATCAGAAATGTTTAAAGACCAAGGAGAAGTTGTTGTCATAGTGAAACCTCCAAACATTTGGTATCTCTGAAGCTCTGAATGTGCTCTTTATGGGACATCCAGACCAAACTGTGACATGTTGTCAGAGAAATTCACTAAAATATAATGTCTACTAGAGGACAAAAGTCTATTCCTGTGTGCCAGGAGGATATAGAAACTTGTGAGATTTATTGAGCCACACAAAAACCACACAAATTCTGCTTAAAGTATGATAAAGACAATAAAATAATAGTAATTTGGAAGCTAAATGGGTGACATTCATCTAAAGCCAATGATGAACAAAATGTGTAAGAATCATAAACTTATGTTGGCCAGATTATTTTCTGCAATAATACAAAAGCCATTGGAAAACTCCTATTGGCTTTTTGTGGAGGGAACCAGAGTGATGCTAACTTACACTTTAGCCTAAAATACATGATCACTCCAGCACTTTATATGGACCTTCAGAACAGATTTGATGTATTACAGCTTTTAAGAACTTTTACTGCCACTTAGAAGAACTCTTAGTGCTCATATAAAATGTTTTGTGAATACAGCCCCTGATTTGCAAACGACTTTGTCTCTAATTTGCACACATTCACACGTTTAATCGATGTCTGGTTACAGCGATCAACCCTCATCAATATTCTTTCAGCTTCTCTTTGAACTGCTGTGGGAATTGAAGAATTGATAGTTTAACAGTTCTGGAAGAAGAGTATATTTAATTGACTCTTGGCCTAGCAAGACACGTTCTATTACTTTAATGTAAATTAAACAAATATAAAAGATTCAGGCCAGCTCAGACCTTTTGGCTGATGCAATAAAAACACCCTGCTTATATGAAAAATGTATTTAGGAATAGAGGAAAACAGAATAGGCAAACAAATATTTTTCTTCCAGTGTTGTCCAAAGTTATTAGAACACTTGGCATCTGGGAGTCGTCTTATTGGGCCTGGATTTATTTTCCATGAGGACAATGACCTGAAACATTCTTTCAATTCTTTATATTGACACTATGCCGGAGAGATGTGCTGCTGTAATCGCTGCAGAAGCCGGACACACCAAATATTAAAGTTAAAAGTGGATAAAAACAGTACAACTCACTTCATCTGATATTTGATGGCCAGAGCAACCATCTGTGCATCTCATGAACATTATGAAATGAAATCATGTTTTTAAGGAAAAAAAGGTCAATATCTTCAGATCTGTCAGGTGTTCTAATATTTTTGGCTACCGCTGTATAAACTTGTCCAGACTTGAAAATCACTCAAGTCAAATTGTCCATATTGCGTAGAAATCATGAGAAAATCAAACTATATTATGGATGTAAGCTATGGATCAGAACATGAACTTTGATCACTTAGACACCTTCGGGCAATGCTTTTTTTATGTCTCTGTAGATTAAAGGAGTAGGTGAAACTCTTCCCACATGAAGAGCACTTGTACAGTTTCTCTCCAGTGTGAATTCTCTCATGATCTTTCAATGACCCTGACTGAGAGAAACTCTTCCCACAGTGTGAGCATTTGTACAGTTTCTCTCCCGTGTGAACTCTCTGGTGTCTTTGTAATGTGCCTGATGTACTGAAGGTCTTCTCACAGTCAAAGCACATATAAGGTCTCGCACCAGTATGAATGCGCTCATGCACTTTTAAATGTTGCAGTAGTGAGAAACTCTTTCCACACTGAGAGCAGGTGAAAGATCCTTTGACTTCAGATTTTCCAGCTTGCTTCTGTGTGAAATTATCTTCGGTCTTTGAAACAACTGTTTCCATCTTCATTTTTGAGATGAGGTTTTTTAATCTGATGCTGTTTGTCTTCATTCACTTCCATCGGGTCTAAAATGAACATAATAAATTCCCATAATGCAATGTTTTACGCATGTGAGCTGGATGTTCATTAAAAATAAATCAACCACACATTCCTAATATTAGAATCCGAAGGAAGCTTATGCAGCGACTGTGTTCTTCCACAACCAGGCACAGCGCAATATCTTGCTATCTTCTGCATGTTTATTGCTCATATCCGTTTAGCTCCACGAGTCGGTGGGCGGGGCTACAGAATCAGGCGTACATATTTATCTGTTGAGGTAGCGTTTCAGCATAAGATGACGTCAGTGGTCGACATATTCTGAGATTGATCGTTTTCTGGGCCTGGTGTCAATAAAAGTTCAGTTCTGAAACTTACAGGATATTCTTATATCACGATTAACTTTTATATATTAAAGGCTCAAAGGAAAGTTGTTCCCCTTCAAGGGAACTCGCACTGCGTCGTTGAGTGACAACACTCTGGGAACGGCCACAGCGTTACGCATCTGAAGCCTGAATGAAATCAAGCCAATCTGATTGGTGTTGCGTCGTGACGTAGTAGATGACGGCATACCCGGAAGATACAAAAAGGAAGCTGATGCAAACACACACTAGCTTTTTTGCTCTTCAGCGAAGTGCTCTGTGTTGTTTGTCTACCAACGTTGTTCACAAGCAGGGCTCGCGAACCCCGTGGCTGGTCCAGTGTCTGTCAAAAAAAAAAAAAAAAAGACAGCACGGTTGATCAATCATGGGACTCGCAGATGGGCTGTCAGGGGAACTTGAGAGGGTGCTGAGGCATCTTCTCCTTCCCTGTTTGACAGTTCCATTGTTCTCCTTCCCCGTGTGGAAGCCCGCGCTGCGGCTTCTTCCCCCGGGGTGGAGGACCCGATGCGTGAGCTGTCTGATTCTGAGGAATTAGACGTGCTCCGTATCGAGGCTCGCCATTTCCTATGCAAGATTCAATCTCGCGTTGCCAAAAAAAAAAAAAAAAAAAGGCAGCGCGTAGGTTCGAGTCTGCTAGTAAAGTGATACAACGTGATACGGTGAAATGTGATACTGTTGGGTGCGAGGCATGCGGTCAGCACCTGAGGGTGCTGGCTGTTTTCATTGAGAAATATCTCGACGCGTACTGCCGTACGCTTTTCGGGTGTTTCAGCCTCGCGCCTGTTTGGCTTTTTTTCCAGAGGGATGAAAGCCAATTGTATTATAAGGGCTCGAGCCACGTTGCTGAGGCAACGTGTGGTTTACGAGTCCGTATAAATACAATAAAGCAGTATCGTCTGGTGTCATTTCTGACCATGTTTCACTGTATTGTGGATACTGTTGGGTGCGAGGCATGCGGTCACCGCCTGAGGGTGCTGGCTGTTTTCATTGAGAAATATCTCGACGCGTACTACCGTGCGCTTTTCGGGTGTTTCAGCCTCGCGCCTGTTTGACTTTTATTCCGAGGAATGAAAGCCAATTGTATTATAACGGCTCGAGCCACGTTGCTGAGGCAACGTATGGTTACGAGCCATATAAATACAATAAAACAGTATCGTCTGATGATTTGGGCTGTATTTAATTCTGAGGAATTAAATAATATAGGATCTGACTTTGAGGAGTTAGATATTCAGCCTATCATTCAGACCATATTATGGCTGCATTTAATTCTGAGGAATTAAATTAAAGTATTATCTAACGTGAGGAGTTAGATGTATTTTTTATTCAGCCTGTTATTCAGACTAGGTTGCACGGGTTGGGTGATTATGATGACATTTAATTCTGAGGAATTGAGTGTCATGTTATCTGACTTTTATAAGTTAGATACTTTAATCGGTCTGTCACCCAAGTGTGTTTGACTTGTCTGGATATTCATCTAAGAGGGAGCCCTCCTGAAGTTGATGTCGTTCTCGCCGCCTGGTGGCCTGCGGGACACATCAGTTTCAGGCGGTTGCTAGGCGCAGTGTCCGCCCTAGTGTTGCGGCCCTGTCGAGCTGCTCTCTTAGATGAGGCCCCTGCTGGCCAGCCCCCTCTCCCGGGTAGGAGCGACCGAGGTCGTTTTCCCCCAGGAGCTCTCGGGAAATCAGTGCTGTGTTCCCGCCGTCAAAGACGCTTCGGGCCTCACTGATTTCCCGCGCACACACGCTGCCTTCGTCGCCTCCAAGGGGACTTGCGACTGGGCAGCGAACGTGTGCGCCCACCGAAAATCGTTCTCGACCGCTCCCTGCCGGTTAGCCGCTTCAGGGGGGTCGGGAACGAGTTTCGGTTGACACCCGAGGCCAGCCTCGAGAGGCTGGTTCCCTTAGTAGATTATCTTGGCGCATGGTCATGCCTTCCGAGTGTATCTACATGGGTCCTGCAGACTGTAGAGCTGGGTTAAAGGCTGCAGTTCGGTTCTCCTCCCCCGAGTTTCAACGGGGTGGTCCGGACTGTGGTCGGCCCAGAGCAGGTTCGGGTTATGGAACAAGAAGTACAAGCCCTGTTAGCCAAGGAAGCCATAGAGCGGGTTCCTTTGGCGGACAGGGACTCCGGGTTCTACAGCCGGTACTTCATAGTTCCAAGGAAGGATGGTGGGTTGCGTCCGATAATAGATCTCAGGCTCTTGAATCGGTCTCTGAGGAGATTCAGGTTCAAGATGCTCATAATTTCAGCCATCGTGAGTCAGATCCAGTCCGAGGACTGGTTCGTCACGATAGATCTAAAGGACGCATACTTCCATATTCCATCCTTCCATGTCACAGGAAGTTCCTGAGGTTCGCTTTCGGGGGCGAAGCGTACCAATATCGGGTTCTTCCCTTCGGCCTGGCACTCTCCCCTCGCGGTGGTGGTTCGGCATCGAGATGTCGTTCTGGCCCACATCAGATGCTTGGGGCTGAGACTCAACACGAAGAAGAGCGTGTTGACGCCCTCCCAGTGGACTACGTTCCTGGGGGTTGTATGGGACTCCACGTCGATGCGGGCACAAATGTCCCCCGCACGCGTGGAGTCCATACTGGTGATGATCTCCTGAGTAAAGCCGGGCCGCAGCCTCACTGTGAAGCAGTTTCAGAGACTGCTGGGGCTCAGGGCAGCAGCGTCCAAGGTGATACCTTTTGACCTGCTGCACATGAGACCCCTACATTGGTGGCTGAGGGCCAGGGGGTTTTCCCCGAGGGGAAATCCGTTTCATATGATCAGCAGACGAGGCAAATGCCTTCGTTCCCTCGTCATATGGCGGAAACCTTGGTTCCGGTCCCAAGGACCAGTGCTGGGAGCATCATGTTGCCGGAGAGCCGCTTCAACAGATGCTTCCCTCACTGGTTGGGGCGTGGTCATGGAAGGCCGTTTTGCGAGAGGTCTGTGGGAGACCCGGCATTTCCTCAGGGCACATCAACTGCCTGGAGATGCTGGCGGTCTACAAAGCTCTGAGGAGCTTTTTACCCGGACCTCCACGGCCACCATGTCCTGATACGCTCAGACAACACTTCGGTTGTCGCGTATCTCAATCACCAGGGGGGTTTGAGGTCGCGCCCTCTATGCAGACTGGCGCATCAAATCCTCCTATGGTCCCAGGGGAAGTTATCGTCCCTCAGGGCGATGTACATTCCCGGGGACCAAAATCAGGGAGCAGACATCCTGTCGAGGCAGGGGCTGAGGCCCGGGGAGTGGCGACTCCACCCAGAGGTGGTGGAGGCCATGTGCGAGAGATTGGCCCAGTGGAAGTGGACCTGTTCGCGTCTCGAGAGACGTCCCACTGTCCACTGTGGTTCTCTCTCAGGCATCCAGCTCCGTTAGGGCTGGACGCCATGATGCAGACGAGGCCGAGGCTGCGTCTGTACGCATTCCCCCGATCGCTCTGCTCCCGGGAGTTCTGGAGCAGGTCCGCCGGGAGGGCATCAGCCTGCTCTTAGTAGCACCCCGGTGGCCCACTCGAGTATGGTTCTCGGACATCATAGCTCTGGTAGACGGCTCTCCGTGGCAGGTTCCTCTGAGGAGGGATCTGCTCTCTCAGGCAGGGGGCACAATATTTCACCCCCGGCCAGAGTTTTGGAGCCTCTGGGTCTGGCCCCTGAGGGGGCTCGGTACCTAGAGGCGGGCCTGTCAGCAGAAGTGGTCGAGAACTTACTCAGCTCCAGGGCTCCTTTTACCAGGAGACTGTACAGCCTCAAGTGGAATGTATTTTCCACTTGATGTAGAAAGCGTGAGGTGGATCCAGTTAACTGCCCAGTGGCTTCAGTGCTGGAGTTCCTCCAAGAACGCTTCTCCGCTGGTCTTACCCCGTCCACCCTGAAGGTGTACGTGGCTGCCCTTGGGGCTTTCCACGCACCTCTAGGTGATGGACCCTTGGGGAAGCACCACCTGGTTGTACAGTTCCTCCGTGGGGCTCGGAGGATGAGGCCTGCGGCTCGCTCCAGAGTCCCAACCTGGGACCTGGCGGTGGTTCTGGAAGGGCTGGCTGAGGCCCCCTTCGAGCCACTGGAGCTGGCTGAGCCTAAGAACCTGACCCTGAAGGTGGCCTTTCTACTCGCCATTACCTCTCTGAGGAGAGTGGGAGATCTCCAGGCCTTGGCGGTCACGCCAACCTGCTTGGAGTTTGCCCCCGGCAGAGTAAGGGCCATCCTTCACCCTAGACCGGGTTACATTCCCAAGGTTCCATCTCAGGGAGCCCGGTCTCTGGTTCTTCAGGCTTTCCATCCCCCTCCCCACCTGACGGCGGAAGAGGGGAGACTTCATCTGCTCTGCCCGGTCAGAGCTTTGAGTATCTATTTAGAGAAGTCTGCCCATTGGAGAAGGTCAGACAATTGTTGGTGTGCTTTGGCTCACCCAAGAAGGGGCTGCCTGCGTCAACTCAGACGATCAGTAACTGGATCGTCCAGGCTATAGCCACGGCTTATAGGGTGCGCAATTTGCCTTCACCCATGGCCGTGAGGGCCCATTCCACCAGGAGCATGGCTTCCTGAGTGGCCCTCCTTTCTGCGTCTCGCTTCAAGAGGTATGCGAGGCGGCCGGGTGGGCCACCCCGCACACCTTCATAAGATTCTACAGTCTGCACCTCCCGGTGACGCCTGGTGCTCGAGTTCTTGCGTCCTAAGTGTGCCTGGGTACCCAGCTTCACACTGGGACGTGGGGTGATTTGGTGTGGCCTAGTGGGTATTAACGTTCCCAGAGTGTTGTCACTCGACGACGCAGTGCGAGTTCCCTCGAAGGGGAACGTCTCGGGTTATGACTATAACCCTTGTTCCCCGAGAAGGGAACGAGACACTGCGTCTCGTCGCCACACCTATCACGGCTAGAGCGTTTGCTTCATCGCAAAAGAGCTAGTGTGTGTTTGCATCAGCTTCCTTTTTGTATCTTCCGGGTATGCCGTCATCTACTACGTCACGACGCAACACCAATCAGATTGGCTTGATTTCATTCAGGCTTCAGATGCGTAACGCTGTGGGCGTTCCCAGAGTGTTGTCACTCGACGACGCAGTGTCTCGTTCCCTTCTCGGGGAACAAGGGTTATAGTCATAACCCGAGACGATTTCTCAATTCATCACCACTTTAAAGGGGCTATATGCGTTTTTCTGAAATTTAAACTCGCGACTGACACCTGTGGCCAAAAAACAGAACTGCTCTCATTTTCTGCTCGTTCTCGCAGCGGTGGTGACGTCACATCCGCAGACAGCGCGGGAAAAGACGACCCGCCAGAAAATAGGAAAAATAGGATACAGACTTATAGGTGCACCCACTGTGAGCGGACAAGGTGTCAGTATGCTCATCAGGAGATGTTTGAGTCATAAATGGTAAAATAAAAAGGCTATTGTTACGTTTATTTTGGGGAAAAAGTTGCATATAGCCCCTTTAATGTATTTTTATTTTTTAATAATAATTAATAGCATTAATAATTAACTAATTTAATTTATTTACTGGTATTGGTACTGACAACTAAAATGTTATCATATTTAATTTAGTTTCTAATTTGTCCTCTAATTATGGGGATTTAATTTTAGGTCCTATGGATGTGAATGCGTTGAAACATGAGTTTCCAAGACCTCCTTTCACAAATGAAGATGGAAACATCAGTTCAGAGACTGAAGATAAAAGTGCTGGAAAAACTCGAGTCAAAGAATCTTTCACATGCTCTGAGTGTGGAAAGAGTTTCACATATAAATGCGCTCTCAAAAATCATCGTTCAGACAAAAAAAGTTGTTCAGCTGTGATCAACAGAGATTCACCCAATTATCTAATCTACAGTATCATACGAAAAAGGGTTGTCCGGAGTTTCCTAAATAAACAAAAGTTAATGTTCAGATCCATCACTTTCATGTAAATAGTTTGATATTCTGATAAATCAAAAGATCAAAAATTCCTTGCAATATAGTCACATCATCTGAGAGATGAATTTGTTCAAATTACATAAAGGCATGATGAGGATTGTTGGAAATTGGGGGAGGTCAAAATGCTCCAATTTTAGATGCTTATTATGTTTATGTTAATGAGTCGTGATTATGAGTTCCTTCCATAGCATTCATGTGTAATTTTACTAAGGAAACTCATATTTACAATAATTCTGAGTGCTGTTTTGTCCCGAATAGCACGAGCAGCGATCACGTGTGTTTCGTGTTTATTCTAAAACCTTCAGTTCTACTAATTCTCACAAAGTTTTTTATAACAGTAAAATTATAGTTTAATAGAGTTTAATAAATGACTTCCAAATAATTATCCCCGTGCAAAAAGATGCATTGTACCCTCATAGCTTAAGGTCTTCACTCAAAATTAAAATTGTATATTCACCAAATATATTTAATTGTGCTCAGTCAATCTATGAAGTCGAAGTGAAAAATCCGTGTTGGATGAATAAGTCCTACGTCCAAAAAACTGTATACGCATGTGCAAAATGCGCTGGAGGATAATCGTTCGTGTGGAGATTTCAAAAGTGGAGCGCGAGAGCGGGACTGAGCAAAACCAGCCGGTGCTGAAGACAAACAAACATTCCCAAGAGAATAGAGATATTCATCGCATGACACGCGCTTGAGACTGCACATGCAGTTAAAAGAAACTCATATTTACAATATGACGCAAGGAATGTCTGGAGCAACCTGAAATATGAGCTTTTTAACGCAATTTGAGCATCATAGAAAATCTATCCATTATTATTACCGTACGCTTGCAGAGAGAGCGAGTGCGAGCGAGAGAGAGAGAGAGAGATCGCTCGTGTTTTTCTTCTTTCTTTTTATTAAACCTTATTTCCCAGCTCACACTTTTCTTATCCTAATTTTACAAGTTCCAAGTTACAAAAAACACACAAGCAGTGCTGACTGACTCTGATCACGGGCAGGTTCTCCGAGTCCGGATCGACTCGGGTATTGCACACAAATGTTTAACAGACCCGGGACCCGAAGTAATAGATTAGGACCCGGCCCGGACCCGCCTGATCATTTAAAATATAGACCCGAACTCGTATCGGTCCCGGGGGCTCCGTGAAGACCTCTACCGCAAAATAGAGAGAGCTTTGGTGAGAACTAAACAAATATTTAACTACTACATTAGTAATTTCTCGCAAGAAATTACATCAGAAGTAGAAAATGTTGGTAAAAAACGTACATTTACACACAAACTGACCAGCAAACGCAACTTTCGAATGTCATCTTTTTTTTCCAGCTCAACTGTCCCAGAATGGAACGCACAGGATTGTGGGATATCAAAGGCAGAGAAGGATACAAATATGCTGCCTTCAAAAATCACTCAGATGAAGGTCTCTCAGGAGACAGGAAGTGAAGCTAACATTAGATTCGGACGTGCCTTTGTGCCTTCCTGCCTTGAAATGTGTCCTCCGAAGGCAGCATTTTCCAGGTTTCGGACGCAGCCCACATGTCCCAAGATTCTGCGCTCAAAATTTAGGTCATCTTTGTTTTGTCCTGGACGGAAAAGTTGCATTGTGCACCTTTAACCATAGCAAAAGTAAATGTCCTAAGTTTATTTTTATTCATTTTTTTGTGTTTATTTAAAATGAGACAAATCTGATATTATTGTAATCTTATATGTGTTATTTAACAGTTGAGATGGTTCTTTAATGCTGATCTAACAGCAGAAGACGAGCCGCGGTTGTGCAGATGGGGTGCGCGGTAACACTGCTACAATGAGCCCCTATTAGAAATATGATATTATATTCTATACTTTTATGAATTCTATTGAAAAACCACGAGAAAAAGGTGAATAATGACAGAATAAATTTAAAGAAATGATTAATTATTATTATGTTATGTAGCTGTGTTTAGCAATGTGTTTGTTGTCAAACTCAATATTTTTTAAATATTTTGAATGATTAAAAATGCCATTATTTTATTTTTAAAAAAGTTAACAATTGTATTTTATTAAAAAAAATATGTAGTTTGTCTTGGATATTTTTTTGATTATATCAGATAACATTTTAAACTGTCATTTGGTCATGATATAATACCCTATGGGGCATGTTGTCACATTTCACTTCCATTCTTTCGGGGTAAATCAAGAAAAAAGTATACACTGTATTAATGAAACAAAATCACATAACTGTACTAGACATGTGGGAAATTAATGTGAGAAAAAATAAATACTCTGAACCCCAAGTGGATTTACACAAACTGAGACAGTCAAAAGGCGTTAGATTGTGCCCCGCTCTCCCCTACATTTATTAGCTTTATTTAATAAAATAGCACATTATAGGCCTATTATATAGTTGGTAGGCCTACTTTAAAAACGTTTATTTTATAATTTTACTAATATTAAACATTATTTTGTATCTGTTTTCAACACTGAGTCTAATACGACACATATTTAACGATTCAACATGTGTATTGGTCAATCAAACTCACGTAACTTTATTTAATTTTTCACAAGGTTTCGAAGCAGAAGATGGATGCATGTTTTCTCTGTTACCAAAACTCATGTGCCATTTTAAAAGCAAGTCAATCAATTATTTTGTTTTCCCTCAGAGAAAGGTGTTTATTTCAAAGAATTTGTTGGTTATATGTTCAAATATTAATGTTTGTGACAAAAAAATAAAAAACACACTATAATCATACACAAGGTGTATTTTAATAAAAACACAAAACCATGTTTTCATTTTAAAGAAAACTGAAGCCTCAGGTGTGTTTATATATTTTATAATTTACTTTATTAAACAATTGTATAAATGATGGACCAAACAAAACTGATAAAACAGTGGTTAAACTTTTAGAAAAAAAGGCTTGAGGGTGAGTAATCATGGGATGATTTAATTTTTGGGTTAACTATCCCTTTAAGTGGTTATGCACATTATTATTGTCATTGTATCTCTAGCCACTTGCATTATGTGTAGAATGTTTAAGAAAAAAAAACGTGTGCTTATTAAGTGACTTAAGTGTTATAAGATAAGATAAGATATATATATATATATATATATATATATATATATATATATATATATATATATATATATATATATATATATATATATATATATATATATATATATATATATATCACATTTCTTATCAATAATGTAGGCTACATCTAACTTTAAAATGAAGTCAAGATTGATTTTAAATCAACATTTGGTAACAGTTGAAGGAGTCCAGAAGGGAAATACAATTACAATTATGTATTATGTTGAAACAGCTGTCAACTACTGTATAATATCTTCTAAATCAATATATATATATATAACAATAAAACTACAACTACGATAATCTATGTTATATTGGCTGATTATTTATATATATATATATATATATAAAATAAATAATCAGCCAATATAACATAGATTATCGTAGTTGTAGTTTTATTGTTGTATGTTGTATGAGTGTTAAATAGTTTAGTTCCTGTTTTCCGCCAGTGGAGGCGCTCGAGCAACCGAAGCAACGACACACATCCGAGTCTAGAAGAAGAAGAGAAGTGAGCGAGGGAAGAACATAAACATGAGAAGTGGAACACAGCCGTTCATTCTGCTCTAAATCTGATGTTTTCACACTGTGAGTACATTCATTTATCATTTACTAGGAGAAATCTAAATCCTAACGACTAAACGAGTCGGTTCATTTAGTGAAACACTCAGAAATTAATCGAAATGAACCGACTGATTGTTTTTTGCTTCTTCACATTACAATTTAAGATTGGAGTTGTGTTTTCGTTGTAATGATATTTTAAACGTGGTATACAAAGTTTATAATAATAAATCATATAGATTAAGGCTCTTGTTGATACATTGACGAAAATCATCCCCTCTGTAAAACCACTCTTACGAAAATGAACCATGGTTTTACTAGAAATAAAACCAAAAAACCATGGTTATATTTAAACCATGTTAACCACAAATAAATCATGGCTTTGCTACTCTAACCATAGTTTAACCATGGTATTGGTGGTAAAACTGTGGTTATATTAATGGAAATCAATTAGCCAAAAAAACCTAAACTTTTACTATAATAAAAGCATGATTAATTTTCACCCCCCCTACCAATAATCAGTAGATTAACAGGGTTGAGTAACTATTTTGTAAAACTTATCAAATATTAAAATGATCTAAATATGATAATTAAAGAACTATAAATATCAGCAATTGACCAATCAGAACTCAATATTGTAATGGTTCAAGCACATCTTTTGCTAAGTCTATGAAACCTACTATAAAACTATATATTTTAGAAATAAAAACGGTGCAAATAAATTAATATTCACCTTATACTTGTATTTAGCCTTCATACAAACAAGAAATGTGAAATCACCGTCAAATAAACAGGACTCTCACTCACTTCATTGATATCAATATCTTTAATATAATCAGCAAAAAATGGTTTTAGTTTATTCTCAATATATGCTTCCCATATATCTTCCCACAGGAGTAGAAGAAGCAAGCAGGAGGAATTACTCCAGGAGAAACTACAGACATACTATTGTAAAGATGGAGTTTGAGGAAGAACCCTGCAAAATAAAAGATGAAGAAACAGAGGAACAAATAGGTTGGTGTTTTCCTTCATTCTCTTTAATGAGGAACATTAAGATGAAATTGAGGCTTACATATATTTCACGTCTTTCACATTTGTTTTTCTTTAAATTAATTTTGATCATTTAATATATTGATTTTAGACTTAATGGAAGTGAATGAAGATAAAAAACATAGATTCAAAAAAACTCATCTCAAAAATGAAGATGGAGATGCAGTCGTTTCAAAAACTGACGAGAATTTCACACAAAAACAAGCTGGAAAATCTGGAGTCAAAGGATCTTTCACCTGCTCTGAGTGTGGAAAGAGTTTCATCTGTAAATCATACCTTGAGAGACACATGCTATTTCATACTGGGAAAAGACCATTCACCTGTACTGAGTGTGGAAACGGATTCATACATAAAGGACACCTAAATGTGCACATGAGAATTCACACGGGAGAAAAACCGTTCACATGCACCGAGTGTGGAAAGAGTTTCACAAGCAAAAACTTTCTCAAACTCCATATGTCTTCTCACTCTGAAGTGAGATCATTCAGCTGTGATCAGTGTGATAAAGCATTTTTTTCTGCATCAAATTTAAGAGCACACCTTACAGTTCATACTGGTGTGAAGCCTCACCTCTGTTCTTTCTGTGGAAAGAGTTTTTCACTACTGAAGTATCTAAGAGAGCATGAGCTTATTCATACCGGTGTGAGACCTCATGTGTGCTTTGACTGTGGGAAGACCTTCATTACATCCAGCCACTTAAACACACACCAGAGAACTCACACTGGAAAGAAACCATACAAGTGCTCACAATGTGGAAAGGCTTTTGCTCAGTTATCTAATCTACGGACTCACATGAAAAAGCATTGCCCAAAGTCATCTAAATGAGCAAAGTTTATATTCAAAAGCAGAAATTCAAGTAAATAAATTGATTCTCCGATAAAGCCATAGCTTGAAGTATTCCAACAATGTGATTTCCCTCCATTTGGGGAGGTCAAACTAACGCTATGTTCAGATTGTCAGTCCAAATACGTTTTTTGCGCGTGTATACATTTGAAATCTGATCAGATTTAGCAAGTGTGAACTGCAAAAAAAAAATTCACATCAAATATAATATTTACAAATCTGTTTCGAGCTACCTTCATATGTGGTTTGAAATTTACATTACATTTACATTTATGCATTTGGCAGACGCTTTTCATCCAAAGCGACTTACAATGGCTTTATTACAGGGACAATCCCCCTGGAGCAACATGGAGTAAAGTGCCTTGCTCAAGGACACACTGGTGGTGACCACTGGGATCAAACCAGCAATCTTCTGTGTGTCAGTTCCATGGTTTAACCCACTGGACCACCATCTCCACTTGAGAGTTGGTGGTCCATTCAAACCGCATTTCTGGAAATCGGTTTCAGTCTGACCGCTCTGATCAGATTTTGTGTGGTTTGTGTGACATTCTCACACCACATAAAATGTAAAACCTTATTGGAAACCTGCTTAGACATTTCAGCAATGAGGTTGTGTTGTTGCAAACTGCTGGACAAGCAGAAAATGACTATATAACGGAGACATGTTTTGAAACCGACAGAGTGGACAGCACAGAATAAAGGTATTTACGCCTATGTATGGTTCTGCCGCTGTCTCATTAGATGCAATTGTCCAGCGCATTGGCTACACATTATCATGTTGTGAATAAGACAACATCTTTATTGGAAACCCTTCCATGTTGCGGTTGCTGTTGTACCTTCCAACCTGCCATAGAAACCAATGCAGATATTCTGGAAAACGAAAGCGCAGCATGCACACAAATCTGATCTGAACAGTTGCGATACACAATGTCAATAATTTGAGACCGGTTTTCAACCAGATAACACAAATAATCAGATTTGGACTGACCGTGTGAACGTAGCCTTATAGTTTTGAATACCAGTGTGTTTCCATAAAATGTCAATTTTTTTTGTTTTTGTTTATGTTGATTTTTTTTTGGTTTATGTTGAGTTAAATGAATGATTAATTGTGCATATGTGCATTTGTGAAACTGGCAACAAAAATCCATTAAATCATCATCCAAATCACAAACAACTTGCTTTTTTATTAGGTGATGCATTGAGAACATCAGTAATCAGTAAGTTTGGTCATAGCATAACTTTCAAGGCTTAAAATTGTATTTGATTTATTTAATAGTGGTGATATTTTCGTTGCTCTTAAATGTTTTGTGTAATGCACTAATTGCAAAGAAATAAAAAGACTCATTTATTAAAAGTACTTTATTTCAATTGGTGGCCCGGCATTCATCTCCATCCGGCCCGAGGGCACCCCAACCTTCCTTCTCCTCTTTTCCTAGCGGTGCGGCTAAATTTGGCTAGATTCATGGCCGCAGAGGCGCCTGCAGCTCTACGGCTATACAGTAGGGGTGTAATGCTTCTCGGTAAAATATCGAACCGTACCGTTCTCCACCCACGGTTAGGCATGCACTTGGACCGCTGTTCATCTCCAATCTGATTACACATCTATAATATGGTTTGTTGAAAATAACGTGTAAAACGGACAGTTCCGCTAATGTGCTGGCTCCCCAATTATACGTTTGTAGCGCTCCCCTCAGCACGTATATTGAGAATGAGATGTCGTCACGACACAGCGCCCCGCCCACAAATATCACGGCATCCTCCCCCTTCCGCCATTTTGGGAGGATGCCCACCAGGTAATGGATTCGGAAAGAGATATTCTGATGATTACTATGTACATAGTTTTCCAAACTCAACTGAACATGAAGTTTTAATCCACCCAAGCCGATCTGAGAAAGCAGCGGCTGGTAAACTTACGCCATTATTTCACAACAGGGTGTCAGTCCTGATCTAAACTAATGATCGCGATGCTGAAGTGTGAGACACTTGATCAATACGAACCTTTATTTATTTGTATAAAACATGTTGATCACTATTCTGTCATTTTTCATTGTCAGTCATTTTACTGTATGTTATAAACATGTTTATGCCCAAAACGCTTAATTAATATTCAAGGTAGGCCTAGTTGACTGTCATTTTCCTCTACTGTGTGCATCACTGTTTGTATTGTATCATTCAATATTTAACATTGTTAACGTTACATTCATTTAAGGCACGTACCGAGCATTCATTCTACTAAAGAAGGCTGGAATAAAAGCACCAGCGCACACAAACGATCATTTAAATTTTAAGTCAAATTAATTTAAAAATGTAAACTCAACAGGTATAAAATATGATCAGTTAGAGAAAAACACTGCTAATGATGATGAGCACTGGACTGCTGCAGGATAGTGGGGAGATATATTTATTTATTATTCAGAATGCACAGGAAATATATTTATAGAAACATTTCAGTGCAAGGTGGTAAAGAGTTCTGAGTTCTGCTGCGGCAGCTCGTATGGGTCAACGTTTTTGATTCAGCCAGCTTCTCTAAATACCTCAGCTTGGCGCTGGTAGTAAATTCTCCCTGTAAGAGACCTCTTCTTCTCCATTTCTTCTAAGTTTTCTCGTAGTTTCTCCGCTTAAACAGTGCGATGATAATTCCTCGAGCGTCTTTCCTGCTCTGGTCTCTGTATCGCTCTTACAATGTTGCCCCTGGCAACCGATAGCGTGGGATCCCAAAATGGTGGATGGGCTCAGACTCCGCCCAATTTGTCACGTGACAGCAAGCGACCATGACGTATCTCCTCATTCTCAATAGATGAGAGCAGGGCTTTTGGGTTCTTTTAAGGTTTTTATCAAATATGTTTTAACCCTGATTAAATGTTATCTTGGATCTCTCTTTTAAAGTACACACACAAAATGTTTTTCTAGCCTACCTATGAATTCACGTTTCTTAAATTATAGTTAAAGAAAAAAAATTGTAACCATAAGTGTCTGTACATGTCTCTATCGTAATAAAATGATAACCTCTTTCCAGGTAAGTAATAAAGTAACACCACACAAGGTCTTAGAAAAATAATCTCAATTATTTACTCAGTAAAGAAATTATTATCTCCAACAAATAAGAAAATGAAATAAAGATATGCTTGTTCTTTTTTAAACCTTCAACATAAAGTGTCCCTCTGGTTTTTTTTTTAAAGGAAAATACTGTCAATACTGTACCATATATATAAATGCACAGACAACAATTTAAATACTGTTAACCTTCAGATGGATTAATTCAGAAAACTTCTATGTTCAAAAGAATGTCATCAAAAACTTCAAAATCACTTAAACCAACACACTTTGTGGGCCCACACACACACCTTAATGCAATATAAAGCCGACAACCAAAATTATTATAAAACTAAAATACCGTAGCAGGCCTGATGCGGTGCTTGTGTCCGTGGTGGCCCAAAAACGTAATGTATGCCGGCATTTTAATGCCATTAATAACCGTGCACACAACTGATGCTTGCTTGCGTGGTAAATCACTCCCGCGAGTGAATAACAGATCTACACGCGAGGAAACGGCAGCCCGCGAGCTCCTTTTAAACCTGCGCGTGCGCATGACATCTCTGCGCGCAAATCAAGTCCTTGCGAGCTTGGACACGACTGCAGCACGCGCGTCATCATTCCCCACACTCGCGCTCGAGCTTCTATTTTGCTCGCGCGATAACGTTTTATTTTTGTCAGTCGTGGGGCCGGACTTTACTTATTTCATTGTAACCTGAAATGTCATTGGTCAATCCCGTTTTTCCGGAAGTCAGTTGTGAATGGTCGCCTTTTGTAAAACATGCAAAAGACATGGCTTCATCGACGGACCAGATGCAAGAGAGTTAAAGGTCCCGTTTTTCGTGCTTTTTTGAAGCTTTGATTGTGTTTACAGTGTGCAATATAACATGTGTTCATGTTCGAGTTCTGATTGTGCCAGCGGTTCCCGTGTTGTGATTCGACAGCAGCTACACACGTTGCCCGGAAAGGTCACGCCTCTTACCATAACGGGGATGCATGCGCTCAATGATCTCTAAGTACAGCGTCCCTGGGAAAGCCAAACAAAGGTGATTTGACTCCGGGATGAAAATAACAGCGTCTCGACGACATGGCGACAAATACTATACAAACGCAACACTTCCTCTTCTCCACGCGGGAGCAACAAGACCACGCCCCCTTTTTTGCGTATTCCTGTGGGCGGAGGTTAGTCGACAAACTGCTCTACTGACGTAATTAAAGCAGGAAGTACAGGGATGTAGTCCAAACCGGCCGTTCGCTGTAGGCTTTGAAAGGGAACTTCTGTTAAATAAAATATCTCGCTTGCCATTGAACTTTGAGCTTTATAATTTTACAGGTATTATTTATGCTCTAACAGCAACATTACACACTAACTGAAGTTTGAAAAATGGGATCACGAAGAACAGGACCTTTAAACTTTATTTACTGACTGATTGCATTATTCATATAATATGTCCTTAACAGATACTATATTAACTTTATTTATTATTTTTATGGAGCTGAGAGAAAATGAGAACACATTGCTGTAGTTCACCGCTACATTACCACTACTTCCACTAAATCTATGTTGTTTACCCAGCTACAATTATATCACTTCAGAAATGTGAAAAGTGTCCATTAAATAGTTGTCACTATGATTCTAAATTCAAAATTGCTTCATGTGGCTTTGGATGAAAGATAAATCACTTGTTGTGTGTGCTTTTTGTTATCATTCTTTGTCAGTTTTGAGTGGTTAATATATTTTCCATTAAATAAAGTATAAAAGGGTTTCAGCACTTTACCCCATTGAAAGGTTGCAGTTACAGTTACAGTACAAAACATGAATGATCACACCCCTTTTTTATTAATAATAATAAGAACAATTATTTTAAAAAATAAGAATCATATTTACAGCTATTTAATAACTTTCCACATTTCTGAAGTTCTCAGAACTAGTAAATAATGGACCCCGGTGCAGCCACAAATATCATATCTATAATGGGCCTACTGTAATTAAGACATATATTCAACAAATGTATTAAAAACAGAAAGACGCTATAGTTTCAGCCTTATGGCTACTCAAAGGCCGTGGAAACAATGCCAGTGGGTTCGTTACGCACGTCAATTCATTCCCGGCGTTCCTGGTTTGCTTCTTATTTATTAAATAAACAGGCAATTAGTTGATGAAACCGATCGAATCACGAAATTCGTCTTTCATCCAAAGCCACATGAAGCAATTTTGAATTTAGAATCATAGTTACAACTATTTAATGGACACTTTTCACATTTCTGAAGTGATATAATTGTAGCTGGGTAAACAACAGATTTAGTGGAAGTAGTGGTAATGTAGCGGTGAACTACAGCAATGTGTTCTCATTTTCTCTCAGCTCCATAAAAATACTAAAGTTAATATAGTATCTGTTAAGGACATGTTATATTAATAATGCAATCAGTCAGTAAATAAAGTTTAACTCTCTTGCATCTGATCCGTCGATGATGTCTTTTGCATGTTTTACAAAAGGCGTCCATTCACAACTGACTTCCGGAAAAACGGGATTGACCAATGACATTTCAGGTTACAATGAAATAAGTAAAGTCCGGCCCCACGACTGACAAAAATAAAACGTTATCGCGCGAGCAAAATAGAAGCTCGAGCGCGAGTGTGGGGGATGATGACGCGCGTGCTGTGAGTCATCTCCAAGCTCACAAGGGCTTGATTTGCGCGCAGAGGAGATGTCATGCGCACGCGCGGGTTTAAAAGGAGCTCGCGGGCTGCCGTTTCCTCGCGTGTAGATCTGTTATTCACTCGCGGGAGTGATTTACCGCGCGAGCAAGCATCAGTTGTGTGCACGGTTATTAATGGCATTATAATGCCGCCATATTAATGGCCACTTCACTCGTCAGCGAGCAAACAAAATAGAGGATACCTTGAGTTAATGTTTCTGTCCAGTCTTTTCTCCAACAATCACAGAAGCAGGCTCAGCATCCAATCAGTATTTCCACACGAACTCCGTTCATTTCTCTTTTCTTGGCCACGTTTCCCGTAAAACTCACAAGAGAAGTCCTGGTTGCTCCAAGCTCTGTCTGAGTCTCTTCCCTGTCTTCAGTTCGAAAACAGCAAATACACTCCTTGAACTGTTCAACTGAGGGAGTCAAACTTTAACTAGAAAACGTCATTCACTTGTAATGAACAGACTCCAGCCTCTACTTCAAGGTAGCTAATCATTAGCAGTAGCAGTAGCACAAAAGTAAACAGTCTATGAACTTCGTGTAGAAATTCCTCCCATTCCTCAATATGCAGCTTGTCACTCTTCTCACTGGTTGTTGTGAAAACAATCCTAAGACACAAGTTACACACTGGTTTGTGCACTACTAATTCACAAGTTAACTCAGAAAATCCCTGTGTCACGCTCACTCTTTTGCTTCACCCCTCCTCTCTCTATCTGTCTTCTCCAAAACTGGGGAAAAAAACCACCCAGGACGCTGCTCTCCGCCCAATCGTTATTAACCCCATAAATGCTGGTTTAGACCGTTTTCAGAAATACATTATCTCTTATTTAAAACAATAAACATATCATTTTTAAACTGTTTTTGACATTTTTATCCTAACTTCTAAATGAGTTGCAACCCTTTTAATCACACTATTTATAGGCTAAGAATATTTTTTTAAAACCAGGTTACACATTAAAGCAGCACTAGGTAACTTTTCAACCTTCATAATATATTTTCAAGACTCTTGTGATGATACATCGACTTACAATAGGTTGAATGACACGTCTGCCATAGCCTGACGGGGTCTGTATCGTTTTTAATCGTACTTTTAAACTTCGGGTTTCGTGTAGTAACCCGAGAACAAAAAGAACTACAAAATGCGACTGCTTTACGGCATATACGTCACTTCCACCACCCCCACTTCCTTAAATTTGGACGTGCGAGCTCAACTATCGTTGATGTTATATAGTCATGGCCGAAGCAGCACAGAGAAATAAGAAAGCAAAGGTTTTGTCGGAGGAAAGCAAAAAGAGGAAACAAGAAAGTGATGGGATTAAAGGCAGGACGAGGATCAACATTGGGCAGCGTTTGCTCGTGGGCGTGAGCTGAAGGAGGAGGGGCTACATTCTTGCAAGTAAATACACAAGACGTACAAAATCATATTTTAGGATACCTAACATGTCTGTGATATTTGTTTATTTGTCTTGCCTCAAGCTATAATGCAAATCGAGTTTTCAAATTTGCAGATTCACCTATGGTAGCTTGATATTATAATATTGACGATATATGGTTATTACCTACCACTCAAACATTGAATTGAAGTATCATATAGATTCCATAAAATGGTAATCAATAGACTAGGTTACTATAATGACGCTGGCTTGTAAACGTGAGCATAACGATCATTTGGCGTTTGAAAAAAATAAAACCCATGAAATGATATTCATATGACATGCTGAAACATATGCCACTGTACCTGGGATGAAGACATTTCACACGCGACGCAAGAAGAACACCTGCATGTGAACTCCTGCAGTGTTCAGGGCTATCATGGTTGTCATGTCAACAAATGCACGTGCGATGCATCCCCTGATGTAGAATGACAGTTTACGACAGTAGTAGAGGACAATACTGTTTCCCAACTGTAGGGGGACCCAGAGAGCAAAAACTACCTAGTGCTGCTTTAAAACAGCGATAATAAAAAAAAAATGTGGTCACAGGACTCGCTTTGTAAACTTTGTTCAATGTATGCGAGACGTGCTGCCGTATGTTCCAAATGACCAGTCATTTTGGCCGTCATCACCCGGGTGTAGTGCGCGAGCGCAGGTGAGACCTGAACAGCACACATTGCAATCTGTGTTTAAACTAAACTCATGTAAGCCTTGCCAATTTAAACATTCAAAAGCCAGAAGACGCGAATGAGAACTCGTGTATGTAAACATGTCCATCTGGTTGAGTATCCTAGCAGACATAGTGTGTATATGCCTTAAGTGAACTCTATAGAGTGGAGAAGGACTATGCATATCCGTGCATTAGGTCTTACTGTGCGTTCACACCAGACGCGACTTATAAATCAATAAAAAAGACAAATAAATCATGCTATTTGCGCGAAGTTGGACGCTTGAACATTTTGAGTTTACTTGCTTCATTCGCGCGTGAAATTCTCTTCATTCACATGTGACATTTGTTTAGACCGCTCTGTCACTGAATTTCTCAGTCAGTAACAACAAATGGAGAACAAATAGCGCTGTTTTCAGTTGTTTCACTAGTTTACTTTGAACTACTCAGCATGGCCCAGTGGGTAACGGAGCCCAAGCTTTAGTGCTAAAGAAGTTGCCTTTTCTCCCGGTCCCGGGCACCATTAGTGGGAAGCGTTTCAATTCGACAACTGTTACAAACCACAAATCACTCGATGATTAAACTAGTTTTAAATGATGAAACGGCCTCAACATTCCCAACAAGACTGATGAGGAAAACAGGAGAAACACTGCCATGAACAAAGTTTGAAGACTTTTAAATCCCCATATCGCCACCCTTACAAACACTTACCATAAATGTACTGTAGTAATTTACCATGGTTTGGGCTGAAATGTGGAATATTTATTGAATATTATGGTATGGTCATTTATATTGCATTTTATTTATTGGTGGGTAGGGGAGTATATCATTTTTGCTGTGAAAGTATGGTAGTTTCTTTGTAAAGGTGTGTATTAGGGGTGGGCGATATAGCCTCAAAATTATATCATGATATTTCAAGAATATTTGCGATAACGATATTTATGACGAGATAGAAAAAAAAATATATGGTTAATAAGTTTTATTGGTTATTGCAGCTGGTAGGCAACAGCATTTATTAGTGCAAACAAAACCATAACATTTTAGTTTAACAATAATGTAATTTATGCCATGGGCTGTCTGAATTTTTGATTCTGATTGGCCGGAAGGTGTGCAATAAAATCGTTTAATGCACAGGTAGTTCCAAGTCTGATGAATCCTCGTTCTATATTAATGCGCTGTTTTCATTTCATGTGTGTTTACACAGAGCACTGTAATCGGTTTAAAAGTCTGAATGAAAATGCTGCATATAAACACTGCTTTCATAAGGATACACACATTTTCTGAAGTGTTAAACTCTTTATTTTGTAACAAGTTATGAAGATAATGTTGGAATAATGACACAGACATAGCCTGGCTACGCCATCTCATCTGACAGCGTTTTTTTCCCAGGTAGCCTACTTTCTACTTCAACTGCGCCTGACAGAAGAATTAATTTTTCTGAGGTGTTTCTTACAGCAACACCAGATCGGTTTAGATAGTCTCGTGTAAACTGTCCACAGAATCGTTCAATCGGAATGACAAAAGTATGCATGTAAACGGGGCTATTGCGCATTCAGAGAGCAGAGATCGCGCTGCACATTCATGAGCACAGAAACTTGTTATTAACGCCGCCCCGCGACTTTTAGCAATAAAATAGCTAAGTTACTGGATCACTACATTATATTTCTCAGCAACGATGGGGTTACATTGCTATTTTTCAGTAATAAACCCACATCTTCATTAAGAGAGACTCTGAACAGACGCAGGACACAGGTACGAATCTCTCTCTCTCTATAATTATTCCAAATAAATGCTATAATCCATTCATTCAAATAAATGTAATCTTACGCACTACTATATCTCTGTGTGTGATTCAAAGAAGGCAGAATGCTAGATCTAACGAGCCGTAACTGACGAAAATAACTGTCAATGTTACCCTTCCGGTCAAATATTGCGCTGCAAACATCAATAGCAGCTTTAAGTTGTCAATGTTTAGTCAGTTGTCAAGAGGGCTGACCTCTTGTAACCAAGTAGCTCCCTTTTTAGGTACAAAGACGTTATCGGATGCTGACATGCTGCTCTTCGTGTTTACTCTGACAGGTGTTGTTGTTGTGCGCGCTAGGGAACGTAAATGCGCCATACACCATTGCGTCGCTATATCATTGATATCGCGATATGACACTTTTTTTATCATGTAAAAATGTATACCGGTATTATCGTGGTTATAACATGTAGATTCATATTATTATTTGACAGTGGTAGTGAGTAGCCATGCATTTTTTTTTAAACTGTGGTTACCAAGTCTCACTGTCAGAATATTTTTTTTTAAGCCTATACTAATTATAAATGAAATTGTCAATAGCTATGAGCTTGTATAATTCATATATTTGTTCTAAGGAAAATAGTTGTACTGTAAATGATCAAGTTCCCTTTCGAACTGTCAGTCGTATTGAGTCTATTGCTAGACACTAGGGGAAAATTCCTTTCTCACAGCCATAACAGTGCTGAGGCCTATTCGCACGCTATTGGCCTCTATGCTCTTAAGTGGTCTGTGTTCTCTAGCTGGTGCTCAGCCAGGAACCAAGACCCAGTCTCGTGTGAAGTATCACCGATACTTTAATTTCTACAAGAGCTGTTGAATGCAGGCCATACTCCATCCACGCTTAAAGCTACACTGTGTGATATTTTCCCCCATCTAGTGGTGAACGTGTATATGACCATCCAGTGAATTTTAGTTTCTGTTCTGTTCAATTCCGATTTCGTTTTAACTCCTACGGTGGCCGATTTAGTCCAAGATTAATATGGCTTCCAGTTCGACCTCGTCCACATTCGACACGGTGCCTGTGGGATATTCTGTGCGCAGTGGGATGGTTGGAACTCAACTGGCCTAATTATTCGGCTAGAAAGAACTGCAGCTAATCCAGAGTGAACTTTGATGATAGTAATGTTTATTCAGTCATCCAATTGCAAGGCATAAACAGGTTTGCATGGATATGTACATAAATGTGGTTTCTGTGAGAGAACAAATTAGGATGGTAAATATACATGATAATGACATGACAGAATATACAAAGTTAAGAACTGTATAACTATACTTATAAGTTACATTTGTATAATGTAACCGTAAACCAGAGCTTATTGTACCACATATAGGCGCTAAATGCAGCTGCATTAAAAGGAGCGGAGCTGCCGCTGCTAACAAGCGGTGTCCGGTTACAAAAGTGTGTGCGCAGGTTTAGCTCTGTATAACAAGTGTTAATATGCCGATCAGACCTGATACATATTTCCATCAACATACATTACAAGCAAATATTTTCTATAAACGAATAAACATTGTTAATAACTGAATGACTATTCAAATATAGGTGAGCATTACGCTATTGTATGTTGACACAAAAATACTTCTGAGGTGACATCAACTGAATTACATGATGACACACTCTGAAACACATCCACAATGACAATAACTATTATTACTTACGGAGTTATTAACGCACAGAAATACCACACAAGGAAAAACAGACTTTTGAGGAATAAACAAGCCAGGAAAACTCCGTATAACTCTGTTACTGGAGCTGCTGAGATGAAAACTCTCTGCACATGCACCAGACAAGTCTGAACAAGTTGACGCGCACAGTGTTAAAACCGGTTAAAACGCCAAATGCGAAGCTTGAATTTACGGGTATGTCCCTCTTTGGCTAATGTACTTTCAAGATGGAGGGGCAACATGGCGACCACCGTTAGATCCCATTACCTTATGTATTTTCAATGGCATATTATAAACTTACGAGAATACTTTATTACTTGAAAGAAGTAAATATACATTAATGAGCACATATATTTTTGAAAGAACTAAGTGTTTTTAGCTAAGAATAGACTAAAAAAGTTACACAGTGTAGCTTTAAGGTCTACGTGGCAGCCATTGCTGCTTTTCACGTGCCGGTGGCTGGCCAGTCAGTGGGCAGGAACCACATGATTGTCCACTACTTAAAGGGAGCCACCCTGCGGTGCCTTCCTGGGACCTAACACTGGTACTTCGAGCTCTGAAAGGGCCCCCATTCGAACCGTTGCAAACGGCTGAATTAAAGCCACTCTCTCGAAAAACTGCACTAGTGCTAGCCTTAGCATTAGTTAAGCGAGTTGGCGACCTACAAGCGCTCTCTGTGAGTGCTTCCTGTCTGGCCCAGGTGACTCTAAAGTCATCCTCAAACTGAGACATGGCTCTGCCTCTGTGAGCCCGGCATTTCACAGTAAGGGTCTTTGCCCATAGGGTGATATGTCAGTAAACTCTAGTTTGGGACCCTCATACTAGTGTCCCGACTTGGGTAGAGGTACACGTAGTCACGCTTATCGTAGCACGGTGTGACTGGATAGGTTCCCCTAACGTCTAGAAATAGACACAATACTTGACATACAATGACAAACCATAACTCATGATAGAGCAAATGAAAAAAAAAACAACGTTGAAAGTTGACGTTAACTTTTCTAGTAATCATGAATAGTTTTTAAATGACTATTCAAGCAAACATTTGCACCTGGATAATTGAGTGATTGTAAGTGTGATGATCATCTGCTAAATTCCCACCTTCAGTCACTGAAGCTGCTCCCACAGCCGTTCATGAGAGTTTAAATGTTGGGAATATACCCATCTTCCCACAGGAGAAGAAGCAAGCAGGAGGAATTACTCAAGGAGAAACTACAGACATACTATTGTAAAGATGGAGTTTGAGGAAGAACCCTGCAGAATAAAAGATGACGAGACAGAGGAACAAATAGGTTGGTGTTTTCCTTCATTCTCTTTAATGAGGAACATTAAGATGAAAAGTGACATATAACAATACATCTAAAGCTACATATTAGATTCAATAGTAAACTGTATTTTGTTTATAATATATCCTCCTTTAATTAAATTATGGGAATTTAATGTTGATTTTAGACCCGAGGGAAGCGACTGAAGACAAACAGCATTTCACAAATGAGGACAAAAGCATTTCACAGGCTGAAAAGGATTTCACAACTCGAAAAGCTGCAGTCAAAGGATCTTTCACCTGCTCTGAGTGTGGAAAGAGTTTCAGAGATAACGCAACCCTTAACAGACACATGAGAATTCACACTGGAGAAAAAACTTTCATATGCTCTCAGTGTGGAAAGAGTTTCGCAGATCAATCAACCCATAACAGACACATGAGAATTCACACTGGAGAAAAACCATTCACATGCTCTGAGTGTGGAAAGAATTTTGCCCACAAAAACAATTTCAAACGTCATCTGCTCCGTCACTCTGGAGTGAGATCGTTTAGCGGTGATTAGCGTGAAAAATTTTTTGTTGTGGAATCAGGCTTAAAAAAAACACCTTAAAGTTAATTCATATGTGCTTTGACTGTGGGAAGACCTCCACAGTGTTCAGCAACTTAAATCAACACCTGAGTGTTCCCACCGGAGAGAAACCGTAAAACTGCTCACACTGTGGAAAGAGTTCACCCAATAATCTACTCTACAGAACCATTAGAAAAAAAACATTACCAAAGCTGTCTAAATGAGCAAATGTTGTGCATGAGTACAAATAGAGGTGAATTATTTTATTGCCTTGATTCTAGCTCCTCTTTTGAAGCAGATTGTAACGATCAGACATACAGTTGTATATTCTCTGTAACTACTATTTTTTTTTGCATAAGATGAATACAAATATTGCATAAAGCTACGTAAATAAAAGAAGTTCCTTTTTTCTGTGCAGTTGCTAGTGTTAATGAGTGTCCAAAATAAGTATGATTTTAAACTTGAACCACACACCCATTCACACAAAAGGAGCTTAACAGTGACGAAACTACACGTGTGTATGGAACAAAAATCTACAAACACAAGAAATCTAATCTTTTTCAAATCTTTTTTTTTTTTTTGATCAAGGTCTCTTTTATTTTCAAATATAACAAACAAAAGATATACAATTCACACATGAAATAGTCAAGTCTAGTTCCTGTCCATACAAACAGACAAAACAACTACTCCCCAGTGCCCCCCACCCACAGGTACTGGACCCCCAGCAAATTTCCATGCATCCCGACATATTCAAGTATGAGTCTGCAGTTTCATACATATATAATTCAAATATCTCGGTAAATAAAATAAAAAAACAGCATCAATAAAAAAAATTTTTTTTTAAATAAATAAATGCATTTAAAAAAAAAAAGAGGATTAAAAAAAAATATATATATAAAAAAAAAAAAAAAAAAAAAAAAAAAGAAATTATACACACACAATTGGGTTACATAGATAAGTTAGTAGCTGCCATGCCTTCTACAAAGGAAATAAATGGCTGCCAAATGACGTAGAATTTTCTAGTGGACCCTCTTACAGTATATCTAATTTTCTCTAAGTGAACATAACTCATGACCTCCCTAATCCATTGGCCATATGTTGGGGGGAGTGCATCTTTCCATTTAAACAGGATAAGCCTCCTAGCCAACAAAGAGCAGAAGGCCATCATGCTTAGGTGGCACCCAGATAAGGTGGCATCCACCGGAGCCACACCAAACAATGAAATCAGAGGAGAAGGGTGTATAGTTCTTCCACATATACCAGAGAATGCCTCAAAGATGGACTGGCAAAAATTTTGTAGCTTAGGGCACAACCAAAACATGTGCAGCAGTGTGGCAGGAGCCTGCCTGCACCGATCACACGTAGGGTCAATACCCGTCTTAATCTTAGACAATCTATCCTTAGTCCAATGAAGACGGTGCACTATTTTAAACTGAATCACATTGTGTCTGAGGCAAATAGAGGAAGAGTAGATTCGCTGTATAATTTTTTGCCATATTTCATCTGAAATCGTTTCATCCAAGTCTGTTTCCCATTTGATTCTAAGGCTATCGAGACTACTCATGTTATGTGTATTCAGCAATGTATAAATTTTGCCTATTACTTGTTTTATGTTAACTTTACATTTTAATATTGTTTCAAGCAGAGATTCAGAAGGGCAAGACGGGAAACAGTCAGAGTTAGAAGCCACAAAACCTCTAAGCTGTAAATACCTGAAAAAATGTGATTTATGAAGACCATATTTCTGTTGCAATTGTATAAAAGTGGCAAACCTATTTTCAATGTAGAGGTCAGATAATGTACCTATACCATTTCTTGCCCACACATTAAAAGCTTCATCCATTATTGATGGAACAAACATATGATTCTTTATCAATGGTGTAAGAAGTGAAAGATCAGTGAGATTAAAGGTCCTTCTAAACTGGTTCCAGGTTTTAATTGAATGGATAACAACTGGATTAGTGGTGAAGGATGAGATAGGCTGTTTGAAAGGTAATTTGGAACATAATAAAGCTACTGGGGAGCTTGATCCAATGGAAGCCCTCTCTAACACCATCCATTCCGTACTATTGACATCCGCGTAATCATTTCTCAACCAATACAGCAGTGCTCTAATATTAGCAGCCCAATGGTAATACATAAAATTTGGAAGAGCCATACCTCCCATTGCGCGAGGCTTCTGTAATATATTTTTATTAATCCTGGGCTGCCTTTTATGCCATATAAAGGATGAAATCTGACTATTTAATTTGGAAAAAAAAGATTTTGTTAGATAGATAGGAAGACATTGAAATAAATATAAAAACTTAGGGAGAATATTCATCTTAATCGTGTTAATCCTCCCTCCTAAGGAGAGAGGCAGAGGATCCCAGCGCTCAAGGTGATAGAGGGGGTGATAATTAGCCTTAAAAAGATCCTTGTGGTTACGTGTGATCCATATACCTAAATATTTTATTTTTTTAGGGCTAAATTTAAAAGGAATTGACCCAAGATATGATCTGTCTACAGAAGAGATAGGCATAAGTTCACTTTTCTGAAGGTTAACTTTATAACCAGATATACTTCCGAACTTTGTGAGTAGACTCGATAATTCAGGAAGACTTGAGAGGGGGTCCGATATGAATAATAACATGTCATCCGCATAAAGTGACACTTTATGCTCCGAACCCGCCCGGTGTATCCCCTTGATGGTGGGACACTGCTTCAGGGCTAATGAAAGTGGCTCAAGTGCAACGGCAAACAAAAGTGGTGAAAGAGGACACCCCTGCCTAGTGCCCCGCTTCAGCTCAAAGTACGTGGATAAGTTATTATTGGTGCGTACCGCAGCCACTGGAAGCGCGTATAGGAGTCTGATCCAGGAAATGAATTTAGGGCCGAAATTAAATGTTTCTAAAGTCTTGAAAAGGTAGTCCCACTCCACCCTATCAAACGCTTTTTCAGCGTCAAGTGACAACATCACCTCGATATTCCCAGGATCGGGTGGAGTGGGACAATAAAGGATATTAAAAAGACGCCTGATATTGAAAAATGAAAACCGATTTTTTATAAATCCCGTCTGGTCAGACGAAATAATAGAGGGAATAATGTTTTCAAGTCGACGTGCCAAAATCTTGGCAAGAATCTTTGCATCTGTATTCAGCAACGAAACAGGGCGGTATGAACTGCAATTAAGGGGATTTTTATCCTTTTTAAGTAATAGAGAGATGACTGCTTGACGCATGGTTGGGGGCAGGGAATTGGTGACTAAAGATTCTTCAAATACTAACAATAACAGAGGAGCTAACTGGTCAGAAAACTTTTTGAAAAATTTGGTTGAGAAGCCATCTGGCCCTGGAGATTTGCCACTTTGCATGGCACCGATTGCTGACACTATCTCCTTAACTGAAAAATCCCTTTCCAGTTCAGCCGAGAATTCTAAATCTACAGAGGGCATTTTCAGGGATTTAAAAAAGTCTTCTAAGACAGCAGGGTTAGTGGGCCCATCTGAAGTATATAATATCTGGTAGAATTTCTTGAAACAGGAATTGATTTTCTCATTGTCAGTGCATTTTTGACCACATTCATCATTAATTTCAGAAATGGTTTGATTAGCAGTTCTTTGGCGCAGCTGGTGAGCAAGTGCTCGGCCGGACTTTTCCCCATGTTCATAATGACCATGCCTTGATTTGGAAACAAGGTATTCAGCATGTCGGGTGGACAGGAGATCAAACTCTGTCTGTAATGACAAGCGTTTCTTAATTACATCTGCTGATGGGGAAAAGCTATGTAGCCTGTCTAACTCTAATATCTCATCTGCTAATTTTTTAATACGCTCAGTGTTAGCCCTCCTTTTACTTGCACAGTATGAAATAATTTGACCCCTTAAATACGCCTTTAGGGACTCCCAAACAGTAGATGATGACATCCCTGGGGTTTGATTGATATCAAGAAACAATTTGATTTCAGACGATATGAACCTAGTAAACTCATCTTCTGACAGAAGCAGAGAGTTAAACCGCCATGAGCGATATGTAGATTGTGTATTAGGAATGTACATTTTCATGATTAAGGGACCATGGTCCGAAATGACCATAGCCCCGTAGTCACATTCTTTTGTGAGATGCAGAATTCTTTTGTCCAGGAAAAAGTAATCAATACGTGAATATGTCTTATGCACCGGGGAAAAGTACGAGTACGCCCTAGAGGTGGGGTTACGGAAACGCCACACATCTGCTACACCATAGGTCTTCAGGAAGAGCTGAATAGAGTGAGCTGACTTCGTCAGGGATGCCCTCTTAGAAATACTCCTATCTAAAAGAGGAGAAAGTGCACAGTTAGTGTCACCGCCAAATATAAGATGATGTGATGTCAGGTCTGGCAAGCGAGAGAAAAAATTTGTGAAGAATGTAGAATCATCCCAGTTCGGGGCATAGATACAGGCTAATATAACTGGGAGCGAGTATAATTTTCCTACCACAATGATATATCGCCCTGCAGAGTCTGTTTGCACATGAGATGCCGTAAACTGTACATTTTTACTTATCATAATAGCAACACCCCTAGCCTTTGAGCAGAAATTGGATTGATACACCTGGCCAGCCCTTTTCAAATCTTTAATCGATTCTTTAATATAGCTTTGGAAACAATATGACTTCATAACCTGCAGTCCTAGCCTACAATTCTAATTTATTGATTACCAATAATCTCAGAACTGATTAGCCACACAAAGCTGAAAAAACATGAAATACAAACGTGCCATGGGTACATAAAAGGCAACATTAAATAATATTCACAATTTCTAAAAAAAAAAAAAAAAAAGATTAAAAAACTTTAAAAGGGTGCATGAAAGGATTTTTTTATGTGCAGTTGCTAGAGTTGAAAAATAATACTTTGCATTAACTTGTCTACTAATTAACATTTTTAAACACTCACCCCCTACCCCCAAACACACACACACACAACATGCAAACTTCTGCCATTTTGATGTGAATAATTCAATGCCACAGATTCTGACAATTTGTGTCATACATACCCTGACATCCCTTTTACTGTAGTCATGCTCTAAACCAGATGTTCAGCTGTCAGATGCCACCTAGACCGATACGACTGTTTATAATTTCATACAGCTATATCTATAACGGAAAAACATTTACAAGTCTTGACATCATATCCAGGAGATAAGTCAGTAAATTCAAGTAAAATCACAGGCTTGCTTATCCCGTGCGAATGTGCCACGCAAAATTCAGATGTGGGGAAGTAATTTCTAAATCACACGAGGTCCCCAGAAAATACTAATCCCGTGCGAATAGGGCTTTAGTTGATTTTCGGGCCACTGCTGTTGGCTGACTGTCAATAATGGGACCTGGTCGTCTAGCAGCTCGACTTAATGCTGCTGCATGTTGTGACCCAGACATCTCTTTACCAAAACAAAATGCAGAGATCAGCTGGGCTAGGTTGAGCTGAATCTTTTCAAGCTGCTTTGACATCGTAGTCATGGCATGACTGTAGTTGGAGTTCTCAGCTAGTTCACTGAGCAGTCCAAGCATCCTCCTCACAGGAGATTGAGATTCTGATTAACAAGACAACAATAAAAACAATTAAATTGCAACAACCAATACAAATGAAATGGCTACATACGAGTTCAGAGAGGGCTGAGTCCGATTCGAGAGCGAGTTCAGAGAATGTTGAGTCCGAGTCGAGACCAAGTTCAGAGAGGGCTGAGTCCGAGTCGAGACCAAGTTCAGAGAGGGTTGAGTCCGAGTCGAGAGCGAGTTCAGAGAGGGCTGAGTCCGAGTCGAGAGCGAGTTCAGAGAGGGTTGAGTCCGAGTCGAGAGCGAGTTCAGAGAGGGTTGAGTCCGAGTCGAGAGCGAGTTCAGAGAGGGCTGAGTCCGATTCGAGACCGAGTTCAGAGAGGGTTGAGTCTGAGTCGAGAGCGAGTTCAGAGAGGGTTGAGTCCGAGTCGAGAGCGAGTTCAGAGAGGGTTGAGTCCGAGTCGAGAGCGAGTTCAGAGAGGGTTGAGTCCGAGTCGAGAGCGAGTTCAGAGAGGGTTGAGTCCGATTCGAGACCGAGTTCAGAGAGGGTCGAGAGCGAGTTCAGAGAGGGTTGAGTCCGAGTCGAGAGCGAGTTCAGAGAGGGTTGAGTCCGAGTCGAGAGCGAGTTCAGAGAGGGTTGAGTCCGATTCGAGACCGAGTTCAGAGAGGGCTGAGTCCGATTCGAGACCGAGTTCAGAGAGGGCTGAGTCCGAGTCGAGAGCGAGTTCAGAGAGGGTTGAGTCCGAGTCGAGAGCGAGTTCAGAGAGGGCTGAGTCTGATTCGAGACCGAGTTCAGAGAGGGTTGAGTCCGAGTCGAGAGCGAGTTCAGAGAGGGTTGAGTCCGAGTCGAGAGCGAGTTCAGAGAGGGTTGAGTCCGAGTCGAGAGCGAGTTCAGAGATGATTGAATCCGAGTCGAGAGCGAGTTCAGAGAGGGTTGAGTCCGAGTCGAGAGCGAGTTCAGAGAGGGTTGAGTCCGAGTCGAGAGCGAGTTCAGAGAGGGTTGAGTCCGAGTCGAGAGCGAGTTCAGAGAGGGTTGAGTCCGAGTCGAGAGCGGGTTCAGAGAGGGTTGAGTCCGAGTCGAGAGCGAGTTCAGAGAGGGTTGAGTTTATTTACATATTTACATAGGATTATTTATTTACATATCTTTATTATTATGACTTCAATTATTCTATCATCTGCTACTAATTGTATCTAATGTTGTTTTATTTTTTATTTATTTAGTTTATTTTATTTTCATATTATGTTAAATACCAAAACCAGTAAAAGACAATAGAACATCAATTTAAAGAAAAATTTACGTAGAGTAATAATCTTTAAATATTTTGAATGGGACTCAAGTGGACTTGGGAATAAGTCCAATTCCTAATATGTTCGAGTACGAGTTAATACTGAGTCCAAATGTACATGAGTCCATAACAAGACCAAGGCCATTAAATTATGGTTCATATTATATTCATAGTTCAAGACCAAATCCGAGTACTACAACACTGTCAGATACACATAGGATGGCTTGAGAGTAAATAAGTATGAGTAAATTATGGGATAATTTTCATTTTTGGGTGAACTATTACTTTAAATCTTCTAAGCTTCATGAACTCCCCTCCCTCTGAGTTCCTGTGCATACTGTAACATCAACACGGGGTTGGTTGGAGTATGAGGCCTCTGGAGTAGGTGAGCTGGGGGAAGACCGATCCAGCTGGTGCATGTCCAGTTGTCCACTGTTCTTTACATACACATATACAAAATTAATATAAATGTGGCAAGAGAATTTCTGTTCATTATGCCACATAAGAAAAAAAGAATAAAATGAAAAACATAAACAGCTCCAACCCTCCATTTATACTGACTATCATCTTGAGCACTGAAATTGTACTGATCATCAGTATTGCAGGTGTCTTGCCTCGGAAGCATGTCTATAAACAGTGTATACTAATGTCACACTGCTGACTAGTTGTTTTGTTTAGAATAAGCATGTATAATGAAGATTCTATGTCCTACTTGAGCTTTCTTACCTGGTCCTTATGTGCTCAAATTAGGAAAAATTTTGCAGGTAAAGGGTTCAGGAAGTCAAGAGGAACAGGGGCTGTGAAGAAGATGAACTGGACAAATATCTAAAGAAGGTTTTAAAAACAGTGTCAGGCCATGTGTGACAACCGATGCTGCAAAGAAATAATTACCTTTTGTTATTTTCAGCAGCTCAGCCCTAATTTCAGCTGTTGTGAGAAGAAAGTTAATGGAGGTTATGTAATTTTGAAACACAGAAAAAAGAAAATCATACAGGTTTGAAACGACATGCGGGATAAATAATGACTGTCACTTTAATACTCATTATAAACCCATTCATCTAATGGCATTATTTAAGTAATTGCAGATCCTGCCTCTGAGCTGCAACAAACATGTAAATGTATCTAAATACCAATTAGGATGCAGCTTCTGAAAATAAATGATGGTCGTTGTAAGCCTGAAAGTTTGTCTCATTCTAAAGCTACTTTTTGTAATGTTTACTCGATGCTCTTCAAATTTCACCAACTTTAACTTTCACTTTAGCGCGACGCATCGCCTGTTCTAAAGAGTTCCGCCAGTGGAGGCGCTCGAGCAACCGAAGCAACGACACACATCCGAGTCTAGAAGAAGAAGAGAAGTGAGGGAGGGAAGGAACATAAACATGAGAAGTGGAACACAGCCGTTCATTCTGCTCTAAATCTGAAGTTTTCGCACTGTGAGTACATTCATTTATCATTTTTTATGAGAAATCTAAACCCAAACGACTAAACGAGTCGGTTAATTTAGTGAATCACTCAGAAATGAATCGAAATGAACCGACTGATGCTCATTACGCTGGAGAAACTTGTTACTGACTGTTTTTCACATTATCGTTTTTGAAGCTTATGAGTTGTGTTTTCGTTTTATGTAACGTTAATGATCAAATGAAAACTGGCAAAGACAGTTTTTAATGATGAATCATATCTAATGTAAGCATGGCTAGTTTTTTCCTCCTTGTTGATAAAATGAAAAAATTATCCCCTCTGTAAAACCACAAACCCTTTGCCATCCCCATGAAATTAACAGTGTTGAGTAGCTATTTTGCAAAACTTAAGTTAAATATAATACAATTCTTTAAATGTTTAAAAAACATAAATTGATCAATCAGAACTCAATTGTAACGCCAGAGAATGGTTCAATCAATCGTCAGCTTTCCTTTTAGAAATTATCACCCTATTATTTTCTCCTTTACCATCCACTGTTAGAGGTTAGAGCTGTGAAGCCCTGAAAAGTGTGGGTCTCAAAAATAATTAGAATTTAATACTACTTAATAGTAGTCATGAATAGTTTTTAAATTATTATTTGAGCAAACATTTGCACCTGGATAATTGAGAGTGATTGTAAGTGTGATGATCATCTGCTAAATGAGCAACAGCGACCACAATTCACACCTTCAGTCAGTGAAGCCGCTCCCACAGCCGTTCATGAGAGTTTAAATGCTGGGAATATTCCCATCTTCCAACAGGAGAAGAAGAAGCAAGCAGGATGAATTACTCCAGGAGAAACTACAGACATACTATTGTAAAGATGGAGTTTGAGAAAGAACCCTGCAGAATAAAAGATGAAGAGACAGAGGAACAAATAGGTTGGTGTTTTCCTTCATTCTCTTTAACGATGAACATCACAATTACTGACATAAATCAATATTTATAAACTAGATATTTTTAGACTCAATAGTAAACTGTATTTTAATATTATTTTGACTCAATTCTTTTCTGTGAATTAGCCAAAAATGCCTGCATAACGGTCTGAAATAATTTGGATTTGTTCGGATCGCTCTGTCACTGAATTATCTAGTATTTCACTAGTTTACTACACAGCATGGCCCAGTGGATAACAGAATGCAAGCTTAAAGGAGCTGCATTTTCTCCCGGTCTCATGCACCATTATTAAACAGCGTACAGTGTTAAACAATACACTACAACCTGTAAAACATTTAAATAAATATCAGTTAATAATGGTAATATAAATTATATAAGAAATTTAAATATTAGTTAGGCTAAATATGTTTTATATTTCCCCATAGAGGTACTCATATGCACGGAAAGAGAGCATCGTTTTTCTAATATCTTGTTTTCTCCTGATGTTCCAAAACTGATACTTGTAGTAAAATGTGTGAAGAGCAAAATTATCTTCTGCAGGGTCAAGAACTTTAGGCTTGATTTGATTATGCGCTGCGAGAAAAAGTGAAACTAAAACTCTCTGGCGTGTATGAAATGCGCTATATACATAAACTTGATGCACCTTAAGTCTAATAACAAGCACAAACTGTGTTGAATAGAATTTTAAGTTAAATGTATCTGTCCTACAGCACCGTTTTCTACTTTACCACAGTAAATAATGCAAATATACTCCTAATTAAAAGCAAACAAAAGGAAGAAATGTGTATAATCCCCTGTGAGAGACGTAATTGAAGACAGTAGAATAAAATGGAGTAAGTCTATTGTTAAATTCGTGGAAAATCGGGTGACCAGATTTCAAAACGCAGGCAAAGCTTAAATTTAGCTCACCTCACAAAGGTTACCTCTCTCGTTCGGCATGAATCCATGTGTTTCCATGGCTGCAATGTAACATTTAATTGCGAACCTATTATTTATTTTGTAAATAAAAGTTTGTGCTTCATTCGTGTCATAGTATTCACATAATAATATTATAATATTCACACTATCTCCCCCTGGTTTTCTGCAACCTAGCTGCGTGCGCATCCTGTATGTTTACAAACAGACAATTGGTCTGTTACGAATAAACTAATTTGTGTGCGTAACCATGCTACTTAATGTAAACCAACTAAACAGTATTTACACCAACAGTATTTATCAGTTTCTTGTATTAAATTGAGCAGTTTTCTTTGTCTGCGTCTCTCACCAACACACGCTGCAAAATTCTTGATCGTACTTTGCTTTGGGGTAAAAAGAACATTTGAAATACTTTCGCAGCGTTATACACTTAATGAACATCCCGCAACACCATTTAGATGAATGAATAGCCTATGTGTACTCACGCTATTGGCTGGTCAGTGGGAACTGCACAAACCAATGGCAAAGCACCGTAACTGCGCAAATCAATTGGTGCGAAGCCCGCCGAGCTGAGTGCAGAGCCCGCCAGCTGGCCCCTCGAGCCATGCCGTTCTTCTCGGAAGTCCACAAAGAACTGGTGAAATTGTGGTGAGCCAGAAAACGCTGAGTCAGCTGCAGACAAAACCAGTGCCTGCAGCTACTCACCCCCGCCCAGCACCTGAGCAGCAGCGCCCCAGTCAGACGAAACCGTTAGCACCCAAACACCTAAGATAACACTGGACCCTGAGCAGAGGAAGCAGTCCTGATCTGCAGAGTAGGAGGAGGGGAGGGCTAAGTCTCGCTGAGGCCGGAAAGAATGTTGTTCATTCTGTTGTTCAGTAAGTGCGCACCCCCTTAGACCCGACCGCTGTTATAGCAAAACTAATAAAAACATAAATACAAAAAAAAAAACAAAAGAGCGCTCTTCCTCTTCCACACCACACGAGGGTCGTCGCCTCCGTTCCGTGCCCTGGCTGCGGTTCGTTTGGCAGGCCCTTACCCGCTTGGAAGAGGTGGGCCAGAGCGAGGCTCGGTTGGGCAAGAGCATGGTTCACATGCAGTGTGAGCGTTAACCGTGCCACATCACGGAACAGCTGTGTCATCATTACGACAGCAAACTATTACTACTTGGATACACTTTTCGATTTAAATCAAGGATATTTAGGTTTATTTCGGTCCTGGTTCTCACCTTATTGATGAACATGAATTGTAGTTTGCTAGTAAAAATTCAAAAGTCTACCACTGTACCACTGTAATAATCTTCTGATACGTGCAGAACAATCAAGTGAAAATCGCTGCACAGCATAAATTATAAATCTATTAGGCAGTCTATTAGCGAAAGCGCTTTTCTTCAAGTCTTCTTCACAACAAAAAGTTGCATTGTGAATGACATAAACGTGCTCCGGCCCGGTAAGTTAAGTGCAATGTAAGTGCAGGCCAGCGGGAGAAAGGGGAGGGGTGACAATCGCGCTCGGGCACGGTACAAGGCAACCGTGCCTAGTGTGAGTGCACCCTATGAAACCCCTGGCCAACCGGGCAGAGGCTTCGAAAACAATCCTTGGTGTGTCACGATGAGTTAAAAACACAATAGAACAAGGTTACTCACTCCAGTTCGCTCGCAATCCACCCCGCTTCGCGGGCATAACACACACTTCAGTAAGGAGTAGGGCTGTCACGATATTAGATTTTTCACACCAGTTATTGTGGCCCAAAAAAATCATGATATCGATATATCGCAATATCTATAGAAACCTTGGGGGGAAAAGTTATCAAATAAATTTTTACTTTGTTTATTTAGTTTTTCTTTTTTACCCAACAAACATAATAGATACTGATAAACACAGGGTAATACTCTGTTACTGATAAATCTTCTTTGAAGCTCCCTATGAAATAACAAGAGAGAACGTACTGTCAAGTTTAACAGTATGATGAATAAATATTAACATAAATGTTATTGGCCATGACTAGATTGCAAATACAAGAATAGACATTATATAAATAGACATTAATTAATTGAAACTTAGATGTGCTGCACTGGCGGAAACAACACGAGCCCATGCTACCACGACCATCAAGACTGTCAGACGTGCTCTGACTGGTGTTTAGAGTCTGCGCCAGCAGCAGCAGCAGCAGTAGCGAGCGTTCCTTCAGCGCTGCTGCAAGGGTTAAGGCCTTTTTACACCTGTTTACTTCATTAGTTTTCTCTGATCAGATATCTATAACATTGTGAAGGGATCAGGAGGAAATGTTTTCCGAGATTCTTTCGAGGCGGATTTAAATCTGATCACTCAGAGCCGCCGCTCTTTTAAAACTTTAATTTAACAAACAAATATTGCTCCAAATTTATTTTTCTAAATTAACTTAATAAATAAACAAAACCAAAATATAACTACTTTGACATTAAAAACAAAGCTGAACAATTTTTATGGCTGCAACAATGTGTTAGCCTTGAAATCTAGATGCACCCTAGCGGCAGACAATTTATTTTGCAGCGAGTGTAGGCTAGCAACTCTTGGTAGACCTGAGAGCTGGAAAAAACAAACTCTGGTCAGGCCAATCACAGCGTGTGTAGAGTCGGTGGGCGGGCTTAACATAATGACGGCACGTAACGCCAGAGTTGCTGAGAGCATGCTACACATGCGTCCCCTGCAGTACTGGCTGAAACCACAGGTTCCTGCCCAAGCATGGCACTCGGGCCACATTTTGATCAGAGTAAACCACGGCTGTGTCAAATCCCTGGCCCCCTTGTCGAAACCCAGTCTCTTCGAGTCAGGGGTAAGCTTGGGAACAGTCTTGAGATGAATGGTGGTCACCACAGATGCCTCCAACACAGGTTGGGCGCTCTGTGTCCTGTCCCCAGGGGAATAGACCCAAACAGTTCAAATGATGTGGAATGTTTTTGGGAGGGCAGAGGTCGACCTCTTCACCTCTGAAGACAACTGTCATTGTCCAATATTTTCTCCAAGAGCAGGGCAGTTCTGGCCAACTACTGGCCCAGCCATCCACTTTGTGCTTTTTCTCTGGTCTTGCTCCTCCCCAAGTCATAAAGAGAATCAGGGAGGGGGACATACAGTCCTTCTAGTGGCCCCGCTCTGGCGGACCCAACCTTGGTTACCTGAGATGATCCAGCTGCTCTCAGCAGCCCCTTGGCCAAGTCCCCTAAGGAAAGACCTCCTTTCCCAGGCAAACAGGACGATTTGACACCCCTGTCCCAAACTATGGGCGCTACATGTGTGGCCCTTCGACGGGAGCTCGGGAACCTCCCAAAGAGCGTCCTGAACACTATCAATGAGGCTAGAGTTCTGTCTACCAGGTGCCTCTATGCTCTAAAATGGTCTGTGTTCTCTAGCTGGTGCTCAGCCAGGAACCAGGACCCAGTCTTGTGTGAAGTATCATATATCATATATCACATGTATCTGAGAGCATACATTGAGCGCTCCGCCCAGTACAGACAGCCAGAGCAGCTTTTTGTAAGCTCCGGTGGCCGCACCAAAGGGCTTCCAGTAACGAAGCAAAGACCATCTAGATGGTTGCTGGAAGCTATCGCTTTAGCCTATGCTTCTATGGGCCTACAGTGCCCCAGAGGTGTCAGGGCTCATTACACATGAGGCATGGCCTCCTCCTGAGCGAGGTCAAGCGGAGTATCTATTGGTGATACCGCGAGAGCGGCCGGTTGGTCTTCGCCATCTACCATTGCCAGATTTTACAGTTTGGAAGTCCCACATATCCTTTCTGTATGACAAAAAAAAAGGTGAGCCTCGACGAGCCCAGCCCTTCAGAGTTAGCGCTTTGGGGTCTATAACTCAAACGTCCCTGCGCTTCAAGCACATAAGTGCCTTCATCATGATTGTGACCATCCTCAGTGAGTCCGGCCTTTCACATTAAGGGTCTTTGCCCCTAGTGCAATGCCAATAAAGTCTGGGACCCTCATACTAGTGTCCCAACTTGGGTAGAGGTACATGTTGTTACGCTTATCATAGCCCGGTGTGACTGCATTGGTTCCCCTAGCATCTAGCAATGTGACTGTTCAAAAGGGAGTGTATTCCCTGAGATAAGTTCCCTATGACAAAGCATAACTCATTATAAAGCAAATAAAAAAATCAGCCAGGTGAGTTGAAAGTTGAAGTTAAAACTTAATAGTAATTAGAGATGCTTCGATCAGCATTTTTGGGGCAGATTAGCGATCACCAAGATCATGATCTGCCGATTGCCGATCACAGAATGGCAGGGGAATGGGAATCTTCTCTATAATCTTGCAGAGTTTGCTCCATTTGTAGAAATGAAACTAACTCTAAATTAACTGTATTGAGAAAAAAAAAACTGTAGAAATAGGCTAGAGTCAAGATCTTGAAGAAAAACCAAGTGTTTATTTTAGAAAATGAGAAAACTTAAGGCTACTGTAGGCCATCTTTCCCAAATAAGGCAGAGTAACATAAAATTATTCCAAACAAAGAGGGGTTAGACAGACCAACACACATCAGATTAGCTTAATGGGATGTAGCCTCTTAAAATACTGATTACATTTAATAATTGGCAGCTATATGTAAAACTTGTTACATCAAAACTGGCTACTGCCACAAAGGACAAAACTATGGCAAGTTTTTTTTTTCTGTTATTATTATGAACATCTGATGTAGTTGAGGAACCAACTACATCAGATCCAAAAAAAAAATAATGTAAGCTACTGTATGCCAATGCCATCCTTCCTAAATAACAAAGCAGAGAATCAATGAGGCCAAGCAGATAGTTACCTACCAGATGAACTTGGGATGGGATGAGGTCACATAGGCCCAGGCTACTTGTAAAATGTAGCCTTTTTTTAAATATTAAAATTAAACAATTGGCCACAAAATGTTTCAAACCTAAACTTGACCTAAACCTCTGCCTACTAACGCAGAGTACAAAATCAATCAGGTCTCAATCATAAAAGGCAAGTTTCTCTCGATGACTATGAGCATCTCCGCATTTTTTGATGTCAGCCGGTTTCTTTTGTCATCAATAATGTTTGCAGCCATGCTAAACAGTCGCTCACTATCCACTCTTGTGCATGGTGAACAAAGATATGCTCTTGCTGTTTCATTGCCTGTAAAGAGCAAGCTGGTGGGCTTTTGTCTGTTGACCTGCTGGAACTGGGCACCTCCACGCTGCTTGTACTTGGCAGTTCAGTGTGGCAATGGGCTGTAACAACGTCCCGAAACAGATCACGCACAGTTGGTTTGAGTGCCTCTGGAAAGTGTCTCTCTTTGTATCTGAAATGGATATAAAAATTAAAAACTATGTGAAATCAGTTATAGTGACATGCCATGCAGGCCACACACATACATTTGTGTCAGATTACATAGTCACAAAAATTAAATACTACCAGAGTAACCCATTTTCAACTATGACAAAAAATATAAAATATTTTAGATTACTATAAGCCGTCCTTCAAATAAGGCATAGGAAAAACCTAATTATCTATTTAAAACAAAGAGATAGTTGGACAAAGATTGAAAGACAGGGGAAGACCAATGATAAGTGATATAAGTTTCTTACCTTGGATCTAGCACCGTCGCAATTGCATATAGCTTCTGTGTATCAATGTCAGCAAATCGTCTTCTGACAGCTTCCAGTAGTACGGTTTTTGATGTTTTCACACCATGGTCAGACTCCACCGTCTTCTCCAAGAGTCGGATGAGAGCTCTTATACACGGAATCACATCCACAGCGGACGCAGTTGATGAGCTAATTTGTCGTGTGAGCTCTTCAAACGGGGCGAGGATAGAGACCATATTTTCGATTGATTTCCACTGGTGAATTGTGAACGTGCATGGCAATTCATGTTCTGCAGCATAGGCTGCAAGCGCCAATTTCTGTTCTAACAGACTTTGGAACATGTACAATGTACTGTTCCATCGAGTGGACACATTCTGGCAGAGTTTTTTAATCTGCTGGCCGAGTTGCTTTTGAACATTTTCCAGCCGGGTATATGCCAACGGAGAATGCTTAAAGTGCCCAACAATGCGTCTCCCTGAGGCTGTGATATCCAAAATACTTCGCTGGGATAGTACACCTTCATGCACAGCAAGCTGGAGAGTGTGTGCTACACACGGCAGGCCAGGGAAATCTGCGTCTCTCATTGCTTTCTGCATGTTTTTGGCGTTGTCTGTCAAAATTATGTGGATTTTTTCTGTTTGTATCCCTCGTGACCGAAACATGCCGCTAAATGCATTCACCAAAGACTCCGCAGAATGTGACCCTGTGAAATCCTGACAATATACCACAATGTTGTGTCTTTCGAAGTTTGAGTCAATAAAGTGTGCTGTTAAACTTAGCAGGGACAATGGGCAGGCGTCTGCACTCCATATATCGCTTGTGAAGCTAATATGTACACTATCCTTCAGAAGCCTGTCAATGTGTGTGTACACTTGTTTGGTACAATGCGTGGAGGCACACATCAGTTAGGTATTTCCTGCCTGGGGGGTCGTATCGTGGATCAAGGCAGCTTAGCAGGCGACGGAACCCTTTATCCCCCACAACGGATAGAGGTTGTTCGTCGAGGCAAATTAATTCTATAATTCTGAACGTGTGAAATGTCTGAAATGTCTTTCCACCTCTTACTATCCCTGCTGTATGGTTCACGTCGTTTAAATGCATCACAGTCGGCTGGTTGAGGGATGGGGATGTTGTTGGCTTCGGTTGGTTTAGTTTCTCATACTCGGCATATTCAGTTGAAATGCCTAATCATGTTTGTGGTGTTAAAATGACGTTGCTTGCTTCAACCTCAAGGGATTTCATCACGACATACATTGCAAACGGCTAACTTTACGTCTTTATCGGACACTTTGAAAAACTTCCAGACGGGAGAGCTCATGTTGCCACTGACAAGCTCCGCTCTGCTGTTGTGTACCTGTGCGCCGTGCATGCACGTGTGTAAAAGTCGCATGAGTAATTTACGTCACGTGATCGGCTTTTTTGATCTGCGCTTTTGGGGTTCGCCGATCAAACTATTTTTAGTCAATATCTGCCGATCATGATTGGTGGCCGATCAATCGGAGCATCACTAATAGTAATCGTGAAATAACTATTTGAGCAAACATTTGCAGCTGGATAGTTGAGTGATTGTAAGTTTGATGATCAACAGCGACCACAATTCACACCATCAGTCAGTGAAGCCGCTCCCACAGCCGTTCATGAGAGTTTAAATGCTGGAAATATTCCCATCTTCCCATCTTTCTCAGGAGAAGCAAGCAGGAGGAATTACTCCAGGAGAAACTACAGACATACTATTGTAAAGATGGAGTTTGAGGAAGAACACTGCAGAATAAAAGATGACCAGACAGAGGAACAAATAGGTTGGTGTTTTCCTTCATTCTCTTTAATGAGGAACATTACGATTACTGACATATAACAATACATCTAAACTAGATATTTTTAGACTCAATAGGAAACTGTATTTTGTTTATAATATATCCTCCTTTAATTAAATTATGGGAATTTAATTCAATTCAAATTTATTTGTATAGCGCTTTTCACAATACACATTGTTTCAAAGCAGCTTTACAGAAAGTGCATTTCATAAATCTACATTGAAAAATGTTAGAAAGAGAATGTTAAAGAAAAATGTTAGAAAAATGTTAGAAAAAGTTAAACAATCATGTATTAATTTAGGCCATAACAACGCTGGCGTTGAGTCGTCTCTTCACGGCATCTGAAGTCTCCATGAGAGGCTGGATACAAACTGGAGCTGACGAACTATTTACCTCGGGACTAGTGTCCCGAGATAACAGAAAAGCAGATGGGAAATAATTAGCATAGCTGCTGTTCAGAATAATAATGCTTTTGATCCGATTTAACTGTAGTATAAAAGGTAATTATAATGTGAATGCTTGGCTAAAGAGATGCGTCTTTAATCTAGTTTCAAACTGGTACAGCGAGTCTGAACCTCGAACAATATCAGGAAGACTTTTCCAGAGTTTAGGAGCTAAATGTGAAAAAGCCCTCCCTCCTTTAGTGGACTTAGATATCCTAGGAATGACCAGAAGCCTCGAGTTTAGTGATCTTAAAGAGCGCGATGGATTGTAGGGCGATAGAAGATCCGTTAAATACACTGGAGCTAAACCATTTAGGGCTTTATAGGTCGGTAGCAATACTTTGTAATTGATACGGAACTTAATAGGTAACCAGTGTAGAGATGATAAAATTGGTGCTATATGATCATATTTTCTTGACCTAGTAAGAACTCTAGCAGCTGCGTTTTGGACTAACTGTAGCTTGTTTATTGATGTTTATTGATTTAATGTTGATTTTAGACCTGATGCAAGTGACTGAAGACAAACAGCATTTCACAAATGAAGATGGAAGCATTTCACTGGCTGAAAAGGATTTCACAACTCGAAAAGCTGCAGTCAAAGGATCTTTCACCTACTCTGAGTGTGGAAAGAGTTTCACAAATAAATCAACCCTTAAGACACACATGAGGATTCACACGGGAGAAAAACCTTTCACATGCTTTCAGTGTGGAAAGAGTTTCTCAGACATATCAACCCATAACAGACACATGAGAATTCACACTGGAGAAAAACCTTTCACATGCTTTCAGTGTGGAAAGAGTTTCTTAGAAAAATCAAAACTTTACATACACATGAGAATTCACACTGGAGAAAAACCGTTCATATGCTCTCAGTGTGGAAAGAGTTCCTCAGATAGATCAACCCATAACAGACACATGAGAATTCACACTGGAGAAAAACCGTTCACATGCTCTCAGTGTGGAAAGAGTTATGCTCACAAAAAACATTTTAAAGGTCATCTGCTCCGTCACTCTGGAGTGAAGTTGTTCAGCTGTGATCAGTGTGATAAAACATTTGCTTTTGAATCAGGCTTAAGAAGACACCTGAAAGTTCATACTGGTGTGAGACCTCATATGTGCTTAGACTGTGGGAAGAGCTTCGGAGTGTCTAGCCACTTATATCAACACCAGAGAATTCACACTGGAGAGAAACCGTACAAATGCTCACACTGTGGGAAGAGTTTCACCCAATCATCTACTCTACAGACTCATAAGAAAAAACATTGCCTGAAGGCATCTAAATGAGCAAATGTTGTGCACGAGTACAAATAGAGGTGAATTATTGTATTGCCTTGATTCTCCCTCGTCTTTTGAAGCAGATTGTAAAGACTGAGAAAAATCAGATGCATAGTTCTGAAAACTACAGAATTTTCTGAAAACGACACCCATAAAAAATGTTTGGCAGCTCTTAACCCTATGAACCTATGGAACCCTATGGTCTATATTCATAAATCTGGTCTTATTTTAATCTAAACACTTGAAAGTTTTATAGTATAGGAATTAGGAACAGAATAAGACAAGGTAAAATTTACATGTAAGTGACACATTTTTATAATTGATATTCACTCAAATGAATGAGACTTTAATGTTAAAGGCCTGAAAAAAACCTGATGTCTGAATGTCTGATCATGTTTTGATTCAAAGATTATGCTCTCAAAAATGAATCTTCTGTACGCTTTTATGTCAAGAAAAGTCTAGACGTCCTTTCAAAAAGGCAATTTATTTCAGAAAATTTGTAATTGTAAATAGTAGTTTTTTATTCAAATAAATCTGCAATAAACTGCTAATTACAATGGATATACAGTTTCTGGAAAACTAAAGTGTCATGTGTCAGGTTCTTTCTCTTTGCTTCTCACTATCCCTTTCTTCTCTCACTCTCCTTCCTGATTGTTTCAGGCACACACACACACACACACTCACTCACTCGCTCGTTACGCTCATCTCTCTGTCTACCTGCACCTGTTAGTCATCGCAATCAGCGCCTCGCTGCCTTGCGATGACACCTGTTCCCACTTTTGTTTGAGTGCTTCCCCTTTATCTAGTGTTCATTCATGTTGCCTCTTGTTGGATCATTGTTTCATGTCATACGTTACGACTGCTGCTTTCTTCATGCCTGATTATTTTCGGAAGTTCTCGCCTTGTCATGTTTGTCTGAAACAGCCTTGCACCTAAGTCTTGTCTGTGTCCTGCATTTGCTGTAAGAGTACCTTCGCGGTCCTCTTTACCTGGCTGTGAGTAACTCTCAAGCACTACCTCCACCTCTACGGGTGTCCCGATCTCTTACCTCTTTAAGGCAGGATCAGTCTTCTGTCTTCTGAGTTTTGCTTCTCCAGCTCTGTGTGCCTTAACGACAGACTGCCTTGTTTACATTCTCATTAAAGACTGTTATCCTGTCAACCTCTGCTCTTGGATCCATTCTTTGTACCCCATGATATAAAGCAACTATTTACAGAATTTACAAAGTAAAAAACTAATTTAGTTGATAATAACTGTTTTACTGTCTGCAAGCTGCGCTAAGGTGTGTGTGTGTAAACCATAGACTGTAAAAAAAATATGGATGTAGTGTCCGTGACGTCACCTGTAGTATTCTGAAGAGCAGTTTTGAAACGTAAAGTAGGGTCGAGCTGGCCGTTGCCACAACCTGATCTCACAGAATTCCGTGAAATGAACACAGGCCGTTTACCTCAAAATCTGTGGTAGTTTCATGGAATCGCCGAAAATTCCGTGATGGGTCCACGGACGTGATGCCTATGTAAGTCAATGACAGTAAAAAGTAAGATTTTATGAATATTTATAGGCTACTTTTATATTTTGGAGCAACTAACTCCACTCCTACCCTAAACCTACCCACTCTCAACAATATAAAACACATTACAGGCAAATAAAAGTACAGCCACAGGTATTTATTGCAAAATCTGACCAAAAACAATTGCATTCCAAGTCTTCTGAAGTCATAAGATATCTTCATGTAAAGAACAGAGTTGATCTTAATGTTTTAATCGCTGAAATGATGATCCAGTCGATCCGTCCTCCGTGCACACACTCATTCATATATCATTCAAATAATACACACGACTCTTGAGCATGACGCGAACGGTCACGAGACACACGAGAGCCAATGGTATTTTACAATCAAAGCTGACGTAATGACGCAATTGGTCACGAGATGTATGACAGCCAATGCTGTCAAACCTGATGCAACGTTTCTTCCGGCGGTAAAATTTGAAATGTGTTGTTTATCATCTTCCACTGATGGAGATGCTGATTGCTTTTGTGGATTTTCTTCACACAAATCAATTGTTTAGCCTCGGAACACTTGGAATATGTGTAGTTTTTGAATAAATTGTGCATGCAGTCGTATCTGCCTGTTATATCCTGTTTTTTTTATAATACACAAATGGGTAGGTTTAGGGAAGGGATTGGGTTACATGTTCAAAACGTGTCTGAATACCCTAAATTCAAAAATAATTGCAAATAAAATTATGTTGGCTGATTAAATCGATAATCACACTCCATGTCATAATGGCAAAATCATAGTTTCATGACAATAACCATGCCTAGCGCGTCTGTGTGCCGTCATTGACATAGGCATCACGTCCGTGGACCCATCACAGAATTTTCGGCGATTCCGTGAAACTACCACAGATTTTGAGGTTAAAGGGCCTGTGTTCATTTCACGGAATTCTGTGAGATCAGGTTGGTTGCCATCTTGGCAGCGCGTCATCGCTCGTCACTCCCGGATAACAGAAGATGGGCAAAGAGGTGGGATGTGGGCGGAGCTAAGGTGACGTGATGACTAACAGACAGCAAACGAATGGCTATCCACCTTTTCACGGAATTTTGTGAGATCAGGTTGGTTGCCATCTTAGCAGCACTTCATCACTCGTCACTCCCGGATAACAGAAGATGGGCAAAGAGGCGGGATGTGGGCGGAGCTAAGGTGACGTGATGACTAACAGACAGCAGACGAATAGCTATCCACCTGTCACTCAAAATGGCCACGCCCTTAATTATGCAAAACTTTAAGGCTTTATATAATGTAAACAAATTAGTTATAAAAAAAAATCACCCCCCTCACAGTTGTCATGAAGGGCAAAATTAGCCATACATACCAAAAACACAGTTTTTACCAGGCTGTAAGCATGTTTTTTTTCTGCTGTAAAGTTGGCCATTTTAACATGAGGCTCAATGAGATTTTGCTCCCTTCTGGAGCTTGTCCCTAGCAGCCAGTCGATGAATTGCAGTTTAAGTCACTTCTGTATTGGCTTCAAGATAAACTGGGGGATGTTGCCGCTTGGTGTAAACTGACAGACGTGTGCCGGTGTGAATGGAAAAGTCAGCACCAGTAGAATTCACCAGTGCTGTTTACATATACTGTGCAAGATGACGCCTTTTGATTGGTTAACGTCCATCCATCAGAACTTTGCTGGCAATGCATTTGCTTGACATTGACTAACTTGAGCTACGATTGACACCTCACCAAGCCTGTAATGTGCTTCCTGGATATATTGAGTCACCCAAACGCCTGTGATTGAAGGAGAATTTTATAAAACCTCTGGACTAAACTCACCTGAAAGCAGTGAAAGCAACTTATTACTTATTATTAGTAAAATAATAAGTTAATAATAATATTACTTTTTTTATTAGTAAAATTAGAGTGAAAGTTTTGCAGCTTGTCATTTGTGTTGCTGCGCCATTTCCATGGGAACTCTGTGCCGCTCCAGTGTTTGAAATTGACTCGATTGTTCAACGCTCCTGCCCATTAAAACACGTCAAAGTTATAAAGCATTTACAAATATGAACATCTAGAATTAACACATTACATGAATAAAAATCACAAATATTAAATCATGAGTTTATAACTAATTTTGAAATTCTATGACCTGCTCAGGTGCAAAATGCCACTCCTGGCACGTTATAGTGGGATAATAGTGGCACTTTTACATGTTTTATTGTTGTTTTTGCAAACACAACGAGAAGGTCCTCACCGCAGAATACTCGATCCAGGGGGCGTGGTTGGAACCAGATTGCAGCCGTGGTTAATGGTTGACCGTGTTATGTATGCCGAGGAAGAAGGGGGGAAATGTTAAAATTATTAGTGAAGATGCTCACCCAGACTTAAGCAGCGAGTTCTGCCAAATCTTTGCTGGCCTTATTTGAGTGTTGTGTGCATGATGTAATGCCCTGGTAGAAGGTAATCCTTTCTGGTTTGAAAGGGTGAAAGGATGAATGAGTGATCTATCGTTTGTTTTGTTTTAGTTTTTTTCCCCTTATGTTTCGTGTTGAGTTTCCCACTGTATTCAGTGTAGAGTTAAGTGGTTCTAACTTAACAATTAAACACGGGGAGAGATTTCCAACGTGTGCTCTCAAAGCATGACTTTATTACAGTGCCAGGTTTACACTTCCCCCGCCTAACCACAAGGGGGCAACGTCACATGTCCTATAAAATCCTTTAACACTACATCCCCCTTTCTAAGATCAGTTGTTCTGATACATAACTCATTGTCTTTTTCTCAAATATTCCTGTAGAACTATAAAACAAACTACATCTTAAGAACACTAAGCATATGAACATTACCTGAAAATCTGAACTAAGAAGGTGGGGTAGACTGCCCAATCCTTCTACTGAGTGTTGGGGTTTATCCTGCCCTAGGGCTGGGCGATATATCGCATGACATTGTTAAGCGCCATCACCTGCTTTCAGATAGAGCGGCATTTACTACACAGAGCCGTAGTTCACTGACAAGCTGAGCCATATCGCATTGATTATCGATAAGTCCGTGATAATTAATGCGATATGGCTCAGCTTGTCAGTGAACTACGGCTCTGTGTAGTAAATGTCGCTCCATCTGAAAGCAGGTGATGGCGATTTACTACTAATCAAGGAACCGGCTTTACTGACGAGATGCGCCTAACAATTTCATGCGATATATTGCCCAGCCCTATTCAGCCCCGTAGAAAATCACTCAGTCTCACCAGGGTTACCTGCTATTTAATCACAAAGTCCTTCAGGTACCCTGGAGGTCACCTCTCTCTTTCAGGGTAACGTGCCAGAGGCTCAGGACTGCATGGTTGAACTGGGCCCTGCTCTGCCTGATCTGGCCTCACTGGCTGACCAGTAAGTTGCTCTGGCTCTGGTAGAATGGTCTGCGCTGCTGACGCCACTGGTGTAGAGACGGCGTGGTTTCGGTTGCGGCGGAGGTTTCCTCGGGGAGTGTCAATGACGTATGACCTTGGTGCTGCCGCCTGTCTTATCACTGTCCCCTTCTCCTTTGTGTCCTTTACCCAGACATGGTCACCGGGTGTCAGTCTTGTGAGATGTAGAACTCTTTTCTGTGTCTTTTGTTGAAGCTCAAGCTCAATCTCAGTCTCTTTTTCTGTTCCTCCTCTTTGAGTTTGGTTATGTCGGTTATGGCGAAGATAGACTTGCAATGTTCCACTACTGCTAATGAGGTTGTTGATGTGAGTTTAGCTACCTCAATGAAATGGGAAAAGTAGTCTACCACCAATAGATACTGGTTATCGTTCCACTGAAACAAGTCAGCACCTACCTTTGCCCATGGTCTATCAGGGAATTCTGTAGGCAGCAGTGGCTCTTTGGGGTTGATTCTTTCTTTTGCACATATGTCGCAGCCCTCGACCACTTTCTGAAGCTGTGTACACAGTCCTGGCCACCAGACAGATTATTTGGCTCTTTCCCGACACTTTGCTATACCTTGGTGTCCTGCGTGCAGTTTCTGAAGGATGTCAGTCTGTAGCAGTTTGGGAATAACTAACCTACATCCTTTCAGTAATAAGCCGTTCTCCACTGATAGCTCTTCCTTGACATGTGCGTACGGTAGGCAAGCTCTGTCTATTGTGGATCTGTCTGGCCAGCCCTCAGTACAGTACCTTTTCACTTGGCTCAGTATTTCATCACGTTCTTGGTGTTCCCTTATTTCTTGTAGCCTCTTTTCTGTAGCTGGGAGGGTTGACATGATCATGTTTACGTACAGGTTGACTTCCTCTTCCTGCTCTGGCTGCCCTCCGTCTCGCAACGGCTTGATAGCACGTCTGCCGTGGCCAATTTCTTGCCGGCCACATGGGAGATGGAGAAGCTGAAAGCCATCAGTCTCATTCTCTCAGTCTCTGAATGCGTGGCGGGAGTTCATCCAGGCTCTGGAGCCTAGTAACGGGACCAGTGGCTTGTGATCCATTTCAACGTGGAACGTGATGCCCACCAGGAAGTCTGAGAAACGCTCGCACGACCATGTGATTGCAAAAGCCTCTTTCTCAATCTGTGCGTACCTTTTCTCGGTGTTCGTGAGTGCTCTGGAGCTATACGCGACTGGCTTGAGGTGGCCATCCTTCTGTCTCTGGAGCAGCACAGCTCCAAGTCCAAATGATGATGCGTCAGCTGAGACGACCGTCTCCGCTTTTGCGTTGTAGAGCGCCAGCCCTGGTGGCGTGCTTTGCTCCTCTTTGATGCTGTTGAATGCTCTTTGTTGATCAAATCCCCACTTAAACACGTTTTGCTTCTTTAACAGGTCCCGGAGTGGCTGTGTCTTTTCTGCCAGATGAGGAAAGTACTTTCCCAGGTGACTGACCATTCCGAGGAATCGTCTCACTCCACTCGCATCCTCAAGCTCCTCCATGTCTGTCACTGCCCTCACTTTGTTAGGATCTACTCTCACGCCGGCTGCATCTATGATCTGTCCGAGAAATTTGACATGGCTTTTTGAAAATTCACATTACTCACCTTTCAGCGTGACGCCTGCCTCCTGCAGCCTCCCCAGCACCGCAAGCAGTCGTGTGTTGTGCTGGGCCTGTGTGTCTCCGTACACGAGCACATCGTCCATTTGGCACAGGATGCCGTCGAGTCCCTCCAGTATCTGAGACATTCTCTTCTGATAGTGTTCAGGTGCCAAGGATATGCCGAAGCAGAGGCGGTTAATGCAAAACCTCCCAAAGGGAGTGAGGAATGTTGTGAGGAGAGCGGACACCTTGGCAAGGGGAATTTGCCAAAACCCTGAGTTTGCATCAATTTTTGAGAATACTTTGGCACATTCTAGCTGTCCCAGTGTGTGTTCGACTGACGGGAGCATGTGTCTCTCCCTCTTGACTGACTCGTTCAATTTGGTCAGATCCACGCAGATGCGCACCTCATCTTTGCCTGGCTTTGGTACAGTGACCATTCCGGCGCACCAGTCTGTGGGTTGTTCAACCCTTGAAATCACCCCCATCTCTTCCATGCGCTTGAGTTCTTTTTTTACTTTAGACATGAGAGGCAGTGGGATTGAATGGAAGAGCAGCGGACGAGGAGGACGAACCTAAGTCCAGCTCCTCCTCCGACGTCCGCCTCTCGCAGTCTGTCTCTTGTCGTCTGCGAGAACAACAGCCGTCTCCGGACGGCGAGCCAGATCCATCTGGGAACCCCATGATTTTAGACGCCGCTCAGCCTCTGCTCGAGCGGGGCCGTCCCCAGATGCTGAACCCTCTCCCCTCGAGAAGAGGGCCAGACGAGAGCGGAGTGTTCTCAAGGGAAAACAGTTTGCACAAGAGGCTCCCTCGAGAACCTCCCGTGCATGCTCTTCCCCCAGACAGTAGACGCAGAGTGTGTGTGTATCCTCAGGCGTAAGATGCCTGGTACACGGCTCAGCACACCTGCGGAAGTGGCGTTGTTTCTCTGCGCACTTCATGTTTTTTTCTCTTTAGGATCGCTTTAACGTGAAACAGGCAAAACAGTCCCTGATAGTGTTGTCACGATACTGGAATTTCTAACTTCGATACGATACCTAAAACAGTATCGATATTCAATACCATTTTCGATACCACGGGGAAAAAACGCTGCATATACTGTCAAATAGATATTTTTAATATAATAAAAAAAATTCCGTCTATTGAAAGTCGAGGAAATAAAAAAATTCTTCTGAGATCACTTTATATGGTAAAGCTTTTTCTCATATATAAACGTTGATCAATTACCATTACAATTATCTCACAAATATTTGCTAACTAATTGTGTTGCAATAGCTTACATACAGCACAAGGAAGCTTGATTCAAATTGAATTTAAAAAGACGAGTAAACAGTAATAAAATAAGAACAAATAAGCAAATTACAAATAATAGCACAAATAAATACAATAGAATAAAGATACAAATGAAATAGACTGCTTTATTTTTTTTCAGGTAGGTCTAACAGTATTCAGTCAAGACACTGAATATATAAAAAAACAAAGTAATCAAATTTAGAATAACATTGGATAATCTTCATTGTAAAAAATTAAATACAGACTAATTCATTAAAGTTACACAAGTTAATCAGTCAAGAGCAGCAAGTGATCTGTTTACGTTAATACTCACCAAGATGGGCATTGAGACATTTTTGGGGGGCATTGAGTGTATTTGACCATAAATAAGCTGGAAAAAGGAGCTAATTTTTGCACTTGTATGTCAGAAGCGGCTTTATTATGGTATGTGTGTGCGATTCAGATGTGTGTGCACTTGCGGGAATTAACGTTAGTAGAATTAACGTTATGTGCAATCCCGCGCAAAATTGTGACCGGTCACACCAACACTTAACCGTACACAGTCATGAGGAAAAATCCAGTATAACGCGCGTTCGCCGTGTTCAGATGGTTAACCGGACTGCATGAGAGGAGGCAGGTGCGTGTCAACTCACTGTCGGTCGGAGAGGAAAGCGCAGCTGGTATCGATACTGTAGAAAAGGAGTATCGTATTGTTTCAGATATTTCAGTATCGATACATATAGAAATATCGATATTTTTGACAACACTAGTCCCTGAAGACGAAAAGATGCTGTCATGTTGGCAGGGCACCCTTATATACTTCCTGGTCGCACTTTGATGACATCATAGGATGTTGCCGGTCAATAGGATTGACGTAATTTGATAGTGATTCAGGCACCTGTCACGCTGGAGGCGTTCCCCGTAGCATCAGCTGACGCAGCGTGAGTTCCCTTTCGAAAGGGAAATCTTTTTATTATTTTATTTTTTTTGTCCATTTCAAGTAAAAATATCTAAAAATGCTTAAAACAAGATACATTTTATACTGCAAGTATAATTGTAAGTTTTCTTTAACATCATACTTATATAGTTTACTATTTATATCTTTTTTTTGCACTTTAAGTATATTTCTATGTTCCCATTTAGGTATTTTTTTAATACTTAAAATATGTATTTTAACTATTTCCATAAAAAACAACAACATTTGATTCATGCATCCTTTTTTATCAACAATTTTAAATAAAAAGCTAACTACGTCTGGATGGGATTCAGAATGATGATCAAAACCTTGATGGAGTAGATCGAGTCCATCAACACCCCCAAAGCTTCACAGTCGTTTCCTCTTTATGAGTTCATAATGACATCATGACTTTGCGTAAACACACACGGCACTTTCTAAAGCCAAATGACTTGTGATCTGTACGCATTTTGAGCTATCCGCGTGTATGTCTACGCCGTGTGATTCTGCGTGTATGTGTACGCCGAAACGAACCATCATCTCCGCATGTATGTCTACGCCGCATGATTCCGCGTGTATGTCTACGCCGTGTGATTCCGCGTGTATGTCAACGGCGTGTGAATCCACGTGTATGTCAACGCCGTGTGAATCCACGTGTATGTCAACGCCCGTGTGATTCCGCGTGTATGTCTACGCCGTGTGATTCCGCGTGTATGTCTATGCCTTGTGATTCCGCGTGTATGTCTACGCCTTGTGATTCCGCGTGTATGTCTACGCCTTGTGATTCCGCGTGTATGTCTACGCCGTGTGATTCCGCGTGTATGTCTACGCCTTGTGATTCCGCGTGTATGTCTACGCCATGTGATTCCGCGTGTATGTCTACGCCGTGTGATTCTGCGTGTTTGTCAACGCCGTGTGATTCAGCGTGTATGTCTACGCCGTGTGATTCTGCGAGTTTGTCAACGCCGTGTGATTCCGCGTGTATGTCTACGCCGTGTGATTCTGCGTGTATGTCTACGCCGTGTGATTCCGTGTGTATGTCTACGCCGTGTGATTCCGCTTTTGTGTCAACGCCGTGTGATTCCGCGTGAATGTAAATGGATATATAAACATACAAAATTATGTTTTTTTGAAAATGTAAAAATGCTGAATGTTTCTTGTGATGGGTAGGTTTAGGGGCAGGGGAAGTGTGTGTGTGTGTGTGTGTGTGTGATGGGTAGGTTTAGGGGTAAGAGCAGTGTAGGGGGATAGAATGAAACGGCGTTGATAAACACGCTAAAAAGCGATTATGCGTCTTGATAGCACGCCAAAATAGCATAGCGAATTGGCGTGTCATACATATGCTATTTCATGAGATCAGTCTGATGAGTTCGACATGTCATTCGATAACACATTGTTTTACATTTGCATAAGCAATCCTCTATCACTACTGCTGCTTCACCTTTGCAGGTGATCCAGATCCAGTGTTTTGATCCATAGATTCTGTACTATTTCAGAAGATGTGCAATAGTGCCCCCTACCATATAACAGTGAAAACATGGATAGCCAGAAAATTCAGTCAATGCTGAGAAAGAGTAAAGTAGATTTTAAGTAAATTCCTATGTATACTACCAGTGGACTAGCCTTAGCATAACATTTCCATACAGTATCTGTGCGTGATGGGATCTCAGGTCAAATGAAATGATCTCTGTGACGATCCTTGAATTGGTAAACATTTTTATAAACTTAATATATTAATTCTGAATGTAGAATGAGACAGACAAGGATTTTATGCATTATTAAAGGGGCTATATGCGTTTTTCTGAAATTTAAACTCGCAACTGACACCTGTGGCCAAAAAACAGAACTGCTCTCATTTTCTGCTCGCTCTCCCAGCAGTGGTGACGTCACATCCGCAGACAGCGCGGGAAAAGACGACCCGCCAGAAAATAGGAAAAATAGGATACAGGCTTATAGGTGCACCCACTGTGAGCGGACAAGGTGTCAGTATGCTCATCAGGAGATGTTTGAGTCATAAATGGTAAAATAAAAAGGCTATTGTTACGTTTATTTTGGGGAAAAAGTTGCATATAGCCCCTTTAAATCATTGTGGTGGAGAATCTCTCTAAATAAACCATTAAATGACACGTTTCAGAAAATGCATTTGAAATGTTAAATTAAAAAAAAGAAAGACAAACTAAACAACAGTAACTTGACACCACATGAAGCTATTCAAAAAAGTCCAGTAAATGAAGTTAGTAAAATTAAATTAACCAAATGTTTTATGAAGAACAAAGGCAGGAGATTTTTCCAGTCCGGTGAAGATAAAGAACAGGCTGAACAAAACCACCCAGAATAAAACAGATCAAACCAAAAGAAAAAAGGTTTGCAATAAACAGTTTTGCAAGTATTACAGTGAATCCTGCGATAATAAATGGCATATATTTAATCGACATGGTAACAGTAGTTATTAGAATGAGATGAAACGCTCTTCTCTTCATCTGGTTTTCCGCCTCTCTCTCTCTCCCTCTCTCTCCTGGTCCTGACTGCTTCAGAGCTTTGAGAATAGCCACAAGGAAAAACAACTGGATGGAGAGGAAGAGGAGGAACTGAATCGCGTAGAAGTATATGTAAATATACAATTTTTCTTGGTTTGAAGTGAACATGCAACATAAACAGGATCCAAGAATGGTTATCCAGCCCGCAGTGCAGCAGATCACTCTATATCTGAGAGGTTTGTACTTCAGAAAGGTTACAGGATAAACCACTGCCAGGTAACGCTCAACACACATCAGACACTGAAACAGAGGACGACCCGTGATGAATAGTCCTAATAAAAAACATTGTAATTGTGTGAGATCTGAAACCGCAATACAAAAATAAATTACAGCCAACAAAGCGTTCAGACAGGTACCAATCTCACAAACGGAGAGATTGAGGTTAAAGATCTCTGATGCAACTCCGTTTCCTGTTCCTGTGATGATGAGCCAGATCACATAGGAGTGTGTAGGAAGACCAAACAAGACATTGATGAAGTACACACAAATGTCCAATGTCCTAGTCTGTATTTCATTTAAATCATTTGTGAAATTTGTAGGTGCTTCAAATGTGAAGTTCACTGTAGAGTTATTCATCTTCTTCTTGTTTACCTCTCAGCTCAAAAAGGCTAAAGACCCCCTGCAGTGGAAATCAAGTATATAATATTCAAGTAAGTATAATATTGCTTTTATGTCTATGTGGTGTTTTAATATGCTTAAACACATAAAGACCATAAAGTGTAGCCATTCAGGAAATTGTTCTGTATAAAAATATTGAATTTTGCAAAGCATATTTAGCTTCTGTCTCATTTTAACAGAACAGAATAGCTAAATTTGGCTAAATAAAATTTTCAAATATATCTTTTCATGACTGCAATACTCAGCATGATTCTCATCTCTGTCCCAGGCACACATACAGTCTCAGGTTCACACAGAAAGCAAAATTAGTTGAATTGAGCATTGTTTCAGAAAAAGGACCTAATATGTTTGTTGTTTAACCATTTTAAAATTGAAAAATAACATGTCAGTTTGCAACTGAAATAAAAACAAATCAACAAAAGTACAATTTTAATTACGATACATTATACAAAGGCTACATCTGAGTTCAATAAAATAAAAGTCTAATATCCTATAAATAATAACGATCAAGTGTTTACTCTTATAACATAGGTTCATACAGTAAATATCAAGTTTAAGAGTTTATCACCTGAAGAGTGAATGTCCAGTCTCTCTGGATGTGTATAAATCTCTGTGCTGTGTTTTGTAGACTGACTTCACAGCTGTCATAAGAATATATGTGCATGACTTCATCTGCTGCACGTCACATAAAACATCAGATATGCAAAAACGATAAAAAGGGACACATATGAACTGATAGCCAGTGACTTTTACCAATGCACATTTCTAGGGTAAAAACAGTATTAGTATTACTCTACTGTTTCCATACTCTAAACAGCGCATACATTTATATACAACCCCAAATCAGAAAAAGTTGGGACAGTATGGAAAATGCAAATTAAAAAAAAAACAAGAAGGGATTTCTAAATTTACTTTGACTTGTATTTCATTGCAGACAATATGAACACAAAATATTTCATGTTTTGTCTGGTCAACTTCATGTCATTTGTAAATATGCATCCTTTCCTGTCATTCAAACCTGCAACACATTTCAAAAAAAGTTGGGACAGTAAAGCATTTACCACTTTGTAATGTTGCCATTCCTTTTCACAACACTTAAAAGACGTTTAGGGACTGAAGACACCAAGTGATGAAGTGTTTCAGGTGTAAGTCTTAAGGTTGGCAACAGTTCGGGGTCTTCGTTGACGCATTTTGCGCTTCAAAATGCGCCACACATTCTCTATTGGAGACAGGTCGGGACTGCAGGCAGGCCAGTCAAGTACCCGTACCCTCTTCCTCCGCAGCCAGGACTTTGTAATGTGTGCAGAATGTGGTTTTGCATTGTCTTGTTGAAATATGCATGGACATCCGTGGAAAAGATGTCTTCTTGAAGGCAGCATATTATGCTCCAAAATCTCTATGTACTTTTCAGCATTAATGGTGCCTTCACAGAAGTGCAAGTTACCTTTGCCAAGGGCACTGATACAACCCCATACCATGACAGACCCTGGCTTTTGGACTTGTTGCTTGTAACAGTCTGGATGATCCTTTTCTTCTTTGGTCCGGAGCACACGGCGTCCATTCCTCCCAAAAAATACCTCAAATACTGATTCATCTGACCATAGTACACGTTTCCACTGTGTGACGGTCCATCCCAGATGCCTCCGAGCCCAGAGAAGTCGACGACGCTTCTGGACACTGTTAACATAGGGCTTCCTTTTGGCACAGTACAGTTTTAACTGGCATTTGTGGATGTAACTACGTATTGTGGTACTTGACAAAGGTTTGCCAAAGTAGTCCTGAGCCCATGTGGTGATATCGCTTATAGATGAATGACGATTCTTAATGCAGTGCCGCCTGAGGGATCGGAGATCACGGTTGTTCAGCTTAGGCTTGCGCCCTTTTCCTTTACGCACTGAAATTCCTCCAGATTCCTTGAATCTTTTAATTATGTTATGCACTGTTGAATGTGAAATATCCAAATCTCTTCCTATCTTTCTTTGAGGAACATTGTTTTTGAACATTTCAATAATTTTCTCACGTATTTGTTGGCAAACTGGCGATCCTTGGCCCATCTTTGCTCCTAAAGGAGTAGACCTTTCTTGGATGCTGCTTTTGTACCAAATCATAATTACAATCACCTGTTGACATCACCTGTTTCAAATCACATCATTATTTAACCATTTTACCTCATTATTAGCCCTAAATTGCTCCTGTCCCAACTTTTTTTGAAATGTGTTGCAGGTCTGAATGACAGGAAAGGATGCATATTTACAAATGACATGAAGTTGACCAGACAAAACATGAAATCTTTTGTATTCATATTGTGTGCAATGAAATACAAGTCAAAGTAAATTTAGAAATCACTTCTTTTTTTTTTTTTTGCGTTTTCCATACTGTCCCAACTTTTTCTGATTTGGGGTTGTATATATTACATATATTAACATATAATTAGATATAATATAGCATTAGAAGAGTTAAAAAATTGTAAAAATTATGAGGTGTTTTATTGCATAAACAATCTACAGCAACCACTTATACGTAGCCATATCTGGTAAACACTAATAATAATAATACATTTTATTTGTAACGCACTTTACATTAAACAAAATCTCAAAGTGCTAAAAAAACATTCTATGTGTACAATGTCCAATAGGACAGTTTGTGACTGTATATTTCTCTAAATAAACAGTGAATAACAGAAAGTCACACTCACATGTTCTGGGCCATTTTACACTGCGACATTTCATTAAATCAACTAAAATGTTCTGCTGTCATAAACACTAATATAAGATAAGCAGGAAACCTTCTATCTAGAAATAAATGCTGTTAAGTGTAGTAGTTACATTTCTAAAAACGAAACAATTGAAAATTTTATTTAAAAAGGAGAGTTTTCCAACCCGGTTCAGATAAAGAAATATATATATATTATGGGCAAGCGTAAGGATTTGAGCGAGTGTGACAAGGGTCAAATTGTGATGGCTAGACGAGCATCTCCAAAACTGCAGCTCCTGTGGCGTGTTCCCGGTCGACAGTGGTCAGTATCTATCAAAAGTGCTCCAAGAAAGGCACAGTGGTGAACCGACAACAGGGCCATGGGCTTCAAGGCTCATTGATGCATATGGGAAGCGAAGGCTGGCCTGTCTGGTCCGATCTGTGTGGCCTGTGCTGACCCCTGTCCACCGTCGAAAGTGCCAATAGTGGGCACGTGAGCATCAGAACTGGACCACGGAGCAATGGAAGAAGGTGGTCTGGTCTGATGAATCACATTTTCTTTTACATCACGTGGATGGCCGAGTGCGTCGCTGACCGGGGGAACACATGGCACCAGGATGCACTATGGGAAGAAGGTAAGCTGGCGGAGGCAGTGTGATGTTTGGGCAATGTTCTGTTGGGAAACCTTTGGTCCTGCCATCCATGTGGATGTTACTATGACATGTACCACCTACCTAAGCATTGTCGCAGACCATGTACACCCTTTCATGGATATGGTATTTCCTGGTGGCTGTGGCTGTGGCTCTTTCAGCAGGATAATGCGTCCTGCCACAAAGCACAAATGGTTCAGGAATGGTTTGTGGAGCACAACAATGAGTTTGAGGTGCTGACTTGGCCTCCAAATTCCCCAGACCTCAATCCAATCGAGCATCTGTGCAGGGTTCCCACGCTTCTTGAAAGTTCTTGAATTTCAGACACATGGATTCAAGGCCTGGAAAGTACTTGAAAACAAACATAGGTCCTTGAAAGTGCTTGAATTAAGCATGAACTGCATTTTGTTAGAGTAGCATGGTGCTGTTACAAAAATTGGCCTTCATGCACAGCCAAAGCCAGAACAAAACAGCGTTACGGGAGGAAGCTATTTCAATATATTTCTGCTGTTCCATAAGCGCCATCTACTGTCAAAAGCCCTATTCGGATGGTAATTGTTTCTCGTGGGGTCATAAGGTATTTTCATCATTGACAGGGGCTAGTCAGTGATTGTATTGCTGCCCGAGTCCAGAATGTCAGTGTTTTTCTCCCACCACACGCGTAAAAATCCCCAGCCGAATTACCTCCTGTTTTTAGACAAACATCAAGGACGTGTGGTAATTTAATTGCCGTCCGAATCCACATCTCTGAGTTTTCAAGATGAGATCACGTCAAAATGCACTGTTTATATCCTTTTTGACCTCTGCAGGCCACCGTACGGTACGATTTTAAAGATCTAGACTTTCATTACTGAAATGCTGGCAAGTATTTACAAGAGCAATATTTCATCACCTCTCAAAAAATAAAAAGAAGCATGTAAACATTTGAAATGGGCCGTTATAATGACAGCGATTATATATGTTTAATATATGTGCAGGTCTTAAAAGCCTTCAAATTGATTTTTAAAAAGGTACATGCAGGTGATTTAATAAATAATTTTGCATATTTTAATGCCTTACAATTAACTTGGCCATATCTTTTCATTTAATTGGAAAATTCATGTATACAATATTATCTCTATATTTTGATGTTTTAATTAAGTAATGATTTATAAAAAAAGAAAACTAAAACTAGTGTGAAATAAATGTTAAAAGCAGGAATAAGAGCTGCAAACGGCATCTCTCGTTAAAACTCACTCGCTCTTGTACACAAGCCTCTTTCCTCATTGGATTTTGTAAAATTTTAAATTTTTCCTCATTGTAAATTTGTATTGTGGTTGTCAGTATATGCCTTAGCGTTACTGCATTAATGATAGACACAGGTACAGTAGGTATTTGATATATTGGCAGTAACACGCCCACCTTTATCGTATTTATTGTGCTTGATTTAAAATAAAAGGTGCTTTAAAAAGTACTTGAAAGTCCTTGAATCTGGTGTTCATGAAAGAGTGGGAACCCTGTATGTGGGATGTGCTGAAAAAACAAGTCCGATCTATGTAGGTCCCAACTCTCAACTTACAGGACTTACAGGATCTGCTGCTAACTATCAATAACCACAGCACACCTTCAGGGGTCTAATGGAGTCCATGCCTCGACGGGTCAGGGCTGTTTTGGCGGAATTTTTACATGGTCACAGTTCTATTAACTCTTAGGATGTCATAATTGATTACAACAATTAGTGGGAAAAGTGACACTGTATTATTGAAGAAGTGTTTTATTGGATAAACAATCTATACCATTTATAATTACCATATCTGAAGATCACATTCAAAATAAACTTAGTCTTTATGGGGGAAAAAAACAACCAGGACAGACAATCAAGACAGTTTATGATAGAAAGTCACACTAACATGTTCTGAGCCATTTAACAAGACAGTAGAAGCCACAAGTTAAAGCTTCATCACATGGAATAACATGTTTAATTTCTAACAACTAAACAATTTAATGTTTTACAGGAGAGTTTCCCAACCCGGTTCAGATAAAGAAAAGGCTGAACAAAACCAGCCAAAAGATAACAAAAAAAACCAATAGTAAAAGGTTCCTGAATATACTGATGAGTCAGAATAAAAGAGAATCCTGAGATAGCAAATGGCATATAGATAATAGTCATGGTCACAGTAGTTATTAGAATGAGATAAAATGCTCTTTTCTTCATGTGGTTTTCCGCCTCTCTCTCTCTTCTTCTCTCTCCTGGTCCTGACTGCTTCAGAGCTCTGAGAACAGCCAAACAGCAGAACAACTGAGTGGAGAGGAAGAGTAGGAACTGAATAGAGTAGAAGCATACAAAAATATAATAATGACTTGAGCCTATAGTAAACATGCAGCACAAACAGGAGCCAAGAGTGATTATCCAGGCCGTAGTGCAGCAGATCACTCTATATCTAAGAGGTTTGTACTTCAGAAAGGTTACAGGATTAACCACTGCCAGGTAACGCTCAACACACATCAGACACTGAAACAGAGGACGACCTGTGATGCCTAGCCCTAATAACGAATATGTTAATGTCCTGAGATGTGAAACCCAAGCAAAACTATTAAGTATATAGAACAAGCAATTCAGACAGGTAGCAATCTCACAAACAGAGAGATTGAGGTTGAAGAACTCTATTGCGACTCCACTTCCTGTTCCTGCGACGATGAGCCAGATGACATAGGAATGTGTAGGAAGACCAAGCAGCAAATTGATGCTGTACAGAAAAATGTCCGGTCTGTCCATTAACCAAAAGGGCTGAGTTGTGAAGTTTGTAGATGTTTCAGGTGTGGTGAAGTTCACTGTAGAGTTATTCATCTCCTCTGTGTTTGTCTTCTCAGTTCAGTAACACAAGAAATATAAAAATATGGCAACTGTGAATTCCAAACAGTGTGTAATTCCATATAATTCTAAATAATAGAAACAATTCAATATTAAATGTCTAATATTTACAGGTCATTTTACAACACATAACTAATTAACAGCACCACACAACACCTAAATAACATGAAAATGAAATTAATTAAAAAAGGTAATGTTTTACTTAAATAGGTTTCTAATCTGTTCAAAGTTCCCTTAATTATTTCCCTTTTGGAAATGGCTTTTATATTCTTACAATGTATTTTCACAAAATTTCAGCTACATAGCAAGTAGATCTCAAGATTCACCTGAAGAAATGAAGGTCCAATCTCTCCGGATCTGTACAAATCTGTGCTATTTTGTAGACTGACTTCAGCTGTCAAAATAATACATGTGAAAATATGAGGTATGGAAATATAAGTAAACATGAACATGAGAAAGATGGATAGTCGTATAAGTAAACATAGGAGCAGGAAAAAAACTGCATCTTAGTTCTAAATGGAAAATTGCATGTTGAATGCTTACAACACCTCAATTACTGTACATGAATGCAAAAAAACGTACTATGTAACTTTTGACTCTTTATCAGTTAAAAAACAAGGCATTTTTTTTGTTGTGCTTCAGCTCTGCATGATTGTGCGAATAAATCCTACTGCTCATAAAACATTCACTACTGGGCTTAAGAGATATACCCAGTTCAGATAGAAAGGATCTTATGGTGACCAGCTCCTGTAGCTACACAGAGTATTAGACAAGGTACTTCCTTGAAAATAAATTCCAGCACAGCGAACAATCCATAATAAAATGACCCTTCACAATAGATAATGCTTCTTAACAATGAACTCTGTTAGAGAGCTACATTTGGCAATTTATCTGTTCAATAAAATACCTTACTCACCTGTCGAATAATAAAAACGCCATCTCCATGTGAATTTTACATTTCAAATCTCTCAGTTCTCGCCATATCTGAAGAGCCTAGCCAAGCCAGTATTGGTTCTTGTTTTATTACAAGCTCTGTTGTGTTCTCTTTTGGCCAGCAGAATCTCTGTTCTGCATTTTTTTTTAAATTGGTGATTTCCAGAGGTTGGAGATTTAGCGTGCTCAGTGTCAACTTTTACACGCGTCCATGAACGGGACATGACGATACACACACATGTGAGTAGGCTAACGTAAGTAAGTTATTTCATCTGAGAAACCATCCGGCTAGGTCTAAAATATACAACCCGTTCTCACTCCCAAGGCGTCAAAATCTGAAGCATGGTCAAGTGCCTTCCACATCACAATGATGACGCTAAAGGTAGCCCTAGGCATAATTTTTCTTGGCTTTGTTGATTTCAATGCGAAACCTTTGGCATCATACACAGACGAGTTTGGCGTGGGAATTTTATCGTCATGATGAAATTATATATTGGGTTATGATTTTGCAATTATGTCATGTTGGAGTGTGATTCTCAATTTAATCAGCCAGCATAATTTTATTTACACTATTTAGACACGTTTGAACATAAACCCCATCCCATCCCTAAACCTACCCATTTGTGTATTATATGATATAAAATACAGGATATAACTGCATGCACAATTTATTAAAAAAGTACAAATATTCCAAGTGTTCCGAGGCCAAACGATTGAATTATGTGAAGAAAATCCCCAAAAACGATCAGCGTCTCCATCCGCCAAAGATCATGCACACATTCAAATTCCAAAAATTGTCGCCAGAAGAAATGTTATGTCAGATTTCATAGTGAAATTGCATTGGCTCTCGTACTGTATGTCTCGTGACCGATTGCGTCATTAGTCAGCTTTGATTGTAAAATGTCATAGGGTCTCGTGTGTCTTGTGACTGATTGTGTCATTCTAAAGAGTCGTGTGTATCATTTGAATGAGGTACGGAGTGGCGGGCTCATCATTTCAGCGATTAAAACATTAAGATCAACTCAGTTCTTTAGATGAAGATATCGTATGACTATCGTATGAGCTGAGAGTATCATTTTATACAATGATACCAGGCATGACATGTTGATGTGAATGGAGACGGCACAGGAGCTCGCGTTAGAATGCCAACTTTTGATGATTTCGGGTAGAAATCTAGCTCTGAGAACAGCCACAAGACAAAACAACTGGATTTGAATGATAAAATAAAGATGCAGAATAAACAAGAACCAAGAGTGATTATCCAGGCGGCAGTGCAGCAGATCACTCTGACCTACTTTATATTAGGTGGCCTTAACTACTATGTACTTACATTAAAAATAAGTACAATGTACTTACTGTGTTCATATTGTGTTGCAAAACACCTTTGCTGATATTGAGGTGGGATACGGGTAGGGTTAGGGACAGGTGTGGTGGTATGGGTAAGTTTAAGGGTAGGGTTAAGTGTAAGGGAAGTGTCAACAGTGTAATTACTAATGTAATTACAGAAATTAATTACAGACGTAATTACATGCAGGTATTTTTAAAAATGTAAGTACAATGTAAAAACATGTATGTACACAATAAGTGCATTGTATCAAATTATTAATTAAAATGTTAGTACATAGTAGTTAAGGCCACCTAATATAAAGTGGGGCCGATCACTCTATATCTGAGAGGTTTGTACTTCAGAAAGGTTACAGGATGAACCACTGCCAGGTAACGCTCAACACACATCAGACACTGAAACAGAGGAAGACCAGTGATGCCTAGCCCTTGCAAAAAATGTGTTTATATTGTGAAACTTGAAAACATATATGAAAGTAGACCGAACATTGCATTGAGGCTGCTACCAATCTCACAGAAAGACAAATTAAGGTTGAAGAACTCTGATGCAACTCCACTTCCTGTTCCTGTGATGATGAGCCATATAACATAGGAGTGTGTGGGAAGACCAATCAGGAAACTGATGCCAAAGACGCACATTCTCTGACTGTCCACTAGCCTAAAGAAAAAAGGGTAACACTTTAGAACAATGGTCATTAGTTAACATTAGTTAACTACATTAGTTAACATGAACTAATAATGAACTGCACTTATAAAGCGTTTATTAATCTTTGTTAATGTTAATTTCAACATTTACTGATGCATTATTAAAACCTTGTTAACATTAGTTAATGCACTGTGAACTAACATGAACAAACCATGAACAGCTGAATTTTTATTAACTAACGTTAACAAAGATGAACAAATACAGTAACAAATGTACTGCTCATGGTTAGTTCATGTTAGTTAATACATTAACTAATGTTAACTAATGACCATTATTCTAAAGTGTTACCGAAAAAAGTTGTGGTGAAGTTTGCTGTAGAGTTATTCATCCTCTCAGCTCAGAATGTCACACATGCATTATTTAGCTATCAATATTATTACAGCTGCGATCCACACACAAAAAAGTGTAAAAATTTGTTTTTTACTGTCCATGTCTTTACATGGACAATCAAATCATATTGCAGAGATGAAAACAACAAAATGATCATAGTTTATCACCTAAATAGTGGATTTCCGTCTCTCTGGATGTGTATAAATCTCTGTGATGTTTTGTAGACTGACTTCAACTGTCACAAGAATATATGTGCATGAATTTGCTGCACACATATAACACATGCAATATGCAAATAATAAATGTAAAAAAATGGACACTGAAATTAATGTGAATGTCAAGAGAATGTTGAACAGATACTGTATTTACATTCATAAAGTAAATGACCATTTTGACAAGGAAAATAACCTGATAATGAATCATACATCTCTTTGGAGAAATTGTAATCCATAACCATGTTTTCAAGTTTTGTTTTGTCATTTCCTCAAACATGTCTGGCTTGTTTTGATTAAAACAACAAGCAACATTTGAATAACATTTATCAACTGACAATGAACATCAATACAAGGAAAACAATGATTGTTATACAATCTTATTTTACTAAAAACATAATCAGTCTTCTCTAACAATATTCATAATTCTAAAACTGGCCTGAACAGGTGCAACACATTTAACAACTGCACAAATGTTTAGAGTGTTAAAGAGTTAGTTCACCCAAAAATGAAAATGATGGCATTAATGACTCACCCTCATGTCGTTCCACACCCGTTCATCTTCGGAACACAGTTTAAGATATTTTAGATTTAGTCCGAGAGCTTTCTCCATTGAAAATGCATGTACAGTATACTGTCCATGTCTAGAAAGGTAATAAAAACATCATCAAAGTAGTCCATGCAGTGGGTTAGTTAGAATTGTTTGAAGCATCGAAAATACATTTTGGTCCAAAAATAACAAAAACTATGACTTTATTCAGCATTGTCTTCTCTTCCGGTCTGTTGTCAATCCGCATTCACGACTCCGCAGTGACGCTGCTGACGTAAGACGCTGCTGTAGTGTTAGCTCCATAGCTTGAATACAGCGTTGCTGCGTCCCAATTCGCATACTATCCGTACTAAATAGTATTCGAAAAAAAAATGTGTATGTCCCAAATCGTAGTATGTTGAAAAGAGTATTCCAAAGATTCCCGGATGGTTTACTATTTCCGGTCAGAATTCGAAGTGCAGATCGATGCGCACTCCAACGGCTGATATTGCCCACAACAAGAGTACATACTTTTAGGACGTAGTATAAGTAAGCGAATTGGGACGCAGCACGTGTGTCCATGTGCGTCTCCCTCAGACTGTAAACGAAGCTCGGGCGCACCAGATAACACGTCAGCAGCGTCACTGCGGAGTCGTTAATATTCATATTTCAATATTAAATGTCTAATATTTACTGAATTACTTTTATACAACCAAATGAAATAAAATAATTTCAATCCAATTTTAAAGGCACAGTATGTAAGATTTTTGGATTAAAATATCCAAAAATCACTAGAATAATGTTATATATTTTGTTGACTTAAATAAGCCATTTTAACGAGGACGTGCATCGCCTACCAATGACATCATACCCGCGTTGCCCTTGATTTCCAGTTGTACAAACCATGGACGCTTTAATATATTATGTGCTTTATTAGACAGGTAAGCAACTGTTTGGAGACATTCATCGACAGAAAACAAATCATTGTCATATAGCTCAACACAGTTATGTCTCATAGTTGCCATTGAGCGAACACACAGAGTAGCATTATAACATCACTTTCAACACACAAAAATAATGTATCTAATATGATAAAACAGCGCTGCGTTACCCCACATATGCATGACCGGAAGAAGCGGAAGTGGTCGCCTGCGGCATAATAAAAGCTCCACTGCTCTCGAGCTGTGTTTCGCGCTTGTCTCTCAGTAGCAATCACTCCAGCGGCCTCATTCTCCTCCAACATCCAGTTTCATCCCAACCTTCTTCACACTACAGTAACGTTAATTATTATTTAATACAAGGGACGTCACTAGGATTGGAAGACAGGGGGGGCTTAGCCCCCATGGTATTTGTAACTTGCGTTTGCAAAATCTTTGCACTCACATCTAGAGCTACACTTATGTCAACAACCAGTCAAGAAACCAAGATGTTAACAAGTAAAACGTGATAGACATTTCCTCTTCTTCCACTTCTACTTTGTTAAAGAAAAGTTACTGTAATGTTAGCTTTTAGACACATCAAAGCTGCATGGGGGAATTTCCTTAGGCCAGACTTTGCTCCTGGTGAGTTACTAAGCAATGACTTAAATGCTGTCTGTCTGCTCATGTAAATGTATGATAAAGTAATAGCATACTAGCCTATATCTAATTCCTCTCTATATAAGATAAGTTGTCCAAAGAATGCTATTTAATTACACAGAACCGCATGTATTCAACCCATTTTTTAGCTAAATTGAGCTAAACCTATACAAATACCTCAGCTGTACAATTTTCATACCCTAAATTTACCCTATACAATAGCCTAATGACATAACATTATTTCATATTTGAATCACAGCTTATATAGTGTTTTGACATCGACAACCCAAGTGCATTTTACCTCAAACTTGCGACTAGTTAACTTTCTAAAGTAGCAATCGCTTCTCGGGTCGACATTAACACACTGACAAAATTATATTCTGAATTAAAAATCTTTGTATACCACTTTTTAATGCGGGATTGTGTAAAGGTGTTCACGAGAGACCAACCTTTCGCGAACTTGCTTTCAACGTCGAACACTCGTTCTCATGGAGACGGCGGTGGGCACAGAGGGGAGGGGCTGTGTGTGTGTGTGTGTGTGTGTGTGTGTGTGTGTGTGTGTGTGTGTGTGTGTGTGTTTGTTTGTGTGTGGGTGGCGCGCGTGTATGTGAGAGAGAGCGTGAGTAATAGACGCAGGGAAAGGAAATGCAGCTGAACGTTATTTGCTCTATGAAAGACATTGATAAAGACGAAAACTAAGGACATTTAATCTATCATTTTATTTTAGTTAGTTTTGCCAAACACACATTACAGTTTTGGTTAGTTATCGTTTTTTTGTAATGCCTCGTTTTTATTTTTATTTCAGTTAACAACAACCCACCTAGTTTTTTTTTTTCCGTTGGTTTTCGTTAATGATTATAACTTGGTAACGACGAGACAAGATGATTCCTCCAGTTACTTGCAGTAGCGCTCCGGTCTGCAACGCTCTGAGAGCTGCCACAGTTCACACCAATGCAACGAGACGAGGTGCATCATCTTGATAGCACAACGACTCTTTGTACTTCTGTCCAACTTCCGACTTTTCGGCTATTTTTTTGTAGCTAGATATATATAATTTGTTGCGTCTAAATATAAATGAGGATACGGTTATTGATAAATCAAATTGTTATTGTTGTTCTTATTATCATTTAGGGGAGCTTAGGAACATTTTGGGGTAGCTTCAGCCCCCCTAAAACAGGGCTAACGACGTCCCTGTTTAATACATTAGCTCATCCATGAATATTATTTCTGCCCGAGTTGGATTCTTTTCCACTGGCTGTAGATGTGAAGACAACTCCCATTATTCGAAATCAAGGCACCATCAAACTACAACTTTTTTTTGTATAAGCGATCCTCTAGTGGCGGAAAATTACATATTGTGCCTTTAAATGACTTTAGAACATGAAATGGTTATTATTTCAAATAATGTCCTTACCATAGCCTATAGGTTTGCATGAAAATTCGAATCAGTTCTACTTCTAACGGTCTTTCACATTAGGTATCAGACTTGTTTTAGTTAATAAACCATCTTACAATTTTTTCTTATATTTTTTAGCTGAAAACAATAAAATTAATCAAAAGTTCATCACCTGGAGAGTAAGTGTCCGGTCTCTCTGGATGATTATAAATCTCTGTGCATGCTGTGCTTTGTAGACTGACTTCACAGCTGCCACAATATTATATGTGCATGACTCCATAGGCAACAAATCACTGAATATAAAATATGCACATCATAAAGTGGACTGATTATGGCCCTTTTTACAAGATGTAATGTAAGTCTCAGGTGTTCCCAGAATGCATCTGTGAAGTCTCAGCTCAAATTACCCCACAGATTATGTATTATATCATGTTGTAAATGCCCATTTTTGAATAGAAGCAAAAACATGCTGTTCTTCACCGTCATGCAATTGCAGTATTTGCATTAGTTAAACTGAAGCCATATCAGTTTAAACTTCTGTTATATGGTTTTCTGAGTGCGCACACAGAAAGCTGTCAGATGGCTTGCTGCGTGAGTATTTTTCTTTCCCATCTTATTGCACTTCCGTCAACAATTCTCAAATAAAGAAGGCTGTCAAAACACTCAAAGTTCACATGCTTGTGACTGTAAACAGCAGGGAAAGAAATTGCATGTATATATTAGATCTGTGCATTGAAGTAGCAGTGTAATGTACGGTACCTGCCAGGGACGTCGTTAGGCCTATTTTAGGGGGGCTGAAGCTACCCAAAAATGTTCCTAAGCTCCCCTAAATGATAATAAGAACAACAATAACGATTAAATTTTTCAATAACCGTATCCTCATTCATATTTAGACGCAACAAATGATATATATCCAGCTACAAAAAAATAGCCGAAAAGTCAGCAGTTGGACAGAAGTAGGCTACAAAGAGTCGTTGTGCTATCAAGACGCACTGCGTCTCGTTGCATTGGTGTGTGAACTGTGGCAGCTTTCAGAGCGTTGCAGACCGGAGCGCTACTGCAAGTAACTGGAGGATTCTTAAAACTAGGTGGGTTGTCGTTAACTGAAATAAAAACGAGGCATTACCAAAAAAAAAAAAAACGATAACTAACCAAAACTGTAAATAAAAAAAATAAAATAAAATTAAAGATTAAATGTCCTTAGTTTTCGTCTTTATCAATGTCTTTCATAGAGCAAATAACGTTCAGCTGCATTTCCTTTAAGTTAATTAGTCGCAAGTTTGAGGTAAAATGCACTTGGGTTGTCGATGTCAAAACACTATATAAGCTGTGATTCAAATATTAAATAATGTTATGTCCTTTGTTAACTCTTACACTGAATGTTTGCTGCTTCAATCCAGATGAGTAGGCTATTGTATAGGGTACATTTACAACCCCTAATCAGAAAAAGTTGGGACAGTATGGAAAACGCAAATAAATAAAAAAAAGAAGTGATTTCTAAATTTACTTTGACTTGTATTTCATTGCAGACAATATGAACACAAAATATTTCATGTTTTGTCTGGTCAACTTCATGTCATTTGTAAATATGCATCCTTTCCTGTCATTCAGACCTGCAACACATTTAAAAAAAAGTTGGGACAGTAAAGCATTTACCACTTTGTAATGTTGCCATTCCTTTTCACAACACTTAAAAGACGTTTAGGGACTGAAGACACCAAGTGATGAAGTGTTTCAGGTGTAAGTCATAAGGTTGGCAACAGTACGGGGTCTTCGTTGTCGCATTTTGCGCTTCAAAATGCGCCACACATTCTCTATTGGAGACAGGTCGGGACTGCAGGCAGGCCAGTCAAGTACCCGTACCCTCTTCCTCCGCAGCCAGGACTTTGTAATGTGTGCAGAATGTGGTTTTGCATTGTCTTGTTGAAATATGCATGGACGTCCGTGGAAAAGATGTCTTCTTGAAGGCAGCATATTATGCTCCAAAATCTCTATGTACTTTTCAGCATTAATGGTGCCTTCACAGAAGTGCAAGTTACCTTTGCCAAGGGCACTGACACAACCCCATACCATGACAGACCCTGGCTTTTGGACTTGTTGCTGGTAACAGTCTGGATGATCCTTTTCTTCTTTGGTCCGGAGCACACGGCGTCCATTCCTCCCAAAAAATACCTCAAATACTGATTCATCTGACCACAGTACACGTTTCCACTGTGTGATGGTCCATCCCAGATGCCTCAGAGCCCAGAGAAGTCAACGGCGCTTCTGGACACTGTTAACATAGGGCTTCCTTTTGGCACAGTACAGTTTTAACTGGCGTTTGTGGATGTAACTACGTATTGTGGTACTTGACAAAGGTTTGCCAAAGTAGTCCTGAGCCCATGTGGTGATATCGCTTATAGATGAATGACGATTCTTGATGCAGTGCCGCCTGAGGGATCGGAGATCACGGTTGTTCAGCTTAGGATTGCGCCCTTGTCCTCTACGCACTGAAATTCCTCCAGATTCCTTGAATCTTTTAATTATGTTATGCACTGTTGAATGTGAAATATCCAAATCTCTTCCTATCTTTCTTTGAGGAACATTGTTTTTAAACATTTCAATAATTTTCTTACGTATTTGTTGGCAAACTGGCGATCCTCGGCCCATCTTTGCTTCTAAAGGATTAGACCTTTCTTGGATGCTGCTTTTATACCAAATCATAATTACAATCACCTGTTGACATCACCTGTTTCAAATCACATAATTATTTAACCATTTTACCTCATTACTAGCCCTAAATTGCTCCTGTCCCAACTTTTTTTGAAATGTGTTGCAGGTCTGAATGACAGGAAAGGATGCATATTTAAAAATGACATGAAGTTGACCAGACAAAACATGAAATATTTTGTGTTCATATTGTCTGCAATGAAATACAAGTCAAAGTAAATTTAGAAATCACTTCTTTTTTTTTTATTTGCGTTTTCCATACTGTCCCAACTTTTTCTGATTTGGGGTTGTATGTACCAACCACCAATAGAAGGCAGATATGATCACCTTTCTGTTTCCTCCTCCCCACAAAAACAATAAAAATCACCAAACAGAGCAGTTTCTTATTATCAGTCAGTCTTTCTCTGAGGCAGTTTGATAATCTGTCAGTTGCCACTAACATTTACTGTGATCATTTAAGGTCCTGACATGTGATGACTAAAATCCTTAATCTAGTTAAATATACTGTAGAACTAAAAAAAGAAAAAAAAAATAATACATACAGTACATACACGGCTATCACTCATCACACGGCTAAAGAAGTCAACATTATCTTTTTCATGCTGTGCCACATTCAATTGAATTTCACATTGCTCAATTATGGTAAATTAGATTAGATTAGATTAGATTCAACTTTATTGTCATTACACAAGTACAAGGCAACGAAATGCAGTTTAGGTCTAACCAGAAGTGCAATAGCAGCAAGTGCAGGATATACAACGTTTGCATAAGTGCAGGACATGGATATGTACTGAGTATATATAAATATATCTATAAATAGAGAGATGGTTATTACTATAAACAGAATTTACAGGTGAATATGTACAGTGAATAATATACAGATGGTTATTACTATAAACAGAATTTACAGGTGGATATGTAATATAATATACAGATGGCTATTACTATAAACAGAATTTTACAGATAGAGGTATACAATGATATGTTAGGCTAAAATGAGGAATATGGCAGTGGATTAAGGTAGTGCAATAAATTACGGACAGAAGCTATCCGAAAAAAAAGTGTAAAAGTGCAGTGGAAAGTGATTGCATATTACAGTTAGAAGTACGGTGCAAAATGCAAATGTAAACAGTAGGTACTGTAAATAACAGTCGGCAGTGCAGATGAGCATAATACAGTTAAGGTATGGTAGTGCAAAATTAATAAGTAAACAGTTGTGACTGTAATAAACAGTCGGTAGTGCAAATAACAGAGTGAAGGCGGAAGTGAGGTAGGAGAGTTATCAGTATATGAGGGGAGTGGATCAACTGGGGTTTGAGTTCAGTAAAGAGACAGCTCTGGGGAAAAAACTGTTCTGTAGTCTGCTGGTCCTGGTCCGGTGGATCCTGAAACGCCTGCCGGAGGGCAGGAGAGAAAACAGTCTGTGGGCTGGGTGAGAGGAGTCCTTGAGGAAGCTGCGAGCTCGATGCAGACAGCGTTTCCTCTGGATGTGCTCGATGGCAGGTAGTGGAGTCCCTGTGATGCGCTGGGCAGTTTTCACCACCCGCTGCAGTGCCTTGCGCTCCGCAACAGAGCAGCTCCCATACCACACTGCCACACAGTTGGTCAGGATGCTTTCTATTGCGCAGCGATAGAAGTTCACCAGGATAGCCGAGGAGAGCTGATTCTTCCTCAGTGTCCTCAGGAAGAAGAGGCGCTGGTGAGCCTTCTTGACCAGGCTGGAGGTGTTGGTCGTCCACGACATGTCCGCCGAGATGTGGATCCCCAGGAACTTGAAACTGGAGACACGTTCAACAGCCATTCCATTGATGTGGATGGTGTCGTGTGTGCCTCTTGACTCCTTCCTGAAGTCCACGATGAGCTCCTTCGTTTTGGTGGTGTTGAGGAGCAGGTTATTTTCAGTGCACCATGTGGCCAGGTGCTGGATCTCCTCCCTATAGGCAGTCTCATCGTTGTTGCTGATGAGACCAATCACCGTTGTGTCGTCCGCAAACTTGACGATAGAATTAGATCCATACACAGGCTTGCAGTCGGCGGTGAAGAGGGAGTAGAGAAACGGGCTTAGCACACAGCCCTGTGGTACACCAGTGTTAAGAGTGATGGATGTGGAGCAGGTGAGTCCTGAACGAACATTCTGGGGTCTGTCAGTTAGGAAGTCCAAAATCCAGTTACACATTGAAGTGTTGATGCCCAGGTCTCCAAGTTTGGTTATTAACTTGGTTGGGATGACGGTGTTGAATGCTGAGCTGAAGTCAACAAACAGCATGCGTGTGTAAGTGTTTTTATTGTCCAGATGAGTGAGCACAGAGTGCAGTGCCATGGAAACGGCATCCTCTGTGCTCCTATTGCTGCGGTAGGCAAACTGGTGTGAGTCCAATGTGGATGGTAGAGAGTCTTTTAGGTGTTCCAGGACCAGCCGCTCAAAGCACTTCATGACGATGGGTGTGAGTGCTACAGGGCGGTAATCATTAGGGCACCTCGGGCTAGAGTGTTTTGGCACTGGCACAATGGAAGTGCGTTTAAAGCATGATGGTACAGCTGCTTGGGCAAGAGGCAGGTTGAAAATGTCTGTAAAAACCTCAGCGAGCTGCTCCGCACATGCCCTGAGAACACGACCAGGGATGTTGTCTGGTCCAGCAGCCTTGTGTGCGCTGATCCGGCTCAGTGCCTTGCAGACATCTGTGGAGGACAGTGTGATTGGTGGGTCAGCTGAGGGTTTGAGCTTGGTGGCAGTTTCTCTGTTGTCTCTTTCAAAGCGAGCATAAAAGTAATTTAGCTCATTCAGGAAGTTGACATCAGTGGCTGCGGGGGTGGAGTGGGGGGGTTTGTAGTCACTGATGGCCTGAATGCCCTGCCACATGCGTCGAGGGTCAGAGTTGGAAAAGTGACCCTCTATCTTTAGCTTGTAGCAGTGCTTGGCCTGTTTGATCCCCCTCTTCAGGTTTGCCCTGGACGTACTGTAGGCTTGTGCATCTCCTGATCTGAAGGCCGTATTGCGTGACTTCAGCAGGAGTCGCACTTCCCTGTTCATCCATGGCTTCTGATTTGGGTATGTGGTGATCTGTTTCTGGGTTGTAACACTGTCAATGGTGGTATTGATATGATCCAATACAGAGGAGGTGTAGGAGTCAATGTCTGTGTGAGCGCCACTGGTGGCTTGAGAAGCAAACACACTCCAGTCTGTGTGTAGAAACCTTTCCTGGAGTGTGGAATCAACCCCCGCAGGCCACACCTTGATGGTCTTCACTGATGGCTTCACACGGTTGATGAGGGGTGCATATTTGGGGATGAGGACCAAAGAAAGGTGATCTGACTGTCCCAGGTGGGGGAGGGGTGTCGCAACGTAAGCGCCAGCCATGTTTGTGTAAACATGGTCTAAGGTTTTGTTTCCTCTGGTGTGGCAGGAAACATGCTGGTGAAACTTGGGTAGCACTGACTTTTAAGTTTCCAGCTTCCGGGTGATCAGTCTGTTGTTTACTGATGGCTGCATGAAGTTCTTTCATAGCAAGCTTGGCATCAGCATCCGGGGGAATATAGGCTGCAGTTATAATGGTGGAAGTGAACTCCCGCGGTAGATAAAACGGTCTACATTTAACCATGAGAAACTCGAGGTTAGCTGAACAATGACTACCAACGATAGCAGAGTTTGTGCACCAGGCTTTGTTAATGTAAATGCACAATCCACCACCTCTGGTCTTACCGGAGCCATCTAATGTTCTATCCGCCCGGAGCGTGTGGCATCCCGCTAGCTCAATAGCGGTGTCCGGTATTCCGCCGTTTAGCCAGGTTTCCGTGAAGATTAGGACGTTACAGTTCAAAAGTTGAATCTCCTCCATTTTGTTCACTAGCGACCGTACATTGGCAAGGAAAATACTGGGTAAAGAGAGCCGATGTGGGGTTAGCCTTAGCTTTAGCCTTAGCTTAGCTCTCAGTCCTCCGCATATTCCCCGCCTTTGTTTACGATCGCGGCGCCGCCTGCGAGCACTTCAGCCCGGCCGGGTAGAGTGCATAGCCTCGGGTGTCCTAGCGATCTCAGGAAGGAGTCGAAGATTGTCCATAAAACTGTCGGAAATTCGCAAACCAATATCCAAAATCTCACCACGGGTGTACGATGTTAAGGCACAACTATTCTGAACGAACAGACCCGAGATGAGCAAGAAAAATACAGCAAAATTGCAGAATCTGGAGAGACCCAGAGCCTCGCAAACTACTCGCCCCGCCATCTTGGGTGTATAGTGAATGGCCCATAGTTGTGAAGACGGGGCACATAAGGCAACAAACTTGACTAAAGATTAAATTTAAAAAAAATAACTATATAGTGAATATGTTTCTTTACTGCTTGACACTGTCCATGATTTTCATTGGATTGAAAACTAATTTTTATCCAACTCTCATGTTGTTTAAATCACAGACAAAAAACATATAACTTTTGGTATGTAACTAAGATGGTATACTTCTCTTTACAGATCTTTACAGAGTTCCTGAGAATCAGTGGCATATCACTCTTTACACATAAAAGGTCCACTAAAACATGTTTAAGAAAGCATTTGAGGTCACGGTGAGACATAGCCGATGTACTATTAGAAGCTTGATTCATATTGATGAACACAGCCTACTTGGACACTTAAAACTCAATTTTGTGAACTGTCCCCCTTGACTTTTTTGAGTAAAAAACGTGCAAGTTTTTATTTTTATTTTTATGAGATGGTGTTAGTGTGAGATCTTGTAGTACAGTGGTGTATGAATAGTAGGACCTTTTACAGCAATCTGTCATCAGACTTTTTGACAGGCACCATCTGCCTCTGTGGAGAAAAGGAGAGAAGTGGTCCTGAGATGCCTGATTGAGTACATGGGGGAGAGACAGGAAGACCTCATCAGTGTCCACCACGTATGTATTGGGCTTAAAGCTACTTGTGTATTTTTCTGTCTGTATGTATGTGATGATATGGGGTAATTACGTATGCTCTTGAAAGATATTTAAACTCTGTAGTTTAAAGGATTATTCCACGTTCAAATTAAAATGTCCTGATAATTTACTCACCCCCATGTCATCCAAGATGTCCATGTCCTCCTTTCTTCAGTCGAAAAGAAATTCAGGTTCTTGATGAAAACATTTCCAGGATTATTCTCCTTATAGTGGACTTCCATTGCCCCCAGACAGTTGAAGGTCAAAATTACAGTTTCAGTGCTGCTTCAAATGGCTTTAAACAATACCAGACAAGGAATAAGGGTCTTATCTAGCGAAAAAATTGGTCATTTTCAAAAAAAAAAAAACAAGATAATGTGTATATACTATATATACATTACAAGCTTTAAAAGTATATAAAGATTTTTGAAGGATAGGGAATCGCGTTCTGGCGGAAGAATTTGTGATGTGATCATTTGTGTCTATAGTATAAAGCATATACATTTTCATTTTTTAAGAAACTGACCAATCGTTTCGCTAGATAAGACCCTTATTCCTTATCTGGGTTCGTTTAGAGCCCTTTGAAGCAGTACTGAAACTAATTTTGCCCTTCAGCCATTTGAGGCCAATTGAAGTCCACTATGAGAAAAATCCTGGAATGTGTTCATCAAAAACTTAATTTCTTTTCGACTAAAGAAAGAAGGACAAGCACATCTTGGATGACATGGGGGTGAGTAAATTATCAGGAAATTTTATTTGAAAGTGGACTAATCCTTTAATAAACAGTAATGTGATGATCAATTGGTATAGGCAAATACAATTGCATTGTTTTATTGTAATGCAACCTTTTTTACCAGAAAAAGACAACACTCATGCTAAAGTAGATCATGTACCCACACTCAATGGCATTGTCATGGTAGACTTCGTTCTGGTCACATGCTCTAGTCACAGTATCCACCACTTTTAGCAACAAAAATTAAAATTTGACTTTGTGTCTTATCTGTCTTCTACCTGTCTGCTATATTCATCTCATTAACTGTTTGTCTGACCAAAATCTTGATCTTTTTTGTCTCCACCAATAGAGTTGTGATGAAACCGAGGTGCGCGCTGAGCTTGGCAGTTGCCCACTGAAAATGTACATGTGCCATCAACCCGTCACGATTGGGATTATCATAGAAGGACAACCCATGGTCAGAGGTGTACCAAACCTGTCGAAAGCATGCTGCTTCCTGTTTGGACTTACTTATGCCCTCGACCTCAAGTAACCCCAAAACTGATGTATACTTTTGAGACATATCAGGGGCTCTTTGTGGGACTGATACTTAATTAATGTGGACTTTGGACTGTGTTCTGTGCTGATCATTACCTCATGAGGTATATACTCAACAGCGTAGTGTATGTGATGTTATGGCTTACAGAAAATACACTTATGCAGTGTTTGTTTTATATTATTGTTTATATGTGCAGCCACATTTATTGGCTGTTTTGTAGTCACGGTTAAAAGTGACACTGGTTGACATTGAATAAATATTATTGTCTTCAATCTATCTACCCATCTTTTTTCTTCAATTGAACTTGTAATTTTTATTGACAAAGTCTGTTTACCGGTATGTAAAGTGGATCACTGAAGTGCTTAGAATATAGACATTTAGATTTATTTTCTGAGGTTATAGCCAGGACTCAATTAAAATGTTTATTCACATGTGATTAGGTTAATTTTAATAAGAACATGAATTTCATAAAACCTAATTAGAATGAGTACAGGTTACTTGTAGCAACCCATAAATAAGTTACCTGTACTAAAAAAAGTAGGTTTATCTAACTGAGTAATACTAGTATTATCAGTTAACTCAACTTGATTTTGTTGCGTTTGTATAAAGTAATGTTATAGTGTTTATTATACTTAAAAAAGTCTGCAAGTTGGGTCAACTTAAAACAATTAATGCAGCCACCTGCCTCACTTTTTATAAGTTAGATCTAGGTATTACTTTTTACAGTGTGGTTAAATCTTCCCTCAGGACAACAATCCAAAACACACATCAAAATCAACACACAAATGTGTCACTGAACACAAAATGAAGCTTCTGCCATAGTCGTCCCATGCAGTCTCCTGACCTGAACCCTATAGAAAATGAGTGGGGTGAACTAAGAGAAGAAGCACCAACATGGATCTGTGAATCTGAAGGATCTGGAGAGATTCTGTATGAAGGAAGGGTCTCTGATCTCTTGTCAGGTGTTCTCCAAACTGATCAGGCCTTATAGAACAAGACTCAGAGCTGTTATCTTGGGAAAAGGAGGTTGCAAAAAGTATTTAATAAATGGGTGCCAATAATTATGGCCAACGTGTTTTGGATAAAAGCATTTATTTTATAATGTGATTTACCCACCACTTCGAATTCTTTTACTTAAATGAAAGGTTAGGTTTTTGCGAATGTTTTGAATGATAGATCAAAAGGATAAACAATGCAGATTTATTTTTACAGCCATCTTTGATCATATTTACCAGGGGTGCCAACACTTTTGGCCATGACTGTATATATATATATATATATAATGTATAATTGATTGTTTGTCATAAGGTGTATTTTGTTCCATGCAACTGACCCAGAAACTGTGACCCAAATGTAAATGGAAAACTAATGTACTAAAGACGAAAAACCAAAACCCACAGAGGGCAAGAGGGGACTTTTGTATCTACTTACAATATTTAATATACGCTCTCTATAGAGAAAGATCATATTTGTTTTTCCACTCACTGATTTCTAAAGAAGACCCACACTGCACACACACACATATTACAATACCCACAAATGCCATTTTAAATACTGAATGTTCTCTTGACTATGGAAGCTTTCTCATCTAAAATGAATACATAAAACAGTTTAGATGACGAGTTTTTCAATTGGTTCTACTGTGTTTGACTAACATTAAGGTCACATTAGGGCTGAAAAAATTTAATAGTCAAAGTGTTTTTCTCAAGTAGGTCAAACCATAAAAAAAGAAACCACCGCAACACATCTTTTAAATCTGTTTTGTCGTGTTGCAAAATGACATGCTGTGGCAAAAAGTCTCGGTTACGTATGTAACCCTCATTCCCTGAAGGAGGGAACGGAGACGTACGTCGGAACTGACCGACTGAAAGGGAAGGTTGTTTGAGGGTCATTAGATTTAAAAAAAAATTTTTTAAAACAAGCGTTCCATGAGCTAGGCTCAAAAGCAGGCTAGAAAATAGCCTACTAATTATTCATTATGATGTTTTTGAAAGTAAAAACCACGCAAAGGTCTTAAGTGGACGTCAGACAAAAAAAAAAATGAAAAAGCCAGCTTTGACCCCTTTAATGTCTACCAACGTGCTATGATTGTATATGATTGGTTTTTCCCGCCTTTTCTTTTAGTGCGTGTTCACGAATCATTCTGAATGAACAAAATGATGACATTAATGTGAAGATTAATTAAAAAGTAAGTAAACAACTCAGCCACTTAGATAATACAACCCGTTCTCACTCCCAAGGCATCAAAAACCGAAGTATGATCTTAGTTAAGAATACCTTCTGTCTGGACCACCCTTAGCTATACCTTATCATTATTGACAGTTCATTCCACTAGTGGCCACCACTGTGCAAAAAGCTTCTTTACATGTCAGTCCATATGAATATAATTCTGAAGTTGTAATATACACCCAGTGTTCAATTAGGCTAATTGAATTGTTTTTTGTTTTGTTTTTTGTATGCAAGGATTAAAATTGTCATTACACTAATGGTTGTTAGCTTTTTAATTATATTATCCAAAGGTACATCAGCTGGCAAACCATTATGGAGTCTATTTAAAGGGAATGATTGTGGAGGGGAGTTTGGTCAAACTATGGCAGCGATACAGCGAATAGTTGTGCTAAATCAAAGATGCCACCGTCCGTGGAGCCATTTCTATGTGCATTATTTCATCCGTGAAAACTTTAGTCCCCTGCCTACCATGTCCAAAGCTGCAATTCAAAATTAATTTTGCCTGCCACGACAGCAAATTCAGCAGCTTTTAGATCTTGTTGGTCCGACTTTGTCAAGACCAACTCGACGGAGCGCCCCGAAATTCAGCTGCTGCCACTCTTCTCTTTCTTTCTTTGTTCTCCGCTATAGTAGCTGTTGATTATGTTTTGCTTGTTGCGCCTTTATTGAGTAGGTCATCCAATAACAGAAATTAGTGATTTACACCAATAATGTGATGCGGGTAATCAACTCTGCTTGTGGAGTAAATGAAGACTATGGCAAAATATATTATGATAATATAAATGGCATACGGCCCGTTAGTGGGTTGATGCATGATACGTTTGGGCATAAGAGGTTGGAGGTTCGCACAATCATTTCAAAATTATATAATTAGGGCTTGGGTGTCTGACGTCATTACTTGGCATGGCGGCCATGTTGATAGCCTCCTTTACTGCTACTCGGACTACTGCGCACTGTTTATAGATGTACTCCCTCTCAGTCGCGTGTCTTAATTTGATTAATTTGGCGTCGAAAATGGATTAACTTTCCACCACTTTCCTGCTTGGAGGCGCAACCACGGAGACCAAGTATCCAAGGTAACAAAGAGTCGTCGGCTTTCACAAAAGGACGCTGTCAGCTGGATGCAAGAGATGTGGAGAGCACAAGAAAAAATGCCCACCTCCGAATTCACGTGTAAAGGGTGATTGGAACCGTCCGCAACAAGTACACTATTTTGTCAGATAAAGTACCGATTCACATGGTGTTGCCAAGCAAGGACGAAGACATGACATTCCTCTATAAGATTGTGTCTGTATGTTGTGCTCTGACAAACATGAGCCTTAGCGATGTGCTGAAATAAATGTGCATTAAATACAGCCATAAGTGTCTGTTGCATCCATACCCACAATCTTCACAATAAATAGACTTAAATTAGTATAATGTGCAAAAGCAAGAAGTGTCACACAATCGCAATAACCGTATAATGTGCAAAAGCAAGAAGTGTCACACAATCAGATATATTTCAGTGTTTATTTGCAAGTAGTGCAATCTAAGAACACAGAACGGTGCAGTTGGAATGCTTCAAGGTAAAAGGTTAACGTTACATAGGCTTCATGATCTGCAGCTGCTGAACCCATCCATTTGTGAACTGCAAATTTCATATGAATCCAAACCGTTAATAGTTCCAATTTTGTCCATATACCGGTCCCTGGCTTCCCTATTTAACGTATCCCGGTAAATTCCACATCCTTTTCGGGATTTTAACATAGTTTTTCTTTCTCCCAACTCTGCTTCTCCTTGTTCGATTTACTGTATGTTTACATTCGCGAGGCCATCAACATGGCCGCCACGTCCCAGAATGCAACGCAGCGCCCAAGCCCTATTATCCACGGTTTTGAATTTAGTTTGCAATTTTGATTATATTTATAAGATCTCATGAGTCCTGATAAATGCAATTTTAACTATTTCTGAAGTGCTTCTATTATAAAGAACACCGCTGTCTCACATAACGCAGTCAAACAGCCCCTGTATAGAGTGATTAATCGTTTTTTGAGCCATTGATAAACAAATTCAGCACCGCCGCCACGGACAGCGCCTGCTAACGTCGCACTTAGGAAGGTATACCTTAAGCAACCTCCTAAGGTATAGTTCGGGGCTGGCACGTGCAGAGGGGGGGGGGCTTTGGGTGCTCGAGCCCCTGCCCTTTTTCAAAATGAATCAAAAGTGCCCCTCTCAGACAGATATCAATGATAATATTGTGGTTAATAAAACTAAATAAATGTGATTATTATAACATGACAATGTATACAATAGTAACGAACGGCTCAAAAGTCGGACAATTTCTGTTGAGGCGTTGTCATAACGCGTTGCTATGGGTCGCGTGCGTTTTGATTGACTGCTGAGTTTCCACTGTTCGGAAACGGCTCTCGAGCCAAATATGGTCCTTTCAGAGAGTGTGTGGCCTTACGGGAAAAAAGTAAACCAATATTTTTTTTATATCGATAATCAGAGCTAATGTGTTGATTTAATTACAAAGCTATATACAGGTATTAGCTATATATTTTAAAGTATTACACAATTCACAAATGCCCGTTTGTCATGTATATACACCAACCAATCGTGATCTCAAAGCAAGTTCAAATTCCATTGGGCGATGTGAAGCGGTAATTTTCTGTTCTTATTCATAAATCGGTTGAAAATTACATGGACAGACGAACTAACGTTTGTGGAACAATTTCCTGCGGTTTGGCTCATTTTATAAATTGCATCACTGACAAAATGGATTTTAACAAACAACAAACAAATCCCTACACAAAACCACAGCAGCAAAAGTCGCATTAATGGTAAGTAGTGTTAAATTCACTTTTATGTATATTGATACACCGTTTACTATTACTATTTTATTTATGAAACTATCAAAGTTAAGAAAACCCAAGTGACTGGCGAAATGGTTACGTGAAAGGACTTTATTATACTATTTTTTAATATTATGCAGCATTATGAAATAAGTCTCTTATGTTCATCAAGCCTACATTTATTTGATAATAAACAGCAATATTGCGAAATATATTAAAATAATGGTTTTCTATTTTAAAATAATTTAAAATATAATTTATTCCTGTGATCACAGCTGTATTTTCAGCATCATTACTCCACTCTTCAGTGTCACATGATCATTCAGGAATCATTCTAATATGAGGATTTAATGTCAATGATGGAAACTGATACTCTTTTCAAGATTCTTTGATTAATAAAAAGTTAAAAAGAACACAATGTAATAATATTTCACAATATTAGGCTATTGTTTTTTCTGTATTTTTGATTAAATAAATGCAGGCTATATATACACACATGTATATATATATAGCTATAGGCTATATATTTACATATTGCCCCTTTTTTACATTTGAGCCCCTGCCCCTGACGAACTCTCTGCACGGCCCTGGTTCGGGGAACACGCCTAGAAATAGGAGTCTTCGTAGCGCGCTAAGAGACAACGACAACGTTATCGGGAAATGCAGCCCTAAGCATTCTCTATATGCACACCGCAACGGTCACAATATGACCTCATGTATGTTTTAAAAACATAATTCAACATAAATATTAAGCCTTTTTTTTAATGGCCACTTTAAGTGTAGGGGAGCGCGGGGCACAACCTAACGCGCATGTTAGTTGTAACGCGCATGTTTTAACCCTTTCCACACATGCCAGAATGACGAAACTTAGTGTGTTTACTAGTTGCCATATCAACATTATTTAGAGAAAAAATAGCGCCAAAATTAAAAAATCTCTGGAAGATATTACTGAACATGTTTTTAACTATAGCAAATTATTTTAATCTTATATCTGTTATTTAACAGCTGAGATCGTTCTTTAATGCTGATCTAACCAGCAGAAAATATGAGCCGCGGTTTAAATCCCAGTTGGGCAGATGGGGTGTGTTTTAACACTGCGTTACAATGAGCCCCTATTAGAAGTATGCCATTATATTCTATACTTTTATTAATTATTTTGAGAAACCATGAGAAAAGGGTGAATAATGTCTGAGAGTTAATGTTCAGAAATTATTAATTATTATTATGTTTTTAACTATGCTGCATTGCTGTATTTAGCGATGTGTTTGTAGTCAAACTCAAAAATGCTTATATTTTTAATTATTAAAAAATGCCATTATTTTATTTTAAAAAGTTAATAATTGTATTTTGTTGACAAAATATTTTAGTTTGTCTTGTATATTTTTTTGATTATATCAGGTAACATTTTAAGCTGTTATTTGGTCATGTTACATTGTGCCCCACCACATGTTACAATGTACCCCACCTACGGGGCATGTTGTCACATTTCACTTCCATTCTTTCGGGGTAAATCAAGAAAAAAGTAAACACTGTATTAATGAAACAAAACCACATAATTGTACTAGACATGTGTACAATTAATGTGGGAAACAATAAATAGTCTGAACCCCAAGTGGATTTACACAAACTGAGAAAGTCAAAAAGCGTTAGGTTGTGCCCCGCTCTCCCCAACAAATAAATTACTAAATGCTAAAAATAAATACATGTAAATTAACTCCAATTTGCAGCACCTCCACTTCCCGTGCTCCTGGTAGCCTATATTGGCTATGAATAGCCTATATTGTACCCCAGAATATCAGCAGGGATCCGATCGGCGCACAGGGACAAAAATAAATAAACAACATAAATAAAACGCACATCGGCAAACCTGATGTTACCTGAATAGGCTTCTGTACAATTTTATCATTGTAATAAAAAACGCAATTTGGCACATAATTTCAACATGCTGCTATTTATCCTACTACCAAATAATGCCTATTCCAAAAAGAATAAAATAACAAGTCATTCACATTATAGGCTTATTAACTCTACGCACTGTCATGTCAGGGTGACGACTAGGACGAGCCTGAAGAAATTAAACCGTTATTTTGATTGCATGGGAAGAGAGCGCGTCTTGGCCTAACAATCATACAAGAAACAATGGAGCCTCGATATTAAAGAAAAACAGACTATATTCGTTCACTGAAATTCGCTGAAAGTCCACCGCACAACTGTGCAACGCATGTTCACATTTTTAATTGTCCATAACAACTCCAAAACTTGCCTGCTTGCCTTGCACGTCTAATTAATGGGCAAAGTTTTCCGACTATTTTTTCGTTTTCTGCTGTGGATGTTATTGAATTTGTAGAAGTTTAGCTCTTGCGTTCTCTCTTTTAAATGCCTATTCCCTGAGTGACTACAATGACTGGCTGTTTTAAGATATAACTAATATCGAAACAAAACCCAGGCAGTATGTACAAGTTGTTTAGGCCTCCATACTGACAGCTGGGCTCCTAGCTTGCAGGTTTGCTTAGTGGCCTACCAGGCGCTGCAACAATATTTAACAATGTAGGCCTAAATGTTTTTTTTATTATTATTCATTTGAATGGCTGAACCACCCGCCCGAATTTAAAATATTAAAATATTATTTTTCGTCATGTCATCCGCCCAATCCGCGGAGTCCGCGGCTGTAACCGCCCACCGCGCATCTCTAGGCCCACTGTTTGTGCAAGGAAATATATTTGTTTACAATCATGAATATATTAATAAATATATCAATTTTGTAACCACATATGAATAAGAAACATTATAGCATCTATAAAACACGTCAAAACTCGATGAAGCACAACGAGAACACGTATGTTCAAATAATTATAATGTCTACGTTGATTATGAAAGTGAACAGGATAAGATGTGCAATGTGTCAGAAGACACGGGGGACAGAACTGATTTTGGCAACACTAAGTTTTGTTTTGTTGAAAGCCTTTCTTTTCAGTGAATTTCGTTTTAAATAAATTGTATCTTAAATTTAATCAATGTTTTATCAACCATTTGCCTGGATTTAATAAACAATAAGCAAATATAGCAGAGTAAGCCGACAATGACATGGAGGCGCCAGCGCTGTGTGAACAACGACTTAAATGAACGAATAGGCTACTAGAATTATTTTTTATTTTTTAGTTGGGGGCAGTCCTAGCTACTTATTTCAGATAGCCTATATTTGAACCAGCGCATGTCACAAAGGGCTTTCTGGGTTGAGGGTGCTGTGAGCGGAATGAGCTTCAGAAATGAAATAAATCTTCTGAAAGTCGCTCTCCACTCTGGAGGAAAATGACCGCTCTTTCTACGCAAACTGGGCCACAGATGGTAAGCACAATTACATTAACCCAAAACTAAATTAATTAAACTTTTTTAAATTATTAGAATAGACATTAATAGAATAAATTGTCATGCAACTAGGCTACTTTTCCAATCAGGTACTCTATTACATAAGTAGGGTTGTCATTGTGGTCCTACTACTTTTACTAAAGTCAATATGTCTCTGGTTATTTGTAGCCTATTACTTCCACCACTGGTGATAGCGAACGCTCGTAGCTCAACAGACTGCTGGATGGCCAGTCAAGCGTCAGTAAGTGATAATGTTAATTTTACTGCTTTAATTTTTACTTGTTGTTCATGTAAGCTGTTCGTGCTGCGCTGGCGCCTCCATGCCATTGTCTGCTATATTTGCTTATTATTTATTAAATCCTTGAAATTGGTTGACAAAATATTGATTAAAATTAAGATACAATTTATACAAAACGATATTTCATAATCAATGTATAGGCTAAATCAGGGGTCTCCAAACTCGGTCCTGGAGGGCCGCTGTCCTGCAGAGTTTAGCTCCAACCCCAATTAAACACACCTGAACCAGCTAATCAGTGTCTAACTAGGGCCTTGAAAGACACTGATTAGCTGGTTCAGGTGTGTTTAATTGGGGTTGGAGCTAAACTCTGCAGGACAGCGGCCCTCCAGGACCGAGTGTGGAGACCCCTGGGCTAAATGAAATGAAAAAAATAACATTATGATATTTAAACATATGAAACTAAACAAGTAAAGTAGGCTACAGTACAGAGAAATGTAATGTTGGAGCGGGATTTGTGCGCACGTGCGAGCGGTTCATGAGCTCCTCTAGTCAAATGCTCTAGTAGGCTATGGTAGGCAGTTTTTTTGCATTCATTTTAATTTCCTGTCTCTGTGCAGGCTCTTTTATTGTATATGACAGTGTAAACAGCTCAATAACTATTTTAGTTAAAGGTTTAATGTAGGCCAGTCCATTGCATTACGATTGCTCGCATCAGCATCGCCCAACAAGGCTTTAGCTACTATCAGCAGATGGCGGGCGGGTGCGGCTTTGAACATTGGTCAAAAAACATTGGGGCCAACGGATTTTGTGATGCGGTTGTGGATAAAATAAAAGCCCATCCGTGCATCTCTGGGCCTATAGTGAACGCGTTTCGCTCACAGCCAAGCAGTAAGCACCCAGTCGTGATCATGTTCATTTTACTGCTTTAATTGTGAGGAAACCCCCCTAAAATGTCTATCATACAAAAGAAGAGAGTCCTAAGATTATATTCATAACAATACAATAATGTATTTCCTTGCAGATATAGAACGCGTTATACTCGTAGCTCAACAGCGGCTGGCTGAACTGCGGCATGAGTCGCATTGGAGTGACGTAAACTTCTCTCTTCAATTGATTGGCTTGAGGATGAGCTGTCAATCTAGAACTAGTGGACCAATGGTGATGCTCAGACCCGCCCCTAATTTACATGAAACTTGAACTGCAACATTTGAAAACGCAAGCACAGAATGTGGAAACAAGAGCAAAGGAGAAAAGAGAAAAAATTCAAATAAGAGCAGAAAACATGATTTTGTGAGCGATTCGGATAATTTTGAATTCATGATTCAGTTTTGAGCAATACAATTTTTAACTTGTTTAAATATTTGATTTACGCTTATTATTTTTATTTCCGTGACTGCGTTGTTTGTGATTCTGGTTAATTTTGCATTGATCTTTCAGTTTTGTGTGTTATATTTTCACATGTGCTTTTAAAATTTTGATTCATGCTTATTATTTTTTTATGCGTGACTGCAATAAATTTGGCGGGAAACTGATCCCATAATTAACACCTTCTCCAGCCTGTGACCGCGTGCTAAGGTATGTAATCAATAGATTTCAAACGATCTCTAACAATGCAATACTAACACATAAAAAAACATGTTTTACTCACAAAAGTGTGTTGCACCATTCCTGTCGGATCCAATATAGAAGACACAGCACTGTGTTTTAATCTCAATATGTCTGCAAATCCAGTCTCGACCTCTATCTTGTTTACAATCGGTTCCGCATCGTTTCGCTCAACGAGTCGGTGGGCGGGCCTGAGGCGGTGCTTCTACGTCCCAATACGGCAGTGGTCAACATATTCTGAGAGCTCTAGTTTTTCTGCACCTGGTGTCTATAAAAGCTTTTCTTTGACTAACAAGGACGTTTTCAGCTGTGAAATTTGCAGGATATTCTTATATCACGATGAACCTTTATATACCAAAGGCTCAAATGAAAGTTGATTTCTCAATTCATCACCCCTTTGAAAACATGTATATCATCAAGTTAGTGTTTTTACTCTTTTGAAGTGCAACAAGTGCAAGAAGAATGGTCAAAAATTACCATTAACACACTTCAAAACTGTTAGGTTTAGGTTTGTACAAATCTCTCACAATAATTGTTAAATCTCTTTTGGTAAAGCCTTCTGTACCTTACTGAAAAAAAAAACAGCTTTGACCTAAATCAGTTTCCTGTTTTTTTTGCAGGTAAGTCGTTTGATGTTGGTGGATCAGAAAACCAATGCTGTTTGCAAATCTGAAAGCTTATGTGTTCAAATCTAAAACATAAATTAATTTGATGTTACTGGTTAAGAACTTTTTGGTTAAAGGGATAGTGCACCCAGAATAATTAAAAATCTTAATTTTCTCGTGACCAATTCTATAATTTCTGATTAATTGTTAACAGGTTGGCTTAAAAAGACCTATAACACCTTTACAAATAGAAACACTGATATAATTTATTAAACTTGCCATTTACATTAACTGACAAGTACAATTATGCAAGCTTACATCCCTACTTGTTTTATTAATTAATTGTCTTCCTGGTAATTTTCACATGAAGACCCTCCCCTTTTGATAAGCTATAAAATAGGCGCTGAAACAGGCACATTATTTCATTCACCTTCTGATCAAAGATGGATCTGCAAATCTCAGCTTTTCTTCTCTTCGTTCTCTTCACTGCAGGTAGAAATGGCTTTTTATAATGTTACTTAAAAATACAGATCATTTGATGTCTCACTTTCTCTCTGACTCTCTTTTATTATTATTAAAGGACACTCTCTCCTCTGTTACGAGTGCCTCACGGAGTCATGTATAGAAAAACTCGTGAGATGCCCCATTACAGCTTACAAGTGCAAGAGTGCAACAGTGGTGACAGAGATTGGTAAGTCCAATATGATGGATTGAAAAGTACTGTTATTTTTGACTGGAGATGCTGCTATAATTTACTGGAGCTGCAACAGTGGAAATATATCTCACCGCGTTACCTGGTGGAATTTACCATTTCAATCACAGAATATTCTATATAAACTTCTGATATTTAATTTGTTTTCTCTCAGATTGTTATAGTAGAAAATGCTACATTTTGTATTTTTCACAAATTTTTCACAGCTTTATAGCTGTGAGATTATATATTATCCAAAAAACACTTTTTTACTCTCACTGCTTCTTTTTCGACATATTTATAAATACATTTTCCATCAAAACATTGCGCCGTTGAACTGCTCTTTCCTGCTCATTCATGTTTTTTCAGGTTACATTAGTTCCAAAGTGAAGGTTAAAGGTTGTGCCTTTGACTGTCAAAGTGGGTCCATCAACTTCGGTGTGGTAAAGACGTCTTCTTCCTGCTGTGACACTTACTTTTGTAATACCAAAGATGCTCCAGGTATTGTTCTTTACTGACTACGTGCAAATGACTACACTGTAAAAAATGATTGTGATTTTAACAGTATTTTACTGTAAAAATGCTATGATGAAAAACAGTTAATTGGTTAACAGAAAGTTTCCATACTATATACGATGAATAACTGTAATAGATCTAACCTTACGTTTCATTTAATTTTACAGTAAAATACCGTTAAATTTACAGTTTTTGGAAGTGAAAAAGAACAAGTCATTGTGTAATTTACAGTGAAAACCCGTAAATTGACATTCCCAGAATTCCCTGCGTGACACTTCGCATTTGATGTATTTTCATTGCAATAACTATGTTTCTTCTGTGTTTTTTTTTATCAGTTATGTACATTATGGTTTTATGTTTCATTTGATTTTGTAAAATTAATGTTTATTGCATTTTTTAAATTGCATGTGTTTTACCATGATGGTGTTTAGTGTTTGTGTGAATGACACTGAGCACCTTCTATATATTAGTATTGTCCTCTTAAAGCTACACTGTGTGATATTTTCCCCCATCTAGTGGTGAACTGGTATATGACCATCCAGTGAATTTTAGTTTCTGTTCTGTTCAATTCCGATTTCGTTTTAACTCCTACGGTGGCCGATTTAGTCCAAGATTAATATGGCTTCCTGTTCGACCTCGTCCACATTCGACACGGTGCCTGTGGGATATTCTGTGCGCAGTGGGATGGTTGGAACTCAACTGGCCTAATTATTCGGCTAGAAAGAACTGCAGCTAATCCAGAGTGAACTTTGATGATAGTAATGTTTATTCAGTCATCCAATTGCAAGGCATAAACAGGTTTGCATGGATATGTACATAAATGTGGTTTCTGTGAGAGAACAAATTAGGATGGTAAATATACATGATAATGACATGACAGAATATACACAGTTAAGAACTGTATAACTACACTTATAAGTTACATTTGTATAATGTAACCGTAAACCAGAGCTTATTGTACCATATATAGGCGCTAAATGCAGCTGCATTAAAAGGAGCGGAGCTGCCGCTGCTAACAAGCGGTGTCCGGTTACAAAAGTGTGTGCGCAGGTTTAGCTCTGTATAACAAGTGTTAATATGCTGATCAGACCTGATACATATTTCCATCAACATACATTACAAGCAAATATTTTCTATAAACGAATAAACATTGTTAATAACTGAATGATTATTCAAATAGGTGAGCATTACGCTATTGTATGTTGACACAAAAATACTTCTGAGGTGACATCAACTGAATTACGCGATGACACACTCTGAAACACATCCACAATGACAATAACTATTATTACTTACGGAGTTATTAACGCACAGAAATACCACACAAGGAAAAACAGACTTTTGAGGAATAAACAAGCCAGGAAAACTCCGTATAACTCTGTTACTGGAGCTGCTGAGATGAAAACTCTCTGTGCATGCACCAGACAAGTCTGAACAAGTTGACGCGCACAGTGTTAAAACCGGTTAAAACGCGAATGGCGAAGCTTGAATTTACGGGTATGTCCCTCGTTGGCTAATGTACTTTCAAGATGGAGGAGCAACATGGCGACCACCGTTAGATCCCATTACCTTATGTATTTTCAATGGCATATTATAAACTTACGAGAATACTTTATTACTTGAAAGAAGTAAATATACATTAATGAGCACATATATTTTTGAAAGAACTAAGTGTTTTTAGCTAAGAATAGACTAAAAAAGTTACACAGTGTAGCTTTAAAAGCTGCTTGTGATGAGCTTTGATTCATCATGTGATTCTCATCACCACTGTGATTGGTGGTTGTCCGTATATATCAAAGGTACATAACAGATATTAGTATTTCAATAGGTTGGTAATTTAACATTATTTCAGTTAATGAAATATGTTTATTTACCATAAATTGTTACATTATAAACCTTTAAATTATATGGTGCTAATGTCCCTAAAAACCTAAAACGTTACTGCCGGATTTTTTACGGTAAAGTTCTGGCAACCACAGCTGGCAGTTTTTTACTGTAAATTTTACGGGGATTTTTTTTACAGTGTATCTTCTTTAAAGTCAACACTCATTTTAAAACCATGTGATTCAGTTAGGGGAAAACAATGTAGGTTGGGACTTGATTTTTGCAGCTAAAGGAGTGTTGTTTCATATTAGAGGAAATCAAATAAAAGTTTCCCTCCTGTAGATCCCAGAACTATGGTCCCCAATGGAAATAAATGTTACTATTGTGATGGAAAGAGCTGCTCAAACATAATGAGCTGTTCAGGGACTGAAGACCGCTGCATTACAGATAGAGGTGAGAATCTGCTAAAGGAAGAAGAAGATTAAAGTCATCATTTGTACCTCTCCATCATCATAAATGGGTCTTATTTTTAAACTATTGATACAATTGATACATATATGGCCAACTAACTCAGATTGATTAAACCTTTGTTTCCTTTCCATCAGGGACTTTTGGAGGCCAGTCAATGGTTGTGAAAGGCTGCATCTCTAAATCTATTTGTGATGCTTCAACTAATGTTGAAAGCGTCTCATGTTGTGAGGGGAACCTGTGTAACGGTGATAAGGGCGTCAACCAAAGCGCCACCCAGAGCTTCACTGACAGCTTCATCCAGAGCGTCACCCAGAGCTATGACAGTGCTAAGCGTGACAGAGAGCTTCATGTGTAACAATGCTCAGAGCTTCCTGTTCTTCTGCTGTTCTCTGCTCTCCTGCTTCCTGCTCCACAGAATACAGCAGCTCTTCTGAATCCACAGTATGACATGCTCTACTGAATATATAGATTATTTTTCTTTATGCTATTATCATCTGTAATTATATAAATCCTTTATGGTAGCATTCTGCTATAAAATGATTGAGTTTGAGATTTCACTGATTACAGAACTGGGGAAAACCTTACTTTAATCATACATTTTGATAAATCGTAATATAGCCAGCCGTAATATAGGTTATAACAAGACCAAAACATTTGTGTTTGATTTTTTGTTGCTGCTTGGGTCTGTATCGTGTCTGTATCGCTGAGTTAGTTGGACACAGTCTCCTCTGATAACAAATCACTTTAAATTGTAATGTAGACGCATGCATTTTCTGAAAAGCTGCTTTGAAACAATATGTATTGTGAAAAGCGCTATAAAAATAAATGTGAAATGTGAATTATATTAAATGTTATTATTATTATTATTATTATTATTCAGCATTATTGCAGATTCACCGAAGAACACTGAATTATTTTGCTGATTGCAATAAAACATCAATATATATATATATATATATATATATATATATATATATATATATATATATATATATATATATATATATACCCATGGTCTAAGATAAACTAGATTTAAATTAGTCACAAAGACAAAATAAATTTAAAGTTAGATTATGAAATAATTAAAATAAAAACAATTACAAAAATAACAATCCCATATTACAAAGATAATTTCATAAAATGATCTTTGATCATTAGGAAGTCTGCACATATGATGGGTGATCTTCGGTATCTCTCAGTTTGCATTCCTCATCTGCGAGTAGGGCTGCACAATGATTTGAATTTCTAATCGCGATTACGGATGCCATGATTATGTAACAGTTCAAAGGATAAAAATCCACTTACATTACTCTGACGAAAGCAGAAATGCAGAGGATAGAGCAAAACAAAACGTAGCGTCGGGGGTTACTCTTTTACCATAAGTCGACTTGTGTACCACTGACCGCCGGAAGCTAGGTATTTTAGTCTATAAAGTTAGAAATATGGATATTTTTCTTACACAAATGTGCAATTTTGTTTTTTCAAGGGGCCACATCCATTATTGTAACACCACAGACATGAATTTGAGGAACACTACTTTTTTCTTAGATATTACAAATAATGTATTTAAATTTTTTTTTTTTATAAAATTGTACATGTTAAACAAAATCTATATTCACAATATAACCACTTTATTTGTGTAAAAAAATGCATTCCATGATACCTCTCTGAGGTATCAATCATTTTCAATGGATTCAAATAATACACTATGATATCACACTGACTGTGTTCAGAACAAGTGTTCAATGGATTCAAATAATACACTATGATATCACACTGACTGTGTGTTCAGAACAAGTGTTCAATGGATTCAAATAATACACTATGATATCACACTGACTGTGTGTTCAGAACAAGTGTTCAATGGATTCAAATAATACACTATGATATCACACTGACTGTGTGTTCAGAACAAGTGTTCAATGGATTCAAATAATACACTATGATATCACACTGACTGTGTGTTCAGAACAAGTGTTCAATGGATTCAAATAATACACTATGATATCACACTGACTGTGTGTTCAGAACAAGTGTTCAATGGATTCAAATAATACACTATGATATCACTGCACTCAAAAAAAATATTTTATGATGCTGTTCACTTTATTTCAGCATTTAATCTTGATTTAACACCATTATATTAGGTTTCTGGTTCAAATGAAATTGATTCATGTTAAACTGACTTAAAACCGTTACTCTTTGACATTACTTGATGTTTTCATTTTGAAATAACATGTTTCAATCAAGTAACCCAAAGAAATAAGACTTTCACTTCCCATCATGCTTTGCAAAGGGGCTGAATTCGGAGAGTAAATGTTTAAATAAAGTGCAATTTGATGCATTTTTAACAAGATGAGAAAATTGAGAGACTTTTTAATGCTTAATGTTTGGTTATGTTAGTATTTAAAAGTTTGTTTTATGTTAGTGTTTTTGGAGGTTACCATTGTGGTGAAGTGTAGAGCATGTGCTTGGGGTGAGGACCTACTAATAAGTATTAAAGTTGTTTTAATAATATAAATCTAATCTGGGCATGCCATGGATGTAACAAAACCATATTCTGGCTAGCCAAAACAATCTTGTAAAAGGTTTTGTAAACGCACTCAAAAGCTATTCTTTGAATTAATGTAATTAAATCATGGAAAGGATTTCCATGTGATTAAATGGCTTTCTTTCAGCATTAAGCACTTTTGTTAGGCTAACTTAAATATATGAGTTGGTTCAAAACATTGCAAATTAGTTGGGCTGACACTATTAAATTAAGCTGTGGCTAACCATAGTAAATAAATTGAATCAACCTTAATAAATTAAGTTGACCCAACGTAAGTACATTAAATTGGAATAACATAATTGCATAACGCTGAAATAAAGCAAGTTAATCATGTGGAAATACTTTCCATGATTGTTTTATGTTCATTCAAAGAGTAATTTTTTTGAGTGTATGTTTCTGGTTTTGGATAGTTTTTTTTTCAGTTTAATTGTTTAATAAACTAAATTTTGGCTGCAATTTGGATTCATCTCTCCCTCTCCTCTTCCTTGCCTACCCTGCACATAACACACACACACACACACACAATTATTTTATACACAAGTATGGGTGTGGAAAGTAGGCAGCACCCCGTTTCCACTGGTTTATAAACGCTATGCTATTTTTATAAAGTAATGCATACATTTTAAATGAATAAACCTTCAGTAAGGAATTTAACTGTAATTGGGCTACAAACCTTTTCTCTTATTAAACTTATTAAAGTTTTAATCTGACAGTTTAGGCTACTTTCTCAAAAAAGGAATTAGTCTATAATTTCATTCCTCTTGGATTTTGATTGACGCACACCAGGGACTGAAATTAACAGGGGCTTGTGGCAAAAAAAAAAGTGCCATTAAATTAACAAAAATGCCCCCCCAAATTAAGTTATAGTGGTAAAAAAGCCCCAATAATGAGTTTTTGATTTCTATATTTATAACGATATAGTTCAGCAAAGCTATCACACTAGAAAGAGTGCTGTTTCTCGCCAAAACGCATATTTCAAATGTGATCTTGATATTATAGAACAGTTGTTATTAAGTATAGCTTACATTTTAGACACATGAAATTAAATAGTTTCAAACAAAACCTCATCAGAACCATTGTGCATGTCTGAACAACAAGTTTCGTTCCTGAAAGAATCAACATTTCTGAAACAATCGATTTGAATGAATGATTCAATGACTCAGTCAGACCAGTGACTTGGTTTCCTGCATTCCCCTGTGGAATGAAAGTCTGTAAAGTATGCACAAGTGTTTGTTTATTTATTCATTATTGTTTATTTCATGTTGAAATATGTTGAGTCTTCCAGACTTAAATTCTGGTCTTCGAATGGAGGTGTGGGTTCGGATCCCACTTCTGACACCATGTAGAGTTAAGTGGTTCTAACTTAACAATTAAACACGGGGAGAGATTTCCAACGTGTGCGCTCAAAGCATGGCTTTATTACAGTGGCAGGTTTACACTTCCCCCGCGTCACATCATGTCCTATAAAATCCTTTAACACTACATTCAGTGTCTGTTTTACCTTGTGTGTTAATAATTTCATTATGCTGTTAATGCATTTTGCATGCATTTATGTAAGTGAGATGTTCTTATTATATTATATAAATTAAGTCAGATGCCCATGTGAAGTAATTTATGTATAAAGTTACAGAGGACAACCAGACTGCTGCAATAATTTAGTCACAAACATTTTTATAATATGCATAATCAGTGGTGGAAAAAGCACACATTTTCTACTTCAAATAGAAAGAGAACTTGAATTAAGATTACTCTGATATATGTAGAAGTGCCTATTTATTAATCTACTCAAGTCAAGGTGCATGTGAACTACTGAGAGTGGTAAAGGATCAGCCAATCAATGAATACACATCTTTTAAATAAATATTTATTCTTGCATGTCACAATGAATAACAGGCTTTTCTGGGAAGGTGAAAGGTAAGATTTTTTTATGTTTTGCAATAAAAGCAAACGTTTCTCCAAGTGAAAATATTCCAATAAAAGAATTGGTTATTGGCCACCACTGTACATAATTATAGGTGCAAATTCACACAATGTACAAACTACAGTGTTTGTAACTAACCATTTTAAACATTATTAAAATTATTACGTTTGTTTTTCCGACAAAACAATACATTTCTTTAGTACTGACTCAATGCGGAAGCGCTACAGCAACAACATGAGTAATTATGAGGTGGAATCTGTCGACCAATCAAAATGCAGTGGGAGGAGTTCTTGTTCTAGCTCGGCACCCTGGATCGCGATCCAACTCCACCCCCTGGATCTCATATTCTACAGTGAGAAACATTGATGAATTAAGTAAATGTCACATATAATATTCAAATGGCATACATCATAAAGATAATACTTGTAATGCAATTATCTGGAAAAATATCTGGAGACCAGTGGACGTCACTACAACGTTCTCCGTGGGATAAATAGCTACGTCTTTTGAGGACGTGCCTACAACGTTTCTGCCACGTTAGCCAAGATAAAAAAATGGAAATGAAGCCAGCGCAAGTTCTGCCAGGAAGACTCAATCATTATGTCACTTATTACCTGCTCATCTATCCAATCATACACAGCAAATTTCAGGAGTTTTAAAATCATGAGTTAAACAAAAAAGTGTGAAAGAGTTAAATTTTTTGAGTTATTTTTTAAATTTTGACTACCGCGTGTGTTATTGGATACTCCCTGGCTGTGTTGTATTTTGGCGTTCATTCATTGGTGTTCAGGAGCGTGTTTTAACACTACATCTGGAGTTACATTTTGAGAAGTGCGTCACGACACTGGTTCTGCAGCACAAATAGGACTGATGTGCTTCGTCGTGAGGTAGGTAAAAGTCTATATATATATATACCAAAAAATGTCAACATGTTCTATATTTTCTGACAAACACGTTCTGTCGTAGCTGTTACGTTATTTACTGTGTTCTAATGGCAACGACCGCAACGTATGAACGTATAACTTGTTTCAAAATTTGAAATGGCTATTTGCGCGGGCTTTTTGTCGATGTAAACGAGCTAACCGTCTTTCCATTCACCGTGTGGAAAGTGTTTCTGAAAATGAGTGTTTTGCCGTCAAAATTGAAGTGGCAACTCAGCTTAAGAAGCCTGTTCAGCTTCCACAAACTAACGTTAACTTTAATGTCGACGAGGTAACGTAATGCAGCCCTTGTCTGTCAGATAGCCTAATGTTTTACAGACGTACTAAACTGCAGTGTCTAAATTACGTTACCTGGATAATAAAATAATTGAGCCGTGATGTGTTGGCCAGCAATTATTTGAATTGTAACGTATATCATAGCTGTTACAATTCAAATCATTGCAGGCCAACGTATATCATATACGTTTTAGTCGTGATGCATGAGTGCGTGATTTTCAGCTTAAATATATTTTTGCATTCTCAATCACAAACATTAGCTGTTATCATAAATTACATGTTTTTTTTTCTTTAATGTCAGGTCACAATGTTAATAAAAGTGAATTTTCAAGGGAAGAAGAAGTATGTAAAACTGGAAGAAATATGTTTCTCAGATTTTCTCAGTGGAGGTGAGTTGTATGTCGTGAGAGGCTGTATGAGAGGACTTGCACGGATGGATTGTTCACCACAAAACTAGCAATTTGCGCTAACAAAGTAAATATGATCAATTTTGATTTCACGAGGACTTTAATAAAGAGTATGTAACAGTAATTTTGTAATTTCTTTTGTAAAAAACGTTGTTGATATTATGGTGTAGTCCAGCAGAAGTTTCTGATACCTGAGAATACAACACTAAAAGTCACAGATGACCAGGGCATAGAGGTGGATGAGGATGTCTTTCCAGAACTTGCAACAACCAAAGAAATTAGTTTTTTCGTCCACACTGATGATGGTAGGATATTTAAGAACGTTTTGTTTTATATATATTTTGAGAGTTTGTATCTTGACTCAGAAACAAAATGTGTGCATTTCAGAACTCCCATATACTGGAACATCCAGGAACTCTGCTGACTTCTCAGACCTGACAGAGCTTGGTGCCTCCTCAAATCTGAGTCTGACAGAAGAATATGTTGCTCTCACTACTTGTGGTAAGCAGAGTTTTATGCAATGTGATTATTTTGTCTGACCCTGGGAATATCCACCCTGGTACATATGATAGTTTTGCTAGATTATATGCCTTGTGCTGTGTTTTTGTGATCTTCAGATTTGACTGTCCTGCAGCAAGGGGTTGAAGGTTCCTCCTCCCTAAGTCTAACAGATACATTGTCTGTCTCAAGCAGCTTAAACAGCAGTGATTCTGGATCTCAAATGATTCAACCTTTAATGGACAGTGTCCATGCAAGAAAGGTTCTTTTTTTTAACTTGTGCACAAATAGATCTTTGTTATTAGATTAAAGGGTTAGTTCACCCAAAAATTAAAATGATGTCATTAATTACTCACCCTCATGTCGTTGGACACCCGTAAGACCTTTGTTCATCTTCAGAACACAAATGAAGATATTTTAGTGTAAAGCTGATGGCTGAGAAAGGCTTCAGAAAGGCCTCCATTAGCATTCAGTACATTCACGCTCACAAGACCCATAAAAGGTACTAAAAACGTCGTTACAAAGTCCATCTCACTACAGTGGCTCTACAATAATTTTACGAAGCGACGACAATAGTTTTTGTGCGCAAAAAAATATATAAAAATAACGACTTTATTCAACACGTCCTTGTTTTCCGTTTTGGCCTCTGCCGTGAACTCACGAAGCACCACGACGCATGCGCGAGAATATGACATAGCGCTGGCGTTCGGGAATCCATGAAATGCACACTTTAGTCCCATTTTGAGCACTACGCTGAGACCTAAAGCACGATCAATGTAGAATTCAACAGCTTAGATACGCGCGTCTTCCTCTGCTTGTAAACAAATCTCCTCCTCGCTTCTGGGTCACGTGTCCGAAACGCCGGATCTGCGTCATATTCTCGCGCATACGTCGTGGTGCTTCATGAGTTCACGTCCGAGACCTACACGGAAGACAAGAACTTGTGGAATGAAGTCGCTATTTAGATTTTTTTTGCGCACAAAAACTATTGTCGTCGCTTCGTAAAATTATTGTAGAGCCACTGTGGTGAGATGGACTTTGTAACAACGTTTTTAGTGCCTGTTATGGGTCTTGATAGTGAACCGTGCATTGTGCCAATGGAGGCCTTTCAGAGCCATCAGATTTCAACTAAAATATCTTAATTTCTGTTCCGAAGACGAACGGAGGTCTTTCGGGTGTCAAATGACATGAGGGTAAGTAATTAATGACAGAATTTTCATTTTTGGGTGAACTAACCCTTTAAAGAAGGCATGACTTTATCTTTTTTTTCCCATTAAAAATCAGACAAGAATCTAAATACAAATGTTTTCACTTTTGCAGGAGAGCTGTTAGTAAAGCAACAAAGGAGTTCCATGCCCTTGGGATTGTGTCACTGTTCCCATCTTTGAAAGACCCATACTCTAAAAAAGGATATGTAAGTTTTTTTTCAAAAATATTTTTCTTATATGCTTTTGAGCCACTGCAATGGTATTATTTTGTTCAACATAACATACTGCTTCCCCCCCCAGGAACATTTTTTTGACATTCAGAGCAACAAAGGCTTTCTTGAGTGGCGCATAAAGACCGTGCAACGTAAATCCAGAACCTCCTCTACATCACAGAACCGAGTGGAGCTAAAAGGAGGTCCCACATCATCAAGAACGATTGGAACCATAGATGACCAGCGAATGGGAGATGAATGTATGGAAGCCATATCTCTCCTCCACCACACAACTGACCGTGACTTAGTGTTCCAGAAGATGAGAGAAACTTTCCACTACCGTCAGCAGATTTTCCACGACCCACAGCACTCTGCTGATGTACTACAAATGTTTCCTCGTTTCTTGGACATCAAAGGACTGGTAAGTATTAAATAAGAATGTCAGATGCAAAATTTTAATACAAACATGTTACTTTAGGTGTCTGAATGTTTATCTTTCCTTTTTTAATTAGATTTTGCAAGACTTCTCAGTGATGTTTGGAGCAGAGGTTGCTTCAAGGTTCCTGGAAAAATGGAACACCAGTTTTAAAGAAAAAGTCATTCAGGAGGCCAGGAACCTTAAAGAGACTGCTCTCCTAAAACAGCATCTGAAAGCTGCACTGAATGAAGAATCTGACACTACTGATGATCCAGGTACAGTTATCATCAAAATAGTAATATTGTTACTTGAGTAAATCAATCTTCTGGTTAAAAGTTTTTATTGATTATTTCCCAAAAGTATTTTCCCCTAAAAGTCTGCTAAAAACACTTAATACACAGTTAATTCTTAATTTAGTTTATTACAAAAGCTCATCTTTAAATTCATGTTTTGTGAATGCTGTTCATAACTATTTAATTTTAAAAAAATCATGCTGCTTGTAAGAACATTGTAATTACCCAACGAATAGTTTGTAATTTTAAGATATTATGATACACAATACACAGGGGTAATTTAGAGATGCCATAAACACACTAGTTTGAACTACTGTTATTTTCTGTCTTCAGAATGGGACAGCGACATGGCTTCTCTACTTGTCCTGCTGCATCTTCTCACTCCACAACCAGCTGGAAGAAAGCGGCCCAAGAAGATCAGTGTTGGAGAGGCCACAGATCATCTGGTGAAATTTTTGAAGGTTTGTTAAGACAACACTATCCTATTCCAAATAATGCCTATTTTAAACAAATTGTTTATAAAGGGACATTTATGTTGTGTTTTAGTCATGCCAAAGCCTTGAGGATCATCTCCTGACCACTGAAGGAAACCCTCAGCCATACCTTCTTGCTTCAGGGACTTCAAAAGCACAGGTTTTCACCTTTTACATTGTCTTGGACAAAAAACTTCTGCCTTGTCAGTCATGTACATCCTTGGGTGCTTTTGACGAGCTGTTCAAGTGCCATTTTGTTTTCAGTGTGAAGTATGATGATGCTCTGTCCAGCCTGTACACATTTTTGCAGACTACTGTGTACAATATTGATATAGGTACAACTGAAGAAACTCCAAAAGTCAAAGAACTGAGAGCAAAGCTGTTGAACAAGCAGTAATTGTCTAATTCAACCAAAATGTTAAGTTGTTTCCTCTGCACATCATCCTTTGGTTCAGCTTTGCTTTTATTCAGGCACCTCAAACTAATTCATGGAATGTATCCTGGGAAAAATCTAAGACTGAAATGTGCTCAAGTAGGTTGTTGCTTGCAATTCTCTAGTTATTCTGGATTTAGGAGACATCTCGTTAAGATACATTCTTCAATTGGTGACAGATGTGTTCCTAACGAGACCCCTTCCAGTTATGAAAATGAAAAACACAATTCTCATTCCTTAAATGATGAAATTCCCTCTACTTCATCTCAGTGCCAAAATGTTGAAGCAGGGCCTTCAGTATCCACTCACAAGAAAGATATGTGTGCATCTATAATAGCAAAGCTTTTGGGTAGTGGTGTACCAAATACTGTAGTTCTTTCCACAATTGAGAATTTGGAGGAATTTGTGGAAGATCTGCAGTCTAATATTAAGGACCATGTTTTAAACTTACTCCCAGATAACAATCCATCCAGACCAGACATAGAAGAGTTATTTAAAAGTTTGGACAACCCTTTCTGCCAATTGAACACTGATACCAAATGGAAGAAGTATTTCAGAGACAAATGGGGAGTAGTAGAGCCAGTGGAACTGCACCTTGGTGTTAGGTATGATACTAGACGAAATAACAAAACTGGAACTTATGAACAAGTTCCTATTAATGATAAATTCATATATATTCCAATTTTGAAAACACTCATTTTCAGAAACGAAAACATTTGTGAGATGATGCAAACATGTACTCAGTCTGATATATATGAAGACTTCTGTGACGGTAGCTACTTTAAAAATCATCCATTATTTTCGACTAATAAGTTTGCTCTCCAAATTCAATTGTACTTTGATGAGTTTGAATGTGCAAATCCTCTTGGCTCCAAAAAAGGTATTCATAAAGTTGGTTGCCTTTACTTTATTCTCAGAAATCTTGCTCCAAAGGTGAATTCTGCCCTCATGAACATCCATTTGGTATCTTTGTTTCATGCTCAAGATGTTAAGAAATATGGGATTGATGAAATGCTGAAACCTTTAATAAGGGACTTGAAAATATTAGAAACTGTTGGGGTTGCGGTTCCATTTTCTGAACAACCTGTACATGGCACACTTGCTCAAATTACTGGTGATAACTTGGGTATGCATAGCATTCTTGGGTTCTTGGAATCATTTAATGCAAATTATTTCTGTCGATTTTGCTTAATTGATAAATCTTCAGCTCAGACCATTTTCTCAGAGGATGACCCAAATTTGACTTTAAGATCACCAGCACTGAATGATCAGCATTATGCTAGTTTGGTAGATGATCCAACACTAACCTCTTCTTTTGGCATCAAGAGGAAAAGCATGCTCAATACTTTGCAGTATTTCAATACAGGGGAAAACTATGCTGTTGACATAATGCACGATATTTTGGAAGGGGTTGGTCAATATGAGATCAAACTACTTTTTGACTATCTAATTGAAAATTTCATCTCGAAAGAAAGCTTGTTAAACAGGATGTATGCTTTTAATTATGGCTATCTGGAAACTAAAAACAAGCCAACAAATATTAATCTTGACACTGGAGGACATGGATTAGGCTTAAATGCATTGCAATCACTGTGTTTAGTCACAAACATACCTTTGATATTTGGTGACCTGGTACCAGAGGATGATTTGCACTGGCGCTTGTTGCTCTTATTGTTGAACATCATAAACATTGTGTTCTCTTACTCAATCACTGAGGGGATGACAGTGTATTTAAAGCACCTTATTATAGAACATCATCAGCTCTTCAAAGAACTGTACCCATCAAGAAACTTGCTTCCAAAACATCATTTCATGGTCCACTACCCAAGGTGCATTAGAAAGATTGGACCACTCATTCATATCTGGACCATGAGATTCGAAGCAAAGCACAAATTTTTTAAAGATTCTGTGAAGAACTTCAAAAATTTGACTGTGTCGCTCGCAAATAAACACCAATTTGCAGTAGCATATCATTGGGAATGCTTGTCTTTAAAAGCAGTTGAGTCTGGTCCAGTCAAAATGTGTTCACTTGAGACGCTTGAATTTTCAGAAAATGTAACTGCATCTCTCCATGTTGATTCACAAGCCACTGTCAATCTCACTAAGTGGGTAAAATGTTGTGGTGTTGAGTATCGTGTTGGACTTTTTGTTTGCACAGGTACTGATGAAAACATGCCATTTTTCAGCAAAATAACCTCCATCATTTTACACAATGGTAAAGTGTTTTTTGTTTTGATTGAGCATGAAACATGTTTCCATGACCACTTCCATGCATTTCAAGTTACTGAAAACTTACCAAGGAAGATATTGGTTATCGAACAGGAAAGATTAAGACATTTCAAATCTTTTGATGCCCAAATGTCATACGGTTGTGATTCACAATTTTATGTTGTATCAGAGAGTTGCATTATCTGATTTCTGATTTAAATGAATTTACTGTGATGTTGATTTTTGATTTAAATGAATTTACTGTGAAGTTGATTTCTTATCTAAATGAATTTACTGTGATGTTGATTTCTGATTTAAATGAATTTACTGTGAAGTTGTTCCTTGTTACTATAAGTATCTACCTCAGGCTACACAATCCTACTGCACTATTTTAAATAATCCTGCAGGCTTGATTTTATAAAAAAACATTGTGTTGTTGACAATGTTTCAATTTTACTAATTCACTGTTAGCTGCCTATGTTTTGCTGTTAAGATTTTACAGTATTTTATGACAGCAATTGTTTTAAAAGTGTGTCCATGCATTGCATTTCTGAAACAATGTATGAATTCGCTCAAATAAAGGCAGTAAATCAAGAGTATGGTGTTCAATGTAATCATTTCCACATATAAATGTTAACTCTAAGAAGTGTTAAATAAAATATGTTTTAAGTGTTAATTTTTAACACTGGTAAGGAGTTTATATTATAATTAACTACATTTCAGAGTTACAGTTACTCTCTGTAGGATTAGTATTTGAACTCCAGAAATAGTTAAATTTTAACTCTGAAAAAGTGTTAAAAAATCAACTCCAAGAGCAGAGTTTTTTTAACTCTGCGCTGGAGTTAATTTGATGGTCACGCATGTACACTCAGATTCAGTTGATTTTAACTAACAGGGAGTTTATTCCAAAAAACTGAATTTGCTGTGTATCCTTTTTCTGTAGCATAGAAAGGAATTACTCATGTCTGAGTTCGCAGATACCGTCGCTTCAGCGCCACCATCCTCCCCACCACCACCAAGATGGGACCTTTCCTCCATCCCCCCCTACACCACCAGTCGGGCCCTCCTATCATCCTCAACACCACCAGATGGGCTCTCCCCTCTACCCCGAAGACTTCAGGATGTTCTTTTCCTCCATCTACCACACCACCACCAGATGGCCCCCTTCCTTACTTCGCGGGGTTGGGCTGCGCCCCTACCTTCGTCTTCAGGCAGGATACGCAGATTCTGTTCCCTCGGAATGCGAATTACGAATGGGGCCTACGCCAAAGAATTTGATTGCTTGCTGAGCTCCTAAATAAATGTTATTGTTACAGCATTAATTCTCCCGAGTCTTTCTGGTAGAACTTTATTTAACTAACTATATTTTCACTCCAATTAATATATAATATTATTGTGTCATTTTACTCTTTTTGAGTTATTTTTGTCTTATAAGTGGAAATGAAGCACATGGTGACAGGTGTAGCCTACATCATATTCATTTTTGAAAACAAGGGTGACTCTCATTCATAAAGCGGAGCGCAAGGCACTGCAGCGGGTGGTGAAAACTGCCCAGCGCATCACAGGGACTCCACTGCCTGCCATCGAGCACATCCAGAGGAAACGCTGTCTGCATCGAGCTCGCAGCATCCTTAAGGACTCCTCTCACCCAGCCCACAGACTGTTTTCTCTCCTGCCCTCCGGCAGGCGTTTCAGGATCCACCGGACCAGGACCAGCAGACTACAGAACAGTTTTTTCCCCAGAGCTGTCTCTTTATTGAACTCAAACCCCCGTTGATCCACTTCCCTCATAAACTGATAACTCTCCTACCTCACATCTACCTTCACTTTGTTATTTGCACTACCGACTGTTTATCACAGTAACAACTGTTTACATATGCATCTTGCACTGCCATATCTTAACTGGATTATGCTCATTTGCACTGCCGACTGTATTTATAGTACCAATGTTTACATTTGCATTTTGCACTGTACTTCTAACTGTAATATGCAACCACTTTCCACAGCACTTTTACACTTTTCTCCGGATAGCTCTGTCCATAATTTATTGCACTACCCTAATCCACTGCCATATTCCTCATTTTAGCCTAACATATCATTGTATACCTCTATCTGTAAAATTCTGTTTATAGTAATAGCCATCTGTATATTGTATTCATAGTACATATTCACCTGTAAATTCTGTTTATAGTAATAGCCATCTGTATATTTATTCACTGTACATATTCACCTGTAAATTCAGTTCTGTTTATAGTAATAACGTCTCTCTATTTATACATATTTATATATATTCAGTACATATCCATGTCCTGCACTTACGCATCCATTGTATATCCAGCACTTGCTGCTATTGCACTTCTGGTTAGACCTAAACTGCATTTCGTTGCCTTGTACTTGTACTTGTGTAATGACAATAAAGTTGAATCTAATCTAATCTAATCTAAAGAGGCTGCTTTAATTTGTTCTAAACTGCTGAATGCTGTCCTGTTCTTCCTCACACACAAAACACAACGCAGACAACAGACCAGTTACATTTGCATCGACTTCCATTGTGTGAACAAACAAAATAATGAGACATTTCTCAAATTATATTTTATGTTCCACAGAAAAAAGAAAGTCATACAGTTTTGAAACTATAGGGAGAGTAAATATTGACTGTCACTTTAATACTCATTATAAACCCATTCATCTAATGGCATTATTTATGTAATTGTAATTGCATTCCTGCCGCCGAGCTGCAATAAACGGTGTGTAAATGTGTGCAAATACCAATGTACTGGTATGCAGCTTCTGAAAATAAATCATGGTCGTTGTAGGTTAAGCCTGAAAGTTTGTCTCATTCTAAAGCAACTTTTTGTAATGTCTACTTGATGCTCTTCCTATTTCACCGATTACGGAGTTTAAATAATATTGCTTTAAATGAGCAACTTTAACTTTCACTTTAGCGCGACGCATCGCCTGTTCTCTTCCGCCAGTGGAGGCGCTCGAGCAAGGACACACATCCGAGTCTATAAGACGAAGAAGAGAAGTGAGCGAGGAAAGAACATAAACATGAGAAGTAGAACACAGTCGTTCATTCTGCTCTAAATCTGATGTTTTCACACTGTGAGTTCATTAATTTATCATTTATTAGGACAAATCTAAATCCTAGCGACTAAACGAGTCGGTTCATTTTGTGAATCACTCAGAAATGAATCGAAATGAACCGGCTCATGTTGTTCATTACACTCGTGAAACGTGAACTCTACTATAATTACTATAGTTACTATAATTTAATTTAATTTAATTAAGTTTATGAGTTGTGTTTTATGCAATGATCAAATGAAACCTGGTAAACATAGTTTTGAATGATAAATCATATCTAATGTAAGCAGGGCTCTTTTTTCCCACCTTGTTGATGACAAGAAGCATCCCGTCTGTAAAACCACAACCCTTTTTTACCATTCCCGTTAAATTAACAGTGTTGAGTAGCTATTTTGTAGAACTTATGCAAGTTAAATATAACAATTCTTTAATTGTATATATAACAGCCATTGATCAATCAGAAATCAATTGAAACGCCAGAGAATGGTTCAATCAATCGTCAGCTTTCCATTAAATGATCACCCTATTCTTTTCTCCTTTACCATCCACTGATCAACAGCGACCACAATTCACACCTTCAGTCAGTGAAGCCGCTCCCACAGCCGTTCATGAGAGTTTAAATGCTGGGAATATTCCCATCTTCCCACCGGAGAAGAAGAAGCAAGCAGGAGGAATTACTCCAGGAGAAACTACAGACATACTATTGTAAAGATGGAGTTTGAGGAAGAACCCTGCAGAATAAAAGATGAACAGACAGAGGAACAAATAGGTTTGTGTTTTCTTTCATTCTCTTTAATGAAGAACATTACTGACACAGATCAATACATCTAAACTAGATATTATTAGACTCAATAGTAAACTTTATTTTAATATAATTCTTTTGACTCAATTATTTTCCGTGAATTGGACAAATATGCTTGCATAACGGTCTGAAATAATTTAAATTTGTTCGGACCGCTCTGTCACTGAATTATCTAGTATTTCACTAGTTTTCGACGCAGCATGGCCCAGTGGATAACAGAACGCAAGCTAAAAGAAGTTGCATTTTCTCCCGGTCCCGGGCACCATTATTGGGAAGCGTTTCAATTCAACAACTGTTACAAACCACAAATCACTCAATGATTAAACTAGTTTTAAATGATGAAACTGCCTCAACATTCCCAACAAGACTGAGGAAAACAGGAGAAACACTGCCATGAACAAAGTTTGAAGACTTTTAAATCCCCATATCGCCACCCTTACAAACATTTACCATGAATGTACTCAGGGCCGCATTGACTATAAGGGGCCCCTGGGCTCTTGAGGGGCCCTTCATCCACCAGAACTGCTGCCAACTAGAGCTGCATTATTAATCGCTAAAACATTGCCATCTCAATTCAAACACCACGCAATTCTTAAACACAGTGAACAGCGTATAAGATATTTCCCTCACAGACATGATAAATATGTCTATAGATAGCCTGATAAACTAAACTATTCAAAATGAAAAGAAATGGGCTACTCTCTGATTGTGATCCGTATGACATGTGCGTTTCTCTGCGAAGATGTCGAGTCAGTGTCATCAACTTCATCTTTTTAGCCAAAACTGACACAGAAAACACTAGTTAAATAATAAACAATTAAAATGTCTCCCTGCTATTTTTGACATTCATAATCATTACTTTTGCCGGTTATTTGTGGCAAGCTTTATGTGTGCGCTTCAGTACGGAGTAGGTTAATAGGACTGTAACGATTTGACCAAAAATAAAAAATCTTATTTTAATTAACATCGATTAGTTGAACATTTTACCTCGATTGCGACTAATGAACGATTATTTTTCTTTTTTTTTCTTTTTTTTCTTTTTCTGCTTTTCTTTTTTTGCCCCCATAGTTCACTGATAATGTTTGCACTGTAACTATTTTCAACTATTAAAAGGTGGGATATTTTTTTTCTAATGAAAAAGTAAATTTCTTTGTGATTTTAAAATACTTGAAGGAAGCGGTTCACTTTCAGCAGTTATTGTCTATGGGGCAGATTTCGGTTTGTTGTCAGATACAGATAAATTAGCCCAGTAGGCCTATATTACATTTATTTGAATGCATTAAAGCTACACTGTGTAACTTTTTTAGTTTATTCTTAGCTAAAAACACTTAGTTCTTTCAAAATATGTGCTCATTAATGTATATTTACTTCTTTCAAGTTATAAAGTATTCTCGTAAGTTTATAATATGCCATTGAAAATACATACGGGTGAGGGGTTCGAATGCCGGTCGCCATGTTGCCCCTCCATCTTGAAAGTACATTAGCCAAAGAGAGACATACCCGTAAATTCAAGATTCGCCTTTCGCGTTTTTAACACTCGATGGCACTGTGTCGAATGTGGACGAGGTCGAACTGGAAGCCATGTTAATCTTGGACTAATCGGCCACCGTAGGAGTTAAAACGAAATCGGAATTGAGAGGAACAGACATTAATATTCACTGGATGGTCATATACCTTTTCACCGCTAGATGGGGGAAAATATCACACAGTGTAGCTTTAATGAGAGAGTGATTGTGAATTAGTCATACCGTCTCTATTATTTATGAAGCTGTGGTTTGTACTTACTTCAAATGTATTCAAATCTATAATGGTTGAGTTTCTAAGGTACTCAGGGTTTTTCCTACATTAAAATTTTTTTGGCGGCCGCAAAAAAACAAATTTTTGTCCCGCCAAAGCCTTATTTGATCAGTTATTGTGATTTATGATTGATGTAGTAGAGCAGTGTTTCCCAACCGGGGTGCCGTGTAAAAGTCAAATTGTTCAAATAATTCTCTCTTTGTAAACTTTGTTCAATGCATGTGAGTGCTGCCGTATGACCAGTCATTTTCGCCGTCATCACCCGGGTGTTGTGCAAGACGACGCAAATGAGAAGTCGCGCACGCTGTGAGAAAATGTGTCTCTGTGCATTCATCCGAAAGCGCGCACACGTCTCACAGCGCGCAAATATTGAGTTCTCTTTCAAGTCTTACTTTTGTGTGAGTGTGTCCGTTCAAGAGCATGTCAACATGTCCATCTTGATGAGTATTCTAGCAGACACAGTCTGTATATGCCTTAAGTAAACTTAATATAGAAAGAAAGACGACGCATATCCGAGCATTAGGTCTTAAAGGGGCAGTAGCCTTTACTGCTGTCTGTTTAATGTCAAACAACAAAAGACAAGGACATCACTCACTGCTCTTGATTGAATAGATTTAATAGGATTAATCTTTAATTTATACAGTCAAATATGCTATGTTATTTTACATTTGATCAATTTCTGTACCTGAAAACTAATGTTAGACGTACCTGAAAAACCTGAAAAGCATAGTTTATTTTATTAGTGTCTTTGCTCAATAGTATTTATTTGTGCTGCGGCTTGTATTTAAATTATTTGATCTTATTATGTTCTTTTTTTTACCCTTTTTACCCTGAACATGGCAAATACTGAAGCGTAACGTATGGGAGGGGGTGCCACAAAATGCAGAACATTTTCAAAGGGTGCCATGACCGAAAAAAGTTTGGGAAACACTGCGTCTGCTAATGTCCGATTTGCGACCTGATGACTCCTTTGAACCGAATCATTTTAACGACTGGTTAGAACAACTGATCTGTCCAACACTGCACTCACGAATCAGTTTAATCATTTACTCTGAACACATCTGAAATGAGAACACAAGTGTACTTAACCATTTTAACAAGAGTGGGTGTAAGAGTTAGTTTTAATTAACCACAGTCTTTCAGCTGATGTTCACAATGTGTAGTAAAATAAATAGCCCAAAATCATCTAGTTTAGACTGGAGTGAGGTGAACCCAGAACAAAGTTATTAGCTAGCTGATGAAATTGTATATGGCAGAAAATGAGGCTATTTGTTCATTTTTTTAATACTACTTTGATTAAAAAAACGATAATATGATATGATTATATATCAAAACAATTATCTGTAAATAGTGTAAAAATGAGGAACAAAAACAAACATCAAGGTATCAAAATAAGATAAGCAAAAATTACAAACTTTCTTTGAATTTATTTAAAATGTATTGTCAGTATTGCGCTTGCAGATCACATGGGTAGGGTACGTTTTTACTGTGTGTGTGTGTGTGTGTGTGTGTATGTGTGTGTGTGTGTGTGTGTGTGTGTGTGTGTGTGGATGACCATGTCTGTCAGCCACCACCGAAGACCATTTTTGACCCAGGAAAAACCCTGGGTACTTTAGTGATAAATCACAGGGTTTCTGTGCGTGATCTTCATGTGATGTGCGAGCTACTGTCAGGGTGTTCGTGTGTCACAATATGTCAGGCATTAGTTCAACATAATTTAAAGGGTTAACTTCAGTGATTTAGCATTAGGCTTTGTATCAGTATTAACCCGGTAGTATATTCAAATTATGGTACTTTCCCCCCTCATATCCCCTGAACGAGAGATTTATGCATTTTATTTCTGGAAAAAATCTTTTTTGGCCAGAGGCTAAAAACTACAGCCACTAGATGGAGCCGTTCTGCATGTTATCAACCCGCCCATAGGGGAGAGATCTCACGCACAGAATGTAAGACGCAGACGGCCGCATGGACAATTATAACGGAGCGCGGTGCAGAGTAAAGTCAGTGTTTCAACTTTTCAATGAATTTCTGTGATAGTTTAGCTTCCATATGCGATCTGAAAACGTGCCAGACTGGCGCTTAACGTTCCCTCAGCTCTGCTCAGCTCTTCGTGAGGAATGAAATCTGACACTGCTGCGTCTGTGCTGTGACTTTCGTTCGGCTCACTCACACTTTATTGAAAACACGCGTTCATTTTTTTATTGTAGTGTTTATTCTCTAACTGAACGAAATTATTGTATTATTATGAAGATCAAAACGACGCTGGGGGCGGTGTACGGAGTGGCCTCATAGGGAAGCGAAGCAAGTGCATTCTGGGAGTTGTTGTCTTTCATCCACATGAGACAAATACATTTTCTGTCTTTTCTCAGTCTAGAAGGCACCAAATTCAAAAATTTTACTTTAAATACAAAGCTTAATGCTAAATCACAGAAGTAACCCTTTAACGACCTATAACACCTAAATTAACAATATTCCCTGAAATAATGTCCCATAAAAACAACAGTGATCATTCGGAAATGAACTATCATGGCAACGTCCTACCTCGATGCAGTGGCGTAACTTAGTAATGACGGGCCCCAGTGCAGGGTATTACGACCCCTGGGCTGCATAGTTGAAAGCACATACAAATCTATAGAATTAATTGATTGTGCAATTTACACGCAGAAATTATATTTTACGTGCATATGATACAAGTTTCTAATTTCTGCATATAAATTGCACAATAAATACAATCCATGCTATAAATGCACTTTCATGAGTTTGAGCTGTGTGTCTAGAAGGGAACCCTATATAAACTAATTTGTGTGCATAACCAGGCTACTTCATTTACACCAACTAAAATCAGTTTCTTATATTTATAATTAACTACTTAATAAAGTACAATTCCTGAGAAAAACGACCATATTTTCCAGACTATAAGTGACACTTTTTTTCATAGTTTGGCTGGTCCTGCGACTTATAGTCAGGTGCGACTTATATATAAAAATGTATTTATTCTGATTGACAAGAATAAACATTTAGTTATGTCTACAGCCGCGAGAGGCTGCACCATGCTGCTCCTGTAGCCTGAAACTGAAAACAACTGAAAACTGAAAACCTGTTAACTGAAATATTAACTAAAAGACAACTGAGAAAGACTGAACACAAACAAAATGCCCCCCAAAAAGAAAATCCTATTCTGCAAATTACAAACTGCAGGTAACGTTAGTAAAATATGCAGCCGAAAACGGTAATCGAGCAGCAGAAAGAAAGTTTGAAGGGAGTGAGAAACTTGTGAGGGACTGGCGAAAAGCAAAGGTTACTTTAACTGTAATGAAGAAAACAAAGAAAGCTAATCGCGGACTGAAAGCAAGATGGCCAGAGCTGGAGGAACGAGTCCACAGACGGGTGCTTGAACAACGCTCAGCTGCGCGAGACAAACGCTGCCAGTGTGAATGCACAGCGGGCGCTCCCGCTCTCCATAAGCACTGCTTCTGCCCCGCCAACGCTTGTGCGTGCGTTGTGAAGGCGGCGTTATAGTCCAGTATAATGCGACTTATAGTCCAGTGCGGCATATATATGTTTTTTTCCTCTTCATGACGCATTTTTTGACTGATGCGACTTATACTCCGGAGCGACTTATATTCCGGAAAATACGGTACTCAATTACAGTAATGAGAGTATTTGTAATTTGTTACTTTACACCTCTGCTTATATTAAATTGAACCGTTTTCTTTGTCTGCGTCTCTCACCAGCACACAAAATTCTTGATTGTACTTTGCTTTGGGGTAAAAAGAACTTTGAAATGCTTTTGCAGCATTATACGGTTAATGAACATTCCGCGACACCATTTAAATGAATGAATAGCCTATGTGTACTCGCACGCTATTGGCCAGGAACTGCACGAACCAATGGCAGAGCGCTATAACTGTACGAACCATTCGGTGCGAAGTCCGCCGAGCTGAGTGCAGAGCCCGCCAGAATGGGCAGGGCATCTGCCTATAAAAGACACTCGAATTGCCATGGATTCAGATTTAATCTCCTGCATTGAAAAAGCCAGCGTTGTTGCAAATGTCGCGCCACACCTGTGGCACATGCAGAGCCTCTCTGCATGACGAGGACGGTCACGACGAGTGTGTTGTCTGCCTGGGCAAGGCCCACGCCACTCTTACCGGGTCCGGCTGTTCTCAATGCGAGAGTATGCCGCTCTCCTCTCTCCACTCGAGGATATCGCTCTTTCCCTCGCATTCTCCCATTTCCTTTTCCTGTCGAGCCTCGACGGAAAAAAACAGCGGAGTCAGAGGGGTCGAGTATACAGAGGCCAGGGAGCTCACGCCGGCCCAGTGCCCACGTGCCTCACTGTCTCCTCTGAGAAATGGGTCGCCCGTGCTGTTTTCTTGCTCTGACCAACACCCCCCACTCGACGCAGAGGTGTCATTGGCGGCATCTGACAGGGAGGATTGGTCAGGCTCCATTGAAGCCCCGTCCCCTTGCTGTCTCAGCACCGCAGCGACTCCAGGGCTGGTGTGGACGCTGAGCTGATCCACGTTCTCACCAAGGCCATCAGCGAGCTCGGTCTGGTTTGGGCCTCGTCTGAGGAGCCCACACGCAGCCGCTTAGATGAGTGGTTCCTGCCAGGGTGCCAGCAGGCTCCTCGAGCCACGCCGTTCTTCCCGTAAGTCCACGAAGAACTGGCGAAATCGTGGAGAGCCAGAAAATTGCGACTCAGCAGCAGACAAAACCAGCACCTGCAGCTACTCACCCCCGCCCATCACCTGAGCAGCGGCAGCACCCCAGTCAGACGAAACGCTTAGCACCCAAGCACCTTAGCACCTAAGTGCCTAAGATAACACTGGACCCTGAGCAGAGGAAGCAGTCCTGATCTGCAGAGTAGGAAGAGGGGAGGGCTGGACCACCCTCCAAAATGCTCTGAGTTTCCCTCCCAGCGGCCCGATTCAGTTTGCTCGCAACCCACCCCGTTTTGAAGTGATGAGCTTATTGGAAAAAGGGGCTATAGAGGCGGTGCCACCAGCCCAGACCGAGTCGGGCTTCTACAGCCGATACTTACTTGTTCCCAAAAAAGATGGTGGCCTCAGGCCCATTCTAGACCTCAGACATCTGAAAAAGGCCCTTATCAAATGAACGTTCAGAATGTTAACATTGAAGCAAATCCTCGTGAAGGTTCGCCCGATGGATTGGTTCTTCTCAGTGGATCTGTAAGATGCATACTTTCATATCCAGATAATTCCCTGTCACAGACTGTTCTTGAGATTCTAGTTTGACAAGAAGGCTTACAGTAAGTATAAAAGTATACATAAGTATACAGTCCTACCATTTGAACTCGGACTGTCCCTGACCCCTCACACTTTTACAAAATGCATGGATGCAGCACTGTCCCCTTTGAGACAAATGGGAATGCGCATCTTGAACTACCTCGGTGACTGGTTCGTTCTGGCCCGGTCGGAGGCGGAACAAAATTTTCACAAATTTGTTCTCCTCAGCCATTTAGAATGCCTGGGTCTCAGAATAAACACAGCCAAGAGCTTGTTGCTTCCCAGGCAGATAATCCCTTTCCTGGTAGCCTATATTACATTCCCATATATTTTGCCATTTACTTGCCTCAAGACTCTGACTTGCTGTCAGACAAGCAATCACAATCTATCCAGCGGCTTTGCACGTTTGTTCGAAACGGGGACCAACAGACCCCTCAGAACCTTTAAGAGGATGCTAGGCCTCATGGCCTCAGCTTCATCAGTACTCCCTCTGGGCATGCTGCACATGCGTACCCTGCAGTACTGGCTGAAACCACAGGTTCCTCCCCAAGCATGGCACTCGGGCCACCTATTGATCAGAGTAAACCACGGCTGTGTCAAAGCCCTGGTCGAAACCCAGTCTCTTCGAGTCAGGGGTGAGCTTCGGAACAGTCTCGAGATGAATGGTAGTCACCACAGATCCCTCCAACACAGATTGGGCGTTCTCTGTTCTGTCCCTAGGGGAATAAACCCAAATGGTTCAAATTATATTGAATGTTTTCGGGAGGGCAGAGGTTGACCTCTTCACTTCCGACGACAACTGTCATAGTCCAATATTTTCTCGAAGAGCAGGGATGCGCTGGCCCACTACTGGCCAAGCCATCCACTTTGTGCTTTTCCTCCGGTCTTGCTCCTCCCCCAAGTCATAAAGAGAATCAGGGAGGGGGACATATAGTCCTACTTGTGGCCTCGCTCAGGCATACCCAGCCTTTGTTCCCCGAGATGATCCAGCTGCTCTTAGCAGCCCCTTGGCCAATTCCCCTGAGGAAAGACCTCCTTTACCAGGCAAACAGGATGATTTGGCACCCCCGTTCCAGACTATGGGGCCTCGACGGGAGCACAGGGACCTCCCAAAGAGCATCCTGAGCACTATCAATGTGGCTAGAGTTCCTTTTACCAGGTGCCTCTAGGCTCTTAAATGGTCTGTGTTCTATAGCTGATGCTCAGCCAGGAACCAGGACCCAGTCTTGTGTGAAGTATCATATATCATATATCACATGTATCTGAGAGCATACATTGAGCGCTCCGCCCAGTACAGACAGTCGCAGCAGCTTTTTGTAAGCTTCGGTGGCCGCACCAAAGTGCTTCCAGTAACAAAGCAAAGACTATCTAGATGGTTGCTGGATGCTATCGCTTTAGCCTATGCTTCTATGAGCCTGCAGTGCCCCATAGGTGTCAGGGCTCATTACACATGAGGCATGGCCTTCTCCTGGGTGAGGTCAAGCGGAGTATCTTTTGGTGATATCTCGAGAGCGGCCGGTTGGTCTTCACCATATACCATCGCCAGATTTTACAGTTTGGACAGTTTTACAGTTTTACTCTACTTGGGTAGAGGTACATGTTGTCACGCTTATCATAGCGTGACTGGATAGGTTCCCTTAGCGTGTAGCAATGTGACTGACTGTTCAAAAGGTAATGTATTCCCTGAGATAAGTTCCCTATGACAAATCATAACTCATGATAAAGCAAATAAAAAAATCAGCCATGTGAGTTGAAAGTTGAAGTTAAAACTTAATAGTAATCATTAAATGACTATTTGAGCAAACATTTGCACCTGGATAATTAAGAGTGATTGAAAGTGTGATGATCAGCAGCGACCACAATTCACACCATCAGTCAGTGAAGCCGCTCCCACAGTCGTTCATGAGTATTTAAATGCTGGGAATATTCCCATCTTCCCACAGGAGAAGCAGCAAGCAGGAGGAATTACTCCAGGAGAAACTACTGGCATACTATTTTAAAGATGGAGTTTAAGGAAGAACCCTGCAGAATAAAAGATGAAGAGACAGAGGAACAAATAGGTTGGTGTTTTCATTAATTCTCTTTAATAACCGATGAGGAACATAAATATTAAGAAAACTGACATATAACAATACATCTAAAACAAGATATTATTAGACTCAATAGTAAACTGTATTTTGTTTGTAATGTATCCTCCTTTAATTAAATCATGGGAATTTAATGTTGATTTTAGACCCGATGGAAGTGACTGAAGACAAACATTTCACAAATGAAGACGGAAGCATTTCACAAACTGAAAAGAATTTCACAACTCGAAAAGCTGCAGTCAAAGGATCGTTCACCTGCTCCCAGTGTGGAAAGAGTTTCACAAATAAATCAACCTTTAAGACACACATGAGGATTCACACGGGAGAAAAACCGTTCACATGCTCTCAGTGTGGAAAGAGTTTCCGAGATATATCAACCCATAACAGACACATGAGAATTCACACTGGAGAAAAACCTTTCACATGCTCTCAGTGTGGAAAGAGTTTCTTAGAAAAATCAAAACTTAGAAGACACATGATAATTCACACTGGAGAAAAACCATTCACATGCTCTCAGTGTGGAAAGTGTTTCACAGATAAATCAACCCTTGACAGGCACATGAGAATTCACACTGGCGAAAAACCGTTCGCATGCTCTCAGTGTGGAAAGAGTTTCATAGAAAAATCTAAACTTAGAATGCACATGATAATTCACACTGGAGAAAAACCGTTCAAATGCACTGAGTGTGGAAAGAGTTTCTTACAAAGATCAAACTTTAAAAGACACCTTAAAGTTCATACTGGTGTGAGACCTCATATGTGCTTAGACTGTGGGAAGACCTTCAGAGTGTCCAGCCACTTATATCAACACCTGAGAATTCACACTGGAGAGAAACCGTACAAATGCTCACACTGTGGGAAGAGTTACACCCAATCATCTACTCTACAGACTCATAAGAAAAAACATTGCCTGAAGTTGTCCAAATGAGCAAATGTTTTGCACAAATAGAGGTGACTTATTTTATTGCCTTGATTTTCCCTCATCTTTTTAAGCAGATTGTAACGACTGAGAAAAATCAGACACATAATTATTTGTTACCTTTTGTGCGAGAATTTTCTGAAAACTACACCAAAAAATAAATGTCTGCAGCTCTTAAACCCTATGGTCTATATACAAATATCTGGTCTTATTTTAAACTAGACACTTGAAATGTTGTAACCCAAGAGTCAAAATATATAAAATATATAAAAAGTATTATAAGTGACTAGTATTGTAAAGTATAGTAAGTGACCCACAGTTTTTTTTAATGGAAATTCACTTGGGGAAAAATGGATGAGACTTTAATGTTAAAGGCCTGACTGAATGTCTGATCATGTTTTGATTCAAATTTGAAGATGATGCTCTCAAAAATGTAGCTTCTGTAAACTTGTGTCAAGAAAAGTCTAGACGTCCTTTCAAAAAGGCCATTGGTTTCAGAACATTTGTAATCGTTTTCATTCTAATAAAATTGCAATAAACTGCTAATTATAATGTATATACAGTTACTGGAAAACTAAAGCAACTATTTACAGAATAGTTAATTTAGTTGATTTAGTCTGTCTTAAAGGTCCCATGGCGTGGATTTTTTTATTATTATTTTATAATGTTTCCTGAGGTGTACTTATATTGTTAGTATGATTTTAACTTCACAAAATGTCATAATTTAGAAATAAAAGGCATTTTTTCTAACTTGATATTAGCCCTCTGGCTTGAATGCTCTGTTTCTAGGGGCGTGTCTGCAGTGAGACTTCAGTGTAAACGCCCACTGTTGTGATTGGCTGACATCTTTGCATTTGAAAAGAGTATAAGATTATGTGGTGGAGGGAGCACGGTTTAGCGAGGTCTGCATGCAAGCACTGCCAGAGAGAGAGAGACGGACTGGGCAGTCGTGGACCAGAGAGACGGAGAGCTGGATAAAGAAAAAGTTATATTGTACCGAGTTGTTGAGAGCGCAAGTTTATTTTGTTTGTATCTGAGAGTTCTGAATAAACACGAGTCCCGGTCACGCCGACCCTGTCTTCTTCCTCTTTATTCTACGAACTTTATAACATGTGGAACCCCTCTCGAATACTTTTACTAAGTTGGTTTAACCATTACAGCTGTCGAGATGAACGAATCGTCAAAGTGTTGATTATAGCATTATTTTTTGATAACATCAAAGGCTGCAGTGATGAGCAATGAGTAGGGCTGGGTGATAAAACGATAACGATATGTATTGCGATAGACATGTAATCGATATCAATAAAAAATGCGCTCGATAAAATGTTCGATCATTCATTTTGTTTCTTTCTTTGGAAGAAACCAGAGGTTGCAAAGCAAGTTTGGTTGCATGAACAAAGGCACTTACTCTCTGGTAACCAAGCAACGTAGGGAGTGACAGGCTAACAGCCAATCATGTAACAGTATCAAGTCTGGTTGCGCCATATCGTTGTCTCGTGTTGGATTCTTCAGTAACAGAACCGATAATAAGTTGATAAGTTGATAAACAGGAAAACAAGTCAGCTCGCCAGTATGGCAGTTTTTTGGATTTTATAAGTCTGACCATCGTCCCCACCAAGACTGGTAATAACCACCTTAAGTGGAAAACCACTTGTTTAACCACCTTAAGCCTTGTTTATACTTTACAAACGCGAGCCTCCGCTGACAGCACGCACCTCGTTCGTTCGGGGACGTTTTTATATTTGACGCGCTCGCCGTTGTGCTATTCTTGACTTTGGCTGAATCCGAAATCGCCCCCCTAAACCCTCGATCACTATTCCCTACTTTAGTCCACTGATACAGTGCACTTGAAGGAGTGAATGAAGACAAGTGAGCGAATTCGGACAGCCACTGTGTGTACATCAGTTGTACACTCGTTATTATAAAGTGGGTTACATACAAAGTGGGATAGAAGGAGTGCACTCAATAACGTCCTCTATGGTTTCGGACACCACTACAAATGGCTGTCCCCTCAAATAGTGCCCTATTTAAGTGTATAGGGGTAATTTCGGATTCAGCCTTTGAAACTACATGGAGAGGTAATGTTACTCTCCATCAGTGCCTTATGACAAAGCATCTAAACGGTAACAGTTACAAAGAAATAATGGAGGCACTGCACCTTAATGTTAAGAGATAATTGTTAAGTGTTCATTGTGGTTTTAGACTTGTGTTTAAATTTTAATTATTTGAGTGTTTTCCATGGTTGTGTTGACATTTCTGCCTTTATAACCAAAGGGATTATAATCAGAGGAAGGTTAAGTTTAAAATAAAAATGTTGAAATGTAAAATATTTTTCTCCTGGTCCTTATTTTAAATGAGGGTTTTGCGAAATCGCCGACAAATGCCCGAAATCATAGGCAAATTGGTGCTCGTGCACATGAGTGACAATCACACAGTGTGAATTATCAAAGAAACGATCACAGAGAATAGCAGATGAGTCGCCGACGCCCGCAAGATATTTGGCATGCTTAAACTCCTGCTGTGTGAAATGTTTTCTGACTGAAAAAAACATTGGTGATGACCGACAGCCAATGAGAGAGCAAGATACAGGGCAGCAGGAGGTTCGGGGAGGAGTTATAGACCAGAATATCAGTATTTTAATATATATATATTTACAATTCTATCAAACAGAAACAAAGCACAAACATTTGCTTGACCAGCCGCAGCAGCACACTGCAAAATTATTTATTTACCTCAAACTCTCTTTGCAGAACACAATCCTTGCTCCCTGTGTCTCCCCAACCATTTCCTCCACCACAATCTTTTTTCTTTTTCTCCTTTTTGCTGCAAATCAGCGCACAGACAATTTGGACCGCAAGTTTCTGCACTGCAGTCTATATTTTTAATAACAATTCCAGTCTTGCGCAAGAACTCCAGTCTGACACTCGTGTGATCTTAGTTGTTTCCTTCTCACTTCTCGCGTGTGTTTGCTTGTGAAACGTAGTTTGCGGCCGGGACAGAGCTGTCGGCGATTCTTCCTCTTGTACAGTCATGCAGTGTGAAACCCCCTGTTGCCGATCCATCTGTCAGTGTGAACACAGCAGTGACTGAATGCTGGCCCAGATAGTCATGCAGTGTGAAAAGAGCAGTAATCCGACGAGTTTTAAAATCGTGTAGTCTGAACTAGGCATAAGTTTTCTCTGTGTGTTCGGCACCGTCGGCTGACGTTGGTCCTCGTCGGCTATTTTTTAGCTGATTCGACATGTTGAATTGGCGCTTGTCGATTAGTCGTCATTCCGATCATTTCGATTGGCTGTTCTGCTAGCGAACCAGTGCACAAGAAAAAAACAGAAGTGATCGTCTGTGCTGAGCGAGATTATAAGGTGCTTTGTTTATATCCCTGTAACTCTACTGGATTCCCGCTTTGAATAACGAAAACAGACGACTGCCGCAGAACGGACGTGCTACTTGGCCGTCAGATGTCGAGCATCTGCTTGGTGTGTCAGGGCAACTTTGGACCCAGACACTGCCAACGTGAGCCAACTCATTCATCGCCACTAGTTGGTTGGCGTCGGTTCGGTGTGGTCCTTGCTTTACAGTCTGGGAGCTGACGCTGAGGTGTGTGCGTAAACTGACAGACGTGTGCCGGTGTGAATGGAAACGTCAGCACTAGTAGTATTCACCAGTTCTGTTTACATATATACTGCGCAAGATGACGCCTTTTGATTGGTTACTACGTCCATCCATCAAAACTTTGCTGGCAAGGCATTGGCTAGGCATTGACTGGCTTTATCCAATGAAAACCATGGGAGCTATGATTGCCACCTCACCAAGCCTGTAATGTGGTTATTGGATAAATTGAGTCACCCAAACGCCTGTGATTGAAGAAGAATTTTATAAAACTCACGAATATTAAATCACGAGTTTATAACTAATTTTGATGTTCTATGACCCGCTCGGGTGCAAAATGCCACTCCTGGCATGTGATAGTGGGACAATAGTGGCACTTTTATATTTTTTATTGTTGTTTTTGCAAACATGACGATTTGAAAACATTGATTCGTTTTAGGGATGGGCATTTTTGTCAATTTCTCATTTCGATCATCGATAGGTCTCAAAAACGAGTACTCGAGTACTCGGGGGCGGGGCATGTGCAGGGGGCGGGGCTTGTCCGTCATTGAGATAATGAAAATACTGTTTTGAAAATGGTTGTTGACAAATACAAACGTGACATGAAAACAGGTATATGAAAACATGAACATATAAAACAAAAAATAACTGCTAGATTATGGTGCATAAATGTCTTTGAAAAAGAAACGGCTTTATAAAATGACCGTCTCAAATAACCAAGTCAATAATATCGAGCATTGCCTTTGAGCTGAAACTGAAATAACACCACCCTGCAGAGCTTGCTAGCTGGTTAATAAACTCAACCAAACGCACCCTATATCAGATTAATATGAACCTATTACAACTTAAATCACCACAAAAGGACGTGAATGCGCACGTGAACTTCAGCGTGCTAGATTTTACAGGCTATGGTTTGAAACGGAACATTTTGAATGCGCTCTTCCCTTAACAACGCTGATACACGGACAACGAAAGCACACAGAAACAACATTGATTTTATTAAAATAGTGTTCTCATTATAATGCTTTGACAGATTGACTCTGCACATCATGCACTTAATTTTATTATTCATGATAGAAGTGTTTACAGACATCACTGCGCGTTTTCGAACTCATAACGAAAAACAACTTTAAATAAACTAGGTCTACTGTTAAAAAATACGAGAACAGTATAGCACTGCTGCATTACTAATGTCAATGTTTCTGAGAAAGAAATAGCCTATCTGAAAAGAATATCTGTCTCTAAACCATGTCGAGCTCGAGCATTAATGCATTTGAGCTGAAACTGAAGAGAATGAACAGCCGGTATAACGGCAGCGCTTTGCTAGCTTATTAAGCTCAACCAAACGCTTCTTATATTAGATTAATCAGATAGACAACATAAAAGTAATCTTACAACGTGCATCTGCAGAAAAGGACGCGAATGCGCACATGAACTTCACGCGCTAGTCTGAGTGTTGTCGCTGGTTTCTCTGTGGATTTGCTTTAACAGCTGATACAAGGGGAACTAAGCACAGAGAATTTACAGCATTCTATTTCCATCGTGTTCTCATTATAATGCTATGTAGGCTATGACAGATTGGCGCTGCACATCTTGCACTAAAGATTTAATGATCAGTTATTCCAGACATCACTGCAGTGCACGCCTCAGTTTCACTTTATTTCGCCGCGGTCAGGAGGCGTGTTGTATAACGCTAACCAATCAGACCTCAGGTACCGCGCAAAATGACACAATAACCAATAAAAAAGAGACAAATATTTTTTTTAAAGTCAGGGCGATCATTGTTCTCATGATCGATGGTCACTGTCACGTTCGAGTACTCGATTACTCGACCACTGTTGCCCATCCCTAATTAATTTAAAATCTTTGATGAATTAATGTCACATATAATATCCAAATGGCATACATCACAAAGATAATACTTGTAATGCAATTATCTGGAAAGTTATCTGGAGACCACGTCACTACAATGTTCTCCGTGGGATAAACTCGCAACATTAGCCAAGATTAAAAAAAATGGAACTTTACATCCTCACAACGTCAAAAAGTAATTTCACGCTGACCAAATGACGACTAACTGACTACATCGTCGCAACGTACTGTTTGTGTAACAGGTAAAAAAAGTTTCCTGTTGTTCATTAGAATTCACCCAAAATTGTTTACATACACCTGATATGACTGCCTAATTGAAATGTGAGTGCTTTCCCCTTTAATTGTGGTGATAACATCATGAGTCAATATAATTCCCTGTCTGTCCCCTCCTCTTCCTCTTCGCATTGGTGATGCACTGGAGAGGTGAGTTTTTTTGGGCTCTTGTTAATCTTATATAATTATTGCTTTTATGTCTATATTTTCACTCCATTTTATGTATATAATATTATTTTACTTGTGTGTCATTTTACTCTTGAGTTATTTTTGTCTTATAAGTGGAAATGAAGCACGTGGTGACAGGTGTACATCATATTCATTTTAGGAAACAAGGGTGACTCATTCATAAAGAGGCTGCTTTAATTTGTTCTTTATCAGGAATAAAAGATCAGCGAAACTGCCGAATGCTGTCCTGTTCTTCCTCACACACAAAACACAATGCAGACAACAGACCAGTTACATTTGCATCGACTTCCATTGTGTGAACAAACAAAATAATGAGACATTTCTCAAATTATATTTTATGTTCCACAGAAAAAAGAAAGTCATGCAGGTTTGTCACTCTAATACTCATTATAAACCCATTCATCTAATGGCATTATTTATGCAATTGTAATTTAATTCCTGCCGCCTCTGAGCTGCAATAAACGGTGTGTAAATGTGTGTAAATACCAATGAGGATGCAGCTTCTGAAAATAAATGATGTTGTAGCCTGAAAGTTTGTCTTTCTAAAGCTACTTTTTGTAATGTCTGCTTGATGCTCTTCATATTTCACCAATTCCGGAGTTTAAATAATATTGCTTTAAATTAGCAACTTTCACTTTACCGCGACGCATCGCCTGTTCTCTAAATATAAAGAGTTCCGCCAGTGGAGGCGCTCGAGCAGCCGAAGCAACGACACACATCCGAGTCTAGAAGAAGAAGAAGAAGAGAAGTGAGCGAGGGAAGAACATAAACGTGAGAAGTGGAACACAGCCGCTCATTCTGCTCTAAATCTGGTGTTTTCACACTGTGAGTTCAATCATTTATTATTTATTAGGACAAATCTAAATCCTAGCGACTAAACGAGTCGGTTCATTTTATGAATCACAAATGAACTGAATGATGTTGTTTATTACACTCGAGAAACGTGAACTAATGACTTTGCAATTTGTGAAGATTTAGTTGTGTTTTCGTTTTATAATTAACAAATGAAACCTGCTAAACATATTTTTCACATCTAATGTAAGCAGGGCTCGTTTTTTCCTCCCTGTTGGTAAAATGACAATCATCCAGTCTGTAAAACCACAACCCCTTTACAATCCCTGTTAAATTAACAGTGTTGAGTAGCTATTTTATAAACCTATGCAAGTTAAATATTAAGATTATTTACATGTATACATAACATCAATCGATCAATCAGAACTCAAGTGTAACGCCAGAGAATGGTTCAATCAATCGTCAGCTTTCCATTAAATGATCACCCTATTCTTTTCTCCTTTACCCAGGGTTGCCAGGTCCCAGAAATAAATTTCCAGCCCATGACAGCTCAAAACCCGCCCAAATGGAATGAAAACTAGCCCAATTTTCCAGTTTTCCAAAGGGCCTAAAAATAAACTAACTAATACATGAAGAAGGTTTTTTTATAGGCTTTATAGGTTTTATAGGTTGAGAGTGACTCTTGAAGGACCAGCACCACATCCTCTAGTACCACTGTTTGAAGAATTCATCTTCCAGAATCTGGCAGTACGTTTTTGGAGTTCATTTTAGTCCATCCTGAAGTCCGTTTTGCAGAGATGGACTAAAAATGAACTCCCAAAACGTACTGCCAGATTCTGGAAGATGAATTCTTCAAACAGTGGTGCTAGAGGATGTGGTGCTGGTCCTTCAAGAGTCACTCTCAACCCATCTGTCCATAAAGCCTATAAAAAAACCTTCTTCATGTATTTTACAACACTTCAGCTTGTGATTCTTATCTAGTGGGGGTCATTTTTTAGGATTCTTTACCTAACTGAAGTCTCTGAGATCCTGACACCTTCACTTCTGGAGACTCCAGGTAGGTTGCAGCTCTGGAAAATGGTGGCGCTGGAGACTAAAGGGTTCCTGATGGTTTCACCCTTAATTCTTCACCTTAATTCTTAATTCTTTTGCAGTTAACAGGTGTCTTTTCTTCACCACCTGTTTTTGTCAGATCCTGCTGACCCAACGAGCATTTCACTGTCCAATGGTCACGCCTTAACTGCAATGTCTAGTATTGCATTAGTATTGCATCCTTCTCATGGGCATTTAATACTTTTTGACTTTTCAGTCTGAGTTAAATCTCTTTTTTGGCTCAATTTATCTGTAAAAGAAAACATGCCTAATAATTCTGCACACCTGAATATAAGGTGATTTTCATTTCCAGCCTTCATGAATAATTATATATCACTTATACATTATTAAATACTAAATCAATAGTAGTTATTAGGATTACTGTGGTTTGGAATTGGTCAAATGTGCCTGAAAAAAAAATATGATCAGAAAATCAACGTGCCTAATAATTCTGCACTCCCTGTATTAAAAGTTTAGAAAACTGACTACTATTTTGATTGTCTTTAAAGAAGTGTCTAATACTGCGTTTATTTGATCCAAAATGCAGAAACTATTGTGAAATATTTTACAATTTAAAATAACTTTTTTTCTTTTTGAATCTATTTTGAAATACAATTTATTTCTGTGATTCACATGATCCTTCAGAAATGGCTCTAATATACCGATCTGCTGCTCAAGAAACAGTTCTGATTATTATCAATGTTGAAAACAGTTGTGTACATTTTTTTCCCAGGATTATTTAATGAATAGAAAGTTAAAAAGAACAACATTTATCTGAAATATAAAGCTTTTGCAACATTATACATGTCTATACTGTCACTTGATCCATTTAATGCATCCTTGCTGAATAAATGTATTAATTTCTTTAAATGTATCATAAATTGATCTTTATTAAATTTAAATTGATCACAAGACTAAATTACATTTTAAAATATACTCAAATAGAAAACAGTTTCTTTACATTTTAGTAATATTTTACAATATTACAGCTTTTTATTTTTTTATAACATAAATGCAGCCTTGGTGAGCAGAAAAGACTTCTTAAAAAACACAATACACAATATTACAATTTCTAAACTTTTGACTGGTAGCGTATGTGTGTATAACAGAACTATATAATCCCAGGGCTGTTTTCTTTTAGACATTTGTGCTCTCTTCCCCACGTACCCTTTTGAGTAGATTTCAGCAGTAAAGAGAGAAAGCATTTGTGGTGATGGTTTTTCTCCATTTACCTGACATTATATAATGCTGCTTGTTCATCCACAGACAACCGAACTGATGCTTCTACTAAAACCACCAATAGGCATAACTCATGTGATGTTACATCAAATCCACACGTGCAGCAGCGGTTGTTGCCAAGTATTCATTCCCGGGGATCAATACAAACTAATAAACGGTTAATTTTTTTTTTTTTTGCGGCCACGGTACATTATAAAACTAGCCCAAAAAACCGCAACCCGCGGCTCCGTAATTTTTCCCGCGACGCCTTATTTAAAATAGCCCAATTGTGCAGGAAAACCGCGACCCTGGCAACTATGCCTTTACCATCCACTGTTAGAGCTGTGAAGCCCTGAAAAGTGTGGGTCTCAAAAAAATATTTACAGTTATTGTTTTTCAATCTTTTTTTTATTTAGTTATTTAAAAAAAAAAAAAAAACTGTTTATAATGATTAGACTATTAACACTTCAGTGGCCTCTGAAGGCACGGTGTGTGTGTGGGAGAGGGAGGTTCTCAGGGGGAATCCTAATTAGGGTTGTGCCGATGGACGATATCATACGATATCATCGTCCATCGTGATGGCTGACTGACATCACAATGGAGCGCCACCATCGTGATACCACGCCCCCCATTGTGAGTCTTGTTGTGAGTGCGACGCACACCAATCCTCTTCTATAGTTAAACTAAAAACTTTGCAGGGATTGCTCTGTAAATTAAATTGAGAATATAACTAATGCATATATTCTATTTTGAATACTGTAGTCTTTGCCAGATGTAGCCTACATTTTGAAATAATAAACGAGGCTCAAACATCCATTTCATAAGCATGCGTGTTAATTTCAGCACTTCCGTCAGTGAAACAACACACCACAGCCTGTAAAACATTTAAACGATTATCAGTAAATAATGGTAACCTAAAGAATGATCTAATTTGCCCTCAAAGATGCGTCATATACTGCTCTGCGTGAGATAAAACACAAGCTGGATAGACACCTCAAATATCTTCGTCTTCATGTGTTCTCCTGATGTTGCAAAGCAACACTTGTTGTAAAAGTTCTGAAGAGCGAATTTTATCTTCCACATGGTCAAGACATTTAAGCTATGTTTGATTATTCACTGCCAGAGAAAACAAAAGTAAAATGGCCTGTGTGTGTGAAATGCGCTATTCAAATAAACTTGACGCGCCTTACCAAGTCTAATAACAAGCACAAACTGTGTTAAGTAAAAAGGTAGCCTATTCGTCCTACAGTGTTTTTCTACTTTCCCACAGTAAAGGACGTGAATGGGTACAATAGACTTAATTATAAACAAATGAAAGGAAGAAACGTTTATAATTCCCTGTGAAAATGGGTGCGACGCGAGTGAAGATTTGAGAAAAGAAACTAGATGTATGTCCATGTGGGATAAAATGGACTAACGTTAGGCCTATTGTTAAAATTCACGGAAATCGCAAAACAGAATAAAAAAAGCTGACAAATCTTAAATTGGGCTTAGCCTACCTCTCTCATTCGGCATGAATCCATTGATGGCTGCAAATTTATTTCCTTTGTAAATAAAGCTTTGTGCTTCACTCGGTATTATTCACGTAAAACAGCATTAACATACAAAACACTGGGTTAATAACGAAATTATAGTTTTGAAGTAGAAAATAGTAATTTATGTAAAGAGATATATTAAAATAAAAAGTGGAAGGAAGCTACTTTTTTCCCTCACGTGCAACCTAGCGCGGATGAGTCATTATTTGGGTCAGTAAAATAACTAAATGATATAGTTTTTAAGTAGAAAATAGTATTTATGTAAAGAGATAGCAAAATACAGATATTGTAAATTATATATTTGTATTAATAAAACGACGATATCATCGTCAATGTTTGACTGTAAACATCGTCAACTGCCAATTTAGGAGACATAGCCCAACCCTAATCCTAATCTATCGCTACTGAAACTTATATTGATTGGTTGTTTATGTACATAACCACATGTAAAGATTGAGTTTAGTGACATAATGAATAAATTAATTGCTTTAAAAAAGTGCTGGAAACATGAAGCTCATTTCTCCACTTTTGAAGTTATAGATAACTATTTGCAGTATCATATAAAGCACTCATTTGATGTTTGCCCCACATTTCTAGTAATCCTGACCATGATCAACTGGTTCAGGTGTGTTTAATGTGGGTTGGAGCTACACTGACCAGAGCTTCCCAAAAACCTTTATGAGCCTTAGTTGATCTTGAGAGAACATGGCCATCTATGAACTTTAAGATCAGCTTAGCTCACAATGGTTTTTAATCAATCTATGACAAACCATAATTTATGATAGAGCAAATTAAAAAATCAGCCAGGTGAGTTGAACGTTACGTAATCATAAATAGTAGTTTTTAAACAACTATTTGGATAATTGAGAGTGATTTTAAGTGCAGGGCTCCAGGCTAACTTTTTGCCTTGGTTGCACTGTTGCACCTAACTTTTTTATTTAGGTGCACCCAAAAATTTCCCCCGGCTCGCTTCGCCTTTAACGCCACAATTTCAAGGTCACCTTTTTATCACACTCCAATACATTCATATATTATTTAAATGACAACATAATATATGCAGTTACAATTAAAATCAAGGGATATAATGCTTTGAACATTAATATTTTAAAACTACAGTTTAAACAAAGTGTTATAACTTAATTTAAAAGATAATGAATTAATAAACAATGAAATACAACTCATAATAAATAAAAATACGGAATTTTTTAATTTCCTCTGCTTGCTATATATATATATATATATATATATATATATATATATATATATATATATATATATATATATATATATATATATATATATATATATATATATATATATATATATATATATATATATATATATATAAAACGTTTACTATTTACTATTATATACGTTAGCATTTACTATTATAGCCTATCAGTAAGGCTTGTATAGTTTTTTTATATTTCTTAATAAAATTGTGCCAGCAGGAACAAATGCTATAATGAAATTATGAATTATTACGGGTTGATCACATAGACCGTAAAAAAATATGGACGACGCGACTTCATTGACTTCCGCTGACCATAGTTGAAGCTTTCATAGGCCCGCTCACGGCGCTGACATCTTGGGACAGAGTCTGCGCAGTAGCGATCTTGGGACCGGAGTTGCGCAGTAGAGAACAGGAAGTAGAGGCGCGATTATCAAAAGCCCGCCCACACTCTCACAGATGCAGAATAATTCATTGTGTTGGTGTGAAATAAACAGTTATGGAAATGTAGAAATTAAAGCTAAAGCTCCAATCTCCTCCCAAAAATCCCGAAAAAAGTCTGTTAGTGCCTCAGTGACAACTTCACTCAGAGAAGCCGTCAATCTCAGCTGTCAATCATGACGTCACACCCCCCGTTTTTATAGCATCAAATAACTCACTAAAACTAAACTTATTTAAAAAACGAACACTTGAAATGAAATTATCGTAATAAAAACTGCCTAAAATGACAGAAACCATCTTTAGGAAACAATTATTTGAAGTGTAATTAAATTGTTTAGTGTGTCTCGCGTCCATTCAAATACATGGAGGGGTAGGGTTTAGGAGCTATACTGGGACCGGCCACCGGGGGGCGATCGAGGCGCGAAAGCTTCAATTTCTGACAGGAGCACTACAGGCTTGGTTGATCACCGCAGGATTAAAAGTGGTCGAAAGTTTTTTCAAAGAGCCAGAAAGTAACTTTGCAGCAGGCACAACAAATTAACAATGATAACGTTAGCGTTTCAGGTAGGATAGTAGATATATCAGCAAATATCGTTCTCAAAGAGATTGTGCATTGTTATATTATATTCCAAAAACAATCACAGTAGTGACGCCGACTGGGTTAAGCATTTACTGTATCTGAGGGAAATGTTGCAGTGCGATATGCCAGTCTCTTCAAAGGAAGATTACACACAACGATTTTGTTTTGGTGGTTTGCTTGACGTTATTAGTTACAGGACTCTTTCACTTTAATGTTAACGTTAGAATTTTTTTTATTTGCCTAAAACATGCTGCGCTATTACTAGATGTTTTGATTCTCGCACTACCTGAGCTGACACTGACAGGCGGTTGTCATGACAATGAAGTAGTTTAGGGCGGCACAAGTTCACGTTCATTCGCGCACACACACACACACACATAGTGAAATGGACTCACAAACCGTTTCAGCATCGCGTTTAGCTTGCTGATTGCTGATTGCCGTAACTGATTCTCTGGTGCTGCTCAGGTCGCAATTTCAATCACACACACACACACACACACACACACACACACACACACACACACACACACACACACACACACACACACACACACACACAGCACGGAGCAGGAATATCTGTAGCACAGCCAATCAGAGGCAAAGACCCTCCCAATCTCTGTCTCTGATTGGTTTAGACCACGACATGTCAAAGGAGAGGCAGCTGAGCGCATGCAATGACGTTAGGTGTACCGGTGCGACCTAGGAAAAATTTTAGTCGCACCTTTACAAATTTTGGTCGCACTCTAGAGCCCTGAAGTGTGATAATCATCACGCTCCCACAGCCGTTCATGAGAGTTTAAATGCTGGAAATATTCCCATCTTCCCACAGGAGAAGAAGCAAGCAGGGGAAACTTGAGACATACTATTGTAAAGATGGAGTTTGAGGAAGAACCCCGTAGAAAAGAAGATGAAGAGACAGAGGAACAAATAGGTTGGTGTTTTCCTTCATTCTCTTTTACCCCTTTTCCACCAAGACAGTGCTGGTGCTAGTTCGGAGCCTAGTTTCAAATCGGTTCTTTGTGTTTCCACACACAAAGCCCCAGCTCCGAGCCAGGAAAAGTGGTTCTTAAGTAGCACCAAAACATTGCTGGGCTAGAACAGGGCTAGAATTAAGAACCGATTACGTCAGGCGCTGGGGGCGGGGTCAACAAGACCAACACAAACTTGAGATCCAGCGTTTTTTAAATAGCAGCTATTGGAGCTAATAGCTGCTGCTCGATTGTAATCTCCGTCTATACAAATTACGGCGAGCTGCATGAATGCGTTGGATTCACTGTGTTTTCGTTGTTTTGATGCCGATGTAGGATCGTAAAGCCACGTGAATCAATAGTAACGCAACGTTTGCATTGTTGATGAAAGGCTTGTTCGCAGCGGTGCTGTGCAGAGACCAATCGCTGTATGACGAGTCCAGCGAGAGTATATGACCCCTTATGGATCGGTCTGCGCAGCGCTGATGCATCTCGAACAAGTCTGGTGTGTTTGTGTTTCCCGCTGCCTCGCTATCGTTGCTGAGAAAGATGAGACGTGTACAGTGACGTAAGACCTGGCTCTGTCGTGGCTCTCATCATGTGGCAAAGCAATCGGTTCATAGAAGGCTCCTCAGTCGAACCAACTATGAACTGGGACTAGCACTAGCTCTGAACTAGCACCCGGTTCATTCTGGTGGAAAAGGGGTATATAATGAGGAACATTACAACTACTGACATATAATAATACATCTAAACTAGATATTATTAGACTCAAAAGTAAACTATATTTTGTTTGTAATGTATCCTCCTTTAATTAAATTATGGGAATTTAATGTTGATTTTAGACCCGGTGGAAGTGACTGAAGACAGAAGCATTTCACAGACTGAGAAAGCTGCAGGCAAAGGATCTTTCACCTGCTCCCAGTGTGGACAGATTTTCAATGTAAAATCAAACCGTAACGCACACATGAGGATTCACACTGGAGAAAAACCGTTCAAAAGCTCTCAGTGTGGGAAGAGTTTCGCTCACAAAAACACTCTCGACACTCATATGCTCCGTCACTCTGGAGTGAGATCATTCAGCTTTGATCAGTGTGAGAAAACTTTTTTTTATGAATCAAACTTAAATAGACACCTTAAACTTCATGCTGGTGTGAAGTCCTACTCTTGCTCTTTTTGTGGAAAGAGTTTTACACTACAGGAAAATTTAAAAGCACATGAGCATATTCATACTGGTGCAAGACCTTATATGTGCTTTGACTGTGGGAAGACCTATACATTGTTCAACCACTTAAAATCACATCAGAGAACTCACACTGGAGAGAAACCGTACAAGTGCTCACACTGTGGAAGCATGTTGTAATGATCAGACACACATAAGTTGTATTTTCTGTGTAAATTACAAAAAAAAAACATTAAAAAGGTGCATAAGATGAATAAAAATGTTCAATAAAGCTACGTAAATAAAGGTGCTTTTTTTTCTGAGCAGTTGCTAGTGTTAAAGGCTCATGAAACCCTAAACTAAATTTTCTGAGATTTTAACAGAAGTATGTGTGTTGAACATCATGGAAGACAATGCTATCATCTGTTAGTTTTTAATGTGGGAGAAAACTGGTTAATTTTAAACCTTTTTGTTCTATTTTCTACTTCCTGGTTTAAAATTGTCTTCATGTCAACGTCATAGGATGTGATGTTTTCTCGTACTATAGTACGGCGATGACTCATCTGTGTCTCACAATTATTCATGAGACTGCGTGTCTTTATCCTATGCGTTAGGGTTAGCGTTGCTTAATTCATGACAGCACGTGCTTAATTGACCTATCGGTAAGCCCCGCCCCTCGAATGCAGATGAGCCAATAGCAGTTGAGTATCAGTTGCGAAGGGACCGGAACTCGGACATCTTTAGGTTTGAGCGCCATAGAGATGCATTGGAAAATCCGAAGCTCTCATTGGTTTGATGGTGTTTATGCTACAAAAATGGTAAAACTATGTGCCTTTAACACTGATTCCAGGTATTCTGAGAGGATTTTGCGGTGGTCATACTCTCATTCAGTTACGATTAAAGTTAGTGAGTCCCTGCTAATATACAAACCGAAATAACTTGTTCTCACGTCATGTAACGTTAACAAAAAACGATTTGTTTTTGTATATATTTTTTTTATATTTCTGTGAGTTTAGATATGTTTAAGGTCTACATTATCTATCTTACTAAGGAGGGACTCCTATTTTGATGGCTATTAGTGTAGTCTATGGGTAGTGAAAGGGAGAGCTAGCAGTTTAAAAGCAGAGTTGTTTTCAGATACAAAGTTTACAATTTATTAGCACCCCCTAAAAGGCACACGGTCTGTATATATTTGTTTACTGTTAGTAGTTGTATGAGTGTTTTTGTATAATTTGCTGTGTATAAGAGAGTTTGTGAAAGAGACGTTAATGCGCACTTAAGCAGTTTTTCACACTGACAGCTGTCATTGTAAGACAGTTAGCAACTCCGTTTGTTAGTCTGAGTTAGCAACAGTAACTAAGGGGGGTGTGGCTTACGATAGGTAAATTATTCATGACCACGTGTTGGTAGGCATTTTCCTCTGACTGGTGCTTCAAACAGTGAGATCGCACACAGTAAGTGAGAGATGCATTAATGGATCAAAAACTTTGTATGAGTTTCTGCATCGCCTACGTTCTCTTCAGTCTTCACACAAACGCGATTCATCCACACTGTGAAGAGTGTAACCACTCTTCACAGCCATTTAACCGACCAAACGGCTTATAAAAACTCCACAAAATAAGCCTCGAAAGTTATCAAAGGTATGCAACACCGCGTTCATATATATTTTCGATGCAAAGAACAAATTGCGACTGGCTGTGCATTTAAATGTCCATTGAATTATAGGTGTTGTAAGGTGGAAAATAATCAAAGATATTTGAAATAGAACAACATCATCTGCTTTGCTGTTAGCAGCCATCGTCGTGATCAAGATATTTGAAATTGACTCAACCCCCTCCACCTTAACGCCATCAGAGGGACCAGTTGGAGTTAGAAGAACAAAGGAATGGCTGGCTGGCCAAATGGTTTTCACACCTTTGATACAATGGGGGAAGTTTTGTCTGATTGGTTACTTTCAAACGTCTTTAGGTCTGATTGGTCAGTTTTGAAAGAGTCAGATTTGAGTTTGGTGACATCAGGGAAAAGGATAAAAGAGGATTTCAACCGTAGCTCGCGCTCTTTTGGATTCTCTGGCTTTCTCTAGAGAGAGCTGCTCTTTAGCTCTTTAGCTCTCTCTCTCTCTCTCTCTCTCTCTCTCTCTCTCTCTCTCTCTCTCTCTCTCTCTCTCTCAGGTAACATTCTAGGCAGAGGCCTACTAAGTAGAATTAAGGGTTTAAGTGTACATCTATTTGAAACTATTTTAAGTGTAACCATAATTAGAATTTGTGTTTCCTTTTAAAAGAGATTTCTGTCTATTATGTAATTGACATTTTACATTTACTTGATTGTTAATAAATTGTTACATTTTTATCCTTTCTGAATTAATCTGTAATTATTAACTATCTCCAATGTGGAACGGTATAATTGCAACAAAGGGTTAAAACGGAATGATTAAATGTATGATTAACTATCATATAAATGACCAAACAACCAGTTGGCATTCTCTTCTAAATGCGAGAATTATGATTAATGGAGTAAGATAAAGAATATTATAATCAAATCCATTTTTCCAGCTGAAACACTGAACACGCGTGCGGCCTTCACCGCGTTTTGCTACAGATTATTGGAGCGAATTCATGCGGTCTTACAGTGTCACAGGATATATATGTATTTGTGTAACGGTAAGCTCACAAATCCATGTGTATATTGTGCTTGATGCGTTTAATGAGAGCGAAATAAAATTGTCTGAATCAGAAGCCGTTGGTGGGCTGTCAGTCTTAAACCACGCCCACTTTTATAGCATTTTTCAAAACTGGTGAGAACTGACTGCTGCTGAAACTAAGGGTTTCATGACCCTTTAACAAGAGTCCAAAATAAATATATATTAACTTAACCTCTTAACTTGTGCCCCTATTTTTGAGAATTTTATGAAAACGACATACCCAAATAATAAAGGGGGTTAATAAAGGCCTTCTGAAGCGAAGAGATAAGTTTGTGTAAGAAAAATATCCATATTTAAAGCTTTATAGAGCTTTAAGTAACTAACCCTTTAAGTACGATTGGCTCACTGGCCTCATGGAGGAGAGGCTATCCTCAGAGGTTAAAAGGCCACCATGTAGATCCCAAACTCTCTTCCTGCTTCTTCTGATTGCTGTGCGTGTGTGGGACTGGAAACCCGGTCCGACCACACGGTCGCGTGCCAGCATGAGAGCACACGTACATCTTGGAGACGTCAATTTGATGTGTGTGTTTACATCTGGAAGACGTATGTATTAGAGCAGGGGTGTCCAAACTCGGTCCTGGAGGGCCACTGTCCTGCAGAGTTTAGCTCCAACTTGCCTCAACACCTGTCTGGAAGTTTCTAGTATGCCTAATAAGACCTTGATTAGCTTGTACAGGTGTGCTTAATTGGGGTTGGAGCTAAACTCTGCAGGACAGTGGCCCTCCAGGAGCAGGATTGGACACCCCTGTATTAGAGCGTTTGCTCATCTGCAATACGTCTATAGGACGTTTCAGATGTCAAATAGAGGTTTAACCCTTAAAGACCTAGAGAGCCGCCCGCTGCTAAAAATAACTAACGTTCTGAAATGTTTAATAACTTTTAAACCGCTAATCCAATCTGTATGCAGTAAAATGCACCGTAAAGAGGAAAATCGTATCTTTTCAGAAGTATCACATTCTCGAGATTGATTATTCAGAGGCTCTGTGGTGAGCATGGATGCGTCATCAAAATCTGCCGCATTGATTCGTCAAGGAAACACATGTGGGTTGTTCCCCTGAGCCAAACAGAAACGATTGTTGATCATTAATCCCAGCCCCACCCCCGCCCCCAGATTAGTTGAACTCAACTCAACCAATAAACATAGTGTTTGGTCATTTGAACCACCAATCATGTTTCTCTGACACAATGTGAGAGTGTATTTGCGTGCATGAAAATAAACCAAAATTAACATATGTAGAGCACTCTCTCACATAGCACAGCACGCAAAAGTCAGAATATTTCTCTATTTGTATGTAGTTTGTGTTTTACACCGTTTCAGTGTTCTGTTATTAAATAACAATCTTTCTAAGTATTTACATTACCCTCTGAACTTTTTTCCACTCCATGGACATTTTTTGTCCAAATTACATTGTCTTTTTTTGACAGTCTACATTGTCAGTAAATAAAATACATCTGTTTTCACTCAAAAACGCCTAGAATAATATTATAATAAATTGTTATAACTTGCTGAGGGATTGTTACATGTAGACAAAATTTAATCTGGAAGTCTAACTTTTAAAGGAAAAAAATCCAAACTTCATAAAGTTCTGTTTGAGTTCACAGTAAAAACACCAAATTTTTGATGCAGTTTTTCTTCAAATTCTATTAATTTAATCCATTCTCAGACTAAATCAATTTAAAATTGGGTCGGACTTCAAATGAGCTTGATGGAAACTTCATGTTCTCCTGTTTAAAATGATATATGACACTTGAAGCTAACTGCTAGAATGGGTGAAAAAAAAATAAAATAAAGTAGAGACAAGTCAGGCGCCCCAAAAATGTTCTAGGTCTTTAAGGGTTAAACAACATCTTTAAGATGTTTATGATTTAGAATGTATGTAAAACTGACATCTTAAAGGGAGAGTGAAAATTCTGTCATCATTTTCTCACCCTCAAGTTGTTCCAAACCTGTATGAGTTTCTTTGTTCTGCTGAACACAAAAGAAGATATAGTGAAGAATGTTTGTAACAAAGCAGAGAGAGAGCAACCATTGACTACCATAGTATTTTTTTCCCTACTATGGTAGTCAAAAGTTGTTCCGTCTGCTTGGTTACAAACATTCTTCAAAATATCTTCTTCTGTGTTCAGCAGAACAAAGAAACTCATACAGGTTTGGAACAACTTGAGGGTGAGAAAATGATGACAGAATTTTCATTTTTGGGTGAACTATCCCTTTAAAGACGTTTATCAGAGGTTAGTAAACAGCAGATGCTTTCCAGATGAAGTGATCTTTAACAGACATCTTGCAGACGTACGTGTGCTATCTGTGAACATATATGCAACTTCATATCTTCTTCATTCAACGCAGAAGAAATCGATTCTGTCACTTTCCATCTTACCTATGTATGTGTGTTTAGAGAATAAAACTTGTGCACAATACATATTTGGTTCTGTTTCTCTACTTGCCGCAACGTCAAATTAGCAATTTCTGGGATTGTAACACGCTCTAAGCGCTGTACCTGCTAAGAAAGAGTTATTTTTCTGTGGCTGTGAAAAATGCCCTTTTCTTAGAATATCTTAGAATTGGCTAATTTGCTACAAGATTCTGTCTCAATAAAATTAATCAATTTCTATATGAAGTGAATGTGGAGTTTGATGTCATTCTCAGTAATTTAAAGCTTTCATGGATGAAGAATCGGCTCTAAATCTGCTGTGAACATTGACGTCTAAACAAACTAACAGGAGCACAAAATGACAGACATGAACCCTTAAGGTGTAAATGCAGTGTTTACTTTATAAAGTTTTATGTTCCACAGAAAAAAGAAAGTCATACAGTTTTGAAACTACATGAGGGAGAGTAAATAATGACACTTTAATACTCATTATAAACCCATTCATCTAATGGCATTATTTATGTAATTGTAATTTCATTCCTGTTGCCTCTGAGCTGCAATAAACGGTGTGTAAATGTGTGTAAATACCAATGGATGCAGCTTCGAAGATCTGAGATCTGAGTTTGTGTCTTTCTAAAGCTACTTTTTGTAATGTCTACTTGATGCTCTTCATATTTAACCAATTCCGGGGTTTAAATAATATTGCTTTAAATTAGCAACTTTAACTTTACCGCGACGCATCGCCTGTTCTCTAAATATAAAGAGTTCCGCCAGTGGAGGCGCTCGAGCAGCCGAAGCAACGACACACATCCGAGTCTAGAAGGAGAAGAAGAGAAGTGAGCGAGGGAAGAACAGAAACGTGAGAAGTGGGACACAGCCGCTCATTCTGCTCTAAATCTGTTGTTTTCATACTGTGAGTTCATTCATTTATCATTTATTAGGACAAATCTAAATCCTAACGACTAAACGAGTCGGTGCATTTAGTGAATCACTCAGAAATGAATCGAAATGAACCGACTGATGTTCATTACGCTCGAGAAACTTAAACTCGTTACCGACTGTTTTTCACATTATCATTTTGGAAGCTTATGAGTTGTTTTAGTTTTAGGCAATGAACACTGGTAAACATAGTTTTTAAAAATCATATCTAATGCAGGGCTCGTTTTCCCCTCTTTGTTGATACAATGATAGAAATCATCCCGTCTGTAAACCCAAAAAAGTGTTTGTTCACGGTATTTGTATTTATTCAAGACATTGTGATGTCTGTTTAAAAAACTAACCACGTCTTGCAAAGTGCACAGTGCCTGAAAACATAACATTTCTGGACTTCTGGAAATAACAGAAATACATAAATAAACAAAATATAGACTAGGCTATGGTTTACATCCCAGCCTTCATATTTTTTGCTGAGAGAGCAGATCAGAGATCTGAAGATGGAACAGCATAAACAAAGACAAACAAACAAACACATTTTTATTTATCGGTATTGATCAGTAATATATATTTACTTGTTCATGTTTATTTATTTCCCATATTTTTACTTTCAGAATACAGTCGTCGTCATCAAACAATCACTTAAAGGGGAGGTAAACCACGATTTCACTTTTCTAACTTTAGCTAGTGTGTAATGTTGCTGTTTGAGCATAAACAACATCTGCAAAGTTACAACGTTCAAAGTTTAAAGCAAAGGGAGATATTTGCTTTTAAAGAAATCAGTTTCTAAGGACTACAGCAAACGGCCGCTAGGGACTACTACACATTCACCCAGGTTTTGCTGACATCACCAGGCCCAATATTTACATAAACCCCTCCTCCGGGGAATATGAAATAAGGGGGGCGAGGCAATTTTGTATCGCCGCGGGGAAGCGTTAGTAGGCTGTGTTTTTGCCGCAATGCCGAAGAAACGCTGCTATTTTCATCCCAATTGCAGGACCACTTTGTTCAGGCTTCCTAGGGACGGGGGAGTTAGGGATCAATGGTTAACCTTTATTTTTAACTCGGTCCCTCATAATTATTATCCAAATCTCACTCTATGTGCTGCACATTTCACGGAGGAATGTTTCCACAATCTTCGCGAGTTTAATGCAGGATTTGCACAACGGCTTGTCCTGAAAGATGGATCAGTTCCAACTTTAAAACCAGAAGCTGCTGTTTATGAGCGACAACCAGTAAGTATGATTTATTTATCGTCGATGTGTTTTCCTGTAATAGTTTGTGTTGTTAATTGTAGTCTACGTTGTAGCAAGGAAGTAAACAGATGACAACGCTGTTTGGCTCTGCAAACCAGTTTGTTAAATGCTCATTCATACTTAACGTTATCTGACAAACACCTCACGTTACAAACTGTTTAAAATCTCAACAGCGAACTTGGCATTAGTGTAAATGATTCTTTGATTAGAGCTTTTATGTAGGCTATTGTTTATCTACTGGCATGCTAAACATGGTTCTGTGTTTGATTTGGCTACTATAGTAAAGCCAGTTTAGTGTTCGTTTCGGGTTAATAGTTCTTGCGACAGATATTTGGCTATACTCGTTCTAAAAATACAAAGGTGACATTCAGTAACGATCACTATAGATCCGCAGTATTTACTCGTAAAAAATCCATTTGACAACTGTATTAGGCTATAATTTGTTAGAACAATTATATGAAATTCTTGTTTATGAAGCTTATTTTATGTGGTTTAATTGTATTATTAAAGTAAACAAAAATATGCACACTGTTAATACTGCTCCCTGACGAAGACCCTTTTGGGTTGAAATGTTGCATGTTTTAATAAATCTTTGGGAGCAGTATTAACAGTGTGCCAATTTGTTTACTTTGATTTATTCTTTATTGAATCTTGCACATGTAAAAGTTTCATTGGTTGTGTGCACAATTCTTCCTCTCTAATTGTATTATTATACAGTAATTCATTTTTTTCTACTCTTTTACATGTCAAATGTATGTTTTTCCTCTTATTTACAGACAACATCTCAGCAGGGTTCGAGTTCCCAAGAGTTCCCCACTACATCTACACTTCATGAAGTTGGATGTCAGTCAGACCCTATAGAGACTGAAACTGTAGCCACAGAGATAAAGCCAAAGATGCGATCAGTGGGCACACAACTTTCAATGGGTACATTGAGCAATTTCCACTTTAGGAGCAAAGGAATGAAATACAGACATTAAATATGTTTGTGTGATACTTTATCATATGCAGTACTAGTACATATTGTTTTTTAATTATAATTGTTCTACTGGCTAATGAAAATTATGTGTATTAAAAAGTGGCTTGTGTGTCTCACTGTAAAAAAAATTGTAATGGCATGACAGATGGTTTTGAGTAATTGTATATATATATTTTTTTTATTTGTAGGCATTCAGGCAACATTTTATGGTCATGATGTGGGCACTCAAACAACTGACATGTTTCCTGATGTGCAGCTGTCTTCAACACCAGTAAGGGGCTCAATCTTCAGGCCCAGCAAAAGACCTCGTCTGGTGTTAGATGTGGAGGAGGAAGAATCAGAATTACATGTCGAACCCAATGATTCCACATATAATCCAGATTCTTTTGTCACTGATGATTCTGAATTGACGTAAGATATCAATACATATTTACACACATTTTTACCAATACATTTGTGTTTTAAAAAAAAATATATATATATAACATGAAAGCCACTTCCTAATATTTAATCTTTTTATATTGCCTTAGGATAGATCCACAGCCTGACCACAGCGATAACAAATACATTGTTTTTGAAAGCTGTCTTCGAGAGCTATTTATGTCCTGTCCAGTTTGTGAGACGAAGTGTGTTGTCCAGAGTAGACGAAGGGGGACTTTTGTTGCATTCACCCAGCTTTGTGAAAAGTGTAACTACCACAGACAGTGGCAGAGCCAGCCCATTGTAGGGAGTACCCCACTTGGAAACTTGCTATTGTCTGCTGCAACATATTTTACCGGGGGATCTTTTAAACAACTAGAGAAGGTATTACAATTACAATAAAATTCACAAAAAAGTACTGTTGTTTCAGTAATTTTATACTTTATTAATGTTATTTAATTTATATGTTCATAGATTTTCAAGGCCATGAAGCTCCAGATGATACATTTTGTAACTTTTAGGATTCATGCCAGGAATTTCATTGAGCCTACCATAATACACAAGTGGAACCAAGACCAACTGAATCTTATAAGGCAGCTGCAAGAGGGAGGAAATGTTGCTGTGGCTGGAGATATGCGTGCTGACACACCAGGTATGCTTAGAGTATAAAAAAAAGTCACGCTGTTTATTTTATAGTCTTTGAGTTTTCCTAAATTATGATACTGATGTGCTCAGTAATGTTCTATATATGATTACGATGTTTACAATAGGACACTCAGCCAAATTTGGCAGCTACACCATTATGCACATGGAAACCAACAAAATTCTGGATCTTCAACTAGTTCAGGTTAGTAATTACTAAGCATTTTTAAAAAATAGTTACACTTTCATTAATCTGTTGTTGTTTATAGTCATACATTTGAAATGTAGTGTACCCAACAACAGAGCAACGAGGTTGGAGGCAGTTATCATATGGAAAAAGAGGGATTAAAGCGTTGTCTCGATAAGCTGGAGTCTAATGGTTTAGCTGTTGACTACATAGTCACCGATCGCCATCCGCAGATTCAGAAGTACCTGAGGGACCGCAATATCACTCAGTTTTATGACGTGTGGCACTTTGAGAAAGGTAATTATTTATCTTTGTGTTTTTAATCAAATACAAAGTTGATTCTTGTTCAATTAACTGTGTTCAACCTAACTTGTTCATTTTTATTTTTGGTGTTATTTGATTATTTTGCAATAATGATTGTACAACCAAGCTTTTACTTTGTACAGGCTTATCTAAGAAACTTGATAAACTTTCCAAAACGAAGGACTGCGAGGTGCTGAAAAAATGGTTGCACAGCATCAAAAACCATGTTTACTGGAGTGCAAGTTCCTCTAAGTCTGGGCCTGAAAAGGTGGCAAAGTGGAATTCACTGCATAACCACATACAAAATGTACATGTTCATGATAACCACCTCTTCCCCAAGTGTGAACACCCAGACAAAGTTTCCAGAGATCCAACAAAATGGTTCCAAACAGGTATGACTATATAGAGAGACTAAATAAAACGACAGTGTAGTAAAAATTTCAATTTTTCTTAATTTTTTTTCTCTGTTTGGTTACAGGATCAGTAGCACTCCACAAAGTGGAAAAGCTATTATACAATAAGAGAGTTCTCAAGGATATAGAAAAGCTCAGCCACCACTTTCAGACGTCGTCACTGGAGGCATTCCACAGTCTGATTTTGCGTTTTGCCCCAAAGAACGTGATTTTCCCATTCATAGGAATGTTGTGTAGGTAATAATCTTTGACATATTTCGTAATATTTATAAACATTGTTATGGAAATGTTTTTTTATTCATTATTTTATTAATATTAATGATCTTTCCCTATAATAAATAATGTACTTTCCTAATGAGGCAGAAAAAGGTTCAATTTGCTAGGAGGCTTGCCTGTGGCCCTATGTAATCTATGTTATTAGTAGCAGAGATATAAAGAGGTAGAGAGCCTCCCATCTTGGTACACACTCTCAAATTCTCTTGACTGACTGTGCGACTGTTAGCCTTTGATGCAAGAAAGAAACCATTATAATCATTGCTTGAACATTTGTCTCTTATTCATAATTGTTTGTTTATTTGCCACAATACAGTCTACTAATCTTTGCATATTTCATGGATTGTGCAATGATTACAGGCTGTATCTTGCAGCAATGCACTATAATGAAAATGCTAACCGTGAGCAGGCAACAACAACTGAAGGACAGGCTGTGTATAAATTCCTTTTTCCAAAGTCCAAAAAAGGGGAATGCACAGGAAAGCCAGTGAAAGTAGAGCCAACATACAGTAAGTTGTAATATATATTTTATTAACAACAATATAAAAAATAGCTGTAATTCAATAAATAAAAAATTAACAGAAATCGAAATAATAAAACAAAGGTAGATTGTGTATAAGTAATTATGTAAAACCATACTGATTCAATATTCTGTCTTATTACAGGCTATGTTGATGACCTTATGAGCCTTATGCTACATAAAGTCTTTGTGGACCCCACACCATATGCGGAAGAGCTGCAGACAATCCCCATTCCACCTTCTGTCATCACATTTTGAAAAACCCTCAAAAGAAGAGGTGATTGCCCACCGTGTGTCAAGATTCAGTCGAGGGGTGGCCGGAACCCAACATACTGTCCAGCTTGATTAGGAAACTGTCGGTGGATCCGGCCAACAACGCATGACGGGATGACAACCCTCACACTACGTCCTAGATAGCCCCAGCACCAGCTGACAAAACTGCGATAGGCCAGATAACGGAAACGCCTATGGCAGGAAAAGAACCAACATTGTAAATAAAACAGTGGTATATTTGATACATGTATATGTGATGTGTAAACATGTTTGATACAAATTGATATTTTGATAGTTTCTGTGTTTGATAGAAAAAGATTTATAAATATCATGTCTATACTTGTATATATTTTTTTGTATATATTTTCTGTTTTTTTTATATTTTACACTACGTCATTTAATAAAATGTAATATATACTTACTCCGCTTCATTTCTGCGCCTCACTGGTCCATAGTCGGCTCTGTAAATATGATGTATATTTTGTAACGTATACATATTTAAGCAGTTTGGTTCGAAACCTGGATGCTCAACCATACACGTAGGAGGGTCTGGAACCTCCATCATTCGTTTTACAACCTAAACAGTAATGCAAGACAATGAGTATATACTGTACAATTAACCCATGTTCATCTTTTAAATATAAAAAAGGATTAATACATAACTATAAACACATTTTGCAAAATTTTGGTACTAGCTTATTAAACTACCTTCTGTATTTCTTTGCAGCAGATGTTTTCCACTTCAGTTGGCATTTTTACACAGTTATTACATGTACACCTAATAAAATAATAAAAAAAAGGTTCTTGAATACACTTTTGTTAGAAACTTATTATTGTTATAAATTAAACATCAACTATTATAATTAGTACAATTAAATAACAACGTATTTAAAAATTATGAGACAACAACAAAAAAACTAACCATTCTGAAACGTCATTTAACAGCCGTTCTTGAACAGGTTCTGCTTGATCATCTTCACTAAAATGTTCAGGGTCCGATTCGGGCTCAAATTGGTAGGGTTTTATTGACGCCATTGTTTCTATTACTACCCAAAGCACAGGCTACCGGTGAAGGTAAGGGGCGTGACATTTCTGACGTGCACTAGCCGTTTAGCGAATCACAACACACTGGGCCAGCGAACCAATCTGAGCCCATTGCGTATTTTTGAGGGACTGGCTTCATAGAACACGGAAACCATCAGACCGTTTTTACAAGGAGGGACAGAGCAGTGTAGAATAAAGGTAAAATATATGAAAAATACAGCATTTTTTTAAAAACGAAGCATGAACACATGTTACAGTGCACCCCACAAACACAATCAAGCCTTCGAAAGAGTGTACTATACCACCCCTTTAAACGAACGACTTTCGCGCACACCCGCCCATATAATATAATATATTATTTATATTTATAGTATTTATATTTTTATATTGCATATTTTTACATATTCAGGCTATTAATTTAGAGGCTATTATTTTACATTTACAATTTACATCTCGCGTGCGCTTTTGTCTCAGTGGTTAATGAAGACTATAACGAAGGCTCAAGGCTATTTAATTTAACAAAGTGTAGTCACTTGCTGCTCACACTACCGTGATTGTATATTATGCTACTTTTATTATTTATATTTATTTTTTATATTTTATAACATTTACATATTTATATTATTTTACATATCTCGTGTGGTGTGCGCTTTTTTCTTAGTGGTTCAATGTTATTTAATGAAGACTTTTTAGGCTAATTTAACAAGGCTATTTAGGCTACATTTACATTTATGCATTTAGCAGACGCTTTTATCCAAAGCGACTTACAACTTGGGGGTACAATAAGCGATTGGTCGTGAAGAGTCGAGTGAGCGCAACAAGTGCCTGAAATACTTGGTCCGTGTACATTTCTCAGTGTAGCACAGGCTAGAGTAGGGCGGGAAAGAGGAGGAGAAAGAGGAAAGGAAAGATTTTTTTTTGTTTTTTTTAGGAGGTTAAGTGCTCACGGAAGAGCTGAGTTTTTAGTTGACTTTTGAATGTTGTCAATGAATCCGCATTTCGGATGGCGGTGGGCAGATCGTTCCACCAGCTGGGAACGTTGAATGAAAATGTTCTGGAGAGAGATTTTTTGCCTCTCTGTGATGGTACCACAAGCCGTAGCTCCTTAGCTGAACAAAGGCTTCTGGTGGGGGTGTGACGACGTAGAATCAAGTCAAAGTATGCAGGAGCTGAGCGTGTGGTGGCTCTGTAGGCAAGCGTCAGCACCTTAAACTTGATGCGAGCAGCGAGTGGTAGCCAGTGCAGAGAGATGAAGAGTGGTGTGACGTGGGTCCTTTTGGGCTCGTTGAAGACCAGATGTGCCGCTGCATTCTGGATCATTCGAAGTGTTTGGATCGCACAAGAGGGGAGTCCAGCCAGAAGCGCATTGCAGTAGTCAATTCTAGAAATAACCAGGGCCTGGACAAGAAGCTGTGTTGCGTGTTCTGTTAGGAACGGTCTGATCTTCCTGATGTTGTGGAGCGCAAACCTGCACGAGTGAGCGGTCTTATCAATGTGTTCTCTGAAGGACAACTGGTCATCAAATGTAACTCCAAGATTTCTGACTGATTTTGAAGGGGAGATCAGGGATGTACCTAGCTGGATGGTGAAGTCATGTTGCATAGTGGGACTGGCGGGAAAGATGAGGAACTCAGTCTTTGCCAGGTTGAGCTGTAGGTGATTTTTACTCATCCATGCAGAGATGTCAGCCAGACAGCTGGAGATTCGTGCAGCTACTGTGGGGTCGTCTGGTTGGAATGAAAGGTAGAGCTGAGTGTCATCAGCATAGCAGTGATATGAGAAGCCATGTGCCTGTGTATGATGGGACCTAATGAAGTAATGATTGTATATTTCTTGTGTGTGTATATATATATTAGGGCTGCAACGACGCGTCGACGTCGTCGATGACGTCGACTACGGAAATACGTCGACGTGCGTGAAATGCGTCGACGCGTCGGCGGCACATTATTTACGTTCTAGAATGGAACAGAAGATCTAGAATAATGGCAGCTTCTGCACCCGGGCATAGTGAAAATGATCATTTATCATATAAAGCCAGACCGCGACATTCAAAAGTGTGGGAGTACTTTAAACAGAAGCCGAATAAAACTGTGCTTTGTTCGCTCTGTAACGCCGGTTTCACACTGCGTGCGGTGGCAGAGCAGGAGCTGTGCGCGTGGAGAGCGGGAGCTTTCACACTGCAGTCAGTGTTGCCAAGTCCGCTTTTTTCGCGGAATTGGGCTACTTCTACACTGTTGCCGCGGGCTGTGTCTCATGTCCGCGGGTTGAAGCAAAAAAACACACATATTTAACCCCCCGAACACGATGTTTACCAGAGAACCTCCCCGAAACGCGATTAGGCTAGTTTTGAGTAACAAATGGGTGGGTTTTGTTGTGTAAACCTGGCAACCCTGCTGCCAGTGTTCTCTTCATGGTTCTCTCGCGCAGCTGAACCGTGGCACGTGTATTGCAACAGACGGTCACATTTTCCTGGGTTCTCCTCCGACCCCAGTACTTCTCGGGCTTTTATTTATTATGGGCTGCATATATCTGCTGTAAATGCGACCTGGTTCCGCTCTGTCCCAAACACATATGCATAATAACTTGCTGTATATAGGTAGTTTACATGATTAAAGTAACATTAAAGTAAAGATATGCCTCTAGCTTTAATCATTTAAATGTGTCTTTGAAGTTTGGGCATAAACTTCTGGCAGCTTTAGTCGTTGTTTATGCACATCATGTATATCTTCAAAATAGACGACTAGTTATACAGTAACACTATGCTGGAAGCTCCTGTATGTGAACCTTTTGCAGATAAATACAAGTGCATTTTCGTTTACTATTGACACAAATCAATAAGTAAATCATACTCAACTACTATAGTAAACAACTTTTCCTAATTAGGCCTACTCTGTATACATTTTATGATGAATAGTATCATTATATATTATGTTTAAAAAGCTTCTTGTGTTCATATATTTCATTATAAAATGGCATACTATGTACACTACCCTTCCTGAAATACAATTAATATTGTCATCATTCATTGATTTCATGTTAAAATAATATACAAATTCACTACCCTCTTTGAAATACAATAATCAGTAAAAAATAAAAGTAATCAGTGGAAAAATAATCGTTAGATTAGTCGACTAATCGAAAAAATAATCGTTAGATTAGTCGACAGAAAAAATAATCGTTAGTTGCAGCTCTAATATATATATATATATATATATATATATATATATATATATATATATATATATATATATATATATATATATATATATATATATATTTGTTGTTTATGGGACAAATAATTTTTACATATTATATTAGGCCTATTTTTACATATTTATATTAATTTATATATAGGCTATATGCCTATCTCATGCGCTTTTGTCTCAGTGGTGCTATTTTATTGAACAGTGTTGCTGCTCACACTACCGTGATTGTATATTACTTATTATTTATATTACATATTTTTACATATTCATATTAATTTATATATCTCGTGTGCGCTTTTGTCTCAGTGGATCAAATATTTAACGAAGGCTATTTATTTTAACAAAGTGTCGCACACTACTGTGCTTGTAAGTAGGGCTGAACGATTAATTGCATTTGCGATAATATCGTGATATGCTATAACATGATTTCCTAACCGCAAAGGCTGCGATTACAGTCTGGTCACGTGACACGCGAGAGTAAAGTCTGCAGAAGAAGCATCAACTTGGCACGTTACACATAGCCTATCATATGCCTGGCCTAAAAGAAAAGAAAAACTATTTGTGTTTGATCTATCTAATATTGTGTTGTTCATACTATAGGCTACTATCATCTCTCCAATGATTCTGGATCGATTCTGAGCTTATTTTAACTGCAGGTGCGTGGTGGCGCTGCGTGTGTTTTAGAAACACCCGTATTCTGATTGCTTCCATTATATCTCTCTCACACACACACACACACACACACACACACAATCACGCACGAACCATAAAATAATATTTCATAACGTTCGGAAAGGTTGACGGCGCGAATTGCAATGACATTCGCAGGCTTCTTTGCACAGGATAAGCGCTGTGAGAAACTTTGCTTGATGTCACGCTTACAGTGTGTGTTCTCGCCTGCCGGTATTTTCCTTACAAATGCTCAACGAAGGCTTCATTCATGTCGTTAGAAACTCACTGACAGAAGGCTCTCCATTTCAAATGCTCACGCGGCGCTTCGTGAAGAGTGCTTGCGAGCACGCGTCTGTGCGCGTCTCAAAATGCTTTTATGACGCAAAATTAATGTAAACACCATCAGTAATGTCTTAATGAATTAAACAGACAGGGCAAAAACATCTTATATTTCAAAAGAGATCTGTGCATTAGTGTGAATGCAGGTCTCCCGCTGTCTATGATGTCATGATTAATAATCAAACAGTAAAGCTGAGAAAGAGAAAAATCACTCACAGTTCAGACAGTCTTAAATACTGAAAGCACTCTTTGTTCATTGCTTGTAATATGTTTTTTTGTTTCTCTTTATGATTTACTACTTTATGTTTTGCAGCTATATTAGATTATATATTTAAAATTATTAACATGCAATTGTTTTAATTAAAATGTTATAATGTGTAGTTATTTTAAAAAGCTTATAATTACATATATCATAATAAAAACATATTAATTATTAATATTAATCTTATTAATTTATTAAAAAATTAAAAAGGAAAAAGTTCAAGAATTGTTTTGGAATCGGATAGTGAGGTACCAATTAAAGATTTCCACCATTACTATACAATGATGTATTGTTGAATAATACAGAAGATAAAGAGTTTAAAAAATAATCGCATATTAAATCGCAATCGCAATATTTGTTAAAAAAATCGCAATTAGATTTTTTTCCAAAATCGTTCAGCCCTACTTGTAAGCCTGCCAGACGGATATCTTTTTCGATAGCCTTTTAATGAAATTGGAATTTCAGAATCACATAGCCTACTTATATTTAATTGCCTACAATAGATTATTTATCGATTATATTGAATGACATTTTGCAGGCCCAGCTTATTTGTAGTCAATCTTTCCCAAACAGAGTTGGAAGAGAGTTAAAACTTACCAGTAGGCTACTAAGGAGTGCTGAGGCAGCTCCAGCTCAGTTTGTTCTTTCTGAAGCTGTTGTTTTTTTTTGCCAGCTATTGGAGAAAGCGGTCGACACAGAAAAATACAGCAGTAGTACAAGCTCTGACTGGTGTAAAGCAAATGAACGGCGCTTCCCGAGGCTGGCCACTCTAGCGAGGAGTTCTCTCTGTATTCCCGGGACATCAGTGCCATCTGAAGCCTTGTTTAAGGCTTTTAATAGTGTGGTTTTGGTCAAGTTTACTAAAGTAAACATTGTCACGTATGTTGTTCTCGCCGCTGTTTCCTGATGGTTTATAGAAAAATTACCCCGAGTCGTCCTCTGTTGTTTCAAAGAACAACACAACGGAGAGCGCAGGAGTCTCGCGCGCTGTGGACACCGAAGGATTGAGGTTGTTTTCTGCCGCGGGTTTAACTGTCAACAGGCTGTGCTCCAGAGTAACCCACATCACTTAGACATGTTACTTAAAAAACAAACAAAAAACATACAAGGTGTGGATTGAGGTAGCCTAGGCCTTCTATTTTTATTTGACAAAAAAAATAAATTAATAAATAAACGATTCCGGTTCTTCAAAGCTTACGGATTCAGTGTATTTTCGTTTTGTCATCTTAATTTGGTAATTATTTAAGTGAAAAATATTTAGTGTAGGCCTATGTATTTTGTTCTTTTTATTTATATTTTATCTGATCTATATGCGGCTGTTTGCACGGTAAAATAAAATACATTTTGGCTGCTGTCTGTAGATTCCCCTCAACTAATAATAACCAGTTGCCTGATGCATCATCCTGCACATGATACACTTATTTATAAAATGTTATAATTTAAAAGTAACTCCACAATGTTCTACTGTTAGGATCAAACATTTACACCTGAAAAAATATTATTATTAATTTATATTATTATTAATTTTATTTTAATATTATTAATATTATTGTTATTAATGATGTATATTCTCATCTTCCCTCAGGAGAAGCAGCAAGCAGGAGGAATTACTCCAGGAGAAACTACAGACATACTATTGTAAAGATGGAGTTTGAGGAAGAACCCTGCAGAATAAAAGATGAAGAGACAGAGGAACAAATAGGTTGGTGTTTTCCTTCATTCTCTTTAATATTTAAGGGTACATGCTAATGATTTAATGTATTAATTATACACCGATCAGGCATAACATTATATTCCTATTACAGGGCTCAACATTAACTCTTGTCCGCTTGTGCGGGACAAGTGGATTTTTTGAAGGGGCAAGTGAAAGAGAATTTTACTTGCCCGACGGACAAGTATCCTGATTAAAACGTCAAAAAATAACTAGGGAATCACCAAAATGCAAGATTGATTCTGCATTAATTTAGTGAAAGTGGCGATCGATTGTGGATAATAATATATAATGTATAACGTACTGACGGTAACAAGGTTGTGCTGTTGAGGCTTGCGCAGCCTCTCGAGGAAAAAATATAAAACAAATGAGTGCCGCTCATACAGAGAAACTCAGTTAACATACACGGTTAAAATTATAAATTGTGTTTTTATATTTATAACATAACATATGATACTGTTAAGCAACATCACACGAACAATAGTGCTGTTTTCCTGAATACCATCAATAATTTCATACGCCAGCTCCATAAACAAATAATTAACATCAAGTCACTTACATTTTAAATGCAATATTGACTTTTTTTGTTCTATTTCTGCAGCGAAAATAGTTCCAAACAAAGATCACAGCAGAACCATAACGCATGTCACAGCAACAGTGTGTTACTGAATGATTCAGCATTTGAATGAATCGGTTGAATCAAAGATTCAATGACCTGTTCATAAACAACTGCTGTTTCACTGAATCGACTAAATGACTCACTCATTAAGACGGTCACCTGCGCCCCCTACTGGCGGTTTAGTTTCATTTTTAAACATTCTTTCCAACATTTCTTATTTGTATATTCAAAAATATTTTTAAAAAATCTCTTAACTTTATTTAATGCAGTTGTAATTTTTCAGTGTAAATTATTTTATTTAATTGGTAACAACCCTATAGTGTCTTATTCTAATTTAATTTATAGATCAAATTTAAAAATATAAAATGAAAGCTGAAGCATAGCCTATATTTAATAAAATGCCCTTTATAAAAAGGTAAAAATATCACAATTGTGCAGATTTAAAAATGTCAAAGCTGATTGAACACTGGTCAGAATAGTGCTTCAGAATAAATTGTATTTATAAAAAAAAAAAAAATCCGGACAAGCAAATGTTTTACTCTGACAAATGAGTGACAAATTAACTTGTCTGAAGGACAAGCATGTGAACAGGCTTAATGTCGAGCCCTGTATTACATTCCTAATATTGTGTTGGTCCCCCTTTTGCTGCCAAAACAACCCTGACCCGAGGTATGGACTCCACTAGACCCCTGAAGGTGTGCTGTGGTATCTGGCACCAAGATGTTAGCAGCACATCCTTTAAGTCCTGTAAGTTGTGAGGTGGGGCCTCCATGGATCTGACTTGTTTGTTCAGCACATCCCACAGATGCTCGATTGAATTGAGATCTGGGGAATCTGGAGGCCAAGTCAACACCTCAAACTCGGTGTGCGCAAACCATTCCTGAAGCATTTGTGCTTTGTGGCGGTGCATTATCTGCTGAAAGAGCCACAGCCACCAGGGAATACCATTTCCATGAAAGGGTGTACATGGTCTCAACAATGCTTAGGTAGGTGGTACGTGTCAAAGTAACATCCACATGGATGGAGGACCCAAGGTTTCCCAGCAGAACATTGCCCAAAGCATCACTGCCTCCGCCGGCTTGCTTTCTTCTCATAGCGCACCTGGTGCCATGTGTTCCCCAGGTAAGCCACGCACCCGGCCATCCATGTGATGTAAAAGAAAACGTGATTCATCAGACCAGGCCACCTTCTTCCATCGCTCTGTGGTCCAGTTCTGATGCTCATGTGCCACTGTTGGTGCTTTCGGCGGTGGACGGGTCAGCATGGGCACCCTGACTGGTCAGCGGCTGTGCCGCCCCATACGCAACAAACTGAGATGCTCTGTGTATTCTGACACCTTTCTATCAGAACCAGCATTAACTTCTTGAGCAATTTGAGCTCCAGTAGCTCGTCTGTTTGATCGGACCACACAGGCCAGCCTTCGCTCCCTTCGCTTCGAGCCTTGGCCGCCCATGACCCTGTCGCCGGTTCTCCACTGTGGTCAGTATCTAGGATCCTTGGAGCACTTTTGATGGATACTGACCACTGTAGATCGGGAACACCCCACAAGAGCTGCAGTTTTGGAGATGCTCTGACCCAGTCGTCTAGCTGTCACAATTTGGCCCTTGTCAAACTCGCTCAAATCCTTAGGCTTGGCCATTTTTCCCGCTTCTAACACATCAACTTTGAGGACAAAATGTTCACTTGCTGCCTAATATATCCCACCCACTAACAGGTGCTGTGATGAAGAGATAATCAGTGTTATTCCCTTCACCTGATCGGTGTATATAATAATTAATAGCATTAATCATTAACTAATTTCATTACTACTAAAGTGTTTTCATATTTCATTTTGTTTCTAATTTGTCCTCCTTTAATTTAATTCTTTTGAATATTATTTTAGATCCTATGGATGTGAATGTTTTGAAACAAGAGTTTCAAAGACCTCATTTCGCAAATGAAGATGGAAACATAATTTCAGAGACTGAAAAGAATTTCACACAGAAAAGTTCTGGAAAATCTGGAGTCAAAGGATCTTTCACCTGCTCTCAGTGTGGAAAGAGTTTCACAAATAAATCAAAACTTAACAGACACATGATGATTCACACTGGAGAAAAACCGTTCACATGCTCTCAGTGTGGGAAGAGTTTTACATATAAAAGTATTCTCGCTGCTCATCTGCGCCGTCACTCTGGAGTGAGATCATTCAGCTGTGATCAGTGTGAGAAAAAATTCGTTTTTGAATCTAGCTTAAAATCGCACCTTAAAGTTCATACTGGTCTGAAGCCTCACGTTTGTTCTGTTTGTGGAAAGACTTTCTCACTACTGAAACTTTTAAAAGTGCATGAGCGTATTCATACTGGTGTGAGACTGTATGTGTGCTTTGACTGTGGGAAGGGCTTCAATTCATCCAGTGCCTTAAAAACACACCAGAGAATTCACACCGGAGAGAAACCGTACAAGTGCTCACACTGTGGAAGGAGTTTCTCTCGGTCAGGAACATTGAAAGATCACGAGAGAGGTCACACTGGAGAGAAGCCGCACCAGTGCTCTTCATGTGGGAAGAGATACATCCAATCATCTAGTCTACATTATCATAAGAAAATGTGTTGCCCTAAGTTTCCTAAATGAACAAAAGTTCATGTTCAGATGTAAATTGTTTGATATTCTGATAAAGCAAAAGATTTCTTGCAACATAGCGACATCATCGGAGAGAGAAATTTGTCAAAATTACACAGAGGTACGGTGTGGATTGATGGAAATTGAGTGGAGGTCAAAATGTTCCAATTTTAGTTGGAAATGTTTATTTTGTTTATGTTGGGGAGTAAATATAGTGAAACTAATTATCTCCATCCATATTCTGTACAAATTAATTTTGCATTAGTATTAAAGGTTACCTGTTGTGCAAATTTGAACAAAGAAAGTTTGAACATAAATGTGTGATGGTGGTGTGTATACAACTAGCCTGGCTTTACCCTACTACGTACTTCCCCTCAATTTTCATTTTCCTTTAGTTCTCTGTCTGGGTTTGTGGTATATTCTCTGGTTTTCTCTGATAAAATGTTTACCTGTCCAATCAGCGAACAGAGGGAGTGGCTGAGAACGATCACGTTGATGTTGTGCGCTAGTTTGAGTTGTAGTTCAGTAATGGCGGCGGAGAAAGATGCGAGCGAAACCATTCGGTCCGTTGTGGCACCGCTGCCGAATATCCAGAAGTTAAAGCCAGAGCGAGAACAATCTTTGCTGAGTTTTGTTGGCCACGATGTTGTGGCCCTCCTCCTTACAGGGTTCGGGAAAAGTTTGATTTTCCAGCTCGCTCTGTTAGTGGTGCAGGAGTTGGCTAAAACGAATGTATGACATGCGTCACGACCAAATGTTAGCGATTGGTTATGGCAGATCCAGAGTGGCTCTTGGCAGATCTAATAGTTTTAAACTTCAGTAGAGTACCCGCCTTTAAGGAAGTTAACGCTTGTCAAAGGAGAGTGGCCAGACTCTCTATATAAATTAAAGGGTAACTAAACCCCTGCTCAGAGCTTAACTCCACCCACTGGCAAATTTTGAAAAATGCTGGAAAAGTGGGCAGAGCCCAGCGGATACAGAGGGGACGAACCGAGGGCGGGACTGAGCGGAGGGTGTGCACCTGAGACCCGCAGTGACGGATTGATTGACAGCTGTCTGACTCACGGCAAGCAGCGCAAGAGAACTGACCTAATCTATGATCAGTCAAATCCTTACACTGAATGCCACTAAAAATAGATCAGAAATCTGATATACATACAATGTATTTTCATTCAAATTAACTGAATCAGCGCAGCAGCGCAGGACCAATAAGTTCAGACCTAAAAGCCTATTATAAACAGATTTCCTCAAATAAGTTAGACTATATACGCCAGCACGTTACAGTATTGTTGTTCGTTACCGCCTCCGCGGCAACCACTTGCGTGTTTGAAAGCGCGTCTCGTGTATGAAAATAGACGGGCGGCAATAATATCGCAAGAAAAGCCTGACGTGTACTGACAACTGCATTATTTAACCGTATTTTCTTCAACACAATGTTAAAGCAAGTGTCAAGTCAGTTTCATTCATAATGTTTCTACTTCATGTAATATGATGATTCATACTGGAGTGAAGCCGTTCTCATCATGTGATTGGGGAAAACATTTCTGAGGGCGTGCCAGGGGACACAGATAGTGAGCCGTTGGAGGTACCATCCTACGTCACGATGTACCACACGGTCCAATAGGAAAATTCAACTGCAGTAGCCACCGTTCAACCTTAAGAGGGCACTTTGGCGGTTTTACACCATATTTTATCAAATTAAAACACTTAATACTCAAATGTCAAAACATTTACTCGAATCAATGAACAGCATTAATAAAGCCCCAGTATTACAGATCATTAACTAAAAAAAGTTGGTTTAGGGTTTAGTTACCCTTTAAATGTACGAGAGTCTGGTAGGACCAGGCTAGTACACAACCACCCTATAATGATAAAAATCCACTGTGTTTTTTTTATCCCCATGAATCATAAGCAGTGTCTCAGAACAAGCCGTTTCCAGATTCTTGGCAATGTGACATCACTTTTTACAGTCCCCACCCACGAGGTTTGACTGACTTTGCTATTTTAGCATAGACCCGCCCTGAGTGAGCTGAACGCAATCTGCCATTGTTTTGACGCCAGAGCAGGTATAGATAAGAATGTCTCCTAAGTGATTGTTCAGTTTTTGGGATGTAAGCATGGACATAGCAATTTTCATTTACTCCCGAAATCAGAGCCGCTGAAGATACAGTGGATTACTTCTGTTTTTGTAGGGAATCCACCTCCTAATCTACCTTTGCGCGAATCATTTTATGACAGACTGCTTTGTGACTGAGGGTCAATACTAAGCAGGTTTTGCAAAAAAGTTGAAGGATGGATCTGTACCAACTCTTAATAATACTCTTACAATAAATGTCATAAAAGGCTTCGGTAAAGTTTTGGCCATCATTCAGATGGGTCCGCTACAACAGGCTTGCACTAATAGTGGATAAAAGCAAGATGACAGCATAAGTTATAACTGTAATTCAACTATACCTGTTCTGTCTCCATGCAGAATATATTCTCTGGTGGCTCTGTAGGCATCATTGTCCAACTCTGGTTCTAACTCAACACCGCTAGTACAGTTTCTGACATTTTTAGTGTGTGAGATTACCCTAAAACACGGAGTATGAACACTTGAAGCTCGGCCCTCTTCTTGAAAGGAGCAGCTAATTTGCATTTAAAGGGGCACACACTAAAACGGTGTGTTTGCTCACCCACCAAAAGTGGCAATTTTAACATGCTATAGAAAATAATCAGTCAGTATTTTGAGCTAAAACTTCACATACGCATCTTGTAAAAAGGGACATAATAGGTGCCAGTTTTAAATGGCTGTTCCCTCAAATAGTGCCCACACAGCTGAATCAATCATCCATCCATCTTTCAAACGCACTGGTCCAGCGCAATATCATGCATACAGGTATAAATTCCTTTTTTAAATGATTATTATATTGTTTGATTCAGGTTTATACATGCTAGTTTCCGTGGCAGAGTTCAAGATAAATCTTTTCATTATTACTGGAGCTGGCAGTTTGCTACGTTTCAAATAAACAGCAATCACAAACTGCAAAAACGGCAGCCTTTCCGGCACACTTATAGTCCGAAATCACTCACTCGTTTTCAAAGGGGACTTTATCAGTGGACTAATGTAGGGAATAGTGAATGAGGGTATAGGGGGCGATTTCGAACACAGCCCATGTGTATTTAAGCCCTCATGTTTGTTGTGTGTCTTTGTCTGATATTGTATGTTTTAACCCGCTTGTTGGTGAGTCTTTATCAAGTTAAGTCTGTTTGTCACGTTTTTGCCAATAAATACTGCACTTGGGTTCTGAAACTTGCCTTCAGTAGATCTAATTGTTACATACACACTACTGTTATTTATTTAAATGTAATTTAGCGTCTAGTCAACAAATTAATTAATTTATAATGATTTGGCAACAAGTACTGTAGTCTGTATTCATACCTTTTCGCTGTTGTGTTTTAAACGTGCATCTGATATGTGTCAGCGCTCTCTGTGCAGCGCCGCGTAAACACAAGGAGTCAATGAATTTTTATTTCGCCTCTAGAGGCCGCTCTCGTGCTATATAATGCCAGCAGACCCTTCTCAACGCTCTCGTACTGTGTAATGACAGTGCACCCGTCTCAGCCGCTCCAGCAACGGATGCAACCCGGAAAAAACACGGAAAAAAAGTGTTATCAACATGACATCATGACTTTGCATAAACATACACGCCACTTTCTAAAGCCAAATGGCGTGTTATCTGTACGCATTTTAAGCTATCCGCGTGTATGTCTACGCCGTGTGATTCCACGTGTATGTGTACGCCAAAACGAACCAATCTCTGCATGTATGTCTACGCCGTGTGATTCCGCGTGTATGTCTACGCTGTGTGATTCCGCGTGTATGTGTATGCCGTGTGATTCCGCGTGTATGTGTATGCCGTGTGATTCCGCGTGTATGTCAACGCTGTGTGATTCCGCGAATGTAAATGGATTTATAAACATACTAAATTATGTTTTTTTGAAAATGTAAAAATGCAGAATGTTTCTTGTGATGGGTAGGTTTAGGGGCGGGGCAGTGTGTGTGTGTGTGTGTGTGTGTGTGCGCGCGTGTGTGTGTGATGGGTAGGTTTAGGGGTAGGGGCAGTGTAGGGGGATAGAATGAAATGGCGTTGATAAACACGCTAAAAAGCAATTATGCGTCTTGATAGCACGCCAAAATGGCATAGCGAATTGGCTTGTCATACATACGCTATTTCATGAGATCAGTCTGTATTTCAACCAAAAGTGAAAATTCTGTCTACTCCCCCTAGTGTCCTTTCAAACATGACTTACTTTACTTTACAGAAAATAAAAAAGGTATTTTGAAGAATGTTGATAGCCAAACAGTTATCATTGACATCCATTGTATGAACAAACAAAATACTGAATAAATGAAACCTGGAAAACAATATGAACTACCGAAGAATACTTTCAGGCATACAGTGTTTATATATATATATATTTATGAATGATATACCTGGCCTACATGCTATATAACTGCTATTATTTTATCAACATATTACTATGCTATTATTACTATTTAGTTATTACTAGGTTTAGTTTGTAACGATTCCAAGTGCACTCGTTAGTTAATATTGTTAGCTAAATTAAACATTTAACTGTTATACTATAAACTGCAAAATAGTTTTGATTAAATCACAATATTTACTTTCTATTTAAATACAATATACTGTAGTCACCGTCTATTTTCTGTTCTAACTGAGCTTATTTCTGTCATTGGTGTGCATTTGCTTGTGGATTTAAATGTGTATATTTGTTATTATTTTAAATTGTTTTTTATTTTTTATCTATTTTTCATTTAAACTTAATAGACGTGATTATGTTTGTTGTTTCATATATTGTATCAACAAAAAAATTATATTGTTTCTAAATGACTATTTCAGCAAACATTTGCACCTGGATAATTGAGAGTGATTGTAAGTGTGATGATCATCTGCTAAATGAGCAACAGCGACCACAATTCACACCTTCAGTCAGTGAAGCCGCTCCCACAGCCGTTCATGAGAGTTTAAATTCTGGGAATATTCCCATCTTCCCACAGGAGAAGAAGAAGCAAGCAGGAGGAATTACTCCAGGAGAAACTACAGACATACTATTGTAAAGATGGAGTTTAAGGAAGAACCCTGCAGAATAAAAGATGAACAGACAGAGGAACAAATAGGTTTTTGTTTTCCTTCATTCTCTTTAATGAGGAACATTAAGATGAAAACTGACATATAACAATACATCTAAAACTAGACACTAGTAGACTCAGTAGTAAACTAGATTTGTGCTGAATTAAGAATGGACTTTATTTCTTTCTCATTTGTCCTTATTTTAATTGAAATTAATATGTTGATTTTAGACCTGATGGAAGTGAATAAAGACAAACATCATCTCACAAATGAAGATAAAGAACTGACATATAAAAATGAAGACGAACAGCTGTTTCAAAAACCTTGTCATTTCAAAAGTGAAGATGGAGATGCAGTCGTTTCAAAGACTGAAGAGAATTTCACACAGAAACGAGCTGGAAAATCTGGACTCAAAGGATCTTTCACCTGCTCTGAGTGTGGGAAGAGTTTGAATCAAAAATACCTTGAGACACACATGAAGATTCACACTGGAGAGAAACCGTTCACATGTTCTCAGTGTGGAAAGAGTTTCACTCAGAAAAGTGGTTCTCGATGATCATCTGCGCCGTCACTCTGGAGTGAGATCATTCAGCTGTGATCAGTGTGAGAAAACATTTGCTGTGGCATCAGACTTAGGGAAACACCTTAAAGTTCATACTGGTGTGAAGCCTCACATTTGTTCTGTTTGTGGAAAGAGTTTTTTACTACTGGGCACTTTAAAAGTGCATGAGCGTATTCATACTGGTGTGAGACCTTATGTGTGCTTTGACTGTGGAAAGACCTTCAGGACATCAGGAGAACTAAAAAGACACCAGAGAATTCACACTGGAGAGAAACCGTACATATGCTCACACTGTGGAAAGAGTTTCTCTCAGTTAAGATCATTGAAAGATCATGAGAGAGTTCACACTGGAGAGAAGCCGCACCAGTGCTCTTCATGTGGGAAGAGTTTCACCCATTCATCTAGGCTGCAAACTCATAAGAAAAAAAATTGCCCAAAGGAGTCTATGCGAGCAAGGTTCATGTTCTTGTCGACGCTGCCGCAATCAAGCTGGAATCATATTGGATAAAAGCCACACCAGTGCTCTTCATATGAAGTTTAATTAACAAAGTTCGGGAGGAGCACGTTTCCGGTAATCAAACCTGTAAAAAAAATATGGACGTAATGTCTGTGACGTCACCCATAGGATTCTCAAGAGCAGTTTTGAAGCGTAAAGTAGGGTCGAGCTGGTCGTTGGCATCTTGGCAGCGCATCGTTGCATGTCACTCCCGGATAACAGAAATGTGATGTGATGACTAACAGACAGCAGATAAAGGGCTAACCACCTGTCACTCAAAGTGGCCACACCCATAATTATGCAGAACTTTAAGGCTTTATATAATGTAAACGAGTGAGTTATTTAAAAAAAAAAATCACCCCCTCACAGTCGTCATGAGTAAGTCATCAAGGGCAAAATTAGCCGTATAGACCAAAACCACAATTTGTAACAGACTGTAAACATGTTTTTTTCTGCTGTAAAGTTGGGCATTTTAACATGGGGCTCAATGAGATTCTGCTCCCTCCTGGAGCCTGTCTCTAGCGGCCACTCAATGAATGGCAGTTTAAGTCACTTCCGTGTTGGCTTCAAGAGAAACTGGAGGAGGTTGACACTTGATGCCAACCACCATAAAAAAGACCTTTGAAATCAATAATTTGTTCAGACTCAAGTTCATCATTGGCTAGCTTACAATTCAGTCTGTCAGAAAGCAGACCAGACATTTTAATAGAAATACAGCAAACATTATACAGAATTCAAATGATGGGCCTTGCTGTGTTTTTATGGCTTCGATGGGTATGAGGAAGTTAAATGGCAGACAAGGAAGCAAAGGAAGCCATTAAAAACAAAGACGTTACTTTAGCAGTTTATCTGAGTAAGAATGAAATTAAGAGTATTATTAAGGAAATGTTGAAGGAAAGGTAGCAAAAACAATGGGATCAGGAGAATAAAGGCTGATGGTTTTACGGGATTCAAAATAAAGTGGGAGAGATGAGAAGTGCTGGAAAAAACAAGAGAGATGAGAATATCAAAGATGAGATTTGGACACAACAGTACACTTTATAAAATGAGCAAACATGATACGGGAAAGTGTGACTTTTGTGGGCAAGAAGAAACAGTGGAACATGTTATGCTGTCAGAAATATGAGACTGAAAGAAGGGTTTTAATACAAAATCTAGCAAAAATAGAAATTATATTTTACAAAATAATTCAGGAAATGAATGTTATAATTATTTTTTTCAATATCTTAAAGTAACTACTTTGTGGGAGAGGATGTTAAAAGGGAGGGAATATGTCATTTTTATCCACACTCCAGACCAGTCGGTGGCAGTAATATATGGCAGAGTCATTTTAACTATGCCCGTTGATCACGCCTCTTGTGGTCTGATTGGTTGAAGGACTATCCATTTGCGTACAGAGTCATTTGAACTATGCCCGTTGATCACGCCTCTTGTGGTCTGATTGGTTGAAGGACTATCCATTTGCGTACAGAGTCATTTGAACTATGCCCGTTGATCACACCTCTTGTGCAGTAGAAAATACAGAGCAGACTCCCCAGACCAATATTCAATCTTAAAAGATTGAGCTTGGTCTGGTGATAGCCAGACAAGTGGTTTACTGAACAAATTGTGTATGTCCTTAAATTAATTAAATTATAACTAAAAGTTTCTTAAAGATAAAAAAATGATCTCTTCTAATGCGTTAAACTATATTGGGAGCCCTTACTTTCACATTACTAAAATATTAAAGGTTAACAACAGAGCCCAAATTATTAGCCTAAATACAGTTATTTACTTTATTAGATATAATAATCAACCCTCAAATATAGGGGTGTAACGATATTCAAACCAAACCCGAAAAAAACGCGACATACCTCCCACGGTTCGAACCGCGATACTCTCATGCCGAAACGAGCACACCCTGCTGCCCAGGCCCAGCTCTCACTTCACCTTATGCCACAAAACTATTTGTTTCTTCCTTGACATTTGACATTTGTGTGGAAATCGTCCCGGTGTGAACAGGCCTGAACAGTGTCATTCAAATGCATAGATGCTAATCCAATCTCTCTGACAGTATTGCCCATACTTTCACATTATCATAGAGACAAAGGCACAGCTGTGCCCTGAGCTTGTCATGCTAAATGGTCAGGAAGTGCATAAAGACTAAAGACTAATGTATCAGACACATGGGCTGATTAACTTGATCTTCTTATAATGTCGTCAATCTTTACTTCAAAATGTAAAACACTATGTACATAACGTTTTCAATTTATACTATTACATTGGAACCTAAAGATAACAATTTATACATTTGTAATCCCACAATAGAACTAAATTAAATACAGAATGTTTATGTTTAGTGCAAATTTAAGCAATTTAATAAAATCTAGACAAGGTGATCACTTATTGTTTTTTATTAAATTAACACATGTAAATGTAACTGAAGTATACAACGAGTACAGAAAGTGCATTCTGTCAACGGAAAGTAACTGGTTTGCCGACAAGTGGATTTCAGCTCCCTGCCATCAATAAAATGAATAGTAAGAATGATATAGGGTTTGCAGGTTCGGTTCGTCCATAGATCGGAAGTGGTCGTGAAGTGCGTTATCTGAGAAAGCTTCTCTGACAGCTGTTTGCAAAATTTAAAATACAGTTTCGGGAGCGCATTCTTGGCAATGACGGTTTGATTGGTATCCATTATATGAAAACCAAACCACCCCCATATTACAGATTGTGCGTACCTTTTGGAGACAATTAAATCTTCCCCTCCCGTGATCTCTTAAGTCCCCTTTATCGTCCATTCAGTGACCGTCATCCGTCATCAGTATCGGCTACAGAAATAGGGGAGAGCGGGCACAGACTAACGCAGGGTTAGTTGTAACACACATTTAAAAGTATCAAAAGTAAATTTCTTACTTAAGTTCAGTTTTCATCTCTATTTTTTTGTGTGTATTTAAAATCAGACAAATCTGATATTATTCTAACAGTTGAGAGAGTTATTTAATGCTGATCTAACAGGCAGAAGACACTAAATCCCACTTTTAATCCCAGTTGCAAAGGTGGGGCATGTTGTCCCATGGGAACAGTGAGCCCCTATTAGAACTATTGTATTATATTCTATACTACAACCCCAAATCAGAAAAAGTTGAGACAGTATGGAAAACACACACAAAAAAATAAGTGATTTCTAAATTTACTTTGACTTGTATTTCATTGTAGACAAAATTGACACAAAATATTTCATGTTTTGTCTGGTCAACTTCATGTCATTTGTAAATATGCATCCTTTCCTGTCATTCAGACCTGCAACACATTTAAAAAAAAGTTGGGACAGGAGCAATTTAGGGCTAGTAATGAGGTAAAATGGTTAAATAATGATGTGATTTGAAACAGGAGATGTCAACAGGTGATTGTAATTATGATCTGGTACAAAAGCAGCATCCAAGAAAGGTCTAATCCTTTAGGAGCAAAGATGGGAAGAGGATCGCCAGTTTGCCAACAAATACGTGAGAAAATTATTGAAATGTTTAAAAACAATGTTCCTCAAAGAAAGATAGGAAGAGATTTGGATATTTCACATTCAACAGTGCATAACATAATTAAAAGTTTCAAGGAATCTGGAGGAATTTCAGTGCATAAAGGACAAGGGCGCAAGCCTAAACTGAACAACCGTGATCTCCGATCCCTCAGGCGGCACTGAATCAAGAATCGTCATTCATCTATAAGCGATATCACCACATGGGCTCAGGACTACTTTGGCAAACCTTTGTCAAGTACCACAATACGTAGTTACATCCACAAATGCCAGTTAAAACTGTACTGTGCCAAAAGGAAGCCATGTGTTAACAGTGTCCAGAAGCGCCGTCGACTTCTCTGGGCTCGGAGGCATCTGGGATGGACCATCACACAGTGGAAACGTGTACTGTGGTCAGATGAATCAGTATTTCAGGTATTTTTTAGGAGGAATGGTGTGCTCCGGATCAAAGAAGAAAAGGATCATCCAGACTGTTACCAGCAACAAGTCCAAAAGCCAGGGTCTGTCATGGTATGGGGTTGTGTCAGTGCCCTTGGCAAAGGTAACTTGCACTTCTGTGAAGGCACCATTAATGCTGAAAAGTACATCAAGATTTTGGAGCATAATATGCTGCCTTCAAGAAGACATCTTTTCCAGGGACGTCCATGCATATTTCAACAAGACAATGCAAAACCACATTCTGCACACATTACAAAGTCCTGGCTGCGGAGGAAGAGGGTACGGGTACTTGACTGGCCTGCCTGCAGTCCCGACCTGTCTCCAATACATTTACATTTAGTCATTTAGCAGATGCTTTTATCCAAAGCGACTTACAAATGAGAGCAAAAGAAGCAACTAGAACAGTCAAGGGCAACAGTATGCAAGTGCTGTAGCAAGTCTCAGTTAATCTAGCTCAGAACACACAGGACAGTTTTTTTTTTTTTTTTTAATAAATTAGACAGACAGAAAATGAATAGACTGATAAGAGCTATTCTTGATTGGTCAGGTGCTGCTGGAAGAGATGTGTCTTTAGGTGTTTTTTGAAAATGGTTACAGACTCGGCAGCACGAATTGAGATAGGCAGGTCATTCCACCAGGTGGGAACAGCCCAGGAAAAGCTCAGTGAGAGCGATTTCATGCCTCTCTGGTATGGCACCACAAGGCGTCGTTCACTAGCAGAACGTAAGCTCCTGGAGGGTGTGTAAGTCTGAACGAGCGAGTTTAGGTATATTGGTGCAGAGCCAGTGGTTGCTTTGAAGGCGAGCACCAGTGCCTTGAATTTGATGCGAGCAGCTATTGGCAGCCAGTGCAGACTGATGAAGAGAGGCGTGACGTGCACTCTCTTCGGCTCATTAAAGACCAACCTCGCCGCTGCATTCTGGATCAGTAGCAAGGGTTTGATAGTGCATGCCGGAAGGCCCGCTAGAAGAGCATTACAGTAGTCCAGTCTGGAGAGAACAAGAGCTTTGACCAGTAGTTGTGTGGCATGCTCTGATAGGAAGGGTCTAATCTTCCTAATGTTGTATAATGCAAATCTACAGGATCGGGTTGTTGCAGTAATGTGGTCAGTGGATTTTAGCTGATCATCAATCACAACTCCAAGGTTCCTGGCTGTCCTGGACGGAGTTATGATTGATGAACCTAGCTGAATGGAGAGATTGTGGTGAAGTGCTGGGTTGGCAGAGACAACAAGAAGTTCTGTCTTTGCAAGGTTTGCCAGGCAGAAATGTCTGTTAGGCAGGCAGCGATACGAACACCAACCGATGGATCATCTGGTTGAAATGAGAAGTAGAGTTGAGTGTCGTCGGCATAGCAGTGATAGGAAAAGCCATGTTTCTGAATGACTGATCCCAGTGATGACATGTAGATGGAGAAGAGAAGTGGTCCAAGCACTGAGCCCTGGGGAACTCCAGTAGCTAGATGATGTGACTTAAGCCGCGTTTCCACCGAAATTACCAGGAACTATTTGTACCAGGAACTTTTTTCCCAGGAACTTTTTCTCCCCCAGACCTGCTACTATCTGCGTTTCCACCGCGGTCTAAAGTACCGGGAAGATTAGGCAAATTAGTCCGGTGACGTGGGAATGCGCGCGACTGCTCCTCCCAGTCACCGACGGACATGAATCACTTTTGCGCGATACTGTCTGCAACAATAACAAGTGGAGGAGATGCAAGCAGTGCTGCGTTTGCTGGTTATGTATGCACAACACTGCTTATTTAAACGTGCACTTTCACCTGGTTTGACCATTTTAATGCAAAATGGGATGATGGGCAATCCAAAATCTGAATGTGCTCAATTCCAAAACAAAAGATTTTCTATAAAAGGATAATGAGGTTAAAGTCATTCATGACAGATGTGTGAAAAGTTAATTGAATGAAAACAATAGACTGAATTAAGCGGTTGAAAGATTAGGTACTAGACTGCAAGTATTTTATTTTTTATCACAATAACATCTCAACATTCACAAAAAAAAAAAAATCACATGACTAGTATTACAATATGCTTCATTAAATGCATAATTTTAGAGACTTCTTCCTCAAATTTGAAATGAAGCAGGACCACACTTATGGCTTCACTTAAGTTGTGGTCATAAGTTATTATAATACATTCACATAGTTATACATTTAAAAATATAATATTTGGGTTTTCTAGATATGTTTATGTGCATATTCAGAAAGACTTGCGAGCAGCAGCCCTTTTATTTGCTTCCTACGCTATATGAATGTGGTTATATAGTTAGAATGTGGAAATTAAAGACACAGTGACATTTTACACATTTGACTTTATTTTAGACAGATTAGTTCTTACAAAATTAAAATAAATAAAATAAGTGTGCAAAGACAAATAAATTACTAGAACAATAAAATGAAAATATAAAATGTGAAAACAACAATATAAAAAAAACCGTATTTTCAGTAACCTGTCCAAGAGCTGTGCCAACACGTACAATATATAAAGTACAAATGTGGTAGTGCAAATGCTTCATTCAAGCGGCTGGTCATTGTGGCTACTTCTTGAACGACTGCAAACTGTCCAAGAACAGACAGAAACCCGGTCTGAAAGTCCCTCTGCTGCCGTCAGCTTTCTTCCGCTTCTGACTGGTGGAATGCTAACTCTTGCCTCCTCATCTCTCCTCGGCCTGGCTCTCCAGTAACAGCTGAATATATTGGTCTCGCTGTTCTTGTCCATGCTGCAGGACGGCCCGGTTAGCATCCTCCATGTCCCTCAGTGCATCAAGAAAAGTCACAGTCTCTTTTCCTTTTCCTAAGTATGAAAGATTGCACAGAAACACATGGAAATTAATACACAAGGCAACCATGAAACAATAGAAACCATCAATTAATTATTTCAAGTGTTTTCACTACAAATAATGAACAATTGTTTGCCCAGCTTGAACAATGCTGTGTGCAATTTTTATCATGGCCAATTTAAGTTTACAATTAAAAACAACAAAACTACTCAAAACTATTAAGGATTACACATCAGTTTTTAAATATATACACATTTTTATCAGCATTATACCTCGGTGTGTGTGTGTTTCGGCAGGAGACACGGGACGAGGGCTAACGTACTGGTGACCGCGGGGGAAAACACGCTGGTCTCTGTTGCCTGCAATTCATCGGGGCCACTCGTTAAGTCTGGAAAAGCACGTTGAAAAAAGTTACTGCAACGTGTTTAAACACTGCAAAGAGTTTAATAGATGATACCAAGATGAGATATTTACCTTCAACCCACTCGGATTCCTGGATGGTTTCCAACAACGCACTAGCCGAGTCTTTCGTTACCGCTGCACCTGAAAAGGACGGTCTGTGTCCCAGCAACGCGTCCAGGCGGTCTTACCACTTGTTGATACGCTGGTCGGAACCGCTCCGGTTGTTATGATCCTTTAATTTCTTGTAATCTTGTCTTAATTTCTTTAAAGGAGCTGTATGTAGGACTGTGGCCAAAACTGGTACTGCCATCACTTTCAAATTACTGTTGAGCGGGTCTCCCCTCTCCCCCTCCCCTGACTCGAGGTTGCCAGCTAGGCTGCAGGATCCAGCAGGAACGTAGGCTGCTAGGAGCTTTCAATGGCAAGTGACAAGGTTTTTTTTCTTTCTGTTAATTATGTTTATGCTTCAAGAGCGATGTTTTGTGAAGTAATTATGAATCGCAAAAATTTACTAATGGCGATTAGCCAAAACGAATCGTAAATATGAACGCTCGTATGTGACAGTACATTCCCACATGAAAAAATACTATAGTAAAATTACAGCAAAGCTAAATAACATTAGCAATGGTCATACAGGTCAACTTGCAGCATGTTTTGTCCACTATATATGCGAAGAACGAATGAGGAATCATTTTTACCGAGGTAACGTTAGGCTACTGTCTCAAATACGTTTTCACATTGCAATAATAAGCGTGCTAATGTTGTTTTCCTCAGCGTCCCAGCATAATGACAGAGAAACGGGCTCTGATAATGCATTACTAATGTTAGCAATGACGACTCGCCGTTTTTATTTACCAAACAATTCCTTTATACCTTTTCAATTCAATGACCCACCTCCTCCATCTGCGCTAACCTAACGTTACTTTTCACGAACATGCATAACTTTGTTCGACTGTCATGAATATTTGAAAATGTCCATTTACATTAAGTACAAATTAGCCAAACATAGATGAACCTTACCTGTCCAGGAGAAAATTAGCAACGTTGGCATCAGTCTTCAAATTATTCTCCGTTTTCAGCCATCTCCATCTTTCAAAGGCATCTCTTATACAAATCCTTGTTTTATTTCGGACACTGTCACAACGTTTTTCTGATTCATAACGAGGTTGTTTAGGTTTCGTAAAGTTAGACATTGTTTATCCAAAAAGTTTGTAGCTGCAGCTGTGGTAACTAGAGCAGAGCTGGCAACCCGAATGCAGAAACACTACTGACTTCGTGATTGGTAGATAGGTGGAGGGTGGCGCTTCAGGCCAAAACACTACATGTCAACATCAACATCAGTTGAGGGCTGCAACTTCACTTTTAAAATGACAATATCTTGGCCGGACAACCGTTGTCAGTGATATAAGTATTTGAAATTAACATGATTTCTTAATGTCTAGTGACATATCAGGGCCATTTTATGATTAATTGAAATACATTTCTTACATACAGTTCCTTTAACTTCTCTCTGCACTGTTTTCCAGTGTGACTGGAACCGAGTCGATATCTTCAGGTATACCTTTTCATTGCGGGTCGCCGTTTCCAGTTCCCGCTGGATGTCCTCCTCCGCATATATGCTCAATAAAGCCTGAACCTCGTCATCGGTCCATCGGTCAAATTTTTTGTTGAACTCCATTGTTGCAAAGAAAATATTTACTGAACGCAGAACCCACCTCGCAAAAGACTTGTAAAAATGGCGGTGGAAAAAAAAAATGCTGCGAGAGCTCAACCAATCAGCATGTTCAGCGCCCAAGTCCCACCCCCGAAAGTTCGCGAACTTTTGAAAAGTACCACCTCACAAGCAGGGCCGTTTGGAGGGGGAAATATTTACCCGGAACTTCATTTAGACCCTGGTTCCTGCGGTCGAAACACACCGAGTTCCCCCCCAAAGTTCCTAGTTCCGGGGGAAAGTTCCTGCGGTGGAAACGCGGCTTTAGACACTTCACCTCTCCATGACACCCTGAAGGACCTACCTGAGAGGTAAGACTTGAACCACTGGAGAGCAGTTCCTGAGATGCCCATCTTCATGAGAGTTGACAGGAGGATCTGGTGGTTAACTGTGTCAAAAGCAGCAGACAAATCCAGTAAGATAAGTACTGTGGATTTGGAAGCTGCTCTTGCCTGTCTGAGTGCCTCCGTAACCGAGAGCAGGGCAGTCTCAGTTGAGTGACCGCTTTTGAAGCCGGATTGGTTGATGTCCAGGAGATGTAACAGCCGTTTCAAATTACTTCTAAATGCAATGATAGGCTGTAACAAACCACTCATTAGTCAATGTACAATTCACAAGAATTCCAATTTATTGTTTAAAAATTTGAATAAGGAAGAGAGAGAGAGGGTGTGTGAAAAATGTGACCGTTAATATTGGCCCACAAACAAAGTAGACATTGGGGTTCGCAGTCACTCAATTGAAAAAAAAAAACACCTAGGGGAACAGAGAAGAGAGAAAGAAACACAAAATCATATCAATTAGTTTCATTAGTCAAGTCAGTCAACAATCAAGGACAACTAAACACTAGCACACATACCTTTTTAAACGGCTCGCCATTCATGGTCGGAGAGGTCCTGAATCAAGGTAAGGACTTTTGGATAAACGTGCAACTGTGTTGCTTTTGTTCGTTCCGCTTTTGTCCCCCTCTCCGGATTAATCGAAAAGAAACATCTAAGGAAGCAGAAGAGGGGAGAAACACAGATAAACACTACTTTATTTATACATGAAACAACCATAAGTCAAATCAGTCCAAAGTAAAAGACAAACAAGTTAAAATACAGGTTACAGTTGTCCTTTAAAGTGTAACTGGCATTATTGAGCCCATAGCCCTGTTGTTCGGAGTTACCACGAGCCATGATAGGTTAACAAACAACATAATTTGGTACAACAATATTTAAAAAATCATGACTCATCCCAGCATGGAATCTCGTTTCTTTTCCCAAATCTTCACTCACGTCTCACCATTTTCTAAGGGGATTAATAAACGTTTCTTCATTGATTTGCTTTTATGTACTTTCATGTCAAATTCTTCTTAACACAGTATGTGCTTGTCATTAGACATGGCAAGGCCCTGAAGGTATTTGTATGTGCAAGTTACTTTGGATTAAAGCCTCAGCCAAATGACCACTTAAATAAATATTTTTTAATAAAAATAAAAAAAAGTACCTCTGTAGAAATTCCAGGGTTGATGCAAGCGTAGGTGGATAATTGATGTTAAAGCAATAGTAGCTGGCAAACATCATGCAGAAGGACGTGATGAAGGAAGAGATGTTCTCGTTCACAATGACTTGATCTACACTCAGCATCATCCTTCTGGAGGAATAACAGGACTGTCCTAAAAAAAGAAAACACAGAATCCAACAACAATGTTAACATTTAACATGTCTGTCACTAACTCAAATGTCAAGTGTAAAAACAGGTGTGTGTGTGTGTGTGTGTGCATGTGAGTGACAAATCCACACAAAAACAAAAAATGAGAGATTGAGGTGCATGTCAGTGTACAAATGAGAGAGCATTGAGAGAGCATGTGTTTGGAAGGCAGGTGTGTGAGATAGACAGGGAGAGAGGTGTTTGAGGTGAATGGCTGACACAGACAGCTGCTGCATGAACACTATGAATTCTGGGATAGAAATAAAGAAATCTGGGACAATTTACATTATTTCTATCCCAGAATTCATCATGTTCATACACCCATCTGTGCCTCTGCCATTCATCTTAAACGCACGTAAGTGTGTGAGGTTTACTTACCACACACAACAATTGTGGGAGTCAAGGGAACTCGGTCCATGTCCACTTCGCCAGCCAGACAAGTGTCCTCCACATAATGGAACATCACATCTTCCTTCTCATCAAAATAAGCCAGCAGAAGCAGTACCATCTCTGTGACATCTTCAGAGGAACCTGTGTGTTCTCCCCTCAGCAGTTGTAGCTTCGTCGCAGCTTGATAGAATCTTTTGGTTTTGTTTACAGCAACAGTTTTCATGAAGTGCAAGAGCCTTTCCCCCTTCTGTTCCACTCCTTCAGATCTTCTCCTGTGAGCTCGTTGAAGTGTACTGTCATGCCAACCTCATTAAACCAATATGGCCAGTTTTCAAGGAGGTACTTTATATCTTCCCCTTTGTTGACCTCTTGGCGTTGGGTATAGAACGTCGACTTCATGAGTAATTTCAAAAGAACTGGATCACTTTGATCACTTTGTCTACACAGACTTTTAAGCTTCTCTTTTTTCTGCTGCTGGCTTTCGGCTGTTTCTCCAAGGGGCAAAAATTTCACATGCCAATTGATGCACCCATAGGTGAATTTTTGGTTTTTTACCCGTTTTTCAGGTGGTATTTCCCCAGTTTCAGAGTCATGCCAATTCTTTCTTTTTGTTATTTTTGGTGTTGAAGGCCGTTTCACATTTTCAACTCTGTTTTGAATTTGTTTCACTAAGGACTGGTACCCAGTGCCTATTATGTCACCATCTTTGACATCTTGAAGTGATTTTTGATATTTTGCCACAATTTTTTTGGCCACATCAGTAGCATTCATTTTACTTATGGACGGTGTTACTTTCATCATTTCATGGACCACAATTCTAACCATCTCCTTCCTCAAACTTGGACCTGGACGTCTACCTCTCTCTAAAGCCTGCGTCAAAGCCTCTGGGAACTCTCCCCATGGAATCTGGAATGAGCCTGGAAAAGAGCGACCTGGGCTCAGACAGCAGCTGGCCGGCGATGTTGAAATTGGCGACAGAGACAGTACGGATGTGGAAGGTCCTGGTGAGGTAGCAAGGCTTGAAGAATCACTTTCCTGGCCCTGGCCTTTAAAAATACACATACACAAAACAGAGACATAATATGGATGTTTTTATATTTTGACTGAACTTATATAGCCATGTTGATAAGTGGTCACATCATGAACAGCAATGCTGAACTTACATTTCAGACTCCATGCAGCAACCAGCTTCCGGGCTTGTATGGGCCTCAAGGCTGACAACAAATCCTCTTCCTTAATGAAATGAAAGTCATCATGGGTCTCTATGCCCAGGCATTGAAGACTTTCTACCAAGATGTCCTTCGATACTTCTGGCAGGTCAGGCAAGACCTTTGTGATGGCGGGACGTAGAAATGATTCCGTCATCTCTACAAATTGCATTCAAGACATAAAAGGAAATATTACAAAAGTAGCTGGGATTTACTCAGGAACACTGCACATTTTGTATCTATATTAGACAACTCTAATTCCAATATGAAATGGATTCAAAACTACAGTCAGTGGAAATAAAAAAAATAAAGAACCACTTAAAGGATTAGTTCACCTCAAAATGGAAATTTCTTAATTTACTCACCCCAATGCCATCCAAGATTTCCATGTCTTTCTTCAGTGTAAAAGAAATTAAGTTTTTTGAGGAAAACATTTCTGGATTTATCTTCACATAATGGGTTTAAATGGTTCTCAACATTATGCAGTTTCAAACTATCAGTTATTTTATAGATAAAATAAACGATCAGTTATTTCATATATAAAATAACTGATCGTTTCGCTAGAAAACGTCTAAGGTTACGTATGTAACCTCTGTTCCCTGAGAACAGGGAACGAGCGCTGCGTCTAGCTGACGCTATGGGGAAACGCCCTCGGCGTGACTGGTGTCTGAAGCTACTATCGAATCACGGCAAAGTCTTTGACCGACGTCAGCCCATGACGTCATCAATGTGCGACCCGGAAGTATAAAAGGGCGCCGTGCCAACACATACACATCTTCTCGTCTGAAGGGACTGTATGGCAGATAGGCCCTGAAGCATGGCAACGCGACGCAGCGCTCGTTCCCTGTTCTCAGGGAACAGAGGTTACATACGTAACCTTAGACGTTCCCTTTCGAAAGGGAACTCTCGCTGCGTCTAGCTGACGCTATGGGGAACGATATACCAACGCCGCCATGCTGAGGGGAGTGTCTGCCCATTGGCAGTGACAACTGTCAACTCAAGTAATTCATAGAAAAACCTGAGCGATTCCCCCTCAGGTCCTGGGCTGACAGTGACAGCACTCCCTACGGTCATAGCCCAAGCTATACAACTAAACGGAACCCTAACGCACTGCGTGGAGTTCCATCTAGACAGCTCGAAGGCCCGGGACCACTACTTCCAAAGAAGGGGTCCCTTCAAGGGAATGTGGCTAGGGGACCCGAAGGAACCCCAGCCAGTCACTACTCGGGAAATGTTCTCCCGAGTGCCACCAGGGAGGCCTGACCTGGTGCCCTAAGTGTTATGGACACTTCGGTTTAGCCAACCCTGTCTGTTCAACAGAGCCTCTGGATGGTGCCCAAGGGGCGTCCAAGCTAAGGGACTGAAACACAGGCAGTCTTACTTAGCCCGGAACTCAGAGACGGGTTATCCAAGAGAGCAACACTCAGCGTAGTGCTTTTCAACCCTTGCTATCGAGGGGAGTCTGCCTGCTCAAATCAAGGATCTACCAGGTGCTTGTGTTTCAAAGCAGTAGGGAGGCCGAAAGGGCCTTAATGACTGATCTAACAGGGAGGCCTCATGAGAGGCCTACGACCGTCTGACCAGGCTCAGGCGGCTGAGCACTCATAGACGACCCTCATTGAGGGGAGCAGCTGAGCCTGCCTGGCGAGTAACCTCCAGCTGTAGGCCCAACTACCACAATTTCTCACAGAGAACTGGTAATCAAAGTGCCTAACTCAGGAACTTCAACTTCAAGGAGGCCCTGTGGGCCTACTACTTGATAGCGGGTATTCCAGGGAGGCCTATAGAGGCCTACTACCTAACCGCAAGCCATGCTGGAAACCCAAGCATCCAGGCTCGGGACTCCGTCCTCAGGGAGGCCTTAGTGAGGCCTACTACCTGACAGCAATACCGCCTGCTGAGGTTACCCTTGTTTTCTCAAGGAGGCCTATGGAGGCCTACTACTTGACAGTCAAGCTACGCAGGCTAGTCGGGCATCCTGTTTAAGGAACCCGTCCTCAAGGGAGGCCTATTTAAGGCCTACTACCTGATAACCAGCCTTTAGGGAGGCCTGGAGAGGCCTACTACCTGATTGCAATACGTGCTAAATGACTGGGTCCCAGGAACACCTCAGGGAGGCCTGATGGGGCTACTCGTCTGGAGAGGCCTACTACCTGTTTGCAATACGTGCTAACTGTTTCAAATGACTGGGTCCCAGGAACACATTAGGGAGGCCTGATGGGGCCTACTACCTTGTTCGAGTGACCACAATCTGGGAGCTCACCCTCCGGGAGGCCTATTGAGGCCTACTACCCGACAGTCAAGCTACGCAGGCTTTTCGAGCATCCTGATTAAGGAACTCGCCCTCAAGGGAGGCCTATTAAGGCCTACTACCTGATAACCAGCCTTTAGGGAGGCCTGGAGAGGCCTGCTACCTGTTTGCAATGCGTGCTAACTGTATCAGATGACTGGATGCCAGGAACACCTTAGGGAGGCCTGATGGGGCCTACTACCTTGTTCGAGTGACCACAATCGGGGAGCTCACCCTCCGGGAGGCCTATTGAGGCCTACTACCCGACAGTCAAGCTACGCAGGCTTTTCGAGCATCCTGATTAAGGAACTCGCCCTCAAGGGAGGCCTATTAAGGCCTACTACCTGATAACCAGCCTTTAGGGAGGCCTGGAGAGGCCTGCTACCTGTTTGCAATGCGTGCTAACTGTATCAAATGACTGGATCCCAGGAACTCCTTAGGGAGGCCTGATGGGGCCTACTACCTCGTTCGAGTGACCACAACCTGGGAGCTCACCCTCAGGGAGGCCTATTGAGGCCTACTAGTCGACAGTCAAGCTACGCAGGCTATCCGAGCATCCTGATTAAGGAACTCGCCCTCAAGGGAGGCCTATTAAGGCCTACTACCTGATAATCAGCCTTTAGGGAGGCCTGGAGAGGCCTGCTACCTGTTTGCAATTCGTGCTTAACTGTTTTTGATGACTGGATCCCAGGAACACCTTAGGGAGGCCTGATGGGGCCTACTACCTTAGAATTTAACAGCAGGTCTTCAGGGAGGCCTGATGAGGCCTACAACCTGCCTCTGGTAGTGATCACAGCCTGAGAGCTCACCCTCAGGGAGGCCTAATAAGGCCTTACAACTAACAGCGGGCCTTCAGGGAGGCCTGATGAGGCCTACAACCTGATAGCCGCCAGGCTAGCTGTCCCGATGCGCACATCGGTACATACCTCCAGTGAGGCCTGGTTGAGGCCTTCCAACTGAAAACGCGCCTTGTTCAAGAGGCCTACTGAGGCCTACAATTGACAGCCGACCTTCAGGAGAGCGTATTTGCCCCTTTTTAACCTGATAGCCAGCTAGGCTAGCAGTACCTTGATGCCTCAGCATTGGCACCTGCCTTACTAGAGCCTCCGATCTAAGTGGTACATATTACCAACGGTGGCGGTGCCTCAGCAACGCGCCTCCTTCATCCACATCCCAACTGACGCCTCAGCGTTCAGTCGTTGATGAATACCCAACTCTATACAGGAAACCTGGGGTCTGTAAGAAATACATATTTTTAGTGTAATACACAAAAATGACCACTCTCACCTGCGGCATGCTGAGCGAAGACTCATTGTGCGGTTCTCACCACCATGTTCTACCGCCCTTGAATGCCTGAAAGGGGCGTTCTCACTGAGCAGGTCCGGGCGGGCCGTCAGAACATAGTTCTACTCATCATGGGCCCGCCTCAGGCCTGATGTAAGAAGTGCCTGGGTAAAAAATCATTAAAAGACATTAAAAAGGAAAGAGGAGAGGGCTAGGATGTAACCGCCCTCAAGGGAAGTGATCCATCACCAACGCCGAGAGCGTTGGTCCTGGATCACCTCCCTCAGATCCTTTTTCCCCCCGGGAATCCCGTCTCCTCTGTGCCCTGCCCCTCCACGGAGGGGGGGGGGGGGGGACGAGAGGAGACGCTAGCCCTCTGGTCCTGCCTACGGTCCTCAGACCGTGAAGGACCAGGTCCCGCCTGCCTGGGTGGGGGCGCGGATCTCAGCGGTATGCATGTCTTAAATGCCGCTGAACGCGCCTTCGCCTCCCTGAACTTTCCAACCCCCGCCTCAACGGAGGTGCCGAAAAATTCAGACGGCGAAACGAGGAGAAAGCCTTTCTCTTTCTCCCCGATATCAGCCAGGCTCAGCCACAGATGCCTCTCGGCGACCACCATAGCCGCCATAGAGCGGCCGATGGCAGCAGCAGTCTGCTTGGTGGCCCGGAGAGCAAGATCTGTGGTGCGGCGCAGCTCAGCAACCGCCTCAGGGGACAGCCCGGCCCCCTGGTCGAGATCCTCCAGCAGGTCCGCCTGGTACGCCTGAAACACCGCCATGGTGTGAAAAGCAGCACCAGCCTGACCCGCTGCCGTGTATGCCCCTGCCATTAAAGCACAGTTTGAGCTCTCAGTGTTGATGCCCACGAAACGCGAGAAAAGTCCACAAACTTTCCTCGCCCGTCGGTAGCCTCAACACATATCCATATTCCCCTATCCCCTCGACATCAGCGAAGTTAAACGCTGATGCTGATGAATATTGGGTCGAATATGGATTCTTCCATGCCCTCTCGATCTCTGTAAGAAGATCAAGAAGGAATGGAAGGCTCATCTGAGCTGATGGTTTATGGCCAAGGAGAAAACGATCGTACAATCTACCACGAGCGATCTCTCCTCTAACGCGCCAACATGGCAGCCGCAGCCTGCCTGCAGTACGTTCCATAACATTCATCAGCTCAGCATACACGGTCAGGGTGGCTGAGAGGATTCATACCACTCTCACCAGCCATCCCTAAGAGCACTTGCTGTTTAGTCTCGTTAGCCATCTGAGAACCCATGATGTATGCCAACGCTCAGCCTCAGCTTGAACGGGACAGCATCATCCAGTCCCAGATGCCAAACTTTCTTCCCTCAGGAAAAAAGCCAGACTAGAGTGGAGCGATCTCAGATTGAAAACTGCTCACACTCACACACAAACAACTTCAAATGAACTTGACTGTGCATGCTCTTGATCCCAGGCAGTAAATACACACTTGTGTGTATTAATAATTGAATTTGTTTTACCTTAACTCATATAGCAGTTCAAACAGACAGTCCCTGAAGACGAGAAAGATGTGTATGTGTTGGCACGGCGCCCTTTTATACTTCCGGGTCGCACATTGATGACGTCATGGGCTGACGTCGGTCAAAGACTTTGCCGTGATTCGATAGTAGCTTCAGACACCAGTCACGCCGAGGGCGTTTCCCCATAGCGTCAGCTAGACGCAGCGAGAGTTCCCTTTCGAAAGGGAACCCCCTCGTCCTCAGCTGGTAACCTGCAGAGCCCGTTGAAGCACAAAGACTTTTGAAACTGCATTGAAATAGACTGCATAACGTTGAGAACAATTTAAATCCATTATGTGAAGATAAAACCAGAAATGTTTTCCTCAAACTTAAATTTCTTTTACACTGAAGAAAGACATGGATATCTTGGATGGCATTGGGGTGAGTAAATTAAGAAATTTCCATTTTGTGGTGAACTAATCCTTTAAGGCTAAATGTATAATTCCATTCACCATTTCTGGCCAACTATAACTAATATTTAATTATTAGTAATAATTATTCAAACATGGCCAAGATCACTATGACAAAACGCTGTGTTTCAGTGGAATGACTGTGTGTCCATCAATGATGTATGATGTCAATGGATAAAAATCTACCAAGTAATTAATGTTAACACACTGCATTCCTGTACTTTGTTGTGTCACAGAGTACAGGTGGTTTTTGGGAAGATGGTCAGATTTGTGTGTGTCCATAAGAAAATACACAGTGGCATTATCCTTAACTAAAATGATGACAAGCTCCCCAAATTCCATGGACTCATCATTATTCAAGACTAGGAAATTGCCCTTCTTGTATGATGTTCCTTTGTACTGAATTTCTGCGGAGACAATGGTATCATTTTCTGAAAATCCAAATTCACTAACAGCATGATTGAGTGTGTCACTGTAAAGGTTGGGTATAAAAGCACAACCATTTTTAATTTGCAGAAGCACACTGCATCCTGGTCCTGCCGAGACATATGCCTGAAACATCTGATGCCTTTCAGAAAAAGTTAGGAAAATGTTCTTGAAGTTTTTCAAATGCCTGGCACATCTCTTAAAATAGCTGTGTTTACTTTCGAAACGCATCGTCCATAATCTGATAAGGGGGCCAAATTTCAGAATTAGCGAGGGATAATGCCTTAAGTAATGGTGTTTTGGTTTTAGAGTAATTTGAGGAAACATTTTCTTGAATCCAGATACTCTTGGATTATGATGTCAAGATAAGCTACCTGTGATAACGAAATCTTTTGCGCACAAACCATATCGACAATATCTTTGAGCAGGAGAGTCAACTGCCACACGTCATCATCTGCATTTTGCACCTTGTCGCCAATTAGAACAGGTAGCAACCTCAAAAAATTCCAGTTCTGGACAGCTTGACCAGAGAGTTTGAGTGCACCAGATTTGACAGAGCATGGCTTGGTGAAAGCATCAGAACCTTTGTACTTGAATTGTTTGATTCGTCTGTTCAATTGGGTATACGTGAACCATTTTCTTTCTTTAATGAAATACTTCAAGTACAGAGCAAGATCATAGGACAAAACACCCTCAAAAATGTCATGGCCTAAACAAGGTGGGAGACCAGGTTGGCATACATGAAAGTTTGGCAAATCATTGAAAACTGACCTCTGTTTTATTCCTTTGACTTCTCTGCTCTCCTCAGACAGAGAGGCGACAGCAGCATTGTAGGTATCAGCGGTTCGTTGCTGTCCGCAAAGATGGGGTTCCTTCTGAAATTCGTCTCTGGTGACTTCACAGTACCTGCAAAAATAACGAGAATGACTAAAGTTTTCAGTAAACCCACCAATGCCGTGTGACCCTAAATTATCCCCTGCAATACAGTACAAAGCCCCTCTGACCGTTTCCCCTCCTGCAGTGACTCCATTTTCTTCTAAATCTTTCAGATCCAATAACATGTCAGCAAAAACTTTAGCACATCCAAATTGTTTTAGGTCATTCTCGCCACACAGCAAGACTAGGGACATATGATCCGTGTTGGACCGCACATGAACAGGCAAATTTGCCACAGAGAGATAAACAGCGAGAACTTTGTGTGTCTTTTTCGCTGAGCCTAGAGGATTGACTACTTCAAATGCATCTTGGTATAAAATAAGTTTCAGGCCTCCTGGGTTTGCAATGCAGAACTGGTTGGACTTGAAGGCTTTTCCATCACAAATGTCACTAAGAACGCATGCATCCGTTTCATTTGACTGTTGCAGAACTGAATTCTTCCAAAATTCTGATTCTAGTAAGCTAATCAATGTTTGCTTCACAGGTATGTAATAAGCATTCCTTTGTCTCATATTTTCATCATATCCTAATCTAACTACTTTGGGCTCTACATATTTAAACATGCGTTTGAATGTCTGAGCTCTTGCATGGGTTGTTCTCAGTGGGCCTTTGTGAGATGAAGAGAACAGATCAGAATTCTTAATACAATCACATATTTTTCCCATGACATCATCAGTTACATTTAACTCATCTTTCAAGAGTGAATGTAATTTGCTCAAAGTGTAATCAAGGCCTAATTCATGTACATTTTGCATTTCTTCAACAATTATTTGTATTGTTGAAGCTGGAAGTAGGAGCTGCCCTTGCAGTTTAAGATGGAACAAGCTAACATTCCTAAGAAATGTTTCATTGAAATTTGGTGGCAATTCAGTGCCTTCTTCTTCTGTTGCACCATCTAAATTCTGGGAAGCCTCTTCAAAAGCAGTGGCTGAGCACTGGGGTGTGATGTCTCTGTAAATAACATTTATGTTATTAACTGGACATTGCGGATATATCCTAGACAAATGAGCAGTAAATGATGACTTCAAAGTAAATGTGCTTTGACAATCGGCCACTGGACATGTCACAGATCTTCCCTCCACTAAATGCCTTTTTAAGTGTACAAGAAGTTCCTGCACGGTCTGAAATCGTTCTGAACACAGCGACATGGCACAAATAAAATTTGATACATGGCACATTGTGCTTTCGATAGAAGTGACCCTTAAATGCTGCATATGTGCAAAATGTCTGCCTGCAATCAGTGCTCTCACACTTAAAAACACAGCGTGGTTCGTTTCTATGAACCTTACAGTGCAACACATAACCCCTCAACGTTTGCAATGTTCTGCCGCAAAAACGACAATTAATCATGTTCAAAACTAACTTACCTTCTTATTACCGTAGACCACAATGTTTAAGTCAGCATGGGGAGCTTAAAACAGAAGTAAGAAAAATAGCTATTAGCTAACAGCCAGCAGTAAATGCAGAAACATACTGTAAATTGAACGGTTGCCCACCTATTTATTAAGTTATGTTAGTGAAATAAGTAAAACGTTGTTTCTTTTAACTAAAACGCATCTTTTCGACTTAACCTGACAGTTGAGTAAGCCTATAATGCTTCAGTGATATTAAATTAGCTGCTAAAACTTTTTAACCTAAAATGGCGGGAGAGACAGATAATGAAGAAACCGACATGAATTGCAGAAAAATAGGGTTTATTAACACTCGCTCTTTAACCACGTTATACATTTAACGTGAAACTACAAAAAGACACGTTTCTTTGGACTAAATTACCTTTTCTCTTTGACGACTTAACCTGACAGTTGAGTAGGTCTAACGTTATAACGTTAATGCTTCATATTTATTTAGCTGCTAAAACTTTAGCCTAAAATGGCGGGAGAGACAGAAAATCGCTCTTTAACTAGCAGCTAACGTTAGCTGCTATACCTTTAACATGAACTTACAAAAAAAGCCACAACGTTTCTTTTGATTAAATTGCATTTTCTCTTTGACGACTTAACCTAGACAGTTGAGTAAGCCTATAATGCTTCAGTGATATTTATTTAGCTGCTAAAGCTTTTTAACCTAAAATGGCGGGAGAGACAGATAATGAAAAAATCGACATGAAATACAGAAACATCTAACGTTAGGGTTTATAAACGCTCGCTCTTCAACTGCTGCTATACATTTAAGTTAACGTTAACGTGAAACTACAAAAAGACACAACGTTTCTTTTGACTAAATTACCTTTTCTCTTTGACGGACAGTTGAGTAAGTCTATCTAACGTTATAACGTTAATGCTTCAGTGATATTTATTTAGCTTCTAACGTTACCTAAAATGGCAGAAGAGACAGATAATAAAAAAAATCGACATGAAATGCAGAAAAATAGGGTTTCTAAACACTCGCTCTTTAACTATAAATTTAACGTGAACCTACAAAAACACAATTAACGTTTCTTTTGATTAAATTACCTTTTCTCGTTGACGACTTTAACCTGACAGTTGAGTAAGGTTAGGTCTTATAGACTGTAAAAAGGTCTTAGGTCTATCTTCAGTGATAGGTATTTATTTAGCTGCTAAAACTTTAACCTAAAATGGCGGGAGAGACAGGTAATGAAAAAAATCGACATGAAATGCAGAAACAGGGTTTATAAACACTCTCTCTCTTCAACTATACATTTAACGTGAAATTACTAAAAGAGACGACGTTTCTTTTGACTAAATACCCTTTTCTCTCTGACGACAGTGTTGATCAGCATCAGAAACCGCGCTCGACACAGTGTGGGTGTTGAACTTGATGAAGCCAAGCAAGAACACAACTGCTCTGCACTGAACTAACGTTAACAGAAGTTGATGGGCGGAGCTGCGTTGAGAAGGTGACGTCACGCCGTATCAATTTGTGTGTTGGAGGCTGTGCTTGGATTTTCTGTCGAGATTTTAATAAACGTCGATATGGTTGGTCAGTGCTCCTCGATCTAACGTTAAAGAACTGCCACAGCAGGTCACAGGATCGTATATGGAGGAAACTGAACAACGGAAAACTACGTTAATGTTAACGTTAGCAGCTAAGTTACTTCTTGGAAAAACAAAAAGGGAAACAGTTTCGAGGAGCTGACTCCGGATCGCGTGGTTTTAACCGCAATCAGGAGGAAAAATGTTTGTTAAAAGTTGTACAAAGCAAAAGGTGTAACGTTACTGATTCCTTGATGACTACGCAACATTAACTTAGTATAACTTAGTTGATGCATGATGTTGAATTTGGTTCATGTTAGAGCAGATGATAAAGCTAGGCCACATTGCATGATGAATCAAATTGGTATAGTTTATTTTGTTTTCAATTAACAATTTGCGTTGATATTCTGTACATCTATTTCAAATGTTTGTAAATCAAGTTTTTATATAAGTTAACTGCTTAATAAATACATTAAGTGACTGCATATACATTTGTTTCTGTACTGATTGCATCAACAAAGACCCTTTAAGTACACATTGCTGGGATGGGCAAAGATGCATACAATTATTTAAAAATAATGTAACGTTACCAAATACCCTCATTTTTACATGTGTCATTTTTTTCTTACACAACCAATGAAAACTTAAGGTACAGTTCACTTCAAAATGAAAATTCTGTCATCATACTCACCCTCAAGTTGTTTCAAAGCTGTACGAATTTCTTCTGAACACAATGGAAGATATTTTTGAAGAATGTCAGTAAATAAACAGTTAAATGGTCCCATTGACTTCCATAGAAAGAATAAAATTATACAATGGAAGTCAATGGGACCAGTTAACTATTTGGTTACTGACATTCTTCAAAATATCTTCCTGTGTGTTCAGCAGAAGAAATAAACCATACAGGTTTGAAACAACTTGAGGGTGAGAATATGATGACAGAATTTTAATTTTAAAGTGAACTATAGCCTACCTTTAACATATGCTGAAAATAGCAAGCTAACGATGTCCGGATATGTGAGGGGATCAGTAATCCAGTCTTGTGCTTCTAAATCATATTGATCATGTTGTTTATCGCAAACAGTTTGTCCAAATAACGTTTTTTGCCAGTTTCTCCCGGTATGGCCCCTTCTCTTTTTCTTTCAACTTCTCCAGCTCTTCCGTTCTTTAATTTTACCTCGTTTTAGCCAAACACATGTGTCACCCACTTTTAAAGGTCATAGAAAATATAAACATAGATCGTGCTTGTAAAGAGCCCACGTATAATGCAACACTGCGTACCTTTACATTCCCTATTTGACATATTTGCTTGCAAAGTCCTTGTAAAGTAAATTTTCCTAACATAGCAAGGCGAAAAAATACTATTGTTTACTTACCGTTACCGATAAGATGATCGTTGTGTTGTATGAGATATCCATGAGAAATTCCAATGGGCGGTAAGTCCTCTTCCAGATCCATTTGACTGGTTCCAGAGCTGCGTTTTCCATTCGCAATCTCATAATACCGGTGTTAATAAAGTTTCCCTGACAATATGGCAAACAGCCACTTATGACATTAGACTGTCTATAGCATCTTCAATCACCTATAGGCAATTTTAACCTATAGTAAAAAAATGGTATGAGAATAGGCTATTTAAATATTATGGTCTTGTTTAAAAATTGCTTTTTCAATTTAAAAAAGCACCACATTGTTTTTAAATTTACAGTTTTATTTTCTCAAAACAATAAAAATACATAATTTCTACATACAAATCTGGTTTTGTTAACGTATTCTTCCTGTAAAATCTACAGCTTTATTTGATCTAACTGTCAACACAAAAATATTGTCAAATAAACAACTTTGCATTGTATTTTCATTTACAGTTTATTTATGTTGTGATTTTACAACTTTTTGGTGTTAATTCTACGGTCATTTTTTACAGTGTAGTAGACTCAGTAGTAGACTAGATTTGTGCTAAATTAAGAATGGACTTTATTTCTTTGTTTCTCATTTGTCCTTTTTTAACTGAATGTAATATGTTGATTTTAGACCTGATGGAAGTGAATGAAGACAAACATAATTTCAAAAGTGAAGATAAAGAACGGGCATATAAAAATGAAGACGAACATCTGTTTCAAAAACCTCATAATTTCAAAAATGAAGATGGAGATGCAGTCGTTTCAAAGACTGAAGAGAATTTCACACAAAAACAAGCTGGAAAATCTGGAGTCAAAGGATCTTTCACCTGCTCTGAGTGTGGAAAGAGTTTCACTCACAAAAAACAATCTCAAAGAGCATCTGCACCGTCACTCTGGAGTGAGATCATTCAGCTGTGATCAGTGTGAGAAAACATTTGTTGTGGCATCAGACTTGAGAGCACACCTTAAAGTTCATACTGGTGTGAGACCTTATATGTGCTTTGACTGTGGGAAGACCTTCAGTACATCAGGTGACTTAAAAAGACACCAGAGAATTCACACTGGAGAGAAACCGTACAAGTGCTCACACTGTGGAAAGAGTTTCTCTCATTCAGGAAGCCTGAAAGCTCATGAGAGAGTTCACACTGGAGAGAAGCCGCACCAGTGCTCTTCATGTGGGATGAGATTCAGCCAATCATCTAGTCTACAGACTCATGAGAAAAAGCATTGCCCGACGGCGTCTAAGTCGGCAGATCCATAACGTTCATCCATAATATAGTTTGATTTTGTCTTGGTTTCTACTCAATATGGACAATATTGAATTTGATTTTAGTGATTTCCAAGTCTGGACAAGTGTATATGAAAAATATGTGTTACTCCATTCTGTTTTCCTCAATTTCTAAATAAATGTGTCACATAAGCAGAGTGTTTTTACTGCAGCAGCCAAAAGGTCTGAGCTGACCTGAATCTTTTATATTTGTTACAAATTCAAGGTGCAAACCTCCATTTACATTAAAATAATAGTTACCCAAAAATGAAAATTCAGGAGAACGTGTCTAGTCAGGCCTATTCAATATAGTCTTCTTCTTTTTATTATTCAAAAATGTCATTACAAATGTCTACAACTTTATAAAACTGATCTGAGATCAGGTAACAACTAAATAGACATTAGTTCATGTGTTCAGTGAGATCATCGCCCCCTAATGGCGAACCATTGATATTCCTCGTTTACTTTGATGAAGCCTCTTTTAAGTCACTTCGTTTGTTTGTTTTCCAGTCTCTTGCTTCTCAATGAAGTAATTCTCTTCATCATTCTCACTAGAGTTGTTTCTTTTATTTCTCCTGATCGGATAAATGAGGAAAAAAAGGCAACAATGGTAAAATAGTGCCGTAGCAAAACTTGCAGGTTATAATGTATCAATATGTTCAATTTACATATAAGACAGTTCACCCAAAAGACAGTTGACCACTTTCAGAGTCTTCCGACACCACTACATCAAGATCATCAAAGTCCTTATCTTTAGGATCCTCGTTTTTTCTACAAATCTGTGATTATGAGTGTCATCACTAGCCTTAGAGTTAGGAGTTTGCAAAGACTACATTTACATTTACATTTATGCATTTGGCAGACGCTTTTATCCAAAGCGACTTACAGTGCACTTATTACAGGGACAATCCCCCTGGAGCAACGTGGAGTAAAGTGCCTTGCTCAAGGACACACAGACTATAATCTGAGCAACACTTGCTCTTGCCCCTTTTTGAATGTTGAATTCACAGTATAAAACTCATAGTTTTCAGACATGACTTGTATAGAACGGCCTCTTCTGTGCTGAGCTTGGCAACTTCAACGATCTTGTCATGATCTGTCAAAAAAAGAAAGCACACAACCAATGTTTATCTTTGCTAAAATCAATATAATGCATAAATACATTTCAGGAAACCCCAGAAATAAACAATAATCTCTTGAGCACGAGCCCCCAAATTACATCTTTACAGACATTACAGACTTTTTTTTTTACACTTAAAGAGCCAGAAGAAAGATCAGTACTCAGCAGTTCATGGCTTACAATATCCCATTAACCCCTCAAACAATATCATTCCTATTCACATTTTCATTATAAAACATTGACATTACTCTTTTGTCTTTGTGCAGATCAACTGATGTGCCGTAAACTGTCCAAAACTTGTACTTTTGTTTTCTTTATACATAAATCAGGATCTGTTCTACCATTTTTTTCAGGACTGTTAACAGAGGCCAATAAACCGATCCTTAACCGTTAATGACACCATGTAAAACTACAATTAAATTGGATAAGTGCTTGGAACCCATTAAAAACAGTCTCTACAACATACAATGAAAATTACAATGTTACAATTTAACATCATAGTCATCTCCATGGTGTAGTGTGTTGGTGGGCTGTGTGCTCGGTCTGTTTGCGTGATTTCAGTAAGGTGCGGCTGGACAAGGCTGCTGTTAGTCTCTGCTTCACCCACTGTGAACGCGGATCTTTTCGCTCACAGCATAAAGTTGATGTAACTTTCAAGGGTACAGCAGGGATCACCACAGGGCATGACGAAAAACAAGCTCTACACCGAAATCCCTCCAATTAGACGTCGTCGCAGGTGTCAAGGTGGCAAATGTCGAGGAACTCCTCCAAGTGATGCTCCAGGTCTCTGCCATACTGGAACAAAAACACCGTCTCTCCTCTCAAAATGTTATTGCCCCTCATAGGGATGCCATTTCCAATTCACAGTTGCAGGAATGCGCAAAGAAGATGAAGATCAGATTCAAAGGCTTTAATAATCCACTCTAGCAAACTCAAATAACAGAAGTCAGGCTTTAATGAGAACTGACAACTGAACACTGAAAAGACTGCAACTTCAGTACAAGCCAAATGAGTGAAATAATGATAAACACTTGTGCTTATTAAATTGATTATCAGGACAACTAAAGAGTGGTGGGAAATCTGAACAAAGGAAGACAGGGAACTGGTCAAAACAAACTAAAAGTCCATGATAATGAAACCAAGGGCGCTTTCACACCTACCTTGATTGGTCCGGATTTTCGGACTTTTCAGTTTGGTCCGAATCAAAATTACAGGCGTGAAACAGACGAAATTTGGTCAGACGAAAAGATGTAGACTCGGTCCAGATCAAACTGAACAAAGGTTTGGTTCGTTTCTAGTGTGAAAGCATTTTCTGTATGGTTCGTACTTTCAGAGCATTTACAGGAAGTTCCTGTTTATGTTTAAAGGGTCACTTCAGTGGTTTAGCATTAGGCTTTGTATCAGTAGAAACCCGGTAGTATATTCAAATTATGGTACTTTCCCCCCTCATATCCCCCTGAGACGAGAGAATTATGCATTTTATTTCTGGAAAAATTCCTCCGATGACGCAAATATCGTCATTTTGCGTCATCGGAGGATTTTTTGGCCAGAGGCAAAGACTACAGCCACTAGATGGAGCTGTTCCGCGTGTTATCAACCCGCCCATAGGGGAGAGATCTCACCCACAGAATGTAACGTTAAGACAGACGGCCGAACGGACATTCATAATAATGGAGCGCGGTGCAGAGTAAAGTGAGTGTTTCAACTTTTCAATGAATTCTTGTGATAGTTTAGCTTCCATATGCGATCTGAAAACGTGCCAGACTGGCGCTTAACGTTCCCTCAGCTCTGCTCAGCTCTTCGTGAGGAATGAGATCTGACACTGCTGCGTCTGCGAAAACACGCGTTCAGTTTTGAATTGTAGTGTTTATTCTCTAACTGAACAAAATGATTGTATTACTATGAAGATCAAAAAGACGTGTACGGAGTGGCCTCGTAGGGCAGCGAAGCAAGTGCATTCTGGGAGTCGTTGACTTTCATCCACATGAGACAAAAATACATTTTCTGTCTTTTCTCAGTCTAGAAGGCACCAAATTAAAAAATAATTTCACATTTCTACTACATAAATGACCCAGTTTAAATACAAAGCTTTATGCTAAATCACTGAAGTTAGCCTTTAAGTATTATAATGTTATTTTTAAATGTCATCTAGGCTACATTGATTATCAAAAGTGAAAAGATGCACAATATGTCAGAAGACAGAAGGTCAGAAATAATTTTGAAATAAATTTTGTATGATTTTGCTTAAAAAAAACTTTCTTTAATGTGAATTTAAAGTTTTGTATAAATTGTATCTTAATTTCAATCAACGTTTAATCAGATAATTGCCTGGATTTAATAAATAAGAAGCAAATAGTCTATAGCAGACAATAATCGCGGGAGCGATCACATGCTTTGCACATGAACTGGAGCATGTCTCAAATAAACCGAAACTCAGCAGTTACTTGTCTCACAAACATGAGAAATATGTGTATATAAAGCTTGAAATGTCCACTTTTAAACGTAATGAAAAGAAAATAGTCAAGCAATGCGCACTGTTCAATAGTGGCAACGATATGCATCGTTTCATTCATTCTTGTCAAAGACGCTGACATCAGACACACGTCTGTTTACAAACCAATCAATGTCCAGATGCAGCCCACATAGATGATGACGAGTGGACGCAAGTGTGTCATGTAAAGTTCTTTAGTGCGCTCGCATAATTGCAATGTGAAACCAAAATAAAACTAACCAAATGTATAAAATGTATCAAAACATGAACTTCGGTTCGGACCTTGGTGCGGACTTTCAGCTGCAGCACTCTAAAAACTAATTCAGGGGACCTTTAGTCATAACTTAAATATATATATATTGTTGTGATATAAAAAATCAAGTTCTGAGATGCTGTTAGACTTTTTACTTGTAATTGTTATTTTATTGAGCTCGGATGACACACAAATTATGCCTATTGATTCAATATACTATAATGACTTGACATAGTTTAACATTTTCAGTTAATCAAAAATAATTTTATTTTAAGTTCTGTTAATGTAAAATACAATTTGATTACGTGTAAACGACTCCGCCCTTCGATGACTGCTGCCTCTGCCAGACGACGACGCCATTTAATCTTCATTCGACCGAGATCGGTAGGTGGAACTGCTTTTCTCTTTCTAAAATGAAATATTAAGTACATTTGTTAACATTTTTAGTCAAATATGGTGGTTAATACATTTAGAAATGATTACTGTGCGTTTTTGCCAGGATTAAGGAAGATCGTCAAATTCATGAGATGATGAGATGTAACGTTACTGAAGAATGTGAACGTTTCTCATACCGATTTGATTTCCTGGATGAAGGTGATTTTACAATTAAAATAATTTTGTTGGGATGTGTTTACAATTTGTTATATACACTTTTAGCTTCTTTCATTTTTGTTTGTTTACAGCCTTCATGAAATTATGCATTCCCGTCCCCAGTCATGCAGAGGCCTGGTTAACGTATGCAACGAGTCTGGCACTGAAACTGCAGAGGAGGTCTAAGCAGCCACATTTGTGCTTTTTTCTGCGCAGATGAGAGAATTCTTCAAATGGTAATTTTATATTTGTTTTGAAAGCATTAAGTGTGGCATTACGTTTTGTCCTTTCATTGAAAACGGTAAAAGTGGCTGTGCTATACTACGCGTTAAGAATTCCGTTTGTGTGACGCACGCGCTTTATTAAGTGCGTTTAAGTGTCTTGTTGTAGCGCGCAGTGCTTTTTGCAGACTGAGGTGGGGAAGCGTTTAAACTTTTTATTCGCCCTATGTTGGTGTGAATTACTTAATCTGTACGTGGCTTGGTCTTAGCACTGAATATCATGTCTGTCATGTCGTCATATATGCATCAAGACACAAACACGCTAATGTTAGAGTGAGTTAAAACTAATCTGTAAATCCGTCTGTCTTCCATTTCAGTTAACGTTACCAAGTATTTGCGTACCCACTGGCAGAGCATACAGGTACTTAAGCTTGAAATCAGTCGTTATCAATTCATATTGCATGTTATTTTGGGATAAAAAAAAATCCTAAACATTTATCTGTCTGTGTTTTAATAATAGGAATCTGTATTTTCTCTTCCCATTATCATTAATAAATTCTAAATTCTAAACACAGCCATCTACAACACCACTGAAGCAGCAGAGAAAACTTCAAGATGGATATGGCTCAAGAGAGGAGATCCATGGGGGCAAAGTAGCTAGATTCGCCAACTGGACACAAGCTGAGGTCTGATCAGCCTCAGCTGGGTCGCCTGGATGAGGGTGTATGATGTTGAAAGACCCGAAACACCCAATGATTTCAGGAACATCACTGAAGATGTGTCCAGTAGCATCAATAGATGTATTTACACAGCTGTAATCTGATTCAATCAGTGACGACCAGGAAAGACCACGAAAGCGTGGTGACTACTGGAGAGTCAGTGACAGCTCGGAGAGACGGTAACTGGGGCAGAACGGGCTGGCAACCCGATCTGTGTCTTCTGTGAGGGGGACTCCCAAAAAAAGCTACGATGAACCTAAGGAAAAAATACCCTCAGGGGTGCCCGAGAGGGGGGGAGGATGAGCACCCCAATCGGACGGATTTAACGGCACTAGACCAAGGCAAGGGACAAACGAATACGAGTAAGCAGTGTACATGTGGCAAGATCTGTAAGAACGAGCGAGGCCTAAAGATTCACCAAGGGAAGATGAAGTGTCTGGTGGGGACAGGACCAACACAACGCACAGGTGTTCAACCTGGTGAGACACAGGAGGAGCCAGGCCCGGAGTCACCCCACAGTGCCCGGAAACTCCAAGTGTTGCAAATGACTCCCTCCAGCATCAAGTCTGAGAGGAGCCGGATCAAGTGGCCAGCAGCGAACATGACCTCACTCTGGAACCAATTTGACATCGATGTCGACCAGATTCTGGAGGCCACGATGATGGGAGATGTTGACAGGAAACTGCAAGTCATGACAACAATTATCGTCAGCATCGCATCCGAACGGTTTGGTGAAGAGGTGAAGGGAGGAGGCTCCAAAGGATCTCACTCAAAGAACCAACGGGAGGAGAGAATCCACAACATCAGGCAGGAGATGAAGAACCTAAACCGACAATACAAGCAGGCAGGGGAGGAGGAGCGCACTGGCTTGGCACAGCTGATGTGCATCCTACGAAAAAAGATCAGGATCCTCCGCCGGGCAGAGTGGCACCGGAGGCGCCGCCGTGAAAGAGCCCGAAAGCGAGCTGCATTCATTGCCAACCCCTTTAAGTTCACTAAGGAGCTGCTAGGACAGAGGCGTAGCGGCCAGCTGGTTTGCTCTAAGGAGGAGATTGATCACCACCTGAAGGAAACATACAGTGACCCAGCGAGAGAACAGGAGTTGGGAGAGTGCAGCACGCTGATAGATCCTGCAGGGCCAAGTGTGCAGTTCAATATGGCAGAGCTGCAGCTGAAGGAGGTTCGAGAGGTTGTCGGGAAAGCGCGAGCAAGCTCTGCTCCAGGACCAAGCGGCACTTCACACAAAGTGTACAAGAACTGTCCTAAACTCCTGCTGCGCCTGTGGAAGATCCTACCTGTCATCTGGAGGAGGGGAAGGATTCCTGACCAGTGGAGAGTTGCAGAAGGGGTCTGGATTCCAAAGGAGGAGAACTCTAAGAAGATAGACCAGTTGCGCATTATTTCTCTGTTGTGTGTGGAAGCCAAGATCTTCTTCAGTGCTGTCTCCAACAGGCTGTGCACCTTCCTCTCAAAGAATTGTTTTATCGATACATCAGTTCAGAAGGGGGGAATCACAGGAATGCCTGGATGCTTGGAACATACATGGGTGGTGACGCAGCTCATCAGAGAGGCCAGAGAGAACAAGGGCAATCTGTCAGTGCTGTGGCTTGATCTGGCAAATGGATGTGGCTCAATACCACACAAGCTTGTGCAGCACACTCTGACAAAACATTACGTCCCCACTAGGGTCAGAGACCTCATCGCTGATTATTACAACAACTTCAGGATGAGAACCTCTTCAGGAGCAGTGACATCAGGCTGGCACAAGATCGAGATCGGTATCATCACAGGCTGTACCATCTCCGTAATTCTGTTCTCCCTGGCCATGAATATGCTTATAAAGTATGCTGAACCAGAGTGCAGGGGGCCAAAGACAAAGTCAGCCCAACATCAGCCACCAATAAGAGCATTTATGGACGACCTCACAGTCACCACAGAGTCAGTCCCAGGCTGCCGGTGGATTCTAAAGGGTCTTGAAAAACTAATAGAGTGGGCACGAATGCGTTTTAAACCAGCAAAGTCGAGATCAATGGTGCTGAAAGGAGGAAAGGTAGATGACAAGTTCCGGTTCAGTGTCGCAGGGGAAACAATCCCGACCGTCACTGAGAAGCCTGTCAAGAGCTAAGGCAAGGTGTTTGACAGCACCCTGAGGGACACAGCATCCATCCAGGCAACCTGCACTGAGCTGGACAGATGGCTGAAGTCAGTGGATCGGTCCGGATTGCCAGGGAAGTTCAAAGCTTGGCTATACCAGCATGGCATTCTTCCCAGGATCCTGTGGCCACTCCTCGTCTATGAAGTGCCAATCTCGACTGTGGAAACTTTAGAGAGGAAGGTCAGCAGCTACCTCAGAAAATGGCTGGGGCTTCCAAGAAGTCTAAGCAGCATCGCACTCTATGGGCACCGCAATAAACTGCAACTACCACTCAAGTCCTTGGAAGAGGAGTTCAAGGTAACAAGAGCCAGGGATGTGTTGCAATATAGGGACTCAAGCGATCCAAAGGTGGCAAAGGCTGGGATTGAAGATAGGACTGGCCGGAAGTGGAAGGCAGAGGGGGCTGTTCGACAAGCAGAGTCAAGAGTACATCACAACAGGCTGGTGGGAGTGGTAACAAGAGGCAGGGCTGGACTGGGTTCCTTTTCAACTCCCCATATTGACACCACCAAAGGGAAGGAAAGGCGTCGCCTAGTCCAGGAGGAGGTGAGAGCAGTGGTTGAGGAGGAGAGAACCTGCAGGACAGTGGGAATGAGGCAACAGGGTGCCTGGATAAGATAAGAGAATGCGATTGAGAGGAAGGTGACATGGGCAGAGCTGTGGAAGGCAGAGCCACAGCCGATAAAGTTTCTCATCCAGGCGGTATATGATGTGCTTCCCAGGCCATCAAACCTTCACATATGGGGCAAAGTGGAGTCAGCAGCATGTCCACTGTGCTCCAGGTGTGGACCACTAGAGCACATTCTGAGTTGCTGCCCTAAGGCACTGGGAGAGGGGAGGTATAGGTGGAGACATGACCAGGTGCTGAAGGCCATTGCTGCAGGAGTTGAGTGGGCCAAGCGCTCCTGCCTCTCAAAGAAAGTCATCACCTTCATCAGAGCATGGAGAGCAGCCAAGACCAGCTGCAAAAGCATCAGCAGGCATCTTGGCCACTGCGAGGGACTGGCAGCTGTTAGTGGACCTGGAGCAGCAACTCAAGTTCCCCAACCACATTGTTACCACCTTAAGACCAGACATTGTCCTCTTATCTGAGTCCACCAAACAAGTGGTTCTGTTGGAGCTAACAGTCCCTTGGGAAGATCGCTTGGAAGAGGCCTTTGAAAGGAAGCTCGCCAAGAATGAGGGACTGGTCAGCAAGTGTCGAGATGCAGGATGGAGAGCAAGGTGTCTCCCAATCGAGGTCGGAAGCAGGGGCTTTGCGGCCCGATCCCTATTCAGAGCCTTCAGTCTTTTAGGTATCGATGGAGGGAGGAGAAGAAGAGCCATCTACAACACCACTGAAGCAGCAGAGAAAGCTTCAAGATGGATATGGCTCAAGAGAGGAGATCCATGGGGGCAAAGTAGCCAGATTTGCCAACTGGACACAAGCTGAGGTCTAATCAGCCTCAGCTGGATCGCCTGGATGAGGGTGTATGATGTTGAAAGACCCGAAACACCCAATGATTCCAGGAACATCACTGAAGATGTGTCCAGTAGCATCAATAGATGTATTTACACAGCTAAACATTTATCTGTCTGTGTTTTAATAATAGGAATCTGTATTTTCTGTTCCCATTATCATTAATAAATTCTAAATTCTAAACATGTCTTAAAATATAATGTAGTACAACAAGTTCTTTTTAAGATGCCTTATTACTCACATTACTCATTTAGAATATAAATGTATTTAATGATCAGATTAAATAAATAATCATATTTCAGGCCTCCATGTGAACATTGCACAAGGTTTTGTGGTTATTAACTTTTAATAGTCATTTAATTGATCCTAAAATGATTTTAAAAAAACATGAAAATAATATTCGATGCACATCTCAACATATGTTTCTTGCATGTTCTGATATGCATCATAACTCATAATGCATCATATAGGGTGTGAATATACAACCCCAAACCAGAAAAAGTTGGGACAGTATGGAAAACGCAAAAAAAAAAAAAAGAAGTGATTTCTAAATTTACTTTGACTTCATTGCAGACAATATGAACACAAAATATTTCATGTTTTGTCTGGTCAACTTCATGTCATTTGTAAATATGCATCCTTTCCTGTCATTCAGACCTGCAACACATTTCAAAAAAAGTTGGGACAGTAAAGCATTTACCACTTTGTAATGTTGCCATTCCTTTTCACAACACTTAAAAGACATTTAGGGACTGAAGACACCAAGTGATGAAGTGTTTCAGGTGTCATTTTGTCCCATTCTTCCTGCAAACAAGTCTTAAGGTGGGCAACAGTACGGGGTCTTCTTGAAAAGATGTCTTCTTGAAGGCAGCATATTATGCTCCAAAATCTCTAAGTACTTTTCAGCATTAATGGTGCCTTCACAGAAGTGCAAGTTACCTTTGCCAAGGGCACTGACAGGCTTTTGGACTTGTTGCTTGCTGGTAACAGTCTGGATGATCCTTTTCTTCTTTGGTCCGGAGCACACGGCGTCCATTCCTCCCAAAAAATACCTCAAATACTGATTCATCTGACCACAGTACATGTTTCCACTGTGTGATGGTCCATCCCAGATACTTCCGAGCCCAGAGAAGTCGACGGCGCTTCATAATCTTTTAATTATGTTATGCACTGTTGAATGTGAAAAATCCAAATCTCTTCCTATCTTTCTTTGAGGAACATTGTTTTTAAACATTTCAATAATTTTCTCACGTATTTGTTGGTAAACTGGCGATCCTCGGCCCATCTTTGCTCCTAAAGGATTAGACCTTTCTTGGATGCTGCTTTTGTACCAAATCATAATAACAATCACCTGTTGACATCACCTGTTTCAAATCACATCATTATTTAACCATTTTACCTCATTACTAGCCCTAAATTGCTCCTGTCCCAACTTTTTTTTAAATGTGTTGCAGGTCTGAATGACAGGAAAGGATGTATATTTACAAATGACATGAAGTTGACCAGACAAAACATGAAATATTTTGTGTTCATATTGTCTGCAATGAAATACAAGTCAAAGTAAATTTAGAAATCACTTCTTTATTTTATTTTTGCGTTTTCCATACTGTCCCAACTTTTTCTGATTTGGGGTTGTACTTCTACATTGTGTAGTAGTTACCAATGAAAGAGAAGAGTTGATTCAGAAATTGAAATATATAGGTTTAATCAACTATCAAATCTATTTCTGTCAGGACCTCTATCGTCAAAGATGATTGACAGTTAGCTCAAAGTTTGGATTGGCGGTATGGTTCTGTTCTGGGCAAGAACTCCCTGCGCATCCACGCAGCCTAGCAGCGATAACCCCCCTTAGGGTAAACAGAACAGAACCAACATAATGTATTACAGATATCATTAATGTTAATATTTAATGTACAAAATAATTCAGGAATTTAGTCTGATTCAAGGGGAATCAGAATACCAAATCCTGACTGGACGAGAGGTGGAGCTGGGGATGGAGGAGGATAAATTAGTTCTGGAGAATGTGATAGCTGCTGATATACTGAAGGAGCTTATATATTTGCTGTGATAGACATTGTATTTCTATGGGTAGCCGTATATCAGCTGACAATCAGATGATGCGAGCTTAACTAACGTGACCTGCCATAACTAATGCTACGTTTGATTAAGTTGTGCCTCAGGAAATCAAGAATACAGAGAGAATTAGTTAGTCATTTTCAAAAGATCAACAGATTTTTTGACAATTCCTTTTATGCTTTGACACGTTCTACCAGTTTACCCATGACACTGATTAAAGGGGGAGTAACACACACAGTTTCTGCCAGTCTCGTGTTAATCTTGAGTACCTAGAGTAGTACTGCATCATTTATATCTGCCAAGAGTCTTTAGTTTTATCATAGAAATAGAACAGAAATACTCTGTTATACGTCCAACTAATTTTTGACATTTTGGCCATGTTTAGTATGAGAATCAACTCTTTAACCCTTGTGCACTGTTCGATTTCTGCTTACACCCCTTATGGTCCGGGTCAAATTGACCCTAATTGGATTCAATACAATTCCCCAAAAATCACACTATGAAAAAGCACATACAATCAGGTACAAACAATTAACTTTTAATATCAATACTTTTCACACATTACAAAGAATAAATATCTGAATTTACGATTTATAAAAATAACTTTTAACCATTTTTATTTTTATTTTTAAGATTGGCCCTTAGGACACTTGCCTTTATACATTTAGAACAATACTATCTTAGTCTAAACCTAAAGTAATCTTGACCAACTATATAGCATTTGAAAGCTTTCAGACTCTAATTTTCATATTTGGTGACTGATTTTCAAAAGAGATGACAGAGCAGGAGATAAATAGCAATAGATTTGTCATTTGTGATGCGGTACCAAACTATAACGCACGTTTTGACTCTGTCCATATGTTTTTTTTATATGCATTTTAGAGATTGAATTCAAATCAAATATTAACATTACTGCCCAAACTACTTCTCAATAGGATGTCTACTTCAAAGATATTTTGAAAAGTATGAAAATATAACGTTCAGATCACTCAAACCATATATGGAAATCGAAGAGTCTACATGTCATCTAGTGGAAAATGTTGGTACTGTGCACAAAAACTTTTTTTTTTTTTGAGATATCAACCTAAAATTTGGTACAGAATTTCAGATATTTAGCTTTGATTTTCATGAGGTTTTAGAATTTAACATGTTTTGTAAAATGTATATTTTATATAAAATAAAAATATATATGTTATATATTTTCATGTTCATAAACTTCTATAACTTGTTTTAAACTTTACTTTTATGATTTATACAGTGATGGCTGATTTCAAAACACTGCTTCATGAAGTTGTTAATAGTTGAAGAGCTCTGACATACAACAAAGTGTTTTGTATTTTGTGTCTGTACAGTTGCTTTTGAACAGCTGTCCTATACGGGTCAAATTGACCCACAAACAGCAAGAGTGTATAAAATTTTGATAATCACATTTCACAACGCATTATCATGTTGAAACTTTGCATGCATGTTAATGACCCTAAATGAGAAAAGGTCACACAATTTCAAGAAAAACAATGTGGGTTAGATAGTATTTCAGATAGATTGAAAAAAGAAATTATAGCTCATTTTTACCATTTGTGGCATACAAAAAATATTTCTGTATTGAAAAAATGGGGAAAAGCACATTTTTTTAGCTTCATAGGTTAGTAAAAGACTAAAATAACAAACTATAACCAAGAAATGTTATTATTTTGGGTCTCTACAATTGCCTTAGAACATTAAAATATGCGGGTCAAATTGACCCGTGAACATCACGAACGTAACAGTAAATGTGTGTGTATATGTCAAAACACATCAGCGTGTTGAAATTTTGCATGCATGTTCATGACCCTAAATGAGAAAAAGTCACAAAATTTAAAGAAAAAAAACATAGGTTAACTGATATTTCTGACAACTTAAAAATCAAAACGGGTCAAATTGACCCGCAACATAACACAAGGGTTAACAGTGTCTTTAAGTCAAAATGCATGAAATAGCTTTTTTCAGCAGAGGTGTGTTTAATGTGGGTTGGAGCTACTCTGACCAGGACTGTGTTTGCCAAAACCTTCATGAGCCTTAGTTGACCGTAGAGAACATGGCCATCTATGGAGCAGTTTAGCTCATGATGATTTTTAATCAATCTATGACAAGCCATATCTCATGATAGAGAAAATCAAATATCAGTTGGAAGTCAAAACTTTTTTCATGAACGACTATTTGAGCAAACATTTGCACCTGGATAATTGAGAGTGATTGTAAGTGTGATGATCATCTGCTGAATGAGCAACAGTGACCACAATTCACACTTTCAGTCAGTGAAGCCGCTCCCACAGCCGTTCATGAGAGTTTAAAGGGTTAGTTCACCCAAAAATGAAAATTCTGTCATTAATTACTTACCCTTATGTCGTTCGACACCCGTCAGACCTCCGTTCATCTTCGGAACAGAAATGAAGATATTTTAGTTGAAATCTGATGGCTCTGAAAGGCCTCCATTGACACAATGGCACGGTTCACTCTCAAGACCCTTAAAAGGTACTAAAGACGTCGTTACAACGTCCATCTCACTACAGTGGTTCTAAAATAACTTTATGAATCGGCGACAATAGTTTTTGTGCGCAAAAAAACCCTAAATAACGACTTACATAGTGATGACGATTTCAAAACAAGGCATCATGAAGCTTCGTAGCGTTATGAATCAGTGAGCCGAATGATGATTCGGATCGCGTGTCAAACCGCCAAACTGCTGAAATTTGGCGATTCAAACCGCTGAATCGACTTGCTGATTCATAACGCTTCGAAGCTTCATGATGCCTTGTTTTGAAATCGTCATCACTATGTAAGTCGTTATTTAGGGTTCCCTTTCAGTCGGTCACGTTCGACGTACGTCGGAACTGACCGACGAATTGGGATCTGTCTTCAGAGACCAGTCTACTTCGAGTGTATTAGAAACGAGCCAATTGTATTGGCATGCGGTCCACGCACCGCCCCGCACCGCGGGTATAAACACGGAAGTGGAGTACCGCATATTGCTTTTAACTTCGGAGCCGAACGGTTTGCTGTATCAAGCTGTTTCTGCGAAGAGTGTTTAAACGAGTCTCGAGGAGGATCGCTCTCTTACCTGGGTGCTGGTGTGACGGCGCGAGTCAGCGAGCGGCCGCTGCAACATACACTTGTTCCTGTGTTGGTTGGCTGGGCGTTTCCGTTCTTGAGTGCTCACATGCAGGCTTGCAATCGGACTGCTGTGAGCCGCGGTCATCTCCCTGAGCGCTTCAGCACTTCTAAAAGAGCATTTCCTTCTAAAAAGAGCAACATGGTTTGACCCTGCGTCTTTTTCAAGATGTCATTCAAACCGTGTGTTTCTGGATGCGGTTGTTTCCTGTCCTCATTTGACGGCCACGATCTCTCTCGCATATAAACATGTGAGATTGGGTTCGTGGGTGATCCGCGTTCTCCCAGGAGAACGTGGTCACGTCGGCGCGTTGTTCGGGCTCGAGCGTTCAGCGCGCCGTGTGCCGTCTGGCGCCGGCTGACAGCGGGGGTTGCCATGGCAACCCAGCGCGTCACTCGGTCCTCTGGTGCGCGGTCGAGACTGTGATACCTCAAACGGGGTTGAGTCCCATTGCTTATTCCCCGATCTAGTTCCTTTTCTGGTGCACCGGAAAAGGTCTACTTTGGCTAATAAGTCTTGGTGGCCTGAGGATTATAGTGGGGCTTCCCCGCCGGGTACATTCCCCGTGGGCCCCCACTCCTCTATCGCATCACAAGCATGCTGAGACTTTGTTCGTGGGTGGTTCATGTTCCCTTATGAGAACATGACCACGTCGGCGCTTTGTTCACCGTGCCTCTTCTTGGAGGCTTGAGTGTTCAGCGCGCCGTGTGCCGTCAAGTCGGACGGCCACGCTCATTGTCTCACATGCCTGCTGGTAGCTTACGGATGGGATTGCAGGTCCTTTTTTGAAAAAAGGGGGGACCTAGCGTTTCATTTGGGGCTCTGGCGAAGGACAGATGTCAATTGCTGCATCGGAGAGAGGGCTGTTATGCGCTGGAAATGATGATGCTGAGTTTCCCACTATAATAGTGTGCTCATACTGAATCAGATTCAGAGTTGACAGCCATGCTTTCTGGGGTGGCTGCCCGGATGTGCATTGGAAAAACTTAGCAGTGTGGAACTATTTGGTGCCAAAATATGGAACGCCAAAAGGGCCATAATGTTTTAAGTTTTTTCCCTCTCTCACTGCCCTCTGTCCTGCATGCACGAGGGTAGTCCCGACCCAGGGGTTATGCAGGAACTGCGTGTTGTGATGGACCTCGCCCTCCGGGTGACGGAAGTCACTGCACGCTCCCTGGGTCAGGCGATGTCCACACTAGTGGTCCAGAAAGCTGGGGCTAACCTGGCAGATATGCGTGAGCCCGACAAAGTTCGGTTCCTCAACGCCCCTGTCTGTCAGGCTGGCCTCTTCGGCGACGTCATCGAGAACTGTGCCCAGCAGTTCTTGGTGGCCCAGAAGCAGGTGGAGGTAAAAAATAATAATAAATAAAAAATAAAAAAAAAACCTTCCTGCCACGACGACCAGCTGCTGCCTCCACCCAGTCGTTGTCCGCAGCACCTCCATCTGCTTGTCGCCGAGGGTGTCTCCCTGCGTCCGCCTCCGCCCCTGCTAAGCCAAGCAGCAGCCTCCACCCAGGCAGCAGGTGGCCGGGCGCAAGGGAGGCGCCCAACCCGTCCAGGGTCCCGCAAAGTCCGCTGGCAAGCACAAGGGCAAGCGGCCCTGAAACGGGCAGCCCAGCAAGAGGGGAACTGCTCAGGGAGTCAGTGTCCGCACCCCTCCCTCCCCCGGAGGAGGACCGGGGGGAGAATATATTTTTCGGTTTCGGTCCTGCCGCTGGCTCTCCGGAGTCCAGCGGTACCCACGTTCTCAGAGCAGTTTCCTTTGTCCCTGGGCCCAGAGAGGCTCAAGCCGGCTGTGTGCGACGCCCCCGGGCCTTGCCACTCCTGGCTTCCCCTCTCTTCTTCGCCAGGGGGTGGTGTGAGGCTAGAGGACGCCCCCGGGCCTTCTCTCCCACACACTGCCCCACCCTGGAACGATCAGACCCACTCCGGGTCGCCTCCGGGCCGTCCGGGTTGGGTCTGAGCGTTCCATCTCGCTGCCCCACCCCGGGTACGTCTGTGGTGCCATTGGTCCCGCTTGCACGGCTTCTGGGGGCCTGGCTAAGAGAGCCCCCAGACCGTCTCGCTGGCTCATCCGTACTATCAGACTCGGCTACGCGACTCAGTTCGCGTAAGGGCCTCCCAAGCACAAGGGCATCCTCTTCACCTCCGTGCGGAGCAGTGATGCCCATGTCTTGCGGTCAGAGATCGATGTCCTACTGGCGAAGGACGCGGTCGAGCCGGTTCCTCCAGCCGATATGAAGTCGGGGTTCTACAGCCCCTACTTCATTGTACCCAAGAAAGGCGGTGGGTTACGGCCAATCTTGGACCTGCGTGTTCTGAAACGGGCCCTGCACAAGCTTCCGTTCAGAATGCTAACGCAGAAATGCATTTTCGAATGCATCCGTCCCCAAGATTGGTTTGCAGCAATCGACCTGAAGGACGCGTACTTTCATGTCTCTATTCTCCCTCGACACAGACCGTTCTTATGCTTTGCGTTCGAGGGGAAGGCATATCAGTACAAAGTCTTGCCCTTCGGGCTGTCCCTGTCGCCCCGCGTCTTTACGAAAGTCGTGGAGGCAGCCATTGTTCCACTCCGAGAACGCGGCGTTCGCATTCTCAACTATCTCGACGACTGGCTTATACTCGCCCAGTCTCGGGAGCAGTTATGCGAACACAGGCACCTGGTGCTCCGTCACCTCAGCCTGTTGGGCCTTCGGGTCAACCGAGAGAAGAGCAAACTCTGTCCCACGCAGAGGATCTCTTATCTCGACATGGAGCTGGATTCGGTCAATCGGACTGCGCGCCTCACACAGGAACGAGTCCAGTCAGTGTTGAACTGCTTGAATACATTCAAGAGCAGGACGGCGGTCCCACTGAAATTCTTTCAGAGGCTCCTGGGGCATATGGCATCTGCAGCCGCGGTAACGCCGCTCGGATTGCTTCATATGAGACCGCTTCAGCGCTGGCTACACGACCGAGTCCCGAGGTGGGCATGGCAGAGCGGCCAGTATCGGTCCCAGTTACCCCGTACTGTCGCCCAACCTTCAACCCTTGGTCCGACCCCTCGTTCTTACGGGCTGGAGTGCCCTTAAGACAGGTGTCCAGGCATGTTGTGGTATTCACAGATGCCTCAGCCATGGGTTGGGGGGCCACGTACAACGGGCATGCAGTCTCGGGTCTGTGGACGGGGCCCCAGCTGCATTGGCATATCAATTGCCTGGAGTTAATGACAGTACGTCTTGCGCTAATTTGCTTCAAGAAGCTGCTTCAGCACAAACACGTACTGGTCCGCACGGACAGCACTCCGGCCGTTGCGTACATCAACCGTCAGGGTGGTCTGCGCTCCCGTCGCATGCTCCAACTCGCCCGCCACCTCCTCCTGTGGAGTCAGAAGCATCTGAGGTCGCTTCGTGCCATTCACATCCCAGGTGTGCTGAACCAGACAGCCGACAAGCTCTCTCGTCAGTGTCCACTTCCGGGAGAGTGGCGACTCCACCCCGGAGCGTCCAGCTGATATGGGACCTTTTCGGAGCCGCACAGGTAGACCTGTTTGCCACTCCGGACTCGTCCCATTGCCAGTGGTACTATTCCCTGAACGGGGGTACCCTCGGCACAGATGCACTGGCGCACAGCTGGCCCCGGGACCTACACAAATATGCGTTTCCCCCAGTGAGCCTTCTAGCACAGACTCTGTGCAAGGTCAGGGAGGACGAGGAGCAGGTCTTGCTAGTTGCGCCCTACTGGCCCAACCGGACCTGGTTCCCCGAACTTACACTCCTCGCGACAGCCCCACCCTGGCCGATTCCCCTGAGGAAGGACCTTCTTTCTCAGGGAGGAGGCACTCTATGGCACCTGCGTCCAGACCTCTGGAAACTCCATGTCTGGTCCCTGGACGGGACACGGAGGTTCTAGGTGGCCTGCCACAGGCAGTGGTAGACACCATCACTTCAGCTAGAGCCCCCTCTACGAGGCGCCTCTATGCCCTGAAGTGGAACCTGTTCGTTGAGTGGTGTTCTTCTCGCCAGAAGACCCCCGGAAGTGTTCGATTACTGTTGTGCTTTCTTTCCTACAAGATGGGTTGGAGCGAAGGCTGTCTCCCTCCACCCTGAAAGTGTACGTCGCAGCAATAGTGGCGTATCACGATGTAGTTGAAGGGAAAACCTTAGGGAAGCACGACTTAATCGTCAGGTTCCTCAGAGGTGCGAGGAGATTAAATCCTCCTCGTTCTATCTCGCTACCCTCTTGGGACTTAGCCCTGGTGCTCAGAGCACTTCAGGGCCCTCCTTTTGAGCCTTTGTAGTCCGTTGAGTTAAAAATCCTGTCTATGAAGACGGTACTCCTGACTGCATTGGCCTCAATCAAGAGGGTGGGGGACCTGCATACGCTTCGGTCTACGAATCGTGCCTAGAATTCGGGCCCGGTCATCCTGAGACCCCGGCCCGGATACGTGCCCAAGGTTCCTACCACTCCCTTTCGGGACCAGGTGGTGAACCTGCAAGCGCTGCCCTCGGAGGAGGCAGACCCAGCCCTGGCTTTGTTATGTCCCGTCCGCGCTCTTCGCGCTTATGTTGACCGGACACAAAGCTTTAGGACCTCAGAGCAGCTCTTCGTCTGTTATGGAGGCAGCAGAAGGGAAAGGCTGTCTCCAAGCAGAGGTTAGCCCACTGGATAGTGGATGCTATCGTCTTTAGCGTACCAATCGCAAGACGTGCCTTGTCCGTTCGGGTTGCGAGCGCACTCCACAAGGAGTGTTGCCACCTCCTGGGCGCTGGCTCAAGGCGCCTCGCTGACAGACATCTGTAGAGCTGCGGGCTGGGCGACACCTAACACGTTCGCTAGATTCTATAGCCTCCGTGTGGAGCCGGTTTCTTCCCGTGTACTCGCCTCCAACGGCCGGTAGACGGGAAGTGCCCGTTCCCGTGTCAGCTTGCTACGTCACTCCCGCCTATGGCTGGATTCGTGCGTTATCTTCTCCAGTTGTGTTCCCCAGAAATGGTGAACCCTGTCAAGCTCCTCCGTCACCCCTTCGGTGTCAGACGTTGCGGCCGTCTGACGCCAGGCCTGCACCCGAATGCTTGTGGAACGTGTGTGTAGGCTGGGTTCCATATGTGTTGGTCCCCTCACGGCGACCCCATATGTGTATTTCCACAGTACCTGCTACCCTACTCGGCTAGCCCCGTGTCTTTCCCTTGACAGAGCCCCGCTCTGTCGTCTCTGGGTGTGTTCTGTCCCCCCTGGGACCAGGTTGGATCCACCCCAGGGACTGCCATATGTTGCACTACCCTGATAGGTTAGTCCTTATGAGTATTCCACCTCTCCTCCCTTGGAGGACGTGGCTCCGCAGCGTTCCATCTCCCTGAGACTGGCACGCTTCCCAGCATTATCCAGTAGTCACGCAGAGTGGGTCTTGCAGGAACAGCAGTGACTGACCTTCCCTGCCGGGAGCCCTGACTCCCACTCCAACATAGGAGTGGTCCAGTGAGCTCAGGCAGGGCGCTGGAAGGGCCAGCATCTCTGGCGTGTTGGTAGGGATCCCAATTCGTCGGTCAGTTCCGACGTACGTCGAACGTGACCGACTGAAAGGGAACGTCTCGGTTACGTATGTAACCCTCGTTCCCTGAAGGAGGGAACGGAGACGTACGTCCCGTCGCCAGGTGCTGTGCTTCCGCTGAAGGGCCGAGTCACTTATTCGGCTCCTCAGTTGGAAAAGCAATATGCGGTACTCCACTTCCGTGTTTATACCCGCGGTGCGGGGCGGTGCGTGGACCTCATGCCAATACAATTGGCTCGTTTCTAATACACTCGAAGTAGACTGGTCTCTGAAGACAGATCCCAATTCGTCGGTCAGTTCCGACGTACGTCTCCGTTCCCTCCTTCAGGGAACGAGGGTTACATACGTAACCGAGACGTTTTTTTGCGCACAAAAACTATTGTCGCCGATTCATAAAGTTATTTTAGATATTTTAGAGGTTTATTTTAGAACCACTGTAGTGAGATGGACTTTTTTTGACTGCTACAAAAACCTTGACAGTTAGACCACTGGCTGACTAATAACTACCCATTGCACTTATCTGCTATGGGGACCCGTCCTCAGGGAGGCTTGTAAAGCCTACAAGCTGTAAACGAGTCTTACAATAGACCAACGTATCTGCCAGACATTTAATAAAAACTGGCTGCTATGACCAAACGACTCTCAAGTGAGAGGAGGCTAACATACACAGGGATGGTACAAAGGGCTCAAACTCACGTAGTGAACAGCCAGAGGTGACAGTGCTTCAGCAACGCACCTCCCTCATCCACATAGCCTAGGCCATATGCCCAACTGACGCACCAGCGTCAGTCTCTAATAAACACACTCTGGAAAGAGTGGCACCAAATTATCTTATCTAAAGACTCATAAGAAAAAGTGTTGCCCGAAGGTGTCTTAAGTAAAGTATGGAACACCTATTCCTTTAACTTTAGTTTAAGTACTACACGTAATGAGGGACCAAACAGATCAATTTTGCTCATGAGTCAGATGTATTAAGCATAGTTACAACGAACACACAGATTTAACATGACACCAATACTTGCTGGTCAACCAGATTTAATTAAAGAATAAAAAAACAGTCCAGCACCCCAAATCACAGTCTTTCACTTAGGATCAGTTTGGATCATACACTTTGCTCAGTCTTTGCTCAGTTGAAGTATGAATTGAGAAAACCGTACTTTAAGGTCAAGATGGTTTGACAGAAAAATCCAGCTGAAATAGCCTCCATGTAATCCACATATGCCCCAAACACAAACCCTGACCCTATACTACAAACAATAATTGTTAAAGAAAGGGGGTACAGCTCTCACGGTCCCTCAGCCTCGCTGCCTGCCACAACTTAGTTCAGGTGTGACTAGTTAATTAGTCTTGTTAGTCCTCTGTTTGCTCTTTATATATGCCCTTAGTTTCAGTCTGGTCTTTGTCTTGCGTTGATGTTGTTTAGTGTGGGTATGGTAATGTGGTTTTGTGTTAAGTTTTCTCCTACGAGTTTAATTCCATTTAATTAAAGGACTGTTTTGTGTATCTCAGAGTCGTGCAATTCACTACAGCCAACCGTGACCCTAATGTTACCAAATTAAATGTTGAAACCATGAAGAGACAATGACTGTGAAGCTTTGATGGACTCCATCTACACCATCTGTGTTTTGAACATCGTTCTGAATCGGATCCGGATCTGGTTTTTGACTAAAATGCCTTTTTTCTCTGCCCTTTGTTTAAAATGTTGCTTAACTTACCCACAATCAAGGGTTGATAAAAAAAAGGATGCATGATGGTAGAATAAAATATTTTTAAATGGAAAGAGTTCCAAGGTATTGTGTTAAAGGTGAAGTGTTAAAAATTAATAATTAAATAGGATTATACTGTAGTATGAATAAAGTGTGTAATAATATATACATAGTAAACTATATGTATGATGTTATGGTTACATTTAAAAAGTATAGTATAAATCTACTAAACTAGTAGTTTACTGAGAGTACACTTCAAAGTGTAATATCATAAACTAAAATATATACTATAAGAATTAAACCAGTAAACTATTAGTATACTTATAAGTTCACTTGTAGTGCATATGCAGTACAAATGAGAAAAATGTTTAGTTGTGAACTAGTTGTGTACTTAAAGTTTACTACTGTTACATTTAAATTATACTTAAATGTGTACCTTTTATATACTAAAAGTGGGCCAATTTAGTCCCAAGCAGTATTGAAATAGCACACTTATTTTACTATTAGCACACTGATATTAGTATACTTACTACATATAGTATCCTTAACATATACTTGCAATTACTTAAGTATACTTCATAAAATTAACTTTAAGTATTTCGTAAGGGCATCTATGGATCAGCTTAGCTCACAATGGTTTTTAATCAGTCTATGGCAAATCATAACTCATGATAGAGAAACTCAAAAATCAACAACAGGTGAGTTGGAAGTTAAAACTTAAATCATGAATATAGATTTAAATTACTATTTGAGCAAACATTTGCACCTGGATAATTGAGAGTGATTGTAAGTGTGATGATCATCTGCTAAATGAGCAACAGCGACCACAATTCACACCTTCAGTCAGTGAAGCCGCTCCCACAGCCGTTCATGAGAGTTTAAATGATGGGAATATTCCCATCTTCCCACAGGAGAAGAAGAAGAAGCAGGAGGAATTGCTCCAGGAGAAAGTACAGACATACTATTGTAAAGATGGAGTTTGAGGAAGAACCCTGCAGAATAAAAGATGAAGAGACAGAGGAACAAATAGGTTGGTGTTTTCCTTCGTTCTCTTTAATGAGGAACATTACGATGAAAACTGACATATAACAATAACATCTAAAACTAGACACTAGTAGACTCAATAGTAAACTAGATTTGTGCTAAATTAAGAATTAACTTTATCTCCTTGTTTTTCATTTGTCCTTTTTAATTGGATTTAATATGTTTTTAGACCTGATGGAAGTGAAAGACAAACATAATTTCACAAATGAAGATAAAGAACTGGCATATAAAAATGAAGACAAACATCTGTTTCAAAAACCTCATAATTTCAAAAATGAAGATGGAGATGCAGTCGTTTCAAAGACTGAAGAGAATTTCACACAAAAACAAGCCGGAAAATCTAGAGTCAAAGGATCTTTTACCTGCTCTGAGTGTGGAAAGAGTTTCACACATAAAGGAAACCTAAATGTGCACATGAGGATTCACACTGGAGAGAAACCGTTCACATGCTCTCAGTGTGGAAAGAGTTTCACTCAGAAAAACACTCTTGAAGAGCATCTGCGCTTTCACTCTGGAGTGAGATCATTCAGCTGTGATCAGTGTGAGAAAACATTTGTTGCGCAATCAAACTTAAGAAAACACCTTAAAGTTCATGATGGTGTGAAGCCTCACATTTGCTCTTTTTGTGGAAAGAGTTTTTCACAACTGCAGCATTTTAAAGTGCATGAGAGTATTCATACTGGTGTGAGACCTTATATGTGCTTTGACTGTGAGAAGACTTTTATTACATCAAGCGACTTAAAGATACACCAGAGAATTCACACTGGAGAGAAGCCGCACCAGTGCTCTTCATGTGGGAAGAGTTTCACCAAATCATCTAGTCTACGGACTCATGAGAAAAAGTATTGCCCAAAGGCGTCTAAGTGATCAAAGATCATGTTCTGGGGTCGCATTACAGAAACAGCTTATCTTCTCTTACAACAATCCTATCTTATCTGTTAAGTAACCATGGCAATTTCAGTTAGGACCGCATTTAGGACAAAAGCTATTACAGAATTACATTTCTTAACTATGGATAGGAAACGAGTATTACAGAAGCATCCTAACTCGACAAAAAATCCTAAGAGCTGTCTTAACTTTAGGACAACCCCACTGGTGTCCTAGCTTCAAACCCTTTTGAAATCCAATGGTAAAAATCACAGTACAAAAAGCCTTTTTCGAGAGTGGCGTAGACTTAGAGCAGCGACGTTTGATGGTGGAGAGACTCTCTGACTTTGATGATAAAATACTCGTAAATAATTGCAGACTCCCACAAAACTTGATTTTGCAGTTATTTGACGAATCGCGACCAACATTACATAGATCATGAGCCGTCATGGAGCTTTACCGGTCATTCTTCAAGTGACTAACGCCTTTATGTTTTTTTTTTTTTTTTTTTCAAAAGGCAATTTATAAAACAGGCTTTAACTTTACAACGGAACATATTAAAATATAATTATCTGCCGCACTGAAATTAAAAGCACACTGTTGTTTCTCCATTTTGATTTTAGGTTTACCTCAGAAGCAGTTTGTTTTAGATGTATTTTATGTATTGTGAGTTATGATTTTTGCTGCAGCACTTTGGTCCACTTCGGTTGTTTTAAAGTGCTTTATAAATAAAGATTGATTGATTGATTGATTGATTGATTGATTGATTGGTCAGTTCTGTACTCTTTCTAATTGTTTAGATTGGAAAGATGCCGTTTTTAAGGACTTTTACTGTCATGGCCTAAACGAGCCTTTAAGGTCATCTATGCCTTGAGGAAGAAATTAACTGAATTTAGAACTACATGGACTACGCTCTATTGTTAAGTGGTTCCACCTTCACTGTGGGGAGGGTTGAAGAGGATCCTTATCCTAAACAGTTTTTTGGAGGGGGCCATGTGCCTCGAGCTCTAGTGGCCACAGAGCATGATTCACGATGGATCCCAGTCCAAGAACCCATTCCAGAGTCTTCAGCCAAGATGGCCGCCATTCCAGAGTCTTGTCACAAGATGAATGCCATTTCAGAGCCTCTCCACATCATGGCCACCAAGCATGTGCCTTCGGACAAGATGGCTGCCGCAACGCCAGAGCCTGTCCATGTCCGGCGTCCAGAGATGCCTCCTGTCCCGAGTCTGTTGGTCCCGAGTCTGGTGGTCCCAGGTGGATGTAATCAATGAGTGCTGATGAATCCGGGCAAAGGATTATGGGAGATGCAGTCCTTGATGGAGTGACAGTCTGGGGTGGAGTGCCCTCAGGTGGTAATCAGGGGCAATCTCACTGGTGATTGTGACATAAAGTACCTATGGGGAATAAGGAGGCAAAATCGATTTTAAAGGAAAAGTAATTGAATAAGTGGCAAATTAGATGGGACAGTAGTAGCACAGGGAGATAGTGTTATAGTATCACACAGACAGTAGGGAGGATAAATTGCTAGGGAGGAAAGAATATATTTTGGGATGTATTATTCAGTCATTTGAAGAATGGAGAGGATATAATGAAGAATGAAGATATTTTAGAAAAAGGTTTAATGGACAGACAGATATATAGAGCACTAATTATGTTTATATAGGATTCAGGTTTTGGATTTAGAATATAATGTGTGTGAAGCGTTGAACCCGTCATGGGGGCTGAGTGTGGACGGAGGAGCTGAACACGCAGCGCCGGATGAAGTTCAACGAGGCCTCAATTGCGGGTATGATGAATAATGGTGATATATGTGGGATGATGGAGTAAGGTTCACAAGGAAGTACATTTACATTTACATTTACATTTATGCATTTGGCAGACGCTTTTATCCAAAGCGACTTACAGTGCACTTATTACAGGGACAATCCCCCTGGAGCAACGTGGAGTAAAGTGCCTTGCTCAAGGACACACTGGTGGTGACCGCTGGGATCGAACCAGCAAACTTCTGCATATGTATAGTATTGATAGATTGTCAATGGTCCATTTGTGAGAAGGAAGATGGAACAGATTTAAACTTCAGACTTATCACTCAAGGTTAATTTGCCATCCAGGACAATAGGTGGTTATAATGTTCCTTAGGAAAACACATGGCACAAGGCAGGAAATAACAAAAGAGTCCACAAACACTGGGAATTTGTGACAACTAAAATCGTGAATATAAATAATTGGGAATCATGTTAAAAAAACTGGTAATTTATCTATTATAACTTTTATGTTGGTTTGGTTGTCTGGCTGTTTCGTTATAAAGGTCCAGAAATTCTTATTTTTTTAAATTAATTTGTCAAGTTTTTTGCTTTTTTAATAATATGATGTCATTGCGTTGCTGTCTTGCCGCCAGCCAATAGCTGCATTGCTGATTGTGGTTTCGAGTATTGATATGTCTGCCCTTTTCAGTAAACACGGGAATGTGCAGTAATCTTAGATAACTTAATCCAGATATTTTAATCCAATCCGCAAATTCATTTGAAGAACCAAATTAGCCAGAGATCAGTTATCATGATCAGAAGATCATCTCAGATGTATTAAGCGAGGTACGAAGAACAGACCCCAGGGCCGTGTTTCCCAAAACCTTCATGAGCCTTAGTTGACCGTAGAGAACATGGCCATCTATGGATCAGTTTAGCTCAGGATGGTTTTTAAGCAATCTATGACAAAACATAGCTCATGATAGAGAAACTCAAAAATCAACCAGGTGATTTGGAAGTTAAAATTTAAATCATGAATAGTTTTTGAATCACTATTTGAGCAAACATTTGCACCTGGATAATTGAGAGTGATTGTAAGTGTGATGATCATCTGCTAAATGAGCAACAGCAACCACAATTCACACCTTCAGTCAGTGAAGCCGCTCCCACAGACGTTCATGAGAGTTTAAATGGTGGGAATATTCCCATCTTGCCACAGGAGAAGAAGAAGAAGCAAGCAGGAGGAATTACTCCAGGAGAAACTACAGACATACTATTGTAAAGATGGAGTTTGAGGAAGAACCCTGTAGAATAAAAGATGAAGAGACAGAGGAACAAATAGGTTGGTGTTTTCCTTCATTCTCTTTAATCAGGAACATTAAGATGAAAACTGACACAGATCAAAACATCTAAAACTAGACACTATTAGACTCAGTAGTAAACTAGATTTGTGCTAAATTTAGAATTAACTTTATATTTCTCATTTGTCCTTTTTAATTGAATTTAATATGTTCATTTTAGACCTGATGGAAGTGAATGAAGACAAACATAATTTCACAAATGGAGATGGAAATGAAGTTGTTTCAAAGACTGAAGAGAATTTCACACAGAAACAAGCTGGAAAATCTGGAGTCGAAGGATCTTTCACCTGCTCTGAGTGTGGAAATAGTTTCAGAGATAAATCAAACCGTAACAGACACATGAGGATTCACACTGGAGAGAAACCGTTCACATGCTCTGAGTGTGGAAAGAGTTTCACTCACAAAAGCTCTCTCGATGATCATCTGCGCTGTCACTCTGGAGTGAGATCATTCAGCTGTGATCAGTGTGAGAAAACATTTGTTGCGCAATCAAACTTAAGACATCACCTTAAAGTTCATGCTGCTGTGAAGCCTCACGTTTGCTCTTTTTGTGGAAAGAGTTTTTCACTATTGCAACATGTAAAAGTGCATGAGCGTATTCATACTGGTGTGAGACCTTATATGTGCTTTGACTGTGAGAAGACCTTCAGTACATCCACCCACTTAAAAACACACCAGAGAGTTCACACTGGAGAGAAACCGTACAAGTGCTCACACTGTGGGAAGAGTTTCACCCAATTATCTCATCTACGGACTCATGAGAAAAAGCATTGCCCAATGGCGTCTAAGTCGGCAGATCCATAACTTTCATCCATAATATAGTTTGAATTTTTCATGGTTTCTACTCAATATGGACAATATTGAATATTTCCAAGTCTGGACAAGTAAATATGAAAAACATTTGTTTCCCTATTCTGTTTTCCTCAATTCCTAAATAAATTTGTCACATAAGCAGAGTGTTTTTACTGCAGCAGCAAAAAGGACTGAGCTGACCTGAATCTATATTTGTTACAAATTTCCATTTACATTAAAGTAATAGTTCCCCGAAAATGAAAATTCAGGAGAAGGTGTCCAGTCAAGTTTATGAAATATAGTCTTCTTCTTTTTATTATACAAATATGTCATTACAAATGTCTACAACTTTATAAAACTGACCTGAGATCAGGTAAAAACAAAATAGACACTAGTTCACGTGTTCACTGAGATCATCGCCCCCTAATGACGCACCATTGCTTGCACATTGCAAGTCACGTGACTTTGGCAGTTTGATACGCTAAGATGAAAACTGACACAGATCAATACGTCTAAAACTTGGCCTAACGGCGGTTTCCTGCGCATTCAGTATTTTCAATGCATCACCACTTTATTTTGATGGTCTCTTTTGAACATTCTGCTGGCTATAAGTACTACAACTACATGTCAACTAACTCTCATTAGAGTATTAGTAGACTTGTGCTTAAAATCTGCTAACTCTTTAATGTGATGGTCCCCCAACAGACATTCTGCTGGCTTTAAGTAACTTTGTAAATACATGTCAACTTTTTCTATCCCTAACTCTACCAGTCTACTAATACTCTACTCACACTCTGATGAGTTTTAGTAGACATGTGGTTTAGAGCCCTGCACAGGCCTCAAATCTAGGCCCTAGCCCGGCCCGTGTCTGACAGCTTATCAAAAATCTCGTCCTGAGTCTGACTGGAGGCTGTTTTTTTTTTATTGATTTATTCTTTATCCTCCCTATCGCACATTGTTGCAGCCATCCATTAAAATAGTTCAGTTTTGTTTTTCATGTCAAAGTAGTCATTTCGTTTTGTATCTTTATTCAGTTTATTTAGAAAAATGTTTGATGCATTTTTTTGTTTGTTAACTTAAAGTTTTTGTTTATTAAAGTGACTACCAAGCGGCCAGAGGCTGACATTGAGTTGACCCAACGCATTAGCCTCTCAAATCAACACTTGACTGTTACTTATAATAAAATCTATAGATATAAAGCACTTCAATCATCACAATGTTTGTTTAAACGTTTAGCCTACTATCCCCACCACAGTAAAAACGCATTTTTGACTAGCTGATGCTGCTCGCAAACGAAACGGGCCACACAATCTAAACAAATAATGATAATAATAAAAAAAAACATACAGGTTGTCTTACCTTACACCTCTCCTCAAAATGAATATAAATCTGATCTTCAATTCCCGCGCTATATGCTATATTCTCACCCCATTGGCAGATTATCTAGATAGTTTTAAGCAAAAACTCACTTTATTTAGATGTTTTTCCCCAGAAAACAAGAAAAAATATCTTATGTCATTTTACTAGTAAATACATCTTGATTTAAGAATTTTTAGATATTTGGACTGGAAACAAGAAAAACATACATTGCATAGTAGTAAAATACTAATGTTCGCTAATTAATTCCAGTTTTACCTTAGAGAGTGCAATGACCACATTATCCACTAGAGCTCCATAGGGAAGTTATGCAGAAGTTAAGCTGCCTTTCATCTTTCTTTTATTTGCCCTTTTCCCTCTCTTACTCATGATTGTTCCATGTTGTATTTGTGCTCTAGTATTTGTCCTTCATTTATGTATGTTTTTTTTTTAACATTTTCCCATTCATTGCCAAAATCTAAAAAATGCTCCAGACACCTGTGTTTGTGTGTGTGTGTGTGTGTGTGAGTGAACATGCTTGTTCCATATTGCATTTGTGCTCTAGTATTGGTCCTTCATTTATGTGTGAAAATCTTTCAGATTTATTCCAGTTTTGTTGATTTTATTTGCCAATTCCAATAAAAATACTCTCTGTTGCAGTCACACACGTGTGTGTGTGTGTGTGTGTGTGTGTGTGTGTGTGTGTGTGTGTGTGTGTGTGTGTGTGTGTGTGTGTGTGTGTGTGTGTGTATGAGATAGAAAGTTTGTTCTTCTTTGTGTTTATGCTCTAGGACCAGACCTTGATATAAATGTAGAAATTTTCAGATTTATACTGGATTTAGTTAATTTTGTTTGACAAAAAAAGTGAAAAAAATTTTTTTTTACACTTTCCCATTCATTTTCAATGTGGGGTCAATCTGACCCAGAGGGACTTAACGGTAAACGGTAAAAAAACAACAACAATAAGAATAAAAAAATCATCAATGCATTACAAAATTATGGCATTGATCAGTACCAGTGTTTCCACAGATTAGACTGATACCATGTAGTGCTAAACCTTGATACAAGGGGCACCAAGTCAAATCTTGCCTAGGGCAGCAAATTGGTCAGGGCCGGCCCTGAGTGCAACCTTCAAATTAATTTGTTTGTGTTTTTAAACAGAACAGAAAAGAAAAAATTACTTAAAAGCCTAGCAAAAAAATACACAATTAAAATATTCCTATGAAAGTACCTGGCACGTCACACGACAGATGTTTAGCAGCCTCTGTGCACTGGAATGTATATATAAAATCAACTACAACAGTCCTGAGGGCCAATGCACGAAATTACACTTTTTGGTTTGCACCACTCCAGTTAATTCTTTTAGCCAAGGAGTTCACCAAAAGCTTTCCCGGGATACGCCACACGGCTTCTTTAGTGGAAAACCCACCAATAATTCCAAAATAGGTTACCTTTGAAGAAGAAGAAAAAACACAAACTGAAATAACAATGCAGCCAAAATAACAATAAAACAATAACTGAGTGTCAATACAATTATAATATATACATTACAAGACACATTTTGTGAAAAATGCAAGGGCTTTAACTTACCACTTTTTTCATTTGATTTTCAAGCCCTTTCCAGATCAGATAAACCTGACAAAGGAAGTGTTGTATGTTAATGGTGGTATTGGGTTTGTCCAGTAGGGGGCGGTGGCACATTGTGGAGTTGGGCTGTAGCACTGTTAAAAGCAGAAAAGAACGCGCAGTGTGTTAGGCCCTGTCCCAAATGGCACACTTCATGTGCACTATCGGTCTTGTGGACTTACAATGGCCGATGTGTGCGCGTGTCCGTTAAGTCCACAAGACCGTAGGGTGTCCCATTCGTCATTTAAGCTTAAAGAAGGGTGCTTGTGAGTGCCCCCTTTGCGGCTGCCATGCGCCCTCAATGCGCACTTCAGCTGATCCTGCAAGTTCACGAACTACGCAAATGACTTCTACCTGGCAGTCAAAGCGGCATTACATCGTGAAAGTGTGGACTCAGAGGAAGGCCGTGAGGGTTTAGGGTACCAACTTTGTAGTGGGAAATTCGGATCATTTTACTGATTCAGATCTTTGAATCTTGTTCAGCAAAATGATTTTTTTTTTTTTTCAAATCGTTCATTTCGTTCATTTCAGCAGAAACTAATTAAAATGTTACATGTTAAATTTTCCAACACATTTAGTACCTTTGGAATTTAGCCATGGCCAAACTTTGAGAAAGAAATTATGAATTAATTGCTTTGCTTAGCTTGCTTCAGGCTATGTATGGAGTCTGTTAGTTCACCTCACCTCACCTCCCGATCCAAATAGTTTTTTCGTTTGTCACTTCACATTTAATCACGTCTATTCCCTGGAAAGATTAGTTCACCTCTTGTGACTTAGAGTTTGAGTCGTTCATTCCCCCACATCAAGTCCACATAAACAACATTACAGTCGTATTATTGACTGCATATTGTAATATATTTATTATAATAAAATCATTAGGCCATATAGAACCTTTTTTTTTTGGAGTGTACTAGGAGTAAAAGCTCTCTGTGTGTGTGTGTGTGTGGTTGCATTTACGCATTTGGCAGACGCTTTTATCCAAAGCAACTTGCATTGCCATTATTACAGGGACAATCCCCCTGGAGCAACATGGAGTAAAGTGCCTTGCTCAAGGACACACTGGTGGTGACCGCTGGGATTAAACCAGCAACCTTCTGTGTGTCAGTTCCATGGTTTAACCCACCAGACCACCATCTCACGTGTGCATGTGTGTGTGTGTTTTAGTCTGTTGAACAGGAAGTTGTGTATCTTTTCATCCCTACTCCAGCAGTAGGAGCTCTCATAAGGAAGAAAGGGCAGCACATTAAAGAGCTGGCACACTTTGCTGGAACCTCAATAAAAGTGAGACACTTTGAGACATGCTGATCCCACTACAGTTCACTTTCTCTCATTGCGAACATTAACTAGTTTTGCATGAGACTTGAAGGCTTGTAATTCTGGAATAAGAAAACCTTGAAAATTGGACCAAAATCCACATTTTATTAAGAGTTAGTGTGTTTAAATTGGATTAAAACTAAATGTGCTGTTAAAAATGTATGGGATATTGGTGTCAACTAAGTACAACTTCTTTGTAGAATTTCTGCTTTAGACCATAACCTTTGCTTTGAGACTAAGGTTAAACATATGTGTCACGTATTTGGTGCCACTTCAGCTACTGGAGCAAGGCTACCACATAGGAATAGAAGAATAATTAAACATAACAGGAAAATAATCAATACTTGTATCATTCAGTAAATATGCACTAGATAATCAGTTGAACACCAAAAACACAAAGCAATTATACAACACATTCTTTATGGCTGAATCATTGAAACGTTGCTTCAGAGACTATAGGTTGTATTAATGGGCTTCTAGTAATCTATAATTTCTTTGTATGGCATCACTGACACTTGTAGCGGTTTAAAGGGTTAGTTCACCCAGAAATTTAAATTAATTACTCATTAATTACTGACCCTCATGTCGTTCCACAGCCGTAAGACCTTCATTCATCTTTGGACACAAGATGTGGCTGAACTGAGGAAGCTGGCAAGATTTTAATTTTGCCCAAATGTAGCCCAAACGAAGCTCGTTGATGTGTGTGTGTGTGTGTGTGTGTGTGTGCTCATTCGGGAGAAGTGCCCATACAAGGAATTCCACCCATTTTGACATCACATGACCATACTTGGAAAAAAAACTTTATGAAACTTGTTAGAATCCTGAAGGAGTGTATCAGAAATGCTCTGATATTTGTCTCTGATATAACTCATTTTTTAAAAGTGTTGCCATGTTTATCATAAGAATGAACTCTTTAACAGTGTAAATAAGTCAGAATGCATGAAATAGTATTAGACCACCAGCTCATGATGGTTTTTAATCAATTTATGACGTAATTCATTATAGAGAAACTCAAAAATCAACCAGGTGAGTTGGAAGTTAAAACTTAAATCATGAATCGTTTTTAAACGACTATTTGAGCAAACAAATGCACCTGGATAATTGAGAGTGATTGTAAGTGTGATGATCATCTGCTAAATGAGCAACAGCGACCACAATTCACACCTTCAGTCAGTGAAGCCGCTCCCACAGCCGTTCATGAGAGTTTAAATGCTTGGCAAGGCAAGGCAAGTTTATTTGTATAGCACATTTCATACACAGTGGCAATTCAAAGTGCTTTACACAGAAATGGAATTAAATTATTCTTAAGTGAATAAAATAAAAAATATATATAGTTTAACCCCTATCTGGAGTGGAAGAAAACGGAGAGTCAGGTTTACTTTAAAAATATTTGTCAGGTAACTGTGCGTTTAAACAGTACCCTTATGGACAAATCTTCTTGGCCTAACTGGATGGCGTTCTCTAGATGTTTTACCCATCAGAGCAGATCTAAATGGGTCTTCCTCGCACTGGAGGGATCACTTAAAAATATTTGTCAGGTAACTGTGCATTTAAACATTACCCTTACAGACAAATCTTCCTGGACAGGAACACCAGGGCTATCTCTACTTTGTTCGACCGTCAGGGCGGATCTACACAGTCCTTCCTCTCACCACCAAGGCTATACAGATCTATCCATCAGAACAGATCTAAATGGATCGTCCTCGCGCCGGAGGGATTTCGATTTATCGTTCTCCCGTCTCTCAACCCCTTACACCCAGACAGCCTTAACAAAATAATAAAAACAAATAAAAAGTATAATTTAAACAGATATAAAAATAATAAAATTAAAATTAAATCGATGCAGGTATAAAAGAATGAAAAGAGTAAAATGATGCAAAGAGGAAACCGGGTTAAATTGAAACATAAAATAAAGTGCAAGCAGTTCAGTCAAAGCACAGCGCTCATTCAGTAAATGCACAGCTGAACAGATGTTTTGAGTCTGGATTTGAAAGTGGCTACTGTTGGAGCACATCTGATCTGTTCAGGAAACTGGTTCCAGCTACGGCTGGCATAATAGCTAAAAGCAGACTCTCCTTGCTTTCAGTGAACCCTTGGTATTTCTAACTGACTTGATCCTGATGATCTGAGTGATCTGTTGGGTTTGTTTTCTATCAGAATATCTGGGAAATGCTGGGAATATTCCCATCTTCTCACAGGAGAAGAAGAAGCAATCAGGAGGAATTACTCCAGGAGAAACTAATTTAGATGAAAACTGACACATATCAATACATCTAAAACTATACTAGTCTTAATCTAGATTTGAGCTAAATTTAGAGATTTTGAACTGTATATATTTTTGTTTCTCATTTATCCATTTATTGAATTATGGGAATTTAATATGTTCATTTTTGACCTGATGGAAGGAAATGAAAACAAACAGCATCAGTTTCAAAAACCTCATAATTTCACAAATGAAGATTAAAACACAGTCGTTTCAAAGACTGAAGATAATTTCACAAAAAACAAGCTGGAAAATCTGGAGTCAAAGGATCTTTCATCTGCTCTCAGTATGGAACGAGTTTCAGACAAAAAGTTCACTTTAACAGACACATGAGGATTCACACTGGAGAGAAACAGTTTCACTCGGAAAAGCTCTCTCGCTGATCATCTGCGCCGTCACTCTGGAGTGAGATCATTCAGCTGTGATCAGTGTGAGAAAACATTTGCTGTGGCATCAGACTTAAAAACACACCTTAAAGTTCATACTGGTGTGAAGCCTCACTTTTGTTCTTTTTGTGGAAAGGGTTTTTTACGACTGGAGTCTTTAAAAGTGCATGAGAGTATTCATACTGGTGTGAAACCTCAGGCAACTTAAATCAACACCAGAGAGTTCACACTGGAAAGAAACCATACAAGTGCTCACACTGTGGGAAGAGTTTCTCTCAGTCAAAATCCTTGAAATATCATGAGAGAGTTCACACTGGAGAGAAGCTGCACCAGTGCTCTTCATGTGGAAAGAATTTCACCCAATCATCTCATCTATGGACTCATAAGAAAAAGTGTTGCCCAAAATTCATGTTCCGATCCATAACTTTTATCCATAATATAGTTTGATTTTGTCATGGTTTCTATTTAATATGGACAATTTGATTTTAGTGAAGTCTGGACAAGAATATATGAACAAAAATGTGTTTCCCTATTCTGTTTTCCTCTATTCCTAAATAAATGATTCACATAAGCAGAGTGTTTTTATTGCAGCAGCCAAAAGGTCTGAGCTGGCCTGAATCTTTTATATGTTTAACACTTTCATTCATAGTGTCCACATTTGTGGACAGTTAATTTAACTCAGTTTAGGGATCATTTATCATGGTAATTTTCTCCAAACCACTTGAGGGCAGTGTCACTATATTGACAGCAATATTGTAATATTCATTTCTTGATGACATCATTAATCCAAGATGGCTGACAGCAATAGCCATGTGCCAAATGCCCCAGGCATATCTGTGAAAAACTTTAAACCTGATAGAAGTGAATGAAGACAGTCAGCATCCATTTCAAAAACCTGATGCAGTCTTTTCAATGACTGAAGAGAATTTCACACAGAAAAAAGCTGGAAAATCTGGAGTCAAAGGATCTTTCACCTGCTCTCAGTGTGGAAAGAGTTTAATTTGCAAACAAAACCCAAATGATCACATGAGAATTCACACTGGAGGGAAGCCGCACAAGTGCTCACACTGTGGAAAGAGTGGCACCAAATTATCTCATCTAAAGACTCGAAGGTGTCTTAAGTAAAGTATGGAACACCTATCCCTTTAACTTTAGTTTAAGTACTACATGTAATGAGGGACCAAACAGATCAATTTTGCTCATGAGTCAGATGTATTAAGCATAGTTACAACGAACACACAGATTTAACATGACACCAATACTTGCTGGTCAACCAGATATAATTAGAGAATTAAAAACAGTCCAGCTCCCCAAATCACAGTCTTTCACTTAGGATCAGTTTGGATCATACACTTTGCTCAGTCTTTGCTCAGTTGAAGTATGAATTGAGAGCTCAGTTGAAGTATGAATTTTGACAGCAAAATCCAGCTGAAATAGCCTCTATGTAATCCACATATGCCCCGAACACAAACCCTGACCCTATACTACAAACAATAATTGTTAAAGAAAGGGGGTACAGCTCTCACGGTCCCTCAGCCTCGCTGCCTGCCACAACTTAGTTCAGGTGTGACTAGTTAATTAGTCTTGTTAGTCCTCTGTTTGCTCTTTATATATGCCCTTAGTTTCAGTCTGGTCTTTGTCTTGCGTTGATGTTGTTTAGTGTGGGTATGGTAATGTGGTTTTGTGTTTTCTCCTACGGGTTTAATTCCATTTAATTAAAGGACTGTTTTGTGTATCTCGGAGTCGTGCGATTCACTACAGCCAACCGTGACCCTAATGTTACCAAATTAAATGTTGAACCCAAGAAGAGACAATGACTGTGAAGCTTTGATGGACTCGATCTACACCATCTGTGTTTTGAGCATCGTTCTGAATCAGATCCGGATCTGGTCTTTGACTAAAATGCAATTTTCTCTGCCCTTTGTTTAAAATGTTGCTTAACTTACCCACAATCAAGGGTTGATAAAAAAAAGGATGCATGAAGGTAGAATAAAATATTTTTAAATGGAAAGAGTTCCATGGTATTGTGTTAAAGGTGATGTGATAAAAATTTATAATTAAATAGGATTATACTGTAGTATGAATAAAGTGTGTAATAATATATACATAGTAAACTATATGTATGATGTTATGGTTACATTTAAAGAGTATAGCATAAATCTACTAAACTAGTAGTTTACTGAGAGTACACTTCAAAGTGTAATATCATAAACTAAAATATTTACTATAAGAATTAAACCAGTAAACTATTAGTATACTTATAAGTTCACTTGTAAGTATACTTCATAAAATTAACTTTAAGTATTTCGTAAGGGCATCTATGGATCAGCTTATCTCACGATGGTTTTTAATCAGTCTATGGCAAATCATAACTCATGATAGAGAAACTCAAAAATCAACAACAGGTGAGTTGGAAGTTAAAACTTAAATCATGAATATAGTTTTAAATTACTATTTGAGCAAACATTTGCACCTGGAGAATTGAGAGTGTTTGTAAGTGTGATGATCATCTGCTAAATGAGCAACAGCGACCACAATTCACACCTTCAGTCAGTGAAGCCGCTCCCACAGCCGTTCATGAGAGTTTAAATGATGGGAATATTCCCATCTTCCCACAGGAGAAGAAGCAGCAAGCAGGATGAATTACTCCAGGAGAAACTACAGACATACTATTGTAAAGATGGAGTTTGAGGAAGAACCCTGCAGAATAAAAGATGAAGAGACAGAGGAACAAATAGGTTGGTATTTTCCTTCATTCTCTTTAATGAGGAACATTACGATGAAAACTGACAAATAACAATAACATCTAAAACTAGACACTAGTAGACTCAATAGTAAACTAGATTTGTGCTAAATTAAGAATTAACTTTATCTCCTTGTTTTTCATTTGTCCTTTTTAATTGGATTTAATATGTTTTTAGACCTGATGGAAGTGAAAGACAAACATAATTTCACAAATGAAGATAAAGAACTGGCATATAAAAATGAAGACAAACATCTGTTTCAAAAACCTCATAATTTCAAAAATGAAGATGGAGATGCAGTCGTTTCAAAGACTGAAGAGAATTTCACACAAAAACAAGCCGGAAAATCTAGAGTCAAAGGATCTTTCACCTGCTCTGAGTGTGGAAAGAGTTTCACACATAAAGGACACCTAAATGTGCACATGAGGATTCACACTGGAGAGAAACCGTTCACATGCTCTCAGTGTGGAAAGAGTTTCACTCAGAAAAACACTCTTGAAGAGCATCTGCGCCGTCACTCTGGAGTGAGATCATTCAGCTGTGATCAGTGTGAGAAAACATTTGTTACGCAATCAAACTTAAGAAAACACCTTAAAGTTCATGATGGTGTGAAGCCTCACGTTTGCACTTTTTGTGGAAAGAGTTTTTCACAACTGCAGCTTTTTAAAGTGCATGAGCGTATTCATACTGGTGTGAGACCTTATATGTGCTTTGACTGTGAGAAGACTTTTATTACATCAAGCGACTTAAAGATACACCAGAGAGTTCACACTGGAGAGAAGCCGCACCAGTGCTCTTCATGTGGGAAGAGTTTCACCAAATCATCTAGTCTACGGACTCATGAGAAAAAGTATTGCCCAAAGGCGTCTAAGTGATCAAAGATCATGTTCTGGGGTCGCATTACAGAAACAGCTTATCTTCTCTTACAACAATCCTATCTTATCTGTTAAGTAACCATGGCAATTTCAGTTAGGACCGCATTTAGGACAAAAGCTATTACAGAATTACATTTCTTAACTATGGATAGGAAACGAGTATTACAGAAGCATCCTAACTCGACAAAAAATCCTAAAAGCTGTCTTAACTTTAGGACAACCCCACTCGTGTCCTAGCTTCAAACCCTTTTGAAATCCAATGGTAAAAATCACATTACAAAAAGCCTTTTTCGAGAGTGGCGTAGACTTAGAGCAGCGACATTTGATGGTGGAGAGACTCTCTGACTTTGATGATAAAATACTCGTAAATAATTACAGACTCCCACAAAACATGATTTTGCAGTTATTTGACGAATCGCGACCAACATTACATAGATCATGAGCCGTCATGGAGCTTTACCGGTCATTCTTCAAGTGACTAACGCCTTTATGTTTTTTTTTGTTTTTTTTTCAAAAGGCAATTTATAAAACAGGCTTTAACTTTTCAACGGAACATATTAAAATGTAATTATCTGCCGCACTGAAATTAAAAGCACACTGTTGTTTCTCCATTTTGATTTTAGGTTTACCTCAGAAGCAGTTTGTTTTAGATGTATTTTATGTATTGTGAGTTATGATTTTTGCTGCAGCACTTTGGTCCACTTCGGTTGTTTTAAAGTGCTTTATAAATAAAGATTGATTGATTGATTGATTGGTCAGTTCTGTACTCTTTCTAATTGTTTAGATTGGAAAGATGCCGTTTTTAAGGACTTTTACTGTCATGGCCTAAACGAGCCTTTAAGATCATGTATGCCTTGAGGAAGAAATTAACTGAATTTAGAACAATACATGGACTATGCTCTACTGTTAAGTGGTTCCACCTTCACTGTGGGGAGGGTTGAAGAGGATCCTTATCCTAAACAGTTTTTTGGAGGGGGCCATGTGCCTCGAGCTCTAGTGGCCACAGAGCATGATTCACGATGGATCCCAGTCCCAGAACACATTCCAGAGTCTTGTCACAAGATGGTCGCCATTTCAGAGCCTCTCCACATCATGGCCACCAAGCATGTGTCTTCGGACAAGATGGCTGCCGCCACGCCAGAGCCTGTCCATGTCCGGCGTCCAGAGATGCCTCCTGTCCCGAGTCTGTTGGTCCCGAGTCTGGTGGTCCCTGGTGGATGTAATCAATGAGTGCTGATGAATCCGGGCAAAGGATTATGGGAGATGCAGTCCTTGATGGAGTGACAGTCTGGGGTGGAGTGCCCTCAGGTGGTAATCAGGGGCAATCTCACTGGTGATTGTGACATAAAGTACCTATGGGGGAAAAGGAGGCAAAATCGATTTTAAAGGAAAAGTTATTGAATAAGTGGCAAATTAGATGGGACAGTAGTAGCACAGGGAGATAGTGTTATAGTATCACACAGACAGTAGGGAGGATAAATTGCTAGGGAGGAAAGAATATATTTTGGGATGTATTATTCAGTCATTTGAAGAAAGGAGAGGATATAATGAAGAATGAAGATATTTTAGAAAAAGGTTTAATGGACAGACAGATATATAGAGCACTAATTATGTTTATATAGGATTCAGGTTTTGGATTTAGAATATAATGTGTGTGAAGCGTTGAACCCGTCATGGGGGCTGAGTGTGGACGGAGGAGCTGAACACGCAGCGCCGGATGAAGCTCAATGAGACCTCTATTGCGGGTATGATGAATAATGGTGATATATGTGGGATGATGGAGTAAGGTTCACAAGGAAGTATTGATAGATTGTCAATGGTCCATTTGTGAGAAGGAAGATGGAACAGATTTAAACTTCAGACTTATCACTCAAGGTTAATTTGCCATCGAGGACAATAGGTGGTTATAATGTTCCTTAGGAAAACACATGGCACAAGGCAGGAAATAACAAAAGAGTCCACAAACACTGGGAATTTGTGACAACTAAAATCGTGAATGTAAATAATTGGGAATCATGTTAAAAAAAAATGGTAATTTATCTATTATAACTTTTATGTTGGTTTGTTTGTTTGGCTGTTTCGTTATAAAGGTCCAGAAATTCTTATTTTTTTAAATTAATTTGTCAAGTTTTTTGCTTTTTTAATAATATGTTGTCATTACGTTGCTGTCTTGCCGCCAGCCAATAGCTGCATTGCTGATTGTGGTTTCGAGTATTGATATGTCTGCCCTTTTCAGTAAACACGGGAATGTGCAGTAATCTTAGATAACTTAATCCAGATATTTTAATCCAATCCGCAAATTCATTTGAAGAACCAAAATAGCCAGAGATCAGTTATCATGATCAGAAGATCATCTCAGATGTATTAAGCGAGGTACGAAGAACAGACCCCAGGGCAGTGTTTCCCAAAACCTTCATGAGCCTTAGTTGACCGTAGAGAACATGGCCATCCATGGATCAGTTTAGCTCAGGATGGTTTTTAAGCAATCTATGACAAAACATAGCTCATGATAGAGAAACTCAAAAATCAACCAGGTGATTTGGAAGTTAAAATTTAAATCATGAATAGTTTTTGAATCACTATTTGAGCAAACATTTGCACCTGGATAATTGAGAGTGATTGTAAGTGTGATGATCATCTGCTAAATGAGCAACAGCGACCACAATTCACACCTTCAGTCAGTGAAGGAGCTCCCACAGCCGTTCATGAGAGTTTAAATGGTGGGAATATTCCCATCTTCCCACAGGAGAAGAAGAAGCAAGCAGGAGGAATTACTCCAGGAGAAACTACAGACATACTATTGTAGAGATGAAGTTTGAGGAAGAACCCTGTAGAATAAAAGATGAAGAGACAGAGGAACAAATAGGTTGGTGTTTTCCTTCATTCTCTTTAATGAGGAACATTAAGATGAAAACTGACACAGATCAAAACATCTAAAACTAGACACTAGTAGACTCAATAGTAAACTAGATTTGTGCTAAATTTAGAATTAACTTTATATTTCTCATTTGTCCTTTTTAATTGAATTTAATATGTTCATTTTAGACCTGATGGAAGTGAATGAAGACAAACATAATTTCACAAATGGAGATGGAAATGAAGTTGTTTCAAAGACTGAAGAGAATTTCACACAGAAACAAGCTGGAAAATCTGGAGTCGAAGGATCTTTCAACTGCTCTGAGTGTGGAAATAGTTTCAGAGATAAATCAAACCGTAACAGACACATGAGGATTCACACTGGAGAGAAACCGTTCACATGCTCTGAGTGTGGAAAGAGTTTCACTCACAAAAGCTCTCTCGATGATCATCTGCGCTGTCACTCTGGAGTGAGATCATTCAGCTGTGATCAGTGTGAGAAAACATTTGTTGCGCAATCAAACTTAAGACATCACCTTAAAGTTCATGCTGCTGTGAAGCCTCACGTTTGCTCTTTTTGTGGAAAGAGTTTTTCACTATTGAAAAAAAGGAGTGATGAGATAGTTAGCAGACTATCATCACTCAATGGCTGGTTGTCTAAGTGGTGTCTGCAAAATAACATAGGGTTCATAGACAATTGGAAAAGTTTTTGGGGCAGACCTGACCTGTTGAAGAAGGATGGCATCCATCCCTCTTGGGGTGGTGCCGCTCTTCTCTCTAGTAATCTGGCACATAGTCTTAGAGCTAAACCTTGACTCACTAGGGCCCAGGTCAGGAAGCAGACAAACTGGCTAAACCGACCGTCTGCTAGCTGTCTCACGTTACCGGAGTCAGATAAATCCCAGCACATAGAGACTCTTTCACCTAGATATTATCATATAGAGACTGTGTCTGTTCCCCGAATTAGTCAATACAAAAAAACATCAAAACCATTCAACAGTAAAAATTTAATTGACGTCCAACAAATAAACAAAATATATAATACAGATGAACAATTGATAAAGCTTGGGTTGCTGAATATTAGATCCCTTTCCCCAAAAGCGCTTATTGTTAATGATATTATTACAGATAATAATCTAGATGTGCTCTGTTTGACAGAAACCTGGCTAAAACCTGACGACTACATTACCTTAAATGAGTCCACCCCCCAAGATTATTGTTATAAACATGAGCCGCGTCTGAAAGGTAAAGGGGGAGGGGTTGCTGTAATTTATAATAATATCTTCAGTATTACTCAGAAGTCTAGTTTCAAATATAATTCCTTCGAAGTTTTGGTGCTTTATGTAACGCTATGTAGTGTACATGATAAAACCCGTTCAACATTTGTGTTAGCTACTGTATACAGGCCACCTGGGCATAATACAGACTTTATCAAAGAATTTGCTGATTTTCTATCAGAGTTAGTACTGGCCGTAGATAAAGTACTAATTGTTGGTGATTTTAATATCCATGTTGACAACGGAAAAGACGTATTGGGATTAGCATTTAAAGACACACTAAACTCTATTGGAGTTAGGCAACACGTGTCAGGAGCCACTCATCGCCATAATCATACTTTAGACCTAATATTGTCACATGGAATAAATGTTGATACCGTTGAAATTCTGCAGCAGAGCGATGACATCTCAGATCATTACTTAGTATCATGTATACTTAATTTAGCTAAGGTTGCAAAGCCGCCCCCTCGCTTTAAAAATGGCAGGACAATCACTGCCGCTACTAAAGATTGCTTTTTAAATAATCTCCCTCATCAGTATCATCTGCTCAGCATCCCAGATAGTATAGAAGAACTCGATGTTGCAACAGAAACTATTGACTCTCTCTTTTGCAGTACTTTAGACACAGTTGCTCCTCTGCGCTTAAAGAAGATTAAAGAAAATAGTCCAACGCCGTGGTACAACGAGCACACCCGGGCCCTTAAAACAGCAGCCAGAAAAATGGAGCGCAGCTGGAAGAAAACAAAATTAGAGGTATTTCGTAATTCGTGGAAAGAGCACATGATCACATACAGAAAGGCTGTAAAAACTGCTAGATTTGCTTATTTCTCAACTCTCTTGGAAGAAAACAAACACAACCCAAGGTATTTATTCGATACAGTGGCTAAATTAACCAAAAATAAAGCTTCAACTTCTGATGATTGTAAACAGCACAGCAGTAATGACTTTATGAACTTCTTCACATGTAAGATTGATAATATTAGGAAAAATTTTTTAACCATGCAGCCGTCTAATACAGCATCACATCAGACAGAGCATTGTAGTGTCACTGAGGAAAAATTACACTCATTCACTGCTATAGGAGAAGAAGAATTGGCTAAACTCGTTAAATCATCAAAATCGACAACATGTATGCTCGACCCTATACCAACTAGGCTATTAAAAGAGATGCTACCAGAGGTCATAGATCCTCTTCTTAATATCATTAATTCATCTTTGTCATTAGGATATGTACCGAAAACTTTTAAGTTGGCAATTATTAAACCACTTATTAAAAAACCGCAACTTGATCCTACAGATTTAGTCAATTATAGACCAATCTCAAATCTACCCTTTCTGTCAAAAATACTTGAAAAGGCAGTGTCTTCACAATTATGTTCCTTTTTAGAAAGAAATGGTATCTGTGAGGATTTCCAGTCAGGATTTAGACCGTATCATAGCACTGAGACTGCTCTCGTCAGAGTTACAAATGATTTGCTCTTATCATCCGATCGTGGCTGTATCTCTCTATTAGTGTTACTCGATCTTAGCGCTGCATTTGATACTATCGACCACAACATTCTTTTGAATAGACTCGAAAATTATGTAGGTATTAGTGGAATTGCATTATCATGGTTTAAATCATACCTATGCGACCGTTATCAGTTTGTAGTAGTAAATGAAGATATGTCACACCGATCGCAAGTTCAGTATGGAGTACCGCAAGGCTCAGTGCTAGGACCGCTACTCTTCACCCTGTACATGCTACCACTGGGAGATATCATTAGGAAGCATGGCGTTAGTTTTCATTGTTATGCTGACGATACTCAGCTCTATATTTCTTCACGCCCTAAAGAAACTTACCAATTCACAAGATTAACGGAATGCATAGCTGATATAAAACATTGGATGACTGGTAATTTCCTGCAACTCAATTCAGAAAAAACTGAATTTTTAATTATTGGACAAAAAAGCTCCACAAGTAGTAACCTAGAATACTGTCTAACACTTGATGGCTGTTCTGTCAAGTCCTCGTCGTCAGTGAGGAACCTGGGTGTGCTCTTTGATACCAATCTTTCGTTTGAAAGCCACGTTTCTAGCATCTGTAAAACTGCTTTCTACCATCTTAAAAATATATCTAAATTACGGCACATGCTCTCAATGCAAAATGCTGAACAGTTAGTTCATGCGTTCATGACCTCAAGGTTAGATTATTGTAATGCTCTACTGGGTGGTTGCCCTGCTCGCTTAATAAATAAACTCCAGCTGGTCCAAAACGCAGCAGCTCAAGTTCTTACTAGAACCAGGAAGTATGACCATATTAGCCCAGTTCTGCCAGAAAGACTCGGGAGAATAAATACTGTGACAATTATCCATTTATTAACAACCCAGCAAGCAATAAAGTATATTGGCATAGGCCCCGTCCGTAGCTCGCAATCTGAGGGTCCGGACTCTGCATATCCTGCCTGAAGACGAAGGCAGAGGCGCAGCCGACCCCCACGTGAGGTATGGAAGGGACCATCCTGGTGGTGGTGGGGTGGATGTAGGGAAGGATTTGACTTGGAGGTGGTGGGGAGGATGGCGGTGAATGGGAGCGTCAGCATCTGCGAACTCAGACATGAGTAAGTACCGATCTTTTATACCCAGGTATTTAGCATGTGATTGGATAGATAAAATTAAAGTGACATGACAATTAAGTCTTCCTGGCAGAACTTACGCTAAAGCTTCCATTTCTGCCAGAAAGACTCGGGAGAATAAATACTGTGACAATTATCCATTTATTAACAACCCAGCAAGCAATAAAGTATATTGGCATAGGCCCCGTCCGTAGCTCGCAATCTGAGGGTCCGGACTCTGCATATCCTGCCTGAAGACGAAGGCAGAGGCGCAGCCGACCCCCAAGAATAAGTGGAAGAATACTTCCACCTGGACGGAGCCTATCCTACCCCCAAAAAATGGTGAAAAATAAAAATAGACCCACCGGTCTTGTATCCTGGGATTCCTACAAAGAAGAAGAATAAGAGTTAACATGTTAAGCGTGAACATGGAACGCCAACTGCTGATGGCTAAAGGCCGCTTCATGATTAAACAGAACTTGAATTTATAGTTGTAGATGAGTACTACACGTGAGCAATTCATATCTGCTGCATAAATGTACATTTGGCCATTTTTGTTTTATATAATATATATTTATATATAAAACATGTATAACCACAGAGACAAGGCCGCAGGGCCACGAAGACAAGGCCGCAGGGCCACAAAGACGAGGCCGCAGGGCCACAGAGACGAGGCCGCAGGGCCACACGGCCTATTAGACCACAGAGACGAGGCCGCCGGGCCACACGGTCTGTTAGACCACAGAGACAAGGCCGCAGGGCCACAGAGACAAGGCCGCAGGGCCGCACGGTCTGCTAGACCACAGAGACAAGGCCGCAGGGCCGCACGGACTGCTAGACCACAGAGACAAGGCCGTAGGGCCGCACGGACTGCTAGACCACAGAGACAAGGCCGCAGGCCGCACGGACTGCTAGACACAGAGACAAGGCCGCAGGGCCGCACGGTCTGCTGGACCACAGAGACAAGGCCGCAGGGCCGCACGGACTGCTGAACCACAGAGACAAGGCCGCAGGGCCACAGAGACAAGGCCGCAGGGCCACAGAGACAAGGCCGCCGGGCCACACGGCCTGTTAGACCACAGAGACAAGGCCGCCGGGCCACAAGGACAAAGCCGCAGGGCCACAGAGACAAGGCCGCTGGGCCACAGAGACAAGGCCGCTGGGCCACAGAGACAAGGCCGCTGGGCCACAGAGACAAGGCCGCCGGGCCACACGGCCTGATAGACCACAGAGACAAGGCCGCCGGGCCACGCGGTCTGGTAGACCACAGAGACAAGGCCGCAGGGCCGCGCGGTCTGCTAGACCACAGAGACAAGGCCGCAGGGCCGCGCGGTCTGTTAGACCACAGAGACAAGGCCGCCGGGCCACAAGGACAAAGCCGCAGGGCCACAGAGACAAGGCCGCTGGGCCACAGAGACAAGGCCGCTGGGCCACAGAGACAAGGCCGCTGGGCCACAGAGACAAGGCCGCCGGGCCACACGGCCTGATAGACCACAGAGACAAGGCCGCCGGGCCACGCGGTCTGGTAGACCACAGAGACAAGGCCGCAGGGCCGCGCGGTCTGCTAGACCACAGAGACAAGGCCGCAGGGCCGCGCGGTCTGTTAGACCACAGAGACAAGGCCGCAGGGCCACAAGGACAAGGCCGCAGGGCCACAGAGACAAGGCCGCCGGGCCACAGAGACAAGGCCGCCGGGCCACACGGCCTGCTAGACCACAGAGACAAGGCCGCCGGGCCACACGGCCTGATAGACCACAGAGACAAGGCCGCTGGGCCACACGGTCTGGTAGACCACAGAGACAAGGCCGCAGGGCCACAAGGACAAGGCCGCAGGGCCACAAGGACAAGGCCGCAGGGCCACAGAGACAAGGCCGCCGGGCCACACGGCCTGATAGACCACAGAGACAAGGCCGCCGGGCCGCGCGGTCTGCTAGACCACAGAAACAAGGCCGCAGGGCCGCGCGGTCTGTTAGACCACAGAGACAAGGCCGCAGGGCCACAGAGACAAGGCCGCCGGGCCACACGGCCTGATAGACCACAGAGACAAGGCCGCAGTCTGATAGACCACAGAGACAAGGCCGCAGGGCCACACGCCATCTTTGATATAGTAGAAAGACCATGCTATCATAACGTACCGAGCCGAATTGGCCGGAACACCACCACCAGTAGTTGCATAAGGATTTACCAGAACCATTACTGGAGAGCTTGCTGAGCTTCAAGGATGATTTTAGAATCTGTCTTATATAAGACTTGAATGCAGAAGAACATCATCTTCACGGTAGCTTAAATGCTGGCCTAGAATTTCCGCTGTCGTAGCTGTAGAAAGTCTGATATGAAGAGGAGGTAAACTGCAGCTTTTAAGTCAGTATAAAAGTGGGTCTGAACCAGGCCTTAGAGAGAGGTGCTCCATTAGATAAAAATAGGGGGGAGTGGTCAGAAGTCTTAGGATGAACGTGAAGATATTTAACCTTAGAAGTGAAGGGACAGTAATTATTCTTCATCTTAGAAATTGTTCATGTGATACCAGAACCTTTAAAGTCATTCTAGAATGCTTAAGTAAAAGAGTAAAGAAATTGGGTGAGAAGTGACGATCAGAACAGGAAAGACCGAGAGTAGAATCAAACTGATTAGTTTCTAAAGTGAATTTCCCTGGACACATGAAGCCGAAAGGCTTATAAAACATGGCTTCTATCGGAATATCGGTGTAAGTGGAAGATCAACCTTAAAAGCTTTGAACGTACCTGATGTTTGTTAAGACAAGTAGGTAATCCTAGTTTTACCTTTGGAATTATGGGAGAGTTTAATGAACATGCCTGATGGTTTAAGCATTGCTGAAGAAACCATCTTGACCATCATGGAATCCTGCATTCAAATGCTTCTTGATAGGAGAGACCTTAGTAGAGGATGCCAACTCTGCGCGTTGAGCTATGTTCGTAGCAACACCAATCTGAAAGAATGGCCCATGCACAGGCGAGTTAGAGATCACACATCTTTCCATCTGCAGTTAGGAGGATTCTAAACCCCTGGGCGTAGCTCCCGCTCACATCTTGATAGAACACCATCTAACCGTCAACCTGCTGAGAGAACCCCCAAAAGAAAATAAACCAGAACAGCATGACAAATACATAACATGCGCATGTGATTGAGAACACCGGACGATGCCCTTGCAAAAGGAAAAATTATGTTTTATATGTTTAAGCTTTACTAGCTAATAAAACCATAACTAGCTATATAGGAACCGACACCGCTACCGAACCTATGGAAGAGATCGAAGCGAAATCTTCATTTGATACCTAAGCCAGGATAATACTGTGTGATTTTAGCCACGTTTGGCAGTATGAGACAATATCGCAATCCTAAAAATTCCTAGAATAAAATCTGATGTCTTTAATAATTAGTTTGACATGTTCCCCAACGCCATGATAATTTAGTGAATTAGTTGATGTAAAACTCCAGACACGTCTTCGTGCGTCTGATTAACATACAGCCTGCTGTAAATGCACTGAGATCCCCCAGGGTGGCATCAGGATCGCAGTCTGAAAAGCAACAAATCACAATGTCTATAAGCGCACCGTGTGTGCCAGCTTTAGTGAAGAGAAAAACTTACTGCGAGAGAACTCGCTGTTTGCGGCGCAGCCAGAAATCAATACGCATATGCAGACTGTGCAACAGTCAATGCTATATTTACTCCCCTGTATATTGTTTTAGTCACGATAGAATTCAGTGTGAGTGTAACTGATCACAGGCATGTCTTTTCTGTAGCTCAAACAGTAGAGCATGGCACCAGCAACGCCGAGCCGCGGGCCCGATTCCCAGGAAAAGCAAGACCCGAAAACGCCAAATGTGCACCCTGAATGCAACTCAAGGTGCCCGGACAAAAGCGTCCGCCAAATGCATAAATGTAATGTCCGTTGGGCACTCGAATACAATGCCCAATTGGAGGCGCTACACAAAACACACAATCAGGATTGAATGGTTCAGAGCTTATTCTAACCGCTAATTCTGCCTTCCAGTGCATACGTTTGACCAACGAATAGTAGAACATCCAATAGATCATGATTTGGTGTAGTCAGATTGACCACAGCAGTTTCCACTGAGTTTATCTGAACTGAAGCATCTGGCAGTTTCATGCGTTTATAAAGGAGTGCACTCTGCTCACTATATTCATAAAAGATTTGAATAATTGTATTCCCGTGCTGCCATTTAGATGCAATCTTATGTTAACAGGTCGGATTGAGTAAGGAATTAAATTAGTACTGCTATCGAATATCAAGTCAACCTTGTTTTGTATGCAAACCTTACCCAACATATGATGCTGAGAGTACAAGCGAGATACACATTTGTTTTATTCATGAATGTAGCCATGGCGTCCTAGCACGGAAGACCAAGGGAGACATAACACCAAATTCTAAGTTTCTAGAAATATAAGGGTGATTCTTCAATTGGGGGCTATTTTGCCATCTTACATTTTGATGAATGAAATTTGGTTGAATTTTGTTAAAATTATGTCAAGACAATGTTTACATGCTTGATGTAAAGATATAAAAATGGCCACGACTGAGCTTAAATGTAATTTGAGTATTTTATATCCATTTGCCAACTGGCACTGCAAAACGTCATTACCATCACAACATCAAGAAGTATCATAATGCAAAGAATGTATCAAGGAGATAATTTAAACTCATTTATCTTGCAAACATTGTTAACCTTCAACAATACGTATAAAAAACGAAATGTTTCCATTCAGCGAATTACATATATTTTCTTGTTCTCACCATCAAAATGTGTTTTTCTGTGTTCATCAAAGCACACTTTTGTTTAATTTCTAGAAAATTAATTTGAGATGTTTTTTCTTTGAATAGGTGGATGAGTATTTCATTAGGCTTTCCATGTAGCACCTGAAGATTGAACATAAAACAGCACCTTTATATGAGCACAGAACGCTACAGATCTTCCTCATAGGGAAGGAAGCCATATCGAATCACGAAAGGAAGCCGGTCCAACGCTTGGTGCCCCGTATGTTTGAGCAAAATATGTACTCTGCTGGATGACAGCCAACACTTCAAGCTTGAAACTTTGTTGTGACAGTTAAATTGCATATGTGACGAACTCACAACACTTGGAAGATGAATCTAACACCATTGAATCAGACCGGATCAAAGCACTGATGTCGGTGCTGTACCTAAATATGCTTATTTGCTCAGCATAGTTTTTAAATTCAATTTTAATGATCTGATAACACTGAACCCAATCGCGATTTCAGCTTAACTTCAGTTCAACATGAAGCCCCGATTAATTGGGTGCATGTTGCTTTAAAACCCGTGTTAATTTTCCTTGCATTCGTAGGGAGAATGATAGAGTCAAAATATGCTGTGCATATCTGTTCTGTTTCAGTTTTATAACAAAATACTATCTATAGCGGTAACCGGTGTCATGCGAATCATTTACGAGCACTATGGGCACAAACGAGTCACAACGAGAGATCACGTTGCACGAGCAGACCGGCAAACACCTGTGCGCGTCTCACACGATGCATGTGTGTGCTCTATACAGACATGCTTGCGACAAAGTTGAAAAAAAATAATATACTACACCCAATCGGCATCGGAATGCATAACCATATGCATATCACTGTGATAAATGCTGATGTAGTGATGTCGCCAGAATGGTGATGAAACCACAGCCGTGTCTTTGATAACATGCCCAGATAGTCCTCATGAAGCGATTGATCTGAGTCTGACGTGAGACTTGCTCTTGTTAGTGAAGCACTCGCGTCTGTTACTGCGGTAACCCATTGAACAGATGAAAGGCTGACATGGACTTAGAACGCCACTGTAAACACATTATTAGTTATCGTAGGACCAGCGATCGACCACTACGGAACGCCCGGATCGTCAAGTGAATGGGAGCGTCAGCATCTGCGAACTCAGACATGAGTAAGTACCGATCTTTTATACCCAGGTATTTAGCATGTGATTGGATAGATAAAATTAAAGTGACATGACAATTAAGTCTTCCTGGCAGAACTTACGCTAAAGCTTCCATTTCTGTCAACACTGCACTGGCTGCCTATTAAACATCGCATAAATTTTAAAATCTTACTTATTACTTACAAAGCACTAAATGGTTTAGCTCCCCAATACTTGAGCGAGCTCTTAACATATTATACTCCATCACGTCTACTGCGGTCTCAAAATTCTGGCCAGTTGATCATACCGAGAATATCCAAATCAACTGCAGGCGGTCGATCGTTTTCCTATTTAGCACCTAAACTCTGGAACAGTCTTCCTAACATTGTTCGGGAAGCAGACACACTCTGTCAGTTTAAATCTAGACTAAAAACACATCTCTTTACTGTGGCATACACATAAAACACTTTTTCAATGAAATGATTGTTAGGCTGCATTAACTAGGTCAGCCGGAACCGGGAACACTTCCCATAACACCTGATGTACTCGTTACATCATCAGAAGAATGGCATCTATGCTAATGTTAGTCTCTCTGTTTTATCCCGAGGTTTACTGCAGTCAGCTGGATCCGGGCCGTATCCAGATCAGATGGTGGACCTGCGCCCAGAGAAGACCAACACAGGACCCCGAAGTGTCTGGGAGACCGTGATTAGACTCCCCCTGAAACTGCCTCATCGACACGGCATCTCAATAAACCCGTCTCCTGCGTGTTGCCTCCGATCATTCGAATATTGCACTTTAATAATTATTTAATCAACATCATCCTCAATAAACCCGTCTCCAGCATGTTGCCCCCGGTCCCTCGAATATTCTGATCTATTATGACCTCCGAGCTGTAAAACTGCCAGAATAATAATAATAATACGCTGTTTGTTAATTGGCCAGAGGAGAACTGGCACCCCGACTGAGCCTGGTTTCTCCCAAGGTTTATTTTTCTCCATTAGGTCACCTAATGGGGTTTTGGTTTCCTTGCCACTGTTGCCTCTGGCTTGGCGTGCTCAGTTGGGGACACTAAATTTTTCAACTAAACATCGAAATACATCTAAATAATAAACTAAATTAACCATTTAAACTAAATTACTGATCAAATTATTGATCTAAAGCCCACACTGTCACTGTATGATACTTGAAATTTTTCCAGAATGGCTATACAGCTGAATAAAATTATGCTGCATTATTTTCCTGTTTAACACTGTAAAGCTGCTTTGAAACAATCTACATTGTTAAAAGCGCTATATAAATAAAGTTGACTTGACTTGACTTGACTATTGCAACATGTAAAAGTGCATGAGCGTATTCATACTGGTGTGAGACCTTATATGTGCTTTGACTGTGAGAAGACCTTCAGTACATCCACCCACTTAAAAACACACCAGAGAGTTCACACTGGAGAGAAACCGTACAAGTGCTCACACTGTGGGAAGAGTTTCACCCAATTATCTCATCTACGGACTCATGAGAAAAAGCATTGCCCAATGGCGTCTAAGTCGGCAGATCCATAACTTTCATCCATAATATAGTTTGAATTTGTCATGGTTTCTACTCAATATGGACAATATTGAATATTTCCAAGTCTGGACAAGTAAATATGAAAAATATTTGTTTCCCTATTCTGTTTTCCTCAATTCCTAAATAAATTTGTCACATAAGCAGAGTGTTTTTACTAAAGCAGCAAAAAGGACTGAGCTGGCCTGAATCTATATTTGTTACAAATTTCCATTTACATTAAAGTAATAGTTCCCCGAAAATGAAAATTCAGGAGTAGGTGTCCAGTCAAGTTTATTAAATATAGTCTTCTTCTTTTTATTATACAAACATGTCATTACAAATGTCTACAACTTTATAAAACTGATCTGAGATCAGGTAAAAACAAAATTGACACTAGTTCACGTGTTCACTGAGATCATCGCCCCCTAATGACGCACCATTGTTTACTGAAGTCACGTGACTTTGGCAGTTTGATACGCTAAGATGAAAACTGACACAGATCAATACGTCTAAAACTTGGCCTAACGGCGGTTTCCTGCGCATTCAGTATTTTCAATGCATCACCACTTTATTTTGATGGTCTCTTTTGAACATTCTGCTGGCTATAAGTACTACAACTACATGTCAACTAACTCTCATTAGAGTATTAGTAGACTTGTGCTTAAAATCTGCTAACTCTTTAATGTGATGGTCCCCCAACAGACATTCTGCTGGCTTTAAGTAACTTTGTAAATACATGTCAACTTTTTCTATCCCTAACTCTACCAGTCTACCAATACTCTACTCACACTCTGATGAGTTTTAGTAGACATGTGGTTTAGAGCCCTGCGCAGGCCTCAAATCTAGGCCCTAGCCCGGCCCGTGTCTGACAGCTTATCAAAAATCTCGTCCTGAGTCCGACTGGAGGCTGTTTTTTTTTTATTGATTTATTCTTTATCCTCCCTATCGCACATTGTTGCAGCCATTAAAATAGTTCAGTTTTGTTTTTCATGTCAAAGTAGTCATTTCGTTTTGTATCTTTATTCAGTTTATTTAGAAAAATGTTTGATGCATTTTTTTGTTTGTTAACTTAAAGTTTTTGTTTATTAAAGTGACTACCAAGCGGCCAGAGGCTGACATTGAGTTGACCCAACGCATTAGCCTCTCAAATCAACACTTGACTGTTACTTATAATAAAATCTATAGATATAAAGCATTTAGATGTTTTTCCCCAGAAAACAAGAAAAAATATCTTATGTCATTTTACTAGTAAATACATCTTGATTTAATAATTTTTAGATATTTGGACTGGAAACAAGAAAAACATACATTGCATAGTAGTAAAATACTAATGTTCGCTAATTAATTCCAGTTTTACCTTAGAGAGTGCAATGACCACATTATCCACTAGAGCTCCATAGGGAAGTTATGCAGAAGTTAAGCTGCCTTTCATCTTTCTTTTATTTGCCCTTTTCCCTCTCTTTCTCATGATTGTTCCATGTTGTATTTTGTCCTTCATTTATGTATGTTTTTTTTTTTACATTTTCCCATTCATTGCCAAAATCTAAAAAATGCTCCAGACACCTGTGTTTGTGTGTGTGTGTGTGTGTGTGTGTGTGTGTGAGTGAACATGCTTGTTCCATATTGCATTTGTGCTCTAGTATTAGTCCTTCATTTATGTGTGAAAATCTTTCAGATTTATTCCAGTTTTGTTGATTTTATTTGCCAATTCCAATAAAAATACTCTCTGTTGCAGTCACACATGTGTGTGTGTGTGTGTGTGTGTGTGTGTGTGTGTGTGTGTGTGTGTGTGTGTGTGTGTGTGTGTGTGTGTGTGTGTGTGTGTGTGTGTGTGTGTGTGTGTGTGTGTGTGTGTGTGTGTGTGTGTGGCATGTTTTCGTGAAATATCAGGACACAAATGTGTATAATGACATGGGTATGACATAGGTATTACAAAAAGAGGGTGAAATATGAGGACGTTCCCCATGTCCTCACTTTTCAAAATGCTTATAAATCACACAGAATTAGGTTTTTTTCACAGAAAGTGAACTGCACAGTCTCCTGTGAGGGTTAGGTTTAGGGACAGGGGCAGTGTAAGGGGATAGAAAATACGGTTTGTACGGTATAAAAACCATTACGCCTATGGAATGTCCTCACATTTCACAAAAACAAACATGTGTGTGTGTACGTGTGTGTGTGTGTGTGTGTGTGTGTGTGTGTGTGTGTGTGTGTGTGTATGAGATAGAAAGTTCGTTCTTCTTTGTGTTTATGCTCTAGGACCAGACCTTGATATAAATGTAGACATTTTCAGATTTATACTGGATTTAGTTAATTTTGTTTGACAAAAAAAGTGAAAAACAAATTTTTTTACACTTTCCCATTCATTTTCAATGTGGGGTCAATCTGACCCAGAGGGACTTAACGGTAAACGGTAAAAAAACAACAACAATAAGAATAAAAAAATCATCAATGCATTACAAAATTATGGCATTGATCAGTACCAGTGTTTCCACAACTTAGACTGATACCATGTAGTGCTAAACCTTGATACAAGGGGCACCAAGTCAAATCTTGCCTAGGGCAGCAAATTGGTCAGGGCCGGCCCTGAGTGCAACCTTCAAATTAATTTGTTTGTGTTTTTAAACAGAACAGAAAAGAAAATATTACTTAAAAGCCTAGCAAAAAATACACAATTAAAATATTCCTATGAAAGTACCTGGCACGTCACACGACAGATGTATAGCAGCCTCTGTGCACTGGAATGTATATATAAAATCAACTTACTGACTACAACAGTCCTGAGCCAATGCACGGAATGACACTTTTTGGTTTGCACCACTCCAGTTAATTCTTTTAGCCAAGGAGTTCACCAAAAGCTTTCCCGGGATACGCCACACGGCTTCTTTAGTGGAAAACCCACCAATAATTCCAAAATAGGTTACCTTTGAAGAAGAAGAAAAACACAAACTGAAATAGCAATGCAGCCAAAATAACAATAAAACAATAACTGAGTGTCAATACAATTATAATATATACATTACAAGACAAATTTTGTGAAAAATGCAAGGGCTTTAACTTACCACTTTTTTCATTTGATTTTCAAGCCCTTTCCAGATCAGATAAACCTGACAAAGGAAGTGTTGTATGTTAATGGTGGTATTGGGTTTGTCCAGTAGGGGGCGGTGGCGCATTGTGGAGTTGGGCTGTAGCACTGTTAAAAGCAGAAAAGAACGCGCAGTGTGTTAGGTCCTGTCCCAAATGGCACACTTCATGTGCACTATCGGTCTTGTGGACTTGTGGCCGGTGTGTGTGAGTGTCCGTTAAGTCCACAAGACCGTGGGGTTTCCCATTCGTCATTTAGATTAGATTAGATTCAACTTTATTGTCATTACACAAGTACAAGTACAAGGCAACGAAATGCAGTTTAGGTCTAACCAGAAGTGCAATAGCAGCAAGTGCAGGATATATACAATGGTTGCGTAAGTGCAGGACATAAAAATGTTCTGAATATATATAAATATGTATAAGTAGAGAGATGGTTATTACTATAAGTAGAACTGAATTTACAGATGAATATATACAGTGAATAAATATACAGATGGCTATTACTATAAACAGAATTTACAGGTGAATATGTACTATGAATAAATATACAGACGGTTATTACTTGAACAGAATTTTACAGTTAGAGGTATACAATAATATGTTAGGCTAATATGAGGAATATGGCAGTGGATTAAGTTAGTACAATAAATTATGGACAGAGCTATCCGAAAGAAAGTGTAAAAGTGCAGTGTAAAGTGGTTGCATATTCCAGTTAGAAGTACGGTGCAAAATGCAAATGTAAACATTGTTACTGTAAATACAGTCGGCAGTGCAAATGAGCATAATCCAGTTACGGTATGGTGGTGCAGAATGCATAAGTAAACAGTTGTTACTGTAATAAACAGTCAGTAGTGCAAATAACAAAGTGAAGGCAGATGTGAGGTAGGAGAGTTATCAGTTTATGAGGGAAGTGGATCAACGGGGGTTTGAGTTCAATAAAGAGACAGCTCTGGGGAAAAAACTGTTCTTTAGTCTGCTGGTCCTGGTCCGGTGGATCCTGAAACGCCTGCCGGAGGGCAGGAGAGAAAACAGTCTGTGGGCTGGGTGAGAGGAGTCCTTGAGGATGCTGCGAGCTCGATGCAGACAGCGTTTCCTCTGGATGTGCTCGATGGCAGGCAGTGGAGTCCCTGTGATGCGCTGGGCAGTTTTCACCACCCGCTGCAGTGCCTTGCGCTCCGCAACAGAGCAGCTCCCATACCACACTGCCACACAGTTGGTCAGGATGCTTTCTATTGCGCAGCGGTAGAAGTTCACCAGGATAGCCGAGGAGAGCTGATTCTTCCTCAGTGTCCTCAGGAAGAAGAGGCGCTGGTGAGCCTTCTTGACCAGGCTGGAGGTGTTGGTCGTCCACGACATGTCCGCCGAGATGTGGGTCCCCAGGAACTTGAAACTGGAGACACGTTCAACAGCCATTCCATTGATGTGGATGGTGTCGTGTGTGCCTCTTGACTCCTTCCTGAAGTCCACAATGAGCTCCTTCGTTTTGGTGGTGTTGAGGAGCAGGTTATTATCAGCGCACCATGTGGCCAGATGCTGGATCTCCTCCCTGTAGGCAGTCTCATCGTTGTTGCTGATGAGACCAATCACCGTAGTGTCGTCCGCAAACTTGACGATGGAATTAGTTCCATACACTGGCTTGCAGTCGGAGGTGAAGAGGGAGTAGAGAAACGGACTTAGCACACAGCCCTGTGGTACACCAGTGTTGAGTGTGATGGATGTGGAGCAGGTGAATCCTGATCGAACATTCTGGGGTCTGTCAGTTAGGAAGTCCAAAATCCAGTTGCACATTGAAGTGTTGATGCCCAGGTCTCCAAGTTTGGCAATTAACTTGGATGGGATGACAGTGTTGAATGCTGAGCTGAAGTCAACAAACAGCATGCGTGCATAAGTGTTTTTACTGTCCAGATGGGTGAGCACAGAGTGCAGTGCCATGGAAACGGCATCCTCTGTGCTCCTATTGCTGCGGTAGGCAAACTGGTGTGAGTCCAATGTGGATGGTATAGAGTCTTTTAGGTGTTCCAGGACCAGCCGCTCAAAGCACTTCATAATGATGGGTGTGAGTGCTACAGGGCGGTAGTCATTAGGGCACCTCGGGCTGGAGTGTTTCGGCACTGGCACAATGGAAGTGCGTTTAAAGCATGATGGTACAGCTGCTTGGGCGAGAGACAGGTTGAAAATGTCTGTAAAAACCCCAGCGAGCTGCTCCGCACATGCCCTGAGCACACGTCCAGGGATGTTGTCGGGTCCAGCAGCCTTGTGCGCGCTGATCCGGCTCAGTGCCTTGCAGACATCTGTGGTGGAGAGTGTGATTGGTGGGTGGTCAGCTGAGGGTTTGAGCTTGGTGGCAGTTTCTCTGTTGTCTCTTTCAAAACGAGCATAAAAGTAATTTAGCTCATTCAGGAAGTTGACATCAGTGGCTGCGGGGGTGGAGTGGGGGGGTTTGTAGTCACTGATGGCCTGGATGCCCTGCCACATGCGTCGAGGGTCAGAGTTGGAAAAGTGACCCTCAATCTTAAGCTTGTAGCAGTGCTTGGCCTTTTTGATGCCCCTCTTCAGGTTTGCCCTGGATGCGCTGTAGGCTTGTGCATCTCCTGATCTGAAGGCAGTATTGCGTGACTTCAGCAGGAGTCGTACTTCCCTGTTCATCCAAGGCTTCTGATTTGGGTATGTGGTGATCTGTTTCTGGGTTGTAACACTGTCGATGGTGGTATTGATATGATCCAATACTGAGGAGGTGTAGGAGTCAATGTCCGTGTGAGCGCCACTGGTGGCTTGAGAAGCAAACATACTCCAGTCTGTGTTTAGAAACCTTTCCTGGAGTGTGGAGTCTGCCCCCGCAGGCCACACCTTGATGGTTTTCATTGATGGCTTCACGCGGTTGATGAGGGGTGAATATTTGGGTCTGAGAAACAAAGAGAGGTGATCTGACTGTCCCAGGTGGGGGAGGGGTGTCGCAACGTAAGCTCCGGCCATGTTTGTGTAAACATGGTCTAAGGTTTTGTTTCCTCTGGTGTGGCAGGAAACATGTTGGTGAAACTTGGGTAGCACTGACTTTAAGTTTGAGTGATTAAAGTCACCTGCAACAATAAACGCAGCTTCCGGGTGATCAGTCTGTTGTTTACTGATGGCTGCGTGAAGTTCTTTCATAGCAAGCTTGGCATCAGCATCGGGTGGAATATAGGCTGCTGTGATAATAGTGGAGGTGAACTCCCGGGGTAGATAAAACGGTCTACATTTAACCATGAGAAACTCGAGGTTAGCTGAACAATGACTCCCAACAATAGCAGAGTTTGTGCACCAAGCTTTGTTAATATAAATGCACAATCCACCCCCTCTGCTCTTCCCAGAGCCATCTAATGTTCTATCCGCCCGGAGTGTGTGGCGTCCCGCTAGCTCGATAGCGGTGTCCGGTATTCCGCTGTTTAACCAGGTTTCCGTGAATATTAGGACGTTACAGTTCAAAAGTTTCTTACTGTGTGTGATGCTGAGTCGAATCTCCTCCATTTTGTTCACTAGCGACCGTACATTGGCAAGGAAAATGCTGGGTAAAGAGAGCCGATGAGGAGTAAGCGTTAGCTTAGCACGCGTTCCTCCACGTCTCCCCCGCCTTTGTTTACGATCACGCCGCCGTCTGCGTGCACTTCCGCCCGGCCGGGTAGAGTGCAGAGTCACCGGTGTCTTAGCGATCTCAGGAAGGAGTTGTAGATTGTCCATAAAACTGTCGGAAATTCGCAAACCAATATCCAAAAGCTCAGCGCGGGTGTACGATGTAAAGGCACAACTGTTCTGTGCGAACAGACCCGAGAAGAACAGGAAAAATACCGCAAAATTGCAGAATCTGGAGAGACGCTGAGCCTCGCGATCTACTCGCGCCGCCATCTTGGTTTAAGTTGGATTTAATTGGTTTGGATTTAAGCTTAAAGAAGGGTGCTTGTGAGTGCCCCCTTTGCGGCTGCCATGCGCCCTCAATGCGCACTTCAGCTGATCCTGCAAGTTCACGAACTACGCAAATGACTTCTACCTGGCAGTCAAAGCGGCATTACATCGTGAAAGTGCGGACACAGAGGAAGGCCGTGAGGGTTTAGGGTACCAACTTTGTAGTGGGAAATTCGGATCATTTTACTGACTCAGATCTTTGAATCTTGTTCAGCAAAATGATTTTTTTTTTTTTTTTCAAATCGTTCATTTCGTTCATTTCAGCAGAAACTAATTAAAATGTTACATGTTAAATTTTCCAACACATTTAGTACCTTTGGAATTTAGCCATGGCCAAACTTTGAGAAAGAAATGATGAAGTAATTGCTTTGCTTAGCTTGCTTCAGGCTATGTATGCAGTCTGTTAGTTCACCTCACCTCACCTCCTGATCCAAATCGTTTTTTCGTTTGTCACTTCACATTTAATCACGTCTATTCCCTGGAAAGATTAGTTCACCTCTCATGACTTCGAGTTTGAGTGGTTCATTCCCCCACATCAAGTCCACATAAACAACATTACAGTCGTATTATTGACTGCATATTGTAATATATTTATTATAATAAAATCATTAGGCCATATAGAACCTTTTTTTTTTTAGAGTGTACTAGGAGTAAAAGCTCTCTCTGTGTATGTGTGTGTGTGTGTTTGCATTTACGCATTTGGCAGACGCTTTTATCCAAAGCAACTTGCATTGCCCTCATTACAGGGACAATCCCCCTGGAGCAACATGGAGTAAAGTGCCTTGCTCAAGGACACACTGGTGGTGACCACTGGGATTAAACCAGCAACCTTCTGCGTATCAGTTCCATGGTTTAACCCACCGGACCACCATCTCACGTGTGCATGTGTGTGTGTGTTTTAGTCTGTTGAACAGGAAGTTGTGTATCTTTTCATCCCTACTCCAGCAGTAGGAGCTCTCATCAGGAAGAAAGGGCAGCACATTAAAGAGCTGGCACACTTTGCTGGAGCCTCAATAAAAGTGAGACACTTTGAGACATGCTGATCCCACTACAGTTCACTTTCTCTCATTGCGAACATTAACTAGTTTTGCATGAGACTTGAAGGCTTGTAATTCTGGAATAAGAAAACCTTGAAAATTGGACCAAAATCCACATTTTATTAAGAGTTAGTGTGTTTAAATTGGATTAAAACTAAATGTGCTGTTAAAAATGTATGGGATATTGGTGTCAACTAAGTACAACTTCTTTGTAGAATTTCTGCTTTAGACCATAACCTTTGCTTTGAAACTAAGGTTAAACATATGTGTCAAGTATTTGGTGCTACTTCAGCTACTGGAGCAAGGCTACCACATAGGAATAGAAGAATAATTAAACATAACAGGAAAATAATCAATACTTGTATCATTCAGTAAATATGCACTAGATAATCAGTTGAACACCAAAAACACAAAGCAATTATACAACACATTCTTTATTGCTGAATCATTGAAACGTTGCTTCAGAGACTGTAGGTTGTATTAATGGGCTTCTAGTAATCTATAATTTCTTTGTATGGCATCACTGACACTTGTAGCGGTTTAAAGGGTTAGTTCACCCAGAAATTTAAATTAATTACTCATTAATTACTCACCCTCATGTCGTTCCACAGCCGTAAGACCTTCATTCATCTTTGGACACAAGATGTGGCTGAACTGAGGAAGCTGGCACACTGTAAAATGTGATTAGTTGTCCTTACTTAAAAAAAGTATGCAAACTTGTTGCCTCAAAAAAATTAAGCAAAGTTATCTTAAGATTAGTGAGTTAGAAAAGCTTGTTTATTTTAAGTGTGTAGTACTAAATCAAGTAGTACCACTAACACGTTTTTTTATGTTCATGTAACTTAATAACCATGCTTAGTGTTAACAAAAATTTTTCATTTTGTATGGATTGCTGGATATAAATTTAACCCCACTTACAATTACTAAATACCTACAACTTAACACTTTTAGTTCTGCTCACTCATTTTTCAAGCTCACTTAAATTAAAGAAACCAATTTCCTTGAATGGGTCCTTGTTGCAGATGCCCATTTGGGTCCAACCTGTGGCCTTTTCTCTCCCCCATTTCTTATCTATTTTTGCTGTTACTATTTAAAAAAGGCAAACACACCACAAAGTTTTGGTTGATTCGGCTCCTTTACAACATTTATTCAATGCACATTCAAGTACAAAACAGCAGCTAACAACAAAGTTGCAGTTTGATTTATCTGTAGAAAAGGACATGGAAAAATATAACAAAAAAAAAACACATTTCTGTGAGCTAATAAAAGTCACCCAATATTAATCAGGTAAACACCTGATAACTACAGGACTTCAGTGCATGCAAAATCAGTGCATTTCTGATAAAAACTGAAAGTACAACAAATGATTTTGTTTCCCAAAGTGAGCAATCCAAGGATTAAATCAACACAAAGAAAAACATCACTCATGTTTACATAACATCAAACAACTCTTTGCAAACAAATCTATTTCCATTAGCATACCTGCATAACATGGTACAGACTTAAATGGAATTTTTCTTTTATTTAGATTGTAAATAAGCGAGAACATTTGCCTGAAAGCATCAAACTCTCTGATAACAGAAGAACATTAAAGGGATAGTTCACTTTGAAATTTAATTTTGATATGTTTTAGCTTACCTCATGGGCATCCGAGATGTAGGAGTATTTGTTTCCCCAGTAGTTTCAATTTTGATAATTTTAGGTCAAACCGTTCTTGTCTGTGCCTCACATAAAGCAGGTCTATGGTCACCACCTCAAAGAGCATACACAGAGAAGTCCAAATTAAGCAAAGTACACACTGATGGCCTAAGACACGAAACGAGCGGTTTATGTGAGAAAACGAACAGTATTCAGCGAATGTCACAACAGGAAACACGCACGCGCGTCTTCGGATCAGTCGGACGTAGTGGTGTACAAGAGGTAAAAACGATATAAATACTGTTCGCAGAGAAAAGACCAGTTAACAGAGTAATTTGCAAGGCACAAGCAGACAGGAAATAAAATAGGTTGGTCTGGATCGTCTCATTTAGAACTTGATTGATGAACTATCTTACAGATCAAAAGCAAAATTAACCTACTTACCATCCAGCTCATGTGCTCCATCAGCTCCCTGAGTTTCTGGCCAACAGTTCCCTTTTTTGTTTTAAAAAGTTCTATGAAACGTGGGGTGTACTCGTCCAGAGCCTCAAAGAAGTCTCCCTCAAGATTCTTACTGGCGATTCTATTAAACTCAGCAAACACCTGAAAAAGTATAGAGAGAGAGGGGTGGTTAGGGATGGAGAGGTCGCAGAGGTATTAACATTCCAACAAGTGTTTGGATTTCTAGCCACACACTTTGAATTTATTTTTGATTGGCATTATTTCATTGGTTGAGAACAAAAATAGCTGACCTGTCGCTCTGTGAAGAGTGCTGGCCATCGTTCAACCATGTTCTGTACAGCAGGCTCCTTTTTTACAATTTCTTGTCTGCGTAGTGGGAATGATTGATCCATCATTTGTGAAATGAGAGTGCCATTTGGTTGTTTTTTCTTCATTTCTTCCACTAGAACCATTCTGGCATTTTCAAGGCTTGTTTGATCATGTCCTTCAGGTAAGTTCGGCAGATAGTTTGCTTCACCTCTTTTTGGCCGTTTGATATTCTTGCTTGAGGATTCTCCCTCTGGGTTGCCTTTACTTATTTTGCCTCCATTGATTGCTACATCCTCACAACCAGCTTTTCGAATCTTTGTGCGATAATTGGCCATCTTAAATTTAAGCCTGTTTTTCCAGCCATACCATCCGTGTGGTCCAGGCTCAGTGAGGCAGGGGTGTTTGCTAATCAGTGCTTTTGCAACACTGCTGAAGTCATCATCTTCAGGGTAAGCTTTGAAACTGTACATCGTCTCGGCAAGCTTTTCTAGTATGTCATGCTTCATATCTCGTGGTAGAGTCATACGGGTTTCATCTTTCATAAAGGCAAGATCTGCCTGTCTGAGCCTATACTCAACATCTACTGAGAAATTGGGTATGTCAAAGAACTCTGGCCACTGTTGTCTTAGCGATGGTGATGCTCCAACAGTCGACATGATCTCAGTGTCTGCTGTGCTGCACTCAGTGTCTGATGTTGTGGTGGGTGATGACAATGCTGCTAAATGGAGAGTCACAAGAGGGATGATTTTGACTGTAGCTCTTTCAGGTAAATCAGTTATTTCAGTTAAATTGCAGAGGGCATTATTAAAGTCTTGATCTTCATACTGCAGTTTAAAGTCAAACTGCAGTGACAGTTTATCCACCAGTTGCACTTTGAATTCTTCAATGGACTGTGGTCTCTTATTTAAAGTCAACTTCCTTATATCATCTTCAGCGATGATGACTCTCAGCATCAACCTCTGGTCCATTTTGAGAACTGTTTGACTCAATCAGCATAATATGTGCCATTTAACTGTCACAACCTGCTTGTCTCCAACTCTGTAAAGAGAAATTGGGACAACATCATTTAGTTCAGACAACTGAGTGACAGAGAACATGGACAAACTACAGAGCTCGTTTGCTCAAAGATGCTCATTGTACCATGATGTCATGAGTCTGCAGACAAATATTATGTCTGTATTGATCACCACAATCTTTGCTATTTGTCTGAAATCTGGGAGCCCTGAGCACGATCCAACGGAAATTACCATATTAGCACTGTACTTAATGCCATCTATGCAAACAGAAGCTGCTACAAGGACTGTGTTCTGGTAGTTATTCCGGAGATAGAGACAGTTCTTCACATTTTCAGGAAATGAAGCAACAATTACAGACTTCACTTTGTTAATTTCAACAGAAGGATTGAAAAAGGAAGTAGCAGCTAAATGGAAGGCTATCATATGCTGGTGTCTGAGAGCTAAAGTAAGGGGTATGTTCTTGAAGTTGTGAATGTGGCGCACAACTTTTTTGAAGAACTTGTGTTTGCCTTCAAAACGCATTGTCCACACATCACACAATGGAACAAAAGTTTGAATTAGTTGAGGGTAGTGCTCAATGTAGTGGTGCTTCGGTCGTAGCTTCTGGTTCGGGAAAACTTTCTGAAATATATCTCTATGTTCTGCAATCTTGCAGTCAAGAAAGCACACTGATTCCTCTGAGAAGTTTGCAGACACTGACAATTCCACTACATCTTTTAAGTTCATTAAAACCTCCCAGGTTTCATCCCCCTCAGGAATGTGATGACCTATCAGTAGTGGCAGAAGGCGGAGGAGTGTCCAGTTTTCATGACCATTTCCTCCAATTGTTGCTTTGGAAGCAAAGTTCTTTGCGATGAGCTGGGGTTGGTTTGTTCTGTCTGAAAATGTATATGGAAACCTTTTAATAGCCACATTCAGGATTTCAAGTGAGAAGTATCCCTTTGATATTAGGGCCTTCAAGCACAAGGCCAGTTCAGCTGGAACAACACCCTCCAGAAGATCATGCAAAAGATCTGGAGGATAACCATTGACAACATGAAAATGTTCCAAGCTTTCACTAAGTGGGCAGCTTCTTTTCACACCATATTGTTGAGCCATGGTAGGATCCTGCAATACATCTTGCACCTGTCCATTATGATTTTCTTTTGTTCTTGGTTGAAATGAGCCCGTCCGCACTTCCTTGTGTTGTATTTCCTCCCGTGTGGCCATACAGAATCGGCACATCCGACTTACTGTGAAGCTTTCAAAGAACCCTCTCAAAGAATGGGCAGCTAAATTATCTGCTGCAACAAATAATACTGTGCCTTTTATGCTGGCTCCTAACTGTTCAACATATACACCCTGTTGCTCAAGAAAAACAAGGTCCTGAATGAGTGGGCGGAGAATTTCCCCATAACCATGGTCTTTGAGACTGCTGACCTTGAAAAGTAGAGCAAGCTGAATGGTATGAAGAGAGGAGCGATATTTAGGGTGTAGATTTCCAAGTAACCAGTAAATGGCACATAGCTTGTGTTTCTTTCTAGAGGTTCCCAAGGGGTTAGCCACCTCAAAATCATCGATGTACAAGTAAAGAGCAATCCTGAATTCTTCCTCTGTCAAGAGAGAATTGTCTTTAAACCGGGAACCATCCCTGTAAGATCTGTATCCTTGTGACAAATTTGTCTCAGGTGACATGGCCTTATCTAAAATGTCTCGATTGTTTAGTAATGTATGCAGCATTTTTACTATGGGGATATGCACAACTGTCTGCCTGTCATTTTTTAGGACAAACTCAACAGGCGTTACCAGAGAGAATTCTTTTGAAATGTATGATGTTCGCTTGCTAGTGGTGGACAATGATCCTCCAGTAGAAGTGAATTTCAGGAATACATTATTCTCAGTAAATACTTTAACTATCTCACTCACTAAAGAGTCCTCAACATCTCCACAATGTTGATTCAGAATTTTTCCAACAGATGTATGTAACAATGGCTGTGAAAGCACATAAATTTGGTTAATCTGCTCTATAACGTCTTGCAGGGCATTTTCAGAGATGTTAAGAATTGATGACATTTTCAGAAAAAGAGCAGCTACATTATGTTCCAACTGACTCTCCAAGTTCTCCACATCTTCACTGAGCTCAGTAACCTCAAACACTGCATGAAAAAAGGTGTATCCGGACCAGGATACTCCTGGATACACTGCTGAAATTCGGAAGAATCCAGGAGTATACTGGCCGGATAGGTCAAATTCCATGGATCCGAATATGTCCGTATTCATCCGAAATGGTACCAAATCGGATGTATGTTGTGGCCGTATCCTCCCATGCTACAGCCATTTGTTGCCATGGCAAATAATCCCATCAAGTTTTTCCCAGGAGACATTTTCACACCTCTAAACAGCTTTGCCTTCCATCCCCTATTGGTCCTTCATCTCAAACTGGATTGGTTGTTTTTTTTAAAACCACTCCCAAAACCCAGACTGCTATTGGAGGACAGGACGCATTGAAAACCCAGTCAAGTGACTTTATTGGTTACTTCTAAGGCTAAGGGTGGGCTAGGTTTTGTAGCATAGGGACTTGATTGGTTATAGGCCAGCTATGCAGATTTTGCTAATTAATATATAATATATATATATATAAAAAATAATCCCCTCTCCCTCCCAAAAGAAAAATACACACAAAACAATTTGAGAAAGTCTGAAATATTTATTAAAAAGGTATAAAAAAAAAAAAAAAAAATCATTCTTAACAGCATTATAAACGAACATTAAAACAATGGTGAAACAAAAACAAGTGAACTAAATGTATTTAAAAGGGATGAAAATGTAAAGGAACAAATGTAAAAATATAAACAGTCCAAAGAACATAAATATACGTTAAATTGAATTGGTAAAGAAACAAAAAGGGAAAAAAAATTAACAAAATGCATTTAAAAGACAGATGTAAAGGAATAAAATACACAGTGAACATAAAAAGGAAAAGAATAAATATACAAATTAAACAATATAAAATGAGAACAATAAATTTATAAGACAAAAAAAAGTGTATATAAAATACACATAAATATTCCAAGTAAACAATATAACCAAATAAAAAGAACAAAGAGCATTATAAACATACATTCAAATGAATGGGGGAAAAGATAAGTGACAAAATGTTTCTAAAGGAAGGCAACGTAAGAGGAACAACAATACAAAACATGGAGATCAAAAGCAACATGGACATCTAAAAAGGAACAAACATACAAAGTATACAATATAAAACGAGACAAAGAAATCTATAAATTAAAAAGTGTATATAAAATATATGTAAATGTTCTATATATGGGAACCAATAAAAGTATAAGTATATAAACATAGGAATAAAGAAAATATAAAATGGAACAATTGAATATTAAAATTATAATTATAAAATAATTGTGACCAACTCTAACACAATGTTGTTTGAGCTAGCCAAACCATCCACACTGGCCTTCCATCAACAACAGCATCATCTTCATCTTCATCAGGTCTATAGTTGCGGTCTTCCACAGGTTATGTGTTGGTTTCTGCAACCCTGGACCTGGTCTCCAGCAACTGCAAAACATGACAGTAAATTAACCACTAAAACTCAGAGAGGAGTTTAGTAACATTCTGAAGGGAAAAAGCTTAACCGGTTTCTTAACTTACCCGTCTCTTTCTCTGACGGTTCTGTGTGATGTTCTTCATAGTGTTTCTTTTCTGGGCCTTTTCAGACTGAGCCAAAGAATACTTCCTCAGCAAAGTCTCACAAAATAAAATACATCTTGCGACCTGCCAAATAATACATTAATAATATATAGTTAATGCCAATAAAAGTAAGTAAAACAATTCAATTAAAATGTATTTGTATAGCACTTTTCACAATACATATTCAGGGTTTTTCCTGGGTCAAAAATGGTCTTCGGTGGTGGCTGACAGACATGGTCATCCATACATACATACATACACACACACACACACACGGTAAAAAAAAAAATACCCTACCCACTTGATCTGAAAGCGCAAAACTGACAATAAATTTGAAATAAATTCAAAGAAAGTTTGTAACTTTTGCTTATCTTATTTTGATACCTTGATGTTTGTTTTTTTTCCTCATTTTTACACTATTTACTGATAATTGTTTGTTTTGGTAATCATATCAATATTAAAAAAATGAACAAATAGCCTAATTTTCTGCCATATACAATCAGCTAGCTAACAACAACTTTGTTCTGGGAACCAGTCGTTAAAATGATTCAGTTCAAAGGAGTCATTAGGTGGCGAATCGGACATTAGCAGACGCATTGTGTGTGAATCCCGTCTTTAGAACATCGCGAAAGATTTGTCAACACACAGAAAACACTTCATAACCGGACAGGATTTGTTTCCTGTTTATTTAAAGTATGCTTTATGCAGCTGGTCAGAGAATCAGTCAATGTTTTTTGAGCGCATTTCACACCCAGCGGTAATTAAAGGAAGACGTCTGATAGCGCCACGCCTGATAGCGCCACGTGCAACATGGATTCGGTCTTCCGACCTTTTGATTTTGATTAACGTAAAATGTGAAACATTAGAAAGCTAAGAATGCTTATTTTGAAGACAGAGAGCGTACGAGCGGGAGGAGCTCACTGGTCGTTCTCTCTGTCACTCAGTTAACTCAAGTGCAGCAGTCATCTGTTCTACATCACTCATAAATCACAATAACTGATCAAATAAGGCTTTGGCGGGACAAACATTTGTTTTGGCGGCCGGCAAAAAAATTTCAATGTAGAAAAAACCCTGATATTGTTTCAAAGCAACTTCACAGAAAATGCATGCGTCTACATTACAGAAAAAAACAGAGAACATTAAAATAATTTTTAAGATTACCTTTTACACATTCAGGGTCAACATCTGTAAAAGTTCTTCAGGATCATGGATCCAAAACTTCTGGATCATGAGGGGGGAAGAAACATGCACACACACAAATGAATATTAATTTGTTTGATAAAACATTAATATTAATTATCAACTTACGGACAAGGACTTGCAAAACATACTCACCAGGCCCATACAAAAACTTTACAGTAGATCCAAAATCCTGGTTTGCCTATAATTTTTCAGAGTCCAAGTATGGTGGTTTCCTGTCCTCTCTGTTGAACAAGTGTACATGACAGTGTTCTCAGATTACTCATTCCAAAACTCTGTTACATTTTATGACAAGCTTGATCTTAAAACTAGCTGACAGTAGGGATGGGCATTATGACCATATAATTATACATACATGAGAAATTATATTTTACAATAACGATATCACAATATATTTATTTTGATGGATATTTTATTAAAATGCTACAGAATAATACTGCTTTAAAAGTCTTCACTGTATGATATTCAATTAATTAATATCACTTGATTCTTAAAGAAGCAGAAGGTCTTCTCTATTCTTTTGTTTTATTAAAATTATGACAAAGCTGCAGCCCCTTTAAGAACGGATGCACAGAATGACACGCATCCGGGATTCCCCACGTTAACTTGAACTGTTTGACTTTACTTAAGACATAACTGACTGTTTAAATCAAGTGAATACCTCACATGACAAGGTTTCTGAGATAATTGTGTGCATTTTACAGAAAGATAATTGATTTCGGGATCGCATGCTGTCTGAGAGAGGCTTATTTTAACACATGCATGTCCCGTTCATTATTCTACATTCATGCATGTTTCCTTGTCAAAATGTCAAAAAGTTTTAGTACAGTCAGTGCTGCGTTATATAGGCTACGCTATATTCCCATTCCGCAATATAAAAAGGCAATGTTAACGTTTACAGCAAAATCGCTAACAATAGTCAGTATCATCAGCTCGCCATAACACCCAGCCCTATCTTAACAATATTACAACACAACAAAACACAGAAACAGAATATGTAAGTTAATCACGATTAGTATATGACTTTAATGCACTAACGTTATATCTTGATGAGCAGTAGAAACAATATAAAGGGATTTACGTTACCTTCTGCCGTCTGCTGTCCGCCATTGGAAACTTAGTCTGTTCGTATTCATGTTTTTTCGTTCTCAGTCGACATCCCACCATCAAAATTCGTCCAAAATAAGATTTTAACAGGTTTAAATGGTCCATGCAATGCCATTAATAGACCGACGTGAAGATTAGAAGCCGCGATCGCGTCGCGTCCCCGCGAGCCACGAGCAACTCCAACGGCAACGGGTGTATAATTCAAACTGAAGGCGCGCACTGTCATTGGCCAGATTTCTGGATGACGTTCAGATTGACCAATCACGCTCAAAAGAACACGGAAAGACAGCAAATAGCCTTGCAAATATAGAAAAAAACTTGTTTTAAACAACAGTTAGAAAATGTGTATATTTATTTTTATTTGCTGTTATATTTAATTAATTGGTCAAATGGTGTTTTGTGGTGTGGGCAGAGGCCTGGAAGTTTCAACCTGGAGAGCAGTGCAGATTTGTACTCTTTAAAAACAATTATTGTTTGATATTTAGTTTGCTATATATTTTGTTATATTTGTATCCAGAATTGAATGTAAAACCAGTTTGAATGTAAAAATACACCTTCACTGTAAAACAGAAAATTAAAGTAAAATATCTTAATTTAAATAAGGAAAAATCTGTAAACTAATAGTGTTTTCTCTAAAACGTTTAATGTAAATTTCTGTGAAGTTTTTTAACTTTATTTGACTTAAGATATTTGACTTTAATTTTACGGTTTTTGTTTTGCAGCTGTAGCTGCTGTTTTTTTAGGTTTTTATTTTTACAGTGTAAATATAAAACTAATAAGATTTACTTTAAAATGACAAAGAATAATGTTAAATTGTTAGTATGGACATAAACATAAACCTTTAATATAATGAGCTAAATATTGTATTACAGTTGTTAATTTACAGATATTGTTTGTAATTTTGCATGAATTTGTTATTTATGAAAACAGAAAAATAATACAGTGATGTTCCTGTATAAAAAAATGAGAATTACTGTAGTTTGTCATTAATGATATAATCCTTAAAATAACAGTCAAGTTGTTTATTTAGATATTGTTTGTAATTTTACATCGTTTTAAACATAATTCAAAATTACAAGAAAATACTGTAAAAAAAAACTGAAGTTTTTTTCTGTAAAATTAGGATTCTTTTTATTGGTTGCCTTATTTTTATTGGTAACCTTATTGGTTGCACCTACATCTATTGTGAGTGGTGGATTTCAAACCTCAAAACGCCCCTCTTTTGCAGTGTGTTAAAGTTAAGAATCTTGGAGTGACACTTTTTGTGAACAGTTGCAGAGCTGAAAGATCTGCTTGTGTTTCTGTGTTTCTTGAGCAAGTGAATCCCTGCTCTTTTTTATTCCATATTTTTATTTTGAGCATATCAGTTTTTGGTGTTTTTAAAACAAACTTTTTCATTTTCCACATTTCATCTCCTTTTAATTTAATTCTATTATTGCCTACAATTTGTAAAACTTTGCAAAAATTGTTTGGGGATAGTCTAAAATGTTTGGTTAATTATCCTTTGTTAATTCCATTACATTTCTTTGTTTATTTCATTACATATTCAGATTTTTTTGTGAACGTATATGTTCAGACAGGGTTTTTATTTTGTACTGTTTTTATAAAAAATATTTGATTAAGAGACTCTTTTCATGCAGTGGTTTTAAGGCCCTGACACACCATTCTGATGGTTTGGCCCAGACCCAGGCAACGTGAACCAACCCCACAGTCGGCTTTAGTCATTGCTAGTTCAGTTTAGTGTTTCAGGGCCTTAAGAATTATTTTTTCTGTGCAAAAAGCTTGTTTGCTGTAGCCTACAGTAGACCAGAGATAATTCTCAATCCTGAAGTCGTCCCTGCCCCCCCTCCCTCTGAGAACAGCCAGCACAAGTGTCAGTCATTAACATATGAAAGGTCTTCTTCACACCTAACAGTCCTCAGTCCTAGCACACCCAGCAGTGTTTCAGCTGTATATGTCCGTGAAATTTCACGGATTCCTGTATACGTCCGCATACGTGAGGTTTCCGGGTTTTTCTGGAAATATACTGTTCCGTGTTACTCTGATCCGCTTTTTCCCACATACATCCGGTAAACATCAAATTACACAGGAGTATACCATGCCCGGATAGTGCCGGATTTCAGTGTTTTCATGCAGTGAAACTCAACCTCATCAGTTTCAGGGGCACTATCCTCGGGTTGAATATTTATATGAGATGGAGGTTCCTCAAGTTCATTATGTGACACAATTTCAGGTTTGAATGCCATCTTATTGTGGTATTGATGTTCTTTGCTTTTATGTGCATTAAAGGTTGAATAAACATTGCTCTGAAAGTTACAGCCTTGATATGGACAAGAAACCTTTTGCTTCACCTTCAAATGTCTTCGTAAATGGGTAAAAAAGTAATCTTCAGTGCAAGGCTCCACAAAGTCACACAGCTGACAATGTAAAGCAGTTTCACCCACGTTCCCTAGGATCTTTTGTGCACAGGCATTCCTTATGAAGGCATGGTAGTGGTGATATTCGAGTGTGGCACCCATGTTTTAAGCGGTAATGCTTAAATAAGTAGCCCCTCTTTTCAGCACAAAATGTGCAGTACTTACATGTCCACTGCATGGGAAACGGTTTGTCTCTTTGAAAAATCTGAAAGGAAAAAAAAGATCATTTTAGCATCAAGCCTAGCAACATAAGACAAAAACAATGATATGCAGTATCAGACTTGAAATACCAGAGCTATAGGAAAAACTAAATCCTTGCAAAAATCTAATTATCAAGCTTTTAATCATTGAACTTCTTTAAGACAAGTGAACACAGCAGTACAAAAGGTAAATAATAAATGGTAAATGACTCACTTATGTGGGTAGACATCAAGGGAACTGTAGTCCTGGGTATGATGGACTATAAGTCGAACCCACAGTATCTATAGAGACAGTTCAGAAATACTAATTACATCAAATATTTGCAATTCAAAATATGCACAAAATATTCTGTATGATGAAATATACTATAATGATGAATTAATTTCAACACACAAGATAGATTTAAATTGATTTTCTTAAATTGATTTTATTTTGTTGCAATCCAATTGCTTGATGCAAGTATAACTTTTACTTTAGCATGCAATAATAATACAGTTAATAGTTGAAAATACTTTGTATTGCTGGGATTATGGAATGTGTGGATTGATCACCATCTGCTTGAGCCTGGATAGGGACAGTTAAAAAAAATAGAACAATGTAACATCCAAAGCTCACCACAACTCATAAACAAGTACATGTGAAAACAGTAACATAGGCATATAACCCACAAAGACAATTCCCAGTATTAAAATGTACATATGTACAAGATGACCTTAAATAATAAATGTAAGCCACTGAGTGTGCCAGCAAATATGTTCCCTATCATAACAGGCTATGATAAACTGAGTGCTAAGATCTTTTCAGACAGGGAGACACTCTTCTGTACCGAGTCTGATCTGGGTACTACACGTGGTAACCATGGAAACGGCACAGCAACGAATATGGATTAGATTTAAGTGCAGAGTGTTAAATAAAATAACATATATTGATGTCTTGAAGTTGTTTAATGTTCTGTTCTAATTCTGTTTCTTGTTCTTTTTCCTTTATTTTTTGTAAACGGAGTATGAGATTATTTTTCCTCGTAGTACTGCTTTTCCTGTTTCCCACAGAAGAGAGGGAGATAATCCAGGGGTGTCATTCATTTCTAGAAAGAATGCCCACTCTCTTTTAAAATACTTGTCAAAATCTGGGTCTTTCAAAAGAGATATGTTAAAACGCCATCTGGTAGCAGGTTTACGAGGTTCACTTCTATTCCATTTAAATGTTACTGGGGCATGGTCACTAATGACAATTGGATGGATCTATGATTCAGAAATGTTTGATATGATAGAATTACTGGTGAGAAAGAAATCAATGCAGGAATATGAGTGGTGTACTGGTGAGAAAAATGAGTATTCTTTCGCGTTTGGGTGTTGTAACCGCCAGCTATCGCCAAGACCAAAATCCCTCATGAACTGTTTTATGGTTTCTGCAGATTGCCAAATGCGTTTATTACTTAAACTAGATCTATCTATTGCTGGGTTGAGAACTGTATTAAAATCACCTGCTATTATGACTGGACAGTTAGAAAGATTTGAAATAGAGGAAAATAAGTTGGGTCGTCTGTGTTTGGGCCGTATAGATTGCCAATTGTAACTGGGTTATTATCGATTGAAATGTTTATAATGATAAAACGTCCCTCAGGGTCTATAATAGTGGTATTATGAATAAATGAGATTTTTTTACTTATTAAAATGCAAACTCCCCTTTGTTTTGTAATATATTGAGCTGAGAATAAATGATTGTATTTTGATGATTTAATTTTATCTTGATCTGCATCTGATAGATGTGTTTCTTGCACAAGGCATATGTCCGCTTGTTGTTTATTTAAATGATTCAAGACTTTGACCTTCTTTGCCTGAGAGCCAATTCCACGAACATTCCAGGTTAGAAAATTGATAGCAGACATGTTATGGGAGGGAAATTAATATTACTGTATGAATGTATGAGTGTCGTGCATGCATAAGTGTGAGCGTACATTTCTATGAAGTTATAACTGCATGTACATGTGTGTGCATAACATGTTAGTGTTGTTGGCAGACAAACAAAACTGAAGAGACAGAAATGACAGTGTGTGTAAAGCAAAACAACAAAAGCAGCAGCAACAACAAAAATACAAGGAACATTAAATACTGACATAGTTTGAAACAATGATATTATGTTGGGGAGGGCGAGACCAAGGTGCAAGATGAGAGCTCATTTCATGACTTAAAGTGTGGTAAAGAGAGAGAGAGAGAGAGAGAGAGAGAGAGAGAGAGAGAGAGAGAGAGAGGAACTGGGGAGCTAGAAACGGGCGATATATTTTTAAATTCATGAACAACAGTCACTTATTAGGAAATGAGAGTGAAGAGTTCAGAAAAGCCAGGGAGTAATGTCTTCATCACGGTATAACTGTCCATTTATGTAAAGTTTGTCCACAGTGATGATTGCCTTTTTTCCTTCATTCATCATTTGTTTTCGGACTGGGAAGAGATGTTTTCGACGTTCGAGAATGTCCTTTGGATATTGATTATTGAGTCCGTAGTTTGTGCCTTTGAGTTGTCTGCCTTGCCTCTGAACCAGTTATTTTTGTTTATAATGTTCGAATTTTGCGATGATTGGACGCGGGCGATTGTTGCTGTTCTGGGATCTGATCCTATGCACGCGGTGGAAAGTGATATCCTGTACAGTTTCAGATGGTAATTTGAGCTGATTTATCATGAAGTCCTTAACTGATTTTTCGGGGTCGTCTGGGGTTTGTTCCGGAATTCCTGCGAAAACTAGATTGTCCCTCATGCTTCGTGATTGTAAGTCCAGAATGATCTCTTTCATGGATTTGTTTTGTATGACAACGGAGGTGAGTTGAGCAGTAAGCGAGTGATTGGAGTCCTTTAAAAAATGATTTTCTTTGGTGAGAGAGTCTATCTGTTCTTGGCTGAATTCTAAGCTGTGCGGTAGTTCTTGAAAGTCCTTGTGTATTAGTTCTATGAGCACGATCCTTGCATCAAGTCCGGAAAGTTTATTTTCGATGGAGAGTAGAATGTCGCTTACCTCTGTGCAGTACGGTGGTTTTGGTGATGTGAATGGTGTTTTACTTGGACTGGAAGGTGAATCGGGAAGAGGTCTCTTAGAGATTGGAGTGGGGTTACCTTTGCTTTTTTTGTTGTGATCTGGTTTGTCCCTGTTCATGGTGTAGCAGAGTGTGTTGTAGCGTGCGTCGATATACTCCTCGAGATGATCCAGGTTGTAAAACGGTATAGTCCAGTTTTGAAACGAGATGAAGGAAGTTTATGAAAAGATGAGAGAAAGAAGGAGGTTTACAGTCTAGCAGATGGGAGCCGCCATCTTAGATCACGCACCAGGTCTCGTGGGTTCTCGCGTTACTCAGCCATCAGAGCCCCTGGACAAGAATATATTAACAAAAATGTGTTTCCCTATTCTGTTTTGCTCTATTCCTAAACAAATGTGTCACATAAGCAGAGTGTTTTTATTGCAGCAGCCAAAAGGTCTGAGCTGACCTGAATCTTTTATATGTTTAACACTTTCATTCATAGTGTCCACATTTGTGGACAGTTAATTTAACTCAGTTTAGGGATCATTTATCGTGGTAATTTTCTCCAAACCACTTGAGGGCAGTGTCACTATATTTACAGCAATATTGTAATATTCATTTCTTGATGACATCTTTAATCCAAGATGGCTGACAGCAATAGCCATGTGCCAAATGCCCCAGGCATATCTGTGAAAAACTTTCGCCATGTAATACACATATGCTCAGAACACAAACCCTGACCCTATACTACAAACAATAATTGTTAAAGAAAGGGGGTACAGCTCTCACGGTCCCTCAGCCTCGCTGCCTGCCACAACTTAGTTCAGGTGTGACTAGTTAATTAGTCTTGTTAGTCCTCTGTTTGCTCTTTATATATGCCCTTAGTTTCAGTCTGGTCTTTGTCTTGCGTTGATGTTGTTTAGTGTGGGTAATGTGGTTTTGTGTTTTCTCCTACAGGTTTAATTCCATTTAATTAAAGGACTGTTTTGTGTATCTCAGAGTCGTGCAATTCACTACAGCCAACCGTGACCCTAATGTTACCAAATTAAATGTTGAAACCATGAAGAGAAAATGACTGTGAAGCTTTGATGGACTCGATCTACACCATCTGTGTTTTGAACATCGTTCTGAATGGGATCCGGATCTGGTCTTTGACTAAAATGCAATTTTCTCTGCCCTTTGTTTAAAATGTTGCTTAACTTACCCACAATCAAGGGTTGGTAAAAAAAGGATGCATGAAGGTAGAATAAAATATTTTTAAATGGAAAGCGTTCCAAGGTATTGTGTTAAAGGTGAAGTGTTAAAAATTAATAATTAAATAGGATTATACTGTAGTATGAATAAAGTGTGTAATAATATATACATAGTAAACTATATGTATGATGTTATGGTTACATTTAAAGAGTATAGCATAAATCTACTAAACTAGTAGTTTACTGAGAGTACACATCAAAGTGTAATATCATAAACTAAAATATATACTATAAGAATTAAACCAGTAAACTATTAGTATACTTATAAGTTCACTTGTAGTGCATATACAGTACAAATGAGAATTTTTTTTAGTTCTGAACTAGTTGTGTACTTAAAGTTTACTACTGTTACATTTAAATTATACTTAAATGTATACCTTTATATACTAAAAGTGGGCCAATTTAGTCCCAAGCAGTATTGAAATAGCACACTTACTTTACTTTTAGCACACTGATATTAGTATACTTACTAGATACAGTATAGTATACTTAACATATACTTGCAATTACTTAAGTATACTTCATAAAATTAACTTTAAGTATTTCGTAAGGGCATCTATGGATCAGCTTAGCTCACAATGGTTTTTAATCAATCTATGACAATAACTCATGACAGAGAAACTCAAAATTCAACCAGGTGAGTTGGAAGTTAAAACTTAAATCATGAATAGTTTTTGAATGACTATTTGAGCAAACATTTGCACCTGGATAATTGAGAGTGATTGTAAGTGTGATGATCATCTGATAAATGAGCAACAGCGACCACAATTCACACCTTCAGTCAGTGAAGCCGCTCCCACAGCCGTTCATGAGAGTTTAAATGATGGGAATATTCCCATCTTCCCACAGGAGAAGAAGAAGCAAGCAGGAGGAATTACTCCAGGAGAAACTACAGACATACTATTGTAAAGATGGAGTTTGAGGAAGAACCCTGCAGAATAGAAGATGAAGAGACAGAGGAACAAATAGGTTGGTGTTTTCCTTCGTTCTCTTTAATGAGGAACATTAAGATGAAAACTGACACAGATCAAAACATCTAAAACTAGACACTAGTAGACTCAATAGTAAACTAGATTTGTGCTAAATTAAGAATTAACTTAATTTCCTTGTTTTTCATTTGTCCTTTTTAATTGAATTTAATATGTTTTTAGACCTGATGGAAGTGAAAGACAAACATAATTTCACAAATGAAGATAAAGAACTGGCATATAAAAATGAAGGCAAACATCTGTTTCAAAAACCTCATAATTTCAAAAATGAAGATGGAGATACAGTCGTTTCAAAGACTGAAGAGAATTTCACACAGAAACAAGCTGGGAAATCTGGAGTCAAAGGATATTTTACCTGCTCTGAGTGTGGGAAGAGTTTCAGACAAAAAGAACGCCTGAATGTGCACATGAGGATTCACACTGGAGAGAAACCGTTCACATGCTCTGAGTGTGGAAAGAGTTTCACTCAGAAAAGCACTCTCGAAGAGCATCTGCGTCGTCACTCTGGAGTGAGATCATTCAGCTGTGATCAGTGTGAGAAAACATTTGTTGCGCAATCAAACTTAAGACAACACCTTAAAGTTCATGCTGCTGTGAAGCCTCACATTTGCTCTTTTTGTGGAAAGAGTTTTGCACGACTGAACACTTTAAAAGTGCATGGGAGTATTCATACTGGTGTGAGACCTTATATGTGCTTTGACTGTGAGAAGACTTTTTTTACATCAAGTGACTTAAAGATACACCAGAGAATTCACACTGGAGAGAAACCGTACAAGTGCTCACACTGTGGAAAGAGTTTCTCTCGGTCAGGAAGCCTGAAAGATCATGAGAGAATTCACACTGGAGAGAAACCGTACAAGTGCTCACACTGTGGAAAGAGTTTCTCTCAGTCAGGAAGCCTGAAATATCATGAGAGAATTCACACTGGAGAGAAGCCGCACCAGTGCTCTTCATGTGGGAAGAGTTTCACCAAATCATATCATCGACTGAGACATGAGAAAAAGCATTGCCCAAAGGCGTCTAAGTGATCAAAGATCATGTTCTGGGGTCGCATTACAGAAACAGCTTATCTTCTCTTACAACAATCCTATCTTACCTGTTAAGTAACCATAGCAATTTCAGTTAGGACCGCATTTAGGACAAAAGCTATTACAGAATTACATTTCTATGGATAGGAAACGGGTATTACAGAAGCATCCTAACTTGACAAAAAATCCTAAAAGCTTCCTTAACTTTAGGACAACCCCACTGGTGTCCTAACTTCAAACCCTTTTGAAATCCAATGGTAAAAATCACAGTACAAAAAGCCTTTTTCAAGAGTGGCATAGACGTAGAGCAGCGATGTTTGATGGTGGAGAGACTCTCTGACTTTGATGATAAAATACTCATAAATAATTACAACGCTGAGGCCCTAGCCCGGCCCGTGTCTGACAGCTTATCAAAAATCTCATCCTGAGTCCGACTGGAGGCTGTTTTTTTTTGTTTTTTTAAATCCTCCCTATCGCACATTGTTGCAGCCATTAAAATAGTTGAGTTTTGTTTTTCATGTCAAAGTAGTCATTTCGTTTTGTTTCTTTATTCAGTTAATTTAGAAAAATGTTTGACGCATTTTTATGTTTGTTAAATTACATTTTTTGTTTATTAAAGTGACTACCAAGCGGCCAGAGGCTGACAGTGAGTTGACCCAACGCATTAGCCTCTCAAATCAACAATTGACTGTTGCTTATAATAAAATGCATAGATAAAAAGCACTTCAAGCATCACAATGTTAGTTTAAACGTTTAGCCTACTACACCCACCTCAGTAAAAACGCATTTTTGACAAGCTGATGCTGCTCGCAAACGAAACGGGCCACACAATCTAAACAAATAATGATAATTAAAAAAAAAACATGCAGGTTGTTTTACCTTACACCTCTCTGCAAAATGCTTTCCCGGGATACGCCACACAGCTTCTTTAGTGGAAAACCCACCAATAATTCCAAAATAGGTTACCTTTGAAGAAGAAGAAAAACACAAACTGAAATAACAATGCAGCCCAAATAACAATAAAACAATAACTGAGTATCAATACAATTATAATATATACATTACAAGACAAATTGTGTGAAAAATGTTTGACGCATTTTTTTGTTTGTTAAATTACATTTTTTGTTTATTAAAGTGACTACCAAGCGGCCAGAGGTTGACAGTGAGTTGACCCAACGCATTAGTCTCTCAAATCAACACTTGACTGTTGCTTATAATAAAATGCATAGATATAAAGCACTTCAAGCATCACAATGTTAGTTTAAACGTTTAGCCTACTACACCCACCTCAGTAAAAACGCATTTTTGACTAGCTGATGCTGCTCGCAAACAAAACGGGCCACACAATCTAAACAAATAATGATAATTAAAAAAAAAACATGCAGGTTGTCTTACCTTACACCTCTCCGCAAAATGAATATAAATCTGATCTTCAATTCCCGCGCTATATGCTATATTCTCACCCCATTGGCAGATTATTTTGATTGTTTTAAGCATTGTTTTAAGTTTTAAACCCCAAACTTTTACAGAGCGATTGCATAAGGAAATATACATTTTTTACATGGAAAACTATATATAATTTTTTTTATTTACTTCTCAACTATACATTTATTCAGTGTTTTTGTGGGTATTTGGTAGTTTTTACCTATTTACTGCACAAATACTTAACTATGTCATAAATTGGCTCATTAAAAAATATTTTTTTATGAAAAAATCCCTTGAATGATGATCTTAATTAAATATAAATAATTTTTGGACATTGCTCTATGTGTTAGAGATAGAATACTGCCATCTGTAGGTTTGTGGAAAAACTTTAGGAATAATAGTTAAAGAGAGAGAGTGCAATGACCACATTATCCACTAGAGGTCCATGGGGAAGTTATGCAAAAGTTAAGCTGCCTTTCATCTTTCTTTTATTTGCCATTTTCCCTCTCTTTCTCATGATTGTTCCATGTTGTATTTGTGCTCTAGTATTTGTCCTTCATTTATGTATGAAAATCTTTCAGATTTATGTCAGTTTTGTTGATTTTATTTGCTAATTCCAATAAAAATACTCTCTGTTGCAGTCACACACATGTGTGTGTTTGTGTGTGTGTGTGTACATGTGTGTGTATGAGATAGAAAGTTCGTTCTTCTTTGTGTTTATGCTCTAGGACCAGACCTTGATATAAATGTAGAAATTTTCAGATTTATACTGGATTTAGTGAAATAAAAAAAAAGTGAAAAAAAGAAATTTCAAAATTGTTGGGTCAATCTGACCCAGAGGGACTTAAACGGTAATTTTTTTTACAGACCTTTAGAACAACCAAATCAAGCCCAGATTTTTTGTGCATGTTTAGATAGATTATTTAGGAAAAGTCACAGAGTCTCATGGTCCTGAGATGAAGGGAACACTTTTTAAAAATGGAGGAGAAGTCCAAGGGCCGATTAAGGGTTAATAGTTTGTGCATGAATGCTAGATGCAATTACTCTTGCTATTTGTGTTTAGGCTGTAATGTGGCGTAGGTGCCATTTTTTGTATAATTGAACTATCATCAGCCTTTAAAAAATAATAAAATAATAATAAGGTCATGAACATAATGGCGAGGTAGAAAGGACTGGACATCATTTAAAACAACAACAATAAGAATAAAAAAAACATTAATGCATTACAAAAATATGGCATTGATCAGTAACAGTGTTTCCACAGATTAGACTGATACCATGTAGTGGTAAACCTTGATACAAGGGGCACCAAGTCAAATCTTGCCTAGGGCAGCAAATTGGTCAGGGCCGGCCCTGAGTGCAACCTTCAAATTAATTTGTTTGTGTTTTTAAACAGAACAGAAAAGAAAATATTAAAAGCCTAGCAAAAAAATACACAATTAAAATATTCCTATGAAAGTACCTGGCATGTCACACGACAGATGTATAGCAGCCTCTGTGCACTGGAATGTATATATAAAATCAACTTACTGACTACAACAGTCCTAAGGGCCAATGCACGAAATTACACTTTTTGGTTTGCATCACTCCAGTTTTTTCTTTTAGCCAAGGAGTTCACCAAAAGCTTTCCCGGGATACGCCACACAGCTTCTTTAGTGGAAAACCCACCAATAATTCCAAAATAGGTTACCTTTGAAGAAGAAGAAAAACACAAACTGAAATAACAATGCAGCCAAAATAACAATAAAACAATAACTGAGTATCAATACAATTATAATATATACATTACAAGACAAATTGTGTGAAAAATGCAAGGGCTTTAACTTACCAACTTTTTCATTTGATTTTCAAGCCCTTTCCAGATCAGATAAACCTGACAAAGGAAGTGTTGTATGTTAATGGTGGTATTGGGTTTGTCCAGTAGGGGGCGGTGGCGCATTGTGGAGTTGGGCTGTAGCACTGTTAAAAGCAGAAAAGAACGCGTAGTGTGTTAGGCCCTGTCCCAAATGGCACACTTCATGTGCACTATCGGTCTTGTGGACTTACAATGGCCGGTGTGTGCGAGTGTCTGTTAAGTCCACAAGACCGTAGGGTGTCCCATTCGTCATTTAAGCTTAAAGAAGGGTGCTTGTGAGTGCCCCCTTTGCGGCTGCTATGCGCCCTCAATGCGCACTTCAGCTGATCCCGCAAGTTCACAAACTACGCAGATGACTTCTACCTGGCAGTCAAAGCGGCATTACATCGTGAAAGTGTGGACTCAGAGGAAGACCGTGAGGGTTTAGGGTACCAACTTTGTAGTGGGAAATTCGGATCATTTTACTGACTCAGATCTTTGAATGTTGTTCAGCAAAATGAATTTTTTTTTTTTCAAATCGTTCATTTCGTTCATTTCAGCAGAAACTAATTAAAATGTTACAAGTTAAATTTTCCAACACATTTAATACCTTTGGAATTTAGCCATGGCCAAACTTTGAGAAAGAAATTATGAATTAATTGCTTTGCTTAGCTTGCTTCAGGCTATGTATGCAGTCTGTTAGTTCACCTCACCTCACCTCCCGATCCAAATAGTTTTTTCGTTTGTCACTTCACATTTAATCACGTCTATTCCCTGGAAAGATTAGTTCACCTCTCGTGACTTCGAGTTCGAGTCGTTCATTCAAGTCCCCCACATCAAGTCCACATAAACAACATTACAGTCGTATTGACTGCATATTGTAATATATTTACATTTACATTTACATTTACATTTAGTCATTTAGCAGACGCTTTTATCCAAAACGACTTACAAATGAGAGCAATAGAAACAACTACAACAGTCAGAGGCTACAGTATGCAAGTGCTGTAACAAGTCTCAGTTAATCTAACACAGAACACACAGGATTTTTTTTTTTTTTTTTTTTTTTAAATAAATTAGACAGACAGAAAAATGAATAGAATGTTAAGTGCTATTCTTGATTGGTCAGGTGCTGCTGGAAGAGATGCGTCTTTAGATGTTTTTTGAAAATGGCTACAGACTCGGCTGCTCGAATTGAGATAGGCAGGTCATTCCACCAGGTGGGGGCAGTCCAGGAAAAGGTCCGTGACAGTGATTTCATGCCTCTCTGGTATGGCACCACAAGGCGTCGTTCACTGGTAGAACGCAAACTCCTGGAGGGTGTGTATGTCTGAACAAGCGAGTTAAGGTAAATTGGTGCAGAGCCAGTGGTTGCTTTGAAGGCGAGTACCAGTGCCTTGAATTTGATGCGAGCGGCTATTGGTAGCCAGTGGAGTCTGATGAAGAGAGGCATGACGTGCGCTCTCTTCGGCTCGTTAAAGATCACCCTCGCTGCTGCATTCTGGATCAGTTGCAAGGGTTTGATAGTGCATGCCGGAAGGCCTGCTAGAAGAGCATTACAGTAGTCCAGTCTGGAGAGAACAAGAGCTTGGACCAAGAGTTGTGTGGTCTGCTCAGATAGGAAGGCTCTAATCTTCCTAATGTTGTATAATGCAAATCTGCAGGACCGGGTTGTTGCAGTAATGTGGTCAGTGAATTTTAGCTGATCATCGATCACAACTCCAAGATTCCTGGCTGTCCTGGACGGAGTTATGATTGATGAACCTAGCTGAATGGAGAGATTGTGATGAAGTGCTGGGTTGGCTGAGACCACAAGCAGTTCAGTCTTTGCAAGGTTGAGTTGCAGGTGATGCTCCTTCATCCAGGCAGAAATGTCTGTTAGGCAGGCAGCAATACGAACACCAACCGTGGGATCATCTGGTTGAAATGAGAAGTAGAGTTGAGTGTCGTCTGCATAGCAGTGATAGGAAAAGCCATGTTTCTGAATGACCGATCCCAGTGATGACATGTAGATGGAGAAGAGAAGTGGTCCAAGCACTGAGCCCTGTGGAACTCCAGTGGCTAGATGATGTGACTTAGACACTTCACCTCTCCATGACACCCTGAAGGACCTACCTGAGAGGTAAGACTTGAGCCACTGGAGAGCAGTTCCTGAGATGCCCATCTTCATGAGAGTTGACAGGAGGATCTGGTGGTTAACTGTGTCAAAAGCAGCAGACAAATCCAGTAAGATAAGTACTGTGGATCTGGAAGCCGCTCTTGCCTGCCTCAGTGCCTCCGTAACCGAGAGCAGGGCAGTCTCAGTTGAGTGGCCGCTTTTGAAGCCTGATTGGTTGATATCCAGGAGGTTGTTCTGTTCAAGAAACGTAGAGAGCTGGTTAAAAACAACTTGCTCGAGTGTCTTTGCAATGAAAGGCAGAAGGGATACCGGTCTGTAGTTTTCTAAAAGTGCTGGGTTCATAGAGTGTTTCTTAAGCAGTGGGGTTACCCGAGCCTGCTTAAATGCTGTGGGGAAGGTCCCGGTGTGAAGAGAGGTGTTGACAATGTGAGTGAGTGCAGGAGTAACAGAAGAAGAAATGGCCTGAAGGAGGTGAGTGGGGATAGGGTCAAGCGGACAGGTAGTGGGGTGGTTGGAAAGGATGAGTTTGGAGACTTCAGCTTCAGAGAGCAGAGAAAAAGAGGGGAGTGTATGTGTTATGGTTGTTGAGATGTGCGTGTCGGTTTGTGGTGCGGAGAATTGGCTGCTGATGGAGGAGGTTTTTTGTGTGAAAAATGATGCAAAGTCATCAGCTGTAAGAGTTGATGAAGGAGGGGGGGGGGGGCAGAGGAGCGAAGAGAACGTTCTGAAGAGTGCACGAGAGTCAGAGCAGTTGTGTATTTTGTTGTGATAGTATGTAGTTTTAGCAGTGGAGACGTTACTAGAGAAAGAAGCGAGAAGAGACTGATACAGGGTCAGGTCAGTAGTGTTTTTAGTTTTGCGCCACTTCCTCTCTGCCGCCCGGAGCCCAGAGCGATGTTCGCGGAGAACATCAGACAGCCAGGGGGCAGAGGGAGTGGTGCGGGCTGGCCTGGATGAAACGGGACAGAAGTTGTCTAAGCAAGATGTTAGAGTGGAGCAAAGAGTGTCAGTAGCACTATTAGTGTCCAGTGCTGAGAACTGAGCAGGTGGAGGGAGTGAGGAGGAAACCATAGTGGATAGACGGGAGGGAGAGAGTGAGCGTAGATTACGCCGAAAGGTAATCAGCGGAGGAGTGTGTGTTGTGTTAGGAGTTAGTAGGAGGTTAAGAGTGATGAGAAAGTGATCTGAGGTGTGTAAAGGAGTAACTAAAGTGACGTCTGTGGAGCAGTAGCGTGTGTAGATAAGATCAAGATGGTTACCTGATTTATGAGTAGCTGTAGTAGATACTCGCTTAAGATCAAATGAGGTCAGAAGAGTGGTGAAGTCTGCAGCCTGGGGTTTATCAAGGTGAATGTTGAAGTCACCGAGCAGTACCAGAGGAGTGCCATCCTCAGGGAAGTGAGAGAGTAACATATCCAATTCCTCCAGGAAGTTACCCAGTTGACCTGGAGGACGATAAATAACTACAACATGGATTTTAGCAGGGTGAGTGACAGTGATTGAGTGCGATTCAAATGAGCAGTTGCCAGATAGAGAAGGGATGGGCTCAAATTTCCAATCCTTTGAGATGAGCAGACCAGTACCTCCGCCCCTCCCAATCGGGCGAGAGGTGTGTGAAAAAGAGAAATTATTTGAGAGGGCCGCAGGAGTGGCAGTGTCTTCTGGTTTGATCCAGGTTTCAGTTAGAGCCATGAGACTGAGATGTGAATGAGTGGAAATAGATGAAATAAAGTCTGCTTTGTTTACAGCAGACTGGCAATTCCAGAGACCAATTGGAATGGACATTAATGTAGCAGAGGAAATGGGCACACTATGCAGATTAGTAGGATTACGGCGTCTAGAATGTACAGAGCGTGATTTACGGGTGTGTGTGATAATAGTAGAGATTTGGAAGCACATTGTGAATACGGGTCAGATAAATTAGCAGATGAAAACAAGCAAAAACACAAAAGTGGACAAAGTATATATATATAGCTATACTCAAGTGCCTTGTCGGTGTCCTTGCTCGAGTGGAGTCGCGCAGAGTAGAGTCGAATGGTATTTATTATAATAAAATCATCAGGGGCCCGTTTCAGAAAAGAGGTTAAGTGAAAACTCTGAGTAGGTTAACCCTGAAATAAGGGAAACTTATAGTTTTCAGACATGATTTATATAGAACGGCCTCTTCTGTGCTGCGCTTGGCAACTTCAACGATCTTGACGTGGTCTGTCAAAAAAAAGAGCACAAACCAATGTTTATCTTTGTTAAAATCAATATAATGCATAAATACATTTCAGGAAACCCCAGAAATAAACATAATAATCTCTTGAGCACGAGCCCTTAAATTACATCTTTACAGACATTAAAGACCTTTTTACACCTAAAGAGCCAGAAGAAAGATCAGTACTCAGCAGTTCATGGCTTGCAATATGCCATTAACACCTCAAACAATATCATTCCTATTCACATTTTCATTATAAAACATTGACATTACTCTTTTGTCTTTGTGCAGATTAACTGATGTGCCGTAAACTGTCCAAAACTTGTACTTTTGTTTTCTTTATACTTAAATTTGTATCTTTTTATACGTAAATCTGCTCGGGTTATGTATATAACCCTTGTTCCCTGAGAAGGGGAACGAGCACTGCATCGGGACGACGCTTTGGGGATGCTCCCTTAGCATCAGCGAATCTGAAACCAGAATGCCAATGCGTGATGATGTAACCGTGACGGCATACCCGGAAGTATAAAAGGGGAGCTGGAACGTTATGTCGGCAGTAATTACTCTGAAGCATGCGCTCCAGGCGCGCCGAGGGGTGGCGTCGGGATGCAGTGCTCGTTCCCCTTCTCAGGGAACAAGGGTTATATACATAACCCGAGCAGTTCCCTTTCGAGGGAATTCGCACTGCATCGGGACGACGCTTTGGGGAACGAATCCCAACTAGGCCACACCGAAGGGTAGCGCCTGCCCTAGTGTGAAGCCGGAGACCGGGCACAGCTAGGACTGGAGCACCCTAGCACCAGGCATCGTAGGGAGATCCAGGCTATAAAACCTGATAAACGTGTGTGGGGTAGCCCACCCGGCCGCCTCGCAGATATCCTGCAAGGGGACCCCAGAAAGAAGGGCCACCAAAGAGGCCATGCCTCTGGTGGAATGAGCCCTCACGGCCACAGGTGAAGGCAAACTGCGCACCTGGTAGGCCATGGTAATTGCCTGGACAATCCAATTACTGATTGTCTGAGTAGACGCAGGCAATCCCTTCTTAGGTGAGCCAAAACACACCAACAGTTGTTGTGATCTCCTCCACTGTGCAGACTTCGCCAAATAAACCCTGAGCGCCCTAACCGGGCAGAGTAGGTGAAGTCTCCCCTCTTCCGCCGTCACGTGAGGCGGAGGATGGAATGCCTGCAGAACCAATGACCTGATCACCCTTGATGGCACCTTAGGCATGTAGCCCGGCCTAGGGTGTAAGATGGCCTTTACTCCTCCCGGGGCAAACTCCAGGCAGGTTGGCGTTACCGCCAAGGCCTGGAGATCTCCCACTCTCCTGAGAGAGTTAATGGAGAGGAGAAAAGCCACCTTAAGGGTCAGGTTCTTTGGTTCAGCTGACTCCAATGGCTCGAAGGGGGCCTCAGCCAAGCCTTCGAGAACCACTGCCAGGTCCCAGGTTGGAACTCTGGAATGAGCCGCAGGCCTCATCCTCCGAGCCCCACGGAGGAATTGTACAACCAGCGGGTGCCTACCCAGAGGCCCATCACCCAAAGGAGTGTGGAAAGCCGCAATGGCAGCCACGTACACCTTGAGTGTGGACGGGGTAAGCCCTGCAGAGAAGCGATCTTGGAGGATCTCCAGCACTGAAGCCACTGGGCAGTTAACTGGGTCCACCTCACATTCCCTGCACCAAGTGGAAAATACATTCCACTTGAGGCTGTACAGTCTCCTCGTAGACGGAGCCCTGGAACTGAGTAAGGTCTCTATCACCTCTGCCGATAGGCCAGCCTCTAGGTACCTGGTCCCCTCAGGGGCCAGACCCACAGGTTTCAAATCTCCGGGCGGGGGTAAAATATCGTACCCGCCGCCTGAGATAGGAGATCCCTCCTCAGAGGAATCTCCCACGGCTGACCTGCTAGCAGAGCTATGATACCTGAGAACCAGACTCGAGTCGGCCAACGGGGTGCTACCAGAAGTAGACTGACCCCCTGTCGCCTGACCCTCTCCAGGACTCCCGGGAGCAGAGCAATCGGGGGAAATGCGCACAGACACAGCCTCGGCCACGTCTGAACCATGGCATCCAACCCCAGCGGGGCTGGATGCGTGAGGGAAAACCACAGTGGGCAGTGGGACGTCTCTCGAGACGCAAATAATCCACTTCCACTGGGCCGAACCTCTTGCATATGGCCTCCACCACCTCTGGGTGGAGTCGCCACTCCCCGGGCCTCAGCCCCTGCCTCGACAGGATGTCTGCTCCCTGATTTTGGACCCCCGGGACATACATTGCCCTGATGGACAACAGTTTCCCTTGGGACCACAGGAGGATGTGATACCTGGTTTACTTCCCATAACCACGTCCCAGCCAGTGAGGGAGGCGTCTGTTGAAACGGATTCCCGGCAACAGAACGCTCCCAACACTGGCCCTTGGGACAGAAACCAAGGTTTCTTCCATATGACTAGGGAACAAAGGCATCTGCACGTTACCCTGATCATACAGAATGGTTTTCCCCTCGAGGAAAACCCCTTGATTCCCAGCTACCCACTGTAAGGGTCTCATGCAGCAGGTCAAGAGACATTCTGTTGGACGCAGCCGCAATGAGCCCCAGCAGTCCTTAAACTGCTTCACAGTGATGCTGTGGCCTAGCTTCATTTCAGAGACCACCGCCCGTATGGACTCGATGCGTTCGGGAGACAATTGTGCCCACAACGTAGAGAATCCCATACGACTCCCAGGAACACAGTTCTCTGAGAAGGTGTCAACACGCTACTGCGTGTAGAGTCTCAAAGGGCTAGGCTGCCTGGAAGAACCCGATATTGGTACGCTTTGCCCCAAAAAGCGAACCTCAGGAACTTCCTGTGACATAGAAGGATGGATACAGGGAAGTATGCGTCCTTTTCAGACCCATCGTGGCAGACCAGTCCTCAGACTGGATCTGAATCACAATGGAGGAATTGCAAAGCATCTTGAATCTGAATCTCCTCAGAGAACGATTCAAGTACCTCAGGTCTAAAGTTGGATGCAACTCGCCATCCCTCTTAGGAACTATGAAGTACTGGCTGTAGAACCCGGACTCCCTGTCTGGCGGAGGAGCACATTCTGTGGCCTCCCTACCAACAGGGAGTGAACTTCCTGTTCCATTACCCGAACCTGCCCAGGGACCACTGCCGTCCAGACCACCCCACTGAACTTCAGGGGAAGGTAACCGGACTGCAGTCTGTATGCCCCTTTCTACAGTCGCAGGCCCCAAGCTGATATATTCGGAGGCATAACCATGCGCCAAGATAATCTGCTAAGGGAACCAGGCTGGTCTCGGGTGTCAACCGAGCCTCCTCCCCGACCCCCTGAAGCGGCTAACCGGCAGGGCGAAATCGAGGAAGATTTTCAGTGTGCGTACGCGTTTGCTGGACCACCGCATGTCTTGCTAGAGGCGGCTGGTGCAGCACGCGTGCGCGGGGAAACGATGTGGCCCGAAGCGTACTAGACGGCGGGAACACAGCATCGATTCCCGAAATCTCCACAGGGGAGGCGACCTCGATCACTCCTACCCGGTCGAGGGGGCTGGCCAGCAGGGGCCTCATCTAAGGGAGCAGCTCAACAGGGCCACAACCCTAGAGCGGACACTGCGATTAGCAATTGCCTGAAACTGATGTGTCCTGCAGGCCACAAGGCGGCGAGAACGACATCAACTTCAGGGGGGCTCCATCTTAGATGAATATCCAGTTCACAAGTTAAACACGCTTGGGTGACAGAATTAAAGTATCCAACTTATCAAAGTCGGATAACATGACACTCAATTCCTCGGAATTAAATGCCATCATAATCACCAAACCCGTGCAACCTGATCTGAATAACAGGCTGAATAAAAAATATATCTAACTCCTCAAAGTCAGATAATATTTTAATTTAATTCCTCAGAATTAAATACAGCCACAATAAGGTGAAACATAGTCTGAATGATAGGCTGAATATCTAACTCCTCAAAGTCAGATTATATTTATAGGGTAACTAAACCCCAGCTCAGAGCTTAACTTCACCCACTGGCAATTTTCAAAAAATGCTGGAAAAGTGGGCAGAGCCCGGCGGACACAGAGGGGACAAACCGAGGGCGGGGCTGAGCGGAGGGCGTGCACCTGAGACCCGCAGTGACGGATTGATTGACAGCTGTCAGACTCGCGAGTCGCAAAGATGGAGAATGACTGGAGTGACGCCAGCTTTGCAACAGAGCGGTCATTTCTCCTACCTTCACCTGAAGTGGAGGAGGGTGGATTGTCTGTAACAGACACAAACCCGGAGCCTTATCAATGCGAGCCGCAGCTCAAACTGTGTTAACTCCCGATGCCGACGAAGCTAGTGAAGCAGCCGCGCAAGAGAACTGACCTAATCTATCTGCGTCCGCGGCAACCACTTGCGTGACAGGGTTTGAAAGCGCGTCTCATGTATGAAAATTATCTGTACACATGACGGGCGGCAATAATATCGCAAGAAAAGCCTGACGTGTACTGACAACTGCATTATTTAACCGTATTTTCTTCAATACAATGTTAAAGCAAGTGTCAAGTGAGTTTCATTCATAATGTTTCTACTTCATGTAACATGACAGTTCATACTGGAGTGAAGCCGTTCTCATCGTGTGATTGGGGGAAACATTTCTGAGGGCGTGGTGAGCTCGTGCCAGGGGCGTGGATAGTGAGCCGTTGGAGGTACCATCCTACGTCACGATGTACCACAACGTCCAATAGGAAAATTCAACTGCAGTTCAACCTTAAGAGGGCAGCACTTTGGCGGTTTTACACCATATTTTATAGAATTAAAACACTTTATACTCAAATGTCAAAACATTTACTCGAATCAATGAACAGCATTAATAAAGCCCCAGTATTACAGATCATTAACTAAAAAAAGTTGGTTTAGGGTTTAGTTACCCTTTAATTTAATTCCTTAGAATTAAATGTAGCCGTAATTAATCAGACGACACTGTTTTATTTATATTTATACGGACTCATAGACCCCGCGTTGCCTCAGCAACGTGGTTCAAGCCGTCATAATACAATTGGCTTTCATCCCTCGAGAAAAAAAAGCCAAACAGTGTCACACAATACGGTGAAACATGGTCTGAATGACAGGCTGAATATCTAACTCCTCAGAGTCAGATCATATCTCATTTAAATCCTCAGACTTAAATGCAACCATATCAGACAATACTGATTTATCGTACTATACGGACTCGAAACCCACATGCCTCAGCAACGTGGCTCAAGCCGTTAAGCCAACCAGTATCTCATGCACACCGATCGCGTGTGTTCACTTTAATTGCAGACCCATAACCTGCGCGCTGCCTTTTTTTCAGCAATTGCGAGATGGAATCTTGCATATTTAAGAAGTGCTTATAACTTCAACTGCCTCGATGCTGAGCACGTCTAATTCCTCAGAATCAGACCGCTCACACATCGGGTCCTCCGCCCCGGGGGAAGAAGCCGCAGCGCGGGCTTCCACACGGGGAAGAAGAACATCTGAAATGTCAGACAAAGACTGGGAAGATGCCTCAGCAGTCCCAGTCCCGCTGACAGTCCATCCGTGAGCCCCATGACCAGCCTCGCCGCACCGCCTCGGCGGATGCGGGACCGATCCACGGGGCTCACGAGGCTGGCCGGCCTCATCGAACACGGCCAGCCGAGAGCGGAGCACCCTGAGCGTCAGCTTCTCGCAATGCTCACAAGCGGCTCCCTCGAGAGCCGCTCGAGCATGCTGAACGCCCAGACAGTGCACACACAGCAGGTGTGTATCCGAGCCCGACATGTAACGAGGGCAAGGATGCACACACTGCTTAAACTCTCTTGCTTTTTCACACTCCATCATTCACACACTTTTTCACTGACGTACAACAATAAATAGACAGACAGTTTGACACAGAGCGCTTATGCTGAAGAGCATTAACTGCCGACATAACGTTCCAGCTCCCCTTTTATACTTCCGGGTATGCCGTCACGGTTACGTCATCACGCACGCCAATCGGATTCGCCTAGTTGGCATTCTGGTTTCAGATTCGCTGATGCTAAGGGAGCATCCCCAAAGCGTCGTCCCGATGCAGTGCGAGTTCCCTCGAAAGGGAACAGGATCTGTTCTACCATTTTTTTCAGGACTGTTAAAAGAGGCCAATAAACCAATCATTAAACTGTACTGACACCATTTAAAACTATAATTAAATTCAAATGGACACGTGTTTGGAACCCATTAAAAACAGTCTCTACAACATACAATGAAAATTACAATGTGACAATTTAACATAGTGAATTATGCTCTAAAAGAGTAAGTCACAGAGTCAAGTTTTGCGGTACGTTTAATGTCAAACCTAAAAATCCAATGACATTGATTAAAGAGGGAGAAATACAGACAGTTTCTGCCAGTCTCTTGTTTATCTTGAGTAACTGTAGAGTAGTACTGCATCCTTCATATCTCCCAAGAGTCTTTAGTTTTATCATATTTATAAAAGACAGATACGCTGTTCAGATTCTTTCTGAAAATAGCCGAACTCATTAAGGCGTGCAGTGGGCGGATCTAAAGAGTCACTCACAAGCACACACACCTTTGACGTGCACACACACACACAAAACATCATGCCATTATCCCTGGATATCTTTAGATTATGTTTGTGTTGTTTACATTATATGCACTTATGCGCCGATTGCCAACAAAACACATACATTTGATGCAGTTTCACTCACCACCTGTGGTCTTGACTCATGAACGGGAACAAACACACACACTTGCAGAACTGTCTTGCTCCTCCGGAAAAACAAACTGCATCCCCTGTTTCCTTAACACTGGGTTTTTTGTGAAGCTGAACAAGGTTATCTTTCCCTCACAACCAGAAACACACTTCTTTAGTGACACTGTTGATTTCAGGGTCTAAAAACAAAATGACAATGCTGTCCTAACTCTAAGGCTAGTGATGACACTCATAATCACAGATTTGTAGAAAAAAACAAGGATCCTAAAGATAAGGACTTTGATGATCTTGATGTGGTGGTGTCGGAAGACTCTGAAAGTGATTCTGAGAACTTTCATTTTGATTGAACTGTCTTTTATGTAAATTATACATACAGATACATTATAACAAGTTTTTCTATGGCATTTTATTTTAGCGTTGTTGCTGTTTTTTCCTAATTTATCCGATCAGGGGAAATAGAAGAAACAACTCTAGTGAGAATGATGAAGAGAATTACTTTGCAAGCAAGAGACTGGACAAAAACAGTCAGCACTGACAAAGTGACTTCAGTAAACGAGGCTTCGTTCTGTCATAACTACTCTGAAGTTTAGGAATATCTACGATTCGCCATTAGGGGGGCGATGATCTCACTGAACACATAAACTAGTGTCTATTTAGCTGTTTATAACCCAAACGAAGCTTGTTGATGTGTGTGTGTGCTCATCCGGGAGAAGTGTCCACAAGGAATTCCACACATTTTGACATCATACATGGCCATACTCTGAAAAAACTTTCTGAAACTTGATAGAATCCTGAAGGAGTGTTTTTGGAACAGAAATACTGTTCAAACTGTCAAACTTATTTTTTTATTTTGTTCATGTTTAGCATGAGAATCAACTCTTTAACAGTGTAAATACAACAGAATGCATGAAATAGCATTAGACCCCATGATGGTGAACTAGCTGGACCAGCACTAACCAGAATAAATCAGCCTAGACCAGCCTGGACTATATGCCAGTTTATGCTGATTTTTCAGCAGAGGTGTGTTTAATGTGGGTTGGAGATACACTGACCTGGGCTGTGATTCCCAAAACCTTAATGAGCCTTAGTTGACCGTAGAGAACATGGCCATCTATGGGTCAGCTTAGCTCATGATGGATTTTAATCAATCTATGACAAACCATAACTCATGATAGAGAAACTCAAAAATCAACAGGTGAGTTGGAAGTGAAAACTTAAATAATTAATCGTTTTTGAACGAACACTTGAAAAAACATTTGCACCTGAATAATTTCTGTTACGAAACAGGGAATTGATTTAATACATTTCTTCTGTAGAGACACCAGGATTTACAGCCTTAGTGGGACAGCCCAAAGAAAATTGTTTCTAAACGACTATTTGAGAAAATATTTGCACCTGGATAATTGAGAGATATTTTAAGTGTGATGAGCATCAGCTAAATGAACAACAGCGACCACAATTCACACCTTCAGTCAGTGAAGCCGCTCCCACAGCCGTTCATGAGAGTTTAAATGCTGGGAATATTCCCATCTTCCCACAGGAGAAGAAGAAGCAAGCAGGAGGAATTACTCCAGGAGACACTACAGACATACTATTGTAAAGATGGAGTTTGAGGAAGAACCCTGCAGAATAAAAGATGAAGAGACAGAGGAACAAATAGGTTGGTGTTTTCCTTCATTCTCTTTAATGAGGTACATTAAGATGAAAACTGACACAGATCAATTCATCTAAAACTATACTAGTATTAATCTAGATTTGAGTGAAATTGAGATTTTGAACTGTATTTATTTTTGTTTCTCATTCATCCTTCTGTTGAATCATGGGAATTTAATATGTTTATTTTAGACCTGATGGAAGTGAATGAAGACAAACAGCGTCAGTTTAAAAAACGTCATCTCACAAATGAAGATTCAAAGACTGAAGATAATTTCACACAGAAACAAGCTGGAAAATCTGGAGTCAAAGGATCTTTCACCTGCTCTGAGTGTGGAAAGAGTTTCACATATAAATCAAACCTTAAGAGACACATGAGGATTCACACTGGAGAGAAACCGTTCACATGCTCTCAGTGTGGAGAGAGTTTCACTCAGAAAAGCTCTCTCGATGATCATCTGCGGCGTCACTCTGGATTGAGATCATTCAGCTGTGATCAGTGTGAGAAAACATTTGTTTTGGTATTAGGCTTAAGAGCACACCTTAAAGTTCATACTGGTGTGAAGCCTCACGTTTGCTCTTTTTGTAGAAAGAGTTTTTCACTACTGAGCTCTTTAAAAGTGCATGAGCTTATTCATATTGGTGTGAAACCATATATGTGCTTTGACTGTGAGAAGACCTTCAGTACATCAAGCGACTTAAAATCACACCAGAGAATTCACACTGGAGAGAAACCGTACAAGTGCTCACACTGTGGAAAGAGTTTCCCTCATGCAGGAAGCCTGAAATATCATGAGAGCGTTCACACTGGAGAGAAACCGTACAAGTGCTCACATTGTGGGAAGAGTTTTTCTCGGTCAGGAACATTGAAAGTTCATGAGAGAGTTCACACTGGAGAGAAGCCGCACCAGTGCTCTTCATGTGGGAAGAGTTTCACCCAATCATCTAATCTACGGACTCATGAGAAAAAGCATTGCCCAAAGGCGTCTAAGTGATCAAAGTTCATGTTCTGATCCATAACTTTCATCCATATTATAGTTTGATTTTATCATGGTTTCTACTCAATATGGACAATATTGAAGTTGATTTTAATGATTTTCAAGTCTGGACTATTTGTTTCCCTATTCTGTTTTCCTTTATTCCTAAATAAAGTTGTCACATAAGCAGAGTGATTTTACTGCAGCAGCCAAAAGGTCTGAGCTGACCTGACCTGAATCTTTTATATTTGTTACAAATTCAAGGTGAAAACTTCCATTACATTAAAGTAATAGTTCCCCAAAAGTGAAAACTCGTATATAAAATATTCAATATACTTTTCTTATTTTTAATTATACAAACATGCCATTACAAATGTCTACAACTTTTTAAAACTGATCTGAGATCAGGTAAACACTAAATAGACACTAGTTTATGTGTTCAGTGAGATCATCGCCCCTAATGGCGAATCATTGATATTCCTAAACTTCGGAGTTGTTATGACAGAACGAAGCCTCGTTTACTGAAGTCACTTTGGCAGTGCTGACTGTTTTTGTCCAGTCTCTTGCTTGCAAAGTAATTCTCTTCATCATTCTCACTAGAGTTGTTTCTTTTATTTCCCCTGATTGGATAAATTAGGAAAAAACAGCAACAACGCTAAAATAGTGCCATAGAAAAACTTGTTATAATGTATCAGTATGTATAATTTACATAAAAGACAGTTCACCCAAAATGCAAGTTCTCAGAATCACTTTCAGAGTCTTCCGACACCACCACATCAAGATCATCAAAGTCCTTATCTTTAGGATCCTCGTTTTTTCTACAAATCTGTGATTGTGAGTGTCATCACTAGCCTCAGAGTTAGGAGTTTGCAAAGACTATAATCTGAGCAACACTTGCTCTTGCCCCTTTTTGAATGTTCAATTCACAGTATAAAACTTATAGTTTTCAGACATTATTTATATAGAACGGCCTCTTCTGTGCTGAGCTTGGCAACTTCAACGATCTTGACGTGGTCTGTCAAAAAAAAGAGCACAAACCAATGTTTATCTTTGTTCAAATCAATATAATGCATACATACATTTCAGGAAACCCCAGAAATAAACATAATAATCTCTTGAGCACAAGCCCTTAAATTACATCTTTACAGACATTAAAGACTTTTTTACAGCTAAAGAGCCAGAAGAAAGATCAGTACTCAGCAGTTCATGGCTTGCAATATGCCATTAATACCTCAAACAAAATCATTCCTATTCAAATTTTCATTATAGAACATTGACATTACTCTTTTGTCTTTGTGCAGATTAACTGATGTGCCGTAAACTGTCCAAAACTTGTACTTTTGTTTTCTTTATACTTAAATTTGTATCTTTTTATACGTAAATCAGGATCTGTTCTACCATTTTTTTCAGGACTGTTAACAGAGGCCAATAAACCGATCATTAACCTTTACTGACACCATGTAAAACTACAATTAAATTCAAATGGACACGTGTTTGGAACCCATTAAAAACAGTCTCTACAACATACAATGAAAATTACAATGTTACAATTTAACATAGTGAATAATGCTCTAAAATTGTCATGATCCTGGTTCTTCCTTCTTTTCCCCCCTCTGCTGGTCGTTCTCTGACTCACACTTTCCCTCTGGGTGCTTGCACGCACACATGTTGATCAGCTGTCGCTTGTTATCTGCTGACAGGCTGTTTCTCGCTACACCTGTTCCCTGTTCTCCTCTGATTGGGTTTTCTATTTCTAGTCCCTGCCTGTCCTTTGTTCTTTGCCAGATTATTATTTCTGTAGACGTATGTGTCGATCGTTATTCTTCCCGTATCCTACTTTGTCTGGTTCTGTCTTGTCTGGTAAACACTACCTTCGTATTGACCTGCGCTAATGCTTATGCTTAGTCTGTGCTCTGCCCAGCTCACCTGCCGCTGAATGCTGATATCAGGACACTGAGTGCTACTATCGACGGCCGCCTGCCTGTCACCACTGTTTTCATCTAAGGACTGGTCTACCAACCCAGATCTCCGGCAGCTTTGGTTATCCTTTAAAGACTTTCTGTTTGATGGTGCCAGCGGCTGTTTTGCCTAATTTTCCATTAAAAGACTGAGTTACTTGCCTTCGTCTCTGGGGTTCTCTCTCTCACACCTGACAAAAATAGTAAGTCACAGAGTCAAGTTTTGCGGTACGTTTAGTGTCAAACCTAAAAAACCAATGACATTGATTAAAGAGGGAGAAACACAGACAGTTTCTGCCAGTCTCTTGTTTATCTTGAGTAACTGTAGAGTAGTACTGCATCATTCATATCTCCCAAGAGTCTTTAGTTTTATCATATTTATAAAAGACAGATACGCTGTTCAGATTCTTTCTGAAAATAGCCGAACTCATTAAGGCGTGCAGTGGGCGGATCTAAAGAGTCACTCACAAGCACACACACCTTTGACGTGCACACACACACAATACATCATGCCATTATCCCTGGATATCTTTAGATTATGTTTGTGTTGTTTACATTATATGCACTTATGCGCCGATTGCCAACAAAACACACATTTTATGCAGTTTCACTCACCGCCTGTGGTCTTGACTCATGAACGGGAACAAACACACACACTTGCAGAACTGTCTTGCTCCTCCGGAAAAACAAACTTCATCCCCTGTTTCCTTAACACTGGGTTTTTTGTGAAGCTGAACAAGGTTATCTTTCCCTCACAAACAGAAAAACACTTCTTTAGTGACACTGTTGATTTCAGGGTCTAAAAACAAAATGACAATGCTGTCCTAACTCTAAGGCTAGTGATGACACTCAAAATCACAGATTTGTAGAAAAAACAAGGATCCTAAAGATAAGGACTTTGATGATCTTGATGTGGTGGTTTTGGAAGACTCTGAAAGTGATTCTGAGAACTTTCATTTTGGGTGAACTGTCTTTTATGTATATTATACATACTGATACATTATAACAAGTTTTTCTATGGCACTATTTTAGCGTTGTTGCTGTTTTTTCCTAATTTATCTGATCAGGGGAAATAGAAGAAGCAACTCTAGTGAGAATGATGAAGAGAATTACTTTGCAAGTGTAGCAGGTATGACGTAGGCAGCGGAGATTGCACCTTGATTGAATCAGGTGGCGGCCGTTTGGCGCTGCGCCTTTAAATCCAGTAAGCTGGCGGTCTCTCTCATTAGTGCTTTCGCTACAAGTTCTCTTGGCTCCTTGGAGACTCAGTTGGTTGTACGAGTGGATGTGAGTTCATGCTTAAATGTATTTTAGCTTCTTTGTGAAAATATTGGCATGGATCTGATTTGATTCAGACTATTGCATTGTTTTGTAGCTCGACCTGGTGTTTGTGCGGTTATTCAGTGCCATGGTTACGTCCAGCTCCCTGTCTTCACAAGCCCTTACCGGCTACGAATTGTGTCTGCGCGTTTCAACGAAAATGTAAGTTCTCTGAGCAGCATTCAGCTTTTTTTTCCCCTTAGGCACTGGCCATAATGAACTCTCATTGATTCACGTTCTGTCTATTACAGTCACTAGTGTAGAGTGTGATCACTAAGCTTGCTGAGTGCTGTTAGTTGTGCTGAGAATGTAAGTTCACTGGCTTCCTTTCTTCCTCACGTGTGTACATCTGTGTCATGGAACGTTTATTCATATGTATGTGGTTATGATGACTTGCCACGTCTGTATTATAGTTTGGCCTGGGAATGTAAGAGTAAAAACTAGACGGAATAAATCGATCGCTACAGATTGCAACTAAACAAGCTCTTGGTTCGACGCTGCGGTCTGCGTTCATACAGGTTGGTAATGTAGGCTACTTTAGCATCTTGTCCCTTTCTGACTGCTTCTATTCAATTGAAGACATTTTTGTGGCTCAAGTAACTTTTAGCCCATTGATGCACAGGTTATAAATTAGGCATAGTTTTGATTTGACCTGTATAATATTGTAACTGTTTTCTTTGCAGGAGAACCGTCATACTGTTTTTCCTGTGCTCTATTTTAGTATTTAGTTGTGTGTGTGTGTGGGCAGGAGGCTTACTGTGTGGCCCATTAGTCCCTCTTTTGTGTGTGTGTGTGTGTGTGTGTGTGTGTGTGTGTGTGTGTGTGTGTGTGTGTGTGTGTGTGTGTGTGTGTGTGTGTGTGTGTGTGTGTGTGTGTGTGTGTTGTTTTATGTTTGTGAATGTAATGTTTATATCCTAGGCCATTGGGTTGGTGCAATATTCTGGAGGGGTAACAATTTTGTTGTGTGGTCACTGGTTTGCTGAGTGTAAATTTTTTTTTTTTTCTGTTTTCCTTATGCATGTGATTTTGTGATGTGCCTTATTTGTTTTGTTTGTTTATTGAGTTTTGTTGAATTGTTCTTCATTGAGTATTATTCATTTAAACACCTTGATTTTTTTTACTTTGTTGTCCCCGTCCCTGAGCTTGTTGCCCAGAGGCCTAATGTCTTTAATGTGTGTCTAATTTGATGAGAATAAAATAAATTGTTTTTATTTTTATATTACTCTCTCTCCTTTATTTCCCTTTATTGGGATAGCCTGCTTGGAAACATCTAAAATTCAGATTGTTGGTTCTCAACTTGTGACTGGTATGAAAAGGCACCCCCTAGGGTTACATTTGGCGTAGTCGGAAAGGGTTTTGATTGGGACTGGTGTAATTTGTTGTTGTTTTGTGTGTGTGTATTGAGAACAGGAAAAGCAGTGGTTGAGGACTGGGCCTGGACAGCAGTTCTGCAAGTGACCAGTGGTTTGTATTTATAGAAATAAATAAAAAACTAACTTTTTTTTCCGTTCTGCTGGAGGAACGGATCGGGCTGCTAATGGAGCAGATTAAACAGTTGCAGGCTGACAATGAAAGGCTACGTCAGGGAAATGTAGCATCTTCTGGGGTTGTAGAATAGGGAGAGCAGAGTCAGCCAGAGTCAAATCGCCAAAAGCTAAATTCCCAGGAACCAGGGTCTTCTGGATTAAGGTATGTGTATGTTCCTAGAGAACGTAAATATCCCAGGTTCTCTGGTAGCTCAGAGTCTCCGCCAGTGGAAGAATGGATTGAGGAGGTCCGTCGATGTTTACAGGTTAGGCTTATGTCCATAGGTGAGCAGGCCCATTTCGTGTATGACCTTCTGGATGGGGAGGCAAAGTTAGAAATTAAACTCCATCCAGCTCCAGTTAGATCCGAGCCTGAAAATATTTTCTCTATACTGACTGAGACTTTTGGCTGTAGCCAAAATTTCAATGTCGTCAACGGGAGGGAGAAACGTTGCGTGAATTCTCACACTCATTAATGTCACTTATGGAAGTCGCACAACGTAAGAATATAACTGCAATTGCTAAACCTGACTGTGTTCTCCGCGATCAATTTGCAGAAAACGTTAGAGACAAAATGCTGCGTAGAGAATTAAAACAATACATCCGTCTTAATCCTGATTCCTCCTTTTTGGACTTGCGTCGTGAGGCATTTCGCTGGGTCGATGATGGCGCCTCCGTTGCTGTCTGCAATAGTTTTTTTGCCAAGACGGTGCAAGGTTGTTTACTTCTGGGCCTACAGTCCCAGCCGTTTGGGAACATGCCTTATTAGCGTGCCAACGCCTCGAGGACTTTTCTACGTCTGGTGTTCTAGGCAGGTTTTTGACTGCCCCTGGGTCCTCCACCTGTGTTCCAGCCGGATCTTTAAAGTTTGTGTCAGCCACCTGTAGGCAGGGTCTTGGTCCATTGATTTCTTCTGTATTGTTAGAACCAGCAGGGGTAGGGTGGCAGTTGCCACCAGATTTAATTGTCCCAATCTCGTTGCTCCCCATTGGAAATGGTACAGTACAAGTGCCAGTTGTTAATGTGGGCCAGGTAGATCGGTGAATAAAGCCACGTACCCTGTTGGGGGAAATGCACCTGATCACTGCACATTCTGCTAGCAAGTCCATCTGCATTCAGGAAGAAAATGGTACCCAGGGCCCGGTCGCATTCATCCGGTCAATGGAGGCTGCTAAAACCCCCTCGTTGGGTTTTGGGGACCTTTCCTGGCCTAATCTAACTGAGTCCGAGCAATGGGAAGCAAAGTCCTTACTTCAGAAGTATAGTGATACTTTTAGTTGTAGTGAGGCACTCTTAGGCTGTACCGACTTGATTGAGCATGAGATTCCTTTGATTGACGACACCCCGGTGCGGCAGCGCTATAGACGACTTCCACCATCCCAGTATGATGTAGTGAAGGCACATATCCAGGAGTTGTTAGATCAGGGAGTGGTAAAACCGAGCTGTAGTCCTTATTCCTCACCCATCGTAGTTGTGGAGAATAAAGATGGATCTATTCGTCTTTGTGTCTATTATAGACAATTAAATGCAAAGACTAGGAAAGATGCCTTTCCATTGCCGAGAATCGAGGAGTCTTTGGATGCCCTCACAGGTGCATCGCTCTTCTCCACTCTCGACCTTGCGAGTGGTTATAACCAGGTGTCAGTTGCTGAGAAGGATCAGGCTAAAACCGCTTTTTGCACACCATTTGGCCTGTTTGAGTTTCAGAGGATGCCATATGGGTTGTGCAACGCACCCGGGACTTTTCAGCGGCTGATGGAAAGAATATTTGGGGACCAGCGTTTCCATTCCCTTCTCCTGTATTTAGATGATGTGGTTGTTTTTTCATCTACGTTCAAACAACATCTGCAACGTTTGGAGTTGGAATTTAGTCGTCTATGCGAGCACGGTCTCAAGCTCAAACTAAAGAAGTGTCATTTTTTTCAGCCTGAAGTAAAATTCTTGGGCCATGTTGTTTCAGCCTCTGGGGTCTCTACGGACCCTGATAAGATCAGTGCATTTAGGGATTGGAGCACTCCATCTACAGTTGCAGAGCTGCGATCATTCCTTGGGTTTGCGTCATATTATCGGCGTTTTGTGCAGGGGTTTGCGAGGTATGCGGCGGCTCTACATAAATTAGTGGCAAAGCTTCAGCCACACCCTAAAAAGAATAGGACGGGGAGTAATGCCACTTTGCGGGATCATTGGGACTGGGACTGCGATCAAGCCTTCAATACATTGAGGGACAAACTGATAAGCGCACCAGTTTTGGGTTACGCCGACTTTAGCAAACCATTTGTCCTCAAGGTAGACGCTAGTGGACTGGGGCTCGGCGCAGTCTTATCTCAAGAGCAGGACGGAGGGCCTCGGTGTCCAGTCGCTTATGCAAGCAGGGGCTTGCGACCAACTGAACGAAACATGGATAACTACTCAGCCATGAAACTTGAACTGTTGGCACTTAAGTGGGCAGTAACAGACAAGTTTCGGGATTATCTGCTGGGTACCAAATATACAGTTCTGACCGATAACAATCCGCTCTGTTACCTACGAACAGCTAAGTTAGGAGCCGTAGAGCAACGTTGGGCTGCGCAACTAGCTCTTTTTGATTTCACCATAGAGTATCGTCCTGGCGCATGTAACAAGAATGCGGATGCGCTATCCCGGTTGCCGGCACTACCAGTCCCAATCTCTATGGATGATATGGTCCCGGGGATCCTTGTGCCATCTGAAATTAAGAGTGTGATCATGTCCCCTTCAGTCGAAATACAGGCCATAGATGCATGCCCTACAAGAACTAGGGCAAATCTCCAACTCTTGCAGGCTGAGGACCCTGTTTTGAAAGCCTTCCTTGTATATTGGAAGAGGGGCACTCGTAAATTCGTAAATCCCGCACTAGCCCATCCCATCCAGAAGGCAACGGACAGTGTGAGCGATTTAATCGCACATTGCATGACTTGCTTTGTACACTACCCCCTGACAAGAAGAGACGGTGGCCTTGCCATCTGCCACAGGTTTTGTTTGCATATAACGCCACAGCCCATCAGTCTACGGGGTTTTCTCCGTATGAACTGATGTTTGGGCGTAAGCCCATCCTTCCACTTGATTCTTTGTTGGGCACAATTGATACTCCATCAGACTCTGCTACTGCTGAGTGGGTTCAAGAACATCAGGAACATCTCTCTGCAATCTATAGCCAGGCTCGAGCGCATTTGGAGGCAGCCGCTCAAAAACGAGCAAAGAATCATTCGGTTTCTTTGCCACTTCTTCCCCCTGGTACACTGGTGTATCGTCGCAGTCATCCGCATGGACGGCACAAGATTAGTGATCAATGGGAAAATGTGGTATATGAGATTGTGAGGTGCCTTGATGAGGTTGGTACACGGTATAAAATTAGGCCAAGGGATCAGTTAGGCCCCGAGAAGAATATCAACCGAAAAGAACTGCGCCCCCTCCCAACCGACCCATGTTCACTCCATCTTGTACCTGGGGGTGAGATGCTTAATGTAAGCCTGCCAAACTCCATAGGGGATGATGTTGATGGCAGTATAGATGAAGGTGATGATTTTGGTTTATTGGTGGCAATTGATGCACCTCCTGTAAGAGGATTAACACCTTCCACTGAGTTTGGAGTGTCGCAGCCTTCAGCTTTTGAACAGCAGGGGCAGGCCACACCTCAACATTTAATACGTGACTCCTTGGGGGTTGAAGGGGAAGTGTCAATATCTGGTAATACCCTTATTTCAAGGAGAACTGCTAGAACAAATGCAGGCCACCATCCCAACCCCCACAATCTCCCATGCACGACTGTTAGAAGACCACCGGTGGCCTCGGTAGAAAGTGCTCTAACCAGTTCTTCCCATAGTGCTGTTTTTAGGCCTTGGGTTTGACCCTTGCCCTAGTCACCGGGACGTTGACATTCAAGGGGGGGTGAATGTAGCAGGTATGACGTAGGCAGCGGGAATTGCACCTTGATTGAATCAGGTGGCGGCCGTTTGGCGCTGCGCCTTTAAATCCAGTAAGCTGGCGGTCTCTCTCATTAGTGTTTTCGCTACAAGTTCTCTTGGCTCCTTGGAGACTCGGTTGGTTGTACGAGTGGATGTGAGTTCATGCTTAAATGTATTTTAGCTTCTTTGTGAAAATATGGTTGGCATGGATCTGATTTGATTCAGACTATTGCATTGTTTTGTAGCTCGACCTGGTGTTTGTGCGGTTATTCAGTGCCGTGGTTACGTCCAGCTCCCTGTCTTCACAAGCCCTTTCCGTTTGTGTGTGTGTGTGTGTGTGTGTGTGTGTGTGTGTGTGTGTGAGCGGGAGGCTTACTGTGTGGCCCATTAGTCCCTCTTTTGTGTGTGTGTGTGTGTGTGTGTGTGTTGCTTTATGTTTTATGTTTGTGAATGTAATGTTTATATCCTAGGCCATTGGGTTGGTGCAATATTCTGGAGGGGTAACAATTTTGTTGTGTGGTCACTGGTTTGCTGAGTGTAAATTTTTTTCAGATTGTTGGTTCTCAACTTGTGACTGGTATGAAAAGGCACCCCCTAGGGTTACACAAGCAAGAGACTGGACAAAAACAGTCAGCACTGCCAAAGTGACTTCAGTAAACGAGGCTTCGTTCTGTCATAACTACTCCGAAGTTTAGGAATATCAATGATTCGCCATTAGGGGGCGATGATCTCACTGAACACATAAACTAGTGTCTATTTAGCTGTTTATAACCCAAACGAAGCTCGTTGATGTGTGTGTGTGCTCATCCGGGAGAAGTGTCCACAAGGAATTCCACACATTTTGGCATCATACATGGCCATACTCTGAAAAAACTTTCTGAAACTTGATAGAATCCTGAAGGAGTGTTTTTGGAACAGAAATACTGTTCAAACTGTCAAACTCATTTTTTTATTTTGTTCATGTTTAGCATGAGAATCAACTCTTTAACAGTGTAAATACGACAGAATGCATGAAATAGCATTAGACCCCCATGATGGTGAACTAGCTGGACCAGCACTAACCAGAATAAATCAGCCTAGACCAGCCTGGACTATATGCCAGTTTATGCTGATTTTTCAGCAGAGGTGTGTTTAATGTGGGTTGGAGATACACTGACCTAGGCTGTGATTCCCAAAACCTTAATGAGCCTTAGTTGACCGTAGAGAACATGGCCATCTATGGGTCAGCTTAGCTCATTATGGATTTTAATCAATCTATGACAAACCATAACTCATGATAGAGAAACTCAAAAATCAACAGGTGAGTTGGAAGTGAAAACTTAAATATTTAATCGTTTTTGAACGAACACTTGAAAAAACATTTGCACCTGAATAATTTCTGTTACGAAACAGGGAATTGATTTAATACATTTCTTCTGTAGAGACACCAGGATTTACAGCCTTAGTGGGACAGCCCAAAGGGAATTGTTTCTAAACGACTATTTGAGCAAACATTTGCACCTGGATAATTGAGAGTGATTGTAAGTGTGATGATCATCTGCTAAATGAACAACAGTGACCACAATTCACACCTTCAGTCAGTGAAGCCGCTCCCACAGCCGTTCATGAGAGTTTAAATGCTGGGAATATTCCCATCTTCCCACAGGAGAAGAAGAAGCAAGCAGGAGGAATTACTCCAGGAGAAACTACAGACATACTATTGTAAAGATGGAGTTTGAGGAAGAACCCTGCAGAATAGAAGATGAAGAGACAGAGGAACAAATAGGTTGGTGTTTTCCTTCATTCTCATTAAGATGAAAACTGACACAGATCAATTCATCTAAAACTATAATAGTATTAATCTAGATTTGAGTGAAATAGAGATTTTGAACTGTACTTATTTTTTTTTCTCATTCATCCTTCTGTTGAATCATGGGAATTGAATATGTTTATTTTAGACCTGATTGAAGTGAATGAAGACAAACGGCGTCAGTTTAAAAAACGTCATCTCACAAATGAAGATTCAAAGACTGAAGATAATTTCACACAGAAACAAGCTGGAAAATCTGGAGTCAAAGGATCTTTCACCTGCTCTGAGTGTGGAAAGAGTTTCACATATAAATCAAACCTTAAGAGACACATGAGGATTCACACTGGAGAGAAACCGTTCACATGCTCTCAGTGTGGAGAGAGTTTCACTCAGAAAAGCACTCTCGATGATCATCTGCGCCGTCACTCTGGATTGAGATCATTCAGCTGTGATCAGTGTGAGAAAACATTTGTTTTGGCATTAGGCTTAAGAGCACACCTTAAAGTTCATACTGGTGTGAAGCCTCACGTTTGCTCTTTTTGTGGAAAGAGTTTTTCACTACTGAGCTCTTTAAAAGTGCATGAGCGTATTCATATTGGTGTGAAACCTTATATGTGCTTTGACTGTGAGAAGACCTTCAGTACATCATGCAAATTACAGAGACACCAGAGAACTCACACTGGAGAGAAACCGCACAAGTGCTCACACTGTGGAAAGAGTTTCTCTCTGTCAGGACACCTGAAAGTTCATGAGAGAGTTCACACTGGAGAGAAGCCGCATCAGTGCTCTTCATGTGGGAAAAGATTCACCCAATCATCTCATCTACAGACTCATGAGAAAAAGCATTGCCCAAAGGCGTCTAAGTGATCAAAGTTCATGTTCTGATTCATAACTTTCATCCATAATATAGTTTGATTTTGTCATGGTTTCTACTCAATATGAACAATATTGAATTTGATTTGAGTGATTTCCAATCTGGACAAGAATATATGAAAAATATTTGTTTCCCTCTGTTCTTAAATAAATTGTTACATCAGCAAAAATGTCTGAGCTGGCCAGAATCTTTTATATTTGTTACAAATTCAAGGTACAAATTTCCATTTACATTAAAGTAATAGTTCCCCAAAAATGAAAATTCAGTAGAACGTGTCTAGTCAGGCCAAGAGTCAATGAAATATACTCAAATTTTTATTATACAAATATGTCATTACAAACATCTACAACTTTATAAAAACTGATCTGAGATCAGGTAAAGACTAAAAAGACACTAGTTCATGTGTTCACTGTGTTCATCTGCCCCTAATGACGAATCATTGATATTCCGAAACATTTATGAATGTAGAACGAAACCTCGTTTACTGAAGTCCCGTGATTTTGGCAGTTTGCAGTCAAACTAATTACAATAAAATTACTGCAACTGATGCGCAGAATATAGAGTTTATAGCTAATGCTAATTCTTGACTCATGTCCCTGGTTGCAAGTATAAAACATTCACATTTCTACACACTCACTCACAGACTCACTCACGAGAAGAAGAAAAAGATTCATATTTAAAAATGGTTACAGTTTTGGTTTGTCTTTAGCCATAACTTTTTAAAGTCAGATATAGTCTTAAAGTCAGACGGTAATGAATTCCATAGCTTACAGCTCTTGACAGAAAAAGCTGTCTGAGCGAAGCTTGTCCTGCAGTATGGTATTATGCAGTTATGATTTGAAGTGCTTCTAGTAACTCTTTTGCTGTTCTGTATTTGAACAAATTTACTAAGTGGCTCAGGTGCTAAATTATGGATACATTCCAAATTCAATTTTAGAAAACACAAATCACTAAAGCTTTCAAAGCTTAGTAAATTGTATTTCTCAAGGATATGACAATGATGATGGCGGATTGGCTTTTTATCCATAATTTTTATTGCTTGATTATAGAGTGAACCATTGTGCTTTGTTGCAGACGCCCAAACGGTCATGCAGTATGAGATATGTGAAAAAACCATAGCATGCATGTACAGCAGGGCTGCCTGGTTTGGTATGTAGTTTCTGATTAGTTTAAAACAGTTAAGATTGCTTTGTATTATTTTAGAGATTTTCTTTATATGTTTAGTACATTTAAGTTGAGGATCTAAGACCAATCCAAGATATTTAAATTCTGTGACAGGGTGAATTTTTTCATTTTGCAAGTTAATTTTGAATCTTTCGTTTAGATCAAGTTTCTTAAAGGGGTCATATAATGCCATTTTTGTACAAGTTAATATGATTCTTTAGTGTCTAAATGAAAAGTTTGTAATATAATTTCATTAAAAATTCTCATTAGTATTGTAAGAAAACACTCATTTTACCTGGTCAAGCCAGCAAGCCATTTCAGTGCATGTGTCTTTAAATGATATTGAGCTTTGCTCACCCTGCCCCTCTGTTCTGTGGGGCGTTCGAAACTTGTTGCCTTAACAACAGTTGAGGGTATATTTTGGAGAAATAAATAATGGAAACAGGAGTCTCTGAGGAAACATCTGTGCAACTGTATCAATTTGAACCGGAGTCGGACCCAGAACAAGATGTCGGCCCCAACGAAGTTCGAACAGGACGTTTCTGAATGTTTGGTTAACGTAATGTCTCTTTGATCTATCTTTGTATGTACTGTCAGGATAGCGTAGTGAGATACGAATGCTATGTGTTTACTGATGTATACGTTAGTTCATTGATACCACGTTAACTTTATCACCAGCGTACACAGTTTGTAATAACACAATAACCATAACATTATGAATGTGGGATTATGAAGTATATTGAGAACGTCATACATAGAAAGCATGCCGTAATGTAACTTACCCTGTAAACTTTAGCCTCATTCATCGTGAAGCGTGCAAGCGATTTGCAAAGATTAATATAAAGGTTAATAAAACGTTCCACTCACTTCTTCTGGAGGTGCAGCAGGAACATGAATAGTTGGTACTGATCCTTTTTTCAGGAGCAGCTTCTTAGCAAACCTGCTTTATACTGAGCCTCGTTTATAAATCAGTCTGCTGAGAGATGATTCGCGCAAACATGAAAGCATTGACGTTGATCTGGGGGAATATTGCCTTCGAAAACAAAACTCAGCCACTGTGTCTTCAGCAGTTCGGATTTAGGAACATCAAAATGACTGCTGTGTTCATTATTACACCCAAGAACAGAACACCACAATCACAATCGCTTAGACGCCATTCTGCTCCAGCGTATCAACAATGGCGGACTGATGACAGCTCGCTCAGGGCGGGTCTGTGTTGAAACGCTGCTGTCAATCAACAATCGTGGGAGGGGCATCCGACCATGTGACGTCACACGGTCAGACGGTTGATTTGAGACGGGAAAACATATAAGGAGATTTAAAAAAAAAAAACACTGGATGGATTTTTATCATTATAGGATGGTTGTTACAGACACTGACAACACACATTTCCGTACAATCAACTTGTAAAAGTACCATTATATGACCCCTTTAATAGAAAAACACATGGAAACTGTCTTTGTAAGATTTAGCACCAACTGGTTTTGATTGAGCCACTGTCTGACATCAGCTATACATGTAGCCTGGTTAAAACCAGACCATTCTCAGTAGTAACTTCAGAAGTATAGTGATACTTTTAGTTGTAGTGAGGCACTCTTAGGCTGTACCGACTTGATTGAGCATGAGATTCCTTTGATTGACGACACCCCGGTGCGGCAGCGCTATAGACGACTTCCACCATCCCAGTATGATGTAGTGAAGGCACATATCCAGGAGTTGTTAGATCAGGGAGTGGTAAAACCGAGCTGTAGTCCTTATTCCTCACCCATCGTAGTTGTGGAGAAAAAAGATGGATCTATTCGTCTTTGTGTCTATTATAGACAATTAAATGCAAAGACTAGGAAAGATGCCTTTCCATTGCCGAGAATCGAGGAGTCTTTGGATGCCCTCACAGGTGCATCGCTCTTCTCCACTCTCGACCTTGCGAGTGGTTATAACCAGGTGTCAGTTGCTGAGAAGGATCAGGCTAAAACCGCTTTTTGCACACCATTTGGCCTGTTTGAGTTTCAGAGGATGCCATATGGGTTGTGCAACGCACCCGGGACTTTTCAGCGGCTGATGGAAAGAATATTTGGGGACCAGCGTTTCCATTCCCTTCTCCTGTATTTAGATGATGTGGTTGTTTTTTCATCTACGTTCAAACAACATCTGCAACGTTTGGAGTTGGAATTTAGTCGTCTATGCGAGCACGGTCTCAAGCTCAAACTAAAGAAGTGTCATTTTTTTCAGCCTGAAGTAAAATTCTTGGGCCATGTTGTTTCAGCCTCTGGGGTCTCTACGGACCCTGATAAGATCAGTGCATTTAGGGATTGGAGCACTCCATCTACAGTTGCAGAGCTGCGATCATTCCTTGGGTTTGCGTCATATTATCGGCGTTTTGTGCAGGGGTTTGCGAGGTATGCGGCGGCTCTACATAAATTAGTGGCAAAGCTTCAGCCACACCCTAAAAAGAATAGGACGGGGAGTAATGCCACTTTGCGGGATCATTGGGACTGGGACTGCGATCAAGCCTTCAATACATTGAGGGACAAACTGATAAGCGCACCAGTTTTGGGTTACGCCGACTTTAGCAAACCATTTGTCCTCAAGGTAGACGCTAGTGGACTGGGGCTCGGCGCAGTCTTATCTCAAGAGCAGGACGGAGGGCCTCGGTGTCCAGTCGCTTATGCAAGCAGGGGCTTGCGACCAACTGAACGAAACATGGATAACTACTCAGCCATGAAACTTGAACTGTTGGCACTTAAGTGGGCAGTAACAGACAAGTTTCGGGATTATCTGCTGGGTACCAAATATACAGTTCTGACCGATAACAATCCGCTCTGTTACCTACGAACAGCTAAGTTAGGAGCCGTAGAGCAACGTTGGGCTGCGCAACTAGCGCTTTTTGATTTCACCATAGAGTATCGTCCTGGCGCATGTAACAAGAATGCGGATGCGCTATCCCGGTTGCCGGCACTACCAGTCCCAATCTCTATGGATGATATGGTCCCGGGGATCCTTGTGCCATCTGAAATTAAGAGTGTGATCATGTCCCCTTCAGTCGAAATACAGGCCATAGATGCATGCCCTACAAGAACTAGGGCAAATCTCCAACTCTTGCAGGCTGAGGACCCTGTTTTGAAAGCCTTCCTTGTATATTGGAAGAGGGGCACTCGTAAATTCGTAAATCCCGCACTAGCCCATCCCATCCAGAAGGCAACGGACAGTGTGAGCGATTTAATCGCACATTGCATGACTTGCTTTGTACACTACCCCCTGACAAGAAGAGACGGTGGCCTTGCCATCTGCCACAGGTTTTGTTTGCATATAACGCCACAGCCCATCAGTCTACGGGGTTTTCTCCGTATGAACTGATGTTTGGGCGTAAGCCCATCCTTCCACTTGATTCTTTGTTGGGCACAATTGATACTCCATCAGACTCTGCTACTGCTGAGTGGGTTCAAGAACATCAGGAACATCTCTCTGCAATCTATAGCCAGGCTCGAGCGCATTTGGAGGCAGCCGCTCAAAAACGAGCAAAGAATCATTCGGTTTCTTTGCCACTTCTTCCCCCTGGTACACTGGTGTATCGTCGCAGTCATCCGCATGGACGGCACAAGATTAGTGATCAATGGGAAAATGTGGTATATGAGATTGTGAGGTGCCTTGATGAGGTTGGTACACGGTATAAAATTAGGCCAAGGGATCAGTTAGGCCCCGAGAAGAATATCAACCGAAAAGAACTGCGCCCCCTCCCAACCGACCCATGTTCACTCCATCTTGTACCTGGGGGTGAGATGCTTAATGTAAGCCTGCCAAACTCCATAGGGGATGATGTTGATGGCAGTATAGATGAAGGTGATGATTTTGGTTTATTGGTGGCAATTGATGCACCTCCTGTAAGAGGATTAACACCTTCCACTGAGTTTGGAGTGTCGCAGCCTTCAGCTTTTGAACAGCAGGGGCAGGCCACACCTCAACATTTAATACGTGACTCCTTGGGGGTTGAAGGGGAAGTGTCAATATCTGGTAATACCCTTATTTCAAGGAGAACTGCTAGAACAAATGCAGGCCACCATCCCAACCCCCACAATCTCCCATGCACGACTGTTAGAAGACCACCGGTGGCCTCGGTAGAAAGTGCTCTAACCAGTTCTTCCCATAGTGCTGTTTTTAGGCCTTGGGTTTGACCCTTGCCCTAGTCACCGGGACGTTGACATTCAAGGGGGGGTGAATGTAGCAGGTATGACGTAGGCAGCGGGAATTGCACCTTGATTGAATCAGGTGGCGGCCGTTTGGCGCTGCGCCTTTAAATCCAGTAAGCTGGCGGTCTCTCTCATTAGTGTTTTCGCTACAAGTTCTCTTGGCTCCTTGGAGACTCGGTTGGTTGTACGAGTGGATGTGAGTTCATGCTTAAATGTATTTTAGCTTCTTTGTGAAAATATGGTTGGCATGGATCTGATTTGATTCAGACTATTGCATTGTTTTGTAGCTCGACCTGGTGTTTGTGCGGTTATTCAGTGCCGTGGTTACGTCCAGCTCCCTGTCTTCACAAGCCCTTTCCGTTTGTGTGTGTGTGTGTGTGTGTGTGTGTGTGTGTGTGTGTGAGCGGGAGGCTTACTGTGTGGCCCATTAGTCCCTCTTTTGTGTGTGTGTGTGTGTGTGTGTGTGTGTGTGTGTGTTGCTTTATGTTTTATGTTTGTGAATGTAATGTTTATATCCTAGGCCATTGGGTTGGTGCAATATTCTGGAGGGGTAACAATTTTGTTGTGTGGTCACTGGTTTGCTGAGTGTAAATTTTTTTCAGATTGTTGGTTCTCAACTTGTGACTGGTATGAAAAGGCACCCCCTAGGGTTACACAAGCAAGAGACTGGACAAAAACAGTCAGCACTGCCAAAGTGACTTCAGTAAACGAGGCTTCGTTCTGTCATAACTACTCCGAAGTTTAGGAATATCAATGATTCGCCATTAGGGGGCGATGATCTCACTGAACACATAAACTAGTGTCTATTTAGCTGTTTATAACCCAAACGAAGCTCGTTGATGTGTGTGTGTGCTCATCCGGGAGAAGTGTCCACAAGGAATTCCACACATTTTGGCATCATACATGGCCATACTCTGAAAAAACTTTCTGAAACTTGATAGAATCCTGAAGGAGTGTTTTTGGAACAGAAATACTGTTCAAACTGTCAAACTCATTTTTTTATTTTGTTCATGTTTAGCATGAGAATCAACTCTTTAACAGTGTAAATACGACAGAATGCATGAAATAGCATTAGACCCCCATGATGGTGAACTAGCTGGACCAGCACTAACCAGAATAAATCAGCCTAGACCAGCCTGGACTATATGCCAGTTTATGCTGATTTTTCAGCAGAGGTGTGTTTAATGTGGGTTGGAGATACACTGACCTAGGCTGTGATTCCCAAAACCTTAATGAGCCTTAGTTGACCGTAGAGAACATGGCCATCTATGGGTCAGCTTAGCTCATTATGGATTTTAATCAATCTATGACAAACCATAACTCATGATAGAGAAACTCAAAAATCAACAGGTGAGTTGGAAGTGAAAACTTAAATATTTAATCGTTTTTGAACGAACACTTGAAAAAACATTTGCACCTGAATAATTTCTGTTACGAAACAGGGAATTGATTTAATACATTTCTTCTGTAGAGACACCAGGATTTACAGCCTTAGTGGGACAGCCCAAAGGGAATTGTTTCTAAACGACTATTTGAGCAAACATTTGCACCTGGATAATTGAGAGTGATTGTAAGTGTGATGATCATCTGCTAAATGAACAACAGTGACCACAATTCACACCTTCAGTCAGTGAAGCCGCTCCCACAGCCGTTCATGAGAGTTTAAATGCTGGGAATATTCCCATCTTCCCACAGGAGAAGAAGAAGCAAGCAGGAGGAATTACTCCAGGAGAAACTACAGACATACTATTGTAAAGATGGAGTTTGAGGAAGAACCCTGCAGAATAGAAGATGAAGAGACAGAGGAACAAATAGGTTGGTGTTTTCCTTCATTCTCATTAAGATGAAAACTGACACAGATCAATTCATCTAAAACTATAATAGTATTAATCTAGATTTGAGTGAAATAGAGATTTTGAACTGTACTTATTTTTTTTTCTCATTCATCCTTCTGTTGAATCATGGGAATTGAATATGTTTATTTTAGACCTGATTGAAGTGAATGAAGACAAACGGCGTCAGTTTAAAAAACGTCATCTCACAAATGAAGATTCAAAGACTGAAGATAATTTCACACAGAAACAAGCTGGAAAATCTGGAGTCAAAGGATCTTTCACCTGCTCTGAGTGTGGAAAGAGTTTCACATATAAATCAAACCTTAAGAGACACATGAGGATTCACACTGGAGAGAAACCGTTCACATGCTCTCAGTGTGGAGAGAGTTTCACTCAGAAAAGCACTCTCGATGATCATCTGCGCCGTCACTCTGGATTGAGATCATTCAGCTGTGATCAGTGTGAGAAAACATTTGTTTTGGCATTAGGCTTAAGAGCACACCTTAAAGTTCATACTGGTGTGAAGCCTCACGTTTGCTCTTTTTGTGGAAAGAGTTTTTCACTACTGAGCTCTTTAAAAGTGCATGAGCGTATTCATATTGGTGTGAAACCTTATATGTGCTTTGACTGTGAGAAGACCTTCAGTACATCATGCAAATTACAGAGACACCAGAGAACTCACACTGGAGAGAAACCGCACAAGTGCTCACACTGTGGAAAGAGTTTCTCTCTGTCAGGACACCTGAAAGTTCATGAGAGAGTTCACACTGGAGAGAAGCCGCATCAGTGCTCTTCATGTGGGAAAAGATTCACCCAATCATCTCATCTACAGACTCATGAGAAAAAGCATTGCCCAAAGGCGTCTAAGTGATCAAAGTTCATGTTCTGATTCATAACTTTCATCCATAATATAGTTTGATTTTGTCATGGTTTCTACTCAATATGAACAATATTGAATTTGATTTGAGTGATTTCCAATCTGGACAAGAATATATGAAAAATATTTGTTTCCCTCTGTTCTTAAATAAATTGTTACATCAGCAAAAATGTCTGAGCTGGCCAGAATCTTTTATATTTGTTACAAATTCAAGGTACAAATTTCCATTTACATTAAAGTAATAGTTCCCCAAAAATGAAAATTCAGTAGAACGTGTCTAGTCAGGCCAAGAGTCAATGAAATATACTCAAATTTTTATTATACAAATATGTCATTACAAACATCTACAACTTTATAAAAACTGATCTGAGATCAGGTAAAGACTAAAAAGACACTAGTTCATGTGTTCACTGTGTTCATCTGCCCCTAATGACGAATCATTGATATTCCGAAACATTTATGAATGTAGAACGAAACCTCGTTTACTGAAGTCCCGTGATTTTGGCAGTTTGCAGTCAAACTAATTACAATAAAATTACTGCAACTGATGCGCAGAATATAGAGTTTATAGCTAATGCTAATTCTTGACTCATGTCCCTGGTTGCAAGTATAAAACATTCACATTTCTACACACTCACTCACAGACTCACTCACGAGAAGAAGAAAAAGATTCATATTTAAAAATGGTTACAGTTTTGGTTTGTCTTTAGCCATAACTTTTTAAAGTCAGATATAGTCTTAAAGTCAGACGGTAATGAATTCCATAGCTTACAGCTCTTGACAGAAAAAGCTGTCTGAGCGAAGCTTGTCCTGCAGTATGGTATTATGCAGTTATGATTTGAAGTGCTTCTAGTAACTCTTTTGCTGTTCTGTATTTGAACAAATTTACTAAGTGGCTCAGGTGCTAAATTATGGATACATTCCAAATTCAATTTTAGAAAACACAAATCACTAAAGCTTTCAAAGCTTAGTAAATTGTATTTCTCAAGGATATGACAATGATGATGGCGGATTGGCTTTTTATCCATAATTTTTATTGCTTGATTATAGAGTGAACCATTGTGCTTTGTTGCAGACGCCCAAACGGTCATGCAGTATGAGATATGTGAAAAAACCATAGCATGCATGTACAGCAGGGCTGCCTGGTTTGGTATGTAGTTTCTGATTAGTTTAAAACAGTTAAGATTGCTTTGTATTATTTTAGAGATTTTCTTTATATGTTTAGTACATTTAAGTTGAGGATCTAAGACCAATCCAAGATATTTAAATTCTGTGACAGGGTGAATTTTTTCATTTTGCAAGTTAATTTTGAATCTTTCGTTTAGATCAAGTTTCTTAAAGGGGTCATATAATGCCATTTTTGTACAAGTTAATATGATTCTTTAGTGTCTAAATGAAAAGTTTGTAATATAATTTCATTAAAAATTCTCATTAGTATTGTAAGAAAACACTCATTTTACCTGGTCAAGCCAGCAAGCCATTTCAGTGCATGTGTCTTTAAATGATATTGAGCTTTGCTCACCCTGCCCCTCTGTTCTGTGGGGCGTTCGAAACTTGTTGCCTTAACAACAGTTGAGGGTATATTTTGGAGAAATAAATAATGGAAACAGGAGTCTCTGAGGAAACATCTGTGCAACTGTATCAATTTGAACCGGAGTCGGACCCAGAACAAGATGTCGGCCCCAACGAAGTTCGAACAGGACGTTTCTGAATGTTTGGTTAACGTAATGTCTCTTTGATCTATCTTTGTATGTACTGTCAGGATAGCGTAGTGAGATACGAATGCTATGTGTTTACTGATGTATACGTTAGTTCATTGATACCACGTTAACTTTATCACCAGCGTACACAGTTTGTAATAACACAATAACCATAACATTATGAATGTGGGATTATGAAGTATATTGAGAACGTCATACATAGAAAGCATGCCGTAATGTAACTTACCCTGTAAACTTTAGCCTCATTCATCGTGAAGCGTGCAAGCGATTTGCAAAGATTAATATAAAGGTTAATAAAACGTTCCACTCACTTCTTCTGGAGGTGCAGCAGGAACATGAATAGTTGGTACTGATCCTTTTTTCAGGAGCAGCTTCTTAGCAAACCTGCTTTATACTGAGCCTCGTTTATAAATCAGTCTGCTGAGAGATGATTCGCGCAAACATGAAAGCATTGACGTTGATCTGGGGGAATATTGCCTTCGAAAACAAAACTCAGCCACTGTGTCTTCAGCAGTTCGGATTTAGGAACATCAAAATGACTGCTGTGTTCATTATTACACCCAAGAACAGAACACCACAATCACAATCGCTTAGACGCCATTCTGCTCCAGCGTATCAACAATGGCGGACTGATGACAGCTCGCTCAGGGCGGGTCTGTGTTGAAACGCTGCTGTCAATCAACAATCGTGGGAGGGGCATCCGACCATGTGACGTCACACGGTCAGACGGTTGATTTGAGACGGGAAAACATATAAGGAGATTTAAAAAAAAAAAACACTGGATGGATTTTTATCATTATAGGATGGTTGTTACAGACACTGACAACACACATTTCCGTACAATCAACTTGTAAAAGTACCATTATATGACCCCTTTAATAGAAAAACACATGGAAACTGTCTTTGTAAGATTTAGCACCAACTGGTTTTGATTGAGCCACTGTCTGACATCAGCTATACATGTAGCCTGGTTAAAACCAGACCATTCTCAGTAGTAACTTCAGAAGTATAGTGATACTTTTAGTTGTAGTGAGGCACTCTTAGGCTGTACCGACTTGATTGAGCATGAGATTCCTTTGATTGACGACACCCCGGTGCGGCAGCGCTATAGACGACTTCCACCATCCCAGTATGATGTAGTGAAGGCACATATCCAGGAGTTGTTAGATCAGGGAGTGGTAAAACCGAGCTGTAGTCCTTATTCCTCACCCATCGTAGTTGTGGAGAAAAAAGATGGATCTATTCGTCTTTGTGTCTATTATAGACAATTAAATGCAAAGACTAGGAAAGATGCCTTTCCATTGCCGAGAATCGAGGAGTCTTTGGATGCCCTCACAGGTGCATCGCTCTTCTCCACTCTCGACCTTGCGAGTGGTTATAACCAGGTGTCAGTTGCTGAGAAGGATCAGGCTAAAACCGCTTTTTGCACACCATTTGGCCTGTTTGAGTTTCAGAGGATGCCATATGGGTTGTGCAACGCACCCGGGACTTTTCAGCGGCTGATGGAAAGAATATTTGGGGACCAGCGTTTCCATTCCCTTCTCCTGTATTTAGATGATGTGGTTGTTTTTTCATCTACGTTCAAACAACATCTGCAACGTTTGGAGTTGGAATTTAGTCGTCTATGCGAGCACGGTCTCAAGCTCAAACTAAAGAAGTGTCATTTTTTTCAGCCTGAAGTAAAATTCTTGGGCCATGTTGTTTCAGCCTCTGGGGTCTCTACGGACCCTGATAAGATCAGTGCATTTAGGGATTGGAGCACTCCATCTACAGTTGCAGAGCTGCGATCATTCCTTGGGTTTGCGTCATATTATCGGCGTTTTGTGCAGGGGTTTGCGAGGTATGCGGCGGCTCTACATAAATTAGTGGCAAAGCTTCAGCCACACCCTAAAAAGAATAGGACGGGGAGTAATGCCACTTTGCGGGATCATTGGGACTGGGACTGCGATCAAGCCTTCAATACATTGAGGGACAAACTGATAAGCGCACCAGTTTTGGGTTACGCCGACTTTAGCAAACCATTTGTCCTCAAGGTAGACGCTAGTGGACTGGGGCTCGGCGCAGTCTTATCTCAAGAGCAGGACGGAGGGCCTCGGTGTCCAGTCGCTTATGCAAGCAGGGGCTTGCGACCAACTGAACGAAACATGGATAACTACTCAGCCATGAAACTTGAACTGTTGGCACTTAAGTGGGCAGTAACAGACAAGTTTCGGGATTATCTGCTGGGTACCAAATATACAGTTCTGACCGATAACAATCCGCTCTGTTACCTACGAACAGCTAAGTTAGGAGCCGTAGAGCAACGTTGGGCTGCGCAACTAGCGCTTTTTGATTTCACCATAGAGTATCGTCCTGGCGCATGTAACAAGAATGCGGATGCGCTATCCCGGTTGCCGGCACTACCAGTCCCAATCTCTATGGATGATATGGTCCCGGGGATCCTTGTGCCATCTGAAATTAAGAGTGTGATCATGTCCCCTTCAGTCGAAATACAGGCCATAGATGCATGCCCTACAAGAACTAGGGCAAATCTCCAACTCTTGCAGGCTGAGGACCCTGTTTTGAAAGCCTTCCTTGTATATTGGAAGAGGGGCACTCGTAAATTCGTAAATCCCGCACTAGCCCATCCCATCCAGAAGGCAACGGACAGTGTGAGCGATTTAATCGCACATTGCATGACTTGCTTTGTACACTACCCCCTGACAAGAAGAGACGGTGGCCTTGCCATCTGCCACAGGTTTTGTTTGCATATAACGCCACAGCCCATCAGTCTACGGGGTTTTCTCCGTATGAACTGATGTTTGGGCGTAAGCCCATCCTTCCACTTGATTCTTTGTTGGGCACAATTGATACTCCATCAGACTCTGCTACTGCTGAGTGGGTTCAAGAACATCAGGAACATCTCTCTGCAATCTATAGCCAGGCTCGAGCGCATTTGGAGGCAGCCGCTCAAAAACGAGCAAAGAATCATTCGGTTTCTTTGCCACTTCTTCCCCCTGGTACACTGGTGTATCGTCGCAGTCATCCGCATGGACGGCACAAGATTAGTGATCAATGGGAAAATGTGGTATATGAGATTGTGAGGTGCCTTGATGAGGTTGGTACACGGTATAAAATTAGGCCAAGGGATCAGTTAGGCCCCGAGAAGAATATCAACCGAAAAGAACTGCGCCCCCTCCCAACCGACCCATGTTCACTCCATCTTGTACCTGGGGGTGAGATGCTTAATGTAAGCCTGCCAAACTCCATAGGGGATGATGTTGATGGCAGTATAGATGAAGGTGATGATTTTGGTTTATTGGTGGCAATTGATGCACCTCCTGTAAGAGGATTAACACCTTCCACTGAGTTTGGAGTGTCGCAGCCTTCAGCTTTTGAACAGCAGGGGCAGGCCACACCTCAACATTTAATACGTGACTCCTTGGGGGTTGAAGGGGAAGTGTCAATATCTGGTAATACCCTTATTTCAAGGAGAACTGCTAGAACAAATGCAGGCCACCATCCCAACCCCCACAATCTCCCATGCACGACTGTTAGAAGACCACCGGTGGCCTCGGTAGAAAGTGCTCTAACCAGTTCTTCCCATAGTGCTGTTTTTAGGCCTTGGGTTTGACCCTTGCCCTAGTCACCGGGACGTTGACATTCAAGGGGGGGTGAATGTAGCAGGTATGACGTAGGCAGCGGGAATTGCACCTTGATTGAATCAGGTGGCGGCCGTTTGGCGCTGCGCCTTTAAATCCAGTAAGCTGGCGGTCTCTCTCATTAGTGTTTTCGCTACAAGTTCTCTTGGCTCCTTGGAGACTCGGTTGGTTGTACGAGTGGATGTGAGTTCATGCTTAAATGTATTTTAGCTTCTTTGTGAAAATATGGTTGGCATGGATCTGATTTGATTCAGACTATTGCATTGTTTTGTAGCTCGACCTGGTGTTTGTGCGGTTATTCAGTGCCGTGGTTACGTCCAGCTCCCTGTCTTCACAAGCCCTTTCCGTTTGTGTGTGTGTGTGTGTGTGTGTGTGTGTGTGTGTGAGCGGGAGGCTTACTGTGTGGCCCATTAGTCCCTCTTTTGTGTGTGTGTGTGTGTGTGTGTGTGTGTGTGTGTGTTGCTTTATGTTTTATGTTTGTGAATGTAATGTTTATATCCTAGGCCATTGGGTTGGTGCAATATTCTGGAGGGGTAACAATTTTGTTGTGTGGTCACTGGTTTGCTGAGTGTAAATTTTTTTCAGATTGTTGGTTCTCAACTTGTGACTGGTATGAAAAGGCACCCCCTAGGGTTACACAAGCAAGAGACTGGACAAAAACAGTCAGCACTGCCAAAGTGACTTCAGTAAACGAGGCTTCGTTCTGTCATAACTACTCCGAAGTTTAGGAATATCAATGATTCGCCATTAGGGGGCGATGATCTCACTGAACACATAAACTAGTGTCTATTTAGCTGTTTATAACCCAAACGAAGCTCGTTGATGTGTGTGTGTGCTCATCCGGGAGAAGTGTCCACAAGGAATTCCACACATTTTGGCATCATACATGGCCATACTCTGAAAAAACTTTCTGAAACTTGATAGAATCCTGAAGGAGTGTTTTTGGAACAGAAATACTGTTCAAACTGTCAAACTCATTTTTTTATTTTGTTCATGTTTAGCATGAGAATCAACTCTTTAACAGTGTAAATACGACAGAATGCATGAAATAGCATTAGACCCCCATGATGGTGAACTAGCTGGACCAGCACTAACCAGAATAAATCAGCCTAGACCAGCCTGGACTATATGCCAGTTTATGCTGATTTTTCAGCAGAGGTGTGTTTAATGTGGGTTGGAGATACACTGACCTAGGCTGTGATTCCCAAAACCTTAATGAGCCTTAGTTGACCGTAGAGAACATGGCCATCTATGGGTCAGCTTAGCTCATTATGGATTTTAATCAATCTATGACAAACCATAACTCATGATAGAGAAACTCAAAAATCAACAGGTGAGTTGGAAGTGAAAACTTAAATATTTAATCGTTTTTGAACGAACACTTGAAAAAACATTTGCACCTGAATAATTTCTGTTACGAAACAGGGAATTGATTTAATACATTTCTTCTGTAGAGACACCAGGATTTACAGCCTTAGTGGGACAGCCCAAAGGGAATTGTTTCTAAACGACTATTTGAGCAAACATTTGCACCTGGATAATTGAGAGTGATTGTAAGTGTGATGATCATCTGCTAAATGAACAACAGTGACCACAATTCACACCTTCAGTCAGTGAAGCCGCTCCCACAGCCGTTCATGAGAGTTTAAATGCTGGGAATATTCCCATCTTCCCACAGGAGAAGAAGAAGCAAGCAGGAGGAATTACTCCAGGAGAAACTACAGACATACTATTGTAAAGATGGAGTTTGAGGAAGAACCCTGCAGAATAGAAGATGAAGAGACAGAGGAACAAATAGGTTGGTGTTTTCCTTCATTCTCATTAAGATGAAAACTGACACAGATCAATTCATCTAAAACTATAATAGTATTAATCTAGATTTGAGTGAAATAGAGATTTTGAACTGTACTTATTTTTTTTTCTCATTCATCCTTCTGTTGAATCATGGGAATTGAATATGTTTATTTTAGACCTGATTGAAGTGAATGAAGACAAACGGCGTCAGTTTAAAAAACGTCATCTCACAAATGAAGATTCAAAGACTGAAGATAATTTCACACAGAAACAAGCTGGAAAATCTGGAGTCAAAGGATCTTTCACCTGCTCTGAGTGTGGAAAGAGTTTCACATATAAATCAAACCTTAAGAGACACATGAGGATTCACACTGGAGAGAAACCGTTCACATGCTCTCAGTGTGGAGAGAGTTTCACTCAGAAAAGCACTCTCGATGATCATCTGCGCCGTCACTCTGGATTGAGATCATTCAGCTGTGATCAGTGTGAGAAAACATTTGTTTTGGCATTAGGCTTAAGAGCACACCTTAAAGTTCATACTGGTGTGAAGCCTCACGTTTGCTCTTTTTGTGGAAAGAGTTTTTCACTACTGAGCTCTTTAAAAGTGCATGAGCGTATTCATATTGGTGTGAAACCTTATATGTGCTTTGACTGTGAGAAGACCTTCAGTACATCATGCAAATTACAGAGACACCAGAGAACTCACACTGGAGAGAAACCGCACAAGTGCTCACACTGTGGAAAGAGTTTCTCTCTGTCAGGACACCTGAAAGTTCATGAGAGAGTTCACACTGGAGAGAAGCCGCATCAGTGCTCTTCATGTGGGAAAAGATTCACCCAATCATCTCATCTACAGACTCATGAGAAAAAGCATTGCCCAAAGGCGTCTAAGTGATCAAAGTTCATGTTCTGATTCATAACTTTCATCCATAATATAGTTTGATTTTGTCATGGTTTCTACTCAATATGAACAATATTGAATTTGATTTGAGTGATTTCCAATCTGGACAAGAATATATGAAAAATATTTGTTTCCCTCTGTTCTTAAATAAATTGTTACATCAGCAAAAATGTCTGAGCTGGCCAGAATCTTTTATATTTGTTACAAATTCAAGGTACAAATTTCCATTTACATTAAAGTAATAGTTCCCCAAAAATGAAAATTCAGTAGAACGTGTCTAGTCAGGCCAAGAGTCAATGAAATATACTCAAATTTTTATTATACAAATATGTCATTACAAACATCTACAACTTTATAAAAACTGATCTGAGATCAGGTAAAGACTAAAAAGACACTAGTTCATGTGTTCACTGTGTTCATCTGCCCCTAATGACGAATCATTGATATTCCGAAACATTTATGAATGTAGAACGAAACCTCGTTTACTGAAGTCCCGTGATTTTGGCAGTTTGCAGTCAAACTAATTACAATAAAATTACTGCAACTGATGCGCAGAATATAGAGTTTATAGCTAATGCTAATTCTTGACTCATGTCCCTGGTTGCAAGTATAAAACATTCACATTTCTACACACTCACTCACAGACTCACTCACGAGAAGAAAAAAAAGATTCATATTTAAAAATGGTTACAGTTTTGGTTTGTCTTTAGCCATAACTTTTTAAAGTCAGATATAGTCTTAAAGTCAGACGGTAATGAATTCCATAGCTTACAGCTCTTGACAGAAAAAGCTGTCTGAGCGAAGCTTGTCCTGCAGTATGGTATTATGCAGTTATGATTTGAAGTGCTTCTAGTAACTCTTTTGCTGTTCTGTATTTGAACAAATTTACTAAGTGGCTCAGGTGCTAAATTATGGATACATTCCAAATTCAATTTTAGAAAACACAAATCACTAAAGCTTTCAAAGCTTAGTAAATTGTATTTCTCAAGGATATGACAATGATGATGGCGGATTGGCTTTTTATCCATAATTTTTATTGCTTGATTATAGAGTGAACCATTGTGCTTTGTTGCAGACGCCCAAACGGTCATGCAGTATGAGATATGTGAAAAAACCATAGCATGCATGTACAGCAGGGCTGCCTGGTTTGGTATGTAGTTTCTGATTAGTTTAAAACAGTTAAGATTGCTTTGTATTATTTTAGAGATTTTCTTTATATGTTTAGTACATTTAAGTTGAGGATCTAAGACCAATCCAAGATATTTAAATTCTGTGACAGGGTGAATTTTTTCATTTTGCAAGTTAATTTTGAATCTTTCGTTTAGATCAAGTTTCTTAAAGGGGTCATATAATGCCATTTTTGTACAAGTTAATATGATTCTTTAGTGTCTAAATGAAAAGTTTGTAATATAATTTCATTAAAAATTCTCATTAGTATTGTAAGAAAACACTCATTTTACCTGGTCAAGCCAGCAAGCCATTTCAGTGCATGTGTCTTTAAATGATATTGAGCTTTGCTCACCCTGCCCCTCTGTTCTGTGGGGCGTTCGAAACTTGTTGCCTTAACAACAGTTGAGGGTATATTTTGGAGAAATAAATAATGGAAACAGGAGTCTCTGAGGAAACATCTGTGCAACTGTATCAATTTGAACCGGAGTCGGACCCAGAACAAGATGTCGGCCCCAACGAAGTTCGAACAGGACGTTTCTGAATGTTTGGTTAACGTAATGTCTCTTTGATCTATCTTTGTATGTACTGTCAGGATAGCGTAGTGAGATACGAATGCTATGTGTTTACTGATGTATACGTTAGTTCATTGATACCACGTTAACTTTATCACCAGCGTACACAGTTTGTAATAACACAATAACCATAACATTATGAATGTGGGATTATGAAGTATATTGAGAACGTCATACATAGAAAGCATGCCGTAATGTAACTTACCCTGTAAACTTTAGCCTCATTCATCGTGAAGCGTGCAAGCGATTTGCAAAGATTAATATAAAGGTTAATAAAACGTTCCACTCACTTCTTCTGGAGGTGCAGCAGGAACATGAATAGTTGGTACTGATCCTTTTTTCAGGAGCAGCTTCTTAGCAAACCTGCTTTATACTGAGCCTCGTTTATAAATCAGTCTGCTGAGAGATGATTCGCGCAAACATGAAAGCATTGACGTTGATCTGGGGGAATATTGCCTTCGAAAACAAAACTCAGCCACTGTGTCTTCAGCAGTTCGGATTTAGGAACATCAAAATGACTGCTGTGTTCATTATTACACCCAAGAACAGAACACCACAATCACAATCGCTTAGACGCCATTCTGCTCCAGCGTATCAACAATGGCGGACTGATGACAGCTCGCTCAGGGCGGGTCTGTGTTGAAACGCTGCTGTCAATCAACAATCGTGGGAGGGGCATCCGACCATGTGACGTCACACGGTCAGACGGTTGATTTGAGACGGGAAAACATATAAGGAGATTTAAAAAAAAAAAACACTGGATGGATTTTTATCATTATAGGATGGTTGTTACAGACACTGACAACACACATTTCCGTACAATCAACTTGTAAAAGTACCATTATATGACCCCTTTAATAGAAAAACACATGGAAACTGTCTTTGTAAGATTTAGCACCAACTGGTTTTGATTGAGCCACTGTCTGACATCAGCTATACATGTAGCCTGGTTAAAACCAGACCATTCTCAGTAGTAACTGAGTTATGGTCTGGCAAAGCTTCATAGACAAATCATTTCCAAAGGGGCGTCAGCAACGGGCGTCGCTCAAATGCCTCTCGGCGCAATTGGATAGACCTAAAACCAATCAGAGCGATGAGGGAGATGACGTATGCAGAGCGACGGAGAAACATTTGAGACTCTGGCCGTTTCTCAATATGCGTTCTTGTCTGTACTTGTGTTCTCAAATAGGAAATGTCCCCGGTTTCCATTTCAGAAATCTGGTCACCTTACCTAAACCACATATTAATGTTTAATTATTTTTTTAAATGTAAACGAAAAGAGGCAGGGTGTTTTATACTTTGTTTTATTATAAATATATAAGATAATGAATGTAGGCCTAACTACGCGTTGCCTGAACCACATGTGTGTGGCTAATATGTTTAAGTTTTTTTTTTTTATGAAATGAGGCAGTGGTGTTTTATGACATATTTTGTACGCGAACTTCTGACTTGCGTCCGTGACTTACCAAGTTTGACTCCGGAGAATGAACTCCAGATGACGGTAATAGTTAATATTAAACATATTATAGCCACACAAACGTAGTGAAGGCAATGCATATTATCTTCAATGCATGTATATAACAAAACGAAATATTAAAAAAACCCGGCCTCTTTTCGTTTACATTAAAAAATAAAAACATGTAATATCATATGTGCATAATATAGCCTATGATTATCACTGTAATACAATGAGATATGACCAGTGATGGGAATAACGGCGTTACAGATAAACGGCGTTACTAACGGAATTATTTTTTTCAGTAACGAGTAATCAAACGAATTATTGTTCCTCCCGTTACAACGCCGTTAGCGTTACTGAGGGGAAAAAAAGCGGCGTTAGTCGCGTTACTATAATAGGGCTCGGGCGCTGCGTTGCATTCTGGGACGTGGCGGCCATGTTGATGGCCTCGCGAATGTAAACATACAGCAAATCGAACGAGGAGAAGCAGAGTTGGGAGAAAGAAAAACTATGTTAAAATCCCGAAAATGATGTGGAATTTACCGGGATACGTTAAATAGGGAAGCCAGGGACCGGTATATGGACAAAATTGGAACTATTAACGGTTTGGATTTATATGAAATTTGCAGTTCACAAATGGATGGGTTCAGGAGCTGCAGATCATGAAGCCTATGTAACGTTAACCTTTTACCTTGAAGCATTCTGCACCGTTCTGTGTTCTCGGGTTGCACTACTTGCAAATAAACACTGAAAAATATCTGATTGTGTGACACTTCTTGCTTTTGCACATTATACGGTTATTGCGATTGTGTGACACTTCTTGCTTTTGCACATTATACGGTTATTGCGATTGTGTGACACTTCTTGCTTTTGCACATTATACGGTTATTGCGATTGTGTGACACTTCTTGCTTTTGCACATTATACGGTTATTGCGATTGTGTGACACTTCTTGCTTTTGCACATTATATTGATTTAAAGGTGAACTATGTAGGATTTTTGCAGTAAAATATCCAGAAACCACTAGGCCAGTGTTATATATTTTGTTCAGTTGAGTACTTAGAATATCCCAAATGTTTTAAACTATTTGTAAATCGTGAGAAAATTGCTATTTTAACCAAGGAACCGGGACGTGTGAGCTATGCGTGTGAGGGAGTCGCCTGTCGATTGCGTCATATCTGCGTCACCCTCGGTCTCCGGTTTTATTCAGTGAAACACTTTACTCTCACTGCATTGTGAAAAAGTGTCATAGCAGCCGCCGAGCGAACGTCATAACTTCCTTTTCAACACACTCAGATATATCTAATACGATAAACAGAGTTGTGTTACCTCAGACTCATGACTGGAAAAGAGGAAGTAGCGCCGGCAACCGTGTCATAATAAAAGTCCCGCCACCGACAATGCCATAATAACAGTCCCGCTCTTCAATCGCTCCTGCGGCCTTGCTCAGCTCCACAACACTCGCTCCTGCTCTACTTCAGACTACAGTAATGTTAATAATCGCATCCATCAACATGATTTCTGCCCGAGTCCTATCCTGACTGTTTTCCACCGGCTGTGAGGTGAAGACCACATGTCCCGAGATTCTGCGCTCAAACGTGCCGTCATCAAACTACGCCTTTGTTTTGAACAGGCGACCTCTAGTGGACGGAAAAGTTACATAGTGTAGCTTTAAGTATATTTATTTTGAAGATTGTGGGTATGGATGCATCAGACACTTATGGCTGTATTTAATGCACATTTATTTTATTTCAACGCTAGGGCTCATGTTTGTCAGAGCACAACATACATAACGTTACACAATGTTATAGAGAAATGTCATGTCTTCGTCCTTGCTTGGCAACACCATGTGAATCGGTACTTTATCTGACAAAATAGTGTACTTGTTGCGGACGGTTACAATCACCCTTTCCACGTGAATTCGGAGGTGGGCATTTTTTCTTGTGCTCCCCACATCTCTTGCATCCAGCTAACAGCGTTCTTTTGTGAAAGCAGGGATCTTTACCTCGGCACACATAAGTCCCACACACTGTCCTTTATGTCAAAGCCGCGATCAACCACACCATATCCCCAGGTAACAGTTTGTCTTACAGCCGCGATCCAAGCGAGCCGACGACTCTTTGTCACCTCGGATACTTGGTCTCTGTAGTTGCGTCTCCAAGCAGGAAAGCGGTGGAAAGTTAATCCATTTTCGAACTTTTTCCCATGGCGATTATGTGATCTAGTGTTACACCCCACAATGCAGCAACGGTTTACCATGGTTTCCAATAATAACGCCAAATTAAGACACACGACTGAGAGGGAGCACGTCTATAAACAGTGCGCAGTAGTCCGAGTAGCAGCAAATGAGGCCATCAACATGGCCGCCACGCAAAGTAATGACGTCATACGCCCGAGCCCTATTGAGCTCACTGAAGCGCTTTTCATCCGAACAGGCTCTCTGTCAGTCGGACCTGCAACGTGTGTGTGTGTGTGTGTGTGTGTGCGCGCGCACCAGCCATGCGTGTTGGGGGTGGGTGCGGTGGTGCACATAACTGATGATGATTGGTGGGTGGGAGACAAGGTTGAAGTTGATAGGTTGAGTTCACACCTATTTTTTTCACGGTCTATGGTTCACACACACACACACACCAATGACGCACACGCATATGCACATTCAGCGATGGTCAAACGACTTCAAAGGTAGCTTTCGCAAACTGGAAGTATAAGCGCTACTTTTCCCTCGTTGAGGTGAAAGGTAAGAATATTTAAGTAACATGCAACTTATGCCCAGGAAGAAAGAGTCTCTCCACGCCGGTGGCAAGTGATTCTGAAGCGCCTCACATCATCATATGCCACAAAATTAGTGGCTAAAAACCCAGGTGATAACGTGAGCTCCACTACCAAATGAAAGTATAGTACTGATAATATTTACACAATATTTACACTATAGTAGGCCTACTGATAATATTTACAATAATGCATTGAATTTGATAGGTGTCTCTTACATTGTCCCACAGCAACATTACAATAGTGTACATTAATGTACAATGTTTTATAATAATAATTTATTCTATTTAGTGTCCAATTCATTCATTTAACATATCTAATATTGGGGCATCCAAGTTATTTGACATATTTGAACATTTTGAAAAAAAAAAAAAGTAACGCAGTAATTACTTTCCCTGGTAGTTAGTTACTTTTATAATGATGTAACTCAGTTACTATTTGTAAGAAGTAACTAGTAACTATAACTAATTACTTTTTTAAAGTAACGTGCCCAACACTGGATATGACATAAAACAAAACCCAGTCTCTTTTTGTTAAATGTTAGTTTAATGCGTGATCAATATCCATTTTAAAAGTATAAGTAAAATGTATAAGAAGCTATTAAATACATAAAGCAATTCAGTCAAAGAAAGTCAGCGCTAGGAGACTACAACGGTAAAGTTTAATAGCTTACAAATATTAAGTTATGAAACTTCACTTTGCCCTCAGACAAAACGATCTGTCAGGGAACAAATTATAGATTAATGAGAGCAAAGATCAGCCGTTAGATCTACACAAGACGAATCATATCTTCACATCAGAGCCAGCGGCAGATGGCAGAAGGACTGGCCGAGGAAAGGCGCCTCTCGGTGGGGTTGAGCAATTGAGCGCCGCTGGTTCACTGGAGCTCACAACTACCGAAAACGGCAGATCAAATTTTCAAAAAGGCGCTCTCTTTATAAATAAACCACAGATTTTGGCTTTAAAAACAACTACATTCTCGCCTGAAAAGGACTTAAAACTATATTTTGTGAATAATTAACACTACCAGAGGGCTCTCGCTAAGACAAGCAAGCTGGTATATCAGACTTTTGCCGAATCCAGTCGGTAAGACAGCGATAACATCTTTTTTAGATATGAAGGCTTCTTGTGTTGTTCTTTGCTCTGGTTTTAACGGAATGGAAAAGTTTAAATCGCTTAAAACAGCCGCGATAGCTGATAGTGATGTTCCACTGCTGCATCCATCTTTGTAGTCAGTGTACAGAATCTGCTTCACTGTCGCTGCGCTGTCGTCATCGTGTAAAGCCCGCCTCAACGTTTCTGATTGGTGCCTCGATTTCTGGGGCTTAGAAATGGGTTTGAATCAAGCGGCAACCTCCCGCAGTTTCTCTTGAAGCCAATACGGAAGTGCCTCAAACTGCAATTCATCGACTGGCCGCTAGGGACAGGATCCAGAAGGGAGCAGAATCTCATTGAGCCCCATGTTAAAATGGCCAACTTTAGAGCAGAATAAAACATGTTTACAGCCTGGTACAAATTGTGCTTTTGGTCTATACGGCTCATTTTGCCCTTCATGACAACTGTGAGGGGGGTGAATTTTTTTATAACTCATTCGTTTACATTATATAAAGCCTTAAAATTCTGCATAATTAAGGGCGTGGCCATTTCGAGTGACAGATGGATAGCCATTTATCTGCTGTCTGTTAGTCACGCGTCACTTAAGCTCCGCCCACTTCCCGCCTTTTTGCCCATTTTCTGTTATCCAGGAGTGACGCGCGATGACGCGCTGCCAAGATGGCTCGTCCCTACTTTGCGCTTCAGAGCGGCTCATCAGAATCCTATGGGTGACGTCACGGACACTACGTCCATATTTTTTTACAGTCTATGGTTTGAATGGGCTCTTTGCCAGACTACTTGCAGAGCAAATCTATATTTGCCGGAAGTTGTCTGGGTTTTCCCAGGCTACCATACATGTACATCAGCAGCCAGATCTGGTGATTTTCCAGGTGCATAAAGAACTGTATCATCTGCATAGAGCTGGAAGCTGGCACCTGAACAATTTAATGGCAAGTCATTTATAAAAAAGACTGAACAGCAAAGGACCAAGTATAGAACCCTGTGGTATGCCCATATTGATGTTCAAAAGCGATGATTTTTCCTGTGCGACTTTAACACACACTACTCTACCTCGAAGATAGGACGCAAACCAATGTACTGCCTCGTTAGAGAAATTAAAAGATGACATTTTAGTTAAAAGCAAGCTATGGTTGATTGTATCGAAAGCCTTCTTATGGTCAAGGAATACAGCTCCCACCACATCATCCCTATCCAGGGATTTTTTTCACATTTTCAATAAAACAGCAGTTTGCAATTTCGGTTGAATAACCCGATCTAAAGCCAAACTGCTGTGGGTGGAGGAGCTGACTGGCTTATAAATGATCAACCAATTGTGCTGCTACAACTTTCTCAATTACTTTAGATAAAATTGGTAAAATAGATATGGGACGATAATTACACATAGAGTCCTGACTTCCTGATTTAAATAGCGGCACAATGACGGCTTTTTTCCACCCTAAAGGAAATGTACAAGTCCTTATAGAAAGATTAACAAGATGTGTCAGTGGTTTAACTAATACAGTTCTATATATTTTTTAAAAGCAGCTATTCATCTTATAAATATCGTTTGATTTAGAATTTGACAATTTATTAATGATATCTTCAACTTTTGTCTCTTGAACCTCTATAATATAAAAAGAATCTGCTAAAGCCATTCTAGTTTGATAATTAAAATCTATGGACTCAAAATCTTTTGTTACTGACTGCAAAAAATAAAAATTAAATCATTAGCCATAGTTGGACTATTATTTATATTATTTCCATTTATGTTAAGTTCCTTTATCCCTTTGTGTTTGTTGGTTTTATTTGTCAGATTGTTTAAATGTTTCAGAGTCATGTTGTGGTCTGAGAGACCTGTTATCAGATTGTAATCCCTCGTTATACGTTCTGGTTTGTTAGTAAATGCCATGTCAATAAGGGTCTTGGTCTGCTTTGTTATCCTAGTGGACCCTTTAATCATTTGTAAATAATTAAATTTTGTCATGATTGTTTTTAGTTTTTGTTTACTACTTTTGTCAGACCAGTTGATGTTAAAGTCACCATACCATACAGTTTCTCTATAAGAGTAAAGTTGTTTAGCTACTAGACTTAATTCATCATAAAAAGAAGTGTTATGAGAAGGTGGATTATAAAGGACAACAATATTAAAATTCCTCATGTCACAGTTTGGTCTGTATGTCCCATAAAGAGCAGATTAATCGCTTCAGAGATACCAAATGTTTGGAGGGTTCACCATGACAACAACTTCTCCTTGGTCATTAAACATTTCTGATCAAATTTAGCATGCTTATGGAAATATAATAATATTTTGTAATTATCATTAAACTCAACATTTCAGGAAAATGATATGGGGTTTCAAATCAGAATATGACTTTCTGCTACGAAACAGGGCATTCATTTAATAAATCTCTTCTATAGAGACACCAGGGACCCGTTTCAGAAAGGAGGTTAAGTGAAAACTCTGAGTATGTTAACCCTCAAATAAGGGAAACTCTGGGGTTTCTGTTTCAGAAAGTCAAGCCCGTTTCTAAAAGAGAGGTAACTTATACTCAGAGTCAGATACCAGGGTAACTTACTCTGTGAACCTAACCTGGTCAGGAGCAGGTTTTCTTTGGTAAACCCCGAGTTTATTTCAGTCTCCTCCCCTTTTTAAAGCACCAGCAGTGTTTAAATACTTCATTCATTCATTCAAATGCCACACACGCTTTTCTAACTGAGTATTTTGGTCATATTTCAAGTACAAATATAAAAAATTATAAATTTAATCTAAATCTAAAGTAAGCGAATTTCACTTACAACAAATTCAATTATCTGCCACTTGACAAAAATACATAGTAAGAAAAGCATTCTTTGCAGGAACATTCATTGCTCATATTTCATCATGAGGACACTGTCAAAGTGACAAAAATGGCATGTCCTTTTATACAGGATTCTGACGTTCACTTAATAAACCTCTAGAAGTAAACTAATAATTCGAATTTCCTTTAGGAATTCCAGTGGTTGGACGCATTGATGACACTCATATACCCATCATCACACTTTCTGAAAACGGATAACTGTATGGTGCTGCCAGATGTTAGTACGAGATATATGCCATAACCACCACCACAGCTGTTAAATACATTTATTTACAATTTTTATGGTCATCTTAATTTCCTACAAATGCTTTATTCTTTTTCCTGTTGGATGTTAAAATTCTTCCTCCATCTCCTCTTTGTCTGTCGGTGGTGCTGGTGTTTGGCTGGTCTGAGTAGAAGTCAAATGTTAATGTCATTACCCTAATTAATAAATGTAACAGGTGGGATTAGAGAACATTTCATTATGTGAAAAGAGCATAGACATTATTGAGAAAGATATTATTTTTCACCATCACTCACATAGAAGCTTTATTAGAAACACGCTCACAGCAGTGGTAACTTGTTTTTAGTAATTTGATGCAAAAGTAATATAATACAGAGTATTAGTTTTATAAATGTACATACATTTAAAAAAAATTACAAAAAACATTGCAGGATTTACGATATTGATGACCATTAAAACACGTCATCACAGTCTGTGAAAAGGGTCTATGGGGGAAAAGCTGCTGTACATTGGACAGTGAATGATATTTAATATGTCAAATATTTGTAAAGTCATTAAGTCAAGTCAAGTCAAGTCAACTTTATTTATATAGCGCTTTTAACAATGTAGATTGTTTCAAAGCAGCTTTACAGTGTTAAACAGGAAAATAATGCAGCATAATTTTATTCAGCTGTATAGCCATTCTGGAAAAATTTCAAGTATCATACAGTGACAGTGTGGGCTTTAGATCAATAATTTGATCAGTAATGTAGTTTAAATGGTTAATTTAGTTTATTATTTAGATGTATTTCGATGTTTAGTTGAAAAATTTAGTGTCCCCAATCAAGCATTAAACCTACACCCATGAACATTTTATGCTTAAAGCTTTACCTGAATGAATTATGTTTTTATTTTTCATTTTTAGCTGCTGCCGCATTCTTTTTTTGCCTTTTGGATACCATGAAACTTTAACTTAATTAAAATAATTAAGAATTAAACTTACATATTGACCCAAAAGTATGCAAACATCTTTTTGTAGGTTGCTGTTGCCACGGTGAATCGTAATTTCAGAGCTCCATTGATCGTGGCTTTCATAGTTGATAGTTTCATAGTTGGAGTGCATGTGCTTATCTCAGAGTCAGTCTACTCAGAGTTGATTGAACAACCTCAATTCAGCTGTTCTGAAACCCCAAAACTGAGAGTTTCCCATCTCAGAGTAAGTCAACTCAGAGTTCAGGTTTAAACTCAGAGTTGGTTGAACCTCCTTATTGAAACGGGCCCCAGGACTTACAGCCTTAATGGGACAGTCCAAAGGGAATTGTTTCTAAACGACTATTTGAGCAAACATTTGCACCTGGATAATTGAGAGATATTGTGAGTGTGATGATCATCTGCTAAATGAGCAACAGTGACCACAATTCACACCTTCAGTCAGTGAAGCCGCTCCCACAGCCGTTCATGAGAGTTTAAATGTGGGGAATATTCCCATCTTCCCACAGGAGAAGAAGAAGCAAGCAGGAGGAATTACTCCAGGAGAAACTACAGACATACTATTGTAAAGATGAAGTTTGAGGAAGAACCCTGCAGAATAAAAGATGAAGAGACAGAGGAACAAATAGGTTGGTGTTTTCCTTCATTCTCTTTAATGAGGAACATCTAAAACTAGACACTAGTAGACTCAATAGTAAACTAGATTTGTGTTAAATTAAGAATGAACTCTAAGAATGAACTCTATGTTTCTCATTTGTCCCTTTTAAATTGAGTCTGAATTTAATTTATTATGTTGATTTTAGACCTGATGGAAGTGAATGAAGATGAACATCATTTCACAAATGAAGATGGAGATGCAGTCGTTTCAAAGACTGAAGAGAATTTCACACAGAAACAAGCTGGAAAATCTGGAGTCAAAGGATCTTTCACCTGCTCTGAGTGTGGAAAGAGTTTCAGACATAAAGGACACCTTAACACACACATGAGGATTCACACTGGAGAGAAACCGTTCTCATGCTCCCAGTGTGGAAAGAGTTTCACTCACAAAAGCTCTCGACGATCATCTGCGCCGTCACTCTGGAGTGAGATCATTCAGCTGTGATCAGTGTGAGAAAACCTTTGCTGTGGAATCAAGCTTAAGACAACACCTTAAAGTTCATACTGGTGTGAAGCCTCACTTTTGTTCTGTTTGTGGAAAGAGTTTTTCACTACTGAAAAGTTTAAAAGAGCATGAGAGGATTCATACTGGTGTGAAACCTTATATGTGCTTTGACTGTGAGAAGACCTTCAGTACATCCAGCAACTTAAATAAACACCAGAGAATTCACACTGGAGAGAAGCCGCACAAGTGCTCACACTGTGGAAAGAGTTTCTCTCGGTCAGGAAGCCTGAAATATCATGAGAAAGTTCACACTGGAGAGAAACCGCACCAGTGCTCTTCATGTGGGAAGAATTTCACCCAATCATGTAACCTACGGACTCATGAGAAAAAGTGTTGCCTGAAGGCGTCTAAGTGATCAGAGTTCATGTTCTGATCCATAACTTTAATCCATAATATAGTTTGATTTTGTCATGGTTTCTACTCAATATGGACAATATTGAATTTGATTTTAGTGATTTCAAAGTATGGACAAGAATATAAGAAAAATATTTGTTTTCCTCTATTCCAAAATAAATTTGTCACATAAGCAGAGTGTTTTTACTGCAGCAAAGATCTGAATGAAGACGAACATCTGCTTAAAAAACCTCAACATTACAAAAATGAAAATGCATTTGTGTCAAAGACTGAGGAGAATTCCTCACAGAAATAAGATGGAAAATCTGGAGTCAAAGGACCTTTCACCTGCTTTGAGTGTGGAAAGAGATTAATTCACAAAAGCTCTCTCGATGATCATCTGCGCCGTCACTCTGGAGTGAGATCATTCAGCTGTGATCAGTATGAGAAAACATTTGCTGTGGAATCAGACTTAAGACATCACCTTAAAGTTCATACTGGTGTGAAGCCTCACTTTTGTTCTGTTTGTGGAAAGAGTTTTTCACCACTGAACTCTTTAAAAGTGCATGGCAGTATTCACACTGTAAAAAGTGATTTTTTTTAAAACTTTTAAATAAAGATAGCATAATTTAAGTAAATTTTACAAACAAATCATATTTTGTCTTTTTACTTCAAAATGTCATGTTTAATTCAATAAACTACTTGAGCTTTCATTTCAAATGGAACTGCCCAAGTAATTTTTACTTAGTGTTTTGTCATCTAATGGACTAATGCAAAAAAGGACAAACGCAAGTAAAACTTACTCCATGAAGCCAAGCAATCTATGCGCATGCTTTCTGGGGTCCTAACTATGGCGCGCAGAGGAAAGCAACAGAACATTTTCTCGAAGTCTGATGTGATTTTTACACTGTAAGTTATTAAATATTTGTCAATTTAGTTACGTTTGCAGAAAAGTATAGAGCTATTAGGCTGTCTGCAGTCATGGTGGTTAAAGAGTTACTGTTAATATATAACTTCGAGTTGCGTTTGCTTAAGAACCAAAACATCCGTTATTAGCAAACAGCATCTGTGTCGAAAACAATTCTTATGTTTTACATGTAATCTACAAAGAAGTTTAATGTATTGTGAACTTTAAGATGAACTTTGTCGGACGCGAGTGTCGCGTTTATGCATCTGTGTTAATAAATAATTGTGCCCTCACGTGCTATCCGAATTATAAAGTTTCCTAATTTAAAAATGGACATGTACCGTTTGGAAGTTTTTTTACGAACCCGGAATGATAGGCTACTCGGGCCCCGAGATGGTTAAGTTAACGTTAGGCCATTAACTTTAAACGTGATGGAGAAAACCGCCAATCCTCTATTAATTCACATCAACTAGGCTAATGTCACAGTGCTTTGTTGATGCATATTAATCAAGTTAAACAGAGATTATACTTCCTATTGAATAGCTAGTGATACATTTTGTAGTGTATGTGTTCAGGCAGCCTTAGCATGATCTCTACAGTTAAGTCTACAGTTTATCTCACTTATCATATCCACTTACTTTATATTTTATATTTTTATTTTATTTTTTTATTTTTATCTTATTTCCTATTTTTATCTTACTTGATTTATTTATAACTCTACTTATGTTAATACTTTTTATTCTAATTTTATTCTATTTCTATTTTAATTTCCCTTGTGTTCTTGTAACTGTTATTTGCACTGTCCATGGAGCGGACCTGTTTACATTTCACTGCCAGTTGTATATTGTGTATATAACTGTGTATGTGACAAATAAAACTCTTGAACTCTTGAATCTTGAATAAAAGAGCATCTATCCATCTATCCATCTATACATTTATTGTTGATATTTACTTGAATGCAGTTGTTTTACTAGTCAAATTTCAAATCAATAAGATAAGTAGGCTATATTTATTCAAATTTGGTATAAAAAAGTATGTTTCTGACATTAATATTTCTAACATACTATATGTGCCACAGATTGAACTCATTCAAACTCATGCCAGGTAAATTGGCAATAATTCTTTCAGCATATGACACAGATTTCAATATATACATATACATACACATATACAACCACACACACACGCACACACACACACACACACTGCATGCTGAATTATAAGGTATGCTGGATTTTCTGATCACATTTTTCTCCTATCGAAGATTAGAAATCATAAATCACTGCCCTGCTGTCAAAGATTTCATGGAGAGATGGCCAGCTCTTTTATTGTGAATCTGAGGTAAACCTTAATTCTTATTTTGAACGGAATGCATAGCTGATAAAAAACATTGGATGACCAGTAATTTCCTGCAACTCAATTCAGAAAAAACTGAATTTTTAATTATTGGACAAAAAAGCTCCACAAGCAGTAACCTAGAATACTGTCTAACACTTGATGGCTGTTCTGTCAAGTCCTCGTCGTCAGTGAGGAACCTGGGTGTGCTCTTTGATACCAATCTTTCGTTTGAAAGCCACGTTTCTAGCATCTGTAAAACTGCATAGACCATCTTAAAAATATATCTAAATTACGGCACATGCTCTCAATGCAAAATGCTTAACAGTTAGTTAATGCGTTCATGGCCTCAAGGTTAGATTATTGTAATGCTCTATAGCACCACTGCCGTACAAAGAACCTGTTAAGCCCCTTTAAAGATTCTTAACGAGCCAAAGAACCATTGTTGGTGCTGTTTAGCACCATTTTGTTAAAGAAATAAAATGCAATATGACACCCTTATGGGTTCTACACAGTACGATTTGACAAAGGTGTTGTAGAGCACCTTTAAAGATAAGGTGCTATATAGCACCAAAAGTAGTTCCCCTATGATTACAAGCCAAGAACCACTTGTAGTGCTATAGCACCATTTTTTTAGAGTGTATGAAATATCAGTTTAAATTCCTAAACATTAATTTTGCCATTATTTGTAATAATCCAGAGAGGTTTTTGTATGCACAGGGAGTCTGACAACAGTTGGTGCTCCCACACAAGGTCTGGTCTCACCATCATTGAGTATGTCTATTATAACAGGAAGAAAGAGATACAATTGAGACAGCCTTAATCAAGAACAACTGTGGCAATGACAGCAAAATGCTTAAAAAAATGCACATGCGAAGCTACCTGAAAAACTATATCAAGTGTATCTAGGCCAAAAACTGCTCTAAGTGCAAAGGGTGATCACACCAAATATTGATTTAGTCCATAGAAGGTAAATTAAAATCAATTATGAAAGCATTTTAAAGGCATCCCCACTTTTTACAGTATAGTAGCTTTGCAGGTAGTATTTTAAGTGTCTTGCAGACAGTTCTTCTTGATTTAGTCTGTCTTAATTGTTTCCCTCTTTCTTCATGTAATAACCGATTTAATGATGGTGAGACCAAATCTCTGCGTGGGACTCTTGTCACATAAAATTAAAGAAAACATACAACTTACTGTACATGATTGTTACCACTTTGCACTTATTTGTGTATTTGACAGGATGACAGCAGAGACATGATTAAAGATAGCTTCACCAAGCATGTGATGAAGATCATTGTACTGGGCAGCACTGCAGGAGAGGAAGATGCCAACATAGCTGACGTCATTGAGGGGACTGAGGTGCTGTTGGGATGTAAGAATCTCACAAATGTTGGGCTTCATTTATTCCATGAATTTAAGCTAACTTGCTAATTTGTTCAGCAAGTGAGAATGTTCTTAAAAGGTTTTTTTTTTTTTTTTTTTTTAAATAAAACTCAAGGAAAATGTCTGTCAATGTGTTTTTTTTGTTGTTGAAAACATCAGTAGTAATATATCAAATAATATTTGAATTAAAGGTTACTCAGGATAACTAAAAAAGATAACTAGGATTCTTATGAAAAATAAATGCAATAAATCACATTATATTTATAAGCATTACTTAAGTAAAATTTACAAAAAAGAGTAATTCAAATGTACTGGGAATTCCCAAGTAAAATTAACTTAAACATTTCTAATTAAAGCTACTAATAATTATGTATAGATTTCAAGCCTTTTCTGAGTGAAAATTGTTTCCAAGCTTTTTTCAAGAAAATCCTACTACTCGTTCATCCAGCAATTTAAAAAAACACCAGAGATTTCACACTGGAGAGAAACCACAAGTGCTCACACTGTGGAAAGAGTTTCACCCGGTCTACAGAAACATAAGAAAAATTGTTGCTCAAAGGTGTCTAAATGAGCAAATGTCATATTCAGATCCACCACACACAAATAATACACTTACAAGTAAATAATTTTGACATTCAGATTCAGCTAAAGCTGGAACTGGTTTCTATAGTGATTTAAGAGGGTAATTTGATCGTTTGGCAGGACATTTTGGCAGGGTCAGAAATAGTTCATGAAACTTTGTACTGTAAAATGTTGTGATTTATGAAGAGAATAAACTAATGAATTATTCTCATTAATTGTGCACATGAGCACAAATAGAAACGATGCATTGAGAACATTTTGAAAATACTTTCTTGCATTTAAAGAAATGCTTTGTACATTTTGAGACTAAGAGAAAAAAAAGGATCCACATTAATTTCATCATCACAAAATCACATCTCAAGTATTTATAACATGGTTTTGAAGTATTTTCATGGTGTAATGTGGAATCGCATGTGGAAAATGTAAAATTCATGTGTTTTGTCTGTAAGGGTAAACATTGTACACTGTAAAAAATGTACCTGTAAATTAACGGTAAAATACTGGCAGCAGGGTTTCCAGCTGTGTACTGTAATCCTGCAGTGTTATTACAGTATTCTAAGTTATGCATTCTTTATTAACTTAATTATCAATATCTGTAATTGTACAAATAAACTGGTATTGTAATATTTAATTTATACGATTTTCCCAGGAAAAAAGACAGCTCAAGAGGAAATTTCTAATAGCACACAATTTATTGACATGATTGGAATTGGTACAGGAACAGGTCAAGAACGTGCTTGGGGTGTACATTCCCCTAAAAGCAGCCTTTAAAAATAGAAGTTGATTTTAGTTTAATAAAAGTCAATCGAAGTCAAAACCTGGCAAGTAACTGGAACAGGAACAGGCCAAGAACATGCCAGAGTCTTCCAACTGATGCAGGTCTGAAAGCTTTTGTAAACAAAGTGCCAAAAGAACATGACAAAAAGCAACATAATGAATATCAGTAAGGGTAGTAGAATAGTTGTGTAGTTGTTTAATGTCTCTTTCTGCCACAGCACTCTACAATGCTACAATGGCAGGATCAGTGTGAGTGCATTTAATTCAATTGATTATTAACTATTGACTAACACAAATGTTTCATGAAACTATGGCGCTCATTCTCACTGAAAGCAGGGAAACTGGGTAACAGTGAGGCAGCATAGTCGCAGACCAAAGAACTGCTTTTCCATTCCGGTTAGAACATCAAACAGGTTCTCCCCTCTCAGTGAAGCACCCACTGAGTATCCTGTTGAAAGTGCCCTAGTCATTGGCGATTCTATTACACGGAACGTGAAGATAGAGACACCAGCCACCATAGTCACTTGTTTACCGGGAGCCAGAGCACCTGACATCAAAGCAAATTTAAAAGTGCTGGCTAAAGCTAATCGTAAATTCTCTAAGATTATTATTCACGTCGGCACTAATGATGTTCAACTTCGCCAGTCGGAGATCACCAAAATTAACATTAAAGAGGTGTGTGAACTCGCTAGTACGATGTCAGAGGCTGTTTTTTGTTCTGGACCGCTCCCTGTAAAAAGGAGTGATGAGATAGTTAGCAGACTATCATCACTCAATGGCTGGTTGTCTAAGTGGTGTCTGCAAAATAACATAGGGTTCATAGACAATTGGAAAAGTTTTAGGGGCAGACCTGACCTGTTGAAGAAGGATGGCATCCATCCCTCTTGGGGTGGTGCCGCTCTTCTCTCTAGTAATTTGGCACATAGTCTTAGAGCTAAACCTTGACTCACTAGGGCCCAGGTCAGGAAGCAGACAAACTGGCTAAACCGACCGTCTGCTAGCTGTCTCACGTTACCGGAGTCAGATAAATCCCAGCACATAGTGACTCTTTCACCAAGATATTATCATTAGTAAAAATTAGTAAATTAGTAAATACAAAAAAACATCAAAACCATTCAACAGTAAAAATGTAATTGACGTCCAACAAAGAAACAAAAGATATAATACAGATGAACAATTGATAAAGCTTGGGTTGCTGAATATTAGATCCCTTTCCCCAAAAGCGCTTATTGTTAATGATATTATTACAGATAATAATCTAGATGTGCTCTGTTTGACAGAAACCTGGCAAAAACCTGACGACTACATTACCTTAAATGAGTCCTCCCCCCAAGATTATTGTTATAAACATGAGCCGCGTCTGAAAGGTAAAGGGGGAGGGGTTGCTGTAATTTATAATTATATCTTCAGTATTACTCAGAAGTCTAGTTTCAAATATAATTCCTTCAAAGTTTTGGTGCTTTATGTAACGCTTTGTAGTGTACATGATAAAATCCGTTCAACATTTGTGTTAGCTACTGTATACAGGCCACCAGGGCATAATACAGACTTTATCAAAGAATTTGCTGATTTTCTATCAGAGTTAGTACTGGCCGTAGATAAAGTACTAATTGTTGGTGATTTTAATATCCATGTAGACAACGGAAAAGACGTATTGGGATTAGCATTTAAAGACACACTAAACTCTATTGGAGTTAGGCAACACGTGTCAGGAGCCACTCATCGCCGTAATCATACTTTAGACCTAATATTGTCACATGGAATAAATGTTGATACCGTTGAAATTCTGCAGCAGAGCGATGACATCTCAGATCATTACTTAGTATCATGTATACTTAATTTAGCTAAGGTTGCAAAGCCGCCCCCTCGCTTCAAAAATGGCAGGACAATCACTGCCGCTACTAAAGATTGCTTTTTAAATAATCTCCCTCATCAGTATCATCTGCTCAGCATCCCAGATAGTATAGAAGAACTCGATGTTGCAACAGAAACTTTTGACTCTCTCTTTTCCAGTACTTTAGACACAGTTGCTCCTCTGCGCTTAAAGAAGATTAAAGAAAATAGTCCAACGGCGTGGTACAATGAGCACACCCGGGCCCTTAAAACAGCAGCCAGAAAAATGGAGCGCAGCTGGAAGAAAACTAAATTAGAGGTATTTCGTAATTCGTGGAAAGAGCACATGATCACATACAGAAAGGGCGTAAAAACTGCTAGATCTGCTTATTTCTCAACTCTCTTGGAAGAAAACAAACACAACCCAAGGTATTTATTCGATACAGTGGCTAAATTAACCAAAAATAAAGCTTCAACTTCTGATGATTGTAAACAGCACAGCAGTAATGACTTTGTGAACTTCTTCACATGTAAGATTGATAATATTAGGGAAAAAAATTTAACCATGCAGCCGTCTACTACAGCATCACATCAGACAGAGCATTGTAGTGTCACTGAGGAAAAATTACACTCATTCACTGCTATAGGAGAAGAAGAATTGGCTAAACTCGTTAAATCATCAAAATCAACAACATGTATGCTCGACCCTATACCGACTAGGCTATTAAAAGAGATGCTACCAGAGGTCATAGATCCTCTTCTTAATATCATTAATTCATCTTTGTCATTAGGATATGTACCGAAAACTTTTAAGTTGGCTATTATTAAACCACTTATTAAAAAACCGCAACTTGATCCTACAGATTTAGTCAATTATAGACCAATCTCAAATCTACCTTTTCTGTCAAAAATACTTGAAAAGGCAGTGTCTTCACAATTATGTTCCTTTTTAGAAAGAAATGGTATCTGTGAGGATTTCCAGTCAGGATTTAGACCGTATCATAGCACTGAGACTGCTCTCATCAGAGTTACAAATGATTTACTCTTATCATCCGATCGTGGCTGTATCTCTCTATTAGTGTTACTCGATCTTAGCGCTGCATTTGATACTATCGACCACAACATTCTTTTGAATAGACTCGAAAATTATGTAGGTATTAGTGGAATTGCATTATCATGGTTTAAATCATACCTATCTGACCGTTATCAATTTGTAGCAGTAAATTAAGAGATGTCACACCGATTGCAAGTTCAGTATGGAGTACCGCAAGGCTCAGTGCTAGGACCGCTACTCTTCACCCTGTACATGCTACCACTGCGAGATATCATTAGGAAGCATGGCGTTAGTTTTCATTGTTATGCTGACGATACTCAGCTCTATATTTCTTCACGCCCGAAGAAACTTACCAATTCACAAGATTAACGGAATGCATAGCTGATATAAAACATTCGATGACCGGTAATTTCCTGCAACTCAATTCAGAAAAAACTTAATTTTTAATTATTGGACAAAAAAGCTCCACAAGTAGTAACCTGAATACTGTCTAACACTTGATGGCTGTTCTGTCAAGTCCTCGTCGTCAGTGAGGAACCTGGGTGTGCTATTTGATACCAATCTTTCGTTTGAAAGCCACGTTTCTAGCATCTGTAAAACTGCTTTCTACCATCTTAAAAATATATCTAAATTACGGCACATGCTCTCAATGCAAAATGCTGAACAGTTAGTTAATGCGTTCATGACCTCAAGGTTAGATTATTGTAATGCTCTACTGGGTGGTTGCCCTGCTCGCTTAATAAATAAACTCCAGCTGGTCCAAAACGCAGCAGCTCGAGTTCTTACTAGAACCAGGAAGTATGACCATATTAGTCCAGTTCTGTCAACACTGCACTGGCTGCCTATTAAACATCGCATACATTTTAAAATCTTACTTATTACTTACAAAGAACTAAATGGTTTAGCTCCCCAATACTTGAGCGACCCTTAACATAATATACTCCATCACGTCTACTGCGGTCTCAAAATTCTGGCCAGTTGATAATACCTAGAATATCCAAATCAACTGCAGGCGGTCGATCCTTTTCCTATTTAGCTCCAAAACTCTGGAACAGTCTTCCTAACATTGTTCGGGAAGCAGACACACTCTGTCAGTTTAAATCTAGACTAAAAACACATCTCTTCACTGTGGCATACACATAAAACACTTTTTCAATGAAATGATTGTTAGGCTGCATTAACTAGGTCAGCCAGAACCGGGAACACTTCCCATAACACCTGATGTACACGTTACATCATCAGAAGAATGGCATCTACGCTAATGATAGTCTCTCTGTTTTATCCCGAGGTTTACTGCAGTCAGCCGGATCCGGGCCGTATCCAGTTCAGATGGTGGACCTGCGCCCAGAGAAGACCAACACAGGACCCCGAAGTGTCTGCAGAGACCGTGATTAGACTCCCCCTGCAACTGCCTGGCTTTCTCAATAAACCCGTCTCCGGCGTGTTGACTCAGATTGTTCGAATATTACAATTAAATAATACTTAAATCGATATGTCATCCTCAATAAACCCGTCTCCGGCGTGTTGCCTCCGATCATTCGAATATTGCACTTTAATAATTATTTAATCAACATCATCCTCAATCAACCCGTCTCCAGCATGTTGCCCCCGTTCCCTCGAATATTCTGATCTATTATGACCTCTGAGCTGTAAAGCTGCCAGAATAATAATAATAATAATACGCTGTTTGTTAATTGGCCAGAGGAGAACTGGCACCCCGACTGAGCCTGGTTTCTCCCAAGGTTTATTTTTCTCCCTTAGGTCACCTAATGGGGTTTTGGTTTCCTTGCCACTGTTGCCTCTGGCTTGGCGTGCTCAGTTGGGGACACTAAATTTTTCAACTAAACATCGAAATAAATCTAAATAATAAACTAAATTAACCATTTAAACTAAATTACTGATCGAATTATTGATCTAAAGCCCACACTGTCACTGTATGATAATTGAAATGAACTGATGACATCAGCGTTTTTTCCAGAATGGCTATACAGCTGAATAAAATTATGCTGCATTATTTTCCTGTTTAACACTGTAAAGCTGCTTTGAAACAATCTACATTGTTAAAAGCGCTATATAAATAAAGTTGACTTGACTTGACTTGAAACACACAGAACATGCATTTATTTGCAACACGCACTGACTGGCTGTTGTCGTGCTAATTGATAGGCTGTTAGATTAATCTATATATAGTAAAAATGGCCAGAACTTATTGTTAGACATATTTTACCATGATCTCGATATGATATTGTTTTTTGCCCAGCCCTACTTAAACACCATGTTTTTGCCACAATGTTTCAATTTAGGGTGCAACACCTGTGTGATGTTTTTCTGTCGTTATGAAGATCAACAGTTAACAGGCCAGAAAATTCTTTAAACATAAATATAAATATATTTTGGAAAACTTCTATTTGTTGAAGTATTAACACAGACATGACATGCACATACCTCACAAATGTTGATGAATTTGGAGGGCTGCTCTTTAAAGGGTTAGTTCATCAAAAAATAATTGTGAGTTGTGTTAAGTTGTGTTAATCTTTGGAACACAAATTAATATATTTTAAAAATTCTCAATTTTTGTCCATCCATTGCAAGTCCGAGCATGTCACAGGGTGTCTTTGAGTTCAGTTCATGTTAATCAAGTTTATTCAAGTCAAGCCTTTTGTTTGTTTTTGCCAAGTCTTTGTTTTACATTGTGCTATTTTGGAATTTGGAATAAACTGCACATGGGTTCAGTAAGCATGCCTCCAGTGGATCTAATTGTTACAGAATAACAGGCCGTCAAAAATGAACCCAGCAGTTGCCCTCCATCTCCTCTGTCAAGGCCAGCGCCCTATAGAGGACTATGTACAGGAGTTCTGTGGACTGTTATACCTTGTGGATTTTAATGACGTGGCGCTTAAAGACATTTTTAAATTTGGGCTGAACGAACCAATCTGCTCACAGATGCCAGATCCATCTTTCCCTGGCCCAGTATTTAGACCATGCACTACTCTTGAGCGGCTCCTCATTTACTGTGGGTTTTGCGGATGAGGAGTCCAGCAATCCCACAGTACCCACCACACCAGAGGACCTCCATTCCCCCATTGTTATGTCTGGGTTCGTCCACGTCCAAAGCCAAGCCACAGCTCCACGTTTCCACGAGCCCGCTCCAGCCCACGTCCAGGCTACAGCCCACGAGCCCGCTCTAGCCCATGAGCCCACTCCAGCCCCTGACCCCATAGTCCTGCCCAAGAAAATTTTGTGGGGGGGGGCAAGGTAGCCTGGATGCCAGCCGAACTTAGCCCCGCCCACAACATTTTTACTCGGGCAGTTCGGTCTGGACTTGATCGGTAGAGAAGTAATTATGCCCGAACAGAAACTGTTCGGACCAATCAAATTGTCAGGGTGGGCTTTAGACGATGATGGACAGATGATAAACAGTAACGTATTCATCTACGTCATCAAAGGCGCTTGGGTTGAATTTGTTCTAATCCTAAATGGAGAACTTGTTCGTATATGCATTCACCTTCACTATTTCTCTCAGAAATGATGATCGTGTTGGTAAGTACCCTTTGTATCCTTAAATTCTTTTTTTACAACACCGGCAAAGATCGTTTCTACTCATCTTTTTCTTCTAACGTTAGGCTACTTATTCCAGCGTGCGTGCAGACAGGGTTGCCAAGTTTTTACAACAAAACCCGCCCATTTGCTAAAGTTCCTCAAAACTAGCCAAAAACAATCCCAATAGCTTTCCAGGGGGGTTCTCCGGGGAAAAAAAGGCATTTGGGGGGTAAAATATGTGTTTTTTTGGTAGGGCTGCCTGCTAAAATTCGCATTCCTGGGTCTGTATATCACATAATTGGGGTCGCTTCAACCCGTGGACTTGGCAACACAGTGCCATTGAGTTCTGTTGACATTTGACAACTAATGTTATGCCTCGCTCCGATTGGTTGTAGGTCTATCCAATTGAGGTCTTTCCTGGTTCGGTTGAAACACGCCCCATAATCACAGCCCAACGGAGCAGTATCAGACTCAAATTCTGACTAGAATTGAGTATGACGACGTCAGGCTAGGGGCAAGGGGTCCATTGGGGCCACGAAGGCCACGCCTCTGTGGCCCCTTGAACTACCTGATCCGCCATGGCCATGGGTGGATCAGGAGCCGTGGGTGGTCATGGCGGCTCACAGCTCCTGATCCGCCATGGCCGCCCATGGCTCCTGATCCGGCATGGCCGCCCACAGCTCCTGATCCGCCATGGCCGCCCACGGCTCCTGATCCACCATGGCCGCCCACAGCTCCTAATCACGAAAGTACTTATGGTTTAAAAGACACCTGAGTTGTCTTTGCTTTTTTGTGTTTGTCTTGTGAGTTTGTCTAGTAGTCTTTCACAATCTTCCACAATACTATGTTATCAAAGTGCACTGTTACTGTCATTAAAGTTCAGTGTATGGTTTAGTGGTACATTATTTTCATTAATATTTTTGTGCCACTCACTGGAGATTTAATTTCCAAACTGCTGTGATGTGACGTGCAAGAAGCAGCACGAATTTTCAGAAATGTCACCATAGTAGTGATGTGTCGTTCATGAAAAATTCGTTCATTTTGAACTAATCTTTAATATGACTCGAGAACAGCGATTTGTCTCAGAGAGCGATTTAGTTCATCAGCTGGTATGGAAAGGTATTTCCTCTTACGCAGGCGCAGAACGGACGTGGTACTTGGTTGTGCCGGATGTTGGCTTGGTGTGTCAGGCAACTTTGGACCCAGACGCTGCTGACATGAGCCAACGTCAGCCGACTCAGCAGTCTGCTTTCATCGCCACTAGTTGGTCGGTGTCGGCTTAGTGTGTTCTGTACTTAAGTGTGATGATCATCTGCTAAATGAGCAACAGCAACCACAATTCACACCTTCACACTGCATGAAAAGTGGGATTTTCGACCCCGTAAACGCCTGTAGACTCCTGGAAATCTCCCTAATTTTTGGCAGTTTTCGACAATTTAGAGGCAGCGAACGTCGCGTTCGTCTGTGCCACAAATTGTCGTAAACGAACCAAGACGTAGGTTGGAGAGCCCCCCGCTGAGAGACCGCGGAGGTGCAACACCTCTAATTAGCATATGATTAGCAGCGAAACTCAGGCTGTGTTCGAAATCGCCCCCTATACCCTTAAATAGGGCACTATTTGAGTGAACATCTATTTTTAATGGTGTCCGAAACAATAGTGGACGTCTTTGAGTGCACTTATTCAATCCCACCATGCACCGCAATAACGAGTGTACATTAGATGTACGCGCTGGAGAATATGCTTGTTCGATGCCCGATCGGCGTATGACAAAAAAGTCCCGCGAGAGCATTTCGAGAGCAAACGAGAAACAACTCCTTATGCTTTTGAAACGTTCTCTCACTCAACCAGACGGTGTGCTCTCAACGCACTGAGAGTCGCGCACTGAATGAATGAACTTACCGCTGTCCGATTCGCCCTATGTGCCCTCATTCACCATTACTCCACTACTCCAAAAACGAGCCAACAAGCGTAAAGTTAACCCTATAACTTTTTACTTGTGTGGCACTGAACTTACTTGGAAACGGGAATAATAAAGTAACTAATAAGCATTTAATTAAAAAAATAATAATAATATTTGTAGTAGGCCTATATATTTCATACTTTATAGTAGGCTACTATTAATATTATGGGCGTCAGAAGCAAAAAAAATGTCGGTCCTTTAACAGAAACATTTTACTGGAGTAGATGCAATTTACAAAAAATATATTTAAATATATCGGCTTGTTTAAACGTCTGGTTGAGGAAGACACACCTACGGAATACACAATCTTCATCAGCAGCAATAGTGTAGGGGTAAGACGCTTGACAATAAGATTTGACGCAAATTGATCAGAGGTTCGAATTCGCCTTTTGCCAAACTCGCACTGATCCTTTTTTCCATCATATATCAGATCAGAAAGGATTTTATTTTCTATGAATATGAAGAAAATATTAGAAAAGTGAAAATAAAGCTTCTAACGCGTTTAATCAGTGTTCATCAGGGTATGTAAACAGACGTGCTCAATTAGAGACGATAAGTGAGTGGGCCCAATATCATTGGTCTTAAAAAGTGTGTGTGTCGATGCCATCTCCTGGCGAAACGCGGGAATTCATTCAATGCACGGCGCGACTCTCACGTGCATTATGGGTATTCTCTAGCCGTCGAGCATACATCGGTTGCAAACTCGTTATTGTGGTGCATTGTGGGATTGTATGAGTGCACTTAATAACGTCCACTATGGTTTCGGACACCACTAAATGGCTGTTCCCTCAAATAGTGCCCACAGCTGAATCAATCATCCATCCATCTTCCGAACTGCACTGGTCCAGCCCAATATCATGCATACAGGTATAAATGATCCTATTTAAGATGATTATTATATTGTTTGATTAAGGTTACATGCTAGTTTCCGTAGCAGAGTTCAGGATAAATCTTTTCATTATTACTGGAGCTGCCAAACAGCAAGCACAAACTGCAAAAACGGCTGCCTTTCCGGCGACTTAGTGTCCGAAATCACTCACTCGTTTTCGAAGTGGACTATATCAGTGGACTAATGTAGGGAATAGTGAATGAGGGTATAGGGGGCGATTTCGAACACAGCCTCAGTCAACGGCCTGACTTGAATTTACTCACTCACTATTGGCTGAGGCCACAACTTTTAAACAAGAAAAATCCCTCGTGATTGGTTGGCAGATCACTGCAAACCAATCATTATTGGTCCCCCTGGCTCATTATAAATGTAAACCCCAATAATAATAATAATAAATATATAATAAATATATAATTTAAGTTTTATATTAATGTTATTGTGCTATAAAGTAGGCTACACTATTCATACCATCAAGGAATATATGGGAAAATTATACGGACCGTGTCGTTTATTAAAAGAAAGAGCTTCATTTATAAACACACAGCTGTTCATTCAAAGAAAGAGCTTCATTTATAAACACACAGCTGTTTATTTAAAGAAAGAGCTTTATTGTTAAACACACGACTATGTACAGTGCAGCAGTAATGTCTCTTATGTTGTCCTCCAAAAACGTCAAACAGACACCCCTAAAACATTCAGGAATGGTGGATCAGGAGCTATGGGTGGCCATGGCGCATCAGGAGCTGTGGGTGGATCAGGAGCCGTGGGTGGTCATGGCGGCTCACAGCTCCTGATCCGCCATGGCCGCCCATGGCTCCTGATCCGGCATGGCCGCCCACAGCTCCTGATTCGCCATGGCCTGTATTTCGCTATCGCCTCTAATTGGTATTGCAAAGTGGCACGGAGTTCGGCGAGCTCCAGGCTGGAGAGGGCGGTGGCCGCACAATCCATCCAGACACCCCGTCAACAATGCCGTCTTCCTCGTCAGACATGAGTTCAATGGTCGCGGACTTTCAAATTTCCACCTCATCCTCAGCCAGCGCACTTCGTCTCGCTTCCAGCAACTGTAATACAATCCTTAAAAACAATAAGCAACCTGAAAAATACTCACACTGACAAAAAACGGATCTAATATAATAAATCTCACCCTTTTTCTTCTTGATCGACTCAGAGCTAAACTTCGCAGTTTCCACCTGCGATGTCAGTTCAGGTTGTTTGTATCTGAAGTTCCGGCGTGTCGAATCATAATACGTCTTACAGGCAGCTGGAAAACAATTACATGAGACTGGTATTAATAAAAACAGTCACGGTAAAATTAAACAAGGAATGAGAAAAACATTATAAGTTATACTTACACACAATTTCGTCGTGATCATCGGTTAAATCTGAACTCGCGGAAATCACTCCAAGCAGATAAGAGCTCACGGCTTCGTTATGAGGCGAGGATAGTCTGTGTAAACAAAATGTGCAGTTTTAAGCTCGGATCTATTAACGCATCCATGTCCTTATACAGCTGAATAAAAGCATATTCTTTAAATCATAACGTTACATTACCCGTGCTCTGGTTCATAGCGCCTGCAGGTTGCCTCAGAGTTGTGAAGACGCCAGATAGCCTCCTGAAAATTAGTCGAAAAAGTTAGCCGCGTCCATGCAGAGGAGTTAAAGGGGAGCTGAAGGCGAGACGGCGTCCTGTCATTGTTGATCACGAAAAAGCAAAGCAGCAAAAACACAGGAAATGTATTAAAAAAAAAAGAGTCCAAAACACGTCTGTTTAAAGCTCGTCTTCAAGTTTTGTACGCGTCATGGCCATGACCTTGCACGTTATTGGACGAGGACGAGAAGCTCGTCGGGCTCCTCCAATCACATGCGAGGTCATTGTTATAAGGATGTTTTCCAGAATTAATGAAAAAACTCTGTATTAATACATTTTCCTGGACAGAATAGAAAATGTATTTAGTACCACATGCATGTACAGACTACAGTTCTCGCTCACAAATTTGATGGGATTAGGATTGATTGTCTTGATATAGACAGTTTATGACAGTTTACAAAGAAGGGAGTCTAACAACAAACTGATTTTAAGAAATGTATTAAATTAACAAGAAAATGAAACAAAAGAATGTTAAGTGGTGAATAAAACAAAAAAATGTTGATGTATTTTGGCTGTGTGTGCGTGTGCCTGTGCGTGTGTGTGCGTGTGTGTGTGTGCGTGTGATTGTGTGTGTGTGTGTGTGTGTGTGTGTGTGTGTGTGTGTGTGTGTGTGTGTGTGTGTGTGTGTGTGTGTGTGTGTGTGTGTGTGTGTGTGTGTGTGTGTGTGTGTGTGTGAGAGAGAGAGATAGAGAATCACAAGAGTCCGGAAATCAGTCCACAGAGGGGCTTAATTTATCCCTATATTCTTCAACCTCATTGAGGTTTCAGACCACCAAGGAGCTCCAGTAAAACCTATTATATTTATTTTCACTTTATTTAAGTTAATGGGTGTGGCAAAAGTGCTTCAATTACATATAGGCATAACACCGTAACTTTTTATTTTGTGTGTATTTTTTTTTTTACATAACATTGGTTATTGCTAATGACATACAGAGTAATTAATCTACTCTGTAAGCCCGGACAAGTTGAATCTACTTAAAAAATTGGAGCAAACTGGTTGCCCTAAAAATTTTGTAATGTGAACTAAAACGAGTACATTTAACTTAAAGCTACACTGTGTGATATTTTCCCCCATTTAGCGGTTAAAAGGTATATGACCATCCAGTGAAAATTAGTTTCTCTTCCTCTCAATTCCGATTTCGTTTTAACTCCTACGGTGGCCGATTTAGTCCAAGATTAACATGGCTTCCAGTTCGACCTCGTCCACATTCGACACGGTGCCATCGAATGTTAAAACGCGAAAGGCGAAGCTTGAATTCACGGGTATGTCCCTCTTTGGCTAATGTACTTTCAAGATGGAGGGGCAACATGGCGACCCGCATTCGAACCCCTCACCCGTATGTATTTTCAATGGCATATTATAAACTTACGAGAATACTTTATTACTTGAAAGAAGTAAATATACATTAATGAGCACATATATTTTTGAAAGAACTAAGTGTTTTTAGCTAAGAATAAACTAAAAAAGTTACACATTGTAGCTTTAAAATGTTTTAGTTAAAAAAATTCAGAACCTAGATAAAACTCCCCCTGCTGCTACTCTGATTTGCATTTGTGTAGCTCACAGCATGTTCATTTACATGATAAAGCCTCCCCTAGAATTAAGGGGAGAGGGGTCATGGGGGGACAACTGCCAAGCAAGGCCCACGTCAATTTCCGACAATTTACGGCAGTTTTCGGTGTTGCCTGCAAATTGCCGTGCACAGTCGTAAACCTGAAGTTTCACGGCAATCTACAGTGCCACATACTGATGAAAATCCCACTTTTCATGCAGTGGTTGGGTACCAGCACACAGGAATAGTAGGTAACGAAACGGCTGATAAGTTAGCAAAAGAAGCATTAAAGAAAAAATTGGTGGATATTAAGGTACCCCTGGGAAGAAGTGAGGTAAAATCAGTCATTAATAAGGAAATAAAACTATGGCAACAAAAATGGGAAAATAGTAATACAGGCAGATGGTATTATAACACTGAAAAATCAGTAAGGAAAAATGAACAGTTTTATGGAAGACATAGAAAGGAAGTTATGATATCTAGATTAAGGTTTGGACATACAAGATTAAATTCAACACTTGCAATAAAGGGGAAGCATGAAAAGGGTATGTGTGATGAGTGTGATGAATTAGAAACGGTAGAGCATGTGTTTTTTAAGTTTAATAAATATCATGATGATCTTAGTCTTTTCAGCAATATAAAGAATAGACCAGTGAGTGTAGTGGAACTATTAGGAAAGGGTTTGAGAGATAAGTAGGTTTATATGGCGGTTTTAACCTTTTTAAAGGTTAAACAGGATTAGAGCATAGGATATAGATGTAGGCGAGCGCGGGGCACACTAATGCGGGGTTAGTTGTTACACGCATGTTTTAACCCTTTCCACATATGCCAGAATGCCGAAACTTAGTGTATTTACTAGTTGCCATATCAACATTATTTAGAGAAAAAATAACGCCAAAAATCTTTTAAACATCTCTGGAAGATACTGAACATGTATTTAACCATAGCAAAAGTAAATTTCTTACTTACGTTTAGTTTCATACCTCTGTTTTTAGTGTTTATTTAAAATAAGATAAATCCAATATTATTTTAATCTTATATCTGTTATTTAACAGTTGAAATAGTTCTTTAATGCTGATAACAGCAGAAGACACGAGCCAAGATTTAAATCCCAGTTGTGCAGATGGGGTGTGTGTTAACACTGCGTTACAATGAGCCCCTATTAGAAATATGCCATTATATTCTATACTTTTATGAATTCTTTTGAGAAACCATGAGAAAAGGGTGAATAATGACTGAGAGTTAATGTTCAGAAATTATTAATTATTTTATGTTTTGAACTTCAACTATGCTGTATAGCTGTATTTAGCGATGAGTTTGCTTCTATTTTTAATGATTAAAAATGCCATTATTTTATTTTAAAAACTTAATAATTGTATTTTGTTGAAAAAATATTTTAGTTTGTCTTGTATATTTTATTGTATCAGGTTACCTTTTAAGCTGTTATTTGGTCATGTTACATTGTGCCCCACCACATGTTACCCCATCTATGGGGAATGTTGTCACATTTCACTTCCATTCTTTCGGGGTAAATCAAGAAAAAAGTAAACACTGTATTAATGAAACAAAACCACATAATTGTACTAGACAAGTGTGCAATTAATGTGGGGGAAAAATAAATACTCTGAACCCCAAGTGGATTTACACAAACTGAGAAAGTCAAAAAGCGTTGTGCTTTTATCCATCTCAGAGAGGAGCCCAATGTGGAAGCTGGAGGAGCTGAACACGCAGGCTGCGTTCGAAACCGCATACTCATTGAGTAGGTACTCATTTTCAATAAGTACTTACTTAACGAGCTCTAAAAGAGTAGGTACTATATTGCCTGATCTCGTTAAGTATGAATGCGATCCACACTTTATGCGCCATGTTGACGTTATCATGTGACCTACGACGTTATCTCAAGCGCAACAACTTGAAAGACGAGTGACAGGTTTAATTCATCAATCTATAAATATCTTTATATTGATTAAACTTGCTAATTTTGTGGGCTTGTTGAAGAAACAGCTGCCCATTTATTTTGTCATATTAACCCTACTAATCTGACCCAGTTTTATCCTTACCAAAACCCACAATCATGATCTCTTAAATAGGTTGTTAATTTCTTTATTTTATATGCAAAACATTTCATCCACAAACAAAATTGGCCCAAATCTCCTTTATATTTTCCTTTTTCTTTTTAAATTTAACTCCTGTTTTATCCCTCAAGCTTGAAATAAAATTTAATTGCATTATGATGAATTATTCAAAGATATCTAACCTTGTTATTGTTTTTTCTTTGTATATAATGTATGCAAACCCATGATATTTGTTTTATTATTAGGATTGTTAAAGATACAACCATGTAATTATAAAATAAAAGATAGGCCTATGAGTGACAGGTGCAGTAACAGCTCAAAGCATCAGTAACTCCACAGCCCGACCTGTGCAGTTTCCCTCAATGTTTGCACAGAGACGTCTTTCAGCTGCTCGAAGATCTCACCTTTGGAGAAAACTGTTGATTTTATACTCTTAAAATGTAAGTTCACTATTCAAAATTAAGATTACCCCAGAATGAATTGCATTGCTAGCCCACTAAAACACTTACAATAATAATAATAACAAATGCTGACCAATACTTAATTATATTACTTTTTTTTTTAACTGAAAATTATATTGTTTTAGTAAAACAAGCAAAATGCAACTTGTTGTCATATGACATAGCGATGCATGAATACACACTAGACAAATGCAGCCGATGTGAATACCAATTTTCTGAATATGTATATAGTATACTTACCTACTATATAGTAGGCGAAAACAGTACGTGAAAGGAGAAGTATGTTCGAAACCTCAGTAATCATAAAAGAGTAGGCGAGAAGTTCCCGGATGGCATAAGGCATGGGCTCTGATCCTTTGGGGTGGGTGGGGCAATAAAATAATAATACAGATACAGATACATCACCCATGCAAGTAAATAAGTTATACAGTAGGTGGCGGTAATACTCCAAATGAGTGAACGGCCATCTAACAAGAACAAGAAGAAGAAGAAGAGGGAAGAACATAAACATGAGAAGTGGAACACAGCCGTTCATTCTGCTCTAAATCTGATGTTTTCACACTGTGAGTACATTCATTTATCATTTATTAGGAGAAATCTAAATCCAAACGAGTCGGTTCATTTAGTGAATCACTCCGAAATGAACCGAATGATGTTGTTCATTACGCTCGAGAAACATAAACTCATTAACGTTACTGGTTTTTCACAGTATAATTTGTGTAATATAATTTGTATTATTATTATTATCATAAAGGTTTCATTAACTTCGGTAGGCAGTACAACAAGTGAATTGTAATTGTCTGTTTTTTTTCTGCAGAGAGCGGATCTCTGTTGATGTGTCTAGTTTTTCTTTATTCGATAATTTGCCATGTGAGCCATAAATTCTGACCACTGCTGTAGACCTTTCCAGATTAACATCTGATCTGTGACTTTGGTGTTTAGTGCCATCAGGGTTGATTCTCGGAATGAACCTGCAAGCACAGGGAAAAAAAATACATTAACTCTCAATTTGATGTTAATAAAAACTTTACTACTTCTGATTCTGAATGGACCTACAGGGATGGTACATAATTATATGATAATAATCCATTACATTCAAATCATTAAATCTTCATTCTTTATATTGCATTCCTCTATAGGGCTCAACATTAAGCCTGTTCATGAAAATCTGTAATTCATTTGTCTGAGTAAAAATTGCTTGTCTGGAAGGTTTTTTTTTTTTGGTGTTGTAAATATACTTTATTCTGAAGCAATATTCTCACCAGTTCTCAGTCAGCTTGGACATATTTAAATCTGCATATTTGTGATATTTTTGGTGCGGTATTCAGGATTGACATTGAAATGGATTCTGCAGTCCAAATTAAAAATAACAGAGACTGTTGTTTCCTTCGACGCCCGCGCGAGAGATTATTTAATGGATCCTGAGGCTTTTTAGGTCGGGTGGAATCTGCGATCTCTGACCCGGTTTGTTCGCTGGCTTCCATGGCAGCAATACGCTGTTTTCCACCAACTGGCAACCTGTGGTGAATAACACTGATCATCTCTTCATCACGGCACCTGTTAGTGGGTGGGATATATTAGACAGCAAGTGAACATTTTGTCCTCAGAGTTGATGTGTTGGATGCAGGTAAAATGGGCAAGCGTAAGGATTTGAATTTGACAAGGGCCAAATTGTGACGGCTAGACGAATGGGTCAGAGCATCTCCAAAACTGCAGCTCTTGTGGGTGTTCAGGGTGTTCCCGGTCTGCAGTGGTCAGTCTCTTTCAAAAGTGCTCCAAGAAAGGAACAGTGGCGAACCGATGACAGGGTCATGGGCGGCCAAGGCTCATTGATGCATGTGGGGAGTGAAGTGGTCCGATCAAACAGACGAGCTACTGGAGCTCAAATTGCTCAAGAAGTTAATGCTGAATAAAATCGTTGTTCATTTATTTTTTTGCGCACATAAAATATTCTCCTCGGTCATTAAATTTAGGTTGACCCACTGAGTCACATGGACTATTTTAACAATGTCTGTACTACCTTTCTGGGCCTTGAATGTTTTCATTAAAATGCTCTCCGATTTAATCAAAAATAGCTTAATTTGTGTTCTGAAGATGAATGAAGGTCGACCTGAAGACTTGTTTATACTTTCGCCTGGCCTCCGCTGACTGCACGCGCTCCTCCCCAAACGGATGAGGCGTTTATACTCGACACGCTCGCCGATGTGCTACTCTTTGAAACGACAGAGGGCGACTCGGAGTAATTGTTCTATAAACCATCAGGAAAAGGTGTCGAGAAGAAGTGAGCTAGTGTACACCTTTTACTGTCTATGATGTACACAGGTGAGGATGTTTATTTTAGTACACTTCACCAAAAACCACACTACAAAAGAATTGTGTAAAACTCAGTAAACCTTTATTATTACTTGTATAATATATGCACACATGTATAGGCTAAAACTAAATTAACGATCTCTTAAATATTTCCTTATTTCCCTAAACATTTTCATTTAGTTGCATTAATGTTTTTGTTTAAACATGGATCTTTATTTAAAAGGGCTTATGCGTTTGTAGGCTCATTTTGTAAATATAAGCTACTAATTTGTATGTGCAAACTAGGTGCCGGTGTAATGAGACGTCATGCACGACTAGATTCGCCTAGAACTTGGGGTCTCGCGCACTACCACCCGCGCGCACCCTCACGCTCTTGCGGATGCGTTGAGTATAAACAAGGCTTGAGGGTGTGCAAATGCTGCTCAAAGCGCCATGTCCCTTACCTTGATTAATTAATGACAGAATTTTCATTTTTGGGTGAACGATTAGTTCTATTAGAGCTACTATTAAAGTAAATCATCTGAGTAATATTATATTAATAATAATAACAATATATTCCCATCTTCCCACAGGAGAAGAAGAATCAAGCAGGAGGAATTACTCCAGGAGAAACTACAGACATACTATTGTAAAGAGGGAGTTTGAGGAAGAACCCTGCAGAATAAAAGATGAAGAAACAGAGGAACAAATAGGTTGGTGTATAAGATTCAAGATTCTTTATTGTCACTACACAGGTATAGCGAATTAGATACTAAACTCAGCAAAAAAAGAAACGTCCTTCCACTTTCAACTTTCTTTTTTTTTAAGCAAATTTCTGATTATGTGTAAATATCTGTATGGTAGGGGTGGGTGATATAGCCTCAAAATTATATCACGATATTTCAAGAATATTTGCGATAACGATATTTATGACGATATAGAAAAAAATATATGGAACAAAGTTTTATTGGTTATTGCAGCTGGTAGGCAGCAGCATTTATAAGGGCAAACAAAACCATAACATAACATTTTAGTTTAACAATAACTAAAGTAATTTATGCCATGGTCTGTCTGAATATTTGATTCTGATTGGCCGGAAGGTGTGCAATAAAATCGTTTAATGCACCGGTAGTTCCAAGTCAGATGAATCCTTGTTCTATATTAATGTGCTGTTTTCATTTCAGGTGTTTTTACACGAAGCACTGTAATCGGTTTAAAAGTCCAAACAGAATGAAAATGCTCCATATAAACACCTAAATCGGAATAAAAATGTTATAATGTTGACCAGAGGAAAGTACATTTTTCTGAAGTGTTAAACTTTTTATTTCGTAACAAGTTATGAAGATAATGTTGGAATAATGACGCAGACATAGCCTGGCTACACCAGCTCATCTGACAGCGTTTGTCCCAGGCGCTTTCTACTTCAACTGTGCCTGACAGAAGAATTTATTTTGCTGAGGTGTTCCTTACAGCAACACCAGATCGGTTTACATAACGTCTAGGGGTGCTCCGATTGATCGGCAACCGATCTCGATCGGTCGATAATCGCTTTGGGATGATTGATCGGCGGTCTCCAAAAAGGCCGATCTCATGAACCGATCGCATGCTGACGACACATAAAACCTGCACCTGCCGTGAGAGCGAGGGCATGATATGCAGCGACACCGTCTCATTCTCTTTCTAGCGCGGGTAAAATAATTATAATGCTGAAGGTGAGGTACAATTCATATTTCTATATTAAATAACTTACGCAGTCATTTGAAAACTTTCTGTGGGATGTAAATTCACAAACAGCGCGCGTGAATCACCGCGTGCGCGCGCTCTCTCTCCCTTTTGAAAATGCTCAAATGGCTTCACATCAGCGCATCGCATCTGCACTAAAATCGAGCTGCACAATTGACACAGGATTTGCCACTTTGCACAATCGAGGCAGTGTCGCATCGTCACTAAAGTTTATCATTTGCATTTGCATTAAGTCTTGCCAGTGTTCAAACCGCTCAGCACTCGCGCGCATGGTCTGGAGAGACACACACACACACACACACACACACACACACAGGCCATCTCACAAAAAGCTTGCGAGTACAAATTGCGCTGAATTGGTCAGATACACACAAATGTATGTACTAAATCGCCAAGGACACATGCAGCGACCTGCGTCTGGAGGAGGATCTTTAAGAACCAATTAGAGACCAGCTTCAGGTCACATGCTGCCCGTAGATTTTTAGACTCAGATAGACATCCATTTTTCCGGCGTCCCTCGCGCATGAAACCGCATGAAACATTGAAGAACATATAAAATAGTTAACCCATCAAAGCCAGTTTTTATTAAATGCTGAGGCTCTTACTAACAGCCAGCACATCGTATGAGTAAACTATTTTATTTTTATTTCACTTTTATATCATTTTTGTATACATGTATATTTCTGGAATTTTGATGGGGGCGGCACCCCAGCGCCCTCTATTGACCAGCCGCCACTGATTCATGAGCACAGAAACTTGTTATTAACGCCGCCCGCGACTTAACTTGTAGCAATAAAATAGCTAAGCTACTGGATCACTACGTTATATTTCTCAGCAACAATGGGGTAACATTGCTATTTTTAAGTAATAAACGCATGTTGTAAATATACTTTATTATGAAGCATTCTCAGCTTGGACATATTTAAATCTGCATATTTGTGATATTTTTGGTGCGGTATGCAGGATTGACATTGAAATGGATTCTGCAGTCCAAATTAAAAATAACAGAGACTGTTGTTTCCTTCGACGCCCGCGCGAGAGATTATTTAATGGATCCTGAGGCTTTTTAGGTCGGGTGGAATCTGCGATCTCTGACCTGGTTTGTTCGCTGGCTTCCATGGCAGCAATACGCTGTTTTCCACCAACTGGCAACCTGTGGTGAATAACACTGATCATCTCTTCATCACGGCACCTGTTAGTGGGTGGGATATATTAGACAGCAAGTGAACATTTTGTCCTCAGAGTTGATGTGTTGGATGCAGGTAAAATGGGCAAGCTTAAGGATTTGAGTTTGACAAGGGCCAAATTGTGACGGCTAGACGACTGGGTCAGAGCATCTCCAAAACTGCAGCTCTTGTGGGGTGTTCCCGGTCTGCAGTGGTCAGTCTCTTTCAAAAGTGCTCCAAGGAAGGAACAGTGGTGAACCGATGACAGGGTCATGGGCGGCCGAGGCTCATTGATGCATGTGGGGAGTGAAGGCTGGCCTGTGTGGTCCGATCAAACAGACGAGCTACTGGAGCTCAAACTGCTCAAGAAGTTAATGCTGAATAAAATAGTTGTTCATTTATTTTTTTGCGCACATAAAGTATTCTCCTCGCTTCATTAAATTAAGGTTGACACATGGACACAAGTCACATGGACTATTTTAACAATGTCTTTACTACCTTTCTGGGCCTTGAATGTTTTCATTAAAATGCTCTCCGATTTAATCAAAAATAGCTTCATTTAGGGCTGTAACGATTTGACCAAAAATAAAAACCTTGGTTAATTGAACATTTTGCCTCGATTACGATTAATGAACAAATTTTTTTTTTTTTTTTTTTTTTTTAAATATTTATTTTTGCCCTCATAAGGTTTTTGAGTAAGTTCACTGATAATGTTTGTACTGTAAATATTTTCTACTATTAAAGGTGGCATTTTTTTTTCTAATGAAAAGGTGCATTTCTTTGTGATTTTAAAATACTTGAAGGAAACAGTTCACTTTCAGCAGTAATTGTCTATGGGGCAGATTTCTGCTTGTTGTACATTTAGATACAGATAAATTAGCATATAGGCCTACATTACATTTATTTGAATGCATTAATGAGAGAGTGATTGTGTGTGTGAATTAGTCATGCCGCCTCTATTCATTATGAAGCTGTGGTTTGTACTTCAAAGGTATTAAAATGTATGCCTATAACGGTTGAGTTTCTAAGCTGCATTAGTGACTTTACTTTAGTCACAGGACAGTGTTGACACTGAGTTTCTGCGCGTGATCTTCACGTGATGTGCGAGCTTCTGTCTGAGTGTTCGTTTGTCACAATATATCAGGCATTAGTTCAACATAATACACATCTGATGGTCGAAACTCGCTTTAATGTTCAAACTGGCATGGCTTAAACCAGATACAAATGACAAGCTTTGTGAGGACTCAGGTGAAAGAGGTCTGCCTTCAGGGTCAGAGACGCGACACGGCTCAGCTCTCTGTGTCACAGAAAAAAGCTGAGCACTGAACGGATAAGTTTTCCGTATTGTTGTTTTTGAATAGTGCACAATCGCTTTAAATGTTGAAACTGGCAAGCCTTTAAATGCATGTACTTGACAAACTTTGAGCACGAAAGTGAAAGCGATCTGGCTTCGGGGCTTGCGCGCGCCGTCTGTGTGTGTGTGTGTCAGCGCGTAGGTTATAAGAACAGCAATTAATTGACCTGTATAAACTGTGTAAAACATGCAGTTACTATAGTGATTCTGGGCTTCTATAAACAAAGATAACTGCTCCTGCATCTCTCTGTGCCTGCAAACTGCACTTGATGTGACTGACGGGGCGGAGTCACCGAAAACCGAAATAACCGACATGGGAAAAATACGTCGGTTAGAGGTTCTGAATGTCGGTTTCGATTATTTTTCGATTAATCGTACAGCCCTAGCTTCATTTGTGTTCTGAAGATGAATGAAGGTCTTATGGGTTTGGAACGACATGAAGCCTTGTTTATACTTCCGCCTGGCTCCGCAGCGTGAGCCTCCGCTGACTGTGCGCTCTCCTCCCTAAACGGACGAGGCATTTATACACTTGACGCGCTCGCCGTTGTGCTATTCTTTGAAACGACAGAGGGCGACTCGGAGTAATTGCTCTATAAACCATCAGGAAAAGGTGTCGAGAAGAAGTGGGCTAATGTACACAGGTGATGATATTTATTTTAGTACACTTCATCAAAAACCACACTACAAAAGAATTGTGTAAAACTCAGTAAACCTTTTATTATTACTTGTGACATGAGAACAAAATATATGCACACATGTATAGGCTACAACTGAATTAACGATCTCTTAAATATTTCCTAATTTCACTAAACATTTTCATTTAGTTTCTTTTTTTTTTTTTTATTAAACATGGATCTTTATTTAAAAGGGCTTATTTATGCTTTTGTAGGCTAATTTTGTGAATATAAGCAACTAATTTGTATGTGCAAACTGGGTGTCTGTGATGAGATGTCATGCTTGGCTAGATTCGCTTCGAACTCGTGCATCTTTGGATGTGGAGCCGCTCGAAAAGTTACAGAAATGGGAAATGAGGTCTCGTGCACTCACCACGCACTACCACCCACTCCGTGATGTCATTTTTGCCGCGCGCACCCTTGCGCTCTTGCGGATGCGTTGAGTATAAACAAGGCTTGAGGGTGTGCAAATGCTGCGCAAAATGCCATGTCCCTTACCTTGATTAATTAATGACAGAATTAAAATTTTTGGGTGAACGGTTAGTTCTATTAGAGCTACTATTAGAGTATATCATCTGAGTAATATTATATTAATAATTAGTGTTTGACCGATATATCGGCCCAATATTTGCGGTTATATTTGCGATATATCGGCCGATACAAGGCTGCTGCGTTTGCCAATATATTTTTCCCGCCATTATTTACAGACAGGCGTCCACAGGCAGCTCTGTGCTGCTGGAGACGCTGCAGTTCATGCACTGCCCCTCCCCCACTAGCAGAGCTAGAATCTTCTCTTCAAGACAACAATAAGTTTTAAACTTTCAAAGCATCTTTTAACTGTTTGACTTAGTTGAAATATTGCCATACACTTTGAAAGTGGAAACACGTTGCTCTATATTTGCTTGCAAGTTTGTGCGTCCAAATGGAAAATGCAAATGCTGAATGCCTCATCTATAAAACTGCTTGTCATTGTATTTAGGGAGCTGCAAATAGCGAAGTTGTAGGCTATCCGTATGCATACGGTAGCTGTTACGAACACTGGTCATACGATTAAGTAATGCCGACGTTGTTCCGTGGTATTTGTGGGAGTTTTATTCAGTTGTTATACCAGGAGTTATACCACCTGGCTGTGGTTTGGACGCTGTGTGTGTGTCTCTCTCCAGTGTTTCCCACACATAACACATGTGCGCCACAGAATCAACACCGGCCGCTACATATTGCATCTTTTGGCAGCCGCCAAAGTTAATTTTTATCCCGCTAAAGCCTTCTTTGATCGGTGAGTGATGTACATCACTCACCGATCAAAAGTCCCCCAGGTTATAAGTCGCTTTGGATAAAAGCGTCTGCTAAATGCATAAACGTAAATGTAAATGTAGCTGCGCTTGTGATGAGTCGCATGTTGCTGAGAGAACGAGCAGAGAGCACTCTCACTGTCTTGCTCTCCCTCCCTCGTGCATATTAATAAAAATCAATTGAGAATTGACACGATGGTAAAAAAGGTCAGAAGACCGAAGTTTCACGTGGAGCATTGGGAGATTTTTTCCTGAATTACCGCTGGTGTTGCTCTACAAGAGATTAAGTGTTAGTTAAGTGCACCTAAGCATTAAATGACTAGGTTGTAAATAGTTGGTTACTTTTAAAATTAAGTATAGCACAGTCAGTGTGCTCTTTATTATGCTGCTTGCTTGTTGCTACTGTGTGCAATAGTGTAATTATTTTATTTAAGCTTAAATATTTGTTTTCAGAATTTATTTTCAGCACTGAACTCTTTTTTTTACTTGTTCTACCTTACCTGTTTTTACTATTTGTTAAATATTTTGTTTTTTTTTACTACAATAAATGTTCCTTTTTTTTCAATTGAGACTTGTAAAATTGTTATCATCATGATCATTGTCATTTTTATGATGTAAATTGAGGGAGCAAAAGCAGTATCAGCTCAAGAATATCGGCAGCCTGTATCGGTCATCGGCTAAGGCTGATGAAAAAAAATCGGCATAGGCACTAAAAAAAATCCATATCGGTCGATCCCTATTAATAATAATAATAACAATATATTCCCATCTTCCCACAGGAGAAGAAGAATCAAGCAGGAGGAATTACTCCAGGAGAAACTACAGGCATACTATTGTAAAGATGGAGTTTGAGGAAGAACCCTGCAGAATAAAAGATGAAGAGACAGAGGAACAAATAGGTTGGTGTATAAGATTCAAGATTCTTTATTCTCACTATACAGTCAGGCACAGCAAAATTAGAGCAATTAGATCCTAAACTCTGCAAAAAAAGAAATGTCCTCCCTCTTTCAACTTTTTTTTTTCTAATTATGTGTAAATATCTGTATGGACATAAAAAGATTCAAAAACTGAGACATAAACAGAACAAATTTCACAGACGTTCGAGGAACAGAAATGTAATAATGAGTCTCTGAACAGAGCGTGGCTCAATATCAAAAGCAGCAGTCAGTAAGTAGCAGTGCTGCCCTTATGCATAGCATTATGTGCTGTCCTTCCTGTCTCGCTGTAGCGCTGTCTTTGGTGTCTTACAGACACTGCTGTTTATTGCTCTGTTCACATCTGCAGTCCTCATGCCTCCTGCAGCAGGACTATGGCATGTTCACACAGGCGATCAGAGACCCTGAGCATCTTTCTCCTGGGGTTTCTCAGAGTCAGTAGAAAGCTCTCTTTAATGTCATGAGTTATTGCAACTGTGACATTAATTTTCTTCCGCCTGTAAACTGTTAGGCCTGGTTTCACAGACAGGGCTTAGATGAAGCCAGGAATCGAGGATTAGACCTGAGTTCAATCAGGACATTTAAGTAGCTTTTATAAATGTGCCTTAAAAACATTACTGGTGTGCATTAGTGCTGGGCGGTTAACCGGTTCATCCAGTATAACGGTTTCAATTTGTATTTTTCAAATACCGCCATACCGGTGCAGAGCTGAAACAGCTGCTGTATCTATTAGGGATGGACACGAATATTCAAATATTCGTTCTGTGCGTTGGTATGCAATTTTCAATTTTGGGATTCTAATATTTGTTATTTTAGTTTTTTTCCTCTCACACCCGCCATCCCCCTGTAATGTGGCGTTCACACCGGACGCGATTCGTGCGAATAATTCACGGTAATCGTGCGAAGGTGGACGCGTGTACATTTTGAGTTTACTCGCGCGAATCGTGCGTGACATTCACTGCACAACAGACGCGAATTCGCGTCATGGGCGGGGCTTCCGCCAGCAGCTCGTCTCGTTGAGAAATGGCTGACATGGGCTGTGTTTACATGTCTTTTTTTTTGTTAAAATCTACTGTTAATGTGTGAAAAAACGTAGTTTTAAGACTTTTTTTAGTCGATAATGTAGTTGTTTAAAGCTCAAATCTGTGGTTTATTTATATAAATAGTGCCTATTTGAACATTTTATCTGCCGTTTTTTGAGTTGTGAGCTCCAGCGGACAGCCGCGCTCAGCGCTCTTCAAAGCCGGCGAGGGCAACCTTTCCTCGGCCAGTCCGTCTGCCCTCTGCCGCTGGCTCTGATGTCTCTGTGGTGTGTCTCGAGCTATAATTCGTCTTGTAACGGCCGATCTTTGGTCTCATGGATCTATAATTTGTTCCCTGTAAAATCGTTTAGGCTGAGGGCAAAGATAAATTTCATTACTTTATATTTTTAGGCTATAACTGTACGTTGCAGTTGTAACGTTAGCCTACTAGCACTGACTTTGAATGCATGACTGCATTGTTTGCTTTATTTCATGTATAGCTTGTTATACATTACTTATACTTTTGTATTATTGATCATACATAAACTTGCATTTAACAAAAAGAGACTGGGTTGTGTTTCATGTCATTTAATGTTATCACAGTGATAATCATATTGTCTGAACCAGATATTAATATACAGATTTTCTCCTCATTGTTGTCACTACTAGAGCAAGCTCCTGATTGGTTAACGCGGCGTGAAATATCCACTAAAGTTCAGATTTTTCAACTTGAGCGATTCGCTCAATTCGCGTCCTTCGCGCCGCCTCAATCGCGCGAATCGCTCCGCAGAATGCCATTTCGCGTCTCTGCATTGACTTAGCATGTAAATCACTCGCGCAAATCGCGTCCGGTGTGAACGCACCATAAGACTGCTGAATTCGTTCCAAGGACAGAACATGCAGCGACCTTCAAACTGCTATCGTTACAGTGTTTTCAGCTGGGTAGAATGGATTTAATTCTAATTTATCTTTAATCTGACTCCATTTTATCCTAATCTCGAATTTAGGATAGAATGCCAATTTGTTGTTTGGTCATTTATATTTAATAATTAGTCGCACATTTAATCATTCCATTTAACCCTTTGTTGAAATTATGCCCGTTCATAATCTACTAGAGATAGGTAATAACTCCAGATCAAGTCAGAATAGATCAAATGTAACAATTTATTAACAGTCAGGTAAATGTATAATGCCAATTACATAATCAATTCAAAGATATTCCATACATAACATCAAATACTCTGTAGCAAAGAATAAGATATTGATACCTAACCTCTGAAAATTCAAGACGCTCCACGTTATGGGCCAGCCTCATTACAGTATGCGCCCCAAACTCATTGCTACATCGCTTTAAGTAGTTCAGACCAGACCGGAACCTCTTTCAAATGGAAACATCTGATAAAAAAGCCAATTTAAATGGAACTGCACTCCCATCTGTCTGTCTTGAAAAGAAACCAAATGGCTCCAACAGCCACACCCACTGTCTCTAAGCTCTAAAAACTCTTATTATCTTCTTGTATACTTCTGTGGGGACGAGATTTTTGTACCAGTCGCACTGAGACATTTCAAACGATATTAAACACATATAATACTGTATAGTAAGAATTGACATTTAAATCATACAGATTTTGGGTGAATTCTAAGTGATCTCTCAGCATGAAGTGGAATAAGATGGGGGAGATTCAGGAAAGGGAATTGCATGTAAATTAGAGCCATTTTTAGTTGATTCACTCAGTGTGACGTCGTCTGCGAAAAGTGTCCTCTCAGTGAGTAATTGTCTCCAAAAGACATATTGGCGTTATGTTAAGTTTTCTCAGTCTTTCACCCCTCGAAATGGATCTCATTCGCGCTTGAATATGTTTACACTAATCTGGGGAAATACAATACTGTGCGCATTTTACGTTTGGTTTAGAATTAGCGCCAATTTGGGGGCGGGTTGCTTGAATTGTGGGTTCATTAGCCTATTATTCTTAATGAAAAACACAGCAACAAAACGGTACAATGACAAGCTCACTTAAATAGGGGCTTTTACATTTCACGTTTAGACCAAAGCTTCAAATATTCTATGTTGATTATTACATAAGCTTCGAAGCTTAAAAATGGTATTCGGACCAGCCCTAGTTATTGCTAGGAAACGCTTTTATTCAGAAACATGTTTAAATGGAATATTTCTGAATGCATCACCCGAATGTTTTTAGATTTTCTACCTTTTGTCCAGTTGAAATGTTTTATATAATTTAAAATGTATGGATTGTGATATTGACAAGTAGCCCTGATTCTAACATGGCATTAAAAACTTAACAAACAAACTGAATTATCTTTAAAATACAGTATCCTAAAGAAGGGATGTTTCTTTTTTGCTGAGTTTATTAGACTGGATTTGTGTTAAATTGAACCATATTTTGTTTCTCATTTGTACTTCTTTTATTAAATTATGTTGATTTTAGACCCGGTGGAAGTGAATGAAGACGAACAGCAGAAACCTCATCATCTCAAAAATGAAGATGGAGAAACAGTCGCTTCAGAGACTGAAGAGAATATCACACAAAAACAAGCTGGAAAATCTGGAGTCAAAGGATCTGTCACCTGCTCTGAGTGTGGAAATAGTTTCACACGTAAAGAACACCTTAACAGACACATGAGGATTCACACTAGAGAGAAACCGTTCACATGCTCTCAGTGTGGAAAGAATTTCAGTCGCAAAAATGTTCTCGACAATCATCTGCGCCGTCACTTTGGAGTGAGATCATTCAGCTGTGATCAGTGCGAGAAAACATTTGTTGTGGCATCAAGCTTAAAAAGACACCTTAAAATTCATTCTGGTGTGAAGCCTCACGTTTGTTCTTTTTGTGGAAAGAGTTTTTCACTACTGAAAAATTTAAAACAGCATGAGAGTATTCATACTGGTGTGAAACCTTATATGTGCTTTGACTGTGAGAAGACCTTCACTTCATCCAGTGCCTTAAATCAACACCAGAGAATTCACACTGGAGAGAAACCGTACCAGTGCTCACACTGTGGAAAGAGTTTCTCTCGGTCAGGATCGTTGAAAGAGCATGAGAGAATTCACACTGGAGAGAAGCCGCACCAGTGCTCTTCATGTGGGAAGAGATACATCTGCTCCTCTAGTCTAGTGAAACATAAGAAAAAGTGTTGCCTGAAGTTTCCTAAATAAGCAAAGTTCATGTTCAGATCACTTTCATGTAAATACCGTCAACTTCCATTATATGAACAAATGAAATACTGTGTCATTTCTCAACCTATTTTCTTTTTGTCAGGGTCACCAACTGGTGTGCCCGATTGACCACTAGTGGGCAGTCCTTCCCTGACCATTGCCACTCAGCCATGAATTGCAGTCCTTTGCCTGGACTCATCATATATTTATGCATTTGGCAGACGCATTTATCCAACGCGATTTAGTGCCCTTATTACAGGGACAATCGGACAATCCCCCTGGAGCAACATGGAGTAAAGTGCCTTGCTCAAGGACACTGGTGGTGACCGCTGGGATCGAACCAGCAACCTTCGTCGTATCATGGTTTAACCCACTGCACCAGATCGGAGCAGTGCGGTTAGGATTGTAGGGTGCGCTTTGGAGGCGGAGCAATGAAGAGAGGGGTGTCAAATATCAGCAATGTTCAGCAAATATCACTTACCCCACCTTTTAATCTAATGGCATTATTTATGTAATTGACCTATCGGTAAGCCCCTCCCATCAAACGCCGATGAGCCAATGGCAGTTGAGTATCAGTTGCGCTGGGACCGGAACTCGGACATCTTTAGGTGTCAGCGCCATAGAGAAACATTGGAAAATCCGAAGCTGTCATCGGTTTGATGGTGTTTATGCTACAAAAATGGTAAACGTCGTGCCTGAGGTACTGTAACACTGACTCCAGGTATCCTGAGAGGATTTTCTGGTTGTCATACTCTAATTAAGTTACTATTAAGGTTAGTAATTCCCTGCTAACGTACAAACCGACTAACTATAACTAACTGTTCTCATGCAATGGTGTAGGTCAGAAACACGAAGGTCTACATTTCAGTGCATCTCTCCATATTAAACTGATTAAATGTGAATTTCTGTAATCTTACCCTGCGGTACATGAACAGTGTTGATCCTGGATGTAACAAGAGGCTTCTCCCGTTTGCATTGAGATCTGTGAACCATCGCTTCCAAATTAATCTCTCACCATATTTATTTTATTCCTATTTTATTTCTGTGAGTTTAGATATGTTTAAAGGTCTGCATTATCTGTCTTATAAGGAGGACTCCTATTTTGACGGGTGTTATAGTCTACGGGTAAGTTAGTGAAAGGGAAAGCTCGCACGCAGTTTATCGTTGTTTTGCAGATACAAAGTTCTCCAGTTATTAACTGCACCCCCGAAAAGGGATAAGGTCTGTGTATATGTTTGTTTACTGTGAGTGTTTTTTGTGTATTTTGCTGTGTATGTTAATGGTAATGCCTCTTACGATGATTTTTTGAGTGAAAAAATGATGTAATAAACTTCATAAACCATCAGTAAAGTTTGGCCATCATTCGGACGGGATATACGCTACATTCTGTGTCCAAAAACATCTTGGGATAAGGTTTTCACACTGACAGCTGTACATTGTAAGATATAGCAACTCCGTTTGTTTGTCCGAGTTAGCAACAGTAACTAAGGGGGGCGGGGCTTACCGATAGTTCAATTGTAATTGCAGTGTAAATGCATTCATGCCTCCTCTGAGCTGCGGTAAATGGTGTGTAAATGTGTCCAAATACCAATTGAGATGCAGCAAAAATGGAATTTCACAGACTAAAAAGTTATAGAATTTAATAAAGGAAACATTGGCGTACACGTGAGAAATCACACAGATAAATTATTTTAATTATTCCTAACTTTTCAAGATCGGTTAGAATATTTTGACATCTTTTTGAATGAGCAACTTTCACTTTCACTTTCCCGCGACGCATCGCCTGTTTTCCGCCAGTGGAGGCGCTCGAGCAACCGAAGCAACGACACATCCGAGTCTAGAAGAAGAAGAGAATGGAGTGAGGGAAGAACATAAACATGAGAAGTGGAACACAGCCGCTCATTCTGCTCTAAATATGATGTTTTCACACTGTGAGTACATTCATTTATCATTTATTAGGAGAAATCTAAATCCAAACGAGTCGGTTCATTTAGTGAATCACTCAGAAATGAATCGAAACGACTGATGTTGTACATACGCTCGAGAAACGTAAACTCATTACTGGTTTTTCACATTATAATTTGTGTAATGATCAAATGAAACCTGGTAAACAGCGTTTTTAATGATAAATCATTCATCGTCGATTTGGGGATGGCATCTGATAAAATGACAAATCATCCACTCTCTGTAAACCCCCTTAGCATCCCCATTAGATTAAGAGTATTATAGACTTATCAAATATTAAAATGTTCTGAAAATCAACGAAGTAATGCTTCAAACCTCGTGTTTGGTATGAGTATGGTATGGGTGAGTGTAATTTACGCCGTAGAACGCTGTATATTCCCATCTTCCCACAGGAGAAGAAGGATCAAACAGGAGGAATTACTCCAGGAGAAACTACAGACATACTATTGTAAAGATGGAGTTTGAGGAAGAATCCTGCAGAATAAAAGATGAAGAGACAGAGGAACAAATAGGTTGGTGTTAGGGATGCTCATATTGACCGTTTAACCGTTAACCGATAGTATGAATTTTGACCAATTAATACTATCAGTTAAAGGGTTTTAAAGGTTTTCTAAATTTTTTATTTTTTTTTTTGCTGCATGGTCACCACATTTTTATAAGAAACAATAGAGTCTATTAAACACGAAAGAACAACAAATATATCGGTGCGAACACTCGTTTTAACAGCCTACATACACCGGGACATTTGACTGCATATCACAATTTTCCCAATGTTGATTCTTCTTGCAATCGTAATGCAATGGACTGTGGCCTACATTAAACCTTTAAATAAAAGGTTTACACAGTCATATACAATAAAAAAGTTTGCACAGCGACAGGAAATAAAAATTAATGCAAAAAACCTGCCTACCTTACCAGAGCATGCCAGCAAAGCAAAGCGGCGATTCACTCATGAACTGCTCACCGGTAAAATGACGTGCGCTCAAATCCCTCTCCGACATGACATTTCTCAGTACTGTAGCCTACTATACTTGTAGCCATTAAAACCCGTAATTAGTTTCAGTTTAAATATTATAATGTTATTTTTTTATTTCATTTACGTTGAAAAGTGAACAGGACACAAGATGCATAATGTCAGAAGACGGGTCTTCAATAAGTTTTGTTTTGTTGAAAGCCTTTCTTTAAAGTGAATTTCATTTTGTATAAATTGTATCTTAATTTTAGTCAATATTTAATCAACCAAATTGCCCGGATTTAATAAATAATAAGCAAATAGTATAGCCTATTATAAAAGACAATGACATGGAGCGGCGGCGCTGCGTGAACAACGGCTTAAATAAACAACTAGAAGAAAAAAAAACTTTAGTCAGGGGCAGCCCTAACTATTTATTTCAGATAGACCTATATTTTATCCAGCATGTCACAAATGGAGTTCTGGGTTGAGCGTGCGGTGCTGAGCGGAATGAGCTTCAGAAATTAAAGGAATCGTTTTAAAAACATAATTCAACAAATAAATAATAATTTTTAATGGGACACTTAAAATGTTTATTACAAATAAATTATTACATTTTAAAAATTAATAAAATGAACAAAAATTTACATTGCATTTGCAATCCTTTGAAATCCTTTGCAGCACCCCCACTTCCCACGCCCCTGCACCACTTAGACATACTACTTTAAAAAAATGTAAAACCAGTCAAGGTGTGGATTGAGGTAGGCCTGCTATTTTTATATGATGAAAAAAACTTAATTTGACAGGAAAAAAACTATTCCGGTTCTTCAAAGCTTCAAACGGATTCAGTGTTTTCGTTTTGTCATCTTAATTTGTTAATTATTTAAGTGAAAAATATTTAGTGTAGGCTTATTTATTTTATGCTTTTTTTAAATATTTTATTAAGTTTTTCTCTGTTGTCAGAAACGCTGCAGGTGCGTGAACATTTGATAATGTGAATCCAGGTTCTGATGTTGTTGTTGATCTGTTCTGTATGCTGCGGTTTGCACAGTAAAATATACCAGTGGAAAAAAGTGTCTTTTTCACAGACACTCTTTAATTGTATATTTATTTAATGCCAATTCAATATTATAATCTTATCAGTTAACGGTTAATAATTGGATAATGAGCGGCGGTTGTCGGTCGGGAAAATTAACCGTTTTGAGCATCCCTAGTTGGTGTTAGGGATGAAACGATTACCGGTTTCACGATAAACCACGATAAAATTTAGTGACGGTTAGTAATATCGTATAAAATTGTATTATCATTAAAACCGCGTGTGATTATCACGGTTGTGAAAACTCGCGGTAAATCTTGTCCAGTCAGCGTCAATCTGGCGCACCGCTGTTTTCTGAATGAGGAGAAATGGCAGAAAGCAGTGACAGCACTCGGGGGATTGTTCTGCCTTCTAAAAGGACCAAATCTGAGGCGTGGTCATATTTTGGCTTTTACAAAAGTCCTGAGGGAAACTTAATCTAAGATGGTCACCCTGTCTGCAAACATGCCAGAAGAAAGTCACTGTAATAGGGAAAACACTTCAAAACTACGAACGCAAGGCAAGTGGACTTTGACCTCAATACCAAACCTACGTCTGGGAAATAATAACGTGAAGCGAACGAACAAGTTCAGTCAAGACTAGGGTGACGTTTAAGGGATAATAATCAGGGTTTGACATTAACAACCGCCATTTGCGAGTGTAACGTTATTTCGGCTGCACACTAGCCACTCTGGCTGTTGAACTTATAATAGTCTTCTCAAAAGCCATCTGTTATAATCGCGTTGCGCATTATAAGCACTTACACGTGCTTCTATTGAGTTTATGAATGCAATATCTCATAATCAGAGGCGTTCAGATTAGCGGAGTTTTGTTCAGAGCGCGCGCAGCTCTCACTGAGATCTGCACTCAAAGCAGAGATAAACGTGTGCTGTACGCAGGAGATTCATTCATCATACAGTGGATGTCTGCTTTTGTTCTATTTCAGCAGCGAAAATGGTTTAAAAAAACACAGCAGAACCACAGCGCATCTGATATGACTGGCATAACGCAGGCGAATTTAGGGACCGTCTCTAAAGTTACACACAACATTGGTAACGTTATACACGTTTCAAACTTCAATAGCATTTGAAGAGAATGACAGTCATAAAAAGACTGTAAAGTGTTCATCTAGGTGCCAGGTATGATACACACATTTTGATATTTAATAAAATAAACTGTCAAATCCTATGGAAATATGGATATGCATTATTTCACTAGGATACTGTTTGGGCTCTAACACAAAATATGCTAGATTTAAATGTGTCTGATAGAACACTGATGAGAATATTGCTTGGGAATATATTTACAGTGATAATATTAGAGATTATATTTACGACAAATTATTATTATTTATGTGTTATGCGTTGCTATTGATGACGGCCATTAAGGAAGGAAATCCCACAGAATCTAGCTTAAAAAAGTGCTTAGAGCTGCTTTAGTTATTTGTTGTTTGTTGAATTTCAAATATAAAACTTGTTGAAATGTTTTAAGTGTGTGCATCTGTTCTTTTTGAACACTTTCATTTCGTTTGAACAAAACCGTGATAATATTGATAACCGTGATAATTTGGGTCACTATAATCGTGATGTTAAATTTCCATACCGTTTCATCCCTAGTTGGTGTATGAGATTCAAGATTCTTTGATTCCGTAATTTGTTAATACACTCACCTAAAGGATTGTTAGGAACACCATACTAATACTGTGTTTGACCCCCTTTCGCCTTCAGAACTGCCTTAATTCTACGTGGCATTGATTCAACAAGGTGCTGAAAGCATTCTTTAGAAATGTTGGCCCATATTGATAGGATAGCATCTTGCAGTTGATGGAGATTTGTGGGATGCACATCCAGGGCACGAAGCTCCCGTTCCACCACATCCCAAAGATGCTCTATTGGGTTGAGATCTGGTGACTGTGGGGGCCATTTTAGTCCAGTGAACTCATTGTCATGTTCAAGAAACCAATTTGAAATGATTTGAGCTTTGTGACATGGTGCATTATCCTGCTGGAAGTAGCCATCAGAGGATGGGGACATGGTGGTCATAAAGGGATGGACATGGTCAGAAACAATGCTCAGGTAGGCCGTGGCATTTAAACGAGGCCCAATTGGCACTAAGGGGCCTAAAGTGTGCCAAGAAAACATCCCCCACACCATTACACCACCACCACCACCACCACCGTGCAGTGGTAACAAGGCATGATGGATCCATGTTCTCATTCTGTTTACGCCAAATTCTGACTCTACCATCTGAATGTCTCAACAGAAATCCAGACTCATCAGACCAGGCATCATTTTTCCAGTCTTCAACTGTCCAATTTTGGTGAGCTGGTGCAAATTGTAGCCTCTTTTTCCTATTTGTAGTGGAGATGAGTGATACCCGGTGGGGTCTTCTGCTGTTGTAGCCCATCCGCCTCAAGGTTGTGCGTGTTGTGGCTTCACAAATGCCTTGCTGCATACCTCGGTTGTAACGAGTGGTTATTTCAGTCAAAGTTGCTCTTCTATCAGCTTGAATCAGTCGGCCCATTCTCCTCTGACCTCTAGCATCAACAAGGCATTTTCGCCCACAGGACTGCCGCATACTGGATGTTTTTCCCTTTTCACACCATTCTTTGTAAACCCTAGAAATGGTTGTGCGTGAAAATCCCAGTAACTGAGTAGATTGTGAAATACTCAGACCGGCCCATCTGGCACCAACAACCATGTCACGCTCAAAATTGACCAATCGGTAAGCCCCGCCCCCCTTAGTTACTGTTGCTAACTCGGACAAACAAACGGAGTTGCTATATCTTACAATGTCAGCTGTCAGTGTGACAACCTTGTCCCAAGATGTTTTTGGACACAGAATGTAGCGTATATCCCGTCCGAATGATGGCCAAACTTTACTGATGGTTTATCAAGTTTATTATGTCCTTTTTCACTCCAAAAAATCATCGTAAGAGCTGAACAAACAAACCATAAGAAGTGCGCATTAACGTCTCATTCACAGACTATCTCTCTCTGTTGCATTACCATTAACATACACAGCAATTTACACAAAAACACTCATACAACTAACAGTAAACAAACATATACACAGACCGTATGCCTTTTTGAGGGTGCAGTTAATAACTGATAAACTTTGTATCTGCAAAACAACTCCGATAAACTGCGTGCAAGCTCTTCCTTTCACTAAGTTACCCGTAGACTATAATACCCATCAAATTAGGAGTCCTCCTTAGTAGGACAGATAATGTAGACCTTAAACATATCTAAAATTAAATTAATTTACATATAACCAGTTTAATATGGAGAGGCACTGAAATGTAGACCTTCGTGTTTTTGACATACAGTGTTAACGTTACATGACGTGAGAACAGTTAGTTATTACGGTTTGTATGTTAGCAGGGACTTTAATCGTAACTTTACGAGAGTATGACAAACAGAAAATCCTCTCAGGATACCTGGAGTCAGTGTTACAGTACCTCAGGCACGACATTTTAGCATTTTTGTAGCATAAACACCATGAAACCGATGAGAGCTTCGGATTTTCCAATGTTTCTCTATGGCGCTGACACCTAAAGATGTCCGAGTTCCGGTCCCAGCGCAACTGATACTCAACTGCTATTGGCTCATCTGCGTTCGAGGGGAGGGGCTTACCGATAGGTCAAAAGCTTAAATCACCTTTCTTTCCCATTCTGACATTCAGTTTGGAGTTCAGGAGATTGTCTCGACCAGGACCACACCCCTAAATGCATTGAAGCAACTGCAATGTGATTGGTTGATTAGATAATTGCATTAATGAGAAATTGAACAGGTGTTCCTAATAATCCTTTAGGTGAGTGTATGTGTCAGGAGTTATGAATATGAAAACCGCGCCGGTACCTTTTGATTGTAATATGAGCGTCAGCTGCTCTCATTCATAAAAAACTCCTTTATGCTCATCATGAAGACTCGCTTTTTCATTTTTCATTCATTTCATACTGGCAACCGGAGGGCGCTCCGTGCACATGTCCATATATGAAGAAGATATATACCATGTGACATTCCAGGAACTCTGACATAAACAAAGCTTCCTGAGATCGCTATAACATGCAGATAGACAGGTTTGAAGATAATAAACACACAATCGCAACAATGTATGGTTTATCTGTGTTCACAAACAAACATGATGCGCGATCTGCAGCCTCTCTCTCAATGACATCCATTCAGATAGTCTTCAGAAAATGAACTGTACCGTAGTGAACATTTGTCACACAAACTAGAGACCTGTCTAAAGAAACGTTGAAATGTCAGGTTTTAAATAATGTAAATCAAATCGAAATTGCTGATGTGATCCATGGGAACAGGGTCACCCATGGATCAATAATTTACCTCAGAAGAAAAGCTGTTTATTTCTGAGAGCAACAGATTCAGCCGACGATTGTGAGATGTTTATTCTGTTAGTGTCTGTGAATATTAAACCGAAAAAAGATAAATATTAATCCTGCTGCAACATAAAATGTAAAATACGTAAGACTGTTTAGACAAGATTTCTTTGGCCTGTTTTGGACAGATTATGAAGTGTTTATTGTAAAACAGCCTAGTGTCGCATTAATAAAGCTTTTGTTTGCAAATTTCTGCTTAGATGCTATAAATATATAGTACCAGTAAAATGTTTTGTTCAATAGGCTACTTGTTGTAGCCATTAAAACGTATTTTGTTTCATATTGATGCTTAAATATTATAGCCTAATGTTACTTTTTAATTTAATGTTTGTTGATTATGAAACGTGAACAGCATGAATAATAAAGGACCCATCATAAGATGCGCAATATATCAGAAGACATGGAGTTTGTCAAAAATGATTTTGACCACTTCATTAAGTTTTGTTTTGTTGAAAGCCTTTCTTTAAAGTGAATTTCGTTTTGTATAAATTGTATCTTAATTTTAATCAGTGTTTCATCAGCCAATGCCTGGATATTACAAATAAGAAGCAAATATAGCAGACAATAGCCTATGATCATGACATTGCACGGCATGTCTCATAAATGAACCAAAATTCGAAATGATATTTGAGTATTGTGTGTATCGGATAATTTACAAAATCAAGTGATTCAGAAAATTTTTGCCATTGAAATGACTGGGAAAAAAGTGTCCAAATCAACCTGAATTCACCCTGTACTCTTTGAAATCATAATTGCATTGCATTATGTTGTTTTAAATCCCAAATATATTTCTTATAACATTCATCATTACTAGGGGTGCACCGATCCGATATTAGGATCGGATATCGGCCGCGATACTGACAAAATAGCTGGATCGGGGATCGGAAAAATTAACAGATCCACAAGCCAATCCAGGTGTTTTTTTCCGTCGCAGCAGAACCTACGTCATTCGTCAGCTTCACGTGTGTCGCATGCTAGAAGGGAGCGAGCCAGAGAGTCGGCTGTGTGGAGGAGATATTTCACGCTTGCCACGCCAACTAGTTCGTCGCTGTTTCGAGGGTATTACTGCAAAGTCAGGGTCTTTCCTGCATTGACATTTTTTTGACGGCCAAAGCCTAATTTGATGAGTTATTGTGATTTACGAGTGATGTAGAACAGATGCTGCGCTTGTGACTGAGTGACAGAGAGACCGATCTGAGAGCTCCTCCCCCGCGCGCGCTCTCTGGGTCTTCAAAATAATCAGTGTTCGCTCTCATATTTCACATATTAATCCAAATCAAAAGCTCGGAAGACCGAAACCATGTTGCACGTGACACATTCGGACAATTTTGTCCTTGAATTATCACTGGGTGTGAATTGCGCTCAAAAAACATTGACTCTTCTCTGACCAGCTGACATAAAGCATACTTTCAATAAGCGGGAGACAAATTATATCCAGTTATGAAGTGTTTTCTGTGTGTTGACATCTTTCGCGATGTTCTAACAGACGGGATTCGCACACAACGCGTCTGCTAATGTCCGATTCGTGACCTAATCACTCCTTTGAACCGAATCATTTTAACGACTGGCCAGAACAACTGATCTGTCCAACACTGAACTCATGAACTCAGTTTATTAATTTACTCAGAACGCAACTGAAATGAGAACACAAGTGCTTACCCAATTAAGCAAGAGTGGGTAGTAAGAATTATTTTTAATTATCAACAGTATTTCATCTTATTTCTGTTGACAATGTGTAGTAAAATAAATAGGCCTAGCCTACAATCATTTAATCTGGAGTGAGGTGAAACCAGAACAAAGTTGTTATTAGCTAGCTGAAAATTTTTATTAAATTGCATATGGTAGAAAATTAGACTATTTGTTAATTTGTAATGCTACTTTTTAATATTGATATGATTATATACCAAAACAATTATCTGTAGTGTAAAAAATGTTTGGTAACTGTCAGATTACTATTGTATGTTTGACCAATACACTGTTTTTTGTTTCCACTGCTACATTTTATTTATTTAAAGAAGTTAGATTACATTATATTTTAGATTTGAATGCACAATTGTTTTTTAAATAAATAAGAATTCAACACCTTACATACATCTGTTATTTTGTCTTAGTTATGTTTAGTTAGTAAAGTCTGGTGCCTTTAGTCTCTTCAAGGAAGGTATAAGGTGGAAGATATACAGTTTATTATTAATTCAACAATATATCGGATCGGTATCGGGTATCGACAGATACACAAAGCCCAGGCATCGGTATCGGTATCGGGACTGAAAAAGTCGGATCGGTGCACCCCTAATCATTACCAATTATTCAGTTATTTGTATTTACTGAGTACTGAATTGTTCAATATCACAATCTTACTGTTTTTTTAGCATGAGACTTCTTTCAAAAACATTAAAAATTGTAGTCAAATCTTTTGATAATTTAAAAGATAATAGGCCTTTGTAATGTGCCTTTAACTATATTCTAAATAAACTAAAACAAAATATATTTATTTTGTCCTGTTCCTTTGCTCCCTCTCACATACCTGACTCAAAGGCTCATTCATAATGCAGCTTATTATGGGTTATGTTGTCGTCTCAGGTGTAAATCACAGCATTATTCATGATCATTCACAACCCCTTCGCATATGGGCTTTGTAAAGAAAAAGTGTCTTACAAAATGTAAATCAATATATTGTTTTATGTGAATGAGTAGGCTCAATGATTCTCACATCAGTTTGAAGCAAAAACTCAAGGCAACAGCACCCATTAGTCAAAAGTCTTGTGGACACAATCTATTGTGTGTTTTGAGGCCTTTAATAAATAATTTTTTTTGTGTTTTCAAAAATCATGCTTAAACGTTATTCTATCAAATATACAAGCATTTACATAAATGTTGCTCACATATTATGGTAGCCCAGTATGTGCTGAATACAGTGTGATTACACTTTTGCCATTAATATGTTTATAAGCAACTGAAAAAAGAACAAATGCACAACTTCTAAAGAGCCCCAAAACAGCTCAGACTTCAGAGGGTTAAGCCTTGTCTGTGAAACCGGGGGTTTGTGTCTTAAGGACTATTTCACAGGTGCCAGAAGGAATGGGCTGAAAATGAAAATAATAAATTGTATGAGATAAACCCTGTATAAAAATACGTTTATTGCATAACTTAAAATCAAGACGCCTTCACTAGATGCCGACTGGGTCACTGAAAATGTACACATGGGTTTTTATTGATTGGTGAAGTTCCTCCTTTATGACTCTTGTGTCAAGTTCCTTTGACAGTTAATCATATTCTGTTGAATTTTCATGTTACTGCTAGGAAACGCTTTTATTCAGAAACATGTTTAAATGGAATATTTCTGAATGCATCACCCGAATGTATTTAGATTTTCTACCTTTTTGTCCAGTTGAAATGTTTTATTTAATTATTTAAAATGTATGGATTATGATATTGAACTTTTGTTTGCCATGTAAGTAGCCCTGATTCTAACATGGCATTAAAAACTTAAACTGTATTATCTTTAAAAGACGCTATCATGAAGAAGGGACGTTTCTTTTTTTGCTGAGTTTATTAGACTGGATTTGTATTAAATTGAGTTTGAACCATATTTCTTTTTGTTTCTCATTTGTTCTTCTTTTATTGAATTATGTTGATTTTAGACCCGGTGGAAGTGAATGAAGACAAACCGCAGAAACCTCATCATCTCAAAAATGAAGATGGAAACACAGTCGCTTCAGAGACTAAAAAGAATTTCACACAAAAACAAGCTGGAAAATCTGGAGTCAAAGGATCTTTAACCTGCTCTGAGTGTGGAAAGAGTTTCAAACGTAAAGAACACCTTAACAGACACATGAGGATTCACACTAGAGAGAAACCGTTCACATGCTCTCAGTGTGGAAAGAGTTTCAGTCGCAAAAGTGTTCTCAACAATCATTTGCGCTCTCACTCTGGAGTGAGATCCTTCAGCTGTGATCATTGTGAGAAAACATTTGTTGTGGCATCAAACTTAAAAAGACACCTTAAAATTCATGCTGCTGCAAAGCCTCACTTTTGTTCTTTCTGTGGAAAGACTTTTTCACTACTGGATCATTTAAAAGAGCATGAGCGCATTCATACTGGTGCAAGACCTTATATGTGCTTCTGTGGGAAGACCTTCACTGCATCCAGCAACTTAAATCAACACCAGAGAATTCACACCGGAGAGAAACCGTACAAGTGCTCACACTGTGATCAGAGTTTCGCTCGGTCAGGAAACCTGAAAGATCATGAGAGAGTTCACACTGGAGAGAAGCCGCACCAGTGCTCAACATGTGGGAAGAGTTTCACTCGATTATCTCATCTACAGAAACATAAGAATATGAAAAATCATTGCCTGAAGTTGCCTACATGAGCAAATGTTCATTTTCAGATCCTTCACTCACAAATAATATACTTACAAGTTACAAGTATTTCATTAATCTAAAGGTAATTTTCTAAAATTAGTAGTGAAGTTTGATCATTTGTCAAGGACATTTTGGCTGGGTCAGTAATAGTTCATGAAACTAGTGTTGCTGTAAAATGTGATTTATGAAGAGATGGGTTTTGTTTCTTTGAGGAGTTCAATTGTTTTCATTAATTGAGCTTGAGCACAAATAGAAATTATGCACTTTATTTTCATTTAAAGAAATGTGCTGTACATTGAGAAAAATAAAAAGGAACATGACTTATGTGATCTAATGAACAAATGTACTCAAAAATCAAGGGGTTAAACATTTGCACACATTGACCAAGTGTGTAGTAATAAATCACACTTTATATTTGCAGTTATATATTCAGCAGCTGTTCTTATCCAAAGAGACTAACATTGAATTAAAGGTTCACATTATATAGGCAGTGCATCCGGAAAGTATTCACAGCGCTTCACTTTTCCACATTTTGTTATGTTACAGCCTTATTCCAAAATGGATTCAATTAATTATTTTCCTCAAAATTCTACAAACAATACCCCCATAATGACAGTGTGAATGAAGTTTGTTTGAAATCTTAATAAAAAAACCGCTGGGGAAAAAAAAATCACATGTGCATAAGTATTCACACCCTTTGCTCAATATTTTGTTTAAGCACCTTTGGCACCAATTACAGTCTTAAGTCTTCTTGAGTATGATGCTACAAACTTGCCACACCTATTTTTGGGCAGTTTCTCCCATTCTTTGCAGAACCTCTCAAGCTCCATGGGGAACGTCGATGCACAGCCATTTTCAGATCTCTCCAGAGATGTTCAAGTCTGGGCTCTGGCTGGGCCACTCAAGAACATTCACAGAGTTGTCCCATAGCCACTCCTTTGTTATCTTGGCTGTGTGCTTGGGGTCATTATCCTGTTGGAAGATGAACCTTTACCTCCAGTCTGAGTGCTCTGCCACTGAAAAACACCCCCACAGCATGATGCTGCCACCACCATGCTTCACTGTAGGGATGGTGTTGGCCAGTGGATGAGCGGTGCCTGGTTTCCTCCAGACATGATGCTTGCCATTCAGGCCAAAGAGTTCAATCTTTGTTCCAGAGAATTTCGTTTCTCATTGTCTGAGAGTCCTTCAGGTGCCTTTTAGCAAACTCCAGGCGGGCTGTCATGTGCCGTCTGGCCACTTGACCATACAGGCGTTATTGGTCAAGAGCTGCAGAGATGGTTGTTCTTCTGGAAAGTTCTCCTCTCTCCACAGAGAAACGCTGGAGCTCTGTCTGAGTGACCATCGGGTTCTCTGTCACCTCCCTTCTCCCCCGATTGCTCATTTTGGCTGGGTGGCCAGCTCTAAAAAGAGTCCTGGTGGTTCCAAACTTCTTCCATTTGTGGATGATGGAGGCCACAGTGCTCATTGGGACCTTCAATGCTGCAGACATTTTTCTGTACACTTCCCCAGATCTGTGCCTCTATACAATCCTGTCTTGGCGGTCTACAGGCATTGGACTTCATGGCTTGGTTTGTGCTAAGCTAGGCTAGCGGTGGGTGTGTCAGACAGAGTTATGGCACATGCGGAGATGATAATGGTGTGTATGGTCTAGGGATGAAACGATTACCGGTTTCACGATAAACCACGATAAAATTTAGTGACGGATAGTAATATCGTATAAAATTTAATTATCATTAAAACCGCGTGTGATTATCACGATTGTGAAAACTCGCTGTAAATCTTGTCCAGTCAGCGTCAGTCTGGCGCAGGTGCAGGCACAGCGCTGTCTTTTGAATGAGAAGAAATGGCAGAAGGCAGTGACAGCGCCGTTTTTAGACTTCTGAAAGGACCAAATCTGAGGTGTGGTCATATTTTTGCTTTTACAAAAGTCGTGAGGGAAACTTAATCGAAGATGGTCATCCTGTCTGCAGAACATGCCAGAAGAAAGTCGCTGTAATGGAAACACTTCAAAACTACGAAAGCAAGGCAAGCAAACCAAGGCAAACCAAAACTACGTCTGGGAAATAATAACGTGAAGCGAACAAACAAATTCAGTCAAGACTAGGGTGACATTTAAGGGATAATCAGGGCTTGACATTAACAACCGCCATTTGTGGGTGTAACGTTATTTCGGCTGCACACTAGCCACTCTGGCTGTTTAACTTATTATAGCAGGGGTCTCCAAACTTGGTCCTGGAGGGCCACTGTCCTGCAGAGTTTGGCTCCAACCCCAATTAAAACACCTGAGCCAGCTAATCAGTGTCTTACTTGGGCCTGGTAAGACACTGATTAGCTGGTTTAGGTGTGTTTATTTGGGGTTGGAGCCAAACTCTGCAGGACAGTGGCCCTCCAGGACCGAGTTTGGAGACCCCTGTATTATAGTCTTCTCAAAAGCCATCTGTTATAATCGCGTTGTGCATTATAACCACTTACACGTGTTTCTATTGAGTTTATGAAAGCGATGTCGTCTCCTAATCAGAGGCGTTAGCCAGAGTTTTTGTTCAGAGCGCGCGACGCTCTCACTCGCTGAAATATTCACTCAAAGCGGAGATAAACGTGCGATGTATGCAGGAGATTCACTCATCATACAGTGATCGACTGTTTTTACTCTATTTCAGCAGCGAAAATGGTTTCAAACCAACACAGCAGAACCGCAGCGCATCTGATATGACTGGCATAACGCTGGCGAATTTAGGGACCGTCTCTAAAGTTACATACAACATTGGTAACGTTATACACGTTTCAAACTTCAATAGCATTTAAAGAGAATGACAGTCATAAAACTGACTGTAAAGTGATCATTTAGGTGTCAGGTATGATACACACCTTTTGATATTTAACAAAATAAACTGTCAAATCATATGGAAATATGGATATGCATATTTCACTAGGATACTGTTTGGGCTCTTACACAAAATATGCTAGATTAAAATGCATCATTGCTGAACACTGATGAGAATATTGTTTGAATATTTTTAGAGATAATATTAGAGATTATATTTACAACAAATTATTATTATTTATGCGTTATGCGTTGTTATTGAAGACAGCCATTATAAGGAAGGACATCCCACAGAATAGAATCTAGCTTAAAAAAAAGTGCATAGAGCTGCTTTATTTATTTGTTGTTTGTTGGTTTTCAAATATAAAACTTGTTTAAATGTTTTAAGTGTGTGCATCTGTTCTTTTTGGACACTTTCATCTCATTTGAACAAAACCGTGATAATATTGATCACCGTGATAATTTGGGTCACTATAATCGTGATGTTAAATTTCCATACCGTTTCATCCCTAGTATGGTCTTATCTAACTCTGGGGGATACGGTGAATAAGCTAAAGTCCCAAAAAGTCGGCGTGTTCCTTTAACCGTGGGACTTTATATAGACAGGTTTGTTCCTTTCCAAATCATGTCCAATCAACTAATTGGACTCCAATCAAATTGTAGAAACATCTCAAGGAAGATCAGTGGAAACAGGAGCACCTGAGCCAAATTTTGAGTGTTTTATGTACATCTGATTTTTGTAATTTTAAATTTTTTAATAGATTTCGAACAAACTTCTTTTCACATTGTCATTATGGGGTATTGTTTGTAGATTTTTGAGGAAAATAATGAATTTATTCAATTTTGGAATAAGGCTGTGACATAACAAAATGTGGAAAAAGTAAAGCGCTGTGAATACTTTCAGGATGCACTCACTCAGAGAAGCCGTCAATCTCAGCTGTCAATAATGACGTCACATCCCCCGTTTGTATAGAATCAAATAACTAACTAAAACTAAACTTATTTACAAAATGAACACTTGAAATGAAGTCATCGTGATAAAAACTGCCTAAAGTGACAGAAACTATCTTTAGGAAACAATTATTTGAAGTGTAATTTAATTGTTTTGTCTCGCGTCCATTGTAATACATGGAGAGGTGGGGTTTATGAGCTATACTGGGACCAACCACCGGGGGCGATCGAGGCGCGTAGGCTTCAGTTTCTGAGAGGAGTGCTACTTTGAAACCTGTCCCCACCAATACAATTAATAATAATTATAATTTCGATCAAAATTTAATTTATTTATACAACCGTCTTGTGATTTTAATGTATTACTTATTTTATTTAACCAAACATCTCATTTAGACAAAAAATCTCTTACAAGAGCATTCTGTGAAAAATACGCGATTCCTGGTACACAAACGGTTAATATATCCCGCCTCCTGAACTCACATTTGCTGATCCGATTGGCTTTGTTTTGTTTTAGTTTTTTTTCTCACTTGTGAGAAGCCGTATTAACTTCTCCGAAACCGCACGTTTTATATGATAAGTAGGTTTAGTCAGTGCTAGGGGATGGACTGTTTGCACAGTATAAAAATCATTGTCTGTGTAAAGTCCCCATAAAACATGAAAACACAACATTGCTTGGTCTTGTTGAATTGAGAGGCCTGTTTGATCAAGTTAAAACCCTTATCAGGCTGCTTTTAGTCATCGCAGTCTCTTCGGAGACAACAACAATGGCACAAGTGAGACTTAACAGTATTGCTGTGTACCATGTCCACCAGGACAAACTGGACAATATTGATGTGAAACAATTATGCCACTAGTTCATTTCTGTTAATGACAGACAGACGTGTGTTTGGCTTCTTCAAATAGCAAGGAACAAGACAGTAGACACATTGACTATTGTATTATACTAAGAACAGAGTAAAGATACAAATCTTTTAAACTGCCTCCTTGTCTATTACCTGTAACATTATATAATTAATTAACATATTGTTAAGGTCAGTATAGAAACCTTAATTATCCTATTCATTTCCTGAATCCTCAGCTTCCTGGGCTGTCCCCACCAATTTCAAAATCAAACCTACACCCTTGATGAGAACTGATAGTTTAATAATATGTAGAAATATAGAGCTCATTTTTGATAATAATACCACTATTGAGAAAATAAACACTAAATACCATAAAGAAATAACAGATGTATATAGTAGACAAACACAACACTCATTTTGATGTTTGGCATTATTTACCTCTTGTGCACTTTTTGATTTATCGTTATGATCCGGGTCAAATTGACCCGAATCGGATTCAATACAATTTCCCAAAATCACACTATGAAAAAAACCCATACAATCAGGTACAAACAACTTTTAATATCAATACTTTTCACACATTATGAATAATTATCTGAATTTACTATTTATAAAAACTATTTTTAAACGCTATTTTTAAGATTGCTCTCCAACACTTGTGGGACACTTGCCATTATACATTTAGAACAATAATATCTTAGTCTAAACCTAAAGTATAATCTTGACAAACTACATAGCATTTGAAAGCTTTCAGACTCTAATTTGTATTTCTGGTGACTGATTTTCAAAAGAAACGACAGAGCAGTAGATAAATAGAGATAGATTCTTCATTTGTGATGACTCTTTCCATATGTTTTTATATGTATTTTAGAGATTGAATTCAAGTCAAATATTAACAATACAGCCAAAATACTTCTGAATAGGATGTCTACTTCATAGATATTTTGAAAAGTATGAAAATATATGGTTCAGGGCTGCATTTCCCGATAACGTTGTCTCTTAGTGCGCTACGAAGACTTAACTAAAAGTATACAATTTCTAGGCGTGTTCCCCAAACTATCTTAGGTTTATCTTAGGAGGTTGCTTAAGGTATACCTTCCTAAGTGCGATGTTAGCAGGCGCTGTCCGTGGCGGCGGTGCTGAATTAGTTTATCAATAGCTCAAAAATCGATTATTCACTCTATGCAGGGGCTGTTTAACTGCATTGTGTGTGAAATAGTTGAAATTACATTTATCAGGACTCGTGAGATCTTATAAATATAATCCAAATTGCAAACTAAATCCAACCGTGGATATTTTCAATAATTTAGAAATGATTGTGGGATCCCGCAACCTCTCATGCCATATTTCATATAGCACAATAATAATAAATAATATAATTAAAAACGCTAACAGCCATCAGTGTAATGACAATAATATTATTTGCATGAAAACACTTCAATCAGCAGAATTATATTCGTATAGACTGAGATGTAAAGAAACAGTGGTGGCCACTAGTGGAATGAACTGTCAATAGTGATAAGGTATAGCTAAGAGTGGTCCAGACCAACCTTACGAAAGAATGACTTTCTTAACAAAGGTCGTTTCGGGAAACACGTATTAACGATAAGATACACCTTAAGATATAATTTAAGAACGATGTAGTGTTAAGAAGGTTTCAGGACATCCAGCCCTGATCACTCGAACCATATCCTCCTGGGACCCTGAAATTTAGTTGTTGTTTTTTATTTAGTATTTTTTCATGTCATTACATTGTTTAGAGCATAAGAAACAAATGGGGAAAAAACATTTTTGAAAAATGATATTTTATTAATATGTTATGATATGTACTCTGTAGTTGACAGCAGGACTCAGTTGTTGAAAAAATTAAATGACATGAAATTGCATGCATAGGCAAAAACAATGGGATTTATTTTTAATTCACCAATCAATTTTTAGGTTTCAGGGTTTTTTTTAAACAAAATTTATTTAAAGATGATTCTGAACTATGTTATGAAAGATGTAATGAAATGCATTCATATACCATTTTACTTTATGAAATATGTGGGCAAAATTACAATACTTGGATTTTCCCATTCAATACAATGTATCTATTCACTGCATCTAATTTGCATATTAATGTGTTCTTGTTGCAACATGTAATGAAAATAGAAGTGTAATAATGGGAGGAATAATTGGCAACATTTTCATAATAATATCTGATATTTCATAGGAATATTGATATGTAATTTCTTTCCCTATTCACTTATGTCTCCAAAATGCCTGATAAACATGATTTAACTCCTGTGGCCTGTTGCACAAATCCGGTTTAGGTTTTAACCCAGGTAAGTTTGCGGTTAGTTTGAGATTGGTTTTTAGCGGTGTTCGTTGCCATGGTAACTTACACTACATGGCTAACCTGCTCGAGAGCAGGTTTTATTCTGGGTTAGAGATCACAAACCCAAACTGGACCAATCAGCAGTGAGTAAAGTGACATAAATCTGACACATCAATCTTTAGAGTTTGTAGCAATGGCGTCACCGTTTTTGAAAAACCCTGTGGAGATCGGAGCACAGATAATAAGAAGGGCACTTCGTCAGGAACGAACTTTTAGGGATCGGCATAATCCCCTAGCTTTTCCCGATGATTATCTGTACGAAAGGTATCGGTTTTCGGCAGATAGTATATTTTATCTATGCCGGCTTCTCGAGCCGCACATTAAAAATATGACACGCCGAAGCCACGCGCTTAATGTACCGCAACTTATATGTATTGCTTTGCGGTTCTTTGCTAGTGGTACATATTTGCATGCAGTGGCCAGTGGGTGATGCTGAAAACATAAGCAAACATACCGCCTGCAGAGCAATACGGAAAGTGGTCATTGCATTGCAGGAATACATTGATGTATTCATTGTTTTTCCTGGCCACTTAGAGACGCTGGCTATTAAAGAGGGGTTTTACAGAATAGCTGGTGAGATCATTTCAAATACTGCCTACCTATTACGATTCATCTAATGTTAAAGACTTTAAAGTTGCATAACAATTGTTTTTGAAAAGGATTTCCTAGGGTCATTGGTGCAATAGATTGCACACATATTGCAATTTCTGCAGCCCTAGGTGAGCATGAGGCTGATTTTGTGAACAGAAAATCTATTCACCCCCTCAATGTCCAGGTACAGTCCGAGATGCCTTCTCATTTCTCTTTAACGGATTAGACTCTTATCAAATCTGATATGATTTTTAACCTATGGACATACATCTGTTATACTGACATGCCTGTTAATTGCAGATGACTTGTGACAATCAATACTTGATCACAAGTTTGGATGCTAGATGGCCTGGCTCGGTACATAACTCCAGAATTTTTCGGGAATCTGTGTTAGGTCAGCGCTTTTGAGGAAGGTATAAAGAGAGGGGAGGGGGGAGATTCACAAATACTTCAAATGGACTATTGCATTTACTTATATCGTTTATTTTATGCTTCTTGACAGGGATGTTTGATGGCTTGTTGGTTGGAGACAGGGGTTATGCTTGTCAGCGATATTTAATGACCCCCTTCCCTGACCCTGACACAAGGCTAAAGGCACGATTTAATTGTCTACGTGGCCTGAGAAGATCACCACAGAGAGCATCCCAGATAGTGGAATAGCATGATAGCATGTGCAATACTGCACAATATAGCCACTGTAAGAAAAGAGAAAGTGCCACCACCAAACCACCAACTCCCCCCTGATGAAACTGACCCCATTACATTGGACTTTCCATCTGGCAGAGCACTGAGAGATGCAATAACAGCACAGTATTTCAATTGATTTCTAATAAAAGTACAGTACAAATTTGGGAGTCAAATCATTTTATTGATTTTCAAGTTGCTTAAAAAAGAAAGAAAAGAAAAAATTCTTGCATTCTTAAAGTCTTTTAATTCACAACTATTGCTTCACATACCATCTTCCGGTATTCCAACTCCTCAATCTGTAGTTTCAGCTTCTTTTTTTCCAGTAATTTGATGTCATATTCCAGCTCCAAATTTCTCTTATAGAGGGCTCTGACAGTGTCTGTTTCCTGCTAAAGTAACAGACTGGTCACGACTTTATTGTATACAGTTGTAACTTTACACGGAAAGATGTATTACCCTTTTTCTCTGGCCAGGGAAGTGTGAAGAAGAGGCCTTATTAAGAGGATGCAGTTGTGTGTAATCCTATAATACAATCGACAAGAGAAACTGTTTACTCATTAAAAGATGTTTAAACAAAGCACATTTACCTCCGCAGCGGTCTCAGAGCACACAGATATGGCGTCCTCACAAGCTTCACCCTGTTAACCAAATAAGGCAATGCAATAAATACATATTTAGCATGGCAATAGCATGTTCTCATGGTATGTTCTGTGCTGGGTACTACCTCTGTATGAGACCCTGTAGGTGGGTGTGCTGGCTCCAACAAGGTAACTGAACTTCCCCCAGCTGAAAAACACATCAAGTCAGAAGTGCTTGCAATGTACAGCTAATAATACAACAAAAAAAAACCTAACCCTAATACCAAAATGTATGTACACCTACCCTGTATAAATGTATCCCGTTTGGAAGAGCCAGCACCTGGATCCGAGGATGCACTCCCATCAATGCCGTCCATGATGGGTCGACCCAGGGCCAGTTCCTCTGCAGCAGTGTATTTTTGAGGAGGTGGCCCTCCCCCCGTTTTCTTACTTTCACACTTTTTCTTCTTGGCTACATAGAATACACTATTATAACATGAACACAAGAACAATAAAAACCCCATTGCAATTACTCACCACTTTGAACAATGTTTTTGTATTTCATTTTTATCTGCTGCCAAGACCTTTTGCAGTTCGGGTTGCATCTAAGTATAAAATAAATAGTTAAAATCACTATATAATAATAGTAATAACATGTTTTACATATCCTTTATTTACTTTTAAGTAATTATTTAAGGACACTAATTTCACATTAAATTATATGCAATATGTTTATGCTATGAGTTTTCAATCGGTTTTATCCTCGTTGTGAACCTATAAAAATCAATGTGTAAAAACGTACGCGTTTATGCTATCAGCTATTTTCTGCCAGCAATTCTCCCGAGCTTTGGCCGCTGCAACTGTGTTGCTTTTTGCTGTTAAAATGGACTTAAAGTCATCATATTTCCTCATTATTAATTCTTGCTCTTCCACTGTGAAATTGGCACACCTGCTTTTTTCCATGTTGAATGCTATTGGCTGATAGCGGAAAAGGTGTGGCTTTTATGTGCACGCGCATGATGATCAATCGTTGACTCAGGGTTTAAACCTGGGTTGAGAGAGAAAGTTGATAACAAGCGTCATGAAACATATTAACCCTAATTAACCCAGGTTGGATTTGTTTGGATTTGTTAACCCAAAACTTACTCTGTAACCCAGAGTTTGCCCAACTTGTTTTTGTGCAACAGGCCACTGGTGTCCACTACAGTGGTCATTTATAAAATCAATGCCCTGTTTTGTAACAGAAAGTCATATTTTGATTAGAAACCCCATAACATTTTCCTGAGATGTTGATTTATAACAAACAATTTGAAAATTAATCAGATTTAAATTATAATAAAAAAATATTATCATTTTCCATAAGAGTGCAAAACATTAATGTCAGCTGTTTTTAAAGACCAAGAAGAAGTTGTTGTCCTGGTGAAACCTCCAAACATTTGGTATCCCTGCAAAGCCCCGAATGTGCTCTTTAAAGGACATCCAGACTGTGACATGTGACATGTATGATGTCAGAGAAATTCACTAAAATATAACGTCCACTACAGTGGACAAAAGTCTATTCTTGGGTCCCAGGAGGATATATGGAAATGTCATCAAGATCTTTTTTGAGATATCAACCTAATATTTGGTACTGAAATTGTATATTTTATATATTTTACATGTTCAGAAACTTCGTTTCTATAACTTTTTTAAAACTTAACTTTTACAACTTTTTTTTTATTTACAATAACCTGGGAAATTTCCCTTTAAAAAGATACCAAACTGAAGTCTGTGCTCTGAAGTATTCAAGATTTTTAACAATTTAAGTTGGAAAAGTCATATTCAAGTCTATGCTCTGAAAGTGGGACAGACAGCTGCTAACAGGTAAAACAACTTTTTATTTTCACAAATTTAGAAAGTTCATCAGGAGCATTAAAACGATAGAGAATTCACTCTGTAGAGAAACTGTTTCAGCTGTTCCTCTAATCTGCTGAAACATAAGAAAAAGAAAAAGTGTTGCCTGAAGTTTCCAAAATGAGCAAATGTTCATGTTCAGAATTTGTTTCATTAATCTAAAGGTAATTTTCCAAAATTAGTAGTGAAGTTTGATCATTTGTCAAGGACATTTTGGCAGGTTCAGTAATAGTTCATGAAACTAGTGTTGCTGTAAAATGTGATTTATGAAGAGATGGGTTTTGTTTCTTGGAGGAGTTCAATTGTTTTCATTAATTGAGCTTGAGCACAAATACAAATGATGAACTTTCTTGCATTTAAATCTTTTTAGCATGTAAAGAAATGCTCTGTATATTTTTAGACAAAGTGAATAAAAAGGAACACGACATTGCAACATTGACCAAGTGTGTAGTAATAAATCATACTTTATATTTGCAGTTATGTATTCAGCAGCTGCTTTTATCCAAAGAGACTAACATTGCATTAAAGGTTCACATTGTTGAGCACGTCGACAGTAGCCATTGACCGTTCCACAGATTTGACTCTAGATCAGGGCCGGCCCTGACCAATTTGCTGCCCTAGGCAAGATTTTACTTGGTGCCCCTTGTATCAAGGTTTAGCACTACATGTTATCAAGTTGTGGAAACACTCGTTCTGTTTTATTTTTTTAATGCATTGATGTTTTATTTTTATTGTTGTTGTTGTTTTATATGATGTCCAGTCCATTCTACCCCGTCATTATGTTCATGATATTATTATTGTTTTTTATTTTTTAAAGGCTGATGATAGTAAAACTGTACAACTATTGCACCTATGCCACATTACAGCCTAAACACAAATAGCAAGAGTAATTGCATCTAACATTCATGCACAAACTATTCATTGAGAACTAGCAAAAGTGTTTGTTTTCCAGTAGATGGCAGCAATCTTCCACTAAACTATGAGCATTCATGTTTTCACCAGGAATTCAACTGGGAAATTTTTATATTTAATGTGAATTTTACATAAATAGTTGCCATTTTAAATAAACCTGTATATAAATATCATTACTAATTTCGGCTATAAAATTGCTATACACCCCCTTAAAACTGCACAACTGCAGAGTAAAAACATTAGGGTATTAAAAAAGTGATATTACATGCGTTTAATATTTTTATATATTTTTTTTTTACAAAATCACACTGGCTGTGGCCTCTGGAGAACCCAGAACAGCTGCTTGCATAAAGTTTAAGGTAAAAATAACTGGAATTAATTAGCAAACATTAGTATTTTACTACTATGCAATTAAATCAACTGTTCATTAATTTGCCTACATCACTTCTGTCTTTACACGGCAAAAAATGCTCTTCTTATTTAGAATCTTTTTCTTGTTTCCAGTCCAAATATCTAAAAATTCTTAAATCAAGGTGCTTTTATAGATAAGTAAAATGACATTCTTCATTTTGATTTTATTTTCAAGTAAACAAGAAAAATGTCTTGAGTTTTTGCTTAAAACAAGCAAAATTATCTACCAATGGGGTGAGAAAAATAATCTTATTTCTGTTTGGGACAGAAACAAGATTTCAATTTGTAACGATCTATCCACTGGAGGCAAGTTGAAGGACCCAAGTGCAGTTTATTCACAATTAAACATAAATCTCAACATAAATCAAAACAAGGACTTGGCATTCAACTATAACAAAACTCACCAACAGCGGGTTACAACATTCATTACAGACAAGGACACACGGAAAACATGAGGGCTTAAATACACTGACAAATTCCTCTAACGATAAACTGATCGCGCGTTGTATTTGGTAATTTTTCAGTAATAACATCAATAATATTAATAAAATAGTATCAGTAATACATTTTGGCGCCCCTACACTGTAAAAAAATTATAATCTTCCCAACTCAAAATTTTCTAGTGACTGTTTACATCTAAAGTTTTCAATTGGCCCAAGTGAAATTCTGTAAATGTAATTTTATCAATTGTGGCAAGAGCCTGTTAACATGGGCTCAATTGGAAATAATATGTTGAGCCAATGGAAAACATTTATAATCTTCCCAACTCAAAATTTTCTAGTGACTGGTCACATCTAAAATTTTCAATTAGCCAAATTGAATTTCTGTGAATTGAATTTTATCCATTGTGGCAACAGCCTGTTAACATGGGCTCAATTAGAAATATGTTGAGCTAATGGAAAAATGTAATTTACCAACACTGTAAAAAATGTCAGACCTCTCCAATTAAAAATTTTCTAGTGACCGATCACATCTAAATTTTTTAGTTGGCCAAATTGATAGATGTGATCAGTCACTAGAAATTTTTTAATTGGAGAAATGTTTTACAGCGAAACTGTGTGGTTGGTCCAATTAAATATTTTAAATTGTAGTAACAATTGTTTATTTCTCACTGTCCCAAAAGACAAAAATGACTAAAAACATAAATATATTAAGCAAAATACAGAAACAGACAACAGGGTTGACATTTTATCACATTACTTTATTAACAAGTAAATTCCAACACAGGATATTTGGGTGAAAATACCTTATTTTCAATAAGGAAAAACTCTGAATACATTCAAGAAGTCTTCTGCATAACAGGATGTCTTGTTGTGGTGAAGAAAACGCAGCACTGCAAGCTAAAAACCTGCAAATAAAAATAAAAACTAACATTAATGACAAAGCTCCCCTACATCACATCTGGCAAGAGACAGAACAGAAGTTTCTTCATTATATAATGAGGATGAGACGAATGAATGGACATAAGAAAATCACGAGCTTGACGTGTTTGATATTAAAAGGCAATAACTTAAGCCCAGAAAGAGGCCGACGCCAAACGCACCGTGTTCAACAGTCGCATGCCGCACATATCACACAAATGACTTAATTTCCTTATTACCTATTGTTTTAGACATATAAGACATGAGGAAAATAAAACTATTGGCTACAGGCTACCATTAGATAATTATGTGGTAAACGAGAACACACTCATGAAAACAATGAATGCATGAACTCGTGATTCTACAAAATGTCTTTTAAACTTCACCCGGTCATAAAGCAAAACTCTGGAGAATAATTTCAGTGGTATATACTCACCAAAGTCTTTGTGAGATGAATATCTCTATTCTCTCGGGAATGTGTCTCGGTCTTCAGCACCTGCTGGTTCGGCTCCACTCGCGCTGCCGCTCCCGCGTCTCCGCGTTTGAAATCTCCACACAACCGTTTTTTTTTCAAGCGCATTTTGCGCATGCGTATACCGTTTTTCGGACGGAGGACTTGTTCAGCCAACATGGATTTTTCACTTCGACTTCATAGATTGACTGAGCACAATTAAATATGTTCGGTGAATATACAATTTTAATTTTTAGTGAAGACCTTAAGCTATGATTAGTACAATGCATCTTTTTGCATGGCGATAATTATTTGGAAGTCATTTATTGGGCCAATATGTAATGATCAATGTACACAATTTTTCCCCCCAATTTTTTTTTACAGTGTATGGATGAGTGGCGCCCCTAGCATTTGCCTATTCCGCCTATGCCACGGGCCGGCCCTGCTCTAGATGGCGGCATTTGTTGTCATTGTCAGTCATTTCTGTCAGTGTCACAATGGAGAAAGGACCCAAAAGCAAATGCAGGTTACAGTCTTTAATTGAACAGCAGATAATGGACAAATTAGGCTGTCTGCCGGTAACCGGCCGTCTAGGCGGACGCAGATCAGGAGAAGGTAACTTTGAGACCAGACATCAAACAGGCGGGATGCCTGGTGCGGGAAGCTGCTGTCGGAAAGTGCACACAGGAAACGCCGAATTCTCACATCACTTGGCAGACACGGCGGTGCAGAAGAGCTAGAAAGCAGACTACAGGGTGAAAACCTCGTCAGCCACACACACACACGGTGAAACAGAACTTGACGAGCAGGACAATGACAACCCAGCAAGCAATTTTGCGTCTAAAAGACGTCTAATAGCCGTCAAAACACAGCCCAGACGTCTAGGCTAAAACCAGGCTAAATTTGGGCTGTCAGTGAAAATCGTTAAAATCAAAAAGATAGCCGGACTATATCGGGTCTATAGTTAACCTAAACGGTGAAATGACAGCTATTGCTTGCTGGGAAGTAACAGACATGCATGACCAAACAATAACCCGACAAAGAGAAGAGATAGCTTGAGAACTAAATAGCAAGATGATCAAGTTAAAGGAGGAACAGGTGAGAGAGGCGCGGAGCGCGCCCGCTGATTAAGTTAGCAGTTGTAGGCCACAACCCACGCCGTACACACCCCGACTTAAACAGAACCGCACTTGAAACAGCGAGGCATTCCTCTGCCCCCTTCTTCCTGCTTTTTCCCCCAAAACCACCCCAGGGGTGGAGTCTCTTTACATATTTAACCCGAACATCCAATAACAGGTAATGCAGTTAATGACACCAAACACAAAAATGAATAAAGTGCAACATAAACATCAAACTCCTTGTCATCTGTAACACAATAACATTTTAGAACATGTTACAATATTTTATTGTCTTATTAGGGATGGGTGTAGTTAAATAATGATTTTATCACGGATATTTATCAACACTCTTATTGATATTACTTTCTATAATTTAGCTAGATTTAGCATAATAAAAAGATGATTCGGTTTCTTTATTATGACTTTTATTTGCAGAAATGTCCTGTGAGACACCAGCTACAAATGTCTGAGGTGATGTGCTTTATTGCTTCACTTCCTGTAGCTAAAGCTGAACAATGTGACAATTACCAAAGATATCCTTGAGCTTCTCTGAAGCTAACAAATAAAGAAAATAACATCCATAAAGAGATATGTAATAAACGCAATATAGATTCCTAGCATCTCTCCTGTATTATTTGGCCAAATATACATCAACAGTTTTTTGTTGAAGAAAATGAGCATGTTGACTTTCTCAGGGAGAATCCGAGACCTCTCATTCCTGAATGTGTCCCAGCTGTGGAAAACACTCATTCAGACAGTGTTGAGGAGGCAGAGGGAGATGATGGAGAGCTGTGAGAGAAGAGGAAGAGTCTCTCTTACCCCACCAGCGGAGGGCAGGGTCTTCTGAGGCAAGGATAGGAGGATGGTCTCTATATATTCACTTTGGATCTTTGCAAACTGGAAGCTGAAAAATAAAAGTGTGCCACACTATTGTAGTCAGGTTTATTGCTTTTTGTTAGAAAGGTAAATAGCTCATCATCATCTTCATCATCATCATCATTCTCTGGCTGAAACAGAGGAGCACCTTAATAATGTTGCTAATCTATGCTTTTAATGCCTTTGAAAGAGTTTTGCTCACCAAGGCTTCATTTATTTGATCAAACAAAAAAACAAAACAAAAATCATTAGAATGTGAAATAGCTGTTTTCTGTATTTAAAGGCAAGGGATAGTTCACCCAAAAATGAAAATGCTGCCATTCATTTTGTCGTTAAAGATGTTTAAAATTTCAAACTTTCTTTAAAACTTTGTATTCATCAAAGAATCCTGAAAAATGCACAATGGTTTACACAAAAATATGAAACAGCACTGTTGTCAACACTGATAATAATCAGAAATGTTTCATGTGCAGCAAATCATATTAGAAAGATTTCTGAGGGATCATGTGACACTGACCGGAGTAAATGATCGCGTCACTCCCACAGCCGCTGGATTAGAAACACCCTCACAGCAGCCTTAACTAGTTTTTTTGTAATTTTGTTTTTTATATAATACAAAGTATGGTGTTATAAATGTGCATACATTTATTGTAAAAAAAAAAAGAAAATATAAAAAACGTTGCAGGATTTACGATGCTTATGATCGTTAAAACGCGTCATCACAGTCTAGACTATAAGCTCCGCCCCTCACTTCAACGGCGGGAGATCTGCAGCGCCACAGATGTTCCACTAGATGCCGCCATTTGCTTTCATCCTCGTGAAGTTTCATCGTGTCTCCATCATATCTGTAAATCTGGTTTATCCGTCTGTGAGTACATTTATTTCATTTTTTATCAGGAGAAATCTAAATCTGACAACTTATATCCTACATGCATTGAACTAGCTCGACAAGAACTGGAGTTTTTCATTAAATCTTCATCTCTGATTTGTGACCGTTGACTGTAATTTGCACACATTCACACGTTTAATCGATGTCTGATTACAGCGATCAACCCTCATCAATATTCTTTCAGCTTCTGTCTGAACTGCAGTGAGAACTGATAGTTTAATAGCTAATATGTAGAAATATAGAGCTTATTTCTGATAATAACACCACTATTGAGAAAATAAACACTATACCATGAAGAAATACAGCTATAGTAGACAAACACAACACTCGTTTGATGTTTTCCATTATTTAATCATATCACCTCAACATTAAAGTTAGTTAAATCATAGAACTGGTTAAACTATGGTAACACGGGGTAAGATGAACCCCCGTCCTGACACAAAATTTCAGCACTTTTGATGAATGGCTACACTATTTTTTAATTTAGTAATTTCACCATTTATGAGTGAATAACCAAGTTTTCACCATTTAACTTTTGAAAGTCACATGATCTAATTTTGTGTCTTTGGAAAATAGTGATTTATTATGTTGAATATCAAAGTTTAATGAGGGATTTGTGGACACATTAATGTTTTTGGATTCGTAAAAGTTATAGTTTTTATTTTTAAGTAAAAAGATAAAATTGTACCCTTGGGGTCTAAGTGGCCTGGTGTTATTATTTTTAAATTGAATAATTGTAATTAATGGAGTTATTATTCAGTATTCCATGATAGATGTACATTTCAGACATCATCACTTTCATTAAAACCTATAGGTTAGCTGAGTGAGATCATTACATTTAATTTCACTGTTTCTATTAGGACATATCTTCCATTAAAATATGGGCAAATTAAATATGTAATAAGCCTGTACATAATTTTACCTTTCAGATGAATCTCTTGTAACACTTTATTTTACAGTGTCCTTGTTACATATGTTACATGTACTGACCATAGTAATAACAATAAATTATGCATAATTACATGCAACTAACCCTCAACCAAATCCTAATCCTACCATAACCCTATAGTAAGTACATGTAGTTATTACTATTACTCAGTACTTAAATATATAATTATTCTGTAACAATGACACCGTAAAATAAAGTGTAACCGAATCTCTTTTACTGGGATTCTGCTTTGTCCGTCATCAGTTATTCAATTATTCCACTAAATTGTCAAAATAAAATGTTAAATAGAACAGTATTTAGTATTTTACATTAATATAGTTTTTAAAAATATATAAATATTTAAAATAATTATATTAAAAGTAATTTATAAATTCTGTCAAAGTTTATCTGTGGGCTTCTTTCCCCAGTAATATTATATTAATAATAATAATAACAATATATTCCCATCTTTCCACAGGAGAAGAAGAATCAAGCAGGAGGAATTACTCCAGGAGAGACTACAGACTGTAAAGATGGAGTTTGAGGAACAATCTCAAGGTTAGTGTTAGGCCTGTCGCCTTTGGTCGATACAATCGACTGCGTCGACGCTGTTAATTAGTCGACGTCAATATTTCTAGTCGACTGGGTTTGGGTACGATATGAAATTGTATTAGTACCGGTACTTTACAAATGACCACTCTAATAAGAGCAGTATTTCTTAATTTGTGTCGATGTGTGACAGCAGGAGTGAGGACGTGTGTGTGACAGCAGGAGTGAGGATGTGTGTGTGACGGCAGGAGTGAGGATGTGTGTGTGACAGCAGGAGTGAGGATGTGTGTGTGACAGCAGGAGTGAGGATGTGTGTGTGACAGCAGGAGTGAGGATGTGTGTGTGACGGCAGGAGTGAGGATGTGTGTGTGACAGCAGGAGTGAGGATGTGTGTGTGACGGCAGGAGTGAGGATGTGTGTGTGACAGCAGGAGTGAGGATGTGTGTGTGAGCTCTGCTTCCACCGTTCACTAAACAATGGAAGCAGAACAGTCAAATACAGTATATACGCACAGCTCAGGAAAAAGAACGCAACAGAAAAGTGCGGCGCAGCCGGGACGAGCCGGACTCTGACCTGAAGCGCGCACAGCCAAGCACACGCCTTTCACTCAGACAGATTGCGACGCCAGTTTTGTGGATTATTGGGTTTGAATGGTAAAAAATTATGTAAAAATGCACGTCCTGTCGAGTATTCGGGTAAACACAGTCAGATATGTCTTTAGTGAACGTATACAGAGTTGAATGAGAAATCGGATGTTACAACAATTTGGTCCGTGCAGCTCTTAAAGGACTGGACCTAATATTCTGTGTGAAGCAGGGCAGGGCAGGAACATGCCGGCCAAGTGAATTTTTAGGGTTTTTTAACCCTAAAACAATGATAAACAATGAATAATAAGTTCTGTCATATTATTCAATTACTTTTACAGTTTTTTGCCATGGTATCAATTCAGTATCGGTATTGAGGTATTTTAGTCTGGTATCGTATCAAAGTCATAATTTTGGTATCATGACAACACTATTCTATGTAAAAAGTATTTGCTGATATTCTTTTTTTTGTTATGTTGGTTTACAAATTTGTACCTTTTGTACATTTTTACTCTTTTAGTTTTACATTTTGTCAAGGGCTTGTTTACATTTATACTTTTTTATAGTACACTACTGAAGGCCAACGTTGCAAGTTAAATTAAATGTTTTTAAGTAAAATTGTTTGTGATAAATTAGTCGATAGATTAATCGATATAAAAATAGTCGTTAGTGGCAGCCCTCGTTGGTGTATTACAATACATCTAAAACTAGATCCTAAACTCAGCAAAAAAAGAAACGTCCCCCAAATTTCAACTGCTTTTTCCCAGCAAATTTCTATCCATCCATCCATCTTCTTCCGCTTTATCCAGGGCCGGGTCGCGGGGGCAGCAGTCTAAGCAGAGATGTCCAGACTTCCCTTTCCCTAGACACTTCCTCTAGCTCTTCCGGGGGGGACACCGAGGCGTTCCTAGGCCAGCCAGGAGACATAGTCCCTCCAGCGTGTCCTTGGTCTTCCCCGGGGCCTCCTCCCGGTTGGACATGCCCGAAACACCTTCCCCGGAAGGTGTTCAGGAGGCATCCGAAACAGATGCTCGAGCCACCTCAACTGACCCCTCTCGATGTGGAGGAGCAGCGGCTCTACTCCGAGTTCCTCCCGAGTGACTGAGCTTCTCACCCTATCTCTAAGGGAGCGCCCAGCCACCCTGCGGAGAAAGCTCATTTCGGCCACCTGTATCCGGGATCTTGTCCTTTCGGTCATGACCCAAAGCTCATGACCATAGGTGAGAGTAGGAACGTAGATTGACCGGTAAATCGAGAGCTTCGCCTTACGGCTTAGCTCTTTCTTCACCACGACAGACCGGTACATCGACCGCAATACTGCAGAAGCTGCACCGATCCGTCTGTCAATCTCCCGTTTCATCCTCCCCTCACTCGTGAACAAGACCCCTAGATACTTGAACTCCTCCACTTGAGGCAGGAACTCTCCACCAACCTGAAGTGGGCAAATCACCCTTTTCCGACTGAGGACCATGGCCTCGGATTTGGAGGTGCTGATCCTCATCCCAGCCACTTCACACTCCGTTGCAAACCGTCCCAGTGCATGCTGAAGTTCCTGGTTAGAAGGGGCCAACACGACAACATCATCCGCAAAGAGCAGAGACGAAACCGCGTGGTCCCCAAACCTGACACCCTCCGGCCCCTGGCTGTGCCTAGAAATCCTGTCCATAAAAATTATGAATAGAACCGGCGACAAAGGGCAGCCCTGCCGGAGTCCAACATGCACCGGGAACAAGTCTGACTTACTACCGGCAATGCGGACCAAACTCCTGCTTCGGTCATACAGGGACCGGACAGCCCTTAGCAAAGGACCCCGGACCCCATATTCCCCCAGCACCCTCCACAGGATGCCGCGAGGGACACAGTCGAATGCCTTCTCCAAATCCACAAAACACATGTGGACTGGTTGGGCAAACTCCCATGAACCCTCCAGCACCCTGTAGAGGGTATAGAGCTGGTCCAGTGTACCACGGCCAGGACGAAAACCAGACTGTTCCTCCTGAATCCGAGGTTCCACTATCGGCCGAATTCTCCTCTCCAGTACCCTGGCATAGACTTTCCCGGGGAGGCTGAGAAGTGTGATCACCCTGTAGTTGAAACACACCCTCCGGTCCCCCTTCTTAAAAGAGGGACCACCACCCCGGTCTGCCATCCCAGAGGCACTGTCCCCGACCGCCACACGATGCTGCAGAGGCATGTCAGCCAAGACAGCCCCACAACATCCAGAGACTTGAGGTACTCAGGGCGGATCTCATCCACCCCTGGTGCCTTGCCACCGAGGAGCTTTTTAACTACCTCGATGACTTCAGCCTGGGTGATGGACGAGTCCTCCTCTGAGTCCCCAGCCTCTGCTTCCTCAATGGAAGACGTGACGGCGGGATTGAGGAGATCCTCTAAGTATTCCTTCCACCGTCTGACGACATCCCCAGTTGAGGTCAACAGCCGCCCATCGCCACTGTAAACAGCGTTGGTAGGGCACTGCTTCCCCCTCCTGAGGCGCCGGACGGTTTGCCAGAATCTCTTCGAGGCCAGCCGATAGTCCTTTTCCATGGCCTCACCAAACTCCTCCCAGGCCCGAGTTTTTGCCTCCACAACCACCCGGGCTGCAGTCCGCTTAGCCTGCCGGTACCTGTCAGCTGCCTCAGGAGTCCCACAAGCCAACCAGGCCCGATAGGACTCCTTCTTCAGCTTGACGGCATCCCTTACTTCCGGTGTCTACCACCGGGTTCGTGGATTGCCGCCTCGACATGCACCGGAGACCTTGCGTCCATAGCTCCAAGCGGCCGCTTTGACAATGGAGGTGGAGAACATGGTCCACTCGGACTCAATATCTCCAGCTTCCCTCGGGATCCGGTTGAAGTTCTGCCGGAGGTAGGAGTTGAAGATCTCTCTGACAGGATACTCGACCAAACGTTCCCAGCAGACCCTTACAGTACACTTGGGTCTACCGAGTCTATCCAGCTTCCTCCCCCGCCATAGAGACAGAGCGACACGCGTCATAATCTGAAGACCACGCCCACCGGGGGGGGGAAACAATCAAACCGTCTCCATTGACTTTGTATTGCGTGAGGCTGCTTCCTTGTCATTTCGGACTTATAACAAAAAACTGAACAATATATAAAAGCTGATATGTGACAAAATGTACAGCAAACAAGCTAAACAAAAACCAGAACCAAAAACCCAGACGTTTTTATAAGCTGTTGACCCCAAAAAAAAACGAGCGTTTAAGTACAAAAAAGTGGATTCAGGCCATTGAGACAGAGCGCGCGGGTCATATTACACTGAGAACTACGGCGACTAGAGGGGAACGTGATCAGCGACAGTAAATATAATATATAAAACGGACATTTGGATATTTGACTTAACAGTGACAAAATGTTTACTGCACACATAGACATATTGAGGCATACTGAGTGTCAGGATCCCAAAATTTAACTTTACCCATTCTTCCTGCTGAAGCTTCACTTCGTATTGTCTGTATCCACTTTTATCTTCTTAAACTCTCGTTTTTTAGGGTCGACAGCTTATAAAAACTTATTTCTGTGTTTTTTAGCTTGTTTGCTGTACACCTTGTCACATATCAGCTTTTAGACATTGTTCTGTTTTTTGTTAAAAGTCCGAAATGACAATGAGGCAGCCTCACGCAATGCAAAGTCAATGGAGAGCGTTGGATTGTTTTCCCCCCCGGTGTGGGCATGGCCTAAATACGCTCTGTCTACCAGGATATCGGATCCAACTCACTACCAGGTGGTGATCAGTTGACAGCTCCGCCCCCTCTCTTCACCCGAGTGTCCAAGACATACGGCCGCAGGTCAGATGAAACGACCACAAAGTGGATCATTGACCTAAGACCTAGGGTGTCCTGGTGCCTTGTGCACTGATGGACACTCTTATGCCTAAACATGGTGTTCGTTATGGACAAACTGTAACTAGCACAGAAGTCCAATAACTGAACACCACTCGGGTTCAGATCAGGGGGGCCGTTCCTCCCAATCACGCCCCTCCAGGTGTCACTGTCATTGCCCACGTGGGTGTTGAAGTCCCCCAGTAGAACGACGGAGTCCCCAGTCGGAGCACTTTCCAGCACCCCTCCCAGGGACACCAAGAAGGCCGGGTACTCTGCACTGCCGTTCGGCCCGTAGGCACACACAACAGTGAGAGACCTATCCCAGAGCCGAAGGCGCAGGGAAACGAGCCTTTCGTTCACCGGGGTAAACTCCAACACATGACGGCAGAGCTGGGGGGCTATAAGCAAACCCACACCAGCCCGCCGCCTCCCGCCTTCGACTGCTGCCCGATTATCTTTGCACCGGTCCCTTACAGTCCCTCCTGCGAGTGGTGGGCCCACGAGAAGGTGTCCCCACTTCGCTTCTTTCGGCTGAGCACGGCCGGACCCCGTGGGGGAAGGCTCGGCCACCAGGCGCTTGCATACGAGCCCCAACCCCAGGCCGGGCTCCAGGGTGGGGCCCCGGCTGCGCCGTACCGGGCGACGTCACGGTCCTCGTTTTCCTTGTTGCCATAAGGGTTTTTTGAACTGCTCTTAGTCTGACCCGTCACCTAGGACCTGTTTGCCTTGGGAGACCCTACCAGGGGCATATAGCCCCGGACAACGTAGCTCCTAGGGTCATTTGGGTACTAAAACCCCTCCACCACGTTAAGGTGGCAGTTCAAGGAGGAGCCAGACTTTCAAATTTCTAAATATGTGTAAATATTTGTATGAACATAAAAAGATTCAACAACTGAGACATAAACGGAACAAATTTCACAGACATTCAATATCAAAAGCAGCCGTCAGTAAGTAGCACTCATTATGTGCTGTCCTTCCTATCTCGCTGTAGCGCTGTCTTTAGTGTCTTCCATTACAGACGCTGCTGTTTATTGCTCTGTTCACATCTGCAGTCCTCAGGCCTCCTGCAGCAGGACTATGGCATGTTCACACAGGTGATCAGAGACCCTGGGCGTCTTTCTCCTGGGGTTTCTCAGAGTCAGTAGAAAGCTCTCTTTAAAGGGTCATGAAACCTAAACCAAATTTTCTGAGATTTTAACAGAGTTATGAGTGTTGAGCATCATAGAAGTCAATGTTACCATCCATTAATTTTGATTGTAGGAGAAAACGAGTTAATTTTAAAGGGGTCATGAACAGGCTTTTTTTTATTGTTTTATACTATTGTCTGAAGTCAACTTATGGTGTTTATGTGGTTTTTACATTCAAAAACATCATAATGAATAAGTAATAGGCTATTTTCTGCCTTGGTTTTGAGGCTCTCTGAGAAACACTAGGATTTGATGGGCGTGCCGAACTGAAGATTTGGAAGTAAACGCCCACGGCTAGGATTGGATAAGATTAGCATATTTATTTTGCTTCAGCTACCGTCTGTCCCAGGAATCGTCTAGGGAAATGCTCAGAGAACTCGCAAAATATCAAACAAACACTAAATCACACACACACACACTCGTGCTGGGAGACACACACACACACTCGCGCGGGGAGACACACACATTACGTTACAACAAGTCTCTACACCAATACACAATCGTACACATATCAAACAATCTGTAACAATGCAATACTATCACGTATAAAAAACATGTTTTACTCACATAAGTGTGCTGAACCATTCCTGTCGGGTCCGATATAGAAGGCACAGCATTGTGTTTCAATCTCAATATGTCTGCAAATCCCCACGTGAGCTGGAACTTCATTAAAAATAAGGTTCAACCACATATTCCTAATATTAGGATCCGAAGGAAGCTTATGCAGCGACTGTGTTCTTCCACAACCAGGAATAGTGCAATATCGTGATATCCTCGGCATGTTTATTGCTGCTGGCTTGCAATCCGACCATCTCCATGGGTCGGTGGGCGGGGCTACAGAATTACACGTGCTTATTATTCTGTAGATGCGGTGTTTCGTCGCGCGATAACGTAAGGGTGAAGCACAACATCGTTTTCAGGGTCTGGTGTCTATAAAAGCTTTTCTTTGACTAACAAGAAAGTTTTCAGCTCTGAAACTTACAGGATATTCTTATATTTGCCATGACCTCTTATATATCAAAAGCTCAAGGGAAAGTTGATTTCTCAATTCATCACCCCTTTAAACATTTTTGCACTATATTCAACTTCCGGGTTTAAATTCCTCTTTGTATCAACGTCACAGAATGACACATGACTCATCGATGTCTCATTAATTATTCATGAGTCTGCGTGTCCTTATCCTATGAGAAGAGGCCTCACTTTACACAGCAGCATGCGTTGATTGACAGGCGCTGCAAAGAGTGAGATCGCATTCGTAAGTGAGATCGTAAGTGAGAGATGCATTAATGGATCAAAAACGAGTGATTATTTTTGCTTTGTATTAGTTTCTGTGTCGCATAAGCTCTCTTTACTAGATCCTAAGTCTTCGCACAAACGCGATTCATCCACACTGTTAGTGTAACCTCTCTTTACGGCCCATTAACCGATCAAACGGCTCATAAAACACTGCAAAATAAGCCTCCAAAGTTATCAATGATGCAACTGCGTGTTCGTATCTATATTTTCTCTACAGAGAACATGCGAATGGCTGTGCATTTATTTGTGCAATACATAGCTGTCATAGGATATGTATTTTATGTATTTGTGTTATTTAAGGTGAGCTTACAAAACCATGTGTATATTGTGTTACGTAATGATATTTTGCAGCGTGCATTTTTTTGGGAAGCGTTGGTGCTTTTACTGAGAGTGAAATAATACTCTGAATCAGAAGCCGCTGCTGTGTTGTTGTCAGTCAGTCTCCCCTCATCCTCCTCCACTCCGCAGCTTAACCACGCCCACTTTTATAGCATTTTTCAAAACTGTGGTGAGAACTGACGGCTGCTGAAACAGGGGGTTTCATGACCTTTTAATGTACTGAGTTATTGCAACTGTGATGTTAATTTTCTTCCGCCTGTAAACTGTTAGGCCTGGTTTCACAGACAGGGCTTAGATTAAGCCAGGATTAGGCCTGAGTTAAATTAGGACATTTAACTTTTATAAATGTGTTTAAAAACATTACTGGTGTACATCTTGAGACTAAACAGTGGCAGTGACATATTTCAAGATGCAGTATGTCAGTGCAAGTTGCTTTCAGTTAAAACAGCTCAAACATGTGTTTTAGAGCTGCAAATAACGATAATTTTTTCTGTCGACTAATCTAACGATTATTTTTTCGATTAGTCGTCTAATCTAACGATTATTTTTCCGGATTAATTTTATGATTCTTTTTTACTGATTATTGTATTTCAAAGAGGGTAGTGAATTTGTATATTATTTTAACATGAAATCAATGAATGATGACAATATTAATTGTATTTCAGGAAGGGTAGTGTACATAGTATGCCAGTTTATAATGGAATATATGAACACAAGAAGCTTTTTAAACATAATGTATAATGATACTATTCATCATAAAATGTATACAGAGTAGGCCTAATTAGGAAAAGTTGTTTACTATAGTAGTTGAGTATGATTTACTTATTGATTTGTGTCAATAGTAAACGAAAATGCACTTGTATTTATCTGCAAAAGGTTCACATACAGGAGCTTTCAGCATTGTGTTACTGTATAACTAGTCGTCTATTTTGAAGATACATGTGCATAAACAACGACTAAAGCTGCCAGAAGTTTTTTCCCAAACTTCTAAGACACATTTAAATGATTAAAGCTAGAGGCATATCTTAACTTTAATGTTACTTTAATCATGTAAACTACCTATATACAATAAGTTATTATGCATATGTGTTTGGGACAGAGGGGAACCAGGTCGCATTTACAGCAGATATATGCAGCCCATAATAAATAAAAGCCTGAGAAGTACTGGGGTCGGAGAAGAACACCGGAAAATGTGACCGTCTGTTGCAATACACGCGCCACGGTTCAGCTGCGCGAGAGAACACTGGCAGCAGGGTTGCCAGGTTTTCACAACAAAACCCACCCATTCGTTACTCAAAACTAGTCCAAAACAAGCCCAATCGCGTTTCGGGGAGGTTCTCCGGTAAACATCGCGTTCTGGGGGTTAAATATGTGTTTTTTTGCAGGGATGCATGCTAAAATTCTCATTCCCGGGGCTAAATATCACATAATTGGGATCGCTTCAACGCTTCAATCGCTTTTGCAACAGTGTAGAAGTAGCCCAATTCCGCGGAAAAAACGCGGACTTGGCAACACTGACTGCAGTGTGAAAGCTCCCGCTCTCCACGAGCACAGCTTCTGCTCTGCCACCGCGCGCAGTGTGAAACCGGCGTTACAGAGCGAACAAAGCACAGTTTTATTCGGTTTCTGTTTAAAGTACTCCCACACTTTTGAATGTCGCGGTCTGGCTTTATATGATAAATTATCATTTTCACTATGCCCTGGAGCAGAAGCTGCCATTATTCTAGATCTTCTGTTCTATTCTAGAACGTAAATAATGTGCCGCCGACGCATCGACGCATTTCACGCATGTCGACGTATTTTCGTAGTCGACGTCATCGATGACCTTGACGCGCCGTTGCAGCCCTCATGTGTTTTCGTCTTTTTTGCTGAGTTTATTAGACTGGATTTGTGCTAGATTGAGATTGAAACTTTTTGTTTTGAGATTTTTTTTGTTTCTCATTTGTTATTCTTTTATTGAATTTGTTGATTTTAGACCCTGTGGAAGTGAATGAAGACAAAGAGCAGAAACCTCCTCAACTCACAAATGAAGATGGAAACACAGTCGCTTCAAAGACTGAGAGTTTCACACAAGAACGAGCTCGAAAGACTTTCACCTGCACTCAGTGTGGAAAGAGTTTCATATATAAATCACACCTTAACAGACACATGAGGATTCACACTGGAGAGAAACCGTTCTCATGCTCTCAGTGTGGAAAGAGTTTCACACGTAAACAAAACCTAAATGATCACATGAGGATTCACACTGGAGAGAAACCGTTCTCATGCTCTCAGTGTGGAAAGAGTTTCACTCACAAAAGCTCTCTCGATGATCATCTGCGCCGTCACTCTGGAGTGAGATCATTCAGCTGTGATCAGTGTGAGAAAACATTTGTTACAGCAGCAAACCTAAGATCACACCTTAAAGTTCATTCTGCTGTGAAGCCTCACATTTGTTCTTTTTGTGGAAAGAGTTTTTCATATCTTAAGTATTTAAAAGTGCATGAGTGCATTCATACTGGTGTGAAACCTTATATGTGCTTTGACTGTGAGAAGACCTTCAGTACATCCAGCAACTTAAATCAACACCAGAGAATTCACACTGGAGAGAAACCATACAAGTGTTCACACTGTGGAAAGAGGTTCACCCGACCATCTCATCTACTGACTCATGAGAATAAGCATTGACTGAATTTTCCTAAATGAGCAAATGTTCATGTTCAGAATTTGTTTCAATAATCTAAAGGTAATTTTTTAACATTAATAGTGAAGTTTGATCATTTGTCAAGGACATTTTGGCAGGTTCAGTAATAGTTCATGAAACTAGTGTTGCTGTAAAATGTGATTTATGAAGAGATTTGTTTTGTTTCTTTGAGGAGTTCAATTGTTTTAATAAATTGAGCTTGAGCACAAATAGAAATGATGAATTTTTTTTATTTAAATCTTTGTTCTGCATTTAAAGAAATGTCTGTACATGTTGAGACTAAGTGAATAAAAAGCAACACAACTTGTGTGATCTAATGAATAATTGTACTCACAACCAAGGGGTTAAAAAAGTGCAACATTGACCAAGTGTGTAGTAATAAATCATACTTTATATTTGCAGTTATGTATTCACCAGCTGCTTTTATCCAAAGAGACTTACATTGCATTAAAGGGTCACATTATATATTATATTCAAAATGGCTTTGCTAGTGTCATTAAATTAATCCCGAACAGAAGTTATCAAAGACAATTAAAATTCTTACATGTATATAATTTTACATTTATCAACTTAATTGTATCTGATTCTGGTACGGGTTGTCACAGAAACCCTGGATACCTGAAACTAAATTGTTCTTTGCCGTGTGAGAGATACGAGATATTGTTTAATTGAATGCAAAACAACATACAGGGTGCGATGTGAGGGGTTTTCAAACGGGTCCAGGGGTCCTCCAGATGGTTCTAAGGGGTCCCCAGAAAATTTCAGCGAATAAAAACACAAAGCAATAATGGATAAAGTCTACCGTACATTCTATCTGTTTCATTTCTAAATGTGTCTCTCCTTTTTAGCCGTATACATCTTTCCAGAATTTAATATGTTTCATTTATATCCTTCTAGTGAGTTTTTCTCACTATAGTCCCCTTTATCTCGCTCACTGGGGTATCTTAACACAGTACGTGAGCTGCTTACATACATTTATAATGAAAGTTTCTTATACAAATTATTTTTAATTGAAATGTTCTTCTTCAGGTTTATACATCCAACATTAAGTATAGCCAATGTAAGATTGAAAAGGTTGTATTTATAATGTCACACTATTATTTTTTTCGGTGCGGTTTATATTTGGCTTTGAGTAACTGCTGCAAAGCTCAAGATGAAGTAAAGCCGTTCTCTAATATTTAGAGTTCCGCCAGTGGAGGCGCTCGAGCAACCGAAGCAACGACACACATCCGAGTCTAGAAGAAGAAGAAGAGAAGTGAGCGAGGGAAGAACATAAACATGAGAAGAGGAACATGATGTTTTCACACTGTGAGTACATTATCATTTATTAGGAGAAATCTAAATCCAAACGACTAAACGAGTCGGTTTATTTAGTGAATCACTAAGAAATGAATCGAAATGAACCGACTCATTACGCTCGAGAAACGTAAACTCATTAACGTTACTGTTTTGTTTTTCTCACATTTTCACAATTTGTGAAGATTATGAGTTATGTTTTTGATTCTATTGAATGAAACATGGTAAACATATCTAAAGTAAGATCAACGTAATAAAACTGCTGGACACACACACGTATACTGGATAATTTAACACTTATCAAGCTGGATAATTGAGAGTGATTGTTAAAAAAAAAACGGAACAGGTTCGATTTTCTGCGTTTAAATTTCGCATCCGTTTTTCCCACAGTGCTGATGCCCAACCTAAAACTGCTGGCAATGCTGGTGAATGAATCGCCAGTGCTCAGATACCTACATATACAAATATTATTGTATCAAAAATACTACAAATATTATTATATCACAGCTATAATTATAGCACACCAAGTCCCTGTAAACCGTGTGTGTGTGTGTGTGCGCGCGGATCCCTTTAGACATAGGCTGTCAGTCTCTGTTCAGGATAAATTGAGTCACGGAAATTTGTGGTCTTCTTTTTAATATGTGGCTCCAGTATCGCTAGCAAAGCATCAAACGGAGTCACTGACATTCTAAAGTAAACTTTGAATCGGTCTGGATAATCCCGCAGCTCCTTGATAAGAGGAACTCTCCTTCCTCTCTACGCGATCGCAGAAGTGGATGGACCCAATATTTCCTCTTTTTCATTTTTTAAGAGAGAGAACAAGAAAATCATCCTCACTACTTGAAGACGGCATTTTGTGTTGTTTTGCGTTTTTTTTCGTAACGCATTCATTAATACGCATCGGACTCAGTGTGCAAGGTCTATGTGCGTGACGAATTTTTCGGATCACGAATACGAAAAAACACATGCGAAAATCTCGGACTCAGTGTGCAAAGGCCTTAACTCTTTGGTAGATTATACATTTATAATATATTACTACTAGTACTGTTACTACAAAATAAAACCGATCTCTGGGGGCCCCAAAAGTGTGTGGGCCCTTAGAATCGTCCTAACTTTCCCCCCCTTAGCTACGCCCCTGCGCGCAGCTCAGGAAAATGAACGCAACAGAAAAGTGCGGCGCAGCCGGGACGAGCCAGACTCTGACCTGAAGCGCGCGCAGCCAAGCACACGACTTTCACTCAGACAGATTGCGACGCCAGTTTCGCGGATTATTGGGTTTGAATGGTAAAATAATAATGTAAAAATGCACGTTCTGGCGAGTATTCGGGGTAAACGCAGTCAGATATGTCTTTAGTGAACGTATACAGAGTTGAATGAGAAATCGGGTGTTACAATAATTTGGTCCGTGCAGCTCTTAAAGGACTGGACCTAATATTCTGTGTGAAGCTTTTTTTATAGTACACTACTGAAGGCCAACGTTGCAAGTTAAATTAAATGTTTTTAAGTAAAATTGTTGAAAATTATTGTGATAAATTAGTCGATAGATTAATCAATATGAAAATAGTCGATAGTGGCAGCCCTAGTTGGTGTATCACAATGCATCTAAAACTAGATCCTAAACTCAGCAAAAAAAGAAACGTCCCCCAACTTTCAACTGCTTTTTCCCTTCAAATTTCAAAATATGTGTAAATATTTGTATGAACATAAAAAGATTCAACAACTGAGACATAAACGGAACAAATTTCACAGACATTCAATATCAAAAGCAGCCGTCAGTAAGTAGCAGTCATTATGTGCTGTCCTTCCTATCTCGCTGTAGCGCTGTCTTTGGTGTCTTCCATTACAGACGCTGCTGTTTATTGCTCTGTTCACATCTGCAGTCCTCATGCCTCCTGCAGCAGGACTATGGCATGTTCACACAGGCGATCAGAGACCCTGAGCATCTTTCTCCTGGGGTTTCTCAGAGTCAGTAGAAAGCTCTCTTTAATGTCCTGAGTTATTGCAACTGTGACATTAAAGGGCATATTGCAGGTAAAAAATCCAATTGTAATTGTATGAAAATACCATATGAAAAGGTAATGCAGGATTTAAAATGTTTTAAAAGGACATAAGAGCACACATTTAGTAGATAAAGTGGCCGTTTCGTTGGCCGTTTGTAAAAAGTGCTTTTTTTTCAACATCGCATCATATTACGTCACGAGAGGGAGTCGCTTGCCGAGCTCTGCGTTGGCTCAGTGCAGAATAGGTTGGTATTATTCAGTACAAGTCTGTGTATTTTCGGTAGTTTTTCTATTCCAATTTATCATTGTCATGGTAAATTATTGTGTGCAGCATGTCAGGTCATTGAGTCCACAGGTTTCCTAAAAAAAAAAGTTAGGAATTCTGAATGGTGGCGCAGGTGCAGGTGAAGAGACGGGACTTCACTTCTGCATCTGCCTCGAAACACGCAGTGGTGTGTGTAGTGCTTTAGACCGGAGGATTATCATCCCGGCGATATGATGGAGTCAAACATTGTTATACTCATGTAAGGTATATTTGTATAATGTATAGGTATATTTATTTAGTTGGTTAACGGTAGATAAATATACATATAGTTAGAACTAGGGAAAAATGATCACTCTGAGTCGGGTTAAAATGAATAAGGTTCACCACAATGGTTCCCCTGTTAACTTAATACAAGTTTCAGAATAATACAAAGTACAATAACTCAAAAAGAAATAACAAAGTTCCAATAAAAAGATATAACAGCGTAAAAATCTTCACCCGGGGCACGGCGCTGATCTTCTCCCGACGCCCTCCTTCATCCCCAGCTTGGTGCGGGGCGGTTACTATCACAAAGCAATTCCTAATATGGTAAGCGTAACCCCTGGACATCTTGCACACACTTGATATATTTGTCCAAGGATAAGATTAGGTTTTAACGCACACATACAGTATAGGCGTGAGGTCTTTCAAAGTTCGGGGGCCGCTTGTAGAAACCACAGTTCCGTGTGGGTTTTAGTTGACCGTGAACTTGGTCTTATCTTTCTTTAACACCTTTAACTTCAGCCAGCCGTCCCCCTTATGCCTGAAAATAGTTTTCCTGTTAGGCAGAATACCCTGTGTTTAACCTCAACTAACTGAGCACATATACACACTTCTAAAATCTAAAGAAATATAATAATTTCTCTTTCAAAAGTCATACACTTCTAAATACTGGAGATATATAGTAAATTCCCCCTACAAAGTAAATGATGATAATAACACATTTTATCCTATTTACGAGGCAAGTTCGGATAGTCTTGAGTCTCTAGAGATCCAAACTTCTCTCGTAACTTAAACATTTCCCAATGTGAGCATTCAACATCACTATCAAACACAAGATGTTTAATATCATCTCATCAGTTTGGTCATTTTCTCCATTTGCCAGATTAGTCTAGTTAATCGTTTTCGTCTGGTAGCTCGTCCTGGCTTGAGCGAATCCATCCTTTCGGATGGTCTTGAATGTCTGATGTTTTTGTCTGATGACCATGTTAGGTCCCAACTTTCAAAAACTCACAAGAACAGCGCGATCTTCGCTTGAAGTGACGAGCCTAAGGCGTTTGCCGTTTGCAGTGCATTAGACCGTTGTTTTCAAGCCGCCTTCGCTTCATTATAGAAATGTATTGTTTGCATATTGTGGTGTATACAAACAATGTAATAGATTATGGCCATTTTTGTGGATTTCCCTGGATTTGTGCTAGATTGAGATTGAACCTTTTTGTTTTGAGATTTTCTTTTTGTTTCTCATTTGTTCTTCTTTTATTGAATATGTTGATTTTAGACCCTGTGGAAGTGAATGAAGACAAACAGCAGAAACCTCATCATCTCACAAATGAAGATGGAGCAACAGTCGCTTCAAAGACTGAGAGTTTCACACAAGAACGAGCTCGAAAGACTTTCACCTGCACTCAGTGTGGACAGAGTTTCACACGTAAACAAACCCTAAATGATCACATGAGGATTCACACTGGAGAGAAACCGTTCTCATGCTCTCAGTGTGGAAAGAGTTTCACTCGGAAAAACCATCTCGACAATCATCTGCGCCGTCACTCTGGAGTGAGATCATTCAGCTGTGATCAGTGTGAGAAAACATTTGTTACAGCAGCAAACCTAAGATCACACCTTAAAGTTCATTCTGGTGTGAAGCCTCACGTTTGCTCTTTTTGTGGAAAGAGTTTTTCGCATCTTAAGTATTTAAAAGTGCATGAGCGCATTCATACTGGTGTGAAACCTTATATGTGCTTTGACTGTGGGAAGACCTTCTGTACATCCACCCACTTAAAAACACACCAGAGAATTCACACTGGAGAGAAACCATACAAGTGTTCACACTGTGGGAAGAGTTTCTCTCAGTCATCTAGTCTACTGACTCATGAGAATAAGCATTGCCTGAAGTTTCCTAAATGAGCAAATGTTCATGTTCAGAATTTGTTTCATTAATCTAAAGGTAATTTTTTAACATTAATAGTGAAGTTTGATCATTTGTCAAGGACATTTTGGCAGGTTCAGTAATAGTTCATGAAACTAGTGTTGCTGTAAAATGTGATTTATGAAGAGATTTGTTTTGTTTCTTTGAGGAGTTCAATTGTTTTAATAAATTGAGCTTGAGCACAAATAGAAATGATGAATTTTTTTTATTTAAATCTTTGTTCTGCATTTAAAGAAATGTCTGTACATGTTGAGACTAAGTGAATAAAAAGGAACACGACTTGTGTGATCTAATGAATAATTGTATTCACAACCAAGGGGTTAAAAAAGTGCAACATTGACCAAGTGTGTAGTAATAAATCATACTTTATATTTGCAGTTATGTATTCACCAGCTGCTTTTATCCAAAGAGACTTACATTGCATTAAAGGGTCACATTATATATTATATTCAAAATGGCTTTGCTAGTGTCATTAAATTAATCCCGAACAGAAGGTATCAAAGACAATTAAAATTCTTACATGTATATATTTTTACATTTATCAACTTAATTGTATCTGATTCTGGTACGGGTTGTCACAGAAACCCTGGATACCTGAAACTAAATTGTTCTTTGCCGTGTGAGAGATACGAGATATTGTTTAATTGAATGCAAAACAACATACAGGGTGCGATGTGAGGGGTTTTCAAACGGGTCCAGGGGTCCTCCAGATGGTTCTAAGGGGTCCCCAGAAAATTTCAGCGAATAAAAACACAAAGCAATAATGGATAAAGTCTACCGTACATTCTATCTGTTTCATTTCTAAATGTGTCTCTCCTTTTTAGCCGTATACATCTTTCCAGAATTGAATATGTTTCATTTATATCCTTCTAGTGAGTTTTTCTCACTATAGTCCCCTTTATCTCGCTCACTGGGGTATCTTAACACAGTACGTGAGCTGCTTACATACATTTATTGTTAACGTTTCTTATACAAATTATTTTTAATTGAAATGTTCTTCTTCAGGTTTATACATCCAACATTAAGTATAGCCAATTTAAGATTGAAAAGGTTGTATTTATAATGTCACACTATTATTTTTTTCGGTGCGGTTTATATTTGGCTTTGAGTAACTGCTGCAAAGCTCAAGATGAAGTAAAGCCGTTCTCTAATATTTAGAGTTCCGCCAGTGGAGGCGCTCGAGCAACCGAAGCAACGACACACATCTATGGAAGGCCGTTTCAGCATAAAAACGTTCCAGCGTTACTCGTCGTAATTATATTTTTACTAGTAACAATTCAATTAAAGAGCTCTACAATTCAATTATTACTAGTAACAATTACAATTAAAGCTGCGAGCAGCGATGACGGGCCCAAGCCGGTGGCACCGCCACCCCGGTGGCATCAGTTTAACTGTGCACGGCAGGCAATAGGCATTTAAAATGGGAAAACATAAAAGGACTATGTCAAAGTCATCTGAATTCACCACATTAACTGCAGCTGTTGGTGCTGCTATGACCACAAACCACAACAGCCACATCTATGAGATCAATTAAATTTATATGAATTTCATGTCAGATTATGTCAAAGGTCAAATTGGAATGAGTTCAGAATACCATTCGAATGCTGATGTTGTTTTATTCTAACACTTCTCTTCATGTGTTTTTGAGCTACCTTAGCTACCATTTGTGCACCAATCTTATGCACCATAAAACATGCTTTAATTTCAATATGGGTGGTCCAATAAAATTTTTTTTATAAAAAATGTATAAATGGAGCCAAATCACAGAAACTGCAAAGATGATTTTAATATCAGTGTCAGGTAAGAGTAAGATGCGTGTCTACATTTTATGGAAGTTTATTATAAATAGCCACTTTTATAAAATCATGTGAAATTTATGTTTTAATACATTTATATTATATCAGTAAATAATTAATTTAAAGACATGTGCATCATCATACGTGATCTTGGCAAACACATCACATGACGTTTTTATTTCAAGTGATAGTTATTTGTGATAGCCTATATGAAAGGGTTAAATTATGATCAAGAGAGAAAGTCACACACACACACACACACACACACACACACACACACACACACACACACACACACACACACACACACACACACACACACACACACACACACACACACACACACACACACAATGATAGAGTGAGAGTGAGGGGGAGGGGAAGGACTGAGAGAAAGGCACACACACAAACTCACAGGGTGAGAGAGAGACCCCCCCCCCCACACACACACACACAGATAGAGAGGGGGAAGGGGAAAGACAGGCAGATGGCATTCCATAGACTTAATGGTTTGTATACTGTACAAACTGTACATTCTATCCCCCTACACTACCCCTAAGCCTACATATCGCACACACACACACACACACACACACCATAGCTGTCAACCCTCCCGTTTTTTCCGGGTTTCTCACGTATTTTAGCTCTTTTCCCGCTGTCTTCCCGTTTTAGTATTTTCCCGTAAAATATCCCGTATTTTTACGTTCTGATTGTGTTAACTCAGAACACGCAACTATCTGGTTTAGTGCCAGAAGACGCGAATGAGAAGTCGCGCGCACTGTGAGAAAATTTTCCGTGCACTCATCCGAGAGCGCGCACACGTCTCTCAGCGCGCAAATATTGAGTTCTCTTTCAAGTCTTGCTCTTGAATGGACAAACTCACGCAAAAAGTATGTCAACATATTGATGAGTATTCTAGCAGACATAGTCTGTATATGGCTTAAGTAAGCTTTATACAGTCCAGAAAAGACAACGCATATCCGAGGTCTTAAAGGGGCAGTAGCCTTTACTGCTGTCTGTTTAATGTCAAACAAAAGACAAGGGCATCACTCACTGCTCTTGATTGAATAACTTTTGTAAGTTTAATAGGATTAATCTTTAATTTATACAGTCATATATGCAATGTTATTTTACATTTGATCAATTTCTGTAGGCCTACCTGAAAACTAATGTTAGACGTACCTGAAAAACCTGAAAAGCATAGTTTATTTTATTAGTATCTTTGCTCAATAGTATTTATTTGTGCTGCTGCTTGTATTTAAATGATTTGTTCTTATTATTTTCTTTTGTTTTATTTGACAGTAGTCCTTTTTTCCCTGAACATAGCAAATACTGAACCGTACCGAAACGGTGAACCTTAAACCGTGATACAAACCGAACCGTGAGCAATCTGTACCGTTACACCCCTAGCGTAACGTATGATAAAATGACTGAAAAAAGGTTGGGAAACACTGGCTTAGGCTACTATCGAAGAAGAAGAAGACAGTTGCAGCCGCGCGGTTGGGAGGAAGAGGGAAAAAGTAGCGGGAAGTAAACTTCAAGGAGAGTATAGTAATAATAAATGATAATAAATGGAATAAATAAATAATAAATGAAAATAATAAATGTTATATTTACCCATGGCCTTCCCTGTTATACAGAAATGTAATAGTTATCAAACCTTCCTTAACTGTATAAATAATAAATGAAATATAGATGAATCATCATTAAAGCTACAATTTTCTCTGTTCCCGTTGTTCTTTGATGAACATTAATGACAGGCTGACTCCACAAAATGACTCTAATTTGCCTCTTTGAAAAATAATTCTCTAATTTAACCTTATTACTATACTAATTGTAATATAAATAATACAAATATTAGAAGAAAAATATTTTAAGTGGTCATTATTGACAATAAATATTGCACAACTAGTATTTAGTACCAAAAGATCTCCTCAAAATATTCAATAAATATTATTGAACTAAAATATAGAACATTTATTTAATTGAAAAATAGTTAAGGTGTATGGTCACATTTGACCATCAATTAGTATGAGTATGACCAATTAGTATGGAATACCTGAAGGCTAAGTACAATAAAAAACATTAACATTAATGTTAACATTGTTGCATTACTCTCCATTATAAAACGATCCTGTATGGTTGATGTAATAATCAATGCACACTATGCTGTACTGTTTACCAAAACTTGCTGCAAACCCCTGTAAAGTGGAGCTGTTGTGTATCAAGCCATTCAAATGTATTGACACAGCGCTAGAAGTATTGAGATTTCTGTGAAGCACGACTGCGCGCGCCGCCGGGAGATGATAGAGCATGTCGCAACTCCGAATGGTTTTTCAACACTCTGGCTTTAACTGTTATGCCATATTAGCGCCAAAACGCTATTTATTGTTTGAATTTCGCATTAAAACTTTAAAAAATGTAAAAGCTTAGACATTGTTTAATATCAAAAGCAGGTTTGGCAATTTGGCGTGAGATTAAGTTGGGCAGCGTGAGAGCGTGAGACAGAGCCTGAAAGCGTGAGTGTCACGCCAAATGCGTGAGAGTTGGCAACCCTAGGCAAAAGAGAACTCGATGTGAGCATGAAACTGACGCGAGTCTATCTATGCATCGAGTGTGTGTGTGTGTGTGTGTGTGTGTGTGTGTGTGTGTGTGTGTGTGTGTGTGTGTGTGTGTGTGTGTGTGTGTGTGTCAGTGTCCCTTGAATAGCTGACATGAGACGCATCCACACAGACAGGACACTGACACACACACATACACATACACACACACACAGACAGGACACACACACACACACACACACACACACACACACACACACAGACAGGACACTAACACACACACAGAGAGGACACTGGCATACAGCGTGTTCTCTTGTGTCTTGTCGCGCTTGGAAGCATTTACATGAATAGGAGCGTGGTGATCATGTAACGCTAAGCAAAAATGGATATAAAAACGGACGCTGTGTTATTTGCGTTAAATATTTTTAATGCGTTAAGCTTCCGTTTCACGTTGACCGAGTTTGGTGGAGATTGAATAAATCACCTACGAGGAGAACGTAAAAACTCAGACCCTGAATTATACAAATATTCACGTTCAAACAAAAACTTTCTGTGAAAAAAAGACACTTATAAACAGACACTTGTAGAAAATAATGTGAATTTTTTTTAAAAATAAATTTGAACTATGTCAGTAAATAATGAATTTAAAGACAAATGTGTCAAAAGTGATCTTTGCAAACACAGCACATGACCTTCTGTAAAGCACATGTATAGAAAACACACTCACACTCCTCTGTTTTAAAAAAAGAGTTCTGTCTGAATGAGTACATGAAATCACGGCTGTCAGATGATAAGAATTGTAACTCAAATGTGATTTAGAAAATGAGTCCTGTAGTGATATAGTGTCATAGTTCATGTCCACATTAACCACTACGTTGTAATACCAATACCCATGTCATCATACACATTTGTGTCCTCATAAATCACATAAGCAAGCACAGAGAGAGAGAGAGAGAGAAAGGGAGTTTCAAAAATAATACAACACTGCCCCCTTTTGGTGATAGAGGGGAGGGCACACAAACAGCCAAAAACATTATTAAACTTTGACATGTGGCCACGGCAACATTATTTGAAATATCAGGAATTCATTCATATGTCTCTATCTGTCATGTTTTCACATTATACTGATGAAGTTTGAAGTCAATCGTGTGAAAATAAGATGGTGATTCAAAGCATTTTTGAAAGTGACACACTTCCTGCTGCCAGTTGGTGGCGCTATAACTTTGACTCACAAAAGTCATATCCATGTGATCGGCCTCTTACAACGAACACACAGCTGAAGTTTCATCCAAACCAGTCAATGTTTGCACAAGTTATTACACACTTCCTGTTTACCTTTTCTCGCCATAAATTCGTTGCTTCGCCACGGCCAAACCGTTTAAGATATCAAAAATCCGTTCGCAATTTAGCATCCTCTGTGTCTTGACTTCATGCTGACCGAGTTTGGCACTGATTGAAACAATGGCCTCGGAGGAGTATATTAAATTCCAGAGCATGTGTTTTCAGAACAACCCATATTAGCTCACTTCCTGTTGGGCTGACACGTAACTTAGAGCACGAAAGTTGTTTGGCCCGATGAGGTCTATATGTGTACCGAGTTTCATACATGTACGTGCAAGTGTGTTTGATATATAGACCAAGTTTTCAGACCCCACTTTAGGGGGCGCTGTCGAGCCCCCCTGCCACGCCCGGGTACCAGCTTCAGCCCGGCTCTGATGGCCGCGCATTCCGATGTGTGTGCAAAGTTTCAAGAGTTTTTGAGCATGGTAAGGGCCCCAAAAGTGCCCGAGAAGTCGATAAAATAATAATAATAATAATAATAATTAAAGCTGCGAGCAGCGATGACGGGCCCAAGCCGGTGGCACCGCCACGCCGGTGGCATCAGCATAACTGTGCACGGCAGGCAATATGCATTTAAACAGGATAATTTTTTTAAATCGCTCGAATATGTCACATTTACCGCAGCAGCTGGTGCCACTATCACCACAAGCCACACCCATGATGTCATTTAAATGTAGATGATTTTTAATGTCATGGGATGAAATAGATCTCTTTCAAATATGTGAAAAGTTATCTTTTCCTGCTCAAAATGTTATAAGTCCAGAAGGCCAGTATTTAATTCAAGGTATTTGTATAGTTCTTTTTTTACTTATTCACAAGTGATAGTTATTTGTGATAGTCTATGATATGAAAGGGGTAAATCATCATCATCAAGAGAGAAAGGCACACACACAAACTCACAGGGTGAGAGAGAGACCCCACACACACACACACCCAGGGTGAGCCTGAGAGTGAGGGGGGAGGGGAAGGACTGAGAGAGAGGCAATCTGCACATTGAACAAGATTCACAAGATTTTAACAACAAAAAGAAATAAAATCTAAATGGTGGGAGAGTTTTTTTTACTTCAATCTCTGAAAACATTATTTTGAATATATTTGACATCACAGATGTTGGGTGATGAGAATTGTAACTCAAATATAATTTAGAAAACTAGTCCTGTCTGAATAGTGATATGTCAGTGAGATCAGCTCGGGCGCGCACACCGTCTATGGGTGATGTCACGTATTTTGCGAAATGCGCAGTTAGGTGATGTGTCACCCTCCACACGTTGCGAAACAGACTCCGAAATGGGGAAATGTAAATTTGCGGAATCCTGGTTGGAGTAGGATGAGTTTAAACAATGACCGCAGGGTTTTTCTATGGTTTTTCCTGCATAGCGGCCGCCTCCGTCACATTTCGTGCCACCTCCGTCTGTCGACAAAACTCAAGACAGGCAGTCACTTGCTCAGATTAGGCATGTCGTGGTAATTAAATAATCATCAGAAATATATATTGTCACATGATCTTTCAGCAATCTTTATTAGTATTTTATGATTTGCTAGTACAAAGTCATCTAAAGCCATTCCATAGCTGAATGTCTTTCCTCCGCTGTAGCTGTCCATCATTCTCCGTTCAGCATTCAAACTGCGCGTCGTGTTTGGTTACAGTCAGTCAGCTGCTCGGTAAAGCTCACTCCAAGATGATATATTCCCGTTATAATACTTGATATGCAGATAAAATAATTTATCTTCCTGGAGTTTATCTAGCGGTTTCTGAACGATGTTGTGCTCCCTACCCGGGTGACAACACAAGGCATCACACGCACAATAACCGGAATTTAAAACTGTGAAGAAACCGACCGATATACATAGTAGACTAGGATTTGTGCGCTCAACGCTCATCGTCTCTTTATGCCGTGAACTTTTTAATGTGCACTCGCGCTGCACTGCGCCCTCTGACTCCATGTTGCTTTAAGCGCATCATTCTGCACCCGGGATGCGCATAAGCACATTGTGCCGCGCTTTCATATATTTTCATAGTTTTGTGCACTTAAAGATGATTAAAAAAAATCTTGTTCTCACGTATCTATCATATATTTGTTGCCCCTTTACAGAGCTGCACATTACGTTTACAATAAACTATAAATCTTGAAATGTTATATTATTTGTGTAGGCCCATATAATTATTTACATTCATATATAAATTAAATATAAATAGTTTTTTTTATAAATGTATTTAATAAGAACACAAAGTAATTTGTACCTTTTCATTAACATTTTTAGATTTTATAAAATTAGTCCAGAGATGTTTTTTCAAGAATTACTTTTTGTAATTGCAAATTTTTTTAACTATCCACTCACCTAATTTAATATATATTTTTGTTATAGCTTATGATTATATATTTTTATTTTATTGCTCAACAGTAGTTCTCATCGCCGATGAGGTCTTTAAATATTTTGAGAAGGTCTTAAAAAAGTCTTAAAAAGGGATTACAATTTACTTCAGGATTCCTGCATATACCCTGCATATGCATCATACGTGATCTTGGCAAACACAGCACATGACATTTTAATCTAAAATTAGAAAGTTTTAAATTAGTTAAATTAGATTAGTTAAATTAGAAAGTTGTCCGGCTCGAAGAGAACAATATATGTACGGGGACACATGAAATGTCTACAAATGTATGTCCTCAGAAATCACAGAAGCACACACACACACACACACACACACACACACACACACACACACACACACACACACACACACAGAGAGAGAGAGAGAGAGAGAAACAAGGTTTTTTTTTATCCTGCTTCAAAACTAAGACACTGCTGCCATCGTGTGTTCATTGAGGGAAGGGCAGCACACATTCCCCTTTTTTGTCCTTATTTAATCCCTCGGCATGGCAACACCGTTTGAGATATCCAAAATCCGTTCGCATTTTAGCATCTTCCGTATCTTTGTTTCATGTTGACCGAGTTTGGTGGAGATTGAATAAATCGCCTACGAGGAGAACGTAAAAACTCAGAGCCTGAATTATACCAATATTCACGTTCAAACCAAAATATCTGACTTCCTGTTGGTCGGAGCTAATGACTGTAAATTAGAAAGTTGTCCGGCTCGATGAGGTCAATATATATACTGAGTTTGGTGATTGTAGATGAAACGAAGCCCTTCACTTTTGTCAAAAGGTGGCGCTAGAGAGCCCCTCATCCCCGCCCGTTTCTGAGGCTTTGCCCATGTGTACTGACTAACATCTCTGATGTGTGTGTTGAGTTTCAAGCAGTTTCAAGCAATTTCAAGCATGCTAAGAGCCTCAGAACAACACTGCTACCTTTTAGTGAGGGGAGGGCAGACAGAGAATAAATATTCAGAAGAAATATATTAAATAAAATAAATATATTGATCTGAAAAATAGTATGATTATTTTAAAGCTATTTGGTTACATTTTAATAAAACATTGTTTTAGTATGTTTTTAAACACACACACATACACGTTGTAATACCAGTGTAATACCCATGTCATTATACAAATTTGTGTCCTCATAAATCACAAACAAGAGAGAGAGAGAGAGAGAGAGAGAGAGAAACAAGTTTTTTTTTATCCTGCTTCAAAACTAATACAATGCTGCCATCTTGTGTTCATTGAGGGGAGAGCAGCAGACACAGAGAATTTCTGTTCCCCTTTTTTGTCCTTATTTAATTCCTTGCCATGGAAACACCGTTTGAGATATCCAATATCCGTTCACATTTTAGCATCTTCAGTATCTTTGTTTCATGTTGACCGAGTTTGGTGGAGATTGAATAAATCGCCTACGAGGAGAACGTAAAAACTCAGACCCCGATTTAACCAAAAGTTCACCTTCAAACCAAAATATCTGACTTCCTGTTGGTCGGAGCTAATGACTGTAAATTAGAAAGTTGTCCGGCTCGATGAGGTCAATATATCTACTGAGTTTGGTGATTGTAGATGAAACGAAGCCCTTCACTTTTGTCAAAAGGTGGCGCTAGAGAGCCCCTCATCCCCGCCCGTTTCTGAGGCTTTGCCCATGTGTACTGACTAACATCTCTGATGTGTGTGTTGAGTTTCAAGCAGTTTCAAGCAATTTCAAGCATGCTAAGAGCCTCAGAACAGCCAAAAGATTATTAAACTTTGACACGTTGCCATGGCAACAGTATTTGAAATTTCAGGAATCCATTTCATACGTCTCTATCTGTCATGTTTTCACATTATACTGATGAAGTTTGAAATAAATCGAATGAAAATAAGATGGTGATTCAAAGCATTTTTGAAAGTGACACACTTCCTGCTGCCAGTTGGTGGCGCTATAACTTTGACTCACAAAAGTCATATCCATGTGATCGGCCTCTTACAACGAACACACAGCTGAAGTTTCATCCAAACCAGTCAATGTTTGCACAAGTTAAAACACACTTCCTGTTTCCCTTTTCTCGCCATAAATTCGTTGCATCGCCACGGCCAGACTTTTCGAGATATCAAAAATCCGCTCGCAATTTAGCATCCTGGATATGTTCACTTAATGCTGACCGAGTTTGGCAATGATCGAAACAATGGCCTCGGAGGAGTATATTAAATTCCAGAGCATGCGTTTTCCGAACAACCCATAATAGCTCACTTCCTGTAGGGCTGACGCATAACTTAGAGCACGAAAGTTGTTCGGCCCGATGAGGTCTATATGTGTACCAAGTTTCAAACATGTACGTGCAAGTGTGTTTGATATATGGACCAAGTTTTCAGACCCCACTTTAGGGGGCGCTGTCGAGCCCCCCTGCCACGCCCGGGTACCAGCTTCAGCCCGGCTCTGATGGCCGCGCATTCCGACGCCTGTGCGAAGTTTCAAGAGTTTTCGAGCATGTTAAGTGCCCCAAAAGTACCCGAGAAGTCGAAAAAAAAAAAAAAAAAAAAAAAAAAAACAAAGAATAATCTGAGGAAGAACAATAGGGCTCTGCGCCCTTTCAGGGCTTGGGCCCTAATAATTAAAGCTGCGAGCAGCGATGACGGGCCCAAGCCGGTGGCACCGCCACGCCGGTGGCATCAGCATAACTGTGCACGGCAGGCAATATGCATTTAAACAGGATAATTTTTTTAAATCGCTCGAATATGTCACATTTACCGCAGCAGCTGGTGCCACTATCACCACAAGCCACACCCATGATGTCATTTAAATGTAGATGATTTTTAATGTCATGGGATGAAATAGATCTCTTTCAAATATGTGAAAAGTTATCTTTTCCTGCTCAAAATGTTATAAGTCCAGAAGGCCAGTATTTAATTCAAGGTATTTGTATAGTTCTTTTTTTACTTATTCACAAGTGATAGTTATTTGTGATAGTCTATGATATGAAAGGGGTAAATTATCATCATCAAGAGAGAAAGGCACACACACAAACTCACAGGGTGAGAGAGAGACCCCACACACACACACACCCAGGGTGAGCCTGAGAGTGAGGGGGGAGGGGAAGGACTGAGAGAGAGGCAATCTGCACATTGAACAAGATTCACAAGATTTTAACAACAAAAATAAATAAAATCTAAATGGTGGGAGAAAGTTTTTTTTACTTCAATCTCTGAAAACATTATTTTGAATATATTTGAAATCACAGATGTTGGGTGATGAGAATTGTAACTCAAATATAATTTACAAAAACTAGTCCTGTCTGAATAGTGATATGTCAGTGAGATCAGCTCGGGCGCGCACACCGTCTATGGGTGATGTCACGTATTTTGCGAAATGCGCAGTTAGGTGATGTGTCGCCCTCCACACGTTGCGAAACAGACTCCGAAATGGGGAAATGTAAATTTGCGGACTCCTGGTTGGAGTAGGATGAGTTTAAACAATGACCGCAGGGTTTTTCTATGGTTTTTCCTGCATAGCGGCCGCCTCCGTCACATTTCGTGCCACCTCCGTCTGTCGACAAAACTCAAGACAGGCAGTCACTTGCTCAGATTAGGCATGTCGTGGTAATTAAATAATCATCAGAAATATATATTGTCACATGATCTTTCAGCAATCATTATTAGTATTTTATGATTTGCTAGTACAAAGTCATCTAAAGCCATTCCATAGCTGAATGTCTTTCCTCCGCTGTAGCTGTCCATCATTCTCCGTTCAGCATTCAAACTGCGCGTCGTGTTTGGTTACAGTCAGTCAGCTGCTCGGTAAAGCTCACTCCAAGATGATATATTCCCGTTATAATACTTGATATGTAGATAAAATAATTTATCTTCCTGGAGTTTATCTAGCGGTTTCTGAACGATGTTGTGCTCCCTACCCGGGTGACAACACAAGGCATCACACGCACAATAACCGGAATTTAAAACTGTGAAGAAACCGACCGATATACATAGTAGACTAGGATTTGTGCGCTCAACGCTCATCGTCTCTTTATGCCGTGAACTTTTTAATGTGCACTCGCGCTGCACTGCGCCCTCTGACTCCATGTTGCTTTAAGCGCATCATTCTGCACCCGGGATGCGCATAAGCACATTGTGCCGCGCTTTCATATATTTTCATAGTTTTGTGCACTTAAAGATGATTAAAAAAAATCTTGTTCTCACGTATCTATCATATATTTGTTGCCCCTTTACAGAGCTGTACATTACGTTTACAATAAACTATAAATCTTGAAATGTTATATTATTTGTGTAGGCCCATATAATTATTTACATTCATATATAAATTAAATATAAATTGTTTTTTTTATAAATGTATTTAATAAGAACACAAAGTAATTTGTACCTTTTCATTAACATTTTTAGATTTTATAAAATTAGTCCAGAGATGTTTTTTCAAGAATTACTTTTTGTAATTGCAAATTTTTTTAACTATCCACTCACCTAATTTAATATATATTTTTGTTATAGCTTATGATTATATATTTTTATTTTATTGCTCAACAGTAGTTCTCATCGCCGATGAGGTCTTTAAATATTTTGAGAAGGTCTTAAAAAAGTCTTAAAAAGGTATTAAAATTTACTTCAGGATTCCTGCATATACCCTGCATATGCATCATACGTGATCTTGGCAAACACAGCACATGATGTTTTTATTTAAAATTAGAAAGTTTTAAATTAGTTAAATTAGATTAGTTAAATTAGAAAGTTGTCCGGCTCGAAGAGAACAATATATGTACGGGGACACATGAAATGTCTACAAATGTATGTCCTCAGAAATCACAGAAGCACGCACACACACACACACACACACACACACACACACACACACACACACACACACACACACACACACACACACACACACACACACACACACACACACACACACACACACACACACACACACACACACACACACACACACACACACACACACACACAGAGAGAGAGAGAGAGAGAGAGAAACAAGATTTTTTTTTATCCTGCTTCAAAACTAAGACACTGCTGCCATCGTGTGTTCATTGAGGGAAGGGCAGCACACATTCCCCTTTTTTGTCCTTATTTAATCCCTCGGCATGGCAACACCGTTTGAGATATCCAAAATCCGTTCGCATTTTAGCATCTTCCGTATCTTTGTTTCATGTTGACCGAGTTTGGTGGAGATTGAATAAATCGCCTACGAGGAGAACGTATAAACTCAGAGCCTGAATTATACCAATATTCACGTTCAAACCAAAATATCTGACTTCCTGTTGGTCGGAGCTAATGACTGTAAATTAGAAAGTTGTCCGGCTCGATGAGGTCAATATATATACTGAGTTTGGTGATTGTAGATGAAACGAAGCCCTTCACTTTTGTCAAAAGGTGGCGCTATAGAGCCCCTCATCCCCACCCGTTTCTGAGGCTTTGTCCATGTGTACTGACTGACATCTCTGATGTGTGTGTTGAGTTTCAAGCAGTTTCAAGCAATTTCAAGCATGCTAAGAGCCTCAGAACAACACTGCTACCTTTTAGTGAGGGGAGGGCAGACAGAGAATAAATATTCAGAAGAAATATATTAAATAAAATAAATATATTGATCTGAAAAATAGTATGATTATTTTAAAGCTATTTGGTTATATTTTAATAAAACATTGTTTTAGTATGTTTTTAAACACACACACATACACGTTGTAATACCAGTGCAATACCCATGTCATTATACAAATTTGTGTCCTCATAAATCACAAACAAGAGAGAGAGAGAGAGAGAGAGAGAGAGAGAGAGAAACAAGTTTTTTTTTATCCTGCTTCAAAACTAATACAATGCTGCCATCTTGTGTTCATTGAGGGGAGAGCAGCAGACACAGAGAATTTCTGTTCCCCTTTTTTGTCCTTATTTAATTCCTTGCCATGGAAACACCGTTTGAGATATCCAATATCCGTTCACATTTTAGCATCTTCAGTATCTTTGTTTCATGTTGACCGAGTTTGGTGGAGATTGAATAAATCGCCTACGAGGAGAACGTAAAAACTCAGACCCCGATTTAACCAAAAGTTCACCTTCAAACCAAAATATCTGACTTCCTGTTGGTCAGAGCTAATGACTGTAAATTAGAAAGTTGTCCGGCTCGATGAGGTCAATATATATACTGAGTTTGGTGATTGTAGATGAAACGAAGCCCTTCACTTTTGTCAAAAGGTGGCGCTAGAGAGCCCCTCATCCCCGCCCGTTTCTGAGGCTTTGCCCATGTGTACTGACTAACATCTCTGATGTGTGTGTTGAGTTTCAAGCAGTTTCAAGCAATTTCAAGCATGCTAAGAGCCTCAGAACAGCCAAAAGATTATTAAACTTTGACACGTTGCCATGGCAACAGTATTTGAAATTTCAGGAATCCATTTCATACGTCTCTATCTGTCATGTTTTCACATTATACTGATGAAGTTTGAAAAAAATCTGGTGAAAATAAGATGGTGATTCAAAGCATTTTTGAAAGTGACACACTTCCTGCTGCCAGTTGGTGGCGCTATAACTTTGACTCACAAAAGTCATATCCATGTGATCGGCCTCTTACAACGAACACACAGCTGAAGTTTCATCCAAACCAGTCAATGTTTGCACAAGTTAAAACACACTTCCTGTTTCCCTTTTCTCGCCATAAATTCGTTGCATCGCCACGGCCAGACTTTTCGAGATATCAAAAATCCGCTCGCAATTTAGCATCCTGGATATGTTCACTTAATGCTGACCGAGTTTGGCAATGATCGAAACAATGGCCTCGGAGGAGTATATTAAATTCCAGAGCATGCGTTTTCCGAACAACCCATAATAGCTCACTTCCTGTAGGGCTGACGCATAACTTAGAGCACGAAAGTTGTTCGGCCCGATGAGGTCTATATGTGTACCAAGTTTCAAACATGTACGTGCAAGTGTGTTTGATATATGGACCAAGTTTTCAGACCCCACTTTAGGGGGCGCTGTCGAGCCCCCCTGCCACGCCCGGGTACCAGCTTCAGCCCGGCTCTGATGGCCGCGCATTCCGACGCCTGTGCGAAGTTTCAAGAGTTTTCGAGCATGTTAAGTGCCCCAAAAGTACCCGAGAAGTCAAAAAAAAAAAAAAAAAAAAAAAAAAAAACAAAGAATAATCTGAGGAAGAACAATAGGGCTCTGCGCCCTTTCAGGGCTTGGGCCCTAATTAGAGAGCTCTCTAATTCAGTTCTTACTAGTAACAATTCTAATTAGAGAGCTCTACAAATGAATTTTTACTAGTCGTATGTCTCCATTGACTTCCATTCATTTTTAATTAGAGAGCTCTACAATTGAATTGTTACTAGTAAAAAAACAAATTAAAGATATGTATAATTGCAGAGCTCTGTAATTGAATTCTTACTAGTAACAATTCAATAACAGAGCTCTCTAATTCTATTCTTACTAGTAAATATGTAATTGTAGAGCTCTACAATGGCCTTCCATAATATGGAAGGCCGTTTCAGCATAAAAACGTTCCAGCGTTACTCGTCGTAATTATATTTTTACTAGTAACAATTAAATTAAAGAGCTCTACAATTCAATTATTACTAGTAACAATTACAATTAGAGAGCTCTATAATTCAATTATTACTAGTAACAATTATGATTGTAGAGCTCTCTAATTGAATTGTAGAGCTCTGCAATTGTATTCTTACTAGTAACAACTTAATTGTAGAGCTCTATAATTCAGTTTTTACTAGTAACAATTCCAATTAGAGAGCTCTACAATTCATTTATTACTAGTAAGAATTCAATTGCAGAGCTCTCTAATTCAATTACAGAGCTCTGCAATTGAATTAGAGAGCTCTCTAAATCAGTTCTTACTAGTACAAATTACAATTAGAGAGCTCTTTAATGCAATTCTTACTAGTAATAACTTAATTAGAGCTCTCTAATTCAATTCTTACTAGTAAGAATTCCAGTTATAGAGCTCTACAATTGTATTATTACTAGTAAGAACTTGTATTCATTAGATGCAAAACAGATTTGCGATTACACCCATTTCCCTCAGCAAATCCCGCCTGCGGTGCTACACTTCAAAATAAAAGTCCCATTAGACAACTTAGATTTTGCAATTGAAACTTAAACTACATTAATTCATAGCTTTATACTCTAAAAATTATTAAAGCTCAAAGAAAACACATGTGTCTCTTTGCTGCTGGTCCTGGTAACGATATAGTTTACCAGACAAAATATAATCAAATTTTTGTGTTTATTATGCACTGTATTGAGCTACATATAGGCTAAGTAGCCTATTAGGCTAGCCGTCACTCCGACATGAGATTTAAAATGTATTTCTCTCTTTTTTTAGTCATCATGTTTGTTTTAATTACCCAATAACTACTATATATGGAATATAAGTATGAGAGAAAAATAATGATTACAATTTTTTTAATATTATATATAATAAGACTTTTTTTTTTAAATATTATATACACCCAAAAAGTGTTGACTGTGGAATAGCCTACTGTAGGTTGGAAGGAGATATATTTAAATAGACTAAACCTATTCTGGCTTTAAATCGTTCCAAATTTCTTGTAGCCTAAAATGTTTTTTTTATTTTTTATTTTCATGACCAAACAAACAAATAGAAGGCCAAATTAGGGGTATGCAATATTGACAAAAAAAATATAGGCTACATATATTTTTAGGGATTTTTCTTGACAAGGATAAGAAGATATCTTTCTAATTTTGGGGCTTTTTTTGGTTTTAGGCTCGTCTAAAACCACCACTAGGTGGCAGCCCAAGTCTGTCTTAATGACTGATTCATTGAATCATTAATTCAAATGAAAAATTTGCTTTTCATCATTCCCATATTACACTGTATGATTTAAGAAAATAATGTTTTTAATAATGTCTAAATGTGTTCAAAACAATCACTTAAATAAAGTTTGTAAAATTTTTGATACATAAAATAATTCATTTTTGTTCAATAAATATGTTCATTTTAAAAATACAGAAACTATATGATTACTTATATTATTTTACCCAAAATACCTTACTTTTACACATTCTTCCATTATTGGAAAAACTTGTGCTTTTTCATTACCTTGAACAAAACTGAAAAACATTCACAAGACCTTTGTATCTAAATTTATTCAATAATTTTATAAATTCTCATTTGCCACATAAACTACAACATTAAAAAAAACACCTATTTAATATAACGTTAAATATTACATCAAATTAGCGCCAAATCAACTTTGTGTTGCAGACCTCTGCATTTCTATTCATCATTAAAAATGCCTTGACTGAACAACCTGCAGTGCAGTCGGCCATTTTGTGAATATGCGTGAGGCGTACCCTAATTATCATAATGAGGTAGTACTGAATAGAGAGCTCTACAATTCAATTCTTACTAGTAAGAAATGCCATTGTAGAGCTCTACAATTACATATTTACTAGTAAGAATAGAATTAGAGAGCTCTGTTATTGAATTGTTACTAGTAAGAATTCAAATTAAAGAGCTCTCTAATTCAGTTCTTACTAGTAACAATTAAATTAGAGAGCTCTGCAATAGGCTACGTGCACAAGCGTAGTGACGAACTTCCGCTATTGTCCAGAAGTCGGCAAATCTGTTTCCGGTTTACTTCACCGCTATAAACAAACAAGATGAGCGCTGCTGCAGTTGTAAGAAAAAAGAAATATAATGTGCGTGACACATCGAAGTTTCTAAGAGCTGTCGGTGGATCTAAGGAGCACTGCTGTGTGCCACTTTGCTCTGCTTCAAGTCGGTATAATAGTCATTTGAGCTTCCACTGCTTCCCGAAGGACACCAACCTTCGTGCGCAGTGGCTGCACAAAATAAGGAGGGCACGATTTTCGGTGACCACCCATACTAAGGTATGCAGCCGACATTTCCACGATAATGAAATTCACACTACTGCTAAGGGTAGACGGGTTTTAGCAGTAGGCTCAGTTCCATCGTTATTCGAGTGGAATAACTACACTACGGTGTCACGGGCCGGTGTTTGGGAGCGCCGATCTCGACCACCAAGTCCAGAACCTGCCCCGCCGGGGCCTGATGAAGACATTGAGCAACCTGTCATGGTCCCGATGGTCGTGGACCACGACTACGTAGCCAGTCGTACTGTGTGTGTGGACCGGGAGCGGTATGAAAGTGCGTTGAATGAAATCGAGGCGCTGAGAGAGCAGCTCCAAACATGTCATCTTCATCACTCCTTTGGACTTAAAAGGTTTGCTTCTTCGCCTGAAGACATCAGATTTTACACCAGGTAAGATAGTTAATATCACCATCTTCTCATAACTGTTTACTGAATGACTGACTGACCAAGTAATTATTTTTTCTCTGTCTTCTTAATCATTCTTAAGCACGTATGGCAAATCAACTAATTTTAATTGCAATACTGTATTTTAGATTCCCCTCATACGAGCATCTGATGGCGTTCTGGAACCTGATCGAGGCAGCAACAGCAAAAATTGTTAGGGTCACCAGGGCAAAGAAAAACAATGCTACTACAACAACTGAAAGCCCTTTAACCAGACCAACTGTAAGTTTTCTTTTCTCTCACACACACACATACCGGAGCATGAAAATGATGGTTTTAAACTGACTCTCATTAATCGTTTCATGATTTAATACATAGATTTATTTTACACGAATATGCTTGCGCACTGTCACATTTGGCATTATGAGGACCCTCTAAATATTCCCCCATTGCATTATTATACATTATATGATTTAACAAATGAATGAAAATTACTGTGATTGTAAACTGATTTTTTTAGTTTTAGTGTCAGTACATTTAATGTACTGACACCAAAACAAAACAAAAATCCAGTTTACAATCACAGTAATTTTCATTTTGAGTGAACTATGAACTATACACAAAACAGATATTCACTATCCACAATACATATTGTTGTTGCATTTTTGTATTGCGATATTTTGGTACACCCCTACTCAAACTCATCTCGCCCCAGAAACTGCTGCCGATCGATGAGCTCTTCCTCTTCCTCACATACCTGTCCACTGGCTGTACCCAGAGAGAGTTGAGTCATAGATTCAACATCCACAGAGCAACAGTCAGCCGAATCATTGTGACCTGGGCCAACTTCCTCTACAGCTTACTGGGCTCGGTCTGTATATGGATGTCTCCTGCAGCTGTGAAGGCCAATCTTCCACCCGACTTTGATGGCAGCTACAGCGACACACAAGTAGTGCTTGATTGTACAGAGCTACGGTGTCAAACACCTTCATCCCTTCTCCTTCAGAGTGAAGTTTTTTCCAACTACAAGTCCCACTGCACCTTTAAGGGTATGGTGGGCATGTCCCCTCACGGAGCCCTGACTTTTGTGTCAGCACTCTTTGAGGGTTCCATGAGTGACAGGGAGGTGTTTCGTCAGTCAGGGATTACATCACTCTTAACACCTGACATGGCCATAATGGTGGACAAGGGATTCTTGGTGGATGACCTTGTACCTGGGCCTGTTCATCGTCCTGCCTTCCTCTCCAAGAGGGCCCAAATGTCAGAGGTGGATGTTCTGAAGACGCAGTCCATTGCCCGTTTGAGGGTACACATTGAAAGGTTAATCAGAAGAGTAAAAGAAAATAAACTGTTTGATACCACTATCCCTCTCTCCATTGCAGGGAGCATAAACCAAATCTTTACAGTCGCTTGTCTCCTCTCAAACTACCAAAATGGACCTCTGGTCAAGAAATGGAGATTATGAAGTGAGATACTGTAACTGTAGCCATATCTTCTGCCAAAGAGATCAATATTAACTATTTTTGTGTTCAACATACAGTATTAAAAAAAAATCACTTTGTAAATGGTCTCTGATATAATTTGTAAATATCTTTATAAATTGTGAGAACTTGACGGTGCAACAATAAAAAACACCTAAAAATCACAGACATGGTCATGTAATATTTTGCAGTTTATAGTTGTTTAAGAGGCAATTGCCAGAGATGTCTACCTTCTCTTGAGTACAATGGTAATAAATGACTGGTCTTTTTCTTGCGGTGCACAGTGTTAAAGTACTTTTATTGTGCTTAATCATAAAAATATATTTCATTTTCACATTTAATGGTAACACAGAAGAACATACAATATTTATTTGGAAACACTACTGCACTACACCTACTCCTGAAGCATTAGACATTTCTGTATATAGACAGAGAAATAAAACCTGTCTACGTTTTCTTTGATTGTATCCAAAACATCCCGGTCTCTGTAAACTCTTTGGATGAGTATGTCTTCCTCAGCTGAAACTACAAAATCACACCAATCCATTCCTGTAATTAGCATCTGCCCCTGTATTTGCCAGTAGTAAGCATGGTTTTTTTTTAGCTCTAATGTGCCTGACTCCATTTTCAGATATGGGCAGTCAACGTAGCTTTTAACATTAGGGCATTTTATCTCAATCAGCCCAAACGGACATGGCTCTGAAGGGTCAAAGATGATCCCGTCTGGAGACGCCCCCAGCCAAGGAGCGTCAGGGTGAATGACCAAACCACAGGGGAAGTGGTTGACCCTTTTTATTTGACAGTATTCACAGATGGCATCTGCCTCTAATTCAAGCCCCCTCTTCATAGCCGCTGTCTGACGGGTTCCTTGCAGTATCCGGTTAGCCAGACCTTCTTCTGTCTTCTCTTTAACCTGGCAGATCTCTCTGAATCGTGAGGCAGTCAGTCTATGCCTCCTTAGTTGATGCCATTCAGTACACAAACTTTGGTCTCTAGTAGCACATTCATATTTGTGTGCCATGTCCCAGGTGACCTCCAGACTCCTAAGGTGAAGCTGTTGTGGTTCAGTGCAGACAAACATGCAACTGGATGGCTGTAGGCGGTAATTCTGAAGAGGCACAGATGGTTGTGGTGGGGCAGCATGGAAGGACAGGTTTCGCTTTTCTATTGCAGGTTGTTGGTAGGACAAGGGACTACCAGCTTGAACCTTGCCCAGGGCAGAGTCGACCAGGGGAATTTCACAGCTGATGCCCATGCTGCAGATCATCGGTGCCTCAGCTTTAGAGAAATCTTTATAAACCTCTGTCACCTGGAAAGTAACAATTAGCATACCAGTAACTTTCCCTGTAATTTCTATCCACAGTATGTTATGCATGGCATACAAGTTCATTATGAAGGAACCTTATGAGAACATTATCCTATTGATTTCAATTCAATTTCAGGTTTTTTTTCTTTGAAGCAGAATTTGTGTTTGTATAATTGATGGGCCGTAGTACATTTAATTAAAAGGAGATATTCATGAAATGCGTGTGAAAAGAAAGAAAATTATGAAATATTGGTATACAGATTTTGGTTGATATATCGCACTGTACAGTGAAATTTGCTATTGTTATATCCCTACTGACCTGAAGGACGGACAGATCAGGCAAATCTCCGGTCAGGCCTTTGTAGAGTGTGCTCCTGTGTAGAACATAAAACTTTCATGAGTGGGAAGTGGCATATCCACAGGTATTTTAATTCAAACATGCAACATATTGTAATAAATCTACAACATTGAGCCTTTACCTTACACCCTCGGTTGTTGCTCTACATTTTGGTTTAGCAGACAGCACAGCCATCTTTTCCACAGGACCTGGCTTTATACCCTATCAAGTTATTCAGGATACAGTTAGAAAATATAGCCAACAGGTCTATAATTATAGTGCAGAGTACTTACCAAAGTTCTGGGCTTGTGCCACTGCTGTTCCCCTTCAGTACAACTTAGCACAGGAGGCACAACTGGCATATTCAGTTCAGAGTAATGTGCTGACTGGAACAGCAAAGCAACGCAGTGGTTGCATAATGCTGCTCCAGCAACACATGTGCAACTGTGTTGCATAAGCTCCACGGGAATCGAATCTTTCAGTACCACCTGCATAAGTAAAATGTCATATTAAATACTTATTTATCATACCTTGTTCACTGTTTAATCATTTGTTTAGGACATAATCTTGTTTTATTTATATATATATATATATATATATATATATATATATATATATATATATATATATATATATATATATATATATATATATATATATATATATATAAACAGTCAAAATTAGATTATGTTGTATAATATGCTGACTGCATTAGATCAAAATCTCAAAGTTGTTTATTTGAAACATGATAGCCTACCTATAACACAAGATTTCATCTTAAACGAATGACTGAGTTGAAAACTTGAATAAGAACGCATTTTACCCGGAGGGGACCAGCTAGGGAAACTTACCTGCCTACAATAACTGTTTTCATTAGATTTGAGTTATATTAAACATAAGTAACCTTAGCCAAGTCCCCAGGAACATCGGGAACACCGGGTTATAATAAGTAACAAGCTTATAACATGAACAAGAACGCATACATGAACAAGAACGCATACAGTAAGTTAACCCGAATGGGGACCAGCAAGGGCAACTCACCTGCCAATTTTAGCCTCTCTTTTCATTACCTACTCATTTAAGAGTTATAAATTAATACACATGAATTACCTTTGCTAAATCCCCAGGAACACCGGGCTATTAAAGTAACAAGCCTATAACTGCTGTTTTATCAATTCTAACTTCACCATACACTCAAACTGTGAGGTTTCTCTGCTTTCCTCATGGACCTGTAGCACAACGCCCTGACAATGACTTCACCTGTGCCCTGAACTTTATTAGAAACTGAGAGGAGAGCAAGTTAATACAATTGATATTACAATTATCACAAAAAATAACCAACAGTCTGTGTTTAAAACGAAGAAAAACAAGCTTCTATATAGTGCTACTACTAACGTTACATTAAAAACTAGCTTAGCCGCTATCTGCCGGCACACCACATTAGATTAAAATACTTACCCTCGTAGTTGTGCAGATAACTCGATATGTAGAGTTTAAAACCCTTGTCCCTCTTGCTTGTCGGAGCAGGGGACCAGGCATCAACAATGCGATGAACATCGCTGACGGTTATTTTCGGAAGATCCTGGAGACATCGAGTAAAAAATGACATTTTCGGCGGCGCGCAAGTAAACCGGAAACAGATTTGCCGACTTCTGGCGACAGCGGAAGTCCGTCACTGCGCTTGTGCACAGAGGCTATAGAGTGCCGAAGTAATGACGTCACTTTGTAGGCCAAAACGCGGAAGTGAGTTAGCATTTTAGCCCTATGGGTTCCCTCGCCCTAAAGTCTATGGGTTTTTTGAATGGGTTTTTGCTAAATCGCCTGAAATAAGGTCTGTGGTTAACAAAGCCTCTATATATTTTCACGTTTTAATCTATGACATAAAACACACTAGTTATAACCTGCTTGTGATTTTTTAAGACTTTATTGTGTCTTAAAAACGATGGTTGCTAACAAGTTGCTAAAAGGGACTACATCCTTTGGCGGGGACTTTAGACGTCATCGTGACAAACAGGCAATCTCTCACTAGCCCGCGTTTCAGCCTAGAATGAAGAACTTATGTGGCGTGAATAAATCGCGCTATTCGCGCAAAGTTGGATGCTTGAACATTTGGAGTTTACTCTCTTCACATGTTTGTCTCGTTGAGAAATGGCTGACATGGGCTGTGTTTACACGTCTTTTTGTGTTAAAATCTACTGTTAATGTGTGACAACTTAGTTTTAAGACTTTTTCAGTCGATAATGTAGTTGTTTAAAGCTCAAATATGTGGTTTATTTATAAGAAGAGTGCCTATTTAAACATTTTATCTGGTGTTATCGGAGTTGTGAGCTTCGGTGGGTCCGCGGCGCTCCGCGCTTGTTTACCCGGCGAGAGTAGACTTTCCTCGGCTAGTCCTTCTGCCGCCTGCCGCTGGCTCTGATGTCTATGTGGCGTCTCCAGCTATAATTAGTCTTGTGGAGATTTAACGGCCCATATTTGCTCTCATGGATCTATAATTTGTTCCCTGGCAAATCGTTTAGGCTGAGTGCAAAGATAAGTTTCATTACTTGTTTATTTTTAGGCTATAACTGTACGTTACCGTTGTAAGTTAGCCGACTAGCACTGACTTTGAATGTTTGACTGAATTGTTTGCTTTATTTCATGTGTAGCTTATTATACGTTTTGTATTATTGATCATACATAAACTTGCATTTAACAAAAAGAGACTGGGTTGTGTTTCATGTCATTTAATGTTATCACAGTGATAATCATATTGTCTGAAAAAACATTATTAAAATATAAATCTCAGAGAGGCACGCATAAACAAAATTAGTTTCTAACATTTTTGGAAAAAACGAATGGGCAATATTTCTCATGAAAAAGTGGATAAGTGTTCATACACAGCGCAGATCATAATGAGCGAGCGTGCTTTTAAATAAAGTTTGAGGAAGCTTGATGATGACGTTGATCCGCGACCATGGTGTGCTGTAGTCCGTTTATAGCCTACCGTTAGCATTTTATATCTGACGGCTTTATTTGGGCTTCAAAATGTATACATTTTGGATGAACTTGTAAAGATTATCTTGGTAGACAAAACGTGTAAGGGTCATTACTCTTTGTTGAACACAGATCTTATTTTTTGCGATTTTCCAAAAGTCTATGGGGAAAATGAATGGCTTTTTGATCGAGGGAACCCATGCGCCGCTAACTTCCGGGTTGGCCTACAAAGTGACGTCATTACTTCGGCACTCTATTACATTCTTACTAGTAATAATTAAATTACAGAGCTCTCTAATTGAATTGTTACTAGTAAGAATTACAATTAGAGAGCTCTCTAATTCAATTACAGAGCTCTGCAATTATACATATCTTTAATTTGTTTTTTTACTAGTAAAAATTCAATTAGAGAGCTCTGCAATTGTAATTGTTACTAGTAATAATTTGATTAGAGAGCTCTCTAATTAAAAATGAATGGAAGTCAATGGAGACATACTACTAGTAACAATTCATTTGTAGAGCTCTCTAATTAGAATTGTTACTAGTAAGAACTGAATTAGAGAGCTCTGTAATCATAATTGTTACTAGTAATAATTGAATTATAGAGCTCTACAATTGTAATTGTTACTAGTAATAATTGAATTGTAGAGCTCTTTAATTGAATTGTTACTAGTAAAAATATAATTACGACGAGTAACGCTGGAACGTTTTTATGCTGAAACGGCCTTCCATATTTCTTACTAGTAAGAATTGAATTGTAGAGCTCTCTATTCAGTACTACCTCATTATGATAATTAGGGTACGCCTCACGCATATTCACAAAATGGCCGACTGCACTGCAGGTTGTTCAGTCAAGGCATTTTTAATGATGAATAGAAATGCAGAGGTCTGCAACACAAAGTTGATTTGGCGCTAATTTGATGTAATATTTAACGTTATATTAAATAGGTGTTTTTTTTAATGTTGTAGTTTATGTGGCAAATGAGAATTTATAAAATTATTGAATAAATTTAGATACAAAGGTCTTGTGAATGTTTTTCAGTTTTGTTCAAGGTAATGAAAAAGCACAAGTTTTTCCAATAATGGAAGAATGTGTAAAAGTAAGGTATTTTGGGTAAAATAATATAAGTAATCATATAGTTTCTGTATTTTTAAAATGAACATATTTATTGAACAAAAATGAATTATTTTATGTATCAAAAATTTTACAAACTTTATTAAAGTGATTGTTTTGAACACATTTAGACATTATTAAAAACATTATTTTCTTAAATCATACAGTGTAATATGGGAATGATGAAAAGCAAATTTTTCATTTGAATTAATGATTCAATGAATCAGTCATTAAGACAGACTTGGGCTGCCACCTAGTGGTGGTTTTAGACGAGCCTAAAACCAAAAAAAGCCCCAAAATTAGAAAGATATCTTCTTATCCTTGTCAAGAAAAATCCCTAAAAATATATGTAGCCTATATTTTTTTTGTCAATATTGCATACCCCTAATTTGGCCTTCTATTTGTTTGTTTGGTCATGAAAATAAAAAATAAAAAAAACATTTTAGGCTACAAGAAATTTGGAACGATTTAAAGCCAGAATAGGTTTAGTCTATTTAAATATATCTCCTTCCAACCTACAGTAGGCTATTCCACAGTCAACACTTTTTGGGTGTATATAATATTTAAAAAAAAAAAGTCTTATTATATATAATATTAAAAAAATTGTAATCATTATTTTTCTCTCATACTTATATTCCATATATAGTAGTTATTGGGTAATTAAAACAAACATGATGACTAAAAAAAGAGAGAAATACATTTTAAATCTCATGTCGGAGTGACGGCTAGCCTAATAGGCTACTTAGCCTATATGTAGCTCAATACAGTGCATAATAAACACAAAAATTTGATTATATTTTGTCTGGTAAACTATATCGTTACCAGGACCAGCAGCAAAGAGACACATGTGTTTTCTTTGAGCTTTAATAATTTTTAGAGTATAAAGCTATGAATTAATGTAGTTTAAGTTTCAATTGCAAAATCTAAGTTGTCTAATGGGACTTTTATTTTGAAGTGTAGCACCGCAGGCGGGATTTGCTGAGGGAAATGGGTGTAATCGCAAATCTGTTTTGCATCTAATGAATACAAGTTCTTACTAGTAATAATACAATTGTAGAGCTCTATAACTGGAATTCTTACTAGTAAGAATTGAATTAGAGAGCTCTCTAATTCAGTTATTACTAGTAAGAATTGCATTAAAGAGCTCTCTAATTGTAATTTGTATGGAAGGCCGTTTCAGCATAAAAACGTTCCAGCGTTACTCGTCGTAATTATATTTTTACTAGTAACAATTAAATTAAAGAGCTCTACAATTCAATTATTACTAGTAACAATTACAATTAGAGAGCTCTATAATTCAATTATTACTAGTAACAATTATGATTGTAGAGCTCTCTAATTGAATTGTAGAGCTCTTGTATTCTTACTAGTAACAACTTAATTGTAGAGCTCTATAATTCAGTTTTTACTAGTAACAATTCCAATTAGAGAGCTCTACAATTCATTTATTACTAGTAAGAATTCAATTGCAGAGCTCTCTAATTCAATTACAGAGCTCTCTAAATCAGTTCTTACTAGTACAAATTACAATTACAGAGCTCTTTAATGCAATTCTTACTAGTAATAACTGAATTAGAGAGCTCTCTAATTCAATTACAGAGCTCTGCAATTATACATATCTTTAATTTGTTTTTTTACTAGTAAAAATTCAATTAGAGAGCTCTACAATTGTAATTGTTACTAGTAAAAATGCAATTGCAGAGCTCTCTAATTGTAATTCTTACTAGTAACAATTCATTTGTAGAGCTCTCTAATTAGAATTGTTACTAGTAAGAATTTAATTAGAGAGCTCTGTAATTGGAATTGTTACTAGTAAGAATTTAATTAGAGAGCTCTGTAATTGGAATTGTTACTAGTAAGAATTTAATTAGAGAGCTCTGTATTGGAATTGTTACTAGTAAGAACTGAATTAGAGAGCTCTCTAATCATAATTGTTACTAGTAATAATTGAATTATAGAGCTCTCTAATTGTAATTGTTACTAGTAATAATTGAATTGTAGAGCTCTTTAATTGAATTGTTACTAGTAAAAATATAATTACGACGAGTAACGCTGGAACGTTTTTATGCTGAAACGGCCTTCCATAAATTTGTACTAGTAAGAACTGATTTAGAGAGCTCTGTAATTGAATTAGAGAGCTCTGCAATTGAATTCTTACTAGTAATAAATGAATTGTAGAGCTCTCTAATTGGAATTGTTACTAGTAAAAACTGAATTATAGAGCTCTACAATTCAGTTGTTACTAGTAAGAATACAATTGCAGAGCTCTACAATTCAATTAGAGAGCTCTACAATCATAATTGTTACTAGTAATAATTGAATTATAGAGCTCTCTAATTGTAATTGTTACTAGTAATAATTGAATTATAGAGCTCTCTAATTGTAATTGTTACTAGTAATAATTGAATTGTAGAGCTCTTTAATTGAATTGTTACTAGTAAAAATATAATTACGACGAGTAACGCTGGAACGTTTTTATGCTGAAACGGCCTTCCATACACATCCGAGTCTAGAAGAAGAAGAAGAGAAGTGAGCGAGGGAAGAACATAAACATGAGAAGAGGAACATGATGTTTTCACACTGTGAGTACATTATCATTTATTAGGAGAAATCTAAATCCAAACGACTAAACGAGTCGGTTTATTTAGTGAATCACTAAGAAATGAATCGAAATGAACCGACTCATTACGCTCGAGAAACGTAAACTCATTAACGTTACTGTTTTGTTTTTCTCACATTTTCACAATTTGTGAAGATTATGAGTTATGTTTTTGATTCTATTGAATGAAACATGGTAAACATATCTAAAGTAAGATCAACGTAATAAAACTGCTGGACACACACACGTATACTGGATAATTTAACACTTATCAAGCTGGATAATTGAGAGTGATTGTAAGTGTGATGATCATCTGCTAAATGAGCAACAGCGACCACAATTCACACCTTCAGTCAGTGAAGCCGCTTCCACAGCCGTTCATGAGAGTTTAAATGCTGAGAATATTCCCATCTTCCCACAGGAGAAGAAGAAGCAAGCAGGAGGAATTACTCCAGGAGAAACTACGGAGTTTAAGGAAGAACACTGCAGAATAAAAGACGACGAGACAGAGGAACAAATAGGTTGGTGTTTTCCTTCATTCAGGAACATTAAGGTTGAAACTGACACATCCTCTTGAGACCCAGGCATAGACGTTATTTAGCACAGGGCATATTTTAGTGAATTTCTCAGACTTTACATTGAATGATGGGGTTTTAAATCAGAATATCAGACTCGAAACAGGGCATGATTTCACACGTCCTCTGTAGAGACGCCAGGATGTTTATCAGGCATTTTGGGAGACAAGTCAATAGATAAAAAAATTCTATAATTTCATTACATGTTGCCACAAGAACACATTAATATGGAAATTAAATACATTGTATAGATTGGGACTACCCATTTATTGACATTTTACACACATATTGCATAATGTAAAATGGTATATCAAATCATTCTGTCATATCCTTCATAATATTGAGAATCGTCTTTATTCAAAGTTTGTTGAAAAATAGCCTGAAACTTACAAATTGACTGATAAATGGAAAACAAATATTTTTGCCTGTACGTTAGGACTCAATACAGATGTCCCGATTCGATTCAGATTCACAAGATCTCAATACGATTTAATCCTCGATTGTTCATTTGATTCACTGGCCCCAGCACAAAAAATAATGAATAAAATAGTCATTGTTTTATTGTTTTTGACCCTTGTATTGTAATAAATACATTTTTGATACCAGTGAAATTTTGATACCACAACAATTAATGGCAAATGCATTCAAATTTTATTTGAATTGAGTGCAACCAACAGTTTAGGTTGAATTAACAGGAAGTTAACCTTTTCTGCTCTCATTTTCAATATTCAATACATTTTCAATAAAAGCACAGTAAGTGCAACCAACATTTCAACAGTAGGTTAACCTGCTACTTCTGCTTTTGTTTTCCAACATAAAAATATTACAATATTAATATCAAAAATAAAGTGCAACTAACGTCTCTTCAGGTTTAATTAATAGTAGGTTTACCTGCTACTTTTGCTGTTGTGTTTCAACATTAAAATAATATAAATACAATATTAATATCAAAAATAAAGTGCAACCAACATTTCTTCAGGTTGAATAAACTGGCTGAAACTGCTACTACTCTCATTTTAATAAACAAACAATATTTAACAAAAGATAAAATGTAACCAACTACTCTTCAATGACTCTACAGATTTACAGATTTTTTTTTTCTCCAAAAATATCAACTGATCAACATGATCTGACCGCAGAACACTTCTCTGTGCGTTCACTATGTCGCCAGCAGTACTAAAAACTCGCTCTGCTGGCACACTGGTGCCAGGAATGCACAGGTAGCATTTAGCAAGGTTTGAAAGTACAGGTAGCTCTTTCTCCTGGTGGCTTGATAATTTCTCGCTCATTGGCTTCTCCTCTGCCATCCGCCATGCTATGTTTTGTTTTCTTAGCGCTGCTGCTGGTGCGTGGCGATGATGTCACAGATAGGCAGACTGAATCGAGTAACGTTTAACGCCTTTATCATTAAAAGTGCTAAGAAAAAACTTCCATACAAAGTCTGACGTGCTTAAATCCAATGCGTTATTTCCTATTATCGATACAATCGATTGATTACCTTTTAAAACGATGTTAGATCGATATATGTCGTCCGGAAGGCCAACTTGCCGAGCACAGATCGATGTAGTTAGATCATAGGAATATAAATCGATACATCGATGTAGTAGATGAATCGTTACACCCCTACTAACTAATAAAAAATATAAAGATTATTAAAGACAAGTAAACGGTCATTAATACAAAAAGAACAAATGATTCAACTGCAAGCAATAGCACAATGAAATAAAACAATGGACCAAAGATAGAAATGAAATAATCAGTGTTTTTAAAGGGATAGTTCACCCAAAAACGAAAATGTTATGTTTTTCTGCTTTCCCCTAAGGCATCCAAGATGTAGGTGTCTTCGTTTCTTCAGTAGAACACAAATGAAGATTTTTAACTCCAACCGTTGCTGTGTGTCACTCAAATAATGCTTGTCAATGGGGTCTAATTCTATTAGAGTAAAAAAAACATGGACAGACAACTTCAAATTAAACCCTGCGGCTCGTGACGACACATTGATGTCTTAAGACACGAAACGATCGGTTTCTGAGAGAAACCAAACGGTATTTATGCAAATATATCACCTCATACCAGACGAACGCTTTAGCTCTCCAGACTGCCATCACTTCCCGTAGGTGAGGTCAAAATTCCGGCCGGGTCATAGATATATACATAGATACCTCATTAGTGCCTGCGTGGATCATGGCGTGGATCGCTCGAATGAGGAATCTACGTATACATATCTTGTAGGTCTCGGTACGCTTGTTTGGTCGGCTTTTGGTGTGCACCCGAGTGCGATTGCTGCATTCACATCTGACCAAACGAGCCGCACCAAAGGGGAAAACGAACTCTAGTACGATTCAACCGAACTAAATGAGGCAGGTGTGAAAGCACCCTCAGTCTTTGCAGGAATATTAGCTGTCACTTTAAAGGGTTAGTTCACCCAAAACTGAAAAGTTGCCCATGATTTACTCTGTTGGGGTAACAGCTGAGGACCCCAGGACCAGTTGTGAAAAATGAAGACCAAGAGTCAGGAGTGCAATTAATTAAAGAAAAATTTACTGAAGAATAGTTTGTAGTTTCATCAGCAGAAGCAGCTTCAAGTGTCACAAGGAGTTTGTAGGCCGTGCTCCCTCTCCACCGGTCCTTCGTACATACAATTTCTCAACAGTTATACTGTTTTCAAAGTCTAGCCACGTCATTACTGCAAGTTGAATGATTCTGATTGGCTCAGAGAAAATGCACAGTCACTGTAAATTTCCACGCAAGGATAGATAGCAGAGCATATCACTAAACTAGGTAGACTAGTTGTCGCCCCATCACTAGAATTAGATCATTGTTGACCTCGGAGGTTGCAGAAAGGCGTCTTCAGGTCTGGTGTCGTGTGCAGAAAATGTCCATCTTCAATATTGGGCCTGCACAGATCATGCAACGCACACTCACAAAATTCTACGTATTCTACGTGGAATATTTCATAATGCATCACCCGAATGTAAGGGATGTTTCTTTTTTTTTCTGAGTTTATTAGACTAGATTTGTGCTAAATTGAGATTGAACCATATTTATTTTTTTCTCATTTGTTCTTTTATTGAATTATGGGAATTGAATATGTTGATTTTAGACCCTGTGGAAGTGAATGAAGACAAACGGCAAAAACCTCATCATCTCACAAATGAAGATGGAGCAACAGTCGCTTCAAAGACTGAGAGTTTAAAACAAAAACCAGCTGGAAAAACTGGAGTCAAAGGATCTCTCACCTGCACTCAGTGTGGAAATAGTTTCACACGTATACAACACCTTAACAGACACATGAGGATTCACACTACAGAGAAACCGTTCACATGCTCTCAGTGTGGAAACAGTTTCAGATTTAAAGCAACCCTAAATTATCACATGATGATTCACACTGGAGAAAAACCTCATACTTGCTCTCAGTGTGGAAAGAGTTTCAGTCGCAAAAGTGTTCTCGACAATCATCTGCGCTTTCACTCTGGAGTGAGATCATTCAGCTGTGATCAGTGTGAGAAAACATTTGTTTTTGAATCAAGCTTAAGAGCACTCCTTAAAGTTCATGCTGGTGTGAAGCCTCACTTTTGTTCTGTTTGTGGAAATAATTTTTCACGACTGGACTCTTTAAAAGAGCATGAGCGCATTCATACTGGTGTGAGACCTTACATGTGCTTTGACTGTGGGAAGACCTTCAGTACATCAGGCACATTAAATCAACACCAGAGAGTTCACACTGGAGAGAAGCCGTACAAGTGCTCACACTGTGGGAAGAGTTTCATTTGGTCAGGAAACCTGGAAAGACATGAGAGAGTTCACACTGGAGAGAAGCCGTACCAGTGCTCTTCATGTGGGAAGAGTTTCTCTCGGTCAGGAACATTGAAAGAACATGAGAAAGTTCACACTGGAGAGAAGCTGTACCCAGGGGCGTAAATTTCATCTAACATTTGGGGGGGACGATAAACATGAAATTTCCCAAGAGCAATTTTTGAAGGGGACACAAATAATACAGCCAAAATCGTACTTGTAAGGATATGTGTACCACAAAAAAAAAAAAATAATAATAATTTTAAAAAAACATTTTGTGCTTATTTGGCGTTTTGGTGCACTGAAAAATGATGCACTAATGTCCGTTTTTCTTTTCTCTGTCATTTTATCTGACCAACAACACAAAGCGATAGTTGTTTAAATATGAGTAAGGTTCCCCACGCAGTCATATTATAATTATTAAATTATCTTTTCTTAATGAAAAACAGAGCAAGAAAACAGTACAATGACACACTCCCTTAAATAGGCAGTTTTACATTTCGCTTTGAAACCAAATGTTCCGCGATCATCTTGTCTGTCAGCTGTTTGCTCTAGTGATGAATGAAATCTGACTCTCGTTCGGCTCGTGCTGTATTGAGCAGACACGTTCAGTTTTTAATTGTTGTGTCTGTTCTCTTACTAAACAAAATTATTTTATTACTATAAAAATGAAAACGACGGTGGCCCGGGGCGGTGCGGTGGGCAAGTGATGTTAACAGTGTTTTGCCTAATCTGTATTAAAGAGAAAAGAGTCAGAAAGAGTTCATCTGATGTTTAAAGTGAATAAAATAGCATTGACAGCTTACTGGAGTTTCAACTGCTGTCTGAAGGGCTTGTTGTCTCCCCAAACTTGTGTTGTAGTTTTTTTACGTTCTATGGGTAACGTTAAGTTAGTTGAGGTGCGCGGTGGATCAAACCACTGTGGGGCAAGGGGGGAGGGGGGAACTCAACATTTTTCTAAACTTAAACGCATTTTTTTTGTATTGTTTTACTACTTACACACATGTATTTTAAGTATATATCATTATATTATTTACAATACTCAGCATGGTTTTTAGGGGGGGACAGCCCTCAGATTGGGGGGGTCCTGTCCCCCCCGTCCCCCCCGTGATTTACGCCCCTGGCTGTACCAGTGCTCTTCATGTGGGAAGAGTTTCGCTCGATTATCTCATCTACAGTTTCATAAGAATAAGAAAAAGCAGTGCTTGAAGTTGCCTACATGATCAATTGTTCAGATCCATCACTCACACATTACATACTTACAAGTTACAAGTATTTCATTAATCTAGGAGGGGAATTTTCTAAAATTAGTAGTGAGGTTTGATCATTTGTCAAGGACATTTTGGCTGGGTCAGTAATAGTTCATGAAACTAGTGATTCTGTAAAATGTGATTTATGAAGAGATGGGTTTTGTTTCTTTGAGGAGTTCAATTGTTTTCATTAATTGAGATTGAGCAAAAATATAAAGATTGTTGCATTTAAAAAAATGCTCTGTACATTTTGAATCAAAGGGAAATAAAGGGAACATGACTTGAGATATAATGAATAAATGTATTCACAATCAAGGGTTTAATTATCGTGCAACATTGACCAAGTGTGTAGAAATAAATCATACTTTATATTTGTACCGTAAAACTTCAAATAATAGCCGAGTCTCAAATAGACGCCTGTCTCTTTTAAACGCCTCGTGTGACGACAGGTTTGGGTAAATAAAGGCCGGTCTCAAATAGAGGCCTGGTCTGTTTTTTAGTATCGGGCTGTATTTGATCTTCTCAAACCCGTCAGATTGTCTGTTCAATGTTTTGATTAGATTTCACGTGACAGACGCAACCGTTCATGAACGACTCATCACTATGGCAACATAACAAAGAGGTTAACGAACTTTCAGTCTTCAGTTTTTCTTAATTCTCTCAATACCACCATGGAGAAAAGTATAATTTGACATTTAAGCTGACAGTTGTCAAATTTCAAGCGTGGGTAAAGCTGGATACGGAGCGGCTGAAAAATTCCTTGAATGCTTGCGCGCAGACGTGCGCGTGTGTTTGTGTGTGTGAGGGAGAAGGAGATATATTTCATTAACTTCGGGATGTTATCCTTGGGTATGTGGCCTGACAGTAGCTTCTGATGGAAGCGAGGATCACCTTATCCATTGTTTCAAAGAGGGAGAGCCGTGCGCATCTGGGCGGAGCTGTTAGTGCGAGCAAGGCAGGCAGAGTTAGCGGAGGCTGGAGAAGTGGAGGAGAGCGACGAGGAGGAGGAATTCGCCAATGAACTTGTAATTGAGAATCGCGGGGATGATGATCGTGATGAATAGAGTAATTTTCTATCACATGATTGCAGTTGTTTTACAGGGTAGCCTTCATTCTTTCTTGTTGATGTGTTTCGGGCAACAAGTTCATACGCTCAATGGATTTTAGCGGTAACTTAGATTATTGGCAGCACAAAAAACGAAACGATGTGACCGCAATGGGCAGAACAATATAAGACATTTGATAAATGATAAATGATTTGTTAAACACATTCGAATTAATTATAAATAAAACGTAATATAATGTGGTAACCTCCTACCGTCATGCTTGAACATATCCTATGGGATCAGATTCCCGCCAAATTTATTGCGGTCACGCATAAAAAAATAATAAGCGTGAATCAAAATTTTAAAAGCACATGTGAAAATATAACGCACAAAACTGAAAAATCAATAATCAACAAACAACGCAGTCACGGAAATCAACAAACAACGCAGTCACGGAAATAAAAATAATAAGCGTAAATCAAATATTTAAACAAGTTTAAAATGATATTGCTCAAAACTGAATCATGAATTCAGAATTATCTGAATCGCTCACAAAATCATGTTTTCTGCTCTTATTTTCATTTTTTGCATGTCCGTGTGCTTTTCTCCTTTGCTCTTGTTTCTACATTCTGTGCTTGCGGTTTCAAATGTTGCAATTCAAGTTTCATGTAAATTAGGGGCGGGTCTTAGCATCACCATTGGTCCACTAGTTCTAGATTGACAGCTCATCCTCAAGCCAATCAATTGAAGAGGGAAGTTTACGTCACTCCAATGCGACTCATGCTGCAGTTCAGCCAGCTGCTGTTGAGCTACGAGTATAACGCGTTCTCTATCACTATATCTGCAAGGAAATACATTATTGTATTGTTATGAATATAATCGTAGGACTCTATTATTTTGTATGAAAGACGTTTTAGGGGGGTAAAATGAACATGATCACGACTGGGTGCTTACTGACGCTTGGCTGTGAGCGAAACGTTCACTATAGGCCCAGAGATTAGAGGTGTGCGATACCGCTAGATTTGGTATCGATCCGATACCAAGTAAATACAGGGCCAGTATCGCCGATACCGATACCAATACCGATACTTTTTAATAATTAAGGTGGATGCGTCTTCAACCTAAATCTTAATGAATTTTCATGACTTTTAATTTGTTTTTGTGATTTGCATTTTGGGTTATTAATCAGTACTACAAAAGCTTTTGTTCAGAAACAATTTTTGGTTACTTCTGCTTTATTTAAATAAACAAAGTTACAAAATTATTATTCAAGTAGCATGTTAACAAAAAAAATATTTCTCCTCTTTAGTGCACTTCAAAATAAATATAAAAAATGTAAAATAAATTCTCCTTGTAAGATATGAGAATAAAATAACGTTTCTCCTCTTTAGTGCACTTTTCAGGATTTGAAAAAAAAAAATCATACTGTTTGTACAAATTAGTTGTATTGCCACTGTATTTTAAAGACTTTCTACAAATGGTACAAGTCGCTGTTGTCTCATTTTCGGCCTGAAAATACATACAACGCTCCTCTTTCTCTCTGATGCCATTCTCCGTCTCTGACTGACTAGAAATGCGCGCGCGCCTGACTGCTGGTGGAGCGGCGCGCTAGTGGTGAGTCACGTGACGGTACAACACAGGAGAGAGGGGGAGAGCAGTGTCGAGCACGAGCAGCACTCTTGGGAGGAGGATTACAGAGAGCTTGCAATGCTCTGCTCTTTGACAGCAGCAGCATTTTGACAAACTCAGTCAGGTCGCAAAACGAGAGAAACTGAAACTTAAGTATCGATATTTTCACGTTGGTATCGATCAATACCGATACCAACGTTGGTATCGATATTATCGATATTAGTATCGATCTGCCCACCTCTACCAGAGATGCACGGATGGGCTTTTATTTCATCCGCAACCGCATCACAAAATCCGTCCGCACCAACGTTTTTTGACCAATGTTCAAAGCCGCACCCGCCCGCCATCCGCTGATTGTAAAGCCTTGTTGGGCGATGCTGACGCGAGCAATTGTAATGCAATGGACTGTGGCCTACATTAAACCTTTAACTAAAATAGTTATTGAACTGTTTACACTGTCATATACAATAAAAGAGCCTGCACAGCTACAGGAAATAAAAATGAACGCAAAAAACCTGCATACCATAGCCTATATAGAGCATGTGACTGAAGGAGTTAATGAACCACTCACCAGTAAAACGTGCGCTTAAATCCAGCTCCAACATGACATTTCTCTGTAGCCTACTTTACTTGTTTAGTTTCATATGTTTAAATATTATAATGTTATTTTTTCATTTAATTTAGCCTACGTTGATTATGAAATTGGATTATGATATGTAAGAAGACATGGGAGTCAGAAATGATTTCGAATACTTTAAGTTGTGTTAAGTTTTCTTTAAAGTGAATTTCGTTTTTGAATAAATTGTATCTTAATTTTAATCAATGTTTTGTCAACCAATTTGGAGGATTTAATAAATAATAAGAAAATATAGCAGACAATGGCATGGCAGCGCCAGCGCAGCATGAACAACGGCTTAAATGAACAACTAGGAAAAAAAGCTTTAGCTGGGGGCAGCCCTAGCTATTTATTTCCTATAGGCATATATTCGAACCAGCATGACTCAAAGGGCATGAGCTTTAGAAATGAACGGAATCTTCAGAAAGGCGCTCTCACTATGGAGGAAATATTACTGCTCTACGCATTCTCTATATGCACACCGCAACGGTCACAATATGACTTCATGTATATGTTTTAAAAACATAATTCAACATATAAATATTAAACCTTTTTTAATGGCCACTTAAAGTGTACAAATAAATTACTAAATGCTAAAAATGAATACCTGTAAATTAACTCAAATTTGCAGCACCTCCACTTCCCGTGCTCCTGCTAGCCTATTGGCTATGAATAGCCTATATTGTACTCCAGAATATCAGCAGGGAACTGATCGGCGCACAGGGACAAAAATAAATAAACACCATAAATAAAACGCACATCGGAAAACCTGACGTTACCTGAATAGGCTACTGTACAATTTTATCATTGTAATAAAAAACGCAATTTGGCACATAATTTCAACATGCTGCTATTTATCCTACTACTAATTAATGCCTATTGCAAAAAAGAATAAAATAACAAGTAATTCACATTATAGGCTAATTAACTCTACGCACAGTAATGTCAGGGTGACTAGGACGAGCCTGAAGAAATTAAACCGTTATTTTGAGAGCGCGTCTTGGCCTAACAATCATACAAGAAACAAACTGGAGTTCAAGAAACAAACTCGTTATTAAAGAAAAACAGACTATTCGTTCACCGAAATTCACTGAAAGTCCACTGCACAACTGTGCAACACATGTTCGCATTTTTAATTGTCCATAACAACACCAAAACTTGCCTGCTTGCCTTGCACGTCTAATTAAAGTTTTCAGACTATTTTTTCGTTTTCTGCTGTGGATGTTATTGAATTTGTAGAAGTTTAGCTCTTGCGTTCTCTCTTTTAAATGCCTATTCCCAGAGTGACTACAATGACTGACTGTTTTAAGATATAACTAATATCGAAACAAAACCCAGGCAGTATGTACGAGATGTTTAGGCCTCCATACTAACAGCTGGGCTCCATGGGCGTCAGTTTGGTTTGAAATGTGCTGGGGACAGAGACGCATTCAGAAGTGCTTTTTCAGAAGTGTACATGATGCATTAATTTTTTTTCTCTCTTTCGCGTAGGTCATGTTTTGAAAGACTATGTCCTGTAGCTTACTAATGTAAATAAATAAAAATGTCAGCTGAGATACATATTGCGGGTCTTATAGCCTATCTTACTCATGCCGACGAAAGCGCCCCGCGAATTCTTTAATATTTTTCATTTTTGCAATTTTTTTACCACTTCGTTATCAGAGTCCCACTGGAGCCCGTGTTTTTTTTATTCTCCCTATTACACATTAGTTGCAGCCATTAAAATAGTTGAGTTTTGTCTTTAATGTCAAAGTAGTTATATTTTGTTTTGTTTCTTTATTAAGTTAATTTAGAAAAATGTTTGAAGCATTTTTTTGTTTGTTAAACTAAAGATTTTGCTTTTTAAAGTGACGACCAAGCGGCCAGCGGCCGACAGTGAGTTAACCCAACACTTTAGCCTCTGAAATCAACACTTGACTTGTCTTGCCTATAAAATCCATATAAAACACTTAAAGCATCCTTTAAATGTTTAGCCTCTATCACCACCATCACAGTAAAAAGGCATTTTTGACAAGATGAGGCAGGCAGATCGCAATGGCGCGCGCAAACGAAAATGGCTACACAATCTAAACAAATAATTAAAAAAAACATGCTGGTTGTCTTACCTTAGGCTACACCTCTCCGCGAAATGAATATATATCCGATCTTCAATTCCCGTGCTAAATGCACATTTAACGGAGTTCATGTCAACGAAAGCAACAGATATGAGCATTTTATTCATCAGCTCATTTCAACATCAATGACCGCAGTATGAGAACGAGCGACCTAAACACTGGTAAGAGCCTTTAGTCTCATTAGTTTTAATGAAGATGATTGTGCTTTTGAGCATCTAAGACTTAGCGTTCAGTTTCACTTGTGGTTTCACAGTTTCACTTGTTGCATAGCGCCGTCCTATAGCCTAAAAAGGCCCGAAGCCCGGCCCGTGTCTATAGGCTATGACTGGAAAATTGGCCCGAAGCCCGGCCCTAGGGGCGTAAAAAAGTTGGGCCCGTCGTGCTCGGGCAGAAACGTAGGGCTCTACTTTGAGTAAGGCTGAAAGCGTCTTTCTTTTTAATACATTTCTTGAATGTCTTAATTACAGTAGGCCTATAGATAGTTATGATATTTGTGGCTGCACCGGGGTCCGTCATTACGCTAATCATGAGTGGCCCATGGCACCTGCTACCCATGGCTGTTAAGAACTGTAGGCTACAACAGTACATTACAACAAAGTGGTGGGTACAAAAGGACTCATGACGAAATCTGGTGGGTCAGCCAGTAGTGCAATGTAACCACATATGAATAAGAAACATTATCGCATCTTTAAAACACATCAAAACTCGACGAAGCACAACTAGAACACGTATTTATTTAAACACGTATTTAATTTCATATGTTCAAATATTATAATTTTTTTTTATTTATTTAATCTACGTTGATTATGAAAGTGAACAGGATAAGATGCGCAATGTGTCAGAAGACATGGGGGACAGAACTGATTTTGACAACACTAAGTTTTGTTTTGTTGAAAGCCTTTCTTTTAACAGAATTTCGTTTTAAATAAATTGTATCTTAATTTTAATCAATGTTTTATCAACCATTTGCATGGATTTAATAAACAATAAGCAAATATAGCAGAGTAAGCCGACAATGACATGGAGGCGCTAGCGCTGAACAACGGCTTAAATGAACGAATAGGCTACTAGAATTTTTTTTTTTTAGTTGGGGGCAGTTCTAACTACTTATTTAAGATAGCCTATATTCAAACCAGCGCATGTCACAAATGGCTTTCTGGATTGAGGGTGCTGCGAGCGGAATGAGCTTCAGAAATGAAAGAAATCTTCAGAAAGTCGCTCTCCACTCTGGAGGAAAATGACCGCTCTTTCTATGCAAACTGGGCCACAAATGGTAAGCACAATTACATTAACCCAAAACTAACTTAATTAAACTTTTTTAAATAATTAGAATAGACATTAATAGAATAAATTGTCATGCAAGTACTTTTAATTCTTATAAAGTACATTTCAAATCAGGTAATCTTAAGTAGGGTTGTCATTGTGGTACTTCTACTTTTACTAAAGTCAATATGTCTCTGGTTATTTGTAGCCTATTACTTCCACCACTGGTGATAGAGAACGCGTTATACTCGTAGCTCAACAGGCTGCTGGATGGCCAGTCAAGCGTCAGTAAGTGATTATGATAATTTTACTGCTTTAATTGTGAGAAAACCCCCCTAAAACGTCTATCATACAAAATAATAGAGTCCTACGATTATATTCATAACAATACAATAATGTATTTCCTTGCAGATATAGTGATAGAGAACGCGTTATACTCGTAGCTCAACAGCAGCTGGCTGAACTGCAGCATGAGTCGCATTGGAGTGACGTAAACTTCCCTCTTCAATTGATTGGCTTGAGGATGAGCTGTCAATCTAGAACTAGTGGACCAATGGTGATGCTAAGACCCGCCCCTAATTTACATGAAACTTGAATTGCAACATTTGAAACCGCAAGCACAGAATGTAGAAACAAGAGCAAAGGAGAAAAGCGCACGGACATGCAAAAAATGAAAATAAGAGCAGAAAACATGATTTTGTGAGCGATTCAGATAATTCTGAATTCATGATTCAGTTTTGAGCAATATCATTTTAAACTTGTTTAAATATTTGATTTACGCTTATTATTTTTATTTCCGTGACTGCGTTGTTTGTGATTCTGGTTAACTTTACATTGATTTTTCAGTTTTGTGTGTTATGTTTTCACGTGCTTTTAAAATTTTGATTCACGCTTATTATTTTTTTATGCGTGACTGCAATAAATTTGGCGGGAAACTGATCCCATAATATCCACACTAAATTAGAGGCCTGTCTCTTATAGACGCCTGTTTCAAATACAAGCCGGTGCAGTTCGGTGATTTGGGTAAATAGAAGCCCGGGCTATTATTTGAAGTTTTACGGTAGTTATGTATTCAGCAGCTGCTTTTATCCAAAGTGACTTACATTGCATTAAAGGAGTGGTTGGTCAGCTTTTTTCAAAGGCTTGATTGTGTTTATGGGATACAGTCTAACATGATTTCATGCTCCGTTTTTAAAAAAAAAACGCATTCTTTTTCACATAATTTAGCTTTATTCTACACCACTGTGTCCCTTCTTGGAAAAACGACCGGATAGCTTCCTGGTTCTATGAAGCCCAGTGCTAATGTGCTAAGATTGGTTAGTGAGTTAAGGACTGTTGTGAGTGTGAGTTGTGATACGCCAACCGCGTAGAGCACGTTGTCCGGAAACGTCACTTCCCTTACCATTACGGTTAGTTGCGCTCAGGTGTATTGTAATAAACCTTATCAATTTGAGCCCGAATCAGACCCAGAGAATTGTAGTGAAGAGGATTGATCAAAACCTGTGCAAGAACAGCTGTTACAGGACGTTTAGGAATGGTATGGTTTTTTTTTCTGTTTTTGTAGTTGTCTCATACTATTATTGTGCGTTCACACGAGACTCGAATGAAACTAATGAATCACACTATTCACGAGTAGTTGGACGCTTGAACATTTTGAGTTTACTTGTTTCATTCGCGTGTGACATTCACTTCACAACAGATGTGAATTTGCGCATTGGGAGGGGCTTCTGCCAGCGGCTCGTCTCGTTGCGAAATGGCTGACATGTTTTTTTTATGGCAAAAAGTGTCCAAATCACCCTGAATTCACCCTATGTATAGCTCAAATTGAGTAAAGAGCGTTTTTTTTACAACCAGATTGTCCGACCTCATCACTCACTTTCTTCCAAGCAAGCTCCGGGTATCCACGTATGATTTTTCCTCATTGTTGTCACTACTAGAGCAAGCTCCTGATTGGTAAACTTGGTGAGAATATCCGCCAAAGTACAGATTTTTCAGCACGCGGCATTCGCACAAATCATGAGCGTCAACTGCTCAATCATTCACCTCAAACACTCATTCGTTCTCCTCAGACGCTCATTCATTCACCTCAACCGCTCAATCATTCGCCTCAATTGCTCAATCATTCGCCTCAAACGCTCAATAATTTGCGTCAAACGCTCAATCGTTCTCCTCAAACGCTCAATCGTTCTCCTCAAATGCTCAATCGTTCTCCTCAAACGCTCAATCATTCGCCTCAAACGCTCAATAATTTGCCACAAACGCTCAATCATGCTCAATCATTTGCCTCAGCCGCTCAATCATTTGCCTCAGCCGCTCAATCATTTGCCTCAAATGCTCAATCATTTGCCTCAACCGCTCAATCATTCTCCTCAAATGCTCAATCATTCACCTCAAACGCTCAATCATTTGCCTCAACCGCTCAATCATTCGCCTCAAACGCTCAATCATTCGCCTCAAACGCTCAATCATTCTCCTCAACCGCTCAATCATTCGCCTCAAACGCTCAATCATTCGCCTCAAACGCTCAATCATGCTCAATCATTCGCCTCAAACGCTCAATCATTCGCCTCAACCGCTCAATCATTCGCCTCAAACGCTCAATCATTTGCCTCAAACGCTCAATCATTCGCCTCAACCGCTCAATCATTTGCCTCAAACGCTCAATCATTCGCCTCAACCGCTCAATCATTCACCTCAAACGCTCAATAATTCGCCTCAAATGCTCAATCATTCTCCTCAACCGCTCAATCATTCGCCTCAACCGCTCAATCATTCGCCTCAAACGCTCAATCATTCGCCTCAAACGCTCAATCATTCTCCTCAAACGCTCAATCATTCTCCTCAAACGCTCAATAATTTGCGTCAAACGCTCAATCGTTCTCCTCAAACGCTCAATCATTCGCCTCAAACGCTCAATCATTCGCCTCAAATGCTCAATAATTCGCCTCAAATGCTCAATCATTCTCCTCAACCGCTCAATCATTCGCCTCAACCGCTCAATCATTCGCCTCAAACGCTCAATCATTCTCCTCAAACGCTCAATCATTCTCCTCAAACGCTCAATAATTTGCGTCAAACGCTCAATCGTTCTCCTCAAACGCTCAATCATTCGCCTCAAACGCTCAATCATTCGCCTCAAACGCTCAATCATTCGCCTCAAACGCTCAATAATTTGCCTCAAACGCTCAATCATGCTCAATCATTCGCCTCAACCGCTCAATCATTCTCCTCAAACGCTCAATCATTCTCCTCAAACGCTCAATAATTTGCGTCAAACGCTCAATCGTTCTCCTCGAACGCTCAATCATTCGCCTCAAACGCTCAATCATTCGCCTCAAACGCTCAATAATTTGCCTCAAACGCTCAATCATGCTCAATCATTCGCCTCAAACGCTCAATCATTCGCCTCAAACGCTCAATCATTCGCCTCAAACGCTCAATCATTCGCCTCAAACGCTCAATCATTCGCCTCAAACGCTCAATCATTCTCCTCAACCGCTCAATCATTCGCCTCAAACGCTCAATCATTCTCCTCAACCGCTCAATCATTCGCCTCAAACGCTCAATCATTCTCCTCAACCGCTCAATCATTCGCCTCAAACGCTCAATCATTCGCCTCAAACGCTCAATCATGCTCAATCATTCGCCTCAAACGCTCAATCATTCTCCTCAACCGCTCAATCATTCGCCTCAAATGCTCAATCATTCTCCTCAACCGCTCAATCATTCGCCTCAAACGCTCAATCATTCGCCTCAAACGCTCAATCATGCTCAATCATTCGCCTCAAACGCTCAATCATTCTCCTCAACCGCTCAATCATTCGCCTCAAACGCTCAATCATTCGCCTCAAACGCTCAATCATTCACCTCAAACGCTCAATAATTCGCCTCAAATGCTCAATCATTCTCCTCAACCGCTCAATCATTTGCCTCAAACGCTCAATCATTCGCCTCAACCGCTCAATCATTTGCCTCAAACGCTCAATCATTCGCCTCAACCGCTCAATCATTTGCCTCAAACGCTCAATCATTCGCCTCAACCGCTCAATCATTCACCTCAAACGCTCAATAATTCGCCTCAAATGCTCAATCATTCTCCTCAACCGCTCAATCATTCTCCTCAACCGCTCAATCATTCGCCTCAAACGCTCAATAATTTGCCTCAAACGCTCAATCATGCTCAATCATTCACCTCAACCGCTCAATCATTTGCCTCAAACGCTCAATCATTTGCCTCAAACGCTCAATCATTCGCCTCAAACGCTCAATCATTCGCCTCAAACGCTCAATCATTCGCCTCAAACGCTCAATCATTCGCCTCAAACGCTCAATCATTCTCCTCAACCGCTCAATCATTCGCCTCAAACGCTCAATCATTCTCCTCAACCGCTCAATCATTCGCCTCAAACGCTCAATCATTCTCCTCAAACGCTCAATCATTCTCCTCAACCGCTCAATCATTCGCCTCAAACGCTCAATCATTCGCCTCAAACGCTCAATCATGCTCAATCATTCGCCTCAAACGCTCAATCATTCTCCTCAACCGCTCAATCATTCGCCTCAAACGCTCAATCATTCTCCTCAACCGCTCAATCATTCGCCTCAAATGCTCAATCATTCTCCTCAACCGCTCAATCATTCGCCTCAAACGCTCAATCATTCGCCTCAAACGCTCAATCATGCTCAATCATTCGCCTCAACCGCTCAATCATTCGCCTCAACCGCTCAATCATTCGCCTCAAACGCTCAATCATTCGCCTCAAACGCTCAATCGTTCTCCTCAAACGCTCAATCGTTCTCCTCAAATGCTCAATAATTTGCGTCAAACGCTCAATCGTTCTCCTCAAACGCTCAATCGTTCTCCTCAAACGCTCAATCATTCGCCTCAAACGCTCAATAATTTGCCTCAAACGCTCAATCATGCTTAATCATTCGCCTCAACCGCTTAATCATTTGCCTCAAATGCTCAATCATTCGCATCAAACGCTCAATCATTCGCCTCAAATGCTCAATCATTCTCCTCAACCGCTCAATCATTCGCCTCAAACGCTCAATCATTCTCCTCAAACGCTCAATCATTCTCCTCAAACGCTTAATCATTCTCCTCAACCGCTCAATCATTCTCCTCAAACGATCAATCGTTCTCCTCAAACGCTCAATCGTTCGCCTCAACCGCTCAATCGTTCGCCTCAACCGCTCAATCGTTCGCCTCAACCGCTCAATCGTTCGCCTCAAACGCTCAATCATTCGCCTCAAACGCTCAATCATTTGTGTCAAACGTTCAATCATTCTCCTCAAACGTTCAATCATTCTCCTCAAACGTTCAATCATTCTTCTCAAACGCTTAATCATTCTCCTCAAACGCTCAATAATTTGCGTCAAACGCTCAATCATTCGCCTCAAACGCTCAATCATTCGCCTCAACCGCTCAATCATTCGCCTCGAATGCTCAATCATTCGCCTCAAACGCTCAATCATTCGCCTCAAATGCTCAATCATTCTCCTCAACCGCTCAATCATTCGCCTCAAACGCTCAATCATTCTCCTCAAACGCTCCATCATTCTCCTCAACCGCTCCATCATTCTCCTCAAACGTTCAATCATTCTTCTCAAACGCTTAATCATTCTCCTCAAACGCTCAATAATTTGCGTCAAACGCTCAATCATTCGCCTCAACCGCTCAATCATTCGCCTCGAATGCTCAATCATTCGCCTCAAACGCTCAATCATTCGCCTCAAATGCTCAATCATTCTCCTCAACCGCTCAATCATTCGCCTCAAACGCTCAATCATTCTCCTCAAACGCTCCATCATTCTCCTCAACCGCTCCATCATTCTCCTCAAACGCTCAATCATTCTCCTCAAACGCTCAATCATTCTCCTCAACCGCTCAATCGTTCTCCTCAAACGTTCAATCATTCTCCTCAAACGTTCAATCATTCTTCTCAAACGCTTAATCATTCTCCTCAAACGCTCAATAATTTGCGTCAAACGCTCAATCATTCGCCTCAAACGCTCAATCATTCGCCTCAACCGCTCAATCATTCGCCTCGAATGCTCAATCATTCGCCTCAAACGCTCAATCATTCGCCTCAAATGCTCAATCATTCTCCTCAACCGCTCAATCATTCGCCTCAAACGCTCCATCATTCTCCTCAACCGCTCCATCATTCACCTCAAACGCTCAATCATTCTCCTCAACCGCTCAATCGTTCTCCTCAAACGCTCAATCATTCTCCTCAAACGCTCAATCATTCTCCTCAAACGCTCAATCATGCTCAATCATTCGCCTCAACCTCTCAATCATTCGCCTCAAACGCTCAATCATTCGCCTCGAATGCTCAATCATTCGCCTCAAACGCTCAATCATTCGCCTCAAATGCTCAATCATTCTCCTCAACCGCTCAATCATTCGCCTCAAACGCTCCATCATTCTCCTCAACCGCTCCATCATTCACCTCAAACGCTCAATCATTCTCCTCAACCGCTCAATCGTTCTCCTCAAACGCTCAATCATTCTCCTCAAACGCTCAATCATTCTCCTCAAACGCTCAATCATGCTCAATCATTCGCCTCAACCTCTCAATCATTCGCCTCAAACGCTCAATCATTCGCCTCAAACGCTCAATCATTCGCCTCAAACGCTCAATCATTCTCCTCAACCGCTCAATCATTCGCCTCAAACGCTCAATCATTCGCCTCAAACGCTCAATCATGCTCAATCATTCGCCTCAAACGCTCAATCATTCGCCTCAACCGCTCAATCATTCGCCTCAAACGCTCAATCATTTGCCTCAAACGCTCAATCATTCGCCTCAACCGCTCAATCATTTGCCTCAAACGCTCAATCATTCGCCTCAACCGCTCAATAATTCGCCTCAAATGCTCAATCATTCTCCTCAACCGCTCAATCATTCGCCTCAACCGCTCAATCATTCGCCTCAAACGCTCAATAATTAGCGTCAAACGCTCAATCGCTCTCCTCAAACGCTCAATCATTCGGCTCAAACGCTCAATCATTCGCCTCAAACGCTCAATAATTTGCCTCAAACGCTCAATCATGCTCAATCATTCGCCTCAACCGCTCAATCATTTGCCTCAAACGCTCAATTATTCGCCTCAAACGTTCATTCGCCTCAAACGCTCAATCATTCGCCTCAAACGCTCAATCATTCGCCTCAAACGCTCAATCATTCTCCTCAACCGCTCAATCATTCGCCTCAAACGCTCAATCATTCTCCTCAACCGCTCAATCATTCGCCTCAACCTCTCAATTATTCGCCTCAACTGCTCAATCATTCGCCTCAAACGCTCAATCATTCGCCTCAAGCGCTCAATCATGCTCAATCATTCGCCTCAAACGCTCAATCATTCTCCTCAACCGCTCAATCATTCGCCTCAAACGCTCAATCATTCTCCTCAACCGCTCAATCATTCGCCTCAAACGCTCAATCATGCTCAATCATTCGCCTCAAACGCTCAATCATTCGCCTCAAACGCTCAATCATTCGCCTCAAACGCTCAATCATTCGCCTCAAACGCTCAATCATTCTCCTCAACCGATCAATCATTCGCCTCAAACGCTCAATCATTCGCCTCAAACGCTCAATCATGCTCAATCATTCGCCTCAAACGCTCAATCATTCGCCTCAAACGCTCAATCATTCGCCTCAAACGCTCAATCATTTGCCTCAAACGCTCAATCATTCGCCTCAACCGCTCAATCATTTGCCTCAAACGCTCAATCATTCGCCTCAACCGCTCAATAATTCGCCTCAAATGCTCAATCATTCTCCTCAACCGCTCAATCATTCGCCTCAACCGCTCAATCATTCGCCTCAAACGCTCAATAATTAGCGTCAAACGCTCAATCGCTCTCCTCAAACGCTCAATCATTCGGCTCAAACGCTCAATCATTCGCCTCAAACGCTCAATAATTTGCCTCAAACGCTCAATCATGCTCAATCATTCGCCTCAAACGCTCAATCATTTGCCTCAAACGCTCAATTATTCGCCTCAAACGTTCATTCGCCTCAAACGCTCAATCATTCGCCTCAAACGCTCAATCATTCGCCTCAAACGCTCAATCATTCTCCTCAACCGCTCAATCATTCGCCTCAAACGCTCAATCATTCTCCTCAACCGCTCAATCATTCGCCTCAAACGCTCAATCATTCTCCTCAACCGCTCAATCATTCGCCTCAAACGCTCAATCATTCGCCTCAAACGCTCAATCATGCTCAATCATTCGCCTCAAACGCTCAATCATTCTCCTCAACCGCTCAATCATTCGCCTCAAACGCTCAATCATGCTCAATCATTCGCCTCAAACGCTCAATCATTCGCCTCAAACGCTCAATCATTCGCCTCAACCGCTCAATCATTCGCCTCAAACGCTCAATCATTCGCCTCAACCGCTCAATAATTCGCCTCAAACGCTCAATCTTTCTCCTCAAACGCTCAATAATTTGCGTCAAACGCTCAATCGTTCTCCTCAAACGCTCAATCGTTCTCCTCAAACGCTCAATCATTCGCCTCAAACGCTCAATAATTTGCGTCAAACGCTCAATCATTCGCCTCAAACGCTCAATCATTCTCCTCAAACGCTCAATCATTCTCCTCAACCGCTCAATCATTCTCCTCAACCGCTCAATCATTCTCCTCAAACGCTCAATCGTTCGCCTCAACCGCTCAATCGTTCGCCTCAACCGCTCAATCGTTCGCCTCAACCGCTCAATCGTTCGCCTCAACCGCTCAATCGTTCGCCTCAAACGCTCAATCATTCGCCTCAAACGCTCAATCATTTGCGTCAAACGCTTAATCATTCTCCTCAAACGTTCAATCATTCTCCTCAACCGCTCAATCATTCTCCTCAACCTCTCAATCATTCGCCTCAACCTCTCAATCATTCTCCTCAACCGCTCCATCATTCTCCTCAAACGCTCAATCATTCTCCTCAACCGCTCAATCATTCGCCTCAACCGCTCAATCATTCTCCTCAAACGCTCAATCATTCTCCTCAAACGCTCCATCATTCTCCTCAACCTCTCAATCATTCGCCTCAACCGCTCAATCGTTCGCCTCAAACGCTCAATCATTCGCCTCAAACGCTCAATCATTTGCGTCAAACGCTTAATCATTCTCCTCAAACGTTCAATCATTCTCCTCAAACGCTCAATCATTCTCCTCAAACGCTCCATCATTCTCCTCAACCTCTCAATCGTTCGCCTCAACCGCTCAATCGTTCGCCTCAAACGCTCAATCATTCGCCTCAAACGCTCAATCATTTGCGTCAAACGCTTAATCATTCTCCTCAAACGTTCAATCATTCTCCTCAACCGCTCAATCATTCTCCTCAACCTCTCAATCATTCGCCTCAACCTCTCAATCATTCTCCTCAACCGCTCAATCATTCTCCTCAACCGCTCCATCATTCTCCTCAACCGCTCAATCATTCTCCTCAACCGCTCAATCATTCGCCTCAACCGCTCAATCATTCTCCTCAAACGCTCAATCATTCGCCTCAACCTCTCAATCATTCTCCTCAACCGCTCCATCATTCTCCTCAAACGCTCAATCATTCGCCTCAACCGCTCAATCATTCGCCTCAACCGCTCAATCATTCTCCTCAAACGCTCAATCATTCTCCTCAAACGCTCCATCATTCTCCTCAACCGCTCAATCATTCTCCTCAACCGCTCCATCATTCTCCTCAACCGCTCCATCATTCTCCTCAACCTCTCAATCATTCGCCTCAAACGCTCAATCATTCGCCTCAAACGCTCCATTATTCGTGTGAATTGCCCTGCAGAATGTCTATTCGCGTCTTTACATTGACTTAACATGTAAATCACTCGTGCAAAAAGCTTTCTGGTGTGAGCGCAACATTAGATAGGCTGTTATTTGTACATGCTTGAAGGGATGATTTGGATTACAGACTGCAGATCTACAGGGATCGCTACTGACTATTGAGCACCGTTAGGCTATGTTCACACTTGACATGTTTTTTGACAAGAAAAAGTTGACAAGTACGCTCTTTTAGTAAAAAAAAAAGAAAAAAGAAGCTGGAAGCGTTTGGTTTCAAATAGCAGCTGAGGGCGTCTTTTGTTGCTATAACAGCTGCAACAAAAGTGCAGTATTGTGCAGAGATACAAAATGTTGAGAAGGAGAAAGTTGGCTCTTGCGTTGGCTTTTGAAGTTAACAGGGAGGAGAATGTCGGTTCACAACGACGTTTGTGGATGCACAACATTATACAGGGAAGAAAACAGTATGGTGCTTACAATATTTTAGATTTAACAAAAGTCAGTTTGAAGACCTGCTACAAATCATTGCTCTGACACTAGCACAATTAGTCAACCTACTGGTTCCTTAACTAAAATATATAAATAAATATTCCAATGCATAATGTTTTTTTTATCATATAGTTACAATATTAACTAACTTTTAAGATAATTTAAACTACCTAATGGTTTCTTTATACCTTTGATAAACTGGATTTGGAGAAAATGACAAATTAAGTTAAGAATTATTAATTACATGAATTATATTTTAAGCTTATTTTGCATTCTCTGAATAACTTTAACCCTTTAAAACCGCACGTATCATATTTGATACACGAGTTTCTAAGACATATATTGAATCAGTGAGAGCAATACTTTCTTTGAAAACCTATTGTATCTATTTTGGTACGTGTATTCTGCCATCTTGTGGAATTTCACTGTACTGCAGGCAGTAGAGGGGTATTTTTTTAGCTTTTCAAAATGGCGACTGCGATTGGATCAAGACAGACGCTTTCGGCAGGAAAATAAAGGCTAATTTCAAGTTGTTAAGGTAAAAAATAATATTGGATTGCGCCTGATATAATTAATTTAACACTTTCTGAATTGAAATAATGCATAATTACTTAATAATTGAATCGTTAAATTACAAGTAAATCGTGTTGGAAATTGTGTATCAAATTTGATACTGCAGGTATTAATGGTGCTACCACAATGCAAACACACACAATATTGGGATGATTCAATTAATGGTAATAATGACTGAAATGCCATATTAAAATATATATTGTGTTAAAAATGCACATATTAAATTTAAAACTGCAGGAATAAGGTTCTTTATCCCTGAATAGTAATAGATTTTTTGTATATAAGGTCTACACTGTTGTAAGCAAAACGTTCCCCAAAAGCCTGATGTATCAAATGTGATACAAAAAAATATATCATAAACAAATTTTTTTTTTTTGATTTTGATTCAAGGCTTAATAAACATCTAATTTCCAAAAATATATAATTTTCTGCCATTTTTTTAATGTGTCAGGCTTTAAAGGGTTAATGTGTTTCTATATGTTATGGCAATAGTTTTGGACGGTGCCATTGTATTATTTTAAAACTTTTTTGATACGTCGTGTAAGAATAAATGCTATCGTATTTGAATGAGTAAATTTCAGTTTCACTTTACGCGACGCATTGCCTGTTATCCGCCAGTGGAGGCGCTCGAGCAACCGAAGCAAAGACACACATCCGAGTCTAGGAGAAGAAGAGAAGGGATCGAGGGAAGAACATAAACATGAGAAGTGGAACACAGCCGTTCATTCTGCTCTAAATCTGATGTTTTCACACTGTGAGTACATTCATTTATCATTTATTAGGAGAAATCTTAATCCAAACGACTAAACGAGTCGGTTCATTTAGTGAATCACTCAGAAATTAATCGAAATTAACCGACTCATGTTGTTCATTACGCTCGAGAAACGTAAACTCGTTACTGTTTTTTTTTCACATTACAATTTGTGAAGATTTTGAGTTATGTTTTTTATTTGATTTAATGAAACCTGGTAAACATATATAAAGTAACACTTAAAGCTGGATAATTGAGAGTGATTGTAAGTGTGATGATCATCTGCTAAATGAGCAACAGCGACCACAATTCACACCTTCAGTCAGTGAAGCCGCTCCCACAGCCGTTCATGAGAGTTTAAATGCTCGGAATATAACCATCTTCCCACAGGAGAAGAAGAAGAAAGCAGGAGGAATTACTCCAGGAGAAACTACAGACATACTATTGTAAAGATGGAGTTTGAGGAAGAACCCTGCAGAATAAAAGATGAAGAGACAGAGGAACAAATAGGTTGGTGTTTTCCTTCATTTTCTTTAATGAGGAACATTAAGATGAAAACTGACACATCCTCTTGAGACTAGTAATGCACCGATACCATTTTTTCAGAACAAATCCGATACCAAAAATTCAATACCATCGCAGTTTTGCTTAAAAATTCAAAGTAGAATTTCTCCATTCATTTCAATGAGAAACCTTTGGCGTCAGACACAGACGCGTTGGGCATGTTAACATTATCGTCATGATGATCATATATTGGGTTATGATTTTGCTATTGTGACATGTTGGAGTGTGATTCTCAATTTATTCAGCCAGCATAATTGTATTTACGCTATCTAGACACATTTTAACATGTAACCCAACTAGGGCTGCACGATTTGGGGAAAATATCTAATTGCGATTAGTCTGGTTAAAATTGCGATTTTTAAAATGAGATTTTATTATTATTTTTTATTTTTACAAATGAAAAGTATGTGTATATAACATTTTGTCTTTATATATTGATATGACTAGTAATATTTATTGTGATTTTTATTATTATTGCTAAATAAAAATAAGAAATATTACTATTACAATAACATTCATTATTAAAAAATTTAAATAGAGCATTTAAGAATAAATATAACAGAATAATATTAGTAATATTTATATTTTACAGAAAACTAAAAAACTGTGGGTTACCTGTTAGTATGCAGACAGCCTATGAATAAAAATCATTAGAAAGGTCTAAGGATTTATTGTAAAGAAAATTATTATAAAAATTAAAATATTTTATATTATATCAATTTCTTAAAGTCTATGTATTTAATATGAAATATGAGCCTCTTATGCATCCTCTGTGGGGGAAAAAACTCTATATTTAAACTGTATATTTAAGAAAAACATATGAATTTTCTTATACATTAATTTAGAAGTATTATTTTTCAGATTTTTTACCCAAAAGTTGAAACTCCACATTTGCCTCAGAAGAAGTAATCGTTCTTTTTCAGGAAATCCCTATGGGGGATTGATATTTCGATATGTATCGATACTGAAATATCTGAAACGATACGATACTCATTTTCTACAGTATCGAAATCCCTAATGTGAAGCTTGAGCTGTATGCTGAATAAAACGAAGATAGAAACATTTTGACTGATTAAACATGAAGATAATACTTCTGGGACAAGATCTGGTGTATTTGAGTTCTTCAAGCCTTCTCGGTATTTTCATAATAATTAAGTATGCAGTGCTGATTGACATTCTGTGATGAGAAGCCACATCAGCTCACTGACTATATGAAGTGAGTTAAAACCTGTTATTAAACGTTGTATTTTGTTGGACATCAGGTTTATGAACGCTTCGCATTACTAGTTTGTGAAGATGTTTGACTCAAACTCGCAGTCTTTCAGACGGAGCAGCTTTTACTGCTGATCACAGAGCCGCTATTCACTAACACGCTGGGCATTTATTTATTAAATTAAAATCGCAGCCTTTGTGCTTTCACAATCACACATGAGCCAAATCGCGATTGCGGTTCGATTTCGATTCATTGTGCAGCCCTAAACTCAACCCCATTCTAGTGTTGTCAAAAATATCGATATTTCGATATGTATCGATACTGAAATATCTGAAACGATACGATACTCGTTTTCTACAGTATCGATACCAGCTGCGCTCTCCTCTTAGTGTTGGCGTGACGGGTCTGAATTTCGCGCGGGATTGCACATAACATTAATTCTACTCATTCCCGCAGATTTCGCGCTCGCATCTGAAGCGCACACACATACCATTATAAAGCCGCCTCTGACATACAAGGGCAAAAATGAGCTCCTTTTTCAAGCTTATTAATGGTCAAATACACTCAAAAATAGGGCTGGGTAAAAATATCGATTCATCAATGCATTGCAATTATTTGTTTCTCAATTCAATATCGATTCATCAAATCCTATGAATCGATTCAGCTCACCGGCCAGTGGCGGCGCTGTGTGTAACACTCTAGTGAGAGCGTTCAGCGCGGTTCAGCGTTGTACAAGACGCGCTTTACAAAAACAGCAAGATGGCAGACAGCAGCTGCGCTCCGTTCAAGCCTGAACCGCCAACGTTAAAAGCCGACGTTTGGGCTCATTTTGGATTCCACAGTAACGGCCGTTTCACACCGCAAGCGTGAGCAGCGCATATTTTTTTCGGCGCCCATGTTAATCAATGAGGGCATTCACACCGGGAGCAGGAGCAGCGCGTGAGCAGCAGTGAAGCGGGGGTTTCGGCGCAGAGCCTATTTTTGCTGCGCTGCTGACGCTCAATTAAAGTGAAAGCACACTTTAAATGGACAAAATAAATATGATTTCACACAAAAGGTGCTCAAAATGCACACAAGAAGCACATGCAGTGTGTTTTAACAAAAACTGAAGAGTGTCAGAAAATAAAATAAAAAGATATTTGTAGAAGATTTACCCATTAAACCGTTTTAATTAATTAGCTTGGGTGAAAGTGTATGTATGTATGTATGTATGTATGTGTATATATATATAATGTGTATATATATATATATATATATATGTATATATGCTATATAAACATTATTTTAGGCTACACAGACAGGTCTAGGCTCTAGCATTATAAATCAAACAAGAGTGTGCGTTTTATTTTTGTCTATGGAGTTTGCTGTCTTCTAAACATATCGAAGTATGAATGAAACCACATGATCGCAGTTTTCTTGGTTGTGTTTGTCGTTTACCATTTACATGCAAATGTTGCAGCCTACACCTCCCCATGTTAAAGTTTCAAGACTATCAAGTTTATAAATGACCACCTTCTAAAAACAAATATAGGCTAGTTGTCTTTATAAAGAAATTCTCACATATGATATAAGTAGGGTTGGGCATCGTTTTGATTTGAACGATTCTGATTCCGATTCCGATTCTTAGTTTCGATTACGGTTCTTTTCGATTCTCGATTCCGATTCTTTGAGGGGTGGAGTCACAACATGTCACAGGCTCATTTCACAGAGGAAAATTGTATTTTGATTCAATAATGAGTTTTAGTTTTGGGACTTTCTCCGCTGGCATTTTCACTTGCTTTGCTGCAAAGGTGAATGGAGTTTCACACCGAGTCCCGGTTTAACAATAGCATTAACAGCAGTCATATTAGGACTGCTACTAGCGTGGGCAATTTGCGTATAGCTACATTTATCTACGAGGGGGAAAAATAATTTCAGTAACGTTGTTGTTCACCACGATTCGCAATTGGTCAAGGGCTTTGTTATTACACTACAATCACTTAGCTGATTATGACGAGGTGGGATAATGTTAGTTCACCCTGAAATGAAAATAAAGCCATCTTTTACTTACCCAGCTGTTGTTCAAATGCGCGTGTTCCTGTGTGTGCACTCCAAGCCGCAGTAGCCTCGTGCAATATTGTCATGACAACCGGTACACAATATTCACTTAATCATATACGTTATAGAAAAGACGAGAATCGCGTTTTTTTCTATTGAGCTTGATTTCTCAAAATTGTGCGTGTGTGTGTGTGTGCTTATCTTGGGTGCAATGACAACAATAGTGCGAGTTATTATAGTAGGCATGAACGCCGGCGGCTGCTGACGGCTCATAATGTACACAGAGGAGTGCGCTCAGAATAACGGCCGAGCTCAGTGTTTTGACTGAATAATACGGTTTCTTTCTCGCAAAACCTATAGTGTGCCCCCTGAACACTTTCCATATGGCGCGCGTCTCCCTGTATCGTTGCGCGATACATTTGTTTATTTTTTGTAATGTTTTAGCTGATCGCCATTCACTGCCATAATAGGAAGGAGCGCGTGCAGGAACAGTATTTTAAATGTCATAGGACATAGGGCACTGGGACAACATCCGGGTAAGAAAAAGAAGGCTTTATTTTCATTTCAGGGTGAACTATCCCTTTAATAACGTTGGTTAGCGCAGGGTTGCCCGAGGAGGACAGACCTGCGCAGCATTTCAAACACGCTACACTCGTTAATTTATACACCACATATTTGTAGTGCATCCTCCTGTGCAAGAAATAAGTTTGTCATATGTGTTGCACTGTGCCGACCCAGGCTTTTTTTTTTTAAGTGAAATAAAGCCACACTTTTGAGCGCCGCTTACCGTGCTCCATGGCTGCAACAGAACAAACGGGTGCGGCAAGCACTTCCGAAAACTTGCACGTTTGGAACCGATGATCGGAATCGAAAACAAAATTTCTAAACGATTCCAATGGCATCGTTATTTTTAAAACGGTTCCAAGTTGGAACCGGTTCTCGATGCCCAACCCTAGATATAAGTGAGCATTATATGTAGTATTGGAGCCGCTGCTGTGACGCTGTAAAAACGCTTCCAGTGTGAATACTCTTGCGCGTCTGCAGCTGCAGTCACGGTGTGGTTACGCTGACGTGACACTCACGCACTGCTCACGCTTCCAGTGTGAGACGGCCGTAAGCCGGGAACAAATGAAGAGGTGGATAAAACCAAAGTGGTCTGTAAGCATTGCCACACCGTTCTTAAACTTTAGAGGTGTTAATAAAGCACCTGTTTGTTACAGTTGTGGTTTGTATTCAACACATGTACAATATTGTACGGTTTGTTCTGCTAAATAAACCATGACAGGAAACATGCTGGGGTCAATTTGTTCTTAAACATTTGTAATACTGCACACATTATTTAAAAATATACTCGGGTACTTCATTACTTGTGTATTTACTTATTATTGAATCGATATCGAAGCTAATAAAGCAATATCGAATCGAATCGAAATCGAATCGAATCGAAACCTCAAGAATCGAAATCGAATTGTCAAATTCCTAACAATACCCAGCCCTACTCAAAAATGTCTCAATGTCCATCTTGGTGAGTATTAACGTAAACACAGTCGTAAACAGTTCAGGAAGAATGTGTAGCAGGAGTGTTTGGGATCCATGCGTGCTGCGGATCTTAAAGGGACAGCGGTTATTTATTATTCAAACTACAAAAAGACAAACGATCACTTACTGCTCTTGACTTGTGTAACTCTAATGGATTCATCTGTATTTCATTTTTTATAATGAAGATTATCCAATGTTATTTTAAATTTGATTAGGCCTACTTTGTTTTTTTTTATTCAGTTTCTTACCTAAATACTGTTAGACGTAGGCTACCTGAAAAAATAAAGCAGTCTATTTAATTTGTATCTTTATTTTATTGTATTTATTTGTGCTATTGTTAGTCATTTGTTTATTTGTTCTTATTTTATTACTGTTTACTCGTCTTTTTAAATTCAATTTGAAATCAAGCTTCCTTGTGCTGTAGCTATTGCAACACAATTAGTTTGCAAATATTTGTGAGATAATTGTAATGGTAATTGATCAACGTTTATATATGAGAAAAACCTTAAAAGCTTTATTATATAAAGTGATCTCTTCTGAAGAAATTTTTAATCGCCTAGACTTTCAATAGACGGACAAAAAAATAAATGATATTAAAAATATCTATTTGACAGTATATGCAGCGTTTTTTCCCCGTGGTATGAAAAATAGTATTGAATATCGATACATTTTTAGGTATCGTATCGAAGTTAGAAATTCCAGTATCGTGACAACACTACCCCATTCCATCCCTAAACCTGTCCATTTTTGTGGTATATAAAACACAGATATAACAGGCAGATACGACTGCATGCACAATTTATTCAATAAGTACAAATATTCCGATTGATTTGTGTGAAGAAAATCCCCAAACGCGATCAGCGTCTCCATTCGCAGAAGATCATGAACACGTTAAGTTTTAGATATTGCCGCCCGTTACATCAGTTTTCATAGTGAAATGTCATTGGCTCTCGTGTGTCTTGTGACCGATCGCGTCATGCTAAAGAGTCGTGTGTATTATTTGAATGAGATATAAATGAGCGCGTTCACGAAGTGGCGGGATCATCATCTCAGCGATTAAAACATTAAGATCAACTCTGTTCTTTACATGAAGACATTGTGTGACTTCGGAAGACTTGGAATGCAACATGAGAATACTTTTATATTGTTTTTGCAATAAATACCTATGGCTGTACTTGTGTTTTATAATGTTTAGAAGTGGGTACCCAGATAGCAGACCAACACTGAATCATCGTTGAATCAATGTTAATGCATCAACTAAAATATCATTGAATCAATGTTGAAATTTAATGTTGATTTTTCATCAGGTTTGCACCCTGAAATAATGTTATTTCAATGATGAAAAATAGATGAAGATGGGCTTAAAATCATATTTTTTCAACTACAATTAAATCACTTATTTAACACTGAATCAACATCGAATCAATGTTTATGCATTAATCAAATTATCATTGAAACAATGTTGATATTTAACATTGATTTTTCATCAGGTTTGCACCTTGAAATAATGTTATTTCAACGATGAAAAATAGATCAAGATGGCCATAAAATCTATATTTTTTCAACTTTAATTAAATCACTTATTTAACACTGAATCAACATAGAAACACTATAAAATCGATCTTGCTTTATGTACAACAGGATTCTATGCCAGTTAATTTTCATGTTAGGCTGCAATTGATATTATTTTGTATCAAAAAGTCACTCAAAGTAAACAACATCCTTCAGTTTACATGCAAATGTATTTATTTATGCCCCCACGGTTTCAACAGGAAATCTCACATTGACTTAAAACAATTACATCAGAATTTATAACACAAGTGAAAAACACGACAACCTGCATCTGCAAAATGGAAGTAAATACAAATGGAAACTCGCCAATAAAAACAGAAATGGAACAGTAGTGCTGAAAGAAAAAAGGTAGAAGAAAGAATGAAATACTCAGGGACTTCCACCATGAGCAATGCCCCCAAGCCTTTCAGGGGCGTAACAGAGCCAATTTTACACCGTCCCAGCAAAGATACACTCTGATGCCTCCTTTTTATCAGCATTCACTTGTAATGCACCTAAAACAACAAGATGTTCGTAAATATTTGGAAATGTGACTAAATATACATCACAAATGTACTACAGAATGAAGTGAAACTTGAAATGTGATCTAAATCTTTACATTCCAGTTAAAACATGCTGAATTTAAATTAAACTATTTAATGAATTTGACTTTCCCCTTTAAAGCACCTGCAGACACACAGGAGGAATGAATGGAAAAGCAAGGTCAAAATATCTTCAAATATCTATCTGGTTTTATCTAATATCAATACTGTATTTAATAGTAAATAAACAAATAAAGTGTGGAAGTGAAACAAGTAAATTAATAATCAAGTAGCTAAATTAATAAAAGAGGAGCTGGATAAGCTACACAGTGGTTTGGAAGAGATTATCCATTTTACAACACAAACTGGAGGCGCAGCAGCTTTCTGCAGTTTGATATAGCTGCCTTCTTTCTTGCTGCATTAAAGATTAAATTGGAATTCTGTAATTCTGGTCAGCCTGAGTGAGCTAATCGCACAGCTGAAGCAGAGCTACGAACTGATTGTCCTATTTCCCCTCACATGCCAACAGGGCAATTAGCTCGTAGCTCTGCTTCAGCTGTGATACCCGCACATGGTCCGACCAGAATTACTGACATGCCAGAAATTCGTCCGATCGCCTCTCGTTTTTCCCTGTACACAGGACAAATATGGGATAACTGTACTATCAAAATGATTAATAAATACACGCACAATTATCCATGAACTTGAACTACATTTTGTAGATATTTTCACTGTCCACAAACAAATGCCTTTCAACTTGTATGTGCTAAATACAGATTTACATGAATGTGCAACATTTTGTACAAATCGAGACATACGTAATTGAGAATGCAAAACTTTGATTTTGTATTAATGTTGGTCAGAATCCGTGCATGCAACGAGTAAGATGTGCTTTTGCGGGTCCGGTGCCGCACATGCATTCATTAACTCGTTTGTGAGTCGATCATCTCAAAATCCAAATTAATCAAATAGGATCAACTCACAAAAGAGGCAATGCATGCGCAGCACCGGATCCACAAATGCACATCTTACTCGTTGCACGCACAGATGAATCATTTTGATTCTAAAATCATGTGAACAAACGACGCACGACAAAGATGAAAATCGGCCCGACCCAAATAAGAGTTGCACAAGTCAGAATTCGGCTCGAAATCGGACGAAAATCGCACTGTGTATGCCCAGCTTAAGAAATAAAGATAAAAACATATGATAGGGTTTGGTGAAAAACAAACGGAAATTCAATGTATTAAAGAATATCTTGGCCATTGGTTGTGTACGGAGGGCATTCAGGTGACTTTATTAATGTCGCAGTTCACTCTAACTCGCCCAGGAGAACGCACAAGTTGTAAGCAAGAAAGATAAATAAAATCACGTAATGAAAATTGAGAGGAATTGTATTAATCTTTTTGTACTTACCTATAAAAAAACACTGTTGCTGTCCTGTCCCTGTCTTTTTCGCGCCTAAAGTCTGTTAAGTCGCGCTTTGATCTGAAGGTGCATTACTGCCACCTACTGGACTGGATTGTGGAGCATTCGATCGGTAGGGGAAAATATTCTAAATTCTTTATTAACCCTGTATTCTTTAGATAAATAATTAAATGTATGTAAATTATACATGATTTTTAAAATAATAATAATAGCCTACATTTTATACATTTAAAACAGGCTATGAATATTTCTGGATGACCACAAGAATTAAAGGTGAACTATGTAAGATTTTTGCAATAAAATATCCAAAAACCACTAGGCCAGTGTTATATATTTTGTTCAGTTGAGTACTTAGAATATCCCAAATGTTTCCAACTATTTGTAAATCGTGAGAAATTGCTATTTTAACCAAGGAACCGGGACGTGTTAGCTATGCGTTTGAGGGAGTCGCCTGTCGATTGCGTCATATCGGTGTTATATGAGCCAGATCGCTTTCACTTTCGTCCTCATAAAGTTTGTCAAGTAAATGCTTTTAAAAGCCTTGCCAGTTTGAACATTGAAGCGATTGTGCACTATTCAAAAACAACAATACGGAAAACTTATCCGTTCAGTGCTCAGCTTTTTTCTGTGACACGGAGAGTTGAGCCGTGTCGCGTCTCTGACAACGAGCGCGCGCCCTGAAGGCAGACCTCTTTTCACGTGAAGATCGCGCGCGGAGAGCAGCGCAGAAACGCAGTGTCAACGCCGTCCTGTGACTAAAGTAAAGTCACTAAAGTAGCTTAGAAACTCAACTCAACCGTTATAGCATACATTTGAATACCTTTTGAAGTAATTACAAACCACAGCTTCATAATGAATAGAGACTGAATGAGTAATTCACACACACAATCACTCTCTCATTAATGCATCCAAATAAATGTAATGTAGGTCTACTACTGTGTTAATGTATCTGTATCTGATGTACAACAAACATAAATCTGCCCCATAGACAAGAACTGCTGAAAGTGAACCGTTTCCTTCAAGTATTTTAAAATCACAAAGAAATGCACTTTTTGCATTTGTTGGAAAAATTCCAACTTTAATAGTAGAAAATCAGTAACACACACACACACACGCATGCACCCTCCTCTCTCTCGCGCCAGTCAGACCAATCGTGGCAATGCATCACATATGCTTAAACTTTTATGTAGCCACGCAACAATAATTTCAGCATTCACTGTATACACCGGGACGTGATGTTGTGACGCGATTTTTCGAACGGATGCTTCACCTAAAATGCCCCGCAATGCAAGTGATGCAAGCCAAATGCAGCGTTCTATTGAAAATTAATGTATGTATTTCTGCTGTACCAAACTGCAATGAAGCCACACACACACACACACACACAGGTTGCTAGGTTACCATAACAAATAGGCTCACCCCAGAAATGATATATTTGTTAGTAGCCTAATGGTAAATGCTGCAGGTGTAGAAATCCACATAAAATATATTTACTTTGATGTCAGGGCTAGATTACAGCATGAAACCTGTTGTGCATATTAATACATTTATTTTCGTTATGCATTATTTGTTTTGGTTGTTTAAAAACGCAGACATTTTTTATCCGATTAATCGATTAATCGATCGATTAAGTGCTAGATTAATCGATTACAAAAAGAATCGATAGCTGCAGCCCTACTAATACGATAAACAGAGTTGCGTTACCTCATACTCATGACTGGAAAAGAGGAAGTGGCGCCAGCGACCGTGTCATAATAAAAGTCCCGCCGGCGACTATGCTATAATAACAGTCCCGCTCTTCAATCGCTCCTGCGGCCTTGCTCAGCTCCACAACACTCGGTCCTGCTCTGCTTCACTACAGTAATGTTAATAATCGCATCCATGAACATCATTTCTGCCCGAGTCCTATCCTGATTCTTTCCCACCGGCTGTGAGCTGAAGACCACATGTCCCAAGATTCTGCGCTCAAACGTGCCGTCATCAAACTACGCCTTTGTTTTGAACAGGCGACCTCTAGTGGACGGAAAAGTTACATAGTGTAGCTTTAAGGACTCTTGACAGTCATTAAATATCTCTCTGCATGTGCTGTAGCTAGCCGAAAACATTAGAGGATTGGAGATGTTTTCCATGATGGAGGAGATTTTAAAATAATAATTAAAACATTAGTATTAACAATATGCCTAATGATAATCAACTGGTTCGTCCCATTGAGTTCAAGTTATGGTAGTAGTTCTTTGTTAATCCACACACTTGTTGGTAGAGATTCATCATTTGAGGATAATGAATGTGCTCACATTTCACAGAGATGTACCCAATTGTTTTGGATTTGCTTTAACATTTTGAATGATGGGACAGATAGATTGAGTAAACCTCACCAGTGGAGAATTAAGCTGATCAAAAATCAACATTGATTCAATGTTTGTCTTTTCAACACTGAAAAGCATGGAATTATCAACATTGATCCAATATTATTTAGCAATGAATTTTCAACATTGGTCCACAATTTTTTTAGCATACAGGGTTTTTCCTGGGTCAAAAATGGTCTTCGGTGGTGGCTGACAGACATGGTCATCCATACACACTCACACGCACGGTAAAAAAAAAATACCCTACCCACGTGATCTGCAAGCGCAATACTGACAATAAATTTGAAATAAATTCAAAGAAAGTTTGTTACTTTTGCTTGTCTTATTTTGATACCTTGATGTTTTTGTTCCTCATTTTTACACTATTTACTGATAATTGTTTTGGTATATAATCATATCAATATTAAAAAAATTGTATTAAAAAAATGAACAAATAGCCTAATTTTCTGCCATATACAATTTTCTGCCATATACAATCAGCTAGCTAACAACAACTTTGTTCTGGGTTCACCTCACTCCAGTCTAAACTAAATGATTTTAGGCTATTTATTTTACTACACATTGTCAACATAAATAAGCTGAAAGACTGTGGATGATTAAAGCTAATTCTTACTATCCACTCTTGCTAAATTGGGTAAGCACACTTGTGTTCTCATTTCAGAGATGTTCTGAGTAAATGATTAAACTGATTCGTGAGTTCAGTCATGGACAGATCAGTTGTTCTAACCAGTCGTTAAAATGATTCTGTTCAAAGGAGTTATTTGGTCGCGAATCGGACATTAGCAGACGCATTGTGTGTGAATCCCGTCTTTAGAACATCGCAAAAGATTTGTCAACACACAGAAAACACTTCATAACAGGATAGGATTTGTTTCCTGTTTATTGAAAGTATGCTTTGTCAGCTGGTCAGAGAATCAGTCAATGTTTTTTGAGCGCATTTCACACCCAGCTGTAATTAAAGGAAGACATCGTCTGATAGCGCCACGTGCAACATGGATTCGGTCTTCCGACCTTTTGATTTTGATTAACGTAATATGTGAAATATTAGAAAGCTAAGAATGCTTATTTTGAAGGCAGAGAGAGTGCGAGCGGGGGAGGAGCTCTCTGATCGTTCTCTCTGTCACTCAGTTAACGCAAGTGCAGCAGTCATCTGTTCTACATCAATCATAAATCACAATAACTGATCAAATAAGGCTTTGGCGGGGCAAAAATTGGTTTTGGCGGACGCCAAAAAATTTTCAATGTAGGAAAAACCCTAGCATAGAATTTTCAACATTGATCCAATATTACTTCGCATTGACAACCTCAACCAAATTGATGATTCTGATGGAATTTCAACATTGACTCAATGTCACAATGCTATCTGGGTAGGTTTAGGGTAGGAGTTGGGTTAGCTGCTCCAAAATATAAAAGTTACCTTTAAATATGAATAAAATATTAATAAAATCATGTCTGCTTTTACAAATGCAAAGAATAAAATGCGTCTTGATCTGACGCATTGGGTAAACAACTGAAATGAATGGAGCACCCAGCGTGTCGATATAGTGACGCCTAGGCCCGATCACACAGAATGCGTTTTTCAGGTTCGAAAACGCGAGGCGCACCGCACTGCCTTTTTTGGTTGACGTCTTTTTCATTAGCAGTGCGCTGCAGTTTTTTTATGTTGCTAGGAAACCCCCGAATCAGCTGTCCTGTCAGTCTAATCAAGGTAACGGTCGCCACAACGGAAGATTCATTCGACTTCATTCACTCTCCATTCATTCGATTGGACCATAGAAATAAAACTCGATGACGACGGGCGCTTTTCCGCTCCGAGTTTTTTCAACTTCATGCGCTCAGAGCGTTCCTTCTAAAACGCGAGACGCAGCAGGTGGTTAAAACGCGAGGTGCCTGGGGCATGACGCCGCAAAAACGCGTTGTGTGTGATCGGGGCCTAGGGGTGCCTTTAGCGTCTTTATTGTGACGCAGAAGGCATTTGACCATGCTTCGGATTTTGACGCCTTGGGAGTGAGAACGAGTTGCAATACATCTAAAACTAGATGCTAGTAGACACAGTAGTAAACTAGATTTGTGCTTAAGAAAGAATTTACATTATTTCTTTGTTTCTCATTTGCCTCCTTAAATTGAATTTGGGAATTTAATGTTGATTTTAGACCCGGTGGATGTGAATGAAGACAAACAGCATCATTTCACACATGAAGAAACAAAACTGACATATAAAAATGAAGACGAACATCAGTTTCAAAAACCTCATTTCAAAAATGAAGATGGAGATTTTCAAGAGAATTTCACACAGAATCAAGCTGGAAGATCTGGAGTCAAAGGATCTCTCACCTGCTCTGAGTGTGGGAAGAGTTTCAGACGTAAAGCAGACGTTAGGAGACACATGAGGATTCACACTGGAGAAAAACCATTCTCATGCTCCCAGTGTGGAAAGAGTTTCACTCTGAAAAGCACTCTCGACAATCATCTGCGCCGTCACTCTGGAGTGAGATCATTCAGCTGTGATCAGTGCGAGAAAACATTTGTTACAGCAGCAAACTTACGAGCACACCTTAAAGTTCATGCTGGTGTGAAGCCTCATGTTTGTTCTTTCTGTGGAAAGACTTTTTCACAGCTGGAACATTTAAAACAACATGAGTGTACTCATACTGGTGTGAGACCTTATATGTGCTTAGACTGTGGGAAGACCTTCAGTTCATCAGGCACATTAAAACAACACCAGAGAGTTCACACTGGAGAGAAACCGTTCAAGTGCTCACACTGTGGGAAAAGTTTCTCTCGGTCAGGAACATTGAAAGATCACAAGAGAGTTCACACTGGAGAGAAGCCGCACCAGTGCTCTTCATGTGGGAAGAGTTTCACCTGCTCCTCTAATCTATTGAAACATAAGAGAAAGCGTTGCCTGAAGTCGTCAAAATGAGGAATGTTTCATATTCAGATCCATAATTTACAAGTAAATCATGTAATTGTAACGATTCACCAGTGTGAGTGCCCCTGATCACCACCAGAGGGCACTCCAACCCGGACTGTCATTCCATCAAAGACTACATCACCCATAATCCTTTGCCCAGATTTATGAGCACTCACTGTTTACACCTGTCTCTCATTTACCTCATTATCTCTGCCTATATGTAGCCTGTTCACCCTGTCATCCATTGCGAGGTTTTGTATGTGTTTTGTTTACACTGCATTTCTGAGCGTTTTCCCTGGGGCCTATACCATGAAGCCGGTTTAGCTGGCTAGCCAGATATGTTTAAGCTTAGTTTGTGCCAATCCTGGGTTTAAGGTACCATTAAAGTGGTTTAGCTTTTAGCAGTGTTCATCTCCATAGTAACTTACGCTCCACGGCTAACCTGCTCCAGGGCAGGTTATGTTCTGGATAAGAGATCTCTAACTGAAATTGGACCAATCAGCTGTGAGCAAAGTGACACGCCTCTGATGCAATAAAGTCACTCCCCCTGTTTCTGCTCCAAATTAAAGGTCACTACATAGCAAATGGCTATTAAAGACTTCAGCCTCTGGCTTTTAACAATGGTTATTTATAATAATAATAATTTTGAATTATTTAAAAATAATTTATGTAATTATTATACCCTTAATCAATTACACATGTATAATTTTAGTAAATCAATCATTAATATGCATTTTGTTCATATAAAAAAAATAGCCTATATAAAGGTCATACAAATAAGCTTTAAATTCAATAACTAAATCTATAAAAAAAATTACATGTGAGCATAAATGTTAAATTTTCTCTATATGTCAACTAAACTAACTTCATAACTTTTACTTGCATTGACGTATAAGATTTTTCTTAAAGTTGTCCTCGACAGCTCTTTTCTTCTGTGTAAATTTATTTGAATTCTTAATATTTTTAAATCATGTATATTCTGCAGAAGAGTGAAGTGAATCACACTGCTTCTCTCGCGAGAAGTGAATCTCAGTTTTACTGATCCACAGCATGTGATTGGCTGTTCACTGCTGATGTCATAGGCTTTGATCCTGAGTTTAGCTGAGTTGACAGAGAAAGTTGATGATCAGCATAATGGGACCAACAAAGCCTGAATAGATTGGTTTGGTTTTGTCAACTCGAAACTAATCCTGTAACCCTGAGTTTGTTAAACTACCATCATGGTACAGGCCCCTGGTTTCTTGTCTCTTGGTTTTGGATTTCTTGCCTGTTCCGTGGATCTCTCCTGTCTTGTTTGCCTGACTGGAATGATTACCTGTTATGACCTCTCGCCTGTTTGTTGACTACGAGTGTGGATTACCCTTTAAAATAAAGCTGCATTTGGATCCTCAACCCAAAGTCTCAGAGCAGTACAGCAATATTCAGACACAGCAAAAGCTGTAATTGGTTCTAACAGTGATTTCATCAATTAATAGTTTGATCTTTTGGGAAGTTCAATGTAATGTTTCAGAAAACTAGTGTGTTGCTGTTAAATGCATCAGTTAAAGGTCCCGTTTTTCGTGTTTTTTTTTGAAGCTTTGATTGTGTTTACAGTGTGCAACATAACGTGTTCATGTTTCGCGTGTAAAAAAACACAGTATTTTTCACACAATTTACTTATCTGTATACCGCTGTTTTCACTGTCCTCAAAACGGCTTGAAAGATTTCCCTGTTCTATGAAGTCCCTCCTTCAGAAATACGTAACGAGTTCTGATTGTGCCAGCGGTTCCCGTGTTGTGATTCGACAGCAGCTTAGGGCACGCAGAGCGCACGTTACCGGAAAGGTCACGCCTCTCACCATAACGGGGATGCATGCGCTCAATGATCTCTAAGTACAGCGTCCCTGGGAAAGCCAAACAAAGGTGACTTGACTCCGGGATGAAAATAACAGCGTCTCGACGACATGGCAACAAACAAACTATACGAACGCAACCGAACGCAACACTTCCTATTCTCCACGCGGGAGCAACAAGACCACGCCCCCTTTTTTGCGCGTTCTTGTGGGCGGAGGTTAGTCGACATACTGCTCTACTGACGTAATTAAAGCAGGAAATACCAGGATGTAGTCCTAACCAGCCGTTCGCTGTAGGCTTTGAAAGGGAACTTCTGTTAAATAAAATATCTCGCTTGGCATTGAACTTTGAGCTTTATAATTTTACAGGTATTATATATGCTCTAACAGCAACATTACACACTAACTAAAGTTTGAAAAATGGGATCACGAAGAACAGGACCTTTAATAAAAAAACGTGTTTAGTTTATTCATTATGCAAATGAGCATTTGTGAAACGATAGAAACATTCATCCGTTAAATCATCATCAAATCACTACAACTGGTGTTTTTAGTCCGGCTGTTTAGAGTTGATCCATTGAAAATATTCTGAAAAGACTTTATTGCACTGAAATCTCTCAGAGACTCTGAATGTTGATCATTTGTTCTGTGGCGTTAGAATATTAAGTGTTGAACAGGGAATCAGTAGACTGGGTAAACCCAGCCTGATCTGCCGGCGATTTGATTTCGCCCTGCAAATCAGTCTGGAAACCTGTACATTAATTTCTCCTTCTTCTGTTACACTTTTGTGGGAACCAATCACAGACTGGCTTATCCACCTGGCGCGCTATTGGCGGGTTTAACACGATGACGGATAGAGAAGCGTTGGGTCGCTGCCCGTTGATCACGCCTCTTGTGGTCTGATTGGTTGAAGGACTATCCAATTGCGTACAGAGTCATTTAATTTATGCACGTTTATCATGCCTCTTGTGCAATACACAGCAGACTCCCCAGACCAATGTTCAATCTTAAATTGAGCTTGGTCTGATGATAGCCAGACAAGGGAATCAAGGAATGGGGTTTATTCATGAGGAATGTTATTTATTGTGCATCTTAAATGTGTAATTTACTGTTTGCACATTCTGATGAATAAATGTACTTTAGTTGACATGTAATAATTGTTGTGGCTTTGTATTCAACATCATTCACACACAAAAAAAAGTGTTTGCCAACCCTGTTCCTGGAGGCACATATTGAACCACACAAGACCTTTTTAAAATGAAGATTACAAAAGAAAAGTTTATTAAGAATGAGATTATAGAAGGATATTGAGATCTATTTAGCCTAGAGTTACAGGCACACAAACTTTGGAAAAATATTATTTATGGCACTCAGACAGGAATGTTCAATTGTGTTGATAGAAAAAAAACGAGATCCATTTCTAGTTTCATCATTATTTGTTCACTCATGGAGCCACATTCAGATCCATATCTCTGGAAATATTTATTTATATACAAAATAAAAACATAAGAAAAGTTTGTCAAGAATTTGAATCTAAAAGGATATTAAGATATCTTTAATATATAGATATCTTTAATCTCAGATCTTTTGAATATTCCGATCTAACATGACCCCTGACCTGTAAAACTGGCACCCCGACTGAGCCTGGTTTCTCCCTAGGTTTATTTTTCTCCATTATGCTCCTGATGGATTTTTGGTTCCTTATCACTGTCGCCTCTGGCTTGGCTTGCTCAGTTGGGGACACTAAATTTTTCAACTAAATATCCAAATAAGTCTAATTAGTAAATTAAATGAACCATATAAACGAAATTACTGATCTAATTACTAATCTAAAGCCCGCATTGTCACTGTATGATCGTTGAAATGAGCTGATGACATCACCGTTTTTTCCGGAGCGGCTGTACGGCCGAATCAAATTATGATTCTTAATGTTGCATTATGTTCTGCATTGTAAAAAGAGCTATATAAATAAAGTTGACTTGACTAATATGATTTACACACATGAGCAAAAATCACAGTGCTTCATTCCAGTTTTTTAACTGTTGGCATATAATGCTACAAAGATGGCAAAAGTCCTACCAATATCTGTAGAAATAAACAAATGCTGCTGTTCTAAAGTCGTTTAGTTATCTTTATCTTTAGTTCTAAAGTCATTTAGACCGAAGTTGTCTAAGTGAGCAAAGTTAAGGTTCAGATTAAAAAATTAAAATGGAAAATATACTGGTAATTTTCTGCCCAGACATTATCCAGTAATTTCCACAAAACACAACCTAATGCAACGTGTAATTCAAAATACACGTAAAACACCTGTAAAAAAAATAAAAGTGTGTGTGTGTGTGTGTGTGTGTGTGTGTGTGTGTGTGTGTGTGTGTGTGTGTGTGTGTGTGTGTGTGTGTGTGTGTGTGTGTGTGTGTGTGTGTGTGTGTGTGTGTGTGTGTGTGTGTGTGTGTGTGTGTGTGTGTGTGTGTGTGTGTGTGTGTGTGTGTGTGTGTGTGTGTGTGTGTGAAAATTCCTTCTATTTTCCAAAAGTCCGAAAGTCATCCTTGGGTGCTGAATCTTGGAGCAGTTCTAATCCATCTGTAGTGAGCTCTGTGGGCAGGGCTCGGCTGGGAGTGTGTCCATGAGCAGTGGCTGCGTGGTGTTATCATTATCCTTGTGGGATGTATCAACTGCATGTCCATTCAGATGCTGAAGTGAAGTCCTGCCATTCAGGTTGAGTGGATTGCCACACACTGCTGAAGGATGATGGAGGGAGAAGTAGATATTGTCCTTCAGCACTCTTGCACCAAGTTTATTTGGGTGGAGCCCATCCTGTTTAAACAGTTGTCTCTGACTCCAGAAAAGATTGAAGTTGTCGATGAAGTTCAGTCCCTTCATGTTGCAGCTTCAAGCAACTGTGAGAATCTATTTGTTCCTCTTGCTGGAAGTGGTCCACTGATGAATGGCTGAGCTTTCAAAGTGTTTCAAAAAGTTCATTGAAAGCCTTCTTAAGGAGTTCTGACTGCTCTCTCTGAATATCGTTTTTCCTCACATGAATGATGCAACATGACATCATGACTTTGCGTAAACATACACACCACTTTCTAAAGCCAAATGGCGTGTTATCTGTACGCATTTTGAGCTATCCGCGTGTATGTGTACGCCAAAACAAACCATAATCTCTGCGTGTATGTCTACGCCGTGTGATTCCGCGTGAATGTAAATGGATTTATAAACGTACCAAATGATGTTTTTTTTTTTCAAATGTAAAAATGCAGAATGTTTCTTGTGATGGGTAGGTTTAGGGGCAGTGTGTGTGTGTGTGATGGGTAGGTTTAGGGGCAGGGGCAGTGTGTGTGTGTGATGGGTAGGTTTAGGGGCAGGGGCAGTGTGTGTGATGGGTAGGTTTAGGGGCAGGGGCAGTGTGTGTGATGGGTAGGTTTAGGGGCAGTGTGTGTGTGTGTGATGGGTAGGTTTAGGGGCAGGGGCAGTGTGTGTGTGTGTGATGGGTAGGTTTAGGGGCAGGGGCAGTGTGTGTGTGTGTGATGGGTAGGTTTAGGGGCAGTGTGTGTGTGTGTGATGGGTAGGTTTAGGGGCAGGGGCAGTGTGTGTGTGATGGGTAGGTTTAGGGGCAGGGGCAGGGGCAGTGTGTGTGTGATGGGTAGGTTTAGGGGCAGTGTGTGTGTGTGATGGGTAGGTTTAGGGGCAGGGGCAGTGTGTGTGTGATGGGTAGGTTTAAGGGCAGTGTGTGTGTGTGATGGGTAGGTTTAGGGGCAGGGGCAGTGTGTGTGTGTGATGGGTAGGTTTAGGGGCAGGGGCAGTGTGTGTGATGGGTAGGTTTAGGGGCAGGGGCAGTGTGTGTGTGTGTGTGTGTGATGGGTAGGTTTAGGGGCAGTGTGTGTGTGTGTGTGTGTGTGTGATGGGTAGGTTTAGGGGCAGGGGCAGTGTGTGTGTGTGTGATGGGTAGGTTTAGGGGCAGGGGCAGTGTGTGTGTGTGATGGGTAGGTTTAGGGGCAGGGGCAGTGTGTGTGTGTGTGATGGGTAGGTTTAGGGGCAGGGGCTGTGTGTGTGTGTGTGTGTGTGTGTGATGGGTAGGTTTAGGGGCAGGGGCAGTGTGTGTGTGTGATGGGTAGGTTTAGGGGCTGTGTGTGTGTGTGTGTGTGTGTGTGTGTGTGTGTGTGTGTGTGTGTGTGTGTGTGTGTGTGTGTGTGTGTGTGTGTGTGTGTGTGTGTGTGTGTGTGTGTGTGTGTGTGTGTGTGTGTGTGTGTGATGGGTAGGTTTAAGGGCAGGGGCAGTGTGTGTGTGTGTGTGTGTGTGTGATGGGTAGGTTTAGGGGCAGGGGCAGTGTGTGTGTGATGGGTAGGTTTAAGGGCAGGGGCAGTGTGTGTGTGTGTGTGTGTGATGGGTAGGTTTAGGGGCAGGGGCAGTGTGTGTGTGTGTGTGTGTGTGATGGGTAGGTTTAGGGGCAGGGGCAGTGTGTGTGTGTGTGTGTGATGGGTAGGTTTAGGGGCAGGGGCAGTGTGTGTGTGTGTGTGTGTGTGTGTGTGTGATGGGTAGGTTTAGGGGCAGTGTGTGTGTGTGTGTGTGTGTGTGTGTGTGTGTGTGTGATGGGTAGGTTTAGGGGCAGGGGCAGTGTGTGTGTGTGATGGGTAGGTTTAGGGGTAGGGGCAGTGTGTGTGTGTGTGTGTGATGGGTAGGTTTAGGGGCAGGGGCAGTGTGTGTGTGTGATGGGTAGGTTTAGGGGCAGGGGCAGTGTGTGTGTGTGATGGGTAGGTTTAGGGGCAGGGGCAGTGTGTGTGTGATGGGTAGGTTTAGGGGTAGGGGCAGTGTGTGTGTGATGGGTAGGTTTAGGGGCAGGGGCAGTGTGTGTGTGATGGGTAGGTTTAGGGGTAGGGGCAGTGTGTGTGTGATGGGTAGGTTTAGGGGCAGGGGCAGTGTGTGTGTGATGGGTAGGTTTAGGGGCAGGGGCAGTGTGTGTGTGATGGGTAGGTTTAGGGGTAGGGGCAGTGTAGGGGGATAGAATGAAACGGCGTTGATAAACACGCTAAAAAGCGATTATGCGTCTTGATAGCACGCCAAAATGGCATAGCGAATTGGCGTGTCATACATACGCTATTTCATGAGATCAGTCTGAATGATTAGTCGATTTGCAGTCTTATATTTCATCAGAATGTTCTTAAGGTCCCGGTTTAAGTCAGAAACTGTTGCTTGTGGAAGGCAGCATGTAGTTGTATCCCTGCTGCTAATGTTTCTGATAATGGCGTCACCCATTACCAGAGTCCTGGGTTCGGCTGTGCTCTGAGCTGAGTGTCTGCTTGACCTTGTGAGCCAGTTAGCATCACTGTTAGTTGCTTTGATCTGTGTCCGATCACGTTTGGGGATTTCTCACCCATATTCTTTAAAGTCCCTGTAAAGTCAAAACTAAACATGTGTTCTGATTTTCTCACACCACAGATAAATGTGTTATTAACCACCCAGCCAAATTTGAATCATTAAAAAATCCGCCAAGTACATAAAATATCTTATCAAAAACTTGAAAAAATGAGCAGCATTCTCTGCTCTCAAACGCTGGGGGTGTGTCGCTGTCGGCGCCGAAACCACGCCCACTCGCGGGAAAGCGGCAGTAGCACACAAGACAACACTCACTGATCACGACCGTCAATGATCACGACGCACCAGATGTCGGCGGGACGGGAGGACTAAGGCCGGGGCGGGGGATAGTCGGTTCTGCAGCGGATTATCAGTGAATCCCAGTTGTCTCCGGTGAAAGTTTGTAAAACGATCCGGTGTATTGTCACTGCAGACTCGGAGGCAGGCGTCGGTGGTGATCCTCAGCTCTCCATCAAGATGGCTGTTCACAAAATTAATCCACCTCTTCTTGATCATCGTGTTTGTTTTGTAAGCTGTTTTGTAAGTTGTAGACTATAGTAACTAACAGTACTGACAGTAACTCGCGATCGAGCGGGCAAACTGATGCGAATGTGCTCTAGTTATGATCGTGTTAGGGGAGGAGCCAGGCTCAGTGGCTCCAGTGCGTCATCGAGCCACCGTTTTAGCCCCGCCCAGAAAATCCTGAACACAGCAACGGTGAAAAACTGTTTAACGGTCTAACTTCTGAATTCAGTACGACATAGTTCACAGTCTTTGTAATTTGTTTCAGCAATACATTTCTAACATTTATAATCTGTTTAGAAAAAAATCTCAGAATTGCCTTTACAGGGACTTAAACACTTCAAATCTGTTCTCAAAATGCGGCGGTGGTAGGGGGGTAGAGGATGCTATTGCGGCAATCTGTGATGCTCATGACTCAATCTGATGTCTCGGGTGTCTTTAGGTCTCGCTCCTTGTTTGTGTCATCGATTAGTGTGTTGATCAGTTATGGCTTGTTTCTCTACACTCATTTTGGCCTGTTGAGGAGCACTAGATTCATGGCACTCACCGGTTGTATGCTGATGGCGTCCATGATAAAGCTCTGTCTGGTTTGGTAGTCCCCTAAGAAACTTTGTTTCAAGATCTGCAATCCTTTGTACAAGTTTGTGGCAGTCATTTATGTAAACACAAACTTTTATTTTGGATGCCGATTAGTCACAATTATTTTTTCCTCAGCACTAACCTTAACCTTTTAAAAGAGGTCTTAAGGTCCAAAATTCTTAGGAGTATGGACGAGGACATTTAAGAGGCTTGAGAATTTCTTATGATCTGGTATTATGTTGAATATCAGAGTTTAACGAGGGATTTGTGGACACAACCAATGTTTGGAAGTGTTGAGAACACTTTTTGTGTGCCAAAAACTTTTCTATTTTAACAATGTTTTTACTACCTTTCTGTGCCTTGAAAGTGTTCATTAAATGGTTGTTTATGGAGAGATCAGAAAACTCTTGGATTTCATTTAAAAATATCCATTTGTTTTTAGAAGATGAACGAATGGAACGACATGAGGGTGAGGAATTAATGACAGAATTTTCAGTTTTGGGCGGACTATCCCTTAAGAGGGGCATTTTCCCCCATGTTACCCTACTATTAGAGTAGATAATTTTCACCTGAGTAATATTATATTAATAATAATAACAACATATTCCAATCTTCCCACAGGAGTAGAAGAAGCAAGCAGGAGGAATTACACCAGGATAAACTACAGACATACTATTGTAAAGATGGAGTTTGAGGATGAACCCTGCAGAATAAAAGATGAAGAGACAGAGGATCAAATAGGTTGGTGTATAACAATGCATCTAAAACTAGATCCTAATCTCAGCAAAAAAATAAACAAACAATATAATTTTAAACAACTGAGACCTAAACAGAACAAAATCCACAGGTCAATATCAAAAGCAGCCGTCAGTAAGTAGCAGTCATTATGTGATGTTTCCACCGGCTGTGACATATTAAACTGCAGATTAACATTTATAGGCTCTATAATATAACAAATACACTACGTGAAATGTCATAGACATAAGACTGTTTAGACAAGATCTCTTTGGCCTGTTTTGGGCAGATTATAAAGTGTTTTCTGTAAAATAGCCTAGTGTCACATCAATAAAGCTTTTGTTCGCAAATCTATGTTGATTATGAAGGTGAACAGCACGAGTAAGAAAGGACAAAATACGACGAGCAATATGTCAGAAGACATGGAGTGGGTCAGACATGATTTTGACCACTTCATTAACGTTTTGTTTTGTAGAAAGCCATTCTTTTAAAGTGAATTTCTTTTGTTTAAATTGGATCTTAATTTTAGTCAATGACTACGTTTACATGGACAACAGTAATTCATTATTGACTTTAATCTGAATAAGACAATATTCTGATTAAGGCGTTTACATGAGTTGCTTTTAGAATATTCCGTTCATGTTTTACATGTTATAGAACATGGATCGATTAATGGCACACGTCATTACGTCCCCATGCCACGCAGTCCGCCGCTCCCTCCAGAATTTCACCTATCAACATACAGTTTGCCTTCGTTATGGTACCTTATACAGTTTTGGTGCTTCATTTTGTAATCTTTAAGAAAGAATCAAGTGTGGTTAATTATTTGTCCTGCTATACTTGCAAATAGATGATGACAGATACAAAATCTCCAGCAACGAGCCTCCTCTGCCACCTCGGTGAAATCTGAGGTACTGGATGACAGTACAAAGTAAGGACTGGTGGGAGAGAGTTGCTTAAAGCCAAGCCCTGCTCTCTTGTTTGCCGTCAAATGGTTGACCACTGCCGCGTGCTGTTGCAAAATTCAGCGAAATCTCCTACACAACGTTAGTAGTTTGATTTAAGGTGTGCAAATGTGTATAGCGCACTTCGATAATGCGACTAAAATAGGAATACTCCACGTCTTAATTCGATTTGTGTTTACTTTGAGTATGACGTCAGCCGGATTAAGGTAATTAGAAATCACTGTTTACATGGTAGTTTCTTAATCAAAGTATTGTCTTAATCAGGTTAATATCGCAGTATTGTTGTCCATGTAAATGTACTGAATGTTTCATCAGCCAATTGCCTGGATTTAATAAATAATAAACAAATATAGCAGACAATAAGCCTAAATCATGAAAGGCCGGCTCGATCATGCATTGCACGTGAAATGGAGCGCGCCTCATGAATGAACACCATAACTATTCGAATTAAAGGGATAGTTCACCCAAAAACGAAAATTTTATGTTTTTCTGCTTACCCCCAAGGCATCCAAGATGTAGGTGTCTTCATTTCTTCAGTAGAACACAAATGAAGATTTTTAACTCTGAGAGAAACCGAACGGTATTTATGCAAATATATCACCTCATATCAGACGAATGATTCAGCTCTCCAGACTGCCATCACTTCCCCTGAGTGAGGTCGCTATTTTGACCTCACTCACGGGAAGTGATGGCAGTCTGGAGAGCTGAAGCGTTCGTCTGGTATGAGGTGATATATTTGAATAAAACTGTTCGGTTTCTCTTAGAAACCGATCGTTTCGTGTCTTAAGACATCAATGTGTCGTCACGAGCCGCGGGGTTTAATTTGAAGTTGTCTGTCCATGTTTATTTTACTCTAATAGAATTAGACCCCATTGACAAGCATTATATGAGTGACACACAGCAACGGATGGAGTTAAAAATCTTCATTTGTGTTCACATTACTTTTTTTAAAGATTTAAATGCAAGAAAGTGCATCATTTCTATTTGTGCTCAAGCACAATTAAAACAATTGAACTCCTCAAAGAAACAAAAGACATCTCTTCATAAATCACATTTTACAGCAACACTAGTTTCATGAACTATTACTGACCCTGCCAAAATGTTTTTTTCTTCTTTTATCTCACAGATTTGATAATCATAGTGACCTGATATTGGCCCACATATGACATTGTGCCTTTGGCTCTCAATTGATATTGTTAACTATATTCGAAATAAATTACAAAAATATATAGCTGCCTCTCACATACCTGACTCAAACGGTCATTCATTATGCGGCTCATTATGTGGTCCTCTCAGGTGTAAATCACAGCATTATTCATGATCATTCACAACCCCTTCGCTGTCACAGGGTGTTTTGGTGTTGGTTCATGTTCATGTTTCATGTTTTTAGTTTGCAATGTTCATTGTCTTGCTTCCTGGTTTTTGTCATGTGACTCCCATGCCCTCATGTGATCTTGTGTCTTGTTCTGTCATTGGTTTATTGTTTGATCTCTTGTCACAGGTGTCACTTGTATAGTCATTTGTCTCAGTGTATTTAGCCCTCATGTTTGCCATGTGTCCTGGTCTGTTATTGAATGTGTAACCCACTGTGTCGGTGAGTGTATGTCAAGTCAAGTCTTTGTTTAGTTTTGTTTTGCCAAGTCTTTGTTTTGATTTATGTTAAGTTCTAAGTTATAATAAACTGCACTTGGGTTCAGCAACTTGCCTCGTCAGTGGATAAACGTTACAGAATAACAGACCGACAAAATGGACCCAGCAGTTTCTTTACTGCGTTTACGCCAAGAGAATCGTCCCCTAGAGGATTATGTGGAGGAGTTTTGTGGACTTTGTTGTTGTGTGGATTTTAATGACGTGGCGCTTAAAGAAATTTTTAGATTTGGGCTGAATGAACCGATCCATTCACAGATGCCAGGGGGAAAGATCAATTTTTCCCTGTCCCAATATATAGACCAGGCCCTTTTGTTGTGCGGCTCGGCATTTACTGTGGGAATGGCGGAAGAGCCATGCCATTCCACAGTACCCACCACACCAGAGGGCCTTCATTCCCCCATCGTCATGTCTGGGTTCGTCCACATTCAGAGTCAAGCCATGTCTCCGATCCACGGCCATGCTCAAGGGGTACATGGAGACCACGCCTCTGTGGCCCCCTGAACCGCCGTTACCGCCATGGCCCCTTGAACTGCCGTTGCCGTCATGGCCCCTTGAACTGCCGTTACCACCATGTTACCACCAGGTTAATCGACTGAAGCGATTCCCTGAGCAAGCGAAGCACGGCAAGCAAATGCAATGCTCGTTCCCTCTTCTCAGGGAACCGAGGTTACGTAAGTAACCGAAGCGTTCCCTTTCGAGAGTACTCTCGTATTGCGTTTGCTAAATGTTACGGGGAACCAATGCAAAATGCTGTGCTCGCTTAACGGCTCTGATAGCCTGGAGACACCATACCCAGGCCGACCTAAGTAAATATGATATTCATAGAAGTCCCCAATATGAGCCAGACCTGGGTCGGGCTATTTCAATGAGAATAACACCCAAAGATATATGTATATATATACATAGACCAGACAGAGTCGGGCCAATAGGAATATTGAACGACCAGACAAGTCGAATCATATAAGGAATGTGCTTATGACTTATACAAATACTTAACCCAGACCGAACTATCGGGCCGTAAGGGGTTAATATGTATTATACGGCGAGAAGCCCAGCCTGTAAGGCAGGGACATCCAATTGATAAAACCTGATAAAAGTGGATGGGGAGGCCCAGCCTGCCGTCGCACAGATATCATCCAGTGAAATGCCAGTAGACCAAGCCCACGACGAGGCCATGCCTCTAGTAGAATGGGCTTTGATCCCTATAGGGCAGCTGAGATCTTTGGACTCAGAAGCTAGCGAGATAGCATCCACTATCCATCGTGACACGGTCTGCTTTGTAACCACGCACCCACGGGTGCGGCCGTCAAAGCACACAAAGAGCTGTTCAGTTTGCCTGAAAGCACCGGAACGCTCTATGTATATTCTCAGCGCTCTGACAGGACAGGGCAAATTAGCATCTTCCTCATCTTGCGATGATGAGTGCTGAAAGTGAAATGACCTGTTGTCTGAACGGAGTCGAGAGCACCTTAGGTACATATCCATGTCTTGTCAGTGTGGTACGCTGCTATAGCAGCCACATAAACTTTGAGCGTGGAGGGGGAACAATCCGCGTCCAGTAGCTCTTGTAAAAAAGTGAGCACTTTCTTACACTTCACAATTATGTGGGATCAGACTTACACCAGCCCGAAAGACTGACCATTTGCCTGAATAGAGCTGCCTGGTCGCGGTTGCTCTAGCTTCAGAAATAGTGTTTAATACACTTTCAGAGAGGTTCTCTTGTACCCGTTGATGGGCCAGACATGAAGCGCCCATAGATCGGGATGGGGATGCCAGATCTGCCGTTTCGCCTGCATGAGGAGGTCTCTCCTCAGCGGAATTGGCCACGGGGCTGTATCTGACATCCGACTTAGCTGTGAGAACCGAGGTTGATTTCTCCAGAGCGGGGCTATTAAAAGTAAAGCGCATTTGCTCTCCCTGATACTCTCATGACCTGAGGTAACATTGAGATTGGGGGAAAAGCATAAAGAGGAAGGCTGGGCCATTCGTGGGCCAACGCATCCTTGTGTTTGGAGAAATATATTAGTCATTGAGCATTGTCTTGCGAGGCGAAAAGATCCACTTTAGCCTCTCCAAAAATGCCCCAAATTGTCTGAATCGTTTGTGGGTGAAGAGACCACTCGGCTGGGGACACTTTGCTCCTGGACAGCATGTCCGAACCCAGATTCAGAATACCTGGCACATGAGTCGCTCTCAGCGAACTCAGGTTGTGCTCTGCCCATATTAGGACTTTTTTCGCCATTGTGTGCAGACCAATAGATCTTAGGCCATCCTGGCGATTTGTATAGGCTACCACTGACCTGCTGTCCGTTCGGATCAGGACATGGTGGTGCTTTATGTACGGATAGAAAGCTCTTAGCGATAGCGTGACCGCTTTCATCTCTAGACAGTTTATGTGAAGGCTCTTTTCCGAGTCTGACCAGAGACCGGAGACTGGCCTGTCCTCGTGAAGGGCTCCCCAACCTAGATTGAGTGCATCTGTCGAGATAACTTTCCACTTCGTAACAGTGCCCAAACTAACGCCCGTCTGATACCAGATGGGATTTTTCCAAGGAACCAGAGCCAATACGCAGCTGTGGTCTACCTTGATTTGTTATCAGCCCGAGAGCCATGCGTGACCTGGAACGCTGCAATTCAGCCAGCGCTGGAGAGGGCACTTGTGTAACAGACCTAGTCTGAGGACTGGCGCCGCCGAGGCCATGAGACCCATCATCCACTGAAAGTGTTTGAGAGGAGTGTATACACCGTACCTGAGGGAAACCGCTCGGTTCCTAACAGAGAGAGCGCGCTGTGACGTCAGTCGCGCTTTCATCTGTAGTGAGTCTAACACTGTTCCCAGAAACTAAATGTTCTGTGTGGGAGACAATGAGCTCTTTGCCACATTGATTCTGAGGCCCAAGCATTTCAAATGGTTGAGAAGCCAAGATCTGTGGTTTAATAACTGTATCTCTAACTGAGCTATTATGAGCCAGTCGTCGAGATAGTTGAGAATTCTCATTCCCCGAAGCCTCAGCAGGGTTAACGGCACTTCCATGCACTTCGTAAATGTGCGGGGAGCCAGAGATAGACCAAAGGGTAGCACCCTGTATTGGTAAACTTTCCCCTCGATGGTGAGTCTCAAGAATGGCCTGTGATGAGGGGCTATTTGGATGTGGGAATAGGCATCCTCTAGATCTACAGTGAAGAACCAATCTCCTGGGCGCATGTGCGCGAGGATTTGTTTCATTTTCAAAATTTTGAACAGGCGCTTCATAAGGGCCTTTTTCAGATGCCTGAGATCCGTCCTCAAGGAAGTAGCGACTGTAAAAGCCTGACTCGCTCTGTGAGGGGTGCACAGTTTGCACCGCTCCCTTTATTAACAGTTTTGATATTTCGGTTCGAAGCACGTAACTCATGTCGCTTCTTACCGTTGTCTCTACCACGGTGCGAAAGCACGGTGGTCTGCGAGCGAACTGTAGCGAGTAACCTTGTTTTATTATGTTCAACACCCATGTCGAAAGGCCGGGAATAGCCTGCCAGGCCTCGGCCTGCGAAGCCAGGGGTTGAATTAATTTGTGGGGCGGGTCACTGAGTAATAGGGACCTGTTAGCCCGGTTGCATTGTGCTAGTGGCACTGTGAGAGGCGGCGTGCACTGAATGGCGGGACGCGCTTCATTTGGGTCGCCGTGGAAGTGGCGCTTACCAAGGAGATTGTGTTTGTGTACAGGAGAGCACGTTTGTTCACGGGCTCGTTGACTGTGGGAATAATGTTTCCCGCTGCCTGAGTGCAGGGGGCCAGGGGAACGCAGAATAGCGGGCGAACGCTTTAATTGGGTCGCTGGGTAGATGGTGCTTGTGTACAGGTGAGCGCGTTTGTTTACGGGCTCATTGACTGTGGGAATAATGTTTCCAGCCGCCTGAGTGCAGGGAGCTGGGGAACATAGGGAAGTGCTTGAGTGTAGGGGTACAACTTTGATGTTGGCACACTGCCTACAGATGAACTCGTAACACTGTGAGGATAGTGTTTATGTCAGGCAGCGCACACCTGAAGTGGGCGTGTGCCTCACCTCCCTAGTTGTGCAGACTGTAAAGTGGACGCATTCCATGCATAGAAAAAGCTCTTGTGATTCATTGTAAATAATGTGTGGTGGCGCACACTGTGTAGTGGGCGCCACTTACATTAGAGTACTGGGAGAATATAAGGAAGTCCAGGTGGTAGATTTATGAGTGATTTTGTGGCACTGAATTAACAGTGCTTATGCAGGAGTGCACACTATGTAGTGGACACATTACCTACAGTGTTGAACCACTCCAGCCGCCTGAATAGAGGGGACTGGGAGAAGTGATATAGTGAAAAAGGCTCAGGCTTGGCAGCCATATTACAATACCGTTAGCTCTAGTAAGCAAACGCGCTGTGGAGAGGGCGCGCGCTGCCATTTTATAACTCCCTTGGCGGCAAGTGCGCACTGCAGCGAGAACGGCTGTGACGTAAGCTGCGTTCTCGATATACCCAGCAGCCTGAGTTCGCTCGTCTACTCTAGCATTCTCTGTCTGCGGCCATTATCAGAGCGGTGGGAGCGAGAGAAGAGGAAGAGTAGAAAAGAGGAAGAGTGAGGAGAGCTTAGGCTTGAGTTCGCTTGTCTTCTGTCCGCGGCGCTTCCTCAGCGCGGTGGGAGTATAGCATTCTCTGTCCGCGGCCATTTCAGAGCGGTGGAAGCGAGAAAAGAGGAAGTGTGAGGAGAGCCTTAGGCTTGAGTTCGCTCGTCTTCTGTCGAAAGCAAGAGAAGAGGGAGAGTGAGGAGAGTTCCGTATGTCCGCGGTGCTTTTAGCGCGGCGGGAGTATAGCATTCTCTGTCCGCGGCGCTTTTCAGCGGAAGCGAGAGAAGTGGAGAGCTCCGTATGTCTCCGTAGTGAGACTTCACCAGCGCGGCGGACGCGAGAGAAGAGTGAGGAGAGTTTAGTAAGCTCTTAGAAGTGGCGTTGTAGCGGCAACACACAGACACAGTAATAAAGGATATTTAACACTGGATGGCGCAGCTGGAACAGCAGGCAGCTGACGGTGGAGACCAGGCGGGAATCCGGCGTCCTCAGGGCTGCAGGGAGTACCGCTGGGTGCGTGTCGACGGCGGGCTTCAATCCAGAGCTCAGCGAGGTGAGTCGCTGAAGAAGAAATAATCTGATGAACCTGGCGAGACAGGGTCTTTTATACCCTTGAATATGCAAATTCTGCTGCCCCCTGTGGCGGGAATATTAGAGGGACCTGATTGGTCCTTCCCACCCAGCGGTCTTGCCATAGGTTCCTGCATTTGCAGCAACACAGCCAATCAGCACGCAGCTGCTTCCTGCTGAGAGCCGTGCAGCTGCACTGCGTTTTACATGGTATTTTTAGGATAAAAGTTTGCTTCAAAATCTTGAGGAAAGGAAATCCCCGTAGAGTTTAGCAAACGCATTACATGTATATTACTCTGTTCCCATATTACTTTGAGTTATTATGACTCTTGGGTAGCAACATTTCAAGTGTCTAGTTTAAAATAAGACCAGATTTATGAATATAGACCATAGGGTTTAAGAGCTGCAGACATTTTCATTTGGGGATGTCGTTTTCAAAAAATTCTCAAAAATAGGGGCGCAGGTTAAGGGGTTAACTTGTTCTACCTCACCTGTTTTTACTAATATATATAAGTTCAATAACTGTTCCTTTTTAAAGTTGAGATTTGTTATCATCGGGATTATTGTGTAATTTTTATTATGTAAATTGAGGGAGCAAAAGCAGTATCGGCTAGTTGTCCTAGTTGTTGGTAGTGACCTAATTCCGGGGTAGAGACGTCAACAGACGTGCATCTAAATAACTGACACTCTGTGGAAATTTACCATGACTGTCTATTTTCTCTGAGCCAATCAAAATAATTCAACTTGCAGTAAGGACGTGGATAGACCTTGAAAACAGCATAACTGTTTTCTGCGGGTAGAGGGAGCGCGGCTACTAACACCTTGTGAGAAGCTGCTTCTGCTGATGAAACTGCAAACTATCCTTCAGTAAATTTCTCTTTAATTAAGTGCACTCTTGACTCTTGGTCTTCATTTTTCACAACTGGTCCTGGGTCCTAAACTGTCACCCCAACACCTACACAATATAAAACACACAACTACGTACTTTGAACACCCAGTAGAAAATATATACGTCAATAATGAAACATAATTACAGGTTGTAATTCTCAGGAGCAAGTTGGTCTAAATAAAGCGTGTCTCTTTTTTTTTAACGTTTTTTTTTTTTTTTTTTTTTTAGATATGATAGGACAGTAGATAGACAGGAAGCGAAGTGGGAGAGAGAGAGAGAGAGAGGGGGACTGGATCGGGAAAGGTCCGCGAGCCGGGACTCGAACTCGGGTCACCCGAAGCGCAACAGCGCTATATGTCAGCGCACTGCCCACGAGGCTATTGGTGCCGACAAAGCGTGTCTCTTTAATGGAAAAGCATTTTGTAAATCCCATTTAGACCTCAGAGATTTGGGAAGCAATCGTCAAAAGGTTTTATTGCTGTGTTAATTTAAACCACTAACTCTTTAATCCTCATCCTTTTTTACAAAGAGAATTTGCAAATGTGGGTCATGGAAGTGAGACTGGAGTTTCTGATGGCTCGTTCAGGCAGTTCAGAGTCAATTCTTTCTTGGGGGCTCTTTCTTTCTTTGGAGACAATAAATCAAGCATTCTGCATTAGTTCAGGCAGGCCACGTAGTCAAGCTCCGCTATCAGCTGATTGGAAAAATACCAACTCCACCAATATCAGCAGATCTGATTCCTATGCACTCAATTGGCAACTCTCAAACAGGGTGCCTTGCTTTAGCGTAGCTTCAGTTCAGTCGGCCCGCTTGGCTGCTTCCACTGCACGCTGCTTTGCAAACCTACCTCCTCCCCAGCTCCTCCTTAAACTGAGTTTAACTTAATCAATTTGATTGTTGTCATTGAGGCATGCTCTGTTCTCAATGGGGGATTTACGCTGCCCTCCCAGTTAAAAAAAACAGGAGGTTGTCCCCAGAAACTGCTGCTGTCCTCTGTCTTGGCTTTTCATGGAGCTCATGATAAGGATGGGGAATTTAGAACAGAGCCATATCGCCAAATATAAATTTAGCAAAATATGCCAATAAAAAAGTTGACTAAAAGTTTGTCTATGGTGTTTTTGACTTAAGTGACTTCAGACTTAAGTTCTTTTGTTTCTAATTTGTCCTTTTATAATGTTTTGATTCTAGACCTGATGGAATTGAAAGAGGACAAATGGCATCGGCTTCGAAAACCTCATCAATTCACAAATGAAGATAGAAACATCAGTTCACAAACTGAGAAGAACTCCCCACCGAAACGATCCAGAAAACCTGGAGTCAAAGAATCTCTCACCTGCTCTCAGTGTGGAAAGAGTTTCACACACAAATCACAACTTACGAGACACATGAGGATTCACTCTGGAGAAAAACCTCATGCATGCACTCAGTGTGGAAAGAGTTTCATAAATGCATCAGACCTTAAGAGACACATGAGGATTCACACTGGACAAAAACCTTACACATGCTCTCAGTGTGGAACGAGTTTCACTCACAAAGGACAATTAGATGAGCACATGAGGATTCACACTGGAGAAAAACCTTATACATGCTCTCAGTGTGGAAAGAGTTTCAGGCTGCAAGGAAACTTTGCTAGGCACATGAGAATTCATACTAGAGAAAAAACGTTCACATGCACTCAGTGTGGAAAGAGTTTCATTTGTAAAAGCACTCTCGACAATCATCTGCGCCGTCACTCTGGAGTGGGATCGTTCAGCTGTGATCAGTGTGGGAAAACATTTGTAACGGCATCAGGCTTAAGACAACACCTTGAGATTCATGCTGATGTGAAGCCTCACTTTTGTACTGTTTGTGGAAAGAGTTTTTCACATCTGGACGCTTTACAACTACATGAGCGTATTCATACTGGTGTGGGCCCTTATATGTGCTTAGACTGTGGGAAGAGATTCCCTTCATCCAGCAACTTAAATGAACACCAGAGAGTTCACACTGGAGAGAAGCCATTCAAGTGCTCACACTGTGGGAAGAGTTTCACTACACCACGCGCATTAAAAAAACACCATATAATTCACACTGGAGAGAAACCTTACAAATGCTCTTCATGTGGGAAAAGTTTCACTACACCAGGCCCATTAAAAAACCACCATATAATTCACACTGGAGAGAAACCGTACAAGTGTTCACACTGTGGGAAGAGTTTTTCTCAGGCTGGAAACCTGAAAAAACATGAGAGAGTTCACACTGGAGAGAAGCCGTACAAATGTTCTTCATGTGGGAAGAGATTCACTACACCATGCGCATTAAAAAAACACCATCGAGTTCATACTGGAGAGAAACCGTACAAATGTTCTTCATGTGGGAAGAGATTCACTACATCAGACGCATTAAAAAACCACCATATAATTCACACTGGAGAGAAACCGTACAAATGCTCACAATGTGGAAAGAGTTTTTCTCAAGCAGGATACCTGAAATACCATGAGAGAGTTCACACTGGAGAGAAGCCGTACAAGTGTTCACAATGTGGAAAGAGTTTCTCTCAGGCAGCATACCTGAAATATCATGAGAGAGTTCACACTGGTGAGAAACCGTACAAATGCTCTTCATGTGGGAAGAGTTTCGCTACATCAGGCACATTAATACAACACCATCGAGTTCACACTGGAGAGAAGCCACACCAGTGCTCTTCATGTGGGAAGAGATTCACCCAATCATCTAATCTACAGTATCATAAGAAAATGCAATGTTCACCTCTAAGCGTTTGAGAACAAGACTTTCTTGAATTGAAATCACTGAGAGACTCAGCTGTTAGAAGATTAACATGTGAACGACTCTTACCCTGTGAAAGTGTATCCTAGTTCAGTCAAGTTTGGATATAGATAGCCCGCTTCTGTATACCTATATACAGTTGTGTTCAAAATAATAGCAGTCCAACTAGGGATGTGACGGTGAGGAAATTTTCCCACCGGTTAATTGATGTGTGACAACACCGGTAATACCGGTATCACCGGCGGAGGCTTTTAAATCACTAATTCTATCTAACCGAAAGTAACATGCACACGACCGCTCTGAACTGAAAACGCGCCAGTGTTGCGTATTCACACACCGTGAATGACAGCTCGTCTGTAAATGCGCGCTCTGTGAGGCCATGGGTGCGTCTCAATCAGTTCCCTAGTTCAGTAGTCAGGGCACTGATCAAGCATTGATCAGTCAATGATTGAGATGCACGCCATAATTGAATAACAGTTCGTCCGTAAAGCCTCGTTTATACTCGACGCGCCCGCACGAGCGCGAGGGTGCGCGCGGCAAAAATAAATGCGCGCAGTCAGCGTAGCGCGGAGGCTCGCACTGCGGAGCCAGGCGAAAGTAAACAATGCGCGCTCTGTGCGGCCGTGCACATTTAACTTTCGGTTTTGAATTAGCGCCAATTCGGCTGCGGGTTGCTTGAATTATGGGTTCATTAGTCTATTATTTTTAATGAAAAACACAACAACAAAACAAATGACAAACTCCCTTAAATAGGCGCTTTTACGTTTCGCTTTGAAACCAAATCTTCCGCGATCATCTCCGTCAGCTCCTCACTCTTAAATCTGATGAATGACTCCTGCCGCTGCCGAGACTCACGGTCGGATCCTGCTTTATTAAGCAGATACGTTCAGTTTTTATTTGTATTGTCTGTTCTCTAACTGAACTAAATTATTTTATTACTATAAAAAAATCAAAAAGACGGTGGGCGGTGCCACGGTGGGCAAGTGATGTAACCGGTGTTGAGTCTGGACACCGGTAACACCGGCAACACCGACTATCGTAGCAAGCCTAAGTCCAACATCACTAACCAGATCAATCACTGTTTTTGGTGGAATTATATTTCTACATGGCAAATATTTTACTAGTAGGTGTAGTAGAGAAATATAAAACCAACAGACCCAACAGTCTTGACATGCATGCTACTGATTTTGTATAATTGAAAAGGGTGTGTTCCAAATAATAGTAGTGTGGAGTTCAGTTAGTGATCAATTAGAGGTTATTTATTCTGTGAAGAAACTGGTGTCAAACAAGTGGCCCTTATTTAAGGACAAAGGCAGCTAATGTTGTTTGGTGCTGATTAGAGAGGGGAAAACATAAAGAAGTGCAGAAAATGATAGGCTGCTCCGCTAAAATGATATCAAATGCTATAAAATGGCAACCAAAACCAGAAAGACGTGGAAGAAAATGGAAAACTACCATTCGAAAGGATCGAACAATAGCCACTGGCAAAGATCAGCTCCAGGGAGAACGAAGAAAGTCTAAAGTTACCTGTGAGTACTGTAACAATTAGAAGACGCCTATGTGAAGCCAAGCTATCGGCTAGAAGCCCCCGCAAAGTCTCATTGTTGTAAATAAACGACACGCGTTGAAGAGGTTACAATTTGCCAAAGAACGCATTGACTGGCCTAAAGAGAAATGGAGCAATATCTGGTGGACCGTTGGAAGCAAGATTATTTTTTTGGGGTCTAGGGGCCGCAGACAGTTTGTCAGACGCCCCCCAAACACTGAATTCAAGCCACAGTACACTGAAGCATGGTGGCGCAAGAATCATGATATGGGGATGTTTCTCATACTATGGTGTTGGCCCTATTAATCGCAATCCAGGGATCATGGATCAGTTTGAGTACATCAAAATACTAAAGAGGTCATATTGTCTTATGCCGTAGAGCAGGGGTCTCCACACTCGGTCCTGGAGGGCCGCTGTCCTGCAGAGTTTAGCTCCAACCTCAAATAAACACACCTGAACCTACTAATCAGTGTCTTACAAGGCCCTAGTTAGACATTGATTAGCTGGTTCAGGTGTGTTTATTTGAGGTTGGAGCTAAACTCTGCAGGACAGCGGCCCTCCAGGACCGAGTGTGGAGACCCCTGCCGTAGAGGAAATGCCCTTGAAATGGGTGTTTCAACAAGACAAGGACCCCAAACACACCAGTAAGCGAGCAGCATTGGTTTCAGACCAACAAGATTAACGTTATGGAGTGGCCAGCCCACTAGAAAACATGTGGAGTGACATCAATAATGCTGTTTTTGAGGCAAAACCAAGAAATGCAGAGGAATTGTAGTATGTAGTGCAGTTGTCCTGGGCTAGAATACCTGTTCACAAGTGCCAGAAGTTGGCCAACTCCATGCAACACCGATGTGAAGCAGTTCCCAGAAACCGTGGTTATACGACTAAATATTAGTCCAGTGATTGAGAAAAGCTTGAAGATTTAGCTTTCTTGTCAGTTTATACAGTAAATGTTTGACTTTGTAAAGAAAAATGCAGACACTGCTATTTTTTTGAACAGCCTAATATTCGTGTCTCTTCACTTTCTGTAAAGTAATAACAAATTTGATCAATTGTTTTGATTTTTGTTCCCAATGCATTTGTGTGTATTGAAATAAGTGATCATAAGATTTTTGAGCTTTACTCACTTTTTTAAACACACTGCTATTATTTTTAACACGACTGAATATCCTAATTAAATTTATAATCGAAGCATTAATCAAAATTATCCTCCTATATTATTAGAATGGTATTTAATGATTATTTCCAGTTGTGATATTACTTGAAGGGCATATTGCAGGTGAATTTTTTTTCTAAATGAATATGTAACCTTGCATGAAAATACTATATGAAAAGCTAATACAGGATTTAAAATGTTTTTAAAACACACAAGGGCACAAATTTAGTAGATAAACACACGGTGGTGTAAAGCGTTCACTGTAGACCGGAGGATTATCATCCCGGCGATATGATGGAGTTCAACATTGTACTACTCATGTAAAGGACGATATTAAATGAATAAACATACACACGCGATGCTTCTTTGCCATTGTTTTACGTGATATTAATGAATACAAAGTATGTACATTAACACGTGCATACAGTCTCACACTTATTGGTAAATATTTTTTATTCATGCCATGTATGTACATTCGAGTTCACTCAAATACATACTCATGGCGTTATGTACACCCTCACACTATCTGTGAATAGGCACGAAATAAACCCATGACACAGAATTAATGAATAAAGGATAACATGAAAAACACACAATAACTAGGGTGGCCCATAACACCAAAAAGGAGGACACTTTGCCAAAGAACACTGAACACAATACAATGTTTCCATCATATCAATGGTATTGTGATACAGTGATTATGAAATAGCCTACTCTATTCATTGGTGAAGGTTGTCTGTACCTACTTTCTGAGAAGAAAATGTTATCAGTATGTTTTGGGAAACTCTCTGGTCAGAGCTGGGGCTCAGTCAACTCCAGCCTTGGAGAGCCTGTGTATCTGTGTGTGTGCGCAGTCTTCTGTGTTACAGATCAGTATTAGAGCTGTGCAACGGGCATGTTGTTCTGGGCAAGCCAGCACCTGCTCCAGATCTGGAAGGTCTCTAAGTGCCTCATTCCGGGGTGAAAGCGTCAACAAGTGATCTATGGACACGTGAATCTTATCAACTGACAATGTGTGGAAATTTACTATGACTCCATTTTCTATGAGCCAATCAGAATCATTCAACTTGCAGTGATGACTTGGCTAGACCTTGAAAACAGTATAACTGTTGAGAAATTGTATGAGGGAGCTCGGCCTACGAAACTGAAGCTGCTTCTGCTGATGAAACTGCAAACTATTCTTCAGTAAAGGTTTCTTTAATTAATTACACTCCTGACTCTTGGTCTTCCTTGTTCACAACTGGTCCTGGGTCCTAAACTGTTACCCCCTAACAAAAGAGTTTACTAACACTGGTTTAATTTATTGTGTGTATGGCCAGTGATGTTGTGTGTAATGTATTGATTGTAATGTTGTAATGTCAATGGTTTGTTGTCTTTATGGTTTTTACCCGTTTTTTAATCGATTTTATACATTTGTGTTCATTTTTAATGACATGTTTGTATAATAGAAAGAATTGTAGTTAATAGTCACATATTGCAAAACAACATTATCCAGATACTTGATATTTAATAGTATTAGATGATTTGTTAATTGCATTTAGTAGATTACATTTTCAATTAAACATTTGCAGTTGGTTTGTAAAATGTGTGTTCATGCATGTTTTTGTTGCGTCACCAGCGTGTGGCGTTTCCATCGCTTCGGAAGAATGACAGATGAAGAGACAGAGGAACAAATAGGTTGGTGTTTTCCTTCATTCTCTTTAATGAGGAACATTAAAGCAGCACTAGGTAGTTTTTGCTCTCTGGGTCCCCCTACAGTTGGGAAACAGTATTGTCCTCTACTACTGTCGTAAACTGTCATTCTACATCAGTGGATGCATTGCACGTGCATTTGTTGACATGACAACTATGATAGCCCTGAAAATTCTGATTACTGATTATTTATACTGATAACTGATTTTTATATATGGTGACAAGACTGTATTCTTTCTTCAGCTTGTAACCGCACTCAACCAATCAAATTTGAGGACCGGTATTTATATTATACATAATTTTTTACATAAAGATTCACTACATTTTACTGCAGGAGTTCACATGCAGGTGTTCTGCTTGCGTCGCGTGTGAAATGTCTTCATCCCAGGGACAGTGGCATATGTTTCAGCATGTCATATGAATATAATTTCATGGGTTTTATTTTTTTCAAACGCCAAATGATTGCGATGCTCACGTTTACAAGCCAGCGTCATTATAGTAGCCTAGTCTATTGGTTACCGTTTTACATAATCTATGATACTTCAATTCAATGTTTGAGTGGTAGGTAATAACCATATATCGTCAATATTATAATATCAAGCTACCATAGATGAATCTGCACATTTGAAAAATCGATTTGCATTATAGCTTGAGGCAAGACAAATAAACAAATATCACAGACATGTTAGGTATCCTAAAATATGATTTTGTACGTCTTACGTATTTACTTGCAAGAATGTAGCCCCTCCTCCTTCAGCTCACGCCAACGAGCAAACGCTGGCCCAGTGTTGATCCTCGTCCTGCCTTTAATCCCATCACTTTCTCGTTTCCTCTTTTTGCTTTCCTCCGACAAAACCTTTGCTTTCTTATTTTTCTGTGCTGCTTCGGCCATGACTATAACATTCGGCAAACAAATGATAGTTTGGCTCGCACGTCTGAATTTAAGGAAGTGGGGGTGGTGGTGGAAGTGACGTATATGCCGTAAAGCAGTCGCATTTTGTAGTTCTTTTTGTTCTCGGGTTACTACCCGAAACCCAAAGTTTAAAAGTATGATTAAAAACGATACAGACCCCGTCAGGCTATGGCAGACGTGTCATTCAACCTATTGTAAGTCGATGTATCATCACAAGAGTCTTGAAAATATATTATAAAGGTTGAAAAGTTACCTAGTGCTGCTTTAAGATGAAAACTGACAGAACAATACATCTAAAACTAGACATTAGTAGACTCAGTAGTAAACTAGATTTCTTTTTGTTTCTCATTTGTGTTGATTTTAGATCTGATGGAAGTGAATGAAGACAAACGTCGTCGGTTTAAAAAACCTCATCGTTTCACAAATAAAGATGAAAAAACCATTTCAGAGACTGAAGATAATTCCACACAGAAACGTGCTCGACAACCTGCAGAAAAAAGATCTTTAACCTGCTCTCAGTGTGGAAAGAGTTTCGCAGATAAATCAAACCTTAACAGACACATGAGGATTCACACTGGAGAGAAACCGTACACATGCTCTCAGTGTGGAGAGAGTTTCAGACGGAAAAACTCTCTCGATGATCATCTGCGCTGTCACTCTGGAGTGAGATCATTCAGCTGTGATCAGTGTGAGAAAACATTTGTTGTGGCATCAAGCTTAAGAAGACACCGTATAGTTCATACTGATGTGAAGCCTCACGTTTGCTCTGTTTGTGGAAAGAGTTTTTCACGACTGGACTCTTTAAAAGTGCATGAGAGTACTCATACTGGTGTGAAACCTTATATGTGCTTTGACTGTGAGAAGACCTTCATTACATCCACCCACTTAAATAAACACCAGAGAATTCACACTGGAGAGAAGCCGTACAAGTGCTCACACTGTGGAAAGAGATTCACCAGCTCCTCTAATCTAAAGGTTCATAAGAAAAAGCATCACCTGAAGTCGTCAAAATGAGAAATGTTTCAGATCCATAATTTACAAGTAAATGTAATATTCAGACACAGCAAAAGCTGTAATTGGTTCTAACAGTGATTTCATCAATTAATAGTTTGATCTTTTGGGAAGTTCAATGTAATGTTTCAGAAAACTAGTGTGTTGCTGTGAAATACATCAGTTAATAAAGAAACGCGTTTAGTTTATTCATTGTGCAAATGAGCATTTGTGAAACGATAAAAAAATTCATCCGTTAAATCATCATCATATCACTACAACTGGTGTTTTTAGTCCGGCTGTTTAGAGTTGATCCATTGAAAATATTCTGAAAAGACTTTATTGCACTGAAATCTCTCAGAGACTGTGAATGTTGATCATTTGTTCTGTGGCGTTAGAATATTAAGTGTTGAACAGGGAATCAGTAGACTGGGTAAACCCAGTCTGATCTGCCGGCGATTTGATTTCGCCCTGCAAATCAGTCTGGAAACCTGTACATTAATTTCTCCTTCTTCTGTTACACTTTTGTGGGAACCAATCACAGACTCACAGGATATATCTTACCCCTAGAAAACGTTATTTAATGAAGCTTTCCTCATCCAAATGTAAATTCTGCCCGGGAGGTTTGGTTGGCACATTTAAGCATTTGTTCTGGGATTGTCCTGAAGTTCATGGTTTCTGGAAGCTAATATCTACTACCCTGAAAGACATTCTGGAAACTGATATACCATGCTGCCCTAAGCTTTTGCTTTTAAATGATGACTCATCTTACAGTTTTTCTGTGTCACAGAAAAAAATGCTATTCTGGATTAACTGCAGCTAAGAAAATGCTTGCCTTACATTGGAAACCACCACACTCTTTAGCTTGGTCTCACTGGATGTATTCTCTCCTGGACATTGCTAATATGGAGCTATATATAGGACCCGCTGCGGAGGAGCACAGACCCTGAGTGACTCGCCATAGACATAAACAGAGAGAAGTAGCTCCGGCTGCAATGTTCTTCCGCAAGACGCGTGCAGTTGTTTTGCAGTTGCTCTTTTTAAAGATGTCTATCAATGTAAGCAAGTATCATTTGGTGACTATTTGTCTCTAGAATATCTGGGCATTGTGCTAAAAGGTGCTCCACGCATCCTGCTTATCATTATTTCCAGGCCTCCAAAATATTGTCCAGCCTTTATTGATAACTTTACAGAGCTGTTATCAGCAATCTCATCTGAGTATGACTGTTTTGCTATTGCTGGGGATTTTAACATTCACATTGACAATGCTGAATCCAGTACAACAAAAGATCTCATGACTGTTCTTAACACTTTTGATTTGACACAACATGTACACGGACCCACACATGATCGTGGACACACTCTAGATTTACTTATCAGTAAGGGTCTAAATATTTCATCAATAGTTATTAAGGATGTGGCACTGTCAAAAAGAGATGCTTAAATGAGAACACTAGTGTGCTGTTTATGAAGGCTATATCTCTAACACCAAGCATATCTGCAAACTCTGTTGATTTTCTCCTTGACTCTTTTAACTCAAAAGTTAAGAGTGTAATTGATGATATTGCTTCTGTGAAAGTCAGAAAAAAGAGTGGCAAACAAAAAGCACCTTGGAGAAACTCAACAGCAGTGCAATTAATGAAAAGACAATGCAGGAAATCTGAACGCGTGGCGAAAGACAAAACTTGTAGTCCATTACAACATCTATAAAAACAGCGATAGCGACAGCGTCTTCGTGCTTTCAATGTGGAACTAGGCAAAGCTAGACAGACCTTCTTTTCAAATATTATATACAACACATGCACTCTTTTTGCTACTGTAGAGAGACTAACAAACCCCCCGAGTCACATTCCCAATAAAATGCTCTCAGACAGCAAATGTAGTGAGTTTGCTTCCTTCTTCTCCGAGAAAATCAATAATATCAGAAATGCGATCAGCACATCCTTGAGTTGCTCTGGGGTGAGTCAGATCAGACCACAACCTCAGAAAGTTACTATGACAGATTTTGAAGCTATTGATGGTAAAATTTTAGAAGAAACGGTACAGCACCTTAAAACATCAACCTGCGCCCTTGACACACTCCCCACTTCTTTTTTCAAAAGTGTGTTGAACTGTTTAGAAGCAGATCTCCTAGAAGTGGTAAATGCCTCACTTCTTTCTGGGACTTTTCCAAACTCCCTTAAATCCGCAGTAGTTAAGCCTCTCCTGAAAAAGAGAAATCTGGATAACTCCATACTGAGCAACTACAGACCAATCTCAAATCTGCCCTTCATAGGCAAGATCATTGAAAAAGTTGTTTTCAGACAGCTGAACAAATTCTTGAGCTCAAACGGATACTTTGTGGAGGGCAATAAAGGAGGAGAAAGAGACGGAGATGCGTCGAGTCAGCTTTATTCTCCACTTATTAATTAACTCAGAACTGAACAGCGAGTGAGATCAAAACATCACAACAAAACGTTTCAACCGGAACCGCCTAATCTTCTCCTTCTCCCTTAAAGGTACAGTCCCTTAGTGAATGTCTCTAACAGTCCTCTTTGTGGGTCACCACAACTTTGACAATTTTCAATCTGGTTTCCTATCGCATCACAGCACAGACACAGCGCTCATAAAGATAATAAATTATATTCACCTCAATACAGATACAGGCAAAACATCAATTCTGGTACTACTGGACCTCAGTGCTGCATTCGACACTGTTGACCACAACATACTTCTTGACAGGCTAGAAAATTGGGTTGGGCTTTCTGGAATGATCCTCAAATGGTTCAGGTCATACTTAGAAGGGAGAGGTTATTATGTGTGTATAGGTGACCATAAGTCTGAGTGGACATCCATGAAATGCGGAGTCCCACAAGGGTCAATTCTTGCACCACTCCTATTCAACCTGTATATGCTGCCACTCAGCCAAATAATGAAAAATAACAAAATGGCTTACCACAGCTATGTTGACGACACCCAGATCTACTTAGCCCTATCACCTAATGACTACAGCCCCATTGACTCTCTGTGTAAATGCATTGATGAAGTTAACAGTTGGATGTGCCAAAACTTTCTTCAGTTAAACAAAGACAAAACTGAAATCACTACATTTGGAAACAAAGATGAAATTCTCAAGGGGAACCATATCTTGAGGCTAAAGGTCTAAAATCAAAAAATCAAGTCAGGAATCTTGGTGTGATTTTGGAGTTAGACCTGAGTTTCAGTAGTCATGTCAAAGCAATAACTAAATCAGCTTACTATCATCTCAAAAATATATCAAGAATTAGAAGCTTTGTTTCCAGGCAAGACTTAGAGAAACTCGTTCATGCTTTTATCACCAGCAGGTTGGACTATTGTAATGGTCTTCTCACTGGCCTTCCCAAAAAGACCATTAAGACCATCATTTCCCAAAAAGACCATCATTTATAATCTTTATGAGGGCCGTCTCTGTGCTGTGATGCAGTCGGAAACCAGATTGAAAATTGTCAATACTTGTAACGAGCTGCGGCTGAAGGTCGCTTGCGCGTTCATGTTTCAGCTGGGCAAAATGGATTTAACTATAATTCTTTATCTGACTCCATTTATCATATTGTCGAATTTAGGATAGAATGCCAATTGGCTGTTAGTCACACATTTAATCATTCCTTTTAACCTTTTGTTGCAATTATATCGTTCCATTCTGGAGTAATTAAGAAAGGATCAAAATGTAACAATTTTATTACATTTACATTTAGTCATTTAGCAGACGCTTTTATCCAAAGCGACTTTCAAATGAAAGCAATAGAGCAACTAGAACAGTCAAGGGCAACAATATGTAAGAGCTGTAACAAGTCACAGTTGATCTAGCACAGAACAGAATTTTTTATTTTTTTTTGTATAAATTAGACAGACAGAAAATGAATAGAATGATAAGTGCTATTCTTGATTGGTCAGGTGCGGCTGGAAGAGATGTGTCTTTAGATGTTTTTTGATAATGGCTACAGACTCGGCCGCACAAATTGAGATAGGCAGGTCATTCCACCAGGTGGGGGCGGTCCAGGAAAAGGTCCGTGAGAGTGATTTCATGCCTCTTTGGTATGGCACCACAAGGTGTCGTTCACTGGCAGAAAGTAAGCTCCTGGAGGGTGCGTAAGTCTAAATGAGCGAGTTTAGGTATATTGGTGCAGAGCCAGTGGTTGCTTTGAAGGCGAGCACCAGTGCCTTGAATTTGATGCGAGCAGCTATTGGTAGCCAGTGCAGACTGATGAAGAGAGGCGTGACGTGCACTCTCTTTGGCTCATTAAAGACCACCCTCGCTGCTGCATTCTGGATCAGTTGCAAGGGTTTGATAGTGCATGTCGGAAGGCCCGCAAGAAGAGCATTACAGTAGTCCAGTCTGGAGAGAACAAGAGCTTGTACCAGGAGTTGTGTGGCCTGCTCTGATAGGAAGGGTCTAATCTTCCTAATGTTGTAAAGCGCAAATCTGCAGGACCGGGTTGTTGCAGTAATGTGGTCAGTGAATTTTAGCTGATCATCAATCACAACCCCAAGGTTCCTGGCTGTCCTGGACGGAGTTATGGTTGATGAACCTAGCTGAATGGAGAGATTGTGATGAAGTGCTGGGTTGGCTGAGACCACAAGCAGTTCTGTCTTTGCAAGGTTGAGTTGCAGGTGATGTTCCTTCATCCAGGCAGAAATGTCTGTTAGGCAGGCAGCGATATGAACACCAACCGTGGTATCATCTGGTTGAAATGAGAAGTAGAGTTGAGTGTCGTCAGCATAGCAGTGATATGAAAAGCCATGTTTCTGAATGACAGATCCCAGTGATGACATGTAGATGGAGAAGAGAAGTGGTCCAAACACTGAGCCCTGGGGAACGCCAGTGGCTAGATGATGTCAGTCAAGTCAAGTCAACTTTATTTATATAGCGCTTTTAACAATGTAGATTGTTTCAAAGCAGCTTTACAGTGTTAAACAGGAAAATAATGCAGCATAATTTTATTCAGCTGTATAGCCATTCTGGAAAAATTTCAAGTATCATACAGTGACAGTGTGGGCTTTAGATCAATAATTTGATCAGTAATTTAGTTTAAATGGTTAATTTAGTTTATTATTTAGATGTATTTCGATGTTTAGTTGAAAAATTTTAGTGTCCCCAACTGAGCACGCCAAGCCAGAGGCAACAGTGGCAAGGAAACCAAAACCCCATTAGGTGACCTAATGGAGAAAAATAAACCTTGGGAGAAACCAGGCTCAGTCGGGGTGCCAGTTCTCCTCTGGCCAATTAACAAACAGCGTATTATTATTATTATTCTGGCAGTTTTACAGCTCGGAGGTCATAATAGATCAGAATATTCGAGGGACCGGGGGCAACATGCTGGAGACGGGTTTATTGAGGATGATGTTGATTAAATAATTATTAAAGTGCAATATTCGAATGATCGGAGGCAACACGCTGGAGACGGGTTTATTGAGGATGACATATCGATTTAAGTATTATTTAATTGTAATATTCGAACATTCTGAGTCAACACGCCGGAGACGGGTTTATTGAGATGCCGTGTCGATGAGGCAGTTGCAGGGGGAGTCCAATCACAGCCTCTGCAGACACTTCAGGGTCCTGTGTTGGTCTTCTCTGGGCGCAGGTCCACCATCTGAACTGGATACGGCCCGGATCCGGCTGACTGCAGTAAACCTCGGGATAAAACAGAGAGACTATCATTAGCGTAGATGCCATTCTTCTGATGATGTAACGAGTACATCAGGTGTTATGGGAAGTGTTCCCGGTTCCGGCTGAACTAGTTAATGCAGCCTAACAATCATTTCATTGAAAAAGTGTTTTATGTGTATGCCACAGTAAAGAGATGTGTTTTTAGTCTAGATTTAAACTGACAGAGTGTGTCTGCTTCCCGAACAATGTTAGGAAGACTGTTCCAGAGTTTAGGTGCTAAATAGGAAAACGATCGACCGCCTGCAGTTGATTTGGATATTCTCGGTATGATCAACTGGCCAGAATTTTGAGACCGCAGTAGACGTGATGGAGTATAATATGTTAAGAGCTCGCTCAAGTATTGGGGAGCTAAACCATTTAGTGCTTTGTAAGTAATAAGTAAGATTTTAAAATTTATGCGATGTTTAATAGGCAGCCAGTGCAGTGTTGACAGAACTGGGCTAATATGGTCATACTTCCTGGTTCTAGTAAGAACTCGAGCTGCTGCGTTTTGGACCAGCTGGAGTTTATTTATTAAGCGAGCAGGGCAACCACCCAGTAGAGCATTACAATAATCTAACCTTGAGGTCATGAACGCATGAACTAACTGTTCAGCATTTTGCATTGAGAGCATGTGCCGTAATTTAGATATATTTTTAAGATGGTAGAAAGCAGTTTTACAGATGCTAGAAACGTGGCTTTCAAACGAAAGATTGGTATCAAAGAGCACAACCAGGTTCCTCACTGACGACGAGGACTTGACAGAACAGCCATCAAGTGTTAGACAGTATTCAGGTTACTACTTGTGGAGCTTTTTTGTCCAATAATTAAAAATTCAGTTTTTTCTGAATTGAGTTGCAGGAAATTACCAGTCATCCAATGTTTTATATCAGCTATGCATTCCGTTAATCTTGTGAGTTGGTAAGTTTCTTCAGGGCGTGAAGAAATATAGAGCTGAGTATCGTCAGCATAACAATGAAAACTAACGCCATGCTTCCTAATGATATCTCCCAGTGGTAGCATGTACAGGGTGAAGAGTAGCGGTCCTAGCACTGAGCCTTGTGGTACTCCATACTGAACTTGCGATCGGTGTGACATATCTTCATTTACTACTACAAACTGATAACGGTCACATAGGTATGATTTAAACCATTATAATGCAATTCCACTAATACCTACATAATTTTCGAGTCTATTCAAAAGAATGTTGTGGTCGATAGTATCAAATGCAGCGCTAAGATCGAGTAACACTAATAAAGAGATACAGCCACGATCGGATGATAAGAGCAAATCATTTGTAACTCTGACGAGAGCAGTCTCAGTGCTATGATACGGTCTAAATCCTGACTGGAAATCCTCACAGATACCATTTCTTTCTAAAAAGGAACATAATTGTGAAGACACTGCCTTTTCAAGTATTTTTGACAGAAAGGGTAGATTCGAGATTGGTCTATAATTGACTAAATCTGTAGGATCAAGTTGCGGTTTTTTAATAAGTGATTTAATAATAGCCAACTTAAAAGTTTTCGGTACATACCCTAATGACAAAGATGAATTAATGATATTAAGAAGAGGATCTATGACCTCTGGTAGCATCTCTTTTAATAGCCTAGTTGGTATAGGGTCGAGCATACATGTTGTCGATTTTGATGATTTAACGAGTTTAGCCAATTCTTCTTCTCCTATAGCAGTGAATGAGTGTAATTTTTCCTCAGTGACACTACAATGCTCTGTCTGATGTGATGCTGTATTAGACGGCTGCATGGTTAAAAAATGTTTCCTAATATTATCAATCTTACATGTGAAGAAGTTCATAAAGTCATTACTGCTGTGCTGTTTACAATCATCAGAAGTTGAAGCTTTATTTTTGGTTAATTTAGCCACTGTATCGAATAAATACCTTGGGTTGTGTTTGTTTTCTTCCAAGAGAGTTGAGAAATAAGCAGATCTAGCAGTTTTTACAGCCTTTCTGTATGTGATCATGTGCTCTTTCCACGAATTACGAAATACCTCTAATTTTGTTTTCTTCCAGCTGCGCTCCATTTTTCTGGCTGCTGTTTTAAGGGCCCGGGTGTGCTCATTGTACCACGGCGTTGGACTATTTTCTTTAATCTTCTTTAAGCGCAGAGGAGCAACTGTGTCTAAAGTACTGGAAAAGAGAGAGTCAATAGTTTCTGTTGCAACATCGAGTTCTTCTATACTATCTGGGATGCTGAGCAGATGATACTGATGAGGGAGATTATTTAAAAAGCAATCTTTAGTAGCGGCAGTGATTGTCCTGCCATTTTTAAAGCGAGGGGGCGGCTTTGCAACCTTAGCTAAATTAAGTATACATGATACTAAGTAATGATCTGAGATGTCATCGCTCTGCTGCAGAATTTCAACAGTATCAACATTTATTCCATGTGACAATATTAGGTCTAAAGTATGATTATGGCGATGAGTGGCTCCTGACACGTGTTGCCTAACTCCAATAGAGTTTAGTGTGTCTAAATTTGTTTAAATTAAATCACAAATTAAAGTCAAATTTAACGTGATAGGCAATTTTTAAACAATGTATGGTGATGAGTAAGTTATATTTAGCAGTAGAAGAAAGAGGAAATATCAAAATAAAGATTCAAATGTAAGCAAGGCTCTACAGAGCTACAGACTTGAGCTACAGAGCAACAGACACAGCAGGCAGACAGGAGCAATCGATCAGGCAGGAGAGCAATCGATCAGGTGTGACTTAGACACTTTGCCTCTCCATGACACCCTGAAGGACCTACCTGAGAGGTAAGACTTGAACCACTGGAGAACAGTTCCTGAGATGCCCATCTTCATGAGAGTTGCCTGGAGGATCTGGTGATTAACTGTGTCGAAAGCAGCAGACAAATCCAGTAAGATAAGTACTGTGGATTTGGAAGCTGCTCTTGCCTGTCTCAGTGCCTCCGTAACCGAGAGCAGGGCAGTCTCAGTTGAGTGGCCGCTTTTGAAGCCGGATTGGTTGATGTCCAGGAGGTTGTTCTGTTCAAGAAATGTAGAGAGCTGGTTAAACACAACTCGCTCAAGTGTCTTTGCAATGTAAGGCAGAAGGGATACCGGTCTGTAGTTTTCTAAAAGTGCTGGGTTTAGAGAGGGTTTCTTAAGCAGTGGGGTTACCCGAGCCTGCTTAAATGCTGTGGGGAAGGTCCCGGTGTGAAGAGAGGAGTTGACAATGTGAGTGAGTGCAGGAGTAACAGAAGAAGAAATGGCCTGAAGGAGGTGGGTGGGGATAGGATCAAGTGGACAGATAGTGGGATGATTGGAAAGGATGAGTTTGGAGACATCTGCTTCGGAGAGCAGAGAGAAGGAGGGGAGCGTGTGTGTGATGGCTGTTGAGATGTGTGTGTCGGTTTGTGGTGTGGAGAATTGGCTGCTGATGGAGGAGGTTTTGTTTGTGAAAAATGATGCAAAGTCATCAGCTGTAAGAGTTGATGAAAGAGGGGGGGGGGACAAAGGAGCAAAGAGAAAGTTCTGAAAAGTGCACGAGAGTCAGAGCAGTTGTTGATTTTGTTGTGGTAGTATGTAGTTTTAGCAGTGGAGACATTAGTAGAGAAAGAAGCGAGAAGAGACTGATACAGGGTTAGGTCAGTAGCGTTTTTAGTTTTGCACCACTTGAGTCCAGAGCGATGTTCGCGGAGAACATCAGACAGCCAGGGGGCAGAGGGGGTGGTGCGGGCTGGCCTGGATGAAACGGGACAGAAGTTGTCTAAGCAAGATGTTAGAGTGGCAGAGCTGCCAACTTTTCAAAAAAACTTAGAGTGAGATTTGGTGGGGCCAACCAAAATTTTGCCGCGAACAAAGTAAAAATTTCAACAAAAAATAAAATAAATAATAATATTATAATAATAGCTATATATATATATATATATATATATATATATATATATATATATATATATATATATATATATATATATATATATATATATATATATATATATATATATATATATAAATAGCTATATACACACACATCACAGAAAACACTCTCTGCATCAGCATTTGAATGGGGTAGTATTGGTTTTTGTTGTTGATTTCTTTTTTGCCTTTGATAGATAAGGTTGATAATTAATTATTTCTATTAAGACAAAATGCATCTATATGACGCTTTGTATACAGTATATCCTATAGACACACACACACACACACACACACACACACACACACACACACACACACACACACACACACACACACACACACACACACACACACAATTTTAAAGCACTATGTAGAGGCATGGTTTTGTCTAAATAGAACAAATTGATTATACATCAACCTACTGCATACTTTTACAGGGAAGAAAAAGGAAAATAACTGTCTGTCCTGTCTGTTGCTCTTCTGTCTGTTGTGTGGTTCTTTTTTGCTGTGGCTGATCTAAAAAAACAGTGTTGTAGTAAAAACTACTTTGAGTAGTTAAGTTATATTCAAGCTACCCTTTTGAAAATAGCTACACTACAAGTTACTATCAAAAAGTAGCTGGCTACATTGAAACCATGTTTCTTTTTCTTCTTCTTTTTTACAGTGAGATTGTTACAAATAGCCTAACTGAATAATTGTTCATGAAGAATGTTATAATATTTGGGGTTTCAAGCTTCATAATGCAATGTAATTATAATTTCAAAGAGTATAGGCATTCAGGGTTATTGGGACACTTTTCCCCAGTCATTTCAATGGAAAAAACTGTCAGAATCATTACACACAATACTCAAATATAGCCTATATCTCAAACTGGCTGCCCAAGTGCAAAATGGCTACAAATTTAACATCAGTGCAAGAACAAAATGTATGCAAATCAACTTTGCGATGCTGTTTGCGAACGTTCGTTGGAACTATGGTTTCGAGAAACACGACTCGTTTAACTATGCTTATAATGACGGAACTTGTGACCATAGTTAGCGAACGACACTGGGGAAACGCACCTCTGAGCGTCACAGCGCTCCACTTCGCTCATTACAGGCTCGTTCTCGTCAGAACCCAAAACAGAATGTAGCTTTAGGTCGCGCAACACCGTATTTATTTGCCCATTTATCTTGAACCCCCTCACCGAAAGCATGATCGGCTCAACATGTAGATATAGATATATAGATAAACTCATCTTTCAGGCATTTGACAGACCGGGTTGGCACTTCAGCGTGAGAAATCGGGGGTGTGGCGTGTGAGCGTGTGAAACCAATCAAATGCGTGTGTCTCACGGCCAATGCGTGAGAGTTGGCAGCTCTGTAATAGTATTGCGCCCCGATCTTTCTGCTCCACTTCCTTATATTGCTCAGACCATGACCGAAATCTCTTTCAAATAGAAAAACATCTAATCACTGTCCCATATGACCTGTATTGACGAGACCAAATGGCTCCAAAAGCCACACCCACCATCACAGGTAAAATATCTCTAAACTCTAAAAACTCTTATTAACTTCTTGTATACTTATGTGGTTATGAGATTTGTGTACCAGTCGCACTGATACATTTCAATCAATATCAAACGCATATAATACTGTATAGTGGGGATTGACATTAAATCCAATAGATTTTGGGTATATTTCGGTGATCTCCCAGGAGAGAGAATCAGGAGTTTGGGGGAAGTTTCAGGTAAAAAGGAATACAATAAATTAGAGCCATTCTCAGTTGATTTGGCTGCGAAAAGTGTCCTCTCAGTGAGCAATTGTCTTTCGCCAGACAATCTGGAGTTATGCAAATTTTCACAGTCTTTCACTACAGCATCAAGAAAATGAACATATGAACACAATGAGATGCAATTGCACTCAGTGAAGTGAATGTGTAAATACATGAACATTTGGCTAATGTAAATAGTTTTTTAGTTACCATCCATCTTTTCTGCATCATTTGTTTAAAATAGCAGACTATATTCTTCTGATGTTACACATATATTAAAATTAAATCTCAGGGTAGATCAATTATTTCAATGAATAAATCATGTACAAGTCACTCATTCATTTTTATTATTTTTAGTCTTTTTTATTATTTGTATGTACACTATTGCGGAACACTGCAAAATCCAGGCTGGAATGTTTCCGAATAAATGCCCTGGAGCTCGCCTCGCTTTCCCTTCCCTGCATAACCTGGTGGATACACAAGAAGCACAATAAGCACTAGGGTTTATAGTTGACATTGAACATTTACAAACATTAATAATCATTTCTCAGCTCTGTAGGTCCATGCCATGCAAGTGAATTGTGTCCAGAACTTTTAAACTCCAAGGGATGATATAAGTAAATTAGACTTCATTACTATTTTTAGTATTCCTTTTAAATACCACAACTAGACTAACAACTAGTTTATTCGTCACCAATTTACACAAAACGTACCAGGTGTGCAGCATTTGTACTCAAAACGGCACTCCAAACAAGTCGAGATTGAGTACATTTTCCAGAAGAGTTTGTAGTGTGAAGATTTATTTTTCCAACATGCATCACCTGAGGGGAAGAATTTTTATTTAATTTTTTTAACATAACATTTAACATTATTAGGGGCCAAGCACGTAATGAAATTGTTAGCTTTCTTATTCTTCTTCTTCCTTCTTCTGCTTCTTCCGCCATGGGAGTCTATTGCAGCCCAACGCTTGCGGGAAAGTTATGAAATTTGGCACACATATAGAGGATAGTCCCAACTGTCACTATAGCAAATTTGGAGTCTCCAATTCAATCCCTCTAGCGCCACCACCTGTCCAAATTTGCACTCATGTTTATGCTAATAACTTTTGAACCATAAGTGTCATGATCACAGAAAGAGGAAACAAATGCAGGTGCAAATAAACTCAGTTTAATGTCAGACAGGACAAATTGGAGACAGACAACACCGCTGGCAGGTGACGCAGGGACCTCGATGATCAACAGGTTGTATCTGTGCTGGTGAAGAGTGACGCGATGGTGATGTGGGTGAAATCCGGCGTGAAACGATGAACAGGAAACAACGAACAGGAATCCCAGAACAAACACCATACGATAATCCAAACGGAACAGGAACAAGGAACTCAGGACACCAGACAGCACACAACATCGACAACGATCTGACAAAGGAGAGGAGAAAACGGTGAGTATAAATGCAAGTGATAATGACTCGCAGCTGGCGCCGATGATAGATGAAATGAGCATGATTGCTCCGGCCACGCCCACGGATCCACGCAGCACATACCAACACAACAAACAGAGACACGAGACACAAAAGAAAGCAATGCATTCATGAACCGTGACAGTACCCTCTCTCCTAGGAACGCCTCCTGGCGTTCCCAGCCTCCCTTACCTGTCGATTGTAATCATCGATAAGGGAGTGATCCAGAATGTCTCTCGTAGGGACCCAACTTCTCTCCTCCGGACCGTAACCTTCCCAGTCCACCAAGTACTGGACTCCGCGTCCCCTCCGCCTAGAGTCCAGAATACGATTTACCGAAAACGTAGGTTCCCCATCTACGAGACGCGGCGGGGGAGGAACCGGAACCGGCGGGTTAATTGCTGATCGAAACACAGGCTTAATCTTAGATACATGAAACACGGGGTGAATTCTCCTGTACACTGGAGGAAGGTTGAGGCGGACTGTCACCGGACTAATGATCTTGGTGACAGCGAACGGGCCAATGAATTTGGGTGCGAGCTTATTAGAGACGGAACGGAGAGGAATATTCTTAGTAGAAAGCCACACTTTTTGACCAACGACGTATACGGGAGGCTTTGACCGGTGGCGATCGGCCTTAGCCTTGGTGCGCAACCCCACCCGGAGTAGAGTCTCTCGGGCTCTAGTCCAGGTGTTGTGACACCTCTGGATGAAGGCGTGGGCGGAGGGGACCGCGACTTCGGAATCCAGACTGGGAAAGATAGGTGGCTGGTAACCTACACTACACTCAAACGGAGACAGGCCCGTAGATGACACTGGTAACGTATTGTGGGCGTACTCCACCATAGACAGTTGCTGACTCCAAGACGAAGGATTCTTGGAAACCAAACACCGCAACATTCTTTCCAGATCCTGGTTGGCTCTCTCGGTCTGACCATTGCTCTGGGGATGAAACCCTGAGGAAAGACTAACAGTCGCCCCTAGCAATCTACAAAATTCTTGCCAAAATTTGGACACAAATTGGGGTCCTCTGTCGGAAACCACGTCCATCGGGAGGCCATGTAACCGAAAGACGTGATCCACGACGGCCACCGCTGTCTCCTTGGCTGAGGGTAATTTGGGCAAGGGAATAAAATGAGTCGCCTTCGAGAACCGGTCCACCACGGTTAAAACTACCGTGTTGCCCTGGGAGGGCGGGAGGGCGGTAACAAAATCTAGTGCGATATGGGACCAGGGTCTCGAAGGGACAGGCAGCGGTTGGAGTAGCCCATCTGGGGGTCGATTGGAAGACTTACCAATGGCACAAACCGAGCAAGCCAAAACAAAACTGTGAATGTCCCGGGCCATAAGTGGCCACCAGAATCGTTGTTTAACCAGAAACTTCGTACGAGTCACTCCTGGATGACAGGCTACGTTGGAACAATGCCCCCACTGAATAACGTCTGACCGTAATCCCTCCGGCACAAATAATCGATTCGGTGGGCAACCGACCGGGGGCGTTACCCCTTCTAAGGCCTTCTTGACCTTCGATTCGACCTCCCATGTGAGTGTGGAGACAAATAGGGTCTCAGGTAAAATGCACTCGGGAGTAACCAGGCGTTCGGAGCGATCAAAAATACGCGACAAAGAATCGGGTTTGATGTTTTTGGAACCCGGGCGGTACGAGAGAGTAAAGTCAAAACGACCGAAAAAAAGTGCCCACCGAGCCTGCCTGGAGTTCAATCTTTTAGCCGTCCTAATATATTCCAAATTCTTATGATCGGTCCAGACGATAAAAGGTACCCCCGACCCTTCTAACCAGTGACGCCATTCCTCCAATGCTAACTTGACTGCCAACAACTCTCTGTTACCAATGTCATAGTTACGTTCGGCAGGTGACAAGCGATGAGAAAAAAACGCGCAAGGGTGCATCTTCTCGTCCGTGGAAGAACGTTGGGACAACACTGCACCTACCCCCACCTCTGACGCGTCGACCTCCACCATGAACTGACGTGAGGAATCAGGGGCTATCAAAATGGGGGCCGAAACAAAGCGGTCTTTTAGTTTGGTGAACGCGGCCTCAGCCGCGTCAGTCCACCTGAACGTCGTTCTGGGGGAGGTCAAGGCAGTCAGAGGCGCGGCTAGTTGGCTGTAGTTACGAATAAAACGTCGGTAGAAATTGGCGAATCCCAGAAACCTCTGCAGGGCCTTGCGAGAATCTGGGATTGGCCACTCCACCACAGCCTTAACCTTCTCAGGGTCCATACATACTCCCTCAGACGAAATGATGTATCCCAGAAATGGAACCGACTGTGCGTGGAACTCGCATTTCTCCGCCTTGACAAAAAGCCCATTCGCCAACAACCTCTGAAGCACTCGTCGAACGTGCTGCACATGTTCCTGGAGAGACGAAGAAAAAATCAATATGTCATCCAGGTAAACATATATGAACTGGTCGACCATGTCTCGCAGCACGTCATTGACGAGGGCCTGGAAGACTGCTGGGGAGTTGGACAGCCCGAAGGGCATGACCAAATATTCAAAGTGCCCCCTAGGGGTGTTAAAAGCAGTCTTCCATTCATCCCCCTCCCTGATGCGGACCAAATGATAAGCATTACGTAAATCCAATTTTGTGAAGATTGACGCTCCCTGCAACCTCTCGAAAGCTGAAGACATCAACGGTAAAGGATAAGTATTCTTTATCGTGATGTTGTTCAACCCCCGGTAATCAATACAAGGTCGCAGAGAACCGTCCTTCTTCCCCACAAAAAAGAACCCCGCCCCCGCTGGAGAAGAGGAAGGGCGAATGAACCTAGTTGCTAGCGAATCAGAAATGTATTTCTCCATGACCTCCCTTTCTGGAACCGAAAGTGAATAAAGCTTGCCTTTAGGCGGAGATTTACCTGGCAATAAATCTATAGCACAGTCGTAGGGACGATGCGGAGGCAGAGAAGCAGCTCGAGACTTACTGAACACCTCCTTCAGGTCCTGGTACTCCGCGGGCACGTTAGACAAATCCACTGCTTTCTCCTGTAACACAGACAACGGAACAGACGAACAGGCAGAGACAAGACAGGACTCATGACATTTGGTGCTCCACTCCGTAATGGACCTCCGGATCCAGTCTACTTTGGGGTTGTGTTGAGTTAACCAGGGATGTCCGAGTACTATGGGTGCAAGAGGTGAGTCCATGATGTAAAATGACAGAGTTTCCGAATGGTTACCAGATGTAATGAGAGTAACGGGTCCAGTGGATAGGGAAATCATGGGAAGCTGTTGACCATTGAGTGCGTGGACAGAAATGTCCTGAGGAAGTGACTGAAGGGGAATCTGAAGGTGGTGTGCGAGAGTGTGGTCCATAAAATTACCTTCCGCCCCGGAGTCCAATAGTGCTTGACAGTCGTGCTGGTGTGTTGACCATCTTAGTCTAACCGGGAGGAGGGTAGATGTCGATGAGGTCTTCTCGGCGGAGATCCCACCCGATAGTAGCCTCACTGTTACTACCGGGCGTGGCCTTTTACCGGACACATGTTCAGAAAATGTCCCTCTCCGCCGCAGTATAGACAAAGGCCTTGGGACCTCCGCCTCTCCTTCTCCTCCCGGGAAAGCCGAGCTCGCCCTACCTGCATGGGCTCGTGATCGTAGGTAGGGCTGACCACATCCGTACCGCTGGACCGCGAACTCTCTGCTCCTCTAAAAACCCGATTGGGAAGGACGCGTCGCTCGACTCTTGACAGTCGAGCATCAACTCGTAGTGCTAAATCAATAAGTCCATCCAAGGTGTTAGGCAGGTCCAGGGTGTAGATCTCCTTCTGGATGCGGTCAGCCAGCCCATGCAGGAACATATCCCACTGCGCCTCGTCGTTCCATTGGCACTCCGCCGCGAGAGTCCGGAATTCGATCGAGTAATCCGAAACAGACCTCTCTCCCTGACGAAGCTCGGCGAGCACCCTCGCCGCCTCTCTTCCGGAGACCGCACGGTCAAACACCCGCTTCATGACGGCGGAGAGTGCCTGGAACGACTGGCAGCATGGGTCCTGGTTCTCCCACACCGCCGTTCCCCAGAGTGCTGCTCTCCCAGTCAGTAGCGAAAGAACAAATGCGACTTTGGATCGCTCATTGTTGAAAGTTCTCGGTTGTAGTGCAAAATGCATGGAGCATCCAGTCAGAAACGCCCGACAGAAACTGGGCTCTCCGGCATACCTCTCAGGCACTGGTAGACGAGGCTCCGACTGGGAGAGTGGATCTGATGGTGTGGGAGGAACGAACGGTGTGGGTGGCGCAGTGGGAGCTCGCAGTTGTAGAAGCTGCTGGGTGAGCCCGGACACCTGCGTCACCAAAACCTGAACCGCACGGCTAGTGTTGCTGAGCCCCTCCTCTTGTGCGTCCATGCGTTGAAGGCTGCTGTGAACAAATGACTCCATAGTCATCGGAGCTTCGCCTGCTGCTTCCATCATAGGGTCAGATCGTTCTGTCATGATCACAGAAAGAGGAAACAAATGCAGGTGCAAATAAACTCAGTTTAATGTCAGACAGGACAAATTGGAGACAGACAACACCGCTGGCAGGTGACGCAGGGACCTCGATGATCAACAGGTTGTATCTGTGCTGGTGAAGAGTGACGCGATGGTGATGTGGGTGAAATCCGGCGTGAAACGATGAACAGGAAACAACGAACAGGAATCCCAGAACAAACACCATACGATAATCCAAACGGAACAGGAACAAGGAACTCAGGACACCAGACAGCACACAACATCGACAACGATCTGACAAAGGAGAGGAGAAAACGGTGAGTATAAATGCAAGTGATAATGACTCGCAGCTGGCGCCGATGATAGATGAAATGAGCATGATTGCTCCGGCCACGCCCACGGATCCACGCAGCACATACCAACACAACAAACAGAGACACGAGACACAAAAGAAAGCAATGCATTCATGAACCGTGACAATAAGGGCTAGAAACAAAATTTCCCCTTTGATTCCTTGGCTCATGGCGATTTGCTTGCACCCTACACTCTAAAAAAAAGGCTCGTAATCATAGGGGAACCTTTTTTAGTGCTATATAGCACCAATTTTGGTGCTTCAGTGGTTCTTCAGCGGTTCTTCAGAGGTGCTATATAGCACCTTAGTCAAAGAACCGGTGAAGAACCTCTGAAGAACCGCTGAAGAACCACTGAAGCACCAAAATTGGTGCTATATAGCACTAAAAAAGGTTCCCCTATGATTACGAGCCAAGAACCATTTTTGGTGCAATATAGAACCTTTTTTTTTTTAGAGTGTATGACGTCATTTTCCGTCATGAAAATTTTCCCGCCATTTTAAATTAACCGAGAAACCTACTTTTGCAAATTCCTCCAAGGCCTTTGCTCTAATTTTCACAAAAATTGAACCAGATCATCTTCAGACCATGCTGACCAAAAATTATGGAATTCAAGTTGATTCGTCAAATCTTTTCGATAAAAGCGTGAACAAACTTTACGTAGCGGTTGTGAAAATACACTTAAGGCTATATCTCTGCAACGCTTTATCGTATTCAAACCAAACTTGGTACATGTCATCACAAGCAGGACCTGAGGCAACATGCTTTGTTTCGGCGCAGTGCCACCTACTGGTCCGTAGATACAAAAATCTGCTATTTTTGCTTATAACTTTTGAATCATTTGTCGAAAAATCATGGCATGCCGAGTCGAACGATACCACACTTGCCAGGTTTCGGCGTATGGTTTGTGCAGCGTGGTAATTTAGCGCTTAAAAAACGTTAGCTGATATCTTCGAAACCGCTAGTCCGATCGAGATGAAACCAGCACCAGAAGTTCGGAAACATAGGTCCGTAGCTAAATGCTAATGCCCAAATGTCAAAATATTGATAGTAAGGGGTAGTAAAATCCAGTCATAGTCAGGTGTCAGTCAATTTTTAAGTGTTCAGATAAATGTCTAACTCCCAAACGAAATTAGACATTTTCACCAAAATTGACACACACACACGTATGGATTCACTCCGAGGACACAAACAAAATGGTAGGATTGTCCTCTTGGTGGCGCTATAATTAAACAAAATATGACATTGGCTCTATACAACTCAATGTTTTAATGTGGGGTTTTAACATTTTTGTTTAAAATTGTCTTCAAATGTCATCACTCATTTTTTCAGTTGGTCTGCTGCTAGCTTCGTTTGCTTCTGTTGCGCTTGGCCCCCGTATTGCTGCTTGCAGCTATATTCAATGTTGTTCTTGTTATGTGTTTTATTTGTCATTTGTTTTATATGTCAATATTTACTTTCTAGCCATAAGTAGTTTGTCTGATTTTTGAAGTTTTCATCCCCAACTATGTCCCTGAACCTAGAGCAAACCAATGACAGGGGCATATAGGCAGCATCTCCTTCTTCAAGAACAACTTTAAGCAATTAGTCCATGGGCCAAGCAAGAATTTGGTACCACCTAAGGTGGCAAAATCTCTTTGGTACAAGTCCATACAAGTACTTTGAAACATGATAACCATTTCAAATGAGTAGCTTTACTAATTATTTGGGACAATCATTATTTTTGCCATTATCGTCCTAAAGTTTCTGGCCAGCAGGTTTGTATGAAGTCTATTGTAAGAGGTAGCCATACATTCTGGCTGTTTCCGAAATCGCCCCCTATACCCTCATTCACTATTCCCTACATTAGTCCACTGATATAGTCCACTTCGAGAACGAGTGAGTGATTTCGGACACTAAGTGCGCCGGAAAGGCTGCCGTTTTTGCAGTTTGTGCTTGCTGTTTGGCAGCTCCAGTAATAATGAAAAGATTTATCCTGAACTCTGCTACGGAAACTAGCATGTAACCTTAATCAAACAATATAATAATCATCTTAAAAAGGATCATTTATACCTGTATGCATGATATTGGGCTGGACCAGTGCGGTTCGGAAGATGGATGGATGATTGATTCAGCTGTGGGCACTATTTGAGGGAACAGCCATTTAGTGGTGTCCGAAACCATAGTGGACGTTATTAAGTGCACTCATACAATCCCACAATGCACCACAATAACGAGTTTGCAACCGATGTATGCTCGAAGGCTAGAGAATACCCATAATGCACTGTGAGAGTCGCCCCGTGCATTGAATGAATTCCCGCGTTTCGCCAGGAGATGGCATCGACTCACACACTTTTTAAGACCAATGATATTGGGCCCACTCACTTGTATCGTCTCTAATTGAGCACGTCTGTTTACATACCCTGATAAACACTGATTAAACGCGTTAGAAGCTTTATTTTCACTTTTCTAATATTTTCTTCATATTCATAGAAAATAAATTCCTTTCCGATCTGATATATGATGGAAAAAAGGATCAGTGCGAGTTTGGTAAAAGGCGGATTCGAACCTCTGATCAATTTGCGTCAAATCTTAACATCAAGCGTCTTACCCCTACACTATTGCTGCTGATGAAGATTGTGTATTCCGTAGGTGTTTCTTCCTCAACCAGACATTTAAACAAGCCGATATATTTAAATATATTTTTTGTAAATTGCATCTACTCCAGTAAAATGTTTCTGTTAAAGGACCTACCGAAATTTTTTTTTGCTTCTGACGCCCATAATATAAATAGTAGACTACTATAAAGTATGAAATATATAGGCCTACTACGGTATATACAAATTTTATAGTTATTTTTTTAATTAAATGCTTATTAGTTGCTTTATTATTACCCTTTCCAAGTAAGTTCAGTGCCACACAAGTAAAGAGTTATAGGGTTAACTTTAAGCTTGTTGGCTGGTTTTTGGAGTAGTGGAGTAATGGAGAATGAGGGTACATAGGGCGAATCGGACAGCGGTAAGTTCATTCATTCAGGGCGCGACTCTCAGTGCGTTGAGAGTACACCGTCCGGTTGAGTGAGAGAACGTTTCAAAAGCATAAGGAGTTGTTTCTCGTTTGGTCTCGAAATGCTCTCGCGGGACTTTGCTGTCATACGCAGGTCGGGCATCGAACAAGCATATTCTCCAGCGCGTACATCTAATGTACACTCGTTATTGCGGTGCATGGTGGGATTGAATGAGTGCACTCAAAAACGTCCACTATTGTTTCGGACACCACTAAAAATGGATGTTCACTCAAATAGTGCCCTATTTAAGGGTATAGGGGGCGATTTCGAACACAGCCAATGTTGATTTTTTCAGGACAGTCAGGGCTATCCAGATCTGCCATAATTTGACGTTATTTTTGTTGAATATGTTTTATATTAGCCTTCATATTTAAGAAAACATATTTTTGCATCTATTAAATTGTTATATTTCTATTTCTATCTCAAAATATATTGATGTTAGGGAGGATATTTTTCATATATGGATAGACAAGGCTGTCTGTAATCTGGTGATATCAGAACCATGATGGTGGGACAATCCATGACAGTAATTTGAAAAAACAATGCATGTACTGTATATGAAATAGTATGCAAGAACAACGACTGGTGCTAGATTCAAAACCAGATTACACCACCATACTTTGTTGTATAGATAAGCCACTAGCATCATCTGACAAGGTGAATACTGCTCTTTATTTTGACGTGTTAACCTAGGTAATATTTTCAGTATTACTCAGAAATCTAGTTTCAAATATAATTCCTCCGAAGTCCTGGTGCTTTATGTAACATTATGTAGTGTAAATGATAAATCCCATCTAACATCTGTGTTAGCTACTGTATACAGGCCACCTGGGCATAATACAGACTTTATCAAAGCATTTGCTGTTAGTACTGGCTGTAGATAAAGTACTAATTGTTGGTGATTTTAATATCCATGTAGACAATGGAAAAAATGAATTGGGATTAGCATTTAAAGACATTCTAAACTCTATTGGAGTTAGGCAACACGTGTCAGGAGCCACTCATCGCCATAATCATACTTTAGACCTAATATTGTCACATGGAATAAATGTTGATACCGTTGAAATTCTGCAGCAGAGCGATGACATCTCAGATCATTACCTAGTATCATGTACACTTAAAGGGTTAGTTCACCCAAAAATGAAAATTCTGTCATTAATTACTTACCGTCATGTCGTTCGACACCCGTAAGACCTCCGTTCATCTTCAGAACACAAATTAAGATATTTTTGTTGAAATCCGAAGGCTCGGTGAGGCCTCCATTGGCACAATATATTTTGCACTCACAACACCCATAAAAGGTACTAAAGACGTCGTCATCATGAGTCCATCTCACTACAGTGGTTCTACAATAATTTTATGAAGCGACGAGAATAGTTTTTGTGTGCGCAAAAAATCAAAATAACGACTTTATTCAATTTTATTATGTGCCTCTGTCGTGAACTAACAAAGCACAAGATTGAGATCTTCCACAATTTGATTGTCATGCAACAAAAGCAAATAAAGTAAGCAATAGAACCAGTACAATATCAAAATTAATTGAATGCAAGGATGCATTAAATTGATCACAAATTACAGTAAAGACTTGCCAATACAAAAAAAAAATCTAATTCATTACAAAAATTACACTGCCACAATACCTTCTTATGGTCTTCAGAATCCACGAAAAACTAAAAACAGTGTACAAACGCCAGTGTTGGGCACGTTACTTTAAAAAAGTAATTCGTTATAGTTACTAGTTACTTCTTACAAATAGTAACTGCGTTAGTAACTGAGTTACATCATTATAAAAGTAACAAATTACCAGGGAAAGTAACTACTGAGTTACTTTTTTTTTTTTTTCAAAACTTGGATGCCCCCTATATTAAATATGTTAAATAAATGAATTGGACACTAAATAGAATAAAGTATTATTATAAAACATTGTACATTAATGTACACTATTGTCATGTTGCTGTGGGACAATGTGAGAGACACCTATCAAATTCAATACATTATTGTAAATATTATCAGTAGACCTACTATAGTGCAAATATTGTGTAAATATTGTCAGTAGACCTACTATAGTGTAAATATTGTGTAAATATTATCAGTTCTATATTATTTCTTTGGTAGTGGAGCTCACGTTATCACCTGGGTTTTTTAGCCACTAATTTTGTGGCGTCATGTGATGATGTGAGGCTTCATTAGACTAGAATTACTTGCCACCGACGTGAAGAGACTCTTTCTTCCTGGGCATAAGTTACACGTTACATAAACATTCTTACCTTTCACCTCAACGAGGGAAAAGTAGCGCTTATACTTCCAGTTAGCGAAAGCTAGGCTACCTTTGAAGTCGTTGGACTTGGTGTGTGTGACTGTGCATATGCGTGGGTGTGTGTGTGTGCGTGCGTGCGTGTGTGTGTGTGTGTGTGTGTGTGTGTGTGTGTGTGTGTGTGTGTGTGTGTGTGTGTGTGTGTGTGTGTGTGTGTGTGTGTGTGTGTGTGTGTGAACTCAACCTATCAACCTCAACCTTGTCTCTCACCCACCAATCATCATCAGTTATGTGTACCACCCCACCCACTCCCCAACACACATGGCATTCACGCCCGCACACACACACACACACACACACACGCCAACCAGAGAAAAAAAACGTTGCAGGTCCGACTGACAGAGAGCCTGTTCGGATGAAAACCGCTTCAGTGAGCTCAATTATAGTAACGCCGCGTTTTTTCCCCTCAGTAACGCTAACGGCGTTGTAACGGGAGAACCAGTAATTGGTTTGATTACTCGTTAGCCTACTGAAAAAAAGAATTCCGTTAGTAACGCCGTTTATCTATAACGCTGTTATTCCCATCACTGACCCACGCCATTTTTAAATGCAATCTTTCACAACTTATAATGCTTTTTTACAAAACTAAAAACTGTAAACAAGCTGACCCATTCAACCCAATGCTGATGAACACGCAGTGGCGGTTCTAGGGGGGTGGCCAGGGGGGCCGGTGCCCCCGTGTCAACAAGCCTGGCCCCCCCTCTGGCCCCCGTAAATTTGGAATCACATCGCACCAAACAATGTTCTGAAACTGGTTGCAATGTGCGTTTTTTGCTGTGGCGGTGTGTGATGAAAAGAGCACTTTATTGTGTCATAACCAATAACCAATGCAGAGAAGCAATGAGGAGGCTGTGCGCTGTGGCGCTCAAGTGATGTCTGTTTATGAATGATTCGTCACTCAGTCTGCATTCGCTCAAATAGTTGTAAAACGCGGGCTATAGCGGTTGCTACGCTCTTGATTATAGATAAAATAAGCTCTCTTTATACACGTTGTGTTGAATGTAACTGCACCCTTACGCAGCAGTGATAGCTACTGGAGATTAATTTTACTGACTTGACGACTTTGAATTCCATTCAGTCATTTCGTTCATTTACTGGTAGTTAAAATATATTTTTTCAATGGCTAATTTCTCCGAACACGTCCACATATGTAATCTTTGATCATATTCCGAATTAGGAAGATGCAGCCAAAGATAAATTATGACCAACGCAATGAAAGAACCGTTCATGTGCGAATACACTGTTAGACATTTATAAGAGATTTTACAGTAACTTACTGGCAACACTGTTGCCAGTAAGTTACTGTATTTGAGATTTACAGTACAATAACCGCATTTCAGTTTACAGTAACTACATGTTACTGTAATTTTGTAATACAGTACCGTTACTGTAAACCTTGGTTAACAGTGCATTAATCCTAATCCTATTCAATCATTAATACTTACTGAATTACATTAATTCTTATACATTAATCTATCCTACAGAAGTAATCCAAACAGACAATTATTATGAAATATACAATTCTTTATTTAAAACATTTTAAGTGCTTTAACTTAAACATGTAAATGTGTGGAAAAAGTTCACTTTAAAACATCCTCGAATCAAATCTTTTCAGAAAATCATGTATAAAAGTAATCAGAGTGCATTCAATATCACTTATTTTACATTTAATTTACATTTATGCATTTGGCAGACGACTTGCATTGCATTCAAGATACACATTTTACATTTTGTCAGTTCTTGCTTTCCCTGGGAATTGAACCCATGACCTTGCTAGTGCCACACACTGTTTGAGCTACAATTTTAAAAACTCTGCAGAAAATAGTTGGTAGAATACTGTAAATAGTTGGTTGAAGAATACTGTAACTTTGGTGCAAAATACACATATACATGAATAAAATATAAACAAAGAGCAAATTAATTCTGAAACAAGTTATTACAACACAACACAAACACAAGTTTCATGTCTGTACCGATCTGTGCCATCTTCCACATTGGATGATTTCAAACAGGAACCAGGATTCTGCTCCATTATGGCAATAAGTCCCTCTAGATAAGAATGATATGAAGTTAGTCATACAATTTGAGTATACACAAACTTTTTACACTGTTGGAATTTAATAAAGAATAATAATCCCATTACAATTCATCATAATGGTAAAATACTATTTTATAGACAGTTAACACTTTGAGGTACACCTAGCTAAACGTATGCTGTCTAGTCTAATCCAGTCATACAATGCCTTCATGAAGATGTGAAATGAAATGTTCAGTTTTTGTTTTATCTGGTGATTCAATGTTATGAATATTTTGAAGAATGTACTTTGTAGTGATGCTGAACCTGATTGCATATTAGAGAGGTGTCTGTTATAGCTTAACAAAATTGATATTGAGTAAAAAACTAAAGAAAACTGTTAGTACATAATAGTAGCAGCAGCACAAACTACATGCTCCAAAAAAGTAATATTACTGAATCACCTCAACATGATTTCACAAACTATTTAATCAAAAACAACAATGTAACCTTTTATTGCAGGATGGATTACATGTATACTGCATTAGCTTTAGTAAGGTATCCTCAAACTTAATGCTACATTCACACGGGGCACCGGCATTAACGCTTCTCATTTACTTTGAATGGGTGACGTCATGCGTTGCTGAACTGAATTGTGGGTTCCGTCGCGACGCTTTACTCACGTTGCAAGCGGCAGAAGTTGAAAGGTGTGTTGGACATCAGCTGTGGCTGGATGCAACCAATCGGCGAGAGTAGCCACGTGCAGGCGGGGAGGAGCTGCAAACGGAGACGTGAAGTCTGACACTTTCTGCTTCCCGCAGTGACGCTCTCGCTGTGTTTGCACACTTTATCAGCTGAAGTGAAATAAATGCAATATTTGTCAATACACAGATGTTTCAGAGACATTTTTTGTCATGTAATACTTTATGCACTGCTTAATACAGCGTGTGTTTGTACAAGAATAAAGTTAACATACAAGCCTACACTATCAATGAAGTGGGGTCTACGTTTTTCATCTGTTTTATTTTGATAAACATGACAATATAATGTCGCAACTACATGAAAAGAGGTTTAACTGTTATAAAAAACAGATTTGTGCGCATTAGAGGAACTGAAGGTTTTAGAATAAACACGAAACACATGTGATCGCTGTCATGCGGAGAATCTGGCCAATCGTGGAACAGCTGTGTCATCATCAAAGTCCGTGCAGTCGCTTTGGAGAAACTACACCGGCTGTATTAGCGGCTGCTCTCGAATCGCTCTCGCGGTGCTTTGATGCCATACGTCACTGTCACGTGGCGTCGGCACTGTCTCAAGTCAGACAACATTTCTAACCGGCATGACGCCCTGTGTGAATGCAGCGTAAGTGTATGTGTACATTACATATCCTATTAAAAAAGTGTCTCACCTAGTCCAAGTTTTTCCATTCAAACTCCATTAGGTGGCGAATGAAGGATGACACTCTGTTGTTGATTACAGTTGTCTTCCTGTTCACAACTTCCCCGGTCTTCCGACTCACTCCGGTTTTGGTGGTGCATCTTGTTCCCTCCTCTGGGTTTTTCCTCACGAAAAAAACTTAAAGCAAGAGAAAATTAAGAGAATAAAGATATTTTAAATATCATCACCCTTAGTGCCTTTGCTTTAAATGTTTTTGGAAACACTTTAGAATAATGGTCCGTCATTAAACAGATAGTTCACCAAAAAAAAAAAGAAGTAAATTCTGTCATTTACTCGCCCTGTTGTTCTAAACCTTTTAAAGAATGTTTGTAACCAGACAATTTTGAGGCACCATTCACTTCCATAGTAGGAAAAAATTACTATAGAAGTGAATGGTGCCTCAATCTGTTAGGTTACAAACATTCTTAATCTTCTTTTGTGTTCAGAAATGTATTCAGGTTTGCACTTGAGCAACATTATTCTAAAGTTTTGCCATGTTTTTTTTTCATAAATTATATTTCATCTGCCAAAATCATCCAAAAATTGTCCAGGACTGCTTAAATTCCAGAAAATAAAATTATAATCTGTCAGTCCTGGATTATTTTAGTATAATATAATTTATGAAAAAAAAACATGGTACTTGGCTAGTTACAGCTAAAAAGAGGTGGAAAAACTAAATAATTTTGTGATTCTGTTAAACAGACCCGACTAAAACATACAAGAAAAACTTTGAATTATCAGTAATATGTGGAGAAACAAAGAGTAACGTTACTTACCGAGTTCCAGTGTCGCACAGCACAGGCAGGCTCCTGGTATTCTTATCTAAAATGTAAAATAAATAATGTCAATCCAAATGTAAACTTTGCTTGTTAACGACATTATTTTTGCAACTAGTGGCCAACGCTAATTTACTAACTAACGTCGTCCTAATGTACGCTTAATATGCTCGATAAACAAAATCTTCATTGTATTTATAAAGTTAATTCTATAAACTCACTAACGTTAAGTCTTTTTAAAAATAAAACGTTAGGTTTATGTTACCTCAGTTTTAGTACCAAAGCTGAAGCAAATGATAACCTAACGTTATGTAAAGTATGTTGTCCGGGCCGTGAGCTCTCCCCTCGGGCAAAACTTACAACGCTGGCTGCACTGGTTCCTAATCTAATTCAATAAACTCACTAACGTTAAGTCTTTTTAAAAATAAAACGTTAGGTTTATGTTACCTCAGTTTTAGTACCAAAGTTGAAGCAAATGATAACCTAACGTTATGTAATGTACAGAGCTGCCAACTTTTCAAAAAAACTTAGAGTGAGATTTGGTGGGGCCAACCAAAATTTTGCCGCGAACAAAGTAAAAATTTCAACAAAAAATAAAATAAATAATAATATTATAATAATAGCTATATATATATATATATATATATATATATATATATATATATATATATATATATATATATAAATAGCTATATACACACACATCACAGAAAACACTCTCTGCATCAGCATTTGAATGGGGTAGTATTGGTTTTTGTTGTTGATTTCTTTTTTGCCTTTGATAGATAAGGTTGATAATTAATTATTTCTATTAAGACAAAATGCATCTATATGACGCTTTGTATACAGTATATCCTATAGACACACACACACACACACACACACACACACACACACACACACACACACACACACACACACACACACACACACACACACACACAATTTTAAAGCACTATGTAGAGGCATGGTTTTGTCTAAATAGAACAAATTGATTATACATCAACCTACTGCATACTTTTACAGGGAAGAAAAAGGAAAATAACTGTCTGTCCTGTCTGTTGCTCTTCTGTCTGTTGTGTGGTTCTTTTTTGCTGTGGCTGATCTAAAAAAACAGTGTTGTAGTAAAAACTACTTTGAGTAGTTAAGTTATATTCAAGCTACCCTTTTGAAAATAGCTACACTACAAGTTACTATCAAAAAGTAGCTGGCTACATTGAAACCATGTTTCTTTTTCTTCTTCTTTTTTACAGTGAGATTGTTACAAATAGCCTAACTGAATAATTGTTCATGAAGAATGTTATAATATTTGGGGTTTCAAGCTTCATAATGCAATGTAATTATAATTTCAAAGAGTATAGGCATTCAGGGTTATTGGGACACTTTTCCCCAGTCATTTCAATGGAAAAAACTGTCAGAATCATTACACACAATACTCAAATATAGCCTATATCTCAAACTGGCTGCCCAAGTGCAAAATGGCTACAAATTTAACATCAGTGCAAGAACAAAATGTATGCAAATCAACTTTGCGATGCTGTTTGCGAACGTTCGTTGGAACTATGGTTTCGAGAAACACGACTCGTTTAACTATGCTTATAATGACGGAACTTGTGACCATAGTTAGCGAACGACACTTTGGGGAAACGCACCTCTGAGCGTCACAGCGCTCCACTTCGCTCATTACAGGCTCGTTCTCGTCAGAACCCAAAACAGAATGTAGCTTTAGGTCGCGCAACACCGTATTTATTTGCCCATTTATCTTGAACCCCCTCACCGAAAGCATGATCGGCTCAACATGTAGATATAGATATATAGATAAACTCATCTTTCAGGCATTTGACAGACCGGGTTGGCACTTCAGCGTGAGAAATCGGGGGTGTGGCGTGTGAGCGTGTGAAACCAATCAAATGCGTGTGTCTCACGGCCAATGCGTGAGAGTTGGCAGCTCTGGTAATGTATGTTGTCCGGGCCGGGAGCTCTCTCCTCGGGCAGTAACGTTACACACGACGCTGGCTGCACTGGTTCCTAATCTAATTCAATAAACTCATTTTTTTTAAATAAAACGTTAGGTTTCCCTCATTTGTTAGCAGCAAAGTTTAAGAAAATGATAACCTAACGTTATGTAAAGTATGTTGTCCGGACTGTGAGCTCTCTCCTCGGGCAAAACTTACAACGCTGCACCGGTTCCTAATCTAATTCAATAAATTCATAAAACGTTAGGTTTACCTCAGTTTTTAGCACCAATGCTGACAAGCTAAAATTGGGGTGCAGACAACCGCGGCTAGTACAAATCACACTTACCTTGCTTGTTTGCCGTTCTCACGGGGGATGAAAAATCTTCGCAGGGTGTCCGGACACAGCTCACATGTTCTCTGGAACCGTGAGCTCTCTCCTCGGGTAAAACTTTCAACGCTGCACTGATGGTTCCTAATATAAATCTAAAGCAAATCCTGTCGATCCCAATTGTGCCAAATAGGCCGTTGTGGTAAATACAGCATTATACTTTATTTTTTAAAAATACAGGAAATCACTGTATTTGGTCTTTGACGTCATAGAAAATACCCATGATGCAACAGGAATTACAGTTATTTAATGTAAAGAGAATTTACAGTATTATACTGGGTGATATATAGTAAATAACTGTACAAATTACAGAAATGTCTAACAGTGTATGACAGAGATAGGCATACCCGAGAAAAGATACAGAATAATGTAATTTCAGTCTTGTTCACATATAGCGAGAAATAATATTATTTTATCCAATTGTCCAGTGTTGCTTATAGAGTATTAGATGTTTGTTTTGATGTCTATGCTAACTTTGCGAAGAGTCTGCTAACAGAGAGCAGGTAGGCTACAAAACATGTAAAATAAATGGTTTAGTTTTACTTTTATAAATTGAGCATGCATGATCATATTACAGATACATTACTTTTCAAATAAATAAATGAACTTGAAATGATTTTACTTCACGTGTAGAGACTGCAGATCGAGTGATACAGTACATGGCCAAATAAAAGACTTTCAATAATCTGGGAATAAAATAAAGGGTTAGTTCCCCCTAAAAGAAAATAAAAACACCTAATGTAACTCACCCTCGTGTTGTTCCAAAACCTGTATTGTTAGAATGTCGTTAACCAAACCATTTCAGTGCCAGAACGTCCATAAAATTCAAGATATGCGGCAGAAATGCCCCTGTTTGAGTTTTAGACTCAGAGCGTTTTTACACTGGGCACGTTTGTTGTGGTCCGCGTCAGAGCGCGTTCTACACCGCGAATACACCGCAGGCTCCCTCTCGCTCGTATCCAAGGTAAATCATCAACACTATCATCCCTTACACATGTGTTGTATTGAACTAAATACACCGTCATCTGATAAAATGCATGCGCAGGTTACTTTTCTTGCGCACCCGAGTCTTAATCTTATAATATATAATACAGTCTTATGTATCCTGTTTATATATATATATATATATATATATATATATATATATATATATATATATATATATATATATATATATATATATATATATATATATATATATATATATATATATATATATATATATATTAACAAAAGTACATATTTTGAATAGGCTATCATAATGTTTATAGTTATTTTATGTTTATTTCCATTTGTTTAGCTACGCATTTGTGTTGCCTCTATCCAAAAAAAATACATATACAATGGTTATTAGCAGTTGTGTACTTTGTTTTTGATTCATTATTGCATTAAATATTATTATATTGGATCTAACTATAATTACCCAGTTGTGAATCATATGACCAGTGGATCGTCCGTGGGTGGCCAGAAAACATTTATTATAAACCAGCGGCTCGGTAGCGGACCACTGTCGGAAAAGTGGTGGCTGCCGCCGGTGGTCCGCTAGGAAAACGATGAGCAAAATGCCAGCGGGCCGCCGGTGGGCCGCCAACTTTGCCTCCAGTGGTCCGCCACTGGCCCGCTAGTCGTATTAGCTTGTTGCTTTCAAATTCCCATGCATCGCAGCACAGCTCGAGCGCAATTTGCGCAACCGAGCTCAGACTACCTCCTTCAGGCAGTCTCGAATTCAGTTCCCCTGAGCTCAGCTCACCCGGGTCCGCATGACAACTTTCACATTACCAATTATTCAAACTAAACTGCCAGTGTGAAAACGCCCTCACATTTACATCATGATATAGACTAAGCAAATAACATGAGTAACGAGTGCAATATCACACAAGTTCTGTTTTTCTACCCAGAATAGCATGAGTGCAAATGCGATAGGCCTACTGATCTTATACAACAGTTTAATAAAATAAATAAGTTAATATTGTGTTCAACATAAGAAAGTCCTATTTGGAACGACATGGGGGTGAGTAAATGGTGATAGAATTTTCAGGTGAACTACCTAATTATCTACTGGTTAAGATAAATGTTAACGTGTGCCCCCTAAAAGCACAAGTGGCCCCTGCCTGGCCCCCATAGTTACCGTGGTCTAGAACCGCCACTGTGAACACGTGAAAGTGGTTGTTTTCCGATGGATGGCAACAAAACTTACAACATTACCATGACCAACTGTGGAGCATAATAATAGCCACACAGGTTATAGAGACAGAGCGACACGCGTCATAATCTGAAGACCACGCCCACCGGGGGGGAAAACAATCGAACGCTCTCCATTAACTTTGCATTGCGTGAGGCTGCATCCTTGTCATTTCGGACTTATTACAAAAAACTGAACAATGTATAAAAGCTGATATGTGACAAAATGAACGGCAAACAAGCTAAACAAAATCCAGAAGAAAAAACCCAGACGTTTTTATAAGCTGTTGACCCAAAAAACGAGCGTTAAAGGACAAAAAAGTGGATTCAGGCCATTGAGACAGAGCGCGCGGGTCATGTTACACTGATAACTACGGCGACTAGAGGGGAATGTAATCAACAACAGGAAATATCATATATAAAACGGACATTTGGATATTTGACTTAACAGTGACAAAATGTTTACTGCACACATAGACATATTGAAACATACTGAGTGTCAGGATCCCAAAATGTACCCATTCATCCTGCTGAAGCTTCACTTCGTATTGCCTGTATCCACTTTTATCTTCTTACGCTCGTTTTTTTTGGGTCGATAGCTTATAAAAACTTATTTCTGTGTTTTTTAGCTTGTTTGCTGTACACCTTGTCACATATCAGCTTTTAGACATTGTTCTGTTTTTTGTTATAAGTCCGAAATGACAATGAGGCAGCCTCACGCAATGCAAAGTCAATGGAGAGCGTTGGATCCGGGTGTGGGCGTGGCCTTGTTCTAAATACGCTCTGTCTCTATACTAAATAAACCAATCAAAATCCTCTGGAAGTTTGTACAGCCCACTTGCGGCTAAAGCTCCACCCACTTGCGGGCTCCGACCTCCGTGTATATTTCCAGAGCGTCGCGCCGCGCAGCAACAGAAACAAACGGTCGCAGAAAGAAACAGTGAGTGGACTCAATCCCACTAACGGAGAAAAACTCAAGCTCCCCGCCGGTTCCCGAGTCGCTGTGCATTCCAGCCGCACATTTAGACCCACAACACGCGTAAGTTTGTTTTCTACTTTTCTTTCTCTCTGGATTAGGCCGGCTACACACTTCAAGCGTGGCGTGAGCGTGGGGTTTGTGTGTCGTTTCTGTGTCTTTGCACACCAGAAACGTGTCTGATGCGGTAATAAGCCAATAGGCAGTTTAGTTACTATTGGTAAAAATGTTTGTTATTATGCTGTTATCTGAATATCAGCTGTAATGCAGTGTGTAATATAACTTTAGCTGTGTGTGTCTGTGATGTAGATCAACTGGGTTCAGTGTTGCCAGATTGGGTCGACGATTTCCATCCCAAAAGCTCACCAGAACCTTAACAGACTAAATAATGTTATAGAATTTTATTGTCATATCAATCAAGGTTGAAGGGACACAAGTCGGTTTTGAGTTATTCACAGATTCTGAAAGTGTAGTCTCCAAGCTTTCCAACGATGTGTAACACATGGAAATCTGATAATATCTGGAGAAGTTGTGGCCATTTGAAGGTAGGCACTCAAAAAAGCTGCTGGGAGTGACAATAGGGCTCATTTAAATCTTATTTAAATAAGCCATACCCCCTGTAAAGTTGAATGGTTGCATAGCAACGACAGGAAATATCGGACCGCATACTATTAATAATAAAGGATAATCTGCATTGTAAATGTCAGTAATTTATCTTTTTTGACTTTTATAAAAATGATCTAGAGGCTGAAATATGTGATTTTTATCTTTTTATAAAACCTTTTTTTATCAAAACTCTATTTGAACTTGTGCATTGTAGATAACATGTTGCAAGACACTCCTTTAAAATCTGGCCATCATTTTTAATGTTATTATTTCAATGTTTATGTCAACAAAAAGTACATATTGATGCTAATTTTATTTGTTGGTTTTCTACATAAAACTCTGTGAATTGATTTCATTGTGTAGCCTTAGGACGTTTTGAACAGGATTCTGTGATAACCGTGATCATTTTGGTCACTATAATCATGAAATTAAATTTTCATGCCATTTCATCTCTAGTTATGATCAACTATGATAAACTAAAATCAACTATATACTTGTTAAAGCTACACTGATATTTTCCCCCATCTAGCGGTGAAAAGGTATATGACCATCCAGTGAATATTAGTTTCTGTTCCTCTCAATTCCGATTTCGTTTTAACTCCTACGGTGACCGATTTAGTCCAAGATTAAAATGGCTTCCATTTCGACCTCGTCCACATTCGACACAGTGCCATCGAGTGTTAAAACACGAAAGGCGAAGCTTGAATTCACGGGTATGTCCCTCTTTGGCTTTGGCGTATGTTGTACATAATGTCTGGAGAAAGCTTCTGGCTACAGGACTGTCTCCCATGCAGAGAGTTCTCTTTTCTCCTCGTGTAGCATTTACAGTCAAAGTTACGGATTTTCCCCATCAAATGTTACTCGATATAGCCTCTGATATATTACGGTCCAACTCGTCTGACGCCAGTCCGATACATTCTTCCTCGAGAATTGTAGATTAACTGTAGATTAGGGATATTATTCAGTCTTATTATGCCGTCTTCAGAATCAGTGAGCGCTTGTTCATAAGCATCTGGCTTGTCGAAGAAGTACTTCTAAACATTTTCGGTGTAACGTCCACATTTCAGCTCGTCTGCGATTAATGTTTGCGGCGTCCATCTTCATTGAATTTTGATATCAGCTAGAGCCGGCCAGAGCTGCATTATAAGTAGCCACGCTTCCCTTGGAGGGCGGGGGCAATAACAAAAGAAACACGCCTCTACTGCATGCTAGAATCTCCGGAAAAAAAACAAGCCGATTTCAACCTCAAAATGTACGCTTTTAATTATAATACCAAACACAGAGAGGCTTCTTCGTGATCTCGACTAACAGATTCTGCAAAAAAGCGAAAATCACCAATTTGGGAAAAAAACGCTTCTTTCTCATTTTGCTCGAAAGTTGTGCTGCCTACTTGTGTCACTGGTTTCTGTGACAGGTCAGGGTTTAGTAGATAATAGGGATGTCACGGTACCAAAATTCCAGTATTCGGTACCAATACTGTCAAATGTTTATTTTTTTTATTTTTTTTCATTTAACTATTTAAAAAAAAACAGTTAAATGTATTCAGTTTAGTTTATTATTTATGATGATAATCATTATACGTAAATAATACATACACATTCAAAGGCTGTATGCTGTTTAAAAGTAAACATCGTTTATATAAAAAGTGAAAAATAAATGAACCATCTAGGCATTATTATTATTATTAGTAGAGACGTACATAGAGATGTAGCTAAATCTACTGTAGGCTACAAGAATTTTAAAACATTTTTAAACTTTTATTTTGACAGAATGCCGTGAAGATCTTTGAGTGTCTGTAGGCCTGTTGCGATAGTCAATAAATCAATTAATCGCACGAAGAAAAAAAAAAGAGCTCTAATTTTTCCGGCTGCGATCATTTCCAGCGTCAGCTTTTATATCTATTTTTACAGAGCGTTACATTATATTATCACATTCTTATTCAACATCGCGTCATTATGTCACGACAGGGAGTCGTTCGCCGGGCTCTGCGTTGGCTCAGTGCGGAATAAGTTAGTATTCAGCGCGAGTCTGTGTATTTTTGCTAGTTTTTCTATTTCAATTTATCATCGTCATGGTAAATTATTTTGTCCAGCCTAGAGGTCGCCCGATTCATCGGCACCGATAGCTGATTGGTGGAACAATTGATTATCGACAAAAAAATCCACACCAACAGTTTTTCCCGGTTGGGTCGGTTGCTGGAGCGGCTGAGACGGGTGCGCTGTCATTACACAGTACGAGAGCTCTGAGAAAGGTCTGCTGGTATTATATAACACGAGAGCGGCCTCTAGAGGCGTAATAATAACTGTGTTGTTTACATTGACACGTTAGGCTGCACAGATCGCTGACACATCACAGATGTGCGTTTAAAACACAGACAGCGAAACGGTATGAATACAAAACACTTCAGTTCATGTTGCCAAATCATAATTAATTTGTTAAAGTAAAAAATATAGGGCTGTCAAAAGATTAATCGCATCCAAAATAAAAGTTTGTTTACATAATATATGTGTGTGTACTCTGTTAATTATTATTTATATATAAATACACACACATTCATGTATATATTTAAGAAATATTTGCATGTATATACTGTATATACATTTATATAATCTATATAAATATAAATGTTTTATTTATAAAAATAATATTTTTTTCTTAAATATATACATGCTTGTGTGTGTATTTATATATAAATAATAATTAACAGAGTACACACACATATATTATGTAAACACAAACTTTTATTTTGGATGCTATTAATCACGATTAATCTTTTGACAGCCCTAAAAAAAATAGTAAAACATTTTGATAGGTGTAAACCGAGTTCTGGGTGTCCTGCCCTGCCTTTGTGAATGAAAGCACAGACGAGCCGATCTGGAATCTTCCCTTTTTTTTTCCTCTGAGAATTTGGATAGAATGGATTCAGTTTATCAGTCGCGATGTCAGCACAGGCTTTACAAACGGACTTTACGATATGGATTCGACAGCACCGCCACAAGCAGTGAGTAACAGTGTTCATCAATGCCTGATCTGTGATCAGTGATTTCTGATGTGTAGCTAATCATTCAAGTTCACACAGACTTTCTTTCTAAATCGTTTAATACTGTTTATGCATCAGTGAATCAAGCCAGTGACTAAACGGTCAACTTCACATCGTTTCTGTTAGTAGCATGAAACAAATCTGTTATTTAAAGTGTGTTAAACTACAGAGAGCGAACACACTCTTTATAATGTTCGAGTGTATCTGACACAAACATCTGTCCAAACTGCCGTTATAACGAATGACGCTGTTATGCTGCACAACAAAGCTCTTACTGTATTCCTGTTGATGTCGTGTTTGCTGTTAGTTGTGGTCAAAGCATTTTCTGAGAATGCGTTGCAATGACGAGATCTTTGCATTCACGCGATCAACAGACTGTCTGTTAGGGCTGTGCAATTAATTGAATTTCGATTTCGATTTTGGCTCCTAACGATCACCAAAATAGTACAATCGAGAAAAAAATATTATTTTGCCATGTTCTGTTTTGCAAGAACACTCTTATTTTGTCTTGCGTTCTGAATGAAACGCGCACATCCGCCCCTCCCGAAGCCACAAACTCTCTCAGGTCGTGATTCGTGTGCATATCATCCGCTGGAATTTAAAAACTCTGCGCGAGTAAAGATGGCAGAATGGTGTGCGTGCGTGCATGCGTGTGCGGGCCTGCATGCCATGCGTGTTGGGGGGTGGGTGGGGTGGTACACATAACTGATGATGATTGGTGGGTGAGAGACAAGGTTGAGGTTGATAGGTTGAGTACACACACACACACACACACACACCTGTGACACACACGCATATGCACAGTCACGCACACCAAGTCCAACGACTTCAAAGTTAGCTTTCGCAAACTGGAAGTATAAGCGCTACTTTTCTCTCGTTGAGGTGAAAGGTAAGAATGTTTATGTAACGTGTAACTTATGCCCAGGAAGAAAGAGTCTCTTCACGTCGGTGGCAAGTAATTCTAATCTAATGAAGCCTCACATCATCACATGCCGCCACAGAATTAGTGGCTAAAAACCCAGGTGATAACATGAGCTCCACTACCAAAGGAGTAGTATAGTACTGATAAAATTTACACTATAGTAGGTCTACTGATAATATTTACACAATAGTTGCACTATAGTAGGTCTACTGATAATATTTACAATAATGCATTGAATTTGATAGGTGTCTCTCACATTGTCCCACAGCAACATGACAATAGTGTACATTAATGTACAATGTTTTAAAATAATAATTTATTCTATTTAGTGTCCAATTCATTCATTTAACATATTTAATATTGGGGGCATCCAAGTAAAAAAAAAAAAAAACTCAGTAGTTACTTTCCCTGGTAATGAGTTACTTTTATAATGATGTAACTCAGTTACTAACGCAGTTACTATTTGTAAGAAGTAACTAGTAACTATAACATTACTTTTTTAAAGTAACGTGCCCAACACTGGTTGTCTGGGAGCAGTCTGGCTTTGAGGAATCCGACTACGAGCAGAAACATGCTATGTGCAAGATTTGCTACATGGTATTGGCTGCAACACATTCCCAAAGTCATGTGAAATAATCGTTACATAATCTGGATTTCAATATTGACCAAAATAATCGGGATTATGATTTTTTTTCCATAATCGAGCAGCCCTACTGTCTGTGTACTCAATGCTCATCACTGCAGCCTTTCATGTGATGGGAAGATATCTAAAAAATAATGCTATAATCAATACGTTCACATCTCGACAGCTGTAATGGCAAATTTTACATTTTAATTTGATATAGTTCGTAGAATAAGGAGGAAGAAGGGTCGGCGTGACTGGGACTCGTGTTTATTCAGAACTCTGATACAAACTAAATAAACTTGCGCTCTCAACAACTCCGTACAATATAACTTTCTCAGCAGTCTTTCTCCAGCTCTCCGTCTCTCTGGTCCACGAGTGCCCACCTCGCTAAACCACGCCCCCTCCGCCACATCATTTGAAATGAGTTTTAGATTATGTCAGCCAATCACAACCGTGTGCATTTTCACTGAAGTCTCGCAGCAGACACGCCCCTTTAAACAGAGCATTCAAGCCAGAGGGCTAATGTCAGGATTTATTTCTAAATTATGACATTTTATGATGTAAAAATCATACTAACAATACATGTACACCTCAGGAAACATAACATAATAAAAAATCCATGCAATGGCACCTTTAATTTATTAATTAATCTGCATTTCATTTTTACAATGAAGATTATCCAATGTTATTTTAAATTTGATTACTGTTTCTTTTCTTTTTTCAGTTTCTTACCTCAATACCTAAAAAAAATTAAAGCACTTTGATTTGTATCTTTATTCTATTGTATTCATTTGTTATATTTCTAGTCATTTGTTTATTTGTTCTTATTTTATTACTGTTTACTCAATTTATCATTTGAAATCAGAATAGTACAGTCAGTGTGCACTTTATTATGCTGCTTGCTTGTTGCTACTGTGTGCAATAGTGTAGTTATTTTAATTATACTTAAATATTTATTTTCAGCACTGAATTTTTTTTTTTCGTTCTACCTCACCTGTTTTTACTAATATATATTAGTTCAATAACTGTTTCTTTTTTAAATTGAGACTTGTAAAAATGTGTTATCATCGTGAATGTGTCATTTTTATTATGTAAATTGAAGGAGCAAAAGCAGCATCGGCTAGTTGTCCTAGTTGTTGGTAGTGACCTAATTCCGGGGTGAAGACTGACACTCTGTGGAAATTTACCATGACTGTCTATTTTCTTTGAGCCAATCAAAATCATTCAACTTGCAGTAATGACGTGGATAGACCTTGAAAACAGCATAACTGTTGAGAAATTGTATGTATGATAGGCGGGTAGAGGGAGCGCGGCTACGAACACCTCGTGAGACTTGTAGCTGCTTCTGCTGATGAAACTGCAAACTATCCTTCAGTAAATTTCTCTTTAATTAAGTGCACTCTTGACTCTTGGTCTTCATTTTAAACAACTGGTCCTGGGTCCTAAACTGTCACCCCAACACCTACACAATATAAAACACACAACTACATATTTTGAACACCCAGTAGAAAATATATACGTCAATAATGAATCATATTTACAGGTTGTAATTCTCAGGAGCAAGTTGGTCTGAATAAAGCGTGTCTCTTTAATGGAAAAGCGTTTTGTAAATCCCATTTAGACCTCAGAGATTTGAGAAGCAATCGTCAAAAGGTTTTATTGCTGTGTTAATTTTAACCACTAACTCTTCAAATCCTCATCCTTTTTTTACAAAGAGAATTTGCAAATGTGGGTCATGGAAGTGAGACTGGAGTTTCTGATGGCTCGTTCAGGCAGTTCAGAGTCAATTCTTTCTTTTTGGAGACAATAAATCAAGCATTCTGCATTAGTTCAGGCAGGCCACGTAGTCAAGCTCCGCTATCAGCAGATTGGAAAAATACCAACTCCACCAATATCAGCAGATCTGATTCCTATGCACTCAATTGGCAACTCTCAAACAGGGTACCTTGCTTTAGCGTAGCTTCAGTTCAGTCGGCCCGCTTGGCTGCTTCCACTGCACGCTGCTATGCAAACCTACCTCCTCCCCAGCTCCTCCTTAAACTGAGTTTAACTTAATCAATGTGATTGTTGTCATTGAGGCATGCTCTGTTCTCAATGGGGGATTTACGCTGCCCTCCCAGTTAAAAAAAACGGGAGGTTGTCCCCAGAAACTGCTGCTGTCCTCTGTCTTGGCTTTTCATGGAGCTCATGATGAGGATGGGGAATTTAGAACCGAGCCATATCGCCAAATGTAAATTTAGCAAAATATGCCAATAAAAAAGTTGACTAAAAGTTTGTCTATGGTGTTTTTGACTTAAGTTCTTTTGTTTCTAATTTGTCCTTTTATAATATTTTGATTCTAGACCCGATGGAAGTGAAAGAGGACAAACGGCATCGGCTTCGAAAACCTCATCAATTCACAAATGAAGATAGAAACATCAGTTCACAAACTGAGAAGAACTCCCCACCGAAACGATCCAGAAAACCTGGAGTCAAAGAATCTCTCACCTGCTCTCAGTGTGGAAAGAGTTTCACATATAAATCACAACTTACGAGACACATGAGGATTCACTCTGGAGAAAAACCTCATGCATGCTCTCCGTGTGGAAAGAGTTTCATTTGTAAAAGCTCTCTCGACAATCATCTGCGCCGTCACTCTGGAGTGGGATCGTTCAGCTGTGATCAGTGCGAGAAAACATTTGTAACGGCATCAGGCTTAAGACAACACCTTGAGATTCATGCTGATGTGAAGCCTCACTTTTGTACTGTTTGTGGAAAGAGTTTTTCACATCTGGACGCTTTACAACTACATGAGCGTATTCATACCGGTGTGGGCCCTTATATGTGCTTAGACTGTGGGAAGAGATTCCCTTCATCCAGCAACTTAAATGATCACCAGAGAGTTCACACTGGAGAGAAACCGTTCAAGTGCTCACACTGTGGGAAGAGTTTTTCTCAGCCAGGAAAACTGAACATGCATGAGAGAATTCACACTGGAGAGAAACCGTACAAATGCTCTTCATGTGGGAAGAGATTCACTACACCAGGCGCATTAAAAAGACACCATCGAGTTCATACTGGAGAGAAACCGCACCATACTGGAGAGAAACCGTACAAATGCTCTTCATGTGGGAAGAGATTCACTACATCAGGCTCATTAAAAAAACACCATATAATTCACACTGGAGAGAAACCGTACAAGTGCTCACAATGTGGGAAGAGTTTTTCTCAGGCAGGATACCTGAAATACCATGAGAGATTTCACACTGGAGAGAAACCGTACAAATGCTCTTCATGTGGGAAGAGTTTCACTACACCATCCGTATTAAAACAACACTATAGAGTTCATACTGAAGAGAAACCGTACAAATGCTCTTCATGTGGGAAGAGATTCATTAGATCAGACGCATTAAAAAAACACCTTGTGATTCACACTGGAGAGAAGCCGTCCAAGTGCTCACAATGTGGAAAGAGTTTCTCTCAGGCAGGATACCTGAAAATACATGAGAGAATTCACACTGGAGAGAAGCCGCACCAGTGCTCTTTATGTGGGAGGAGATTCACCCATTCTTCTTGTCTACTGAGACATAAGAAAATACAATGTTCACCTCTAAGCGTTTGAGAATAAGACTTTCTTGAATTGAAATCAGCTGTTCTGTGCTGTTAGAAGATTAACATGTGAACGACTCTTACCCTGTGAAAGTGTATCCTAGTTCAGTCAAGTTTGGATATAGATAGCTCACTTCTGTATACCTATATACAGTTGTGTTCAAAATAATAGCAGTCCAACATCACTAACCAGATCAATCACTGTTTTTGGTGGAAATTATATTTCTACATGGCAAATATTTTACTAGTAGGTGTAGTAGAGAAATATAAAACGATACTCGGTTACTTAATGTAACCTCGGTTCTCTCTAGAAGAGGGAACGAGTATTGCGTAAGTTCCTTACGCTACGGGAAAGTATTCTTTCTTCGAGATTTCTGAAAAACCCAAAATTATCCTTAATTTTGTAACATTGTCAACGCAGTGCGGCAGCCTGGCAGACCATAGCAGGCTATTCCAGCGTGCTATTGGCTGCTCTGCTGGCAACTGCAGCAGCCTATCGGTGAGCCCGCGTGACGTGGCGACCAATGAGGGCGCTTCGCGCCCACCTGGCTTCATTTGCCTACAGGTGGGGCGTGGCCACGTGTATATAAGCAGGGCTCACGGGCTGCATATTCGGTTTTCGTAGTTCTGAAGCGTAAAAGCCCGTGGGGCGCACGGCAAGGAACGCAATACTCGTTCCCTCTTCTAGAGAGAACCGAGGTTACATTAAGTAACCGAGTATCGTTCTCTTACGAGAGGTTCTCTCGTATTGCGTAAGTTCCTTACGCTACGGGAACATATTGTCAACGCCGTGCGCGCCTCGCATACAGCATATGTATCCCAGGGAACCGGGGAAAAAACACTGCTCGGACAGGGTGGCCGGTAAAGAAAACGGGCCACCACATATACAGACACTTCATTCGAACTGACGGGTGGTTACGACGGGTGGTTACAACACCCTGTCCCATGAATGAGGGAACGGCACCTGCCGGTCTCCTTCAAATTCACCACACCTTGTCTCATGAATGAGGGAGCGGCAACGCCGGTCGCCTTCAAATTCACAATATCTTGTTATATGAGTGAGGTAACGGCACCGCCGGTCACCTTCAAACTCACAACAGCTCGTCTCGTAAATGAGGGAATGGCACCGCCGGTCTGAAGGGAGTGCCGATCGCTTTGGGGACATAACCATGCCTCGGTCTGAGAATGACCTTAGAGTCATTAGGACCGAACTCCATACACGTCAGGCTCACTGAGAGCGCGTGTAGATCCCCCACGCGTTTCACTGAAGCCAGAGCTATCAGAAACGCGGTTTTTAGCGAAAGGAACCTTGGTTCCACAGTCTCGAGCGGTTCAAAGGGATGAGCCTTCAGGGCCTCTAGGACCAAGGCCAGATCCCATATAGGAACCGACGGGGGCCGCGGGGGATTCATCCGTCTGGCTCCTCTGAGGAAACGGATGATGAGCTCGTTCCTTCCTAGCGTGCTACCTAGCGTCGTCTGAGCGAACGCTGCTATAGCCGCCACATACACTTTGAGTGTGGAAGGGGACCTGCCCGATTCCAAAAGCTCTTGGAGGAAGGAGAGCACCCGCTGGACCCACTGTGGTATTGTCCGACCGGACTAACACGTGGTGTCCTCGTATAAGCGGGAGAAACTGCCTGAGCGCGTTCTCTACCGCTATCATTTCCAAACAGTTTATGTGTAGGAGTTTTTCCTCGCTCGACCAAAGGCCCGAGGCTGATCTGCCCTCGAAAACGGCGCCCCAACCCGTGGTGGAGGCGTCCGTCGAGATGACCTTGCGGTGTGAGATGGCTCCCATCGTCACTCCCCTCTGGTACCAGTCGGCTACTAACCAGGGTTCTAGGGCTGACACGCAGCCCTGAGTCACTCTGATCCTGAAGCCTCCGGACGCCCAGGCTCTGTGAGGCACTCGGGCGTTTAACCAGCATTGCAGCGGGCGCATGCGCATTAAGCCCAGCTGGAGCACAGCTGCAGCTGAGGCCATACGTCCCAGCATCCTCTGAAAAAGCTTGAGAGGTGCGATTTTGCCCGGCCGGAAGTACGCAGCCATGCGCCGAACTTGGCGCGCGCGTTGGGGTGACAGGCGGGCTGACATTGCCACAGTGTCCAGATTCAAACCCAGAAATGAGGTTGATTGCGTGGGCACTAATGAGCTCTTGGTCCAATTGACCGTGAGCCCTAGGCTGTCCAGATGGCTGAGCAGCATTGCCCTGTGGGCGAGGAGCTCGGCCTCCGACTGCGCCAGGATGAGCCAATCGTCCAGATAGTTCAATACTCGCATCCCTCGATTTCTCAGAGGAGCGAGGGCTGCGTCCATGCACTTCGTAAATGTACGGGGTGCTAGTGACAGGCCGAACGGAAGGACGGTGTATTGATAAGCCTGGCCGTCGAAGGCGAATCGTAAGAATGGCCTGTGACGCGGCGTTATCTTGATTTGAAAATATGCATCTTTCAAATCTAGGGAGATTAGCCAGTCTCTCGGGCGAATATGCGCGAGGATCTGCTTGGTCGTGAGCATCTTGAACGATCTTTTCATAAGAGCTTTGTTCAGACGCCTCAGATCCAGAATCGGTCTGAGCGACCCATCCCTTTTTGGCACGAGAAAATACCGGCTGTAAAAGCCTGACTCGCTCATAGAATGGGGAACCGGTTCTATAGCCCCTTTGCACAGCAGCGTGGCTATTTCTGCTCGAAGTAGATGTGCTACTTCCTCGCTCACTCTCGTCTCTGTACGCGCACAGAAGCGCGGAGGGCGGCGAGCGAACTGCAGAGTGTAGCCGTGCTTCACTGTTTTCAGCACCCATTCTGATACACCTGGAATGGCTTCCCACGCTCTCGCGTGCGCCACACGGGATAGAACGGCCTCCGGGCTCGAAACGCCGCGCTTCGCGGGTTTGACGGCCTGTATAGGAGGGGCGGGCGCAGTGCGCGCGCTCTCTGTGCTGTGGGCCAGCCGATCGCTCGCGATGGCTGGCCGCCCTACACACTGCATCTCTGCCGCTTCGAGCGGGGAGTGGCTTGTGTGCGGCCCTACACTCATCGCTCCGGCCACCCTGGGCGGAAAACAAATGGTGTGTGGCGCGGCGCGTGGCGCCTGAGGCATAATGTTCGCGAAAATGTGTGAGCGTGAGCGGGCACAACTCTTACGCGTGGAACATGACCGGTTAAGAGTGGCTGTGTGACAGCGCGTGTGGTGGTTAGTCGTGGACGCAAACAAGCGGACACGTGACCTAACTCTAGCACTCGAGCGGCCGGTGGCCGCTTTATGAGAGTGGGGGACACGGGGTTTATAGTGCTTGTGTGCAGGGGTGAACACAGAAAAGTGGGCACATTTACTGCATTTGAAACGCATACGGCGTGAGCCGTGCAACCAGAAATAATGCAACTTTTGTGATTTCTCTGGTTCGCCGTAAAAACGGCGGTTATTGACAGGCGAGAAGGCGTTTTTGCCGGCTCGTTGGCTGCGTGAAATCCATCTGCAGCAGCCACAGTGGTGGGGGCTGACAGGAAAGAGAGTTTTGACGGTGGTCCGGCCGCGGCGGGACTTAACCGTCGTTTCTTGCCTCTGGCTAGGAGGACTTTGGAGGCTCGGGCGTGAGCGCGATCCTAGGCCGGGGGCCCCGAGGTGGAGGCGGCTTACCACGGCTGGAAGAGCGCGATCTGGGGCGGCCACTCGGTCTTCGCTGAGACGAAGCGGGCCGCGCTGCGCGGAGCTCGTTGCTGGCTGGTCACGAGGACGGCGAGCAACGGAGCTATTGCTAGCGCCGGGGCGTCGAGGCAGGAAAAGGTTCATGGCCTGCGTCGTTTTCTGCACTTCGGAGAAACGGTCGACGATCCCCTTGACCGCTGGTCCGAAGAGCCCAGACGGAGAGAGCGGGGCATTTAGGAAGGCCACGCGCTCTGTTTCTCGCATGTCCGCGAGCGTGAGCCAGAGGTGGCGCTCGGCTACCGTGAGGGAGGCCATAGAGCGTCCGAGGGCCTGTGCTGCGGTCTTGGTGGCGCGAAGGGAGAGATCCGTCGCGCTTCGCAAATCCGTGATTAACTCAGCGTCACAGCTTTTCTCGTCCAGGTCGCGGAGGAGATTAGCTTGGAGGATTTGCAGCACGGCCATAGAGTGCAAAGCAGACGCAGCTTGACCGGAGGCAGCGAAAGCGCGGCCGATTAGCGATGACGTCACTCTGCAGGCCTTAGACGGGAGGGCAGCCTTTGAGCGCCAACCGGAAGGTGGGCAAAGGTGCGCTGCGACCGCCTCTTCCACCGGAGGGATAGCGTTGTAGCCTTTCTCAGCCGCGCCGTCAACTTGTGAGAGCGTCGAAGAAGCCTGAGACGAGACCCTCGCGGAGAATGGCGCGTTCCAGGACTTTGCGAGCTCCTCGTGAAGCTCTGGCAGAAAGGGTGCAGTCCTGGAGGTGGGCGCACGGCGGCGACTGTTTAGGAAGCATCCGTCAAGTCGGTTCGGCGCTGCCACCTTGGGCGGGGCCCATTCGAGGCCTAGCTGCTCGACAGCCCGGGTGAGAAGGCGCAAAAGTTCGGCGTCCTCACCCGCTCGAGAGCGTCCGGAGCCCCGGACTGAAGAGGTCGTGGAAGACCAGTCCTCGCTGTCGGAAGCCATGATGGAGCAGCTGTCGGCGCGTTCCGCGGCCGCATCCGCCTCATCCCCGGAGGCGGCAACAGAAATGGCGGCCTGGGGTGGGGGCGGGGAAGGAGAGAGTGAAGCGGGCGGGAAAGGTTCCGGCGAGCTTCTCTCGGCGAACTCCGGAGTCCGCTGCGAGCGGCGCTTCTTTCTGCGCGGCGTAGCAGGGACTGGAGGGATATCATCGTCGAACAGGACGAGTCGAGCCCGCAGGGTCGACATCGTCAGTTCTTCACACTCCTGGCATCCGCCGGCGAGAAGTGCGGCGGTGGCGTGATCACGGCCCAGGCAGAGAGCGCAGATCACATGGCGGTCCCCGGAGCTGAGCTGCGCGTGACACGAGCCGCAGGTGGAACGAGACATTTTGCATCAAACACTCTGCTCTTTTTGTGAAAAGTGTGACGCAGCGGCGACAACACTTGAGCGTAAAGGATATGGGCTGCCGGATAGCAGAGCAGGCACGGATGGCTGAAGGTGGCGCGATGCTGCCGGCTTCCTCAGGCGCTGTCCTCTGCTTGCTTGTCTGCGCGGTCACGGCGGCGGGTTCCAGATCCAGCGATGCGAAGGGCTTCGCTGAAGAAAAGAAAATCGAATATGCAGCCCGTGAGCCCTGCTTATATACACGTGGCCACGCCCCACCTGTAGGCAAATGAAGCCAGGTGGGCGCGAAGCGCCCTCATTGGTCGCCACGTCACGCGGGCTCACCGATAGGCTGCTGCAGTTGCCAGCAGAGCAGCCAATAGCACGCTGGAATAGCCTGCTATGGTCTGCCAGGCTGCCGCACTGCGTTGACAATGTTACAAAATTAAGGATAATTTGGGGTTTTTCAGAAATCTCGAAGTAAGAATACTTTCCCGTAGCGTAAGGAACTTACGCAATACGAGAGAACCTCTCGTAAGAGAACCAACAGTCTTGACATGCATGCTACTGATTTTGTGTAATTGAATCATTCATTGAAAAGGGTGTGTTCCAAATAATAGTAGTGTGGAGTTCAATTAGAGGTTATTTATTCTGTGAAGAAACTGGTGTCAAACAAGTGGCCCTTATTTAAGGACAAAGGCAGCTAATGTTGTTTGGTGCTGAATAGAGAGGGGAAAACATAAAGAAGTGCAGAAAATGATAGGCTGCTCCGCTAAAATGATATCAAATGCTTTAAAATGGCAACCAAAACCAGAATGAGGTGGAAGAAAACGGAAAACTACCATTCGAAAGGATCGAACAATAGCCAAAATGGCAAAGATCAGCTCCAGGGAGAACGAAGAAAGTCTAAAGTTACCTGTGAGTACTGTAACAATTAGAAGACGCCTATGTGAAGCCAAGCTATCGGCTAGAAGCCCCCACAAAGTCTCATTGTTGTAAAGACCAACAAGATTAACGTTATGGAGTGGCCAGCCCACTAGAAAACTTGTGGGGTGACATCAATAATGCTGTTTTTGAGGCAAAACCAAGAAATGCAGAGGAATTGTAGTATGTAGTGCAGTTGTCCTGGGCTAGAATACCTGTTCACAAGTGCCAGAAGTTGGCCAACTCCATGCAACACCGATGTGAAGCAGTTCCCAGAAACCGTGGTTATACGACTAAATATTAGTCCAGTGATTGAGAAAAGCTTGAAGATTTAGCTTTCTTGTCAGTTTATACAGTAAATGTTTGACTTTGTAAAGAAAAATGCAGACACTGCTAATTTGACCAGCCTAATATTCCTTTTTCTTCACTTTCTGTAAAGTAATAACAAATTTGATCAATTGTTTTGACTTTAGAACTGAAAGTTTTCCCAATGCATTTGTGTGTATTTAAATAAAAGTGATTATAAGATTTGAGCTTTTACTTTTTTAAACACACTGCTATTATTTTTAACACGACTGTATATCCTAATTAAATTTATAATCAAAGCATTAATCAAATTTTATCCTCCTATATTATTAGAATGGTATTTAATGATTATTTCCAGTTATATTACTTCAAGGGCATATTGCAGGTGAAATTTTTTTTTCAAAATGAATATATAACCTTGCATGAAAATACTATATGAAAAGCTAATGCAGGATTTAAAATGTTTTTAAAAGACACAAGGGCACAAATTTAGTAGATAAACACACAGTGGTGTAAAGCGTTCACTGTAGACCGTAGGATTATCATCCCGGCGATATGATGTAGTTCAACATTGTACTACTCATGTAAAGGACTATATTAAATTAATAAACATACACACGCGATGCTTCTTTGCCATTGTTTTTATGTGATAGTAATGGATACAAAGTATGTACATTAACACGTGACACACTAAGTGCCTCATTCCGGGGTAAAAGCGTCAACAAGTGACGTATGGACACGTGAATCTGATTAACTGACAATGTGTGGAAATTTACTAAGCCAATCAGAATCATTCAACTTGCAGTGATGACTTGGCTAGACCTTGAAAACAGTATAACTGTTGAGAAATTGTATGTATGAGGGAGCTCGGCCTACGAAATTGAAGCTGCTTCTGTTAATGAAACTGCAAACTATTCTTCAGTAAAGGTTTCTTTAATTAATTACACTCCTGACTCTTGGTCTTCCTTCTTCACAACTGGTCCTGGGTCCTAAACTGTTACCCCCTAACAAAAGAGTTTACTAACACTGGTTTAATTTATTGTGTGTATGGCCAGTAATGTTGTGTGTAATGTTTTGATTGCACACTTTAAAACTATGACAAATAAAAAGGCTTGATTATTGAATAAATATACTTTAGTTGGCTTGCAATCAAAGTGTTTCAATATTGCTCACTCTATAGTTATGAATTATTGCAAAATCTGCACCACAATATTCAATTTATATTTGTAAATTTATATTCAATTTAACAGCATTAAAGATTAAATTGGTTATGAAGTCTGAATTAGGGGTGTGCGATATCGTGTTTTTTTTCTCTTGTTGAAGATTAAAACGTTTTCTCCATTTTGAGGAAATTATGTAGTATAGTGCACATTCTACCAGTTGCAGTTCTGGCGCCTCCATCCCAATACTGTACAACTCGATCACATCACATGTTAACGCAGAGGAAGAGTTGCACTCACGGGACACTGCACTTATTCATAATCACAAAAGTGTTATTTACATGTGCTTTAAAGCCTTGATGGTTAAACTTTTAATTTGTATTTAATAAAACGACATGAGGGTAAGTAATTAATGACAGAATTTTCATTTTTGGGTGAACTAACCCTTTAACTAGGTTAGCCGGAACCGGGAACACTTCCCATAAAACCTGATGTACTCGTTACATCATAAAAAGAATGGCATCTACACTAAAGTTAGTCTCTCTGTTTATCCTGACGTTTAGTTCAGTCAGCCGTATCCAGATCAGATGGTGGACCTGCGCCCAGACATGACCAACACATGACCCTGAAGTGTCTGCAGAGGCTGTGTCAATTAGACTCCCCCTGAAATTGGCTCATCGACACGTCATCCTCAATAAACCCGTCTCCGGCGCGATGACTCCGATCATTCAAATATTCCTTTTTAATAATTGTTTACAGGGCTCTCAAGTATGGGATGATTTTAGACTTAAAAATGATTAATACATGCACGCACAATTATCCATGAACTTGATACACGTTGTAGATGTGTTTTACGATCCACAAACAAATGCCTTTTAACTTGTGTGTGCAAAACACAGAATTACATGAATGTGCAGAGATTTGTACAAATAGTCATTTTTGTGAATACAAATGTTCTATTTTGCATTAGTAAAACACATCTACAACATACAACGTATCAAGTTCATAGATAATTGTGCGTGCATGTATTAATAATTTTGAGTCTAAAATCATCCCATACTCAAGTGTCACGCATTGAGCTTGACAGTCACTCATTTCAGTCTTTTGTCACGCACTCCCGCCACACATTGTATTTCTCACGCAGAAAAACTATTTATCATATATTTAATAAGCTGCAGCGCCCGAAATGTATCTGGCCGCGCCGCTCACTCTATGGAACCAGGCAGGAATCAAGCGTGTCTCCCCTGGAGTTCTTAGTCGAGCCTGCCACTTATCAGCCAATCAAAAAAAAAAGAAAGAGGCTACACAATAGCCAATCAGAAAACAGCATTATTGTATCTGGGTAAGATTTAACGCAACGACCAATGAAAAAAAGCATATCCTCGTTCTCCCACAGAGAAACCACTGGATATCACTTTGAGCACAGAGTAAGTCATGATCTCCTGTTTTAATGTTACAACGAATTCACAACTTGTTTGACACAAACAATGACAACTTGACTGCTGTTAGAGAATGTTTCCCAGATAATCAGCGTCAGTTTTTCATGAGTGTCTGTAACTTAGCCAACAGTTTTACAGCCTGTTCACTGACAACACCTGCTCAGAACAAAAGTAGTCTAGGCCTAGTTATTTTTTCGTTATCACACGATGACTGACATTTTGTCATATTAAACATCTCTCTCTCCAAATAGGCTTAATAATTTTATTAGCGCTAAATAAATTAAAGTGTATTGCATCGTCGATGTTATACGATGCTCTCTCTTTCTCTCTCTCTCTCTCTCTCTCTCTCTCACACACACACACACACACACACACACACACACACACACACACACAAATGAATATATGGAAATTTAAGTCTGGTCTTGTTTTAAAGAAGACACTCAGCAATTCAAAATATGAAAGTATGAAAAAGTCATGGAAGTTTAAATTTACTGTAAATGAAAAATACTGTACTAAATATTCTTATTTTATATAAAATATATATTTTACAAAAATGTTTTACTCTAAAATCAAAGCCATATGTCTAACCAAGTTGTGTTCCAAATTTTTAAGTTGATATCACAAAAATTGAAGTTCCCATGAGATTTTGTTTAGGCGCTATACCAAAAATAGCCACCGGGTGTTATCCACATTTCATTGGTAGTTTTTTTTATGCATTTTCCTGTAAATTTCTGTCCAAATATCACTTCCATAACAAAACAGTCACCAAATACCAGTAACCAGACCTTTCCGATGATGTGTTTTGTCAAGATTAGAAAAGACTTTGATTATAAAGTGGTTAAAATACATTTTGTAATATGAAATATGACACCGCCCTCTAGTGGGAGGAGCCCGCTAGAAGAATTTAGAGTACTGTTTCCATGGTAACGCAATGTCCGATTTTAAAACGGTTTTCACAGGATGAATTTTGAGTTTGTAAGCTTTCGAATGATACCTAATTCATGATAATTACTCAAATATATGATACGAAAAAAAGGTGATCAATAAAAGAGCGCCAGGCATCCCGCCAATTGTGTTGAGTGATCCTTACCAAACACAACAACACCCCCATTGTTGTGTTTGGGTGGGGGGTTGGAGATGTCACTCTTGCCTGTCTTCAAAACTTGAGAGCCCTGTGTTTAATCGACACATCATCCTCAATAAACCCGTCTCCGGCTTGTTGCCTCAGATCTTTCGATCCATCTTTATGCTACAAAAATGCTAAAATGTCGTGCCTGAGGTATTGTAACACTGATTCCAGGGAACCTGAGAGGATTTTCTGTCTGTCATACTCTCGTTAAGTTAGGATTGAAGTCCCTACTAACATACAAACTGAAATAACTAACTGTTCTCACGTCATGTAACACTGTAGGTCAAAAACATTTCAGTGCCTCTCCATATTAAACTGGTTATATGTAAATTAATTTAATTTTAGATATGTTTAAAGTCTACATTATCTGTCCTACTAAGGAGGGCTCCTATTTTGATGGGAATTATAGTGAAAGGAAGAGCTCGCACTCGCAGTTTATCCGAGTTGTGTTGCAGATACAAAGTTTACCAGTTATTAACTGCACCCTCGAAAAGTCATAAGCTCTGTGTGTATGTTTGTTTACTGTTAGTTGTATGAGTGTTTTTGTGTAATTTGCTGTGTATGTTAATGGTAATGCAACGCAGAGAGATCGTTTGTGAATGAGACGTTAATGCGCACTTCTTATGCTTTGTTTGTTCAGCTCTTACGATGATTTTTTTTTTTTGGAGTGAAAAAGGACATAATACACTTCATAAACCAACAGTAAAGTTTGGCCATCATTCGGACGGGATATACGCTACATTCTGTGTCCAAAAACATCTTGGGATAAGGTTTTCACACTGACAACTCCGTTTGTTTGTCCGAGTTAGCAACAGTAACTAAGGGGGGCGGGGCTTACCGATAGGTCAATTGGCCAGAGGAGAACAGTCACCCCGACTGAGCCTGGTTTCTCCCAAGGTTTATTTTTCTCCATTATGCCCCTGATGGAGTTTTGGTTCCTTGCCACTGTAAATTTTCAACTAAATATCCAAATGAATCTAATTAGTAAACTAAATTAACCATTTAAGCTAAATGACTGATCTGTCCGCATTGTCACTAGGGATGGGACGATACACTTAAACTCACGATACGATGCACCTCGATATGCCAGGGTTACGATACGATACGTCACGATACGATATCAAAAAAGAAGAAAATACCGTGCCGTGATGGTTATATAACTCTGTGTTGCACGCGAGGTCCAGCTGTCGGTGGTCAGGGCGACACAGTCGGCATTTTTTAGATACTCTTTCACGCTTTTTTTGGTTTCATTGTAAATTTCCGGGATTACCTTCTCTGAAAAATGTCCTCGACATGGCATCTTAAACTTGGGCTCCAGCACATTGAACATTTGGATGAATTTTCTGTTCTCTACCATGTTAAATGGAGCCATATAGTCCACTATGAATTCGCCAATGAGCCTGGTTATCTGTTTTGCACGCGGACTTGACGGAGGTAGAGTTGGTGTCAGCGCTTGTTTCATGGTCCGCTTTCCCTTCGGTAGGCTCGTTTTCTCCAGGGTCGTTTTCACATTTTTATGGTGATGTTAAAGGTGGTGGTTCATGTTTGATGTGTTGGATGTGGTGTACGGAATGACAGCATGGCATAGCTTACACACAGTCTTAGTGTTGTCAGTTACTCTATTGCTGTCTTTGTCTTTTTTAATGAGAAAGCCAAAATACTGCCAGACATATGACTTGTATCCAGGCGGAGCGTCCTCAATTTCGACCTCATTTGACTCCATGGTCGGCTGTTTGGGGGCAAGGCAGTTGGTGCTAATGCTAATATTTGTTAGCTCGCTGCAGTGTTGTTGTTGCAACATGCGCTGTCTTGACGTGACGACGTACCGCACCATTCCCCGGATATATATTTTTTTCATTTAGTTTTTTTACCCAGCTTGATCAGCAGATGGTGCTGCCAGCCTGCCACCATAGACTGTATGTCTGCCCCATATACATACACACACATATAATACACTAAATTATTTATATACTACGCAAATCATGCAGCAGTGCCATCTATCTTTATTTCGCGATCCATTTTTTTCGACCTCGATGCGTTTCGTCACGTTTTGTATCGCGATATTTTGTCAAACGATATTTCGTCCCATCCCTAATTGTCACTGTATGATAGTTGAAATGAGCTGATGACATCACCGTTTTCTCCAGAGCGGCTGTATGGCCGAATCAAATTTTGTTGCATTATTTTCCTGTTTAACACTGTGAAGCTGCTTTGAGACAATCGGCATTGTAAAAAGCGCTATATAAATAAAGTTGACTTGACTTAACTATCACAAGAGTTCATTACTGAACCAGGGGCAATACTCATTATAAATAATAATATATATAAAAAATATTATATTATATTATAAATAAATAATAATATAAAAATTTATTTGAAAATAATATTATAATGTTGTGTAAAAGGTGTATAATATGGACAGTCACTTGATTGAGAGATATATTTGTGACGGAATAATTACTTTATAATTTTATTGGAGTCTTACACACGTTGTACAGTTACTCTGAGCCGTGCATTAATTTGAGTGATGACAGATATTATGGGATAGGTTTTCTGTCCCATGAAGTGCCTTACTTCTCAGTCCTCATAATGGCAGTTGAATAAACAGCTGAGGGAGAGTGTAAAATCTCCCCCTTAAATTATCAAATTTTCACAAACAAGTTATTTTGACCTTTTGGCACCTAATTTATAAACATAATTTTAGTCCTCACTGGTACTTTATTTGGAATAATTGTGATATTCTTTATAAAAATAAGTCTTTGTTTTTCCCAAATTGGATTAATAATAATATTACTTTGGTCTCTCAATTAATCAATGTTGATGGATACCTGTATTCCTATTCAGAGTTTTTGAAAAAATATAGTATACCTGTCACTCCACGAGAGTTTGCTATTGTAATGGATGCCATTCCTTATGGAGCAATAACTCTTCTCAGAGACTCAGCCAGTTCACAAATGTCTTTGTCAGCTCATCCCTTTGATACAATGATTGGAAATATTCTCTTCTGGTCGGAACAGGAGAATTAGACAATTATTTCAGAATGAGATTGTTTCTCTCCCTTACATTGTGTCTTTCTGGAATGGCCAGTTTGTTAACATTACATGGAAAAAAGTGTGGACTTTGTCATCTAAATATTTAATAACCAATAAGGTCAAAGAAGTGTCATACACATTACTTTATCTTTTTTATCCTGTAAAGCTCTATTTAAAAAAGATGTGTCCTGATATTGACCCTTTATGTTCTTTTTGTGGTGCTGAAGAAGAATCTATTTCACATCTCTTCTGGGATTGCTCATACATGTTTGTTCTGGAAGGATTTTTGTTGTTTTTTTACGCACATTTTCTTCACAAAGCTTTTCTTTGTTATACAAAGATGCTTTATTTGGTCAGCACAACTTTGATAAAGATGTAAAGGACCAATATGATAAACCTTTTTATTTTTGTAGGGAAATTCTTCTTACACAAATGTAAATTTCAAGGTGCTAAGCCCTACTTTTTTTATCTTTCGTAAAGAACTTAAATCCTACTTGGACACTCTTCTTACATCCAGCAACTCCAAAGCACTTAAAACTGTCTCACTGTGTCATAAGTATGATATTTTCCTTATTGTCTAACCTGTAATTGTACTTGTATTTACCCCTGGCATGTATTAGGGGAGAGCAGGGACGAAAGTACCATTTTTCAGAAAATCGTAATTTTTAAAGATAATGTTTTAGACCGAGATATATTTTTGCTGTGGCCAATAACTCACAAGTGTGGTCTATCAATAACAGGTGGTATTTTGTACAAATGTAGAATGACTACAGTATAATTTCACTTTGAATATAAGTTGCACATTGTTACTTTTGACCCCATCAGGTGGGACGAAAGTAACACACAGGTGGGTCAAAAGTAACACAACAATACAAGCTAGATTTTTTGGTGCTACTCTTGTTTTTATTAAACATACCTGACTATGACCATGTTAATATGTAACTGCAAACATATTTTGTCCTTTATCTTTGCAAAAAAATTATTAAATTACATTTTCATTTTATATGTTAAAGTTCATCAAATGTTTCAAATGTAAAATGACAGTAACTTGAATTGTTTCGAATATTTTTTATTTGCAATGTCAATCTATTTGATAATTTTTTTCTTCAAAAATATGAACAATATAAAAAATAAATTAAATTAAATTTGCATAATATGCATTATATATATAATAGCAGGACAAAAGTGACAAGTGTTACTTTCGTCCCGACACGAAGTCCTGACATTTAAACACGATTTACTTTTATACTGAAAAACTGTGAAAAGACAAACCTTCAGGGTGTGTAACAGCACTAAATAACCCGTAGATTGATCATTACTGTGACACATGAAACAAGAAACACAACTTGTAATTAGAAAAAAAGTACCGCTTCATTAATTTACTTGCCGTACTTGAAAACTGCATTTCGGACCTAACCGCGGGAAACGATGGCGGAATCACATGATATTTGGCAGATCCGTCAAGGATTGTGTGCTGAACGTGCTGTCATAGCTTGAAATGCAAATGTATTCAGGGCTCGGAGAAAATCGCGTTGTTACTTTCGCCCCGGTTCTCCCCTATGTATGTTCTTTGCATTATTAAAAAAACGAATTGTAAAATCTCCATTTAATAGAGGAAAAATTAGGAAGATATACGCTGGTCTGACGCTGACCAATCAGAAGCCCCTTTACCTCAGCGAGTCCAGAGCGCCGCGCAGCGACAGAAACAAACGGTCGCAGAAAGAAACAGTGAGTGGACTCAATCCCACTAACGGAGAAAAACTCAAGCTCCCCGCCGGTTCCCGAGTCGCTGTGTATTCCAGCCGCACATTTAGACCCACAACACGCGTAAGTTTGTTTTCTGCTTCCCTTTCTCTCTGGATTATTCTCCTGTCGCGCGAGCTGGTGGCGTTAACGCTCGCTTTCTGCGGGACGAACTCGTTTGCCGTAAATAACGTTACATTAGGCTACTTGAGATTTGAAGCTCACTTGGTCGTTTTCTGACACGATCGAGACTGGGATGTGTGTGTTCAGTGTTCAGCTCAGTCAGAGAAAGACAAAGACTGAAACATTATTATTGCTATTATAATACCGTGGCAATGTCAATCTTGATTCAGTATCAATTCATGTATATAGCCAACTGTACATACAAGGAAAAATAAGTTTGCCATAGCACTATTTTAGCACTATTTTAAACGTTTCTTGGGTTAAATTATATTTGCTCGAATTCATTAATATTCACTTGTGTGTACTTAAGTATCATTAAAAATATTAGGATGTAAAGTATTAACGTTTTAAAATTTCATATTTAAAGAAATCTAGTGTTTTTTGATCATATCTAAATATTTATTAAAATGCAAAACCTAAAAATAAGTAAGCAGTTAGGATCTGCAATACTTTTTTGAGCAACTAGATTAGATACATGTATATTTGTTAAAGAGCCATACAGGCACCTGGTGGGTAATAGCAATAGCATTACAAATGAAAATTATTATTTTTCTAGCCACAAAATGACTCTAATTTGCCTCTTTGAATTGGAATTCTCTATATTAACCTTAATTACTACACTAATTGTAATATAAATAATAAAACATATTAGAAGGAAAATATTTTAAGTGGTCATTAATTGTCAATAATTATTGCACAAATAGTATTTAGTACCAAAAGGTCTCCTCAAAATATTCAATAAACATTATTGAACTAAAATATAGAACATTTATTTAATTTAAAAATAGTTAAGGTGTATGGTCACATTTTACCATCAATGAGTATGAGTGTGACCAATTAGTAAGGAATACCTGAGGGCTAAATACAATAAAACATTAACATTAATGTTAACAATGTTGGATCATGCACACTATGCTGTACTGTTTACCAAAACTTGCTGCAAACACCTGTAGCCTATAGCAGGGCTCGACAATAAGTGTTCACGTGCTTGTCCTTCGGACAAGTAAATATGTCATTCACTTTTCCGAGTAAAAAATTTACTATTTTGTTTGTGTTGTAAATAAAATTATTCTGAAGCAATATTCTCACCAGTGTTCAATCAGCTTTGACATATTTAAATCTGCATATTTGTGATATTTTTTTACCTTTTTATAAAGGGCATGTTTTCCATAATCTTATTCAATATAGGATATGCTTCAGCTTTCATTTTATATTCTTAAATTTGATCAATAAATTAAATTAGAAGAAGACACTATAGGGCTGTTACCAATCAAATTAAATTGAAATTGAAACTGAAAAATTACAACTGCATTAAATAATGTTATGAGATTATTTTAAATATTTTTGAATATACAAATAAGAAATGTTGGAAAGAATGTTTAAACATGAAACTATACCGCCAGTAGGGGGCGCAGGTGACCGTCGATTCAGTGAAACAGCTGATTCGTTCAGGAATGAGGCAGTTGTTTATGAACAGGTCATTTAATCTTTGATTCAATTGATTCGTTCGAAACGCTGAATCATTCAGTAACACACACTGTTGCTGTGACGCGTTATGGTTCTGCTTTGATCTTTGTTTAGAACTATTTTCGCTGCTGAAATCGAACAAAAACAGTCAATATTGCATTTAAAATGCAAGTGGCTTGATGTTAAATAATTGTTTATGGAGCTGGCGTATGAAATTAGTGTCATGTTCAGTCGTGATGGTATTCAGGAAAACAGCACTATTGTTTGTGTGATGTTGCTTAACTATCATATGTTATAAATATAAAAACACAATTGGTAATTTTAACTGTGTATTAGGGCTGCAACGACGCGTCGACGTCGTCGATGACGTCGACTACGAAAATACGTCGACGTGCGTGAAATGCGTCGACGCGTCGGCGGCACATTATTTACGTTCTAGAATAGAACAGAAGATCTAGAATAATGGCAGCTTCTGCTCCCGGGCATAGTGAAAATGATCATTTATCATATAAAGCCAGACCGCGACATTCAAAAGTGTGGGAGTACTTTAAACAGAAGCCGAATAAAACTGTGCTTTGTTCGCTCTGTAATGCCGGTTTCACATTGCGCGCGGTGGCAGAGCAGGTGCTGTGCGCGTGGAGAGCGGGAGCTTTCACACTGCCAATCCGTGTTGCCAAGTCCCGGTTTTTTCCGCGGAATTGGGCTACTTCTACACTGTTGCCGCGGGCTGTGTCTCATGTCCGCGGGTTGAAGCGATCCCAATTATGTGATATTTAGCCCCGGGAATGAGAATTTTAGCCGGCAGCCCTGCAAAAAAACACACATATTTAACCCCCCGAACGCGATGTTTACCAGAGAACCTCCCCGAAACGCGATTGGGCTTGTTTTGGACTAGTTTTGAGTAACGAATGGGTGGGTTTTGTTGTGTAAACCTGGCAACCTCGCTGCCAGTGTTCTCTCGCGCAGCTGAACCGTGGCGCGTGTATTGCAACAGACGGTCACATTTTCCGGGGTTCTTCTCCGACCCCAGTACGTCTCGTGCTTTTATTTATTATGGGCTGCATATATCTGCTGTTAATGCGACCTGGTTCCGCTCTGTCCCAAACACATATGCATAATAACATGCTGTATATAGGTAGTTTGCATGATTAAAGTAACATTAAAGTTAAGATATGCCTCTAGCTTTAATCATTTAAATGTGTCTTTGAAGTTTGGGCTAAAACTTCTGGCAGCTTTAGTCGTTGTTTATGCACATGTATCTTCAAAATAGACAACTAGTTATACTATATTAAAACTATGCTGAAAGCTCCTGTATGTGAACCTTTTGCAGATAAATACAAGTGCATTTGTTTACTTTTGACACAAATCAATAAGTAAATCATACTCAACTACTATAGTAAACAACTTTTCCTAATTAGGCCTACTCTGTATACATTTTATGATGAATAGTATCATTATATATTATGTTTAAAAAGCTTCTTGTGTTCATATATTTCTTTATAAAATGGCATAGCCTACTATGTACACTACCCTTCCTGAAATACAATTAATATTGTCATCATTCATTGATTTCATGTTAAAATAATATACAAATTCACTACCCTCTTTGAAGTACAATAATCAGTAAAAAAGAATCATAAGATTAAGCCGGAAAAATAATCGTTAGATTAGTCGACTAATCGAAAAAATAATCGTTAGATTAGTCGACAGAAAAAATAATCGTTAGTTGCAGCTCTACTGTGTATGTTAACTGAGTTTCTCTCTGCACTGTAAACCCTAATAAGTTGAGACTACTCAAATGAATTGAGGAAAGTGATTCCCTCAATTCATTTGAGTAATGGGGAAACTGACAACTCAGTTTAATTGAGTTGACCTAATGTGGTCTCTTCATTGAATTAACTTAAATGTTTAAGTACAGGTAACTCAAATGTTTAAGTACAGATAACTTAAATGTTTAAGTACAGATAACTTAAATGTTTAAGTACAGATAACTTAAAAGGCAAACAGACTAAACTCAAATGATTTGAGGAAAGGGATTCCCTCAGTTCATTTGAGTAATGGGGAATTGATCATTAAATCACTAAAACAAGTATTGTTTTTCACAACAACCACTTTATTAGGTTTATACTACATATAATTAATGGTAGCATTGCTCATAACAGTAAGCTTTTAAGTCATTGTTAAGACAAACAAAACCATAAGCTCTCAAAAGACAAAAAAAAATCATAAGCTCATTTTTAACAGTAAAAGCTCACATTTTAAAAAGACAAAATCATAAGCTCATTTTTAACAATAAAAACTCATTTTTAACAGTAAAAGCTCATTTTAAAAAGACAAACAAAATCACAAGCTCATTTTTAACAGTAAAAGCTCACATTTTAAACAGTAGTCTTCTAGTTATTAACAGTAAGCTCACATTTTAAACAGACTAACAAAATCGTAAGCTCACAATTTTTATAGTAAGCTTTAATTTTTAATAGGAAGTTCACATTAAAAAAAAAGAAAAACATAAGTTATTTTTAAAAGTAAGATCACACTTTTAAGACACATGAACAACAAAACAGTAAGCTCATTTTAAACAGTAAGCTCACATTAAGTCATATTTTTAAAAGACACATGAACAACAAAACTGTAAACTATGTGCCAGTTCCTTGAAATGTGTCAATACCATGGTAATAATCTGGTACTGCCACAGTGTTTTGTAAGGGAAGTTTGTGATCATTTTACAGAATCTTGAGACAAAAAAAGGCGTTGATCCTGTGGTGGTTAAAGTCTTACTTGCTTCTTACCGGACAGGAAAAGCACAAAACAGAAAGGCCAGTTAGACCTCAATGGTGTATCTTAACAGCATAAAAAAAAAGAGTTTTGAAAATGCATGTGCTGATCCTGTTTCTCCTTTTTAACCAAACAGCTGATTAGCCAAGGATTGTATTTTTGGCTGCAGGTCTTTCTGCCCCATGGAAAGGACAATGCGTTGAATGAATTCAAATGTTTACTTCAGCGACTTTGGGTAATTCAAGTTTAATGCATAAATTAGTCCAAACAGAAGGCACATTGATTCAGGAAGGTTGTGTAGATTGTCCATCACCACTTTTCCCTCAATTACGATCCCAAATGAGGAGGGAGACAAATGCAGAGAGTTGAGGGGCTGAAGAGTCATCCCATCCTCAACTATTACAATCCCCACTGGCATGTCAAGATTCACGCAGCGATCATCGGACATCTAGTGTAGATGAATAAAACTAATTAATTAATAAAACATTAATTCTCATGCATGCAAGATTATGTACAGTACTGTGCAAAAGTCTTAGGCATGTTAGTATTTTCACCCCCAAAAATGGTTTTAAGCCAGTTATTTATAACTTTTATAATAGTGTGTCAGTAGGTTATATCCGTTTACATTTTCAAACATTAATTTAGCCATTATTTGTAATAATCCATTCCATTGAGATTGTTGTATGCAGAAGGAGTCTGACAACAGAGCTATGATCCACATGGAGATCTGATCCCACCATCATCGAGTCCGTCTGGGATTACATGAAGAAACAGAAAAAACTGAGACTAAATCCAGAAGAACTGTGGCAGTGTCTCCAAGACGCTTGAAGAAACCTTCCTGCAAAGCTACAGTACTTAGACACTTGTGTAAAAATGCTGTAAAGTCAGGAAACTTTCAAAAATAATGTCATAAGTAGACTGTTAATTTTTGATCAATTAACTTCTATTAACTAAATCAAATCAGTGTTTGTGTGACCACCCTTTGCGTTGAAAACAGCTTTTGTTTTGGGACACTTGCTCATAGTTTTTCAGGGAGCTTTGCAGGAAGGTCTTGGAGTCTTGGAGACACTGCCACAGTTCTTCTGGATTTAGTCTCAGTTTTTTCTGTTTCTTCATGTAATCCCAGACGGACTCGATGATGGTGAGATCAGATCTCTGTGTGGATCATAACTCTTTTGTCAGACTTCTTCTGCATACAAAAATCTCACTGGAATGGATTACTACAATTAATGGCAAAATTAATGTTTGAAAATGTAAACGGATATAACCTACTGACACACTATTATAAAAGTTATAAATAACTGGCTTAAAACTATTTTTGGGGGTGAAAATACTAACGTGCCTAAGACTTTTGCACAGTACTGTACATTTCAAATGGTGCAACTTCAACTTAAGGGTTAGTTCACCCCAAAATGAGAATTCTGTCATTTATTACTCACCTGTATGTCGTTCCATATCCACCTTTGTTCACCCAAAAATCTAATACTGTATACATTTCTTTGTATTGCAAAGGAAGATATTTAGAAAAAAGTTTGTAACCAGGCCGCTTTGGGCCACCACTAACTTCTATAGTATTTTTTTTCCTATTATGGAAGTCAGTGGTGGCCCAAAGCGGCCTGGTTACAAACTTTTTTCTAAATATCTTTGCATTCAGCAGTACAAAGAAATGTATACAGTATCAGATTTTTGGGTGAACTATCTGTTTAATTATGTCTTTCTTGCCTTTATAGACAAGGAAGTGATAGTAGTGTTGGATCGATTTGGAGGGACGAAAACCTCTTGGATTTCATTAAAAATATATTTTTGTGTTCCAAAGATGAACAAAGGTCTTATGGGTGTGGAACGACATGAGGGTGAGTAATTAATGACATAATTCTCATTTTTGGGTGAACTAACCCTTTAGATTAAAATTGATACAGTGAGTGTGAATGATAGAGAGTGTGAAGGTGTATGTGTGAGACAGTGTGAATGTCTTTTGAACATTATTTTCTACTTGGAACACTTACCAAACATGTCTTAAAGAAAGCAGGGGAGTCATCTCCAAACACGAGAGGTAGTCCTTGAAGCACTAAAGTTCGGACCTCAGTTGGCTCTGACAACTTGAGTGGAATTTATAAAACAATTTTATTACATCCAACCACTTGTTATTAATCATACATACATACATACATATTCCTAACAGCATTCAAATAGTTGAGCACAACAGATCAACTATGAAGTCTGTATAGCAGATTATACAGGTTTAAAGGGTTAGTTCCCTCAAAAATGAAAATAATGTAATTTATTCGTCACCCTCATGCAGTTCCAAACCCGCAAGACCTCCGTTGTTCTTCGGAACACAAAAAAATTAAGATATATATTTAAATCAGTTCATGTGAGTACAGTGATTCAATATTAATATTATAAAGTGACGAGAATATTTTGAGTACGACAAAAAATAAAATAAATAACGACATATATAGTGATGGTCGATTTCAAAACACTGATTCATAACGCTCCGAAGCTTCATGAAGCAGTGTTTTGAAATCGGTTATCACTAATATGTCATTATTTATTTTATTTTTTGTCGCACCAAAAATATTCTTGTCACTTTATAATATTAATATTGAACCACTGTACTCACATGAACTGGTTTAAATATGGTTTTAGTACATTAATGGATCTTGAGAGAGGAAATGTCATTGCTGACTATGCAGGCCTCACTGAGCCTTCGGATTTCAACACAAATATCTTAATTTTTTGTGTTCCGAAGATGAACAGAGGTCTTACGGGTGTGGAACGGCATGAGGGTGAGGAATAAATGACAATTTTCATTTTTGGGTGAACTAACCCTTTGATAAATGTACTTTATTGTAATACATTTATATATCTATGATATTTGGATTTTTAACAAACCTTTGTTTGCTTCAGAAGGTTCATCAAGAGCTGACCAGCAACTCCCTTTTTGGCTCTGAAAATGTCCAAGAGGCATGTACTATGTCGATCAAGGGTCTCGTAAAATTCCTTTTTCAGGTTTTTACCAGCAATCCTGTTAAACTCCATGTAGATCTGGAAAGAAAAATCATTTCAAAATAATATTAGATTCATCCCAGTCAAAAATGTGTTGACCTAAAATGAAAATTCACATTATATAGTCAAAGGGATAGTTCACCCAAAAATAAAATTTTGCTGTTGATTTACGGTCACATCATCCAAGATGTAGGTGATTTTTTTTATTTATTTAGTATGACACTAAAGTTTTTGTATTTTTTTAAATGAAACTGTGGTCTTCAGTAATCAATATAAATGCAAGTCAATGGTAACCATCCCTTTAAGAATAAAAAAAAAAACATACAGCAAAACAATTAGTATTTACAACATTGTTACCTTTAATCCACAGCCTCTGCAAACGCATTCACAACAGTCTAAAGCACTATGTTAATGATATATCAAACGTTGGGAATCTGTGAAAAGTCAATGTTCCCTATTTTGGATGAACTAACCCTAACAGATTGTCACTGGGAAAGTGCCCTCAAAGAAACACCTTTATACCTTTTTAACATATTTATAGGTTTATAAAAATACATTAAGCACTTTCTGTACATTCCTGGATGTGTATTCCTATTCTAAGGTACTAATATACACTATTTAGGTGAGGATATAGTGCAAAGGTTTTCCATTCCAGGGTACTGCCCCAAATATGTTACCCTACAGTGAAAATCATATAAATATAAAAGTTTACAAATCGCTCACAGGGACATACACACAGCTCTGATAATGTTAACTTTTTTATTTTATTTTAAAAAGTAGAAAAATCCATAGAGACAATTGAATACATTTAATAAAATCTATTAAAAAAAACAACTAATGTTATGCACCAGGGACACGTTACATCAACAGAACTAATAATTAAAAATATAGGCTTATTTCTGTAAATGTGTCACAATTTCGTTAATTTTAGCCTCGCATTGTTCCCCTCTTTAGGCGGGAAATGGTCTGCAGTTTTTAAGTCAACATGACTGGCCAAATTATTTAAAAGATAACGTCAGTAAATCACATAGTAACCCAATTTTTCACCAAAAGATTTCACAAAACAACGTAAGTTACACAAGGGGAAATTTCAGGGAGCCTGGGAGTAAATTAACTCGAATTTAGAGCCACAATAGTATGTTTATTGTAAATTAGCAACGTCTGTGAAACATTGGCTTAGTTTGCCGGTTGGCCGACTGCTCCGAAGTTATCACAGAAACTTGATATTAACTTAAACGCATTTATACCTTGTCCATCCGTATAAAATATGTTTTTTTACAGACAATAAACCAAAATGTACAGGCGTGTTACACATTAACTTACCAGTGTAATCCATTGGCCTTTATCATCGACTCTCTCTCCCTCCTCTCCTGCTTCATGATCCGTCTTGCCTGCTAGTGCCGCTGGGGGAGGAAAACAAAACATACAGCGGGAAATTCAAATGTTCGTATAGAAAGTTAGAAACTCAAGTGCGTTTATAACTAGAAATACTCTACAAAAAATAACATTAAACATTTTAAAGGCTACCAAGCAAAATGTACACGTATATTTTACCAGTAACCTACCTACCAGCGTAACGTTGCGAGTCTTTCACTACGAATCTCTTCCCGCCTGCTTTACAGCCAATGTACGTTACTTGTGTCGCTGTCGGAGTAAAACGGGAAAATAATGATAACATTCGAATCAAACGTGTAAAGCCAATAAGACAAACTTATATGATAGTTTAAAATATAAATATCTACTTACCAATTTAACTTTAGTTTTCTTCACTCAATCTCAAGATGGTTCTGCCACTCTGTGTGTCAGCAAATTCAGCAGCACGGAAAAACTTAAATCGACCAATCAGCGCGGTTGTCAAGGCAGAATTTCAAGAACGACCAATCATTTTAAACAGATAGATAGTGAATAATTTAAATAAATTAAAGTTGTGCACTCATAGCACTTAAACTATTAATTAAACAGATTTTTGCTGCCAAATGAGTAAGTTAAACACACCTGTTTAAGTTTGGATGCCAAAACTTGGTATATTAAGTATTGTCAAGTTATTGTAACTTGATATCTTTATTAATGACAACATCTGGGTTTACAGTGTGTGAGCGGCGCTCATTTGTTTTCGATTTTCTCCTCAAGAGGCTGCGCGAGCCTCAACAGCATACATAATTTATTATATCCACCATCGATCGCCATTTACACTAAATGAATGCAGAATCATTCTTGCATTTTGGTGATTACCTAGTTATTTTTGGTATTGACGTTTTAATCAGGATACTTGTCCGTCGGGCAAGTAACATTCAACTTCACTTGCCCCTTCAAAAAAATCCACTTGTCCCGGACAAGCGTTAATGTCGTGCCCTGGTGTACATTGCATATTACCAGATTTTTTTTTATGATTCTCAAACGACTCGACCGATTATTCAGTCTCTCTAAATCCCTCCTTTCCACAAGCTACTCTGCTCTGATTGGTCTGATGGCTCAATCTGATATTATTGGTCTAATGCTTACAGCGTGTGTCAGAAAAGATCGGCCATTACCATAACTGAACTTCAGCTCCGGAGGCTTCCTAAAGCTCAGCGATTGTACACACTGTAAAGACAGTAGCGATGGCATCACTTTTAACATATCAATCCGAGCACGAGTCCGATGATGAAACATTGGAAAAACTAGTTATTCAACCTGAACCTCCATTGCAAGGACGACTTGAGCAGGACATTTCTCAGTGACACACCACTCAGTTTGAGCTACATTATAAGCTGTTGCAAATGTAATTCCTCCCCATCAGCATTAACTATTAAAAAATCATATATTGCTCAGGAGCAAGTTGGTCTAATAAAGTGTGTCTTTTTAATGGATAAGCGTTTTGTAAATCCCATTTAGACTGTTGTGAACTTCAGTTGTTTCTTGAAGTAGGGAGACCAGGAGACTTCGGATCAAGACAGAATGATTATTTTATTGAGAACTCTCTGTGCTGCAGGTCGTCCGAAAACAGTCTGATTTAAACAGCATAACTGATAGGTTATATACATTCCAAAAGGGGAGGGATTTACATTGAGGTTGAACAAAGCATGTAAATTAAAATATACAGGTTTTGGGAAAACCTGCCCAGACAGAGTATCACCTACTCCTAATCAGCATAATTATTCAAACGCATAGATGCTAATCCAATCACTCAGGCAGTATTGCTCTAAACTTGTCATGCTAAATAGTCGTGAAGTGCATAAAGACAAAAGACTTAATGTCTCAACCACTTACACAGCCTGACGTAATCTCCCTCAAGTTTACTTCAAAATGTAAAACACAAATATAGATAATGTTTTCAGTTATATTCTATTACATTGGAACCTAGATATAACAATGTATACATTTGTAATCTTACAAGACCTCAGAGATTTGAGAAGCAATTGTCAAAAGGTTTTACTGCTGTTGTATTTCTGTGGTAATTTTAACCACTAACTCTTCAAATCCTCATCCTTTGGAACTCTTTACAAAGAGAATTTGTTGACATGTACACAACATGAACCAGCTACAGTGTTTGAGAACGGGTCAAAGTAGACGTTGTTCACGGACAGCCAATGAAGACAATAGACAGACATTATGCAAATGTGTTACCGCGTTATGTATTGTAAGAGAGGATTCCTATATAAATATTGAAAGGTATTGTGAACTTACACTTCCAGATACATACACACGCACACACATGAGACAAGACCCTAAGCAAAGAGGATGAAAGGGAAGGAAGAATGTCGAAATATGGCAAAGAATGAAGAAACCAGCATCCTCTGTCGGTGGGGTGACACAAGTCAGCCGTTCAGCAGTTTCAGTTCCTCTGGAAAAAACCTAAGAAACTGCATTGAGATCAATGTAAAAGATTCTGTTTAAACACCCGTCTTTTGTTTCTTGGTTGTGCATCTTTTGATTTGTTTGATAGGTGCATCCTCGTGGAGAAATTAGTTCTCTACGAGCATTTGCTTAAATTGCTCTGCTGTATTATTTTAACTTGAATTGCTCGGATGAGAACAAGTTATTTTTTTTACATCTATTGCTTTGAACTGCATACAAGGTAATTAGCCTGTGTATTCGTCCACTCATACAGAACTGCCCTGTTGAGATTGGATAAGCTGAAGTATTATAATCTGTAACCTTTTGATATTTTGCTAACAAATATTAATCATTGTGTAACCAGTATTTTTTATTCTTTTGTTTAAATACATTTTTATTTTATAAGAACAAAATACTGTTCAGTTTTTACTTCAGCTTATAAAGACAGTTCTATAAGAATAGAAAGAGCGTTCTAGGACATCTTACAAGGCCAAGGTCAACCAACCATCCATAAGAGAATCTGCTGGAAGGTAAGCGTGAATTCATTCAAATGGTTATTGACTGATTATTGATTTTGTATTGTTCAATAAAGGGTAAGGGGTCATACACCTAGATTACTGAAACAAGCCAGCGCAGGTTTAGACCTAATTCTGACCTGACAGCACAAGACTACTTAGTTCAAGTTATTATTGTTGTATTCTTAGGGTTAATCACGACCTGAGTTAAATACCAGATCTCACCACAGTATTCAGGTCATGGAAGTGAGACTGGAGTTTCTGACGACTCATTCAGACGGTTCAGAGTTGATTCTTTCTTTTGGGAGACAATAACTTTATTTGTTATGCACTTTCGACTTTGCAGACCGTTTACATTAACAGAGCTATATTACACACTGTGTGAAAGGTGATATTTGAAAACGCTTTAAATTCTGGAAAATATTCCCTTCTTCCCACAGGAGAAGCAGCGGTAAGCAGGAGGAATTACTCCAGGAGAATCTACTGACAGACTATTGTAAAGTTTGAGGTAAACAGGTTGGTGTTTTCCTTCATTCTCTTTAATGACGGATGAGGAACATTAAAGGGCATATTGCAGGTTACATTTTTTTCAAAATTTATATATTTAACCTTGTATGAAAATACCATATTTTAAAAATAAATATAATAAAATAAATATTATTTGCTGATGACACTAATATATTCTATTCTAGTGATACTTATACTACACTTATAAATATTGTAAATAAAGAATTAGTAAAACTAAAAATGTGGATGGATAGTAATACATTATCTCTGAATCTACATAAAACAAAAGTAATGATGTTTGGTAATTATAAAGAAAAATCAGAAGTATTAATAAGTATAGATGGTGTTGCATTAGAAAAAGTTTCAGAAATTAAATTCTTAGGACTTACTATTGACAGTAAATTAAGCTGGAAACCACACATCAGATACATACAGGTAAATTAGCTAAAAGTATTATGTAATTAATAAAGTTAAATATGTTCTGGAATATAATGCCCTATATATATTGTCTTATTCAGTGGTTTTGCCCTATTTCACTTATTGTATTGAAGTTTGGGGCAATAACTTTAAATGTTTACTACATTTACTCCATTTCAGAACGGGTTAGACCCTAAGGAAAGCCAAACTACTAAATGTATTTTTTTTTTTAAGAAATAAACGTTGTATACAGTTTTGAGAACATTTATTATGCAAAACTGTAATTATAACATATTGTTGCAGATAATGGTTACGGTTAAAAATTCAATAAAATATAGTACACTAGCTGCAGAGACTTTAACAAAAAAAAAGCAGAAAGTTTTAAAAACGTCCTGTAAGCGCTTATCCATATAATGGCAGTGAATAGCGACCAGGCTAAAACTTTACAAAAATTATACAAAAGTATCACGCAATGATACAGGGAGATGCATGCCAGATCTGTACCAATTTCGGTACCACAATTTTGTATTATTTATTTTTATTTAAGTATTTAAAAAAATTAAATGCAATTCAATAAGTTTATTATTTATGATAATAATCATTATAAGTAAATAATACATAAACATTTAAAGGCTGTATGCTGTTTAAAAGTAAACATTGTTTATAAAAAAGATCAAGTGAAAAATAAGCAACCATCTAGGCATACTTTTTATTATTATTAGTTGAGACGAATTATTATTACATAGAAACAAAGTTAAATCTACTGTAGGCTACAACAGTAGCCTAATATATTCTGAAAAATTTCTCACGTTAAACCAAACTTTTATTTTGACAGGTTGCCGTGAACACCTTTGAGTGTCTGTTCATTTTATGATATGATTGAGTTTTCTCAAGTGAAATGGTAAATTCTCATGAAGTGAGGGTTTATGCGTTCGTGTCCTCTATAGCAGTGTTTCCCAATATAATACAATATTTCTCGGCTGTATAAAGTTTACTTAAGGCATATACAGACTGTGTCTGCTAGAATACTCATCAAGATGGACATGTTGACATACTTTTTGTGTGAGTTTGTCCGTTCAAGAGCAAGACTTGAAAGAGAACTCAATATTTGCGCGCTGTGAGACGTGTGCGCGCTTTCGAATGAGTGCACAGACACACATTTTCTCACAGCGCGCGACTTCTCATTCGTGTCGTCTGGCACTAAACCCGGGTGATGACGGAAAAAATGACTGGTCATATTCGAACATACGGCAGCACTCGCATGCATTGAACAAAGTTTACAAAGAGAGAATTATTTGAAAAATTTGAAAGAAAAAAAAATGGTTCCGGTTGGGAAACACTGCAGAGTAGAGTATATCGGCCGGCCGATATATTGGGCCGATATTTGCGATTTTTACATGTATCGGCATCGGCCGATACAAGGCTGCTGCATTCGCCGATATTTTTTTCAAGAGATTAAGTGCACCTAAGCATTAAATGACTAGGTTGTAAATAGTTTTAAAAGTATAAAAGTTTTAAGTATAGTAAAGTCAGTATGCACTTTATTATGATGCTTGCTTGTTGATACTGTGTGCATTAGTGTAATTATTTTATTTATGCTTAAATATTTATTTTCAGAATTTAGTTTCACCACTGAACTCTTTTTTCTTGTTCTACCTCACCTGTTGTTACTATTTGTTAAATATTGTTTTTTTAGTTCAATAAAAGTTCCTTTTTTAAATTTTAAATTGTTATCATCATGATCATTGTGTAATTTTTATGATGTAAATTGAGGGAGCAAAAGCAGTATCGGCTCCAAATATCGGCTCAAGAAAATCGGCAGCCCATATCGGTCATCGGCGAAGGCTGATGAAAAAAAAATCGGTATCGGTATCGGCATCGGCACTAAAAAATCCATATCGGTCGATCCCTACTGCAGAGACTACAAAGACAGTGAACGAGTGTGTGTGTTTGTGTGCGCACGCGCCCACTCATCTGTGCGTCGGACGGCTTAAATCCGAACCAAGTCCAAACAATGGATGTTGCTCCTGTCTTTTTTACCAGCTCCTCCGTTTCGCTTTCAGCTATGTTTACTCAAGATGACCAATACGATGATGCATTGCTCCCAGTTGCAGCTCGTGGCTCTACATTTCGCGGGTAGATTCTGTCATGAACGTGCATTATCACGATAGTGCAATATAACTAAAATCTCTATCGTAGGCAAATTTTGTATCGTTTATATCGCATATCGTTTATATCGCCCATTACTATCTACCGGTTAATATTCAAAAGTTCTTTACTGGAAGAGAGGAGGGCTATAACCTTAGGGGATGTGGTAACTTTAAAGTCCAGGTGGTGAGAACCACCAGGAAAAGTTTGTGTGTATCTGTGTGTGGTGTGACTTTGGAATGGGTTGGGGAAAGATATGGGTATATTTGATATAGTATTACATAATTATTATAAATACCGAGATATATTTGTATATTTATGTTAATGAGGATTATTACATTGCATTATTGTGTTTATTGAGATGGTCATAATGTAATTGGGTATTTTGTATATAAAATATTATAATATCACATAAATCATTAGTAATTTAACAGACAATGACAGCAGCTATATGGTGTAATATAAATGAATTGGGGGTGGAAGTAAATAAGTTCTACTTCTTTCTACTCCCTTTCGAGCAAGTACGTGTGTGTATATGTATATGTATATGTGGGATATAAGCTATTATATTTTTCTATGTATATTGTATATTATATATATATACTGTGTTTAATTATATATATTTTTTTTATTTTTTGTTGCTAGAAATAAACTTCAATCAATCAATCAATCAATCAATCAATCAATCAATCAATCAATCAATCAATCAATCAACCCATATGAAAAGGTAATGCAGGATTTAAAATGTTTTAAAAGAACTTAAGAGCACAAATTTAGTAGATAAAGTGGCCGTTTCAACCAGAACTCTTAATGCTTCACAAAGACATTTTGGACAATTTCATGCTTCCAACTTTGTGGGAACAGTTTGTACGGCCCCTTACTGTCCCAACAGGACTGCGCACCAGTGCACAAAGCGTCGGTCCATAAAGACATGGATGAGCGAGTTTGGTGTGGAGGAACTTGACTGGCCTGCACAGAGTCTTGACCTCAACCCGATAGTACACCTTTGAGATGAATTAGGCCCCGATCACACAGAACACGTTTTTCAGGTTTGACAAATGACAACGCGAGGCGCACTGCACAGCCTTTTATTGGTCGACGTTTTTCAATTTAGAAAAGAGCAGTGTGCTGCCTTTTTTTTATGTTGCTAGGAAACCCCCGAATCAGCTGTGCTGTCAGTCTAATCAAGACAACGGTCGCCGTAATGGAAGACCCGCCTCTCAATTCAATCGATTGGACAATAGAAAAAATCGTGATGACGTTGCTTGCCTAAAGGATGATATTAAATGAATAAACATCCACACTCGATGCTTCTTTGCCCTTGTTTTTACATGAATCAATTGCAACATTGATGAATATAAATTAGGGCTGTAATCTCCCAGTCGATTAGTCGATTATTAGTCGATACGTTCTGGCTCAACCAAAATTCTGATTGGTCGATTTTTTTGCCGCGTTCATTTAATCAGTTTTGCCGCGTTCATTTCATCAGGTGGAAAGCACATAATGGGGGGTTTTTCAGAGCACCCCTGTTTCACAGGTAACAGTCTGTCTTCAGAACACCCCCCTTGTTTCCACTTCTTTTGGATTAGCCCAACCCACTGGAGAAGAGAGACAGATTGAAGTAGGCTACTTTGCGTTTTCATAGTCAGTCCTCTTCTACCATGTCAACAAACACATCGGCAGTGTGGCAGCATTTTTTAAAAATAGAAAATGGGAAAAAAGTTGAATGAAAATTCTCAAAAGTTCTTGTGATGATATCACTAGATGACAACATAGTAACAGTTACTATATTTTCGGAAATCATAGGCTATGATATTGCGCAGGTGCACATGATGCAACGCTGACAGACTCATTTCAGTCCAAAATAAAAATGTCAAAAACGATTTAATATACTGCAAATAGCCTACTAGTTTTTTATGTTTATTTATAATTCATTTACGCAGACAACAAGGCTACCAACTACTGCGCACAGTGCGCAGCTAATTCATTTAACGTTTTTTTTCCTAATGTAATTTTTAGTCGAAATTTTCAGGACTTCAGTCGACCAAGATTTTCTTTGGTTGATTACAGCCCTAATACAAAGTATGTACATTAACATGTGCATACAGTCTCACATTTTTCAAAAAAAAAAGTTTGGAATTATGTGCTGGTAATTTAAATATTTTATAAATAATAACGAAATAAACCCATAACAGAATTAATGAATAAAGGATAACATGAAACACACACAATAACACTGTCTGTGGTTCGGCCGCCGGCGGGAGATGTGACGTCACAGGTCCATCAGAGATGCTGCTCGAAGAAAACGTGAACTGTGCACCGCAAGTCTTGTTTTTTAAACATTTGCTAAATACCAAATCAGTTGTGATGAGAAACCACTAACGTTATATCACATATACGTTTAGTGTGTACGGATATTAACGAGAGAGACTTATGCCTGATGGTCAAAGCTTAGTTTCTGTTATTGGTAAGTAACAATACTAGATGACCAATACCAGCTTTGCTATTGCCTGATACATGATAATAATCTGTACAGTATTGTGATCTGAGCAGGGTTCATATTGTTAGCTAGCGTATCATTAGCTAACACTGGTCTCTCACCAGACACTTGCCGTTCTCCACTGGTTCTCCTCACACAACAACTCAATTTGTCTCCTCTAATCGTTGTTCTGTCTAATCCTGGCCTGTCCCTAATTGTGTGTCATAATTGTATGGCTGTGGTCTGCCATATGAGTATTAATAAACATTTATAATTTCCTCAGCTTCCGGACTGTCATTGCGATCCATTGTTTTCCTATCGTTGAAATTCACTGCACTTTACGTTTTCACGCACACACACGTTACAACACTTCCAGCGTTGGCATTTTTAGATGCAGAAGTGTAATTTTCTCACAAAAACGACTCCAAAAGCCTTAGTAGCGTATTTATAAGTATATTTTAAATAAAATCTAGTTCCTACATAATTTTTCTATACATTCACTGGGGTCTCTAACCTGCAATATGCCCTTTAAGATGAAAACTGACATAGAGTAGACTTGGAATACTAGATACTAGTAGACTTGGTTGTAAACTACATTTGTACTAGAACCAGATTTTGTTTTGTTTTTAATTTGTCCTTTATTTGAAGAATGAGAATTTAATGTTTTTATTCTAGACCCGATGGAAGTGAAAGAGGACAAACGGCATCGGCTTCAAAAACCTCATGAATTCACAAATGAAGATAGAAACATCAGTTCACAAACTGAGAAGAACTCCACACCGAAACGATCCAGAAAACCTGGAGTCAAAGGTTCTCTCACCTGCTCTGAGTGTGGAAAGAGTTTCACATATAAATCACAACTTAAGGGACACATGAGGATTCACACTAGAGAAAAAACGTTCACATGCTCTCAGTGTGGAACGAGTTTCAATCACAAAGGACACTTGAAAAGGCACCTACAAATACACACTGGAGAGAAGCCTCATACATGCACTCAGTGTGGAAAGAGTTTCAGAGATAAATCAGACCTTAAGAAACACATGAGAATTCACACTGGAGAAAAACCGTTCACATGCTCTCAGTGTGGAAAGAGTTTCATTAGTAAAAGCACTCTCGACGATCATCTGCGCCGTCACTCTGGAGTGAGATCATTCAGCTGTGATCAGTGTGAGAAAACATTTGTTACTCAATCAAACTTAAGACAACACCTTAAAGCTCATACTGGTGTGAAGCCTCACTTTTGTTATTTTTGTGGAAAGAATTTTTCACAACTGAACTCTTTAAAAGTGCATGAACGTATTCATACTGGTGTAAGACCTTATATGTGCTTTGACTGTGAGAAGACCTTCAGTTCATCCAGCCACTTAAATCAACACCAGAGAGTTCACACTGGAGAGAAACCGTACAAGTGCTCACACTGTGATCAGAGTTTCTCTCAGGCAGGAAAACTGAAATATCATGAGAGAGTTCACACTGGAGAGAAACCGTACAAGTGCTCACACTGTGATCAGAGTTTCTCTCGGTCAGAATCATTGAAATATCATGAGAGAGTTCACACTGGAGAGAAACCGTACAAGTGCTCACACTGTGGGAAGAGTTTCTCTCAGCCAGGATCATTGAAAGATCATGAGAGAGTTCACACTGGAGAGAAACCGTACAAGTGCTCACACTGTGATCAGAGTTTCTCTCAGGCAGGATCATTGAAATATCATGAGAGAGTTCACACTGGAGAGAAACCGTACAAGTGCTCACACTGTGATCAGAGTTTCTCTCGGTCAGAATCATTGAAATATCATGAGAGAGTTCACACTGGAGAGAAACCGTACAAGTGCTCACACTGTGGGAAGAGTTTCTCTCAGCCAGGATCATTGAAATATCATGAGAGAGTTCACACTGGAGAGAAACCGTACAATTGCTCACACTGTGGGAAGAGTTTCTCTCAGCCAGGATCATTGAAATATCATGAGAGAGTTCACACTGGAGAGAAACCGTACAATTGCTCACACTGTGATCAGAGTTTCTCTCAGGCAGGATCATTGAAATATCATGAGAGAGTTCACACTGGAGAGAAACCGTACATGTGCTCACACTGTGAGAAGAGTTTCTCTCAGGCAGGATCATTGAAATATCATGAGAGAGTTCACACTGGAGAGAAGCCGTACAAGTGCTCACACTGTGAGAAGAGTTTCTCTCGGCCAGGAAACCTGAAAGATCATGAGAGAGTTCACACTGGAGAGAAACCGTACATGTGCTCACACTGTGATCAGAGTTTCTCTCGGCCAGGATCATTGAAATATCATGAGAGAGTTCACACTGGAGAGAAACCGTACAAGTGCTCACACTGTGAGAAGAGTTTCTCTCGGCCAGGAAACCTGAAAGATCATGAGAGAGTTCACACTAGAGTGAAGCCACACCAGTGCTCTTCATGTGGGAAGAGTTTCACCCAATCATCTAGTCTACAGTATCATAAGAAAAAGCAATGTTCACCTCTAAGCGTTTGAGAACAAGACTTTCTTGAATTGAAATCACTGAGAGACTCAGCTGTTTAGGGGTGTAACGGATCACAGTTGACCCACGGATCACGACCCATGGTTCGGCATGCACGTGACCCGCGGATTTATTGTGCATTTTTTTTAAACTTGTGGATTCATCTGAATTGTTTAGCGATCGCAGACTAAAAGACAGTTTTTCTGCCAATATTGCTTTTAAGTGATCTCGTTCCTTTAAACTCGATGCTGAGTTTCAGAGAAACAAATGTGTTCACGTGAACTGGGCATGTTAATCAGTCAACAGTGGCTAGCGGAGAAGTAAAAGAACTTGAAAAGCCTCCCGCATCATTCAAATCACATGTATGAGAGCATTTTGGCTTCCCTGTAAAATATAAGGATGACGGAAGAAGGGTGGTGGACAAAACTCTAACAGTATGTAGGCACTGTGGCACGAGAAAGCCGTATGAAAGTGGCGCATACATCGAGCATGGCACCTGCTGACGCCCGTTTCACACATACTCCGTTTGCTGTGCGTATTTTTTCTGTACACATGTTAACGGATACAGCTTTCACACTGCACGAGGCTTCGTCAGTGCGTTCCAGGAGCACGTAGCCGTTCAGCTGTGCTGCGATCGTTTCCACACAGAGTCTATTTTTTGATGTGCTGGTACTGAATTAAAGATTTTAAAGTATTATTACTGGTATATAAATCACTTAATGGCCTAGGACCTAAATACATTGCAGATATGCTGATGGAATACAAACTCAACAGATCACTCCGATCATCAGGATCAAGCCAGTTAGAAATACCAAGGGTTCACTCAAAGCAAGGAGAGTCTGCTTTTAGCTATTATGCCAGCCGTAGCTGGAACCAGCTTCCTGAACAGATCAGATGTGCTCCAACAGTAGCCACTTTCAAATCCAGACTCAAAACACATCTGTTTAGCTGTGCATTTACTGAATGAGCACTGTGCTTTGTCTGAACTGCTTGCACTTTATTTTATGTTTCAATTGAACCCTGTTTTATCTTTGCATCGTTTTACTCTTTTCATTTTTTATACCTGTATGGTTTTTTTGTTTTTATTTTATTCTTCTTATGTATATATTTTATTTTATTCACTTACACATATTTTAATTCCATTTATGTGTAAAGCACTTTGAATTGCCACTGTGTATGAAATGTGCTATACAAATAAACTTGCCTTGCCTTAATTTAGTTGCAGGAAATTACTAGTCATCCAATTTTTTATATCAGCTATGCATTCCGTTAATCTTGTGAATTGGTAAGTTTCATTAGGGCGTGAAGAAATATAGAGCTGAGTATCGTCAGCATAACAATGAAAACTAACACCATGCTTCCTAATGATATTTCCCAGTGGTCGCATGTACAGGGTGAACAGCAACGGTCATAGCACTGAGCCTTGCGGTACTCCATACTGAACTTGTGATTGGTGTGACATCTCTTCATTTACTGCTACAAACTGATAACGGTCAGATAGGTATGATTTAAACTATGCCAATGCAATTCTGCTAATGCCAACATAATTTTCAAATCTATTCAGAAGAATGTTGTGGTCGATAGTATCGAATGCAGAGCTAAGATCGAGTAACATTAATCGAGAGATACAACCACGATCGGATGATAAGAGTAAATCATTTGTAACTCTGATGAGAGCACTCTCAGTACTATGATATGGTCTAAATCCTGACTGGAAATACTCACAGATACCATGTCTTTCTAAAAAGGAGCATAGTTGTGAGGACACTGCCTTTTCTAGTATTTTTGACAGAAAGGGTAGATTTGAGATTGTGTTATAAGGTAAGGATGAGGGGAAACCAGGGTTATAGCAATCAATAGTCTTTAATGGGTATGACCTCGTCCAAGGAAAAACATCAACGTAAATGTAGGCAACAGTCAGCGCCAAAACAGAATCAGCCAGCAAACTGGAAAACGGAAACACAAGTCCCACGAGGACCGAAGGTCTGGTACCCAGAGCTGCCTATAGCCAGGCAGAGACAGATCAGGCCGTTGAGCGGGTACAAGCCGTGGGTTGGGGTAGATCAGGTCAGAACGGGTCTCTCTGCAAACAGGCACAGCTCGATAATTCACAGTCTTTAAAGTACACGTACTCACAGCGCATTAACGTATAACCACGTAGAACGGACAGGACAAGACAGGAGATACGTAGAAGTCTCTAACACTCAGTGAAGGAATAATCCGACAACAAGTCCTAGAAGGAGAGGGAATAAGAAGCAGTACAATCAAGGGAACAGAGAGAACAGGTGGGGAAACGAATTGGACAAGGAGACACAGCTGAGAGAGATAATGAGCGAAGCATAAGGATGAGCGTGATGAGTGAGTGCGTGCGTGAATGACCACAAGAGGGAGACAGAGAAAGGAAAACCCAGGATCATAACAGTACCCCTCTCTCAACGAGCGCCACCCGGCGCTCCTAGGGGCACCTGCCGAGACCGGAGGAAATCAGAGATGAGGGAAGGATCCAGGACGTCCCGGGAGGGAACCCAGCTTCTCTCCTCTGGACCGTATCCCTCCCAGTCAACCAGATACTGATGACCGCGTCCCCGACGGCGCATGTCCAGAATACGGCGAACCCTAAAAACGGGGATATCCTTAACCATACTAGGACCCTGAACAGGGCGGGAGGGAGGGCGAATGGCAGGCTTAACGCAAGAGACGTGAAACACAGGATGAATCCGACGTAATTTAGGCGGGAGGTGAAGCTTAACAACGACAGGATTAATCACCTTAGAAATGCGAAAAGGTCCGATAAAACGGGGCGACAACTTGCGTGAATCGGACTGGAGAGGTAAATTAGTAGTGGATAACCACACTCTCTGACCGCAAACGTAGCGAGGGCTCTTAATCCTGCGTTTATTAGTGGCAATGGTCATGCGCTTTCTAGCTCGACAAAGGGCGGACCGCACTCTTCTCCAGGTACGCTTACAACGACTAATAAAGGACTGTACGGAAGGAACGTTCGATTCAGAGTCCTGGGAAGCAAACAGCGGCGGCTGGTAACCGAGGCAACAATGGAAAGGGGACAGTCCGGTGACGGAGGATGGAAGCGAATTATGGGCGTACTCGGCCCAGGAAAGATGCTGGGACCAGGACGCAGGACTCTGGTGAGTGAAACTGCGCAGCATGCGGGCGATGATCTGATTGGTTCGTTCAGCTTGACCGTTAGTCTGGGGATGATAACCGGACGAGAGACTAACGGATGCCCCAATCAGACGACAAAACTCTTTCCAAAACTGAGACGAAAATTGAGGACCCCTATCTGAAACTATGTCAAAGGGAAGACCATGTAACCTGAAAACCTGATCGACCATGATCTGGGCGGTCTCCTTGGCAGAGGGGAGTTTAGCGAGAGGAATGAAATGGGCTGCTTTAGAAAAGCGGTCTACTACGGTAAGAATAACGGTATTACCTGCCGACGGAGGAAGCCCAGTGATGAAATCGAGAGCCAAGTGGGACCACGGACGCGAAGGCACCGGTAACGGCCGAAGCAGACCGGCTGGAGGAGAATTGCCAGCCTTAGTCTGCGCGCACGTAACGCATGAAGAAACAAATCTACGCACATCACGCTCCAACGAGGGCCACCAGAAGCGCTGGCGGATGAACGCGAGTGTGCCCCGAACGCCAGGGTGAGCAGTCAATTTAGAAGTGTGTCCCCATCGAAGGACTGCCTGTCGCGAAGAAACGGGGACAAAAAGAAGTCCCTTAGGAACATTACGCGGAACGGTGGCTCGACCGAGAGAGCGCTTAACCAACCTCTCTATTCCCCAAATAGACGCGCCAATTACCCGACCCGAGGGAATAATCTCCTCCGGTTCAGAAAGAGGAGCTGACTCGAAAAGACGAGACAACGCGTCCGGCTTGACGTTCTTGGACCCCGGGCGAAACGAGATAGTGAAATCGAACCGGGTGAAGAACAGAGCCCAGCGCGCTTGACGAGCGCTGAGTCTCTTAGCCCCACGGATGTATTCGAGGTTACGATGGTCAGTCCAGACCAGAAAAGGAACGGAAGAACCCTCCAACCACTGACGCCACTCGCCAAGCGCTAGCCGAATGGCAAGCAATTCACGATTACCGACGTCATAGTTTCGCTCAGCGGGGGAGAGACGGTGCGAAAAGAAAGCGCAGGGATGTATCTTACCGTCAGCGGCGGACCGCTGGGACAGAACAGCTCCAACTCCCACCTCGGAGGCGTCGACCTCGATAATAAACTGCATAGCAGGGTCGGGAGTCAGAAGAATCGGCGCGGTAGTGAAACGGGATTTCAGAACGTCAAACGCTGACTGCGCTGCCTCTGTCCACTTGAATTGAGACTTAACTGACGTAAGAGCGGTAAGAGGAGCGGCCACTTGACTAAAACCAGGTATAAAACGGCGATAAAAATTGGCAAAACCCAGAAAACGTTGAAGCGCCAAACGAGACTCGGGAACGGGCCAATCAGTGACTGCCTGTACCTTAGCCGGGTCCATACTAATCCCCTCTGCCGAGATGACCGAACCCAGAAAAGTAACGGAGGAGGCGTGGAACGAGCACTTCTCAGCCTTGACAAACAGTCGATTCTCTAATAGCCGCTGAAGGACGCAACGAACATGTTGGACGTGTACCTGGAGAGACGGTGAAAAAATCAAAATATCGTCTAAATAGACAAAAACGAAAACGTTGAGCATGTCCCGTAGGACGTCATTGACTAAGGCCTGAAAAACCGCGGGGGCGTTGACTAACCCGAAGGGAAGGACGCGATACTCAAAGTGTCCGAGGGGCGTGTTAAACGCGGTCTTCCATTCGTCCCCCTCCTTGATACGCACCAAATGGTAGGCGTTACGCGAATCGAGCTTCGTAAAAACCCTAGCTCCCTGTAAGAGCTCGAAAGCCGATGACATCAGTGGCAATGGATAACGATTCTTGACAGTGATGTCATTCAGACCCCGGTAGTCTATACAGGGACGCAAGGAACCGTCCTTCTTCTTCACAAAGAAGAAGCCGGCTCCCGCAGGAGAAGAAGAGGGAACGATAGTCCCGGCGTTTAACGAATCGGACAAATAGCTCTCTAGCGCCTTACGCTCGGGAGCGGATAATGAGTATAGTCTTCCCCGAGGAGGCGTGGCCCCCGGGAGAAGATCTATCTTACAATCATACGGGCGGTGAGGAGGAAGAGAAGTGGCCCGAGAACGACTGAATACCTCCCGTAAATCGTGATACTCCTCCGGCACCCCAGTTAGATCACCAGGCTCCTCCTGAAAAACAGTCACAGACGAGACAGGGGGAACAGCAGAAGACAAACAATCAACATGACATGACAGTTTCCAAGACAAAATAGATCCCTCCGCCCAGTTAAGCTGGGGATTGTGGAGAACTAGCCAAGGATGGCCTAAAACCACCGGGGAAAAGGGAGACTGAAAAACGAAAAATGAAATAGTCTCACTATGATTACCAGAAACAGTAAGTGTCAATGGAACAGTTCTCCTCTGCACCCTAGGAAGGGCGCTACCATCGAGGGCGTACAGGGGGGTGGAGTCTTGTAAGTCAGAGAGAGGAATCCCATGTTCCAATGCCCACCTCTCATCAACGAAGTTCCCCTCCGCCCCAGAATCAACCAATGCTGAGCACGAAACTGACGAACCCCGCCAGCGCAGGTGCACAGGAAGAAACGTGCAGGAATTGGATGGACTGACCCTTGATGTAGCGCTCGTCAGTAACCCTCCGCCTACTGACGAGCGTTGGCCCTTTACCGGGCACCTGGAGACAAAGTGATCAGCGGCAGCACAGTACATGCAAAGGCGATTCATAATCCTGCGTTGACGTTCCCGAATGGAAATTCGAAGACCCCCAAGCTGCATTGGCTCGGGATCAGCGGGTGAAGGAAGTAACGACTCTCTCGGTGTGGAAAAGGGGAACAAAGAAGCCTCCAATCTGCGGGCCCTTCGTCGCACCTCGAACCGTCTCTCCACTCGCAGAGCCAGCTCGATCAGAGAATCCAGGTTATCCGGGACTTCCCGGGCAAGGACCTCGTCCTTGACCTCCGAACACAGACCCTCGAGAAAGCGGGCTTGCAGGGCAGGACCGTTCCATCCACAGGTGGTAGCCAGAGTACGAAACTCAATCGAGTAATCAGTGACTGACCTCTTCCCCTGGCGCAGAGTGGACAGAAGGCGAGATGCCTCATCCCCGTGAGCAGAGCGATCAAAGACTCGGATCATCTCCTCTTTGAAAAGAGAAAAGTTCTGGATACAGTCTGTCTCAGCAGCCCAGTTAGCCGCCGCCCACTCACGAGCCCGTCCGTCAAGGAGAGAGATAACGTAAGCCACCCTAGACCGTTCCTTGGCATAAGTCGAGGGCTGGAGAGAAAACACAACCTCGCATTGAGTGAGGAATGATCGGCATTGCGTTGGCTCACCCAAGTAGCACGGCGGGTTGTTGATGCGCGGCTCAGGCGGATCGCGACCTCCAGCGGAACCCGTGACCTCCTGGCGATAATAGTGGAGCTGCTGGGTCAGGTCAGAAAGCTGGGCGGTCAGGGAGTCCACAACACGTCCTGTGGCAGATAAATCCACTGCATGCTTGCCCAACAGGACACCCTGGAACTTGACGGCGTTTAGAACGGGATCGCTATTCGCCTGGTCCATACCTCTTGGTGGTCGGATTATTCTGTTATAAGGTAAGGATGAGGGGAAACCAGGGTTATAGCAATCAATAGTCTTTAATGGGTATGACCTCGTCCAAGGAAAAACATCAACGTAAATGTAGGCAACAGTCAGCGCCAAAACAGAATCAGCCAGCAAACTGGAAAACGGAAACACAAGTCCCACGAGGACCGAAGGTCTGGTACCCAGAGCTGCCTATAGCCAGGCAGAGACAGATCAGGCCGTTGAGCGGGTACAAGCCGTGGGTTGGGGTAGATCAGGTCAGAACGGGTCTCTCTGCAAACAGGCACAGCTCGATAATTCACAGTCTTTAAAGTACACGTACTCACAGCGCATTAACGTATAACCACGTAGAACGGACAGGACAAGACAGGAGATACGTAGAAGTCTCTAACACTCAGTGAAGGAATAATCCGACAACAAGTCCTAGAAGGAGAGGGAATAAGAAGCAGTACAATCAAGGGAACAGAGAGAACAGGTGGGGAAACGAATTGGACAAGGAGACACAGCTGAGAGAGATAATGAGCGAAGCATAAGGATGAGCGTGATGAGTGAGTGCGTGCGTGAATGACCACAAGAGGGAGACAGAGAAAGGAAAACCCAGGATCATAACAGATTGGCCTGTAATTGACTAATTCTGTAGGATCAAGTTGCGTTTTTTTAATAAGTGGTTTAATAATAGCCAGCTTAAAAGTTTTTGGTACATGATGAATTAATGATATTAAGAAGAGGATGTATGACCTCTGGGAACGTCTCTATTAATAGGCTAGTCAAGCATACATGTTGTTGATTTTGATGATTTAATGGGTTTAGCCAATTCTTCTTCTCCTATAGCTGTGAGTGAGTGTAATTTTTCCTCAGTGACACTACAATGCTCTGTCTGATGTGATACTGATGTTACCTTTCTCCTGTTACTGATACAGGCTTACCATGCTCCTAAATCTGAGGGTCCAGGTTCAAAAGAGTATGACATATGGGGATGTTTTTCTAGCGCTCTCACCATGTGTGGAAAATAACAGAAGAATAGTGTACTGACCTTGGGGTTAGAAATGGTATAAAAGAGGGGAGAAATATTTTTGCTGCAGTACACACTCTGCAGCCACCCTTGGAATTACTGTATGATTGTTAACTCTCCTTTTGCAAAAGAATAAACCATTTAATGAAATTGGAAAAAATGTGTCTCTTATCCCGTGATCATTACAATTCGCCTCAACAGTAGCTTATGGCTGAAAAGAGTTTACTAACATTGGTTTCATTTATTGTGTGTATGGCCAGTAATGTTGTGTGTAATGTATTGATTGCACATTTTAAAACTGACAAAAAGGCTTGATTATTGAATAAACATACTTTAGTTGACATGCAATCAAAGTGTTTCAATATTGCTCACTCTAAAGTTATGAATTATTGTTTTAAACAAAATCTGCACCACAATATTCAATTTATATTAGAACAGCATTAAAGATTTTAATTTTTAGAGGGTTTATTTCTGATATTTATGTAATTTCAAACCCTGGTTATGTGTAAAGTGAAATTAAAAAATATACTATGGCTAAAAAAATATAGCACTGGTCATTTAATTTGTGTATTATGTTGTGTAAACACAGATTAGGCATACCATTATAACCACCTTCCTAATATTGTGTTGGTCCTCCTTTTGCTGCCAGAACAGGCCTGACCCGTCGAGGCATGGACTCCACTAGACCCCTGAAGGTGTGCTGTGGTATCTGGCACAAAGATGTTCGCAGCAGATCCTTTAAGTCCTGTAAGTTGAGAGGACTTGTTTATTCAGCACATCCCACAGATGCTCGATTAGAATGATATCTGGGGAAGTGGAGGCCAATGCTGTGTTCCAGTTCGTTTTTATTTTGCCCTTCACTTGCTAACTTCCCTCCGTCTCGTTCACTCGGATGTGTGTCATTGCTTGCGTTGCATGAGTGCCCACCACTGGCGGAACCTTTGCAATGGATTTGTGGGATGCACATCCAGGGCACAAAGCTCCCGTTCCACCACATCCCAAAGATGCTCTATTAAGTTGAGATCTGGTGACTGTGGGGGCCATTTTAGTCCAGTGAACTCATTGTCATGTTCAAGAAACCAATTTGAAATGATTTGAGCTTTGTGACATGGTGCATTACCCTGCTGGAAGTAGCCATCAGATGATGGGTACATGGTGGTCATAAAGGGATGGACATGGTCAGAAACAATGCTCAGGTAGGCCGTGGCATTTAAACGATGCCCAATTGGCACTAAGGGGCCTAAAGTGTGCCAAGAAAACATCCCCCACACCATTACACCACCACCACCGTGCAGTGGTAACAAGGCATGATGGATCCATGTTCTCATTCTGTTAACGCCAAATTCTGACTCTACCATCTGAATGTCTCAACAGAAATCGAGACTCATCAGACCAGGCAACATTTTTCCAGTCTTCAACTGTCCAATTTTGGTGAGCTTGTGCAAATTGTAGCCTCTTTTTCCTATTTGTAGTGGAGATGAGTGGTACCCGGTGGGGTCTTCTGCTGCTATAGCCCATCCGCCTCAAGGTTGTGCATGTTGTGGCTCTCACAAATGCTTTGCTGCATACCTCGGTTGTAACAAGTGGTTATTTCAGTCAAAGTTGCTCTTCTATCAGCTTGAATCAGTCGGCCCATTCTCCTCTGACCTCTAGCATCAACAAGGCATTTTCGCCCACAGGACTGCCGCATACTGGATGTTTTTCCCTTTTCACACCATTCTTTGTAAACCCTAGAAACGGTTGTGCGTGAAAATCTCAGTAACTGAGCAGATTGTGAAATACTCAGACCGGCCTGTCTGGCACCAACAACCATGCTACGCTCAAAGTTGCTTAAATCACCTTTCTTTCCCATTCTGACATTCAGTGTGGAGTTCAGGAGATTGTCTTGACCAGGACCACACCCCTAAATGCATTGAAGCAACTGCCATGTGATTGGTTGATTAGATAATTGCATTAATGAGAAATTGAATAGGTGTTCCTAATAATCCTTTAGGTGAGTGTATACCCCCACGTTCATCTACACAGTTAAAGAGATTAATTCATCAATATTTCCTCAAATAGTACATTTTTATATACTAATTTCCTGTGTGACAGGACTGATGATGCTGTGACAGGACTGACTTTATGGATTTCATTGATGCAGAAAAAGTTATGTTTTGTGTTCTTTATTTAAGTTTTGATAAGCATTCTATTTTAAATTATTATAATTTTAATGTTAATGTAATATTAGACTATGGTAAAGTTCAGCCAAGGACATATAATAAGGACCTAATTCATTAGAATATGACTGACAACTGATATAGTCCAAACATCTTTTTTAATTCAATAAACTAATTTTATTTTATTTCAATATAAAAACATTTAATTGAACAATTGATTTAACAATTGTATTCAATAGGCATTTAACTGAAAAGCACAATGTAAAGTAACTGTGGTACCACATCATATTACGGCTTAGTAAGAACAGGGTATTACTATGGTAATATCTACATTATTATTTAGGAAATTAAATGGTAATAATAACAGAAATTGCATGTAATTTCCTATGTAACAATATAGATACTACCATAGATTCATCCTGTTATTATCAAGCTGTAATATGAAATGGCACTGTGATGGTAAAAACAGTGCTACAGCCTAGGTAAAAGAGGGACAACATTTGAAAAAAAAAACGGTCAATGAGCATAAAAAGCTTAAAATTTACAGTGTAATGTCTTTATATGCAATAAAGGTAATAAAAAAGAACAATGCCATTCATTTGTAAGGCCCTGTCACATAGGGATGTGACCAGGATGTGACAGAGCCTGATGTGACAGGGCCTGACGGTCGGCCATTTTAAACCGCCATTAATCAGCCTGCCAGCATGCTAGCATAAAAACTGTTATCATGCAAGAAAGGGATATCATTATCCTTTTAGACATGTTTTAGATTTGAAACATTTTCATTATTTTCTGTGATTTTTTACCGTGACAAGGCCTGACCCTTTAGCTCGTCCTCCTCAAAAAAACCCATACAAAAACAAGCTTAAAATCATACAATTAAATGACAGAACTCATCCTTGATCAGTGTCATCTTCTCCTCAGTCAAATTATGTCACTTCCTCTGGGTCATACCCTGTCACGGCCTACAGTGTTTTTCCACCAGGTGGCGTTGTTCCATGTTCTAGAGTGAGCATCAGGAACAGATGTGGTGCATTACCGGTGATTGACCGCGAGTACAAAAGGAATGGCTGAGTTGGACTGTGGTCGTTCATCTTTTCCTCTTCAGTTCCAGATTGTTTTTCTTTTCTTTATTTAACTGAGTTGTTGTATTATTACTTTGACTTATTTTCTATTAAATGTTTATTTGTTAAATTGAGTTCCATGTGTGGCCTCCAGTTGTGTACTACAGTTGACCGAAAATTGCTTATATTTCTTATAGGAATTACAAAACCATGTTAGATACAATCAGGGACATGTGACCAATAATAAAATGCTATTTATATATATTAAAAAAAATCATTAGGAAAACATTCTAACATCTAGCCTGACATTTTAGGGGTGAAATGCGTATACAAATTTATTTTATTCAATCATAAAAACCTGCTGAGGTGGCATGATATGTGTTTCTCATATGTCCCCCAAATGACTCAATGTTCAGATTTAACAAAAACAAAAAAAATTGCCCCCAAGATTTTTTATAAGTGGAAATGTACGTTTCTGGTAGATGAAGCTGTCCTCCAGTATCAATTCTGAAGCCCACTTTCTACATGAAACTGTTGGCGCCGTTGTCCGCACGTCGTCTGACGCTGACCAATCAGAAGCCTCATTACCTCAGCGAGTCCAGAGCGCCGCGCAGCGACAGAAACAAACGGTCGCAGAAAGAAACAGTGAGTGGACTCAATCCCACTAACGGAGAAAAACTCAAGCTCCCCGCCGGTTCCCGAGTCGCTGTGTATTCTAGCCGCACATTTAGACCCACAACACGCGTAAGTTTGTTCTCTACTTTCTTTTCTCTCTGGATTATTCTCCTGTCGCGCGGCACCAACGTCAATGCGCGCGAGCTGGTGGCGTTAACGAACTCGTTTGCCGTAAATAACGTTACATTACTTGAGATTTGAAGCTCATTTGGTCGTTTTCTGCCACGATCGAGACTGGGATGTGTGTGTGTTTTCGTGCTGGTCACAGATTGGGCTCAGTCAGAAAAAGACAAAGACTACAGTGGCAATATAAGGCCAATAAACAGTCTAGTTACTACTGGTAATGGTACTATTGTTTGTTATTATGCTGTTATCCGAATATCAGCTGTAATGCAGTGTGTAATTTAACTTTAGCTGTGTGTGTCTGTGATGTGGATCAACTGGGTTCAGTGTTGCCAGATTGGGCTGACGATTTCCAGCCCAAAACCTTAACAGACTAAATAATGTTATAGAATTTGTCATACCAATCAAGGTTGATAAGCATAATTTTTAATCTCCTTAAAACAAAATAATGATAAAAAAAATAGGGCAAATTCATTAAAGACAATGAGCAAATGTGACTAAAATGTCCAGGGGCCCGTTCTTCGTACCTCGCTTAATACATCTAAGATGATTTGACAGATCCCAGATCTTTTAATCGTGATAACTGATCTCTGGCTAATTTGGTTCTTCAAACGAATTTGCGGATTGGATTAAAATATCTGGATTAAATGATCTAAGATCACTGCGCGTTCTTGTGTTCCCTGAAGAGGATACTCGAAACCATGATCAGCAATGCAGCGATTGGCTGGCGTCAAGACAGCAACGTAATGACATCATATAATTAAAAAGCCACCTGGCAAAAAAACTTGACAAATTACACAAAAAAAACCCACGAATTTCTGAACGTTTATAAGGAAACGACCAAACCAACATAAAAGTTATAATAGATAAATGATAAATGTTTTTTTTTTTTAACATGATTACCAATTATTTATATTCACGATTTTATACAGTATTTGTACACCCTTTACATTTTTATTTCAAATGTTGTAATTTAATTTTTAATTCAATTTGAAGCAGATTTGTAACGTGACAGTATTCAAGTTTCTTATGGGTCAAGATCAAATTATCAAATTATCCTCTCTTACGCATCAAGCCACTCCCATAATATCCGTGATCACTTAATGCACGGCTCAGATTAACTGTACAACATGTGTGTAAACCAATAAAAATAAAATTATATAAAATAATTATTCCATCACATATAAATCGCTCAATCAAGTGGCTGTCTATAGTATTATACACAACATTATACATTCTCATATACATATACAATATAACATTTTTATATTATTATTTAAAATTGTTATTATTGCCCCTGGTTCAGTAATGCACTCTTGTAATAAAGTAGCAGTGGCTGGGACAGATTTTAAGTATCACCTCACGATGTAATCTAATCCTGTTTACATGAAATAAGCCTGCTCGCGAGCAGGTTTAAGCTTACGGACCTGTTACTATGACAACAAGTCCAGGATGAGCTTCGAAGAACCAAACAATCCAAGATCATGTCAAATCGTCAACAATCAAATCCAGCTAACTGAGTTAGCGAGGTACGAAGAACGGGCCCCAGGTGGAAACTTTTTCATATCCTTATCATACCATCTTCATCATCATCTTCAATCTCACCCTGCTGGATTGTCCCTATGACCTCGTCTTCCTCATCACATGACAACTCATCCGCACCCTCATCGACTGTGTGTCCTTTATTGCAATTTGATGATTTTTGATCTGTTTTTGCTTTTCAAACTCCGAGAGGTTTCAGTTTAATATGTTGCAGACTCATTTATTGATAAAATAAGAGCGGTAGGGCTGTAACGATTTGACCAAAAATAAAAACCTTGATTAATTGAACATTTGACCTCGATTACGATTAATGAACGATTATTTCGCTTTTTTTTTTTTTGCCATCAAGGTTTTTGAGTAAGTTCACTGATAAGGTTTGTACTGTAAATATTTTCTACTATTAAAGGTGGAATTTTTTTTTCTAAGGAAAAAGTGCATTTCTTTGTGATTTTAAAATACTTGAAGGAAACTTTTCACTTTCAGCAGTTATTGTCTATGGGGCAGATTTCTGTTTGTTGTACATCAGATACAGATAAATTAACACTGTAGACCTACATTACATTTATTTGAATGCATTAATGAGAGAGTGATTGTGTGTGTCAATTACTCATACCGTCTCTATTCATTATGAAGCTGTGGTTTGTACTTACTTCAAAGGTATTAAAATGTATGCTATAACGGTTGAGTTTCTAAGCTACTTTAGTGACTTTACTTTAGTCACAGCTTCTGTCTGAGTGTTCGTTTGTCACAATATATCAGGCATTAGTTCAACATAATACACATCTGATGGTCGAAACTCGCTTTAATGTTCAAACTGGCAGGGCTTAAACCACATACAAATGACAAAGCTTTGTGAGGACGCAGGTGAGAGAGGTCTGCCTTCAGGGCGCGCGTTTTCAAAGACGCGACGCGACACGGCTCGGCTCTGTGTCACTGAAAAAAGCTGAGCACTGAACGGAGAAGTTTTCCGTATTGTTGTTTTTGAATAGTTCACAATCACTTTAAATGTTGAAACTGGCAAGCCTTTAAGCGCATTTACTTGACAAACTTTATGAGCACGAAAGTGAAAGCGGCTTCGGGGCTTGCGCGTGCCGTCTGTGTGTGTGTGTGACTGTGTGTGTATCAGCGCGTAGGCTATAAGAACAGCAATTAACTGACCTGAATTTGAATCTGAGCCTCTATAAACACCGTTAACTGCTCTTGCATCTCTCTGTGTGCCTTCAAACTGCACTTGATGTGACTGACGGGGCGGAGTCACGTGAAAACCGAAATAACCGACATGGGGAAAATACGTCGGTTAGAGGTTCTGAATGTCGGTTTCGGTTATTTTTCGATTAATAGTACAGCCCTAAAGAGCGGTGTCTCTCTCTCTCTCTCTCTCTCTCTCTCTCTCTCTCTCTCTCTCTCTCTCTCTCTCTCTCTCTCTCTCTCTCTCTCTCTCTCTCTCTCTCTCTCTCTCTCTCTCTCTCTCTCTCTCTCTCTCTCTCTCTCTCTCTCTCTCTCTCTCTCTCTCATATTATCACGTTTTTCAGAAGTGATAATTTTGAGGAGTGAGGATTTTAGTTATGACATGTTTAAGTTAGCCCTAAGTTTAGGCTAAAAGGACCCATGTCTATTTGAAAGTTAAACTGTTTTGCAATATGAGGTCAATACGATACAGGACTGAAGTTGCTGTGCATTGTTCTAGTGCAAAAAATGCTGTTGAAATACAAGCATTTTTTGTGAAAATTTTAATTTGCTGTTTTTTTACTGTATTTGATTAATGTCATTGTATAAAAAGAGGTTTAAATAAATACAAATCTTATAGACATACATTATTTGTATACATTTTATTTCTGTGGTAAGAGGACTTGAAATGACTCGAAACTAAAATGGTAGGACTTTGGACTCGACTTGAGACTTGTTGTCTTTGACTTTTGACTCGACTCGGGACTTGCCTCATCTTTGACTCAACTTGACTCGGGACTAGACTTGAGACTTACTTGTAACTTGCATAACAATGACTTTGTCCCACCTCTGATAAACGCTGCTCCATCTGAAAGACTGCGAGTTTGAGCAACGTGTCAAACATCTTCACAAACTAGTAGAGTTGGGGTACTCGAGTCCGGACTCGAGTCCAATTTTGAATGAACTCGGACTTGTCACGCACTCGGGTGAATTTGTACTCGGACTTGACACGGACTTGGACATTTTGGACTCGGAAAATATCCCGAGTGCAGTCGAGTCCGCGTCATGTGTAACAACAGAACCGGCATAAAACTAAGATAAGAAATTAATGAACGTCTCCCCGCCTGTGATTTTACTGCACCACGCCGGCAGGCAGCAGTAGCATCATCTTATGCTTGGAGACAAAACACACATCACACGGATCGCAATGCGTGGCTAGGACAATGTCTTCAAAGTCAGCAATAATTTGTTTTGCTTTTAAAAAACATAAAGAATTTATTTGCAAGAAATCCATTAAAAAGAAGCCCTCTGCGGATTGCAAATCAACTCATACTGATGTGTCTGGCACGACTTTCTACCGACATGTTCAAAGAAAACCTAGAGAAATATAAGTTGCTTATTATAACTTTTAATACCAACTTAAAGGAACTGTATGTAAGAAATGTATTTCAAATAATCATAAAATGGCCCTGATATGTCACTAGACATTAAGAAATCATGTTAATTTCAAATATTTATATCACTGACAACGGTTGTCCGGCCAAGATATTGTCATTTTAAAAGTGAAGTTGCAGCCCTCAACTGATGTTGATGTTGACATGTTGTGTTTGGGCCTGAAGCGCCACCCTCCACCTGTCGACCAATCACGAAGTCAGTAGTGTTTCGGCATCGGGGTTGCCAGCTCTGCTCTAGTTACCACAGCTGCAGCTACAAACTTTTTGGATAAACAATGTCTAACTTTACGAAACCTAAACGACCTCGTTATGAATCAGAAAAACGTCGTGACAGTGTCTGAAATAAAACAAGGATTTGAGATGCCTTTGAAAGATGGAGACGGCTGAAAACGGAGAATAATTTGAAGACTGATGCCAACGTTGCTAATTTTCTCCTGGACAAGTAAGGTTCATCTATGTTTGGCTAACTTGTACTTAATGTAAATGGACATTTCAAATATTCATGACAGTCGAACAAAGTTATGCATGTTCGTGCAAAGTAACGTTAGGTTAGCGCAGATGGAGGAGGTGGGTCATTGAATTGAAAAGGTAACGTTAAGGAATTGTTTGGTAAATAAAAACGGCGAGTCGTCATTGCTAACATTAGTAATGCATTATCAGAGCCTGTTTCTCTGTCATTATGCTGGGACGCTGAGGAAAACAACATTAGCACGCCTATTATGGCAATGTGAAAACGTATTTGAGACAGTAGCCTAACGTTACCTCAGTAAAAATGATTCCTCATTCGTTCTTCGCATATATAGTGGACAAAACATGCTGCAAGTTGACCTGTATGACCATTGCTAATGTTATTTAGCTTTGCTGTAATTACTATAGTATTTTTTCATGTGGGAATGTACTGTCACATACGAGCGTTCATATTTACTATTATATTTGGCTAATCGCCATTTGTACATTTTTGCGATTCATAATTACTTCACAAAACATCGCTCTTGAAGCATAAACATAATTAACAGAAAGAAAAAAAACGTACTGTGTACGACTCGTCACTTGCCATTGAAAGCTCCTAGCAGCCTACCTTCCTGCTGCATCCTGCAGCCTATCTGGCAACCTCGAGTCAGGGGGAGGGGGAGAGGGGATACACCGCTCTACAGTCATTTGAAAGTGATTGCAGTACCAGTTTTGGCCACAGTCCTACATACAGCTCCTTTAAATCCAAATAACTTAGGGCTGGGTGATATGATGATATATATCGGATTCTTGTGTGCATACTATGGATGTCACAATTCTTAATATAATATTGAACCGTTCGGTACGGCATTCAGGGTTGAATATCTTGAATACACTCTTGGGAATTGCGTTTTTTTTGTTGTTGCATTTAATACTTTTTTTTTTTTTTTTCTCCGTTTGAAATATTTCTCTCAGTTTATTTTGGCTCTGTTTGAGTGTGTCTGTGAGTCTACGCGCTGATATAAGCAAATATCCAATCATATGCACTTAAAGTTAGGGGGTGTTTAGCCACGCTTGCAATGCTGGTGTCAGAGAGTTATACTCACGGAACACTATAGCTATTCACAATCACGAAAGTTCATTATTTGCATGCATTTTAAAGCCTTGCTGGTTAAATGTTTCATTCGCGTGCTTGTGCACTGTGTTAACATGAGCTGAGCGCGCGCACTAAAAGCCTGTCAAACACGCGTGATAACTGGACTAAGTAGTCTTACTGCACTAATACTGTCAAATACACACATGGTTAACATAAACACAGTCAGTTATGTCTAAAGTGAAAGTAAAATTGCGTGTGTCTGTATATTAGATGTGTAGAGGTCTTAAATTGACAGCAGCCTAGTGAACACGCTGCCGCTTGTCCTTAAAGGGACAGTTCACCTCTAAAATTATGTCATTATTTACTCACTCTCAATTTTTTTCTCAGTTTACTCAATTTTGTTCCAAACCTGTATTCATTTCTTCTGTTGAACACAAAAAGTTGAATGGTAGCCATTGACATCCATATTATTGTTTCCTACAATGGGACCAACCGACATTCTCCAAAATATATTTTATGTCCAACAGAAGAAAGAACTTTATTCAGGTGTAAAACAACTTGAGCGCGAGTAATCGATGACATAATTTTCATTTTTGAGTGAACTATTCCTTTAATGTTAATAAAACAACAAAAGACAAAGAGAAAATCACTCACTCACTCACTCCTGACTAACTTTAGTAAATTTAATAAGAATCACTGTACATGTAATACAGTGAAGTTTGTTTTATTTTACATTTAATTGTTTTATTCAATTTCTATAGGATTTATTCTTACTTGAATAATCCTACTTGAGAAAATATATCATTATCGTGAAATAAGATTTTAGTATCGCCCACCCCTAAACATTAGCATTTGGTGATACCAGAGGCATTAAATAATTGAAATGCAATAAAACAGGTTAATTTGTGTTTTTCTTGCTGAGTAATAATAAAAGTTCTACATATATCTATGTCCATTCTATTGTTTGAAACCATTTTTGATTGGAAACTAGTTGATCTGTTGACAAAATAAAAATGTTAAATGGCAATGGCTAGATGTAATAGTGGTATTTTTTGTTAAATTTTATATTGCCATTGGTTTAATGGGTTGAAAGGTTAAAATATTAATAGAAGATAAAAATGTACAATAGCAATTTCTAATCTTTTTTCAATTTAATTACACTCCGGACTCGGGCAGACTCGACTCGGACTCGGCCGATAAGAACTCGGACTTGAGTCCAACTCGGCCCCTTTTGGACTCGGACTTGGACTCGGACTTGATTGTTTAAGACTTGGACTTGACTCGAACTCGACAAAGGTGGACTCGGACCCAACACTACAAACTAGTAATGCGGAGCGTTCATAAACCTGTTGTCCAACCAAATACAACATTTAATAACATGTTTTAACTCACTTCATATCGTCAGTCGAGCTGATGTGGCGTCTTCTCACAGAATGGCAATCAGCACTGAATACTTTATTGTTATGAAAATACCAGAGAAGGCTTGAAGAACTCAAATACACTATATCTTGTCGCAGTCGTGTGTTTATTATCTTCATGTTTAATCAGTTAAAGCGTTTTTATCTTAGTTTTATTCAGCATACAGCGCGAGCTTCACATCAGGGATTTCCAGAAAACAAACGATTACTTCTCTGACGCAAATGTGCCGTTTCTGCTCGAGGGCGCCCTCTGGCCTCCAGTATGAATGAAACTTTTGGGTAGAAAATAAGAAAAATAAAACTTCTCTCTAAATAAATGTATATGACAATCCATATGTTTTTCTTCAATGTACAGGAGTTTTAATCCACACAGTGGCTGCATAAGAGGCTCATATTTCATGTTAAAGACATAGACTTTAAGAAATTGATATCACAGATAAAAAGCACAGATTTGTATAATAATAATAATAATATTTTTTTACAATAAATCATTAGACCTTTCTAATGATTTTTAGTCATAGGCTGTCTGCATACTAACAGGTAACACATAATTTAATTAAAAATAATTAAAATATTATATTTTTCCCTATCGAATTAAGTTCTACTGTACAGTAGAGATGTCAGTTAAAGGGTTAAGTTATGTTTTAGTGGGATATTATGAAAGCAAAAAGCACTAAAGACCAATAAACCTTGATTTATTAACCTGTTAACACAGTATACCCCATTTCCCCATTATATGTACTTACAAGGCATTTGCCCACCGGCAACTATAGTTGCCGCTTGGACTTTTGACTAGGTGTACAAAAAACTATAGATCTATTGTAAGAATTGTTTTGTTTGGATGATTCTAGAGACCTTCACGATTATGTAGATATATTATGTCAACAAAAAATACTTATTAGTAACATGAAAATAACTATGAAAATAAATATGAAATCATCAATTTCATAATTTTATTACAGATTAATAAACTTAATGTGTTATTTGTGTATTCTACTTTTCATTCACTATTACTGTAACAACATCGCCTCCACTAAATAGGCTATATATAACATTTTACTGGTCGGGCACTAGGACCTGGAGGAGCTTCAGCTGCTGTGGAGGCTGCGCGCTAGAGACTGGGGAGACGCGATTGTGCTTGTTTTGAGCTAGTTTTGTTGTGAAAACCTGGCAATCCTGCGTTGATTCACAAATTCAAGGCAGCATTTAAAAACTGTCAATATGAATCACCATACATGCAATGCATTTGCTTGTTTTCACTTGAAGTATGACCACACGGCTGACGTGATCTTATCGCTATAGAAGTCCTTGCACACGTGAGTTATTGCAGGCGCATATCAACACGTTATCATATCGGCAAGGCATATCGGCATATTTTTTTCATATCGGCGATGCCGATTTTTATATTTTAAGTGTTTATCGGCCGATTCCGATGTTGTGCCGATAATATCGTGCATCCCTAATAACGAATCACGATGCATCAACCTTTTCTCCCACCCCTACTGTTTACAAAGAAAATTTGTCGACATGTACACAACATGAACCAGCTACAGTGTTTGAGAACGGGTCAAAGTAGACGTTGTTCACGGACCGCTAGGGATGAAACGATTACCGGTTTCACGATAAACCACGATAAAATTTAGTGACGGTTAGTAATATCGTATAAAATTTTATTATCATTAAAACCGCGTGTGATTATCACGGTTGTGAAAACTCGCGGTAAATCTTGTCCAGTCAGCGTCAGTCTGGCGCACCGCTGTTTTTTTGAATGAGGAGAAATGGCAGAAAGCAGTGACAGCACTCGGGGGATTGTTCTGCCTTCTAAAAGGACCAAATCTGAGGCGTTGTCATATTTTGGCTTTTACAAAAGTCCTGAGGGAAACTTAATCTAAGATGGTCACCCTGTCTGCAAACATGCCAGAAGAAAGTCGCTGTAATAGGGGGAACACTTCAAAACTACGAACGCAAGGCAAGTGGACTTTGACCTCAATACCAAACCTACGTCTGGCAAATAATAACGTGAAGCGAACGAACAAATTCAGACAAGACTAGGGTGACATTTAAGGGATAATAATCAGGGTTTGACATTAACAACCGCCATTTGCGAGTGTAACGTTATTTCGGCTGCACACTATTGCCACTCTGGCTGTTGAACTTATAATAGTCTTCTCAAAAGCCATCTGTTATAATCGCGTTGCGCATTATAAGCACTTACACGTGCTTCTATTGAGTTTATGAATGCAATGTCTCATTATCAGAGGCGTTCAGATTAGCGGAGTTTTGTTCAGAGCGCGCGCCGCTCTTACTCGCTGAAATCTGCACTCAAAGCAGAGATAAACGTGTGTTGTACGCAGGAGATTCACTCATCATACAGTGGATGACTGCTTTTGTTCTATTTCAGCAGCGAAAATGGTTTAAAAAAAAACAGCAGAACCACAGCGCATCTGATATGACTGGCATAACGCAGGCGAATTTAGGGACCGTCTGTAAAGTTACATACAACATTGGTAACGTTATACACGTTTCAAACTTCAATAGCATTTGAAGAGAATGACAGTCATAAAAAGACTGTAAAGTGTTCATCTAGGTGTCAGGTATGATGCACACATTTTGATATTTAATAAAATAAACTGTCAAATCATATGGAAATATGGATATGCATATTTCACTAGGATACTGTTTGGGCTCTAACACAAAATATGCTAGATTTAAATGTGTCTGATAGAACACTGATGAGAATATTGCTTGGGAATATATTTACAGTGATAATATTAGAGATTATATTTACGACAAATTATTATTATTTATGTGTTATGCGTTGCTATTGATGACGGCCATTAAGGAAGGAAATCCCACAGAATCTAGCTTAAAAAAGTGCTTAGAGCTGCTTTAGTTATTTGTTGAATTTCAAATATAAAACTTGTTGAAATGTTTTAAGTGTGTGCATCTGTTCTTTTTGAACACTTTCATTTCGTTTGAACAAAACCGTGATAATATTGATAACCGTGATAATTTGGGTCACTATAATCGTGATGTTAAATTTCCATACCGTTTCATCCCTACGGACAGCCAATGAAGATTATAGACGGCAGTATGCAAATGTGTTACTGCGTTAAGTATTCAGGTCATGGAAGTGAGACTAGAGTTTCTGATGACTCGTTCAGGCGGTTCAGAGTTGATTCTTTCTATTGGGAGGCAATAACTTTATTTGTTATGCACTTTCGACTTTGCAGACCGTTTACATTAACAGAGCTATATTACACACTGTGTGAAAGGTGATATTTGTAAACGCTTTAAATTCTGGAAAATATTCCCATCTTCCCACAGGAGAAGCAGCAGCAAGCAGGAGGAATTACTCAAGGAGAATCTACTGACAGACTATTGTAAAGTTTGAGGTAAACAGGTTGGTGTTTTCCTTCATTCTCTTTAATGACGGATGAGGAACATTAAGATGAAAACTGACACAGAACAATAAATACAGTGGGGAAAATACAACTTTATCCTAAATAAACCATGACTATCAATCAGATTCAACCACACATACAGTGGGGAGAACAAGTATTGATACACTTAAAAAGCATGTAGAGGTCTGTAATTTGTATCATAGGTACACTTCAACTGTGAGAGACGGAATCTAAAACAAAAATCCAGAAAATCACATTGTATGATTTTTAAGTAATTAATTTGCATTTTATTGCATGACATAAGTATTTGATACATCAGAAAAGCAGAACTTATTATTTGGTACAAAAACCTTTGTTTGCAATTACAGAGATCAAATGTTTCCTGTAGTTCTTGACCAGGTTTGCACACACATTCTCTCACACACATTCTCTCACACACTGCAGCAGGGATTTTGGCCCACTCCTCCATACAGACCTTCTCCAGATCCTTCTGGTTTCGGGGCTATCGCTGGGCAATACGGACTTTCAGTTCCCTCCAAAGATTTTCTATTGGGTTCAGGTCTGGAGACTCGCTAGGCCACTTCAGAACCTTGAGATGCTTCTTACAGAGCCACTCCTTAGTAGGGCTTGGAATCACTGGGTACCTCACGATACGATACGTGATACATTGTTCACGATACCGATAATATCACGATACTGCGATAATCAATATATTATCAATAATAAATCACGATATATCATGTTTTAAGAAATAAAAATATATTTTTTTAATTAGGAAAATTAATCTCCTTTTTTTTTTTGCTTGAACACAATAACAAAAACAACTTGTGTCTTATTAGTTGCAACCAAACAGTCACTAGGGTTGGGCATCGAGAACCGGTTCCAACCATAGACCGTAAAAAAATATGGACGACGCGACTTCATTGACTTCCGCTGACCATAGTTGAAGCTTTCAAAGGCCCGCTCACGGCGCTGACATCTTGGGACCGAGTCTGTGCAGTAGCGATCTTGGGACCGGAGTTGCGCAGTAGAGAACAGGAAGTAGAGGCGCGATTATCAAAAGCCCGCCCACACTCTCGCAGATGCAGAATAATTCATTGTGTTGGTGTGAAATAAACAGTTATGGAAATGTAGAAATTAAAGCTAAAGCTCCAATCTCCTCCCAAAAATCCCGAAAAAAGTCTGTTAGTGCCTCAGTGACAACTTCACTCAGAGAAGCCGTCAATCTCAGCTGTCAATCATGACGTCACACCCCCCGTTTTTATAGCATCAAATAACTCACTAAAACTAAACTTATTTAAAAAACGAACACTTGAAATGAAATTATCGTAATAAAAACTGCCTAAAATGACAGAAACCATCTTTAGGAAACAATTATTTGAAGTGTAATTGAATTGTTTAGTGTGTCTCGCGTCCATTCAAATACATGGAGAGGCGGGGTTTAGGAGCTGTACTGGGAACGGCCACCGGGGCCGTTCAATTTCTGACAGGAGCACTGCAGGCTTGGTTCCAACTTGGAACCGTTTAAAAAATAACGATGCCATTGGAATCGTTTAGAAATTTTGTTTTCGATTCCGATCATCGGTTCCAAACGCGCAAGTTTTCGGAAGTGCTTGCCGCGCCCGTTTGTTCTGTTGCAGCCATGGAGCACGGTAAGCAGCGCTCAAAAGTGTGGCTTTATTTCACTTAAAAAAAAAAAGAAGCCTGGGTCGGCACAGTGCAACACATATGACAAACTTATTTCTTGCACAGGAGGATGCACTACAAATATGAGGGGGGCACACTATAAGGTTTTGCGGGAAAGAAACCGTATTATTCAGTCAAAACACTGAGCTCGGCCGTTATTCTGAGCGCGCTCCTCTTTGTGCACTATGAGCCGTCAGCAGCCGCCGGCGCTCATGCCTACTATAATAACTCGCACTGTTGTCATTGCACCCAGGATAAGCACACACACACACACATGCACCATTTTGAGAAATCAAGCTCAATTGAAAAAAAACGCGATTCTCGTCTTTTCTATAACGTATATGATAAGAAATAATACTAATAATATAACCTCCGTAAGTGAATATTGTGTACCGGTTGTCATGACAATATTGCACGAGGCTACTGCGGCTTGGAGTGCACACACAGGAACACGCGCATACAACAGCTGGGTGAGTAAAAGATGGCTTTATTTTCATTTTAGGGTGAACAAAGATTATCCCACCTCGTCATAATCAGGTAAGTGATTGTAGTGTAATAACAAAGCCCTTGACCAAATTGCGAATTGTGATGAACAACAACGTTACTGAAATTATTTTTCCCCCTTGTAGATAAATGTAGCTATACACAAATTGCCCACGCTAGTAGCAGTCCTAATATGACTGCTGTTAATGCTATTGTTAAACCGGGACTCGTGTGAAACTCCATTCACCTTTGCAGCAAAGCAAGTGAAAATCCCAGCGGAGAAAGTCCCAAAACTAAAACTCATTATTGAATCAAAATACAATTTTCCTCTGTGAAATGAGCCTGTGACATGTTGTGACTCCACCCCTCAAAGAATCGGAATCGAGAATCGAAAAGAACCGTAATCGAAACTAAGAATCGGAATCAGAATCAGAATCGTTCAAATCAAAACGATGCCCAACCCTAACAGTCACAGACACTATTTTAGTGTAACTGCTGCAATCAGTAATACTATGTCTTTGACAAATAGTGACACCATTTGGGTGCAAAATAGCTGTAAGGCTGAGGACCGATTCACTGTAAACAATACTATATGTATGATTGTCCTTCATAAACATGAACAGTGACACTATCAAGTGCAAGAAACATAAACCTTTGGGATACTACTTTCTAATAAAAAATAAAATATATCAGGGATAAAGTACATCTAAAATGTGTCCATCCATAAATAAACATTTTTCAGAACAAAATAGAAAACAGCTTCATGTGATGTGTTTTATATGTTCATATTTTTCTTGAGAAAGAGGAGTTGGCCAGCATGTTCAGGAGTGAGTGAACTTCTTTGGGCACTGATGATATCTCCTGCAGTTGAAAAGACCCTCTCAGCTGCTACACTGGTCCCAGGAATACACAAATGCATATGGGCCAGCTTGGAGAGGAGAGGGAACACATGTTCTTGAGATTTCCACCACAACAGTGGATCTTCAGTGAGAGGCAGAGAAGGAGCATCTTGATATTGTTTTATATCCTTCTCTGCAATTAAGGTTGCTGATGTAGAGACATAAGAGGTATTCTCGAAGGTCTGACCAAGAAGATCAACAAGTGCAGACTTTCTTTTCTTTGCTGTGCAGGTCTCCTCTTCCTCTAAATCCCCCTGAACATCCCAACAAGGCACTGGATCATCCTCCTTTAAAGCTGCAGCTTTTGACTGTAGTTTTGCATAAGTGTCTTGCACTTCTTCAGGTGACAGAAATAAAAGGGATTTAAATCTAGGGTCCAGGGCTGAGGACATGCGTAGGAGATCTTTTTCCACCTCTGATATCTCTTTAAAAGGTCTTGATGGATGGCTTCCTCAATCTCTCGAACCAGAGGAGAATCTTCTTCAGTGCTGGTTGTGTCTCGCAGCAGTTGGGCATGAAGAGGAGCAACCACTGAAATGGTGGGATTCTTTTCCTCACACATGATGTTTGTTGCCACAAGCATTGGTCTTCCACTATCTCTTCAGCGCTTGAGATGTCATTCTCTGTCAGTGCACAGTCAGTCGCATTCTTTCTCACCTTAATAAAAAAAAGAAGAAAAAAAAGGCAAAATACAATTTATTTATAAAATGTAACGGTACACAAAACTGACGGTTCGGTACATACCTCAGTTTTGAAGTCACGGTTCGGTACTGCAGTTTTACAAAATTGCTTTTTTTTTATTTTTATTAAAAAATTGTGTCTGACCTTAAATGAATTAAATTGTAACTAAAAGTTTCTTAAGGATAATGCTGTAAACTATATAGGGAGCCCTTACTTGCACATATTACTATAATATTAAAGGTTAACATCAGAACCCAAATTATGAGCCTAGGTTCAGCAGATATTCATGTTTAGATATATTAATCAACACTCAAATAACACATTGTGTGCAAACATGTAAACTTCACTTAAGGCAGTTTTTGCATTAACTCCTAAATCTAATTATAAAATTAGGTTTTTGCTCCAATTCGTTGTTGAAATATAATCATTTATACACAGTGGCTGTCATTTTCATGACAGATTTATCTAAACATACATTAAATAATCAAGACATCAAGTAGAATTAATATATATATATATAGGCTAATATTGTGCATATATTTAGTGAAAGTTTATTTCTGTGGTGAATTAACAGCTGTGGACACTGAATGACTTCTGAGGTAAATGATGCTGCGTGACATTGTTTACAAGCTGTTTGACGTCTTTCCGCGGTTGAAACACTGAACGATTACACGACATATGATACGTTTCAGTAAGTGTTAATGTATCCTCAACATACCTTAAGTTATTATTTCATGTTTATTCTTCTAGAAGAGATGCTCGCGTTCACTCGCGCGCGTCGCGGCCGCTTAAATTGACGCGCCTATACAGTGATCAGTCGTCACATTAAAGAGCGTCAAAACGGCATTTATCGTTTGAATTTTGTGATGAAATGGATAGAATACTTAATATGTTCGAGTGGGAACTAGGATTGAAGTGTGTTCCGCGCTTAAAACAAGCCGGAACTGTTAAAGATTGCATTTGGAACTGTTCGGTACACACGCGCACCGAACCGAAAGCCCTGTACCGAAACAGTTCAGTACGCATACGTGTACCGTTACACCCCTAATAAATAAATACACATATATATATATTTATATATATTTATACCTATATAACTTTTTAGTATGTATAAAGTATTTATTCATTGTATCAAGTAAGTTTATATCATATGTATTAGTATTCATTTACAAACGTATTAATTGTATACAATAAATTATTCACATTTATTACACATATAGAGTACAACTTCTACATTGCAAACTTTTCTTACCTCTGGTGATAAGAGGGCAGCACAGACAGCTGGCTGTTGCTCAAGAAACCTGGAGACCATCTCATAGGCATGTCCGTGATGAGCTTGTGATGGGGGAGGCCAAGGAGTTTCTGGGTTCTTTTCGGTGCTTCTGCTCCAGTTGTGCTTCTATGAAAGAATGTTGAGATCCTCCTAACTTTGACAAGTACTTTGGTAACAGCAGCCATTTTCAGCGCACGTTGGGATGCAAGATTTAAAGCTACACTGTGATATTTTCCCCCATCTAGCGGTGAAAAGGTATATGACCATCCAGGAATATTCGTTTTTGTTCCTGTCAATTCCGATTTCATTTTAACTCCTACTTTGGCCGATTTAGTCCAAGATTAACATGGCTTCCAGTTCGACCTCGTCCACATTCGACACAGTGCCATCGAGTGTTAAAACACGAAAGGCGAAGCTTGAATTTACGGGTATGTCCCTCTTTGGCTAATGTACTTTCAAGATGGAGCGGCAACATGGCGACCCACATTCAAACCCCTCACCCGTATGTATTTTCAATGGCATATTATAAACTTTCGAGAATACTTTATTACTTGAAAGAAGTAAATATACGTTAATGAGCACATATTTTTGAAAGAACTAAGTGTTTTTAGCTAAGAATAAACTAAAAAAGTTACACAGTGTAGCTTTAAAACATGAGCAAAACATCTAACATGTTGGTATCCTGATAAGTCCATTGCTACACGCATGTTTGATGTATTGTCGGTGACAACCACTGGCTTCTTAGCGTAAAGATTCCACTCTTGTACAGTACATCGGCAATGTGTGTCCCAGTATGGGTTTCGTGCATTGCTCGGGTTTGCAGGACATATGACTTCATTTCCCAGTCTTCATTTATAAAAGGTCACACGTGAGCCCCACTCTTTCTGCCGACTCAACTTTAGCCCTGGTCTGGTCATAAAGTGCAGGAATAATTTTTTCAGCAAAATATTTACGAGAGGGAATATCAAAGCGTGGCTCTAAGATATTCATCAAAAAGCAGAACCCCTCATTCTCCACCTCACTGTACGGACTGAGCCCTTTACACATGTAAACAGTGATCCCATTTGGGATTGTCTTTGCCCTCGCAGAAGAAGGTGGTGGCTTTGCCTGGAAAAAGGTGTTTACGCCGGGGTGTGTCAGCTTTTGAGCCAGCACCAACCACGGCTTTCTCACAGAGCTCCGGGTGATGCGGCGGTGCATGTTGGTCGTGTTTCCTGTGTAGCGGACTTTTGCAAAGCAGTTCTTGCATATTGCGTAGTCCTTTTCTAGCTTTGCCCCCGTCCGCACTGCTAAAAAATCCAAAGTGAGTCCACACTTTGGATTTAAATGTTGCTGGAGCGTCCTTTAACTTCTTGCTCTCACTTCTACTTTCCTCGCTTGACTCCACCATTTTCAAGTGTCAATGGCATATTAGGAACCTTGGGGTTGTGATTGGTGATCAGCTAAAATTCACTGACCACATTACGGCAACAACCCGGTCCTGCAGATTTGCACTATAAAACATTAGGAAGATTAGACCCTTCCTATCAGAGCAGGCCACACAACTACTGGTCCAAGCTTCTCTCCAGACTGGACTACTGTAATGCTCTTCTAGCGGGCCTTCCGGCATGCAAACCCTTGCAACTGATCCAGAATGGCACTGCGAGGGTGGTCTTTAATGAGCCGAAGAGAGCGCATGTCACGTCTCTCTTCATCAGTAGGCACTAGCTACCAATAGCCGCTCGCATCAAATTCAAGGCACTGGTGCTCGCCTTGCTCCACTGGCTCTGCACCAATATACCTAAACTAGCTTGTTCAGACTTACACACCCTCTACGTTCTGCCAGTGAACAACGCCTTGTGGTGCCATAACAGAGAGGCATGAAATCGCTGTCACAGACCTTTTCCTGGACCGCCCCCACCTGGTGGAATGACCTGCCTATCTCAATTCGTACGGCCGAGTCTGTAGCCCTTTTCAAAAAACACCTGACCAATCAAGAATAGCCCTTATCATTCTATTCATTTTCTTTCTGTCTAATTTATTTAAATAAATAAACTTCTGTGCTAGATTAACTGAGACTTGTTACAGCACTTGCATATTGTTGCCCTTGACTGTTCTAGTTGCTTCTATTGCCCTCATTTGTAAGTCGCTTCGGATAAAAGCATCTACTAAATGTAAATGTAAAGTGTGTGTATGTCTTTTTCCGCCCACAACAGCCAAACTCACAACGCGCGGGGACACAACGCGCGCTATCTACTTCCGGAGAAGGGTCTCATCAAGGGATAATGAATCGAGCGTTTTTTGATTGCTTTTAAGATCAATACTTGCCGAGAGAGCATCGAGAATCGATCGCGGGAGTAAATATCTTGAGATATCGACATATCGATATTTTGGTGCACCCCTATTCCTTAGTTGTCCTGGTTGTGTTTCAGGTCGTCATGCTGGAAGACCAGGCATGACCCATCTTCAATGCTCTTACTGAGGAAAGGAGGTTGTTGGCCAAGATCTCGCGATACATGGCCCCATCCATCCTCACCTCAATACGGTGCAGTCGCCCTGTCCCCTTTGCAGAAAACCATCACCAAAGAATGATGTTTCCACCTCCATACTTCACTGTTGGGATGGTGTTCTTGGGGTTGTACTCATCCTTCTTCCTCCAAACACAGCAAAAAAGGTCTATTTTTGTCTCGTCAGACCACATGACCTTCAACCATTCCTCCTCTGGATCCTCCAGATGGTCATTGGCAAACTTCAGACGGGCCTGGACATGTGCTGGCTTGAGCAGGGGGACCTTACGTGTGCTGCAGGATTTTAATCCATGACGGCGTAGTGTGTTACTAATGGTTTTCTTTGAGACTGTGGTCCCAGCTCTCTTCAGTTCATTGACCAGGTCCTGCCGTGTAGTTCTGGGCTGATCCCTCACCTTCTTCATGATCATTGATGCCCCTCGAGGTGAGATCTTGGATGGTGCCCCAGACCGAGGGAGATTGACCGTCATCTTGACCTTCTTCCATTTTCTAATAATTGCGCCAACAGTTGTTGCCTTCTCACCAAGCTGCTTGCCTATTGTCCTGTAGCCCATCCCAGCCTTGTGCAGATCTACCATTTTATCCCTGATGTCCTTACACAGCTCTCTGGTCTTGGCCATTGTGGAGAGGTTGGAGTCTGTTTGATTGAGTGTGTGGCCAGATGTCTTTTATACAGGTAACGAGTTCAAACAGGTGAAGTTAATACAGGTAATTAGTGGAGAACAAGAGGGCTTCTTAAAGAAAAACTAACAGGTCTGTGAGAGCCGCAATTCTTACTGGTTGGTAGGTGATCAAATACTTGTCATGCAATAAAATGCAAAATTAATTATTTAAAAATCATACAATGTGATTTTCTGGATTTTTTTTCTCTCACAGTTGAAGTGTACCTATGATAAAAATTACAGACTTCTACATGCTTTGTAAGTAGGAAAATCGGTTGTGTATCAATTACTTGTTCTCCCCACTGTAGATATAGTATACTTGGAATACTAGTAGACTTTGTTGTAAACTAGATTTTGTACTAGAACCAGATTTTGTTTTGTTTTTAATTTGTACTTTAATATTTTGATTCTAGACCCGATGGAAGTGAAAGAGGACAAACGGCATCGGCTTCGAAAACCTCATCAATTCACAAATGAAGATAGAAACATCAGTTCACAAACTGAGATGAACTCCACACCGAAACGATCCAGAAAACCTGGAGTCAAAGAATCTCTCACCTGCTCTGAGTGTGGAAAGAGTTTCACATATAAATCACAACTTAAGAGCCACATGAGGATTCACTCTGGAGAAAAACCTCATGCATGCACTCAGTGTGGAAAGAGTTTCATAGATAAATCAGACCTTATGAGACACATGAGGATTCACACTGGAGAAAAACCTTATACATGCTCTCAGTGTGGAACGAGTTTCAATCACAAAGGACACTTGAAAAGGCACCTACAAATGCACACTGGAGAGAAGCCTCATACATGCACTCAGTGTGGAAAGAGTTTCAGTCTCAAAGCAAACTTAGTTGAACACATAAGAATTCACACTGGAGAAAAACCGTTCACATGCACTCAGTGTGGAAAGAGTTTCATTCGTAAAAGTGTTCTCGACAATCATCTGCGCTGTCACTCTGGAGTGAGATCATTCAGCTGTGATCAGTGCGAGAAAACATTTGTTACAGCATCAGGCTTAAAAAGACACCTTGTAGTTCATGCTGATGTGAAGCCTCACTTTTGTTCTGTTTGTGAAAAGAGTTTTTCACATCTGGACGCTTTACAACTACATGAGCGCATTCATACTGGTGTGAAACCTTATATGTGCTTTGACTGTGGGAAGACCTTCAGTACATCAGGAGCATTAAGTGAACACAAGAGAGTTCACACTGGAGAGAAACCGTACAAGTGCTCACAATGTGGAAAGAGTTTCTCTAAGGCAGGATCATTGAAATATCATGAGAGAGTTCACACTGGAGAGAAGCCGCACCAGTGCTCTTCATGTGGGAAGAGATTCACTTCATCTGCGAAATTAAAACGACACCAAAGAGTTCACACTGGAGAGAAACCGCACAAGTGCTCACACTGTGGGAAGAGTTTCTCTCAGTCAGACAACCTGAAAACACATGAGAGAGTTCACACTGGAGAGAAACCGTATAAATGCTCTTCATGTGGGAGGAGTTTCGCTATTTTATCAACCCTGAAAGATCATGAGAGAATTCACACTGGAGAGAAACCGTTCAAATGCTCTTCATGTGGGAAGAGTTTCGCTCGATTATCAGCCTTGAGAGGGCATAAGAGAGTTCACACTGGAGAGAAACCGTACAAGTGCTCACACTGTGGACAGAGTTTCGCTCAGCCAGGAACCTTGAAAAAGCATGAGAGAATTCACACTGGAGAGAAACCGCACCAGTGCTCTTCATGTGGGAAGAGATTCATCCGATTATCGAGTCTAAAGGTTCATAACAAAAAGCGATGTTGTCTAGATGAGCAAAAGCAAACGAAAAGTGAGCAAAAAAGCTTCACCTCTAAGCGTTTGAGAACAAGACGTCCTTGAATTGAAATCACTGAGAGACTCTGAATGTTCATCAGCTGTTCTGTGCTGTTAGAAGCTGAAAGGATTAGTTCACCTCAAAATGAAAATGTCCTGATATTCTACTCTCCCCCATCTCATCCAACATGTTCATGTCGTTCTTTCTTCAGTTGAAAAGAAAGCAAGTTTTTTGAGGAAAACATTCCAGGATTTTTCTTCACATAATGGACTTCAATGGCAACCAACGTTTTCCTCAATAAACTTTTTTTTTTTCCGACTGAAGAAAGAAAGACATGAACATCTTGGATGAGATGGGGGTGAGTAAATTATCAGGACATTTTCATTTTGAAGTGAACTAATCCTTTAACGTGTGAACGACTCTTATTATGAAAGTGTATCCAAGTTCAGTCAAGTTTGGATATGGTTAGATTTTACTAACTTTCATTTATTGTGTCTATGGCCAGTGATGTTGTGTGTAATGTATTGATTGCACATTTCAAAACTGAAAAAAGGCTTGATTATTGAATAAACATACTTTAGTTGGCATGCAATCAAAGTGTTTCAATATTGCTCACTCTATAGTTATGAATTATTGTTTTAAACTAAATCTGCACCACAATATTCAATTTATATTAGAACATCATTAAAGATGATACTGGTTATGAAGTCTGAATTAGGGGTGTGCGATAGTCGTCATAGTTGGGTTAACTTTTATAGCGGTGAATGAGAGAATACATTAAATATATATTTTGTGTGTCCCCATTTGCTCAATTAGCAAAAGAAAAACTCCACAATAGTGATTTCACAACTTTCAAAAAGAGGGAAAAAATAGAGTGAGATTGATAATGGCAGTGAAAAGAGAGAAAGATCTTACATTTTACCATCACTCCCATAGACGATGTATTAGAAACACCCTCAGAGCAGCGGTAACTTGTTTTTTTGTAATTTGATGCAAAAATAATAAAATACAAAGTATTAGTGTTATAAATTTACACACAAAAAAATACAAAACAACTGCACGATTTACAATATTGATGACCGTTAATACGTGTCACAGTCCCCTATGAAGATAAATGTGCTCCGCCCACTTTCTACATGAAACTGTTGGCACTGTTTATGACAAGCCGTTTTAGCATTAAATACTCCTTTCCGTACTAGTCATAAATCAGTTTTGACTAGTCATAATTCCAGTTCCAGATATCTCTTCTGCAATTTTGACTCGTCATAATTGCAATTAAGATATCTACAATGTGATTGTGAATAGTCATAATATGCACTGAAGATATCTACAATGTTAATTTGACTAGTCGTAATATACATTACAGATATCTACAATGCTTTTATGACTAGTCATATTCTCCCATTGACTTCAATTGGAAAATATTTTCAGATATCTACAAATTGAGTTTTGACTAGTAGAAATTGTAATTACACATCTGTAAAAAATAAATTTCTACTGGGATTTCTAATTAGAGATATCTCTAATTAGAAATCCCAGTAGAAATGTATTTTTTACTATAAATTTTTTTACTCTATAGTATTTTTTACTCTATAGAAAACAAAACCTGGATACCTGGATAACCTGGATATTTTAGACGTAGAAATCCTGGCCGCATCCGGGAAAAAACGGCACGTATGGTCACTCTACAGAACAGATAGCATACTGTACATTGCAACGTGGAATTCTTCACTGCCAGAATAAACCAGCACATACCTTGTTCACAGCAATGCCACATTTTTATAATTAAAGATAAGAGAAAATTATAGATTACCACCATCGAACCTGACGATGCATGGAGCCAAACAAGATAGCTATTTTAGCAAAAGCATTGATCTAAACGCTACATAAAATACTCGTTTACGTTCCTACACAAACATTTCCACTGACATTTAATGACTATATGGAGCAAATCCAACCATATGTAAACAGCAATATGTAAAAATGTGGATAAACATTTAAAATCTAAAAAATAGCCTACACCAGATAACTTCTGCCTGATATATCACTTTGATATTACAATTTATCAACATTATGACAAAATGAAAAACATAAACGTAAATTATGATGGGGCAAAAGCAGACTAAATTTGTTAGCGGTTAGCTAGGGAGGAACTCTGGGTGGTGCTGAAGAAATGTAGTTTCACGTCACGCAACAGCGGATTCGACTAGGAGCAAGTACAATTCAGATATCTTAAAATATAATTGTGACTAGTCGAAACCGAATTAGAGATATCTCTAATTACCTTTGCGGATAAATGAAGCATATTTTAAAGATATCTATGACATCATTACAGTAGTCAAAATATATATTACAGATATCTCAAATCGGATTTCTTACTAGCAGTGGTGGTAAGTAATGTAGTAAAACTACTTTACTTTACTTAAAGGTCCCATGGCATGAAATTTTCATTTTATGAGGTTTTTCAACATTAATATGAGTTCCCCTAGCCTGAATATTGTCCCCAAGTGCCTAGAAATTTCGATCGGTGTAAACCGAGTTCTGGCTGTCTTTCTCTGCCTTTGAGAAAATGACAGCCCAGATGAGCTGATCTTGAATTTTTAAGTTATGACCTCATAACAGGAACGGTTACCTCCCTTTCCTCTGCCCAGAGAATTTGGCATGCCCATGCGAGCGCTATATTTGTCCTCGAGAGATCATGGCGAGTGAATGCTGGCAGTTTCTCAGTGTTTGGATGTACAAATGAAAACAGAAGTCTTTTTTCAGTTCCTTCTGATCTATGATCAGTGATTTCTGATGTGAAGCTAATTATTCAAGTTCACACAGTACTGTATTATTCGTGCACACGCTGCGGCTTCTCTCTCCCGACAGAGCGGTGTTTTCTATCTTGTGAGTCAGTGTTTTTGTACGACTAGAAATAAACTGATAACCTGAAGTATATGCTCAACAGTTCACTTAACTGAGATGTGCTGAGAACTGATGAGAAGTGAACTCCGGTCCATCCGTCTCTGTGGCTTGTGCCTGCTCGTAGACCTCGTTAAACCACGCCCCCTCCGCTACAAGATCTGATACTCATTTCAAATGCAAAGATGTCAGCCAATCACAACAGTGGGCGTTTTTACTGAACTCTCACAGCAGACATGCCCCTTGAAACAGGGCATTCAGCCACAGGGCAAACATCAGTATAGAAAAAATGCCTTTTATTTCTAAATTATGACATTTTATGATGTAAAAATCATACTAACAATATAAGTACACCTCAGGAAACATTATAGAATAATAGAAAAATGCCATGCCATGGGACCTTTAAGTATTTTTTTCGGGGATCTGTACTTTACTTGAGTATGTTTTGCTTGCATCTACTTTCACTCGTACTCCACTACAATATTAAAGACAAAGTTAACTTTTTACTCCAATACATTTCCCCATGCCCTCTCCAAGTATTTATTACACTTGCTTTCCAAACTAACAAAAAACATGGGTGAAGGAGAAAACCAAGCTAGTAAGCTGGTTATCTCCCTGCATGCTCGGTCATGGATGATCCAGTCGGGGCTAGACTTGGAAAAGCTGACTAGGTTTGCCACATTAACGCTAGCTCAGTGTTTCCAAATTTTTTGTCTTTCGCGGCACACTATTTACTAAACATCGGTTCATTTTGATTTGTTTGTTGTCAGTTAAAATCCATTTTGTCAGTGATGCAATTTATAAAATGAGACAAACCGCAGGAAATCGTTCCACAAACGTTAGTTCGTCTGTCCATGTAATTTTCAACCGATTTATGAATAAGAACAGCTTTGCCAGATCACGATTGGTTGGTGTATATACATGACAAACAGGCATTGGTGAATTGTGTAATACTTTAAAATATATAATATATATATTTGTAATTAAATCAACACATTAGCTCTGATTATGGATGAAAAAAAAAAATATTGGTTTATTTTTTCCCGTAAGGACACACGCTCTCTGAAAAGACTATAAATGGCTCGAGAGCCGTTTCCGAACAGTGGAAAATCAGCAGTCAATCAAACCCCTCTGCACGTGCCTGATCTGCTTAAAGGGTTAGTTCACCCAAAAATGAAAATTCTGTCATTAATTACTCACCCTCATGTCGTTGGACACCCGTAAGACCTCCGTTCATATTCGGAACACAAATGAAGATATTTTAGTTGAAAGCTGATGGCTGAGAAAGGCTTCACACAGGCCTCCATTGGCATTCAGTACATTGACACTTCCAAGATCCATGAAAGGCACTTAAAACGTCGTTACAAAGTCTATCTCACCACAGTGGCTCTACAATAATCATACAATGCGACGACAATAGTTTTTGTGCGCAAAAAAAAATCAAAATAACACCTTTATCCAACTTGTTCTCGACTTCCGTGTGCGCCTCCACGACGCATGCGCGAGAATATGACGTAGCGCCGGTGTTCGGGAATCGATGAAATACACACTCAAGCTCCATTTTGAGCACTACGCCGAGACCTAAAGCACGATCAATGTAGAATCCAACAGCTTAGACACGCGCGTCTTCCTCTGCTCGTAAACAAATCGCTTCTGGGTCATATGTCCGAACGCCGGATCTGCGTCATATTCTCGCGCATGCGTCGTGGAGGCGCACACGGAAGTCGAGAACAAGTTGGATAAAGGTGTTATTTTGATTTTTTTTTGCGCACAAAAACTATTGTCGTCGCATTGTATGATTATTGTAGAGCCACTGTGGTGAGATAGACTTTGTAACGACGTTTTAAGTGCCTTTCATGGATCTTGGAAGTGTCAATGTACTGAATGCCAATGGAGGCCTGTGTGAAGCCTTTCTCAGCCATCAGCTTTCAACTAAAATATCTTCATTTGTGTTCCGAATATGAACGGAGTTCTTACGGGTGTCCAACGACATGAGGGTGAGTAATTAATGACAGAATTTTCATTTTTGGGTGAACTAACCCTTTAAGTGTTGATATTTACAGTTAATTTGAATATTTACTTTTTACTTTCGGTACTTGAGTACGTTTTAAATTGGATACTTTTGTACTTTTACTCAAGTGATGTTTGAATGGAGGACTTTCTACTTTTACTGGAGTAATTTTTTATTTAGGTATATATACTTTTACTCGAGTATAACTTTTGAGTACTTTTACCACCCCTGCTTACTAGTGCAATTATTGCAGTTATGCAATTATAATTACCAGTTCGTCAAAATACAATTGTTACTATCTTTAAATATAGCCTATTTATAGATAGTCAGAACAAAGGTTTAAATGCTAAATCGGCTTGCCATAGTTGGCGCCGTTGTCCGAACGTCGTCTGACGCTGACCAATCAGAAGCCTCATACCTCAGCGAGTCCAGAGCGCCGCGCAGCGACAGAAACAAACGGTCGCAGAAAGAAACAGTGACAATCCCACTAACGGAGAAAAACTCAAGCTCCCCGCCGGTTCCCGAGTCGCTGTGTATTCCAGCCGCACATTTAGACCCACAACACGCGTAAGTTTGTTTTCTGCTTCCCTTTCTCTCTGGATTATTCTCCTGTCGCGCGAGCTGGTGGCGTTAACGCTCGCTTTCTGCAGGACGAACTCGTTTGCCGGAAATAACGTTACATTACTTGAGATTTGAAGCTCACTTGGTCGTTTTCTGCCACGATCGAGACTGGGATGTGTGTGTGTTTTCGTGCTGGTCACAGATTGGGCTCAGTCAGATAAAGGCAAAGACTGAAGCTTCTGCTGGTTTGTACAATAAGGGCGTTATTACAGATCTTAATGCTTTCATAAAACCGTGGCAATATCAATATGATACATATGGCCAATAGCAGTTTAGTTACTATTGGTAATGATCAAAACAGTTGTTCTGCTTGATTTATTAGTATTGTTTGTTATTATGCTGTTATCTAAATATCAGCTGTAATGCAGTGTGTAATATAACTTTAGCTGTGTGTGTCTGTGATGTGGATCAACTGGGTTCAGTGTTGCCAGATTGGGTTGACAATTTCCAGCCCAAAACCTCACCAAAACCTTAACACGCAAAGTAATGTTATAGAATTTTATTGTCATACCAATAATAATGATTAAAAAAATAAATCAATTTCCCAGGAAAACAGGGCAAACACGTTAAAGAGAACGAGCAAATATGACTTAAATGTCCAGGTGGAAACTGTCAAAACTGCAATCAAGAAATTAACCAAAGACTTTACTCCTCGGAAAAGCGTCATTTTCAAGTGTCAACAGGAAGAATAATCCAATTTAAGTGGAAAAGGTGCCCAATATGGCATTTCACACGTTAAAACTGTCTGTGGTACGCAATATGATATCAATGAGGGAAAAATATTTGTGGTGTTTTTCCTGCTCAAAATTGGACACTCTAACAATTGCAAATATAGCTGCAAGCAGCCATTACCGGCTTACCGGGGCCAAACGCAAAGAAGACAAGACATGCCAAAATGGCTGGGAGTGTCAGATCAAAGGCAGCAATGAGCAATTAAACACATTTTAAGATGGTTTTAGGCAAAAAGGCTGAAAAATGCATTGTAGTCTATGGGAATTTCATGTTTTGAGGCACAATCCCACCATTTTTTTATGCGTCCTCGGAGTGAGCCCATACATGTGTGTATCAATTTTGGTGAAAATATCTCATTTCGTTTTGGAGGCATTTATAGAAAAAACATGTAAAAAATGACTGACACCTGACTTTGATTGGATTTTACTCCCCCTTACTATCAATATTTTTTCACTTGGGCATTAGCGTATAGCTATCGGCCTATGTTTCCGAACTTGTGACGCTGGTTTCGTTTCGATCGGACTAGCGGTTTCGAATATATCAGCTAATGTTTTTAAAGCACTAAATTATAACGCTGCCCTACAAAGGCAAAAGACCTTAACTCGCTTTTTCCAGTTTTCCAGCCAAATTAATTATAGGTAGGAAACTGGAAATCTGTCAATTAGATGTTTTAGTAATGCAAATTATCTACGTAAAAAAAATCTTGAGCTCAAACTTGACTTTTGACCCCTATTTTGAAGTTACTGTACTCTGCCTTTTGTATTGTCTGCAAAACGTGAGAAGTCAGACCAAGGCAAATGGCAGAAACTTCCACATTATCAATATTTTGTTGCAGTTCACGATTTACAAAATCATTATAGTAACACCTGTATAAAATCTAGTGACCATGGCAATTTCAAAAGCCATCTCAGCCATCTTTAAATGCTATTAGTAAAAACCTCTCAACTATTTGTTTTACCTACACTTTTATTCAGGTATCGTGTGTGTCAGAAGTGCTTCAGTGACAGATGTATGACACTGGCTACACTGTAATATAAACGCTGCAAACTTTAATGGACAGGAAAACAACGGCAGAATACCGATACTCCAGGCTAACACAGTAACTTATAAACAACGGCTAAACAATAGCAGAGTATCCTAACTCAATTTGAGCGCTCTAAAACAAAGGCAAAGAACAGTAACTGGTGTTACGGTGTTCTGCGTTGGTTTCTCCTGGGCTTTTGGAAATCACTGTTAAGACAACCCATTATTTTTTCGATAAAACAACGGAAATTGACTCAAGATACTTATCCACATGATAAAGGAGGTCTTGAATGTCCCAAAAATATCAATAACTTTCACCAAAAATGAAGTTACTGCCTTTTGCCTTTGTAGGGCAGAACGCTGCACAAACCATACGCCGAAACCTGGCAAGTCTGGTATCGTTGGACTCGGCAACGATTCAGGAGTCTAAGGAGATGAAAATAAGTCAACCACAACCAAAGTTATAAGCATTTGAAAAACAATTCTCCACTAGGTGGCTCTGTTTCGAAACTTCTCAGGCTCCTTCAGGACATCTTGTTGACCCATACCGAGTTTCGTAACAATCTGTTCATGTGTCCATAAAATACAGCATTTTAGCACATAATAAAAAATTTCCGACAGCCAAAATGGCCGATATGGTAAAATTGGATATCAGTCGACTCGGCATGACACCCCGAATCTAACGCGATCACTTTTATGATATTTGGACAAACGTTCCGAAGTTCGTATCTCCGGACCTGTAGGTGGCGCTGTTCAGAAACGCTGCATGTTGCCTCAGGTCATGCTTGTGATGGCATGTACCAAGTTTGGTTTGAATACAATAAAGCGTTGCGGAGATATAGCCTTATGTGTATTTTCGCAACCGCTATGTAAAATTTGTTCGCGTGTTTATCGAAAACGATTTGGCGAATCAACTTGAATTCCATAACTTTTTTTGGCACCATCTGAAGTTTATCTGGTTAAATGTTCGTGAAAAATCGGTCAAACCGTCTAGGACGAGTTCTCAAAAGTAGGTTTTTCGGAAAATTCAAAATGGCGAGAACTCATAGGGTGCAATCGAATCGCCACTTTGTTTCTAGCCCTTAGGATTCAAAAGTTATTAGCATAAAAATGAGTGAAAGTTTGGACTGGTGGTGGCGCTAGAGGGAATGAGTTAGAGACTCCAAATTTGGTGTGGTTACTATTGGTAGTGACCTCTAGTGTTTTCAAAAATATTGATATTTTGATATGTATCGAAATATCTGAAACGATACGATACTATATTTATTAATCTATATATTAATCTATTATTTATAATGGTCAAATACACTCAAAAAAATTCTCAATGTCAGTCTTGGTGAGTATTAACGTGAACACAGTCGTAACCAGTTCAGGAAGAATGTGTAACAGGAACAGTGTTTGGAATCCATGCGTGCGTCGGTCTTAAAGGGACAGCAGTTATTTATCATTCAAACTACAAAAAGACAAATGATCACTGACTTTAATGGATTAATATGTATTAATTTTTTTACAATGAAGATTATCCAATGTTATTTTAAATTGTATTACTTTGTTTTTTTTAATACAGTTTCTTACCTGAATATTGTTAGTCCTACCTGAAAAAATAAAGCAGTCTATTTCATTTGTATCTTTATTCTATTGTATTTATTTTGCAATTGTTTGTAATTTGTTTATTTGTTCTTATTTTATTACGGTTTACTCGTCTTTTTAACCCTTTAGGCGCCAGAGGTTTTTTCCTAAAACGTTCGATTTTGACATCTTAATTTGAAAAGGCTATATCTTAAAAGTGATAAAAGATAGAGACTTTTTGTAAACTAGAGAAATATTAAGGATGACCCAAAGTTTATGTAGGGATTACATTTTCCCATCTAATTAGCATATTATGACGTCATATGGTGGTGGTCACCTTGGATTATAGAATTTTCATGAAAAGTCACATTTTTAAATGATAAATGCAGCACCCCCCCCCCCCAAATGTCCCTCATCTTCAGTATGCTATATTGCACAATACTGAATGCTCAGGTAAATAGTAAACAAACTGTAAATTGTTACTAATAAATGGTAGAAACAAACCAAATGCATGTAACGGTTGGCCTTTTGCTGTAGAGACTTTCCATTTATACAGTAGGCACTCTGATTCCATGTATGGGGCACATATATATTATTAATATGACACACAAACACAAGTAGACAAGACCTGTTTAGTTCAAAAGATCACTCGCCACGGCAAGGCAGAGATCATGAGTGAAATGACGAGACAAGACGAGAGACAGACGCGCGTATGCGCCCGCCCGCCGAGTGTGCAGTTCAGACTACGGTCATTGTCATTGCGACTCCTCACCCTGCTTCCACGTTGCCCCCTAACTGTATTTGCAATACACGAGCCTCGGTTTAGCTGCGTGAGACAAACGCTGCCAGTGTAAATGCACTACGGGCGCGCGCCTCCCACTCTCCATACGCACCACTCCTGCCCTGCTTGCGCGTATGGTGTAAAGCCGGCGTAACACGCCTGCTAACTTCGCGATGAACACTCCGACCCCGGGAAATACCACTGTGTTCCCATCACTGACATTGGGCAAAGGATTCACCGTTTGTGCTTGGTGTAGGGCTATACTTTCACTTTCAGAATCACGGCAGATATTCTCCTTCAGAATCAGGGTCCGCGAATAGAAGACTCAACACTTCATTGCAGGTAAGCTTTATTGATGCCATTAGAAAATAATAATAATAATAATCTAATTCAAATAATCGCTGACATTGACAATATTGCTCTGATAAAATGGATCACGTGCACACTAGCTCCGCGTTTGTTCGCACTGATTCAATGTGCTCTTACTCGAAGATTTTGTATAGAAGCATGACGTTTTTTTGAGTCTGGGATGAAGTATGACATGTCTGCCATCTAGTGGAGGGGAGGTCGAACGAAATTTGATACCCTATTTGACAAAATCGGCCGTTTTATTCAGTGCCGCATCTTGTCGAGTAAACTCGACCGTGGCGCCTAGAGTAGGGCTGGGTAAAAAATATCGATTTCTCGATTTTAATCGATTCTCACTTTTACAAAACAATATCGATTCTTAAATCCCAAGAATCGATTAGTCATCCTGTTTTCAGTTAATGAATGAAATAAACATTGTAGCGCACCTCCCATCCAATAAATCGCTATAATCTTTGTGCTTTATTACTATTGATATGAAACAAAGCCTCAGATTTCAGATTACGTCTATTTTTTACGAAATTCAAAAGCATAAATACCACTGTGGCGCGAGGTCGCTCTGCCGCAGCTCAGCCCAAGAGAACTGGCAGCGCGGAGCAAACATGAACGGATCTTCTCTTCCACCTTAATATCAGTTAAGCGCGAAATAAACATGAATGAGCATCTGAAAGTGTGTTAAAAGATACAGGACAACTTACTGAAATCCGTATCATGTCACATAGAATAGCTCAAGTGCTTTAACTGCAGAAAGACGTAAGTGAAATGGCTAGTAAACAATGGCATGTAACGTCATTTTCCTAAGAAAAACCATATCCAGTGTCCATAAACTCTTTAGTCAGCTAGAAAAATTAACTCTAGAGAGGAGCATTTTGCTAATTATATGCACCACATTACATAGGCTATTGATTGTCATTTTTAATGTTCTTCAATATTTAATGCATGTAGCCTATGAATCTGGCAAGTTTTTATGACAGCCAAATGTTTATATTTAAAAAAAACTAATTGTAGTAGAAATATGATTATGTAATTGTGAAGTTAATATTATAACTTTATTATTATAAAAAACTAAAAATCATGTAGTGTAATTTAAGTGTTTGTATACAAATCATTTTTACCTTCAATATTAGTAGGCTAATGTAGTACCAACTGACTCCCATAGTTTACAACATTTGTTCAGAGATTTGTTTTCTTTGAGAAAATTGGCCATGCATTATACCTGATATATATCTAAAATAATCGATATTGAATCGAAACGAATCAAATCGAAAATCGAATCAAATCGAAAGCTTGTGAATCGAAATCGAATCGAATTGTGAAATTTGTGTCAATACCCAGCCCTAGCGTAGAGGGTTAAATTCAATATGAAATCAAGCTTCCTTGTGCTGTATGTAAGCTATTGCAACAAAATTAGTTAGCAAATATTTGTGGGATAATTGTAATGGTAATTGATCAACGTTTATATATGAGAAAAAGCTTAAAAGCTTTATCATATAAAGTGATCTCTTCAAAATAAAATTTTATTTGCTTAGACTTTCAATAGACGAAAAAAAAGTTTGACAGTATATGCAGCGTTTTTTCCCTGTGGTATCGAAAATGGTATCGAATATCGATATTTTTTAAGGTATCGTATCGAAGTTAGAAATTCCAGTATCGTGACAACACTGGTGACCTCTATCAAATTTCACAACTTTCCCGCAAGCGGTTCTATGGGCTGCCTTAAGCTAGGAACACACCAAACCAACGTCAACTAACTGGTGGCGACGAAAGCAGACTGCGGAGTCGGCTCACGTTGGCTCAGGCTGACGCTCAACATCCGACGACCAAGTGCCAAGTCCATTCTGTGCCTGCGTAAGAGTAAATAGCTTTCCGCACCAGCTGGTGGCAGTCGTCGGTTTTATACCGAGGGAGTTCACCCTCTGTTCGGTTTAGCGAGGTCTGTGACGGGAGAGAGAGTCAGAGGACGAGCGGCACGTAAGTGAATCAAGTGCAAATGATTAACACCTGTCTCTTGTTTCACTCACTGCCGTTGCCAGAATCACTGACTCCGCCTCACTCCATTTTTTAAGGAGGTTAAGGTGGTATATCTGATATGTCCTGCTCCTATCCGATCGAATCACCTCATAATCTAGATCTCCTATTCGCTGTGTGACCACAAAGGGCCCTTGCCACTTGGCAAGCAATTTTGAGCTAGAAGTTGGGAGTAATACAAGCACTTTATCTCCCGGTGTAAATTTACGCAGTTTCGTTCCCCTATCGTACAGCTGGCTTTGTTTGTCTTGAGCCTGTAACAAATTCTCCATGGAGAGCCGCCCCAATGTGTGGAGTTTTGTTCTCAGGTCCATTACATTCTGAATTTCATTTTTGCCTTGCGAAGGTCCGTCCTCCCAAGTTACTCTGAGAACATCCAACACCCCACGGGTCTGACGTCCATAGAGAAGCTCGAACGGGGAAAACCCGGTGGAGGCTTGCGGGACCTCGCGTACAGCGAACAATAGGGGTTCTAACCATTTTATCCCAATTTTTGGTGTCTTCCTGTACGAACTTTCAGATCATTGTTTTCAACGTGCGATTTAAATCGCTCCACCAACCCATCCGTCTGTGGGTGATAGACGCTGGTGCGGACCGATTTAATGCCCAATAATTCGTAAAGTTTGGTAACGTACGTGACATAAACACCATGCCCTGATCAGTGAGGATCTCTTTCGGGATCCCAACTCGGGAGATTAAGTGAAACAATGCCTCCGCAACACTCTTTGCGGAAATGCTACGGAGGGCAATTGCTTCGGGGTATCGTGTTGCATAGTCCACCAGGACTAATGCAAAACGATGCCCTCGTGCAGATCGCTCTAATGGTCCGATGAGGTCCATGCCAATTCTCTCGAAGGGACCTGCATCAGCGGTAGAGGGCGCAATGGCGCTTTTGGAAAGGCCGGTGGATTTACCAGCTGATATTCACGACAAGCCGCGCACAACCGGACCATTAGGTGATTCAGTGTGGCCGCTTGACCCAAATGACCGGCCATAGGATTGGAGTGAGCTGCCTGGAAAAGCATTTCCCGACGGCTTTTCGGAATTAACAACAGGGTTGTATCCTGTTTTGACTGAGTGTCTTGGGTCACTCGATACAACCTGTCTTTCAATATGGCAAAATAAGGATATGAGAGCGGCTGCTCAGGATGGAGAAACCTGTCCGTCGATCGATCGGACCTGTGCAAACGCATTTTTTAGCGACTCATCCTGGGACTGTTCCAGAGGAAAATCATCGCGGTCAGGGAGGATCAGACTCTCAACACCGCTCCGTTCCTCTGCAACAGTACCTGATGGTCCCGGCTCAGATTCTCCAACCTACACAGCCGCTCTTTCTCCCCGCCCTCTTTTGTTCCAAGAGACATCCGCACACAAATACCTCAATAAACTTCCAAACGCTGGCCAATTTGTCCCCAAAATCAAAGGAATGTCGGAGGTGCGGACTAACTGCCACCTCCACTCTATGCTTTTGTCCCCGGAATTGAATTATAACCGTCACTAGCGGATAATTCACCACATCCCCTTGCACACACTGTACCTTAACCATGCAGCTCTTATCCAATACCAACGATTGTATCAGGCTTTGATGGATAGATGTGTGGTCACATCCTGAATCCACCAAAGCTGGATAGGCTGAATACTCACTGGTATTTGGTACAGCCGGCTCGATCGGGGGCAGCCTGGGGTGCGTCGGGGACCCGGATCAGCGCCCCCACCTACATCACGGGACACCGATCTATAAAGTGACCCGGATCCCCGCAGCGCCAACAGGCCGGCCCAGACTTCGCCGCCGCCCCAGTGGCAGGAAGTAAACCAAGGAATTGACGTGGAGAGAGAGGGAAAATGGGACTGGAGGCTGGAAGGAAATTGAGGGGCTCTGTGCCCCTAGATGGCACACAAGAGCCGGAGGCTCCGTCCGGGAATCCCCCGACCCTTGCTCGAGCTGGACCCCGGGACTGGAATCCTCCCCTCGTACGGGGAGCCGGAACGGGCCTATGGGGAGAAGGAGAAGAAGAGGGACAGGGGGGAGAGAGAGAGAAGCTGCTGGCAGGGGTTCACGGACCCCTGGGCACGCCACCATTTGGTCCTCCGCCAGCTCGATGGCTTTGTCCAGCGACGCCGGCCTGTGGCACTGGACCCATTGCACGGTTTTCCTCGGCAACCGCGCAATAAACTGCTCCAGTGCCACTCGATCCACGATCTGGTCGACAGTCGACTGTTCATCTGCGGCAGGCATCCCGGAGCTGCTGGGCCATCACGAAGGGCCGGGGTTCGAAGACCCGACCCGCTGGAGGATGGCCTGACGCAGGTCGTCATAGACCAGGAGGTTCAGGACTGGAAGTTGTTGGGCTGCTATCTGCGCCTCACCGGATAGCAGCGGGATGAGGCGCATTAGCCAGTCCAGTCGCGTCCACCCACATGCCTCCGCAGACCTGCATGTGGGTGGCTTTGGCCGGGGGTGATGTACAGCGATACAGCTCAATTCGATACAGCTCCCGATCGATACAATTTTAATTTTAAATTAATTTTTTTTTTAATTTAAAAAATATTTAAAAAAAAATTGAAACTGCCTGCCAGTCTTCTGAGCTCCAGAACTTCCTGAGGCTCCATGTTTCTTGTAACGCATATACTGGGTTCGCAATGAATCACACAAGTACATGCGCACTTGAGTTTTGTTTATTAACCTATTAGACTATAAAATATAGCCTAGAGGTTTGAAAACCTCCAAAATGACCCCAAACCAGGCCAAATTTTGTCCCCCCGGCCAAACCCATTTTTACACACACAATTAAATTCAAAACCATTTATTAATGTTCGTGTCAGTATTTGAACTGTGTTGTTTCCTCGTCTTTGTTCTCATGTATTTCACGGCATTTAAGGGAGTTTTAACATGTTTTCATGTTGCACCTCGAAAAGCCAGGTGATGCCTCAATCTGTTATTATTGGTCTACTGCTTACAGCGTGTGTCGGAAAAGATCGTCCATTACCATAACTGAACTTCAGCTCCAGAGGCTTCCTAAATTTCAGCGATTGTATACACTGTAAAGACAGTAGCAATGGCGTCACTTTTAACATATCAATCCGAGCACGAGTCCGATGATGAAACATTGGAAAAACTAGTTATTCAACCTGAACCTCCATTGCAAGGACGACTTGAGCAGGACATTTCTCAGTGACACACCACTCAGTTTGAGCTACATTATAAGCTGTTGCAAATGTAATTCCTCCCCATCAGCATTATTAAAAAAATCATATATTGCTCAGGAGCAAGTTGGTCTAATAAAGTGTGTCTTTTTAATGGATAAGCGTTTTGTAAATCCCATTTAGACCTCAGAGATTTGAGAAGCAATTGTCAAAAGGTTTTACTGCTGTTGTATTGCTGTGGTAATTTTAACCACTAACTCTTCAAATCCTCATCCTTTGGAACTCTTTACAAAGAGAATTTGTCAACTGTACACAACATGAACCAGCTACAGTGTTTGAGAACGGGTCAAAATAGACGTTGTTCACAGACAGCCAATGAAGATTATAGACGGGCAGTATGCAAATGTGTTACTGCGTTACGTATTCATGTCGTGGAAGTGAGACTGGAGTTTCTGACGACTCGTTCAGACGATTCAAAGTCGATTCTTTCTATTGGGAGGCAATAACTTTATTTGTTATGCACTTTCGACTTTGCAACTTTGCAGACCGTTTACATTAACAGAGCTATATTACACACTGCATGAAAGGTGATATTTGAAAACGCTTTAAATTCTGGGAAATATTCCCATCTTCCCACAGGAGAAGCAGCGGCAAGCAGGAGGAATTACTCCAGGAGAATCTACTGACAGACTATTGTAAAGTTTGAGGTAAACAGGTTGGTGTTTTCCTTGATTCTCTTTAATGACGGATGAGGAACATTGAAGGGGGGGTGAAATGCTGTTTCATGCATACCGAGTTTTTTACACCTTTAAAGACTTAGATTCCGATGCTAAACACGGACAGTTTTTTTTTTTAAAGTTGGAAGTTTTGAGTATTTCTGTGCCAAAAATACTCCTTCCGGTTTGTCACAAGTTTCTGAAAGGTTTTTTTGAGTATGGGTCTACGTGATGTCAACAAGGGCAGCAACAGAGTTGTGCAAGTGTTTTTGTTTGTTCCCTGCATTTCGGCAACAATCGTTTTATAAACAAGGCCCCGGTTCAACTCCGGATTTGTAGCTTGTCTAATGCTGAAACATGGAGCCGTCCCAGTGATTAAGGTTCATGGTCGTGCCTTAGAAGCAGGTGGTGATTAAAACTGCTTCAAATGTCTTTGATTTGTTAGCTATCGGCGTGTAAGTGCACCTGAAGTAAACAACATGACGTGCAAAACCTTTCCGCTTGCTACTGCTAACTTTAAGTCCTTATAAACCTGGTTTATGACCTCTTGAACCATGAGTAAACACACACCAATGTTGTAAAACTCGCGCATGACAAGCCGCTAAGCAAATATATACAGGACACACCACATAGAGAAGTCCTGCTGTAGTAGTTGCTGCTGCTGCTCCTGTTCAATTTCAGCCTCCGGATCAGATTCTGGATCATATACAGTGGGGAGAACAAGTATTTGATAAACTGCCGATTTTGCAGGTTTGCCCACTTACAAAGCATGTAGAAGTCTGTAATTTGTATCATAGGTACACTTCAACTGTGAGAGACGGAAACTAAAACAAAAATCCAAAAAATCCCATTGTATGATTTTTAAGTAATTAATTTGCATTTTATTGCATGACATCAGTATTTGATACATCAGAAAAGCAGAACTTAATATTTGGTACAGAATCCTTTGTTTGCAATTACAGAGATCATACGTTTCCTGTCGTTCTTGACCAGGTGTACACTAGGGCTGTCATTTTTGATAAAAATCTAATTCGAACGGATATCAAATCTCAAGCAATGTATTCGAATATATTCGAATATCTACGAGCATCGAGTATTTCACTGTAGCACGGTTTGAAATTGTCGACCATCCTCGCTAAGAATGGAAATAATAAAAATAATTAATCAATGATTGTATATGAAACTAATTGTTTTGTTTTTAGCTCGTGTTATTAACTGTCATATTTTGATAGGTTATATTAATAGGCTTGGGAAATTAGGCTGTTAATACATTAGCTTGTGATAAAATAAACAGAAGGAAAAGAAGACTTTCATTTCTTTGATAGCTGCTCTCTGTGTTGCGTCAGGAGTGGTCAGCTGAGAGAGCATAACATGTTGTAAAGGGAGGACGGCGGATGCTGTAGGGTAGGCATCAGTGGAGAGGGTCTGAGTTGCAATTTTGAATGGTTTCAGTGTGTCTTTTAATTGTTCAACCACAGACCACTCCGAAGTGCTGAGTTCCAAGTGGGACATTTTCTTTTCAAAAATGACCGCGGCCACGGCTGCTTGCTGTTCGGAGGCGTGGCAGATCATGTCATACGTCGTGTTCCATCTCGTGACACATTCATTTATCAGTCTCTCCTTTTTTAGTCCGAGAAGCTTCTGCTTTGCCTCTAACAGGCAGCAGTCGGCGGGAGACTTTCCAAAATGAGCTGCTGTATGTTTAAGGCGAGAAAGGGCAGTATCAATAGCCCTCACCTCTAGTCCCTTGTGCACGGCTAGGTTTAACGTGTGTGCTAAGCAAGGTACACGTATGAGGCTTAAATCGCGCACGGCTTTCACATAATTCTGCGCATTGTCTGTGGTGACCGCTATTACTGCTTCATTTGTTGATGCTCTACGACATGGGCAGCTGTGTGACTTCCTCTTAGCTCTTTGGTACAAAGAACGAAATTTTCTAGGTCCCATGTGTCTGAAATGAAGTAAGCTGTGATTGTCACGTAAGCATGTGTGGCCAGTGATGTCCACCCGTCTGTAGTTAGAGCAAGTTTCTTGTCCTGCAATAAGGTCTTAATGTTTTCTCGTGTGGTGTCAAACAACTTTACTATGCGGGCTGACATAGTGGTGCGACATGGAATTGTATATCGTGGCTCCAGTTCCATTATGAGGTCCTGAAACCCATCTCCCGAAATTACACTTATAGGTCTCATATCCCTGCAAAAAACCTTGCCATCTTATCGGTGATGGCCTTTACCCGTGCATCTGACAAGGTGCCGACCGGTTGTGCAGGAAAGTATGCAGTCATGCGATGTTGGATGCCCGCTCTGGCCGTCTACTGTGTTTCTGACTCCGCTGCCTCATTTGGATGGTAACTCGACAGGTGAGCGCAAGATTGGATGTCGAGGATGTGTAAGTAAACCGTTTTTTGCAAATTCGGCAAACTTCCTTATCTTTAACGGTTACTTTACCATCTACGGTGTAGAACCCAAAATGTTTCCAGACACTACTTTTAAGATGGGATGGGGTTGTAATTGTCTGCTCAGGCTGGCCGTTCTGAGAGTTACCTTCCATTTTCAAAACAGACTGGCTGTTATTATTCGCTTGATTTGGCCATGGGCCTACGCTGCAATACGTTTAGAGAGCCCTCTATTGGATAACCGAAAACAAACGGTCTAATCATAGACTGTAAAAAATGCGCTACATGGCACTTTAAAAACCGGATAGTTTATTTATAGTTCGATTACGGATATTTCACGTCATGTTCGAATGCATATTCGAATATTGAATAAAAAGTGACAGCCCTAGTGTACACACACTGCAGCAGGGATTTTGGCCCACTCCTCCATACAGACTTTCTCCAGATCCTTCAGATGTCAGGGCTATTGCTGGGCAATACAGACTTTCAGCTCCCTCCAAAGATTCTCTATTGGGTTCAGGTCTGGAGACTGGCTAGGCCACTTCAGAACCTTGAGATGCTTCTTACAGAGCCACTCTTTAGTTGCCCTGGCTGTGTGTTTTGGGTCGTTGTCTTGCTGGAAGGCCCAGCCACAACCCATCTTCAATGCTGTAACTGAGGGAAGGAGGTTGTTGGCCAAGATCTTGCGATACATGGCCCCATCCATCCTCCCCTCAATTTGGTGCAGTCGCCCTGTCCCCTTTGCAGAAAAGCATCCCCAAAGAATGATGTTTCCACCTCCATGCTTCACTGTTGGGATGGTGTTCTTGGGGTTGTACTCATCCTTCTTCTTCCTCCAAAAACGGCGAGTGGAGTTTAGACCAAAAAGCTCTATTTTTGTCTCCTCAGACCACATGACCTTCTCCCATTCCTCCTCTGGATCCTCCAGATGGTCATTGGCAAACTTCAGACGGGCTTGGACATGTGCTGGCTTGAGCAGGGGGACCTTGCGTGTGCTGCAGGATTTTAATCCATGACGGGGTAGTGTGTTACTAATGGTTTTCTTTGAGACTGTGGTCCCAGCTCTCTTCAGTTCATTGACCTGGTCCTGCCATTTAGTTCTGGGCTGATCCCTCACCTTCCTCATGATCATTGATGCCCCACGAGGTGAGATCTTGGATGGTACCCCAGACCGAGGGAGATTGACCATCATCTTGAACTTCTTCCATTTTCTAATAATTGCGCCAACAGTTGTTGCCTTCTCACCAAGCTGCTTGCCTATTGTCCTGTAGCCCATCCCAGCCTTGTGCAGATCTACCATTTTATCCCTGATGTCCTTACACAGCTCTCTGGTCTTGGCCATTGTGGAGAGTTTGGAGTCTGTTTGATTGAGTGTGTGGACAGGTGTCTTTTATACAGGTAACGAGTTCAAACAGGTGCAGTTAATACAGGTAATTAGTGGAGAACAGGAGGGCTTCTTAAAGAAAAACTAACAGGTCTGTGAGAGCCGGAATTCTTACAGGTTGGTAGGTGATCAGATACTTATGTCATGCAATAAAATTAATTATTTAAAAACCATACAATCTGATTTTCTGGATTTTTGTTTTGTTTTAGATTCTGTCTCTCACAGTTGAAGTGTACCTATGATAATATGATCCCTACTGTAGATACTAGTAGACTTGGTTGTAAACTAGGTTTTGTACTAGAACCAGATTTTATTTTGTTTCTAATGTGTCCTTTTTTATTTTGATTCTAGACCTGATGGAAGGGAAGGAAGACAAACGGCATCGGCTTCGAAAACCTCATCAATTCACAAATGAAGATAGAAACATCAGTTCACAAACTGAGAAGAACTCCACACCGAAACGATCCAGAAAACCTGGAGTCAAAGGATCTCTCACCTGCTCTGACTGTGGGAAGAGTTTTGCAGCTAAATCAAACCTTAACAGACACATTTGTATTCACTCTGGAGAAAAACCTCATACATGCTCTCAATGTGAAAAGAGTTTCACACACACATCACAACTTAAGAGACACATGAAGATTCACTCTGGAGAAAAACCTCATGCATGCTCTCAGTGTGGAAAGAGTTTCATAGATAAATCAGACCTTATGAGACACATGAGGATTCACACTGGAGAAAAACCTTATACATGCTCTCAGTGTGGAACGAGTTTCAATCACAAAGGACACTTGAAAAGGCACCTACAAATGCACACTGGAGAGAAGCCTCATACATGCACTCAGTGTGGAAAGAGTTTCAGTCTCAAAGCAAACTTAGTTGAACACATGAGAATTCACACTGGAGAAAAACCGTTCACATGCACTCAGTGTGGAAAGAGTTTCATTCGTAAAAGTGTTCTCAACAATCATCTGCGCTGTCACTCTGGAGTGAGATCGTTCAGCTGTGATCAGTGTGATAAGACATTTGTTACAGCATCAGGCTTAAAAAGACACCTTGTAGTTCATGCTGATGTGAAGCCTCACTTTTGTTCTGTTTGTGAAAAGAGTTTTTCACATCTGGGCGCTTTACAACTACATGAGCGTATTCATACTGGTGTGAAACCTTATATGTGCTTTGACTGTGGGAAGACCTTCAGTACATCAGGAGCATTAAGTGAACACCAGAGAGTTCACACTGGAGAGAAACCGTACAAGTGCTCACACTGTGGAAAGAGTTTCTCTAAGGCAGGAGGCCTGAAATATCATGAGAGAGTTCACACTGGAGAGAAGCCGCACCAGTGCTCTTCATGTGGGAAGAGTTTCTCTCATTTAGAACACCTGAAAACACATCAGAGAGTTCACACTGGAGAGAAGCCGCACAAATGCTCTTCATGTGGGAGGAGTTTCGCTATTTTATCAACCCTGAAAGATCATGAGAGAATTCACACTGGAGAGAAACCGTTCAAATGCTCTTCATGTGGGAAGAGTTTTGCTCAATCATCAGCCTTGAGAGGGCATAAGAAAGTTCACACTGGAGAGAAACCGCACCAGTGCTCTTCCTGCGGGAAGAGTTTCGCTCATTCATCAGCCTTGATAGGACATAAGAGAGTTCACACTGGAGAGAAACCCTACAAGTGCTCACACTGTGGACAGAGTTTCGCTCAGCCAGGAACCTTGAAAACACATGTGAGAATTCACACTGGAGAGAAGCCGTACAAGTGCTCTTCATGTGGGAAGAGTTTCGCTCAATCAACAGCCTTGAGAGAGCATAAGAAAATTCACACTGGAGAGAAACCGCACCAGTGCTCTTCATGTGGGAAGAGATTCATCCGATTATCGAGTCTACAGGTTCATAACAAAAAGCAATGTTGTCTAGATGAGCAAAAGCAAACGAAAAGTGAGCAAAAAAGCTCCAAGCGTTTGAGAACAAGACGTCCTTGAATTGAAATCACTGAGAGACTCTGAATGTTCATCAGCTGTTCTGTGCTGTTAGAAGCTGAAAGGATTAGTTCACCTCAAAATGAAAATGTCCTGATATTCTACTCTCCCCCATCTCATCCAACATGTTCATGTCGTTCTTTCTTCAGTTGAAAAGATAATACGTTTTTTGAGGAAATATTCCAGAATTTTTCTTCACATAATGGACTTAAATGGAAACGGTTGAAGGTCCAAAACAATGCAGTTTCAGAGGCTCTGCACAATCCCAGCCGAGGAATAGGGTCTGATCTAGACAAACCATCGGCCATTTAAAAAAAAAATATATATATATATATTTGTTTTTAAACTAAATTGCTCACCAAAAACGTCACATTACCGCCCCCGTGTTTACAAAGCACACATGCAAAGACTAAAACAAACATCCTTTATCAAATAAAAGGTTAAACAAAGATGACGGATGATTTTGAAGTTGAAGAGTGTTTTTTGGTAAAGGTTGTTTGTATTAGTCCGTTTGGTCCACGGTCGCTTGGGGCGGCACTTCCGCTGACGTCTAGTTTGACGTTTTCATCGTGATTGTGCAATCACTGGTGGCCGCAGAGCAGCGCAAGATGAGCAATTTAGGTTAAAAATATATTAATTTGTAATTTAAATTTTTTTAATGGCCGACGGTTGGTCTAGATAAGACCCTATTCCTCGTCTGGGATCGTGCAGAGCCTCTGAACCCCTTCCTTTGAAACTGCATTGATTTGGACCTTCAACCGTTGGTTGCCACTGAAGTCCATTATGTGCAGAAAAATCCTGGAATGTTTTCCTCAAAAAAATTGCTTTCTTTTCAACTGAAGAAAAAATACATCTTGGATGAGATGGGGATGAGTAGAATATCAGGACATTTTCATTTTGAAGTGAACGAATCCTTTTAACGTGTGAACGACTCTTACAGTGTGAAAGTGTATCCTACTTCAGTCAAGTTTGGAGATGGTTAGAGTTTACTAACACTGGTTTCATTTATTGTGTCTATGGCCAGTAATGTTGTGTGTAATGTATTGATTGCACATTTCAAAACTGACAAAAAGGCTTGATTATTAAATAAACATACTTTAGTTCACATGCAATCAAAGTGTTTCAATATTGCTCACTCTATAGTTATGAATTATTGTTTAAACAAAATCTGCACCACAATATTCAATTTATATTAGAACAGCATGAAAAGATGAAACTGGTTATGAAGTCTGAATTAAGGGTGTGCGATAGTCGTCATAGTTGGGTTAACTTATAAAGTCTATTATAAAAGAAAACACTTAATGTGGCTTCCTGCAGTAAAACAGTGATATTAAAAGTAGCCTATACACTTTATTGAACATGTGCTATATTGCATATTAAGCATTTTATAATGGTTTTCTGTTGGAGAAAAATGTTGTGATGAACAATGTTGTGTTCATAACCTGATTTAATCTGCTTGCCTATACAAAGTAGCCTTTAATACCTTTTTAACGTTAGCCTACTGTTAAGTGTTTTCCTCGTCTTTATAACGAGGACACATGAAGTGTCTTATAGGCAGAATAACGCTCACGGTGCCGGTGTCTGTTTTGGCAGATACTGCCATCTAGTGGCAGAAGGTTTTCTTAGACAGCGGTGTGTGTGTATTGTGCAAGGCCAAACTGGCGAAATGAAAGTCTCAAAATCCAAATGAATCGAATAGGATCGACTCACAAAAGAGTCAATGAATGCATGCGTGTCACCGGGTCCACAAATGCACATCTTACTAGTTGCATACACAAATTCTGACCTACATTAATACTAGGGCTGTCAAAATAACGCATTGATTTCGATTAATTAATCTGAGGAAAAATAACGCGTAAAAAAAAACCGCAGATTAATCCATTCTTTATTGGACTTTGACCCTGAGCTGTAAAATGAAGGAAGGAGACGAGAACGCGCTGCCTGGATCATTGATTGGAACATTTACGTAGCCTATATAAAAACGGCCTGATGGAAGTGCTGATAAAAAAATAAAGTCGTCTGCGATGTCCTGCAATGTCCACTATCCTACCCAAGAGCGTGTTCTATACACGCCATAAAGTGCGTATCATATGCACGGAAAAACTGCGTAGCGCATGGGCGTCGGAACCATTGTATGTGGGTGGGACAAGACCCACCCACTTTTTACGATCAATGATATTGGACCCACTCACTATTATCGTCTCTAACATTCAGCACATGTCTGTTTACCTAACCCTAATCGATAAACACTTATTATTAAACACGTTAGACGCTTTATTTCCAATTCTAATTTCTAATATTTTCTTCATTTTTATTGAAAATAAATGCCTTTCCAATCTGATATGTGATGGGAAAAGGGAGAAGATTGAGTTTGGCGAAAGGCGGACTCGAACCGCGGGTCGATTTGTGTCAAAACTAGATGCCGTGCCTCTTACCCCTACACTACTGCCGCTCTCAATGATGTAGCGATTTCCGTAATTTTGTCTTTCCGAACTATACGTTTAGCAAGCAAAGCGGTATATTTGTACTTAATGTAATTGGCATCTACTCCAGTAAAAAATTTCTGAGGACCCACCTACATTTTTTTTGCTTCCGACGCCCATGGCATAGCGTATACATTCCACGACACTGCACACTTGTACTATTGATACGCATTCTCAACAGGGAGCGCGCGCTCTTAAAGGGGCCACGCTATATTCCTACTCGTTCCAATGTCCATGCATTCAGCAGCCCAAATGAATACCTGTCTGTCATTTAATGTTAATCAAACAACTACAGGTGTTAAATAAATGAATACATATTAAATAAACCTACTGTATCTGTATATTTTTTTAAAGAAATGTATTATTGTTTTTGTAATTTGCTTCTTTATTCTTTTATTTAGCTTTTAGCTTTTTATTTTTTATTTTATTTATTCAATTTCTCATATTAGCCATATTGCCCACCCCTTGCCCACCTGCACAGCAGCTGATATACAATGTAGTCTTGATTTGGGTGGTCACTCTGCATTGAAAGTTTGAAAGGGATCAAGTAAAATGACTGAAAATAAAGTCATTTAAGCATGCCAAAGTCAACTTTAATCATATAAAATGTAATTTCCAAGCAGCAAAATTGTGGCCAGTGAAAATGCTGAGTGGCTAGTAACTTTGGAAAATCACAAGTCACAGTGGCTGGTGAGCAAAAAAGTTAATGTCAAGCCCTAATTGTATGTACAGTAAAAAAAAATAATCTTCCTGAAGCATTTTTTAATTTATTTCCTCAGCATATCAGGTCATATTGTTTATTGTTATAGCCAATATTTGAACAGTGAAAGTAATAATAAAAGTTTTTGATGTCACTAATGCTGATTATTCATTGATTCATTTGAATTGAAATATTTAAAATACTTTCACAGCAAAAACTATGTATGCGATTAATTTAGATTAATTAATCACAGAGTATGTAATTGTAATCGATTGACAGCCCTAATTAATACAAAATCGAAGTTTTGTATTCACAACTATGTCTATTTGTACAAATTGCTGCACATTCATGTAATTCTGTATTTTGCACACACAAGTTAAAAGGCATTTGTTTGTGGATAGTAAAACATGTCTGCAATATTTATCAAGTTCATGGGTAATTGTGTGTGAATGTATTAATCATTTTGAGTCTAAAATCATCCCATACTATTTTATCAAAAGTGTTGGTCTAAACGCTACATAAAATATTCTTTTACGTCCCTACACAAACTCTGAAGACATTTCCACTGACATTTAATGACTATATGGAGCAAATCCGACCATTTGTAAACAGCAATATGTAAAAAACATTTAAAATTAAATTAAAAATAACCTACATCAGATAACTTCTGCCTGATATATCACTTTGATATTAAAATTTTTCAACATTAAGACAAAATGGAAAACATAAACGTAAATTATGATGGGTCAAAAGCAGACTAAAGTTGTTAGCGGTTAGCTAGGGAGGAACTCTGGTGGTGCTGAGGAAATGTATTTTCATGTCACGCAACAGCGGATTCGACTAGGAGCGAGTACAAATCAGATATCTTAAAATATAATTGTGACTAGTCGAAACTGAATTAAAGATATCTCTAATTACCTTTGCGGATAAATGAAGCATCTTTTAAAGACATCTATGACATCATTACAGTAGTCAAAATATGTATTACAGATATCTCAAATCAGATTTCTTACTAGTGCAGTTATAATTGCAGATATCTCTAATTGTCATTCTGACTAGTCGAATTATAATTATCACTCGTCAAAATACAATTGTTGCTATATTTAAATATATTTATAGATAGTCAGAACAAAGGTTTAAGGGCGTTTTCACACCTGCCTTGTTTGGTCCGGATTTTCGGACTTTTCAGTTTGGTCCGAATCAAAATGACCGGTGTGAAACCTCCCCTGACCACGGTCCGGACCAAACAGACGAAATTTGGTCCGGCGAAAAGAGGAAGTCTCAGTCCGGATCAAACTGAACAAAGGTTCGGGTCGTTTCTAGTGTGAAAGCATTTTCGGTATGGTTCGTACTTTCAGAGCATTTACAGGAAGTTCCTGTTTATGTTTAAATATTATAATGTTATTTTTAAATTCAATCTAGGCTACATTGATTATGAAAAGTGAAAATATGCGCAATATGTCAGAAGACAGAAATTTTGTATGATTTTGCTTAGAAAGCATTTCTTTAATGGGAATTTCGTTTTGTATAAATTGTATCTTAATTTGAATCAACGTTTAATCAGATAATTGCCTGGATTTAATAAATAAGAAGCAAATAATCTATAGAAGACAATAATCGCGGGAGCGATTACATGCTTTACACATGAGCGTCTCAAATAAACCCAAACAAAAACCCAAAGCAGCGACTGCCTCACAAACATGAGAAATATGTGTATATAAAGCTTGAAATGTCCACTTTTAAACGTAACGAATAAAAAATAGTCAAGCAATGCGCACTGTTCAATAGTGGCAACAATATGCGTCCGTCCGTTCATTCATTCTTGTAAAAGACGCTGACGTTAGACACACGTCCGTTTACAAACCAATCAATGTCCAGATGCCGCACACATAGATGATGACGAGTGGACGCAAGAGTGTCATGTAAAGTTCTTTAGTCTGCTCACATAATTGCAATGTGAAACCAAACCAAAACTAACCGAATGTATAAAAAGTATCAAAACATGAACTTCGGTTCGGACCTTGGTGCAGACTTTCAGGTGTGAAAACGCCCTAAATGCTAAATCGGCTTGCCATAGTTGGCGCCGTTGTCCGAACGTCGTCTGACGCTGACCAATCAGAAGCCCCTTTACCTCAGCGAGTCCAGAGCGCCGCGCAGCGACAGAAACAAACGGTCGCAGAAAGAAACAGTGAGTGGACTCAATCCCACTAACGGAGAAAAACTCAAGCTCCCCGCCTGTCCCCGAGTCGCTGTGTATTCCAGCCGCATATTTAGACCCACAACACGCGTAAGTTTGTTTTCTACTTTCCTTTCTCTCTGGATTATTCTCCTGTCGCGCGAGCTGGTGGCGTTAACGCTCGCTTTCTGCAGGACGAACTCGTTTGCCGTAAATAACGTTACATTACTTGAGATTTGAAGCTCACTTGGTCGTTTTCTGCCACGATCGAGACTGGGATGTGGGTTTTTGTGCTGGTCACAGATTGGGCTCAGTCAGATAAAGGCAAAGACTGAAGCTTCTGCTGGTTTGTACAATAAGGGCGTTATTACAGATCTTATTGCTTTCATAAAACCGTGGCAATATCAATATGATACATAAGGCCAATAGCAGTTTAGTTACTATTGGTAATGATCAAAACACGTGTTCTGCTTGTTTTATTAATATTGTTTGTTATTATGCTGTTATCCGAATATCAGCTGTAATACAGTGTGTAATATAACTTTAGCTGTGTGTGTCTGTGATGTAGATCAACAGGGTTCAGTTTTACCAGATTGGGTTGACAATTTCCATCCCAAAAGCTCATCAAAACCTTAACAGACAAAGTAATGTTATAGAATTTTATTTGCCATACCAATTAAGGTTGATTGATAAGCATAATTTTTAATCTCCTTAAAACAAAATAATGGTTAAACATTTCCCAGGAAAACAGGGCAAACACGTTAAAGAGAACGAGCAAATATGACTAAAATGTCCTGGTGGAAACTGTCAAAACTGCAATCAAGAAATTAACCAAAGACTTTACTCCTTGGAAAAGTGTCATTTTCAAATGTCAACAGAAAGAATAATCCAATTTAAGTGGAAAAAGTGCCCAATATGGCATTTCACACGTTAAAACCGTCTGTGGTACGCAATATGATCTCAACGGGGGAAAATTATTTGTGGTGTTTTTCCTGCTCAAAATTGGACACTCTAACAATTTCAAATATAGCTTGTCTCGATCGGACTAGCGGTTTCGAATATATGAGCTAATGTTTTTAAAGCGCTAAATTATAACGCTGCCCTACAAAGGCAAAAGACCTTAACTCGCTAGAGTGGGAAAGAAAAATGACTTTGAAGAGTTTTCCAGCCAAATTAATTATAGGTAGGACACTGGAAATCTGTCAATTAGATGTTTTAGTAATGAAAATTATCTACGTAAAAAAAATCATGAGCTCAAACTTGACTTTTGACCCCTATTTTGAAGTTACTGTACTCTGCCTTTTGTATTGTCTGCAAAACGTGAGAAGTCAGACCAAGGCAAATGGCAGAAACTTCCACATTATCAATATTTTGTTGCAGTTCACGATTTACAAAATCATTATAGTAACACCTGTATAAAATCTAGTGACCATGGCAATTTCAAAAGCCATCTCAGCCATCCTTAAATGCTATTAGTAAAAACCTCTCAATTATTTGTTTTACCTACACTTTTATTCAGGTATACTAGGGATGCACCGATACCACTTTTTTTCAGACCAAGTACAAGTACTTACATTTGGGTACTTGCCGATACCGAGTACCGATACGAGTACTTAATAATACCATTACAGTTCTTATAACAATGTTTTATGTTCATCAGATGTTTTTCACTTTCTGACTGTAAATACACAAATTGATGCTGTTGCTGACATTTTAACATTCAACTTGGTGTTTTCCTAAACAAACATGGCACTGCTGCCTATTTCACATAAATGTAACCTGTAACATTCTTGTGGATTCCAGTACCGCACAACATAGTAGCAGAACAACTGAATTAAATTATGTTATCATAGCCATACAGCCCTTTTCGGAAAAGTGAGAGGCTGGTTCTTTTTGATGAAAAGAAGCTTCTCTGCATTATCAGCTATGAGCCTGTTTCTGTTTTCATCTACAATGTGTGACACTGAGCTATGGATAGGGCTGTCAAAATGGCTCAAAAATGACGTTCGAATATTCCCTCTAAAAAAAGCATGAATATTCGAACATCTGGTTGCGCATTTTATCAGTGACGTGCATTACGTCAATAACAGGACAAATGAATACAAAGAGACATAACTACTTATATAGGTAGTCTATTTAAGTTTAAACATATTTGACAACGTAATATTTCCTACACAAAAACAAGTAAATCAACTAATGGCCAAGACCGCAGACCTCACTCGCTCTCACCCTCACGCTCTCTGCGCATAACGGGTTAAATGAACAAACACATTTTGAGAGCTGATCAAGAGTTTTGTGTAAGCAATTTAAGGTTGCGACTAGGGATGAAACGATTACCGGTTTCACGATAAACCACGATAAAATTTAGTGACGGTTAGTAATATCGTATAAAATTTAATTATCAATAAAACCGCGTGTGATTATCACGATTGTGAAAACTCGCGGTAAATCATGTCCAGTCAGCATCAGTCTGGCGCAGCGCACTGCTGTCTTTTGAATGGGAATAAATGGCAGAAAGCAGGGACAGCGCCTGGAGATTTTTCAGCCTTCTAAAAGGACCAAATCTGAGGTGTGGTCATATTTTGGCTTTTACAAAAGTCCTGAGGGAACATGGTCACCCGAAGAACATGCCAGAAGAAAGTCGCTGTAATAGGGGGAACACTTCAAAACTACGAACGCAAGGCAAGTGGACTTTGACCTCAATACCAAAACTATGTCTGGGAAATAATAACGTGACGCGAACGAACGAACAAATTCAGTCAAGACTAGGGTGACAATTAAGGGATAATAATCAGGGCTTGACATTAACAACCGCCATTTGCAGGTGTAACGTTATTTCGGCTGCACACTATTGCCACTCTGGCTGTTGAACTTATTATATTCTTCTCAAAAGCCATCTGTTATAATCGCGTTGCGCATTATAACCACTTACACGTGTTTCTATTGAGTTTATGAAAGCGACGTCGTCTCATAATCAGAGGCGTTCAGATTAGCGGAGTTATGTTCAGAGCGCGCGCCGCTCTCACTCGCTGAAATCTCTCAAAGCAGAGATAGACGTGCGATGTACGCAGGAGATTCACTCATCATACAGTGGTTGAGTGTTTTTGTTCTATTTCAGCAGCGAAAATGGTTTCAAACAAACAGCAGAACCACAGCGCATCTGATATGACTGGCATAACGCAGGCGAATTTAGGGACCGTCTCTAAAGTTACACACAACATTGGTAACGTTATACACGTTTCAAACTTCAATAGCATTTGAAGAGAATGACAGTCATAAAACTGACTGTTCATCTAGGTGTCAGGTATGATACACACCTTTTGATATTTAATAAAATAAACTGTCTAATCATATGGAAATATGGATATGCATATTTCACTAGGATACTGTTTGGGCTCTTACACAAATATATGCTAGATTAAAATGCATCATTGCTGAACACTGATGAGAATATTGCTTGAATATATTTACAGAGATAATATTAGAGATTATATTTACGACAAATTATTATTATTTATGCGTTATGCGTTGCTATTGACGACGGCCATTATAAGGAAGGAAATCCCACTGAATAGAATCTAGCTTAAAAAAGTGCATAGAGCTGCTTGATTTATTTGTTGTTTGTTGATTTCAAATATAAAACTTGTTTAAATGTTTTAAGTGTGTGCATCTGTTCTTTTTGAACACTTTCATCTCATTTGAACAAAACCGTGATAATATTGATAACCGTGATAATTTGGGTCACTATAATCGTGATGTTAAATTTCCATACCGTTTCATCCCTAGTTGCGACTCTTGTCCCAAATATAGCAGGCTTCATTCAGTGATTGAAACAAATATTAATATAAGTTTTACAGCATATTATTGAACGCTCCGAGCGAGCTGTGCTGTGGTAAACATGGAACGTTTCCTTGACATGAAACGGTAAATAATCAAACCAGTGGAAGCAGTGCATTTATCCTTTATTCATGCAATATCTATTCAGTCAGTACCTAAACTAAGTGAAAACTCACTAAAGTGTTTAGTGAAATTAGGAAACATTTAGATATCATAAATTGAGTTGTATACGTTAACGTTACATTTCTACATACATTTTGTTCTCATGTCACAAGTAATATCAAGGTTTATTTTGATCTGTTTTACATGATTCTTTTGTAGTGTGGTTTTCGGTGAAGTGTACTAAAATAAATATCGTCACCTGTGTTAGCCACTTCTTCTCGACGCTTTTTCCTGAACAATTACTCCGAGTCGCGCTCTGTCGTTTCAAAGAAAAGCACAATGGCGAGCGCGTCAAGTATAAACAGCCACGCCTCTACTACCGCGGGCGGGTTTTTTTTCCACATTTTTTTTATTTATTCGAATATTAATTTTCACCTTCGAAATTCGTTTTTTAAAATCTATTCGAATATATATTCGAATTTAGAATATTCGTTGACAGCCCTAGCTATGGATGTGCGAGACTAGTCGATTAAACGTTAGCGCTGCTGCTAGACGACTTGGAAAATAAGCGTTTACATTTTTTTAGCACATTTAAAGTTTTGCTTTAAATATATATATATTTTTACAAAGGCTATGTTTAAATTACTGTCGTGTTAATGTTATATCTTGAAATTAATATATTATTTTGAAAAGTGTATATCTGCAGCAAAACAAAATCATTTAAAGTCCCTGTAAAGTCAAAACTAAACATGTGTTCTGAGTTTCTCACACCACAGATAAATGTGTTATTAACCACCCAGCCAAATTTGAATCATAAAAAACTCTGGCAAGTACATGAAATATCTTATCAAAAACTTGAAAAAATGAGCAGCATTCTCTGCTCCCAAACGCTGGGGGTGTGTCGCTGTCGGCGCCGAAACCACGCCCACTCGCGGGACAGCTGCAGTAGCACACAGGGTTGCCAGGTTTTCACAACAAAACCCTCCCAATTGCTACTCAAAACAAGCCCAATCGCGTTTCAGGGGGGCTTCCCCGGTAAAAATCACATTTGGGGTAAAATAAGTGTTTTTTTTGGCATGGTTGCCTACTAAAATTCGCATTCCCGGGGCTAAATATCACATAATTAGGGTCGCTTCAACCCGCGGACATGAAAAAACAGCCCGCGGTTTTGGCAACACTGGTAGCACACAAGACAACACTCACGTACTGATCACGACTGTCTATGATCACGACGCACCAGATGTTGGCGGGACGGGAGGATGAAGGCCGGGGCGGGGGATAGTCGGTTCTGCAGCGGATTATCAGTGAATCCCAGTTGTCTCCGGTGAAAGTTTGTAAAACTATCCGGTGTAAAGTCACTGCAGAGGCAGTTGTCGGTGGTGATCCTCAGCTCTCCATCAAGGCAGCTGTTCACAAAATTAATCCACCTCTTCTTGATCATCGTGTTTGTTTTGTAAGCTGTTTTGTAAGTTGTAGACTATAGTAACTAACAGTACTGACAGTAACTCGCGATCGAGCGGGCAAACTGATGCGAATGTGCTCTAGTTATGATCGTGTTAGGGGAGGAGCCAGGCTCAGTGGCTCCAGTGCGTCATCGAGCCACCATTTTAGCCCCGCCCAGAAAATCCTGAACACAGCAACGGTGAAATTTTTTTTAACGGTCTAACTTCTGAATTCAGTACTACACAGTTCACAGTCTTTGTAATGTGTTTCAGCAATACATTTCTAACATTTATAATGTGTTTAGAAACAAATCTCAGAATTGCCTTTACAGGGACTTTAATTTTACCCCAGGTTTTGCATGCGTTGGTTTTCTCTGGTGCTTGCGGAGGCTTCAGATAAATCTCCACTCGGGTGAAGGAGGATTTTGAAAGCTTACACAAAACATTTCCATTTTCTTCCATGTCATGTCAAACTAGTACAACAATTAAGTTTGCTTAGGCTTGTTATACTTCCGGGGTTAGGCTAGTCATTGCGCACATCCCTACTAAACAGCCTTTCACTTTCGGCAGTCACTAACGAGAGGTATCTGCCTCACGAGCGGTTAAAAGGTTAGTTAACCCAAAAATGAAAATTCTGTCATTAATTACTCACCCTCATGTCGTTCGACACCCGTAAGCCCTCCATTCATATTCGGAACACAAATGAAGATATTTTTGTTGAAAGCTGATGCTGAGAAAGGCTTCAGATAGGCCTCCATTGGCATTCAGTACATTCACACTCCCAAGACGCATAAAAGGCACTTAAAACGTCGTTACAAAGTCCATCTCACCACAGTGGCTCTACAATAATTTTACGATGCGACGACAATAGCTTTTGTGCGCAAAAAAAAATCAAAATAACACCTTTATCCAACTTGTTCTTGTCTTCCGTGTGTGCCTCCACGACGCATGCGCGAGAATATGACGCAGATCCGGCGTTCGGACACATGACCCAGAAGCGATTTGTTTACAAGCAGAGGAAGACGCGCGTGTCTAAGCTGTTGAATTCTACATTGATCGTGCTTTAGGTCTTGGCGTAGTGCTCAAATGGGGCTAAAGTGTGCATTTCTTGGATTCCCGAACGCCAGCGCTACGTCTCCCGCATGCGTCGTGGAGGCCTACAAAAAAAGTTACTGCCTTTTGCCTTTGTAGGGCAGAACGCTGCACAAACCATACACCGAAACCTGGCAAGTCTGGTATCGTTGGACTCGGCAACGATTCAGGAGTCTAAGGAGATGAAAATAAGTCAACCACAACCAAAGTTATAAGCGTTTGAAAAACAATTCTCCACTAGGTGGCTCTGTTTCGAAACTTCTCAGGCTCCTTCAGGACATCTTGATGACCCATAACGAGTTTCGTAACAATCCGTTCATGTGTCCATAAAATACAGCATTTTAGCACATAATTCAAAGTTTTCGACAGCCAAAATGGCCGATATGGTAAAATTGGATATCAGTCGACTCGGCATGACACCCCGAATCTAACGAGATCACTTTTATGATATTTGGACAAACGTTCCGAAATTCATATCTCAGGACCTGTAGGTGGCGCTGTTCCGAAACGCTGCATGTTGCCTCAGGTCATGCTTGTGATGGCATGTAGTTTTGTTTGAATACAATAAAGCATTGCGGAGATATAGCCTTATGTGTATTTTCGCAACCGCTATGTAAAATTTGTTTGCGTGTTTATTGCAAATTATTTGACAAATCAACTTGAATTCCATAACTTCTTTTGGCACCGTCTGAAGTTTATCTGGTTCAATTTTCGTGAAAATCGGACAAACCGTCTAGGACGAGTTCTCAAAAGTAGGTTTTTCGGGAAATTAAAAATGGCGAGAAAACTCATACGGTGCAATCGAATCGCCATTTTGTTTCTAGCCCTTTGGATTTAAAAGTTATTAGCATAAAAATTAGTGAAAGTTTGGACTGGTGGTGGCGCTAGAGGGAATGAGTTTGAGACTCCAAATTTGGTGTGGTTACTATTGGTAGTGACCTCTAGCAAATTTCACAACTTTCCCACAAGCGGTTCTATGGGCTGCCTTAAGCTAGGAACACACCAAACCAGGGCTCAACATAAGAAAAAAATTCCCACTGGCCCCTGTGGCCAGTAGATCAGATTTTTGCTGGCCCCTTCTATATTTTTATTGGCCCTGAAAGAAATATAAGGAAAACCTTTCCATTAAGCTGTGTGTATTGTATACATTAGGATTAATCAATACAGCAAATGGAGTACATGAATTAAAGGGTAACTTCAGTGATTTAGCATTAAGCTTTGTATTCAAACTGGGTCATTTATGCAGTAGAAATGTGAAATTATTTTTGAAATTGGTGCCTTCTAGACTGAGAAAAGACAGAAAATGTACTCCCAGAATGCATTTGCTTCGCTGCCCTACGAGTCCACTCCGTACACCGTCGTTTTGATCTTCATAGTAATACAATCATTTCGTTCAGTTAGAGAATAAACTCTACAATTAAAAACTGAATGCGTGTTTTCAATAAAGTGTGAGTGAGCCGAACGAAAGTCACGGCACAGACGCAGCAGTGTCAGATCTCATTCCTCACGAAGAGCTGAGCAGAGCTGAGGTAACGTTAAGCGCCAGTCTGACACGTTTTCTGATCGCATATGGAAGCTAAACTATCACAGGAATTCATTGAAAAGTTGAAACACTCACTTTACTCTGCATCGCTCCGTTATTATGATTATCCGTGCGGCCGTCTGTGTCTTACATTCTGTGGGTGAGATCTCTCCCCTATGGGCGGGTTGATAACATGCGGAACAGCTCCATCTAGTGGCTGTAGTTTTAGCCAAAAATCCTCCGATGACGCAAAGTGACGATATTTGCAGGGGAACCTTCCGTGCCATGCATGATTTCAAACCATGACGTCTTAGTGTATTACCAACAGTAACCTTGGAAACGGTGGTTCCAACTCTTTTCAGGTCATTGACCAGCTCCTCCTGTGTAGTTCTGGGCTGATTTCTCACCTTTCTTAGGATCATTGAGACCCCACGAGGTGAGATCTTGCATGGAGCCCCAGTCCGAGGGAGATTGACAGTCATGTTTAGCTTCTTCCATTTTCTAATGATTGCTCCAACAGTGGACCTTTTTTCACCAAGCTGCTTGGCAATTTCCCCGTAGCCCTTTCCAGCCTTGTGGAGGTGTACAATTTTGTCTCTAGTGTCTTTGGACAGCTCTTTGGTCTTGGCCATGTTAGTAGTTGGATTCTTACTGATTGTATGGGGTGGACAGGTGTCTTTATGCAGCTAACGACCTCAAACAGGTTGTGATTTCGGGATTTTTTTTTTTTAGATTATGTCTCTCACAGTGGACATGCACCTACGATGACAATTTCAGACCCCTCCATGATTTCCAAGTGGGAGAACTTGCAAAATAGCAGCGTGTTCAAATACTTATTTTCCTCACTGTATAAGTTACACCTGACTATAAGTCTCAGGAACAGCCATAAAAAAAAGTGTGATTTATAGTCCGGAAAATACGGTAATTAATTTGCATTTTATCAAAGTCAAAGTCAAAGAGTCAAAGTCAAAGTCAAAGAGTTTTATTTGTCACATACACAGTTACATACAAGTATACAGCTGGCAGTGAAATGTATTTGGTGTTGTGCGAGTCACACCGAGTCGCCATTTGCGGCGCCTTCTTAAGTTGGACAGAAAATACAGCATAACATGAGGATAGGTAGGTAGGGGTGAGGAGATGAAAAAAAAACAACCCCCAGACTATGCTCCTACGGGAGCACAGTTTGAGAACAGTAAAAAAACATCTCAGCAACATAAGCACACATTACGACATGAAACACGACTTGCAACAGGGGAGAGGAATTGTGGGGGTTGAGGTGTCCCAGCACAGCCAGGCGTCCCGGTCCTGCAGCCATCTTAGGCGCTGGTCACAGACCCGCTTGTCAGACTGGGGGTACAAAGCGGCGAAGGTGAGAGATGGGTGTGTGCATAAGTGTGTGTGTGTCTGTAAAGTTCATGTGCATGTTTGTGTAGGCCTGAAGAGTCACGCCTGGCACCATAATCTCGGTGCTCCCGTTGTTATGGAGACAACCTTGATCAGATCCCAGTCCGAGTCAGCAGGTGGTTGGGGGATGAATGCAAGAGCGTCTTCCTGCAGTGCTCTTCTGGAGGAGTTGTTGTCTCAGCAGCCTTGGCCAAGGCCGTGCTGGTTGAGGGAGCCGAAAGCAGATAAGATTGGAATTTGTTTGGTCTGGGAGCGAGTAGCCACAATTTATGACTACTCTCTTAGTTCGTTCTGGTCTCTGAAACCATTTTGCAAAGCAGTGAGCTTTTCCGTGATGATATCCATCTTGCGTTGCAACTCCATGATGTTATCCATGTTGCGGTTAGTGGTCCCAGTTTGGGAGATGACCGCTCTGCCCACTGCTTCAATCATGACGGGCAGCCTTGTGGAGCTTTGAACAGCTGTCACCGCTTTCTGAATTTTTCGATATCCCAGGGCAATGCCTGATCCAATCAGCAGAAACCCTGTTACCATGAATCCGAATAGGTAGATGTCTTCAATGTCCTCTACGGAAAGTGCCGCTAGACACACAACATGCCACCTCTCCCACGCGTCCATCGTGTAGCCAGCAGCAAACGTTCCGGCAGGGCAGTCAGGTTCCCCCGAACCCAAGCTTCTCGTCGAGAAGATGGTGTCAATTGCGTTGAGAGACCAGTTGATCAAATCCATAATTTTTAGTTCGAGAGCAGTGCGTGGAGAGTCTCCCAAAGTTTAAGACAGTAGACTAGACGAGACGAGAGAAGCAAGCAGGAGAGGAGGGAGTAAGGAGACGAGAGGAGAGAGGAGAGAATGCGACCGCCTTCGCTGAGAGCCAGAGGGGAAAATTTTATTGCATGACATAAGTATTTGATGCATCAGAAAAGCAGAACTTAATATTTGGTACAGAAACCTTTGTTTGCAATTACAGAGATCATACATTTTCTGTAGTTCTTGACCAGGTTTGCACACACTGCAGCAGGGATTTAGGCCCACTCCTCCATACAGACCTTCTCCAGATCCTTCAGGTTTCGGGGCTGTCGCTGGGCAATACAGACTTTCAGTTCCCGCCAAAGATTTTCTATTGGGTTCCGGTCTGGAGACTGGCTAGGCCACTTCAGAACCTTGAGGTGCTTCTTACGGAGCCACTCTTTAGTGGCCCATCTTCAAAGCTCTTACTGAGGGAAGGAGGTTGTTGGCCAAGATCTTGTGATACATGGCCTCATCCATCCTCCCCTCAATACGGTGCAGTCGTCCTGTCCCTTTGCAGAAAAGCATCCCCAAAGAATGATGTTTCCACCTCCATGCTTCACGGTTGGGATGTTCTTGGGGTTGTACTCGTCCTTCTTATTCCTCCAAACACGGCGAGTGGAATTTAGACCAAAAAGGTCTATTTTTGTCTCATCAGACCACATGACCTTCTCCCATTCCTCCTCTGGATCATCCAGATGGTCATTGGCAAACTTCAGACGGGCTTGGACATGCGCTGGCTTGAGCAGGGGGACCTTGCGTGCGCTGCAGGATTTTAATCCATGACGGGGTAGTGTGTTACTAATGGTTTTCTTTGAGACTGTGGTCCCAGCTCTCTTCAGTTCATTGACCAGGTCCTGCCGTGTAGTTCTGGGCTGATCCCTCACCTTCCTCATGATCATTGATGCCCCTCGAGGTGAGATCTTGGATGGTGCCCCAGACCGAGGGAGATTGACCGTCATCTTGACCTTCTTCCATTTTCTAATAATTGCGCCAACAGTTGTTGCCTTCTCACCAAGCTGCTTGCCTATTGTCCTGTAGCCCATCCCAGCCTTGTGCAGGTCTACAATTTTATCCCTGATGTCCTTACACAGCTCTCTGGTCTTGGCCATTGTGGAGAGGTTGGAGTCTGTTTGATTGAGTGTGTGGACAGGTGTCTTTTATACAGGTAACGAGTTCAAACGGGCGATATGGGCGATATGGACTTAAAAATGTATCCCGATATTTTCTAGTATTTATTGCGATAACGATATCAATAGGGCTGCAACTAACGATTATTTTAATAATCGATTAATCTGTCGATTATTTCTTCGATTAATCGATTAATCAGATAAAAACATTAATTTCCAATCCTTTATTCAAAAACAGAACTGACAGTGCAAATTCACAGTGCAACAAACCTTCAGGAAGTGCACAGGTTGCTACAATAAATCTATAAATCTTTTTATATATATATATATATATATATATATATATATATATATATATATATATATATATATATATATATATATATATATATATATAAGAAAAATACTAATCAGAAAACTTAACAGGATGTTAGAACTTGTTCTCTACACTACACTCAGACGCACACACTCACAAACAAAATTAATGGGTTTAGTTAAATTGTAATGCATTAAGAATTTCTCTAAAATGTCCAAACCCTTTATATACTCCTGGAGAAAATATCTACTGTATTAACCTATTAATATGAATGATATTAAATCCAGACACAGATTTAACTGCTGTGACATATTAAAAAATACTATGTAACAATTCAATAAAACTACTCCTCCTAAAGAAGAACACAATGTCTTATTTTCAATGAATGATATGCATTCTTTATAACAACTTGCATACAACATTCCTTATAGATTAAAAATGGATTAAATAATTAATGTATAATAAATATAATGAATCCTTATTAAAACTAAAGAGGTGATTTTTTCTGTCTTTTGTTGTTTGATTAATATTAAGAGCACAAATGGAAGCAGGTTAATGGACTGCTGTCACTTTAAGTCCAAATGCTGACCGAGAATGACAAAATGACCAACTATTGGTCATAGTTTTTGTTATTCAAAGCTGGTTTTGATTTTCGTCTTGTTTTTGTCTGTGAAAAATGTTGTTGATTAAAATACTGACAAATTATTTGTCAACGAAATTAACATAGCAACAGATTGAAAAATGAATGGGCCAAAAAAGGCAAGTGAATAAAAACGTGTCTTTAGTCTTGCAAACTATACCACCCCTGCTTTACTACTGTTATTAACAAGCTAACGCTAACTTGTCATGCTTGTCAAGCTGGATAACGAGTAAACAAGCACCAGAAGAGCTACTGGAGGGACGTCACGCTCCTCACTTCCAAACGGAACAAAAGTGGGATTTTGTAGTGCCTAAAGCTGCCTTCACGTGCTATCGGAAATTTGATGATTCCGACTTATGAAGTCGTGATTACGAGCGCATTGCATTCAAGTTTCAAAATGTGAGGGCGTTCATGTGCAATGTTTACCTAGGAAACCTAGGAAGCACGTGAAGGCAGCATTAACGTTACCCTGCTGTTGAACTCCCTTCCTCCTCATCAAAGACTCCAAGATGTTTTAGTTTTAGGTGTCGAATCACCACCGTGGTGCTCCCATGCCATGTCGCGTCACTTTTGCTGCAATTAACACACTTTTTCGATTTCTTAATGGCGCTTTTCGACTGGTACGCTCGGCTCGGTTTGCTTTTCCACTGCGTGGTATGACGGGTACAGCACGGCTCGCCCGCTTCCACTCTGCTTTGCGCTCATCCGTGCTTTTTTTATACTCAAACATCTCCGCGTCTTATTGACGGGCATAATAGTCGCGCGACACAACAAATCGATAATGCAATTCGTTGCCAACTCTTTTAATAATTGATTTTATCGATTCGTTGTTGCAGCCCTAGATATCAATGACGATAAATGTAGTATCATTCCCCATGTTTTTGGATACAAGTGAGAGCTGCATGCATTCTTGAGAGTCTCAGAAAAACAAACAATGATCTAATGTAAATCGTACATGTCATCAAATAGGCTCCTATAATACACAAAAAAAAAAAAAATAAAATAAAAAATTATATATATATATATATATATATATATATATATATATATATATATATATATATATATATATATATATATATATATATATATATATATATATATATTTATATATATATATATATATATATATATTTATATATAATTTATTTTATTTTTTTTTATGTAAAATTCCACACCAGCCTTTTCAGAAATGGAAAAGTTGCAGATATAATTGTCTTCTGGTAAAGTGCAGGTAATGTTTAAACATCACACAATACAAACAATAATAATTTTGAAGTCAATGACGATTCTGTATTTATTCATACACTCATGGTGCAAACAGTGGTAAAAATAGTAGAAACAGCAAAAGTAATTATCCCAAAAATGTCTTCAGATTACAAAAAAGTTGAAAATAATTATATAATGATAGAACTTCAGTAATTTGAGTTGATAAGATAATAATACCACGAATTCTTCTACTAATAAAAATAAACTGCACTAAGGAATAATGAGCTTCTGGGAATATTAATCACTTTGTGAAAATCAAAACAGGCACAGAAATAGGTGCACGCCAGCCAATGAGATTCCCGTTTGTGCATTCATTTCTTCGTGTTCATGAAAGGCTGAATAATTCCAAATAAACGCCATTATTTTACAGGAAAATACAACAAACGATATTGTTTACATGTAGCACGTCAATTCTGTGTGGTATAAGACTCTCTCGCTCTCTCTTTGAGTGTGTGTGAAACACTAAGCGCTCTCAGTCGCGCGCCTCACACTAGTGTTTAATGTGCGTCAAATGCACTGCGCATTCATTGAGTTGAACAGAAATAGTGTGCTTTACCGATCAATTGAGACAGAGCGAACCTCGTAAGCGCTCAGTCCAAGTGCTCAGCGAGTGAAATTACATCTGTATGTACAGGTTCAGATCGCCCTCAGGTAGCCCCTCGTTTAGCTATGAACTCTTCCGCAGCTTCCGCCATAGTTGTTTTTGCTCTGCACGCGAGATGCGGATTCAGTGCCGCCGCTCCCATTGCGCGGCGCTTAGGGCACCGAGTGCTGCGTGAGGCACCACAATAAAATTCTCCCTCCAACCCCAGTTCAGCTATACAAATTGACGAACGCAGCCACCGCGGCCATCATAAAGTAATAACGCTTAGGGCATCAAGACGGCCAGCGGTGGCACTGTGCGGATGGGTCGCGCTATCAACTAGGCTTTATCGTTATTATCGCGGGAAGACAAATTCTTGCCGGTATATCGCAAATGATAAGATATCGCCCATCCCTAGTTAATACAGGTAATGAGTGGAGAACAGGAGGGCTTCTTAAAGAAAAACTAACAGGTCTGTGAGAGCCGGAATTCTTACTGGTTGGTAGGCGATCAAATACTTATGTTATGCAATAAAATTATGCAAATTAATTATTTAAAAACCATACAATGTGATTTTTTCAGGATTTTTGTTTTAGATTCCGTCTCTCACAGTTGAAGTGTACCTATGATAAAAATTACAGACCTCTCCATGCTTTGAAAGTAGGAAAACATCGGCAGTGTATCAAATACTCGTTCTCCCCACTGTGTGGTTGGATCTGATTGATAGTCATGGTTTATTTAGGATACATTTTTATTTTCCACGTTCAAGGATGTCACAGCTTTCAGACGCTCTCAACGCAATAGCTGCGCACACTCGTGGCTGTTTAGCTCCGCCCACACGGCACGCCTCCAGCTGCTCGTTTTTTTTCCAGAAAGACTCGGTACAGCGTATCTTTCTTTTATAAATATATAAAAACTAAAGACGTATACTACGCTATATACAGCGTCAGATATGAAGGATGCAATACTACTCTGTAGGTACTCAAGATTTACACAAGATTGACTGAAACTAAGGTCCAATCCCATTTCTACCCCTTAGCCCTTCTCTTTCCCCTACCCCTTCGTTTTGCGCATTCACATGAAGGGGTAGGGGTGTCTCGATTCTCTTTTGGCTGGAGTGGTAAGGGGAAGGGGAAGGGCCAGATAGCCTTTCAAACCAAGATTTTTCAGGACCACACTTCGAACGAAGGGGTATGAGGAGTTTCCCTCCACCGACTCCGTGCTGCATAGAATGTGTGTGTGTTGCCACTCAGGATCGATCACTTGCGTGTCGCCTGGCTGCCAGTTTCTCCGTAGCTTGCTAAACGCACTATTTGAGTGATGTGAACACATATTAATAATAGTTATAATATATAAAAATATATCTGGTCATCCTTCATAATGCAGTGGATATTTACAATACATATCGTCTGTAAACTCTCGCATTACGAAGGCAACGACTGACTTGACGTATAACGTATGAACATTATCGCAGCACCACAGTAGATAACGAAACCATATCCATATTGGCCGGCTCGGATCAGCACGGAATGGACCGGTTAGTAAACAAAGAGAACAGTTTGGCCCGATGGAAAAGCGGCTCCTCCAGTCTTGTTCTGTATCATCTTAGGAAACTCTGGCTCATACGTTTTTGAACTTAAAAAGAGCGCCATTTTATTAAGTCCAAATACAGCGCAAAACTCTGTTGGGAGGGAGTAATTTGTTAGACGTGCTCACGGCCTATTTCTGTTAGATATAGCCTATGCACTTCATTACTGTTCATACTGGTTAAATGTCACAGGACACTAATAAAAGAAACGGGGTATGATGACGTGTAATGGTATAGTAGTGGTGTCCCATTTCTTAGGGGAATATTTTCACCCCTATGCCTTGGCACTCTGTTTCAAGGGGCAAGGGGAACGGGTAGGGGTAGGGGAAGGCAAAGGGGTATAAAAGAGAATTGGGATTGGGCCTAAGTGTGCCACCCCCCCTTTAGGATGAAAACTGACATAGAACAATACACAGATATAGTAGACTTGAAATACTAGATACTAGTAGACTTGGTTGTAAACTAGATTTGTACTAGAACCAGATTTTGTTTTGTTTCTAATTTGTCCTTCTTTAATATTTTGATTCTAGACCCGATGGAAGGGAAGGAAGACAAACGGTATCGGCTTCGAAAACCTCATCAATTCACAAATGAAGAAAGAAACATCAGTTCACAAACTGAGAAGAACTCCACACCGAAACCATCCAGAAAACCTGGAATCAAAGGATCTCTCACTTGCTCTGAGTGTGGAAAGAGTTTCACACACAAAACACAACTTACGAGACACATGAAGATTCACTCTGGAGAAAAACCTCATGCATGCACTCAGTGTGGAAAGAGTTTCATAAATGCATCAGACCTTACGAGACACATGAGGATTCACACTGGAGAAAAACCTTATACATGCTCTCAGTGTGGAACGAGTTTCAATCACAAAGGACACTTGAAAAGGCACCTACAAATGCACACTGGAGAGAAACCTCATACATGCACTCAGTGTGGAAAGAGTTTCAGTCTCAAAGCAAACTTAGTTGAACACATGAGAATTCACACTGGAGAAAAACCGTTCACATGCTCTCAGTGTGGAAAGAGTTTCATTCGTAAAAGTGTTCTCGACAATCATCTGCGCTGTCACTCTGGAGTGAGATCATTCAGCTGTGATCAGTGCGAGAAAACATTTGTTACAGCATCAGGCTTAAAAAGACACCTTGTAGTTCATGCTGATGTGAAGCCTCACTTTTGTTCTGTTTGTGAAAAGAGTTTTTCACAACTGGGCGCTTTACAACTACATGAGCGTATTCATACTGGTGTGAAACCTTATATGTGCTTTGACTGTGGGAAGACCTTCAGTACATCAGGAGCATTAAGTGAACACAAGAGAGTTCACACTGGAGAGAAACCGTACAAGTGCTCACAATGTGGAAAGAGTTTCTCTAAGGCAGGAGGCCTGAAATATCATGAGAGAGTTCACACTGGAGAGAAGCCGCACCAGTGCTCTTTATGTGGGAAGAGATTCACTTCATTGGGCAAATTAAAACGACACCACAGAGTTCACACTGGAGAGAAACCGCACAAGTGCTCACACTGTGGGAAGAGTTTCTCTCATTTAGAACACCTGAAAACACATCAGAGAGTTCACACTGGAGAGAAACCGTTCAAATGCTCTTCATGTGGGAGGAGTTTCGCTATTTTATCAACCCTGAAAGATCATGAGAGAATTCACACTGGAGAGAAACCGTTCAAATGCTCTTCATGTGGGAAGAGTTTTGCTCGATTATCAGCCTTGAGAGGACATAAGAGAGTTCACACTGGAGAGAAACCGCACAAGTGCTCACACTGTGGACAGAGTTTCGCTCTGCCAGGAACCTTGAAAACACATGAGAGAATTCACACTGGAGAGAAGCCGTACAAGTGCTCACACTGCGGGAAGAGTTTCGCTCAATCAACAGCCTTGAGAGGGCATAAGAAAATTCACACTGGAGAGAAACCGCACCAGTGCTCTTCATGTGGGAAGAGATTCATCCGATTATCGAGTCTACAGGTTCATAACAAAAAGCGATGTTGTCTAGATGAGCAAAAGCAAACGAAAAGTGAGCAAAAAAGCTTCACCTCTAAGCGTTTGAGAAAAAGACGTCCTTGAATTGAAATCACTGAGAGACTCTGAATGTTCATCAGCTGTTCTGTGCTGTTAGAAGCTGAAAGGATGAGTTCACCTCAAAATGAAAATGTCCTGATATTCTACTCTCCCCCATCTCATCCAACATGTTCATGTCGTTCTTTCTTCAGTTGAAAAGATAATACGTTTTTTGAGGAAACATTCCAGGATTTTTCTTCACATAATGGAAACCAGCGGTTGAAGGTCCAAAACAATGCAGTTTCAGAGGCTCTGCACGATCCCAGCCGAGGAATAGGGTCTGATCTAGACAAACCATCGGCCATAAAAAAAAAAAAAAATATATATATATATATATATATATATATTGTTTTTTAAACTACATTGCACCAAAAACGTCACATTACTGCCCCCGTGTTTACAAAGCACACATGCGAAGACTAAACGATTTTGAAGTTGAAGAGTGTTTTTTGGTAAAGGTCGTTTGTATTAGTCCGTTTGGTCCACGGTCGCTTGGGGCGGCACTTCCGCTGACGTCTAGTTTGACGTTTTCACCGTGATTGTGCAATCACTGGTGGCCGCAGAGCAGCGCAAAATGAACAATTTAGGTTAAAAAATATATTATTGCGGGTTTTTTTATGACATTTTTTTATGACCAATGGTTGGTCTAGATAAGACCCTATTCCTCGTCTGGGATCATGCAGAGCCTCTGAAGCCCTTCCTTTTGAAACTGCATTGATTTGGACATTCAACCGTTGGTTGCCACTGAAGTCCATTATGTGCAGAAAAATCCTGGAATGTTTTCCTCAAAAAAATTGCTTTCTTTTCAACTGAAGAAAAAATACATCTTGGATGAAATGGGGATGAGTAGAATATCAGGACATTTTCATTTTGAAGTGAACGAATCCTTTAACGTGTGAACGACTCTTACAGTGTGAAAGTGTATCCTAGTTCAGTCAAGTTTGGAGATGGTTAGAGTTTACTAACTCTGGTTTCATTTATTGTGTCTATGGCCAGTGATGTTGTGTGTAATGTATTGATTGCACATTTCAAAACTGACAAAAAGGCTTGATTATTGAATAAACATACTTTAGTTGACATGCAATCAAAGTGTTTCAATATTGCTCACTCTATAGTTATGAATTATTGTTTAAACAAAATCTGCACAACAATATTCAATTTATATTAGAACAGCATGAAAAGATGAAACTGGTTATGAAGTCTGAATTAGGGGTGTGCGATAGAGGTCTTCACGGGTCCAAAAATTCATACCCGAACCCGAAGAGACCCGTAATGTGCTTAACGGAACCGACCCGGACCCGTCTATTATTTCAAAAGCTGGACCCGGACCCGTGCAGATCCGAGAAATGCCAAAAAATTAGTACCCGGAACTGACCTGGACCCGTCTATTATTTAAAAGCTGGAACCGAACCCGGCGTGAAGACACAGACCCGACTGGACCCGATTGTCACATATTCCACAATAACTGATATTAACAAGTCAATAAACAAGTTATGAAAAATATAACTTTTTGTCTTACCTAGCCGTCGTCTCCCTTCCTTGTAACGTCACTTGTGATGCATTACATCCTTGCCAAAAAGTTAAATCCATTTTTTTAGTCAGATCAGTCAGCGGGCTAGCGAGGTCCGAATAATTAGGCACAAACCTTCTGTAGTATCCCGCTAGCCCCAGGAACTGTCTAACCTCCTTTTTGGTCTTGGGTCTCGGACAGGTCGCAACAGCTGCCATCTTATCAATTTGGGGACGCACCTGCCCATGACCCAAGTGGAAGCCCAGATATCTTACTTCCACCCGCCCAATTGCACACTTCTTTGGGTTGGCCGTGAGCCCCGCCCTTCTCAGCGACTTCAGGACAGCTCGCAAATGCTGCATATGACGCTGCCAGTCTGCACTGTAGATGATGATATCATCTAGATAGGCAGCGGCATATGCAGCATGCGGCCGGAGAATTCTGTCCATCAGACGCTGGAAGGTCGCAGGAGCCCCGAACAAGCCGAAAGGAAGGGTGACAAATTGGTGTAATCCAAATGGCGTGGTGAAAGCTGTTTTTTCTTTGGACATGGGAGACAAGGGGATCTGCCAATATCCCTTTGTTAAGTCCAGTGTCGAATAAAAACGAGCGGTACCTAGCCGATCAAGCAATTCGTCAACCCTCGGCATAGGATAAGCATCAAACTTTGACACCGCGTTTACTTTACGATAGTCCACACAGAACCGGACCGAGCCGTCAGGTTTAGGTACTAAAACTATCGAGCTCGCCCAGTCACTGCTGGACTCTTTTATTACCCCCATATCTGGCATAGCCTCTAATTCAGCCTGAACCACTTTTTTCTTGTGTTCAGGCAAGCGATAAGGCCGGCTGCGAATAACCACTCCTGGCTCCGTCTCAACGTGGTGCTGAATGAGGTCGGTGCGGCCAGGTAGGGGCGAGAACACGTCAGCAAACTCTGCTTGTAAACGTTTTACGTCAGTGAGCTGCGAGGGTGAGAGGTGGTCTCCACCAGGGGCCAGAGCGAGAGATTGAGGCTTTTGGACCGCCTCTGGCCCGAGATCCTCCTCTCCAATCACTACCGTCGCTAGCATCACTGACTCTGCCTGAGACCATTTTTTTAACAGGTTGAGGTGGTACATTTCACGTGCCCTGTCCCTATCTGATCGTATCACCTCATATTTGAGATCTTCAACTCGCCGTGTGACCTCAAAGGGTCCTTGCCACTTCGTGAGTAATTTAGAACTAGAAGTAGGGAGTAATACAAGCACTTTATCTCCTTAAGCCTTGAGCCTGTAACAAATTCTCCATAGACAGCCGCCCCAAAGTGTGGAATTTTGTTCTCAGGTCCAAGACATACTGAATTTCGTTCTTACTAGCAGAAGGTCCATCCTCCCAAGCCTCTCTAAGGACATCCAGCACCACCCGAGGCTGGCGTCCATAGAGAAGCTCGAAGGGGGAAAACCCCGTGGAGGCTTGGGGGACCTCGCAGACAGCGAACAAAAGAGGTTCTAGCCACTTATCCCAATTTTTGCCATCCTCGTGATCGAACTAACGAATCAAGGTCTTTAACGTGCGATTAAAACGTTCCACCAGTCCGTCCGTTTGTAGGTGATAGACGCTGGTGCGAATCAATTTAATGCCCAATAATTCGTAGAGTTTACGGATCGTCCGTGACATAAACGCCGTGCCTTGATCGGTGAGAATCTCTTTCGGGATTCCCACCTGGGAGATGAATGAAAACAGTGCATTCGCAACGCTTTTCACCGAAATAGTGGAACTGCTTCAGGATGCCTCGTGCCGACCTTTCTAATGGCCCGATGAGGTCCATGCCAATTCGTTCGAAGGGGACCTGCATCAATGGAAGAGGGCACAATGGTGCTTTTGGGTTGGCTGGTGGATTCACCAACTGACATTCACGACAAGACGCACACCACTTGCGTACATTCTCGTGAATGCCCGGCCAGAAAAACCGGGCCATGAGACGGTTTAGTGTAGCCGTTTGTCCTAAATGCCCGGCCATTGGATTAGAATGAGCCGCCTGGAAAAGCATTTCCCGACGGCTTTTAGGCACCAACAACTGTGTTGTATCTTGTTTTGACTGGGCGTCTTGGGTCACCCGATACAACTTATTTTTCATAATTAAAAAATACGGATAGGATAGCGGCTGGTCAGGGTGGAGGTGGCCGTCGATGGAACAGACCTGACTAAACGCGTGTTTGAGCGTCTCATCCTGGGACTGCTCCAGGGGAAAGTCATCGCGGTCTGTGAGAATGGGAGGCTCCAGAGCACTCTGTTCCCGCGGAACAGCTCCCAGAGGTCACAAATCCACCTCCCCCAACTGAGCAACCGTCACCTTCCTTTTTACTCGTTTTCTCCAAGAGGCATCCGCACACAAGTGCCCCAATAAATTATTAAATGCTGGCCAATTGGTTCCCAGAATTATCGGATGCCGGAGGTGCGGGTTAACTGCAACCTCAACACTATGCGTTTGTCCCCGAAATTGAATATCCACGAGCAACAACGGATAGTTCACCACTTCCCCGTGCACACACCGTACCTTAACCATGCGGCTATTATCCAATGCCTTAGGCTGAATCAGGCTTTGATGGATGGAGGTCTGGTTACAACCTGAATCCACCAAGGCCTGATAGGTACCCCCCCTTGATACTCACGGGTATATGGTACAGGCCAGCTTGATCGGGGGCAGCTTGTGGCGCATCGGGGACCTGGATCAGTGTCCCCACCTCCATCACCGGACACCGATCGATAAAATGTCCTGGGTCCCCGCATCGACAAAAAGCCGGCCCAGACTTCCCAGCGGCCCTAGTGGCTGGAAGTGGGTCAACGAATTGGCGTGGAGAGAGCGTTGAAGCGGATGTGGATGGGGAAGGGTCACTGGTTACTCCCCGTCTCCTAGGTGCCGGTCTGGGCAGCATCCCAGGGCGCGACCTGGGAAAGGGGACCGGTTTGGAGAGAGAAGGGGACGGTAGAGAGAGAGAGAGAGAAGCTGATGGAAGGGGTTCGCCGACCCCGTGGCACGCCACCATTTGGTCCTCCGCCAGCTGGCCTGGTTCAGCGACTTTGGGCGGTGGCACTGGACCCACTGCACGGTCTTCCTTGGAAGCCGCGCCACGAACTGCTCCAGTACCACACGATCGATGAGTCCCTCGACGTCACTCCCGTCGGCCATCAGCCACTTGCGGCACGGGTCCCGGAGCTGTTGGGTGAACGCGAAGAGCCAGCCGGACTCGTGGAGAGCCAGGGTCCGGAACCGCTGGCGGTGTTGTTCCGGGGTCCGGCCGACCCGCTGAAGGATGGCGCGCTTCAGGTCGTCGTAGACCAGGAGATTCTGGACTGGCAGTTGGTGGGCGGCTACCTGCGCCGCATTGGTCAGTCCGTCTTGGACCATCCCCGAACCTCGGCGGACCTCTCAAACAGGTCGATGAAGGCCTCTGGGTCATCTTGTGGACCCATTTTGTTGAGAGGCACGGCGGCGGCCAAGTCTTTGACGGGGGTGGGGACGGCCCGAATTTCCCGGTCCATCCAGCGGTCCTCATGCTGGGCGCGGAGGAGGGCCTCGAATCGCTTTTCTTGCTCCTATCTCACGGCCAGCAGGTCTCGATGGTGTTCTTGGTGGAGACCGGCGAGCGATTGTACGATGTCCGCAAGCGGCGTTCCCGGCGGAGACTGCATGGCGGCGGCGATCTTCTTCCTTCCCGGGTTTCGGCACCAGTGTAACGAAGGTTCGTATGTTGGGGGGGTGTTTAAGGAAGAAGACAGGGTCGGCGTGACTGGGACTCGCGACTTTAATACTTAAAACTTTCAGAAACAAACACAACAAGCGCACGTGGGCGCATAAACACAAAACATAAACTCAGCACTTCTTTCAGACACTCGGTTTCCAGTTCGTTTCCTTCAGTCAGCAGGCATGCACGCAGTCCCAGTCCAAACTCTCTCTCCCGTCTCTCTCCCCGCAGTGGCTTATATGCGGTCTCTCCATGCCAATTACTGCCGTCAGACACAGGTGTTCGTCACCTCTCTCTCCCGCTGCAGACCTCGTGAAACCAAGCCCCCTCCGCCACACCATGTTATTCCTCTCTTGTTATTCCAAGCATGCTTAATTCACTCATCATTTCAGCTTTAAAAGTCCACTTTATGTCACAGTGACGGATGACAAATGCGTCTTTGCAGATTTGCATTTCGCCAAGTTAACTCGCATAATAACTTTGACTGTTTGCCTTTTTGAACTATAATAACGATTGCTCGTTCGGTGGCCGCTGACGTCCACATTATTTATTTGCTATAATCTCTGTGAGCCGAGCCTGACCACCAAAACTTTAAGAAATAAGACGGTTCATTCATATTATTATTAAAGTCAATCACAGCGGAAGCTCGGGTTGCCATAGAAACATGACACGCGCTTGAGACTGCACATGCGTGGTGGCTGGAGCAACCTGAAATATGAGCTTTTTTACGCAATTTGAGCATCATAGAAAACATTTGTGACAGTTCACCTGAGATTTTGTTGCTGATTTTAAATATATTATTTAAATATAAGTTCAAATCAAACTTCAATAGTGCGTCACACGTAGACAGCACTTACTTTTTTCTCATGTTTGTCCACAATATGCATGAAGGATGCCCGGACAGAAGTGGTGCCCTTGGGTTTAACTTCTTTATATTTGTTGTTTTTTAGCTTTTTTCGCACATCACTCATGAAGAGGATGCAGAGAGAGCGAGCGAGAGAGAGAGAGCGTGAGGCGAGCGAGCAAGAGAGAGAGATCGCTCGTGTTTTTTTTCTTTCTTTTTTTTAAACCTTATTTCCCGGCTCACACTTTTCTTATCCTAATTTTACAGTTGCAAGTTACAAAAAACACACAAGCAGTGCTGACTGACTCTGATCACGGGCAGGTGTTCTCTGAGTCCGGATCGACTCCGGTATTACACACAATGTTAAACAGACCCGGGACCCGTAGTAATAGATTGGGACCCGACCCGGACCCGGCTGATCATTTAAAATATGTCCCGGGTCGGGTCCACGGGTCCCGGGGGCTCTGTGAAGGCCTCTAGTGTGCGATAGTCATCATAGTTGGGTTAACTTATAAAGTCTATTATAAAAGAAAACACTTAATGTGGCTTCCTGCAGTAAAACAGTGATATTAAAAGTAGCCTATACACTTTATTGAACATGTGCTATATTGCATATTAAGCATTTTATAATGGTTTTCTGTTGGAGAAAAATGTTGTGATGAACAATGTTGTGTTCATAACCTGATTTAATCTGCTTGCCTATACAAAGTAGCCTTTAATACCTTTTTAACGGTAGCCTACTGTTAAGCGTTTTCCTCGTCTTTATAACGAGGACACATGAAGCGTCTTATAGGCAGAATAACGCTCACGGTGCCGGTGTCTGTTTTGGCAGATACTGCCATCTAGTGGCAGAAGGTTTTCTTAGACAGCGGTGTGTGTGTATCGTGCAAGGCCAAACCGGCGAAATGAAAGTCTCAAAATCTAAATGAATCGAATAGGATCGACTCACAAAAGAGTCAATGAATGCATGCGCGTCACCAGGTCCACAAATGCACATCTTACTAGTTGCATACACAAATTCTGACCTACATTAATACTAGGGCTGTCAAAATAACGTTAATTTCGATTAATTAATCTTAGGAAAAATAACGCGTTAAAAAATATAACGCAGATAATCCATTCTGTATTGGACTTTGACCCTGAGCTGTAAAATGAAGGAGGGAGACGAAAACGCGCTGCCTGGATCATTGATTGGAACATTTACGTAGCCTATATAAAAACGGCCTGATGGAAGTGCTGATAAAAATAAAGTCGTCTGCGATGTCCTGCAATGTCCACTATCCTACCCAAGAGCGTGTCATATACATGCCATAAAGTGCGTATCATTTGCACGCGAAAACATGCGTAGCGTATACATTCCACGACACTGCACACTTGTACTATTGATACGCATTCTCAACAGGGAGCGCGCACTCTTAAAGGGGCCACACTATATTCCTACTCGTTCCAACGTCCATGCATTCAGCAGCCCAAATGAATACCTGTCTGTCATTTAATGTTAATCAAACAACTACAGGTGTTAAATAAATGAATACATATTAAATAAACCTACTGTATCTGTATATTTTTTTAAAGAAATGTATTATTGTTTTTGTAATTTGCTTCTTTGTTCTTTTATTTAGCTTTTAGCTTTTTATTTTTTTATTTTATTTGTTCAATTTCTCATATTAGCCACATTGCCCACCCCTTGCCCACCTGCACAGCAGCTGATATACAATGTAGTCTTGATTTGGGTGGTCACTCTGCATTGAAATTTTGAAAGGGATCAAGTAAAATGACTCAAAATAAAGTCATTTAAGCATGCCAAAGTCAACTTTAATCATATAAAATGTAATTTCCAAGCAGCAAAATTGTGGCCAGTGAAAAGTGGCTAGTAACTTTGGAAAATCACAAGTCACAGTGGCTGGTGAGCAAAAAAGTTAATGTCAAGCCCTAATTGTATGTACAGTAAAAAAAAAAATCTTCCTGAAGCACTTTTTAATTTATTTCCTCAGCATATCAGGTCATATTGTTTATTGTTATAGCCAATATTTGAACAGTGAAAGTAATGATAAAAGTTTTTGAACTTTAATGTCACTAATGCTGATTATTCATTGATTCATTTGAATTGAAATATTTAAAATACTTTCACAGCAAAAACTATGTATGCGATTAATTTAGATTAATTAATCACAGAGTATGTAATTAATTAGATTAAAAATTGTAATCGATTGACAGCCCTAATTAATACAAAATCGAAGTTTTGTATTCACAACTATGTCTATTTGTACAAATTGCTGCACATTCATGTAATTCTGTATTTTGCACACACAAGTTAAAAGGCATTTGTTTGTGGATAGTAAAACATGTCTGCAATATTTATCAAGTTCATGGGTAATTGTGTGTGAATGTATTAATCATTTTGAGTCTAAAATCATCCCATACTATTTTATCCAAAGTGTTGGTCTAAACGCTACATAAAATATTCTTTTACGTCTCTACACAAACTCTGAAGACATTTCCACTGACATTTAATGACTATATGGAGCAAATCCGACCATTTGTAAACAGCAATATGTAAAAAACATTTAAAATTACATTAAAAATAACCTACATCAGATAACTTCTGCCTGTTATATCACTTTGATATTACAATTTTTCAACATTAAGACAAAATGGAAAACATAAACGTAAATTATTATGGGTCAAAAGCAGACTAAAGTTGTTAGCGGTTAGCTAGGGAGGAACTCTGGTGGTGCTGAGGAAATGTATTTTCATGTCACGCAACAGCGGATTCGACTAGGAGCAAGTACAAATCAGATATCTTAAAATATAATTGTGACTAGTCGAAACCGAATTAAAGATATCTCTAATTACCTTTGCGGTTAAATGAAGCATCTTTTAAAGACATCTATGACATCATTACAGTAGTCAAAATATGTATTACAGATATCTCAAATCAGATTTCTTACTAGTGCAGTTATAATTGCAGATATCTCTAATTGTCATTCTGACTAGTCGAATTATAATTATCACTCGTCAAAATACAATTGTTGCTATCTTTAAATATATTTATAGATAGTCAGAACAAAGGTTTAAGGGCGTTTTCACACCTGCCTTGTTTGGTCCGGATTTTCAGACTTTTCAGTTTGGTCCGAATCAAAATGACCGGTGTGAAACCTCCCCTGACCACGGTCCGGACCAAACAGACGAAATTTGGTCCGGCGAAAAGAGGAAGTCTCAGTCCGGATCAAACTGAACAAAGGTTCGGGTCGTTTCTAGTGTGAAAGCATTTTCGGTATGGTTCGTACTTTCAGAGCATTTACAGGAAGTTCCTGTTTATGTTTAAATATTATAATGTTATTTTTAAATTCAATCTAGGCTACATTGATTATGAAAAGTGAAAATATGCGCAATATGTCAGAAGACAGAAATTTTGTATGATTTTGCTTAGAAAGCATTTCTTTAATGGGAATTTCGTTTTGTATAAATTGTATCTTAATTTTAATCAACGTTTAATCAGATAATTGCCTGGATTTAATAAATAAGAAGCAAATAATCTATAGAAGACAATAATCGCGGGAGCGATTACATGCTTTACACATGAGCGTCTCAAATAAACCCAAACAAAAACCCAAAGCAGCGACTGCCTCACAAACATGAGAAATATGTGTATATAAAGCTTGAAATGTCCACTTTTAAACATAACGAATAAAAAATAGTCAAGCAATGCGCACTGTTCAATAGTGGCAACAATATGCGTCCGTCCGTTCATTCATTCTTGTAAAAGACGCTGACGTCAGACACACGTCCGTTTACAAACCAATCAATGTCCAGATGCCGCACACATAGATGATGACGAGTGGACGCAAGTGTGTCATGTAAAGTTCTTTAGTCTGCTCACATAATTGCAATGTGAAACCAAACCAAAACTAACCGAATGTATAAAAAGTATCGAAACATGAACTTCGGTTCGGACCTTGGTGCAGACTTTCAGGTGTGAAAACGCCCTAAATGGTAATACGGCTTGCCATAGTTGGCGCCGTTGTCCGAACGTCGTCTGACGCTGACCAATCAGAAGCCTCATTACCTCAGCGAGTCCAGAGCGCCGCGCAGCGACAGAAACAAACGGTCGCAGAAAGAAACAGTGAGTGGACTCAATCCCACTAACGGAGAAAAACTCAAGCTCCCCGCCGGTTCCCGAGTCGCTGTGTATTCCAGCCGCACATTTAGACCCACAACACGCGTAAGTTTGTTTTCTGCTTCCCTTTCTCTCTGGATTATTCTCCTGTCGCGCGAGCTGGTGGCGTTAACGCTCGCTTTCTGCAGGACGAACTCGTTGGCTGTAAATAACGTTACATTACTTAAGATTTGAAGCTCACTTGGTCGTTTTCTGACACGATCGAGACTGGGATGTGGGTTTTTGTGCTGGTCACAGATTGGGCTCAGTCAGAGAAAGGCAAAGACTGAAGCTTCTGCTGGTTTGTACAATAAGGGCGTTATTACAGATCTTATTGCTTTCATAAAACCGTGGCAATATCAATATGATAAATAAGGCCAATAGCAGTTTAGTTACTATTGGTAATGATCAAAACACGTGTTCTGCTTGTTTTATTAATATTGTTTGTTATTATGCTGTTATCCGAATATCATAACTTTAGCTGTGTGTGTCTGTGATGTAGATCAACTGGGTTCAGTTTTGCCAGATTGGGCTGACAATTTCCATCCCAAAAGCTCACCAAAACCTTAACACGCAAAGTAATGTTATAGAATTTTATTTGCCATACCAATTAAGGTTGATTGATAAGCATAATTTTTAATCTCCTTAAAACAAAATAATGGTTAAACATTTCCCAGGAAAACAGGGTAAACACGTTAAAGAGAACGAGCAAATATGACAAAAATGTCCAGGTGGAAACTGTCAAAACTGCAATCAAGAAATTAACCAAAGACTTTACTCCTTGGAAAAGTGTCATTTTCAAATGTCAACAGAAAGAATAATCCAATTTAAGTGGAAAAAGTGCCCAATATGGCATTTCACACGTTAAAACCGTCAGTGGTACGCAATATGATCTCAACGGGGGAAAATTATTTGTGGTGTTTTTCCTGCTCAAAATTGGACACTCTAACAATTTCAAATATAGCTTGTCTCGATCGGACTAGCGGTTTCGAATATATGAGCTAATGTTTTTAAAGCGCTAAATTATAACGCTGCCCTACAAAGGCAAAAGACCTTAACTCGCTAGAGTGGGAAAGAAAAATGACTTTAAAGAGTTTTCCAGCCAAATTAATTATAGGTAGGACACTGGAAATCTGTCAATTAGATGTTTTAGTAATGAAAATTATCTACGTAAAAAAAATCATGAGCTCAAACTTGACTTTTGACCCCTATTTTGAAGTTACTGTACTCTGCCTTTTGTATTGTCTGCAAAACGTGAGAAGTCAGACCAAGGCAAATGGCAGAAACTTCCACATTATCAATATTTTGTTGCAGTTCACGATTTACAAAATCATTATAGTAACACCTGTATAAAATCTAGTGACCATGGCAATTTCAAAAGCCATCTCAGCCATCTTTAAATGCTATTAGTAAAAACCTCTCAATTATTTGTTTTACCTACACTTTTATTCAGGTATACTAGGGATGCACCGATACCAGTACAAGTTTCAGACCAAGTACAAGTACTTACATTTGGGTACTTGCCGATACCGAGTACCGATACGAGTACTTAATAATACCATTACAGTTCTTATAACAATGTTTTATGTTCATCAGATGTTTTTCACTTTCTGACTGTAAATACACAAATTGATGCTGTTGCTGACATTTTAACATTCAACTTGGTGTTTTCCTAAACAAACATGGCACTGCTGCCTATTTCACATAAATGTAACCTGTAACATTCTTGTGGATTCCAGTACCGCACAACATAGTAGCAGAACAACTGAATTAAATTATGTTATCATAGCCATACAGCCCTTTTCGGAAAAGTGAGAGGCTGGTTCTTTTTGATGAAAAGAAGCTTCTCTGCATTATCAGCTATGAGCCGGTTTCTGTTTTCATCTACAATGTGTGACACTGAGCTATGGATAGGGCTGTCAAAATTGCTCAAAAATGACGTTCGAATATTCCCTCTAAAAAAAGCATGAATATTCGAACTATTCGAACATCTGGTTGCGCATTTTATCAGTGACGCGCATTACGTCAATAACAGGACAAATGAATACAAAGAGACATAACTACTTATATAGGTAGTCTATTTAAGTTTAAACATATTTGACAACGTAATATTTCCTACACAAAAACAAGTAAATCAACTAATGGCCAAGACCGCAGACCTCACTCGCTCTCACCCTCACGCTCTCTGCGCATAACGGGTTAAATGAACAAACACATTTTGAGAGCTGATCAAGAGTTTTGTGCAAGCAATTTAAGGTTGCGACTAGGGATGAAACTATTACCGGTTTCACGATAAACCACGATAAAATTTAGTGACGGTTAGTAATATCGTATAAAATTTAATTATCAATAAAACCGCGTGTGATTATCACGATTGTGAAAACTCGCGGTAAATCATGTCCAGTCAGCGTCAGTCTGGCGCAGCGCACTGCTGTCTTTTGAATGGGAATAAATGGCAGAAAGCAGGGACAGCGCCTGGAGATTTTTCAGCCTTCTAAAAGGACCAAATCTGAGGTGTGGGCATATTTTGGCTTTTATAAAAGTCCTGAGGGAACATGGTCACCCGAAGAACATGCCAGAAGAAAGTCGCTGTAATAGGGGGAACACTTCAAAACTACGAACGCAAGGCAAGTGGACTTTGACCTCAATACCAAAACTACGTCTGGGAAATAATAACGTGACGCGAATGAACGAACAAATTCAGTCAAGACTAGGGTGACAATTAAGGGATAATAATCAGGGCTTGACATTAACAACCGCCATTTGCGGGTGTAACGTTATTTTGGCTGCACACTAGTCACTCTGGCTGTTGAACTTATTATATTCTTCTCAAAAGCCATCTGTTATAATCGCGTTGCGCATTATAACCACTTACACGTGTTTCTATTGAGTTTATGAAAGCGACGTCGTCTCATAATCAGAGGCGTTCAGATTAGCGGAGTTATGTTCAGAGCGCGCGCCGCTCTCACTCGCTGAAATCTCTCAAAGCAGAGATAGACGTGCGATGTACGCAGGAGATTCACTCATCATACAGTGGTTGAGTGTTTTTGTTCTATTTCAGCAGCGAAAATGGTTTCAAACAAACAGCAGAACCACAGCGCATCTGATATGACTGGCATAACGCAGGCGAATTTAGGGACCGTCTCTAAAGTTACACACAACATTGGTAACGTTATACACGTTTCAAACTTCAATAGCATTTGAAGAGAATGACAGTCATAAAACTGACTGTTCATCTAGGTGTCAGGTATGATACACACCTTTTGATATTTAATAAAATAAACTGTCTAATCATATGGAAATATGGATATGCATATTTCACTAGGATACTGTTTGGGCTCTTACACAAAAATATGCTAGATTAAAATGCATCATTGCTGAACACTGATGAGAATATTGCTTGAATATATTTACAGAGATAATATTAGAGATTATATTTACGACAAATTATTATTATTTATGCGTTATGCGTTGCTATTGACGACGGCCATTATAAGGAAGGAAATCCCACAGAATAGAATCTAGCTTAAAAAAGTGCATAGAGCTGCTTGATTTATTTGTTGTTTGTTGATTTCAAATATAAAACTTGTTTAAATGTTTTAAGTGTGTGCATCTGTTCTTTTTGAACACTTTCATCTCATTTGAACAAAACCGTGATAATATTGATAACCGTGATAATTTGGGTCACTATAATCGTGATGTTAAATTTCCATACCGTTTCATCCCTAGTTGCGACTCTTGTCCCAAATATAGCAGGCTTCATTCAGTGATTGAAACAAATATTAATATAAGTTTTACAGCATATTATTGAACGCTCCGAGCGAGCTGTGCTGTGGTAAACATGGAACGTTTCCTTGACATGAAACGGTAAATAATCAAACCAGTGGAAGCAGTGCATTTATCCTTTATTCATGCAATATCTATTCAGTCAGTACCTAAACTAAGTGAAAACTCACTAAAGTGTTTAGTGAAATTAGGAAACATTTAGATATCATAAATTGAGTTGTATACGTTAACGTTACATTTCTACATACATTTTGTTCTCATGTCACAAGTAATATCAAGGTTTATTTTGATCTGTTTTACATGATTCTTTTGTAGTGTGGTTTTCGGTGAAGTGTACTAAAATAAATATCGTCACCTGTATTAGCCACTTCTTCTCGACGCTTTTTCCTGAACAATTACTCCGAGTCGCGCTCTGTCGTTTCAAAGAAAAGCACAACGGCGAGCGCGTCAAGTATAAACAGCCACGCCTCTACTACCGCGGGCGTTGTTTTTTTCCCACATTTTTTTTATTTATTCGAATATTAATTTTCACCTTCGAAATTGGTTTTTTAAAATCTATTCGAATATATATTCGAATTTAGAATATTCGTTGACAGCCCTAGCTATGGATGTGCGAGACTAGTCGATTAAACGTTAGCGCTGCTGCTAGACGACTTGGAAAATAAGCGTTTACATTTTTTTAGCACATTTAAAGTTTTGCTTTAAATATATTTTTACAAAGGCTATGTTTAAATTACTGTCGTGTTAATGTTATATCTTGAAATTAATATATTATTTTGAAAAGTGTATATCTGCAGCAAAACAAAATCATTTAAAGTCCCTGTAAGGTCAAAACTAAACATGTGTTCTGAGTTTCTCACACCACAGATAAATGTGTAATTAACCACCCAGCCAAATTTGAATCATAAAAAACTCTGGCAAGTACATGAAATATCTTATCAAAAACTTGAAAAAATGAGCAGCATTCTCTGCTCCCAAACGCTGGGGGTGTGTCGCTGTCGGCGCCGAAACCACGCCCACTCGCGGGACAGCTGCAGTAGCACACAGGGTTGCCAGGTTTTCACAACAAAACCCTCCCAATTGCTACTCAAAACAAGCCCAATCGCGTTTCAGGGGGGCTTCCCCGTTAAAAATCACATTTGGGGTAAAATAAGTGTTTTTTTTGGCATGGTTGCCTACTAAAATTCGCATTCCCGGGGCTAAATATCACATAATTAAGGTCGCTTCAACCCGCGGACATGAAAAAACAGCCCGCGGTTTTGGCAACACTGGTAGCACACAAGACAACACTCACGTACTGATCACGACTGTCTATGATCCCGACGCACCAGATGTTGGCGGGACGGGAGGATGAAGGCCGGGGCGGGGGATAGTCGGTTCTGCAGCGGATTATCAGTGAATCCCAGTTGTCTCCGGTGAAAGTTTGTAAAACTATCCGGTGTAAAGTCACTGCAGAGGCAGTTGTCGGTGGTGATCCTCAGCTCTCCTTCAAGGCAGCTGTTCACAAAATTAATCCACCTCTTCTTGATCATCGTGTTTGTTTTGTAAGCTGTTTTGTAAGTTGTAGACTATAGTAACTAACAGTACTGACAGTAACTCGCGATCGAGCGGGCAAACTGATGCGAATGTGCTCTAGTTATGATCGTGTTAGGGGAGGAGCCAGGCTCAGTGGCTCCAGTGCGTCATCGAGCCACCGTTTTAGCCCCGCCCAGAAAATCCTGAACACAGCAACGGTGAATTTTTTTTTAACGGTCTAACTTCTGAATTCAGTACTACATAGTTCACAGTCTTTGTAATGTGTTTCAGCAATACATTTCTAACATTTATAATGTGTTTAGAAACAAATCTCAGAATTGCCTTTACAGGGACTTTAATTTTACCTCAGGTTTTGCATGCGTTGGTTTTCTCTGGTGCTTGCGGAGGCTTCAGATAAATCTCCACTCGGGTGAAGGAGGATTTTGAAAGCTTACACAAAACATTTCCATTTTCTTCCATGTCATGTCAAACTAGTACAACAATTAAGTTTGCTTAGGCTTGTTATACTTCCGGGGTTAGGCTAGTCATTGCGCACATCCCTACTAAACAGCCTTTCACTTTCGGCAGTCACTAACGAGAGGTATCTGCCTCACGAGCGATTAAAGGGTTAGTTAACCCAAAAATGAAAATTCTGTCATTAATTACTCACCCTCATGTTGTTCGACACCCGTAAGCCCTCCGTTCATATTCGGAACACAAATGAAGATATTTTTGTTGAAAGCTGATGCTGAGAAAGGCTTCAGATAGGCCTCCATTGGCATTCAGTACATTTACACTCACAAGACCCATAAAAGGCACTTAAAACGTCGTTACAAAGTCCATCTCACCACAGTGGCTCTACAATAATTTTACGATGCGACGACAATAGCTTTTGTGCGCAAAAAAAAATCAAAATAACGCCTTTATCTAACTTGTTCTTGTCTTCCGTGTGTGCCTCCACGACGCATGCGCGAGAATATGACGCAGATCCGGCGTTCGGACACATGACCCAGAAGCGATTTGTTTACAAGCAGAGGAAGACGCGCGTGTCTAAGCTGTTGAATTCTACATTGATCGTGCTTTAGGTCTCGGCGTAGTGCTCAAATGGGGCTAAAGTGTGCATTTCTTGGATTCCCGAACGCCGGCGCTACGTCTCCCGCATGCGTCGTGGAGGCCTACAAAAAAAGTTACTGCCTTTTGCCTTTGTAGGGCAGAACGCTGCACAAACCATACACCGAAACCTGGCAAGTCTGGTATCGTTGGACTCGGCAACGATTCAGGAGTCTAAGGAGATGAAAATAAGTCAACCACACCCAAAGTTATAAGCGTTTGAAAAACAATTCTCCACTAGGTGGCTCTGTTTCGAAACTTCTCAGGCTCCTTCAGGACATCTTGATGACCCATACAGAGTTTCGTAACAATCCGTTCATGTGTCCATAAAATACAGCATTTTAGCACATAATTCAAAGTTTTCGACAGCCAAAATGGCCGATATGGTAAAATTGGATATCAGTCGACTCGGCATGACACCCCGAATCTAACGAGATCACTTTTATGATATTTGGACAAACGTTCCGAAATTCATATCTCCGGACCTGTAGGTGGCGCTGTTCAGAAACGCTGCATGTTGCCTCAGGTCATGCTTGTGATGGCATATACCAAGTTTTGTTTGAATACAATAAAGCATTGCGGAGATATAGCCTTATGTGTATTTTCGCAACCGCTATGTAAAATTTGTTTGCGTGTTTATTGCAAATTATTTGACAAATCAACTTGATTTCCATAACTTCTTTTGGCACCATCTGAAGTTTATCTGGTTCAATTTTCGTGAAATTTTCGGATCGGACAAACCGTCTAGGACGAGTTCTCAAAAGTAGGTTTTTCGGGAAATTAAAAATGGCGAGAAAACTCATACGGTGCAATCGAATCGCCATTTTGTTTCTTGCCCTTTGGATTTAAAAGTTATTAGCATAAAAATTAGTGAAAGTTTGGACTGGTGGTGGCGCTAGAGGGAATGAGTTAGAGACTCCAAATTTGGTGTGGTTACTATTGGTAGTGACCTCTAGCAAATTTCACAACTTTCCCACAAGCGGTTCTATGGGCTGCCTTAAGCTAGGAACACACCAAACCAGGGCTCAACATAAGAAAAAAATTCCCACTGGCCCCTGTGGCCAGTAGATCAGATTTTTGCTGGCCCCTTCTATATTTTTACTGGCCCTGAAAGAAATATAAGGAAAACCTTTCCATTAAGCTGTGTGTATTGTATACATTAGGATTAATCAATACAGCAAATGGAGTACATGAATTAAAGGGTAACTTCATTGATTTAGCATTAAGCTTTGTATTCAAACTGGGTCATTTATGCAGTAGAAATGTGAAATTATTTTTGAAATTGGTGCCTTCTAGACTGAGAAAAGACAGAAAATGTATTTTTATCTCATGTAGATGAAAGACAACAACTCCCAGAATGCATTTGCTTCGCTGCCCTACGAGTCCACTCCGTACACCGTCGTTTTGATCTTCATAGTAATACAATCATTTCGTTCAGTTAGAGAATAAACTCTACAATTAAAAACTGAATGCGTGTTTTCAATAAAGTGTGAGTGAGCCGAACGAAAGTCACGGCACAGACGCAGCAGTGTCAGATCTCATTCCTCACGAAGAGCTGAGCAGAGCTGAGGTAACGTTAAGCGCCAGTCTGGCACGTTTTCTGATCGCATATGGAAGCTAAACTATCACAGGAATTCATTGAAAAGTTGAAACACTCACTTTACTCTGCATCGCTCCGTTATTATGATTATCCGTGCGGCCGTCTGTGTCTTACATTCTGTGGGTGAGATCTCTCCCCTATGGGCGGGTTGATAACATGCGGAACAGCTCCATCTAGTGGCTGTAGTTTTAGCCAAAAATCCTCCGATGACGCAAAGTGACGATATTTGCAGGGGAACCTTCCGTGCCATGCATGATTTCAAACCATGACGTCTTAGTGTATTACCAACAGTAACCTTGGAAACGGTGGTTCCAACTCTTTTCAGGTCATTGACCAGCTCCTCCTGTGTAGTTCTGGGCTGATTTCTCACCTTTCTTAGGATCATTGAGACCCCACGAGGTGAGATCTTGCATGGAGCCCCAGTCCGAGGGAGATTGACAGTCATGTTTAGCTTCTTCCATTTTCTAATGATTGCTCCAACAGCGGACCTTTTTTCACCAAGCTGCTTGGCAATTTCCCCGTAGCCCTCTCCGGCCTTGTGGAGGTGTACAATTTTGTCTCTAGTGTCTTTGGACAGCTCTTTGGTCTTGGCCATGTTAGTAGTTGGATTCTTACTGATTGTATGGGGTGGACAGGTGTCTTTATGCAGCTAACCACCTCAAACAGGTTGTGATTTCGGGATTTTTTTTTTTTAGATTATGTCTCTCACAGTGGACATGCACCTACGATGACAATTTCAGACCCCTCCATGATTTCCAAGTGGGAGAACTTGCAAAATAGCAGTGTGTTCAAATACTTATTTTCCTCACTGTATAAGTTACACCTGACTATAAGTCTCAGGAACAGCCATAAAAAAAAGTGTGATTTATAGTCCGGAAAATACGGTAATTAATTTGCATTTTATCAAAGTCAAAGTCAAAGAGTCAAAGTCAAAGTCAAAGTCAAAGAGTTTTATTTGTCACATACACAGTTACATACAAGTATACAGCTGGCAGTGAAATGTATTTGGTGTTGTGCGAGTCACACCGAGTCGCCATTTGCGGCGCCTTCTTAAGTTGGACAGAAAATACAGCATAACATGAGGATAGGTAGGTAGGGGTGAGGAGATGAAAAAAAAACAACCCCCAGACTATGCTCCTACGGGAGCACAGTTTGAGAACAGTAAAAAAACATCTCAGCAACATAAGCACACATTACGACATGAAACACGACTTGCAACAGGGGAGAGGAATTGTGGGGGTTGAGGTGTCCCAGCACAGCCAGGCGTCCCGGTCCTGCAGCCATCTTAGGCGCTGGTCACAGACCCGCTTGTCAGACTGGGGGTACAAAGCGGCGAAGGTGAGAGATGGGTGTGTGCATAAGTGTGTGTGTGTCTGTAAAGTTCATGTGCATGTTTGTGTAGGCCTGAAGAGTCACGCCTGGCACCATAATCTCGGTGCTCCCGTTGTTATGGAGACAACCTTGATCAGATCCCAGTCCGAGTCAGCAGGTGGTTGGGGGATGAATGCAAGAGCGTCTTCCTGCAGTGCTCTTCTGGAGGAGTTGTTGTCTCAGCAGCCTTGGCCAAGGCCGTGCTGGTTGAGGGAGCCGAAAGCAGATAAGATTGGAATTTGTTTGGTCTGGGAGCGAGTAGCCACAATTTATGACTACTCTCTTAGTTCGTTCTGGTCTCTGAAACCATTTTGCAAAGCAGTGAGCTTTTCCGTGATGATATCCATCTTGCGTTGCAACTCCATGATGTTATCCATGTTGCGGTTAGTGGTCCCAGTTTGGGAGATGACCGCTCTGCCCACTGCTTCAATCATGACGGGCAGCCTTGTGGAGCTTTGAACAGCTGTCACCGCTTTCTGAATTTTTCGATATCCCAGGGCAATGCCTGATCCAATCAGCAGAAACCCTGTTACCATGAATCCGAATAGGTAGATGTCTTCAATGTCCTCTACGGAAAGTGCCGCTAGACATACAACATGCCACCTCTCCCACGCGTCCATCGTGTAGCCAGCAGCAAACGTTCCGGCAGGGCAGTCAGGTTCCCCCGAACCCAAGCTTCTCGTCGAGAAGATGGTGTCAATTGCGTTGAGAGACCAGTTGATCAAATCCATAATTTTTAGTTCGAGAGCAGTGCGTGGAGAGTCTCCCAAAGTTTAAGACAGTAGACTAGACGAGACGAGAGAAGCAAGCAGGAGAGGAGGGAGTAAGGAGACGAGAGGAGAGAGGAGAGAATGCGACCGCCTTCGCTGAGAGCCAGAGGGGAAAATTTTATTGCATGACATAAGTATTTGATGCATCAGAAAAGCAGAACTTAATATTTGGTACAGAAACCTTTGTTTGCAATTACAGAGATCATACATTTTCTGTAGTTCTTGACCAGGTTTGCACACACTGCAGCAGGGATTTAGGCCCACTCCTCCATACAGACCTTCTCCAGATCCTTCAGGTTTCGGGGCTGTCGCTGGGCAATACAGACTTTCAGTTCCCGCCAAAGATTTTCTATTGGGTTCCGGTCTGGAGACTGGCTAGGCCACTTCAGAACCTTGAGGTGCTTCTTACGGAGCCACTCTTTAGTGGCCCATCTTCAAAGCTCTTACTGAGGGAAGGAGGTTGTTGGCCAAGATCTTGTGATACATGGCCTCATCCATCCTCCCCTCAATACGGTGCAGTCGTCCTGTCCCTTTGCAGAAAAGCATCCCCAAAGAATGATGTTTCCACCTCCATGCTTCACGGTTGGGATGTTCTTGGGGTTGTACTCGTCCTTCTTATTCCTCCAAACACGGCGAGTGGAATTTAGACCAAAAAGGTCTATTTTTGTCTCATCAGACCACATGACCTTCTCCCATTCCTCCTCTGGATCATCCAGATGGTCATTGGCAAACTTCAGACGGGCTTGGACAATGGCTGGCTTGAGCAGGGGGACCTTGCGTGCGCTGCAGGATTTTAATCCATGACGGCGTAGTGTGTTACTAATGGTTTTCTTTGAGACTGTGGTCCCAGCTCTCTTCAGTTCATTGACCAGGTCCTGCCGTGTAGTTCTGGGCTGATCCCTCACCTTCCTCATGATCATTGATGCCCCTCGAGGTAAGATCTTGGATGGTGCCCCAGACCGAGGGAGATTGACCGTCATCTTGACCTTCTTCCATTTTCTAATAATTGCGCCAACAGTTGTTGCCTTCTCACCAAGCTGCTTGCCTATTGTCCTGTAGCCCATCCCAGCCTTGTGCAGGTCTACAATTTTATCCCTGATGTCCTTACACAGCTCTCTGGTCTTGGCCATTGTGGAGAGGTTGGAGTCTGTTTGATTGAGTGTGTGGACAGGTGTCTTTTATACAGGTAACGAGTTCAAACGGGCGATATGGGCGATATGGACTTAAAAATGTATCCCGATATTTTCTAGTATTTATTGCGATAACGATATCAATAGGGCTGCAACTAACGATTATTTTAATAATCGATTAATCTGTCGATTATTTCTTCGATTAATCGATTAATCAGATAAAAACATTAATTTCCAATCCTTTATTCAAAAACAGAACTGACAGTGCAAATTCACAGTGCAACAAACCTTCAGGAAGTGCACAGGTTGCTACAATAAATCTATAAATCTTTTTATATATATATATATATATATAATATAATATATATATATATATATATAAAGAAAAATACTAATCAGAAAACTTAACAGGATGTTAGAACTTGTTCTCTACACTACACTCAGACGCACACACTCACAAACAAAATTAATGGGTTTAGTTAAATTGTAATGCATTAAGAATTTCTCTAAAATGTCCAAACCCTTTATATACTCCTGGAGAAAATATCTACTGTATTAACCTATTAATATGAATGATATTAAATCCAGACACAGATTTAACTGCTGTGACATATTAAAAAATACTATGTAACAATTCAATAAAACTACTCCTCCTAAAGAAGAACACAATGTCTTATTTTCAATGAATGATATGCATTCTTTATAACAACTTGCATACAACATTCCTTATAGATTAAAAATGGATTAAATAATTAATGTATAATAAATATAATGAATCCTTATTAAAACTAAAGAGGTGATTTTTTCTGTCTTTTGTTGTTTGATTAATATTAAGAGCACAAATGGAAGCAGGTTAATGGACTGCTGTCACTTTAAGTCCAAATGCTGACCGAGAATGACAAAATGACCAACTATTGGTCATAGTTTTTGTTATTCAAAGCTGGTTTTGATTTTCGTCTTGTTTTTGTCTGTGAAAAATGTTGTTGATTAAAATACTGACAAATTATTTGTCAACGAAATTAACATAGCAACAGATTGAAAAATGAATGGGCCAAAAAAGGCAAGTGAATAAAAACGTGTCTTTAGTCTTGCAAACTATACCACCCCTGCTTTACTACTGTTATTAACAAGCTAACGCTAACTTGTCATGCTTGTCAAGCTGGATAACGAGTAAACAAGCACCAGAAGAGCTACTGGAGGGACGTCACGCTCCTCACTTCCAAACGGAACAAAAGTGGGATTTTGTAGTGACTAATGCTGCCTTCACGTGCTATCGGAAATTTGATGATTCCGACTTATGAAGTCGTGATTACGAGCGCATTGCATTCAAGTTTCAAAATGTGAGGGCGTTCATGTGCAATGTTTACCTAGGAAACCTAGGAAGCACGTGAAGGCAGCATTAACGTTACCCTGCTGTTGAACTCCCTTCCTCCTCATCAAAGACTCCAAGATGTTTTAGTTTTAGGTGTCGAATCACCACCGTGGTGCTCCCATGCCATGTCGCGTCACTTTTGCTGCAATTAACACACTTTTTCGATTTATTAATGCCGCTTTTCGACTGGTACGCTCGGCTCGGTTTGCTTTTCCACTGCGTGGTATGACGGGTACAGCACGGCTCGCCCGCTTCCACTCTGCTTTGCGCTCATCCGTGCTTTTTTTATACTCAAACATCTCCGCGTCTTATTGACGGGCATAATAGTCGCGCGACACAACAAATCGATAATGCAATTCGTTGCCAACTCTTTTAATAATTGATTTTATCGATTCGTTGTTGCAGCCCTAGATATCAATGACGATAAATGTAGTATCATTCCCCATGTTTTTGGATACAAGTGAGAGCTGCATGCATTCTTGAGAGTCTCAGAAAAACAAACAATGATCTAATGTAAATCGTACATGTCATCAAATAGGCTCCTATAATACAAAAAAAAAAAAAAAAAAAAAATTATATATATATATATATATATATATATATATATAATTTATTTTATTTTATTTTTTTTTATGTAAAATTCCACACCAGCCTTTTCAGAAATGGAAAAGTTGCAGATATAATTGTCTTCTGGTAAAGTGCAGGTAATGTTTAAACATCACACAATACAAACAATAATAATTTTGAAGTCAATGACGATTCTGTATTTATTCATACACTCATGGTGCAAACAGTGGTAAAAATAGTAGAAACAGCAAAAGTAATTATCCCAAAAATGTCTTCAGATTACAAAAAAGTTGAAAATAATGATATAATGATAGAACTTCAGTAATTTGAGTTGATAAGATAATAATACCACGAATTCTTCTACTAATAAAAATAAACTGCACTAAGGAATAATGAGCTTCTGGGAATATTAATCACTTTGTGAAAATCAAAACAGGCACAGAAATAGGTGCACGCCAGCCAATGAGATTCCCGTTTGTGCATTCATTTCTTCGTGTTCATGAAAGGCTGAATAATTCCAAATAAACGCCATTATTTTACAGGAAAATACAACAAACGATATTGTTTACATGTAGCACGTCAATTCTGTGTGGTATAAGACTCTCTCGCTCTCTCTTTGAGTGTGTGTGAAACACTGAGCGCTCTCAGTCGCGCGCCTCACACTAGTGTTTAATGTGCGTCAAATACACTGCGCATTCATTGAGTTGAACAGAAATACTATGCTTTACCGATCAATTGAGACAGAGCGAACCTCGTAAGCGCTCAGTCCAAGTGCTCAACGAGTGAAATTACATCTGTATGTACAGGTTCAGATCGCCCTCAGGTAGCCCCTCGTTTAGCTATGAACTCTTCCGCAGCTTCCGCCATAGTTGTTTTTGCTCTGCACGTGAGATGCGGATTCAGTGCCGCCGCTCCCATTGCGCGGCGCTTAGGGCACCAAGTGCTGCGTGAGGCACCACAATAAAATTCTCCCTCCAACCCCAGTTCAGCTATACAAATTGACGAACGCAGCCGCGGCCATCATAAAGTAATAACGCTTAGGGCATCAAGACGGCCAGCGGTGGCACTGTGCGGATGGGTCGCGCTATCAACTAGGCTTTATCGTTATTATCGCGGGAAGACAAATTCTTGCCGGTATATCGCAAATGATAAGATATCGCCCATCCCTAGTTAATACAGGTAATGAGTGGAGAAAAGGAGGGCTTCTTAAAGGGGTCATAGAATGACATTTTTGTGCAAGTTAATATGATTCTTTAGTGTCTAAATGAAAAGTTTGTAATATACTTTAATTAAAAATTCTCATTAGTATTGTAAGAAAACACTCAATTTACCTGGTCAAAACCAGCTCAGTTTTTAGCAAGTAATTTCAGTGTATGTGACTTTAAATGATAATGAGCTTTGCTCACCCCGCCCCCTCTGCTCTGTGGGGCGTTCGGTTCGACCCGACACAACACCACAACACACGTGGAGTGTTGCCTTGACAACATTTGAGGGTATATTTTCGAGAAATAATGGCAACGGGAGTCTCTGAAGACACATCTAAGCAACCTTATCATTTTGAACCGGAGTCGGACCAGGAACAGATGACGAACCCATCGAAGTTCGAACAGGACATGGATTGCAGTTCTTGAAACAAAGTTATTTGCGGAACCATCCAACCAGACAAGTCACACAGCAGAGCTTCATCATGCTCGCCCTCTGCACACTGCCGGTGAGTCCCATAAATGTAGTGCTACTCAACATGTAGAGAAACAAGCAACTGATCAACACACTAATCGATGGCACAAACAGGGAGCAAGACCAAAAGGCACTCGAGACATCAGATTGTCACGAGCATCACATATTGCCGCAGTAGCATGCTCTACCCCAGACACAAGGATTGCAAACACTAGTTTTCTACCACCAAATGTACATCTTGAAAACAGATTTGAAGTGCTAATGAATGTGGGTGAGGAATCCCCAAACGTGATAAATGTGACCGAACACAGATTGAATCAGCCCGCAGCTAACACTAATGCTAACAGGCGCTCAAGGTCGAGCAGACAGCGGCCCTCAGCTCAGAGCGCAGCCGAGCCCAGGACTCTGTTAGTGGGCGACTCAACAATCAGAAACATTAGCAGCAGGGATACAACTACATGCTGCCTTCCACAAGCAACAGTTTCTGATGTAAACAGGGAACTTAAGAACATTCTGATGAAACACAAGACTGCAAATCGACTTATCATTCATGTGGGAAAGAACGATATTCAGAGAGAGGAGTCAGAACTCCTAAAGAGGGATTTTAATGAACTTTTTGAAACACTCAGAAAACTGAAAGTTCAGCCGTTCATCAGTGGACCACTTTCAGCAAAAGGAACAAATAGGTTCTCACGGCTACTTGGGCTTAAAGGGGTGGTAAAACACATTCTTTTGAAGGCTTGGCTGTGTTTGTGGGGTGCACTGTAACATGTGTTCATGCTTCGTTTAAAAAAATTTTTCCTTATTTTTCATATATTTGACCTTTATTCTACACTGCTCTGTCCCTCCTTGTAAAACGGCCTGATGCTTTCCGGGTTGTATGAAGCCAGTCCCTCAAAAATACGCAGTGGGCTCTGATTGGTTAGCTGGCCCAGTGTGTTGTGATTCGCTAAACGCAGTGCACGTCGGAAACGTCACGCCCCTTACCGGAGGCTGTTCAGTGTTAGAAACAACGGCGTCAATAAAACCATATGAGCTCGAATCAGACCCAGAACATTTGAGTGAAGATGATCGAGCAGAACCTGTTCAGTCCTCGAGAGTAAAGACTGCGGATCTATAATGATTGCTACTGAATGGCACTTTAACTTTTGTATTTTTAGAACAATTATAGCCAAATATCTGTCGCAAGAACTAACGTTAACCCAAAACGAACACTAAGCACTGACTTTAGTAAGTTAGCCAAATCACACACAGAACCATGTTTAGCAAGCCTGAAGATAAACAATACATAAAAGCTCTAATCAAAGAATCATTTACACTAATGCCAGGTTCGCTGTTGAGATTTTAACGTTAATGTTTGTAACGTTAGATGTTCGTCGGATAACGTTAAGTATGAATGAGCATTTAACAGACTGGTTTGCAGAACAGCGCTGTCATCTGTTTACTTCCTTGCTACAACCTATTACAGGAAAACACATCGATGAAATATAAATCAGACTTACAGGTTGTGGCCCGTGAACAGCTTCTGTTTGTAAATCCAGCTTTCAGGACAAGCCGTTGTGCATATCCTGTATTGAACTCGCGAAGTTTGTGGAAGTTTGTGTTGTCCTCCGTGAAATGTGCAGCGCGCGCGTCGTGCATCCACGCACCGGCAGTGTTTTTTTCACGCAGCTGACGTTGTGCAAATCTGGCATTGAAATCGCGAAGACGGTGGATGTTTTCCTCTGTTAGATGTGCTTAGATGTTAGATCTCCTCTGCAGGGAGCCCTGCGCGCGCCTGATTCCCCGCTGACTCAAACACACGTGCATATAACATGTTTTATGTTAAACGCTCTGCAACGCACCCCCTTCCCTATGAAGGCTGAACAGAGCAAGTACCCCAGACCTGCAATCCGGATGAAAATAACAGCGTTTCCTCGGCATCGCGGCAACAACACTCCAGCCTACTAACCACAACAGCGCCGCGATACAAAATGGCCTCACCCCCCCTTATTTAATATTCTCGGAGGAGGGGTTTATGTAAATATTGAGCCTGGTGATGTCAGCAAGCCCTGGAGGAATGTGTGTAGTCGCCTACTGGCCGTTTGCTGTAGTTCTTAGAAACTGATTTCTTTAAAAGCAAATATCTCCCTTTGCTTTAAACTTTGAACGTTGTAACTTTGCAGATGTTGTTTATGCTCAAGCAGCAACATTACACGCTAGCTAAAGTTAGAATAGTGAAATCGTGGTTTACCACCCCTTTAATACATGGCTGCAAAAAACCTGCAACATGAAGGGAGTGAACTTTATCGACAATTTTAATCTCTTCTGGAGTCAGAGACAATTGTTTACATCAAATGGCCTCCACCCAAACAAACTCGGTGCAAGAGTGCTAAAGGACAATATTTATTTTTCCCTTCATCACCCTTCAGCTGTGTATGCTAACCCACTCAACCTGGATGGCACACACACACCAGTACAGTATGATCACAGGACTTCATTTCAGCATCTGAATGGACATGCGGTTGATACACCCCACAAGGACAATGATAACACCACGCAGCCACAACAACCACTTCTCATGGACACACTCCCAGCTGAGCCCCGCCCTCAGAGCTCACCACAGACACACTGTGACGGTAACATCTCAGCCCATACTGTGGAGTCTGTGGAGGCACTGGTAAAAATGGGGACCTTCAGGGGTGAGACTGGTGAACTTTTACAACTTATATGTAATATAAGCAATAAGCTGGAAGAAATGTCACTCCTTCAACCGGACGATAACATATTGCAGCTTCCGGTAACACCAGAGAAACAGCCCTCCTCACCAAACATGTTATCCCACTCTACAGCATCCCCGCCTCTGAGCTTCACAGAGAAAATGGATTTTGTTTATACTGGAAACAGACAATCACACTCGATCGCTGCGAGCCCCCAGATATCAACCAAAGAGCGTCGAGCCCCACAAACACCAAAGACTGTAGGCCCAGCTCGCTCTGCCCCTCCTCCTGTGAGATCGCTGCTCTATTTTAAGATGTTTATCAATGTAAGCAAGTATCATTCGGTGATTATTTGTCTCTAGAATATCTGGGCATTGTGCTAAAAGGTGCACCACGCATCCTGCTTATCATTATTTATAGGCCTCCGAAATATTCTCCGGCCTTTATTGATGAATTTACAGAGCTGTTATCAGCAATCTCATCTGAGTATGACTGTTTTGCTATTGCTGGGGATTTTAACATTCACATTGACAATGCTGAATCCAGTACAACAAAAGATCTCATGACTGTTCTTAACACTTTTGATTTGACACAACATGTTCACGGACCCACACATGATCGTGGACACACTCTAGATTTACTTATCAGTAAGGGGCTAAACATTTCATCGATAGTTATTAAGAATGTGGCACTGTCTGATCATTTCTGTATTTTCTTTGATATATCAATCTCTCCTGCCATTGAAACTAGATCTGTCTCTGTCAAAAAGAGATGCTTAAATGAGAACACTAGTGTGCTGTTTATGAAGGCTATATCTCTAACACCAAGCATATCTGCAGACTCTGTTGATTTTCTCTTTGACTCTTTTAACTCAAAAGTTAAGAGTGTAATTGATGATATTGCTCCTGTAAAAGTCAGAAAAAAGAGTGGCAAACAAAAAGCACCTTGGAGAAATTCAACAGCAGTGCAATTAATGAAAAGACAATGCAGGAAATCTGAACGCTTGTGGCGAAAGACAAAACTTGTAGTCCATTACAACATCTATAAAAACAGTCTTCGTGCTTTCAATGTGGAACTAGGCAAAGCTAGACAGACCTTCTTTTCAAATATTATAAATAGAAACATAAACAACACACGCACTCTTTTTGCTACTGTAGAGAGACTAACAAACCCACCGAGTCACATTCCCAGTGAAATGCTCTCAGACAGCAAATGCAGTGAGTTTGCTTCCTTCTTCTCCGAGAAAATCATTAATATCAGAAATGCGATCAGCACATCCTTGAGTTTCTCTGAGGTGAGTCAGATCAGACCACAACCTCAGAAAATTATTATGACTGATTTTGAAGCAATTGATGGTAAAATTTTAGAAGAAACGGTACAGCACCTTAAAACATCAACCTGCGCTCTTGACACACTCCCCACTTCTTTTTTCAAAAGTGTGTTTAACTGTTTAGAAGCAGATCTCCTAGAAGTGGTAAATGCCTCACTTCTTTCTGGGACTTTTCCAAACTCCCTTAAAACTGCAGTAGTAAAGCCTCTCCTTAAAAAGAGAGATCTGGATAACTCCATATTGAGCAACTACAGACCAATCTCAAATCTTCCCTTCATAGGCAAGATCATTGAAAAAGTTGTTTTCAGTCAGCTGAACAAATTCTTGAACTCAAACGGATACTTTGACAATTTTCAATCTGGTTTCCGACCGCATCACAGCACAGAGACAGCGCTCCTAAAGATTATAAATGATATTCGCCTCAATACAGATACAGGCAAAACATCGATTCTGGTACTACTGGACCTCAGTGCTGCATTCGACACTGTTGACCACAACATACTTCTTGACAGGCTAGAAAATTGGGTTGGGCTTTCTGGAATGGTCCTCAAATGGTTCAGGTCATACTTAGAAGGGAGAGGTTATTATGTGAGTATAGGTGACCATAAGTCTGAGTGGACATCCATGACATGCGGAGTCCCACAAGGGTCAATTCTTGCACCACTCCTATTCAATCTGTATATGCTGCCACTCAGCCAAATAATGAAAAATAACAAAATGGCTTACCACAGCTATGCTGACGACACCCAGATATACTTAGCCCTATCACCTAATGACTACAGCCCCATTGACTCTCTATGTAAATGCATTGATGAAGTTAACAGTTGGATGTGCCAAAACTTTCTTCAGTTAAACAAAGACAAAACTGAAATTACTACATTAGGAAACAAAGATGAAATTCTCAAGGTGAATGCATATCTTGAGGCTAAAGGCCTGAAATCAAAAAATCAAGTCAGGAATCTTGGTGTGATTTTGGAGTCAGACCTGAGTTTCAGTAGTCATGTCAAAGCAATAACTAAATCAGCTTACTATCATCTTAAAAATATTGCAAGAATTAGAAGCTTTATTTCCAGGCAAGACTTAGAGAAACTCGTTCATGCTTTTATCACCAGCAGGGTAGATTATTGTAATGGTCTTCTCACTGGCCTTCCCAAAAAGACCATTAGAAAGCTGCAGCTCATACAGAACGCTGCTGCAAGGATCCTGAGCAGAACCAGAAAATATGACCATATCACACCAGTCCTCAGGTCTTTACACTGGCTTCCAGTTACATTTAGGATCGATTTTAAAGTACTATTACTTGTATATAAATCACTAAATGACCTAGGACCTAAATACATTGCAGATATGCTGATTAAATACAAACCCAACAGATCACTCAGATCATCAGGATCAAGTCAATTAGAAATACCAAGGGTTCACTCAAAGCAAGGAGAGTCTGCTTTTAGCTATTATGCCAGCCGTAGCTGGAACCAGCTTCCTGAACAGATCAGATGTGCTCCAACAGTAGCCACTTTCAAATCCAGACTCAAAACACATCTGTTCAGCTGTGCATTTACTGAATGAGCTGTGCCACTGTACGTCCAACTGATTGCACCTTATATTATGCATTTACTCAATGTGCTCTGTGCTTTGTCCGATCTGCTTGCACTTTAATTATGTTTCATTTTAACCCTGTTTTATTTTTATTTTTTAATTATACTTTTATTTTTAATTATTTTTTATTTTGTTAAGGCTGTATGGGTTGAGAGACGGGGGAGCGATAAATCGAAATCCCTCCGGTGCGAGGACGATCCGTTTAGATCTGCTCTGACGGATAGATCTGTATAGCCTTGGTGATAAGAGGAAGGACCGTGTAGATCCGCCCTGACGGTCGAACAAAGTAGAGATAGCCCTGGTGTTCCTGTCCAGGAAGATTTGTCTGTAAGGGTAATGTTTAAATGCACAGTTACCTGACAAATATTTTTTGAGTACTCGCTCTGGTGCGAGGAAGACCCGTTTAGATCTGCTCTGGCGGGTAAAACATCTAGAGAACACCCTCAAGTTAGGCCAAGAAGATTTGTCTGTAAGGGTACTGTCTAAACGCACAGTTACCTGACAAATATTTTTAAAGTAAACCTGACTCTCCATTTTCTTCCACCCCAGATAGGGGATTTCATCTTTATTTTTATTTCCTATTAATTTCCTTTTAATTCCTATTATAACTATTATACTATGTATATTTTTATTTTATTCACTTATAACTATTTTAACTTCTTTTCTGTGTAAAGCACTTTGAATTGCCACTGTGTATGAAATGTGCTATACAAATAAACTTGCCTTGCCTTGTAAACTTTAGCCTCATTCATCGTGAAGCGTGCAAGCGATTTGCAAAGATTAATATAAAGGTTAATAAAACGTTACACTCACATCTTCGATCTTCCTGAGGTGCAGCAGGAACACGATCCTTTTTTCAAGAGCAGCTTATTAGCAAAACCTGCTTTATACTGACGCTCGTTTATAAAGCAGTCTGCTGAGAAATGATTGCGCAAACATTGACGTTGATCGGGGGGAATATTCCCTTCTAAAACAAAACTCAGCACTGCAGCCACTGGGTCTTCAGCAGTTCGGATTTAGGAACATCCAAATGACTGCTGTGTTCGTTATTACACCCAACAACACAACACCACAATCGCTTAGACGCCATTCTGCTCCAGAGTATCAACAATGGCGGACTGATGACAGCTCGCTCAGGGCGGGTCTGTGTTGAAACGCTGCTGTCAATCAACAATCTTAGGAGGGGCGTACACCGTGTAACGTCACACGGTCGGACGGCTCGATTTGAGACAGGGGAAAATATACAAGGAGATTAAAAAAAAACACTGGATGTATTTTTATCAATATAGGATGGTTGTGTACAGGCACTGCCAACACACATTTCCGTATAATCAACTTGTAAAAGTGCATGTACCATTCTATGACCCCTTTAAAGAAAAACTAACAGGTCTGTGAGAGCCGGAATTCTTACTGTTGCCTCTGGCTTGGCGTGCTCAGTTGGGGACACTAAATTTTTCAACTAAACATCGAAATACATCTAAATAATAAACTAAATTAACCATTTAAACTAAATTACTGATCAAATTTTTGATCTAAAGCCCACACTGTCACTGTATGATACTTGAAATTTTTCCAGAATGGCTATACTGCTGAATAAAATTATGCTGCATTATTTTCCTGTTTAACACTGTAAAGCTGCTTTGAAACAATCTACATTGTTAAAAGCGCTATATAAATAAAGTTGACTTGACTTGACTTGACTGGTTGGTAGGCGATCAAATACTTATGTTATGCAATACAATTATGCAAATTAATTATTTAAAAACCATACAATGTGATTTTTTCAGGATTTTTGTTTTAGATTCCGTCTCTCACAGTTGAAGTGTACCTGTGATAAAAATTACAGACCTCTCCATGCTTTGAAAGTAGGAAAACATCGGCAGTGTATCAAATACTCGTTCTCCCCACTGTGTGGTTGGATCTGATTGATAGTCATGGTTTATTTAGGATACATTTTTCTTTTCCACGTTCAAGGATGTCACAGCTTTCAGACGCTCTCAACGCAATAGCTGCGCACGCTCGTGGCTGTTTAGCTCCGCCCACACGGCACGCCTCCAGCTGCTCATTTTTTTTCCGGAAAGACTCGGTACAGCGTATCTTTCTTTTATAAATATATAAAAACTAAAGACGTATACTACGCGTATACTACGCTATATACAGCATCAGATATGAAGGATGCAATACTACTCTGTAGGTACTCAAGATTTACACGAGATTGACTGAAACTAAGGTCCAATCCCATTTCTACCCCTTAGCCCTTCTCTTTCCCCTACCCCTTCATTTTGCGAATTCACATGAAGGGGTAGGGGTGTCTCGATTCTCTTTTGGCTGGAGTGGTAGGGGAAGGGGAAGGGCCAGATAGCCTTTCAAACCAAGATTTTTCAGGACCACACTTCGAACGAAGGGGTATGAGGAGTTTCCCTCCACCGACTCCGTGCTGCATAGAATGTGTGAATGTTGCCACTCAGGATCGATCACTTGCGTGTCGCCTGGCTGCCAGTTTCTCCGTAGCTTGCTAAACGCACTATTTGAGTGATGTGAACACACATTAATAATAGTTATAATATATAAAAATATATATATCTGGTCATCCTTCATAATGCAGTGGATATTTACAATACATATTGTCTGTAAACTCTCGCATTACGAAGGCAACGACTGACTTGACGTATAACGTATGAACATTATCGCAGCACCAAAGTAGATAACGAAACCATATCCGTATTGGCCGGCTCGGATCAGCACGGAATGGACCGGTTAGTAAACAAAGAGAACAGTTTGGCCCGATGGAAAAGCGGCTCCTCCAGTCTTGTTCTGTATCATCTTAGGAAACTCTGGCTCATACGTTTTTGAACTGAAAAAGAGCGCCATTTTATTAAGTCCAAATACAGCGCAAAACTCTGTTGGGAGGGAGTAATTTGTTAGACGTGCTCACGGCTTATTTCTGTTAGATAAAGCCTACACACTTCATTACTGTTCATACTGGTTAAATGTCACAGGACACTAGGGGTGGGACAAAAAATCGATATGCCGATTTATCGCGATATTTCCGGCCGCAAGACGTTATCGATACTCTGGCTCCAAGTATCGATATTTTTAAAAACTGAATATTTAAATTAATGTCTACATTGTGGCTGGTTACCGCTTTGGCTTACCGGAGTGGCAGTACCCCCAGACTTCCTGTGGTGGTGGCGTGGCGCTTCCCAGATTGCAGATGATCAGATGAACGGAACAGTGAAGAAGAAATACGAGCGCAATGGCTGGCCGACAAAAAAATCATAAATGCACCCGCGTCTTTTAACCCTTTAAGACCTAAGGGTATTTTTACAATTAATTTTCCGCCTGGTGTTATTTACTAAAAAAGCTTGTAAAACATCAACCCTGTTGTGCACAGACAATTGACATACCTCTTTTTTTTCAAGACAAGTTGCTCTGTCAGTATATTTGTGTTGCATTGATGTCACCTGAATGTAAAATAAGTTATGGGACCATAAAGACAAATGAAAACATAAAACGGAAATTGAATCACTCAAATATTTATTGAAAACACACACAAATAAATAAAAGCTAAGCATATTTCCTCTGGAAAACAGTTTGTTCAAGTCTTTAGAGTCCTGGAACTCAGGAATAAACATGATAACTTATACAGAACCAAAACTATTTACATTTTTCCAAAAAAAGTCCAGGCGCTTTTGGCCTCTTTGGATTTTGGATATTTACTGGTGCCAAGCCTCAAAACAGTTCCTATCAGGAACTTCTCCTCAAACTTTCTCCTCAAACCTTTTCCTCAAACTTTCTCCACAAAACTACTAAAAACTGCAGCGCGTCTCTCTCTCTCTCTCTCCTCAACACTAGCCGTGCGTCTCTCTCTCTTCACAATAACAGAGCTGTGGTTCATGCGTAATGACGCACACCAACGTGGATGACGGATCAGCCTGTCATTGGTCAAACCCTCATCCAAAATGGCAGCTAGCATCGCGCTAGCGGCAAAAATGACGGAAAATTTATAAATTATGGACATCAAGTGGATATATCTTGGATGTAAGCGTTTTGATTTATTGCTGAACAACTCCAAAAAGTTGCACATGTTCCAGGCTGGATAGAAAACCTTCTGTAAAGGCTACAAAGACACCAAAGACACCCCCGTGATGGCTAGCTCGTTAGCTTTCTGCTGGAAAAAACGGTAAGAAAATCGATAAAAGTTTCATGAAATAATATAGATATTTATCGGAGGTGCCGTGTGACGTCGTGGGCGATGCCGTCGGGCTCTGAGGGTTAAATCAAAAGTTTGGGTCCATTTTGGATTTTGTAGTGACGATACAAAAAAAGCTCACTAAAGACTATGTAATCGGCAAGAACTGTCTCGGAAAAATAAAATACAATGGCAACACAACCCACATGCATTCCCACCTCGTGCGCCATCAGTGAATCAGCCTACGCTGGATGACATTTGTATGGCAAAGCTACCTTTTTCAATAGAACTGCTTGTGCTTGGTTTGTTACCACAGTTATCTGTGTGCTTCCTCAGCGATGAAGATCCACATTCGCGGCTATCTTTTCTTCAGCTCCTCAGGATCCATCTCGACGACTGTATTGCAGGCAGATCGCTCGCGCGGTTGTGATTTCTCCTGGGTAGAAATAAACTGATATGGATTTTAAATTATTTTATCAACTTGAAATACAGGCATATTTTTGTAGATCTGTTCCTAAAAATATGCATATATGTTTTAGGAACACATCTACAATATACATGCGCATATATATATATATATTCGTTTGCACGTGACTGTTTAAAACCCGTGTTTAGACCCGTGTTTCTCCCTTGTCCTACCCGACCTGCACCCGTATCCGTCACAGTAGGATGTTTTTCACCCGTGCAGGACTCTGACACTGTGTACATGTTTAAAAGACAAGTTTATTATTGTACCGCTTGGTACTCAAATGTGACCATATTTTATTATATAAGGTTTTATACTCGGTGTGTTTTTGCACATTTTTAGTAATGTGTGCATTTTTGCAATTTCGAAATATGAAATGTTGCTGCTATGAATAAGTTAGTGATGTGACCTTTCTTTATTATAAATCATTTAGTCACAGAAACTGTTCTCTCATGGCTGTTTGATAGCTTTATATGCACTTACTGTACTTTAATGCTATTTCAAAAAAGATGAAGTTTTAATAAATTAAATTCATGTGTCACAGACACGTCAGGTTCCAACCTCCACCAATCACAACGCACGCCATCTCCTGAGTACTGATCACCATCACCTGCACCTCATCACGGCACTCATCACCAGCACTATATAACACTCCATGTCCGGTCTCGTTCGCATATACTCTGTGCGATGCTTACCTCAAGGACTTCTCTTCGCACACTTACCTGTCTCCAGCGTGTCTCCTTCCCTTTGTGTTCCTCGTCTGCTGTGTGGGTGTGTTCCAGTCAGCTCCTCAGTTCTCCAGCGATCTCCAAGCTCCAACGTTCATCTATCTGCAAAGCAAAGGACAGTAACTATCTCTATCATATCCATTCAACGTCTATCTACAACCAGTTTACTCACCTGTGTTACTTCATCTGCTCTACTGTGGTCAAATAAACTACCATTACCTGTTACGTCTGTGTCTGCCTCCTGTGTACTGTAACAACATGATCATATGACTTTTTTGATGCTTTTTTTTCCATTTACAAAATGATATCGTGATATATCGTGGGTGATTTCCTTGCAATATATCGTCTGTCACAGAATCGCTGGTATCGTGATATATCGTTATCGTGAGCAAAATATCGTGATATTATCGTATCGTGTGTTGACCTGTGATTCCCACCCCTACAGGACACTAATAAAAGAAACGGGGTAGGATGACGTGTAATGGTATAGTAGTGGTGTCCCATTTCTTAGGGGAATATTTTCACCCCTACGCCTTGGCACTCTGTTTCAAGGGGCAAGGGGAACAGGTAGGGGTAGGGGAAGGCAAAGGGGTATAAAAGAGAATTTGGAGTGTGTCACCCCCCCCCCCCCTTTAAGATGAAAACTGACATAGAACAATACACAGATATAGTAGACTTGAAATACTAGATACTAGTAGACTTGGTTGTAAACTAGATTTGTACTAGAACCAGATTTTGTTTTGTTTCTAATTTGTCCTTCTTTAATATTTTGATTCTAGACCCGATGGAAGGGAAGGAAGACAAACGGTATCGGCTTCGAAAACCTCATCAATTCACAAATGAAGAAAGAAACATCAGTTCACAAACTGAGAAGAACTCCACACCGAAACCATCCAGAAAACCTGGAGTCAAAGAATCTCTCACCTGCTCTCAGTGTGGAAAGAGTTTCACACACAAAACACAACTTACGAGACACATGAAGATTCACTCTGGAGAAAAACCTCATGCATGCTCTCAGTGTGGAAAGAGTTTCACACACAAAACACAACTTAAGAGCCACATGAGGATTCACTCTGGAGAAAAACCTCATGCATGCTCTCAGTGTGGAAAGAGTTTCATAGATAAATCAGACCTTACGCGACACATGAGGATTCACACTGGAGAAAAACCTTATACATGCTCTCAGTGTGGAACGAGTTTCTATCGCAACGAACACTTGAAAAGGCACCTACAAATGCACACTGGAGAGAAGCCTCATACATGCACTCAGTGTGGAAAGAGTTTCGGTATCAAAGCAAACTTAGATGAACACATGAAGATTCACACTGGAGAAAAACCATTCACATGCACTGAGTGTGGAAAGAGTTTCATTTGTAAAAGTGTTCTCGACAATCATTTGCGCCGTCACTCTGGAGTGAGATCATTCAGCTGTGATCAGTGCGAGAAAACATTTGTTACGGCATCAGGCTTAAAAAGACACCTTATAATTCATGCTGGTGTGAGGCCTCACTTTTGTTCTGTTTGTGGAAAGAGTTTTTTACATCTGGGCGCTTTACAACTACATGAGCGTATTCATACTGGTGTGAAACCGTACATGTGCTTTGACTGTGGGAAGACCTTCAGTACATCAGGAGCATTAAGTGAACACCAGAGAGTTCACACTGGAGAGAAACCGTACAAGTGCTCACAATGTGGAAAGAGTTTCTCTAAGGCAGGAGGCCTGAAATATCATGAGAGAGTTCACACTGGAGAGAAGCCGCACCAGTGCTCTTTATGTGGGAAGAGATTCACTTCATTGGGCAAATTAAAACGACACCAGAGAGTTCACACTGGAGAGAAACCGTACAAGTGCTCACACTGTGGGAAGAGTTTCTCTCATTTAGAACACCTGAAAACACATGAGAGAGTTCACACTGGAGAGAAACCGTACAAGTGCTCACACTGTGGGAAGAGTTTCTCTCATTTAGAACACCTGAAAACACATCAGAGAGTTCACACTGGAGAGAAACCGCACCAGTGCTCGTCATGTGGGAAGAGTTTCGCTGTTTTATCAACCCTGAAAGATCATGAGAGAATTCACACTGGAGAGAAACCGTTCAAATGCTCTTCATGTGGGAAGAGTTTCGCTCATTCATCAGCCTTGAGAGGACATAAGAGAGTTCACACTGGAGAGAAACCGTACAAGTGCTCACACTGTGGACAGAGTTTCGCTCAGTCAGGAACCTTGAAAACACATGAGAGAATTCACACTGGAGTGAAGCCGTACAAGTGCTCACACTGTGGGAAGAGTTTCGCTCAATCAACAGCCTTGAGAGAGCATAAGAAAATTCACACTGGAGAGAAACCGCACCAGTGCTCTTCATGTGGGAAGAGATTCATCCGATTATCGAGTCTACAGGTTCATAAGAAAAAGCGATGTTGTCTAGATGAGCAAACGCAAACGAAAAGTGAGCAAAAAAGCTTCACCTCTAAGCGTTTGCGAACAAGACGTCCTTGAATTGAAATCACTGAGAGACTCTGAATGTTCATCAGCTGTTCTGTGCTGTTAGAAGCTGAAAGGATGAGTTCACCTCAAAATGAAAATGTCCTGATATTCTACTCTCCCCCATCTCATCCAAGATGTTCATGTCGTTCTTTCTTCGGTTGAAAAAAAAAAAATGTTTTTTGAGGAAAACATTCCAGGATTTTTCTCTACATAATGGACTTCAATGGCAACCAACGGTTGAAGGTCCAAATCAATGCAGTTTCAAAGGAAGGGCTTCAGAGGCTCTGCGGAGTAGGGTCTTATCTAGACAAGCCATCGGCCATTAAAAAAAGAAATATACTTTTTAACCTAAATTGCTCAAAAAGGTCACACTAGACGTAGGCGGAATCACCACCCCCGTGTTTACGCGAAGACTAATACAAACATCTTTTAGCAAATAAAAGGTAAAACAACAATGACGGACGATTTTGAAGTTGAAGAGTGTTTTTTGGTAAAGGGCGTTTGTATTCGTCCTCACACGGTCGCTTGGGGCGGTACTTCCGCCGACGTCTAGTTTGACGTTTCACTGGCGGCCGCAGAGCAGCGCAAGATGAGCAATTTAGGTTAAAAAGTATATTTATTTTTTTAATGGCTGATGGTTTGTCTAGATAAGACCCTATTCCTCGTCTGGGATCGTGCAGAGCCTCTGAAGCCCTTCTTTTGAAACTGCATTGATTTGGACCTTCAACCATTGGTTGCCATTAAAGTCCATTATGTGGAGAAAAATCCTGGAATGTTTTCCTTAATAAAACTTGCTTTCTTTTTGACCGAAGAGAGAAAGACATGAACATCTTGGATGAGACGGGGGTGAGGAAATTATCAGGAAATTTTCATTTTGAAGTGAACTAATCCTTTAACGTGTGAACGACTCTTACAGTGTGAAAGTGTATCCTAGTTCAGTCAAGTTTGGAGATGGTTAGAGTTTACTAACATTGGTTTCATTTATTCTGTGTATGGCCAGTGATGTTGTGTGTAATGTATTGATTGCACATTTCAAAACTGACAAAAAGGCTTGATTATTGAATAAACATACTTTAGTTGACATGCAATCAAAGTGTTTCCATATTGCTCACTCTATAGTTATGAATTATTGTTTTAAACAAAATCTGCACCACAATATTCAATTTATATTCGAACAGCATGAAAAGATGAAATTGGTTATGAAGTCTGAATTAGGGGTGTGCGATATCGTGTCTTTTTTCTTCTTCTTAGATTAAAATGTCTCCGTTTTCTTCGTTATGAAGCAATATTTTAGTACAGCGCATATTCTATCAGTTGCAGTTCTGGCGCCTCCATCCCAATACTGTATAACTCGATCACATCACATGTTAACACAGAGGAAGAGTTACACTCAAGGGACACTGCACTTATTCACATTCACAAAAGTGTTATTTGCATGTGCTTTAAAGCCTTGATGGTTAAATTTAAATTTGTGTGCTGTTCTGACATGCGTAAAAGCCTTTCAAACAGCGCCTGATTACTGGACTACGTTATCTCTCGCGTCTGATTGCTCTAACACTGTCAAACACAGTACTTTCACACTTACCCATGTTTGGGTTAAATATGAATAAACCCAATCATTGGTTTAAATTCTTTAATTCAATTTTAAACCCAATGTTTGGGTTTGTCCATATTTGACCAAAACATGAGTTGAAACAACCTAGCAGAGGAGAACCTTCCAAAAAAACAACCATATCTGCATCACTCCACCAATCAGGCCTGTATGGGAGAGTGGCCAGACGGCACATGACAACCCGTCTGGAGTTTGCCAAAAGGCACCTGAAGGACTCTCAGACCATGAGGAGGCGTTCCCAGGCCAGCCATGAGACTTGGGCCCAATCCCATTTCTACCCCTTAGCCCATCTCTTTCCCCTACCCCTTCGTTTTGCGCGTTCACATGAAGGGGTAGGGGTGTCTCGATTCTTTTTTGGCCGGAGTGGTAGGGGGAAGGGGAAGGGCCAGATAGCCTTTCAAACCAAGATTTTTCAGGACCACACTTCGAACGAAGGGGTTTGAAGAGTTTCCCTCCACCGACTACCGTGCTGCTAGAATGTGTGTGTGTTGCCACTCGGGATCGATCACTTGTGTGTCGCCTGGCTTGGAGGTGCTGATTCTCATCCCAGCCGCTTCACACTTGGCCGCAAACCGTCCCAGTACACGCTGAAGGTCCTGGTCTGAGGAGGCCAACACGACAACATCATCCGCAAAAAGCAGCGACGAAATCGCATGGTCCCCAAACCGGAAACAAACGGACCCCGGACCCCATACTCCCAGAGCACCCTCCACAGGATGCCACGAGGAACACGGTCAAATGCCTTCTCCAAATCCACAAAACACATGTGGACTGGTTGGGCAAACTCCCATGAACCCTCCAGCACCCTGGAGAGGGTATAGAGCTGGTCCAGTGTTCCACGACCGGGACGAAAACCAGACTGTTCTTCCTGAATCCGAGGTTCCACTATCGGCCGAATTCTCCTCTCCAGTACCCTGGCATAGACTTTCCCGGGGAGGCTGAGAAGTTTGATCCCCCTATGGTTGGAACACACTCTCCAGTCCCCCTTCTTGAAAAGAGGGACCACCACCCCGGTCTGCCATCCCAGAGGCACTGTCCCCAACCGCCACGCGATGCTGCAGAGGCGTGTCAGCCAAGACAGCCCCACAACATCCAGAGACTTGAGGTACTCAGGGCGGATCTCATCCACCCCCGGTGCCTTGCCACAAGGAGCTTTTTAACTACCTCTATGACTTCAGCCTGGGTGATGGACGAGTCCACCTCTGAGCCCTCAGCCCCTGCTTCCTCAGTGGAAGTCATGTCGTGGGATTGAGGAAATCCTCAAAGTATTCCTTCCACCGCCCGACGATATCCCGAGTTGAGGTCAACAGCTGAGCTCAACCAAACGTTCTCAACAGACCCTCACAGTACGTTTGGGTCTGCCGAGTCTGTCCAGCTTCCTCCCCCGCCATCAGATCCAACTCACCACCAGGTGGTGATCAGTTGACAGCTCCGCCCCTCTCTTCACCTGAGTGTCCAAGACATACGGCCGAAGGTCAGATGAGACAACCACAAAGTCGATCATCGACCTCCGGCCTAGGGTGTCCTGGTGCCACGTGCACTGATGTACACTCTTATGCTTGAACATGGTGTTCGTTATTGACAAGCCGTGGCTAGCACAGAAGTCCAATAACAGAACACAGCTCGGGTTCAGATCAGGGGGGCCATTCCTCCCAATCACGCCCCTCCAGGTGTCCCCCAGTAGAACAATGGAGTCTCCAGTCGGAGCACTTTCTAGCACCCCTCCCAGAGTCTCCAAGAGGGCCGGGTACTCCGCACTGCCGTTCGGCCCATAGGCACAAACGACAGTGAGAGACCTATCCCGACTCGAAGGCGCAGGGAAGCAACCCTCTCGTTCACCGGGGTAAACTCCAACACATGGCGGCTGAGCTGGGGGGCTATAAGCAAACCCACTCCAGCCCTCCGCCTCTCCCCATGGGCAACTCCAGAGTGGTAGAGAGTCCATCCTCTCTCAAGAAGTGTGGTTCCAGAGCCCAAGCTGTGGGTAGAGGTGAGCCTGACTATCTCTAGTCGGTACCTCTCGACCTCCCGCACAAGCTCAGACTCCTTCCCCGCCAATGAGGTGACATTCCACGTCCCTAAAGCCAGATTCCGTGTCCAGAGATCGGGTCGTCGGGGGCCTCACCTTCAACTGTTGCCCGATCCACTTAGCACCGACCCCTTACGATCCCTCCTGCAGGTGGTGAGCCCACAGGAGGGCGGCCCCATGCCGCTCCTTCGGGCTGAGCCCGGCCGGGCCCCATGGGTGGAGGCCCAGGCTCTGGCATATGAGCCCCAACCCTGGGCCTGGCTCCAGGGTGGGGCCCCGGCTGCACCATGCCGGGCGACAGCACGGCCCTTGTTATAACTGTGCTCATAGAGGGTTCATTCAATTCATTAACTGGAATTTAAATTGAGTTGACTCCGCCCCACAGGAATTTGAATTGGAATGACAGGAAGTGGAATTTAATTAATGACAATTCAAAGAAATTCCACACAGTCACACAACAGGAAGAATGTGTTGAATCTCACATACATTCAGTGTTAGGAAGGTTACTTTGGAAATGTAACTGCTTACTGTTATAAGTTACCCATTATAAATGTGGTTTGGATTACTTTATTAATGCAAAGCAATTTCCTTTTAATTTGATTAGTAACTAATTGAATTACACATTTTACCTCAGTAATACAGCTAAATACAATTACATAAATTTTTTAATTTAATAACAATTTCATTACACGTAACTACACTGCAAAAAATATTACACACTATCTTAAAAAATATGGTAACAATAATACACATAATATTAAGCAGTTTTTACGTTTTTTTTTTTTAATCTACCTGAATAAATTAAGTAAAATTTCCTAAATTATTTCGTCTATAGCACATGATGAATTTAATATTATTAGTGGAATGTGCTTTATTAATTTAAGTTGACTAAAAAAAAAATCCCAGTAACTGAGCAGATAGTGAAATACTCAGACCAGCCTGTCTGGCACCAACAACCATGCCACGCTCAAAATTGCTTAAATCACCTTTCTTTCCCATTCTGACATTCAGTGTGGAGTTCAGGAGATTGTCTTGACCAGGACCACACCCCTAAATGCATTGAAGCAACTGCTGTGTGATTGGTTGATTAGATAATTGCATTAATGAGAAATTGAACTGGTGTTCCTAATAATCCTTTAGGTGAGTGTATATAGACTGATTACTGCACAACACAAGCAGAATCAAACTTGTTATTGCACTAGCATTAGCAAAGTTATAGCACATTGAACAAAGAAACATGCTTCATAAATATAATACTTGCAGTTATTTACATCACAACCTAATCATAAGCTCTACTCTTCTGCACAATGGTAACGGTCAAAACTTCAACATAACAGCAACTCTTTCAAATGTCAAACATAACCGAACATTAAACAAATGTTTCCCTTCACCAAAAACACATAAAATAACAATTAATTCAACATTAACTCTCTATTTCCAGACATATTCAAAGCATGCTGGGAACTAACAATGGTGTCTCTAAATAAAACTGCACAATTTAGCTAATTCTCTTCAAATAAAGAGAAAATAAGAAAATATTTGAGAACTTCTTAAGAATTTTTCAAGAATTGCACTTAGGAACATTCTTTCGAACTTCTTAGAATTTATCTTAAGAATTTTCTTAACTTCTTTCTTCAGAAGATTTTCGTGAATCCGGCCCCAGGTCTGAAGATCTTTCCTGCAACACTAACTGTGTGTTCACACCGCCACAGGCGAGAGCGTCAAAGTGGCCGGAAGTCATTCATTTTCAATGGGAGCTCCGGCAAGAACGGCGCGGCGCGTCTTGGACGATTTGGCCGTTGAGGAGAGTTGAAATCAGGTCAACTTTATTGTAATGAGCTAAGACGTGGTTCGGCGGCAACCAATGGGAATGTAGTAGTGCTCTGCTTGAGATGATTCTAGAGAACGCAGTCCTGTAAACTTTGGTTCCGACCACATTAGTTCCAAAGCAAAAAATGGAAGAGAGGTTGATCGTTGCTGTGGCGGCTTTGATAAGAAGGTGCGCAACACTATTTATAGACAACATTTTAGCTCCAGAACGCTTGTTTTTCAGCGGGAATACAATTAATTTGCTCAAAACAACACCGATTTGACCACTTGCATTAATTCTGCACTTCACCCAGGACAGTTATTTTAACGTAGGGTGTACACAAATGAATGTTAATTAAAGCTATTACACTATGTAACTTTTACGTCCACTAGAGGTCGCCTGTTCAAAACAAAGGCGTAGTTTGATGACGCCACGTTTGAGCGCAGAATCTTGGGACATGTGGTCTTCAGCTCACAGCCGGTGGAAAAGAGTCAGGATAGGACACGGCCAGAAATCATGTTCATGGATGCGATTATTAACATTACTGTAGTCTGAAGCAGAGCAGGACCGAGTGTTGTGGAGCTGAGCAAGGCCACAGGAGCGATTGAAGAGTGGGACTGTTATTATGGCATAGTCGCCGGCGGGACTTTTATTATGACACGGTCGCTGGCGCCACTTCCTCTTTTCCAGTCATGAGTATGAGGGAACGCAACTCTGTTTATCTCATTAGATATATCTGAGTGTGTTGAAAAGGAAGTTATGACGTTCGCTCGGCGGCTGCTATGACACTTGTTCACACTGCAGTGAGAGTAAAGTGTTTCACTGAATAAAACCGGAAACCGAGGGTGACGCAGATATAACGCAATCGACAGGCGACTCCCTCACACGCATAGCCCACACGTCCCGGCTCCTTGGTTAAAATAGCAATTTCTCACGATTTACAAATAGTCGGAAACATTTGGGATATTCTAAGTACTCAACTGAACAAAATATATAACACTGGCCTAGTGGTTTTTGGATATTTTACTGCAAAAATCTTACATAGTTCACCTTTAAAGACCACGGCTAGCAAACTCTTCTATAAACTGTAACGTTGTGTTGAAATTATACTAGCACTCAGAGCCGACCTGTTATATAGGCAGTATAGGCAAATGCTAAGGGCGCAATCTCGCTAGGGGGCGCCAAAGAGGCCAAGGGATAAAAAAATAGAATAAAATAAAAATAAAATTACAAACATAACCAAACTGCTGATATCTTTAGCAAACTAAACTTCAAATTAGTATTAATAATTTGTATTATATAAAAATCCAAAATAAGGGCATTACTGCACCCGCCCTCACTTGATTGACACCTGAAGGATTGCCGGTGTGAGGTGAGACCCAAGCCCCTTGTGCCGATTTGTTTACTTTCTGTTTAATAATGGCTTGTGCTGGATGTGTGCGCGTGCTATCAGCGAGGGGCGAAGTGGCGACATGTCAAAACGACCTCATACATTATCTGGTGCGCAAGGAAGAAAAAAACGAAAAGAGGAGGACAAACGCGAAAAAGCCAGAGGTAAGACTGAAGAAAACACTGAATTAATGAATTGTGCGTGTGCACTAAGCTAACACGCTAACACTAAGCTACACTGTGTAACTTTTTTAGTTTATTCTTAGCTAAAAACACTTAGTTCTTTCAAAAATATATGTGCTCATTAATGTATACTTCTTTCAAGTAATAAAGTATTCTCGTAAGTTTATAATATGCCATTGAAAATACATACGGGTGAGGGGTTTGAATGCGGGTCGCCATGTTGCCCCTCCATCTTGAAAGTACATTAGCCAAAGAGGGACATACCCGTAAATTCAAGCTTCGCCTTTGGCGTTTTAACACTCGATGGCACTGTCGAATGTGGACGAGGTCGAACTGGAAGCCATGTTAATCTTGGACTAAATCGGCCACCGTAGGAGTTAAAACGAAATCGGAATTGAGAGGAACAGAAACTAATATTCACTGGATGGTCATTTACCTTTTCACCGCTAGATGGGGGGAAAATATCACACAGTGTAGCTTTAACGGTTTAACAGATAACTTTACAGACCCCAACATGTGGGTTGTCCTTAGAATCTCAGCCACTCTCCCGGTAACTGTAGCTTCAGCTGAGAGAAGCTTTTCTAAGCTCAAACTTGTTAAAACATACCTGAGAACCACAATGATGCAAGAACGTCTCAGTGGACTTGGCATTATCAGCATCAACCATGTGGTTTCAAATCAGTTGTCATATGATGATGTCATGGATGACTTTGCTGGCAAAATCCTGTGAGAACCCTGAAGAAGTGATGTTGTATTGGCTCTTTTGGTAAATGTTGTTTTATAAAGCACCACTAGAGAGCACTTTAAAGTTATTTATTTATTTTTCGTTAAATAAGTTACTATGCAATTGTTTATGCAATTATTTAAGTGACATTGGAAATTTTTCCTGGTTTATTGCCTTTATTTTATTTTTCTTTTGTTTAAGGTAAATTATAATTTTGTTATTTAGTGATTTAGATTTGCATTTGGTTCAGTATTTTAATTTTTTACCAAAAAATATTGCATTTTGAATATTTAAACTAATTTCTTGTAAATTAATTATTACCCGATGGCACAAACCACCACTAGGGGGCACTTTAAATAAATCTTTTTTGTAAGACAAAGTTACTGGGTGCACTAAACTTTGCAAACTGCAACTATTTAAGTTTAATTAGGGGCCAAGCACCGAAGGTGCGAAGGCACCTATTGAAACCGTTCCCGTTCCTCTTCTTCTTCTTCTTCTTCTTCTTCTTCTTCTTCTTCTTCTTCTTCTTCTTCTTCTTCTTCTTCTTCTTCTTCTTCTTCTTCTTCTTCTTCTTCTTCTTCTTCTTCTTCTTCCGCCACGAAGTCTATGGCAGCCCATAGAACCGTATGGTAAAAAGTTATGAAATTCGGCACACTTATAGAGGACGGTCTCAAGTGTCTCCATAGCAAGTTTGGAGTCTCTAACTCAATCCCTCTAGCGCCACCATCAGTCCAAAATTTGACTCATGTTTATGCTAATAACTTTTGAACCATAAGGGGTAGAAACAAAATTCCCTTTTCCTCTGATTCCTTGGCTTAAGACGATTCGATTGCACTCTATGGCGTCATTTTCCGTCATAAAAATTTTCCCGCCATTTTTAATTTTCCGAAAAACCTACTTTTACGAACTCGTCCTAGACGGTTCATCTGATTTGCACGAAAATTGAACCAGATCATCTTCAGACCATGTTGGCAAAAAAACTTGCAAATCAAGTTGATTCGTCAAATCATTTGCGATAAACGCGCAAACAAATTTTACGTAGCGGTTGCAAAAACACACTTAAGGCAATATCTCCGCAACGCTTTATCATATTCAAACCAAACTTGGTACATGTCATCACAAGCATGACTTGAGGCAACATGCAGCGTTTCGGCGCAACGCCACCTACTGGTCCAGAGATACGAAAAATGGCTATTTTTGCTTATAACTTCTGAACTGTTTGTCCAAAAATCATAAAAGTGGTCTCGTTACATTCAGGACGGCATGCCGAGTCGTCTGATATTCAATTTTATCATATCGGCCATTTTGGCTGTCGGCCATTTTGAATTATGTGCTAAAATGCTGTATTTTATGAACACATGAACGGATTGTTACGAAACTCGGTTTGGGTCATCAACACGGTGCCCTGAATGAGCCCAAGAAGTTTCGAAACAGCGCCACCTAGTGGAGAATTTTTTTTTCCAAATGCTTATAACTTTAGGTGAGATTGACTTATTTTCATGAGAGTAACTTTTTTTGTCTCCTGAATCCTCGCCGAGTCCAACGATACCAGACTTGCCAGGTTTCGGCATATTATTTGTGCAGCGTTGTAATTTAGCACTTTAAAAACATTAGCTGATATCTTCGAAACCGCTAGTCCGATCGAGACAAAACCAGCATCAGAAGTTCGGAAACATAGGTCGATAGCGATACAAAAATGCCCAAATGTCAAAATATTGATAGTAAGGGGGTGTAAAATCCAATCAAAGTCAGGTGTCAGTCATTTTTCATGTGTTTTTTCATATAAATGTATATAACTCCAAAACTAAACAAGATATTTTCACCAAAATTGACACAGACATGTATGGGCTCACTCCAAGGACACATAAAAAAATGATAGGATTGTGCCACTTGGTGGCGCTATAATAGAACAAAACATGAAATTCCCATTGACTACAATGCAGTTTTATGATATAAAATGCTATGCTTCACAAATGATTTGGTGTATCATTACGAAACTTGAAATTGGCCATCAGCACCATGCCTTTAAGCTGCTTAAACGGTTTCAAAACAGCACCGCCATGTGGTCCATGCTTATAATGAAATGGCCTCTTGAGGCTATATCTCTGCAATGACATATTGACACTATATTGACACTCTGCTTTGATATATTGACACCAATCTTTGCATGTGTCATTGTTCCCTTATTCTGACCACACCACATCAATTTCGTAACTGTGCCACCTATTGGTTGAAAGTGATAAATCATTAAATCATTATTATTGACTGTATTTATCATTTTACAGCTATTTTGCCTAAAATCACCTTAATAGGTCTTTAATTGCTCATTGCTGCCGTTGATCTGACATTGCCAGCATTTTTGGCATGTCTTGTCTTCTTCTTTGCTCTTGGCCCCGGTATTGCTGCTTGCAGCTATATTTTGAGATATGTTTTGTTATTTTTCTTATTTAGGCTATTGAAGAATTTTATATTAGTTATATTTTATAACTAATATTTTATATTAGTCTTGTTATTTTAGTGCTGTATCATACTTTTACTGTATTATTTCAATCATTGTTGTTTGATTTGTTTTTATATCTGAGTAAATTATGATCCAGTTATTTGGATTTATTTTTAAAGTGGCTTTTGTTTATTGTATTGTGTTGTTGCTTTTTTTTAATTATTATTACCAAAAGTGTTTTATTTACACTATTTAAGTACACTATGTGAGTTTGAAACCCTTTTTTACAAAATAAATGAAAACGTCAATGGCAAAATAAGCGACTTTGGGTATCTAGAAAAGTGCTATACAAGTGTTATTATTTTTTTTATTATTTTGGCTAAATACTTGGTGATATAAATCGCAATATAAGGGGGCGCCAAAGAGGCTAGGGCCGGCACTGCTAGCACTTAAAGGGTTAGTTCACCCAAAAATGAAAATTCTGTCATTAATTACTTACCCTCATGTCGTTCGACACCCGTCAGACCTCCGTTCATCTTCAGACACAAATGAAGATATTTTAGTGTAAATCTGATGCTCTGAAAGGCCTCCATTGACACAATGGCACGGTTCACTCTCAAGACCCTTAAAAGGCACTAAAGACGTCGTTACAAAGTCCATCTCACTACAGTGGTTCTAAAATAACTTTATGAATCGGCGAGAATAGTTTTTGTGCGCAAAAAAACCCTAAATAACGACTTATATAGTGATGACGATTTCAAAACACGGCCTCATGAAGCTTCGAAGCGTTATGAATCAGTGAGTCGAATCATGATTCGGATCGCGTGTCAAACCGCCAAACTGCTGAAATTTGGCGAATCAAACTGCTGATTCGACTCAGTGATTCATAACGCTTCGAACCTTTTTTAGTGCTATATAGCACCAATTTTGAAACTAAAAAAGGTTCCCATATGATTATGAGCCAAGAACCATTTTTGGTGCCATATAGAACCTTTTTTTTTTAGCTTTAATAATAATCTGTAATTCATAAAGCGAAGTGTATTTAGAGTGCCGAAGTTATGACGTCACTTTGTAGGCCAACCCGGAAGTTAGCGGCGCATGGGTTCCCTCGATCGAAAAGCCATGCATTTTCCCCATAGACTTTTGGAAAATCGCAAAAAATAAGATCTGTGTTCAACAAAGAGTAATGACCCTTACACGTTTTGTCTACCAAGATAATATTTACAAATTAATCCAAAATGTATACATTTTGAAGCCTAAATAAAGCCGTCAGATATAAAATGCTAACGGTAGGCTATAAACGGACTACAGCACACCATGGTCGCGGATCAACGTCATCATCAAGCTTCCTCAAACTTTATTTAAAACACACGCTCGCTCATTATGATCTGCGCTGTGTATGAACCGGTATGAACACTTATCCACTTTTTCATGAGAAATATTGCCCATTCGTTTTTTCCAAAAATGTTAGAAACTAATTTTGTTTATGCGTGCCTCTCTGAGATGTATCTTTTGTTAATGTTTTTTCAGACAATATGATTATCACTGTGATAACATTAAATGACATGAAACACAACCCAGTCTCTTTTTGTTAAATGCAAGTTTATGTATGATCAATAATACAAAACGTGTAATAAGCTACACATGAAATAAAGCAAACAATTCAGTCAAACATTCAAAGTCAGTGCTAGTCGGCTAACTTACAACGGTAACGTACAGTTATAGCCTAAAAATAAACAAGTAATGAAACTTATCTTTGCACTCAGCCTAAACGATTTGCCAGGGAACAAATTATAGATCCATGAGAGCAAATATGGGCCGTTAGATCTCCACAAGACTAATTATAGCTGGAGACGCCACAGAGACATCAGAGCCAGCGGCAGACGGCAGAAGGACTGGCCGAGGAAAGTCAACTCTCGCCGGCTAAACAAGCGCTGACCGCCGCTGACTCACTGGAGCTCACAACTCCGAAAACACCAGATAAAATGTTAAAATAGGCACTCTTCTTATAAATAAACCACAGATTTGAGCTTTAAACAACTACATTATCGACTGAAAAAGTCTTAAAACTACGTTTTGTCACACATTAACAGTAATTTTAACACAAAAAGACGTGTAAACACAGCCCATGTCAGTCATTTCTCAACGAGACGAACATGTGAAGAGAGTAAACTCCAAATGTTCAAGCATCCAACTTTGCGCGAATAGCGCGATTTATTTACGCCACATAAGTTCTTCATAAGTGAGGCTGAAACGCGGGCTAGTGAGAGATTTCCTGTTTGTCACGATGACGTCTAAAGTCCCCGCCAAAGGATGTAGTCCCTTTTAGCAACTTGTTAGCAACCACCGTTTTTAAGACACAATAAAGTTTTAAAAAATCAAAAAATGTGTTTTATGTCATAGATCAAAACGTGAAAATATTTAGAGGCTTTGTTAACCACAGACCTTATTTCAGGCGATTTAGCAAAAACCCATTCAAAAAACCCATAGACTTTAGGGCGAGGGAACCGGAAGTGCTAAAATGCTAACTCACTTCTGCGTTTTGGCCTACAAAGTGACGTCATTACTTCGGCTCTCTATAGGGTTTTATTTTTTCATTCAGTTTCTTACATGAATGCTACCGTTAAATCTACTGTAGCTGAAAAAATATAGCACTGGTCATTTCATTTGTGTATTATGTTGTGGATACACAGATCAGGCATAACATTATAACCACCTTCCTAATATTGTGTTGGTCCCCCTTTTGCTGCCAGAACAGGCCTGACCCGTCGAGGCATGGACTCCACTAGACCACTGAAGGTGTGCTGTGGTATCTGGCACCAAGATGTTAGCAGCAGATCCTTTAAGTCCTGTAAGTTGCGAGGTGAGATCTCCATTGATCGGACTTGTTTGTTCAGCACATCCCACAGATGCTCGATTGGATTGAGATCTGGGGAATTTAGAGGCCAAGTCAACGCCTCAAACTATTCTGTAACTATAAAATCCTTAAAAAATTGTGATATTATATCTTACCATATCGCCCATCCCTAGCCTGAATGAAAAGCATGTGTTCTGCGACAATTTAGCAGTGAAATAGCAGGGAAATTTAGACAGCATTGTGGGAATGAATGAGTGCACTCGAAAACGTCCACTAGGTTTCCAGCACTACAAATGTCCGTCCCCTCAATAGTGCCCTATTTAAGAGTATAGTGGGCGATTTTAGACACAGCCATAGATTACTGATAAATGCAGTGATGTAAAATGGCGGCCTCGTGTGGGGAACATGAGAACTGACAAACCTGAATTTGGCCATGTGACCATGAAACGATTGAAATGTCCAGATCATATTTCAAAAAATCTGCCTTTTGGCTTAAAGAGATCTATATACATTGAAATTGACTTGCATTGTAATTAAGTTATATATTTCATCAGTTCATGCATTACCAGAATGAAAATATAGTGAGAACACTAACTCTTCATTACTACAGACACCTACTCTAAAATATATGGTTAATTCAGGATAATTGGGATATGCATTCCCAGTCATTTCAATGGCAAAAGTGTCCTAATTTACCTGAATTACCTGAACTTCTCTGTTTGCATTTTTTATTTATTAATTATTACATAGCTATACATGTGTTACAATATATAAAGGTTCAAATTAATAAGTATAAGCTATTCAATAATAAAAATATTAATTTCCTGGAAAACATATAGGCTATACCCCACCCACAATACAACACGCCGAGCTCACTGTTTTTAAAGGACGGACAGGCCCCGCCCATCACGTATGTGGGCGGCTCACATCAAAGGCTCTGTTTCGAGATGTGGGCGGGACCTCGCGTGACGCTGACCAATCAGAAGCCTCTTCACCTCCGCGAGTACAGAGCGCCGCGCCCCAGCCTGTGAGACGCGCAGCGACAGAAACAAACGGTCGCAGAAAGAAACAGTGGACTCAACCCCACTAACGGAGAAAAACTCAAGCTCCCCGAGTCGCTGTGTATTCCAGCCGCGCATTTAGACCCACAACACGAGTAAGTTTGTTCTCTACTTTCCTTTCTCTCTGGATTATTCTCCGCAGGGTTTTAGTCGCGCGGCCTCAACGTTAGCGCGCGAGCTAGTGGCGTTAACGCTCGCTTTCTGCAGGACGAACTCGTTTGTCGTGAATGTTCTGACATTTCGTGAGATTTGGAGGTCGCGTGGCCGTTTTCTGCCACGATTGAGACTTCTCGGTAACGTTGATTAGGCTGTAGAAAGAGGTGCGCGTGCGCGCGCGTGCGTGCGTGCACGCGCACCGGACAGGGCCACTGCAACTCTGCACGCGCACAAATGAAAATACCGAAAGTCTGACACTTTTAAAGTTGGAAATATGTTGTGTTCTGTAAAAATTGGTAGTCCTTGTTACATTTCGTTGATTTTAGAAAGAGTGTCGATAACGCAGCTTATTTTCAAGTGATATTTATGTTCATGTATAATATTCAATTCATAACAAGTACGTTTTTTTTTTTATTCCGTTGTGAAATGAAAATGGTTGAACCTGTAATGGACTCCAGACAGTCTGGCCGATATATCAGTTTATCATGGGCTAATCGCTCATTATCATAAGGCCTCTTGTGTAGTGGGATGTGTGTGTGTTTTTGTGTTGGTCCCAGTTTGGGCTCGTGCTCGTGTCACTGGTGTTCTGACAGTCTGTCAGTCAGAGAAACACGAAGACTGAAGCTTATGTCTGCTGGTTTCTTCCATATTGGCATTACAGATCTTTCTAGTAGCTTATTGAAGCTTATTACTTCTATAAAACCGTGGCAATATGATACACAAGGCCAATAAGAGAGAAAACTTCCCATATCTGCTGGTCTGGGATCGGTTCTCTTCGTAATAATTGCATATTATTAGCGAAAAAGAGTTGGCAAAAGATATCTGTATTTGCGCATCTGTATTTGTTTATGTTAGTACATTATTAAAATAGTACGTTTTTTGTATTTAGTATTTTTTTTTATGTCATTACATTGTTTAGGGCATAAGAAACAAATTAAGACAAAAAACATTTTTTTTAAATTATATTTTATTCATTTTCTGTATTCCAAAAAATAAAATGACATGAAATTGTATGTATAGGCAAAAAAAATTGGATTTATTTTTAATTCACCAATCAATTTGTAGGTTTCAGGATTTTTTTTTTAAAGCAAACTTTGTTTAAAGATGATTCTGAGCTACTTTATTAAATATATAATGAAATGCATTGATATACCGTTGTACTTTATGCAATATGTGGGTAAAATGGCCATACTTGGATTTTCCCATTCAATACAATGTATCTATACACTGCATCTCATTTGCATATTAATGTGTTCTTTGTGCAACATGTAATAACTGGCAATATTTTCATAAAAAATCTAATATTTCATAGGAATATTGATATGTAATTTCTTTCCCTATTCACTCGTTATGTCTCAAATAGTGGATAAACATGATTTATGTCCCCACTGCAGTGCACATTTATGAAATCAATGCCCTGTTCTTTAACAGAAAGTCGTATTTTGATTAGAAAACCTATAACATTTTAACATTTCACTTCGAAAATTAATCTGATTTCAATTATAATTAAAAAATATTATCATATTTCCATAAGCGTGCTAAACATTAATGTCAGCCGTTTTTAAAAGACCAAGAAGTTGTTGTTGTTGTCCTGGTGAAACCTCCGAACATTTGGTATCCCTGCAAAGGTCAATATACACACCATATGTCTACACAAACATACACACTGACATCATTCACATTATATTCATATGCACAATGAACACATAATGAAGACAACAGTATCTGTATGTATGTCCACAAACACTATACACATTTATATCATACACAGATGTATAGCTACACATGTTCATGTATTTTAAATACTGTACAGGAAAGCGGCTCTTCATTCCCCGTCTCTTCACTCAGTTCTCCAGTTTCCGTTTGTAACACACAAGTGACATGTTCGTGAATGATTGCAATATATGCGTATGTGCACGCGGGCGCACTTCCGGAAAAATCGGCAGAAAAATACAAAGAAATCCGGTTCCGATTTTTGCCCAGTCCACCGGTGCATCCCTAAACGATATGCGTCCGGTCATTCATTCTTGTCAAAGATGCTCATCCGTTTACAAACCTATCAACGTCCAGATGCCGCCCACATAGATGATGACGAGTGGACGCAAGTGTGTGTCGTGTACAGTTCTTTAGTGCGCTCGCATAATTGCAATGTGAAACCAAACCAAAACTAACCAACTGTATAAAATGTATCAAAACATGCACTTCGTTTCGGACCTTGGCGCAGACTTTCAGGTGTGAAAACGCCCTAAAACAACATTAGGACCCTTTAAAATAGAAGAGAGAGAGAATGGGCGATCACAGGTGTGTTTGGGGACGAATCACAGAGTTTAGTGTTGACGTGATTTATCATTATTTTTGTTTCAGAGCTTTTTTTAATAAGAGTGATGGTGAAACCTGGGATTGAGTGAACTGACAAGAGGGACGAAAATGTGTCATTCTCATCTCACGTCGTTTAACATTTTCCCCTCTTCCTCTCTCCTCCCTTTCTGTTGCTCAAACTTTCATACGTGCAGTGCTTGTTGCCTTAAACAGGAAACAGTGTGTGTAGCGTGTGCAGCTGTTTGCTAAGCGTTCATCTTGCGCAGGATAAAAATGCCATCTACAGTAAAACACGGCTCTCTTCCAAAAAGCCTAAACCTCCACGGGCGGCGTTTTAAAGCACGGTCCCGACACAAAGGCTATTTGCAGAGTGATTATGCTGCTTTCTTTTGGCCAAGTTTTAGGGCAGAATTGCACACTTTGCAGAGAAAGAAATCCCGTAATGCATTGTGACAAACTGTGAAATCCATCCATGGTGGACGAAGCAAGACAAATGCTCATTATCAAAATACTTATAGTTCATTCAATACCAAAAAAGCGATATTTAGAGTATGTGCGGTCTATGTAGGCATCTCACCGGGTACTGGAACAGAGCCCATATGATTATAATGGATAATTCAGCAGAATATGGCAGATTTACAGTGTGCTTTATTTCTGAATGATTTCAGAGCTGTTTTATTTTCCAGTGCTGTTATTTGAAATATTGGCACCGCTCAATGAATGTTGTTTGTAGGGGTCTTCACCTCTGTGTTTGGTGAATGTGAGTTATGTAGTTTATGTGCACTATTCAGATCTACTGGCCACATTTAGACCCGCCGTGTGCCAGGAATAATGCAGATGGACAGTGCCATGATGGCATTCCACAAATACACACCATGTGATTTAAGATGTTAAACAGCTGGTGTGTGTGGTTACGGTTTTTAGACACTGGCAAACTTTATTAATGTACAGAAAGAAACATTTCAATGTGTGATTCACATCTCTCCGAATTATGCGTTTTGATTTGTGACAAAATGTGTCCGTATACACATCAGAACTCCAGACTGCGACTAAAATGGTCGCATTTGTGACCAAAAATATTAATTTACCAGTGATTTTTACTGGCATATGACTATATAAATTTACGTTACGATTAAAAATGCGTGCCTGGCTTTTTACCGGCATGTTCTGTGACGATTAGCCCATCACATCTTTTGTTGTGTGGACGTAATTTAAATGTAAATCACTGTTAATATGTCGCTTTTAATGTGTTTGTTAACTTTAGTAAACAGTTAACAAACTTTCAGCTTTAAAATTGTCGATTTTTATCATGAAATACAAGCATCAAATGTCATTCTGCCGCTCTTTAATGTGTCCTGACAGATGCTCAGTCAGCATTTCGACCTTTGAAAGAGTTTGTGTAAAACAGCTCAAGAACAATCATGTCAAATGTACCTCAGAAAAGACATTCACTGCTCATAAACTATAACTATAGAAAGGGGCTAAATATATGTGAACCTGATGTACTTAACCTGTTGACTACATAAAGAATGGAAGGAGCTAAAAATTAAATTCAACACTGCAAGTGAGTAGCTGCATTTCACCAAATTGACCTCTCAGATATTACTAATGAATAAAAAATGAATAGGTGTGTGCAAGACATACTGTTATAGGATGCATTAGGAGGAGGCCAAATGATGGATGAAAATGCAATAAAGTGAAAATGAAAAGGAGGACAGATGTGACATGACAAAATCAAAACATGTTTATTATTTTGTGGCACTTAAAAAAAAAAATAAGTGCCACATTTTTCCCCCTATAGGAGCCAATGGCTCCTTTAATACATTTTTCTTTTGTCTGAAGCCCTGCACATGCGATTTTTAATTTTCAGTTTAACACGTTAAAAATATTTAACGCAATTAACATTTTTTTAGTCATCCTTTGGCTAGCATTACATTATATGATGACGCTCTTATTCATGCGTGACACGACAAAAGAGATTACGCTCTCTGTGAATGTCCTGACTATCTGCTTAAGTCGTGATGTAAGGAACGCCGTTTCTGGGTCCAAGCCTCAACTCGTTTCACTTGAGAATGCCATCGACGGCCGTTTATGAGCACTATTTATTCATATTAAACATTTAAAAAAGTTAAACATTTTAAATAATTGCAGTCTACACAACAGTCTCTGTGCTCACAGCGTCACAGATATAAATGTTTTAATGATTTATAAAAGATGATTCACTGTCTGGCCATCTGGAATTTTGGTATGGAGATGTTTTGATATGATATTTTTTTGTAGTATTACACCACGTTGTGTGTGTATATTAGCACCGTTTGTTGTTTTTCTTGTGGTATGAGAGAGAGCGTTTGGACCCGGAAGCTCTGCCGCGTGACGTCAGACTTAACAACCGGATAGCTGTGTTTCCATCCACCTATTTTTATTCGCATTTTTGGATATCGCATCAAAAAATGCTGAATGGAAACGCCAAGATGCGCATAAATTCTAAAAATGCGCATTAAAAACGGTATGTGCTCGTTTGAGTCCGATAAATGTTCTATACGATACGAAAACATGCACATAAACTACGATGGAAATGTATTTACCGAATAAATTCCTTGATGCGCTTAAAAAAAATCATGTGACTTTCGCAATGTAACAGCATAACTGTACTAACCAGCCGGAAAATCTTGTTTGCAAAGCATCTGAAATGCTATTTTGGTCATTCAGAAGTAAATATGCTCTGTATATTCCCTCCTAGAACTGTCACATGACTGCGTTCCCAAACGAGTTTCTCTGAGACGCAAATAATTAATTATACGGAAATTATTATATATGGTGGCTTCTCCTATTTTTTTTAGTGGTAGTTTATCAGGGAGTGATGATTGTTCTCTTCGACTCACTGGATGGAAACGGTGCTTTATTTGCAAAAGTTTTATGAATTTATCGCAACTTTGGATGGAAACATACTTATGAGATGGAAAAGACGCATGACAGAATTGAGTTCTCTTTTGAGCTTGAACTCTTGAGTTCTTAAATGAGTTAAATAACGTCTTAAATGAACTTAAAGAGTTGTGAGAAAATGAGGCGTGTGTGACAGCGCGTCATGTCTTAAAGGAACAGCAGCACTGATGATGTCTGTCATTAATGTTCATCACAGAACAAAGTGAACAGAAAACTATAGCTTTAATGATGATTCGTCTATATTTAATCTATTATTACTGCAGTGCAGACTGTTCGATAACTTTATTCAGTTTCTGTATATTTCTGTTAGACAGGAGGAAGGCCACAGGTCAATATGACATTTATTTTTTTATGTGAAGATTGTTCTAAGTTCACTAAAATTTTAAAGTTGTACATTTTTAAAGCCTAATAATGTTGAAATTGATATAGCTTTCAATTATACTGTAATGTTTAAAAAAGACATTAGTATCAGTGATTCTGGATTCGTTAAAAGATGCCATTACTACAAATATTAAAAGTTGTTACATTCATTTGGAGAGTAACTGTGAAATTATTACAATATAGAAATATTAAAAACCCAGATGTGATTAATTACAGAAACAAATGGTTAATTAGTTATTTTTTAATCAATTGACAGCACTAATATTTATTTACTACATTTTTATATTTCTCTATATTTTGTTATTTTCTACATAGTTCAGTTTTTTTGTCAGTTTATTCTGGCATTATAAAAAGATAAATATTTCAGGTCTATTTTATTTATTTAGCAAGTAGGCAGATAATAATCATATAATTGCATTTTTCCTTTAATTGACTCCAGTCTGAAGAGTTTGGGCTGGTGAATATTTAATATAAAGTGTGATTCATATATTTTGATTATACTACAGGGCTGTTGAATGTTCTAAGGTGTGCCGTTATTTTCCAGTAAACGCACAGCTAAAGTAGTTCAGTACATAAATAATGTGAGTTATTTCTAAGGTTCTTCCAGGCAAGACGTTGACCAAGCAAAGCTGACTGCAGAAAGGAAATCTTCATGTTTTCAATCTTTGAATTTTAAAACGTAACGTCACTCTCCAAGCATTATGATCACACCCACATACACAGTCAGGGACAGCAGCTCAATCCCCCACACACACACACACACACACACACACACAGTCACGTGATCACCGCCCCACGCCCTCCCTCACATCTGTGTAGTGTTACGGGTGAGATAATTCACACACTTCTCATCTGGAAACTAGGTCAATGAGGAAGTTCCTCACGAACCCCTGGGCCGCTTAAATAAAGATTCAACACTTTTACGAGACACAGAAGGTCTACCAGACCCGAGAATGGATCCTTCGAGTGCCATTTGATTTTCATTTTGGTGTTTAATTTTAGGGCTGCTCGATTATGGCATCATAATCACAATTATTTTGGTCAATATTGAAATCACGATTATTTAACACGATTATTGGTGGGTGATATGATCAAAGTCTTATTTCATGATATGAGTAATTTTAAATGTCAGTGAAATTTCATTATTATCGATACTTATGCTAGGTTAATTATTGCAAGTAAAAAGTCCTCAAAACAGTTACAGAAGACCTCAAGTAAGCAGTCTGTAATCATTTCTCAGTGAGTACATAAGATAAAATAAGACAAAAATTAAGACATTACAGTCACATTTATCATAATTTAATATTTTATTATAAAACCTTAGACCTTTCTAATGATTTATGTTTTCTGTAAAATATAATAGTAATAATTGTTATTATTCTTTTTATTCTTAAATATTTGTATTGTATAGCACTTTTTGCATTTTTCAGACATGGTAACAGACGTTTTATACATGTGCTACAATTTTGTGGGCTGTGCTACAAAACTTTCAACCTCTGTAGCACCAGTGCTATGTGCAAAAAAAGTTAACGTACAGCCCTGATATGAAATATGAAACCGCAAAAAGACTATTGAGATACGAATCCTGCATGTCTGTGCGAAGGAATGGCGCAGACACGTGGCGTAATTTACCTCACACACACTCTGAATTGTGTTAAAATGATATATCAAACTGACTTTTTTTATGAAATTAAGTAACTAGTAGCCTACTGGTAAATATTACATATCGGTTGGAATGTGAACGGTACCCAACCCTAGTGTGTAGCTAGGGTTGGGTAACGAACTCAGTACTTTTAAAGGGCACCGACCGAATTACGTCAGTACTACAGACTAGGGCTGGGTTTCGATTCAAATTTCAAGAATCGATTCGATTCCGATTCTCAAGATCTTGAATCGATTATCATTATTCGATCCGATCCGATCTTCGAGATTTAAATAAGTGTTTTTTAAGAAAGCATTTTTTTTCCAGCTGTTACCTGAATTACAGGACTGTAGTTATGCAACATATTGATACTATTATTATAGACATTCAACTGCAAATTAATGGAGTATTGATGGTTGCAAAGAACAATCCCCCTTCCAGAGTGTTGATACAACTGCTTTCACAAACTTGCACTGGTGTAGATGACAGAGGACGCAGAGGTATATCAGCAGCAGTAGACCAATTATTTAGACGCGAACCTGATGTATTATTAAAAATGACATTAAGAATTGACATTAAGATCGCAAAGTTAAAGGAGGCGCTAAGCATCACCGTAAAGTTTTGCGCGATAACATCCAGGGAATCACCAAACCCGCCATCCGTCGTCTGGCTCGCAGCGGCGGTGTCAAGCGCATCTCCGGTCTGATCTACGAGGAGACCCGCGGAGTGTTGAAGGTGTTCCTGGAGAACGTGATCCGCGATGCCGTGACCTACACCGAGCACGCCAAGAGAAAGACCGTCACCGTCATGGATGTTGTGTGCGCGCTGAAGCGGCAGGGACGCACCCTGTACGGCTTCGGAGGATAAACGCCTGAAATCAAGAGAAACCACAATCTGCCAGATCGCAGCTTTTAGCGTTTCTGGAGTTTTCAAAGATGCCATGTTCGTTGTTTTAATGTCCTTCCACCTCGCGCGAATGCGTGAATTCAGTGACGCGGCAAATTAAAATGTAAGCCTATTATTAAATCGATCCTCTGAGTTACGGATCGATCTTTAGAAATTAATATGAAAATCGATTCAGAATTCCACAGCCCTACTACAGACCAGAGTCCCGCACGGGTCCGATTTTGTAAATCCGCACACCCGCCCGTACCCGCAGTGCTTAAAACCGCATCCGACCCGTTTTCCGACAACAGCACTAAATAAAATCCGCATCAGACTCGCTTAAAATAGAACCGACACCCAACCCGCACCCGCAATAAAACCCGTATCCGACACAGTAGGATGTTTTTCACCCGTTTCAGCAATATTCGCGGGTACCCGCACCCGTGCAAGACTCCACTACAGAGTACTGATTCACATTAAATAAATCGGTGCCAAATTTCGGTACCTGAGAACGCATCTGGTGATATAGACATGTCTGTGAATATTAAACTGCAAAACTACGTAGACGGTTTGCGGTTTACGCTCACTCAGAATCGCGCGTGACTGTCGTGTGTTTCCATCTCTGCCGTCTCATATGAGGACATGAACGCACGAACGTCATCTCCCGAACCGTCATATCATAAACACACAGAAACTCAAAAGGTCTTCACGGCAACCCGTCAAAATAAAAGTTTGGCTAACATGACAAATACATCACTGTTGTACAGTTAGATACGCCTCAGTGTAGTAATAATACTAACACTAATGTAATTTATGTAAATTAAGTAGCTAGTAGCCTACTATTTACTAGTAAATATTACAGTGAACAAACATCACAGACAATGGCAGACTGAGACCAAGCCAGCTCTGGCATAATGTCAAAAACACTTCTATAAATTACTTACAGGTTCTTTACAGTTATTGATGTAAACATCCCTAAAGTTCCGAATAAAGGTACCGTCGGGTACCGGTACCGAATTTTAAGTACTGGTTAAAATATGAACTTATCTGAAGCACGTAGTTTCCTTCGCTTATGTGTGTTCTGGTCCGCACAGGCGGTCGCGGCGCGGCTTAATGCGCTTTTAACAACACCGTTTAATATCAAGCATGTCCCACAATTTAACAACAGTAGACGGCATTTTACATCACTCACTTATTCCGCTGATTTGTATGTTGAGTTTGGCTTAGGGAGGAACGAAAACACACCACTGTGAAGGAAAGGAAGGTGAATCTGACATGCACTAAACCCTGAGTGATTTAACCTGCAAACTGTTTCTGCTGCAAGTAAGGTTTCTTAAGTAAGTTCAGACCTCTGAGAAACTCATGCTTTATGTTTTCTGTCTGTCTCTTTATGAAAGACACACTCTTCCTCCAACTCTGCAGGTGTTCCAGTCTCACATGCATTTCTAAACCGATCTCTTGGTGTGTTTGGCTGCTTTCCGTCACGACAGACTCTCTCTGATCGCCTGCTGTCCGGTTTAACGGTTGCCAGGGAGTTCTGGAGCGGGGTTTGGCCCGTTCGGATGGGCTTTGGCCTTCGTCTGAGCCTGCTGGTGGGCTGAAATGGGTTTGACTGCCATTTAGAAACTGTCAAGAAGCCATTATTGATGCAGGAAATTCATGCGGCGAGATCGGGCTCGTTTACAATGCTTTTACTGGACTTTACAGTTTGTAGGAATTTTAAGGAAAACACAGTCGTTGTTGTAAACTTTCCTGATGCTTCCAGAGTTCAGTCTTAATTTGTCCAGAGGGAAAACGAAAGATAACCGGCCGTAGAAAGCCAAAAGATGATAAAACCGTAGATGTGTTTCAGTGAGTGGGCAGAAAACAGGACACGAGTGACCGTACGCTATTACATAATCCTACAGGTTTCCATGGAAATGTGTTTTGTTTCCATAGCGACTGCAGTCATGCCTACACATACGCAACACTATAATATCTGAGATATTAACATCTCTTCTGTCTGTTATGGTAATCATTTCGCTGTTAAATGAGCTGGGCTGAAAGTCAGATTTCATGTGTAAGGATACACCAAAAGTTTGTTTTGCCCAAAAATGCCGTAAAATCCAGTGTTTGTCCACAGTTATGCATCAGAAACTCTCTTAACCAATCCATTTACCATCAACAAATGATCCCGGTATTGAGAGAAACCGGCTTTGCGGTTTGCATTTGTTGAGCTTCAATCGGCACAACAAACTCACTGTGGAAGTTACACAACCAGGAGATTTGCAACAGTGCATGCACAAAATGTTGCAGGGTTTTCTGTTTAAGGGTTTTAATTTTAACGGTAAAGCTCTGTTGTGCAGCACTTTGTTTGACAAATAAGTTTAATGTCATATGATGACAAAAGACGAATTAAATCAATGTTTTGTGCCCATCATTTGATTGGCAGAAAAATGCACAACATGGAAACTCTGAAAAAGAAAAAAATGGGAAAAAAAAGTTGTTTTTGATTCAATTAATTAGACATGCTTTTTGACTATGAAAGTCCAGAAAACTTAAAACAAAAAACACAGATTTTGAGAAAAATAAAATGTAATTTGAGAAGAAAAAAAAAACAATTTCGCTAGGGACCTTAACGCGTAATTTTTGTTAAACTTTAAATAAATTGTTGTTAAATTGTATGTTTCATGATTACAATTAGGGCTGCACGATTAATCGCAATCAGAGTCCCTGTTTGATAAACCCGCACCCGCTTTATTAACAGCTCACCCCGATATCCGACAGAAACGCTCATTTAATTCCGTCCCGCATTAAATTAAATTAAAGTACACAAAAACCATTTATCTATGTTTTTTTCATGTAACGTAAGCAATAAACATTGCGCATTATGAGTTCATGCAAGAACAATAATAGACACGCAGCTACGGATATCACGGTACCAAAATTCCATTAGTCGGTACCAATACCATAAGAATTTTACGGTACTCGATACCAAAGCTAAATGTTTTATTTGTTTTTTTTTACATTTTATTTAACTATTTAAAAAAAAAATTATTAAATGTATTAAGTTTATTATTTATGATGATAATCATTATAAGTAAATAATACAAAATGGTGATGTCATCAGCTCATTTAAATTATCATACAGTGACAATGTGGGCTTTAGAACAGTAATTAGATCAGTAATTTAGTTTATATGGTTAATTTAGTTTAATAATTTGATTTATTTGGATATTTAGTTGAAAAATGTATTTATTTATTGTCCCCAACTGAGCACGCCAAGCCAAAGGCAACAGTGGCAAGGAAACCCAAACCCCATCAGGTGACCTAATGGAGAAAAATAAACCTTGGGAGAAACCAGGCTCAGTCGGGTGCCAGTTCTCCTCTGGCCAATTAACAAGCAGTGTATGATTATTATTCTGCCAACTTTACAGGTCAGAGGTCATAATAGATTGGAATATTCGAAAGATCGGAGGCAACACGCCGGAGACGGGTTTATAGAGGATGATGTGTCGATTAAATAATTATTAAATAGGAATAATCGAAATATCGGAGTTATCGCGCCGGAGACGGGTTTATTGAGGATGCCGTGTCGATGAGGCAATTTCAGGGAGAGTCTAATTGACACTTCAGGGTCATGTGTTGGTCATGTCTGGGCGCAGGTCCACCATCTGATCTGGATCCGGCTGACTGCAGTAAACCTCAGGATAGAACAGAAAGACTAACATTAGCGTAGATGCTATTCTTTTTTATGATGTAACGAGTACATCAGGTGTTATGGGAAGTGTTCCCGGTTCCGGCTGACCTAGTTAATGCAGCCTAACAATCATTTCATTGAAAAAGTGCCCGAAACGCGAATCGCGCCACAGAATGTCTATTTGCGTCTTTGCATTGACTTAACATGTTAAACACTCGCGCAAAACGCTTAATTCGCGCCACGTCCCACCTCTTTGCCAATTTTCGGTTATCCAGGAGTGACGCCAAGATGGCAACGGCCGACTTTACACTTCAAAACTGCTCTTCAGATCCCTATACGTCACGGACACTACGTCCATAATTTTTAACTTCTAGTGTCTATGGATTGGAGCGATTCTTATTGTACTGCGAGTCGTTTATAGCCTGGATGCCAGCCCAACTTAGCCCCGCCCACAACATTTTTACTCGGGCAGTTCGGTCTGGACTTTCTCCGTAGAGAAGTAATTATGCCCGAACAGAAACTGTTCGGACCAATGAAATTGTCAGGGCGGGCTTTAGACGATGATGGACAGATGATAAACAGTAACGCAATCATCCACGTCATCGAAGGCGATTGGGTTGAGTTTGTTCTAATCCTAAACGGACAACTTGTTCGTATGTGTTCAACTTTACTATTTCTCTCAGAAATGATGATCGTGTTGGTAAGTACTCTGTGTATCCTTAAATTATTTTTTTACAACACCGGCAAAGATCGTTTACACTCTTTTTCAATCTTTTTCTTCTAAGGTAACTTATTCCAGCGTGCGTGCAGGTACAGGGTTGCCAAGTTTTTACAACAAAACCGCCCAATTGCTAACGTTCCTCAAAACTAGCCAAAAACAAGCCCAATAGCTTTCCTGGGGGTTCTCCGGGAAAAAAAAGGCATTTGGGGTTAACCCAAAATATGTGTTATTTTGGCAGGGCTGGCAGGTAAAAATCGCATTCCTGGGTCTGTATATCACATAATTAGGGTCACTTCAACCTGCGGACTTGGCAACACAGTGCAGTTGAGTTCTGTTGACATTTGACAACTAACGTTATGCGTCGCTCCGTTGCTCTGATTGGTTGTAGGTCTATCCAATTAAGGTCTTTCCTGGTTCGGTTGAAACACGCCCCATAATCACAGCCCAACGGAGCAGATCAGACTCATATTCTGATTAGAATTGAATATGACGACGTCAGGCTAAGTTGTTTAGGGATAAAAGCTTGGTTGGGTCCTAAAGGGTCACTGCGTTTGTCTGCAGCGAATGCTAAAATCAATCAAAAGCACAACGGAAAAACCAATCGCTGCTATAAGAGTTCAGGGGGGCAGGGGACTCTGGGACGTACTGGAAAACAGGGGTTGGGTTCTCATGGAAAGTTTGGTGTTGATGGTCACTGGATGTTATCTGAAGTCCGAGATAATGGGAGTATTTTGGAGGGGTTTCCAATCATTGTCTGTTCTCTGTGAGGGGCGTTTCCTTTCTCAACAGGAAGTGACAGCGTTCTTTATTCGCTGATGACTTTGATTTGTGCTTGAAATCCCAGTGTTTGTTCAGAATTATGCATGAAGAGGCTTCTGGATCTGAACACGTCCTTTATATGATAAAATATATCTGCGCGGTTACCAAGGAGATGAAGACAGAAGAGCTGGGCTGTAATTCACATCCTGAAAGAGAGTGGGAGGAAACTGTGGAGAGAGGAGATGCTGTGGTGTATTAAACACTATTTCTACATGAGCGTTGAGGTTCTTCACAGTAAATGTGCTTCACACGGACTCATCTCTGAGATTGGGTCTCTGTAACATTCATTTGTGAACGCAACATACGCCACAATCTTCTCAAACGTGTCATGAGAGGCGATTATAAACCAGCTGTTGTCAGCAAAAGAGAAGCGTTAATAAAATATAAAAGCTTGAAAAATGTACACAGCCATAAAAAATAGTATTGTAATTTTACAGTTATGCTGTAAAATAAAATTATTTATTTAATTAGATTACATTTTTCTTAAATACCCATTTTTTTATTTTACAATGAAATGTTACAATAGTTACATTTCTTAATTTGTTTAATATCTGTAATATTAACAGCATTTTTTTTATTGCATTTTAGAACAATTTTTACCTTTTTTACTGTTAAATATTACAGGAGTAAAATGTTTTATTTTGTTTCATATTTTAATACTAATAATTTTGTAGCCCTTCAAACAAGCACAGGGGGGTTTTATTGTATTTTATTACTTTTTATTGGTTAATTTGCTTTACAGTAAAATATTACAGTAGAAAAAATTATAATTGTTTCATATTTTGATATTAATAATTATTATTGTGCAGCCCTACAAACAACCATTTATTGCATTTTATTACAATTCTGAAAAAATACTGTCATTTTTTTACAGTAAAATATAAGTTGTAAAATGTCTTGTTTCCTATTTATAATAATAATAATAATTGTGCACCCTAGAAAACAAGCAAAGCAGGTTTTTATTGTATTTTATTACTTTTTATTGATTAATTTGTTTTACAGTAAAATATTACAGTAGAAAAATTTAATTTTCATCTTTTAATATTAATAATAATAATTATTGTGCAGGCCTACAAACAAGCATAGCTGTTTTTTTATTGCATTTTATTACAATTCTGAAAAAATACTGTAATTTTTAAAAGTTAAATATGTTGTAAAATGTCTTGTTTCCTATTTTTTATAATAATAGTAATTATGTAGCCCTACAAACAAGCACAGCAATTTATCACTTTTTTTTTTACAGTAACTACAGTAAATTGTTTCATATTTTTTATAATAATAATAATACAAATGCATCAAATCTGCACCTTTTCTTCGTCCTGTATCTTTTCTATCCCAGTTCCATCTAAAATGAAGGCAAAAGCCCAATAATTTTAAAATGCAATTATTATAACTATTATTAAAGTCTATAATCAGTGCATTGAATTCTTGCTGTTATTATTTTTTCGTTCATTTTAAATCAACAGACGTTTCTCTACATTTGAATGCATCTGTACTGAGTAAAGCTGGAATGAGGACGCATCGATCTCTGTCTGTCTGTCTTTCTGTGTGTGTGTGTGTGTGTGTGTGTGTGTGTGTGTGTGTGTGTGTGTATTGAGAGCAGAGCAGCTGTCCCGAGCTCCAGGCTTTCATTACTCAATGCTGCAGTTATTTCCTGCTTTGGGTCTGTGCTGGGTTGTTGACTTCACGCTGTAATGCTGTGTGTCAGGTTTGAGGCAGAAGACGGCAATAGAAGCAGGTCCATGTTCAACAGCAGCAGATCAATAATGCTGAGTCAGTCAGACGGACTCCCTTCTCTCTCCAGCAAATCCTCTGGAGAATATCTACACCACGCTAAAGGCTTTCTAATCAGAAACCGAAATGTATTTTTTGTAATACATAATAGTTTTGGAGCTAAATGGCCCCTTGAACAGTCCCAGTGTCCTCTGTTCTCTCTCTCTCTCCTGAATTTCATGTCTGTCTTGCTTAATGGAGGGAGAAAGCGCATTATGTCCGGAGCACTCAATCGCAAACGTCCTGTTATAACCACTCCCGCTGTGCAGAGTTCTGTCTCTGTTTTAAAATGGCTCTCAGCGGGTCAATCTCATGTCCGGATTGTATTTCACCTCAAAATCAAATGGGAGATATTATGCGTTTTGTTTAAAGCTACACTATATAGGCTAACTTTTGGCTCTCTTGCAGCTGAAGCGTAAATCTTACAGGTTATTAACGGAGGAACACTAAAGACACTATTGTTTTGACATAAATAACAAATTATTGGCCGATATTTGTCACTTGCCCTCTTATTTGAAATTGTGTCATTAAAATAGTGTTTTTATCATGTTTTAAATCAGCAAAGTAAAAAAACATACATTAACTTATAGCCTTTAGTTTATTGCTGCATCATCAAATCATTTCTAATGAACATACACCAGATCCTTTTAACATTCAGCAGGCCAACATAAATACAACAGAACAAATAAACAGTGCTTTTTAAGTAGGTTCAGTGTTAAATAACACATTCTTCACTGTATAAATTAAATACATATTTTATTATTGCATTGAGACGCAGCTAAATTCTACTGTACAACATTTAATATATTTCTGTCACAATTATTTTGTTAAACTGAACTTTTGAGGACCTTCGAGTTCCTGTGTGTGTGTTTATATGACAATAGATTTTGTGTGTGGTAAATTAAACAGGAATATTACATTATAATCTTGGATTATGCTTAGGGATGCACCGAAATGAAAATTCTTGGCCGAAGCCGAATAAAAAAAAAAAAAAACTCGGCCGAAGCCGAATAATTATAACACTCGGCTTAATTCCATTTATTTTGCCAATTTTTTTCAGCATCACATACATTTGCTTTTTTACTATTTTGTCTTGCTTTTAAAATAAATGACAACTACAATTTAAAAATATTTATTTAACACTGAACATGTTTAGCATTCTAGCAGACATTATACAAACAAAGCACAATATAACTTAAAAAAAAAAAAGTAAAATAAAAATCTTTTTATTTGGCCATCTTATCTTTGGCCTATTATGCCGACAGCTTTCATAATCAAATTGTGTTTGTTTGTTCATGAGTGGTTTTGCACGCCTGTATAACTCAGCACTGAATAAAAACTCTGTGCGGTGAGTGGAGTCTGACTAACTTATAACATATTGGCCATTGCGTACAAGAGATCAACAACTATGTCACCGCTGCAGAAACACACATGGATACATTTGACATTCTACAGACACAAATATGCACTGGAGCATTTGCCAATATATTAGTACAGTATCAGCAGAGGGTGCTCTTGCTTGCATTTGAGGGTGCTTAGACAATTCAGCAGAACAGTGTCTGCAAACGGCCATTTCTGCGTCTTTCTCTGACACTTTAAAGCCTTGTTTAAGCCTTGTTTATACTCGACGCGTCCGCACGAAATGATGCTCGCGCGGCGGAGCCAGACGAAAGTATAAACAAGGCTTAACCTATTAACTGTCCTTTTTTCATATCATATATTTTAGTAATTATCATAAATTAGGTATCATTCGAAAGCTTACGAACTCAAAATTTATCCTGTGAAAACTAGGGCTGTGCAATTAATCGAATTTCGATTTCGATTTTGCCTCCCAACGATCACCAAAATAGTACAATCGAGAAAAAAACGATTATTTTGCCATGTTCAGTTTTGCAAGAACACTTATTTTGTCTTGCGTTCTGAATGAAACGCGCACATCCGCCCCTCCCGAAGCCACAATCTCTCTCAGTTCGTGAGTCTCGTGTGCATATCATCCGCTGGAACTTAAAAACTCTGCGCGAGTAAAGATGGCAGAAGGAGGGCAGTTACAGCAGCGTTTGGTGAGCAAAAAAGGCAAAACCAACTCCGTTGTCTGGGAACAGTTTGGCTTCGAGGAATCAGACGACGAGCAGAAACATGCTACATGCAAGATTTGCTACATGGTAGTGGCTGCAACGAAAGGGAACATCACAAATTTGTTTAACCACTTGAAAATTAAACAGAGTGACCTATGACAATCTAATATAGAAACAAAAACTGACGAGAGCAGGGGTGCCGTGTAAACGTCCTTTTTTCCTTCATATTTTTCAAATAATTCTCTCTTTGTAAACTTTGTTCAATGCATGCGAGTGCTGCCATTTCGCCGTCTTCACCCGGGTTTAGTGCCAGAAGACGCGAATGAGAAGACGCGCGCGCTGTGAGAAAATGTGCGTCTCACAGCGCGCAAATATTGAGTTCTCTTTCAAGTCTTGCTCTTGAACGGACAAACTCACACAAAAAGTATGTCAACATGTCCATCTTGATGAGTATCCTAGCAGACATAGTCTGTATATGCCTTAAGTGAACTTTATACAGTCGATAAAGACGACGCATATCCGATCATTAGGTCTTAAAGGGGCAGTAGCTTTAGGTCTTAAAGGGGCAGTAGCATTAGGTCTTAAACGGGCAGTAGCATTAGGTCTTAAACGGGCAGTAGCATTAGGTCTTAAAGGGGCAGTAGCATTAGGTCTTAAAGGGGCAGTAGCATTAGGTCTTAAACGGGCAGTAGCATTAGGTCTTAAAGGGACAGTAGCATTAGGTCTTAAAGGGACAGTAGCATTAGGTCTTAAAGGGGCAGTAGCATTAGGTCTTAAACGGGCAGTAGCATTAGGTCTTAAAGGGGCAGTAGCATTAGGTCTTAAACGGGCAGTAGCATTAGGTCTTAAAGGGACAGTAGCCTTAGGTCTTAAAGGGACAGTAGCATTAGGTCTTAAAGGGGCAGTAGCATTAGGTCTTAAACGGGCAGTAGCATTAGGTCTTAAAGGGGCAGTAGCATTAGGTCTTAAAGGGGCAGTAGCATTAGGTCTTAAACGGGCAGTAGCATTAGGTCTTAAAGGGGCAGTAGCATTAGGTCTTAAACGGGCAGTAGCATTAGGTCTTAAAGGGGCAGTAGCCTTTACTGCTGTCTGTTTAATGTCAAACAACAAAAGACAAGGACATCACTCACTGCTCTTGACTGAATAGCTTTTGTAAGTTTAATAGGATTAATCTTTAATTTATGCACTTAAATATGCAATGTTATTTTACATTTGATACATTTCTGTACCTGAAAATTAATGTTAGACGTACCTGAAAAGCATATCTAGCCGAACCATATTGTTGATCTTATTTATTTGTGGTTATCATTTTTACGTGAATACTTTTATACTTTGATTTGAATATATGTTATATTATTTATTTTAATAGTTCAAAAAGTACAACGAATGTTACAATTTCAATTGAATTGTTGAAAGGTGTATTTTTAATAAATGCAACACATTCCCAAAGTCATGTGAAATAATCATGTTACATAATCGTGATTTCAATATTGACCAAAATAATCGTGATTATGATTTTTTCCATAATCGAGCAGCCCTAGTGAAAACCGTTTTGAAATTGGACGTTGTGTTACCATGGAAATGGTACTTTAAATTCTTCTAGTGGGCGGTGTCATGTTTCATATTACAACATTTATTTTAACTTTAACTACTTTATAATCAAAATCTTCTCTAATCTTGACAAAACGCACATCGTCGGAAAGGTCTGAGTCTCAAGGTTCCATATTTGGTGACTGTTTAGTGATGGAAGTGACATTTGGACAGAAATGTACAGGAAAATGCATCAAAAAAACTATCAATGGAATTTCAATGACACCCGGTGGCTATTTTTAGTACAGCACCTAAACAACATCTCATGGGAACTTCAATTTTTGTGATATCAACTTCAAATTTGGTTAGCCAAATGGCTTTGATTTTATAGTAATTTAAGATTAAAACAGTTTTGTAAAATATATATAGTACAGTATTTTTTATTTACAGTAAATTTAAACTTCCATAACTTTTTCATAATTTTTAAAATTGCTTTCACTTCAGCAATAATCTGCAGTGTCTGCTTCAAAAACAAAACCAAACTTGGTTCTATATTCCAAAGCATTCTTGAATTACAGCCCTTTAAGTTTGGATAGTGCATTTTCATGTGTATTCTCAAAAAGGGAAGACAATTAAGGGGTTAATGCTTCCACACCTCCGACATGTGCTGCATTTAGAAGCGTGCGCGCCTCTCTCTCACACGCGCTGGTTGCTATATTTGATCGCTTGTTCGGTAAAATGTCTTTTCACTTATTCATATATATATATATAATTTCGGTTGCCGAACATTCGGTGCATCCCTTATTATGCAGCAGACATTATACAGCTCAGTGCCTTCACGCAGTTCATTAATAAACCATCGGTTTGTTATATCGGCTTTTTCATGCTATAGCCGATATGCCTATGGTTGTAAATTGATCACAAATCGTCCGATAAATATCGGTGCATCTCTACATATTTAGTTTTTCTTGAACAGAAAATGTGATGCCATGTAAACTATGTTGATTCATGTTTTATTACAGGCTCTTTTCTTGCACCGTTACAAAAGAAGTCAAAGAGTAGCTTTAAAATGTAAATTCGCCCCTGAACTTTGACCTCTGTTGCAGGTGTGTGATGAACGGAGACTCAGGTGCAGGGGTGGTGACGGCCCCCCCTCCCACCAACCCCCCCCATAAGGAGCGTTATTTCGACCGCGTGGACGAGAGCAGCCCGGAGTACCAGAGAGAGAGGAACATGGCGCCGGACCTGCGGCAGGACTTCAACATGATGGAGCAGCGGAAGAGAGTCTCCATGATCCTACAGAGTCCAGTGAGAACACGACACACGAGCACACACACTACTGGAGACATTACGATTCATGTGTTTTCTTCTGCGCACCAAGGCTACATTTATTTGATCAAAAATACAGTAAAATCATGAAATATTATTCCAGTGTAAATCAGCTGTTTTCTACATATAGAAAAGTGTAATTTATTCCTGTGATCAAAGCTGAATTTATCATCATTACTCCAGTCTTAAGTGTCACATGATCCTTCACAAATCACTCTAAAATGCTGTTGCGCTGCTTCATATTTCTGGTGATATCCATACAGTTCATTCAGCTCTCAATAAACCCCCTCATGACTGGCTCAATATGCCCAGCAGTCATGTGTCCATGTGTAAGCACAGAGGGGATTCTGTTTATGCAAGTGGACCGGAAGAATAAAGATGCTCTTTATCCAGGCAGAAATCGACGGAGAGACAGAAAGGCAGCTGATTTCCAGCCCTTCTTTTCTCTTAATGTACTCTGTGCTCAAAGGAACGAGAGAAACCTGATGCTCTCATACTTCTTTTTATCATCTTCGATCAAGTAGTCACTGCTAATGTTCCCGCTAATATTTTACAGCATTGAGCAAATCTCTTTAGTGCAAGATTAAGTGCATTTCAAAACTTTAATAAAATATCAATAAATAATATTTATGCATATTTTCTAGGGGTGTAACCAGTGCCGTTCTGACACCCTAGGAGAAATCCTTATTGGTGCCCCAGTCACATTTTAAAAAGCAACATTGGTATTACTGGTATTAATTAACAAATACATGCACACATTCCAAATTATATTTGTATATATTTTTTAATAATGATTCAAATTAATAGCATTGTGTAGCCAGATGCCTGTATAGCCCTAGGCCTATATAATATATAGCCTATGGGCCCTATCTTGCACCCAGCGCAATTGACTTTGTACACCGACGCATGTGTCATTCCTATTTTGCACCCGCGCAAGGCGCGCTTTTCCCTCCACAGAAGCACGTCGCTAAACTAGTGAATGAACTTGCGCTACCTGGGCGGTTCAGCGCAAAAAAGGAGGCGTGTTCCGGCGCAAACAATCCCTGGTGCTATTTTGCTGTTCCATTAAACAATTGCGCCACTGACCAGAAAAAACCTAGTCTAAAGTCAGTGGCGCGTTGCGCGTTGTTCATTATGCTATTTTAAGGGCGCATGCTTGACCATAATGTATAGCGTGCACAACGCGCATACACTTTGCTCATGTAATCTACACAGATGCAACAGTTATTTTTGCAAATCATAAATTGTTACAATAAAAAAATATTAACACATGAGATGACGGAAATCATTGTGGTGTGCCACGAAGATGTGAAAAAATAGGCATAAATCTAGCTTACAAATTATTCAGGCTAATTGTAATAATTAAGGATCAGACCTGTTTGCCCAATAGTGGCAAGACATATATGTATATAAGGACATCTGACAAATTGGTTTGACCGTCAGGAAAAAAAATCGGTGAGGGTGGACGCAGCAATGTCCTCTGCTGGCGTCAGGTCCTGAGTAGAGGCAGATCCACCTCCCGTTTCACGGCGTGCCCGATTGATGCTGGCAAGCTTGGACTTTCCCCGTCTTCTGATGTCATTGTAGCGCTTGCGGCACTGGTGCGACGTCCTGGGGATGCCAGCTGATGAAACAATTGTGGCTATTTCCTCCCACGCCTGTTTAACCGACGCTATTTTGGGTGGGTTTCTCCCATCCCCATACAACACAACTTCTCTGTCTTTCACTGCTCTTACAAGCACATCAGTCTCCTCGGCTGTGAACCGCTCCTGGCGTGCGCCTGGTAAATACGCCATAATAATAGCAATCCATAATGGAACTTGCGCACCTGCTTTTAAAGGGAATGTTGGATGACGCTCTGATTGGTTTATTCACGTTACGCCCAAACCACACCTATGAATAATGAAGCTACTTCAGACCAACCCATTTTAGATTTGCGCCGGGCGCAAGAGCCATTTATCCCGCCGGGAAAATAGCAACAGCGCCGAGACCCGCCCACAAAGTTACTTGCGCTTCGCGCTTTGACACTTGCGTTTCAGATCGTTAAAATAGGGCCCTATATGTGTTATTATATTTCACATGAAAGTAATAAGAATAAATACTGATTCCGTGTGTTTTTTGTTACTCATTAACAGTGTTGGGGAAAGTTACTTTGAAAAGTAATGCATTACAATATTGCGTTACTCCCTTAAAAAGTAACTAATTGAGTTACTTAGTTACTTTTTAAGAAAAGTAATGCGTTACGTTACTTTTTCTCACCTGGGCTGGGCTTGTTTTTGTTGTTTTTATAACAAAAAAAAGTTATATTTTTGTAAAGACCTCTTCATACCCTTCATTTTACCAATAAAAACAAAAAATCTAGTAATTTTCATCATCAAAGGTCAGCAGCAAGACATTGGTAAATTAAATATAAAGGTAGAATAAATGCATAAGTTGTTTTTGGAGGTTTGCATGGTAGTCTGATTTTGTATTTGACTGATTTTATTCATTTTGAGGAGTACAGAATCTTTATTGTGCAAGTGAGATAAATAAATGCTCACATTTAGTCTGGAACTACAATAACCCTCATGTTTACACACACGCCTCTGCACTTATTTTTCTCAACATGGGGGCAGGAGAGCTGTCCTTTTTTGAAAAAGAAACTCAGATATTTTTTTGTAAATTTGAAAAGTAATGCGCTACTTTACTAGTTACTTGGAAAAGTAATATTATTACGTAACTCAAGTTACTTGTAATGCGTGACCCCCAACACTGCTCATTAATGCCTTAAGAGTAAAGATGTTACATTCGACAAAGTGATTTAATAAAGGATGTATTAATGCTGTGAATTAGCACATTTTATTATACCATTTTTTAAATTGGCTGTTAAAGTTTAATATGGGACAATTGACCGTTCTCAAAGACCCGCCCCCTTTAGTTACTGTTGCTATGTCCGACAAGCCAATGGCGCTCTCACACCACACACACACACACACGTTCTCACGTAGAGAAAATGCATCGCGGAGCAAAGAGGACGCTGACAACACGCCGACAGACAGGACAGGGCAAGTTACTTTTGATATGAAACAAAGTCTCAACTTTGAAATTGTCCTTTTTTAAAGAGATTTAAACAATAAATACTGTTTTGTGTCTCTTTAATGTGTCGTGATCGCTGTAGCGCCTCAGTTAAAGCTGCTTGTGAACCGATTATCTCTTTCCTCTAGTTCATTGATAAGCATGAAATAAACATGAATGAACACTAAAAGAAATGTTGAGATTTTCACCGACGTTAATCTACTAACTCTCCTGACTGCTTTGCCGGACAAAACGGCAGATTCGGCGATGTGATTGGTCAGATCGTCTGTCAATCAAACATGCGGCGAAGGGTGAATTACAAAACACACTTATTCTTTTAACAGTGCATTGGCGCAAACACCTTTTGGAGGTGCAAGTAAGAGAAGAAAGCTTTCGAACACACTCACTTCATCATGAAATGCTGAGTGTGCAGTTATATTTTGCCTCACATACACACCGAGCAATGCTATCTGTCCGTTTCACAGCGTGATTTCTCGACTGCCACAAATACTGCCCTAACAAAATACAGATTTGTGTACTTTTTACTGTACCTGTTATTTGAATTGGCCTTTAGTTTGACTTTAGCTTTATTGTATGGTTTAAAAAGCGTTACCATGCCAAAGCATGGAGCGAGCTCTTCGATCTAATGGTGTTGAGCGCTCCAAACGCAAACTTTTTTGACAGTGCTCTGATCCGATGGCATATAGGAATCATCAGATTGACAGTTCTCTGATCCAATAGTGTGGGGGAACTAGTGGGGGCGGCAATAACATTTTTACACACACCCCTGATATGTGCTTATTGCCCCCCCCCCCCCCCCCCCCCACACACACACACACACACACACACACACACACACACTGATGGCGCCCGCCTAGTTTGCCCATGCCTAAAAACGGCCCTGGGTCTAACATATTGTGTCGCAATAACGAAATGCAACAATATGTAACGTGGATGGAGACAATATATAATGTATAGGTCACCCAAAATTAAAATGACTGCATGAGAAACAATGTAGTGTCAGTACTACATAACCACTATATATAATGTTGAATATAATGTATAATAATGCAATGGGGGAATATTTGTTGGTGCTGATAATGCCAAATGTCTTGTTACCAGTAAAAAGTGGCCTAAATTATTTTATATATTCAGTCAGTGGCAGAGCGCAAGCATATCCGTCTAAAATAATTCAGTATTTTCAGCTTCAGAATCATGAATATGTTTATTCTGGTGTCACTATTGTCCTGTCTTAAGTCTGTTAATTTCCACCCCCAATGTAATACCAGATCTAGCATGTCTTGGAGTATCGCAATAATATTTTATTGTGAGTTCAGTATCGTGATATGAATCGAATCGTGACATGAGGATATCGTTACACCCCTAATATTTACAGAATCATACCATATACATATATTTTCAGTATTGCATGTTTTGGGATTCCAGGAAGCACAGATCAAGAACCAGTGCATTATACTATATTTAAAGTGGTTTTAATGTGCGGCCACATGATGAGAGAATGCATCCAGACTCCAGACATTGGCCTGTAGAAAATGTTTCATGTTCTTGTTAACATAAGCTCATGAATTATTGAGCCTCGGTGTCATTCTCTCTTTCTCCAGTGTTGGTTTTGTAGTGTGTGTTTCTGTAACATCAGTGAGTTATGAAGCGATCTGTGGAATGACACAACACACTCAACGCCTTTAATTAGTCACCCTAAGACAATACTAAGGATTTAAAGTGACAGTTCACCCAAAAATGACTCCCCTTCAAGTTGTCCCAAACCTGTATGCATTTCTTTCTTCTGCTTGCCTTGAGGGAAAAACCACTGTGTCATTATTAAATGTCAGTGTTGTAATAGTGTGTGTTCTCCTGTGTTTCAGGCGTTCTGTGACGAGCTGGAGACTCTGATCCAGGATCAGATGAAGAAGGGGAAAACCCCCACCAGTCTGCTCGCCCTGCAGCAGATCGCTGACTTCATGACCACCAGCGTCCCCACCATGTACCCGGCCGCCCCGCAGGGAGGCATGGCTGCCCTCAACATGAGTGAGTGTGTGTGTGTGTGTGTGTGTGTGTGTGTGTGTGTGTGGGACTGCCCTGCATGAAGCCGCGGTCACACTACACTTTCTACGGACGCTGCAAACACCGTGATATGATGTCACACTCATGACATCTTTTTTTATAAACACGAATCCAGCATATAAAAAATAATAATGAATCCAAAACGTTGAAATATGCCTCACTTTACTGCAAAAATGTGCGATCTTTTAATTCACTATTCTTTAATATACTTGTATAATTTTAATACTTGGTTTACTGACATTTTTCTATTATTTTTTTTATATGTACATTTCATTTTTATTATATATAGTTTATTTTAGTACTTCATACTTATTACTAATATTAAAAATATATATATTCTATTTTAGTTTGTTGTAGTAATTTAGTTGTTTTTGTCATTTTTATTAGTTTTTTTTTTTTTTTTAATGTGTGTGTATATTGTTGTATCTTTTTTCGTACTTGGCACTAATATTTTTTTTTTAGAGTTAATTTGAATATTTTTGTGTTTTTGGCATTTGTATTACTTTTTTTTAATTTGTTTATATTGTTTTTATTAATTTAAAATTTTAGTCATTTTAGGACGTTTTGATTCAACTAAATGAAAATGAAAAATGTTACCTTGGCAAAACTTATTTCAGTTAATGTTTATATTATTTCAAACAATGGTTTTAGTTTGAAAATAAAATACTACAATAAACAACAACTTCAGTGTTTTAAAGAACTCCTTTATATATGTTTAACAGCCCTAATGTGGTGTGGTGTGGTGTGTGTGTGTGTGTGTGTGTGTAGGTTTGGGGATGGTGACTCCAGTCAATGACCTGAGAGGTTCAGACTCCATCGCTTATGACAAGGGAGAGAAGCTCTTACGCTGTAAACTCGCTGCGTTTTACCGCCTGGCTGACCTTTTCGGCTGGTCTCAGCTCATCTACAACCACCTGACTGTGAGTGTGTCACACATATAAACCACACATCTCAGCAGGACGTTCAATCAAACCTCTCTGTCTCTGTCTCTGTCTCTTCAGGTCCGGCTGAACTCTGAACAGGAGCGTTTCCTGATCGTCCCTTTCGGACTTCTGTACAGTGAAGTCACTGCCTCCAGTCTGGTAACCCTGCCTTTGGTTTTCATCAGCCATCTGATTGGCTCTCGGAACATGACTCTGACTATAAATGCTTACAGATGCTATTATTATCTAGTGTATTACTTGTAGGAAAGAAGAGTTAGAAGCAGAGGTGGACAAAGTACACAACTCTATTACTTGAGCAAAAGTAAAAGTACTACTAGTCAAATATTACTCCGTTACAAGTGAAAGTTGTAAAAACGTTTTTAAAAGTACTTAAGTATCAAAGTACATTTTTTTATGTCAATGCATTATTTTATTATTGTTGCATTGTTGTATAAATGCACTCTATGCCACCAAGGTGGTTTAAGCCAGTCAGTGATGCTCCATCCGACATGCTAGCATACGACTACCTTAAGCTAATTTAAATACTTGTATAAAAGTTACAAAGCTGCTGTCACTTTAAGGCCAAATGCACGGATTCGATACACTGATACACATCCAATGTTCTCTCAACTGTTTACTCTTCTCTTTCTCCCAGACGTTTACATTTTTGAACATTTTATGAGACATTCATCAAGTGTATGCCAACTAAACTAATCTTTAATCTTTTCAGAAAACTGAAACACACTTTCTAAGTATGACCATGGGTGCACACACTGCGAAGAGCAACCACCTTCCATTTTGCTATAAACTGATCAGTGTTCAAAAAATATTGGGAAACTTCACATGAGCCTATAAAAGAGCGATTACTGATAGGCTGCCTGCAAAAAAAACAACAAAAATCCTTTTAAAGAAGAAAAAATCCTCCACTGACTTTCAAAGCTGTAACAGAAATTACTTTCAACTTTGAGGACCTTGATAGAAATGTAGTGGAGTAAAAAGTATGATATTTGTCTTTCAAATGTAGTGAAGTTAAAGTAAAAGTTTCCCGAAAAAATAATACTCAAGGAAAGTACAGATACAAGTAAAGTGTACTTAAGTACAGTACTCAAGTAAATGTACTTAATTACTGTCCATCTCTGGTTAGAAGTAGCAGATTTGTGTAACTTGTATTGACTTTTGTGTCCTCAGGTGAAGATCAACCTGCAGGGAGAGATCGTAGACCGTGGCAGCACTAATCTGGGCGTAAACCAGGCTGGCTTCACCCTGCACTCTGCCATCTACGCAGCCCGGCCTGACATCAAGTGCATAGTGCATATTCACACGCCCGCTGGCGCCGCGGTACGAGCCAGACTGAACTATCATCTCACAACAAACGTTTCTAAAACAACTGCAATACAGTCAAAATGTATTTATTCGTGAAGAATTACACGCATCTTATTTGTGTTCACATTTCATCCATCTTAATTTTGCCTGCTATTATATTTCGAGGTGCATTTTCATGTAATTTTAATAGATTTGAATGAATATGCATTTGCATTATGTTCTCATTTCATGGTATATTTATTCGAATTGTACCTGTTATGTTCCGTCATATTAATCCAGGGCTTAAAAACGGAAAAAAAAATATCAATCGGTTCACTCCGAGCAGAATCGATATTATAGCGTTTCCGTTTTTGCGTTCCTCAATAAACATTACTGTTCCAAAAACGGGTTGATATGAAAAAATACCGGTTAATAACGTTATTTTAATTTAGCCTATACTTTAAACAAATATGTATAAATAGACTTATTTTCACTCAATAATAATATAACGCATGATAATTAAACTTGAATATTTATTTCATAACATTTTTAAAACCAGAAATACATGCATTAATTACAAAGCATAAACAGCGGACCTGTTTTAATGGAGCGTTAGACAATCGAAAGTGGCCTCTTATGCCGAATTCTTTTCAGAAGAGGGATAACATTCTTTGTACATAACTTTTTTTCAACACGACTTGTTTTAAAAATTGCATGAATAAAGAATAAATAAACTGGATAACCATTGCTATTTTCAAAGCAAACACTGCGCAACACATAATCAAATTCAGTCAGCTAATAAAGCTCGATCATTTAATGCAATATAACATACCATTTAATAGAAGCATCAGCCGTCTATATAGAAAACATTGACCTGTCCTGTATTGGCAATCTGAAAGACTATAGGAAAAATGTTTGATAGATGCTATAGCCTACTTGGACAGGCTTAAACAAAATCCATAAACTAGCCTAAATCAGTCTATTTGAGCTTAAAGTCCGTACTGCTTATTTAAACGTTCGATTTAAAAGAATGTCCTCCAATACCTGCGCTTTCATTGTAGACCTCAGTGGGGAAAGAAATGTACTTGAGGCATGAAAATGAGCGCTCTACACTGACGGTAGATTCATAGATGACATTTCACTCACGCTTGATCCGTCACGTCACATGCTGTAGCTACTCTATTCATTATTGATCACTGCCAAATTAAAATATTAAAGAGAATGATAAAATAACGTTATTAACCGGTTAATGGTCATTTCAAATTAACGCTTCTGTTCAGAACGATTCAAATTGATTTTGATTTCGTTTCCGTTTTCGTTCCTCTTAAAATTTCGTTCGTTTCCGGTTTTCGTTTTCGTTCCTTGAACCAGTTCAGAGCCCTGTATTAATCATTAAATAATTTCGACCTCCAGGTGTCTGCTATGAAATGTGGTCTTCTGCCCATTTCCCCCGAGGCTCTGGCGCTGGGCGAGGTGGCGTACCACGATTACCACGGTATCCTGGTGGATGAGGAGGAGAACGTCCTCATACAGAAGAACCTGGGTCCCAAGAGCAAGGTACCTCATACACATACACTCAGATTCATTTCTGACGGACTGCAAGCCTGAGATTGATCCGGCTTTATGTGTAAATGTGTGATTGAATGCATTGTGTGTGTTTAGGTGTTGATTTTGAGGAATCACGGTCTGGTGTCTGTTGGAGAAACCGTTGAAGAGGCGTTTTACTACATTCACAACCTGGTCACAGCCTGTGAGATTCAGGTATCCATCAATTTAGCACTTTTAATGTGGGCATTTTTACAGCTGGACTTCAACCCTGTCAGAAATAACTCAAATTAGTCGGAAGTCGCAACGTTCTTTTTTAAGATATGTGCCGATAATGTGGAAAAACTCAATCTTTCTTTTTTTAGCTAATTTCAAAGAACAGGCATTCAAAATAATCTGGAAATTAACTGCTTTTCTCAACTCCTCTCGTCACTTCTGAGCATTTCCCTATATTTCAGGTATCCCCTGAAACGTCACCATCTCTGCTCTCCGAATAAAGTGTCTAACGTGTTTAACCCTCTACGGTTCTTCGGGTCAAAAATGACCCAAAGCATTTAAAAAAAAAAATTAAAAAATCGTAGCTTCATCGGAATGGTCCAAAACTTGGTGACTTTATTGGTACTTGGTATATGAACACCCAAACAAATTGGGGAGAGGATTTGAAAAGTCTTAAGTGGTCGTAAAAAAAATAGTCACACTCAGGACCTTCGGGTCAAAAATGACCCCCATAGAAAATGAATGGGAAATTGGCAAAAATATGAAAATACAGAGTTTTTTTGTGCATACAATCTACAAATCAGCCAGGATGCAGAAAAAAAGGACTCAACAGTGAAGGGGTGAATCTCTAAAACATCAAGAGTGCAAAACAGACACAAAAACACAATTAGCTTTTGGAATGGGATGAGTTCATTTGTGTGTGCGTGTGTATAAGTGTGTGTGAGGTTTTTTTTTTTTGTCTGTTTTGCACTCTTGATGTCTTAGAGATTCACCCCTTCAATGTTGAGTCCTTTTTTTCTGCATCCTGGCTGATTTGTAGATTGTATGCACAAAAATACACTCATATTTCATATTTTTGCCAATTTCCCATTAATTTCCTATGGGGGTCATTTTTGACCCGAAGGTCCTGAGTGTGACCCATAAATGAAGAACCCCAGAGGGTTAATTATAAGTGTTTATCAGTTAGGGGTAGGTCTCTCGCTCTCTCTCTCTCTCTCTCTCTCTCTCTCTCTCTCTCTCACTCTCACTCTCACTCTCACTCTCACTCACACACACACAATTTTAGTAAATCTTTGTAAAAGTGCCTTTTAAAATATTCATTCAAATAAATACAAAATGATTTGAGCTTCAGTCTGGTTTAATAGCATTTATATATATATATATATATATATATTACACACACAAATGTCTTTGGTCAAATTAAGCTGTAAAATAAATAGTTTATCCCTTTAAATGCAATGGATTTTGAAAGATATATATAAAAAAAAAACTTTTCTCAGGTTTTCATTTGGAAAAAGAGGGCGGACGACCATAATTAAAATGGGTATATCTTTTAAAACCATTCAAGGTATAACTTTGACTATGATATCATTTTAAAGCTTATGGTCTCCTCTTTCCATTGATGGGTCACTGTGACTCATTTTGCTGGATCAGGTCACATATAGAGAAAAAAACTGCTCAATTTTATTCAGCGGCCCAAACAGTGCAAAAATATGTAATTTGTTGCAGATGCTGATATTAATATGACCAATCAATGAGATCTTTATAACCGTATAGCAGACTACTTGCATAAAATCATATAAATATCAATATCTGCCAATAATCTTAGTAAGAGGATATTTAAACGCTTTGTTTTATGATCAAAGCTCTGTAGGATTGAGGATTGACCGATGAACTAATAAACCTAATAAAAGTCATGAATTTTCTATGGATAATCAAGTAAAAGCTGCTTCAGTCCAGTGAGTGTTCATCTTGAAATATTACAAGCAATATAAAAGTTATTCTTTCTTTTACTTAATTAAAATCAGTAAAAGACACGTGAAGCACGAGCTGAAGGAGGACGTTTGTACAATTAAACTAAATGGCTTTTACTTGCAAAAAAAAGTCTAAACTGTCAATCAGACGACAGCAGGATTAGAGTAGATTTTGTGACAGCAATGTTTTGATCATTTACAAGCTTTAGCTGCTATTAAGCATACAAACCCTATAAAGTCTAATACACTAGGCTTTATAACCGTAATATTCCATGTCTGATATTCCAGGTCCGCACCCTCGCCAGTGCAGGCGGTCCTGATAACCTGGTTATGTTGGACCCAGGCAAGTATAAGTCCCGCCCACGCCACCTGGAGCCGGCTGGAGACGGGTCGAGCTCGCACCCGAAGTGGCAGATCGGGGAGCAGGAGTTTGAGGCCTTGATGAGGATGCTGGATAATCTGGTAGGCCAGAGAACAAACCGTTATTACTTTTATACAGTTTTGTCCATTTATTAATTTTTCTTTTGGCTTCTAATAACACATCAATGGTACCCTGATCTCCAAACGGCATGTACAGCATTCACTAGCTTGCACAGCGTTTACCTCGACAAGTGAAAGCCCCCATGAACCGGAAGTTGCGACCGACTTTTATAATATTGAATAGTGGGCAGGGTTTTACTTCAGCACTCCTCCTCTCCATCTCTCGCTCATAGCAGACTAATGGTTGAAGGGGAGTGGTTAAGCGTTTTCAACCCAAGTCATCAGAGAAGGAAGTAACTTTATTTAAAGATTACCATGACAAACTATTTTGTTCTGTGTATTAACTTGCGCGGATTCATTGTTCACCACAAGGCTAGTAATATGCGCTAACAAATTAAATTGGGTTAATTTTTATTTCATGACAACTTGAAATTAGTCAAAAGTATTGTAGTTTAAATTAAAATAGTTATGAAATTAAATTTTTTTACTGTGCGTTTGTGTTATAATACATGTTACTGTTCATAGCCTCACTGTGCGGAAACTGCATAGAGCAATATATATTGTATAGGAAATTGCTGCATGATTGTTTATATCGTCACAGAATGTAAATTAGGCATTATCACACCGCTCTATAAATAAAGTTGGACATATATTATATCATATTTACATAAAGCTATATATACTATATAGCAACTCTTGCTGTAAAATGTATTTATAATCACACAGATCTTTATATAAAGTTGGAAATGTAAGCATGACCAACTTTATCTCCATACTTACAGTATATACTCATGTAAAGCGATATATATACTGTATAGCAAATCTCAACTGCTTGATTGTTTATATCATTGCAAAATGTAACCGAGCTCTGATCTGCTAAATGCAACTAGAAGATATTATAAACATCAACATCATTATTTCTGTTAAGCTGCTTTAAAACAATGGGCCCTTTTATACTCCTGGTGCAATGCGACGCAATCGTTTTTTGCTAGTTTCAGCCCAACGCAGTTATCCTGCGCCACGTTGTTTAAATACGCTGTCGCAAATCTGCTCTCCCATGGGCGTCTGGTCTGAAAACCAGGTGTGTTCAGGAGCATTGTTGGGGAACTGAAAACAACTGCGCCATTGACCAACACAAACCGGCTCTAAAGTCAATAGTGCAGTATTTTTTTGGTTATTTAAAGAGTGTGTTAGTAATATGAGTCTATAAGCGGAGCACTGTGCTGTGACTTTCGTTCGGCTCACTCACACTTTATTGAAAAGACACGTTCAGTTTTTAATTGTAGTGTTTATTCTCTAACTGAACGAAATGATTGTATTACTATGAAGATCAAAACGACGTGTACGGAGTGGCCTCATAGGGCAGCGAAGCAAGTGCATTCTGGGAGTTGTTGTCTTTCATCCACATGAGACAAAAATAAATTTTCTGTCTTTTCTCAGTCGAGAAGGCACCAAATTCAAAAATAATTTCACATTTCTACTACATAAATGACCCAGTTTAAATACAAAGCTTAATGCTAAATCACTGAAGTTACCCTTTAAGAGACGAGGGACAACTCTTTTGGACCACGCACCTGGTGCGCCAACCTTTTTTTCCATTATTAAACTAGCACAAGTGGATTTGGACATGCCAATTCGGACACCAATAGGGCCCAATGTGTGCTGACATGACTTGATTGGGTGTGTCTATCTCTTTCTCCACAGGGGACTGGTTATCCGTACCGTTGCCCGGCGCTGCGTGATAAAGCTAAAAAGTACAGTGACGTTGAGATTCCCCCTTCAGCCACGGGCTACTCATACGCAGAGGACAGTGACTCGGGTGCACGCTCCCCGTTAAAACACAGCTTTCAGCGGCAGCAGCGGGACAAGACCCGCTGGCTAGCCACTGGGCGGCCCGAGGAGTCGGCAGAGGAAGGCCAGGACGGCAGCGGTAGCCCCAAGGCGAAGACTAAGGTGTGGACGAACATAACACACGATCACGTGAAACCCTTGCTGCAGTCTCTCTCGTCCGGTGTCTGCGTGCCAAGCTGTATTACCAACTGCTTGGTCTGTGCCAACCTTATTGTTCATAGTTTAGAAACGTACTGCTACAGAGCTAGAGAGGGCAGCTGGTCAGCACCCCGACACCAGGGCAAAAAACACCTCTTACCCATGTGGTTTTGGGTGTGTCTGCCTTTTTCTCTGAGCCAAATGTTTGACATCCAAAGCAAATTGTCCCTTAGACTTGTTTGGTTCTGTAAATATACAGCTTTTTTTCCCTTCTTGACTTCTTAAGGCAAGGAACTATGGGTGAATAGGGTAAGACATTTAACTATATATATCTCACCATACTTCCCTAGTTGATTGATTGGGTTTTGTATATGCAAATGAAGCATCATCTAATTAAATATGCACTAATTTGCATACATTTCCAGATCAGAAATCAGAACATTGGATAAATGTTGAAAATTCCTGTTTCGTTGACATATTAAAGTCATTTGTCTTTATCACCTCATAAATACTGTCAAATCATTAGGACCAAAACGTCATCTAAATCAGGCAAATGATTTATGAACAAACCCCATTGTAAAAACCTCCAGAATACAGATAGTAATGACTTACAGCCTTTTAAAGGTATTGTAATTGAAACCTAAAGATGCAAATAGATAAAGTGTAATAAAATAATCACTTTATTTTTGATGCTTTCTTTCCACTTTTTCAATTTTATGCAAGGCCAAATAGCCCAAAATCTCAAAAACCCAAAAGTTCTTGTCTTAAGATTCACACTGGGTTTGATCGCTTGGTCCAGATTGCACTTATCTAACTTCTAACCTATTAATCATAACCATCTTATGAATTCTCTCTAAGCAAGTCTGTGTGTCAGTCACAGTGGCAAGCTCCTCCCCCTCTCTCTCGATTGGTCGAAGGGGTGTCAGGGTTCTTTCCGGCTGCTCAGTGCATGCTGTGTTGCATGATTGATCAGATGCATTGTGGATCGTCTCCTGGGGGACCAGGAGGGTGTGGCATGTGCGCAAAGTGGGTGTGGCTAATCCTTACTGCTGCTGTGGATTTTCCTCCCGTTTCTGTTGTCGCTCGTTTGATTTATTGCTTTATTTCGCACCTCTTGTAATGTTTGTGTTTTAATGGAGCCGTTACTCCACATGAACGGTTCCTCAGAGCGATCACAGGAAGCCTTGAAGAGAGCCATTTGTGTGGCTAATGTGCTTCCTGTGCACTTAGATGAAGACTTGAGTACAGTAGAAGACTCTTTAGCTAAAAGCCTGTCGCACTTCAGACGCTTTGGAGTGAACAGATGGGTGAATGTCACACAAAGTGGTCATATTTCATCAACGAAAAATCATATCGCAGAAAATATGAATAGCATAGAGAAAAGTAGGACTATTAAGATGTCTTAATTTTGCATTGTGACATTTTCATGACAAATAATCCTCGTTTTGTTGCAGTTCAGTAGGCTTCTTGCAATTAGGCATATGTGCGCTTATTAGTATTATTATTATTATCTTAGTCATATTTTAATGGGTTGTTGTGATTTTAACTTCTCTTTTTTATTTATTTGGTTTACTGATATAAAAAGATTTTTAATGATGTAAAGCCAGATTTTTTTAATTGAATATAATCTCTATTAAACAATTCAATATTTTTTTTTCTTTTCATATTTTTGCTACTTTGGAAACCTTTTCTTCTGTCTGAAATAGGACTGGGTAAAAAATATAGATTTCTCGATTTCAATCGATTCTCATTTTTATGAAACTATATTGATTCTTAAATCCCAAGAATCGATTAGTCTACCCTGTTTTCAGTTCATAAATGAAAGGAACATTATAGCGCGCATCCCATCCAATAAATCACAATAATCTTTGTGCTTTGTTACTTTTGATAAGATACAAAGTCTCAGATTTTAAATTGCGTCCATTTTATTACCAAATCCAAAAACATAAATACCGTTTTGGCGTGAGATCGCTCTGACGCAGCTGCACATGAACAGATCTTCTCTTCCTCATTAATACTAGTTACAGCGCGAAATAAACATGAATGAGCTTCTGAAAGTGTGTTAAAAGATGGAGTACAACTTACTAGGGGTGTAACGATACACTCGTGTCACGATTCGATATAAATCGCGATACTGAACTCATGATACGATATGTATCCTGATATTTTAAACCAAAATAAAGATGTTTTTTATTTTTTTTACTTTATTATTATTCAAATACTACTATTGTTATTAGTGTATTATTTTCAGGACCCACACACATTCCCCCATCGCATTATTATACATTATATTCAACATTATATATAGTCGTTTAATGTATTAAATGTCACTGAAACTCCATAAACTTAAATGTTTTCCCCTTATGCATTACTTGCACTTTCAACGCAGGTGCATTCTCTCCCAGTGCTCGCTATGTTCCGCCTCTCCCGCTTTTAATGCACTACACATATAGAATAAACCATCTAAAATGCTTTGAATAATCATGCTACTAAAACTAAATGTGATCTGGTGATTTTAAATAATGTTTGCGCTCTCACTTTGAAGAGCGTGTGCACTTCAGATGATCAATGCAATCCCTCACAGTTCTGATCGCAAGAAAGTGTGTCAAAATGACCACTCAATCTGTAAATGTTTAGCTCATCCAAGAATCTTAATTCTGCCTTTACTCACTCTCATGTTGTTTTCGTGCGTCACGCAATAATTTGATCGTCTGTGTTTGCTACAGTATGCGTGTCGTGTTAAATATATTCATCATATAAAGCCATTGTGTCTCTTCAGAAGACTTGGATTTGGATTAGAGCACTGGATTAGTTATTTTTACGATGCCTTTTAAGTTTGAGAGGAATGGACTTTAAATGGAGGAACCGAAATCCCTGTTTGGAAGTTAAACGAAAAACAACATGATGGTGAGCACATGATGACGGAGTTTACATTTGTGGTAGCCTATTTGTAAATTTGTGTTTGGGTGAATTATACCTTATAAATAGGCCGACTACAGCAAGTTGAGCCTGGGATAAAACAACTCTATATCGCGAATCATATAGTTTCCATCAACGATACATATCGTCACATTTTTATATTGCGATATATCGTTACACCCCTACAACTTGCCGAAATCTGTATCATGTCACATGGATTCTATCAATCAGTTTCAACCGTGGAAAGATGCCAGTCAGTAAAACAGCTTGTGAACAATGTCATGTAACCTCACATTTTCCTCAGAAAAACATATCCAGTGTCCATAAACTCGTTAGTCATCTAGAAAAAATAACTCTAGAGAGGAGCATTTTGCTAAATATATGCACCATATTACATTTTCATTATAATTTGTAAAGTTTTCAATATGTATAAATCTGGCAAGTTTTTATGACAGCCACCATTTAAATGCTATTTCAAAAAACTACTTATATATATTTATTTATTTATTTAACCAGGTAAGTCCGTTCTCGTTTATAATGACGACCTGGCCAAGAGGCAGCATAAAAAGTGGGTGCAATACAGTAAAGACATAATAGAATTACAAATAACACAACAATAAACAATAAAATATAAAGCAAACAAATAACTAAAAACAAGTACAGCGATCTTGTACTATTGACCAAATTGAATTCTTAGAGGAGAGTGAAACAAATGAGCTAAGCTTTAAAGCTAAATTACTAACAAATATTTAAGTTTAGGTGAAATATGAGAGGTTTTTGTCAGTATCACCTAGACTGCAAATGAAAATGCTTCCAAGAAATCGAAATATTTTGAAGGCATCCTTGGGATTTTGGGAATATCAGAGAAAAAGACAGAGAAAAGGCTCGGCTGCTTGTGTTTATGGAGTCGTGGCTTGCTGTTTGATGACTCCATGTTCTTTCCTTAAACTGCTTAAAAACATTTATGTTGGCTTTTTGAATTTGAGTTTTGAGTTTCCTTTTCTTCTTTCTGAATTGGATTGACCTTTTCCTGAACTCTTCCTGCGCATGAGTGTATTTTAACTTTCAAATTTCCAAATCATCCAAAAAAGAAAGGAAAATCATTGGTTCATGAGTGGTTGTTAACTCTCCGAACGATTGTCTCTAGTTGGGGGAGAGCGTGTTGTGTTGTGGGGCTCTAAACGTGATCAGTGAGTATTTCATGTTTACGTGTTCATCCCATGTGCCCCGTTTCTCCAGCGCCCATACGGAAACCCTTCCTCATGACTTTTATTTCATTTTGGTAAAAGCAAGTACCTCATTGGCTACTCATGCTATTCCTACCCAGGCCAAACACTAACTATCTTTGCTTCAGAAATATTTAGTACTCGCTCTCCATCTTTATTTGAATCCATGTATCAGAGCTTTTGGAGTAATCCTCTAAAACTTTAAACTGAAACTTTATAAAGTTAAGTTTATCTTGTACGTTTTAAGAAAAGTTGGGCGTAATTCTGTCCTTCATCACAGAGTCTGTGTGTGTGTGTGTGTGTGTGTGTGTGTGTGTGTGTGTGTGTGTGTGTGTGTGTGTGTGTGTGTGTGTGTGTGTGTGTGTGTGTGTGTGTGTGTGTGTGTGTGTGTGTGTGTGTGTGTGTGTGTGTGTGTGTGTGTGTGTGTGTGTGTGTGTGTGTGTGTGTGTGTGTGTGTGTGTGTGTGTGTGTGTGTGTGTGTGTGTGTGTGTGTGTGTGTGTGTGTGTGTGTGTGTGTGTGTGTGTGTGTGTGTGTGTGTGTGTGTGTGTGTGTGTGTGTGTGTGTGTGTGTGTGTGTGTGTGTGTGTGTGTGTGTGTGTGTGTGTGTGTGTGTGTGTGTGTGTGTGTGTGTGTGTGTGTGTGTGTGTGTGGTTTGACACTAATCTTTGCAGGTACTTGCCCTTCAGACAAGCACAACGGATCATTTTCTTTTGCTATTGATTCTCTGCCCGAGCCTGATCTTGACCCGACCCACTTGATCAAGCATTTGTGTTTTTTTTAATCATTACTTTATTAGCCTAATTGGATGGACAGAGAGCTACGCCATAATCAGAAATAATATATATATTTTTAGCAAAGTAAGAACTAATACTACAAATAAGAAACAAATGTGTACAAATTTGCACAAGTCCGGATTAGTGTAAAGATGCGTGTTAAACTCACAGCTCATGCAGAACAGAACCGCTCTGAGACGCCAGTCATGAGCTGCTCGCGTGAACACTGCACTTTGCATAACTGTGTCTTTTTTTTAGTTTAAAAGTGGACGTTTCAAGCTTTCTATACACACATTTCTCATGTCTGTGAGGCAAGTAGCTGCTGAGTTTGGGTTTCTTTATGAGACATGTTCAAGAGCAATGCAAGTGATCGCTCCGGCGCCTCCATGTCACGATTATTGTCTGCTATAGACTATTTGCTTCTTATTTATTAAATCCAGGCAATTGGCTGATGAAACATTGATTAAAATTAAGATACCATTTATACTAAACGAAATTCACTTTAAAGAAAGGCTTTCTATAAAACAAAACTTCAAGTGGTCAAAATCATTTCTGACCCACTCGTATCTTTGCACTTTTCATAATCAGATGAAAATTTAAAAATATCATTATAATATTTAAACATAAATATGAAACAAAATAAATTTTTTTTATGGCTACAACAATTATAGTAGACTAGTTAAATTTTTACCGGTAAGTACCAGTACCCAACGGTACCGTTTTTTTAGTACTTTAGGGACGTTTACATCAATAACTGTAAAGAAACTGTGAGTAATTTATAGAAGAGTTATTATGCCAGAGCTGCCTTGGTCTGCCATTGTTTGTGATGTTTGTTCACTATAATTTTTACCAGTAAAAAGTACTAGCTACTTAATTAACTGAATTCATAAAAACAACCATATTATTTTTTCTTTAATTTCTACAAAAATATTTCCCACAAATTATGTGTTGGATATATCGCAGATCCGGCGTTCGGACACATGACCCAGAAGCGATTTGTTTACAAGCAGAGGAAGACGCGCGTGTCTAAGCTGTTGAATTCTACATTGATCGTGCTTTAGGTCTCGGCGTAGTTCTCAAAATCGGGCTAAAGTGTGCATTTCATGGATTCCCGAACCCCGGCGCTACGTCATATTCTCGCGCATGCGTCGTGGAGGCACACACAGAAGACAAGAACAAGTTGGATAAAGGTGTTATTTTGATTTTTTTTTGCGCACAAAAACTATTGTCGCCGCATCGTAAAATTATTGTAGAGCCACTGTGGTGAGATGGACTTAATAACGACGTTTTAAGTGCCTTTTATGGGTCTTGTGAGTGTGAATGTACTGAATGCCAATGGAGGCCTAACTGAAGCCTTTCTCAGCATCAGCTTTACACTAAAATATCTTCATTTGTGTTCCGAATATGAACGGAGGTCTGACGGGTGTCGAACGACATGAGGGTGAGGAATTAATGACAGAAATTTCATTTGAACTAACCCTTTAAACTGTAAAATGCTCATGAAGTGACTCTCAGAGCGTCTCTGGAGATGACGGATCCATGATGGACTCGTATGAGATGGAAACACGCGACCAACACGCAATTCTGTGTAAACTGCGGGTCAGCGCCATTAATTCGCACAGAGACACGCAGAATTCGTATTTAAATAGTCTTTTTGCAGTTTAATATATTCACAGACATTTAGTCTATATCCCCAGATGCGTTCTCAGGTACCGAAATTTGGTACCGATTGATTTAATGTGAATCGGCACTCTGTAGTACTGACGTAATTCGGTCGGTGCCCTTAAAAGTACAGAGTTCGGTACACAACCCTAGCTACAGTACAGATAAATGGCATGTCTGAGCGGGTTTGAGTGAACGTCATTTTACCGGTGAGCGGTTCATGAGTGGAGCGCTGGCATAGAGCTGATTATTGAGCTGAGCGTCACACCGGTCCGCTTCGCTCATTACAGGCTCGTTCTCGTCAGAACGCCCACGTATTAAAAAATGCTCTGGTTTAAATTGGGCTCGGGCTCATAATTACTGTTAATGTGTCGGGCCGGGCTCGGGTAGGGTCGGGCTTGATTTTTTTTGGGCCTGATCTAAGCTCTAGTGCGCATTGACCAGCAGCAAAATGAACGATTCCTCAAATCATATCAAATGTACTCAAAAATAACTTAATTGATTCTTGTGGAACCGATGTGGATTTATTAAGTCATGTAAATTCAACACCTTTTTCAGTGTTTAGGATCACACATTTATGACACGGTTACTTAAGTGTGCCAGTGTAATTGTTTAGTGTTGTGTGTACACGTATAGTTTTTCACAATCGCTAGGACACATTTCTCAAAACTTGGGTCACTTTTTCAAAACTCTTCACACAGAAATGACCACTATAACCAGTAGAAGGCAGCAGAGGAGCAAAACAAGGCTTTACTGTCAAATTTCCAATAAATAAATGACCCCTGGGCAGCATTAATGTTGAACCCTGTGTGTGTGTGTGTGTGTGTGTGTGTGTGTGTGTGTGTGTGTGTGTGTGTGTGTGTGTCTCTGTGTGTGTGTGTGTGTGTGTGTGTGTGTGTGTGTCTCTGTGTGTGTGTCTGTCTCTGTGTGTGTGTGTGTGTGTGTGTGTGTTTGTCTGTCTCTGTGTGTGTGTGTGTGTGTGTGTGTTTGTCTGTCTCTGTGTGTGTGTTTGTCTGTCTCTGTGTGTGTGTGTGTGTTTGTCTGTCTCTGTGTGTGTGTGTGTTTGTCTGTCTCTGTGTGTGTGTGTGTGTGTGTTTGTCTGTCTCTGTGTGTGTGTGTGTGTGTGTGTGTGTGTGTGTTTGTCTGTCTCTGTGTGTGTGTGTGTGTTTGTCTGTCTCTGTGTGTGTGTGTGTGTGTGTGTGTGTGTTTGTCTGTCTCTGTGTGTGTGTGTGTGTGTGTGTGTGTGTGTGTGTGTGTGTGTGTGTGTGTGTGTGTGTGTGTGTGTGTGTGTGTGTGTGTGTGTGTGTGTGTGTGTGTGTGTGTGTGTGTCTCTGTGTGTGTGTGTGTGTGTGTGTGTGTGTGTGTGTGTGTGTGTGTGTGTGTCTCTGTGTGTGTGTCTGTCTCTGTGTGTGTTTGTCTGTCTCTGTGTGTGTGTGTGTGTGTGTGTGTGTGTTTGTCTGTCTCTGTGTGTGTGTTTGTCTGTCTCTGTGTGTGTGTGTGTGTGTGTGTGTGTTTGTCTGTCTCTGTGTGTGTGTGTGTGTTTGTCTGTCTCTGTGTGTGTGTGTGTGTTTGTCTGTCTCTGTGTGTGTGTGTGTGTGTGTGTGTGTGTGTTTGTCTGTCTCTGTGTGTGTGTGTGTGTGTGTGTGTGTGTGTGTGTGTGTTTGTCTGTCTCTGTGTGTGTGTGTGTGTGTTTGTCTGTCTCTGTGTGTGTGTGTGTGTTTGTCTGTCTCTGTGTGTGTGTGTGTGTGTGTGTGTGTGTGTGTGTGTGTTTGTCTGTCTCTGTCTCTGTGTGTGTGTGTGTGTGTGTGTGTGTCTGTGTGTTTGTCTGTCTCTGTGTGTGTGTGTGTGTCTGTGTGTTTGTCTGTCTCTGTGTGTGTGTGTCTGTGTCTGTGTGTGTGTGTGTGTGTGTGTGTGTGTGTGTGTCTGTGTGTTTGTCTGTCTCAGTGTGTGTGTGTGTGTCTGTGTGTTTGTCTGTCTCTGTGTGTGTGTGTCTGTGTCTGTCTCTGTGTGTGTGTGTGTGTGTGTGTGTCTGTGTCTGTGTATGTGTCTGTGTATGTGTCTGTGTCTGTGTCTGTGTCTGTGTGTGTGTGTGTGTGTCGTGTTACAGTAGCTGAAGGGATTTTCTGGCTGTCCACTCACTGCCTAAACACAAAACCAGCTTCTGCCTCACCACCCCACCTCACACCTGCCTCCCTCGTGGTCTATCATCCTCTTGAATCTTCTGTTTTTCTGTGTGTGCTCTTTTCTTTTCTTTTTAGCATTTTCTGTCCTTACTATACGCCCAACGGCAGTATCAATGATGATGATGAGGGCCGCGGCTGCCCTGGCACTGATGTAAAACGTACAAACGTAAAACAAAAGTTTATTTAGAAATCATATTTACTGTGGTGATTGTCAACATGCAGAGTCCAAGGGGTATAATATCATGTTATATTGATATATTTTTTAAAGTTAAGTTTTAGTAATAAATTGCTTTGTGTGCAGGGGATTAGAGGACTTTGACATTTTGAATTTTTAGGATTTACCATTTGAATTACATTTCTTGTGCGTTATGGAGTTCTAAACCGTACATCATCATTGGTTCGTTGCTCAGTGGACAATTATAATTTGACCAATAATGTTTCAGATCTGCTTTGTGTTTATTTCGTATTGTTTGAGAGGCATGATTTAAACCTTTTTTTTGTTTAAATATTTAATTTGGCTATTTATTTTGAAGTTTTCTTTAGTTTCGGTTTATTTGAATGCATTTGCTTTGATAATTTCAGTGGACTAAGGAGGACAGTCTCCGACAGGCTGCTGTGGCCAATCAGTTTGTCCCGATGAACACCAACCCCAAAGAGGTCCAAGAGATGCGCAACAAGGTCTGAACTTTTGACTCCATAAGACATTTCAGTGACGAGAGCCAAAACTTTTTATCATATTGCTGGTGTCGTGATTGCGTGTTAATGCTTTCGTCAGATCCGTGACCAAAATCTGCAGGACAAAAAGACGGCAGGTCCACAGTCGCAGGTGCTCACCGGCTCCATGGTGGACCGTTCGTTCGTCCAGGTGAGTCTCTCGCACATCAGCGCACTCCAACATATTCTGTTCCCAACGTTATTTCAGTGTGTGTAACCGTTTGATTGTGTCTTTTGACCCCAGAGAGTGACTATATGGCACGTAAGTAAACCACATGACCAGCAAGCCAGAGCTGCGTCCATTTTCTTTTGGTTTGATTGGTTTGCAGTGCCATGTTTTCCCTTTTTCTTTTGTTTTGTTTGATTCATTGAATGTGATAGAAACTATACAGGATGATACTGTTGTAACACATGCATTAATAATCCTGCCGTGTTGAGCTGCTAATCTAGACCAGTTCATTTATTAGTCCGGTCTGTATACTGTACTATTTTATATATTATTAGGGGCCAAGCACCAAAGGTTCCTCTTCTGCTCTTGAGTCTATGGCAGCCCATAGAACCGTATGGTAAAAAGTTGTGAAATTTGGCACACTCATAGAGGACAGTCTGAGCGGTCACCACAGCAAATTTGGAGTCTCTAACTCAATCCCTCTAGCGCCACCACCTGTCCAAAGTTTGACTTTTGAACCCGAAGGATCAAGATTATTCGATTGCGAAAAGTTTCCCGTCATTTTGAATTTTCCAAAAAATCTACTTTTTCGAACTCCTCCTAAGCCGTTGTTCCGATTGTCACGAAAATTTAACCAGATCATCTTCAGACCATGCGAACAAAAAGGTATGGAATTCAAGTTGATTTGAAACAAATTCTACGTAGTGGCCAAAAAAATTAACGTGAGGCTATATCTCTGCAACGCTTTATCGTATTCTGACCAAAGTTGGTGTGTGTAATGCCAACCATGTCCTGAGGCTACCTGTAGCGTTTCAACGCAGTGCCACGTAGTGGACAGGAGATACAAAAATGGCCACAAATCACAAAAATTTTATTCAGGGCATCACGCTTAATCATACTATACCCATTTTCCCCCTATCAGCCATTTTAGCTGTCGGCCATTTTGAATTTTGTCAAAAAATTCTATATTTTACAAACGCATTAGCGTATCGTTACGAAACTCGTATGTTTCTTCGGCACCATGCCCTGAAGGTAGTCAAAAAGTTTTGGTTATAACAAAATGCTAATAACTTTTTATTAAATTAGCCTTTTATAATGAAACTGATCATAATACATTCCTTGGCTCATGCCAAACATAGATACCAATTTAGCCATATTTGGCCAAACTTCCTGTCCTCCATCTTATTTGCTAAAAACCTACTTTTTCAAACTCATCCTAGACCGTTTGTCCGATTTTGACCTAAATTCAATTCAATTCAATTCAAATTTATTTGTATAGCGCTTTTCACAATACACATTGTTTCAAAGCAGCTTTACAGAAAGTGCATTTCATAGATGTACAGTAAAAATGTTAGAAAGACAATGTTAAAGAATAATGTTCGAAAAAGTTAATCAATCGTGTATTAATTTAGGCCATAACAACGCTGGCGTTGAGTCGTCTCTTCACAGGCGTCGAGTCGTCTCTTCACAGGTGTCGAGTCGTCTCTTCACAGGTGTCGGGGCATCCGAAGTCTCCATGAGAGGCTGGATACAAACTGGAGCTGATGAACTATTTACCTCGGGACTAGTGTCCCGAGATAACAACAGAAAAGCAGATGGGAAATGATTAGCGTAGCTGCTGTTCAGAATATTATATTAATGCTTTTGATCCGATTTAACTGTAGTATAAAAAGGTAATTATAATGGGAATGCTTGGCTAAAGAGATGCGTCTTTAATCTAGTTTTAAACTGGGACAGCGAGTCTGAACCTCGAACAATATCAGGAAGACTATTCCAGAGTTTAGGAGCTAAATGTGAAAAAGCCCTCCCTCCTTTAGTGGACTTAGATATCCTAGGAATGACCAGAAGCCTAGAGTTTAGTGATCTTAAAGAGCGCGATGGATTGTAGGGCGATAGAAGATCCGTTAAATACACTGGAGCTAAACCATTTAGGGCTTTATAGGATAGTAGCAATAGTTTGTAATTGATACGGAACTTCACAGGTAACCAGTGTAGAGATGATAAAATTGGTGTTATATGATCATATTTTCTTGACCTAGTAAGAACTCTAGCAGCCGCGTTTTGGACTAACTGTAGTTTGTTTATTGAGGATGCAGGACAACCAGCTAATAAAGCATTACAGTAATCTAATCTCGAGGTCATGAATGCATGAACTAACTTTTCTGCATCAGAAATAGATAGCATGTTACGTAGCTTAGCAATGTTTCTAAGATGGAAAAATGCCGTTCTTGTAACATATGAAATATGATTTTCGAATGTCAGGTTGCGGTCTAATATAACACCCAGGTCTTTTACTGTAGTGGATAAAGTGACAGGATATCCTTCCAAGGTAAAATTGTATTGCGAGAGGTTTTGTGGGCAGTTTTTTGGACCAATAAGGAACACCTCCGTTTTATCTGAATTTAATAGCAGAAAATTACACGTCATCCAGTATTTAATATCTTCAACACACGCTGTCAGTTTAGATAATTTAGCGTTTTCATCCGGTCGTGATGAAATATATAATTGAGTGTCATCAGCATAACAGTGGAAATTAATTCCATGTTTTCTTATAATATTACCAAGTGGCAGCATATATATAGAGAATAGCAGAGGGCCTAACACGGATCCTTGCGGCACCCCATAGTCTACTGACGTCATCTTTGATTTTTCCCCATTTAAACAGACAAAATGGTAGCGGTCTGATAAGTACGATCTAAACCAGTTTAATGCCTGTCCCTGAACACCAGTATAATTTTGAAGTCGATCTAAGAGTAGTTTATGATCTATGGTATCAAACGCAGCACTAAGATCGAGTAGAACTAGTATTGAGATACAGCCTTGGTCAGAAGCTAGAAGTAAATCATTTGTGATTTTAACTAAATCTAATCGTATCATCTTCAGACCGTGCCAACAAAAAGTTATGGATTTCGTGTCGATAGACAAAACTATTCCGTTTACCGCAGCGACGAATTTGAAGCATGGCGCCAAAATGACTCCTGAGGCTGTATCTCTGCAATGCTTTGAAATATTGACACCAAACTTTGCATGTCATTGTTCCCTTTTGCTGCATTCACACCAAACGGGCGCCTGGAACGAGTGATTTCCATGTTAAGTCAATGGAAAGGCGTGTTGATGCGCGCCTGGAGGTCCTGCGGCGCGATTGACGCGATTCCGCCTCATTCACGCTGGACCAGTTCACGCGATTGAAGCAAATTGACCGTATTGCGCGTTACGCGCAAGTGATTTTATTTGGTGCTTTTTGTGCATTCGTGCGCTTGAAGCGAATTCGCGTCTGATGCCCAAGTTGGAAACTCTGAACTTCATCTATTCGCGCCGCATTAACCAATCAGGAGCCTGCTTGCTGCGGTCACGTGGTAAAGTGACGTGATGAGAAACCCAGCAAAATTAGAAAAATACTACTATTGTGTCACAAAATGTAGTTTTAAGACTTTTCAGGTGAGAATGTAGTTGTTTAAAACTCAAATCTGTGGTTTATTTATAAAGAGAGCTTCTATTTGAAAAAAAAGTGAGATCCAGGCGATCACCGGGCACTCATGAATCTATAATTTGTTGTCTGCCAAATAGTTTTGACTGAGGGCAAAGTAGTTTCATAACTTTATTTTTTAGGATATTTAAATATACATGCAGTGAAGATAATGTAGGAGTTGCCTGAACCACATTTGTGTGGCTATTAATGTTTAATATATATTTTTTAATGAAAATGAAAAGAGGCAGAGTGGTGTTTTATGACATATTTCTCCTGGAGCGCCTTGAACACGCGTCTATTTAGCTTCAAACACTCGATTTATACGCGCGTCCAATTCGCTGTAGACGTGCGAATGGATTCAAAATGTTCAAGCGTCCAACTAGACGTGGTAGACTAGACGCAATCTTGACGTTCTATTCACGTTTGGTGTGAATGCAGCTTTACTCTGACCACACCATTTTTGTGCCACCTTGTGGTCAAAAGTGATAAAAGTTTAAATCATTATTATTGGCTGTTTTTATAATTTTACAGCTATTTTTCCTAAAATGATCTTAATCGGTCTTTAATGGCTTATTGTTGCAGTTAGTCTGACACTCCCTCTTATTGTCGTCTTTGCGCTTGGCCCCGACAATTGCTGCTTGCAGCTATATTATCTTTATATTATCATATTATATCTTTAGTTTTACTACAAGATAATTAAGTAATTAATTTCATTTATTGGTAATTCATATTCATTTTTGGAAGCATTTTTAATTTAATTTAATTTTTCTAATTTAAAACTATTTTTAAATTCTTCTCTTAATGCGTTTAATTATTAAAAAACACCACGGTCAGACACTCTGATATGCTTTAACGTCCCATATGTGACCCTGGAGCACAAAACCAGTCCTGCGCTTCACAGGTGTGTCTGTGGCGATAGCCAACAATGCATTGTATGGGTCAAAATTATCCATTTTTCTTTTATGCCAAAAATAATTAGGATATTTAGATCATGATCCATGAAGATATTTTGTATATTTCCTACTGTAAATATATCAAGTATGTATTATTAGTAGTAATATGCATTGCTAAGGATGCCATTTGGACAACTTTAAAGGAGATTTTCTCAATATTTAGATTTTTTTGCACCCTCAGATTACAGATTTCCAAATATTGTCCTATCATAACAAACCATACTTCAATGGTAAGCTCATTTATTCAGCTTTCGGATTATGTGTGCATCTCAATTTTAAAAAATGGGCCCTTATGACTGGTTTTGAGGTCCAGGGTCACATATTAACTAACGATACAGAAGTAGTAGCTTTTGTAATTAGTCTCTGACTTCCAGCATAAGCCATTGCTTGACAACATCAGAGTTCATGTTCGATCTGTCCTGAATACGTTGCATTTTTACTTCCAGAAACCTCTGGTTGAGCTCTATTGGAGTCATTTGTTGCTGTAAACGCTTTGAGAGAATCACAGATGCAGAAGTGTGTTTTTGTCACTAACCCATCAGATCATTCATCTAAACCACCCGAGTGCAGCAACACTGTTCCAAACCAGAACACGTATATTGAACATTATATTATTATATTATATTGATTTGTCCTGGCCAGTCACATGGTCGTGTTATGTTATGGGAGCAGCAGTATGGATCTGTGTGTGGTTTGACGAGCACACATATGTTTGGTTTCTGGTGTTGCAGTGCATGACTCTGAGCCATGAAATCACTGTCTCGCTCCAGCCCATATGCTTCTTTAGGAAATGCTTTCTGCATGTCTGGAGTGCGTGAGCGTTTTTGTGCGTGAGCGTGTGTGTGTGTGTGTGTGTGTGTGTGTGTGTGTGTGTGTGTGTGTGTGTGTGTGCTTGAGCGTGTGTGTGCTTGAGCGTGTGCATTTGTGTGTGTGTGCGCTTGAGAGTGTGTGTGTGCTTGAACGTATTTGTGTGTGCTTGAACGTGTGTGTGCGCACTTGAACGTGTGTGCTTGAACGTGTGTGTGTGTGTGTGTGTGTGCTTGAACGTGTGTGAGTGCACGCTTGTGTGTGCGTGAGCGTGTGCGTTTGTGTGTGCTTGAACGTGTGCGCTTGAACGTGTGTGTGTGCGCTTGAACGGTTGCGCTTGAACGTGTGTGTGCGTGCGCTTGAAAGTGTGTGTGTGTGTGTGTGCGTGCACTTGAACGTTAGTGTGTCCGTGCGCTTGAACGTGTGTGCGCTTGAACGGTTGGGCTTGAACGTGTGTGTGCGCTTGAAAGTGTGTGTGTGTCCGTGCCCTTGAACGTGTGTGTGTCCGTGCGCTTGAACGTGTGTGTGTGCGCTTGAACGGTTGGGCTTGAACGTGTGTGCGCTTGAGCGTGTGTGTTCTTAACGTGTGTGTGTGTGTGTTCTTAACGTGTGCGTGTGTGTTCTTAGAGCGTGTGTCTTCTGAGTGTGTTCTTGAGCGTGTGTGTGTGTATTTGTATTGTATCCACTGTATCTTTGTGAGGACTGATTTGAGTTTTATGCCAGTGGAGTGACGACACCGTAAAGTGAGGACATTTTGGCCGCTTTAAAGGCCTGATTTGAGACTTGGTCAAGACTTGGTTTTAGTGATCAGGTTTTAATTAGGTCAAGGGTAGGTTGAGGGTAAGGGTTTGGGTTAGGCTGTTAGTTGAGATGGGTAGGGTTAGGGGTAAGATGAATGTCCTCACAAAGACAGATGTACAAGAATGTCTGGACTTCTGCTTGTATGCATTGGTTCTGGCTTGCCTCATTAGTGTGTGTGTGTGTGTGTGTGTGTGTGTGGTCAGTATTTGTGGTGGGCGTGTGCACTGCTCACCAGCTCTACTGTTTCAGGACGCTCCTCTCTCTGACTGTACGGACTCTATTGATGGCATTGACACTTCAGAGAGCTTTAGTCCTTCTAGGTCTATTCGAAAGGTACATCCTGCGATAATACTGTAATGTTTCAAAACATCAAACCACACACAGTTTCAGTACTCTAGCTTTACATCGAGACATTGTGTTATAAAACATCTGCACTGGTCTATTGATACTAATTATGGCAGATTAATTTGACAAAAACAAGGCAGTGAGGATCCAAAAGTACATCAATATGATATATTTTTAATGTTTCCCCATGTATTCTGTGTGAAAAGATGTATTTTAAATGTTTTACTAGCTGCAGGACAAACAAATGTGTACTTTTATCCCTCACAGCCTGGTTTTTATTGCAATAAATATGTTGCATCCCTTTAATTAATGTTGAGTGTTAACATATAAGACTGAATAACAAGGATTTTATGATAAATGGTGAATACAGATTTAAGTGGGATACTTGAGCTTTATCTTCTTCAGCATCAAATTCATCTTAAACTCTTATTGGAGACAATGATGAAGTCATTTGGATGTTAAGTGTCCCACTTATATTCACCCTATTTAACATCTTTTATAATGTAAATACGTTTGGTTGGCCTAAATGCTTTTTTAATTTTCAGAGTGATAGCAGGGCTTAAACGGTGCTGTTGCTTTGTCCTCTTTTGGCCCTCAGGGGGAGCTGGTGACCGCGTCTAAAGCCATCATTGAGAAGGAGTACCAACCACGGGTCATCGTCAGCAAAACTGGACCAAACCCCTTCAACAAGTTCACAGACCAGGATCTGGAGGAGTATCGCAAGGAAGTGGAGCTCAAGCAGAAAGGCCCTGAAGGTAAGAACACAACAACATGTGAAATGTGGTGAGCAAACATTTATAATGATGTGACAAAGATGTGTAAAGGAGGCAGGGTATTTAACAAACGGGCCAGTTGTTCAAAGGTAAACTAATCGGATTTGGGTTATGGGATTGGATCAAATCTTGAAAATGGGTTGTTCAAAAGAGAAAGAAGGGATCTGAAATCAGATTAGATCACGGAATCCAATCCTAGTTTTAATCTGGATCAAACCTTCAGTTTGTGTTGTTCAAAACTTGTCAGTAGGATTTGGATAACTTTGATTAAAAAAACTGATCCCAACAGGATTTCAAGGTGGATTCCAGGAAGAAATTGTAGTAAAACTGGTTAAAAAAAAAATACAACATTTGTATCATATAACACACAAACATATATTATTTTATTTTGCTCTTGATTAGCTAGGCTAATTGTTAAAGTAATAAATTAGTAGACATTAGGTAGACATAGGCCTTTCGGTAGCCTACAGTCAAAGTAAAAAAAGATTTAGCCACCATAACATAATCCCCAAACAGCTGTAAATACCAAACAAAAATATTATATTACATTTAAAGTGTTTTATCACTTACTCAATTATAAGAGATGAACCAGTCAAAAGGTTTCTTGGGTGAACGCTACACGAAACTTTTCTGAGAGAACGTTAAAGCATTTCAAGTTGTTGTTTTTTTTTTTTTCCCAAACTCATATTTTTTCCATCACCATGTCCCTTTAGGGGCTCCGTAGAGCACTAGTAATCCAGATTTGGTCCTCTGAAAAGGTGTGTATCTGGATCAGGGTGATCCAATCCAACTTTGCTTTGAAAAACCGGCACAAAAGTAAAATGGATTACCTGATCCTGGATAGCAAAACATGGGATTTTCAAATCCAGATAATTTTGATCCAGATTAAATGTTTTGAACAACTTGCCCCAGAAGATTTAAAATCAGAGATTTTGGATAATAGAGAAGCGGAGACGGGCATTTTGACTTCATTTAGCGTGCACGGCCAAAGCCGCTTCGAAAGACCGCTGTTCGCCAGCTTTGTTTACGAGTAGCATGCGGATCATCATTATGTTAAGCCCGCCCACCGACTCTACACACGATGTGATTGGCCTGACTAGAGTTTGGTCTTTCCAGCTCGCAAGCCAACGGAGAGTTGCTAGACGCCCTGGCTGCAAATTATAAATAAACTTTGCAGTTAATACGTGAATCACATGCGTCCTGAACCAGGGTGCAGCTGCCCGTACGGATCATCTATACTGCGACGTGTCTGACCAGCTGTCCTCTGAAGCCCATATATGATATTGATTTTGAATTAGGATAATCTGTTAATATAATGTTTATCAGAACTTGGCAGATAGTGATTATATTGCAAGACAATATTACACAGATCATATGCACACATAAAATATCTGTCCTGCGTAATTTGATGTTTTCCGGTTAGTTTACAGAGTGACAGCTTAATGCACACTTCTGAAGGAGTTCTTTAGAAATAATCAATTAGATGTAAAATAATATAAAATACAATGCGTTCAAGTACTTGATCTGTTCTTGAGCTGTCTAGAAAAAAAATACACACACATGCAGACCAGTTAACTTAATTTTCATATTTGGTGACATTTTGTGAAACATTGAGACTTTTGAGGGTGGTCCTAATGATTTAGCAAACAATGGAGCGCGCTCTGCTGGACAAACTACGAAATTACACCATTTACAAGCATTTTATCTGCGTTATACAGTGGCAAGAAGAAGTATGTGAACCACTTGCTGAAAATTTGAATTATTTTAACTAAATAAAAGAGATCATACAAAATGCATGTTATTTTTTATTTAGTACTGTCCTGAATAAGATAATTATACTTTTTTTTTTTTACATATAGTCCACAAGACACAAAAATAGATGAATTTATTAAAATTACCCTTTCAATGGTTTATGAACCATTGATTCTCAGTTCTGTGTGTCGTTCCCTGATGATCCGTGTGTGTGTGTGTGTGTGTGTGTGTGTGTGTGTGTGTGTGTGTGTGTGTGTGTGTGTGTGTGTGTGTGTGTGTGTGTGTGTGTGTGTGTGTGTGTGTGTGTGTGTGTGTGTGTGTGTGTGTGATGGTTATTCGTGAGTCTCTTGTTTGTCCTGAGCAGTTAAACTGCCCAATGTTCTTCAGAAAAATCCTCCAGGTCCTGCACATTCTTCAGTTTTCCAGCATCTTTTGCATATTTGAACCCTCTCCAGCAATCACTGTATGATTTTGAGAGCCATCTTTTCACATTGAGGACGATTGAGGGACTCAAACACAACTACTAAAAAAGGTGGAAACATTCACTGATGCTCCAGAAGGAAACACGATGCATTAAGAGCTGAGGGTGAAAACTTTTGAATGGGGTTATTTTAATAAATTCAGCTTTTTTTTTTGTCTTGTGGACTATATGTAAAAAAAGAAATATGTCAAATATCTTATTCAGGACAGCACAAAAATAACATGAATTTTGTATGATCTCTTTTATTTAGATTCTGCAAGTGGTTCACATACTTTTTCTTGCCACTGTATGTTCTGTAAAAACAAATGTAATATCGGTGGCATTTCTGCAGCATATACGCCACTCATAAAATCGGCAGAGCGATAAATCGGTTGATCTAATTGATATATGAAGTTTACAGATGTATGAGGACAAGTAATGTTGTGTGAACAAACCGTCTATGTTTCAGGAGCACAAAGTTGTGTGCATAGTTTATGATTTATTGCAACTGCATTAGGGTTGGGAATCGTTTGAATTTTAACCTCTTAACAAGCGCCCCATTTTTTAGGAATTCTTTGAAAACGATATACCCAAATGAAAATGTCTGCAGCTCTTAAACCCTATGGTCTATATTCATAAACCTGGTCTTATTTTAAACTAGACACTTGAAATATTGCTACCCAAGAGTCATAATAACTCAAAGTAATATGGGAACAGAGTAATATACATGTAAATATACATGTAAGTGACTCACGTTTTTTGTTTTTTTTTTTCACTTAGGGAAAAAAATATTATAATTTAATGTTAAGAGCCTGAAAATAACTTAAATATAAAACTGAATGTCTAATCATGTCATGATTCAAATATGAGGATGATTCTCTCAGTAATGTGGCTTCTGTGAGCTTTTATGTCAAGAAAAGTCTAGGCGTCATTTCAAAAAGGCCATTTATTTCAGAACATTTGCTATTGTAAAGAGTAGTTTTTCATTCAAATAAATCTGCAATAAACTGCAATATACTACTAATTATAATGGATAAACAGTTACTGAAAAACTAAAGCAACTATTTACAGAGATTACAAAGTGTAAAAAACTCATTTAGCTGATGGGAAGCGTCTGTGAGAGACAGCGCGCTCCACTGCAGCTGGCCATGGAGAACGCGCAGCCAGCGCGCAAAAACAGTATTCACCAAAGCCTACTTACGCAAACTGCGCAAGATAATGCCTTTTGATTGGTTACTAAGTCCATCAATCAAACCTTTGTTGGAAAGGCATTGGCTGGGCACTGCCTTTATCCAACGAAAACCATGGGCGCAATGATTGACAGCTCACCAAGCCTGTAAGGCACTTCCTCTATATGATGCATCCCAGAAGAGTCTCTGATTGAAGGAGAGAGACGAGGGAGGGCTTAAAATACGTGGGAGAAGCTATTCTTGCAGGGGGAGTTTGCCAGACACGGAATAGAATCGATATTTCATTGAAAATGGACATGATTGATCACGCTAACTCAAAACTCTCTTGCAAACAACGGAGGATTTTTAGTTTTTTCCCTATTTTTTCGTTGTTTTGGATTAAAAAGTGGGATGCATTTTGAAGAATGGACTCTTACACAGAGATGTATGCGGGTGTTTATTGGATTCGTCCGATCTGATCTGAACGACAGGAGATGAAAGATGAGTAACGCTGATATTATGCTAATGTTTACATGGATGGTCCTTTAGCGTTTCATTTAACCCTTTCCTCTCTGGTGTATTTATTGCAAAAACAAGTTCAGAACATGAATCTTGAGTGTTTTAGCTTTCAAATGATGCATAGTTTGTGATAGTTGATTGAATATTTTGTATAAAACAAAAGTAAATAAAAGTACACACCCCCCCACTTCCGTCAACCCCCCCGTCCACGATCCGATGCGGGTTAAGAAGTTAACAATGCCGATTCTTATCGAGTCATAATTTCGATTCCAATAGGGTAAAAAAAAGGATATTCACATTTATTATTAGGCTATTATTGCAAAAACATTTCATTGTAGCTGAATACTATGAGCAAAAATCAACAGGCTAGCAACGTTTGCCTATGGTTTAAAAACACCATAGCAAAAAAAATATATTAATTTCAAGCATTATTAAAGACAAGTAAACACCCAGTAATTAAAAAAGAACAAATAAACTTTAGCAATTGCACAAATAAATACAATTCATCAAAGATAATTGAAATAAACATGTTCAGGTCGGTACAGAAACTAATCAAATGTGAAATAACTCACTTTATTGATCAAATATAGGCTAGACATTAAACATATAGTTAAACGTTATTCTGTCTAGAACAGCGAGTGAATTTTCTCGTCTTTTGTTGTTTGATTAACGTTAAAATAGAGACGCATCAAGAAAATCTGCCGTCAACGACATAACGACTGTGTTTACGAGAGTATTTTGACATTTGTGTGCATTTGTCACATTTGCAAAAAGACGAGGAAGAGAACTCGCGCACTATTCATTCAATATGAGGTGTGTGTGTGTGTGTGTGTGTGTGTGTGTGTGTGTGTGTGTGTGTGTGTGTGTGTGTGTGTGTGTGTGTGTGTGTGTGTGTGTGTGTGTGTGTGTGTGTGTGTGTGTGTGTGTGTGTGTGTGTGTGTGTGTGTGTGTGTGTGTGTGTGTGTGTGTGTGTGTGTGTGTGTGTGTGTGTGTGTGTGTGTGTGTGTGTGTGTGTGTGTGTGTGTGTGTCTGCAGCAGTTAAAAATCACAATAAAATGCGCACACAGAAACCGATAAGTGGAATCGAAATGCGCGTTTCTTATCGAATCACCGTTTCTGGGCAATATGGAACCGGTTCTCGATACCCATCCGTAAAGCGCATTACCCTTCCCATGCGTCCTGCTGCCCAACAGCGCCACCGCAGGTCAGGAGAGAAACTGTTGTACTGCATTTAGCACAGGTGGAAGAGTCGGCCCCTGAAGAAGTCCAGACGCCGGCTCCAGACGTCACACCGGAGGACCCGGGGGCCACCGCGGCCCCGCCACCCTCCGTAATCCCCAGCCACGGTCACAACAGCCCGGCGGATTCTCCAGAATCCCCTCACAAGGAGTTTCACTCTGCGGTTCTGAAAGCTCTGGGCTGTGACGCGGAGCCGGAGCCGGACGGGACGCCTGCAGGTACCGCCTGCCCATCTGCCTGAGGAAGGCCGCTCTTCTGGGGTGTATTCTGACTTTGCTGGGCTCTTTCTTTCTTCCTGTCTCTTGCTGTCCCTTCAAACCTTGGTGATCCATTCCGTCCTCACCCCAGCCTGCGTCCCGTAAACCTGGACCTATAAACAAAGACCCTCGTCCACTCTTCCCGTCTTAATCCTGGACCTGCGGGCTCCTCGCTGTCCTCTGAAGTGGGATTCGCTCCTCTGCTTGCTGGGCTTTATTTGGATATTCCTGCACTAATAAACCTGACTGTGGTGGACGTCTCTCAATCTGAGCGGAGATCCACTGTTGATCTGCTGAGAGTGAAAATCCTGCTTTTCCTTTATAATGCAGATGAATGTTACTGGTGTAAGAGTATCAAAATGAGATATTCCAGATTATTAATATTTTGAATTAGTGTTTATTTTTTAAATCTAGTGGGGTTTTTTACAATGCATGTTAATTTTATTTAAAAGTTTTAGTCCTTTTTTTAGTATCATTAATGTACTATTATAGGTGTTATTATTATTATTAGTGTTTATTTTTATATTATCCCTTTTAATTTTAGTAAATGTTTTAGTTACTTTTGTTGTTGTTTTTTTAGTATCATTACCATTTATAATTTTTATTAATATTTGGAATTAGTGTTTATTTTTTTAATATCCATTTTCACGTTAACGCTTTAGTATTTTTTTTTTTTTTTTTAGTATCATTAATGCACTATTTTATTTTTTATTAATATTTTGAATTAGTGTTTATTTATATATTATTATTTTAATTTGAGTGTTTATTATCCACGGCAACATTTCAAATTTTTCAACTAATATTTATATTCTATTTTATTTCCGCTTTATTTCAATTAACAGAAATATTTTTAATAGTGTTTTATATATACATATATATAATGTATTTAGTTATGTAAATTTTTTGTCATTTTTATAAGTGTTCTTTTTAATATTGCTGTGTAGGTTTAATTAAATTTTTATTTCTAGTTAATTTTTGTTTTATTTATTTCCACAAATCGCTTTTATACTATTCATTTTCTTTTTGGTTAAAGTTTTATTAAAATAATTTAAATAAACATTTTTAAACAACTTAGTTTTACGCAAGTATGGTTTTACTGACAAATTGCACCAGTTTTTATTATTATTGTTTTATTAATATTTTGAATTAGCATTTTTTTAATATATTTTTAGTTATTCTAATTTGTTTAAGTTTGTCACTTTTATAATTGTTCTTTTTAATATCGCGATGTAGGTTTAATTTATTTTAATTTATTTATTTTAATTCAGTTTAATACTTTAAAAATAATTTCTCATTTTTGTTTAAAAGTAGTTATATTTTAAGTTTGTTTAATAGGTATATTTTATTTTTATTTAAGCTTTATTTCAATTGACAAATATTTTAACCATATTTTTTAATATTAGTACTGTTTGTTTGTTTTTAGTATCATTAACGTACTATTATAGTTATTATTTTGAATGAGTGTTTATTTTTATATTATCCTTTTTCATTTTTTGTATTTATTTTATACTATCCATTTTCGTAGATTTTAAAGTTTCAGTACTTTTACGATTTTCATCTCTATATAGGTTTTATTGATCTTTATTTCTACTTAAGTGTATTAGATATTGTAGTATATCAGCTTAAACCAAACAATGAGATGAAAACGCTAACACTAAAAAAGTGTTTTATATGGTATTTTATTTGAAGTAATGAAGTGTGTTTAATGGTTTTAGTTGTTGATTGAGTCCGACATGATCAGATCAGAATCATCTGCTGATATATTTGAGCATGTTTGATCATCTGCATCTCTCTCGATGTGTGTGTCTCTGTGGGGTGTGTGTGTGTGTGTGTGGCGGGCCGTAACGCTGTGTGTGCTGTTTGCAGGTCAGACACCTGAGGCTGAAGAAGGGCAGGTTCCCAGCGCCGCCGCCACCCCCCCGAGCTCACCTGTGCGTGTGGAGGAAGGTACGTCCATCCGCTCCCACTGGCTCTCTCTGAGCATGAGCCACATAAAGCCCAATGTCTGTCTGAATGTGTGTGCGTTAACATGTTAGACATTTATTGCTGTTCGTAATAACAGACCAAAGGGCATCATTGATCTCACTATTTCAAATAATCTGGCCCGACTGACAGTTTAATGGAGGATTCATGACAAAATCTTTATTTTAAATCCAAGCTGAGCTTTATTTTATTTTATTTCACACTCCTTGGTCTTTTTCAGGCTAAGCCTTTTTTTTATTTTTTATCTTGTATTATTTTAAACACATTTTTTATTTCACCCTCTTGGTCTTTATTACGATGGATTACACCCATCTTCTCAAAATTGAGCTCTTATACTGAGATCACATAAACACTTTTTATATTGTTTTTTATAGAATACACCAACATTTTCACCTTTTCGATAGTCAGTCATTAATTATGAATTTATGAACAGTAGGTCAATATTATAATCTATACTGTAGGTAAATGAATAGAACAAGAAGTTAAATAAAAAATATTTAAATAAACATTAATAAAAACAAGTATGGTTTTAATGACGAATTTCACCTGTGTTATTTTAGTTTTTATTATTATTATAGTTTTATGAATTAGCATTTTATATATATTTTTAGTTATGCTAATTTCGTTTTAATATTTCTATGTAGGTTTAATTTATTTTTAATTCAGTTTTATTTATAGGCCTAGTGAGTTTAATACTTTGAAATAAGTTTAAGTTGAAGCCCTAAAATAAATAAAGTTTATTGCCAAGGCAACATTTCTAATTTTTGTTTAAAACTAATATTTATGTTTTATTTTTATTTCAGCTTTATTTCAATCAAGAAAAAATCAACTAATATTTATATTCTATTTTTATCTATTTTAATAGTTTATTTTATTTTATATAATTATATATTTCAAATAATTAAACAAATTAACATAAGTGTTTCTTTGTAATATTGCTATGTAGGTTTAATTTTATCTTTATTTTAGTTATAGTTCCTTTTAGTTGCATTTTATTTATTTATTTATAGGTAATAATTTTGGGATTTCAAATTAAAAGTATTTTTTTTACCAAGGCAACATTTCTAATTGTTCAACTAATATTGATATTCTATTTTATATTCTATTTTTATCGATTTTTAATATTTTTTTAAATATATTTTTACTTATGTTAATAATTGTTACAATATATATATATAATTTATTTTTTTTGTAAGCGTTTCTTTTTAATATTCCTATGTAGGTTTAACTTATTTTAATTTTAGTTATAGTTTCATTTTAGTTTTATATATTTCCAGTTAATAATTTCAGGGCTTCAACTTATTTCAGTTTTTTGCTAAGGCAACATTTCAAACTTTTCAACTAATATTTATATTTGATTTCAGCTTTACTTCAATTAACAGAAATATATGTAATAGTTTTAGTCGATGATGATGACCCTAAATTGCAGTCGTTCTGCTTATGACATGGCCTTTAGTAAATCATGCGGTTCTAGTGAACTCGTGGCGTTTAATGTGCTGAATGTCATCAGATGGTCCTGATCTCAGCTGTAATGAACGTCACACTGATTCATCTCCGGTGTAATCCGATGAGAAATGTCTTGTAAATCAGCCGTCTTTAATGTCCTCACTCACCCTTCATGCTCATCTCTCTGGGCTCTTTAAGAATGGCTCGGCAACCATTCTTTACTTCTGGTGGCCTGTGTGTGTGTGTGTGTGTGTGTCTTTACGGTTTCTGTTCATTTCTTTTTAATTTAACCCGGTGGCTGTGATTTGATCTGCATAGACATTCTCTCTCTACTTGTGCTTTTTCTTCTTCGTGGCTGCGTCACAATCAGGAGATGGAAATGCAAAAGAGTACCTGTTACCATAGTAAGTACCTCACCTCACCTTCCCTCCCCATGCTTGGGTTTGCTCTGCTCCGCTGTCTAATCATCTTCCTGTCCTCGCTGTCCTCTGGGTCCCGTTTGTTGTGAGGGATGATTTACACCGGTCAGCTCCAGGCAGAAATGATGAAATGATACCAAACTGCATTTGTAACACATTTATCTTCTATAGTGTGACCTATTTTATCCGGCAGCATAAGTTAGACTGTGATATTATACTGACAAACTTGTTTCATAAGTTAATTAAAGATTTTAAAGTGCCCATATTATGCTATTTTAAATGTTTCTAATTCTGTTTTAAAGGTCTCCTACAGTAGTTTCACATGCATCCAAGCTCAAAAACACTTCTCATAATCTCTCAGCGTCTGAAACGGTTCATTCGAAGATTCAGTCTCTCTAAACCCCGCCTCTCTGAGAGCTGCTCTGCTGTGATTGGTCAGAAAGCAAACGCTCATTATCATATGTGAATCTCAGTGATACGAACAGTAATGATAGCGTGGGTTTGACTCAATCTCAGCAGAAAACAGCGTCTTCTCCACATGAACAACACCAACCAAACTCTTCCAGTCTCAGACACGACTACGGTGATTGAGGGCGGGGCTAAGAGACGCTGCTCAGCCAATCAAAACCACAGGCTGACATTATGCAAATTATTATTATTTCTAATTATTATATTTTTTACATTTTATTATATGGTAATTTCATCAAAGTATCAATCTTTTATTCATTTATATGAATTAATTTAATAGATTATTAATTATTTCTAATTAATATATTTTTTATTAATTTTAATCAAATTTTTTTCATTTTTATTATATGGTAAAGACATTATGCAAATTATTATTATTATTATTATTTCTAATTATTATATATTTTACATTTTATTATATGGTAATTTCATCAAAGTATCAATCTTTTATTCATTTATATGAATTAATTTAATAGATTAATAATTATTTCTAATTAATATATGTTTTATTAATTTTAATAAAAAAAAATTCATTTTTATTATATGTAAAGACATTATGCAAATTATTATTATTATTATTATTTCTAATTATTATATTTGTTACATTTTATTATATGGTAATTTCATCAAAGTATCAATCTTTTATTCATTTATATGAATTAATTTAATAGATTAATAATGATTTCTAATTAATATATTTTTTATTAATTTTAATCTAATTTTTTTCATTTTTATTATATGGTAATTTAACATTTAATCACTATTTATTTAAAAAAAAAAAATATATATATATTATATATATATATATATATATATATATATATAATATTATATATATATATATATATATATATATATATATATATATATATATATATATATATATATATATATATATATATATATAATATTATATATATATATATATATATATATATATATATATATATATATATATATATATATATATATATATATATATATATATATATATATATATATATATATATATATATATTTGTATTTCTCAAAGTTTTGCATGATTATTTAAGCCAATTTATTTATTTATTTATTTTAATATTAGTTTTACTCTAGGCTTTTCCACATATATATTTATTTGAATCTAATTTATTGATCTCTTTATTTTACATTTGTGTCATATGTTAAGCAAATTTATTTCTTTACTTATTTTAATTGTATTATTTATTTTTTATGTTTTATCATATGTTAATATTTAATGAAACATTTTCCATGGTTTTAGGACCCTGTCACTCCTTAGCAGACCCCAGTTTGAAAACCCCTGTCTTAAAGGTGCAGTGTGTAATATTTATGAGGATCTATTGACAGAAATGCAATATAATACACATAACTATGTTTTCAGTGGTGTATAAAGACCTTACATAATGAAGCATTATGTGTTTATTACCTTAGAATGAGCCGTTTCTATCCACACACACCGCGGGTGTGAAGCCGCCATTGTGCGCCGCCATGTTTCTACGGTAGCCCTAAATGGACAAACTTCTCTACAGAGCGCTAGTCACTCTCTGCGGCGACATTTTTGTCCTGTGTCAGCCACTGTAGCTTCTCAATTTGCTCCGAAAGGGAGGGGGTGCAATTCACAACCTCACCACTAGATGCCGCTAAAATCACACACTGCACCTTTAAGAGACTCTATCTGCACTTTGATCTTTAAAACTTTGCAGACCTTTAACATTCACAAACAGCTTTATTACACACAACATGTTATTTGAAGTATAATGGGGCACTTTAATGAAAACAAGTGAGCGTGTTAGACTATAATTGGTCAGTTTTCCTCATTTTGAGCTGTCTTGGGTGAGATCGGTGAGATCATGCTGTAGCAACAAATCTCTCCCTAGAAACTTCCACATCTTTCCTCTTTTCACTTCTATAACCGTAACATACAAAGCTCTCTAATACGCCATTTTAACGCAATCTAGTGTTGCTTCAGCAGGACAGGTAATGTATGAATATTACGCTTCTGGTGTGAATACTGTTTTACACATCTCTGCTGTTTCTCTGTTCATGAGTGTGTGTAAAGCGCGTGTGTGTGTGTGTGTGTGTGTTTATGACTGGTGTTTGTTTGAGTGCTGAGATATCTCTGGGAATATTTATAAATACTAGGAGTGTAACGGTACACAAAACTGATGGTTCGGTACGTACCTCAGTTTTGAAGTCACGGTTCGGTACGGATTCGGTACAGCAGTTTTACAAAATTGCTTTTTATTAATTTTTATTCAACAGTGGTTTAATGAAAAAAAATTGTGTCTGTCTTTAAATGAATTCAGTTATAACTAAAAGTATCTTAAAGATAATGCTGTAAACAAATAGGGAGCCCTTACTTACATATTGCTATTAAAGATTAACAACAGAGCCCAAACTATTAGCCTAAATTAATTTGCTATTTATTTTTAGATATAATAATCAACACTCATAAGCTTCACATAAGGCAGTTTTTGCATTAACATCTAAATCTAATTATTATTATTATTATTTCTCCAATTCGTTGTTGAAATATAATCATTTAGTGGCTGTTATTTTCATGACAGGTTTATTTAAACATACATTAAATAAACAAGACATCACTAACAGGCTAAGTAGTATATAATGAATATATATAGGCTAATATAACGAATATATAGGCTAATATAGTGCATGTATTCAGTGAAAGAGTTAATCTCTCTAGTGAACTCACAGCTGTGGACACTGAATGACTTCTGAGGTAAATGTGATTCTACATGACATTGTTTACAAGCTGTTTTATTGTCTTTCCGCGGTTGAAACACAGATGGAGCGATTACACGACATATGATACGTTTCAGTAAGTTGTAATATATCCTCAACACACCTTAAGATATTAATTTATGTTTATTCTTTAGGAAGAGATGATCGCGTTCACTCGCGCGCCGCGCGCTGCCGCTTGAAGTTGAACTGATACGTGTCTATCAGTCACGTCACATTATAGAGCGTTAAAACTGCATTTATCGTTTGAATTTCGTGATAAAATGGACTGAATACTCAATATGTTCGTGTGGGAACTAGGATTGAAGTGTGTTCCGCGCTTTAAACAAGCCGACTGTTAACTGTGATAGATTACATTCATAACCGTTCGGTACACGCGTGCACCGTACCGAAAGCCCTGTACCGAAACGGTTCAATACGAATACGTGTACCGTTACACCCCTAATAAATACACATTTATAAATATGTGTGTGTGTGTGTGTGTGTGTGTGTGTGTGTGTCTGAAGATGTTTTGCAGGGATTTAGGTTTTATAATCAGTTTCTCAGAAATGCTTTTTCCACGCTTTATACATGAAGAGCTGAAGTGTTGAGCTGATTTCCCCCCCGGACGGTCTCCATGTCGTGAGCTGACCGACACACACTCACTGTGATCTTCCCTCTCATCCTCCACAGAGCCACAACAGGACCAGACCTTCAAAGACGACAGTGACGCCGCCACTTTAAGACAGACCCTCCCCGATCTGACCCCCGACGAAGCTTCCGAAGCCGCCGCCCTCCCCGCAGAAGAGCCCGCCCCTGCGGACACAGACTCCGCCCCTCCGCCGGAGGGGGAGGAGCCTGTCGCAGGGGATGATGCGGCCGGTGACCACGGCAGCGACGAATCCCCCAACAAATCCCCTTCGAAGAAGAAGAAAAAGTTTCGCACGCCGTCTTTCCTGAAGAAAAACAAAAAGAAGTCTGAAACCCAGTGAGGGCGCTTGGCAATACCTTCCGTTAAACCCGTTTGATTTTATACTGTGTTTAGTGTGTCGGATCTTTTTATTACGTTTTTATTCTTTTAGCGGTTGTTTCTAAACGCTGGCTGAGCACTGAAGTGCGGCTTGAGAAGCATGATCATCGGTCATCATCTCTGTTTTTAGAAAGAATAACCACTATAATGTACTGGAATGTATCGAATGTAACGAACTCGACTGCGATCTTTACTCCGCTGCATGTTTATCATTCATCAAATCATGTCTATAAACCTCTAAAAAACCAATGACGTGGAGTAAACAAGCCTCATTTAATCACGCAATCTCACTCGAGTGTCAAACATGCGTGATGATATTCTCTAAATCTGTTATTGGACGGAAATCGACTCGAGTTTCTGGACTTTCAGTGCGAAGCGGCGAGCGAATCTCACAAAACCTGAAGTGTTTTCTGACCTTGGCATTGTGACATTTTCATAACAAACATTATCTTTCATTTAAAATCACTGCGAAATAAAAGACCGTTGGCCTGAATTGGAGTGAAAATGTGTGTTTGCTGTAATAAACGGTGCATGTTTTGTGAGATTCGCTCTATAAAGATGCGTTTGTGTAGCTTTACACGTCTGCGATTATAACACACACACACACACACTCATCCTAACACTAGCTGTGACTCATCCTGCAGGAATATGAATATGTTTGCTTTTGCTTTTATATTATGTAGTTATTTTATCTGTAGTTTATTTAGTTTCCACGGAGCCGCTCATGCCATGCAGGGAAAAGTATGTCTTAACAATTCATTCCCACGACTCACATCAACACGTTTCATTTTTAGTAAATCATGCTCACAATATACTAATAATTTCTTTTTTTTACTAAAACATGGTGACGTCGTAATAATCTGTTCCCTTGTTTTAGTTTAATCAGAGCGAGAGGATGTGTTTTGTCTGCATGTCGTGTGTGAGGCTCCGTAAGTTTCATTCAGACGTCATCGCTTGTCCTGTAAAACATCAGAAACTAATTATTATTAAAGTTTCAAACAGCCACTGATGATGATGATGATGATGATGATGATGATGATGATGATGATGATGATGATGATGATGATGATGATGATGATGATGATGATGATGTGCGTGTTCTAGATTGGTTTACAGATGTGTGGCGTGTTTTCACACACAACTCTCACACACACACTCACTCTCTCTCACACACACACACTCACTCTCGCTTACTCGCTCTCTCACACAGAAACACACACTCTCACACAGAGACACACACACACTCGCTCTCTCACACACACACACACACACACACACACACACACTCTCACTCTTGCTATCACACACACTCACTCTCGCTTACTCGCTCTCTCACACAGACACACACACACACTCTCACACAGACACACACACACTCTCTCACACACACTCACTCACTATTGCTCTCTCTCTCACACTCTTACACACACGCTCAATCTCTCTCTCTTGCTCTCTCTCACACACACTCACTCTCTCTTGCTTTCTCTCACACACACATGCTCGCTCACTCTCTCTCACACTCACTCTTGCGCTCTCTCTTACACACACGGACTCTCTTGCTCTCTCTCTCACTCTCACACACACACACACACACACGGATTCTCTTGCTCTCTCTCACTCACACACACACACTCACTCACTCTTGCTCTCTCTCTCACACACACACACACGCTCGCTCGATGGCGCTCACACTCTCACACACACAGACACACAATCTCGCTCTCTCTCATATACACACACACATACTCATTCGCTCGCTCACTCTCTCTCTCTCTCTCTCTCTCACCAGACACACACACACACACTCTCTGCTGCGGTGTGTGTTTATAGTAACACAGAACTCGACCATCCTCAATAACCACTGGTAAAGAAACACACGATCAGAGATGGACGTCTGAACAGTGAATCTCACAAAGGAACATTCGCTTCATATTTCAACTCAAGTTTAAACGATTATTTTTAAGACCCTTAAGATTTTCTTTGCACATTTCATCCTGAAAACTATAATTGATTAATATGATTAGTTGTTTTATTAATATTAATGCAACAGATACTTCCATTATATACACTTACTAATATACTAAAGGCCTTTTTTCTGTACTTCAGTAAATTTGAATGGAAAAAGCGAATCGTTCTGTTGGTTTTGAGTTGAATTATGACTGCCGTTTTCCGGAGATTCGTCTGTTCTTGATGGACTGTCCTGTGCAGTTTGATCAATTCTCTTAACAAAATCTATAAAAAGGCAGAAAGGAGTGAAATGCTAACCATGTTTAGTTTTGATGGTGCAGAATAGCGTGTTTGTTCAGATCTGGATTCTGGACCAATGAGAGTCTGAGTATCTCCTGACTAACAGCCACAGCACGAGAGTTGCTGAAGGACCGCATGGCATTATGGGCTTTATCTGGTGTTGTTTGTCCTTTGACCTTTTCTGTTGATGTTCTTCTCAGCCGTTTTATTCATAACATTACTAAGTTAGATGGATTTATTGAACCCCTTCATTTGTATGTAATACAGTTTAAAACGCAATACTTTTTTTTAATGGCACTGTTTATTTTGCAACCATGAATAAAACTCCATCTTTAAAAACAGCCTGGATTTCAAGATTTTCTAACACAACAGGAATATTATTGATGTTATTATTGATTATTGATAATGATGATGTATTTACTGAAAAGCCTATTTTAAGAGCATTATCATATATAATCTACAGTTCACTTTATGAAGATGCACTAATTCCTGCGTCATAATCAAGAGCTGTGAGCCGTCCTATGAGTGCAGCGGCGCAATGATATTACACAGCACCTGAAAATAGGCTAACTTCCGTCAACATAACCAACGTGACAACCGGCTCACACAGAGAGCGCTGGGACTATTTTCAGACGCTGTGTAATATCATTGCGCCGCTGCACTCATGGGACGGCTCACAGCTCTTGATTATTACGCAGGAATGAGAGTATAGTTCCTAGACATATCGGCCTAGAAAATCCCAACTTCTCATTTTCCGTCTGTCTTAGTACACGATGGAACTACAGAAGAGTCAAGTTTTAAATAGGAGAAATGTCTAAAGTCTTTGGTCATTTTTTTGAGCGAGATGCTAACGGTCTAATCAGATTCAATGATCTATGCTAAGCTATGCTAAAAGTGCTACCACCAGACCCGGAGATCGACTGAATGGATTCAAAAACGGCCAAACTTTAGATCTGTTTAACTCTAGAGGAGACGGAAAATGAGCCTAGTTCATTTAAAGACCTGATGCCCTTGGAAATATATACATTTTATCAATAACTAACGGAAGCACCTTTGTTTTTAAGAAATAAAAGCGTGTCGTCTGCAAATTGGCTTATAGTCAATGTCCTACCAAGAATGTCTATGCCTACATTGTCATCAAATAATTATTACTTTTATGAATAGACATTCATTCGACTGCAAGATTGAAAAGTATTGGTGAAATAGGGCATCCCTGACGGATTCCTTGTTTTATTTCAATTCTGGGTGATGAAGCTAAAATTAAGGAAAACACTACTAAAGATATCATTATAGAACATGGAAATTACTCTACAAAACATAGGACAAAAGCCAAAAATGTCTGAAGACTTAAACAGGAAAAGGGTGTTCGAGGGTATCAAATGTCTAGAAATAGAAGTAAGCTTGTCTGAGGAATTGAATAATGGAGAGACCGGGAATGGCTGTAACCATAGACTGTAAAAAAATATGGGCGTAGTGTCCGTGACGTCTCCCGTAGGATTCTGATGAGCAGTTTTGAAGCGTAAAGTATGGTCGAGCTGGCCGTCGCCATCTTGGCAGTGCGTAATCACACGTCACTTTCAGATAATAGAAAATGGGCAAAGAGGTGGGACGTGGGCGGAGCTGAAGTGACACGATGACTAACAGACAGCAGATAAACAGCAATCCACCTGTCACTCAAAGTGGCCACGCCCTTAATTATGCAGAACTTTAAAGCTTTATATAATGTAAACGAATGAGTTATAAAATAATTCACCCCCCTCACAGTCGTCATGAAGGGCAAAATTAGCCGTATCGACCAAAAGCACAATTTGTCCCAGACTGTAAACATGTGTTCTTCTGCTGTAAAGTTGGCCATTTTAACATGAGATTCTGCTCCTTCTGGGGTCTGTCTCTAGTGGCCAGTCGATGAACTGCAGTTTAAGTCACTTCCATATCGGCTTCAAGAGAAAATGCGGGAGGAGCCGCTTGAACTTGAACAAATGAAGATGTAATTCTTGTTCCTCAGTGAAGACCGTCTTTCCACTGTGGTATACTCTTGGAAGTTCACCTGATCCCTTCTCTTAAAACATCTTCCAAGACCTATAGGCATAAAAAAATTCAAATAAAACATTGATAAATTGATACAATTTGAATCAAAACCACACATTTTCTGTTTGTATTGCAAAGATAATAGCTATGTCATTTAATAGCAGACACATTTTGAACACACTGGCTTAAAAGTACTCCAAGATATAGACAGAAAGGTCAAAAATATTACAACCATCCCCAGTCTCCCCCATAATTAAGCAAATCAAGGACTAATCTAATACTTCTCCATTAAATAATTCTCCTTGTTGGACTTTGAAACTAGAATAATTAACCCATGCGTCATTGATGGCGATAATTCAGCTTTATCTATACACTCTTTTAGTGCTTCGAAAACTTTTATTTTAATTTCGGTCCAAAAATGTTTATATAATGCTTGTGTAATGCCATCAATACCTGGGGACTTTCCATTAGACATTTGTTTAATAGCAATTTCTAATTCTGAAATCTCAACGTCAGCTTCCATCATATTTCTAAAATAAGAGTCTTATATTTTAAGGAGGAAATTAAATCACAATTTCTCTTTTCTCTCTTTAAATTTTAACAAAATATGGAGAATTTTTCTCCTAGATCGTATAAATGCCCCTTCAGTCTTATCTTTCAGTATAAAAATCATCCAGTTCTGATTGAAGACAGTGAAGTTCTTTCTGCTCTCTCTCTCTCATTAAGGATTTCTTTATTTACAAAATAATTGAGTCTTGATAAAATTATCTGCCTTGATTTTCCAGCATTTACAATTAGTTTCCCTTCTTTAATTGCCGATCTTTTAATGTAAAATTGAACCCATTCCCATTTGCCAAATTAAGTTAATTCAGACATAGTTTTAAATTCCGACCACGACTTTGCCCCAAAGTGCAGCCAAAGAGGCCTTTAAGTGACAAGCAGCCTGTTTTAACTTCCCACCTGGGAAAGAGGAACTTCACATCAACTTCACCACCATCGAAACTACTGAACCATCAAGACTTGTCATACTGCATCTGGACGCTGGCATTGCAAGTATCGTAAATGTAACTATCTAAACAGAGATTTAGTGTAGAGCCTGTTATCAAGGTGCTTTAAATCAAGAAACTGGTTTTGTTCACTCTTGTGTTTCTATAGCTTCCATTTAATTCTTTCACTTTCCATTTTACCCATTAGTGTGTGTGTATGTTTAGACTAGTTATGTGTTTGTGATTTCGTTCAATAAAATTTTTGTGCACATGTAACAGGGAAAAGAAAATTGTTATCCATCCCATGACCCGGAAACCGACCGAGCTCAGCCATCTTGTAGGACATCTCAATTCTCTAATTGCACCGCGAGGATCGAGGAGTAAAGAGGCTTCCTGAGGAGTCATGAGCGAGGATACATGGGTGTATCCTTTGCGGAAGTGCTTTATCGACTAAACATGAGGTGCGTATTAATTCTCCTCCCCCTTCACATCTTGCCACAGTTTATTCAATATTATTATTACGTTTACATGTAAAAAAAAATGTATGTCAAATAACAACAACTAACAGTTGCAGAATTATATCAAAGCACAAAATGAAAGAAACAAACTGTAATAGCCTACTATAAACAAAAAAATAAAAAGCAATTAATTACTGGGAATAATTTGTTGTTGACAATAACATTAATATAATGTAATATTTTTAATATAGAATAAACTATGGACAAATGTGGTATTTTGTAGCGGTTGAAACTATTACAATATAAATAGTTATCTCTAATGTTCAAGAATCCCGATGTGCAAACTAAATCCAGCGGTGTAGATCATCATTAATTGACGACACTTTGAAGTGAGGATATATAATTTCACTTCATTCAATTACTCCGTCCTTTCCGTCTTTTCCTCGCGTCCTTCCCTCGCATCCTGAAGGGGTGGAGATAAGACGCGAGGAAAGGAAACAAGGATGTACAAATAAGAATTGAGAAGCACCCCTACAGTTGACTAGGGTAAATTATGACTAGAGACGGCCATTTTGTCCTCAGTCGCATTAAGTTGTTGAGGAGAACGTTGTGTGACCGGATGAGCTGTATATCACATCTCTGTGGTGTCCTTTCATGTATTTCAGTCCAGTAAACACGAGTGAGCTCAGTCTACGTCTCCGTGTGGTCCTTCCCGGGAGGGTCGAAATGAAAAGAGCAAACCAGTAAAAGGGGGTTACACACATTCATGTAGGCTAAGGCCCAACCCCAATTCTTTTTTATACCCCTTCGCCTTCCCCTACCCCTACCTGTTCCCCTTGCCCCTTGAAACAGAGTGCCAAGGCGTAGGGGTGAAAATATTCCCCTAAGAAATGGGACAGCACTACTATACCATTACACGTCATCATACCCCGTTTATTTTATTAGTGAAACAGTAATGAAGTGTGTAGGCTTTATCTAACAGAAATCAGGCGCGAGCACGTTTAACAAATTCCCTCCCAACAGAGTTTTGCGCTGTATTTGGACTTAATAAAACGGCGCTCATTTTCAGTTCAAAAACGTATGAGCCAGAGTTTCCTAAGATGATACAGAACAGGACTGGAGTAGCCGCTTTTCCATCGGGCCAAACTGTTCTCTTTGTTTACTAACCGGTCCATTCCGTGCTGATCCGAGCCGGCCAATATGGATATGGTTTCGTTATCTACTGTGGTGCTGCGATAATGTTCATACGTTATACATCAAGTCAGACGATATGTGATGTAAATATCGACTGCGTTATGAAGGATGACCAGATATATATATATTTTTTACTATTATTAATATGTGTTCAAATCACTCAAATAGTGCGTTTCGCAAGCTACGGAGAAACTGGCAGCCAGGCGACACGCAAGTGATCGATCCTGAGTGGCAACACACACACATTCTATGCAGCACGGAGTCGGTGGAGGGAAACTCCTCATACCCCTTCGTTCGAAGTGTGGTCCTGAAAAATCTTGGTTTGAAAGGCTATCTGGCCCTTCCCCTTCCCCTTACCACTCCAGCCAAAAGAGAATCGAGACCTACCCCTTCATGTGAATGCGCAAAACGAAGGGGTAGGGGAACGAGAAGGGCTAAGAGGTAGAAATGGGAATGGGATTGAGTGTTGATTCTGTGGTCACTGCTTGCAAAACAAAGTCCCTTTAATGATGACTCACGGCTACATTCTCGGAGTACTGTACCCAGGTAAGTGTTATATAATTGTATCTCAATGATATTAAAATGTTAGTCTGTTGCTGTTTGGTTGCTCCTGTTTTTAATGTAATTTATTCTGCTTCTGAAACCTATTATTTTTAACCTATTACCTATTATTTTACAATTAATGATAAATTATCTAAAGCCAAAGTATTTCCTCCACAACATTCTGCATTAAAATGTAAAACGCATTTGAAAGATGCTCAGTGATCATAGTTGTGGCTACAATTGTGGAACAAAACTAGTCATGAAACAGCAAAAATGCAGCTCACAGAAAAATATCAAACCATTGTTTGTTTTGGCCATTGGACATTGGAATTAAATTGTCCAACCGATAAAACTTACCTAACAGGCGATTTCCTTATGGTTCTTAATGGCTGATAATGATGATTTTACTAAACTCTACACAGTTCAAAGGTAGACGGAAAGAAAACAAAATCGGCCAAAAGACTTTGAACAGACACACCTGTGAATCTGCCATTAGTTCACATACAACATTTACATTTATGCATTTAGCACAGGGGTTTTCAAACTTAATGATGCCAGGGACCCCCAAATATGATGAATCTTTTATGAGGGACCCCCATCCTAAATTTCATCTATTTTTATGAAAAAACATTTAAACTGTTAATTATGAGACATTACAAATACAAAATATTGTTTCCAAACGTAATAAATTGGCTATACTTAATGTTGTATGTATAAACCCGAAGAAGAAAATGTTTCAATTAAAAATTATTTTGTAAGCAACTTTCACAATAAATGTATGTAAGCAACTTACTGCGTTAAGAATACTGCTTTACAACCCCAGTGAGCAAGATAAAGGGACTCACTAGAAAGATACATTCTGGAAAGTAGCCTATGTATACGGCAAGAAATGAGAGAAACATTTAGAAATGAAACGGTAGACTTTATCCATTTTTGCTTTGTCTTTTTATTCTCTGAAATTTTCTGGGGACCCCTTAGGACCTTCTGGAGGACCCCTGGGGGTCCCCGGACCCCAGTTTGAAAACCCCTGATTTAGCAGACGCTTTTATCCAAAGCGACTTACAACTTGGGGGTACACGAAGCGATTGGTCATGAAGAGTCAAGTAAGGGCAACAAGTGCCTGAAATACTGAGACCGTGTACATTGCTTAGTGTAGCACAGGCTAGAGTAGGGAGGGAAAAAAGGGGGAGAAAGAGGAAAGGAAAGTTTTTCTTTTTTTACGAGTGGTCACGGAAGAGCTGAGTTTTTAGTTGACTTTTGAATGTTGTCAATGATTCTGCGTTTCAGATGGCGTTGGGAAAATTGTTCGACCAGCTGGGAACGTTGAATTTAAATGTTTTGGAAAGGGATTTTTTGCCTCTCTGTGATGGTACCACAAGCCGTCGCTCCTTAGCTGAGCGAAGGCTTCGGGTGGGGGTGTGGATTTGTAGAATGGAGTCAAAGTATGCAGGAGCTGAGCGCGTGGTGGCTCTGTAGGCAAGCGTCAGCGCCTGAAACTTGATGCGAGCAGCGAGTGGTAGCCAGTGCAGGGAGATGAAGAGAGGTGTGACGTGGGTCCTTTTGGGCTCGTTGAAGACAAGACGTGCTGCTGCATTCTGGATCATTCGAAGTGTTTGGATTGTACGAGGGGAGTGCAGCCAGAAGCGCATTGCAGTAGTCAAGTCTGGAAATAACCTGGGCCTGGACAAGAAGCTGTGTTGCGTGCTCTGTTAGGAATGGTCTAATCTTCCTGATGTTGTGGAGCGCAAACCTGCACGAGTGAGCTGTCTTAGCAATGTGTTCTCTGAAGGACAACTGGTCATCAAATGTTACTCCAAGATTTCTGACTGACTTTGATGGGGAAATCAAGGATGCACCTAGCTGGATGGTGAAGTCATGTTGTATAGTGGGACTGGCGGGGAAGATGAGAAACTCGGTCTTTGCCAGGTTGAGCTGCAGGTGATGTTTTCTCATCCATGCAGAGATGTCAGCCAGACAGCTGGAGATTCTTGCAGCTACTGTGGGGTCGTCTGGTTGAAATGAAAGGTAGAGCTGAGTGTCATCAGCATAGCAGTGGTATGAGAAGCCATGTGCCTGAATGATGTGTCCCAATGAAGTGGTGTAGATGGAGAAGAGGAGAGGACCAAGCACTGAGCCCTGAGGAACCCCCGTGGTCAGTTGATGTGCTTCGGATTCCTCTCCTCTCCAGGCAACCTTGAAAGACCTACCTGTGAGATAAGACTCAAACCAAAGGAGTGGAGTCCCTGTGATGCCCAGTGATGAGAGGGTGGACAGAAGGATTTGATGATTGACCGTGTCAAAGACCGCAGATAGATCGAGCAGGACGAGGGCTGATGATTTGGAATCAGCTTTAGCTATCAGCAGGGCTTCAGTGACCGACAGTAGTGCAGTCTCTGTGGAGTGGCCCCTTTTGAAACCTGATTGGTTGACGTCCAGCTGATTATTCTGTGAGACGAAGGAGGAAACCTGGTTGAAAACAACTCGTTCAAGAGTTTTCGCAGAGTTTTTCGGTCTGTAGTTATTTATGAGTGATGATTTTAATGTGGGTTTCTTAAGCGTTACCCGAGCCTGCTTGAATGTGGTAGGGAAAATGCCGGTGCAGAGAGATGTGTTGATGATGTGTGAGTGCTGGTAGGAGTGTAGGAGAGATTGCTTGAAAGAGGTGTGAGGGAATGGGATTGAGAGGACAGGTGGTAGGATGGCTGGAGAGGAGTTTAGATACGTCTGTCTCAGTGAGAGTAGAAAATGAAGAGAGAGGATGTTTGATTGTGGATGTGGCTGATCTAAAATCCACAGTGCGCGTGGGTGAGAACTGACTGCTGATAGTTGTTGTTTTGTTTGTGAAGAATTGGGCAAAATCGTCTGGAGATAGGGAGGTGGCGGGGGAGCACAGAGGAGAGAGTTAAATGTTCTGAAAAGTGTGCGTGAGTTTGAGGTGCTGTTGATCTTGTTTTGGAAATAAGAAGATTTAGCTGCATGTACTTCATCTGAGAAGGATGAGAGCAGGGACTGATACTTACCTAGATCAGATGGGTGGTTAGATTTACGCCATTTTCTCTCTGCTGCCCCGAGTATCGTCCGGAGTTCACGAATAACATCAGAAAACCAAGGGTTAGAGGGAGTAGCTCATGCTGGCCTAAAAGTAAGAGGGCAAATACTGTCTAGACAAGAAGTTAAAGTGGAGCATAAAGTGTCAGTTGCAGTGTTAACATCCATAAAGGAGAATTATGTGGCTGAGGGAAGGGAGGATGACAGAGGAGAGATGAGAAAGAGAGAGTGAGCGCAGGTTTCACCTGAAAGTAACTGGTGGAGGAACTGGTGGTGCATGAGTAGTCAGTTGAAGATTGAATGTGATGAAGAAATGATCTGAGATGTGTAGAGGTTTGACCAAAATGTTGTCTGTAGAGCAGTTGCGTGTGTAAATGAGATCCAGATGGTTACCAGATTTGTGGTTATGTGAAGTGATGAGGCGTTGATCGAATGATGCTAGGAGGAAGTGGAAATCTGAAGCATAAGATTTGATTAGGTGAATGTTGAAGTCGCCAAGATCTATGAGTGGGCTGCCATCGTCTGGGAATGAGGACAGCAGAACATCTAGCTCATCAACAAAGGTGGTCAATGGACCAGGGGGGCGGTAAATGACTACAATATGGATTTTAAAGGGAGTTGTAAACGTAAAAGGGAGTTGTAAACGTAATAGCCAGGTATTCAAATGTGTTGTTATTGCAAAGAGATGTATGAGTTGAGTATTTCCAGTTTTTAGAAATGAGAAGACCCGTGCCTCCACCCCTCCCAGTCTGGCGAGGGGTGTGGGAGAAAGAGAAGTTATTAGAAAGAGCAGCAGGTGTTGCTGAGTCTTCTGGGCGGATTTTGAGAGCGGATTGAGTGACAAAGGCTGGAATGAAGTCAGCTTTATTGACAGCTGACTGACAATTCCATAGCCCCACAGAAAAAGAGGGAGGGGCATTAGAGGAGGAGGGAACAGGACGTAGATTAGCAGAGTTACGGTGTCGTGTAGGCCTACGTGTAATAGTGTGGCGTGGTTGAGAGATAACGGACTGGACACACATGGTTAGAGAGAGGAAAGGAAGGTGAAGGAGGACAAGAAACAGAGATAACACAGTGCCTTACCGGAGTCCTTGCATCGGAGGAGTCGCGCAGAGGAAGAGTCGAATACAGATGTCTTTACCCGCATCGGTTCTGCTTCCGCGCCAGCTATGGAACGCTCGTTAAATAGATACTATTCACTGCTTGAGTGAGCTCAGCGGGCTCTGATAATTATACTTCAACGCGCAGATAAGAGAGCCCGTGAATGGCTTCAAATCAATACCAATTGATTTGAATTGATTTGACAACTAGGGGCTCAGTCGACAATAGCAAGTAATAATTTGGTGACGCTTAACATTTTTGTTTGTTTATTACTATTAGTGAGGCACATTTTTGGAGAACTGGCTGTGGATATGAAGCTTTTTTTTTTAAAAGCGAGTTTAAACCAGATTATTGCCTGGCTGAAAGTGAAACTTTGAATTAATTGTAATCCTAAGTAATTTGGAAAAATGGCGTCTCAATCTATTTTTGAGGAGGATTTGCCTTGTCCAGTGTGATATTTTTATTAAACCCATAAATCCGGCACAGCAAAAATCGACTGCACCAAAACGATCCTGGCATTGCCGCTTCTGCTCTGCTCCTGCGACGTGCTGCCGCACCACCTCTGCATGCGGTGTGAATGCTGTTATCTTGCATTCCCTTTTGAAAACAGTTCACTCGTATTGCGTCGCCAGACGTGCAGAGCTCTGCAAGCGCTGATTGGCTGGGCTGTGAGAACTGCCAGAATGGGCAGGGCCTCTGCCTTTATAAGCAGCTTGTTTTGCCATAGGATTTAGATTTATTCTCCTTCAGCGACGATATCCTCCTTCGCTGATTCTCCTGCTAGAAAGCCTTCTAGCCGTAGGAACGAGCCCAGCAGCAGAAACTAGCCAACTTTTCTGCAGCAGCAGTTCAGCAGATGACAGCCTTCAGCCACTTCAGCTCTTGCCGGCTGAGCACATGCTTCCGCTGGTCAAGCTGCCTCAGCCCTTCACACCGTGGCGGTCCTGCAAGTGTTCCAGGCTAAACTCCTACAGTCTAAGGACAAGTCTGGACCAGCTGCCTTCCGTGACCTGCGCATCGCCACTGATCTTGCCCTGTGCACCACGAAAACCACCGCCCAGACCATAGAAAGAAGCATGGCCAGTTTAGTAGTACTTGAGTGCCACCTTTGGCTCAATCTCACGGAGATTAAGGATGCAGAAAAAACTGCCTTCCTTGACTCCCTGGTCTTCACCACTGGTCTCTTTGGCCCTGCGGTGAGCGGCTTGGCGGAATGTTTTATCGAGGCACTGAAGTCTTCGCAAGCAATGCACCACTTCCTACCTAAGCAGTACTGAACACGATAAAACGAGGTTACTTGCTCCAATTTGCTCGCAGACCTCCGTGCTTCAATGGCCTGGTCAATACATCGATAAGGAGCAATGTAGCTCACGTCCTTCACACTGAAGTAATGAACCTGCTAGCAAAGGAAGCTGTCTCCCTCCCCACAGCAAGATGGTAATGAGAGCCTGGCACACGCCGGAACGCGCTCTCACTATTCAGCAGCTTTCTGCATCATTCAGAGTGGGGACTTCTATCCCTCTCAGAACATTTCAAAGGGTGTTAGGCCTCATGGCCTCCGCATCGTCAGTATTCCAGCTGGGCATACTGCGTATGCAACCCCTGCAGCATTGGCTAAAGCCCCAGATCCCAGCTCATGCTTGGCAGTCTGGCCACATTCGTGTCAGGGTGGACCACGGCTGTGTCAAAGCCCTGGCCCCCTGGCCCAGCTGGTATCAGACTGGTGTGAGCATGGGTCTAGTCTCGAGGAGGAAGGTAGTTTCAACAGACGCCTCCAACATAGGTTGGGGAGCTCTGTGCGAGGGCAGGCCAACCTCCGGCCTCTGGTCGAGCTCAGAGAAATGGCTGCACATCATCTACCTGGACCTAAAAACCTTCCTCCCGGACCTGGCAGGACACCATGTCTTGGTATGAATGGACAACATGGCAGTGGTGTCCTACATAAACCACCAGGGCGGACTCAGGTCGAGGTCCCTGTGCAGACTGGCCAGGCACTTTCTCCTATGGGCAGAGCACAACATGTGCTCCCTGAGAGCAGCGCATGTGCCGGGCAAACTGAACCAAGGCGCAGACATGCTGTCCCGGGACAATTGGCCCAGCCTCCCCCTTAACGCATTCCCTCTGCTATTAACCTAACACTCATAAATCGGTGTTGTGCACCAAACTGCCAACCGGCCATGAAACAACAGATCGAAATATACTGACAACAAGGGGCAGACACAGCCGAGAATAAAATGGAGGAAGAGAACAAGTGATAGGGCAATCAGCTTGTGATCTGCACACACCCGTGCTGTAAAATCTGCGCTGATTGCCCAGGTCACGAGCTGCAGAAAATGACAGGACAACACAGACAACAGGGAAGCCAATGAAGCACCCTGACAGTAATTCGATTGATCAGCAGATAAAACTTGCCCTGTCCTTATTTCCTTATTGTATCCTTATTGTAAAACTGAAACCGGTCAAAGTGATCAAAGGTAACAAGTATAAAAATCAAGACATCTGTTAATCTGCGGTTCACACAGAGCCTGTAGCTCATTCTACACTGATCAATTAATAATTTGGTGATGAATATTATTTCTGATTATTACTAATATTGCTAATGCAGGTTTTTGTGAGTACCGGCTGTGGATGTGAAGCCCTTATTTTAAAACAGACCGCTGAGAGTTAAAACAATTATTACTTAACTGAAAGCAAAACTTTCAGAGTTTGAGATTAATTTCTTATTAACTAAGAAAAATGGCATCTAGCTCTTTTGCTGAGGAGGGTTTCTCTTGTCCGGTGTGCTGTGACATTTTTATAAATCCTGTTCTTCTGTCGTGTAGCCACAGTTTTTGTTCATGCTGTATTCAGAGGGTTTGGAGAAATAAAACACTTAAAGAATGTCCGGTTTGCCGAACAAGATCTTCAAACAGTCATCCTCCAGTAAATTTGGCTTTGAAGAACCTGTGTGAGAGTTTCCTACTGGAGAGAAGGCAGAAATCTTCATATGAAGCTGGAACCGTCTGCAGTGTTCATAAAGAGAAGCTCAAACTCTACTGTCTGGATGATCAACAGCTTGTGTGTTTGGTGTGTCGAGACTCCAGAAAACACACCAACCACAAATTCCTTCCCGTCGATGAAGCTGCAGTAGATAATAAGGTGAGTTTTTTTTTTTTTTTATAATTAAACATCAATAATTACAGTATTTATAGATATATACTGGTGTAGGTACTGTAGTTTTGTAATTATTGATATTATTAATGTTTTTTTCTGTTAAATTATTTCAGAACGCAACGAGCTGTCAATTTAGAATCTAAATGAGTATTTTATGTTTTTTGTCTTCAAGCTTAAACCAGATTTATGATTAGGATCAAAACCTTTTTCTGTATTGTGAAACTGATCTGCAGAGGTTGGATTTGTCTAGCCTGGTCCTACATGACTCTTGTACATTTCATTTGTACAGAGAGTCTGGCCACTCTCCATTGACAAGCATTAACTTTCTTGAAGGCGAGTACTCGAAGGCGAGTACTTGAAGTTTAAAACTATTGGATCTGCCAAGAGCCACTCTGGATCTGCCTAACCAATCGCTAACGTTTGGTCGTGACGCATGTCATGCGTTCGCCTTTGCCAACTCCTGCACCACTAACGGAGCGAGCTGGAAAATCAAACTTTTCCCGAACCCTGTGGGGAGGAGGGCCACAACATCATGGCCACCAACAAATCTCAGCAAAGATTGTTCTTGCTCCAGCTTTAACTTCTGGATATTCGGCAGTGGTGCCACAACGAACCGAATGGCTTCGCTCGCATCTTTTCTCCGCCGCCATTACTGAACTACAACTCAAACTAGTGCACGACATCAACGTCATCGTTCTCAGCCACTCCCTCTGTTCGCTGATTGGACAGATTAAAATTTGACCGGAGAAAACCAGAGAATATACCGCAGTCCCAGACTTAGTACTGAAGGAAAATGAAAATTGAGCAGAAGTACGTAGGAGGGCGGAGCCAGGCTAGGATTTATCTCCATTGGGGATAAAAAATTATTTCGCAAAAGCAGGGATATTTAGACCAGAGGGGGGTCCCCACTCAAAAATTAAATATCACTTAAAGGGTCATGAAACCTCCTGTTTTAGCAGCTGTCAGTTCTCACCACAGTTTTGAAAAATGCTATAAAAGTGGGCGTGGTTAAGCAGCGGAGTGGAGGGGGACGAGGGGAGACTGACTGACAACAACACAGCAACGGCTTCTGATTCAGAGTTAAAAGCATCAAAGCATATGTTGTGAACTTCAGTTGTTTCTTGAAGAATAGACCAGGAGACGTTGGATCAAGACTAGGGTTGGGAATCGTGAGAAATTTTCCGGTTCCGGTTCCGGTTTCGGTTCCGCCTAACGATTCCGGTTCCGATTCCGGTTCCATTAAAATTATTACACAAATAGTGGTAAAGGAAAAAGGCACAATACGCAACTCAAACAATCCATTTTGTGTTTATTACTTGCTCTAAAATTAATTTACAGGTTGGCAATGTCAAAAAAGTCCTGTACTGTACATCTATTACAGTATTAATTAAGCCATTCTTGCAACACATTGTTTTTCAAATGAACACCTCTGAAATTGTCTTATTACATTTTATCTCTCTGTCTCTGAATAAAACCAAGTTATAAATTATATTTATTAGTTATATTTATTAATTAGTTGTATATTAATTTAATAGTAATTCAGTTATTCAGTGAACTTGTAAATAATAAATTGCAATTCAGCATTACAAAGGTAATTGTGCCTAAACGCTTACCTAAACCATGGTGACTCAACGGTTGACATACATATACATATATATATATATATATATATATATATATATATGTATATATGTATATATGTATATATATATATATATATATGTATATATGTATATATGTATATATATATATATATATATATATATATATATATATATATATATATATATATATATACATATATACATATATATATATATATATACACATATATACACATATATACACACATATATACATATACATATACACATACATATACACATACACATACACATACACATACACATACACATACACATATATATATATATATATATATATATATATATATATATATATATATATATATATATATATATATATATATATACATACATATACATATACATATATATATATATATATATATATATATATATATATATATATATATATATATATATATATATATATATATATATATATATATATATATATATATATATATATATATATATATATATAGGCCTTACACTATAAATCTGGTATAAGCCCTGAGGCACTTTGTGCTGTAGCAAATGTTTTGTCAAATTGCTAGTGCAGCCTCCTTTGCATGTTATTAACTTTTCACATTTTGCTTCATTATCATTCATTCTTTGGAAATGAATCCATACTTGTGACTTTCTCTTCGCCATGCTGGTGGTCAACGAGAAAATATCTGACGCAAAACCGTAAATGTGTAGCGCGAGGGCTTTCAGTGCTGAACTGCGTTGCCCTCCTGGAAGCGGCAGGCAACGTCATTAATATTCATGATGAGGTGAGCCAGGGTTGCCAGGTTTTCACAACAAAACCCGCACAATTGCACAATCGCTTCAACCCGCGGACATGAAACACAGCCCGCGGCAACAGTGGAAAGCGGGAAAACCACGGACTTGGCAACACTGGCTGTCACTCGCTATGAAAGGATACGCTTCCAGCGCTTCGCACACACATTGCACCAGAACCGTTTTCGGAACCGAAACTTAGGAATTTCGCGCGGTTCTGGTATTTTTCAAAAATCAGTTTCGGTTCTGAATAAGAACCGGTTCTCGGTTCCCAACCCTAATCAAGACAGAAGTAATTCTTTTTAATGAGAACTCTCTGTGCTGCAGGTTGTCCGAAAACAGTCTGATTTAACAGTATACCTGATAGGTTATATACATTCCAAAGGGGGAAGGATTTACATTGAGGTTGAAATATACAGGTTTTGGGAAAACCTGCCCAGACAGAGTATCACCTACTCCTAATCAGCAAAACTATTCAAACGCATAGATCCTAATCCAATCACTCAGGCAGTATTGCTCTAAACTTGTCATGGTAAATAGTCCGGGAGTGCATAAAGACAAAAGACTTAATGTCTCAACCACTTACACGGCCTGACGTCATCTCCTTAGAATTTCCTCAAGTTTACTTCAAAATGTAAAACACAAATATAGATGTTTTCAGTTATATTCTATTACATTTGAACCTAGATATAACAATGTATAAATTTGTAATTCAACACATACAATATAGGCTACACATGGTTGTGTAAGCTCACCTTAAATAACACAAATACATAAAATACATATCGACAGCTATCATTTATTGCACAAATAAATGCACAGCAATCCGCATGTTCTCTGCATAGAAAATATATACGAACACGCTGTTGCATCATTGATATGAGCCGTTTGATCGGTTAATGGGCATAAAGAGCAGTTACACTCACAGTGTCATGAATCGCGTTTGTTTCGAAGACTCAGGATCTACTGAAGAGAACTTATGGGAGGCAGAAACTCTTATAAAGCAAAAATAAACACTCGATTGGATCCAATAATGCGTCTCTCACTCACTGAATGCGATCTCACTGTTTGAAGCGCCTGTCAATCAACGCTTCTCATAGGATAAGGACACGCAGACTTAGTGAATAATTAAGTGAGGCCTCTTCTCATAGGATAAGGACACACAGACTTAGTGAATAATTATGAGACATCGATGAGTCATCGCTGTACTATAGTACGACAAAGCGTCACATTCTGTGACGTTGATACAAAGATGAATTTAAACCTGGAAGTTGAATATAGCGCTATTTTTTTTTAAATTAACTAGTTTTCTCCTACAATCAAAATGAATGGATGGTAACATTGACTTCTATGATGCTCAACACTCATAACTCAAGTTAAAATCTCAGAAAATTTGGTTTAGGGTTTCATGACCCTTTAATAACAGAGGTGTAAAACTATTTTTATGTTGATTTCTTTCAGGAGAAATTCAAAGATGCACTGACACCCTTGCAGGAGAAACTGAAAACATTTGAGAAATTTAAACAGAGTTATAATAAATCTGCTGAACAAATTAAGGTTTGAAATAAGCAGTTATTTAAGCTATTTTGAAAATGTGTATATTGATGTGGTTTGGGCATTATGTCTTTATGTAAAAATATCTTTAATTTCAGAATAATGCTCAACACGCAGAGAAGCAGATTAAAGAAGTGTTTGAGGAGCTTCACCAGTTTCTTTATGATGAAGAAACGTTCAGATTAACAGCGCTTAGAAAGGAAGAGGAGCAGAAGAGTCAGAAGATGAAGGAGAAGATTGAGGAGACGAGCAGACAGATCTCATCTCTCAGCAGCACAATCAGAGACATCGAGCAGCAGATGAAGACTGAAGATGATCCATTCCTGCAGGTGTCCATCAATCTTCATTAATCATCATATGAACGTCAATTTCAGAGATTTAAACCAAACTCAAATTTCTTTTTCTCTTTACAGAACTTTAAGGCCAAATATATAAGGTTTGTGTCTATGACATGTTTCTCTCTCTATTTCTGAATGCAAATCATCATCATCTCTGACTCTTGAATGTTGTTTCAGAGCCCATTATTGTCTGCCAGTTCCAAACCTCAGTTCAAGTGTGATGACCACTTTCACTGATCACCTGACCAACCTGAAGCTGAATGTCATACAGAAGATGCAGGACAATGTTGTTAAAAGTGAGTATGACTGAATACAACAATGATTTCAGTGTTATTTGCGTTAATGTAAGTGTATGAGTGTGTATCTGTTCTCTCTCTTCAGCTCCAGAGATCATCATCGATCAATCTAATTCTGAATCTCGTTTCATTTTGATAAAAGTTTCTGCCCAGACCGCAACATAGTGTTGGCCCAGATCCGGCTACGTGTGGAATCCACATGTACCAGATGTGGACCGGATCTGACTGACATGTTGTCTGGGTGATGATTCAGATGATGAATATAATCTCTATTATCATTTTCCAAAAGGTGGTGCGGACAGCAGAAAAAAGAATAAAAGATGCTTCCAGAAACCGGCTAAATCTGAAGACCCTCTGCTCGCACTAACTAAGGTGCCCCTCTCGTCCAGACCAACAAAACCTAGAGGTAGTCATCAAAAAAGCCCAATAACACCACGTATAACTACTCATTACGAGCCAGGGCTTTCGACGGATCAGGCTAGACTAGGAGACTTGGGACGGTATTTCGAGCTCAAACCCACGCTGCTTTTACATCGGTCCAGGAACTCCTTGGCGCTTTACTAAAACCCGCCTCTCTGGAACAACATCACACAAACCCATCATTTCACCAACAAATGGAAGTTTGATCAGAAGACTAATCCGAAAGAAATAACTGGAAACTAGCGAGATCGCAAAACCAACATGACAAAAGCAGCCGTTTGTTGCCATTTTTGTCGTTTACTTAAAGGGTCACTTCAGGGATTTAGCATTAGGCGTTGTATCAGTAGAAACTCGGTAGTATATTCAAATTATGGTACTTTCCACCCTCATATCCCCCTGAGACGAGAGAATTATGCATTTTATTTCTGGAAAAATTCCTCCGATGGCGCAAATATCGTCATTTTGCGTCATCGGAGGATTTTTTTGGCCAGAGGCAAAGACTACAGCCACTAGATGGAGCTGTTCCGCAAGTTATCAACCCGCCCATAGGGGAGAGATCTCACACACAGAATGTAACATTAAGACAGACAGCCGAACGGACAATCGTAATAATGGAGGGATGCAGAGTAAAGTCAGTGTTTCAACTTTTCAATGAATTCCTGTGATAGTTTAGCTTCCATATGCAATCTGAAAACGTGCCAGACTGGCGCTTAACGTTACCTCAGCTCTGCTCAGCTCTTCGTGAGGAATGAGATCTGACACTGCTGCATCTGTGACGTGACTTTCATTCGGCTCACTCACACTTTATTGAAAAGACACGTTCAGTTTTTAATTGTAGTGTTTATTCTCTAACTGAACGAAGTGATTGTATTACTATGAAGATCAAAACGACGGTGTACGGAGTGGCCTCGTAGGGCAGCGAAGCAAGTGCATTCTGGGAGTTGTTGTCTTTCATCTACATGAGATAAAAATACATTTTCTGTCTTTTCTCAGTCTAGAAGGCACCAAATTCAAAAATAATTTCACATTTCTACTGCATAAATGACCCAGTTTAAATACAAAGCTTAATGATAAATCACTGAAGTTACCCTTTAAAGATTTAAAACCCAAGCATCCATCTTATACAGTTTTAAGAAGTGATACATTGTGAATCATGATCAATTAATTTGTGCCAAGATTGCACTTTAGTACCACAGAAATAAAGTGGCAGTATTTACAGTTATTTACACGTATACTTTCAGTCGTGTCTGTTTCTGTTTATTTGTAGTCACAGGACAGTTTACATCACATTTAGAAAGAACGATCATTTTTACAAATTTTCCACCAAAAATACGACATGAAGAGCTTTTAGCACTCTCTCCAGTGACGGTCCCAATACAGTTAGGCTATATTTTCAGTCAGAGAAACAGAGGAAGCTCCCCCCCAAAAAAGGGATGTGTAGGCCAATGAGTGCACAGGACAAAGTTTGAGGGCGCGCGCATGTAAAATCTGTATTTGAAAGCAAACGTCCAGTTTTGTGTGCAATGAAATCCGAGAGAAATGGAAAGAAATCCGCCAGCGAGCTGAGAGTTTCGTTATGAGCTCTCACACTACAATAATGCGCTGTCTATATTGTCATTATAATAAAGCCATAGAAACGCCCTCAAATGAACTATAATAAATGAGAGGAAAGTCGTGTCTGAAAGAGCTGCAATGCTCACAATTTTTTTTATTATTATTGGTTTTATTATCTTGTGTTTTTCCGTGGTAGAAGCCATGCCTGTAATTAATAGGCTGAATAGGCTTCTGAGACTTTTTGTAAAAATTGAAAATAAAGCAATACAATTTAGTTAGTATTATTATTTAAAAAAATGTCATTTTAGTCAACAAAAATGTTTTAAGTCTTTTTAAAGCTGTAGTAATAAATATATTCAGCCTACAGTGATTTGTTTGATCTATGTGTTTTTCTTCCGTTGCCTTTCATGAGTGAAGGGTAAAACATAAAATCTGTTAAAAGCACATATTCACAATGTTTAGCTACAATGTAATATTAAGTATCATTTAAAAATAAACACATCCTAATACTAATAAAAATGATATGATGAATACATAATTAATAATAAAGCTCTTTTTCGAATCAATCAATACATTTCAAACAAACTATGTTGACTTGTAGCCGTCGAGCCTATTGTCTCACCACTAATACTCCCATTCAAAGCCTATTCATTCATGTCGCCTATTAGGGAAAACTCTTAATACCCCCATGCACATGTGTAGCATAGGCCTATATAATTCACATGTAATTTAAAAAAAAAAAAAATTTTTTATTACAATAAGAAAATTACATAATACATCAGCCTATTAAGAAATATTTTTAAATGAAATAGGAGGTAGGCTATATACTGCATTAAAGCGCAGTCCATGAAAAAGTTAACACAACCATTTTGACATTTAGGCCCAGGCCTAATGTTAGGGGGGGAGCAGGGACGAAAGTAGCCTACCATTTTCAGAAAAACGTCATTTTAAAATATGTTTTAAACAGAGATATATTTTTGCTGTGGTCAATAACTCACAAGTGTGGTCTATCAATACCAGGTGGTATTTTATACAAATGTAGAACGACTATAATTTCACTTTGAACATAAGTTGCACATACTTTCGTCACGGTTTTCACCTACTGTTTATGCTTACATTTAGCTTACATTACTACATTTGGTTATGTGAATGTGATTATTTTTTAATCTTATTGATATATTATTGATATTATATAATCTGTGACAATAATCAAACTCCGATATAATTTGAGTGTTTTGTACAATTTCCAACATCGTTCTCTGTTATGAAAAGTATAATATTAAATCTAAATGTAATTGATAATATTTATTAATTTCGAATGTGTTTCTCTCATAAATTGTTCTATTTTTGTCATTTTAAATTACCTTGATCTGTTACAATAATCGAGCTCATTGTAATTTGGGTGTTGCGTATTATTTTCAACATTGTTCTCATGAAACAATAATTAAACGGGCTATTTGAATGTAGGGTTAGGGTTCTGTTATAAATTGTTATTTGTAATTTGGCTTTTATCCTTCATATTATATGTTAACAATAAAGAAACAACAAACAAGTACATTTTTTCACACACTATGTATCTCTTTATTCTTGTATATTTACGAGATACCTTAAACATTTTATTAACCAGTCCTACCTTGGAAACTGTTGTCATCCACCATTTTGTCTAAGAACTGTATAATGTCATGTTTATACAGAAGTAATTCAAAAGTATGAAAATAAAAATTTAGCTGGGGCATATTTAAAAGTTACACATAATATGCAGATAAGACTCAAGAAGATTTTTGTCCTATTCTATCATAAAGTAGGATAATGTTGAGTGCATGCTGTGGATTAAATTGTGTTAGCCTTTATTCCCAAATGAACACATTTAAAATCAGGAAGTAATTGTTATCGGCAGAGCCGGCTCTAGCTCTTTGTACTATACAAACAAAAATGCTCTTATAGTTACTCCAACACTTAAAAAGCTATATTATGACTTAAATTATACACTCTAATAAATTGCACATACAAAAATGCTACAAAGAATGTTCGAGGATAACAAATTGACCTTATCGGTAAGCCCCGCCCCTCGAACGCAGATGAGCCAATGGCAGTTGAGTATCAGTTGCGCTGGGATTTTGGTGCAGTTTGATGGTGTTTATCAGTGGCGGTTCTACATTGAATTGCACCATGGGCAAGACCTCCTTCCAGCATTTTCATCAACTGATATTTATATGTTTTATTAATCATTTTCGTAGCCACGTTAATTTACTGAAGGTAAATTTTGAAGGTAAAAATTTTAACCTACTGTTAATTTTCTCAATCCAAGATGGCGGCAGGTGTGCCGGGTGTGTTTGGAGCTCTGATAGCAGTATCAGTTTATACTGTGTTTTTAAGCAGTTTGGGTTACCGTTTTAAAAATTCTAAACAGGGCTTCGAATATGATCCCTTTGTGCATCTGAAAATCGAGCATTTAGACAAAGATTGTCATCTGTCAGTAAATGCTGACAAACTTTGTGGATGCGACAGTGTTGCCTTGATCACCTGGCAGTCTAAAGCCACTTTTAAAGCAAGTTCTAGAGGAACCCAGCGACCCGATGCTTTCGGCAAAATATTATCAATCTGCCTACTGCTTTCGGGAGATATCCATCAGTGTCCGGGCCCTACTAACTCTGAAACAGTGGAATACCGGCAAAAGAAGTTTACCATCAACTGCTGCCCTAACTGCGGAAAGGTGGTAAGAGCAAACGTCAAAGCAGTTGCCTGTGACTTGTGTGACGTTTTTGTTCATATAAAATGCGGGAATATTGCTCCACAATTGTATGACCGGGCAGTAAGAACTGAGTCGGATATCCCGCTGGTTTGTAACCGGTGTTGTGTGCGGGAAATGTGCGGCGTAAATGTCTTTGATGACACAAAGGAATTGCGAACTTATGATGACGACAGTATGGATGAGAGACACTCTGAGTCACTTGGTCTTTTTAATCAGAAAGGGATGCATTTTATTCACGTTAATGCAAGGAGTCTGTTACCCAAACTGGATGAAATTGGCCACCTCGCGTTTACATCTAAGGCTGCTGTGATCGCTGTATCGGAGACCTGGCTAGACTGTTCGATTCAAGAGTGTGAAGTTGGGCTTACAGGTTATTCCATCTACCGACGCGATCGCAACAGACATGGAGGAGGAGTGTGCCTTTTTATAAGGTCTGATATAACTTTCAATCCGCGCCACGATCTGCAGGTTGATGGCTTGGAGGCAGCTTGGGTGGAGTTAATTCTTCCTAAAACCAAGCCCATCATTGTTGGTGTATGTTATCGTCCTCCAAAGCAAACTGACTTTTATGAACTCCTTGAATCTGTCTGTTGTAAAAGCAATGTATGCCTAGAGAAAGAATGCATCATTATGGGTGATTTTAATACAAATCTATTATTGCCACGAAGTAGCTTGAAAGAATGTCTCTCATGTCTATGTAGGGTGTCTGGTTTACAGCAATTAATTACAGAGCCTACTAGGTTGTCTATAAACAGTCAGTCCCTTCTTGATTTAATTTTGGTATCTGACCATGAAATGATAAGTAAATCGGGTGTGTTGGATGTGGCTTTTAGTGATCATAATGCAGTCTTTTGCACACGCAAAAAAATGAAATCTCAACCAATAAATGAGCACTGTTCTATCAAATACAGATGTACCAAACAGTACTCTGCTGAGGTGTTCAATCAAAGGCTGTCTGAGAGAGACTGGTCTGATGTGTTTGAATGTAATGATGTTGATAAGGCTTGGGATTTGTTTAAGCAGCGTTTTATAGCAGCTCTTGATGAAGTCGCTCCTATGAGGGAAACAAGAATTAAGCATAGAAGTGCATGTTGGATGACATCTGAAATTGTTGACATGATCAGACAACGTAATAGATGTTTCAGAAAGTTTAAAAAGTCTAAACTTCGAGCGGACTATAACTCTTATGCTTATCTTAGAAATCAAGTTAATTGCAAGATACAGCAAGCTAAGTCTACATTTTATACTGATTCCATTGCTGCAAATGTAAAACAGCCTAAAAAACTGTGGAAAATTCTCAATGATATGGGATCAACAGCAAAGGCAAAAACTAAGTCTGGAAAAGCGGGGCTTATTATTCAGAATGAGATGTGTTTTGATAAGCGGCTGATTGCCTGTCATTTTAACCATTATTTTACAACCATTGCTGCCAGTTTGGTCAGTAAATTGCCTGGTGTTTCTGACAAATTTGGCAAACATTTTGTTAACTCTTTTTATAAAAGTAAAAATGTCTCTGCAGGTGCATTTGTAATTAGCCCGGTCACAGAGGATAAAGTAAAAGCGATCCTCTCCACCCTGTCAGTGAATAAGGCTTCTGGCTTGGATCTTATCCCCTCCAGGTTTCTTAGGGATAGTGCAGGGGTTATATATAGTATTCTTACCCATATTATAAATTTGTCCTTAAGTCAGGGTGTTTTTCCATGCGATATGATAAATGCCAGAGTGGTTCCTCTTTTTAAGAAAAGTAGCAGAACTGATGTTGGAAATTATAGGCCAGTATCAATCCTGTCAGCTGTATCAAAGATTTTTGAGCGCCTTGTGTATGAACAGGTGGAGGAGTATTTCATCAGGCATGATTTATTATATGAGCTCCAGTCTGGCTTTAGAGCTGCATATTCTACCGACACCTGTCTCATTCACCTTTTTGATTATGTGCGTCAGAATTTTGATAGAGGGAATTATGTTGGTATGCTATTACTTGACCTGCAAAAAGCATTCGACACTGTGAACCATAAGATTTTGATTTCTAAATTACTGTGTATGGGTTTTAGTAACTCAGCACTCATATGGTTCACTTCTTTCTTAACAGACAGGACCCAGGTCTGTGATGTTGAGGGGACCCTTTCTGATCCACAGAGTATAACATGCGGGGTGCCCCAAGGTTCGATCCTGGGGCCCCTGTTATTTTTAGTATATATAAATGATATATCAGCTGCGGTACGGTGCAAGTTGCTATTATATGCTGATGATTCTGTTTTACTTGTCCCAGGGTGTAATGTTAAAGACATTGAAAATACTCTTGGCATAGAGCTCGAGTCTGTCAGCCAGTGGCTAGTAGACAATAAGCTCTCTATGCATCTGGACAAGACCGAATCAATTTTGTTTGGTACAAAAAGGAAACTGGCAAAATCAAATACTTTAAAGGTGATGTGTAATGGGTTTGAAATTGTATCCAAATCAAGTGTTACATATTTGGGTCTAACATTGGATCAATCACTTAAAGGTGAAGCCATTGCAGCCAAGGTTTTAGCCAAATGTGCCTGTAAGTTAAAGTTTTTATATCGCAAGACAAAGCTTTTTGATTCCTCTGTAAAGAAATTATTGGTATTAACTCTGATTCAATGTCATGTAGATTTTGCCTGCTCTGCATGGTTTTCTGAGTTGACTGCGAAATTTAAAAATAAATTCCAAGTGCTGCAAAACAATGTTATTCGGTACCTATTAAAAGTACCCTCCCGTACTCATATAGGTAGGGAGGAGTTTACAAGAGCTGGTCTACTACCTGTACATCTAAGAGTAGAACAACTTAAGTTAAATCATATGTTTAACATTGTTAATGGTCATGCCCCCAAATATTTATGCTCTAACGTAAACATGGTCCATACGCAGCATGGCTATAATACTAGGGCCAGCATCCGCTCTTGCATAGTTCCTAGAGCTACAAATGCAATTAAAAATTCTTTCTTTTATACTGGTATCATGGCATGGAATATTTTGCCTACTGCTACAAAACTCCTATCATCAAGAGGGATTTTTAAAACACAGGTCAAAAAACATTTATGGGATAGGGTAAATTAGTTATTAATAGTTTGGAGAGTCTTCATAGTGTTTTTATTTTGTTTTAGTTAGTTTTATGTGATTTTTTTTACCCTTCTCTTCATATTGTATGGGTTTGTTTTTGTTTTTTCTTTATTTTTGTCCATTATGTTTCTGTTTATTGTTTCACAGTGTGTAACACCAAGGACCATGCTGGAAATAAATATTGTTACTTTAGCATGTTATCCTTTTGGATTACTGTTTCTTTCTTTTTGTACCGGTTTGATCCAGAAATAAAATCAATCAATCAATCAAATCAAGGCTACCAGGAAAGCTAGGTAACTAAGTTTTATTCATTTACAATGTAGGCTACACATTCATTATTAATCTTATGCCTAATCTGGCTTTGTTAGTATTTGTTAGTTTGTTAATTACATTATGAATCACATTACATAGGCCTATTTTCAATTAAAAATGGCAAAATTAGACAGAAGTTTATTAATTTGCCTGAATATTTTTGACTTGAAGGAGATCAAATATGAATTGTGTCGAGTCATGCTGCTAAAATTCACCCTCAGCCTCAGCAGTTTCTGTGAACATAAAGCCCGCCTACTCTGATTTGATTGGTTTTCTCATATTTGGACATTGACGAGCAGTGACAGACCAATGAGAGCTCAGATCAACTCACACACACCTCTGCTTCTGACGTGCGCTCTGCTCCACGCCGCTGCGGATCGAAGAACACCCTGATAACGCAGACTGGGACGAAGCCGAAGCCTCCCGCCAGTTTCATTTGTTTTAAAAGTTAATCACATATTTTGTAGGGGGGCTGAAGCTCCTCTGAAAGGGGCATTGTGACACCCATGGTCGTACGTAATTTAAACAGTGTCTTTTTAAATCAGATCGCGGTACAGACACATATATAACAAATTAAATATCTCTAGTTAACTAGCATAGTATTAATCTCGCTCGTTTGTGTAAAATAAATATGTTGCTTTTGCTGAGTAGGCCTCGCCGTAGTTGTCAGTGACAGCGGCTCGTGCACAGATGCGCGCTTCAGTCCCGTTGTGGAGACTATAGAGTGCTGAAGTTATGACGTCACTTAGTAGGCCAAAACGCAGAAGTGAGTTAGCATTTTAGCACTTCCAGTTCCCTCGCCCTAAAGTCTAGGGGTTTTTTGAATGGGTTTTTGCTAAATCGCCTGAAATAAGGTCTGTGGTTAACAAAGCCTCTAAATATTTTCACGTTTTGATCTATGACATAAAACACATTAGTTAAAACCTGCTTGTGATTTTTTTAAAACTTTTTTGTGTCTTAAAAACGGTGGTTGCTAACAAGTTGCTAAAAGGGACTACATCCTTTGGCGGGGACTTTAGACGTCATCGTGACAAACAGGAAATCTCTCACTAGCCCGCGTTTCAGCCTTATGAAGAACTTATGTGGCGTGAATAAATCGCGCTGTTCGCGCGAAGTTGGAAGCTTGAACATTTTGAGTTTACTCGCTTCATTCGCGTGGGACATTCACTGCACAACAAACGTGAATTCGCGTCATGGGCGGGGCTTCCGCCAGCGGCTCGTCTCGTTGAGAGATGACTGACATGGGCTGTGTTTACACGTCTTTTTTTGTTAAAATCTACTGTTAATGTGTGACCAAACGTAGTTTTAAGACTTTTTCAGGCGATAATGTAGTTGTTTAAAGCTCAAATCTGTGGTTTATTTATAAAAAGAGTGCCTATTTGAACATTTTATCTGGCGTTTTCGGAGTTGTGAGCTCCAGTGGATCAGCGGCGCTCAGCGCTCATTAACCCCAGTGAGAGCAACCTTTCCTCGGCCAGTCCTTCAGCCGTCTGCCGCTGGCTCTGATGTCTCTGTGGTGTGTCTCGAGCTATAATTCGTCTTGTAACGGCCGATCTTTGGTCTCATGGATCTATAATTTGTTCCCTGGCAAATCGTTTAGGCTGAGGACAAAGTGAAGTTTCATTACTTTTTTATTTTTAGGGTGTTTAACTTTACGTTACAGTTGTGGCCGACTAGCACTGACTTTGAATGTTTGACTGAATTGTTTGCTTTATTTGATGTATAGCTTATTATACCTTTTACTTATACTTTTGTATTATTGATCATACACAAACTTGCATTTAACAAAAAGAGACTGGGTTGGGTTTCATGTAATTTAATGTTATCACAGTGATAATCATATTGTCTGAAAAAACATTAACAAAAGATAAAAAAATCTCAGAGAGGCACGCATAAACAAAGTTAGTTTCTAACATTTTTGGAAAAAACAAATGGGCAATATTTCTCATGAAAAAGTGGATAAGTGTTCATACCGGTTCATACACAGTGCAGATCATAATGAGCGAGCGTGTTTTTTAAAATAAAGTTTGAGGAAGCTTGATGATGACGTTGATCCGCGACCATGGTGTGCTGTAGTCCGTTTATAGCCTACCGTTAGCATTTTATATCTGACGGCTTTATTTGGGCTTCAAAATGTATACATTTTGGATTAACTTGTAAAGATTATCTTGATAGGCAAAACGTGTAAGGGTCATAACTCTTTGTTGAACACAGATCTTATTTTTTGCGATTTTCCAAAAGTCTATGGGGAAAATGCATGGCTTTTTGATCGAGGGAACCCATGCGCCGCTTGTTGTCCTACAAAGTGACGTCATAACTTCGGCACTCTATTCGTTCCAGGATTCACGCTAAAGAGACATGGCCTGGCAAGAAGCCCACCCCGTCTTTGCTTATTTAGCTGCGTATTATTAATAATAATAATAATAATAATAATATAGGATGTGGCTGATTCTTCTATCCTCATGAACTTTGTCTTGAAGAAGCTGGCTCACGGGTTTTGACTTCTACTTGTAGCGTCTGGAGTCGCTCTTGACATGAGATCAAAGTGGTGGGTCGTTCGAGAAACACCAGAGATGCAGATCTTGTGCACAGCTCTGCCTATGAATTAGTATTAGCATATAAATGAGTGTAGTGGTGCCAGTTGAGGCTGGCCAAATGGCCGCACTATCACCCTTACGATCAGCAGAGACAACGCAGGCCGTGCCGTTATCACCTTGTGAGGAACTTCAAATAGATTCCTATCACACAGACAGACACACACACACACACACACAGACACACACACACACACAAGTATTCCTCTTCATATTAGCCTTTAATTTAACCATCCCAGAAAAATATGTGATGACCCTTGTGTATATGTATGTTGACCACAAAGTATATATTTGTATGTGTGTGTGATGTTAATCCTAAATGCTCAAAATGGCTCTGTAAAAGAGATACACTGTCTTTCATGCATTTAAACACAGGCATGTTTGATGTCTAAAGGTTTCTCTTTCTTTGTCCCAGTCAGTGGTGCAAAGTAGATGATTATGAGATGTACCTTTTAGTAGGTTTAGCCCCTTTTGAGGGAAACCTTACTCATTTGGCTGCCAGCGAGAACATTCCAGTGAGTGATAAAAGTCAGAACAAAGGGATTTTCCCGCCTCCAATCCACATCTATGATTGGTCATCTCAGAGAAGATGGGCGTGGGGTTAGTGGACTTTAAAGGACAATAACCCGAGCACATCAGCGCTCAGTCACCTTGCAAGGACCCCGGACGAGACAAATTCCCTTTTCCTCCCATCTCATCAGCGCGGCTCGCGGGTTTTCGACCTGCGAGCCGGCGCGGTCCAGCCAAGCTGATGTCTCCTTTGAAGATCGACGCGCTCCGCGACGCAGTCAGCGGACGCACTTAGCTGGACGAGATGAACTTTCCCTCCAAGACGACATCTTTAAAAGTCCCGCGGACCAACGAAGCTCTGGAAGAACCTAGGGCTGTGCAATTAATCGAATTTCGATTTCGATTTCGATTTTGCCTCCCAACGATCACCAAAATAGTACAATCGAGAAAAAACGATTATTTTGCCATGTTCAGTTTTGCAAGAACACTCTTATTTTGTCTTGCGTTCTGAATGAAACGCGCACGCGCTCATCCGCCCCTCTCGAAGCCACAATCTCTCTCAGGTCGTGAGTCTCGTGTGCATATCATCCGCTGGAACTTAAAAACTCTGCGCGAGTAAAGATGGCAGAAGGAGGGCAGTTACAGCAGCGTTTGGTGAGCAAAAAAGGCAAAACCAACTCCGTTGTCTGGGAACAGTTTGGCTTCGAGGAATCAGACGACGAGCAGAAACATGCTACGTGCAAGATTTGCTAACGTTACATGGTAGTGGCTGCAACGCAAGGGAACATCACGAATTTGTTTAACCACTTGAAAATTAAACAGAGTGACCTATGACAATCTAATAAAGAAACAAAAACTGACGAGAGCAGGGGTGCCGTGTAAACGTCCTTTTTTCCCCTCATATTTTTCAAAGAATTCTCTCTTTGTAAACTTTGTTCAATGCATGCGAGTGCTGCCATTTCGCCGTCTTCACCCGGGTTTAGTGCCTGAAGACGCGAATGAGAAGACGCGCGCGCTGTGAGAAAATGTATCTCTGTGCGCTCATCCGAGAGCGCGCACACGTCTCTCAGCGCGCAAATATTGAGTTCTCTTTCAAGTCTTGCTCTTGAACGGACAAACTCACACAAAACGTATGTCAACATGTCCATCTTGATGAGTATTCTAGCAGACATAGTCTGTATATGCCTTAAGTGAACTTTATACAGTCGATAAAGAAGACGCATATCCGATCATTAGGTCTTAAAGAGGCAGTAGCCTTTACTGCTGTCTGTTTAATGTCAAACAACAAAAGAAAAGGACATCACTCACTGCTCTTGATTGAATAGCTTTTGTAAGTTTAATAGGATTAATCTTTAATTTATGCACTCAAATATGCAATGTTATTTTACATTTGATACATTTCTGTACCTGAAAACTAATGTTAGACGTACCTGAAAAGCATATCTAGCCGAACCATATTGTTGATCTTATTTATTTGTGGTTATCATTTTTACGTGAATACTTTTATACTTTGATTTGAATATATGTTATATTATTTATTTTAATAGTTCAAAAAGTACAACAAATGTTACAATTTCAATTGAATTGTTGAAAGGTGTATTTTTAATAAATACAACACATTCCCAAAGTCATGTGAAATAATCGTGTTACATAATCGTGATTTCAATATTGACCAAAATAATCGTGATTATGATTTTTTCCATAATCGAGCAGCCCTAGAAGAACCAAACGGAGAGAACGCTTCAGCGCGCAAACTCTCTGAGAAACGCCAACGCACGCATCTTGCTTTACACAACACCAAGAAACCATGCAAGTATCAATTCTACCGAAATTTAGATGCGTTTTAAAGATTGTACCCCTGTTTAAGGTGATATTTCTTGCTGGCTCCAATGGTTTTGTCTGGGAAGGTGTCGGATCGGACACGATCTTACCCTCCTTCCTTTCCTTTCCCTTCCCCTCATCCTCCTCTTTACTTCCACTATTCTGTAAATACATGTATTCTTTATGTAGTCATATGTAATCGTAGTATTAATCTTTATTAAAACCATGATATTCACGTTTTGATTGTCATTGTTTGCTCACGGAACACAAGTCCCTTTAATGTCAGATCTAAGCTACGAGCTCTTATAAGCATCGTTGAATGCTTTAATTAATACCATAACTCGGAAAGTTTGTCCTTTGTGGCCAGAGGGATAAACTTCCCGAAAATTGGGTAGGAAGAATAGACCTGGTGAGTGGATAAGGAATCTCCGCTCGTTCTTTAAACGGAACGGAGAGGAATTTTGAATCAACTCCCTTGGGGTTATTCTGTGATTATTTAATATAGATATATCTGTAGTTAATTACAATAAATTGTTGTTAACCATATATATATATATATATATTATATTGCATAAATACCGAGGTGAGGTATTCCCATTTTGGGTGATTTTGGAGATTGGTGATTAGATTATAACCCGTTATGATTAATCATAAATCCCTAAATATTAATACCCACAATTCCCTATTGAGCTAATTTTTAATTTAAATATATATGTAACCCTAATACGCTACATATTTTGGTGGAGAATATTTCGAGCACATTCTAAACTCTGTTTTGTGAGCAACTTTGTCAATTTTATGCATATATCATTTGTGTTAATTGTTGTCTTATATGCGCGCTTCAGTGAGACAAGTCGCAATCGCGAACTCACGTATCTGTAACTGAAAAGCCCAAAGCTCATTTCAGTTAGTCCTATGTTAACAGCGTCTATTTTGGTCAAACATTTTGGTCACTGTTAATTGTTAAAAAGAAACTGCAGTTCATAATATTAAAACTGTCTCTGTAAAGGGAAAAAAACTTCTTTTGCAGAACATTTTAATATTATCAATTCCACCTGTTAGAACGAAGAAATCTTCTTTCAGCGTGATGCCACCTGTGCGTGATGCCACCTGTTAGAACGAAGAAATCTTCTTTCAGCGTGATGCCACCTGTGCGTGATGCCACCTGTTAGAACGAAGAAATCTTCTTTCAGCGTGATGCCACCTGTGCGTGATGCCACCTGTGCGTGATGCCACCTGTTAGAACGAAGAAATCTTCTTTCAGCGTGATGCCACCTGTGCGTGATGCCACCTGTTAGAACGAAGAAATCTTCTTTCAGCGTGATGCCACCTGTGCGTGATGCCACCTGTGCGTGATGCCACCTGTTAGAACGAAGAAATCTTCTTTCAGCGTGATGCCACCTGTGCGTGATGCCACCTGTTAGAACGAAGAAATCTTCTTTCAGCGTGATGCCACCTGTGCGTGATGCCACCTGTTAGAACGAAGAAATCTTCTCTCAGCGTGATGACGATTTGAGCGTATTCCTCTTATTCGTTTTGTAAAAGGCCTTATCAATCGCTAGCGATCTCACCCCCTTAGGTGGAGTTTTGGCATAGCTAACCAGAACGCACACCTTGCACAAATCAACCAGAAAAAAACTGCTGGCCAGTATCTGCTTGATGTGTGAATGGGAGTATTTTATTTTAACCTTGATCACGTTAAAATTTGTTGCAGAGAAAATGCTCTGTTCTACATTTGTGTGTATATGCGGTAAATAAATCCGTCCACACACTCTGTGCTTCAAAATTGGCACAAAGGAAATTTGAAAACAAATTCTCTTCACACTTGTGATTGCAGTTAAATTGCTGCGTTAGGAAGCTGGACCCTCCCCATTGTCGGACGCTCAAGCTTCATAATCACCTAATTTTGGGTAGTGTAATACCTCCGAGTAACACAAGGGGGCAGCCCGCTAGATGTGCTGCACCTCTCAAATTACCCACGCCTGACTCCACTACGCCATCTTGTGGACGTCTGCAGATGTTTTCCTTATTAAACTCTCTCAAGCGAACTCTCGTTATTTTATTTGTTTACTATTATAATTGTTTTCATTTATTTCCTGTTATTGCTATTGTTTGGTATCATTCAATCTTTCGGGTTCAATGACTTCTCACACTTATTTAAATTTGGTTTAAACAAAGTTTGAATTTGAATTTAAATTAAGTTCTCCTTTCAGCCAGTGATGCTACCTAAGGGGAATGGGCCCCTTTTTTGACATCTCCTGCTAAGTCAGTTTCCCTTTCTTTCTCATTTTTTCAATTTGAGTTATTTTTGCTTGTCTGTTCTTTTCTTTCCTTTTTATTGTTATTTGTTTATCAATTGGTTTCTTCCATTTCATACCAATCTGATACCCTGCACTTATTTAAATTTTGGTTTAAGCAAGTTTGAACCTGAATTTAAATTAAGCCTTCTCTTTTCAGCCTGCGACAGCCACTTATCAGTAGCACGCCCCCTGTTGGGCACTCTCATAAGTTGGCTCTCCTCTCTCTCTTCTCCTTTGGCTCCATTTCTGAATAGATTAATTTAATTAATTCTATTTCTCCCTTTTTCAAGGTTGTTCTGATAATTACCAACATTACCATCATTTTATGTTTTAGTACTATTTATTGAATAGTCTTTTACCTCACTCACTTTACAGAATTATTTGAATTTGGTTCAAACAAGTTCAAGCTAAGCTGATGTCACGTTTTCCTTGTTAGCCATTTATATATTTACAGGTAGTACCTCCCCTAGTGCTTGTGGTGAATTTCCGGTTGTCTTCTGGCTGGGTTCCGGTGAGTGGAGTCACCTGGCCTGCGTAACTGACACTGGTCGTGTGTGAATCGCAGACACCTGTCTCCGTACCATTGGCGGCGGCACGCAGCAGACTAAGCATTTCGGGCACTCCAGGGAGAAGTCAACGAGTCCAACTGAACCGCTCAAGGGCATCTTGGTTAATTACTCTGATCCTCCGTTTGGACTCCAAAGGGATTTCAGAGGAAACCCAATTTCAACCCTTCAGTCTGGCCGTTGACCAAACTTACCTGAGTGCTGCCCAGTCATGCTAAAAGTCACACGCTGTTTGAGTGGGCGCACCGTGGTACCAAGGGACGAGGATCTGGGAACACCGCGGTCGAGTGTCCAGGGACCGCCGGCGAGATTGACCTCACCATCGGTTCTCACCTGAAGCGACCCCGATTCACCCCAGGCATAGTAAGTTAAATAAGCCCATTCACTTATTGCAAGCCCTAGAATATACATATTCCCGGTCACTTAAGTGTTTGGCCACACCTTTCTTTTTTTTTGTAAGCCATACCTTTCCCCTAGGCTTTATAGCTCAACAGCGCCCCCTCACTCGTTGGCCCTGTCATAAACCCTAGCATTGGTATTAAGCTTAGAGCCTTCCCATATCTATCTCTTCTCATCTTCTCATTCTGTTTTATTTCGTGCCTTCTTAGTATTCTTGGATATTTCGCCCTTTTCTTTTCTTTTCTACTCTACTATTCTGTTGTTTAGTTTCTTCCAGTTCACCTAAAGACAGAACCTATGAGAGCCATCAAGGAAAGCTGAATAATAGATTGACGATCAGCAGCCAGTGTCAGTAGATGACCCACTAGGCTACCGCACTGTCAAAATTGTTATTTAAATCCAGCACTCACCCACACAAATCGGCCCCACCTGGCCGCTCACGGCCAAGACAACAGGTGCACGGCCTAGATTCCACTAACTGTCTGCACCAGTTAGTCCAAAATTGCACACACAATTAAATAGTCACATATGGCTATAAGCACTACACCCTATACGGACTTGCATTGGCCTCTTTTGTGTTGTCTCTCTCTTGCCCACAGTAAGCGGTGTGTCCCGTTCATCCAGCCCCACCGCCACTGGGATCACGTCGAGACCTGATCGAGCACCAGGACGACTGCGTTCCTGCCTAAAGCCACGGTGACCTGCAGCCCCTGAGCCAAGAACGGCAGCGTTGAAGCTCCATGCCGAGGAGGCCCGTAGGAACCAGGACCACGCGCAGAGTCGATTAGATCAGCTACTCCTCGAGACCCAGGACCGACGCGGACGGAAGGACGGAACGGACCTACAACTTCGGGAGGAAGTTGAGAGACTCCAAAATGCCCCGGCAGAACTTCGTGTAGAGATAAGCACAGAGAGCAGTTGGAGAAAGAATCCGAAGAGGAACCAAAAGAAAAACTCCAACGAGGTGAAGCTCTCCTAACAAGAGCAAAGATTGAACTGAAAGAAAGAAACAGCAAGGCCAAAGCTTGTGAAACCCACTTGCAAACGCCCATGCCAAGGTCCAAGATTTGGTTCAAAAAAAAAAAAAAAAAAAGAGACTATTCAAGACAAAGAACTTGAAACTGTTCACAGAGAACTGAAGTTCACATGTACATCGCATAGTGAACAGCAAGGGGAAACACGCACCACACAGTTTCCCCTGACAAGTGGGACAAGAAACCCCCAGCCAAGAGTTCCAAGCTCAAAAGGGGGGTGAAAGCCCACTGCCCAAGTTGTCACCAGCCATCAGCCACGAGCCCCCACCAGCAGCAAAGGGGGTTGGAGCCAATCCAGAGAATCATGCTCAGGCACATCATGGCTTCCCAAGAACTCTACAAGCTGGCCAGAAACATCCCAACTTTCACCCCAAACCCTGCAGGGTATGAACTTTCACTTACAACATGAGACCGTAAAGCTGGACTACCAACAGCTACGGGACTGCCGACCAAAAAGACTGTTTCTGAAAAGACTGCGAGAAATCCAATGGTTTACCCTGTCTCTGATCACCGTTCAGAGCTGGCTCCAGGGGGCGCCCTGCAACAACGCAGTGACAGACTTTGTAACCGTCAAGACCGTTCCAAGCCAGCAGAGAGCAGCGCAACTGGCACGGTGCCCGTCTTAAGCACCTGTCCGAGCACTCTGAAAGACTCTGAGACAAGCCACGTCTGTCTAACCACCCAAAGGTGGAGCCGCGTGAGATGCCAGCCGACAGCCCAGAAATGGCAGCACCCCTAGCCCAAACAGCCAGCGGCGGAACGGCTCGCCCCAAACGAACCCAAGTCTGAGCACTCACCAGAGCCAGACGGTGCAGCTTCATCTGAGTCAGCAGAGATCCTGAGGATTCTGAAAGAACTTCTCGCAAGGGAGACAAGAAGGACAGGCCAGACACCTTACGACTGTGACCAAGACCGGCACCCAACGTCCTTCCTGACTGCTCTCCGACGGAACCAAGCACCGCACAAACCACAGTCCAAAGATCCAGAGACTTCATCACCAAGTGACAGCGTCGCTCAACTCCCTTAGCTGACAGCTGCACTTCCTGAACAATCGAACTCTGAAATCCCAAAATGTGAGTTGAATGTGCAGTCATACAGCCAAAATGAGATCCAACTTGAACAGATAGCTCCCATCCAGCTAACGATGGACCTAATGAGTCTGGTACACCCAGTGTACATCTAACCAATGGACACGTACCCCTTTCTCGTCGGCAAAGATCTGCTAGATCGTTTTGAGCCCCTACTAGACTTCAAACAGCTAAAGATTTGGGCTCAAGTACGAGAACCTCTGCCTCTCCAGCCACCCAGATCACCTGAGCCAGACTGTCAGGTCACAGAGGTCACGAGAAATCTTGCAACCCGCCGCGAGAACACTGTCTCAGCACCAGAGCAAAGTTCAAGCTCGTTACTCTGCACTTTTCAACTCACCATAGACTCTGACTTTCACTGCCCCAAGGTCATGACCGACCTCCAGCTGAATGATGTAACAACTACAGACATCATACTCTCACTATGGGCAGACAACTCAGCCATCAGTCTAGCACTGTTCAAAGCCCTCATGAAAGACACATCCAACCTTCCATCTGCAAGCAAGTGCACCCACTGCCCGTTGGACTCCTGCCTAACAACCATGGTAACTGTCAAGGGCACCTGCACTTTGAACTTGAAATGGAACGATCAGTGCCTCACACACCACATCCTGGTCCTTCAAGATCCACTGCATAACGTCTACATAGAAGCAGACCCCTTGATTCGCCTCAAGGCTCATGTGGACTTTACCAATGAGGTAGTGTGAGCCCCACTGACATCACAGCCCCCTGTGGTTCCTGCCAAGCCTGAAAACCTCCTGCCAGGCCAGACCATCCCAATAGTCTGTACTTTAATCAACGAACAGGATACTGCAGCACCAGCTGTCTTTCACCTTCTGCAACCGACAGCGTACTTTCACAAGGTGCCCAATCGGCTATGCCAACTCACCAGCCGAGTTTAACATCTTCCGAAACGAAGCATGCCCAACACCTGTTCGAAGCGTGTGATGACATCACAAGAACACACGACATGACTGTCCACCGGGAAAAGGTAACAGGACACTCAAGGCAACCCGGCCTTGACAAAGACTTGAATGACCAAACTGATTCCCTGGCCAAGACTGGCACACTTCACGGCAATCTATGGTCACCTCCCACCCACGCAACCACCCGTGATGGCGCTGCGATAACCTGCAGCATACTGACTATTCCTGCGACGATTCCAACATCACAGCCGCTTACGCTGGCTCTACAATTTCCATCATTGACACAGCTGACATGCAAGCCTCTGACACTGCCATACAAGATATGAGTAACCACCTCTCAGACCCCTCCAACCACCCTGTCACGACGTCTGACTTCACTGCTACCACAGGCCTCAGACAATCGCATGACGGCAAACACATGCTACGTGAGAAAACAAACATTCTGTGGTATGCCTCTGACGCCTTCACAAAGCTAAAGCTTGTGATGCCACAGTGTCAAAAGGGGGGTAATGCTAAATGTATGCCCACAACGCACCATGTGCCGGGCACCACGGTACCAGAGCCACAAGACACAGAAGCAAGCGGAATATTGGCCTGGCATGCAGCAAGTCTTGTCAGAGTATGTCAGAGAAGTGTCAGGTGCTGACAATTCTAACCGGCAAACCCAAACCCCAGAGCCCCTGCAACGCAGAAGAGTCACCGTCCCGTGGTCATACCTCCAAATAGACTGGGCGGGATCCCTTCCCAGATCGACGAGGGACCACAAGTACTTCCTCACAGTTGTATGCCAGTTCTCCAAGTGAGTAGAATGTTTTTGAGCACCCAACGACACCAAGTTGAACGAACCAATTGAGCTGGGGCCAGCATGCTGAGAAAGTATGTGTCTGCCAACCAGAAAGACTGGGATGTGAAACGTCCATTGGTGCTCATGACCATCAGAGCCACCCCGCATGAATCAACTCATGTGTCTACTTTTGAATTTGTGACTGGGTGTCAGACGACCCTGCTGCATCAAACAAGAGACTCTAGTTTTGTCAGAACTTACACTGCTCACCAGCACATTGACAAACTACACCTGAAGTGGCTCAGACAGCTGTTGAACCATGAGAGCAGCTGGACAGATCAAACACATGCAGAACTGTCACTATGGCAAACGCCAAGTACCAGACAAGCCACTGGGCGGAGCCACGGAAGACAGCGCGTCCACCCTGCGCACACCACAGGATGTCCCACAGCCGTCGACAACAACGCCCTCTGCCAAACCCTTCACGCAGGTGTCAAGCGGAGGCTGCACAGGGACAGCTGGACACTACTATCTCAGGGTCACAGGAGCTGCTGACACCAGCAAAATAGCCCCTGAACAGGACTCACCAGATGAGTACTGCAAAGGACAAGCTTCCAACTCCTTGCCACGCACAGCTCAGGCAAGCTCACAACAGCACTGCCACAAGAAGCAGAGCAGAACTCCGATCCTTCGGACTTCTCGTGACTGAGAGGCTAACAACTACCCGCTTCCCTCCTGTCACCAGCACCAGGTCAGTCTGAAACCCTCTTCAGGCCACACAGACACCTTACCACTTCCTGAGGCCACAAGCAGAAACCTGCGCCACACAGACAGACTTCAGGATGACGGGTGACGCACCCTCATGGCACCTGCTGCATCGACACCTGTTGCACAAGGTCAGAGACCTGAACTTGGCTACTGCCTGTCTTATCTGCCGTGGAGTGACCATCACTCCAGGGGACCCAAACAACCAGAGTGTGTGGATTCACGTACCAAAGGGTGCCATCCTCCACCTCGATGATCTGGCATCATAATACCTCACAAGTGAAGAGTACTGGTCAGAGCTGGAAACCCCATCCTTCTTCAAGAATCACAACTTCACTCTAGATCCAGAACTGGAACTAAAGATTGAGAAAGGGGGTCCTAGCCAGTTGACATCACTCTCATCGACACAGCTCTTTACCTTGCTACAGCATTATGCCACACCCTGACACTGGGCCTGGCTTTCATCCTAGTCAAGAGGGTCCACGAGATGCGAGAGTCCATGACAAAGAACACGGCCTCTCTCTCCCTAGGATTCAAACGAAACTCACGGAAAAGAGGTACCAAGACAGAGACAATGCCAAACCTCATCAGGATGGACCCTCAGCCTGAGGAACCAAAGGCTGGAAACGATTAGAAACCACCTGCCACTCGACCACCATGATCCACCTGCCATCTGACCATCATGATCCCACTCGACTACCATCCGATCAAAACGACAACTGTCATCCGACGAGGTCAACCGGACGTCGTTACATGACAAAGGGGGACTGTAGCTTCCGGAGTCGCTCTTGACATGACTTCACTGACTTTTTTTAGTACTTTATGTTCAAATGAAAGTTTTTGCTGCTTGTGGGGCTGCTCGTTCAAGTCACTGTTGCTTCGCAACGAGCTTGATGTGTCTGTGCTGTCGCTGCAGGTGCTTCTTCAAGTTGGAGGTAGAGTTACAAGCGGTGGAGAGCAGCTTTCTCCCCGGGCAGAGTGTGCACTTCACCGTCAAATTATTTTCCTTGCGTTGAACATATTCAAAATAATTACTGAATCTCCACCCGTCGAAACTAGCTTTCTGTTGCTGGGAACCTTCCTCTGAAAAAGAGCTTGCCGTTGTTGACGCTTCCATTTTTCCCCATCTGTCTTTGAGGGTGCCGCTCTGCTGCTGGCTGCCAGGGGGCGAGTGTCGACCAATCGGTGATGGTAAATGATACCTCGTGCCAAACCCAGACCAATCACTGTTCCATTCACGCCCTCCTCCCCTTCCCTTCTGTTCTCTGTGTTGTGTGCCTTGTGTGTGATGAAGGTGCTACTGGCAAATGTAACGCAAGTAACTAGCTCGGGAAAACTGTAATAATATTACCATTTTCAGATGAGTAATGCCTTACACTACCAGTTACTGAAATAAGTAATATTATTACCGTAAAGTAACGCGTTACACCCAACACTGGCTAGTATGCTAGTATATGCTAATATGCTAGTAACTACAACAGTTCACTGAACTGAGACATGCTGAGAGAACTGATGAGAAGTGACATCCGTCTCTCTGGCAGGCTTGAGCCTCGTAGACCTCGTTAAACCACGCCCCCTCCGCTCATTTCAAATGCAAAGATGTCAGCCAATCACAACAGTGGGCGTTTTTACTGAAGTCTCACAGCAGACACGCCCCTTGAAACAGGGCATTCAGCCAGAGGGCAAACATCAGTATAGAAAAAAATGCCTTTTATTTCTAAATTATGACATTTTATGACATAAAAATCATACTAACAATATAAGTACACCTCAGAATACATTATAAAATAAAATAAAAAAAAACATGCCATGGGACCTTTAATGTGTCGTGACAGTCACAGATCAAGCAAGTCACGAACTGATCGCATGTTTCACTTTACAGCATGAACAAAATTCATGAATGAACACAGGGCTCAACATTAGCTCTTGTCTGCTTGTCTGGGACAAGTGGGGTTTTAAAGGGGCAAGTGAAAGATAATTTAACTTGGCCAACCGATTGAAAAGTGAGAATAATTCTAATCTTATAACATTCAGTGTAAACAGCGATGGATAGTGTATTTCTGGTAGTAAGGCCGCTCTGTTGCATATTTGTGAGAGACTGGAGAAATCAAAACCTAACCCTAACCACACACACAAGAAACTCACATAAGAAACATACTGGGGTAACTTTTCAAAATGAGTTTTTTTTTTATTTAAACTTATAACATGATATAAACATAAGTAACATAACATGACTAATATGGAACTGTAATGCGGTCAAGACCTACTAGAACTACTTCAGCCGTGTGTGTGTGTGTGTGTGTGTTTTTCCCTGAAAATAATTGCACACAGAACGTTCGCCACCCAATCAGATTCAAGCATTCATCAGCTCCTTAGTATAAAGTTTAATAAACAAGTAGTTACTTGCATTTTAGACACAATATTGAACTGTTTTTGTTCTATTTCACCGACGTAAATGGTTCCAAAAGAAAAGCAACACTCAGCGCAGTGTTTTGTTATTGAATAATTCAGCTTTTTGAAGGAATCGTTGAACGAATGGACTCAATGACTCACTCATTAAGTCATCTTAATGCTCACTTGCCGCCACCTACTGGTGGTTTAGTTTCATGTTTAAAAGTATCATTCATTTTTTCTTATTTGTATATTCAAACATTTGTTTAAACATCAAACTCATAACATTATTTATTGCAGTTGTAATTTTGAAGTTTAAATTATTTAATTTGATTGGTAACAGCCCTATTGTGTCTTATTGTTAAAACTGAATTTATTGATCAAATGTAAAAATTTGAAAGATGACACATACATGTAATAATGTTTTTTAAATGGCCTTTAAATGTAAATATCACAAATACATATTTAAGTATGTAAAAACACATGAGAATATTGCTTCAGAATAAATTATATTCATATTCATTGTATCTTTTACTGTTTTTAATATTTGAAAAAAAATCTGTTTTATGACTGCCACCATTTAAATGTTTATATTAAAAAAAGAAAAATTGACATATTGAATCAAATTGTGTGTCAATGCCCAGTGTCAATAAATGTGGGTGTTTTTTTTAAATGTATTTATTTTTAAGCAAATGTTGTCTTTTCCCTTTATTTTCTTGCACCAGAATGCTTCGTTTACATGTTAAAATCACAAAAATATTCTCATGGAGGATGATGCCCACATACCCGGCCCCCACAGAACTTCAGAAACATGTCACCATTTCACCACTTTTGAGTTTACATTTTAGAGTTGTTTCCCTTTCTGCATTTTATTTATAGAAAAAATTATGGTTACTTAAGTTCATAGTTTCTCTGTGTTAATGTGAATTCATGAGAACTGTTTTATATTTCATTTTTAAGCTTTGAGTTTTTGTCAACTATATGTTCACAATATATAAAAAGTCTCGTATCTCTCGCTGCTGACTTCTCATGCAACATCGATGAACTGTACTCTAGTCCAGGGGTTTTCAAACTGGGGTCCGGGGACCCCCAGGGGTCCTCCAGAAGGTTCTAAGGGGTCCCCAGAGAATAAAAAGATAAAGCAAAAATGTTTAAAGTCTACCGAACATTCTAACTTTTTCATTTCTAAATGTTTCTCTCATTTATTGCCGTATACATACTTTCCAGAATTGCACTCTAAAAACAACCCAAGTTGGGTTGAAAATGGACTAACCAGGCAATTGGGTTGTTTTAACCCATTAAATGTTTGCTTAAGACAACCCAATCGCTGGGTTAGGCCATTTTCAGCCCAACTTGGGTTGTTTTTAACCCAGCATTTTTTAGAGTGTGTACATGTTTGCACGCAGTACGTAAGCTGCTTACATACATTTATTGTGAAGGTTGCTTATACAAATAATTTTTAATGGAAAATGTTCTTCTTCACGTTTATACATCCAATATTAGGTATAGCCAATTTAAGTTTGTTGTTGCATTTATAATGTCACACTTTCTATCTATCTATCTCTATCTCTATCTCTATCTCTATCTCTCTCTCTCTCTCTCTCTCTCTCTCTCTCTCTCTCTCTCTCTCTCTCTCTCTCTCTCTCTCTCTCTCTCTCTCTCTCTCTCTCTCTCTCTCTCTCTCTCTCTCTCTCCCTCTCTCTCTCTCTCTCTCTCTCTCTCTCTCATATATATATATATATCAGAGGTGGACAGGATTGTAGGATCACATGAAGTTAAAGGATTTCCAAGTATTTTTTGAACACCAATCAATTGATGGCAAAATAGAAGGCGGCAGTTCCCAGATGCAGTGCGCACAACCATGGTCATACTTAAAAGTTAAAATTCAGAAGAGCAGACGTGGATAAGTCTGAAAAAGTGCGACAACTAGTAGTGGGAAGTTCGGATCATTTTACTGACTCGGATCTTTGAGTCTCGTTCAGCAAAATGAACGAATCTTTTTTCGAGTCATTTCGTTCATTTCAGAAAAATAATTAAAATGACATGTTAAATAGCCCAACCCATCTAGTACTTATGAAAATGTTGATTACATTTTTAAAACTAAATAAAAATAAACTATAGGGTACTGCAACCAAAGCCAAATGATAAGAAACTAAAACGTTTAATTAATTGATTAGTTGTTGGGTCAGGCTATTGCAGTCTAACTCTGTTAGTTCACCTCCTGATCCGAGACATTCTTTCTTTTGCAACTTCATATTTATCACGTTTGTTCTCCGCCTCTCGTGTCTTCGAACTCCTCGAGACGTTAGTCTGTCGACTCGTCTGTGTCTGACTCTGATCTGGGGCCGGGCCATGTGACACAGGTCCGGGAACAGAATGATTAGTTCATCTTTCGAGTCTCGAGTCTCGAGTTCGGGTTTGAGTCTTTCGTTCTTCCTGTCAGTCCCATAGAGTCTATGCTGTCAGTAGCGGAAACAGAAAAGATTAGTTCTTTCGAGTCTCGAGTTCGGGTTTGAGTCTTTCGTTCTTCCTGTCATATTCTCAGTTAATATCAGACATAAACAAATATGGGAAATATATTGACTATTCAAGTCTAACATCACAAATTCAAGTCAATTAGACTATTACTCATTTTGAATCATATAGCGCAAACAAACACACACACACACACACACACACACACACACACACACACACACACACACACACACACACACACACACACACACACACACACACACACACACACACACATATACATTATATATATATATATATATATATATATATATATATATATATATATATATATATATATATATATATATATATATATATATATATATATACATATTTATATAGTGTGTGTGTGTGTGTAATATGTTTTTGTATAGGTGTTATAGGCCTATAAGCTATGTTACAAAGGTTTAGGTAACATTTTTAAACTGATTTTTATTCATTAATAACACAAGGACAAAAAATAATAATATAACTCAATAGAGAAAAATAAAATACGGTACAGTTGATTCAAAACGAGTAATAGTCTAATTGACTTGATTTTGTGATGTTAGACTTGAATAGTCAATATATTTCCCATATTTGTATATGTCTGATATTAACTGAGAATTATATATAAAAAAATAAAATAAAAAAATAACTACGTGCTTGTTAGTAAAAAGGTTGTGAACTAGTGTTCAATACAGTGACAAAGTCACGTGTCAAAAGAACGACTCAAACGTCAAACCCGAAAGACTCGAAAGAACTAATCTTTTCTGTTTCCGCTTCTGACAGCATAGACTCTGTGGGACTGACAGGAAGAACGAAAGACTCAAACCCGAACTCGAGACTCGAGACTCGAAAGATGAACTAATCATTTTTGTTCTTTCCAGTACAGATTCAGCGTAATGCGCATGCGCGGTCAACACAAAATGAACGAATCACTCTCTGAGACAACTCGGTAGTCCCGAGTCTTATTAAAGATTCGTTCAAAATGAACGAATCGTTCATGAACGACAAATCACTAGCGACAACACGAAAGTGCACACAGAAAGCTGCCTCTCAGACACCAGACCAAGTACTGAATTTTACTCTATTGAAAACAAAAATGTTATTATAGTCAATTAAAACTAGACTAAAACTAAAACAATTCAGATGCCTAAAATGTTATAGTCAAAAGACTGACTAAAACTAAAAACTAAAAAAACAAAATTAACACTGGTATGAAGTATGATTGGTCAAATTATTTTTATAGATTTAACCGCCAAGTTGCCATAGCCTTGTGGATACAGCGCTAACGCATAGGTAATGTTCGACAATGTTAGTTAGCATGCAGAAGCGTAGTTGGGGTAATAATGTTTTCTGAAGTTCTTTCAGATATATGTTTTTACATAATCCTGTCAAATAAACACAATGTAGAAACCTTTCTTTTCTAGTATGATTTTGACTTTGATAAGAGCTTTGTACCTATTAAGCAAGTATTTAAATGAGTTCAAGATATGCTAGCATGTCAGATGGAGCCTGCTGGCTTAAACCACCATGATGGAACAGCGTGCATTCATAAAACAATGCAAAAATAATAAAATAATGCATTTACTTTTACTTTTGATACTTAAGTACTTTTAAAAGCAAGTACTTCTGTACTTTTACTTAAGTAAAAATCTATATTTACAACTTTTACTTGTAACGGAGTAATATTTAACCAATAGTATTTTTACTTTTACTCAAGTTGTATATATATGTATATATATATATATATATATATATATATGTGTGTGTGTATATATAGGGTGATATCAGCTAATATATATATACACACATATATATATATATATATATATATATATATATATATACACGGAGTGCGCGTTCATGTGTTTTGGAGGAGGCGCGGCTTCTGAGACACTCTGAAGGGAGGGAAGGATCACGTGATTTCAAAGCTAACTTGCTATTGGTAGCCTCTCTAGCTTTAACTGAAAGTGAAACTTTACTTTGAGAGATTCGTAAGTAAGGAAACTTTGTAAAATGGCGTGTAGATCTTTTGCTGAGGAGGATTTGTCTTGTCCGGTGTGCTGTGACATTTTTATAAATCCTGTTCTTCTGTCGTGTAGCCACAGTGTTTGTTCAAGCTGTATTCAGAGGGTTTGGGAAAATAAAACACTTAAAGAATGTCCGCTTTGCCGAAGAACATCTTCAAATGACGATCCTCCGTTAAATCTGGCTTTGAGGAACCTGTGTGAGAGTTTCCTACAGGAAAGTAACGTTATACAGAAATCTTCATCTTCATCTTCATCTGAAACCGTCTGCAGTGTTCATAAAGAGCCGCTCAAACTCTTCTGTCTGGATGATCAACAGCCCGTGTGTGTGGTGTGTCGAGACTCCAGAAAACACACCGACCACAGATTCTGTCCCGTCGATGAAGCTGCCGCGGATAATAAGGTCAGATCAATTATTCAAAACATGTGATTAAATCAAATATCCCAAGCCAAAATCGGATTCTAAAACTGTTAATTGTATCCTAATAAATCAAATGTTTCCAATTTAAATTGTTTCTTGTCGAGTCTTGTCCTTCTTGAATGTTTGGTGAGCTCATTCTGTTCCTGGATCTCAGTTATTCGTATTTAATTTAGTTTATGGTGTTAATAAAATTCACTGCGTTTTGGATCCATCTCTCCTTAATTTTTTGAGTCCTCCAACGTTACAGATAAGTCAAATATTTTTTTATGCATTACAGCAATAAGAATTTGAGAGAGAAATAATTTTAACTGACATGAAAAAAATACTTTAAAAAAAAAGTAGGCTATTTTTCTTTAGACACTAAATTAATTTCAGTTTAGTGCATCATCAGATTAAGTTGTTAAATGTTTTGAGTTATGGTGCATCTGTCAGTGAAAATCCATTCCCTCCACTGTCTGTAGTGAATTCAAATAAAGAGGCAAAAACCCCAAAATAAAAACAAATTCAACAAGAGACACTATTTTTGTTGTTTTCTCTTTCAGGAGATACTCAAAGCTTCACTGGAACGCTTGGAGGAGGAACTAAGAATATCTGTGGATCTTGAACATAATCTGCGTACAACTGCAGACGATATTAAGGTTTGAAATAAACAATGTGATTAAAGCAATTCTGGAAGTTTAGACACTGATGTAGATCTAGTTTAGCCAATATTGCTGTTTAATTTCAGATTAACGCTCAACGCACAGAGACACAGATTCAAGAAGAGTTTGAGGAACTTCACCAACTTCTACATGATGAAGAAACGTTCAGATTAACAGCACTGAGAGAGGAAGAGGAGCAGAAGAGTCAGAAGATGAAGGAGAAGATTGAGGAGACGAGCAGACAGATCTCATCTCTCAGCAGCACAATCAGAGACATCGAGCAGCAGATGAAGACTGAAGATGTTTCATTCCTGCAGGTGTCCATCAATCTTCATTATTCATGATATGAACGTCAGTTTCAGAGATTTAAACCAAACTCGGTTTTGCAGAATAATTAGCATTTTTATTTTCTTTCTTTCTCTACAGAACTTTACGGCCACATTGCAAAGGTTTGTGTTTGTCTGTTTCTCTCTGTGCTTCTGAACTCAAACCATCAGCATAGTGCTGGGCGGTATGACCAAAAATTTATATCACGGTATTTTTCCCCTGTGCATGATCAGGGGCCTCATTTATAAAACTTTGCGTAGGATTTGCGTCAGAAGTGGTGTACGAATGAAACATAGGACGTGCGTACGCACAGAAATATTCGGATTTATAAAACCGTGCGCACGCACATCCTACGCAGTTTTCCCTTAATAAATCACAATCAATTCTAAATGTAGCGCAGCTTTTGCGGCTTCATCTCACGCCCATAGTTGCCCATAAATAGTCTGTGAAACGCCCACATGTTAATATTCATAGGTTGCGAAATCATGGCAAATACAGAGAGGAAATAAAAAAAAATGTAACTTCACTCAATGTGAAGTAGAAGTTATCGTTGGTGAGGTGGAAAAGAGGAGAAAAATGTTGTTTGGAGGGCACAGTGTTGGCATTACTAATGCCAAAAAGGCACTTGAGTGGCAAAAGGTTGCAGACGCCATAAATGTTGTAGCCTCACAACCTCGGACCATGGCCGAAATAAAAAAGAAATGGTCGGACATCAAAGTCGAGGCAAAAAAGCGTCTAGCGCTCCATCGCCAGAGTGTGTCCTCGTTTGCCAGCAAGCCTTCTTGCTGTCTGAAGATGCGTTCATTCCGAATCCTTCCATTTGCCACATCTTCTAAGAGCGCAGGATCAGCCATTGTGCGTCTTTACTCATTGTGATGGGGCATTTTATTTCCATCCATTTAATTGCATCTGACAAGCTACAGATGTCGGTTATAATCTACGTGGAAATGGGAAATAATTCAGTGCAAATGTAATGTCTTGCAGCTTTCTGAATGGTTGAGACATACGTCATGTTATTTTATCAAAAAAAAAACTTAAAAACTAAAGGCATTTGCATGAATACCATGATTCCGTAGCTGGTGAAGAAATTCTACAATGAACACTTTCCCTGGTGGACAATTAATAGGCTACATTTATCTATCTGTCTATCTATCTATCTATCTATCTATCTATCTATCTATCTATCTATCTATCTATCTATCTATCTATCTATCTATCTATCTATCTATCTATCTATCTATCTATCTATCTGTCTATCTATCTGTCTGTCTGTCTGTCTGTCTGTCTGTCTGTCTGTCTGTCTGTCTGTCTGTCTGTCTGTCTGTCTGTCTATCTATCTATCTATCTATCTATCTATCTATCTATCTATCCATCTATCTAATTGCATCTATATCAGCTCCGCCAGACGGACACATTGACGACAATATCAGTTTTGCACATTATTTCGTTCTGTTTACCATATTATTTATGAGGATGAATTGCATAACATGCCAATATTATTGCAGAACATATTTCACTTTTCTTTTTGCAAGTGTTAATTTTCATTTCTGTTGTAATTTTCGTTTGTTTTACACTGCAGATCGATCAAACGGGTGTTCGTGTAGGCTGTTAATTGTAAGACTTGCTTTGTGAAGTCTTCTTGTTATTTATGAGAGGCAGTATTGCCATTTCTTTTACACAACGGTCTACAGTTTCACACACTTTCACGTGTTTCTTCATCTGCCGACGGTGTCGCCATTTCTCATTTCACCCGTTTTTGTGCGTACGCCTGGGTCAGAGCTTGCGTGAAGGACCGCACATTTTCCCGTCAAGTTTGCTTTTTATAAATACCAATTATTGCGTAGAGAGCGGCGTACGCCTCCTTTTGTGGCCTTCTTTTGTGCATATTTGCTCTGTTTTTGAAGTCCATAAAAAGTGCATCTGTCCGTCATATAACTGCTCCAGCGGCTCTGGGGTGTTAATAAAGGCCTTCTGAAGCGAATCGATACGTTTGTGTAAGAAAAATATCCATATTTAAAACTTTATCAAGTAAACTTTCGGCCGACCGCCTTCCCTGTTAAATTTATGGAAAAATTGTTGAAAGTTCGCCTGCCGATGGAAAGACTTACTCGACCTGGTCCGCTCGTCATGACGTCACAAACTCATCTTGAGTTTCACTTTCAACATTCAACACTTTTCCATGGAAAGCAATCGGCTGGAACTCTACTTGATAAAGTTTTAAATATGGATATTTTTCTTACACAAACGCATCGATTCGCTTCAGAAGGCCTTTGTTAACACCCCAGAGCCGCGTGGAGCAGTTATATGACAGACAGATGCACTTTTTATGGACTTCAAAAACAGAGCAACTATTAATCAAATTCTAATGCTTGGATTAGCCTGGAATTTTGTAATATAACTCAGATTTCATTCGTCTGAAAGAAGAATGTCATGTACACCTAGGATGACTTGAGGGTGAGTAAATTATGGGCTAATTTTCATTTTTGGGTGAACTATCCCTTTAACTTTCATAGCGGTGAATGAGAGAATATATTAAATATATATTTTTGTGTCCCCATTTGCTCAAATAGCAAAAGAAAAACTTCACAATAGTGATTTCACAACTTTCAAAAAGAGTGAAGAAATAGAGTGAGATTGATAACGGCGGTGAAAAGAGAGAAAGATGTTAATTTTCACCATCACTCCCATAGACGCTGTATTAGAAACACCCTCAACACCCTTATACCTACACCCATGAACATTTTATGCTTAAAGCTGTACCTGATTGAATTATGTTTATTTTTTATTTTCAGCTGCTGCCACATTCTTTTTTTCCCTTTTAGAGACCATGAAAATTAAACTTAATTAAAATAATTAAGAATTAAACTTACATATTGACCCGGAAGTATGCAAACATCTTTTTGTTGGGTGCTGTTGCCATGGTGAATCATAATTTCGGAGCTCCATTGATCGTGGCTTTTCATAGTTGGAGTGCATGAGCTTAACTCAGAGTCAGTCTACTCAGAGTTGATTGAACTACCTCAATTCAGCTGTTCTGAAACCCAAAACTCAGTTTTTCCCATCTCAGAGTAAGTCAACTCAGAGTTGTTTGAACCTCCTTACTGAAATGGGCCCCTGGTGTCAACCAGGGGCGTTTCCAGCATTGAAGGACATCCGGGGCTTAGCCCAGAACATTTAATGCAAATACAGGGATCACTCGAAGAGGTTTTTTTTTTTATTACAGTCAGTAACACTTTACTTTCAGTCAAAATACATCTTTAACATTATCTTCAAGGCAGGCTAACATCCTCTCAGTGCTCAACTGAGCACAACCTTTTTTTTGGATATGAAGAGCATAACCATTGCTCAACTGAGCATGATAACATTATACATCTTTAACATTATGCTCAATACATATACACAGAGTCAACATACAACATACACTATTCACCTCTTGCTGTCTATCTGGTATGTCCTTCTATATTAGTTATATTTCTCTCTCATCACCTGCTGTAGTCTTTCTCATCACCTGCTGTAGTCTCTCATCCACTTGCTAGTCTTTCTCATCACTTGCTGTAGTGATGTGAGGCCTTGCTTTCCCAAAAAGCTAACGACAGCAGTGATACGACGAAGGTATTCTCTTCTTTCAATTATCTGGTCAACATTGGCCACATGCATTCGCTCAACTACACTGCCATGTGATAAACTGGCTTTGTAAGTCTTCCATGCAAGCATTGAAGCTTTGTGTCCTGAGCTACTACCGTGCTCTCTAAAGCTGTCCAAGGCTCGTTTCCAGTTAGAAAATCCAACAGAGCTGGTTATCACATCTTTGTTAACTCTAGACACTTGTTTCCCAAAGAGCCTGCATGCAAAGCAGAAGGCTGCATTTCGGCTAGCAGAGTACTCTAACCAGTCAAATGTCTCAAACCATTTTTGCTGGAAGGACCTTCTCTGTAGTCCAAAGGTTGTGAGAGGGTATTCTTTTAGTTTTGCTCTGGCTGGGCCTGTTTCTACAGTCCCTAAATCTTCCACTACAGTACTAGCGACCTCAACTAACTCAGCCTCTCTCCTCCCTGAATCATCTGTGATGCAAAAGAACAGATACAACACATAACTAATTGCCAATCAGTTTCAAACAACTTCAGCTTCAAACAACAACTAAGTTAAAGCAATACATGAATGACTTCAGTCAAAGTTCATTGACACACCATGGCATCGAACTGTATATCAATGTTGTACTTTTAACTTTCTCCAAAGTAAAATTTATTTATTGTTACCACTAACCAGTTTCCATGTCTGATCCTGGCACAGCTGCTGCTGCAGCTGCTGCTGCTGCTGGCTCCTCCTCAGTCTGCAGCTCATCTTTGCTACCCTCTACAAAACCATGTGTATAAGTGTATATTTACTACAAACTAATAACACATAAGTCACACATACATTTTATGTTAACGCTTATTGGTTATATCCTTAGAGAAAACAACATCTGATAAACAAGGAAAGTATTCAGTAAAGTGGGATAAAACTAGGGATAAAACTTTTTCGTAAGCTACCCTTATGAAAAAGAAGTATACTTCAAGTTAATTTTATGAAGAAGTATACTTAAGTAATGTTGAAGTATATTTAAGTATACCAATATCAATGTGTACTATTTCAATACAGCTTGGGACTAAATTGGCCCACTTTTAGTATATAAAAGTATATGTTTAAGTTATAAGTGTAAGAGTAGTAAACTAGGCTAGGTAGGTGTCTCATTTTTAATGCATCTGTACTACAAGTTAACTCTTAAGTAGTAGTTTACTATTTTAATACAAGTAGTATTTTTTGTTTATGAAAGTACACACTGAAGTGTACTCTCAGTAAACTATTAGTTTAGTAGTGTATACTGCAAGTATACTTGCAAGTTTTCTTTAAGTCAACATAGCCTTTACTTATAGTTCACTATTGTTGTATTATGTTTGCACTTGCACAGTATACTATTGTGTTTAAATGTAGATTTTTTTTTTTATAAAAAAAAAAAAACTTTAACTGTACCTTAATTTTAAAAACATGTCATTAGCTTCATGTTGCATTTTTTATCAACACTTGATTGTTGGTAAGTTTCATAAAGAAAGGCAACATTTTAAACAAAAAAAAGTTGAAGACTACACCTTGATCAGATTCAGAACGGATTCAGAATAATAATAAAAACACAGATGGAGTAGATCGAGTCCAAAGTCCAAACCTTCACAGACAGTAGTTTTCTAGGCTATTTGTGGGTTAACTTACCCTTCATTTCATCTGGTAATATTAAGCGTTTTATTTATTTTTTTACTTTTGATTTACACACTGTTTAATAATTGATGATGATCACATTATTTTATATTTGATTGAGCAATCTTCTATCACTTGCTAGTATTACTAACTTCTATCAGATGCTAGTAACATACAAGTGATGCTAGTACCCTAATAGCTAGTTAAACAAATAGACATACAGTGAAAGAAGACAGCCAGATGATGATCTTTAGATTTAAAGGATAAAAAAAACTGAATTCTTACCCACTGACTTCTTTCCAAAAAATCCCCAAAGTCTCGTTTGCTTCATTTTTCCTGCCCGCTGTCTGTCGTTATTAAAGGGTTAGTTCACCCAAAAATGAAAATTCTGTCATTAATTACTCACCCTCATGTCGTTGGACACCCGTAAGACCTCCGTTCATATTCGGAACACAAATGAAGATATTTTAGTTGAAAGCTGATGCTGAGAAAGGCTTCACACAGGCCTCCATTGGCATTCAGTACATTGACACTTCCAAGATCCATGAAAGGCACTTAAAACGTTGTTACAAAGTCTATCTCACCACAGTGGCTCTACAATAATCATACAATGCGACGACAATAGTTTTTGTGCGCAAAAAAAAATCAAAATAACACCTTTATCCAACTTGTTCTTGTCTTCCGTGTGCGCCTCCACGACGCATGCGCGAGAATATGACGTAGCGCCGGTGTTCGGGAATCGATGAAATACACACTTAAGCCCCATTTTGAGCACTACGCCGAGACCTAAAGCACGATCAATGTAGAATCCAACAGCTTAGACACGCGAGTCTTCCTCTGCTCGTAAACAAATCGCTTCTGGGTCATATGTCCGAACGCCGGATCTGCGTCATATTCTCGCGCATGCGTCGTGGAGGCACACACGGAAGACAAGAACAAGTTGGATAAAGGTGTTATTTTGATTTTTTTTTGCGCACAAAAACTATTGTCGTCGCATTGTATGATTATTGTAGAGCCACGGGGTCTTACGGGTGTCCAACGACATGGGGGTGAGTAATTAATGACAGAATTTTCATTTTTGGGTGAACTAACCCTTTAACACTCTCTCAGACACTTGACTTTGCTGCTAGCTCCTCCCCTACCTGCTGCATATTCAACAGGAAGAAACGACAGCAAAGAAATGTAGCCTATACTCTAGGCTAGATTATTTTTAAGGTCTATTTTTACAGGCTGTATGCACTATGCAGTACGTGCAAAGCCAAAGCGCAAATAGGACAACTATGATTTCGCGGGTTTACATAGGCTTTAAAAAAAAAAAAAAGGGGGAATTTTTTTTTTTTTTTTTTTTTTTTTTCTCGTTCGGGAATCGGGGCTACACTCAAAACATCCGGGGCTGAAGCCCCGGCAAAATCGGCTGGCTCCGCCCCTGGTGTCAACCACATTTTCTACCTGATTGAGAGAGGAAATACTGCAGTAGATTGACATAGAATGCCCTATTTTACTGTCATGACGAGTGAATACTGTGGAAAAATTCCACACTAGAATTAATACCTGTATTAATATTAAAGGGTAACTAAACCCTAAACCAACTTTTTTTAGTTAATTATCTGTAATACTGGGGCTTTATTAATGCTGTTTATTGACTCGAGTAAATGTTTTGACATTTGGATATAAAGTGTTTTAATTCTATAAAATATGGTGTAAAACCACCAAAGTGCTGCCCTCTTAAGGTTGAACGGTGGCTACTGCAGTTGAATTTCCCTATTGGACGTTGTGATAGCTACATCATAGGATGGTATAGGACGTAGGATGGTACTTCCAACGGCTCACTACCCACGACCCACAAGCTCAACACGCCCTCAGAAATGTTTTCCCCAAACACATGATGAGAACGGCTTCACTCCAGTATGAACTCTCATGTTACTTGAAGTAGAAACATTATGAATGAAACTTACTTGGACACTTGCTTTAGCATTGTAATGAAGAAAACGCTGTTAAATAATGCAGTTGTCATTACACGTCAGGCTTTTCTTGCGATATTATTGCCGCCCGTCATGTGTACAGATAAGTTTCATACATGACACGCAAGTGGTTGCCGCGCAGTGGTGGAAAGAGTACCGAAAAAACATACTCAAGTAAAAGTACTGTTACTTGTCAAAAAATGTAGTGCAAGTAGAGTAAAAGTAGGCCTACCTGTCCTAAAAACTACTCAAAGTAGGAATAAAAAGTAGCCCTTGTAAAAGTACTCAAGACTAGTGAGTAGTGAGTATTATGCTATGAATGTTATTCCACCTTATACCCTGCAAATTAAAAATGTAGCTTACTCTTTTATGGATGATTCTCAGTAAGAACAAAAAAAAAACATGAGATCAACAGTATTTCAATATTCCTCCAAGTTTTATTTTTGACTGCTAGCACTAAAAATGCAGCCATGTAATATTTGAGAAAGCAACCAATAATCTGGTAACATTTATGACAACCAGTCTGTATAGGTTTTCTTGTGGTTAATTAAAAAAGGTTGCAAAGCGCTGTACATTAACAATTTTATGTTTAAAAAAGCAGGTCCTTCTTTACAAGACGCATTCATTGTACTGCTTTAATTTCAATGGATGTTTTCTCTGTTAAAAGACACTTCAGAAATCAGAATCGAGTACTTCACAATTTTCATCACTGATTATTTTTGCTTGTAATTAAAAACATAAACCTGATTTAAATATAAATCTGATGTTTTATTAAAGTTATTTGCTATATACATAGACTACAATTTTAAATCGCCATGAGAACACATTTCATTAAAATATGCACTTGTAATGAGTGTAAAATCAACATTATAATTTTCACTCAAAATCTTTTCTTTCTTATTAAAAACTCCTGATTCTCTTATTTTTAATATATTTTTTGATTTTCATTGGATTGTCTTTTGATTTAATTATGCTGCTGGTATGTATATATTTTTTTTATATATATATTTAGAGTTTTATATGATTTGTAATGAAGTGTACCGCCCCTTTAAGAAACACTTAACTTTGGATGCATTCTCTACTCGCTCAGTTGATAAACTACGCTGAGATGAGGATGTATGTTGGCTCACGGAGCAATTTCACGATTTAAGTCATCATACAGTAACCAGCAACATCCCCCTTTCATAAAGCACGCATGCCTCTCACTCTAGGCTGGATGCTATGGTTGATATGACGAGAGTCACACGCGTGACGCATGGAGACAGGACTTATTATTCGCCTTGGCCAATCACGTTGACAGGACAAAAATAGCGACCTGCGACTGCAGGTTTAGGGAAAATAGCGCAGTAAAAGTACAAATACAGCACTTAAAATGTACTCAAGTAAAAGTAAAAGTACACTGTTTTTAAACTTCTTAATAAAGTACAATTCCTGAGAAAAACTACTCAATTACAGTAACGAGAGTATTTGTAATTCGTAACTTTACACCACTGTTGCCGCGGTAACGAACAACAATACTGTAACGTGCTGGCATATATAGTCTAATTTTTATTTGAGGAAATATGTTTATAATAGGCTATTAGGTCTGAACTTATTGGTCCTGCGCTGCTTATTGATTCAGTTCATGTAAATGAAAATACATCTTATTTCTATTTTTAGTGGCATTCAGTATGAGGATTTGACTGTTCATAGATTAGGTCAGTTCTCTTGCGCTGCTGCTTCACTAGCATCGTCTGCATCGGGAGTTAACGCAGTTTGAGCCAGCGACTCGCATTGATAAGGCTCTGGGTCTGTGTCTACAGACAATTCACCCTCCTCCACTTTCAGGTGAAGGTGGCAGAGAATGACCGCTCTGTTGCAAAGCTACTGGCGTCACTCCAGTCATTCTCCATCTTTGCGAGTCAGACCGCTGTCAATCAATCCGTCACTGCAGGTCTCACGCCCTCCGCTCAGCTCCGCCCTCTGTTCGTCCCCTCTGTCTCCACTGGGCTCTGCCCACTTTTCCAGCATTTTTCAAAAATTGCCAGTGGGTGGAGTTAAGCTCTGAGCTGGGGTTTAGTTACCCTTTAATTTTTATATTAATAAAGGCCCCACAAAGTGATGCTGTGGGGAGACAACAACCAATAAAACACTGACCTGCAACTCGCTCATTATACAGACACATGAATATTAATATGACCACGGAGAGAGAAAAAAACAGAGGTCATGATCAGACATACAGCTGTATCATTGCCTTTATATTGCATATATTTCATTTGAGGAAGACGTGATGAAATATGTGCGCATACACACTGCTGGTTAATGTTTAGAGCACTAGAGTATATGAAATATGTCCATAACTTGAAACGCGCTCACTCCGGTCTGTATCTGATCTATGATCCATGTGGTGAGCGTTGTTAACCTAATGTGCTCCGCACAGAAGCCGCTCTGTTGTGCGCGCCATGTGTTGTTTGGATTCTCCGCTGTTATGCTAAGCTGTGCTCTCACTACAGTGCAACAGTGAAACGGGACCCCTCCCAAACAGAGTCGCGTTCCCAACGTTGTTTAAGTGACACATACCAATATTGCGGTATAATAAAAAATAATATCATAACAAAAATAAACACCGGTATTCGGTATGAACCCGTATACCACCCAGCACTACATCAGCATCTTTGACTCCTGAATGTTGTTTCAGAGCCCAGTATATTCTGCCAGTTCCAGATCTCAGTCTAAGTGTGACGGCCACTTTCACAGATCACCTGACCAACCTGAAGCTCAATGTCTTACAGAAGGTGCAGGACAATGTTGGCAAAAGTGAGTATGACTGAATGCAACAATGATTTCAGTGGTGATTTGTATTAATGTTTGTGAATGAGTGTGTATCTGTTATCTCTCTTCAGCTCCAGACATCAACATCGGTCTCTCTTATGTCAAACTTCAGGATCCAGAGAAATACGAGCATAAATTTGAGCGTTTTCAGAGTGGTGGAGGAAACGGCACAAATATGTTTGGAGGCTATCAGTACAAGGAACCACCACAAGTAAAAGAAAATGAAATGAAAGCAGTAAGTCATTTCAGGGTGGCAAGGCCTGTAAATAATTCACAGCAAACTGCAGGTCTTTTTGGGGAGGCAAGGCCTGTAAATAATTCTCAGCAAACTGCAGGTCTTTTTGGGGAGGCAAGGCCTGTAAATAATTCAGAGCAAACTGCAGGTCTTTTTGGGGAGGCAAGGCCTGTAAATGATTCACAGCAAACTAAAGGTTTTTTTGGGGAGGCAAGGCCTGTAAATAATTCACAGCAAACTAAAGGCTTTTTGGGGGAGGCAAGGCCTGTAAATAATTCACAGCAAACTAAAGGCTTTTTGGGGGAGGCAAGGCCTGTAAATGATTCACAGCAAACTAAAGGTTTTTTTGGGGAGGCAAGGCCTGTAAATGATTCTCAGCAAACTAAAGGTTTTTTTGGGGAGGCAAGGCCTGTAAATAATTCTCAGCAAACTAAAGGCTTTTTGGGGGAGGCAAGGCCTGTAAATGATTCACAGCAAACTAAAGTTTTTTTTGGGGAGGCAAGGCCTGTAAATAATTCTCAGCAAACTAAAGGTTTTTTTGGGGAGGCAAGGCCTGTAAATAATTCTCAGCAAACTAAAGGCTTTTGGGGGGAGGCAAGGCCTGTAAATGATTCACAGCAAACTAAAGGTTTTTTGGGGGAGGCAAGGCCTGTAAATAATTCTCAGCAAACTAAAGGTTTTTTTGGGGAGGCAAGGCCTGTAAATAATTCTCAGCAAACTAAAGGCTTTTTGGGGGAGGCAAGGCCTGTAAATGATTCACAGCAAACTAAAGGTTTTTTCGGGGAGGCAAGGTCTGTAAATGATTCACAGCAAACTAAAGGCTTTTTGGGGGAGGCAAGGCCTGTAAATGATTCACAGCAAACTAAAGGTTTTTTTGGGGAGGCAAGGCCTGTAAATAATTCACAGCAAACTAAAGGTTTTTTTGGGGAGGCAAGGCCTGTAAATGATTCACAGCAAACTAAAGGTTTTTTTGGGGAGGCAAGGCCTGTAAATAATTCACAGCAAACTAAAGGTTTTTTTGGGGAGGCAAGGCCTGTAAATGATTCACAGCAAACTAAAGGTTTTTTTGGGGAGGCAAGGCCTGTAAATAATTCACAGCAAACTAAAGGTTTTTTTGGGGAGGCAAGGCCTGTAAATGATTCTCAGCAAACTAAAGGTTTTTTTGGGGAGGCAAGGCCTGTAAATAATTCACAGCAAACTAAAGGTTTTTTTGGGGAGGCAAGGCCTGTAAATGATTCACAGCAAACTAAAGGCTTTTTGGGGGAGGCAAGGCCTGTAAATAATTCACAGCAAACTAAAGGCTTTTTGGGGGAGGCAAGGCCTGTAAATGATTCTCAGCAAACTAAAGGTTTTTTTGGGGAGGCAAGGCCTGTAAATGATTCACAGCAAACTAAAGGTTTTTTTGGGGAGGCAAGGCCTGTAAATGATTCACAGCAAACTAAAGGCTTTTTGGGGGAGGCAAGGCCTGTAAATGATTTACAGCAAACTAAAGGTTTTTTTGGGGAGGCAAGGCCTGTAAATGATTTACAGCAAGCTAAAGGTTTTTTTGGGGTGGCAAGGCCTGTAAATGATTCACAGCAAACTCCAGGTCTTTTTGGGGAGGCAAGGCCTGTAAATAATTCACAGCAAGCTAAAGGTTTTTTTGGGGTGGCAAGGCCTGTAAATGATTCACAGCAAACTCCAGGTCTTTTTGGGGAGGCAAGGCCTGTAAATAATTCACAGCAAACTAAAGGTTTTTTCGGGGAGGCAAGGCCTGTAAATAATTCACAGCAAGCTAAAGGTTTTTTTGGGGAGGCAAGGCCTGTAAATGATTCACAGCAAATTGCAGTTTTTTGGGGGGGAGGCAAGGCCTGTAAATAATTCACAGCAAACTAAATGTTTTTTTGGGGAGGCAAGGCCTGTAAATAATTCACAGCAAATTAAAAGTTTTTTGGGGAGGCAAGGCCTGTAAATAATTCACAGCAAATTAAAAGTTTTTTGGGGAGGCAAGGCCTGTAAATGATTCACAGCAAACTGCAGGTTTTTTTGGGGAGGCAAAGCCTGTAAATGACCTGTAAAAGTCTTTTCGATGAGGACTTTTTTAAACACATTTCTCTTTTATTTCAAAACAATCAATAGAAATTACTACTTTCCAACAAAGGAGTAATTCGTACAAAAAGTAAAAGTGCCACAAAAGGGACAAAAAATGCACCACAACCTTTAAAATAGAGCAAATGTAAAAACATAAGAACAATTTTTACTTGTGTTTGATATTTGAATTATTACTAGGAGTTATAAACTTGTAACTTCAATTGAAAATTATTCATTAGGGTGTGTTTCTGTCATAAATTGTTCTTTTTCAATGTAGCTTTTGGTTTTCATTTTATAAATGATCACCACAATTTACAGTTTACAACATTGTTCTCTGTAACTTATGAAAAGATTAGGCTATTGTATTATTGTTAATTATGAATTTGGGGTTAGGGTTCTGTACTGATACATTGATATTTATAATTTAGCTTTTATCCATCATATTATATGTTAACAATAAAGAAACAACAAAGTACATTTTTGGTTTGTTTTTTTGGGTATTTGATCCAAATTTTAATGTGCAATGATTCTATAATGCTATTTGTTCACACAGTTTTCTATATATTTCTTTATTCTTTTTTTTTTTTTTAATCGCAAATATATTTTAAATAAAAATTAACAGCTCAATAGCAAATTGACTAGATGACATATATTTGAATATTTACTGTATTATGATCAGGTATGTCAGTGAAAATGTATTGTTTATCTAGTAAAGACACAATCATCTCATTGTTTCTCACAGTAAAATCATCATCTCTCTATTACCATATCTTGTTGTACTGATCATCATTGAGTTTTCATGTGAATTAAAATCATTTCTGCTCTCTGCACATCTAAACGTGTCAAACTTACACTGTCATTCAATCCCGACAAGACCCGCCCACTGAGGCTAGTAGAACTGACTGACAGGTAAACTGACCAACCATTGATAAGTAGTCATATTCGATCCAGCCAATGAGATTAGATCTTTTGGATTTAATTATCTTGATTTCCTGAAAACATTGGTGTGTACTTGACAAGATCAATTCATTTGAAAATTCTTCAAGAAAAAATAAGTGAAACACCCTCTCCGATCACTTCAGCCAGTTTTAACTTTCCACCCGGGAGAGAGGACTCTCCCGACCACAACAGAGTCAGACTAACATTGTCATTCTTCAAGTTGTGACTTCGACACCTCACCTCACCTCTCCACGACACCCTGAAGGACCTACCTAAAAAAGGTCAGACTTAACCATTGGAGTGCAGTTCCTGAGATGCCCTTCATCATGAGGGTTGACTGGAGGATCTGGTAGTTGACTGTGCCAAAAGCAGCAGACAGATCCAGCAAGATGAGTACTGAGGATTTGGAAGCCAACCACTCGGTTGAGTGGCCGCTTTTGAAGCCGTATTGGTTGTCCAGGAGTTTCTGTCTGAGAAAGGTAGAGAGAAAGTTGAACACACTCACTTAAGTGTCTTTACAAAGGATGGAAGAAGGGATACTGGTCTGTAGTTTTCTAAAAGTGCTGGATTTAGAGAGGGTTTCTTAAGCACTGGGGTTACCCGAGCCTGCTTAAATGCTGTGGGAAAGGTATCAGTGAGAAGAAAGGTGTTGATGATATGTGTGAGAGCAGGTACAACTAAAAAAGAGATGGCCTGAAGGAGTTGAGATCAAGTGGACAGGTAGTATGATGGTTGGAAAGGATAAGTTTGGAAATGTCTGCCGCGGAGAGAAGGCGGAAAGAGAATGTGTATTTGTTATGTGTTTGTCAGTTTGTGGTGTGGAGAATTGAAAAAGAAGAGAAGGTTTTGAAAAGTGTGCAGTAGAGACATTTTCACAGAAGAAAGAGAGAAGGTCAGCAGAGTATTTGATTTGTGCAGCTTCCTCTTTGCAGCCCTGAGTCTGGAGCGATGTTCACGGAGAACATCGGATAGCCATGGGGCAGAGGGGGTGGTCTGGATGAAAGGGGGCAAAAGTTGTCTAAGCAAGATGTGGAGCAAAGAGTCACTGTAAAAAAAATCCCCGTAAAATTTACGGTAAAAAAACGGCAGCTGTGGTTGCCAGAACTTTACCGTAAAAAATATGGCAGTAACGTTTTAGGTTTTTAGGGACAGCACCATATAATTTAAAGGTTTATAATGTAATAATTACGGTTAAAAAAAAAATATTTTGCAGTTCAAAACTGTATAATTTAAAGGTTTATATTCTAATGATTATGTGTACACTGTAAATAATTTACGGTAAAAAAAAAACATATTTCATTAACTGAAATAATGTTAAATTACCAACCTATTGAAATACTAATATCTCTTATATATACGAACAACCACCAATCACAGTGGTGATGAGAATCACGTGATGAATCAAAGCTCATCACAAGCAGCTTTTAAGAGGACAATACTAATATATAGAAGGTGCTCAGTGTCATTCACACAAACACTAAACACCATCATGGTAAAACACATGAAATTTAAAAAATGCAATAAACATTAATTTAACAACATCAGATGTAACATAAAACCCTAAGGTACATAACTGATTAGAAAATTGCAATGAAAATACATCAAATGCAAAGTGTCACACAGGGAATGCTGGGAATGTCAATTTATAGGTTTTCACTGTAAATTACACAATGACTTGTTCTTTTTCACTTCCAAAAACTGTACATTTAACAGTATTTTACTGTAAAATTAAATTAAATGTAAGGTTATATCTATCACAGTTATTCACTGTATATAGTACGGAAACTTTCTGTTAACCAATGAACTGTTTTTCACCGTAGCATTTTTACAGTGAAATACCGTTAAAATCATAATAATTTTTTACAGTGTAGCACTGTTAGTGTCCAGTGTTCGAAGCCCACATATTGCGGAGCGAGTACATTTACATTTATGCATTTGGCAGACACTTTTATCCAAAGCGACTTACAGTGCCCTTATAACAGGGACAATCCCCCTGGAGCAACATGGAGTAAAGTGCCTTGCTCAAGGACACACTGGTGGTGACCACTGGGATCGAACCACCAACCAATAGTTGGTGCCACACTGACACTCTTGTCCCAAAAAGTATTGCTATACCACTCAATATGTTGTCCCACAGTAATTTTTCCCTGTTGCACCAACACAAAATTTGAGGGTTCCCCACCTGCCAAATCCCACTTTAACCACTGGTCACAAACAAATATATATATATTTTTTAATCTGCATGTCATGTGCGGGGCTCTATAAGTTTAATTTAAAACACGTCAGCAACTTGACAACACTGTTGTAACTTGTGTAAAACATTATTGATGAAACATTATTAAAGTTTCAAACAGCCACTGATGACGATTGTGATGAAGATGATATATATATATGTGTTCTGGTTTGGTTTACAGATGTTCCCTTTCAAAAGCTACACTCAATGCTGCATAAGCTTATGCAAATGGGGATGTCTTTGACATAACCAGCTGTGAAAATAGTGTGAAAACACGTCAATGAAATTGACCCGGGAGGTAACCTGCTGCACGAGGCTATAAATAGATGAGCTTCAGCTGGAGCAAACCAGGTCTTTTTGTTTTCAGACCAACTCTGTGTTATGGTGTGTTACAAAGTCTCTGAGAAAAAACAAAACAAAAGAAAAATCTCTCTCTCTTTCAAGACTCAACTCGAGATCTTTGTTAGGAGTTAGTTTTCAACATGGCAGTGTGCAGATTTTTCTCTCTTTCTCATCTCTGTTACAAAGAAACATTAGTGGAAAGAGTTCTAGTTAAATCTAATCAGTTGGAAACTAGTCAGCAGAGTAAAACGCTGTATATCCATGTTCTCTTTCAAATAGAACTGGATGCGCACGTTTATTGCTGTGTGTGTTTGGGGAAGAGCATGCGGTCGCTGCATTGAGTCAGACGAGTGCGAGCATTGCAAGCCTTTGCAGTTAGAATGCTTTATGCTCGTCTGGGCTACTTTCAGTCCGCACCCGTGTTCGGAGCTCTCGAATGGGTTTGTTGACGAGCAAGAGACGGGTCCGTCCCTTTCGCTTGCTCGCTCACCAGATAGATGGTGTACACCATCTCTCATCATTTAACCCATTGTTACGCTTTCTATGAAGTTTATGAATCTAAAATCCTAACATTGTATGGTATGCACATGAATAATTCTTTATGAAGTAAACATGAGAATCCATACTTAAAATAAATGTTTATTTTCACACAGCAGTTAATAAACTATCACTTCAACTGATCTCTAACTTCTTAGTTTCAGTAAACACAGAAATGAACCGATCAAATTGCACATACTGCAGTTTGGACTTTTTTTTTGTATTATTGCAGATGTAAACAACATTACAACAAATAAGCTTTACAAGCAAAATGGATGACAGTATGAAGTTATAATAGAAGAACAGTGGGAAGGAAAGTAAATTATAAAAAAAAGAGAGAGAGAGAGCGAGGCAAGGAGTCAAATTACACAATTTTTAACAAATCATTGTATAATTCCACAAGTTTGACACTTTTTTTGTTGTTAACTTTTTTTAGTGTCCTGATTAAGTTCAAGTCACAAAGGAAATTATTAAATTTGGGTATTGATGATGAAAACTTACATTTATGAATATAGTATTATGCCAGTAAGATACATACATTTCCTATGTAATCTATGTTATGATTACAATGAGAAAAATAACATTATATCACACATGGTTAAATCAATAACCAAACTGGACTTTGAAGCAATGAATTTTGACAAATCAGACCAGAATTAATAGATAAGGGCACATGTAGAAAAGATGATCAATTGACTCGCTATTGGAATTACAAAAATTACAATTCAAATTAACATTACCAAATGTAGATGCTCGTTGGTTGGGTAAATATTCCGCAGTTTGGCCATGATTTGAGTTGTCGATAGCTGATGACGTACCACCAGGTGGGCCCGCCCTCACGCGATTATGATTGGCCGATTGATGTAAGCTTAAATCTGATTGGCTAACTTGCCATCGGTAGCCTCTCTCTAAAGGTTTAACTGAAAGTGAAACTTTACATTGAGCTTCATTTCTAAGTAACTTTGTAAAATGGCGTCTGTCTCTTTTGCTGAGGAGGGTTTCTCTTGTCCGGTGTGCTGTGACATTTTTATAAATCCTGTTCTTCTGTCGTGTAGCCACAGTTTTTGTTCAAGCTGTATTCAGAGGGTTTGGGAAAATAAAACACTTAAAGAATGTCCGCTTTGCCGAAGAACATCTTCAAATGACGATCCTCCGTTAAATCTGGCTTTGAGGAACCTGTGTGAGAGTTTCCTACAGGAGAGAAGGCAGAAATCTTCATCTGAAACCGTCTGCAGTGTTCATAAAGAGCCGCTCAAACTCTTCTGTCTGGATGATCAACAGCCCGTGTGTTTGGTGTGTCGAGACTCCAGAAAACACACCGACCACAGATTCTGTCCCATTGATGAAGCTGCCGCGGATAATAAGGTCAGATCAATGATGTTCAAAACATTTGATTAAATATCCCTTCCTAATCCTTCAAGCCAAAATCGGATTGTAAAACTGCTAATTTTATGCGAATAAATAAAATGTTTACATTTGAAATTGTGTTTCTTGTCGAGTCCTGTCCTTCTTGGATGTAATGTTTGAGCTCATTCTGTGCCTGGATCTGTTCTTCAATTTGTTTTTGTTTATTCTGTTAATAAAATTCACTGCGTTTTGGATCCATCTCTCCATTTTTGAATCCCCCTACGTTACAGATAATGAGTGAAATATTTTGCTCTGCATTACAGCAATAATTTTAACTGACGTGGAAAAAAAGTAGGCTATTTTTCTTTAGACACTAAATTATCTAATGCTTGCATTTAATATTTCAGTTTAGTTCATCATCAGATTAAGTTTTGAGTTCTGGTGCATCTGTCAGTGCAAATCCATTCCCTCCACTGTCTGCACTATAGTAAATAAAACCAATTCAACAAGAGACACTTTTTGTTGTTTTCTCTTTCAGGAGATACTCAAAGCTTCACTGGAACGCTTAGAGGAGGATCTGGGAATATATCTGGATTGTGAACATAATCTGCGTAAAACTGCTGACGATATTAAGGTTTGAAATAAACAATGTGATTAAAGCAATTCTGGAAGTTTAGACACTGATGTAGATCTAGTTTAGCTAATGTTGTTTAATTTCAGATTAACGCTCAACGCACAGAGACACAGATTCAAGAAGTGTTCGATGAACTTCACCAACTTCTACATGATGAAGAAACGTTCAGATTAACAGCACTGAGAGAGGAAGAGGAGCAGAAGAGTCAGAAGATGAAGGAGAAGATTGAGGAGACGAGCAGACAGATCTCATCTCTCAGCAGCACAATCAGAGACATCGAGCAGCAGATGAAGACTGAAGATGTTTCATTCCTGCAGGTGTCCATCAATCTTCACTATTCATCATTTGAACGTCAGTTTCCGAGATTTAAACCAAACTCAGTTTTGCTGAATAATTGCATTTCTTTCTTTTTCTCTCTACAGAACTTTAAGGCCACATTGCAAAGGTTTGTGTGTGTGTTTCTCTCTGTGCTTCATCACACTTTTACAAGACAAGGTTCTATATATAATCTTAAAGGGTTCTGTCAAACTCTTCATATCAGTGGCCTTGGTATGGAGATTGTGCAGTGGTGAGGGCATACATAGTTTTTAAACGTCCTTTTTATGGAATTTCTTTCACACAACTGCTAAGCGAATAGGCAAACACACTTCATGAACTCACAGGCGTGACATGCATGAGACAGCCTGACACCTAATTGCCTAACACAGCTGTCAATCAAACTCAAGAATTATCCAAAAACTATAGACTGTAAAATTGTATTTGTTTTAGTATTTGAGATGTTCTAGTAATTACGTTAAAATAATTTAAACAACTATTATTTAACTAATATGATTATATTTGTATAATATACTGGGGGGCCTATTCATAATAGTGATGGCCCCTGTTCATATATAGAACCTTTTAGAGGTCGCCATCATTTTATGGATTTAGTTTGAATTAACCCATTCATTCATTCAGTTACATTTTATGAATTAAACTGCTTGTAAACTTTATTATTAAAAATGATTTTTTTTTTAATGAAATAACAGATTAGACAGGAAAAAAAAAATGTAACGCATATTTTTCCGGTGATCATCTCTGACTCTTGAATGTTGTTTCAGAGCCCAGTTTAACCTTCCAGATCCAGTCCTCAGTCTAAGTGTGACGGCCACTTTCACTGATCACCTGACCAACCTGAAGATCAATGTCTTACAGAAGATCCAGGACAATGTTGGCAAAAGTTAGTATGACCGAGTTCAATAATGATTTCAGTGTTATTTGTCTTAATGTACAGGTGCTGGTCATATAATTAGAATATCATCAAAAATGTATTTCACTAATTCCATTCAAAAAGTGAAACCTGTATATTATATTCATTCATTACACACAGACTGATATATTTCAAATGTTTATATCTATTAATTTTGATGATTATAACTGACAACTAAGTAAAATCCCAAATTCAGTTTCTCAGAAAATTAGAATATTGTGAAAAGGTTCAATATTGAAGACACCTGGTGCCACACTCTAATCAGCTAATTAACTGAAAACACCTGCAAAGGCCTTTAATGTTCTCAGTCTAGTTCTGTAGGCTACACAATCATGGGGAAGAAGCTGACCTGACAGTTGTCCAAAAGACGACCATTCACACCTTGCACAAGGAGGGCAAGACACAAAAGTCATTGCAATAGAGGCTGGCTGTTCACAGAGCTCTGTGTCCAAGCACATTATTAGAGAGGCGAAGGGAAGGAAAAGATGTGGTAGAAAAAAGTGTACAAGCAATAGGGATAACCGCACCCTGGAGAGGATGTGAAACACAACCCATTCAAAAATGTGGGGAAGATTCACAAAGAGTGGACTGCAGCTGGAGTCAGTGCTTCAAGAACCACTACGCACAGACGTATGCAAGACATGGGTTTCAGCTGTTGCATTCCTTGTGTCAAGCCACTCTTGAACAACAGACAGCGTCAAAAGCATCTCGCCTGGGCTAAAGACAAAAAGGACTGGACTGCTGCTGAGTGGTCCAAAGTTATGTTCTCTGATGAAAGTAACTTTTGCATTTCCTTTGGAAATCAGGGGAAGAGAGGAGAGGCACACAATCCACGTTGCTTGAGGTCCAGTGTAAAGTTTCCACAGTCAGCGATGGTTTGGGGTGCCATGTCATCTGCTGGTGTTGGTCCACTGTGTTTTTTGAGGTCCAAGGTCAACGCAGCCGTATACCAGGAAGTTTTCGAGCACTTCATGCTTCCTGCTGCTGACCAACTTTATGGAGATGCAGATTTCATTTTCCAACTGGACTTGGCACCTGCACACAGTGCCAAAGCAACCAGTACCTGGTTTAAAAACCATGGTATCCCTGTTCTTAATTAGCCAGCAAACTCGCCTGACCTGGTATCGCCTGGTTTTGTGAAGAGGAAGATGCGATATGCCAGACCCAACAATGCAGAAGAGCTGAAGGCCACTATCAGAGCAACCTGGGCTCTCACAACACCTGAGCAGTGCCACAGACTGATCGACTCCATGCCACGCCGCATTGCTGCAGTAATTCAGGCAAAAGGAGCCCCAACTACGTATTGAGTGCTGTACATGCTCATACTTTTCATGTTCATACTTTTCAGTTGGCCAAGATTTCTAAAAATCCTTTCTTTGTATTGGTCTTAAAGGGATAGTTCACCCAAAAATGTACTCACCCTCAAGTCATCCTAGGTGTATATGACATTCTTCTTATTTAATTATTTTACAAAATTCCAGGCTAATCCAAGCATTAGAGTTGCAGTAATAGCTCTGTTTTTGAAGTCCATAAAAAGTGCATCTGTCCGTCGAATAACATGCTCCACACAGCTCTGGGGTGTTAATAAAGGCCTTCTGAAGCGAATCGATGTGTTTGTGTAAGAAAAATATCCATATTTAAAACTTTATAAATTAAAATTTCGGCCGACCGCCTTCACTGTTCCATTTATGGAAAATTTGTTAAATTCCTTTGCCGATCGAAAGACTAACGTGACCAGGTAGGCTCGTCATGACGTCACGTACACATCTTGAGTTTCACTTTCAACATTCAACACTTTTCCACGGAAGGCGGTCGGCCGAAAGTTTACTTTATAAGTAACTTTTGTAATATAACTCCGATTTTATTCGTCTGAAAGAAGAATGTCATATACATCTAGGATGACTTGAGGGTGAGTAAATTGTGGGCTAATTTTCATTTTTGGGTGAACTATCCCTTTAAGTAATATTCAAATTTTCTGAGATACTGAATTTGGGATTTTCTTTAGTTATCAAAATGAAAAGAAATAAACATTTGAAATATATCAGTCTGTGTGTAATGAATGAATATAATATACAAGTTTCACTTTTTGAATGGAATTAGTGAAATAAATCAACTTTTTGATGATATTCTAATTATATGACCAGCACCTGTATGTGTATCTGTTCTCTCTCTTCAGGTCCAGAATTCAACATCGATCATGTGGTACTTGATTATTCAGGGAAATATAATGAGAGTGGTGGAGGGGACGGCACAAATGTGTTTGGAGGCTATCAGTCCAATGAACCACCACAAGTAAAAGAAAATGATATAAAAGCATGGCCGGTAAATTATTCACGGCCAACTGTAAGTCCAGATTCACGGCCAACTGTAAGTCCAGATTCACGGCCAACTGTAAGTCCAGATTCACGGCCAACTGTAAGTCCAGATTCACGGCCAACTGTAAGTCCAGATTCACGGCCAACTGTAAGTCCAGATTCACGGCCAACTGTAAGTCCAGATTCACGGCCAACTGTAAGTCCAGATTCACGGCCAACTGTAAGTCCAGATTCACGGCCAACTGTAAGTCCAGATTCACGGCCAACTGTAAGTCCAGATTCACGGCCAACTGTAAGTCCAGATTCACGGCCAACTGTAAGTCCAGATTCACGGCCAACTGTAAGTCCAGATTCACGGCCAACTGTAAGTCCAGATTCACGGCCAACTGTAAGTCCAGATTCACGGCCAACTGTAAGTGCAGATTCACGGCCAACTGTAAGTGCAGATTCACGGCCAACTGTAAGTCCAGATTCACGGCCAACTGTAAGTGCAGATTGGCGAACTGGAAGTCGAGACTCACTGCGAATTGTAAATCGAGATTTACGGCCAACTGTAAGTGCAGATTGGCGAACTGTAAGTCGAGACTCACGGCGAACTGTAAGTCCAGGTTCACGGCGAACTGCAAGTCGAGACTCACGGCGAACTGCAAGTCCAGATTCACTGCGAACTGTAAATCCAGATTCACTGCGAATTGTAAATCCAGATTCACTGCGAATTGTAAATCCAGATTCACGGCCAACTGTAAGTGCAGATTGGCGAACTGTAAGTCGAGACTCACGGCGAACTGTAAGTCGAGACTCACGGCGAACTGTAAATGCAGATTGGCGAACTGTAAGTCAAGACTCACGGCGAACTGTAAGTCCAGATTCACAGCAAACTTGGCGACGTCTCAGAAAAGCCAAAGATGAAAATTAGGAGATCCAGTTTCCAGTGGTCAGAAAAAAATTTTAAGTGCAAAAAATGTATGTCGTCAAAGCGATGTTCCACCTTAATGTTGGTTCAACATCATGTTTGCAGCCTCATTTAAAGCTAAAAGTGCAACGGAAATGTAATGTTGACATAAAACAATCTGATAAACAAATGCTGAAACAACATTAACATCATCAAATTCCTGAGACTTACAAAGTTTATATTACTACAGTAAAATAAAAAAGGATAATTCTTAAAGTAAAAGTGGCGCAGAAAGGACAAAAAAGCACCACCTGTAAAAACATAAGAACAATTTATACTTGTGTTTCATATTTGAATTGCATTCATTGTTTCTCACAGTAAAGTCATCATCCCTCTATTATCATACCTTGTACTGACAATCATTGAGTTTTCATGCACATTAAAATCATTTCTGCTCTCTGCACATCTAAACGTGTCAAACTTACTTTGTCATTCACTACCGACAAGACCCGCCCACTGAGGCTAGTAGAACTGACTGACAGGTAAACTGACCAACCATTGATAAGAAGTCATATTCGGTCCAGCCAATGCGAATACATCTTCAGCACTTAATTATCTTGTTTTCATGAGTTTGTTGGTGTGTACTGGACTAGATCAATTAATTTGACAATTTAAATGGACATTTCTAAATTATTTGAGAAAAAAAATAAGTAAGCCACCCTCAGCGATCACATCAACGGCAAGATGCAGCTGCCTCTGGTATCATGGCAACAAAGACAAACCAGCAAGAAAAGACGGGTTTACGGACCGAAGGAATTTAGGGAGAGTTCGCTCTCAACTAGTCGCTGCACTGTTATCCCTGAAATTGTTTTAGTTAAAATTATTTAGGTACAATAAACATAAACTCCAACAGATTTGTTCAATTACTCCATGTTTTTTGTTTGTTGTACGATTTGCATGATTTTTTTCATTCTTTTTAATTGTTTAAATTAAATGTAATTAACAGAGCCTATTTTAGTCGGTTGTCAATGCAACGCAATACAAGGAAGATGCTGATTGTCTCTGTAAACTGAAGTTAGGTATGGATGCAGCTGCGTGCATTTTTATCAACGTTTGCTGGTGAGTATAGGCCTTATAACTTTACATTTTGGTCTTAAACAGCTAATACATTATTAATCCCTAATAAATTACAACCCCAAATCAGAAAAAGTTTGGACAGTATGGAAAACGCAAAAAAAAAAAAAAAAAGTAATTTCTAAATTTACTTTGACTTGTATTTCATTGCAGACAATATGAACACAAAATATTTCATGTTTTGTCTGGTCAACTTCATGTCATTTGTAAATATACATCCTTTCCTGTCATTCAGACCTGCAACACATTTAAAAAAAAGTTGGGACAGTAAAGCATTTACCACTTTGTGGGGCGGCAGTGGCTCAGTGGTTCATGTAGGTTGTCTACAAACCTGAAGGTTGGTGGTTCGATCCCCGGTTCCACCTGACCAAGTGTCGAGGTGTCCATAAGCAAGACACCTAACCCCAGCTGCTCCCGACGAGCTGGATGGCGCCTTGCATGGCTGACACCGCCGTCGGTGTGTAAAGCGCTTTGGATGGCCATTGGTCTGTTAAAAGCGCTATATAAATGCAGTCCATTTACTTTGTAATGTTGCCATTCCTTTTCACAACACTTAAAAGACGTTTAGGGACTGAAGACACCAAGTGATGAAGTGTTTCAGGTGTAATTTTGTCCCATTCTTCCTGCAAACAAGTCTTAAGGTGGGCAACAGTACGGGGTCTTCGTTGTCGCATTTTGCGCTTCAAAATGTTCCACACATTCTCTATTGGAGACAGGTCGGGACTGCAGGCAGGCCAGTCAAGTACCCGTACCCTCTTCCTCCGCAGCCAGGACTTTGTAATGTGTGCAGAATGTGGTTTTGCATTGTCTTGTTGAAATATGCATGGACGTCCCTGGAAAAGATGTCGTCTTGTAGGCAGCAAATTATGCTCCAAAATCCCCATGTACTTTTCAGCATTAATGGTGCCTTCACAGAAGTGCAAGTTACCTTTGCCAAGGGCACTGACACAACCCCATACCATGACAGACCCTGGCTTTTGGACTTGTTGCTGGTAACAGTCTGGATGATCCTTTTCTTCTTTGGTCCGGAGCACACGGCGTCCATTCCTCCCATAAAATACCTGAAATACTGATTCATCTGACCACAGTGCACGTTTACACTGTGTGATGGTCCATCCCAGATGCCTCCGAGCCCAGAGAAGTCGACGGCGCTTCTGGACAATGTTAACATAGGGCTTCCTTTTGGCACAGTACAGTTTTAACTGGCATTTGTGGATGTAACTACGTATTGTGGTACTTGACAAAGGTTTGCCAATGTAGTCCTGAGCCCATGTGGTGATATCGCTTATAGATGAATGACGATTCTTGATGCAGTGCCGCCTGAGGGATCGGAGATCACGGTTGTTCAGCTTAGGCTTGAGCCCTTGTCCTTTACGCACTGAAATTCCTCCAGATTCCTTGAATCTTTTAATTATGTTATGCACTGTTGAATGTGAAATATCCAAATCTCTTCCTATCTTTCTTTGAGGAACATTGTTTTTAAACATTTCAATAATTTTCTCATGTATTTGTTGGCAAACTGGCGATCCTCTGCCCATCTTTGCTCCTAAAGGATTAGACCTTTCTTGGATGCTGCTTTTGTACCAAATCATAATTACAATCACCTGTTGACATCACCTGTTTCAAATGACATCATTATTTAACCATTTTACCTCATTACTAGCCCTAAATTGCTCCTGTCCCAACTTTTTTTTTAAATGTGTTGCAGGTCTGAATGACAGGAAAGGATGCATATTTACAAATGACATGAAGTTGACCAGACAAAACATGAAATATTTTGTGTTCATATTGTCTGCAATGAAATACAAGTCAAAGTAAATTTAGAAATCACTTCTTTTTTTTATTTATTTGCGTTTTCCATACTGTCCCAACTTTTTCTGATTTGGGGTTGTAGATGTATAACAGTTAGCCAGTAAAACAAAATGTAAGTTTAGGCTGTTTACACTCAAAATTATTTTACGATACTGTTGACTTTATTTAAACAATTTATTTTAAGGTTTTCATTTTGAAATAACTAAATAAATCAACTGAAGATAAAATAAGACATTAAATCTCTGAAGATCTCAGCAGAGGAGGATTAAACAACTCCACAAACAGCATTACCAGCTTCATGCATTACTAATCAAATTTACTTTATTTCTGTTTCACCATGATGGAGATTAGTGTTTGTTTTAGTTGGACTCTTGACCCTTGGCTCTTTAACATTATTTTTATTTCTCTTTGGCTGCTTTAACTGTGTGTTTAAAAAAAAAAAAACACTTTAGTTATGCCAAGACAAGCCAAAGAGAAAATGTGATATGGTGACTTTGGCTTATTGATGATGATGACATCATCATGTAGTGGCTGAATCACTAATCTCATTCAGACTCAAATGTTCTGGTTATAGAGGTAATGTGTTATCAATTTTGTATTTACGTGATGTTATTTATGTTATTCAACAGCATGAGATCCAGCACTGTTATGGTAATTGAATAATATTCAAGATTTTAAATCATGTAGTGCTCAATTGTGACTAATTCTCTTTTATTATTACAATTAGCTTTTCCTTGCCATAACAAATGTGACCAAATAAAATGAACACTGATCTCCATCATGGTGACCTACAATTTCAATACCACTGAATTAAAAACTGTTAGTTCAATTAACTAAAAGTTTGTAATTAAATGCTGTTGAAATCTTAAGTACATTAAATTGGAAATGTTTTGTTTTTTCCACAAGACAAAATTAACTTTTTTAGGGCAACGAGTTTCCATATTTTTTTAAAAGTTCAATCAACCTGTATAGGCTTACAGTGTGAGTGTGTGCGAGTAAACCTCACTCCTCTGATCTCAAGAGACGCTCTAGCGACTGACGCTGGAGGTTGCAGCCTTTATTCTCTTTGTTAGAGCGTCCAACTCATGCCAGCGGACCCGCGCTCAAGTCCTGCTTGGAGCGGGCGGTTCGAACAGGAGGGGTTACATTGGTGCTGTGATACTTGCCTTTTAAGTTCTCTGTACTTATTTGAGTTAATACAGTGGGAGGACCACATGAGGTGAACTTGATAAAACAAATTTAGTTTGGCACCATTGGTCAATTAAATTTAAGGAATCAGTAAGACTCAACTTATTAGGGTTTACAGTATCTTCCATCTCGCTTCACTTAAGATACTTCTCTAAGCAAGCCATTGCAATACTGATTTATAATGCCTATACTTAGAATTGTAAAAATGTCCAAATAATGGGTCCACGTAAACTTCTTTTAACACTGTGAAGGTCTTACATACTGTCCATTTATCCAATTGCTTCTTTTGCCTCCATAAACTCAAGTGCAAACCTTAATTGCACCGTAAATGCATCCATGATGATGGACGTCATAGAGAATTGAGCAGATGTTTTCTTGGAACTTGCCTTTGTTACATCAGTTTCATTTGCAAGGAAATTAAGAAACATTGCTTTCGTTTTCAAAGTGAACGAAAACTGTCCACAGTCCTATTAATGTAATGTATTCTGTCATTCATTTATTAACTCATTTACTTGTCATGTTTATCAGTGAGCTGAGAATGAAAGAGAAGCGATTGCATTGAACTTGGTTCTGATAGCACATAATCATAATAATAAATAGGACTGACGTGATTTATAATTCCATTATAGAAACTGAAATCCCTGAATGATGAGCACTAAGGTTATGTAAGGGAATGTGATGTTGTTCTTGGTAAAGTTATGTTGAAAATGCAAAAGTCTTTATTCAAGCATTCCGGGTTGCTTTCAAAGTTTTCTCATGATGCAGATTTACTCATTGACATTGATTGCAGATTATTTGGAAATTATCAGTGAATAGCAAGTGAAATGCATCATATGACGAGTTATTCATCCTTAATTCATCCTTAATCCTTGTCCTTCAATGAAACCCGAATAAGTTGGCAAAACTCAAAAAATGTAGGCAATCAATTGATGTACAAAAACTGAAAAAACATGCTAAACATAATCGATTAATTTTGTACCTCATATTCTGCATTTATTGACATTAATTTTTTAATTTCCCAAAAACTACAAATTTAAGAAATTAAATTGATTCTAGTCACAGAGTAAACTATGCAAAGGTTTTTGGTGTAATGGCGAATCATTGGGTTGCCTTTCAATGATGTCATACCCGTTACCCTCGTTTTCCAGTTTCTGCCCGAGTCACGTCGGATTACTTTCCATCGGCTGAAAATGACAACTCCCATGATTCCACGCTCATTCACGGCCTCATTAAGCAACACCTTTGGTATCGTTTTGAAAAAGCGACCTCTAGGGATGAAACATACATACTGTGCCTTTAAGCATTGAAGTTTGACATAAGTTTGCATTTAAAAAAAAAGTTTTTTATGATCAACTTTGAATCAGTGAAGGTTTGTTGAAAACAGCCCAAAACTTTTTGTTGCATGTAGTGTACAAGCAGTTTATACTATTTTATGAATAAAACAAATCAAATAAGTAAAAATATGTAACATTACGATATGTTTTAAAAAATATATATAAATACACTAAAACAAATTTGGTGTAGAAACTATTTTAGCTCAGAAATTTTTAGTAAATTTCACAAACAATTACAAAGAAAGTGGCAAGTTGCACATTGAATTAAACTAAGTTTTGATGTAGAAACACTGAAATAGTTTGTTCTTGTAAAACCCATCCAATATTCTTTATTTACAACTTCAAAAATTCTTTTTTTCCCCCCTTTGTACCTTAAAGTATATTCTGCATTTATTGAAGTGAATTTTCTGGTTAAAAAAAAAAAAAAACGACAAATTTCAGTAATTAAATTTATTCAAGGACATAAAATATGATCAGATATTAATACTGCAGAAGTTAGAAATAAGTTAACATTTATTTATTTATTATTACCTTATCAACTCTTTGATTCGTTAATTTTCAGTTCGTTCATCAAAATGATTCGTTCACTGATTCGTTCAGTGACCTTTTTTTTTTATATTACATAAATATCCCAGCAGGTGGCAAAAAGAGTGTCTTAAGGCCTGTACACACCGGGACGAATATCGCACGTGCTTACCGCCAGGGTTTTTTTCGTGACGTTTTTTGGCGCGTCTTGAGTGTTCACACCCAAGCGATTTTCACTGGCGATGCGCCGAGTGAACGTGCACATTCAGTAGATGCGCTCCCGTTACACAAGATGGTGCTGCGGCACTTTAAGCCTCTGACACTCGCTTGTCACACAGAAGAAGAAGAGAGACAGTATTTACGTGCTTGCCAAAACCACAGACATATTATGTCTATGGCAAAACCATTCACACACTTTTCGCTAACTGGCAAGCAGCATTAGCAGCTCATCTTCTTCTTTGTCTACTTACTACTTCTTCTTCGTATCAATGTGTGCTCGGCAAGACCGTTTTGTGCTTGAGCGCCACCAAGTCGTGTTTTACTGTCACTTCAGCAGCTCCAGGCACGTGAACAAAAGCGCTGATCTCATTGGTCGGCCAGTTTTTAACGCGCCGTGTCAAAATAAAAAAACGAACCCGAGGCGTTTTTTTTTTTTAAATGAAGCTTTTACGCCTGGCGTTTTACGCGTCGGTGTGAACACTCACATTGGCGCCCATTGTTTAGTCACAAGGCGTTAAACGTCGGTGATAAACGCACGCGAAAATCGTCCCGGTGTGAACAGGCCTTTATGCGTTATTTCTTAAGTCAACGAACGTATTTACTTACAAAAAAATTATTTGGCTTTATTAAAATGTGTGCATAATCTACTCATTAAATAAAATAAGTCTAAATAAGTGGTTCAGATGACCAAAGCACAAGGTTTTCTTGCATAATTAACATTTAATTGTTTGGTCAGAAATTTACACATTCATATATCTGGGATTATGGTAAGTGAACGTGGAGTTATAAACAAGCGTAGCCTAAAACTGCGCTTTGCAGCCATCCGCTCTCTGCTTATTGCTGAACGAGACTGATTCACATGCTAAATGACCGACATCCATTTCCACGAACGAGATGTAGCAGTTCGTTCATGAACGAGATCTCTCTCTCTCTCTCTCTCTCTCTCTCTCTCTCTCTCTCTCTCTCTCTCTCGTTCAGTATCGTTGGTGGTTCAATTCGTTCATGAACCAGATATACCAGTTCGTTCGATTTGTTCACGAACGAGATCTCTCTCGTTCAGACTCAAAAAAGCAACTCGGTCAGTGATGTACATGTTCGTTACCTCCAATAATATCGCATTTTTTATTTGTTTTACAGTTTTTGGAGAATTGCAGGACATGACTCAAACGTAATGAAGTCATTTTTATTAATTTTATAAAACAACAACAACAATGAAAATAAATAATACAAACACAATACATCAGTCCTTAAGTAATCATTTAGCCATCAGCCTGCATTATTACACTGTTTTCATTAAAATGGTAACGTGTAAATGTCTTTCTTTGCTGCATATATTCCTAACTACACAAGCCGAGTTCTACATGTTCGCTATCAGTATCGTTCAATAGCTGGTTCATTTCGTTCATGAACGAAATACAGTTCGTTCACGAACAAGTCGAGAAGGAGATCAGTCTTTGGTCCAGAGTCAGACTCCAAAGCATCTCGGTCAGTAAAAGGCGTATTCGTACACTGAATTCAACAAATCACATGCTCCGTCACATCTTATACTCGAACGCTATTGGCTCGAAGTTTTGTCATTGACAGGATGAAACAGTCCACAGAGCTGCGGATGCGCTCGATCCTCGTTGCTAATAGCGCCACGCTGCTGTGGAGGGAGGAATTTCAGCGAACAAGAAATATGAGTCAGTGGACTACTTGAACGAGAACGATTCGTTCATGAACGTAACATCACTATTTGTTTGTTGAAAATGGCCGAGAACTTTTTTCGTATGTGCAGTTTATATTATTTTACAGCACTTACTCTTTGTATTATTACATGTCTACTTGCCATAGAAGATTGTTGAGTGGAAATATTGTATTAGCTCAATAAACGCAAAGCTTCCGCGAATAAATTTTTTTCCTAGCAAGCGTATAGTGGAACAGACAAGTTCAAACAAGTTGGACATATTAAGTCGGCCAGAAACAAAAGTTGCTCTTGTCTTTTTTCTCCTTACTGTGCCTTATATCCGAGTGAAACGCTTCGCAAACAAGAACAAATGTAGGGCGGGGCTTGATTTTGTCTGTGGGGAATCGATTGGATGGTTGTTGTTTGCTATTGGTGGATCTCATGTGAGTGACAGGTTGCCCCGCCCTCGTCATCAGATAAGTGATGTCACTGCAAGAGGGAGGGGAAGTTTTTACTGCAATATTCTATAAAAAATAAGAATTGTCTATTTTGAGTTCATGGTGACTTAAGTGATAATGTACATTTGTATCACTTATTACACAAATTTTCACCACATAAATGACGGGGGCATGAAATGTTGATTTGAGAAGAAGCCATTTATAAATCTTACATGTTTATTATTTTATAATCTATTACAGTGTTGTTCAAGCAACAAGAGGAACAGTTTAACAATATATCCGTATGACAGTCAATAATTGAGGCACACATAATTCATGTGGTTCTGTCATTAATTATTCTTTTAATTTAGTTCTTATTCTTCATCTTATAAATTATGATAATCTGTGACGATAATCAAGCTCAGATGTAATTTGGGTGTTTTGTACAACATTGTTCTCTGTTATGAAAAGTATAATTATATTAAATCTAAATGTAATTGATATTTATTTGAGTGCCTAGAAAAGCGCTATATAAATGTAACAAATTATTATTATTATTATTATTATTATTATTTGGAATAAGGTTCTGTCATAAATTGTTCTATTTTTGTCATTTCATATTATCTTGATCTGTTACAATAATCAAGCTCATTGTAATTTGGGTATTGTGTATTATTCACAAAATTGTTCTCTGTAACTTGTATGAAACAATAATCAAATAGGCTGTTTTATAATGAATGAAGGGTTAGTGTTCTGTCATAAATTGATATTTTTAATTGGGCTTTTATCATTCATATTATACACTCACCTAAAGGATTATTAGGAACACATACTAATACTGTGTTTGACCCCCTTTCGCCTTCAGAACTGCCTTTATTCTACGTGGCATTGATTCAACAAGGTGCTGAAAGCATTCTTTAGAAATGTTGGCCCATATTGATAGGAGATTATTTTGCAGTTGATGGAGATTTGTGGGATGCACATCCAGGGCACGAAGCTCCCGTTCCACCACATCCCAAAGATGCTCTATTGGGTTGAGATCTGGTGACTGTGGTCATAGGCGCCGATTTATGTTTTCCTCCGTGGGTGCTCATGGGCGCACGCGCCCTTTAAAAAAAAGAAGTAAAAAAAGTAGTCAAACATTTTTTGCATTTCAGAACCTTAGGAAATGGACAGCGGCCGACACGAACACACACACCTATTTACTTGATAATAAAGCCGTAAAGTAGCATATCTTTCAAATCAGGACAGCGCCACTTCTCACAAATACAGACAGGATTGGAGATGAAGAGTTTAACTGAGACGTAACCGCGATCAGCTTCGTGGGAAATTAAGAATCAATGTCACACAAGTCCACACAGTAAAAGTTAGATTTGTTGACTCACCATTGTGGTTAATTCTTCAGGAGGAACGTGTCTCTGTTACAGCAGTGCGCTTGATGAAATTATCAGCGATGATGTCCAGGTCCTGCTGTCGAGCCACTTCTTTGTGAGAGTTCATTATAACGATGTGAATTAGTCTGGCTTGCCCCATTGTTGACCGTAGATACGTTTTCAGTCGGCGCATCCAAGAAAATGACCTCTCTGAGCAGCAAGATGTTACAGGGACAGTCAGAGCCAGTTTCAAAAGCTTTGTGACTTCTGGTAGTAACGTTCTCAAGTGCTCGCCTCCATCTCCTTTCATGAAGTCATATACATCTTGAAAAGTTGTAAGATGAACACCTTTGTTTTGCCAAGTCCAAACACATGTCTCTATGCAATGTCAGCCTGCTTCCATCCATATCATCCCCATAGAACTGAAAAATGTCTTTACAGTCGGCCTTCCCGGTTACAAAATCTTCAACATCTTGCGTGTGTTTGAATACAGAAGGATTAAATCTGCAGTTCAGAGCTGCTGATGCTGTATCCATGACCTCAAAGTACTGCTTTCGGTACATTGCCTCTGGTGTTTGAAAACTGTGTGCCGCACATCCACTGTCCAATCGCCGGGGGATTCTTCTTAGTCTGGGCACATTTGGGCTATCCAAGTAGCCTGACGTTGTCATACTCAATTCTAATCAGAATATGAGTCTGATCTGCTCCGTTGGGCTGTGATTATGGGGCGTGTTTCAACCGAACCAGGAAAGACCTCAATTGGATAGACCTACAACCAATCAGAGCAACGGAGCGACGCATAACGTTAGTTGTCAAATGTCAACAGAACTCAACTGCACTTTGTCGCCATGTCCGCAGGTTGAAGTGACCCCAATTATGTGATATACAGACCCAGGAATGCGAATTTTAGCTGGCAGCCCTGCCAAGATAACACATATTTTACCCCCCAAATGCCTTTTTTCCCGGAGAAAAGCCTGCAGACCTGTTCGAATACCGGACACATGCTCCATCATAGCACTGTCCTCTGCATTTATTGACTGGCAGGGCAAATCTCATCAGAACGTCTTTTAAAAGCTGAAAAAGTGTGTCTGCTGTTGTTTTTGGTGTCTCAAAAAATCCTAAGAAACGTTCTTCTGGCTCCAGATTTTCAGTCACATAACGTAAGCAAACAGACACTTGTTCTTTGACCGTAATATCGGTTGTCTCATCCATAATTACAGAGAAAACCCCAGCAGACTGTACTTCTCCTATTAGCTTTCTCAAGACATCATGAGCCATCATTTCAATCATCTTGTTTAGATGTCATGAGAGAGCCACTTGTTCTCCTGACGAGCCAGCCATGACTTTAACTCTGGGATATCTTTAGCACGCACATATAGCATCTGCATAAAATTGGACTCTTGGTCAGTTTTTCCTCTAATGGCCACTCCCCTGACAGGAAAGAAATTGGAGAGTAGAAAGAATAGCCAGCAAAGCGATTCTGGCATTAGCCATCTGCATTTGTTTACCAGCAGAGAGCAAAGCAGCAACATTAACACCTGCATTAGTAGCTGCCATAATGCTAACGGCAGTGCGACGCAAATTACCCTTTTCATGTGATCTAAATCGTTCGAGTGCTTTAGCCCAGCTCGAAAACCCATCTTGAATGAAAGCTTTTAAAGATTCTTGGTCGTGGGTTGACGATGGAAGAGGGACATTCATGTTTTTAGCTGTAGTGCAGATGTTACAAAACACTTTGTTTTTTGTGGAGTCATAAGCTATCCAGGGGAATTTTCCTTTCCAACTAGCCTGGTATGTCCTTGCCTTATGTCGTTGTCCATCTTCACTGCAACTCCTAGCTTCGTTGTAGCTCCTAGCCTCGCTACTGGTCCTGCTAGCTTCACTGTAGCTCCTAGCTTCGCTGCTTCTAGCTTCGCTGTTATGTGCTTCTGACAGGGCACTTGTGGTGGATGTCGATACACTTGCATCATTATTAGGTTTTGCTTTTTTTATTAAGAAATCTGTCCATTTTAGTCTCACTCTGAATCTGATTACGGAAAGCACATACACCAAAAATTGTATAGTGGGGGATGGAGGCATGGAGCGGGGTCACTAAAGAGGCGTTTTCATCCTAGAAACGCTGTGATTGGTGGATAGGATATTGGAGCAGGCGACTGACAGCGACACATAGCACCAACTTCAATGTTTAATTTTAAATGAATGTAGCCTACTGACAGTCTGGCACACGTGGGTGCTCGGTATTTTCCGTGGGTGCTTGAGCCCCGGAGCACCCATTTAAACGATGCCCAATTGGCACTAAGGGGCCTAAAGTGTGCCAAGAAAACATCCCCCACACCATTACACCACCACCACCAGCCTGCACAGTGGTAACAAGGCATGATGGATCCATGTTCTCATTCTGTTTACGCCAAATTCTGACTCTACCATCTGAATGTCTCAACAGAAATCCAGACTCATCAGACCAGGCAACATTTTTCCAGTCTTCAACTGTCCAATTTTGGTGAGCTCGTGCAAATTGTAGCCTCTTTTTCCTATTTGTATTGGAGATGAGTGGTACCCGGTGGGGTCTTCTGCTGCTATAGCCCATCCGCCTCAAGGTTGTGCATGTTGTGGCTTCACAAATGCTTTGCTGCAGACCTCGGTTGTAACGAGTGGTTATTTCAGTCAAAGTTGCTCTTCTATCAGCTTGAATCAGTCGGCCCATGACCTCTGACCTCTAGCATCAACAAGGCATTTTCGCCCACAGGACTGCCGCATACTGGATGTTTTTCCCTTTTCACACCATTCTTTCTAAACCCTAGAAATGGTTGTGCGTGAAAATCCCAGTAACTGAGCAGATTGTGAAATACTCAGACCGGCCCGTCTGGCACCAACAACCATGCCACGCTCTAAATTGCTTAAAGACCGCAACATACTCCGCAAGAACCGAGAAAAAAGTTCTCGCTCCCAGGGCAGCTAGAACAAAATTACGTAATTTTGTTCTCGGAGCCCTGGTTTGGGAGTTCTCGCACACATCGTCTGAGCAGAACTTTTTTCTTGTGGGTGTCCGAGAACTATTGTGTGATTTGGTCAGAATTTTAAAGTGAGCGGGGTTAATGCGGATAAACGGAGATGTTCGGCACCTGTTTTTCTCGTGAAGTATGGAATGTCCTGGCCAGATGAACTTTGTTCTTGTTCTTGCCACCTCGAGAAAACAAACAAATGTCTTTGTTCTTGCAGAGTATTTTCCAAGCTTTAATCACCTTTCTTTCCCATTCTGACATTCAGTGTGGAGTTCAGGAGATTGTCTTGACCAGGACCACACCCCTAAATGTATTGAAGCAACTGCCATGTGATTGGTTGATTAGATAATTGCATTAATGAGAAATTGAACAGGTGTTCTGATAATCCTAATAATCTAATAATCCTTTAGGTGAGTGTATGTTAACAATAAAGAAACGACAAACAAGTACATTTTTCCTCACTTTTTTCAATCTCTTTATTCTTGTTTTTAATAAGTTGCAACGATATATAAGTAAACATCTAAATAGCAAATGTATAGGCTAGATGTGTATTCTGATTTAAATATATCTGTGAAAATGTGTTCTTAGTAGAGACACAATCATCTCATTGTTTCTCACAGTAAAGTCATCATCTCTCTATTATCATACCTTGTACTGACAATCTATCAAGTGCTTCCATTTCAGAGTCCCTGTCTGTTGAAGATGTTGCTGTTCATGTTTGTTAGTCCAGGACATTTTACAAATCCAGACCAGACTATGTTCTATGGCCATGTCCGGAATAAAGAGTAGGCCTAGCCTATCCATGTCACAGACAGTATCAACGTCAGTAGGATATACTTATTGTATGTCGACCACAAGGTGTCACTGTGGCCTCAACGCTGCGCCCTCGCCTACTCTGAGCTCGATTGCTATGTCTGAGGTAAACCACGCCCTCCTCATTACCCTACGCACAAAGAAATGTATAAATAAATGTATAAATGAATAAATGTGAAAATAAATAAAAATAGAAATGAATAAATGTATAAATAAATAAATATGCAAAAAAATATTAAATATAAATATATACATAAATAAGGAAAAAATTATTTATTTTTGTTTTATTGCTTTTCTATGTAAATGTATTTAGATATTTATTTTTACTTTCTTATTTTTATTTGTATATTTATCTATGTATTTATTTATTTTTAATATTGGCAGCTTTGGAATTCCACACTAAACTCACGCTGTCATTCACTTCCAACAAGACCCGCCCACTGAGGCTAGTAGAACTGACTGACAGGTAAACTGACCAACCATCGATAAGAAGTCATATTCGATTCAGCCAATGAGATTAGATCTTTTGGTTTGAATTATCTCGATTGCCTCTGTTCGTTGGTGTGTACTGGACCAAAGCACTTCATTTGACAATTAAAATGGACGTTTTGAAATTTTAAGAGAAAGAAGTAAAACACCCTCAGGGAACTTTCACTTTCCATTTTTGCCATGTATGTTAAGATGAACATTCGTATGTGAGTGGTCAAGTGGTATGTGAGTTTTTTGTGGGAGTTAACAATAATTTGCCAAAAAAAAAATAAAAAGACAGCTAGATAAAAAAAAGTGTAAGAGGGTAAGATTTTATTTTTTTTATTAATTAAAGGTGCAATATGTAGGATTTTTGCAGTAAAATATCCAAAAACCACTTGGCCAGTGTTATATATTTTGTTCATTTGAGTACTTACAATATACCAAATGTTTTCATGTTTAAGCTTTTCAATGTTTCCAATGTTTTTTATGTCAATGGCGTCATATCTGCATTACCCTCGGTTTCCGCTTTTACTGCCATAGAAACCATGTTGCCTCTGGCTTGGCGTGCTCAGCAACACTACATTTTTCAACTAAACATCGAAATAAATCTAATTAATAAACTAAATTAACAATTTAAACTAAATTATTGATCTAAAGCCTACACTGTCACTGTATGATAATTGAAATGAACTGAAGACATCAGCGTTTTCTCCAGAATGGCTGTACAGCTGAATAAAATTATGCTGCATTATTTTCCTGTTTAACACTGTAAAGCTGCTTTGAAACAATCTGCATTGTAAAAAGCGCTATATAAATAAAGTTGACTTGACAACAGACGTGGACAACTGCGTAACGTCTTCGGCACGCTGTTGTAGTTTCATTCAAACATTACCATGGACCATGGCAAGCAGACTTTGGAACAAACTGAGAAATCAACAGAGACTTGACAGAGATGCCGTTCTTGCTTGTGCTTTATTAGACAGGTGAGCAAATGTACATAAAACGAATCAATGTAATGTAGCTCAACACAATGAAATATTAGAATATTCTAATGTTGATGTAGACGTCTGTGAAAGATCGTAGCATCTGATAAACATTGCATTCCTTTTTTAAGGTCGACCGTTTTTATTTTTTGATCAAGTCGTCTTCGTTACCTCTAAACGACGTCATTCGAAATCAATCGAAATTCATTTAACTCTCAACACACTCAAAGGCAGTTTAGATAGTGTAGACCAGTGTTTCCCAACCGGGGTGCCGAGAGCAGGGGTGCCGTGTAAAAGTCCTTCAAATATATATATATATTTTCACATTTTTCAAATAATTCTCTCTTTGAAACTTTGTTCAATGCATGCGAGTGCTGCCGTATGTTCGAATATGACCAGTAATTTTCGCCATCATCACCCGGGTTTAGAGCCAGAAGACGCGAATGAGAAGTCGCGCGCGCTGTGAGAAAATGTGTCTCTGTGCGCTCATCCGAAAGCGCGCACACGTCTCACAGCGCGCAAATATTGAGTTCTCTTTCAAGTCTTGTTCTTGAACGGACAAACTCACACAAAAAGTATGTCAACATGTCCATCTTGATGAGTATTCTAGCAGACATAGTCTGTATATGCCTTAAGTGAACTTAATACAGTCGAGAAAGACGACGCATATCCGAGCATTAGGTCTTAAAGGGGCAGTAGCATTAGGTCTTAAAGGGGCAGTAGCATTAGGTCTTAAAGGGGCAGTAGCCTTTACTGCTGTCTGTTTAATGTCAAACAACAAAAGACAAGGACATCACTCACTGCTCTTGATTGAATAGCTTTTGTAAGTTTAATAGGATTTAATCTTTAATTTATACACTCAAATATGCAATGCTATTTTACATTCGATCAATTTCTGTATCTGAAAACTAATGTTAGACATACCTGAAAAACCTGAAAAGCATAGTTTATTTTATTAGTATCTTTACTCAATAGTATTTATTTGTGCTGCTGCTTGTATTTAAATTATTTGTTATTATTCGTTTTTTTATTTGACATTAGTCCCATTTTCCCTGAACATAGCAAATACTGAACCTTTTTTAGTGCTATATAGCCCCAATTTTGGTGCTTCAGTGGTTCTTCAGCGGTTCTTCAGAGGTTCTTCACCGGTTCTTTGACTAAGGTGATAGCACCTCTGAAGAACCGTTGAAGAACCACTGAAGCACCAAAATTGGTGCTATATAGCACTAAAAAAGGTTCCCCTATGATTACGAGCCAAGAACCATTTTTGGTGCCATATAGAACCTTTTTTTTTTTAGAGTGTAGCGGCGAAAAAATACATATTGTAGCTTTAGTTTGATATGTAATCATAAAATAATTTTGTTGGAAGGACCAAACCTTTTTTCTAATTTAAATGATTAAATAAATTATTCCAGTAAAAGATTGCAGGAGATAAAGTGCCTTACAGTGTTTTTATTTTTTTTATTAAGCCTTCCAGTGGCTTTGTTTCTTTTCCGAACCGACTCAAAAGAACGATTCGCTCAAGAATCAAACATCACTACTGCTGCCAGTGCTACCCTACCCTTACTGAAAGTGAAACCTTGAGATTCACTTTTAATGCTGCCTCCACGTGCTATCGGAATGATTGTAAATACTAGTTCCCTAGTTAAAAAATTGGACATGAACGCCCTCTCAACTCGAAACCTAAATGCAGAAATGGAAGTGGCAACGACATTTCCGATAGCGCGTGAAGGCAGCAGTAACTTGTAAAATGGCGTGTAGATCTTTTGCTGAGGAGGATTTGTCTTGTCCGGTGTGCTTGGACATTTTTATAAATCCTGTTCTTCTGTCGTGTAGCCACAGTTTTTGTTCAACCTGTATTCAGAGGGTTTGGGGAAATACAAGATTTAAAGAATGTCCGGTTTGCCGAACAAGATCAAATGGTCGTCCTCCGTTAAATCTGGCTTTGGGGAACCTGTGTGAGAGTTTCCTACAGGAGAGAAGGCAGAAATCTTCATCTTCATCTGAAACCGTCTGCAGTGTTCATAAAGAGCAGCTCAAACTCTTCTGTCTGGATGATCAACAGCCCGTGTGTGTGGTGTGTCGAGACTCCAGAAAACACACCGACCACAGATTCTGTCCCGTCGATGAAGCTGCCGCGGATAATAAGGTCAGATCAATGATCTTTAAAACATTTTACTTAATGATTAATCTTCAACTGACAAAAATATAAATCTATCAAATCTAAATCACGCTGCCACCAACGAATAGCCTATATTGCATCCGTAGTTTCTCCTGTAGTTTTGCTTGTGGCAAAGCATCATTGATGTTTATTTCACCTACCGAGTCTATTCACAAATATTTTGTAAAGATGCCAATAGTAAAAAAAAAAAGTTTCTTTAATTATTTCATATTTTACTCCGGCACTTTCTAAACTAAATCAATGCATGGTCCCACTTTAGGTGGCCTTAATTGTATATTAATAATTTGATACAATGCACTTATGTTTTTTTTTTTGTACTTTGTACTTATATATAATATATATATATATATATATATATATATATATATATATATATATATATATATATATATATATATATATATATATATATATATATATATATATATATAAACTGTAATTACAGCTCAGCTGTATGTCATTTCTGTAATTATATTTATAGTTGACCCATCCCTTACACCTTAAAAGTGCCGTGTGTAATATTTAGGAGGATCTATTGACAGAAATGCAATATAGTATATAGGCTACACAACTATGTTTTCAGGGGTGTATAAAGACCGTTATGTTTCTATTACCTTCAGAATGAGCCATTTCTATACACCGCGGGTCCCCTTACAGTAGGCTAGCGTAGTCAGAGCTTCAAACTGATGGCAGAAGGTCTGCTGGACTCTATCGCAGCTTTCATTGGTCGAGGACCGCTCAAGAGGACGTTTGACTGACATGTAAAGCAACCAATCCCAGTTAGTTTTGTTTCGCGTCATGTTTATTGGCGTGAACATGTAAAGTCGGTGTCCCTTCAATAACAGACCGGCGGTCGCTATAAATTATTCATTCATGAACGTTGTGCTAGTTTACTGCAACAATGGAGCTGCGAACCCTCACATAGGGGACGTTTTAACCCTTTCCACACGTCGGAATGACGAAACTTAGTGTATTTACTAGTTGCCATATCAACATTATTTAGAGAAAAAATAGCGCCAAAATTAAAAAATCTCTGGGAGATATTACTGAACATGTATTTAACCATAGCAAAAGTAAATTTCTTACTTAAGTTTAGTTTTCATCTCTGTTTTTTGTGTTTATTTAAAATAAGACAAATCCGATAATATTTTAATCTTATATCTGTTATTTAACAGTTGAGATGGTTCTTTAATGCTGATCTAACAGCAGAAGACTCGAGCCAAGATTTAAATCCCAGTTGTGCAGATTGGGGTGTGTGTTAACACTGCGTTACAATGAGCCCCTATTAGAAATATGCCATTATATTCTATACTTTTATGAATTCTTTTGAGAAACCATGAGAAAAGGGTGAATAATGACTGAGAGTTAATGTTCAGATAATATTAATTATTATTATGTTTTGAATTATGCTGTATAGCTGAATTTAGCGATGTGTTTGTAGTCAAACTCAAAAATGCTTATATTTTTAATGATTAAAAAATGCCATTATTTTAATTTAAAAATGTAATAATTGTATTTTGTTGACAAAATATTTTAGTTTGTCTTGGATATTTTTTTGATTATATCAGAGAACATTTTAAGCTGTCAATTGGTCATGTTACAATGTACCCCACCTACGAGGCACGTTGTCACATTTCACTTCCAATCTTTCGGGGTAAATCAAGACAAAAGTCCTAAGTGGATTTACACAAACTGAGAAAGTCAAAAAGCGTTAGGTTGTGCCCCGCTCTCCCCTACTTTTGAAAATCCAGCGTTTAGATGATCCTGATATAAGCTCTCCTTGTCACAGTTGTAAACACGACAGCGTTCTTCTTCCACGAGTAAGTTTGGCGTCACAGCATTTGTTTCCAGTCGGACCGTTAAAGAACGCAACACACACATCTCACAGACATCCTGTAGAATTCAACCAATCAGATGACGACTTCGAAACTACTGAAGAGTTTCCAGATAAGAGTGCCATATGCATCAGACGTTCAGCCAACGGTCCGTGGGTGTGACGTCTGAGCAGTGTTGGGCAGTAGCGACGCTACTAGCGCTACTACATTTTTCGGTAGCTCAGTTACTTTTAAAGCAGTAGCTAACTGCTTTATACCGCATGTCAGACATGACATGTATCTGTACTGTAGCCTACTATACTTTTATGCCATTAAACAATGTCATTTGTTTTATGTTTAAATAGTATATTGTTATTTATAAATAACATCTAGGCTATATTGATAATGAAAAGTGCATAGATGCGTAATATAGGCTATGTCAAAGACAGGGTCTGCAACAAATAAATAGGGCTGCAACAAACGATTATTTTAATAATCGATTAAGCTAACGATTATTAGAACGATTAATCGACTAATCGTCGATTATTGTCATCACCGACTAATTCGTACATTTTTAACGATTATTCAGCTTTTTCAATTAGTTAAAACATTTGAGTTAAACATATTCTAACTATAATATATAAAAAAGAAAGTCACTTCAGCTTTTGAAATGGTTGTTTTAATGAACTTTGAGCTAAGTTCTCAGAACTCAAATCACACACAAATGCTCTCCAAGCATTGTTTAAATATTCTGTTCACTTTCAATTGAAAAAATAAATAATAATTAACAAAAATTAGCTGCATTACAGACAAAAAATCAAATAAAATAGATGTTTGAATGTAAACATCTCTTGGCAGCAGTATCGAGCTTCATTTGTAAAACAATAACTGACCCACTGCTTTTCTTAGAACTGAAACAGAAAAAGAGGACATTTACTTCAGGACACAACGAATGGTAAAATATTAATCTGCAAATGACATTGCAGACAAAATGACATAATATTAATCTCTTACATGACAATTGAGCTGACAGATTCTCATTCACCTTTTAATTAACAATATGAAAAAGTAACTGACATGATATTCTTCCTAACATCGCCTCTTGTAAGTCTTCATGCATATGGAACAAAATACAGGCGAGTGATGAGACTTTAATACCTAATAGTGTTATAATAATAAAAACAGTCCTGACTCCAAGCACGATCAAACTTTATTCTATGCTAAATAAATCATCACATTACTGTAATTATATTATTATTGTTAATATTATTACAATTGTAAAACCCCGCCCACTGGTCCAATTCTCGGCGTCCAATGGCAGGGAGAAGGTGTTTCTGCGTATCGCTGTCTTTCCTTTTACACAATAAAACAGTTCAATTTAAACACATTCTTTTGTATGTATTTACCTTGTTGTTTCATCTGACTCCATTAAATGAAAATGTGTTAAATGATTTTGTTAACCATTAACTTTAGATTTATACTTTGTCTTTCAATTTAAATCGTTTATCTTATGTTATACTCAGCATTCAAGATTCCAGTAACGGTCTAGAGTTTCGCACCGGCCGGGTTTACGATCTCTGTTACGGACCAGTCAGTCTTGGTCATCTAGGCAGAGGCGACACACTGATATTCTGGACGCCCGTGCAATACGTTGATCATTCCAGAATATTTTTATTCAGTTCCCTTAGATCTGAATTCACTTAATTAATGCAAAACTGTTTCTAATCAGAGGCCATGACCATTATCACAGAATCAAGCGACCAACTTGCTAATTCTGATGATAACTTTCTATAATCATGCCGTGGTTTCCCACGTATACGTTAATTAGAACAATATTGCAATAATCAGGAATTGAGGTTGCCCTATTTAGATTGGTCTAACAATTTACTATTGTTCTAAACGGAAAGACTTGTTTAGCCTATCAACCTCTACAGTCCAAGTATACGTTACCTAGTGCCAATGTGTTAGTCGGATCTCTAAAGCATCGATCCGGTGTGCTCTTTAAGCTTCACCAAAACCGTGTCTTAGTCCGTGTTAAACTAACCTGAGCAGATATCCGTACTGTTATGGTTATAACATGAAATACTGAGTTAATAACACAAAATGCGTTGCAGTAAGTTTAAAGCATAACGATTTATTAACCAGGTAAGAAACATCAATCAAAAGTCAACTCAAAGAGTAAAAAAGCATCAATCAATCATATACAGAAACAATAATTCAAGAATCAAGGATTCTAGAAATCTTTACCTGGTCATGAAAAACTACACACAAGCAGTGTGGGAAATCTCAATACAGACTCCCCGATTCTTGTATCACCTTCCCTTAAATACCCAGATAATTCAATAAGACCACAAATGGTGGTGTTTGAGGTTATAATTAGATTTTGGTCCCTCATCCAGGGGGGTCACAAATGGGCAACCAGGATCTGTGTTTGAATGGGTTCTAGACATCTGCAAAGGAGGGCATTTATTTACATACAGGAGGCACTTGAGTAGATGATCTGTGGGGGGTCACCTTTTGGTGATACATAGTATTTTTATCAACTTACATAACTTCTTGGAGGTTTGCATTATGATTTAGGAGAATGAGACCATTTTACCAGACGCACTGATACGTTTCAAATGATACTAAACATGCATAGTTACACATTGTATACATTTAACGTTGCATAGATTTTGAATGAGTTTTCAGTGTGGGTGAGAGTGAGTTATACAGAGGGTGCTGTGCAGGGTGTGAATGTGTGGTGTGTGTGTCTCAGTGTGATGTGTCTCGGGTGGGGCTGTTGTGTATTTGGGGAAGTGTTCGAATGGTAATCTTTGGGAAAGTCCTTTGTTTCCGGGAAATCACGGTTTCTCTGTTCAGACTGAACGGCATCTCTCGGCCCAGACCGATCGGCACCACCTTACACAATTATTAGTAGTATTGCATTCTCTATTAAAGAGATTTACCGCTAGTTATTTAGTTGTTTCCTCTTTAAGTGCTCCAACATGCTGTGAAAAGTTTGGCCTTGCAGGTCTCAATCAGCTCCTGGTTCAGTGGTCAGGGCACTGATCAGGTCTTTCTCACCTTCTCTGAACCCAGAAGACCCAGTGGAGAAGGTTACCTGGGGTTGTGTGTTGATGGTTAACAGGACAAGAGTCAATGGGCTGATCCCTAGCCCATTGACTTGCCACTTTTATCTTCTTAAACGCTTGTTTTTTTTGGGTCGACACGACAGCTTATAAAAACGTATTTCTGTGTTTTTTAGCTTGTTTGCTGTACACCTTGTCACATATCAGCTTTTAACCATTGTTCAGTTTTTTGTTATAAGTCCGAAATGACAATGAGGCAGCCTCACGCAATGCAAAGTCAATGGAGAGTGTTGGATTGTTTCCCCCCCCCGGTGTGGGCGTGGCCTAAATACGCTCTGTCTCTATATAAATGTAACAAATTATTATTATTATTAATAACTAAAGCTGACAAAGTGAAAAAGCATAACAGGACCCCTTTAAGTTATAAAACAGGAAGTAGTCGTATTTTGTGTGCGTCAGTCAGCACAAGTCCCTTCCCTTCACTGTCTGGGCTATATAAACTAAAAGAAAATAAGGGCAAGACACTATTTTCATGATGCTTTCTTTCAGATGAAACTCGGACATTCACTGGGACATTTACAGAAGAGACTGAGAATATTTGAGAATTTTAAACAGACTTTGGATCGAACTGCTCAACAAATTAAGGTTTGAAATAAACAGTGATTCTAGAAATGTTGATATAGATCTTAGTTTATCCTTTACAACCCCAAATCAGAAAAAGTTGGGACAGTATGGAAAACACAAATAAAAAAAAAAGAAGTGATTTCGAAATTTACTTTGACTTGTATTTCATTGCAGACAATATGAACAAAAAATATTTCATGTTTTGTCTGGTCAACTTCATGTCATTTGTAAATATGCATCCTTTCCTGTCATTCAGACCTGCAACACATTTAAAAAAAAGTTGGGACAGTAAAGCATCTACCACTTTGTAATGTTGCCATTCCTTTTCACAACACTTAAAAGACGTTTAGGGACTGAAGACACCAAGTGATGAAGTGTTTCAGGTGTAATTTTGTCCCATTCTTCCTGCAAACAAGTCTTAAGGTGGGCAACAGTACGGGGTCTTCGTTGTCGCATTTTGCGCTTCAAAATGTTCCACACATTCTCTATTGGAGACAGGTCGGGACTGCAGGCAGGCCAGTCAAGTACCCGTACCCTCTTCCTCCGCAGCCAGGACTTTGTAATGTGTGCAGAATGTGGTTTTGCATTGTCTTGTTGAAATATGCATGGACGTCCCTGGAAAAGATGTCTTCTTGAAGGCAGCATATTATGCTCCAAAATCTCTATGTACTTTTCAGCATTAATGGTGCCTTCACAGAAGTGCAAGTTACCTTTGCCAAGGGCACTGACACAACCCCATACCATGACAGACCCTGGCTTCTGGACTTGTTGCTGGTAACAGTCTGGATGATCCTTTTCTTCTTTGGTCCGGAGCACACGGCGTCCATTCCTCCCAAAAAATACCTGAAATACTGATTCATCTGACCACAGTACACGTTTCCACTGTGTGATGGTCCATCCCAGATGCCTCCGAGCCCAGAAAAGTCGACGGCGCTTCTGGACACTGTTAACATAGGGCTTCCTTTTGGCACAGTACAGTTTTAACTGGCATTTGTGGATGTAACTACGTATTGTGGTCCTTGACAAAGGTTTGCCAAAGTAGTCCTGAGCCCATGTGGTGATATCGCTTATAGATGAATGACGATTCTTGATTCAGTGCCGCCTGAGGGATCGGCGATCACGGTTGTTCAGCTTAGGCTTGCGCCCTTGTCCTTTACGCACTGAAATTCCTCCAGATTCTTTGAATCTTTTAATTTTATGTTATGCACTGTTGAATGTGAAATATCCAAATCTCTTCCTATCTTTTTTTTGAGGAACATTGTTTTTAAACATTTCAATAATTTTCTCACGTATTTGTTGGCAAACTGGCGATCCTCGGCCCATCTTTGCTCCTGAAGGATTAGACCTTTCTTGGATGCTGCTTTTGTACCAAATCATAATTACAATCACCTGTTGACATCACCTGTTTCAAATGACATCAGTATTTAACCATTTTACCTCATTACTAGCCCTAAATTGCTCCTGTCCCAAATTTTTTTGAAATGTGTTGCAGGTCTGAATGACAGGAAAGGATGCATATTTACAAATGACATGAAGTTGACAAGACAAAACATGAAATATTTTGTTCATATTGTCTGCAATGAAATACAAGTCAAAGTAAATTTAGAAATCACTTCTTTTTTTTCTTTTTTTTTGCGTTTTCCATACTGTCCCAACTTTTTCTGATTTGGGGTTGTATATTGTTGTATAAATATGTCTTTCATTTCAGATTCAGACTAAAGACACAGAGATTCAAATGAAGGGGGAGTTTAAGGAACTTCACCAGTTTCTATATAATGAAGAAGGAAACAGAATAACCGCGCTGAGAGAGGAAGGGAAGCAGAAGAGTCAGAAGATGAAGGAGAAGATTGAGGAGACGAGCAGACAGATCTCATCTCTCAGCAGCACAATCAGAGACATCGAGCAGCAGATGAAGACTGAAGATGTTTCATTCCTGCAGGTGTCCATCAATCTTCACTATTCATCATATGAACGTCAGTTTCCGAGATTTAAACCAAACTCAGTTTTGCTGAACGGTGTTTTTTTTGTTACAGAACTTTAGGAGCACGTTGCAGAGGTTTGTGTTTTTATTTCCGGTTGATGTTTTCTGTGGTTCTGAATGAAACCTTCAGCATCTCTGACTCCTGAATGTTTTTCCAGAGCTGAGATTAGACTTCCAGATCCACAGAACGTTACAGAGACGATCAGTGTCCCGAAACACCTGAGCAACCTGAAGCTCACTGTGTTACAGCAGATGCAGGACAATGTTGCTAAAGGTAAGTGAGCATCAGAACACATCAGTTATGTCAATGCATATGTGCCTTAATATGTGTGAACAAGTGCGTATCTGTCCTCTCTTTTTAGCCTCGTATGTCAACGCTGAGCTTTCTGGTGACCTACCTGATGATCAAAGATACATTTCCTTGAAGTATAAGAAATCACAGCAAATCTCTGCTCGGAGTAGAAGAAGCTACTACAACCTAGATAGCAAAGTTCCCCAGAGCAGTGGGTATGAGTGTGCATATGGGCCCAGCGCCCCTCTACTCGCCCCAGTACGTGGTTTTAAGCATCTCCCCCCACGTCCCCCAAAAACGCAACTTCAACGGAGGGGAAGTCTAAACCCCCCACCTCCCCTCGGTACACAATTTCAACCGAGAGGGAGCCACCCCCCAGAACACAATCTCAATGGAGGGGGAGCCACCCCCGTACGCAATTTCACTCCCAAAAAAAGCCAAAACGAAGATGAGCTTGAGAATTTAGAGCTTCAAAATCAAGAGATCCAGTTCCCAGGTGTCAAGAATTTAGTGAAGAAAATAAATGAACAGATGAAGATGTAAACAAAATACAACTGAAATGTTGCAATCTGATATACTAATGTTGAAGGCGTCCTATTATGCATTTTCAACTTTAGATATTTTTAAAAGGGAGATCTTTTATTTAACAGAATCCACTCTGAAGAACTACAACGGTCGGCTCGTTTTGGGCTACAATGCATTTTTTTCTCGATCTTATGAAGTCATAATGTTGCTCATTTAAATAATCCAGTAATAAACACTTATATTACTGTTTGGATTACCATAGTTTTCCAACAAATATCACGATTAAATGGTGTATAACATCATATCTAAAGTGTCTAAGAAAACTACAAAAAAAAAAAAAACACACTCAGAGACGCCCTGTGAAATCCGTGCTTGCATAGTCCATGAATAAAATGCGTTCTGTTCTGCTCGATCCTCTTGTTTGTTAACATCTTAAGTCTAAATCAGGCTTGAATAAGTTTGAAATTGACACCATCCGTAAAGTCGGCATTAAATCAAAATGGACGTTTTTTGGCTTTTAAAGGGGTGGTAAACCACGATTTCACTATTCTAACTTTAGCTAGCGTGTAATGTTGCTGCTTGAGCATAAACAACATCTGCAAAGTTACAACGTTCAAAGTTTAAAGCAAAGGGAGATATTTGCTTTTAAAGAAATCAGTTTCTAAGAACTACAGCAAACGGCCAGTAGGCGACTACACACATTCCTCCAGGGTTGGTGACATCAACAGGCTCAATATTTACATAAACCCCTCCTCCGAGAATATTAAATAAGGGGGGGTGAGGCCATTTTGTATCGCGGCGCTGTTGTGGTATAGTTAGGCTGGAGTGTTGTTGCCGCGATGCCGAGGAAACGCTGTTATTTTCATCCGGATTGCAGGTCTGGGGCACTTGCTCTGTTCAGCCTTCATAGGGACGGGGGTGCGTTGCAGAGCGTTTAACATACAGCATGTTATATGCACGTGTGTTTGAGACAGCGGGGAATCAGGCGCGCGCGGGCTCCCGCAGCACATCTCACGGAGGAAAACATCCACCGTCTTCGCGATTTCAATGCCGGATTTGCACAACGTCAGCTGCGTGAAAAAAACACTGCCAGTGCGTGGATGCACGACGCGCGCGCTGCACATTTCACGGAGGACAACACAAACTTCCACAAACTTTGCGAGTTCAATGCAGGATATGCACCTCGGCTTGTCCTGAAAGCTGGATTTACAAACAGAAGCTGTTTACGGGCCACAACCTGTAAGTCTGATTTATATTTCGTCGATGTGTTTTCCTGTAATAGGTTGTAGCAAGGAAGTAAACAGATGACAGCGCTGTTCTGCAAACCAGTCTGTTAAATGCTCATTCATACTTAGCGTTATCCGACGAACACCTAACGTTACAAACACTAACGTTAAAATCTCAACAGCGAACTTGGCATTAGTGTAAATGATTCTTTGATTAGAGCTTTTATGTATTGTTTATCTACAGGCATGCTAAACATGGTTCTGTGTGTGATTTGGCTAACTTACTAGTTAAAGCCAGTGCTTAGTGTCCGTTTTGGGTTAGTTCTTGCGACAGATATTTGGCTAGAATCGTTCTAAAAATACAAAAGTAACAGTGCCATTCAGTAGCGATCACTATAGACCCGCAGTCTTTACTCTTGAGGACTGAACAGGTTCTGCTCGATCATCTTCACTCAAATGTTCTGGGTCTGATTCGGGCTCATATGGTTTTATTGACGCCATTGTTTCTAACACTGACCAAAGCACCGCCTCCGGTAAAGGTAAGGGGCGTGACGTTTCCGACAAACGTGCACTAGGCGGTTAGCGAATCACAACACACTGGGCCAGCTAACCAATCAGAGCCCATCGCGTATTTTTGAGGGACTGGCTTCATACAACCCGGAAAGCATCAGACCGTTTTACAAGGAGGGACAGAGCAGTGTAGAATAAAGGTCAAATATATGAAAAATAAGGCTTTTTTTTTTTAAACGAAGCATGAACACATGTTACAGTGCACCCCACAAACACAGTCAAGCCTTCAAAAGAATGTTTTACCACCCCTTTAATAAGAATGTTAGTCTTATGGTGCGTTCACACCGGATGCGAATGAAGCGTTTCGCGCGAGTGATATACATGTTAAGTCAATACAAAGACGCGAATAGACATTCTGCGGCGCGAATTGAGCGAACTGAATGTTTGGCACATGATTCGCGCAAGTTGAAAAATCTGAACTTTAGCGGATATTCGCGCCGCGTTAACCAATCAGGAGCTTGTTCTAGTAGTGACAACAATGAGGAGAAAATCTGGTTTATATTAATCATATATTAACATCTGGTTCAGGCAAGTGTGCATATGATTATCACTGTAATAAAATTAAATCACATGAAACACAACCCAGTCTCTTTTTGTTAAATGCAAGTTTATGTATGATCAATAATACAAAAGTATAAGTAAAAGGTATAATAAGCTCTTCATGAAATAAAGCAAACAATTCAGTCAAACATTCAAAGTCAGTGCTAGTCGGCTACAACGGTAACGTAAAGTTAAACAGCCTAAAAATAAAAATGTAATGAAACTTCACTTTGCCCTCAGCCTAAACGATTTGCCAGGGAACAAATTATAGATCCATGAGACCAAAGATCGGCCGTTAGATCTACACAAGACGAATTATAGCTCGAGACACACCACAGAGACATCAGAGCCAGCGGCAGACGGCTGAAGGACTGGCCGAGGAAAGGCTGCTCTCACCGGGGTTAGAGAGCGCGGAGCGAAACTCAGAAAACGCCAGATCACATGTTAAAATAGACACTCTCTTTATAAATAAACCACAGATTTGAGCTTTACACAACTACATTATCGCCTAAAAAAGTCTTAAAACTACGTTTTGTCACACATTAACAGTAGATTTTAACAAAAAAGACGTGTAAACACAGACGAGCCGCTGGCAGAAGCCCCTTCCATGACGCGAATTCGCATCTGTTGTGAAGTGAATGTCACACGCGAATGAAGCGGGTAAACTCAAAATGTTCAAGCGTCCAACTTTGCGCGAATAGCGCAAATTATTAGTGCCATTCGCGTCCGGTGTGGACGCACCATTACTGTTCTCCAAAAGCTAGTGTGCTCCAAAACAATGACAAAATTCACATTCAGAAGATATAAGCGTTCAAAACATACAGTCTCTCACTTTTGCCAATATGGATAAATGATTTTGATGACATCACTCTGCACTTCAGCTTTTCATCAGATTTTCTGTCCAATCAAATGCTCTTTAGAATCTGAAGCCCCGCCCCTTGCATTATAAACAGACGCTGAAGCTGTGGCTGGAATCTGTCACTTGTTCATTAATTTACTATTTATTATTACTATTACTATATATAGGGGATAGGGAACGATCAGACAGTGCATTATATAGGGGATAGGGAACGATCAGACAGTGCATTATATAGGGGATAGGGAATGATCAGACAGTGCATTATATAGGGGATAGGGAATGATCAGACAGTGCATTATATAGGGGATAGGGAATGATCAGACAGTGCACTATATAGGGGATAGGGAATGATCAGACAATGCATTATATAGGGGATAGGGAACGATCAGACAGTGCATTATATAGGGGATAGGGAATGATCAGACAGTGCATTATATAGGGGATAGGGAATGATCAGACAGTGCATTATATAGGGGATAGGGAATGATCAGACAGTGCACTATATAGGGGATAGGGAATGATCAGACAGTACACTATATAGGGGATAGGGAATGATCAGACAGTGCATTATATAGGGGATAGGGAATGATCAGACAGTGCACTATATAGGGGATAGGGAATGATCAGACAGTGCACTATATAGGGGATAGGGAACGATCAGACAGTGCACTATATAGGGGATAGGGAACGGTCAGACAGTGCACTATATAGGGGATAGGGAACGATCAGACAGTGCACTATATAGGGGATAGGGAACGATCAGACAGTGCACTATATAGGGGATAGGGAATGATCAGACAGTGCACTATATAGGGGATAGGGAACGATCAGACAGTGCATTATATAGGGGATAGGGAACGATCAGACAGTGCACTATATAGGGGATAGGGAACGATCAGACAGTGCACTATATAGGGGATAGGGAACGATCAGACAGTGCACTATATAGGGGATAGGGAACGATCAGACAGTGCACTATATAGGGGATAGGGAACGATCAGACAGTGCACTATATAGGGGATAGGGAACGATCAGACAGTGCATTATATAGGGGATAGGGAACGATCAGACAGTGCACTATATAGGGGATAGGGAACGATCAGACAGTGCACTATATAGGGGATAGGGAACGATCAGACAGTGCATTATATAGGGGATAGGGAACGATCAGACAGTGCATTATATAGGGGATAGGGAACGATCAGACAGTGCATTATATAGGGGATAGGGAACGATCAGACAGTGCATTATATAGGGGATAGGGAACGATCAGACAGTGCACTATATAGGCGATAGGGAACGATCAGACAGTACACTATATAGGGGATAGGGAACGATCAGACAGTACACTGTATAGGGGATAGGGAACGATCAGACAGTACACTGTATAGGGGATAGGGAACGATCAGACAGTGCACTGTATAGGGGATAGGGAACGATCAGACAGTGCACTATATAGGGGATAGGGAACGATCAGACAGTGCACTATATAGTGGATAGGGAACGATCAGACAGTGCATTATATAGGGGATAGGGAACGATCAGACAGTGCATTATATAGGGGATAGGGAACGATCAGACAGTGCACTATATAGGGGATAGGGAACGATCAGACAGTGCACTATATAGGGGATAGGGAACGATCAGACAGTGCACTATATAGGGGATAGGGAACGATCAGACAGTGCATTATATAGGGGATAGGGAATGATCAGACAGTGCACTATATAGGGGATAGGGAACGATCAGACAGTGCACTATATAGGGGATAGGGAATGATCAGACAGTGCACTATATAGGGGATAGGGAACGATCAGACAGTGCATTATATATTTATTATACATTATATTTTTTTTACTCTAATAGAATTAGACTCCTTTGACAAGCATTATATGAGTGACACACAGCAACGGTTGGAGTTAAAAATCTTCATTTGTGTTCTACTGAAGAAACGAAGACACCTACATCTTGAATGCCTTAGGGGTAAGCAGGAAAAACATCAAATTTTCGTTTTTTTAGGGGATAGGGAACGATCAGACAGTGCACTATATAGGGGATAGGGAACGATCAGACAGTACACTATATAGGGGATAGGGAACGATCAGACAGTACACTGTATAGGGGATAGGGAACGATCAGACAGTGCACTGTATAGGGGATAGGGAACGATCAGACAGTGCACTATATAGGGGATAGGGAACGATCAGACAGTGCATTATATAGGGGATAGGGAACGATCAGACAGTGCATTATATAGGGGATAGGGAACGATCAGACAGTGCACTATATAGGGGATAGGGGATAGGGAACGATCAGACAGTGCACTATATAGGGGATAGGGAACGATCAGACAGTGCATTATATAGGGGATAGGGAATGATCAGACAGTGCACTATATAGGGGATAGGGAACGATCAGACAGTGCACTATATAGGGGATAGGGAACGATCAGACAGTGCACTATATAGGGGATAGGGAATGATCAGACAGTGCACTATATAGGGGATAGGGAACGATCAGACAGTGCATTATATAGGGGATAGGGAATGATCAGACTGTGCATTATATAGGGGATAGGGAACGATCAGACAGTGCACTATATAGGGGATAGGGAACGATCAGACAGTGCACTATATAGGGGATAGGGAATGATCAGACAGTGCACTATATAGGGGATAGGGAACGATCAGACAGTGCATTATATATTTATTATACATTATATTTTTTTTACTCTAATAGAATTAGACTCCATTGACAAGCATTATATGAGTGACACACAGCAACGGTTGGAGTTAAAAATCTTCGTTTGTGTTCTACTGAAGAAACGAAGACACCTACATCTTGAATGCCTTAGGGGTAAGCAGGAAAAACATCAAATTTTCGTTTTTTTGGGTGAACTATCCCTTTATTGACAGCAGGGCAGCCAAGTGAACACGCTGCAGCTTGTCCTTAAAGGGACAGTTCACCTCTAAAATGATGTCATTATTTACTCATCTAATGTTGTTCCAAACCGGTATTCATTTCTTCTGTTGAATACCAGACAGTTGATGGCAGCGATTGACATCCATATTATTATTTCCTACAATGGGGACCAGCAACTGTTTGGTTTCCAACATTCTTCAAAATATATTTTATGTCGAACAGAATAAAGAATTTTATTCAGGTTTAAAACAACTTGTGCGTAAGTAATCAATGACAGAATTTTCATTTTTGAGTGAACTATTCCTTTAGTGGTTAATAAAATAACAAAAGACAAAGAGAAAATCCCTCACTGCTCTTGACTGAAGAACTTGAATACAGTAGCTTTAATAAGAATCAGTGTATATTTTATAGTGAAGTCTATGTAGCGTTTTATTTTTACATTCATTCATTCAATTTCATATTTAAATGCTGCTGTACAGCTCTGAGCTGCCAGTGTAAATCTTTATATATATTTATTTTATATTATACAGTACACTAGGAATGTGTACAAGGTTTTTTTAAAGGTCCCGTTTTTCGTGTTTTTTTTGAAGCTTTGATTGTGTTTACAGTGTGCAATATAACATGTGTTAATGTTTCATGTGTAAAAAAACACAGTATTTTTCACACAATTTACTTATCTGTATACTGCTGTTTTCACTGTCCTCAAAACGGCCTGAGAATTTCCTCGTTCTATGAAGTCCCTCCTTCAGAAATACTTAACGAGTTCTGATTGTGCCAGCGGTTCCCGTGTTGTGATTCGACAGCAGCTTAGGGCACGTTGCCCGGGAAGGTCACGCCTCTTACCATCACGGGGAGATGAACGCGCTCAAACTACAGCCCCTGAAGGCCAGACAAAGGTGATTTGACTCCGGGATGAAAATAACAGCGTCTGATGGCGACAAACGCAACCGAACCGAACGCAACACTCCCTCTTCTCCACGAGGGAGCAACAAGACTACGCCCCCTTTTCCGCGTATTCTTGTGGGCGGAGGTTAGTCAACAAACTGCTCTACTGACGTAATTAAAGCAGGAAGTACAGGGATGTAGTCCAAACCGGCCGTTCGCTGTAGGCTTTGAAAGGGAACTTCTGTTAAATAAAATATCTCGCTTGGCATTGAACTTTGAGCTTTATAATTTTACAGGTATTATTTATGCTCTAACGGCAACATTACACACTAACTAAAGTTTGAAAAATGGGATCACGAAGAACGGGACCTTTAAAGGAAAGTTTTAAGTTTAAGTAAGGTTTTTCAAGTCTTTTAAGTAAAATAAAGCAAAAGTATTGCAATAAAAAAAATAGTATTTTTTTTTCCTCCTTAAGCTCTTGCTGTTCGGCTAAGAATAGAATCGCAAAACTCTGATGCGACTAGCCATCAGAACCGAACTGAAACCGTAGTAAAAAACCGAGGTATGTATTGAATCGTGGACTAACTGTATTGTTGCATCCCTACTAGGGAGTAAAGTCTCTAAACATTTGTTTTTAGATAAACTTGATTTAATTCATGATAAATGCAGTAACCAATCGATTAGATCTCTTTTTGTTAATATCTCTTCTCCTCCATCTAAATTGGTTTGGGTTAATATGTTTCCTTCATTTGAGTGGGAACATCTTTGGGGAGTTCTTAGTCGGTATTGTGTAACAAATAAAACCAAAGAAGTGTCATTTAAAATTGCTCACAAAATATATCCTGTGAAAGAAACATTTGAGCGTTTTCGTCTGGATATTGATTACAATTGCTCTTTTTGTAATTGTGAAAGAGAATCTATTGTGCATGTATTTTTTTAATCTTTCTTTTGGTATGAGATTTCTAGTGTTAAAATGAATTGCAACCTAGTCTTAAATTTGTCCTCTGTTTTACTTCATTCACATGAATATGACTTTTCCAAAAGAATGATGTATATTGTCGATTTGTTTTTGCTAATGGGAAAATGTTTCATTCATCAATCTAAATGGAATAACTCGAAACCCAATTTTGCTCATTTTCAAACAGTCTTTAAAGGTTATTTAGAATCTATAAAGTTTTCAAAAAACCGAGGAGCCCAAAAAACTGTGTATTTGCTAAATGAATTTAACATGTTTGTGATGCCCTTTTAATTTTGTTTTGTTTTTTTATTTTAACTATTGTTCTTTCATTGTATACTTGAAAAAATGCGTAAATGTGTGGAATTGTGTTGCTATTGAATTCTGTAAATTTGAAAGTATAATTAAAAAAAAAAAAAATCCAGCCAATCAGATGACATCTTTTGGATTTAATTATCTCGATTTCCTGAGTTCGTTTGGTTGTTGTTTACTTGACTAGATCAGTTCATTTGACAATTGAAATGGACATTTCGAAATAAAACACCCTCAGCGATCACATCAACGGCAAGATCAGTTATTGTAACTTGTTTGCATTGTAATTTAGCTGTAATACGCTCGCCATCTGTCAAATGTGATTATTTCTTACTGAACTGCGTGCCATGTCACTGTTAGCAACATAGATTTTTTTTTTAGTCCTACTATTTTTAAAAATGGTTAATTTATGTGTCTGGTTTGCATAACAGGCTTCTTCTTTGCTATATTTTGCCAACGAAAATAAGCCATGTTGTGTGTCTCTGCAGCAACACACATGCAGGTTTGGCGTGATGTGATAAACACGCTTCACTCTGCCCAACTTAATCTCACGCCAAACATGCTAAGTCTAAACCTTTTTTTTAAAATGTAAAAGCTTAATGCGAAATTCAAACAATAAATGGCGTTTTGCCGCTAATGTGGCACAGTTAAAGCCAGAGGCGTTGAAGAACAGAGTTGCGACATGCCTTCATCTTGCGGCGGCGCGCGCGCGCGGTCACGTGGTTCATGGAGCTCTCAATACTTCTAGCGCTGTGTCAATACATCTGAATGGCAACAGCTCAACTATACAGGTGTTTGAAGCAAGTTTTGGTAAACATTACAGCATAGTGTGCATTGATAATTACGTCAACCACATTTACAGGATTGTTTTATTACGGAGAGCTATGGCGATCCAACATTGTTAACATTAATGTCATGTTTTTCTTGTATTTAGCCCTCAGGTATTAGGTATTACTAACCCACACTCATACTCATTGGTGGTCAAATTCTACCATACACGTTAACTATTTTTCAATTAAATAAATGTTCTATATTTTAGTTCAGTAATTGAATATTTTTAGGAGATATTTTGGTACTAAATACTATTTGTGCAATAATTATTGACAATTAATGACAACTTAACATTTTTATTATTTATATTACAATTAGTGTAGTAATTAAGGTTAATATAGAGAATTCCAATTCAAAGAGGCAAATTAGAGTCATTTTGTGGCTAGAAAAATAATAATTTTCATTTGTAATGCCATTACCCTGGTGCCTTTATGGCTCTTTAATCAATATACACTGTAAAAAATGTAAGGCCTCTCCAATTCAAAATGTTCTAGTGAGCGATCACATCTAAATTTTTCAATTGGCCAAATTGAATTTCTGTGAATTGAATTTTATCCATTGTGGCAACAGTCTGTTAACATGGGCTCAGTAAGAAATAATATGTTGAGCAAATGGAAAAATGTAATTTACCAACACTGTATAAAATGTCAGGCCTCTCCAATTTAAAATTTTCTAGTGACCGATCACATTTAAATTTTTCAATTTGGCCAACTAAAACATTTAGATGTGATCGGTCACTAGAAAATTTTGAATTGGAGAAATGTTTAACAGTGAAACTGTGAGGTTGGTCCAATTAAATATTTTAAATTGTAGTAACAATTGTTTATTTCTCACTGTCCCAAAAGACAAAAATGACTAAAAACATAAATATATTAAGCAAAATACAGAAACAGACAACAGGGTTGACATTTTATCACATTACTTTACTAACAAGTAAATTCCTTAAGACCTTAAGCTATGATTAGTACAATGCATCTTTTTGCAGTGTCTGTCATTTTCATGATTTATTTAAACATACATGAAATAATCAAGACATCCCAGTAGAATATAATGAATATATTGGCTAATATAGTGCATATATTTAGTGAAAGAGTTGATTTTTCTAGTGAACAGCAGTGGACACTGAATGACTGTCTGAGGTCATGTGATGCTACATGACATTGTTTAGTTTACAGCAGTTATATTGAGGTCTTTCCGCCGTTGAAACACTGATGGAGCGATTACACCACATGTGATACGTGACTGGAAGTTGAAATGTTTCCTCAACATACCTTCAGATGTTCATTCATGTTTATTCTTTAGGAAGAGATGATCAATCGCGTTCACGTGCGCCACGCGGCCGCTTGAGCTGTGATCAGTGATCAGTCACATTAAAGAGCGGCAAAACAGCATTTATCGCATGCGCAAGAAAGGAATGTTATTTCACTACAGCCCGTCGGCAGGGCGGTGACAGCAGTCTGAAAAACACATAGCCCCGGGACGTTGGGCTTTGCGAGCTGGCGTTACAAGTCTGAGTCTGATCACGAATGAACCAATAACAGCTTCTCCACCCTGTGATTGTGTGCTAAGGTATGTAATCAATAGATATCAAACGATCTGTAACAATGCAATACTAACACATCTAAAAAAATGTTTTACTCTCATATGTGTGTTGCAGCGTTCCTGTCGGATCCAGAGGCACAGCATTGTGTTTTAATCTCACTCTGTCTGCAAATCCAGTCTCGACCTGTGTCTTGTTTACAATCGATTCTGCTGTGAAATTAAGCGAAAAAAATGCAATGTCTTACACACGTGAGCTGGAACCGTAATCGTTTAGCTCCACGAGTCGGTGGGCGGGGCTTGAGGCGGCGCTTCTGCATTCTATGACGTCAGTGGTCGACATATTCTGAGATCTCTGGTTTTCTGGGCCTGGGGCCCGTTCTTCGTACCTCGCTAACTCAGTTAGCTGGATTTGATTGTTGACGATTTGGCATGATCTTGGATTGTTTGGTTCTTTGACGCTCATCCTGGACTTGCTGTCATAGCAACAGGTCCGTAAACTTAAACCTGCTCATGAGCGGCTTATTTCATGTAAACAGAATTAGATTGCATCTTGAGGTGATACTTAAAAACTGTCCCAGCCACTGCTACTTTATTACAAGAGTTCATTACTGAACCAGGGGCAATAATAATAATTTTAAATAATAATAATATACAAATCTTAAATTGTATATGTATATGAGAATGTATGTAATATTATAATGTTGTGTATAATACTATAGACAAAGCCACTTGATTGAGCAATTTATTTGTGATGGAATAATTACTTTATAATTTTATTGGCGGTTTACACACATGTTGTACAGTTAATCTGAGCCGTGCATTCATTTAAGTGATGACTGATATTATGGGATGGTTTGATGCAGCGCAAGAGATGCAGAGAATTTGATCTTGACCCTTAAGAAACTTTAATACTGTCATGTTACAAATCTGCTCCAAATTGAATAAAAAATGTAATTACAGCATTGAAATGCATTGAAATGTAAAGGGTGTACAAATACTGTATAAAATTGTGAATACAAATAATTGGTAATCATGTTAAAAAAAAAAAAACATTTATCATTGATCTATTATAACTTTTATGTTGGTTTGGTCGTTTAGTTGTTTCCTTATAAAGGTCCAGATATTTGTGGGTTTTTTGTGTAATTTGCCAAGTTTTTTGCCAGGTGGATTTTTAATTATATGATGTCATGACGTTGCTGTCTTGACGTCAGCCAATCGCTGCATTGCTGATCATGGTTTCGAGTATCCTCTTCAGGGAAAACAAGAACGCGCAGTGATCTTAGATAATTTAATCCAGATATTTAATCCAATCCGCAAATTCGTTTGAAGAACCAAATTATAGAGATCAGTTATCATGATTAAAAGATCTGGGATCTGTCAAATCATCTCAGATGTAATAAGCGAGGTACGAAGAACGGACCCCTGGTGTCTATAAAAGCTTTTCTTTGACTAACAAGGACGTTTTCAGCTCTGAAACTTGCAGGATATTCTTATATCACGCCGATTCACTTTTATATATCAAATGCTCAAAGGAAAGTTGATTTCTAAATTCATCACCCCTTTAAAAGAGGCATTTTTCAAGTTTTTTCACAAAAATAAGAAAGAGAGGTTTAGCATTTAGATATTTATATTTACGAATGTGGAATTTAACGAGTAACCAGATCAGATTCATTACAAAACATTGACCTTTTTTTAAATTGATCATAATCAACAAAGCCCAGTACCACAGCCTTCCAATAAAAGTCAAGTCAAGTCAACTTTATTTATATAGCGCTTTTAACAATGTAGATTGTTTCAAAGCAGCTTTACAGTGTTAAACAGGAAAATAATGCAGCATAATTTTATTCAGCTGTATAGCCATTCTGGAAAAAACGCTGATGTCTTCAGTTCATTTCAATTATCATACAGTGACAATGTGGGCTTTAGATCAATAATTCGATCAGTAATTTAGTTTAAATGGTTAATTTAGTTTATTATTTAGATTTATTTCGATGTTTAGTTGAAAAATTTAGTGTCCCCAACTGAGCACGCCAAGCCAGAGGCAACAGTGGCAAGGAAACCAAAACCCCATCAGGTGACCTAATGGAGAAAAATAAACCTTGGGAGAAACCAGGCTCAGTCGGGGTGCCAGTTCTCCTCTGGCCACACATTCTTTAAAAAATGTAATTCCTAATAAATCCTAATACATCGTGCCAAAACATTTTAGTAGAGACAATGCCAAAAAAGTTGTCACAGAAAGAGCAACTATTGGAGGGAATATCCTTTTTGAACTTTTTAGGTAGTGACTTTTTTTATGAATTATTTTCAAAGAAATCTCTTTTACTTTATTGGTTAAAAGGGGTGATGAGCTGAGAAATCAACTTTCCCTGGAGCTTTTGATATATAAAAGTTCATGGTAATATAAGAATATCCTGTAAGTTTCAGAGCTGAAAACGTCCTTGTTAGTCAAAGAAAAGCTTTTATAGACACCAGGCCCAGAAAACGATCGATCTGAGAATGTGCCCGGCTATGACGTGTGAGTGCAGTGAAGCACCGCCTCAACAGAAGAAGAACAACGCCTGATTCTGTAGCCCCGCCCACCGAATCGTGCCACTAAAATGACCACTAAGAGCAGCATGGAGCTAAACAGCATCGGATTTCTAAGAAGTAAACATACCACATAAGCTTTTCAGATTCAGATTTTTAAGCATTCGGATTCCAATATTATGAATGCATGGATGAACTTTATTTTTAATGAATATCCAGCTCACGTGGGGAAGACATTGCACGTAAGTTCATTTAACCACGGAGTCGTTTGTAAACAACAAACTGGATTTGCAGACAGGATGAGATTACATGAATGGATGAAGCAACACACTAATGTCAGACCTGCCAACCTTGAAGAAACTTTATGAGTACACCCCCCCCCCCCCACCGCAGGCGCCCAGCGCACCCGATAGCCCACCGCCAATGTACGCTCCACCATTGTCCACCCACCAGTAAGTAATCTATGAGATACCTAACACTAAAATACATAATATACACAATATACTTTCACCAATTACGATTTATTAGTTACTCCATAAACAAATACAAGTAGACCATAAATGTTATACAGTTACTGCACACCCATTATTGTGTTCACGATATTATATACAAAAAAGACTGATGATGGTTAAACGTCATACAAAAATAGAACCAAAGACAGATTAAACACAAATAGTAAGATTAATAACAAACTACCGTATTCAATAGCAAAAGTGTTTGTTTTCCAGTTGATGGCAGCAATCTTCCACTAAACTATGGCACATTTCATATTTTCACAATGAATGAAACTGAGTAGTAGATATTTTATTTGAATTTGACATAAAATGTTGCTATTATATAAATAGACTATTATTACTAATTTACATGTACATTTAATTTAATATTTAATCAAATTAAATATGAATTTTAATTAATAAATAAAAATGTATAAAATTTAACACAACTACACAACTGTAGAGTAAAAACATTAATAAAAAAATGATATTCCATGCGTTTAAAAAAATCTGACAAGATTAAGGTAAAGTCACACTGTCTGGTGCCTCTCTAGACAACCCAGCACAATTGTTAACATAAAGTTTAAGGTAAAAATAACTGCCATTCATTTACTAGTATCTTAATACTATGCAATTAGATAAACTGTTCATTCATTACATCACTTTACCTCTGTCTTTATCCCCATTTTTCATCTTCCCTGCATCAGAGGGCTTTGGTCTTTTTTATACTGTAGGGTAGGCTATGGCAGACTATAATGCTAATTTATAATGTGTCATGTGAATTCGACCATCTGTCACAATCAGGTAACTTTTTGTCTACTGACGCGAGTTAAGCACCCTCAAACGAAAGCAATGCTTTCTACATTGAATGTGGCAAGATGCGACGCAACACAACACAACCGTTACGTTAATTCATTTTATACCAGCAGGTCAAACAAAATCATACAAGAAAAGAATTATGGAGCTTTGATATTACAGAAACGCCAACTCTATTCATTCACTAAAATTCGCTGAAAGTCAACCGCACAACTGTGCAACGTGCATGTTCACATTTTAATTATCCATAACAACCCCAAAACTTGCCCGCTTGCTTTGCACATCTGCTAATAAACGATGGGCAAAGTTTTTCGACTACTTTTTTTTTGTTGCTGTGGATGTTATTGAGCTTGTAGAAGTTTAGCTCTTGCGTTCTTGAACATCTCGCGCTGCCATTGCCCGATGCCATTTTTATATCACTCCATAATCTGTCTGTTTAAATGCCTATTCCCCGAGTGGTAGGCTGTTTTAAAATATCTACGAGAAGTAACTTAGCCTAGCCCTCCATACTGACAGCTGGGCTCATAGCTTGCAGGTTTGCTTAGTGCACTGTAACAATATTTAAGAATGCATATATTTTTTTTCCATTTGATTGGTTCAACCGCCACTCGCCCAAATTTAAAATATAATTTTTCGTCAAGTCATCCGCGGCTGTAACCGCCAACAGCGTATCTCTGTGAGGTGGTTCAGCCATGGCATGCAAGCCTGCAGTTATCTGGCCTGCCTAGCTTGCTTGAAGCACTGACTGAAATGAAACGAACGCGCGCGGCGCGGGCTCGAAGCATTTGTCTAGGAGGGGCGGGCATGTAAGCGGAGGGTTAAAATGAAGCGCTCTGATTGGCCGAAAGCTTTTCACTCCACTTTCACGCTGTGGCTCAGCAGCAGAATCAACGTCATAGACTGCACTGAAACCGGCGAAATGCGAGATGCAACAAAATGCGTACATAGAGAGCAGCGAATCGTACAAGCGTACCAAAGGGTCAAAATGCGTGCCGAGTACGAAAAATGCGTACATGTTGGCAGGTCTGTAATGTGAGTAAAAATGTCTTTTTATATATGATAGTATTGCATTGTTACAGATCGTTTGATATCTATGGATTATGTGTACGTGTCTAACAGAACATACCTTAGCAAGAACACGCCAACTTTTTGGGACTTTAGCTTATTCACCGTATCCCCCAGAGTTAGATAAATCCATACACACCATTTTCATCTCCGTGCCATAACTCTGTCTGACGCACCCACCGCTAGCCTAGCTTAGCACAAAGACTGGAGGTAAATGGCTCCAGCTAGCCTACTGCTCAATAAGTGACAAAATAACGCCAACATTTTCCTATTTACATGTTGTGATGTGTATAGTTACATTGTGTACTAAGACCGACAGAAAATGAAAAGTTGCGATTTTCTAGACTAATATGGCGAGGAACTATACTCTCATTCCTGTGTAATGATCAAGGAACTTTGAGCCGTGCCATTAGTGCAGCGGCGCAATGATATTACTGGAGTCATTTACCTCCAGTCTTTGTGCTAAGCTAGGCTAGCTGGAGCCATTTACCTCCAGTCTTTGCGCTAAGCTAGGCTAGCGGTGTGTGTGTCAGACAGAGTTATGGCACGGAGATGAGAATGGTGTGTATGGATTTATCTAACTCTGGGGGATACGGTGAATAAGATAAAGTCCCAAAAAGTCGGTGTGTTCCTTTAAGGATGATTGAATGTTTTCAGTTTTACTCAGTGTAACCTTTTATTTTAATAAGCACCAGTGTAAAAATGTACCTCTTTTAAAAAACAAAGACACTCAGTGCTTTATTAACTTTTAAACACATTTTAAGATGTTTCCTGTGCATTTTGACATATGTATGTCTATTGGCTAAGACCTGGATTATCCACTGACCTGTGACATTTAATGACTCACCGGATTTTGTTAATTGATCATATTTATTTGAATGTACAACAGGATACAGATGCAAAAATGTATGAACATCATTCAAATACTTTATTACTTGGTTAAGTTGCATTTTAGGGTTCCAGCAGTAAGAAATAAACAGCATCTTAGAAGAACAGAAACATTAATGTGAAGCTAATGCCCTTCCTCACTGACCTGACGGGATCATATTTGTTCATTGTTTGTTTGTTCTCCAGTAACATTTCTCCGCATATGCTCAGACATCACAGAAACATAAATGCATAAATTCTCTGGGTCTATAGGGTCTGTTTTTACGTTCATTCTGTGCAAGTGTAAACTCATCGTCTTTGAATCAGCAACATAGCTCTGATGTTGTAGTGGTGACTGAAACTTTAGCAGAGGTTTTGCTTCTTCATCATCATCCTCCTCTTCCTCCGATCAGGGTTTCTGAGCGAGCAGCGTGCTGAGTTTGATCTTGCCGTCCATGGACGCGGTGAGGCACGTGCCACAGTCCATCGCCGAGCACCAATCAACCGTCACGACCGGCGCCTTGTGACCGCCGAGAGACAAGACGCTCTCCAGACCCACGTCTGCCTTGCTTAACTAGACCAGGAGAGAAGACGGTAGGTTACATTTACTAAAACTTTTAAGATACTTTATAAAGAGTAGGGTTGGGTATCGTTTGGGTTTTTTTCGATTCCGGTGCCAAACCGATACTTTTAAAACGGTTCCGGTGCCTAAACGGTGCCTGAACCGATACTTTTTTTTTTTTTTAAAGGCCACAAAACGAGGTGGATGACATTAAATGCTTTTTATTTATTTATTTTTTATTTAAATTGAACCATTTATTAAAAGTTTAATGTATACTTAAATGTATGAATATAAATAAATACAAAACACAATTTACTTATTTACAAATTATAATTGACTTATTTACAAATTCACAGTAAAACCTAATAGCCACCTAACCCAACTACAACAAGCCTAATATAACTCTTAATTACAATAATTACAGCAGTCGTCTGTATTCTTGCTCTGCTACTAACCAGCTTCGAGCTTCAGCTCTTTTTTGAAATATGATCATATTCTCTGGCTAAATATTTTAGAACGCATCGCCTTAATGTTTCCATGGCGACGCGTCATGTTTCTCACATGACACACAGCAGCCGCAATAGCGCTGACAGCTCAGCTGTATCGGGTTTATTTCATTTTTTCTTTTTATTCAAAATATTCACAAACTTCTTAACTGTGTCACGATCTATCTGATGTTCAAATGTGTGAGTGAATGTGTGTTAGTTGATCTATAAAGCGCAATGGGCGGCGCCATGTTAGTTTGCGCCTCAGAATCGGATCTGTCGGATTTACAACACTTGAGTTCATTCTCGTCTCACGAAATACATGAAAGTAAGTGACCAGTGAACTGGAAGAAGAATAGAGTAAACTATAGAGTTACTATATAATGTGCATGTATCTGATGTGAATAAAACATGTAACGTTAGTCAATTATAACCGTCTGAAAGGATTGTCATTGCCGCTTTCATAGACATCAGGGTGTGTTTTTTGCTAGTGGAGCTACTTATGAGCATTTAAATGTCTGAAACCTGAAATAAACATGATGTGGTTGAAAACACTGAATAGTTGTCATGAGATGTGGTTGAAAACACTGAATAGCTGTCATGAGTTGTGATGTGACCAGCGCTGAGCGTGTCTCTGGCTCAGCCAAAGCGCGAAAGCACGTTTGAATTTTGGCACCGAAATGAGGAACCGAAATCTGCGTTCTGATTCGGTCCGGTACATACCGGTTATATAAGTACCGGTGCCATATTGGAACCGGATTTCGGTACCCAACCCTAATAAAGAGAGAACATTACGCGTATACAGACAGGAGCCATCTTGGAAAACAGTCTCGACAAGTCGAGCCACGAACACTGTGCTAAGCTGCGATAATTCCTATCGACCAGCTCACTTAGCACAGCGTCCGTGGCTCGACTTGTCGAGACTGTTTTCCAAGATGGCTCCTGTCTGTATACGTGTAATGTTCTGTCTTTATAAAGCATCTTCTTATTAAACTGTTTGTACACTTACACAGTTCTCAATGCTTCGGTTTGCATGTAGGGACCCTCATTATGCTGCCGTGTTAGTGTGAGGTTATTTTGAGCCTTGTTAGTGGTATTAACTAGCGATTTAATTTGACTTTTTCTGCGCCCCATAGACTAGCGTTATAAGCTAATCTGTTTTTCGAGATAAAACTCTTTACATTCGATTTTCATGAAAACGCATCCCAGAGAACGATCTACTCGGTAACCATGTGTTAATTACCCCTAGGTTCATTTTTCACCGGAGTTGTCCTTTAAACAAAAACTCATTCAAAATAGGATATAATACTATATCAATGTGACTAAAATAACACAGATTCATAATAGGGCTGGGTATCGGTACAGATGTGTTGATTCGATCCGATCTCAAAATGGATTCAATGCGAATACTATTGATATTTCTAAAAAGGTTGCTCTCGTGAATGTGCGTTGGAGATTAAAGTAATCCAGGTTTAACCTCAATTATTAATAATGTCTTTTGGGTGAATTACCCTTTAAAAGGAACACCCCACTATTTTTGAAACTAGGCTAATTTTCCAGCTCCCCTAGAGTTAAACAGTTGAGTTTTATCGTTTTCCAATCCATTCAGCCGATCTCCAGGTCTGGCGGTAGCACTTTTAGCATAGCTTAGCATAGATCATTGAATCTAATTAGACCGCTAGCATCTCGCTCAAATGACTAAAGACTTTAGATGTTTTTCCTATTTAAAACTTGTCTCTTCTGTAGGTACATTGTGTACTTAGACCAACGGAAAATGAAAAGTTGCGATTTCTAGAGCGATGTGGCTAGGAACTATTCTCTCAATGATATTACACAGCGCCTGATAATAGGCTAACTACCGTGAACATAACCAACGTGACAATCTGCTTACACAGGGAGCCTGCCTTGTAGTGTTGTCACGATACTGTAATTTCTAACTTCGATACGATACCTAAAAAAGTATCGATATTCGATACAATTTTCGATACCACGGGGAATACTGTCAAATAGATATTTTTAATATAATTTAGTGTTTTGTCCGTCTATTGAAAGTCTAGGCAATTAAACATTTCTTCAGAAGAGATCACTTTATATGATAAAGCTTTTCAGCTTTTTCTCATACATAAACGTTGATCAATTACCATTACAATTATCTCACAAATATTTGCTAACTAATTTTTTTGCAATAGCTTACATGTACAGCACAAGGAAGCTTGATTTCAAATTGAATTTAAAAAGACGAGTAAACAGTAATAAAATGAGAACAAATAAAAACAATAGCACAAATAAATTAGACTGTAGGTCTAACAGTATTCAGGTAAGAAACTGAATTTAAAAACAAAAAGTAATCAAATTTAAAATAACATTGGATAATCTTTATTGTAAAAAATGTAATACAGATGAATCCATTAGTGTTACACAAGTTAATAAGTCAAGAGCAGTAAGTGATCGATTGTCTTTTTGTAGTGTGATTAATAAATAACTGCTGTCCCTTTAAGTCCTGACGCACGCATGGATCCAAACACTCCTGCTACACATTCTTCCTGAACTGTTTACGACTGTGTTTATGTTAATACTCACCAAGATGGGCATTTAGACATTTTTTGAGTGTATTTGACCATTAATAAGCTGGAAAAAGGGGCTCATTTTTGCACTTGTATGTCAGAGGCAGGTTTATTACGATATGTGTGTGCGCGCTTCAGGTGCGAGCGCGAAATCTGCGGTAATGAGTAGATGTGCAATCCCGCGCGAAATTCAGACCGGTCACACCAACACTAAGACGGTCAACTCGCTGTCTGTCGGTCGGTCGGTCGGAGAGGAGAGCGCAGCTGGTATCGATACTGTTGAAAAGGAGTATCGTATCTTTTCAGATATTTCAGTATCGATACATATCGAAATATCGATATTTTTGACAACACTAGTGCCTTGTAACCATGGAGACATTTGTGGGAGACGATTCAGAAGATATTTTCTTTGGTGCAGATCCTGAACCTTATCTATTTGAACCGGAATACACTGGTTGTCACGTTGGTTATGTTGACGGAAGTTAGCCTATTTTCAAACGCTGCATAATATCATTGTGTATAGACCCTTTTTGCGCCAACGCCACAAAGGAAAATCTGGAGGCGGCCAATACAAACCAGGGTAACACTTTAGAATAATGGTCATTAGTTAACATTAGTTAATCTATTAACTAATATGAACTAACCATGAGCAATGCATTTGTTACTGTATTTGCTCATCTTTTGTTAACGTTAGTTAATATAATTCAGCTGTTCATGGTTTGTTCATGTTTGTTCACAGTGCATTAACTAATGTTAACAAGATTTTAATAAAGCATTAGTAAATGTTGAAATTAACATTAACAAAGATAAATAAATGCTTTATAAGTGCAGTTCATTATTAGTTCATGTTAACTAATGACCATTATTCTAAAGTGTTACCCAAGCCAGCACAGAGTCTGAGCTCAAAATGTCATCTTGTTGTGTTTTTGGGTGCCAGAATCGACGGAGTACAGGCTCCAAATTGAAATTTTACCACATACCTGCTGCTACTGCCAGACAAAAAAAATGACGACAGCTGTGGTTAAACGCAATAAAACGAGCGGACTGGAGTGATACAAAACTCATCTGTTAAATCTTTGTATCTTAAGTGTCCATTTAGCACATAGTTACAGGCATCTAACGATCTAAACTATGCACATTCATGTTTTCACCATGGAGTATGCCTAAACTGAGAAATTTAGATATTTAATGTGAATTTTACAAAACTTTTTGCTATTTTAAATAAACCTGTATATAAATATCATTACTAATTTCAGCCAATACATTTAAAAAATGCCCTATATCCCCTTAAAACTGCACAACTGTAGAGTAAAAACATTAGGCTATTAAAAAAGTGTATGTGTTTATAAAAAACGTACATGATTTTTTAAAAATAAAAATCACACTGAGTACCCAGAACAGCTGCTTGCATAAAGTTTAAGGTAAAAAATAAGCATTTGCCTATTCCGCGTCAGATCGTCCATCCATTGAGTGAGCGTGTACGGGTCGGTCAATCTGGCTCCGTCCGTTAAGGTTAACTTTTTTAAATAACAGTCACGGTCCTGGACAGATTGAGACCTTACATATTCAGATACAATTACTCCAGTCAATGTTTAAAAACAAGCTCACCTTAAAAAAAAGTATTGGTGAAGCGATCAGGGGAATTGTTCTGCCTCCAGCTAAGCTCCGCCCACAAAAAACGTCACAATGTTTACTGAAAAAGGGTGTATATCATTGAGAGAATAGTTCCTCGCCATATCGGCCTAGAAAATCACAACTTGTCATTTTCCGTCTGTCTTAGTACGCAATGTAACAACAGAAGAGTCAAGTTTTAAATAGGAAAAATATCGAAACTCTTTGGTCATTTTTTTTTTAGTGAGATGCTAACGGTCTAATCAGATTCAATGATCTATGCTAAGCTATGCTAAAAGTGCTACCGCCAGACCCGGAGATCGGCTGAATGGATTGGAAAACGGTAAAACTCAACTGTTTAACTCTAAAGGTGTTGGAAAATGAGCCTAGTTTCAAAATAGTGGCGTTCTCCTTTTTAAGCACTGAATTGCTCAAGGTAAATAAGAGGGTAACATCTAAAGAAGTAAAAAGATTCACGATAGTCAGATCTTAAGCGTTCAAGTCATTTCAGAAAATCGTATTTAGTTGAGTTGAACACACATAAACGGCTGCAAAAAGTCATAATTACGAGTGGGAAACTTGGAATTTTCTTTAAGCTCTGAGTTTACGACCATATAAAAAATAAAAAAAACGATTAATTGAAAAAATTACCAGCCCTGATTGATAATAACAAACGGCAAAAAAGAAAACCAGAGATCAAATAAAAAAAACGGAGCAATTCCTCAGTGAACTGAAGTGGTTGGTAAATGCGTTTACCTGGTAGATGTTTCCTCCATTACTGGAGCAGGTGAGAACATGTTGGCCCTCGGAGTCGAAAGCGAAGAGACGTCCGCGTGGAACCTGAACCTGTTTATATCCGCTGTAACCCGACAGGACAAACGGCCCCACGGCCTCCTGGGATAGCGAGTACTCCGACTGTTTCACGCCACAGCGGTGGATGTTCCACTGAACAAACTGACAACAAACACAACATGACGTGTAAATACAGCAATCTCAGATGAACAGGTGCAGTGTTTAATTGTTGGTGTCTAGAGAAATGAATGAACTGATTCACTGAGATGAATCAAACTAAAGGTGCGGTCACATTTATCATTGTTTGTTGAATTTCTGTGGGCGAAATTGAGAATTTTGCGTGAGAGCTACATTTTTGCATGTAGATTTCGCAACAGATTCATTGAATTTGCAGCGTTGAACAACAGAAAGCTGCTGACCGATAATAGACCTTTTTTGTCCATAAAATGTCGCTAATGTGACCGAATCGGAACTCTTAACCCTATGGGGTTCTTCATTTATGGGTCACACTCAGGACCTTCGGAGGGCGGGATTAAGATAAAAAAGATTTGAGTAAAATCAATGAAATATATTTTTGTTCAATAATATTTTTCTTTTCTTTTTTGGTGTTTTGAGATAATTTTATGATTTATAATTCATATTTATGCAATAATTATGACCCATTTTTTCCCATTGAATATAATAAAAAATGTGTAATTTTTAATTTTATTTTATTAAAGCTGTATTTTATTTTAGAGTCAAGCCTAGGCCTCATGAAAGCAATTTTTTAAATGAGATCGGTGCCATCCGGTGGACACATTGAGCATTTTTATCACGCAATAGCACATTTTTACCATTATAGTGGATCTTGCATTTTATTAAAAAAAAATTAAAATCGTAGCTTCATCGGAATGTTCTGAAACTTGGTGACTTTATTGGTACTTGGTAAATGAACACCCAAAAAAATTGGGGACAGGATTTGAAAAGCCTAGGTGGTCGATGCAAGACAGACAAACAAAACTCACACACACAAAAACACGCATTCACGCACGCAATGGCACGCGTTCATTTGTGTGTGCGTGTGTTTTTGTGTGTATAAGTGTGTGAGTTTTGCACTCTTGATTTTTTAAAGATTCACCCCTTCACTGAGTCTGAGTCCTTTTTTTCTGCATCCTGGCTGATTTTGTAGAATGTATGCACAAAAAAACTCTGTATTGTCATATTTTTGCCAATTTCCCATTCATTAAATATAAAATAAATAACGCTTCGGGTCATTTTTGACCCGAAGAACCCCAGAGGGTTAACACCATTTTTACTGCTGAAAGATGTTAAAACAGGGATTCCCAACATTTTTGTCAGCTAAATCCCTTACACATAAAATATTTAGGCTATTTTGAGTAGAGATGCATCAATATATCGGTTGCTAATCATTCATAACCGTCAGCATATCGGCTATAGCATGAAAGGCCGGTAAAGCAATCCGATTGTTTAATAATTAACTATGTGAAGGCACTGAGTTGTATTATGTCTTTCTAATTAATAAAGAAATATTAAAAGTTCTATAATACGTCAAATATGAGCAAAATGTTTAATGAATCCAATCCACGTTCAATGAAAATTATTAGATGATGCAATAATAAACTAGCTAGTATACCTTAATGCATGTATTTTTGAACTTTGCTAATTTAAAACATGATTAAAACAGTAATATTTTTCTTAAATGACGAGTTCAAATAAGTGAGCAAGTGACAAATATCTGTAAATTGGTAATCTATATTGCGCTTATCGTGCAACCCCATTCATTTTTTTAGTTTACATTAAATATAATTAATTATTAGCTTTCTATCAACTCGCAAACCCCCGTTTGGGACACCTTGCATTAAAACATCAGTGTGTGTGTGTGTGTGTGTGTGTGTGTGGCTCAAAGTCATTAGTGTTTATGACATTCATCAGCGATTATTCCCGTCACCTTCCCGTCCTCTCCGATACTGAAGACCGTGTTCTCGTCGTAGCTGAACTCCACGCTGTACACTTCCCCATCATGAGCCTTCCAGCTCAACGCGCTCTCATAGCGCTGCATGTCTGCGGAGAAACATTCAACATGCTCATTAAACCAGAGCCACTCTGTGTCTAGAAGGCAATGAACATTCAGTAATACTGATTTAACGGCCCCAAGACGGACACTATAAGCTGAATTGAGCTAATGACACTAACTTTGCAACATCGACAATGTTATTGAACTGACTTGAAATCAACACTGAGCTGAATAATGACTCTTCTGTCTTCTGTAGAGCAGCTTTACAGCAGAAATTAATCAACATAATTAAACCAGACTTTGACTCGGGCGTTTCAGAGCCACTAAACCAACATCTGAGATGCTGCAATGTCATTGGTCCGCTGGTTAGTCCAGTTATCCAATCACAGCCCCTGCTGAGGCAAAGTCACGTGATTTTCTTGTTGCGCATTGAGGGATTTATTTAGTAAATGCATGTTTTCTAATCGGATAAAAACAAGTATCTGCTTCAATTGAGCGCACAAGTTTGTTTTATGCGCATTTTTAGAATTTATGCGCATCTTTTCCTTTTTCCATCCAGCATTTTTTTAATGCGACATCCCAAAAATATCCCCTAACAGTAGGTGGATGGAAACTATTAGCTATTGTAATCAACATTGAACTGGTCTGAGCTGATTAATGCCACGATTGTCTTCTTTACAGCTGAAATCACCCGTTTGTTACTGTGAAGCTGCTTCTGTATTGTATAAAGCGCTATAGAATAAATAAAGTCGTCACCACGGTAGCCTTCTTACCGAACAGTCGTATGATCCCGTCCGCCGCTCCGGTCACCAGCAGGTTCCCGTTGTGGTTAAACGCAGTGCAGTTTATGGCCACCGGTCCCGGCTCCAGCGAAAACTGCAGCTGAGCGCAATAACCGCAAGATAAACGTCGTTAAACCAGTGTGCAGTCGCTACATTAGTGTGTTGGTGGCGTTTGGCTTCAGTACCTGCTGTTTGACCGTTTTGGTGTCCCACAGCAGCAGATGTCCGGATACGGGAGCGGATCCTCGTGCGTCGCTCTCCGGCACGACCGCAGAATGAGCCGCCTGAGCCGCCGCAGAGCAAACGAACGACGTCCCGCTGGGACTGCAGGCCAGGGACAGGATCCTGAACACACACACAAATGGAATGAGAAATTGAGATTTACATCCTGGTGCATTATGGGTAATCTGTTGGGCGGGGTTGAAAATATAAAAATTATTCTCAAATCCTCACGCTTTTTTCAGTCGATGCATGAAGAAAACTACACTAAATGTTATTTGTAGCGCCTCCCATCCAATAAAACGCAACCGTTGATACTATAACAAAGTATCAACTTTCAAATTCTGTACATTTTATAACAAATATCAAGCAATAAATTAGATTTTTTTTTTATGCTCTTGAATAGGGCTGTGCGATATTGAAGAAAAATGCGATTTGCGATATCCTTGTTAAATAATGCGATATTCGATATGCGATACGATATTGCTTTAAAGCTGTAAAATCTATTTCTTTCCCCAACTGATATCATAACCGACTGTGTTTACATGAATACTCATCAAGACAGCCATTTTGACATAACTGTGTGTGTGTTAGACAGTTCGAGTGTGTAACAAGACACAAAAAAAAGAACGGCTTGTGCGCATGTTTCGGTGTGTGTGTCAGACAGCGCGAGACTGCGAGGAGTTTTTTTTCGCAAGTTATTGTGTTTAATAACTCTTTTTAACGTCAAGCAAGTCACATATAGTAACAGTCGTGTGCCCAGTCTATTCTCTGATATATGCGTCGACCTAAAACATACTTTTCACAATGTTAAAGTAGCCTATTAAAATCATTCAGATATTGCGTGCCCTTGCGATATGCATATGTCTGTTGAAGCGGCTCGTGAACTGATCATCTCTTCTACTACTAGTTATAGCACCAAATAAACATGAATGAACATCAGAAGGAATGATGAAAGATACAGAACAACTTATTGAAATGAATCATATATCATGTAATCACTCAATCAGTGTTTCCACTGCGGAAAGACATCAATAAAAGAGCTTGAGAACAACAGGAAAGCCATTCAATTACCATAAACTCGTTAGTTATTGAGTAAAAATAACTCATCAATAGATGTAGAATATTACATATTCATTATATTTTTACTTCAATATAATGTATGTTTGAATAAATCAAGTTTTTATGACCACCACCATTAAATGTTAAAAAAACAAACTGTAATAGAAACATACATTATTATTTTTTAAATGTATACCGCCATATGTTCAATTTTAGAGATGCCCGATATATCGGCCACCATATCGGAATCGGACGATATTTTCATTTTTCATGTTATCGTTATCGGCCCGATTAGAAAATGTGTCTAATGTATTAAAGCCGATAAATAATGTATAATTTTCTTCAGCTGAGACACTTGTGCATTGTTCACCATGATGGCTTTGAATTGCTTGAAATATGATTTGAATCACTTCAAAAGGAAAATACAGTTCAGTCTGTCATATTGGCTACATAACATTATAATGGGAACATCATAATTGTGTGTTTGGGACATGGCTTTTAATGCTGAGACTTTTGATTTTGTAATCAGGCTCTCAAATTATATACAAATTTGGATTTAGATTTATCAGCCAATATATTGGTTATCGGCTTACGAATTTAAAGAATTATCGGTTACCGGATTTCGAATATAAAGAATTATCGGTTACCGGCTTTCAAATATAAAGAATTATCGGCTTTCGAATATAAAGAATTATCGGCTTTCGAATATAAAGAATTATCGGTTACTGGCTTTCGAAAATAAATAATTATCGGTTACCCGCTTTCGAATATAAAGAATTATCGGTTACCGGCTTTCGAATATATAGAATTATCGGTTACCGGCTTTCGAATATATTGAATTGTCGGTTATCGGCTTTCGAATATAAAGAATTATCGGTTATCGGCTTTTGAATATAAAGAATTATCGGTTATCTGCTTTCGAATATAAAGAGTTATCGGTTACCAGCTTTCGAATATAAAGAATTATCGGTTATCGGCTTTCGAATATAAAGAATTATCGGTTATCTGCTTTCGAATATAAAGAATTATCGGTTATCTGCTTTCGAATATAAAGAGTTATCGGTTACCCGCTTTCGAATATAAAGAATTATCGGTTATCGGCTTTCGAATATAAAGAATTATCGGTTATCTGCTTTCGAATATAAAGAATTATCGGTTATCTGCTTTCGAATATAAAGAATTATCGGTTATCTGCTTTCGAATATAAAGAATTATCGGTTACCAGCTTTCGAAAATAAAGAATTATCGGTTACCGGCTTTCGAATATAAAGAATTATTGGTTACCCGCTTTCGAATATAAAGAATTATCGGTTATCGGCTTTTGAATATAAAGAATTATCGGTTATCTGCTTTCGAATATAAAGAGTTATCGGTTACCAGCTTTCGAATATAAAGAATTATCGGTTATCGGCTTTCGAATATAAAGAATTATCGGTTATCTGCTTTCGAATATAAAGAATTATCGGTTATCTGCTTTCGAATATAAAGAGTTATCGGTTACCCGCTTTCGAATATAAAGAATTATCGGTTATCGGCTTTCGAATATAAAGAATTATCGGTTATCTGCTTTCGAATATAAAGAATTATCGGTTATCTGCTTTCGAATATAAAGAATTATCGGTTATCTGCTTTCGAATATAAAGAATTATCGGTTACCAGCTTTCGAAAATAAAGAATTATCGGTTACCGGCTTTCAAACATAAAGAATTATCGGTATTGGCCCAAAATTTTCATATAGGTGCATTCCTAATTTAAATGTTTGTATACAAATCATTTAATTTGAACCTTTAGTAATGTACTGACAGGGTTCCCTAAACAGTTTACAGCATTAGTTGAGAGAGATTGATTTACTTAGAAATCGAATCGTGTAATTTGTGTCACTAGTGATCTGTGAAGACTCACCGTGGGTGGACGGCATCTATGGACATCTCATACAAACTCTTCTTGGCGTCCGTGTCGTAAAGCCTCACTGTGCCGACACCGCTCCCGAGCAACAGCTGCAGGAGTAAAAACGCCACATAGACCAATAAAACCAACCAAACTTAGCAACATTACAGCAACACACAGCTTCAAATGCAAGCAGTGTTCATGTATATGCCATCTGAATCTATTTCTCTGGGTTTATTCGTGAACAGTGCTGTGATTTACCAGTCTGTCAGGTTTGGCCGCCCACTCCAGAGAGAGCAGCGGAGACTTGGACATGATAGTGGCTTTGGTTTGCATGATGGGATTGAAGGCCCAAACCTTCACCACACCGTCCACATCCAGACTGGCCACTTTTCTGCCCGAGCTGTCCACCCTAAAAACACAAACACAACCGATGATGTCAATAAGAGCTCATATGATGAAACCTAAACACAAAAATGACCATAAGCTCATTAACATGTGACCGCCCACATTTACATATATCCACGCCTGTAGAGAGATTAGCCAATCACAACAGAGCTCATTTACATACAGCAATCCTACAGCCAGTGTAATAAGAGTCAGAGGAGGTTGATGATTATGAGAAAGTATATTATGACTGTTTGATTGTGTGTTTTGTCTCTACTAGAGCAGGTTTTCCCGCTTGAATGTTGATTATTTTCCTCATATTCTCCATTGTTGCGGCTCCTCTCCTCCCAGTCTGTCAGTAACGCTCTGTTTACTTCCTGTCTCTATGAAGCCCCTCCTTTCTGAAAAGCACACTGTGCTCTGATTGGTCGGCTGGAGCGGTGTGTTGTGATTGGTCAAGTGTTTGGGAAATGTCCCGCCTCTTACCATAGCCAGCAGTTTTAACACACGACTAACTAACCCAACCAGGCCCCGCCCCTTTATTCTGCATATTAATTATTTAAATGAGGGATATTGTGACGTGTTGGTTCCCGGAAGAAACTCAAGACTACAATCGAGGCGTTTCAGGGAGTTCAGAAACACTGATATAGAGAAGAACCGTTGAACATTACACACTAAAGACAGATGAACATGTATAAACGCAGGTCTTCTTTACGGTTGAGTGTCCACACCTGCAGTGCATGATGGACGAGTGATGTTCTCCATACTCTTCCTGACTCAGCTTGATAAAGGGCTGCTCCACTCCGGCTCCGCCCACTTCAGAGACTCGCGTCTGATTGGTGGAGTCGGTTTGGTCGGGAAAAGCTTCGGTTTGAGTGTCTGGATCCGAATCGTTTTTCTTCTCTGAACTCTGTGGAAATCACAAATACACACGGAGAAACATGAGAGATCAAGTCAGTGGGATTTTGACTCTTAATTCTTATATCCAAATTGAAATAATAGCACTTCAATGGTGGTTCCAACATTAGTGAACTAACTATGAACAATACTTCTAAAGCATTTATTAATCTTAGTTAATGTTAAACTAATGTTACCAGAAATCTGAACATTAGATATGGTCTGGTTCAAAAATCTTTCTTTTTTTTACATTAGAGTTCGGCCTGTAGTGTCTTGAATTAAAACACTAAATATGTCAAATTCACAGTCTTGAATCTTTATCCTTGTCACGTGAGGAGCAACCGCAGAAAACCGTGAACATGAGGAGAGAGAGAGTTTTGTTTGGATGTTTTCTCTGACCTGCGCTGGGTGTTTGGAGAGCAGCTCTTTTCTCTCCTTCTCGTGGTCATGCACTCTTCTCTGTCGAGGATGACCTGAGGCCAAATCCACCGCCATCGGGGAAAAAGTGGGCGTCTTCACGTCTTTTGCGGCAGGCGGATCTTTTGCTTTCGCGGACTGAAAAATCACAGACAGAAAAACCTTCAGATTAGCAGAAAAAAAATAAAAATAAAGAAAAAAGTTACGATTAAAATAAGTAAATAAAACAATAATTAAATAATACATCTAGCTCACATCTAAACATGAAAGTACCAGGGTTATTATAGTTAACTAAAACTGAAAACATAAGACATTTTTGCTACTTGAAATAAAATGTTAATATAAATAAAATCTATAAACGTATTTTATGTCAGTTAGTTGCCAAAGCAACATTTGTAACACTTACAACAAGGTCTCATTAATGAATGCATTAACTAACATACAGTAAACTAACAGTGCACAACACATTTGTTACAGTATTTATTAATATGTTAACATCAATTAATGAAAATACAGCTGTTCATTGTTAGTTCGGGTCCATTAAATAATATAAACAGATAGACTTTTGATTTTAATCATGTATTAGTAAACGTTGAACTTAAAGGCACAGTATGTAATTTTTCGCCGCTCTTATTCAACAATGCGTATCTTGCCTCCTACTTAATTAACATTTAATTTTTTGGCTTATTTTGTATCAAAATATCTCTTAATGCCATTATGGTGCTGTTCACCTCCTACTGCTGTAGTTACATCAGTGGTTAACTTAAAGGCGCAGTGGGTAATTTTGCCGCTTATTCAACACAAAGGCGTGGCTTTACTCTTGATTGGGCGGAGCTTTTATTCTGCCGCGAGCGCTTCCGCTTCTTCCGCTCGTGTGTGTGTGTGTGTGTGTGGTAACGGATCGCTGTTAATCATATCACACACATTTGAGTGTGTTAAAGGGGTGGTAAAACACATTCTTTTGAAGGCTTGACTGTGTTTGTGGGGTGCACTGTAACATGTGTTAATGCTTCGTTTTAAAAAAAATTGCCTTATTTTTCATATATTTGACCTTTATTCTACACTGCTCTGTCCCTCCTTGTAAAACGGTCTGATGCTTTCCGGGTTGTATGAAGCCAGTCCCTCAAAAATACGCGATGGGCTCTGATTGGTTAGCTGGCCCAGTGTGTTGTGATTCGCTAACCGCCTAGTGCACGTATGTCGGAAACGTCACGCCCCTTACCTTTACCGGAGGCGGTGCTTTGGTCAGTATTAGAAACAACGGCGTCAATAAAACCATATGAGCCCGAATCAGACCCAGAACATTTGAGTGAAGATGATCGAGCAGAACCTGTTCAGTCCTCAAGAGTAAAGACTGCGGATCTATAATGATCGCTACTGAATGGCACTGTTACTTTTGTATTTTTAGAACGATTATAGCCAAATATCTGTCGCAAGAACTAACCCAAAACAAACACTAAGCACTGGCTTTAACTAGTAAGTTAGCCAAATCACACACAGAACCATGTTTAGCATGCCTGTAGATAAACAATACATAAAAGCTCTAATCAAAGAATCATTTACACTAATGCCAGGTTCGCTGTTGAGATTTTAACGTTAGTGTTTGTAATGTTAGGTGTTCGTCGGATAACGTTAAGTATGAATGAGCATTTAACAGACTGGTTTGCAGAACAGCGCTGTCATCTGTTTACTTCCTTGCTACAACCTATTACAGGAAAACACATCGATGAAAAATAAATCAGACTTACAGGTTGTGGCCCGTAAACAGCTTCTGTTTGTAAATCCAGCTTTCAGGACAAGCCGAGGTGCATATCCTGTATTGAACTCGCGAAGATTGTGGAAGTTTGTGTTGTCCTCCGTGAAATGTGCAGCGCGCGCGCCGTGCATCCACGCACCGGCAGTGTTTTTTTCACGCAGCTGACGTTGTGCAAATCCGGCATTGAAATCGCGAAGACGGTGGAAGTTTTCCTCCGTGAGATGTGCTGTGGGAGCCCCGCGCGCGCCTGATTCCCCGCTGACTCATACACACGTGCATATAACATGTTGTATGTTAAACGCTCTGCAACGCACCCCCGTCCCTATGAAGGCTGAACAGAGCAAGTGCCCCAGACCTGCAATCCGGATGAAAATAACAGCGTTTCCTCGGCATCGCGGCAACAACACTCCAGCCTAACTATACCACAACAACGCAGCGATACAAAATGGCCTCACCCCCCCTTATTTAATATTCTCGGAGGAGGGGTTTATGTAAATATTGAGCCTGGTGATGTCAGCAAGCCCTGGAGGAATGTGTGTAGTCGCCTACTGGCCGTTTGCTGTAGTTCTTAGAAACTGATTTCTTTAAAAGCAAATATCTCCCTTTGCTTTAAACTTTGAACGTTGTAACTTTGCAGATGTTGTTTATGCTCAAGCAGCAACATTACACGCTAGCTAAAGTTAGAATAGTGAAATCGTGGTTTACCACCCCTTTAAAGTGATGTTATAATGCGACTTTCGCTCGGCGCTGCTATGAGACACTTGAGCGAGATCATATTAGGCGGTAAATCAACAACACCAGATTTACACCATTAGACTAACTGTGTTAAGCTGGAGAACAATGATCAGTTTCTGTCCATCAATGATACAAACGCTGTCTAATAAAACACATCATATATTAAAGTGGCTTTGGCGTTTCCACGGTTTCTACAAAATAAAACCGGCGGGTAACGCGGGTATGATGATGTCATTGATAGGCGACGCATGGTCCGTGTCCTGGTTAAAGGGGCTATATGCAACTTTTTCCCCAAAATAAACGTAACAATAGCCTTTTTATTTTACCATTTATGACTCAAACATCTCCTGATGAGCATACTGACACCTTGTCCGCTCACAGTGGGTGCACCTATAAGCCTGTATCCTATTTTTCCTATTTTCTGGCGGGTCGTTTTTTCCCGCTCTGTCTGCGGATGTGACATCACCACCGCTGCGAGAGCGAGCAGAAAATAAGAGCAGTTCTGTTTTTTGGCCACAGGTGTCAGTCGCGAGTTTAAATTTCAGAAAAACGCATATAGCCCCTTTAAAATCACTGATTTCTCTGGATTTAAACATTCTTGGAAACATTTGGGATAATGTAACTACAAATATATAATATTATTCTAGTGATTTTTTTTGTGGATATTTTAATCCAAATATCTTACATATTGTGCCTTTAATCTGTAAGGGTTAGTTCACCCAAAAATGAAAATTCTGTCATTAATTACCCTCATGTCGTTCGACACCCGTCAGACCTCCGTTCATCTTCAGAACACAAATGAAGATATTTTAGTGTAAATCTGATGCTCTGAAAGGCCTCCATTGGCTCAATGGCACGGTTCACTCTCAAGACCCTTAAAAGACACTAAAGACGTCGTTACAAAGTCCATCTCACTACAGTGGCTCTACAATAACTTTATGAATTGGCGACAATAGTTTTTGTGCGCAAAAAAACCCTAAATAACGACTTGTATAGTGATGACGATTTCAAAACACGGCCTCATGAAGCTTCGAAGCGTTATGAATCAGTGAGTCGATTCAGCGGTTTGAATCGCCAAATTTCAGCAGTTTGACACGCGATCCGAATCATGATTCGACTCACTGATTCATAACGCTTCGAAGCTTCATGATGCCTTGTTTTGAAATCGTCATCACTATGTAAGTCGTTATTTAGGGTTTTTTTGCGCACAAAAACTATTCTCGCCGATTCATAAAGTTATTGTAGAGCCACTGTAGTGAGATGGACTTTGTAACGACGTCTTTAGTGCCTTTTAAGGGTCTTGAGAGTGAACCGTGCCATTGTGTCAATGGAGGCCTTTCAGAGCATCAGATTTACACTAAAATATCTTCACTTGTGTCTGAAGATGAACGGAGGTCTGACGGGTGTCCAACGACATGAGGGTGAGGAATTAATGACAGAATTTACATTTTTGGGTGAACTAACCCTTTAAGAGCTTAATGATAATACGATAGTGGATGTACCTGTGTGACGGCGTCCTTCCGGCCCAGCGCGGCCTGTGTGGGCGAGGACTGTGGCCCCGGGGCCGTTTTCCCAGGCACCCGTCTGGCCTGAGGGAGGAAGGTGGAGAAGAAGTTTCTGGACGGGGTGGTCATGTTCACGTTCCTCTGACTGTACACGAGATCACTGAGAAAACAGACGAAACATCGCTCACGTTTCTGAAAACACACACACACACACACGTCACACTACCTGATTTTCCCGCTCACTTCCCTTTTTCCAGCGCGAACAGCTGTTTTACTTTAGACAAAGAGGCTTTTTCATCAAGAATCGTAGTTTGAAATGATTTAATCTTCAGTAGGAACAGAAATATTTACATGTTGATGTTGGAGTATCAAAAAAAGGTTGATTTCATATTCTTTTATATGATTTTTCATGCCCCTTATGACAGTGATGCACAGAAATGATCACAGACACAATCAAGACTATTGTGAGGAAGTGAAGTTTCAAGTGAATGTTTATTCACTAATCTCATTCTCTTCCGTTCACACGTGTAAACGTCTCTATAGTGTGAAGCGGTCGGATAAAAACAAACGGACGGCTGCAGTCCTACAGTCTCCTCACAGCTCAGTGTCGCCCAGACGGTCCATGTGCTGGACGTACGGCGGGAGTTTGTGATGCACCATCTCCTCGTCTTTCTTCAGTCGGGATTCTCCTTGAAGGGCAAATAACTGGAACGAAGGGAGATTTTTGATTATAGACAGATAGTCAGACGCACCTATTTTTTGGGAAATAGGCTCATTTCCCAACTCCCCTAGAACTAAACAACTGAGTTTTACCGTTTTCAAATCCATTCAGTCGATTTCCGGGTCTGGCACTTTTAGCATAGCTTAGCATACATCATTGAATCTGTTTAGACCGTTAGCATCTCGCTCAAAAAATGACCAAAGAGTTTCAATATTTTTCCTATTTAAAACTTGACTCTTCTGTACTTACACAGAGAGCGCTGGGACTATTTTCAGGTGCTGTGTAATATCATTGCGCCGCTGCACTCATGGGACGGCTCACAGCTCTTGATTATTACGCAGGAATGAGAGTATAGTTCCTAGACATATCGGCATAGAAAATCACAACCTTTCATTTTCCGTCTGTCTTAGTACACGATGTTATTACAGTACTACAAAAAAATGCTTTTCTTACTTAGTATTTTTTACTTGTTTTCAGTCCAAATGTCTAGTAAATGCTTCTTAATGTAAGATTTCTTAGATAAGCAAAAGTTTTTGTCTTGTTTTGGGGGAAAATAACTGAAAATGAAGGAAGTTTTTGCTTAAAATAAGCAAAATAATCTGCCAATGGGGTAAGCAAAATAATCTTGTTTTCTGTTTGAATTAAGATTATTTTGCTTACCCCACTGGCAGATTATTTTGCTTATTTTAAGCAAAAACTCCCTTAATTTTGAGTTATTTTCCCCCAAAACAAGACAACAACTTTTGCTTGTCTAGTAAATGCTTCTTAATGTAAGACTTCTTAGATGTTTGGACTGAAAACAAGACAAAAATACTAAGTAAGAAAAGCATTTTTTGCAATGAGAAGAGTCAAGTTTGAACTCTTTGGTCATTTTCGAGCGAGATGCTAACGGTCTAATCAGATTCAATGATCTATGCTAAGCTATGCTAAAAGTGCTACCACCAGACCCGGAGATCGACTGAATGGATTCAAAAACGGTTAAACTTTAGATCTGTTTAACTCTAGAGGAGACGGAAAATGAGCCTAGTTTCAAATGCAAGTGCAGTGTTCCTTTAACACAATGACGACCCTTCTATGGGATTAATTGCCCGCCAAAAGTAATGCAGTCACTGATCAACAAATAAGCATGAATCTCAACTTTAAAGGGGATAGTTCACTCTAAAATTAAAATAGTCCTCATTTACTCACCCTGGTGTTGTTCTAATGCCCTTCTTTTATTTTTGGACCTTTTATCTTTTATGAATGTCCCGCTGGCTCCACCCTCTTCTGGAAAGGGGGCGTGGAGCAGCGGCTCATTTGCATTTAAAGACACATGCACAAAATGGCATGTTTTTCCTTCCACTCAAAAATGGGCATTTATAACATTTTATAATAAAGCAGTCATATCACCCTGTAGCCCAAGACTGGTTTCCCACTGAAGCTAAGCAGGGCTGATTTTCCAATTGGTCCCTGTCCATCATAACCTCCTAATAATCCCCATATCTGCTGATTGGCTGGCTTCATCACTGTCTCCTCTCCACCAATCAGCTGGTGTGTGTGTGTGGTGGGCGTTCTGGCGCAATATGGCTGCCGTCGCATCATCAGGTGGTGCTGCACATTGGTGGTGTTTGAGGAGATTCCCCCCTTCCATGAAAAAGTGCTTTGAGTGCCTAGAAAAGCGCTATATAAATGTAACAAATTATTATTATATTACATCTTATATTGCAATCCTGCGCTTGGCCGTTGAAGATCTGTGCTCGACTGCGTTCATGAGACTCTATTAGCGCCGCGGTTCACCCCGACTCCAGAAAAACACACACACGTCGAAATCAAGATGAACCAAAACACATCATGAAATACAATCCATTAACTTTTTATCTGTTGTGTTCATCGTAACAAGAAGTTATCGTGTTCACATCTGTCATCCGGAGATATTTAACTCTGATGGCTAGGCGTTGTGTTTCATGTCACGTGTTGATTTCTGACAACGTGTGTGTGTGTGTGTGTGTGTGTGTGTTTTTTCTGGGCGAGTCGGAGTGAACTGCGGCGCTATGAGCTCCAAAACACAAGGAATATACGGCACGTCTCGCATTGGATCATTCTGTGATACTTTTGCATCCTTTTTTAAAGGGATAGTTCACCCAAAAATTAAGAGTAGCCCATGATTTATTCGCCCTCAAGTCATTCTAGGTGTGTGTGACATTCTTCTTTCAGACGAATACAATCAGAGTTATATTAAAAATGTCCTGGCTCTTCCAAGCTTTATAATGGCAGTGAATTGTTGGGTCATTTTTTAAGTCCATAAAAGTGCATCTATCCATCATAAAAGTGCATCTATCGTCATAAAAGTGCATCTATCGTCATAAAAGAGCATCTATCCATCATAAAAGTGCATCTATCGTCATAAAAGAGCATCTGTCCATCATAAAAGTGCATCTATCGTCATAAAAGTGCATTCATCCATCATAAAAGTGCATCCATCCATCATAAAAGTGCATCCATCCATCATAAAAGTGCATCCATCCATCATAAAAGTGCATCTATCATCATAAAAGTGCATCTATCCATCATAAAAGTGCATCTATCATCATAAAAGTGCATCTATCCATCATAAAAGTGCATCTATCCATCATAAAAGTGCATCTTTCCGTCATAAAAGTGCATCTATCATCATAAAAGTGCATCTATCATCATAAAAGTGCATCTATCTTTCATAAAAGTGCATCTATCTGTCATAAAAGTGCATCTATCCATCATAAAAGTGCATCTTTCCGTCATAAAAGTGCATATATCATCATAAAAGTGCATCTATCCATCATAAAAGTGCATCTTTCCGTCATAAAAGTGCATCTATCATCATAAAAGTGCATCTATCCATCATAAAAGTGCATCTATCCGTCATAAAAGTGCATCTATCCGTCATAAAAGTGCATCTATCCGTCATAAAAGTGCATCTATCTGTCATAAAAGTGCATCTATCCATCATATAACTGCTCCACACGGCTCTGGGGTGTTAATAAAGGCGTTCTGAAGTGAATCCATGCGTTTGTGTAAGAAAAAAATCCATATTTTAAACTTAATAGACTAAAATAACTAGCTTCCGGCTGTCAGCATGTCGACTTGTGCTAAAAGAGTGACCCCTGACCCTGAGCATCTCAAGCTTTGACGACTCTCGCGGATAGTGCTGGGCAACAAACTCAAGCTCCTCTTCTCTCGTATCAAAATCCCCTGCCATTTCTCTCTAAAAATTCTCGTTTTACACTAATTCCTGACCGGTGTTTTGCTCTATCAATACGCATGCGTCAAGGGGTCAAGGGTTAAGTCGACTTGCTGACCGCCGGAAGCGAGTTATTTTAGTCTGTAAAGTTTAAAATATGGATATTTTTTTCTTATACAAACGCATCGATTCGCTTCAGAAGGCCTTTATTAACACCCCGGAGTTGTGTGGAGCGGTTATATGATGGATAGATGCACTTTTATGGACTTCATAAACAAAAGCAACAATTCACTGCCATTCTAAAGCTTGGAAGAGCCAGGACTTTTTTAATATAACTGATTGTATTCGTCTGAAAGAAGTCGTCATATACACATAGGATGATTTGAGGGTGAGTAAATCATGGGCTAATTTTCCTTTTTGGGTGAACTATCCCTTTAAAAGCTGGTCGATATTCACTACCATTACATGGACAAGCGTGAGTGGGACACATTCTCCTTTTGTTGTCTGAAAAAGGGCAAACAGCATTAGAACAACACCAGGGTGGGTAAATGAAGATGTTGCTTTCATTTTAGGGTGATTTATCCCTTTAAACAGTCCTCTTTGAATGATTGGCTAGATGAGCTGTCAATCTAGAACTAGTGGACCAATGGTGATGCTTAAAGGGTTAGTTCACCCAAAAATGTAAATTCTGTCATTAATTCCTCACCCTCATGTGGTTGGACACCCGTCAGACCTCCGTTCATCTTCAGAACACAAATGAAGATATTTTAGTGTAAAGCTGATGCTCTGAAAGTCCTCCACAATGGCACGGTTCACTCTCAAGACCCTTAAAAGACACTAAAGACGTCGTTACAAAGTCCATCTCACTACAGTGGTTCTACAATAACTTTATGGAGTGACGAGAATAGTTTTTGTGCGAAAAAACCCTAAATAACGACTTACATAGTGATGACAATTTCAAAACACGGCCTCATGAAGCTTCAAAGCGTTATGAATCAGTGAGTCGATTCATGATTCGGATCGCGTGTCAAACTGCTGAAATTTGGGGATTCAAACCGCTGAATCGACTCACTGATTCATAACGCTTCGAAGCTTCATGATGCCGTGTTTTGAAATCGTCATCACTATATAAGTCGTTATTTAGGGGTTTTTTTTTGCACAAAAACTATTGTCGCCGATTCATAAAGTTATTGTAGAACCACTGTAGTGAGATGGACTTTGTAACGACGTCTTTAGTGTCTTTTAAGGGTCTTGAGAGTGAACCGTGCCATTGAGCCAATGGAGGCCTTTCAGAGCATCAGATTTACACTAAAATATCTTCATTTGTGTTCTGAAAATGAACGGAGGTCTGACGGGTGTCGAACGACATGAGGGTGAAGAATTAATGACAGAATTTACATTTTTGGGTGAACCAACCCTTTAAGAACGTCCTCATTTACATAAAATTTGGATAAGTACAACATTCAGAAATGAGTGAAAAAACACAAAACAGCAATGAACTAAAGGTCTCAGTTTTGTGTAGTATTGTATTAAAGTTGCATATCTCCCATCCCATGATGGAACTAGTGAAGAGATCTCACCATCTGTCTGAACTGCTCGTTCTCCTCCTGAAGGCTGGTGATTTTCTGCACTTCGCTGTCAAAGTTCAGGAGCGCAGGCAGAGGTGAAGCTGTTAAGGAGCACTATCGGTTCAATCACAGTATAACACACATCACACTTTATAAGCATCAAAGCCACATTAAAGGGTTAGTTCACCCAAAAATGTAAATTCTGTCATTAATTACTTTCCCTCATGTTGTTCGACACCCGTCAGACCTCCGTTCATCTTCAGACACAAATGAAGATATTTTAGTGTAAATCTGATGCTCTGAAAGGCCTCCATTGACACAATGGCACGGTTCACTCTCAAGACCCTTAAAAGACACTAAAGACGTCGTTACAAAGTCCATCTCACTACAGTGGTTCTACAATAACTTTATAAAGCGACAAGAATAGTTTTTGTGCGCAAAAAACCCCTAAATAACGACTTATATAGTGATGAAGATTTCAAAACACGGCCTCATGAAGCTTCGAAGCGTTATGAATCAGTGAGTCGTATCAGCAGTTTGGATCACCAAATTTCAGCAGTTTGGCGGTTTGACACGCGATCCGAATCATGATTCGACTCACTGATTCATAACGCTTCGAAGCTTCATGATGCCGTGTTTTTAAATCGTCATCACTATATAAGTTGTTATTTAGGGTTTTTTTGCGCACAAAAACTATTCTCGCCGATTCATAAAGTTATTGTAGAGCCACTGTAGTGAGATGGACTTTGTATCGACGTCTTTAGTGCCTTTTAAGGGTCTTGAGAGTGAACCGTGCCATTGAGCCAATGAGGCCTTTCAGAGCATCAGATTTACACTAAAATATCTTCATTTGTGTCTGAAGATGAACGGAGGTCTGACGGGTGTCGAACGACATGAGGGTAAGTCATTAATGACAGAATTTACATTTTTGGGTGAACTAACCCTTTAAGGCTATTATTAGCACAGCTGAAGGACCCCTATCCCATAATAGTCGTCCGCTACAGTGAGCGCAGTGGTTGTTTGGATATGCATGCACTGGAAGAGAACGCTGAGGAAGTTGTGCAGGGACACCAGGAAGGTGTCGGCCCACTGGCGGGAGAAGTACGGAGAGAAGGTGGGATTCTGCTCCGGGACGGGAATGAAGGGCAGAGCGAACCATTCCCTCCACTCCGGCTGACCCTGCAGCTCCAGCGCCTGCCTCTGGAAAAACTCCTGCGTCTTCTCCGGATTCCTCGACTGACAATAAGAGAGGCGAGATATTACTGTCCCGCCATAAACTACACACAGACACACACCCATTATTGTTCAACATTATTATTATTATACAGTATATGTATTATTATTCATATCAAATATATATTAATTAATATTATGATATAATGTTGTTATAATTATTGTTTATATTAAGTATATATTAATTCATATTCATACAATTTTTAATTATTGATCAGTACAAATTCATCATCAGCAGCATAAATTTTATTTTGTACTACCTTAAAATAATTTTATTATTTAATCTTTATTAATAACGTTATTATTATTTTATGAATAGCATTTTATTATTATTTATATTGAGTTTATATTTCTGAATATTATATTCAGGAATATATTCATCATATTTTTATTACTGTGTACCGCCATAAACTACAGACAGACACCGAATCAAACCTTTTTATTAATTCATTATCATTTATTATTCATTATTATTATTATTATTATTATTATACAGTATATGTATTATTATTCATATCAAATATACATGAATTAATATTATGATTTAATGTTGTTATAATTATTGTTTATATTAACTATATATTCATTCATATTCATACAATTTTTTATTACTGATCAGTCCAAATTCATCATCAGCAGCATACATTTTATTTTGTACTACCTTAAAATAAATTTGTTTTTTTATTATTTAATCTTTATTAATAACGTTATTATTATTTTATGAATAGCATTTTATTATTATTTATATTGAGTTTATATTTCTGAATATTATATTCAGTAATATATTCATCATATTTATATTACTCTCCCGCCATAAACTACAGACAGACACTGAATTTGTATTTATTCATTATAATTTATTATTCATTATTGTTCAACATTATTATTATATTATTATACAGTATATGTATTATTATTCATATCAAATATATATTAATTAATATTATTATTTAATGTTGTTATAATTATTGTTTATATTAAGTATATATATATTAATTCATATTATATTCATAACATTTTTTATTACTGATCAGTCCAAATTCATCATCAGCAGCATACATTTTATTTTGTACTACCTTAAAATAAATTATTTTTTTTTTTTTTTAATCTTTATTAATAACGTTATTATTATTTTATGAATAGCATTTTATTATTATTTATATTGAGTATATATTTCTGAATATTATATTCAGTAATATATTCATCATATTTATATTACTCTCCCGCCATAAACTACAGACAGACACTGAATCAAACTTTTTTATTGATTCATTATGATTGATTATTCATTATTATTATTATTATACAGTATATGTATTATTATTCATATCAAATATACATTAATTAATATTATGATTTAATGTTGTTATAATTATTGTTTATATTAAGTATATATTAATTCATATTCATACAATTTTTTATTATTGATCAGTACAAAATCATCATCAGCAGCATACATTTTATATTGTACTACCTTAAAATATTTTTATTATTATTTAATCTTTATTAATAACATTATTATTATTTTATGAATAGCATTTTATTATTATTTATATTGAGTATATATTTCTGTATATTATATTCAGTAATATATTCATCATATTTATATTACTCTCCCGCCATAAACTACAGACAGACACTGAATCAAACTTTTTTATTAATTCATTATAATTGATTATTCATTATTATTATTATTATTATACAGTATATGTATAATTATTAATATCAAATATACATTAATTAATATTATTATTTATTGTTGTTATAATTATTGTTTATATTAAGTATATATATTAATTCATAACATTTTTAATTATTGATCAGTATAAATTCATCAGCAACATAAATGTTATTTTGTACTACCTTAAAATAAATTCGTTTTTTTTATTATTTAATCTTTATTAATAACGTTATTATTATTTTATCAATAGCATTTTATTATTATTTATATTGAGTATATATTTCTGAATATTATATTCAGGAATATATTCATCATATTTTTATTACTGTGTCCCGCCATAAACTACAGACAGACACTGAATCAAACCTTTTTATTTATTCATTATAATTGATTATTAATGATTGTTTAAAATTATTATTATATTTATTTATTATTAATCATATTAAGTTAATGTTCATATATTAATTAATATAATTTTAATGTTGTTATTACTTATATTCTATATATATATATATATATATAATTATTAATGAATTATTAATGAATATTATATTCATTAAATTAATTACTGATCAGTACAAATTCATCAGTAGCACACAGCGTCAACATTATTAATGCATTTAATTAATTGTATTATTATTTAACAATATACATTATTGTATTCAGTAATATATTAATATTTGTATTATTGATCAGTACAAATTCATCATCAGCATAAATTTAATATTGTACTCCCTTAAAATAATACACATTTTATGATTTATTTTTATTATTAATAAACATTATTATTATTATTGGTTTAAATAAGAGCATTTAATTGTTATTTAACATTATTAGCTATATATTTATATATTAAATATATGTTTAATAATAAGCATAAATTCATTATTTAGATTTGAATGATTATTACTATTTATATTGAGTACATATTTAATAACATTTCTGTTGTCATCGTTAAACATTTTTATTCATAACTACTATTTATATTAATAATAATGAATATTATATTCATTAATATATCAATGATAATTATTGATCAGTATAAATTAATTATCAGAGCATATTACAATTATTGAAGCTTATGTTTGCATAGCAGTAACAAAATGAGAGTAAATGTGTGGAATTGTTATGAAAATGGCACCACAATGCAAAAACGTAGTCTTTTTTCCCCCTTTCATGCAAACACACATTCTATAATGTTTAGTTTTGTGACTGAAGTGTGTGTGTTGCACCTGAACGCTGTGTATGACGTAGAAGCGGTAGAGGCTGGTCCTCAGTTTGCTGACGGTGGGTCTGTAGACGTCCTCCAGTCTGGAGAAGAGCCTGCGGTCCAGATACGCCCAGTACTCCTTCAGACCCGTCAGGTCATAGTTCTGAATCAGCAGCTGGAGCTGATCGATGATCTTATCCACCTGTGGACCACATTTACAGCGTGCTTCACACACACACACACATCTGACTCCTGCATACTCATGTTCAGTGTTGGGGGTAACGCATTACAAGTAACTTGAGTTACGTAATAATATTACTTTTTCCAAGTAACTAGTAAAGTAACGCATTACTTTTCAAATTTACAACAAAATATCTGAGTTTCTTTTTCACATTCATTTGACTGACAGCTCTCCTGCCCCCATGTTGAGAGAAATAAGTGCAGAGGTGTGTGTGTGTGTGTGTGTGTGTAAACATGAGGGTTATTGTAGTTCTAGACTAAATGTGAGCATTTATTTATCTCACTTGCACAATAAAGATTCTGTTCTCCTCAAAATGAATAAAATCAGTCAAATACAAAATCAGAATACTATGCAAACATCCAATAATTAAATGTTAAATAAAACAACTATTTTTATGCATAATCTACCTTTATATTTTATTTACCAATGTCTTGCTGCTGACCTTTGATGATGAAAATTACTAGATTTTTTGTTTTTATTGGTAAAACTTTTTTCTCCTGCGTCCTATTCTACTATTATCCAGAGCTGCGCCCTCTAGTGTTCACGCGTGAATCTGCATTTTTACCTCAGGCTTATTATTTCAATTTTGGTATGATGAGGTCTTTACCGTTGCACAACAATATAACGTTTTTGTTATAAACAAAAACAAAAGCAAGCCCAGCCCAGGTGAGAAAAAGTAACGCAAAAGTAACATAACACATTACTTTTCTTAAAAAGTAACTAAGTAACTCAATTAGTTACTTTTTAAGGGAGTAATGCAATATTGTAATGCATTACTTTTCAAAGTAACTTTCCCCAACACTGCTCATGTTTACATGCATGTGACCCTGGAGCACAAAAACAATCCATTTTTCTTTTATGCCAAAAATCATTAGGATAATAAAGGGATAGTTCACCCAAAAACGAAAGTGTTACGTTTATCTGCTTCCCCCCAGGGTATCCAAGATGTAGGTGTGTTTGTTTCTTCAGTCGAACACAAATGAAGATGTTTAACTCCAGCCGTTGCAGTGTGATAGTCGTATAATGATGTAAATGGGGATATTTTAGAGTATGAGAGCAATGAGAGTAAAAACACACATTAGAATCCTTATTAAACCATGCGGCTCGTGGCGACACATTGATGTCTTAAGACACCAAACCATCTGTTTCTGCGAGAAACCCAACAGTATTTGTTTTTTTTACCTCTTATCAGACGAATGTCATCTAGTATTCCCAGCACCATAACTTCCGGCGAATAAGGTCAAAATACTGGCATGATCAAAGATATATAAACATAGATGCCTCATTCGACCGATCCACGCAGGGACTAATGAGGAATCTATGTATATGTTTCTATGATCGCGCTGGTATTTTGACCTTATTCGGCGGAAGTGATGGCGCTGGACGGCTGATGCAGAGCCATAGGGAAAAAATGAAATACATTTTTAAATATGGATATTTTTCTCACACAAACGCATCGATTCGCTTCAGAAGGCCTTTATTAACACCCCAGAGCCGCGTGGAGCACGTTATTCGACGGACAGATGCATTTTTTTTATGGACTTCAAAAACAGAGCAACTATTACTGCCATTATAAAGCTTGGATTAGCCTGGGCCGGGTTTCCCAATAATGATGTATCTTAGCTCTAAAGAGCGTGTTCTACGAGCGAAGTTACGATCACTCGCAGCAATTCCACGTGCGTTTCCCAAAAATGTACTTAACATGAACGCGCGAGAACGCGCTCTAAGTGCTACTTAATAGTCGCTGTCCATTTGCGAAGTTCTGAAATATAACCTTATATGGAATCGTTTCCTCTGAACGTTTCACCTAATAATTGTCATCTGATGTGGATAAGCAATCAAAACACGTCTATATAAAGCAACTACCTTCAGGCTGAGGCAAAAAAAAAACAAGAAAAAAAAACAAGATACCTTTAAAAAAGACGAAATAAATATCCTCATTTAATTCAGATGTGTATTTATAATTTTTTTTGTTTGTAACCTGCCCTCATAAAAAAATAAATAATAAAATCCAGTGATCATAAAGTCAGTTTCCACAGTAATATTAAGCAGCAGAACTGTTTTTTTTAATCAACATTGATAATAATGAGAATATTAAAATTAAAAAAATAATAAAAAAAAGTGTACAATAAAGTACAATCAAAACCTTATAGTATTATCACAATGCACTTGAATAAAGTTAAAGGTGTAATCTGCCGGTTGTCCTGTAGGTGACCTCATAACTCTGTCTTCTTACGATAACCTTAGAGCTTTACGATTACTCCAGAGCACTCGTAGATCTACGATCATTTTCAAGTGCTACTTAAGTTACGATGCTTTTGGGAAACAGACCTTAATGTTAAGATCACTCGTACGATCGTTTTTACGATCAATTTAGGCTTACGATGCTTTTGGGAAACGCAGCCCTGAACATTTTTAATATAACTCCGATTTTATTCGTCTGAAAGAAGTCATATACACCTCGGATGACTTGAGGGTGAGTAAATCATGGGCTAATTTTCATTTCTGGGTGAACTATCCCTTTAAGATCATAATCCATGAAGATATTTTGTAAATGTCCTACCGTAAATATATCAAAAATATATTATTAGTAGTATTATGCATTGCTAAGGATGTCATTTGGACAACTTTAAAGGAGATTTTCTCAAGATTTGGATTTTTTACACCCTCAGATTTCCAAATATTGTCCTATCATAACAAACCATACATCAATGGAAAGCTCATTTATTCAAGTAATCAAAAAGTTTTGTGGTCCAGGGTCACATATAATGTTTAGTACTAGCCTGATATTATATTGCCCTGTTATTATACTGTCCTCCTATATACAACACTTGTGCACACACACACACACACACACACACACACACACACACACACACACACACACACACACACACACACACACACACTCACTCTAAAGCCTTTCTCCTTGTCTGCTTTGATCTCTGAGTCCAGATGTTTGAGTGAGCTGGTGAAACCTCGATAGATCAGATACTCTCGCACCAGATCATCTGTTCTCTCCACCGCTGCGGCCATTTCACACACTAGCCTATCCCTAAAGCACACAAACACAGATCATGCATTTAATACATACATAGACAGCATTTTGCATCAAAGAAGTGCCAGAATAATGGTGATTCGTGAGTGCATATCAAAGTCGATGCATGCCACGGTCTGTTTACTTCACCTGTAGATATGATACAGTCATTTATAAATTAACAGTGCACATAAAAGTGGAAACGGCGACGAAAACAAACCAAGCGTTTACCCGATTAATATACGAGTTTGATGCGTTTCTTCCTGTGTTCAGCTTCTGCTCGTCATGTGATTGTGAGAGTCACGTGATGGACTCGGACGACGTCGGTTCAAGCCCACCGCCAGAGGGCGCGCGCACGCTGCCATCACGTGCAGTAAGTAACAATACAAAACTCACTTTATTCAATCTACACTCTTGTAAGGAGGTAAAATCATTAGACCTTTTGTTTGTAATTGTCTTTGCCATATTCTGAAAGAAAAATTATCATATAGTATCTTAATTATTTACCCTATAGACAGCTTCATTACATCTCCTGAACTATTAAAAAAGCAACAACAAAACACTGTGCACACGCCTGGAGGTGTTTAACCACACACACACGGGCAGATACGAGGCACGTTTAGTTGATTTTATGAGGCTGATTCTCATGGTGCTCATTCCACTGTCACGGGTGAATAATCGAACACAGTTCCCCTGTAAGCGATGGGACGAGGAGGTCCAGTGACACACACTATATTAACTCATCCTGAATTCAATTTTGGAGACTCTGGTTTCCTGTTGGCTGTGCAATGACATCTTTCGGATGAAAATGCTCATGCACGTGTATCATAATTTGGCAAACACTTCACATTAACAGTAGTTACTGAAGTAACTCTTAAAAATAAAGGTTCTTTATTGGCCTCTGTGGTTCCATGATGAACCTTTAACATCCACGGAAACTTTCCATTGCACAAAAGGTGTTTTTATAGTGGAAAACGATTATTAACGTTACTTGTAATGCGTTCCTTTCTTGTAACATCAAAAAAGTAATCTGATTATGTCAATTATATCATTACAAGTAATGTGCATTATGTAATCAGATTACTTTTGATGTTACAAATAATGTGCATTATGTAATCAGATTACTTTTGATGTTAAGAGTCTTGTAATGGATTACAAGTAAAGTGCATTGTGTAATCAGATAACTTTTGATGTTACAAGTATTGTGCATTATGTAATCAGATTACTTTTGATGTTAAGAGTCTTGTAATGGATTACAAGTATTGTGCATTATGTAATCAGATTACTTTTGATGTTACAAGTAATGTGCATTATGTAATCAGGTTACTTTGATGTTACAAGTAATGTGCATTATGTAATCAGATTACTTTTGATGATACAAATAATGTGCATTATGTAATTAGATTACATTTGATGTTACAAGTAATGTGTATTATGTAATCAGATTACTTTTGATGTTACAAATAATGTGCATTATGTAATCAGATTACTTTTGATGTTACAAGTAATGTGCATTATGTAATCAGATTACATTTGATGTTACAAGTAATGTGCATTATGTAATCAGATTACTTTTGATGTTACAAGTAATGTGCATTATGTAATTAGATTACATTTGATGTTACAAATAATGTGCATTATGTAATCAGATTACTTTTGATGTTAAGAGTCTTGTAATGGATTACAAGTAAAGTGCATTGTGTAATCAGATAACTTTTGATGTTACAAGTATTGTGCATTATGTAATCAGATTACTTTTGATGTTAAGAGTCTTGTAATGGATTACAAGTATTGTGCATTATGTAATCAGATTACTTTTGATGTTACAAGTAATGTGCATTATGTAATCAGGTTACTTTGATGTTACAAGTAATGTGCATTATGTAATCAGATTACTTTTGATGATACAAATAATGTGCATTATGTAATTAGATTACATTTGATGTTACAAGTAATGTGTATTATGTAATCAGATTACTTTTGATGTTACAAATAATGTGCATTATGTAATCAGATTACTTTTGATGTTACAAGTAATGTGCATTATGTAATCAGATTACATTTGATGTTACAAGTAATGTGCATTATGTAATCAGATTACTTTTGATGTTACAAGTAATGTGCATTATGTAATTAGATTACATTTGATGTTACAAGTAATGTGTATTATGTAATCAGATTACTTTTGATGTTACAAATAATGTGCATTATGTAATCAGATTACTTTTGATGTTACAAGTAATGTGCATTATGTAATCAGATTACTTTTGATGTTACAAATAATGTGCATTATGTAATCAGATTACTTTTGATGTTACAAATAATGTGCATTATGTAATCAGATTACTTTTGATGTTACAAATAATGTGCATTATGTAATCAGATTACTTTTGATGTTACAAGTAATGTGCATTATGTAATTAGATTACATTTGATGTTACAAGTAATATGTATTATGTAATCAGATTACTTTTGATGATACAAATAATGTGCATTATGTAATTAGATTACATTTGATGTTACAAGTAATGTGTATTATGTAATCAGATTACTTTTGATGTTACAAATAATGTGCATTATGTAATCAGATTACTTTTGATGTTACAAGTAATGTGCATTATGTAATCAGGTTACTTTGATGTTACAAGTAATGTGCATTATGTAATCAGATTACTTTTGATGTTACAAGTAATGTGCATTATGCAATCAGATTACTTTTGATGTTACAAGTAATTTGCATTATGTAATCAGATTACTTTTGATGTTACAAGTAATGTGTATTATGTAATCAGATTACTTTTGATGATAGAAATAATGTGCATTATGTAATTAGATTACATTTGATGTTACAAGTAATGTGCATTATGTAATCAGATTACTTTTGATGTTACGAGTAATGTGCATTATGTAATTAGATTACATTTGATGTTACAAGTAATGTGTATTATGTAATCAGATTACTTTTGATGTTACAAGTAATGTGCATTATGTAATCAGATTACTTTTGATGTTACAAGTAATGTGTATTATGTAATCAGATTACTTTTGATGTTACAAATAATGTGCATTATGTAATCAGATTACTTTTGATGTTAAGAGTCTTGTAATGGATTACAAGTAAAGTGCATTGTGTAATCAGATTACTTTTGATGTTACAAGTATTGTGCATTATGTAATCAGATTACTTTTGATGATACAAATAATGTGCATTATGTAATTAGATTACATTTGATGTTACAAGTAATGTGCATTATGTAATCAGATTACTTTTGATGTTACAAATAATGTGCATTATGTAATCAGATTACTTTTGATGTTACAAATAATGTGCATTATGTAATCAGATTACTTTTGATGTTACAAGTAATGTGCATTATGTAATTAGATTACATTTGATGTTAAAAGTAATATGTATTATGTAATCAGATTACTTTTGATGATACAAATAATGTGCATTATGTAATTAGATTACATTTGATGTTACAAGTAATGTGTATTATGTAATCAGATTACTTTTGATGTTACAAATAATGTGCATTATGTAATCAGATTACTTTTGATGTTACAAGTAATGTGCATTATGTAATCAGGTTACTTTGATGTTACAAGTAATGTGCATTATGTAATCAGATTACTTTTGATGTTACAAGTAATGTGCATTATGCAATCAGATTACTTTTGATGTTACAAGTAATTTGCATTATGTAATCAGATTACTTTTGATGTTACAAGTAATGTGTATTATGTAATCAGATTACTTTTGATGATAGAAATAATGTGCATTATGTAATTAGATTACATTTGATGTTACAAGTAATGTGCATTATGTAATCAGATTACTTTTGATGTTACGAGTAATGTGCATTATGTAATTAGATTACATTTGATGTTACAAGTAATGTGTATTATGTAATCAGATTACTTTTGATGTTACAAGTAATGTGCATTATGTAATCAGATTACTTTTGATGTTACAAGTAATGTGTATTATGTAATCAGATTACTTTTGATGTTACAAATAATGTGCATTATGTAATCAGATTACTTTTGATGTTAAGAGTCTTGTAATGGATTACAAGTAAAGTGCATTGTGTAATCAGATTACTTTTGATGTTACAAGTATTGTGCATTATGTAATCAGATTACTTTTGATGTTAAGAGTCTTGTAATGGATTACAAGTATTGTGCATTATGTAATCAGATTACTTTTGATGTTACAAGTAATGTGCATTATGTAATCAGGTTACTTTGATGTTACAAGTAATGTGCATTATGTAATCAGATTACTTTTGATGATACAAATAATGTGCATTATGTAATTAGATTACATTTGATGTTACAAGTAATGTGTATTATGTAATCAGATTACTTTTGATGTTACAAATAATGTGCATTATGTAATCAGATTACTTTTGATGTTACAAGTAATGTGCATTATGTAATTAGATTACATTTGATGTTACAAGTAATGTGTATTATGTAATCAGATTACTTTTGATGATACAAATAATGTGCATTATGTAATTAGATTACATTTGATGTTACAAGTAATGTGTATTATGTAATCAGATTACTTTTGATGTTACAAATAATGTGCATTATGTAATCAGATTACTTTTGATGTTACAAGTAATGTGCATTATGTAATCAGGTTACTTTGATGTTACAAGTAATGTGCATTATGTAATCAGATTACTTTTGATGTTACAAGTAATGTGCATTATGCAATCAGATTACTTTTGATGTTACAAGTAATTTGCATTATGTAATCAGATTACTTTTGATGTTACAAGTAATGTGTATTATGTAATCAGATTACTTTTGATGATAGAAATAATGTGCATTATGTAATTAGATTACATTTGATGTTACAAGTAATGTGCATTATGTAATCAGATTACTTTTGATGTTACAAGTAATGTGCATTATGTAATTAGATTACATTTGATGTTACAAGTAATGTGTATTATGTAATCAGATTACTTTTGATGTTACAAATAATGTGCGTTATGTAATCAGATTACTTTTGATGTTAAGAGTCTTGTAATGGATTACAAGTAAAGTGCATTGTGTAATCAGATTACTTTTGATGTTACAAGTATTGTGCATTATGTAATCAGATTACTTTTGATGTTAAGAGTCTTGTAATGGATTACAAGTATTGTGCATTATGTAATCAGATTACTTTTGATGTTACAAGTAATGTGCATTATGTAATCAGGTTACTTTGATGTTACAAGTAATGTGCATTATGTAATCAGATTACTTTTGATGATACAAATAATGTGCATTATGTAATTAGATTACATTTGATGTTACAAGTAATGTGTATTATGTAATCAGATTACTTTTGATGTTACAAATAATGTGCATTATGTAATCAGATTACTTTTGATGTTACAAGTAATGTGCATTATGTAATTAGATTACATTTGATGTTACAAGTAATGTGCATTATGTAATCAGGTTACTTTGATGTTACAAGTAATGTGCATTATGTAATCAGATTACTTTTGATGTTACAAGTAATGTGCATTATGCAATCAGATTACTTTTGATGTTACAAGTAATTTGCATTATGTAATCAGATTACTTTTGATGTTACAAGTAATGTGTATTATGTAATCAGATTACTTTTGATGATAGAAATAATGTGCATTATGTAATTAGATTACATTTGATGTTACAAGTAATGTGCATTATGTAATCAGATTACTTTTGATGTTACAAGTAATGTGCATTATGTAATTAGATTACATTTGATGTTACAAGTAATGTGTATTATGTAATCAGATTACTTTTGATGTTACAAGTAATGTGCATTATGTAATCAGATTACTTTTGATGTTACAAGTAATGTGTATTATGTAATCAGATTACTTTTGATGTTACAAATAATGTGCATTATGTAATCAGATTACTTTTGATGTTAAGAGTCTTTTAATGGATTACAAGTATTGTGCGTTATGTAATCAGATTACTTTTGATGTTAAGAGTCTTGTAATGGATTACAAGTAAAGTGCATTGTGTAATCAGATTACTTTTGATGTTACAAGTATTGTGCATTATGTAATCAGATTACTTTTGATGTTAAGAGTCTTGTAATGGATTACAAGTATTGTGCATTATGTAATCAGATTACTTTTGATGTTACAAGTAATGTGCATTATGTAATCAGGTTACTTTGATGTTACAAGTAATGTGCATTATGTAATCAGATTACTTTTGATGATACAAATAATGTGCATTATGTAATTAGATTACATTTGATGTTACAAGTAATGTGTATTATGTAATCAGATTACTTTTGATGTTACAAATAATGTGCATTATGTAATCAGATTACTTTTGATGTTACAAGTAATGTGCATTATGTAATTAGATTACATTTGATGTTACAAGTAATGTGTATTATGTAATCAGATTACTTTTGATGTTACAAGTAATGTGCATTATGTAATTAGATTACATTTGATGTTACAAGTAATGTGTATTATGTAATCAGATTACTTTTGATGATACAAATAATGTGCATTATGTAATTAGATTACATTTGATGTTACAAGTAATGTGTATTATGTAATCAGATTACTTTTGATGATACAAATAATGTGCATTATGTAATTAGATTACATTTGATGTTACAAGTAATGTGTATTATGTAATCAGATTACTTTTGATGTTACAAATAATGTGCATTATGTAATCAGATTACTTTTGATGTTACAAGTAATGTGCATTATGCAATCAGATTACTTTTGATGTTACAAGTAATTTGCATTATGTAATCAGATTACTTTTGATGTTACAAGTAATGTGTATTATGTAATCAGATTACTTTTGATGATACAAATAATGTGCATTATGTAATTAGATTACATTTGATGTTACAAGTAATGTGCATTATGTAATCAGATTACTTTTGATGTTACAAGTAATGTGCATTATGTAATTAGATTACATTTGATGTTACAAGTAATGTGTATTATGTAATCAGATTACTTTTGATGTTACAAGTAATGTGCATTATGTAATCAGATTACTTTTGATGTTACAAGTAATGTGTATTATGTAATCAGATTACTTTTGATGTTACAAATAATGTGCATTATGTAATCAGATTACTTTTGATGTTACAAGTAATGTGTATTATGTAATCAGATTACTTTTGATGTTACAAGTAATGTGCATTATGTAATCAGATTACTTTTGATGTTACAAGTAATGTGTATTATGTAATCAGATTACTTTTGATGTGACAAATAATGTGCATTATGTAATCAGATTACTTTTGATGTTACAAGTAATGTGCATTATGTAATCAGATTACTTTTGATGTTACAAGTAATGTGTATTATGTAATCAGATTACTTTTGATGTTACAAGTAATGTGCATTATGTAATCAGATTACTTTTGATGTTACAAGTAATGTGCATTATGTAATCAGATTACTTTTGATGTTACAAGTAATGTGCATTATGTAATCAGATTACTTTTGATGTTACAAGTAATGTGCATTATGTAATCAGATTACTTTTGATGTTACGAGTAAAGTAACGCGTTACAAGTAATGTGCATTATGTAATCAGATTACTTTTGATGTTATGAGTAAAGTAATGCATTACAATTAAAGGGATAGTTCACCCAAAAATGAAAATTAGCCCATCATTTACTCACCCCCAAGTCATCCTAGGTGTATATGACACTCTTCTTTCAGACGAAAAAAAAGTTATATTACAAAAGTCCAGGCTAATCCAAGCTTTATAATTGCAGTAATAGTTGCTCTGTTTTTGAAGTCCATAAAAAGTGCATCTGTCCGTCATATAACTGCTCCACACGGCTCTGGGGTGTTAATAAAGGCCTTCTGAAGCGAATCGATGCGTTTGTGTGAGAAAAATATCCATATTTAAAACTTTATCGAGTAAACTTTCGGCCGACCGCCTTCCGTGAAAAAGTGTTGAATGTTGAAAGTGAAACTCAAGATGCGTACGTGACGTCATGACGAGCGGACCTGGTCGCGTTAGTCTTTCAATTGGCAGGCGAACTTTCAACAATTTTTCCATAAATTGAACACGGAAGGCGGCTGGCCTAAAGTTTACTTGATAAATTTTTAAATATGGATATTTTTCTTACACAAACGCATCGATTCGCTTCAGAAGGCCTTTATTAACACCCCAGAGCCGTGTGGAGCAGTTATATGACGGACAGATGCACTTTTTATGGACTTCAAAAACAGAGCAACTATTACTGCAATTCTAATGCTTGGACTAGCCTGAACTTTTGTAATATAACTCAGATTTTATTCGTCTGAAAGAAGAGTGTCATACACACCTCGGATGACTTGAGGGTGAGTAAATCATTTTTGGGTGAACTATCCCTTTAATGTGCATTGCATAATCAGATTACGTTTCGATGTACTGAGTAAAGCAACACATTAAAAGTCACCACAAATTACATTCTAATAACACACATATATTTATGCACAACCAAAAAAGTTAGTGCAGATGACCAATCTAAAATTAATACTTGGAATATTTAACAATGATATGACTCATTAGATGTTATTTGATGGTGCAACTTTTTTTTTTTACCTGCAAGTGTCTCCTAGGATAGAAGGAATGGATGGATGGATATTCCGGAGCAACTTGGCATTTCTGACTGGTTTTTGGCCGGCCAAAATCACATTTACAAAGGCTTGCAGTGTATGGGATGATGCACTAGTCACTGTAGAGGTTGATGAGTAACTGTGCCATCAAAACCCATACACACGCAAGAAAATGCTTTATGAATTGCTGTGCACTTCAGTGACTTCCATGCGTGAAAGGGTTCAAATGTTCTTAGATATAGTTCTAAAAATCATATAATAATAGCCTCAGCACAACTATAATGATACGATGATAACGATTTTTGGAACCCATTAATATCTCACTCTTTTGATCACAAATATTCCAGCCAAGTTCAACACAAAGCCACCAACCTTTCCCTTCTACTACCATATCGAGTCTAATTGGCATTTGATAAACAATTAAAAGCTGTTGCCTCTCCACATTAGTGGTTTCCATGGAGACAGCCGTGCTGATGCCATGCGAGCACGTTTTAGATGTGCGGCTCCTCACTTTATCTGGATAAGAGAGTTGACTTCACATCGCAGTGAATAAATGAACGGTCACGCTGCCCTGCGCTATGTGCACACAGGAAACCGGCGTATCCATGACAACAGGTGGCACGGGTTCCTGTCTCAGTTTGACCTTACACTTCTCTTTAATTGATCCGAACACGGATCGTGTCTAGCTCTAGATGACAGATTTGACAAAGTGAGGAGGGATGTCAAATGTTAAGAGTGCTCAAAAGGGATTCGGTCTGTTGGAATCGGTCCGTGTCCACGGATATGTTGAGCAGTTGTGCAATCGTTGGATAGGGGGACTTATTTTTCCCATGTGATGCTTTTATTTTGGTCTCATTTGGGTCGGCACGGTTGTCAAAGTAGATTTGTAAACTGGATCCACACAAAGAGTTCATTGTTGTTGTTGTTGTTGTTGTTGTTGTTGCACAAGGAAGGCCTTGTAATGAACCCGTGTCTTTAAAGCTACACTGTGTAACTTTTTTAGTTTATTCTTAGCTAAAAACACTTAGTTCTTTCAAAAATATATGTGCTCATTAATGTATATTTACTACTTTCAAGTAATAAAGTATTCTCGTAAGTTTATAATATGCCATTGAAAATACATACGGGTGAGGGGTTCGAATGTGGGTCGCCATGTTGCCCCTCCATCTTGAAAGTACATTAGCCAAAGAGGGACATACCCATGAATTCAAGCTTCGCCTTTCGCATTTTAACACTCGATGGCACCGTGTCCAATGTGGACGAGGTCGAACTGAAAGCCATGTTAATCTTGGACTAAATCGGCCACCGTAGGAGTTAAAACGAAATCGGAATTGAGAAACTAATATTCACTGGATGGTCATATACCTTTTCACCGCTAGATGGGGGAAAATATCACAGTGTAGCTTTAATACAGTCTCTCAAATGAATGAAGAATGACACCACTAAGTCATATTCTATGAGCTATATTGTTTTATTACGTTTTTTTTACTGTTATACTTTGTCAATTTATTATTTACAGTCGACAGATGTGAAGGCTAAGCTTGTGAATATTAATATTACACTACTTGAATGGACGTTCCCGTAAGAAATGTCAGTAGCTAATTAATATTCATGAGCGAATGTCCAATGAACGCGCTGCAACCTGTTGTTGGCGTTCACAGGATCCGGCGCTAGGACCCGGATCAGAGCGCGCCGCCGCGGGGCTGGAAACTGTGTTCGGGCTGCTACATACCCCATCCGAGAGCGCGCAAGAGCCTCATGCACACTCGTTACACTTGAGTAGGTATGCTTTAGTGTTTGAGCATTTAACTGAGCAGATTCCCTTTCGAATGAGGCGCGGTTAGAGCGGAATAAACGGCGGTGGGTTTGATGAGGATGAGGATGAAGAGCGCGAGACACCTGTGATTACATTCAGCAGCATCAGCCACTGAGATGTGAGTAAATCCCCAGTGTTAACTCGTCTCATGGTCAATATCATGTCTGCTGCTGCTGTGGATCCGAGAGGTCGGTGTCGTGTGTGTGTGTGTGTGTGTGTGTGTGTGTGTGTGTGGCGGAAGCCTGAGTCACCAGAAACACACACACTGCGCAGTACCACAACTTGATCACAACAATTGTGTACATGAGTGATGTTTCCATCATATAAGTCTGAACCATGGTGCTATAATGGGTTTTAGAATGGTAATAGCAGATTTTGGGCATTTACCAGAGTATTACCATGTTTTTAGGCCATTTACTATGATGGTAGCTGTAGTCATGTCTCTAACAAGCTTGTTTTCATTGACAAAAAAGTACTTAAATTGTGTTTTTTGGACATAAAGTACCATGTAAAGTCCATCATATCACCATGGTAATAGCATCTAGAAGCCTGATAAGGTTTTATGTTGTTTCCATGGTTTCGCTCAAAAGGTAGTCTAGTGTAGATCTGGCAACTAAAATGTTGTACTAGGTTTTTTAAACCCACATGGATTGATCAATCACCAGTAATCTGTGACTGTAAACACACTATCGAGTCATATAAGTTTGTTTTTGCCACAATTCTAGGATGTGGTGGGTGGTTGCCAGGGTGTTGCTAGGTGGATGCTTTTTTGCATGTTGCTATGAAGTTGTCAGGTGGTTTCTAGCTAGTTTCTACCTGGTCCAAGTCTGTAAATTTAAACTTGGCATGAAATTAAAAATCACATATCTGCATATATAATTCTCCCATGCTTGCATATGTTTCATTTTCATTTTGACCTGGTAATGTTAAATTAAAATGTCATTACTTGCGTATTCAGGACTTTTCCAAATTATTTAGTGCGCTTAAACTCCGCCCCTGCAAACTTGTATCAATTTGCATCCACTTATGAATGCCACGCCCACATTTCAACATCCAATCAGCAACTGATGAACCAAGTCCTGCCCTACATTTTTCTTTTTTGATAATCTTCTACACTTTCGATCTCTTTATGAACATTTCGAAGCGTCAGATTTTTGGAAGATGAACAAAAGTCTTATGGGTTTGGACTGAAATGAGAGTGATTGATGACAGAATTTTTATTTTTATTTAAACACTCCCTTTTAACAGTTGTATCGATTACATCATTACACCAGTAGGTGGCGGCAAGTGACATTTATTTGTTATTTAATTGTTCATTCAAAAAACACTGATTCATCCAGTAATGAAACAAGTGACGTCTTTATGAGTGAGTCATTGAATCATTCATTCAAGAGATTCGTTCAAAAACATTGATTCATCCAGTAATGAAACAAGTGACGTCTTTATGAGTGAGTCATTGAATCATTCATTCAAGAGATTTGTTCAAAAACACTGATTCATCCAGTAATGAAACAAGTGACGTCTTTATGAGTGAGTCGTTGAATCATTCATTCAAGAGATTCGTTCAAAAATGCTGATTCAAAAGATTTGTTTAAAAACGCTGATTCATCCAGTAATGAAACAAGTGAAGTCCTTATGAGTGAGTCATTGAATTATTCATTCAAGAGATTTGTTTAAAAACACTGATTCATCCATTAATGAAACAAGTGACGTCTTTATGAGTGAGTCATTGAATCATTCACTCAAGAGATTTGTTCAAAAACACTGATTCATCCATTAATGAAACAAGTGAAGTCTTTATGAGTGAGTCATTGATTCATTCACTCAAGAGATTCACTCAAAAACACTGATTCATCCAGTAATGAAACAAGTGACGTCTTTATGAGTGAGTCATTGAATCATTCATTCAAGAGATTCGTTCAAAAACATTGATTCATCCAGTAATGAAACAAGTGACGTCTTTATGAGTGAGTCATTGAATCATTCATTCAAGAGATTTGTTCAAAAACACTGATTCATCCAGTAATGAAACAAGTGACGTCTTTATGAGTGAGTCGTTGAATCATTCATTCAAGAGATTCGTTCAAAAATGCTGATTCAAAAGATTTGTTTAAAAACGCTGATTCATCCAGTAATGAAACAAGTGAAGTCCTTATGAGTGAGTCATTGAATTATTCATTCAAGAGATTTGTTCAAAAACACTGATTCATCCAGTAATGAAACAAGTGAAGTCTTTATGAGTGAGTCATTGAATTATTCATTCAAGAGATTTGTTCAAAAACACTGATTCATCCAGTAATGAAACAAGTGAAGTCTTTATGAGTGAGTCGTTGAATCATTCATTCAAGAGATTTGTTCAAAAATGCTGATTCAAAAGATTTGTTTAAAAACGCTGATTCATCCAGTAATGAAACAAGTGAAGTCCTTATGAGTGAGTCATTGAATCATTCACTCAAGAGATTTGTTCAAAAACACTGATTCATCCAGTAATGAACAAGTGAAGTCTTTATGAGTGAGTCATTGAATCATTCACTCAAGAGATTTGTTCAAAAACACTGATTCATCCAGTAATGAAACAAGTGAAGTCTTTATGAGTGAGTCATTGAATCATTCACTCAAGAGATTTGTTCAAAAACACTGATTCATCCATTAATGAAACAAGTGAAGTCTTTATGAGTGAGTCATTGAATCATTCACTCAAGAGATTTGTTCAAAAATGCTGATTCAAAAGATTTGTTCAAAAATGCTGATTCATCCAGTAATGAATTCAGTTCAAACACTTTTTTTTAAAAACATTTAATTAAGATCAATTAAACCTAATAAATAGACTGCGGCAATTAACATTTTGTCAGAACCTCATTATTTAGATGTCTGTTCAGAACCATGATCTCTATTTGAAAAAAAAAAAATGTTGATTCTCAATTTATTTAGAATCATGCAGTTTTGTCCATTAGTGTTTAATTGAGCATTTTCCAGTATATTTCAGGAGCCTTGGATGTTTTTCAGGTTAGTTTGCCTCGTGTCGTTCCTCACACAGAGAGTCGAGCGGCGTGTGAAAATGGTCCAAACCAGAGAAATGTGATTTTTACAGAGAAGTTCCCATGTGTGATGCTCGGCTCCGGAACAGAAGGAAAAGCTTGATGCTTGGATATTACTAACAGAACCTCTTATTGAGCGTGTTGCACTGTCGTTATTGATCTTCTGAAGGGCTATAATAGACACAACACGGGTGTCAAACGCTCATTGATTTCAGTCACTTCAGAGCTGTGGAAATAGAGCGCTTCAGTATTAAACCTCTGTAAAACCTTCATGCTCAAAGCTATCGATAAGATGATGAAGTCAGTGATCGCTCATAGAGAAGAAGCCAAATGAATGTGGAGGAGGCGGAGTCTAATTAGGAGCGTCGTCTAGCACTGATGGTGTTTTAAACACTCATTACACTCATCACGACATGTGATGCGTTTCAGTGTTTGAGAATCATTTTCAATCGACCACATTTAAAAAAACGATTAATCGAAAAATATTTTTTTTTGCCCAGCCCTAGTCAGGGTGTTGCTATGGTTTGGTTACTATGGGTACTGTTTGTTTTGATGGTGCTGTTATGGAGATGCTAGGGTGTTGTTTGTGGTTGTCAGGGTGTTGCTATATGGTTTGGTTACTATGGGTACTGTTTGTTTTTAGGGTTCTCTTTATGCAGTTGCTAGGGTGTTGTGTGGCAGGGCATTGCTATATGGTTTGGTTACTATGGGTACTGTTTGTGTTGATGGTGCTGTTATGGAGATGCTAGGGTGTTGTTTGTGGTTGTCAGGGTGTTGCTATATGGTTTGGTTACTATGGGTACTGTTTGTTTTGATGGTGCTGTTATGGAGATACTAGGGTGTTGTTTGTGGTTGTCAGGGTGTTTCTATATTATTTAGTTACTATGGGTACTGTTTGTTTTTAGAGATCTTTTTATGCAGTTGCTAGGGTGTTGTTTGTGGTTGTCACTTGTCAGGGTGTTGCTATATGGTTTGGTTACTATGGGTACTGTTTGTTTTTAGGGTTCTCTTTATGCAGTTGCTAGGGTGTTGTGTGGCAGGGCATTGCTATATGGTTTGGTTACTATGGGTACTGTTTGTGTTGATGGTGCTGTTATGGAGATGCTAGGGTGTTGTTTGTGGTTGTCAGGGTGTTGCTATATGGTTTGGTTACTATGGGTACTGTTTGTTTTGATGGTGCTGTTATGGAGATACTAGGGTGTTGTTTGTGGTTGTCAGGGTGTTGCTATATGATTTGGTTACTATGGGTACTGTTTGTTTTGATGGTGCAGTTATGGAGATGCTAGGGTATTGTTTGTGGTTGTCAGGGTGTTTCTATATTATTTAGTTACTATGGGTACTGTTTGTTTTTAGAGATCTTTTTATGCAGTTGCTAGGGTGTTGTTTGTGGTTGTCACTTGTCAGGGTGTTGCTATATGGTTTGGTTACTATGGGAACTGTTTGTTTTGATGGTGCTGTTATGGAGATACTAGGGTGTTGTTTGTGGTTGTCAGGGTGTTGCTATATGATTTGGTTACTATGGGTACTGTTTGTTTTGATGGTGCAGTTATGGAGATGCTAGGGTATTGTTTGTGGTTGTCAGGGTGTTTCTATATTATTTAGTTACTATGGGTACTGTTTGTTTTTAGAGATCTTTTTATGCAGTTGCTAGGGTGTTGTTTGTGGTTGTCACTTGTCAGGGTGTTGCTATATGGTTTGGTTACTATGGGAACTGTTTGTTTTGATGGTGCTGTTATGGAGATGCTAGGGTGTTATTTGTGGTTGTCAGGGTGTTGCTATATGGTTTGGTTACTATGGGTACTGTTTGTTTTGATGGTGCTGTTATGCAGTTGCTAGGGTGTTGTGTGGCAGGGCATTGCTATATGGTTTGGTTACTATGGGTACTGTTTGTTTTGATGGTGCTGTTATGGAGATACTAGGGTGTTGTTTGTGGTTGTCAGGGTGTTGCTATATGGTTTGGTTACTATGGGTACTGTTTGTTTTGATGGTGCTGTTATGGAGATACTAGGGTGTTGTTTGTGGTTGTCAGGGTGTTGCTATATGATTTGGTTACTATGGGTACTGTTTGTTTTGATGGTGCAGTTATGGAGATGCTAGGGTGTTGTTTGTGGTTGTCAGGGTGTTTCTATATTATTTAGTTACTATGGGTACTGTTTGTTTTTAGAGATCTTTTTATGCAGTTGCTAGGGTGTTGTTTGTGGTTGTCACTTGTCAGGGTGTTGCTATATGGTTTGGTTACTATGGGTACTGTTTGTTTTGACGGTGCTGTTATGCAGTTGCTAGGGTGTTGTTTTGTGGTTGTCAGGGTGTTGCTATTTGATTTAGTTACTATGGGTACTGTTTGTTTATAGAGTTCTTTTTATGCAGTTGCTGGGGTGTTATTTGTGGTTGTCAGGGTGTTGCTATATGGTTTGGTTACTATGGGAACTGTTTGTTTTGTTGGTGCTGTTATGGAGATACTAGGGTGTTGTTTGTGGTTGACAGGGTGTTGCTATGGTTTGGTTCCTATGGGAACTGTTTGTTTTGATGGTGCTGTTATGGAGATGCTAGGCTGTTGTTTGTGTGGTTGTCAGGGTGTTGCTATACAGTTACTGTGGTTATTAGTTGTTTTTTTGTGCTGTTATAGAGTTACTAACTTTTTTTTGGCAAATTTCCAGGGCATTGCTGTATGTTTACTTTGGGTACTATTTGTTTTTAGCTTGATGTTATGCAGTTGCTAGTGGCGTCTTACCAACCAAACCGTCTTAATCTAGACAATTCAGTGGCTAAAATCAAATGCTGCCCAATTTTGTTCTTCTTAGTGATCATCCCCTGTCCCATTACTGAAGTAAATGCCTTTTCATGCAAAGTTTAAGGACATCAGCTGTTACCCATATTCAATTTATTTTTAGTTCAGCGTCTCAGGATCTTCAGAGTTTGTTTGAAATCCAGGAAGTGTTTCAAAGCTATTTCTCTTTTTTATGTGTTTTTGATGTGCCATGCCGTTGTATATCATGACAGAAATCATCCGGCGCTGAATATGAATCAGCTGTCGGAGCGACTGTTTAATTAGGACGGCACGCGGTAATTCTCACTGCTGTAAATCCTGAGGGCCGCTGCCTTTTATCACACAAATGAGTCAATAAAACATTCTGCCGTAAAATTGAGGAATCATAAGCGCCTGAATTAAATGTGTTAATTAATTTGGACAGACTTCTGTTATTTTGATCTTTTTATTGTGGATGACGTTTGGCTGGGTTGTTGACATTTTGAGATGGAATAATATGAATTGCATTCATCGTAAAGTTGAATATGATTTCAACTCATTGCTCAGTTTGTTAAAACCAGCATGAATTGCATTTACAGTAAAGCAGTAGTAACGTGAGAATAGTAACCTTGCCTGTTCAAACTTACATCCAGTATTTGAACTACTGTCATGTCCATTTCAAGTGTTAAATTAAAACTAAGAACATAAAACACATTTTTGTTACTTAAAATAAGCATTAAAGGTGCACTATGTAAGTTTTCCGTCCCCTAGAAATCGCCTATTCAAAACAAAGGCGTAGTTTGATGACGACGCGTTTGAGCGTAGGGACTTCATTTGGGGTTGGTGATTGGCACAAATATCGATTTCGATCTTGATTCAGTATCAATTCATATGTATATAGCCTACTGTACATATAAAGGAAAAATAAGTTTGCCTTTTTTAGCACTATTTTAAACTTTTCTTGGGTGAAATTATATTAGCTTGCATTCATTAATATTCACTTGTATGTGCTTATAATAGTATCATTAAAAATATTAGGATGCAAGTTAACGTTTTAAAATTTCACATATAAAGAAATCTAGTGTTTGATCATGTCTAAATATGTATTTAAATGCAAAACCTAAAAATAAGTAAGCAGTTATGGTCTGCAATACTTTTTTGAGCAACCAGAGATGCATGTATATTTATTAAAGAGCCATATAAGCACCTATAGTGGGTAAACCATGGCATTATAAATTAAATGTATTATTTTTCCAGCCACATAATGACTCTATTTTGCCTCTTTGCATTGGAATTCTCTATTTTAACCTTAATTACTGCACTAATTGTAATATAAATAAGAAAAATATTAGAAGAAAAATATTTTAATTCATTAAATGGTCAGTAATAGGGATCGACCGATATGGATTTTTTAGTGCCGATACCGATTTTTTTTTCATCAGCCTTAGCCGATGAGCGATACGGGCGGCCGATTTTCTTGAGCCGATATTTGGAGCCGATACTGCTTTTGCTCCCTCAATTTATCATAAAAATGACACAATGATCATGATGATAACAATTTAAAATTTACAATTTAAAAAAGGAACATTTATTGAACTAAAAAAAATATATTTAACAAATAGTAAAAACAGGTGAGGTAGAACAAGAAGAAAAAAAGAGTTCAGTGGTGAAAATAAATTCTGAAAATAAATATTTAAGCATAAATAAAATAATTACACTATTTGCACTCAGTATCAATAAGCAAGCAGCATAATAAAGTGTACACTGACTGTACCATACTTCATTTTAAAACTATTTACAACCTAGTCATTTAATGGTTACACTCTAAAAACTAACCCAGCAATTAGGTTGTTTTGACCCAGCAGTTGGGTTAAATATTTGCTTAAAACAACCCAATCGCTGGGTTAGTCCATATTCAACCCAACTTGGGTTATTTTTAACCCAGCATTTTTTAGAGTGTAGGTGCACTTAACTTAATCTCTTGTAGAGCAACACCAGCGGCAATTCAGGAAAAAATCTCCCAATGCTCCACGTGAAACTTCAGTCTTTCCACCTTTTTACCATCGTGTCAATTCTCAATTGATTTTGATTAATATGCGCGAGGGAGAGCAAGAGAGTTTGAAGACGGTGAGAGCTGCCCTGTGGACGCCTGTCTGGAAATAATGCAGGGAAAAAAATATCGGCGAACGCAGCAGCCTTGAATCGGCCGATACATGTAAAAATCACAAATAACGGCCGATATATCGGTTTAACACTAGTCAGTAATGGACCATAATTATTGCACAAATAGTAAGCCTATTTCTGCAGCTGAACGAATACGCTGCGTGTTTTAAATAGCGTTAAAAAGAGAGAAAAGAATAACGACACGCAATATGTGGCGGCCGCTGTTGATTCTGTGGCGCAGTGCCACAAATCAGTCTATGTGTGGGAAAACACCGTAGGAGTTAAAACGAAATCGGAATTGAGAGGAAGAGAAACTAATATTCACTGGATGGTCATATACCTTTTCACCACTAGATGGGGGAAAATATCACCGTGTAGCTTTAAAGGGGTGGTAAACCACGATTTCACTATTCTAACTTTAGCTAGCGTGTAATGTTGCTGCTTGAGCATAAACAACATCTGCAAAGTTACAACGTTCAAAGTTTAAAGCAAAGGGAGATATTTGCTTTTAAAGAAATCAGTTTCTAAGAACTACAGCAAACGGCCAGTAGGCGACTACACACATTCCTCCAGGGCTTGCTGACATCACCAGGCTCAATATTTACATAAACCCCTCCTCCGAGAATATTAAATAAGGGGGGGTGAGGCCATTTTGTATCGCGGCGCTGTTGTGGTATAAGTTAGTTAGGCTGGAGTGTTGTTGCCGCGATGCCGAGGAAACGCTGTTATTTTCATCCGGATTGCAGGTCTGGGGCACTTGCTCTGTTCAGCCTTCATAGGGACGGGGGTGCGTTGCAGAGCGTTTAACATACAACATGTTATATGCACATGTGTTTGAGTCAGCGGGGAATCAGGCGCGCGCAGGGCTCCCTGCAGAGGAGATCTAACATCTAAGCACATCTAACAGAGGAAAACATCCACCGTCTTCACGATTTCAATGCCAGATTTGCACAACGTCAGCTGCGTGAAAAAAACACTGCCGGTGCGTGGATGCACGACGCGCGCGCTGCACATTTCACGGAGGACAACTTCCACAAACTTCGCGAGTTCAATACAGGATATGCACAACGGCTTGTCCTGAAAGCTGGATTTACAAACAGAAGCTGTTTACGGGCCACAACCTGTAAGTCTGATTTATTTTTCATTGATGTGTTTTCCTGTAATAGGTTAATTGTACGTTGTAGCAAGGAAGTAAACAGATGACAGCGCTGTTCTGCAAACCAGTCTGTTAAATGCTCATTCATACTTAACGATATCCGACGAACACCTAACGTTACAAACACTAACGTTAAAATCTCAACAGCGAACCTGGCATTAGTGTAAATGATTCTTTGATTAGAGCTTTTATGTATTGTTTATCTACAGGCATGCTAAACATGGTTCTGTGTGTGATTTGGCTAACTTACTAAAGTCAGTGCTTAGTGTTCGTTTTGGGTTAACGTTAGTTCTTGCGACAGATATTTGGCTATAATCGTTCTAAAAATACAAAAGTTAAAGTGCCATTCAGTAGCGATCACTATAGATCCGCAGTCTTTACTCTTGAGGACTGAACAGCTTCTGCTCGATCATCTTCACTCAAATGTTCTGGGTCTGATTCGAGCTCATATGGTTTTATTGACGCCGTTGTTTCTAATACTGAACAGCCTCCGGTAAGGGGCGTGACGTTTCCGACGTGCACTGCGGTTAGCGAATCACAACACACTGGGCCAGCTAACCAATCAGAGCCCACTGCGTATTTTTGAGGGACTGGCTTCATACAACCCGGAAACCATCAGACCGTTTTACAAGGAGGGACAGAGCAGTGTAGAATAAAGGTCAAATATATGACAAATAAGGCATTTTTTTTTAAACGAAGCATGAACACATGTTACAGTGCAGCCCACAAACACAGCCAAGCCTTCAAAAGAATGTGTTTTACCACCCCTTTAACACTTACTTTAAGTTCAGGTTGTTGCCAAGGCAGCATTTCTCATTTTCCTTCAATAATTAAAACTACATTTACATTTAATCATTTAGCAGATGCTTTTATACAAAGCGACTTACAAATAAGGCAAACAATTAAAGCAATCGCTTCAACAAAAGAGCAACAATATGTAAGTGCCAGTTAGTCTAGCAAAGTACACGTAGAAAAAAGTAGAATAGAATAGTAAGTGTTAGGACTAATGGGTGAAGTGTTGATGAAAGATATGCGTCCTCGGCCGTTTCTTGAAGATGGCTAAAGACACAACAGCTCGGGTTGGGTTCGGCGGGTCATTCCACCAGCAGGAAGCAGTCCAGGTAAAGGTGTGTGAAAGGGATTTTGTGCGTCTTTGGGATGGCCGTTCACTTGCACACACAACGCCTGAAGCAGTGAGTGTAGGTGCAGAGCCACTGGTTGTTCTGTAGGCAAACATCAGTGCCTTGAATCTGAAGCGAGCAGCAATTATCCACCAGTGCCAGTTGATGAGGTGTGATGTGCGCTCTCTTCAGCTCATTAAAGAGCACTCTCACTGCTGCTTTCTGCATCAGGCCTGCCAAGAGTGCATTACAATAGTCCAGTCTGGAGAGAACAAGAGCTTGGACAAGGAGTTGTGTAGCATGATCTGATCGGAAGGGAAATCTTCCTAGTGTTGGAGAACGCTAATCTGCAGGACCAGCAGTTTTAGCAGTGTGATCTGTGAAGTTTAAATGATCATCAATCACAACGCCAAGGTTCCTGGCAGTCCTGGACAGAGTTATGGTTGAAACCGTAGCTTCATCGGAATGGTCCAAAACTTGGTGACTTTATTGGTACTTGGTATATGAACACCCAAACAAATTGGGGACAGGATTTGTAAAAAAAAGTGGTCGTAAAAAAAAAAAATTAGTCACACTCAGGACCGTCGGGTCAAAAATGACCCCCTTAGGAAATGAATGGGAAATATTTAATTTTTTTAAATATTTTTTTTGGCATTTTTGTGTGCATACAATCTACAAATCAGCCAGTATGCAGAAAACAAGGACTCAACAGTGAAGGAGTGAATCTCTAAAACATCAAGAGTGCAAAACAGACAAAAAAACTCACACACACACACACACACACACACACACACACACACACACACACACACACACACACACACACACACACACACACACACACACACACACACACACACACACACACACACACACACACACACACACACACACACACACACACACACACACACACACACACACACACACACACACACAAAGACACAATTAGCTTTTGGAATGGCACGCGTTAATTTGTGTGTGCGCGTGTGTTTTTGTGTGTATACGCGTGTGTGTGTGTGAGTTTTTTTGTCTGTTTTGCACTCTTGATGTTTTAGAGAATTCTGGAAAATTTTCCCCCCAGAAATCAAGGAAAAATATGTCATTTTCCTTAGTAAAAGCATCTTGATTTAAGAATGTTTAGATATCTGGACTGGAAAAAAGACAGAAATACCAAGTAGGAAAAGCATTTTTTGCAGTGTGGTTTTTTGCAAGGAACCGGCCCCTGTGTGTGTCCACAACACTGAATCTGGCCCCCTTTTAAAATAGTTTGGCCCCCCCTGATCTATATCCCCCCTGACAGTAGATTAGCTTGTGATGGGATATTTAACCATATCTGAACTTTCACCAACTAAAAAGTTTTAATGGGTGAAATGTAAATATTATTAGTGAGTTAGAACTCTATTCTTATTTAAATTAACGAGTGCTCTATTTAGATCACCACAGGTAAAACCACACTGCAAAAAATGCTTTTCTTACTTGATATTTCTGTCTTTTTTCCAGTCCAGATATCTACAAATTCTTAAATCAAGATGCTTTTACTAAGGAAAATTACATATTTTTCCTTGATTTCTGGGGGGAAATTTTTTTCCAGAATTCTCTAAAACATCAAGAGTGCAAAACAGACAAAAAAACTCTCACACACACACACTTATACACACAAAAACACACGCGCGCACACAAATTAACGCGTGCCATTCCAAAAGCTAATTGTGTTTTTGTGTGTGTGTGTGTGAGTTTTTTTGTCTGTTTTGCACTCTTGATGTTTTAGAGATTCACTCCTTCACTGTTGAGTCCTTGTTTTCTGCATCCTGGCTGATTTGTAGATTGTATGCACACAAAAATGCAAAAAAAAAAAATTTCCTAAGGGGGTCATTTTTGACCCGACGGTCCTGAGTGTGACAAATTTTTTTTTTACGACCACTTTTTTTTACAAATCCTGTCCCCAATTTTTTTGGGTGTTCATATACCAAGTACCAATAAAGTCACCAAGTTTTGGACCATTCCGATGAAGCTACGGTTTTTAACATTTTTTATTTAAAAAAATTCGGGTCAGAAATGACCGAAGAGCCCCAGAGGGTTAATGGATGAGGGTGACATCCACCTAGAAAATCAACCCATCCCATCTGATAATTGAAAAAACTTTTAAATTTGAGCATCTTTAAACCTGGTAGAAGAGTTATCCGTGTGTGACGAGCAGTTAAAGAAAGAGAGAAGAAAGATCATCAAGAACTTGTGCATCTTCTCCCTCCTCTGCAGCACAGCACGTCTCTTTGCTCGCCGGGTAATTATCTCAGGTCTGCCTGCTGCGCCCCACCGCAGGGGTCAGAGGTCACAGGGCTCACCAGCTGCTGAGGAAGAGCCGCCCGCTGGGCGCATTACCTGCGCGCCAGGAACCCCAATAAGTTCTCAATAAGACACACTGACTGATCTCCATTTTAAACCCCTTCGGACTAAAGTCCCAGTGTAATAAAAAGTGTTAAATATTGTAAATGATATAACAAACGTCTCGTGATTTTGGGGATGGAAAAACAGGAATTGCGGTGCAGCCTAATGCGATTATTAATCATCAAAAGTCTTATCATTTCATTAAATAAATGCAGGCGCAAAACGCAGCACTGTTGCACATTCTACAGGCTCTTGCTTTATAAGCAGTTCATAATCAAAGAAAACCGTGCATTTATGCCAATAGATTGCTTGCGATCTACTGTTAATGAGTTATGACAATGTTAACTTTATGGTATTTTTATATCTCATGTCTATTGCAGTCTGCAATAGTAAAGCTAAAGCCCTATTCGCACGGGATTAGTATTATCTGGGGACTGTATCACGATATAATGTTTCATATCGATCGATACGATAATATTGAGATTTATATGACCTATTTAAAATAAGGACCAGGAGAAAAATATTTTACATTTAATCATTTTTATTTTAAATTTAACCTTCCTCAGATTATAATCCACTCAGTTATAAAGCCAGAAATGTCAACACAACCATGGAAAACTCTCAAATAGTTAAAATAGAAACAAGTCTAAAATCACACTTAACACTAGAACCACCTCGATGGCAGTTTTTCAAATGTACATAAAAGATTTTCAATAAAATATCCAAGTCTCCAAGTCACTGACTTTTTCTAAAATTGTGTTATTTACAATCCCCTGTTGTTAGAAATTGTTTAGATAAAACCAGATTTAAAAACGGGGCATTTATACCTATAAGCGCCAGCGGGTCAAATTTCCCCCTATATAAATCCTTTATTTTCATGCTGTGTTTGAGCAACGCTTCGGCTTACTGTAAACAGCCACACAAGGCACGGTCAAATTAAGATGTTTTAGCCTATTTATAAATGTTCAAACTGTGGATTAATTATACATTTTTGTTTAGCTATTTTTTTATTGTGTAATTGTTTGCTACTGTGTTGCTATTTATTCAAGTCTGCCCGTTTCCTGAAAAAATATATTTCCGATCTATAATGTAATGAATAAAACAATTTTCATGATTACAGCAATATTGGTGTTGTTCTCTTATTCAAATTATAAATTATATAGGCTATACAAATTAATAATTAATTAGGTGAAACTGTGCGTTTAGATTTGTCGTTGCACATGCAGTGCGGTGGGTTACTATAATCGCTCTTTATTGTCTATTTAGGGTATTTTAGTAATTTAAATAACATGGGTTTATCTTAATATGAAATTAATGACATTTTATTATAATATTACACCACCCAAATATGTATTTATTTCCCTCAGATTCTCGTTGTCATTGCAGGCTGATTTAGCCTATTCACCAAAAAGTGATTAGTGTAACCTGCTTAAAATAGCACAAAACAACGGGACAAAAACATAGTTGATGACTAAAAATAATCATTTCAGGACTCTATACATTACTTTGTGAAGACAGTGGCATAATACAATGATATATTACGTTTTTTAGCCGTTTCAAAACAGTAATCATCTGTATGGGTAAATTTTACCCGCTGGCGGTTTTAGGTATACAGCGACCTCTGGCGGTTCTAGTGTTAATTATCTCAACTTTAAAGGGTTGGTTCACCCAAAAATGTAAATTCTGTCATTAATGACTTACCCTCATGTCATTCGACACCCGTCAGACCTCCGTTCATCTTCAGACACAAATGAAGATATTTTAGTGTAAATCTGATGCTCTGAAAGGCCTCCATTGGCTCAATGGCACGGTTCACTCTCAAGACCCTTAAAAGACACTAAAGACGTCGTTACAAAGTCCATCTCACTACAGTGGTTCTACAATAACTTTATGAATTGGCGACTGTTAGAATCTAACTTTTAGGTAGACTATCAGTATATCAATATTCTCAATCATCAGTCGATGTCCACCCCTGTGATGTGTGGCAGCAGCTGCAGCGCAAGATCAAGGAACCACAGACACAGTGCAGTACTATAACATTCTCAAATTTATTAAGGAAGAAAGGTCATATATAACGGTGTAAGTGAAACATGTATGTGCGCAAAATGTGTGTATGTGTATCTTAATGTTTTGTCTTGGATGTCTGGGTGTGTGCGAATGTGTCCAAGGACTACTGAATGTATTGTCTAATTGTGCACACGTACCATGGCAGAAAAGTCAGTGTTATACAAGGAAAGTTAAAAAGTGAAGCCCAAGAAATAAGAAAATATTAACAATGGCCACTTTAAATAATTTATGATTTAGTGCTTCACTTTTAGGAAAATAGCTAAGGCTGTTTATTTTAAGGGATAGTACCTTTCAAATGCATATTGGTTATCTGGGAGCCGGGCTGAATGAATAATCAAGGAGAAATAAGAAATAAGAAAATATTAACAGCGACAATAGTTTTTGTGCGCAAAAAAACCCTAAATAACGACTTATATAGTGATGACGATTTCAAAACACGGCCTCATGAAGCTTCGAAGCGTTATGAATCAGTGAGTCGAATCAGCAGTTTGAATCGCCAAATTTCAGCAGTTTGGTGGTTTGACACGCGATCCGAATCGTCATCACTATATAAGTCGTTATTTAGGGTTTTTTTGCTCACAAAAACTATTCTCGTCGCTTCATAAAGTTATTGTAGAACCACTGCAGTGAGATGGACTTTGTAACGACGTCTTTAGTGTCTTTTAAGGGTCTTGAGAGTGAACCGTGCCATTGAGCCAATGGAGGCCTTTCAGAGCATCAGATTTACACTAAAATATCTTCATTTGTGTCTGAAGATGAACGGAGGTCTGACGGGTGTCCAACGACATGAGGGTAAGTAATTAATGACAGAATTTTCATTTTTGGGTGAACTAACCCTTTAAAATGCACCATGTTTTTTGTGTTCAACTTTCCTTCAATTACTGCAAAAGCAGGAGGTTGCCCCAAAACCATTGAGGATATTTCAAATAGCAAGCCATAAAATGACTGTGACAGTGCTGATTGGTTTACGTTTGATGGTGATTGGCTTTACTTGCTGTAATTGTTTTCGCGTGCTGCCAAGAACCTGAGCGCGCTAATAGATGCGCTACAGCGACTGTAAAAGAGGGAAAGCCTCGGGGAGATGTTGTCTTTCACATCCTAACGCTCATAAACACATGCTCCAAGGACCTGGGCCATCTCTTATGTATTATTTCCAATTAATAATTCATGATGTTGCATTTATTAAAGTCCAAACCTGCCACTTTTATCATTTAAGTTATGTTAGCATAATCATTTTAAATCATTTGCGATGGCCGGTCGCACCGAGGTTTGGCGTTTCAGTGTCTGAAATGTGGCGTCTGGGATTTTTCTTCTCCTTAAGGGCGCGTGGACTCGCGAGGGCTAATTGGGCCGCCTAAATAATTAATGCGGCTGAAGACGTTAAGAAATGCCAGAGAGCTTGTGAAGGAGCCGCAGTCTGTGTGGACTTGCGGTCTCTAATGGCCCTGCTCTTCTTTTTATTGTTTGTGTGTGTAGGTTTGAAACGAGTCTTCTGCTCCAAGATTGCACCCTGAACGCGTGCTTCATTCATGATGGGAAAATCCAGTCTTTAATTCCTGTAGAAAGCTCTTCATACTCTTTTAGGACGCATAAGGCAGTATCCTGGAGTTTGCAGAGCCATAGAGCTCTTTTGCATGTGAGCATTTGCATCTGAATCATCACCTCAAAACATGTTTACTTTTAGGCTTATTGTGTAAAAAAAAATCAAAGGAGCACTGTCTCAATCCATCTCCTCTTCCATACCACAGGATTGTGGGTAATATTTGCATGCATAGATGCACATTTTGACATCGCCTGAGCCAGTTTTATTTGTTTAACTCCTTTCATAATGCATCTTTATGGAAATTCATACTGTTTATAATGCCAATGGCCATGTTCCATTTTATTTAGATGTATTTTGTTTTAATGGGTTAATAAATGTAATAAATTAAACTATTAATGTCTAATCAATTGAATTCATAAAAGTTAAACAATGTAATCATGAAAGCAGTTTTGTGTTTACCGCACAACAGTAATAATATATTTGTCATAATTTCTTTAAGTTAAATGCAACTGTTATTTTGATGATTTTTAGTGAAGAGCTTTGAGTTTCTGTGTATTTGTAGTAGTATAAATAATATAGTTGTATAGTATAGTATAGTATAGTATAGTGATAGTTTTCTCGAATGAAATGGTGAAAATGGTGAAGTTCATGTCCACATAGAGTGAGATGGCAGATGCTGAAAACACTGTGATTGGCTATAGTGTGAAAAATAAAGATATAACAAGCCATCGGTTTATTAATTACCTGTGTGAAGGCACCGAGTTGTATAATGTCTGTTGCATAATCCAACGTTTTTTGCTGGTCAAAATAATCAAATACTTGCTAAAACAAAATTAAATCTGTGGAAAATATAGCAGGAATCGACAATAAGGAATGCCGGGGCCAGCCTGAACGACACTCGGGACAATTGTTTGTCTTGATCAGGCCAGTGCTGCATCTTCATGGTATAACATCGGCATCGTATCGGCCAAAAGTTGTTCGTTAAAATTGGGTATTGGCCAATAGTTTTGTTAAAATTGGTATCGGCCAAAAGTTGTTCGTTAAAATTGGTATCGGCCAAAAGTTGTTCGTTAAAATTGGTATCGGCCAAAAAATGTTTGTTAAAATTGGTATCGGCCAAAAGTTGTTAGTTAAAATTGGTATCGGCCAATAGTTGTTCGTTAAAATTGGTATCGGCCAATAGTTGTTCGTTAAAATTGGTATCGGCCAAAAGTTGTTCGTTAAAATTGGTATCGACCAATAGTTGTTCGTTAAAATTGGTATCGGCCAAAAGTTGTTTGTTAAAATTGGTATCGGCCAAAAGTTGTTCGTTAAAATTGGTATCGGCCAAAAGTTGTTCGTTAAAATTGGTATCGGTCAAAAGTTGTTCGTTAAAATTGGTATCGGCCAAAAGTTGTTCGTTAAAATTGGTATCGGCCAAAAGTTGTTCGTTAAAATTGGTATCGGCCAAAAGTTGTTCGTTAAAATTGGGTATCGGCCAAAAGTTGTTCGTTAAAATTGGTATCGGCCAATAGTTGTTCGTTAAAATTGGTATCGGCCAAAAGTTGTTTGTTAAAATTGGTATCGGCCAAAAGTTGTTTGTTAAAATTGGGTATCGGCCAATAGTTGTTTGTTAAAATTGGTATCGGCCAAAAGTTGTTCGTTAAAATTGGTATCGGCCAAAAGTTGTTCTTTAAAATTGGTATCGGCCAAAAGTTGTTCGTTAAAATTGGTATCGGCCAAAAGTTGTTCGTTAAAATTGGTATCGGCCAATAGTTGTTCGTTAAAATTGGTATCGGCCAAAAGTTGTTTGTTAAAATTGGGTATCGGCCAAAAGTTGTTTGTTAAAATTGGAATCGGCCAAAAGTTGTTCGTTAAAATTGGTATCGGCCAATAGTTGTTTGTTAAAATTGGGTATCGGCCAATAGTTGTTTGTTAAAATTGGTATCGGCCAATAGTTTGTTTGCAGTTTTAATTTTGACAGCAAATTTTGATTTAGTTTTAGTCATATTTTAGTCACTTGAATTGTTTTTAGTTTTAGTCTACTACTAAATACCATAAGATAACTTGGACCCCCATCCTAAAATATACGATATCCGTCTTTTATTAAAAAAAAATTATATTATAAATCTAAAATTAGTTTGTTACATTTGTATATATTTTGTTCTACTCAATGTAGTAATGTGTTGTTATATGTATGATTTATTTCTTGTTTATTTAATTTGTATTTATTTATAATAATTATTATGATTGCATTTTTAATCTGATTTAATTTATTTGAATAGATTAATAACTAACACATTTTTTTTAAATCAAATATTTTATCTATTTAGATTTAATTTATTGCTTTACTCATTTGTTTTAATCTATTATTATTTATTTATTTTATTTGTTAGGGGTTTTCTTCTAGACTTTTCCATGGACCCCCTGTCACTCTCTTGCGGCCCCTTGGGGCCCCAACCCCTCTTAAAGGGGTCTTAAAGGGGTCTTAAAGGGGTCTTAAAGGGGTCTTAAAGGGGTCTTAAAGGGTTCCGTCAGCCACAGGTGTTCCATCATGTGATCATTTTATGATCAATTTTTAATTTTAACTGAATGTTATGAATTAAACAGCTCATAAACATACTTTATCAGTAGAAAAAAACTGAAATAAGACATTTAAGACATTTCTCCTTATATTGTCAAGAACACTAGAGTTTCAAATAGAATCTTTTCTCTAACATCATATAATTGATAGAGAGGCAGCTTGTCTTTCTAGAGAACATATATCGAGACGCATTCTCATGAATGTCTCTGTCAGGAAGTTTGTTTCTAGATAAGCCGTTTTACTGTTAATCAGCATTTCCTCTCTCAGCGTGATGCTGTGCTTTGGTAAGTATTATCGCAAGTGTGGTTGAATTACTGACATTATATAATGACTCTTTTAAATGCATCTACAAGTTCACACTGATCAAGTCTACAAGCTCCAAATGGACACAAAATTAATCTTAAAAGTGCAAAAATTGTGTATGCTGTGAGGAACAGATCAGCTTTTTGCTCATTATTCAGTGGAAATCCTCCCCTGCAGCACAGCTCTCGAATCTCATTTACATTAAAAACTTGAATGCATCAATACGTGTTTCTTGACCAAACACAGTCGGTTTGAATGCGGCCACACTTTATTTCCACGCGTCCGTGTCACAGTGTCATTATGCATTTGTTAAAGTGTGAATGAGATTTGATAGAATGATCGGTGAAGCTGCAACAGAAGAAACAGAGAGTGTGAGACACATCTCCGTCCGCCCAGTGAATGTATGGCTGAATGTGTGTTGCCATAGTGATTGTTGTGATGTCATTGTATTTAGCATAATGAGACGGAGGCATTCAGACAGGACACAATCAATGATTTAACAACCATAAACCCAAGGACCTTCAGGAGTCAAGAGACGAAGGCTTTCCTCCTCTTGCTCTTCAGCCAAACGGACGTCTCCTTGAATACTAGATTTGAACATTTTTCAGATGAAGACACGAGTGCTTGCTTGCCCATGAAAAACTGATGGGGATGAATACCTAGTGTTAGTTTGTTCACTAATATCCATGTTATCATAGTAAACTTATACTTAAACTATTTATAAAGTAAAAATAAATAAAATAAAATGTAGGGAAATAAAATGTAGGGATGCACGATATATTGGTCACCATATCGGTATCTGACAATATATGTTCATTTTTAATGTTATCGTTATCAGCCACCATATCGGTATCGGCAGATATATGTTCATTTTTAATGTTATCGTTATCGGCCACCATATCGGTATCAGACAATATATGTTCATTTTTAATGTCATCGTTATCGGCCACCATATCGGTATCGGCAGATATATGTTCATTTTTAATGTTATCGTTATCGGCCACCATATCGGTATCAGACAATATATGTTCATTTTTAATGTTATCGTTATCGGCCACCATATCGGTATCGGCAGATATATGTTAATTTTTAATGTTATCGTTATCGGCCACCGTATCGGTATCGGACAATATATGTTCATTTTTAATGTTATCGTTATCGGCCACCATATCGGTATTGGCAGATATATGTTCATTTTTAATGTTATCGTTATCGGCCACCATATCGGTATTGTTATTGTTATCGGCCACCATATCGGTAGATATATGTTAGTTTTTAATGTTATTGGTCACCATATCGGTTTGTGACAATATATGTTCATTTTTAATGTTATCGTTATCGGTCACCATATTGGTATCGGACGATGTATGTTCATTTTTAATGTTATCGTTATCTGCCACCATATCGGCATAGGCAGATATACCGAATGTTAGTTTTTAATGTTATCGGCCACCATATCGGTATCGCAGATATATGTTCATTTATAATGTTATCGTTATCGGCCGCCATATCGGTATCGGACGATAAATGTTAATTTTTTATGTTATCATTATCGTTTACCATATCGGTATCGGCAGATATACCGTATATTAGTTTTTTATGTTATCTGCCACCATAACGGTATCGGCGATATATGTTCATTTATAATGTTATAGTTATCGGTCACCATATCGGTATCGGACGATAAATGTTCATTTTTAATGTCATTGTTATAATGAGAACATTATTATAATTGTGTGCTTGACTTTTGTTTTTGTTATCAAGCTCTAAAAAATTATATCAACATTTTGATTTATCGGCCAATATATCGGTTATCGGTTTTCAAATATAAAGAATTATCGGTTATCGTTTTTGGCCAAAATAAATATATATTAAAGAAATTAATTTGTATTAATATGAAATTTGAATTTTTTTATTATTTAGTTATTTTTTAGTAATTTCAGTGTACTTTTGTAATTTTATGAAAATGATTTTTTTAATTAATTAATTTTTTTATTTCAGTTAGTTGTTGTTAATTTCCAATCAATAATTTTAGTGCTTCAACTTAAACTAAACGTAAATGTTGCCTTGGCAATAAACTGAAATATGTTTAAGTTTTTCAATTAATATTTAAATTAGATTTTATTTCGGCTTTATTTAAGTTAACAGAAATGTTAATAGTTTTAGTTAAAGGTGCTGTATGTAAGAATGACAGCTAGTGGTTGAAATGTGTACTGCAGTCCAAATTCAAAATATAGTTTGCCCCGCCCCTCCTCCTCAGACTCGACGCTCGCACGGGTTGCCAGTTTGAGGACACAAAACAGGAGCGAGCGAAAAATTGAAAATGGAAGGCAAGGAGACTTAAGTTGATGAATTGATTTATCCGTGTTTTAATGTGCTCTCATTCATAGAGATTATTTGATGGATGCTGAGGCTTTTTAGGTCGGGTAGAATCTGGGATCTCTGACCCAGTTTGTTCACTGGCTTCCATGGCAGCAATACGCTGTGTTTTCGCCAACTGGCAACCTGTGGTGTTGAAATACTACTGGGTAAACTGGCCGGCGTGTGGAATCACACAGACCAAAACCAAACAGACATTCCCACACGTCAAAGCAGAATAACTGGCTGTAGCGTTGTTCTTCACAGAGATGAGTATGTGAACTTATGTTTTCTACATATCTGCAAACATATTATGGTATTTTTAAGTTTTACTAAAGTGAAAAACTTACATACAGCACCTTTAAAGATAATAACCCTGATTTTTTTTGTATGTTTCCAAAGTAACATTTCTCATTTTCATGTAGTTTAACGTGATATAATAACTAAGACTAAAATAAAAAAAAAACTATATATATTAGGGCTATCAAAAGATTAATCGCGATTAATCGCATCCAAAATAAAAGTTTGTGTTTACATAATATATGTGTGTGTACTCTGTTAATTATTATTTATATATAAATATACACACAATCATGTATATATTTAAGAAATATTTGCATGTGTATATACTGTATATACATTTATATAATCTATAATATATATAAATATAAATGTTTTATATATAAAAATAATATTTTTTTCTTAAATATATACATGCTTGTGTGTGTATTTATATATAAATAATAATTAACAGAGTACACACACACATATATAATGTAAACACAAACTTTTATTTTGGATGCGATTAATCTTTTGACAGCCCTAATATATACATATATCAACTAATAAAAAGGACAAAAACACAACAAAATGACTAAAAATACCTACAATTACAATGAAAACAGAAAATATAAAATTAAAAACATTCAAGATATTAATACAAATTATTTTCGCATCTCGGATACTAAAATATCACTGATATTAGCACTATTATATAAAAATAAACCAGCCGTGACTTGAGGTGATTCCTGTTACATCATCATCCTCCTCCTCATCTTCACCCAGGAAACGGGACAGATCGGCCCCGCTGTCCGACATGAGCAACTGCTGTTTCCCAAAGTAGAAGCTCATGCATTTTTTAATTTTAGAAATATTACATCCCAGAAAGACTGTTTGATTTATGAGCAGCAATATTTCATGCACGTACATTTTTCAAGCAACTCAGACTCAGATCAGAGAGATTTCTCTATCATTAATGATTGGCTGATACTGTAGATATATATTTTGTATCTTGATATTTTTCAACCGTCGGCTGTATTTGATATAGATATGGGATTTTTCCCATCAGAGGAACTGCCTTTTTGACCAAATAGCTGTTATAGTCAATTATATGGAAAAATCTAGTTAGTTTTCCACAGTTTTTCATTAAATCAATACAACGGAGAATATTTAATCATGCTCCAATATAACAATAAACAGCCATATTTACCAATGGCAGTGTATTTTCACACACAAGCACCGGAAAATGTAATATTTAAAGCTACACTGTGTAACTTTTTTAGTCTATTCTTAGCTAAAAACACTTAGTTCTTTCAAAAATATATGTGCTCATTAATGTATATTTACTTCTTTCAAGTAATAAAGTATTCTCGTAAGTTTATAATATGCCATTGAAAATACATAAGGTAATGGGATCTAACGGTGGTCGCCATGTTGCCCCTCCATCTTGAAAGTACATTAGCCAAAGAGGGACATACCCGTAAATTCAAGCTTCGCCATTCGCGTTTTAACCGGTTTTAACACTGTGCGCGTCAACTTGTTCAGACTTGTCTGGTGCATGCGCAGAGAGTTCATCTCAGCAGCTCCAGTAACAGAGTTATACGGAGTTTTCCTGGCTTGTTTATTCCTCAAAAGTCTGTTTTTCCTTGTGTGGTATTTCTGTGCGTTAATAACTCCGTAAGTAATAATAGTTATTGTCATTGTAGATGTGTTTCAGAGTGTGTCATCGCGTAATTCAGTTGATGTCACCTCAGAAGTATTTTTGTGTCAACATACAATAGCGTAATGCTCACCTATTTGAATAATCATTCAGTTATTTTGTTATCAACAATGTTTATTCGTTTATAGAAAATATTTGCTTGTAATGTATGTTGATGGAAATATGTATCAGGTCTGATCGGCATATTAACACTTGTTATACAGAGCTAAACCTGCGCACACACTTTTGTAACCGGACACCGCTTGTTAGCAGCAGCAGCGGCAGCTCCGCTCCTTTTAATGCAGCTGCATTTAGCGCCTATGGTACAATAAGCTCTGGTTTACAGTTACATTATACAAATGTAACTTATAAGTAGGCTATAGTTATACAGTTCTTAACTGTGTATCTTCTGTCATGCCATTATCATGTATATTTACCATCCTTATTTGTTCTCTCACAGAAACCACATTTATGTACATATACATGCAAACCTGTTTATGCCTTGCAATTGGATGACTGAATAAACATTACTATCATCAAAGTTCACTCTGGATTAGCTGCAGTTCTTTCTAGTCGAATAATTAGGCCAGTTGAGTTCCAACCATCCCACTGCGCACAGAATATCCCACAGGCACCGTGTCGAATGTGGACGAGGTCGAACTGGAAGCCATATTAATCTTGGACTAAATCGGCCACCGTAGGAGTTAAAACGAAATCGGAATTGAGAGGAACAGAAACTAAAATTCACTGGATGGTCATATACCTTTTCACCACTAGATGGGGGAAAATATCACACAGTGTAGCTTTAAGGAATAATTAAGATAAACTTGAAATGTTTTTGTTTTTTAAATGGCTCACCATTTTATCAAAAATACTGTAAAATTGTGAAATATTATTCCAGTGTAAATCATCTGTTCTCTACGTGAATATATAGTAAAATGTAATTTATATCCTGTGATCAAAGCTGAATTTATCATCATTACTCCAGTCTTCAGAGTCACATGATCCTTCAGTAATCATTCCGATATGCTGAGAGTGTGTTTTTCCGTGCTCCAGGAGTTGATTCGCTGCAGAATGGGATAGTTTTGCCTGTATTTGTGGATTGTAGACTGAGCACATGATCAGTAAACAGCAGCATCAGTGTTGATACTCTAAGAGGATTCACCTGTATTAAGTTAATGTCTGTAAACAGGCTGCTGTGCTGCTTCCTCTCACAGCGCTGATGGAAAATAACATTCCTCAGATACCTTAAAGCTCTCCGTAATGCGGTCTGCGTGACTCTCCGGCTGTGTGTGTCCTCCAGGCGCCGCGGAGGTCATGTGAACCAGAGACCGGAGAACACGGCTCAACACAGTTTCTCATGCACGTCTCGCTTTAGGAATAGATCCTGTCTTTCTAAACCCGTATGACTTTCGTTTGGGGAACAGAATGTCAGAGTTTCTTGTAATGAAATGAAAAAAATTATGGAAAGCACCACAAAAACAACTTAAAGGGTTGGTTCACCCAAAAATGAAAATTCTGTCATTAATTCCTCACCCTCATGTCGTTGGACACCCGTCAGACCTCCGTTCATCTTCAGAACACAAATGAAGATATTTTAGTGTAAATCTGATGCTCTGAAAGGCCTCCATTGGCACAATGCACGGTTCACTCTCAAGACCCTTAAAAGACACTAAAGACGTCGTTACAAAGTCCATCTCACTACAGTGGTTCTACAATAACTTTATGAATCGGCGAGAATAGTTTTTGTGCGCAAAAAAACCCTAAATAACGACTTATATAGTGATGACGATTTCAAAATAATGCATCATGAAGCTTCAAAGCGTTATGAATCAGTGAGTCGAATCATGATTCGGATCGCGTGTCAAACTGCTGAAATTTGGCGATTCAAACCACTGAATCGACTCACTGATTCATAACGCTTCGAAGCTTCATGAGGCCGTGTTTTGAAATCGTCATCACTATATAAGTCGTTATTTAGGGGTTTTTTTGCGCACAAAAACTATTGTCGTCGATTCATAAAGTTATTGTAGAACCACTGTAGTGAGATGGACTTTGTAACGACGTCTTTAGTGTCTTTTAAGGGTCTTGAGAGTGAACCGTGCCATTGAGCCAATGGAGGCCTTTCAGAGCATCAGATTTACACTAAAATATCTTCATTTGTGTCTGAAGATGAACGAAGGTCTGACGGGTGTCCAACGACATGAGGGTAAGTCATTAATGACAGAATTTTCATTTTTGGGTGAACTAACCCTTTAATTTGGGGTCTGTTCATCCTATAAAGCATCACATGACGTCAGAAGACTTGGAATATAATGCACTAGTCAATGTTATGGTGCCTTTTGTCTTTTTCCGAGCTTAACCGTATCAATTAATTTCCAATTTTTCCTAAATTCCGTTTTATTTTTTAATTAAAATTATTTGATGTGGATTCCATTTTAATGTGCATTGAATTCGAATAATCAAAAGTCATGTCCAAATCAATTGAATTCATAAAACTTTAACAATTTAATAATTTATTAAAGTTGTAGCAATAATAGTGCCCTATGAATTTTTTTTATATATATATATATATATAAATGGTGGTGATCAAATAAATGCAAATTTTAACCATTTAAAAAATTTTTAAAAATGTAATAATTTTTTTTTTTTGACAAGCAAAGACCTTCACAACAGGTTTACGGATTTAAATTGAAACAAGAATGTATAATTGTAATACTGTGTGATATTCCTTAAAACAATGTTTTAATAAACTGAATTAAAGAACTATAGACATATATTTAAAAATGTCAAAAACACAACAAAATGACTAAAAACACCTACAATTACAATGAAAACAGAAAATTAAAAATTTAAAACATTCAAAATATGAATACAAATTATACTAGTATCTCAGTAGATACTAAAATAACACTGATATGAGCCAAATTATATAAATAATAAACTCGTCAGTACAGTAAAGCCGTGACGAGGTGATCAAATAAATGCAAACTTTACAATTTAAATATTTTTTAAAAATGTAATCAAAATAAATTTTTGGGGTCAAACAAAGACCTTCACAACAGGTTTACGGATTTAAATTAAAAGTAGAATGAACAATTGTAATACTGTTATATTCCTTAAAAAAACTATGTTTTAATAAATTATTATTATTGCTTTGAGAAGCACATTTTGTTGTACAATAATATATTTCGGTCATAACTTCTTCAAGTTAAACTGAACTTTTATTTTGGCGGGGTGTCGTGTAGAGCCTGACCGATTTATCAGTCTGCTGATTTTATCGGCCGATATTAGCCTGTTGGGGATATATCGGCATCGGCTTATATGCCGCAGAGATGCCACCGATATGAACGCGCGCCCACACGTCTCACAGCGCGTGAATATTCACACAAATTATGTCAATGCCGGTCTTGTCGAGTATCATTGTAAACATAGTTCCGTTAAGCGAGACACGGCAGGTGAGAACTTTGAGATTTTGGGCCAGTTTGCTCCCTTAACATGTAAGCTTTCATGTCAAAATAAAAAAAATATGTCAACATTACACATTAAGGTGGTTATTTTTGTCTTTAGATTTCTACCGGAAATCATCAAAAGTTATTCTAACGCGAGCTCTCGTGCCGTCTCCATTCACAGAAACATGTCACGCCTGGTCTCATTATAAAGCTCTCAGTCTCACACACAGCGCTGGCCAATCCAAATATGGACATTTCCTTTGTAAAACTAAAAAACCGCGAAAGTTTGCAGCCGAAAACCACATGTGATTGGTCTGATGTGAATTTCCCACTATGTGGTAAGAGCTGTCGCTTCCTTGTGTATTCTCCGTCTGAGAGAAAATACTGCAGACATCGCCGAAATCAGCTCATAAACGATCACAGAAAGACCAAGTTGCAAGAGGTACTAAAAAGAAAGTAAACAACAACATATTAGACGATGAAACCCCGTCAGAATAAATTAGATTTAGATTAAATTAGTTATAGATGGACACACAACAAACAGGGACAGATCGTGTGCAGTTTTTGTTGAGGTAGTTCTCTTCAGCTTAAGGCTATTGCTGTTAATCATTTATTTATTTATCAATTTCCATGTGTTTTAAATATGTTATACTCTTGATATTAATTACCTGAATATATATTTTGTTTGTAGGTTGGGGATTTCATAGAAATGTATGACATTATACGATATAAAACGTTAAAGGCTGTTTTTCTCACACTCAGAGTCAGATTATCCACTTCAGGAGCACCTAGAAGCTCAACCTTTCCAGTCTTAACTATATTCTAAAGGCTTTTCCCAGAGGGATTTGATGATATATCATTCCAATCCTGACTTATAGGTCCCTTTACTCCAAAAAACATGGCGAAAATAGATTTTTTTAAGGCTATTGTCAGTATTCTCCAATTTACTAGAGCACAAAATCAGATACCCAGAATCCCCTCAGTGAAAGCCCTCTCCTCTAATATGTCAACAAATACAACCAAGAATTTTAAACCTGGTCCTTTCCAATTTCCAGATTTTGTTTTTTGGAAATGTATGCAAATGAGCTTATATTTAAGTACCGTATATAAGGCCTCATTTGCATATTAAAACATTGATGTACTCAAAACTTGTAATACATTTTTTTTCTTATGTTTATGCCAGTAATAAACTGGAGAAGTTTCACAGTGATATCTTCTAATAAAAAAAAAAAATCCCTATTCACCTGTAGTGTCTCGACTTAAGTGAACACGAACATAAAGTTTGCCAGTCAAGTTTCATGGCTCACACTGAATAACTTTAATAAGGTTTAATCTATATTTATACAGTGAAGACTATGAAGTGATATTTGACATTTGATTACTCTTTCTTTACCTGAGAATCTAGTTTAGACCTATGAAACACCTGAAAGAACTGTTTTTCATTCATATGTTTGACATGAAACATACGTTTGTTCTGTTGTATTTATGTACAATGTATGTATATTATGTATATACAGTTTGGACACCAATGGGAAAGTGTGTCCAGGCTTAGTTTTGACTGTAGTTTAGTTTGTACTATAATATACACATAAGGAATATCGGTCGATATCTGACTCCTTTTTTACTCCCTAATATCGGTATCGCCCGCCCAAAAACCCATATCGGTCGGGCTCTAGTGTCGTGAAGACCTTTACGTGGATTCTGCGATCCGGTCCATGTTTTCCATTCAACTCCAGCCAAGGGCTGCGTCCGAAATCGCGTACTATGTGAATTTGAAAATGAACTAGGGCTGTGCGATATTGAAGAAAAATGCGATATTCTTGTTAAATAATGCGATATGCGATACGATATTGCTTTAAGTGTGTAAAATATATTTCTTTCCCCAACTGATATCTTTCACTTAAAGCATAACCGACTGTTTACATGAATACTCATCAAGACAGCCATTTGACATAACTGTGTGTGTTTGACAGTTTGAGTGTGTAACAAGACACGAAAAAAAGAACGGCTTGTGCGCACGTTTCGGTGTGTGTCAGACAGCGCGAGACAAGGAGTTGTTTTTCGCAAGTTATTGTGTTTAATAACTCTTTTTAACGTCAAGCGAGTCTCATAAGTAACAGTCGTGTGCTCAGTCTATTCTCTGCTATATGAGTCGACTTAAAACGTACACTTTTCACAATGTTGAAGTAGCATATTAAAATCATTCAGATATTGCGTACCGTTGCGATATGCATATTGCGATATGTACATTTGCGATATTTCGATATATTGCGCAGCCCTAATATGAACGAACTTCGCGACTGTTAAAAAAGTATGTTCTATATAGTATGAATGAATGTAATCCGGACGTTCTATATCCGCCATGTTGTCATGATCATGTGACATACCAGCGTCCCATCACCTCCATTCATAAATCGTCTCCCGTGGCCTCATGGGATATTAAAGTGTCCATTGAATACGCACTTGTTTTTCGCATACTATATAGGAGAGAAGTATTCGATTTCGGACGCAGCTAAGGTTTCTTTGACCAACAAAAATCGTAAGGATGTTCGCGTGGTCCTGTTTTACTTATTATGTATTCTTATATGACTATGGTTCTGGCGAATCCGCACAAACGCTCACAGTTCACACCCAGGACTGAAAATGCCCTCTGAGACTCCTACATCTCATTACCCAGAATCCATCAGCTGTAGAGACAGGCCTGTGATCTGCAGACGCATTAACACACGCCTCACTGCATTAGCCTAGTTCACACGTCACTAGATCTACTGGACCAATCAGTCAGACGCAATTAATCATGTTTTCAGCGGCGTTTGTTTCTTTAAAGCGACAGTTCACCCAGAAATGATTCACTGATGCTGTATATCCAAACCTGTATGAGTTTCTTTCCTCTGGGAAAACACAAAAGAAGATCTTTCTGTGCATACAATGAAAGTCAATCCAATGTTATTAACTTCCCTAAAGCATGTGTTTGGGTGAAATATCCATTTAAGGCTGGAGGAGTTGGATATGAAGGCTATTGCAATTTATTTCACACACTTTTCAAGTGGAAATCCACTGGATGTTTTAACCCTCTGGTGCTCTTCGGTCATTTTTGACCGGATTTCTTTTTTGAAATGTTAAAAATCACAGATATGAAACTTGGTGACTTTTCTTGCATTAGGTATGTAAACACTAAACACACAAATTGGGGTCATGATTCGAGCATGCTAATTGGTCGTAAAAATAAAAGTAGCGTTCATTGTCTTCGGTCATAAATGACCGACCATAGGAAATGAATGGGAAATCGGCAAAAACACAGAAATTCACAGAATATTTTTGTGTACAATCTACAAATCGGCCACGATGCTGAAAAAATGTACACAGCAGTGAAGGGGTGACACTCTAAAACATCTAGAGTGTGATATTGACACATCCACTCACACACACACACACACACGCACACACTTATATGCACACACACCTATGAAAAACTGAGCCTATGAACCACAATTAGAATTTTTTTAAATCACAGCTTCATCGGAAAAATATGAAACTTGGTGACTTTTCAAACATTAGGTATGTTAACACAAAAACAAATTGAGGGCATGATTCGAGCATGATAAGTGGTCATAAAAAAAATACTCCCACTTGTGCTCTTCGGTCAAAAATGACCCCCATAGGAAATGAATGGAAAATCTGCAAAAACACAAATTCACAGAAAAAAATCTATATTTCTAACAAAACAAATATCTATGTTAAACACCTATGGTTGCATGATTTCTTAAATAATTCCAAAAGAGGGCACTAATCTGCCTTCAAAAAATATATATATTTTTAAGGCCTAGTCTCTATTTTAACCTGAAATACTGCAATAATTTAAAAAAAAAGTTGTATAATTTTCAATGGCAAAAATAGACCATAATTATTGCATAAATATTAAAAAATACCATCAAATCATCTCAAAATACAAAATTAAAAAGAAAAAATATTATTGAAGAAAAATAAATTGCATTGGTTTTACTGGGGTGGAGGAAGTTTAATTTTTAGGCCACTTATGACCGGGAAGACGACCAATGCAACCCCTAAACGAAGAGCACCAGAGGGTTCATTATGGCTGTGTTTCAGTCGACTTGCACTTGTTTTGTGCACACTTGTGTGTGTTCAGCTGTATTTAGGCCCCAAAAATCTCCGTCTGTAAGCCGAATCTGACCAAACCTCCCTTTGGCGATTTATATAAATAATTCATAGATTAAGTAAATGATGTTTTTGATTGATTCAGATCAAGTTTAGTTGAATTCCTCCTCCCTATCCAGCCGGAGGCCTCGCATTTTACATCATCAGATCTATTTTACTTTCTTTTTTAATGTTATTGAAGTATTTGTCCCTTTGGATTCACCACCAAATCTTTCCAGCTCTAGTAATTGTCTGCCGGAGACACAAGACATGCAGAGAATGTGATGTGTGTGTGTGTGTGTGTGTGTGTTATTTAGAGTTGAGCAGCTGTTATAAATGCAAATCACCAGGTGCGCAAAATGCAAACTATGCATAGTGGCTTTTATGAGTTATGAATTGCATATACGGTAACGGTTATGACCCGAAGTTCACATGAACCCCAATGACTTTTAAAGGATGTTTCTTGTATGTCACTTGCATTGTTTCAAAGCAGCTTTACGGAAAATCATGTTGTTAATGTTTATAATATCTAGCAGATTAGAGCTGGGCGATAATAATATTCACTATATTGCCAAAAGCATTGGGACACCCCTCCAAAACACTGAATTCACTACAAAATATTCCACGCTCAACTGTTAATGGTGTTATAACAAAGTGGAAGCGATTGGGAACAACAGCAACTCAGCCACGAAGTGAAATCACAGAGCGGGGTCAGCGCATGCTGAGGGTCACAGAAGTCGCCAACTTTCTGCAGATCTCCAGACCTCCAAACTTCTGTGGCCTTCAGATGAGCTCGGCATCGTGTCTTAGCTGGGGGCGTGGCGTGTGGGCGGAGTCCATTCCCTCACAATGGAAATGCATGGGGTTAACCCAATTTAGCCGGTGTAGAATCACTTTTGCCGCTCGACAGAGCAAGATACTGTATATAGAACAACTCACGATAACTACTTTTTGTTTCGCGATATATCGTCTCATAAATAATTGCGAAAACTATATTATTGTCATTTTAAGACTATTTTATGCCACTGGATATATAATCCTAATATAACAGTATAATAATGCAACACTTTCACATGTCAACCTTTTAATTCTTTAGATCATGGAAATTAAGGGTAAAAAATATACTATCCTAAATAAAAAATGTAATAAATAGTAAAAAAAAAACATTTTCCATTGTGAAACAGCTTGAACACTCATCATTCTGCGTTGACATTTATATGTGCAGCGGAACAGGGGATTGCGGCTTTGAAATCGAGTCCATTTGGGCTTATTCTTCCAAACATATTCTTTCCCGCCGATAAACGCTCTGTGTATGAAGGAACTGGCCGAGAATCACTTTCGCCTCCATCATGGAAAACATACAAGATGAAGCACAGTCGAGTATAATGTTGGTGACATTCATTATCATGTAAAGATAATGGGCGATATATTGCATCACAAAAAATTATTGAGGTCATGTACATATATTGTGCGATATATTGATTATTGCGACAAGCCTAAAAACAACTGAGCCATATTGGGTCAGATTGTCTGTACAGTATCTGTGACTGATAAACGACCCAACAGAATCAATGGCCAGGTGGCATTTTCTTATCAAAATACTCCAAAATACTCAATCTTTCCATGAAGACGTTCATTCAGTGTTCCTGAATTGAATGGATTAAAAGTATGTATTACATACATTTAACGTTTTAACCACTTCAGCTCTGCAGCGTATTTAGAAATTTTTTGAGAATTAGGCATATCTGAATTTAAAAGAGCGCCCTACCCAATTGATAAATGGTCTCATTTTACAGAAAACTCTCAATTTTAACACAGTGGTGGAATATTGCATATATTATACTGTATTTATTCACAATTTAAAGGGAAATCTCGGGCTCTGATTGGTCTTGAAGCATGATCGTCATTTCTATAGAGAACTGAGATTCTCAGCTTTTTGGACGTATGACGCAATAGGTGAGGACGTCATCAAAAATCGCGGCTAACAAAGACGATCAAAACTAAGGATAATAAGAGTATTTGTCTGCATCACATGTTTTGATCTGGACATCGGTACGGGTGGGAATCTCACGATTTGATTCGATTACGATTCAGAGGGCTGCGGTGCGTTTATAAAACGATTATCGATGCACCTTTTTTTTCTAAACAAATTTTCTTTTTTCTCACTTGGTACTTTTAAAGCAAAGTATTTGTAATGGCCCACAATGAATTTACTTCCAATATATTTTATTAATAAATGTCCCACCATTGCAAAAAAAACAACAGGAAAAGTGTCTGTAGCAGCATACTTGTAGTAAATTAATACAGACTTCAGCATATTCTGAATCACTGACATAAAGTTATAACCTCCTGTTATGTGCAGTGAGCAATATAAACATTTTGCTGTGCCAAAACCACAGCTTTAATACAAAAATATAGAATTCTGTACCAGCAGCTCTCATACAAAAGTAATGCTTGTGGACTATTCTGAATAACTAGTAACATACAGCTGCTCTTATACACAAATAAATAATAGAGTCTAATGGTGCGTTCACACCGGATGCGATTCGCGCGAAGGTGGAAGCTTGAACATTTTGAGTTTACTTGCTTCAATCGCACGTGAAATTCGCACGAATCGCGCGTGACATTCACAGCACAACAGACGCGAATTCGCGTCATGAGCGGGGCTTCCGCCAGCGGCTCGTCTCGTTTAGAAATGGCTGACATGGGCTTTTTTGTTAAAATCTACTGTTAATGTGTGACAAAACGTAGTTTTAAGACTTTTTCAGTCGATAATGTAGTTGTTTAAATCTCAAATATGTGGTTTATTTATATAAAGAGTGCCTATTTGAACATTTTATCTGGCGTTTTCGGAGTTGTGAGCTCCAGTGGATCAGCGGCGCTCAGCGCTCATTAACCCCGGTGAGAGCAGCCTTTCCTCTGCCAGTCCTTCTGCCGTCTGCCGCTGGCTCTGATGTCTCTGTGGTGTCTCGAGCTATAATTCGTCTTGTAACGGCCTATCTTTGGTCTCATGGATCTATAATTTGTTCCCTGGCAAATCGTTTAGACTGAAGGCAAAGAGAAGTTTCATTACTTTATATTTTTAGGCTATAACTGTACGTTGCAGTTGTAACGTTAAGGCCTGTACACACCGGGACGAATATCGGCGCGCTTATCGCCAGCGTTTTTCGTAACGTTTTTCGGCGCGTCTTGAGTGTTCACACCCAAGCGATTTTCACTGGCGATGCGCCGAGTGAACGTGCACATTCAGTCGATGCGCTCCCGGTACACAAGGTGGTGCTGCGGCACTTACGCTTCTGACACTCGCTTGTCACACAGAAGAAGAAGAGAGACAGTATTTACGTGCTTGCCAAAACCACAGGCATATTATGTATATGGCCAAAACCATTCACACACTTTTTGTAACTGGCAAGCAGCATTAGCTGCTCATCTTCTTCTTTGTCTACTTACTACTTCTTCGTCGTATCAATGTGTGCTCGGCAAGAGCGTTTTGTGCTTGAGCGCCACCAAGTCGTGTTTTAATGTCACTTCAGCAGCTCCAGGCACGTGAACAAAAGCGGCGGTCTCATTGGTCGGCCAGTTTTTTACGCGCCGCGTAAAAATAAAAAAACGAACCAGAGGCGTTTATTTAAAATTGACGCTTTTATGCCTGGCGTTTTGCGCGTCGGTGTGCACACTCACATTGGCGCCCTTTGTTTAGTCCCGAGGCGTTAAACGTTGGCGATAAATGTTTGACTGAATTGTTTGCTTTATTTCATGTATAGCTTATTATACCTTTTACTTATACCTTTGTATTATTGATCATACATAAACTTGCATTTAACAAAAAGAGACTGTGTTTTGTTTCATGTCATTTAATGTTATCACCGTGATAATCATATTGTCTGAACCAGATATTAATATACAGATTTTCTCCTCATTGTTTTCACTACTAGAGCAAGCTCCTGATTGGTTAACGCGGCGCGAAATATCCGCCAAAGTTCAGATTTTTCTACTTTTTTTCAACTTTCAACTTCCCGCGATTTGCGCGTTCAAAACGCTCAATTCGCGTCCTTCGCGCCGCCTCAATCGCGCGAATCGCGTGAATCTCGCCACCTCATTCGCGCGAATCGCGCCGCAGAATTCCATTTCGCGTCTCTGCATTGACTTAACATGTAAATCACTCGCGCGAATCGCGTCCGGTGTGAATGCACCATTAGACTTGTGAGTCAAAACTAAATCCTGAGCACAGACACATTTTTGCTGTATACCACAATCGAAAACAGCTTTTATGAAATGAACATCTGAACACTAAATTAACATCCGCAGAGAATACGGACGCAAAGCCTTGACCATCAAATTTGCGATAGAGTTTGTGGTTCTCTGGTTGGCGGCAACTAATGTTACCGGTACAACCGAGCGTTGGAAACGTGCAATATGGTTTCTCATGTTTGTCGTGTTTCGAAAATATTTTAGTTTAGTTTGACACAACTTGCATATAGTGTGGCTCTTGTCCAGGTCATTTTCCCCTTCATCTTCATAGAAGTGCTTCCATACGTTAGCTGCACTTCCCACGCTTCAGAGTCGTGCCTTTTGCGTTCCGTCAACATTAATTACGTTATCAACATTTAGCGTTCAACATCAACATTGCGGGGGGGTCAAATTCAGACCTTATTATCTTTTTCTATGTAACATAAATGCAAAAGTGATTGGGTTGTCAAGAAAGCTGAGGTTCTAATCTTTCAAACGATACCATATATGTCTAGTTTTGTGCTGTACAACTTATAGATTTTTTCAAATGATTATTATGATGCCATATTGGACCCACGGGTGGGTCGGTGAGGGGGTGCAGAGCTGAAGTGGTTTTAAAAGGATCTTAAAACGTGTCTTGTGCTATGAAAATGACATGTCAGTGTTACAATATTATTAGAACTACTGACAATAGCAACGTTTTTTTATTTACTTTTGTTATAGCAACCGTCTTCATCAAAAGACTATTATATCGTGTAGCATTTTGACGAGAAAATGTTGTGCATATAATGTGACTTGAATCAGCTTGAAGCATGAGCCCAGCCTTTCCCATCATGAAATAAAGAAGACTTTTGAATGTTTTGTACATTAATAACCTCACGCATTACGTGGCTAGGTGATCGCTCACCATGAAAAACTGCTTTAACGTGACAAGTATGACTTTATTGGCGTTTTGTTCAACAAACTTTTGCCAGTTTTGCTGAGCAAACAAGTCCGATCCATGGAGGCCACACCTCACATCTTACAGGACTTAAAGGATCTGCTGCTAACATCTTGGTGCGAGACACCACAGCACACCTTCAGGGGTCTAGTGGAGTCAGGCCTCGACGGGTCAGGCCTGTTTTGGCGATATTTTAGTTGGTTTTAAGATTAGCTGTATATAAGACCAATAGGGGTTTATGGAGTGTAGAGCAACACCAAAGTCCTGGATTTGATTCCCAGGGAATGCATTAACTGATGAAATGTGTGTAGCGTCTGACAAACGCAGACATGCAAACGTGTGTCACTTTGATGAAAATGTCAGATTGGTGGAAAACAGTTCCGTTCTGTAGATTTATTGGTGTTCTGTCACATGGCCGCCAGTCTTCCTTTGTGTGTGTGTGTGTGTGTGTGAGATCCTGCCCCAGGCCTTCAGTAGTAATAGTCCAAGCGTTCTCCTCCAGAGAGCAGAGAAAGCCGCAGTGATCTGGATTGGAGCAGGACGGGGTGTGGTGGTGCTGGTGCTGCTGGTTTACTGTGTGTGACCAAACGCTTCAGTCCATCAGGAAATCTCCCGCCGAGAACAAGAGGAAAACACCAGAGTCAGGTCTGGATTTAAATCACTAGTGTTTTAGTTTAGTTGTTGAACTGCCGTGTTTTGTGCTCATGTAGTTTTGTGTTCTTTTCCATTTTAAATGACCAACGTTGTTTTAGTGTAGGTTAAAGTTGACATGTACTGTACTATTTTCCTTTAAACTGCACAGATGCAGATTTAACTCATCATTTTAAGTAGGGCTGCATGATTATGTCAAAAATCATAATTGTCGATTATTCCCTTGAAATTGCAATTGCGATTATTATATAGCATTAAGCCTCAAAAGTCAAATATACATTGGTTTGGTTTCTTTAAATAAAAAAAGAAAAGTACAAATATGCATGGTATTATAATGTTATACTAAAACTAAAAACAATGGGGGGGGGAAACTTAAGATAACCTGTAGAAAGAAAGAAAAACACATAGTACACAGAATAATATAAGCTGACTTTTTTTTGTAATTGCGATTTACATTTTATTGAACGATTACATAATTGTGGCAAGTTTAACTGGTCATATTTGACACTTTTGCTCCTTATTTTCCTCCATACAGCAACAGAAACTGAAGACTAATATAACCGTCACGAGAGTCTCACATGTTGCTTTTTGTGAAGAACAGACCCAATTTTCATTTTAATAATATAATCAGCTCTCAAATCTCATTCAAGCCCTGTGTGTTCAAAAATATTACATGAAGATGTGTGACATGACTTTTATGGGACTGTTTACAGTCTGAAAACTCCTGTATCCTCTCATTAGCTTTTGCTTGGCTTCTCGTTTGATGTTTTTCAGTTGTTGTTTTTTAGTTTTAATTGGTTAACCTCCATTTTATATTAGCGTCGTTTGCGTAAACTTGTCCATGATGCTCATTTTAGTGTCAGTGTCTGAATGTCTCAGTTGAAGTAGCCTACACATGACAATAATCAATTTTCTGAAGATCAGGGGGCAACAAATAGACGAAAGTCATACTGTAAATGATCAGATTTTTTACAGTGTTGAAACTTTCTATATCTGTCTCTCTCTTTGTCTTCCTCTGTAAGTCTCTCCATCACACACAGTGTGTCTTTTGTGTTCTCTGAGCATGTGATCGCTGCGCTGATGCTCATGGGCTGTTGTCGTCTTCACTGTTAGGCAAGGGATCAGTTCTTGGTTTCTTGGTGTGTGTGTGTGTGTGTGTGTGTGTGTGTGTGTGTCAGTGATTTAAAGCAACAGTTCATCCAACAATGATCAACGTTCACTTGCCCTTGTGTCGCTCCAAATCTTGTATGACTTGCTTTCTTCTGTGGAACACAAAAGAAGATGTTTAGCAGAATGTTCGCGCTGTTGTGACAATGAAAATGGACAAATTGAGAATCACAATTTTTTTGTTTCAGATAGAGATCACGACTCTCAAGCGATTCTGAACGGACAATTAAACAAAATAACATGTAATTTACTAGAGGTTCTGACAAAATCTCTTGAGTGAATGATTCAATGACTCACTCATAAAGACTTCACTTGTTTCATTACTGGATGAATCAGTGTTTTTGAATGAATCTCTTGAATGACTTATTCAATGACTCACTCATAAAGACTTCACTTGTTTCATTACTGGATGAATCAGTGTTTTTGAACGAATCTCTTGAGTGAATGATTCAATGACTCACTCATAAAGACGTCACTTGTTTCATTACTGGATGAATCAGTGTTTTTGAATGAATCTCTTGAATGAATGATTCAATGACTCACTCATAAAGACTTCACTTGTTTCATTACTGGATGAATCAGTGTTTTTGAACGAATCTCTTGAGTGAATGATTCAATGACTCACTCATAAAGACGTCACTTGTTTCATTACTGGATGAATCAGTGTTTCTGAACAAATCTCTTGAGTGAATGATTCAATGACTCACTCATAAAGACGTCACTTGTTTCATTACTGGATGAATCAGTGTTTTTGAATGAATCTCTTGAATGAATGATTCAATGACTCTCATAAAGACGTCACTTGTTTCATTACTGGATGAATCAGTGTTTTTGAACGAGTCTCTTGAGTGAATGATTCAATGACTCACTCATAAAGACGTCACTTGTTTCATTACTGGATGAATCAGTGTTTCTGAACAAATCTCTTGAGTGAATGATTCAATGACTCACTCATAAAGACGTCACTTGTTTCATTACTGGATGAATCAGTGTTTTTGAATGAATCTCTTGAATGAATGATTCAATGACTCTCATAAAGACGTCACTTGTTTCATTACTGGATGAATCAGTGTTTTTGAACGAGTCTCTTGAGTGAATGATTCAATGACTCACTCATAAAGACGTCACTTGTTTCATTACTGGATGAATCAGTGTTTTTGAACGAGTCTCTTGAGTGAATGATTCAATGACTCACTCATAAAGACGTCACTTGTTTCATTACTGGATGAATCAGTGTTTTTGAATGAATCTCTTTGAGTGAATGATTCAATGACTCACTCATAAAGATTTCACTTGTTTCATTACTGGATAAATCAGTGTTTCTGAACAAATCTCTTGAGTGAATGATTCAATGACTCACTCATAAAGACGTCACTTGTTTCATTACTGGATGAATCAGCGTTTTTGAATGAATCTCTTGAATGAATGATTCAATGACTCTCATAAAGACGTCACTTGTTTCATTACTGGATGAATCAGTATTTTTGAACGATTCTCTTGAGTGAATGATTCAATGACTCACTCATAAAGACGTCACTTGTTTCATTACTGGATGAATCAGTGTTTTTGAACGAGTCTCTTGAGTGAATGATTCAATGACTCACTCATAAAGACTTCACTTGTTTCATTACTGGATGAATCAGTGTTTTTGAATGAATCTCTTGAGTGAATGATTCAATGACTCACTCATAAAGACGTCACTTGTTTCATAACTGGATGAATCAGTGTTTTTGAATGAATCTCTTGAGTGAATGATTCAATGACTCACTCATAAAGACGTCACTTGTTTCATTACTGGATGAATCAGTGTTTTTGAACGAATCTCTTGAGTGAATGATTCAATGACTCACTCATAAAGACGTCACTTGTTTCATTACTGGATAAATCAGTGTTTCTGAACAAATCTCTTGAGTGAATGATTCAATGACTCACTCATAAAGACGTCACTTGTTTCATTACTGGATGAATCAGTGTTTTTGAACGAATCTCTTGAGTGAATGATTCAATGACTCACTCATAAAGACGTCACTTGTTTCATTACTGGATGAATCAGCGTTTTTGTACGGATCTCTTGAATGAATGATTCAATGACCCACATTAAGTCACTTGTCTCCACCTACTGGTGTAACGATGTAATCATTACAATATTTGAAGCGTCAGGTTACTTTCGAAAGGTGATTTGCTCTATTTTGATAAGTACCATAGACCTATTAGTGTTTTGATCTGAACTATAAGTACGTTTCAAACCTAATGTAGTGCCTAGTATATAGCATGCAATTTCGGTTCAGCACATAACTAGTTTTGTTTTCATTGTTTTTTTACACAGACACGTGACTTAAGAATATTTTGCACTTAAAGGATTAGTTCACTTTCAAATAAACTTTTGCTTATAATTTTACTCACCCCCTTGTCATCCAAGCTATCCATGTCTTTCTGTCTTTCTTGTATTTTTGATGAAAAGATTTCAGGATATTTCTCCATAAAATGGAAGTCAATAGACCCCATACGGTTCAAGGTCCAAATGAGAGGTTCAGTACAGCTTCAAAAGGGCTTTAAACCACATCAAACACTACCAGACGATCAATAAGGGTCTTATCTAGCCAAACGATCGGTCTTTTTTTTTTAAATAAATAAAGTTTAAGTTTTATAAGCACAAATGCTCGCCTTGCTCTGTTCAGTGATGCGCGCTCGTGACGTCACGTAATAAACAATTACGTTGAAAAGGTCACGCTAGACACAGGCGGAACTACCGAGTCAGTGTTTAAAAATGAGCGGAAAGAGGACCTTATCCACATATTCAAACGTCTTTCCGCCTGCGTCTAGCGTGACCTTTTCAACGTAATTGTGTATTTGAATGAACAGATCAAGGCGAGCATTTGTGCTTATAAAACTTAAACTTTATTTATTTTTTAAAGAAAATGGCCGATCGTTTGGCTAGATAAGACCCTTATTGATCGTCTGGTAGTGTTTGATGTGGTTTAAAGCCCTTTTGAAGCTGTACTGAACCTCTCATTTGGACCTTGAACCGTATGGGGTCTATTGACTTCCATTTTATGGAGAAATATCCTGAAATCTTTTCATCAAAAATCTTCATTTCTTTCGACTGAAGACAGAAAGACATGGATATCTTGGATGACATGGGGGTGAGTAAATTATAAGCAAAAGTTTATTTGAAAGTGAACTAATCCTTTAAGTCATATAGAGTACACTAGTAAATGTCACAAATAATTACAAAGAAGCAAGTAAGTTAAACACTGCGTTTTATTCTAAAACATATTTAACTTCGAAAAATCGTTTTACTGTAATACTTTCATGGCGATTTTTGTTGCTCATTCTCATTCACTTTCATTGTATGAAAAGAGCAACCTGAAAAATGTGCTAAACTACTTTTGCGTTCTGCAGAAAGATGACTGTGCCTTTAATGTGTGTTAAACTAAACCGTTAAAGATCCGTTAGTGTGGTTTATTTCATCCCTGTTTCTTGTCTACTTCTCTTTGACAGCGGTTCATACTCAGTAGTATTCACTTGTAAATGCTGCAATTATTGATGTTGGGAAATCGAGGTCATGTTTTCCCACAGGCCTTTGCTCTCGATCCCCATTAGACTCTCTGACTCTGCTGGGTTTCCCAACTCGTCTTACTGTTATTTTCATTTCAGATGTTCTCGAGCGTGTTCTCTGGCTCGCAGCTTTTACTGTAACATTCGACAGCCGTTTAATGCCTGTAATGTGATTTTTATTTCAGAAGGAAATCATGTAGGATGGGAAGTGATGATGCATGATTCATCATCACTTCCTCTCATCCAATCCGAGTGCAGTATTCCCGGCACAGCATGACTATCCCGTCTCTGTCCATTAGGATTTCTTTGTTGAACAAGGTTTGAAAACAGAGCTTTCTTAAAGATTACTTCAGCAAGACTATCGCAGTATCGCAGAGACTTAGCAACACCCTAGCAACTGCATAGCGACACTAAACGTCTTTTGCATGGTCAAACATAACTAGTTTAATCAATCGCCTTGTGCAATGTCCCTGTACACTGCGTCTAATTCTCTAAATGTCACAGTTTGTCTGATCAAATGTCATGCATTAGTCTTGCTTTAACCCTGTAAAGCCTGACACGTGAAATAAAAGCAGATTGTGGCTCATATAGTGGGAATATACAGTAATTTTTTGCTTTATTCAGAGACATTAAGACATAACATGCGTATAAATATCAGTCATCACTCTATATCTGCCAATAGTAGATATTATCTTAGTAAGATCATATTTAAATGCTTAGTTTGATGTTGGTCATTTAGAGGGCTTAGCCAAAAAGGCATTATCAGGTTAACTAATTTTCCTGCACATCTGTCTAAATAACAGCGCAAATGAATTTGCTAGACTAACTGCTTGTAATCAGTTAATGAGCGAGAGACACATTGTGCCCTGAACAATACTAATGAAAGACGCCCCAAAACAATCGAGTTACGTTTGACAGGAACGGATCTGTGTAAAGTGCATGTTCTGCTCAATCTTTTTAGTGTCTGTTTTAAAGGTCAAAGGCCTCTCCTGCTTCTTTGTTCTGTTTATTGAGTTTTTTTGAGCCCTCATTCAGCTCATTTTCCTATTAACCAGGCGTCTTTGACTTAAACCATTGATCTGTTGTGTTTTTAACTTTTTTAAATGGTTTTAAAAACAGCGCAGATGTACCCGAGAGTGTGTTCGGTGTGAATGACCCCGAGACTGACGTTCACTCCAAGGACGATAACTAGTATAACGATAAAATCGGAAAAAATTGTTATCAGTATTACAGAACAGCAGAGTTCACACCACAGCTATAACGATAACGGCACAGAGGAACGATATCGCTTGAATCACTTTCAGAGCGAATGTAGATGATGAACGATAAAAATATCGACAGCCAATCAGAATCCATCCTGCTGTAACGAGCATGACTCGAGCATTTAAAGCGACAGACAAGCGCGCGATTAGAATATACAGAACAATATCGTCCGCTGGTGTGAACGCTAATATAGTTATCTTTTATAGTTATCATTCATGGTGTAAACGGGCCTTAGGAGTATTTGGCCACCATATCGGTATCGGACGATATATGTTCATTGTTAATGTTATCGTTATCGGCCACCATATCGGTATTGGACGATATATGTTCGTTTTTAATGTTATCGGCCACCATATTGGTATCGGACGATATATGTTCATTTTTAATGTTATCGGCCACCATATCGGTATCGGACGATATATATTCATTTTTAATGTTATCGTTATCGGCCACCATACTGGTATCGGACAATATATGTTAATTTTTTATGTTATCGTTATCGGCCATCATATCGGTATCGGACGATATATGTTCATTTTTAATGTTATCATTATCGGCCACCATATCGGTATTGGACGATATATGTTCGTTTTTAATGTTATCGGCCACCATATTGGTATCGGACGATATATGTTCATTTTTAATGTTATCGGCCACCATATCGGTATCGGACGATATATATTCATTTTTAATGTTATCGTTATCGGCCACCATACTGGTATCGGACAATATATGTTAATTTTTTATGTTATCGTTATCGGCCATCATATCGGTATCGGACGATATATGTTCATTTTTAATGTTATCGTTATCGGCCATCATATCGGTATTGGACGTTATATGTTCATTGTTAATGTTATCATTATCGGCCACCATATCGGTATTGGACGATATATGTTCATTGTTAATGTTATCGTTATCGGCCACCATATCGGTATTGGATGATATATGTTCGTTTTTAATGTTACTGTTATCGGCCACCATATCGGTATCGGACGATATATGTTAATTTTTAATGTTATCGGCCACCATATCGGTATCGGACGATATATATTCATTTTTAATGTTATCGGCCACCATATCGGTATCGGACGATATATATAAATTTTTAATGTTATCGTTATCGGCCACCATATCGGTATCGGACGATATATGTTAATTTTTTATGTTATCGCTATCGGCCACCATATCGGTATCAGCAAGATCACCACTCATCAACCAGTTTCTTATTACTTGTTGTTTATGTACTTTTATTGTGGCATTCACACAAGTAGTTCTTCTGTTCATTAAAATCTCTAGTTTGGAGGGTTTTTGGTTAATTTGCATTTATTTTAAGTTGAAGTACTTAAATTACTAAAACTAAAAATTTATAAAAAACCAATAAAATCAACAAAGACAGAACAAAATTACTAAATAATGAAATGACTGATATTAATAAACACTATATTAATGATACTAAAATAACACTATCATCACGCTGAACGTCACGGTTTTGTCTGTTGCTCAGGTGAACTTCTGTCCTTCAGTAACTGTAGGAGTGGTTTGGGGGATTTGTCGGCTGCAGAGCTCATGGGAGCGTGTTCCAGACCGGCTCAAACCGGCACAGGGGGTTTTCTGACCCGGTTTGGTCCCTGTGTAACATCGACCTCTGAGGGCGTTTCACAGCGCAGATAACCTTTCCACCGCTTCACTGCCAGCACAGATACAGATGTCACACAGAGACCCTACCGAGGCAGTGTGTGTGTGTGTGTGTGTGTGTGTGAGAGAGAGAGAGAGAGAGAGAGTG